>NC_135656.1:86803194-89203194 GCF_964188315.1 Podarcis muralis | reverse complement strand
TCCATTTCTTGCACGTTTCCCAAAAGCTGTGTTTCTCTTCCCTCGTAGGCGAAGGCGGGACTTGAGTGGACAGATTGGCTTGCGGGATCTGCTTTTGGTTTGGTTTTGTTTTTAGTGATAACTTGAAGGCCAGCCATCCAGAGGCTGGTGCAAAAGATGTAAGCCCAGACATTATGAGCCCCCAAATCATTATTGTTTCCTCCCAATCTTTCTTCATTTCCATTTCTTCATTCACAAGATAATTGAGGAGAGGGGTTTTTTTTTGTCGTTGCCATGGTTAAACATCTAGGGGCTGGGAATCCTTGCCAGACACCAGTAGATCCAGATCTGTCTTCTTCCCACTTGGGGCTTTTTCAAGTGCTTCAGCATGCTTCCAGGTTGGCTCTGCAGAGGCACTTGTGCAGTCCTGATCTCACTGCTGCCCTGACCAGCCCCATCCAGGTATGCTGCAGTGACCCTGGGGTCAAGAGGACAGCTTTGCAGTTCCACTTCGCCACACGGGCCACCACTGCTATGGAGAATTGACTTTCAATTATTCCCTATGCCCTTCTTTGTATTTTATGCCTAGGCCCTCTTAGTATGTCTTCAGGATGTTTGGGAAGGGCAGTGCATCCATTTGTATCATGACCACTGAAATAAACCATTGGCTAAGGAGCACAGTCTGTAGTGTTTGTTAGCCACCATTTGCATGAGGCTTACGCCTTTGGGATCTCTGCAGTCGACAGGGTCAGTGATTGTATCTGGCAGTGCCTTGGAGCCATTCATCAACAGAATACTCTGCTGGATGCATGCATACCACACCACAAGATCCTGACTAGTAACTAGCCTCAAATCCATTGCAAGCCAATTGCTTAATATTGGGAAGAATGTCTCAGTTCATTCTGATTCCCCGTAAGGGTGGAATAACTTTCTCGGAGGGGTCCTTCTTGGCTCCGGTTAGTACATGTGTTCAGCTGTGGGAGGTGCCAGAGTTCAGAATACTCGGTTGATCTGCCTGTAACTCTATCCGCTTGGCCATTTCCCTCTCCCCCTCCAAAAGTTAACTCAATTGTTCTTAACACCACTTCTAAAAGTGCCAGCCAATTCTGGATTTGCTGTGCTAGCAACTAAGCACGATGGATTCAAAGTAATAACAGCTGCACCACAACACAGCATCGCAGACCAAGATGCTTGTACCTAGGGATAAAAAAGCGTTGCTGCATTGCCAAAAGGCATGTTGAGGCTAGATGCAGTCACTCGAAGGCTGTTTTGACAAGCAAGACTTACCAAGTCAGCTGATTCTTTTCGCATCCCCCACGTGTAACTAGGAAGTGACGTTCTACCAAGCAGGTGCACCTAGCTCAGTATTGGCAATACTGACTGGCAGTGACTCTCTCCAGGGTTTCAGGCAGGGGTCTCTCCCAGCCCCAGCTGCAGATAGCAAGACGGAACATGGAATCTCCATGCAAAGCCGATTCTCTCCTCCTGAGCGACATCCATTTGTCTCTTAAATGAAAACCTACGTCGATGAGACTAGTCTTGCCCAACCTGGTGTGCTCCAGATGTTTCAAATTGAAACTCCCATCATCCCTGACCATTAGCCATGCTAACTGAGTATTGAGTATTGAGAAGGCCCCTGGGATGACTGCCCCACTTCAGATGGCAGGAATACCTGCAGGATGTTCTCCATTGAAGTTCTTCATGATGATGATGATGATTTATTTATACCCCGCCCATCTGGCTGGGTTTCCCCAGCTACTCTGGGCAGCTCCCAACAAAATATTAAATACACGATAAAGCATCAAACATTAACAATTTCCCTAAACAGGGCTGCCTTCAGATGTCTTCTAATAGTCAGATAGTTGTTTATTTCTTGACATCTGATGGGAGGGCGTTCCACAGGGCGGGCGCCACTACCAAGAAGGCCCTCTGCCTGGTTCTCTGCAGCTTCACTTCTCACAGTGAGGGAACTGCCAGAAGACCCTCAGAGCTGGACCTCAGTACTTGGGCTGAACAATGGGGGTGGAGACTCTCCTTCAGGTATACTGGGTTGAAGCCATTTAGGGCTTTCAAGATCAGTGCCAACACTTTGAATTATGCTTGGAAACGTACTGGGAGCCAATGCAGGTCTTTCAGGACCGGTGTTACGTGGTCTCGGCAGCCGCTCCCAGTCACCAGTCTAGCTGCCGCTAGACTGTACATATGGAGGTATAGGTGGTCTTTCAAGTACTACAATCTTAGCTGTGAAGGACCTGAAAAGGTTAAATGCAGCACTTCTGAATTGTAGAGGTGGAAAGGGCCCCCAAGGGCCATCTAGTCCAACCCTCTGCAGTGCAGGTCCAATGCAATCGGCATGGCAAAGGCTATGATCTTAATAGTTTCTGTATCCTTCAGTAACCCTTAGTAACAGCCTTCAAAGGCACTCCTATGTATAATACATTGCAGTAGTCTAACTTGGAAGTTCCCAGAGCAAATGAGGCCAAGCTATCTCTGTCCTAACATACCAGCTGGTGAAAATTACTTTGTGCTACGGAAGCAGCTTGTGCCTAGAGTGTCAAAGACGAAGGAAGGAAGACTGCCTTTTTATTATTGTTATTATTTCAAAAACCTGCAGAACCCATTTGGCTCGGAGCCAAAAATGGACAAAAGGAATGAATACATACACCATGAGAGAAGGCAGTTTTCCGCTCCCATCTGTGTCCTGCTGTAGGATTGTGGTGATGATTGCCAGCTAAGGTTGCCACCCCCAGACCAGTCTTCCTTGGAACAAATTGTCTTGGCCCTCTTCTCCTCTTGTGAAGCCAGTCACCGCTACGTTGTCAAGCACCATTTCAAATATGAATTTCTAAGAAAAGATCTTAAAAATAAATGTTATCTCTCATCCGGATAAGTAGAGCTTATTTTTCTTCTGTTTTATCCACCAGACACCCAGACATCTAAATTTATCTAGCAGGATTATGCCTTTTTACAGTCATCTCTCATTTTCAGCCTATGAAACTTCACCTCATATTTCACTGCATCATTCTTTCAAGAAACATTTGCACATGGGTGGAGCTGGAGAAACTCAAACCAGGATAACAATCCAGGCTTCTTCCTTATTTATCTCCCGCAATGTGCTTTCCCCTGTGCCTAATTTGTCTTTTTCAGTTACTCCCTCATTTTCCCAAAGCTTGCCAGCAACTATTATGAGACTTTGGAACACGAACTAAAGAGACCCATATTTCTGGATAGAAGGCTCTTTAAAAAACACACACCCTAAGTACAGTGAAAGTCTTGTCGTACAGAGAATCATTTTTGGCAGGGGCATTACGAGTGATGTTCTATAATCTACGGCTTGCAATTGTTGCCAGCTTTTTAGCCAGCCTCTCTAGCTATTCCTTTTTTTGTGCAGGCATTTGAAGGAGATAAGTGATAATGGTTGATCAGTGAAAAGGCACATAGACAAAGTTGTTCTTGGTTAGTTGGCAACCCTAAGCTCTAGAGAACCATAAAATGCCGTGATTATTTTATAGGAAGATTGAGGCCCCTCCAGAGATCTTTTTTGTGTGCATTCATGATGATTTGTGCTCATGGTGCTATTGGGGCAGTCACACTCAATCCAGCTTTCAGTACTGTTGGCTCCTGCAAAAGTTTTGGGGTAGTCATATTGCTTGTTTTTCCAATCAGTGCATATCCCATAATGACCTGCTGAAATCCCATAACTAACTTGTTTGTTTGTTTGTTGAATTTATATAACGCCCTATACCTGGAGGTCTCAGGACGGTTCACAGAACAAAATCAAAATATAAAACCACAAAATATATAATCAAAATAAAAACAACCAAATAAACCCACCCCACCCCCAAAAATCCCATAAAGTGGTACCTGGTTACAATCTTAATTCATTCCGGAGGTCCGTTCTTAACCTGAAACCATTCTTAACCTGAGGTACCACTTTGGCTAATGGGGCCTCTTGCTGCCGCTGCACCACTGGCGCACAATTTCTGTTTTCATCCTGAGGTAAAGTTCTTAACCCGAAGTACTACTTTCTGGTTAGCAGAGTCTGTAGCCCAAGGTGTTTGCAACCCAAGGTACCATTGTACAGTATTTTAAAAGGGCGTAGGATGTCAATCAAATCAACTCAAGGCCTGGTAAAAAAGGAACATTTTACCTTGCGGCCAAAGGTGTATAATGAAGGCGCCAGGTGAACTTTCCTGGGGAGAGCATTCCACAGACAGGGAGCCACTGCAGAGAAGGCCCGTTCTCATGTTGCCACCCTCCGGTTCTCTTGAGGATTTTATACCACAAACGTTCTGGTTTATATTTGTTCTGCTTTTATTGTCCTATTCTTATGTTTGTTGTTTGTTTGTTTATTCTATCTGCAATTATTTTAACTAAATAAAGCACAAACATGCATTAAAACCAGCATTTTAAAAAATCTAATTTTAAAAACTCGAGGAAAACACCCCACCCACATAAAAAGGCCATAGATAATTAAAAGCCAAAGGGATGTTTTTGCCTGGCGCCTAAAGGTATGTAATGATGGCACCAGGTGAGAGCCTTCCATAAGCAGGGAGCTACATCAAAGAGAGTGGCATTGCAAAGGAGCAGATGAGATTCAGAGCTTTCGCAAAGGAAAAGGGAACATTAAATGCAACTTGTTGCTGTGGCATCAAAGCAAAACTGATGCAATGGGTGGCCTGGCATTCGCTGGTGAGGATTAGCTTTGCGTAATTGATATCGTATGAGGGACAGAGTAGGGTAGCGCCCGCCCCCCCGGCCCCACCACCCACGTGCTGGAAAGATCTGAAGCAAGGGACATGTTGTGTATGTGTATGTAGGACCCTGCAGGACCAGGGTTCAAAAATGCTTGGGGAGTTGATACAGAAGGTCCTCCCCATCGCCTGTCCCATTCCCCCACACTTTCAGGTTTTGTATTGATAGCAAGGTGCGAGGGTCAGCAGGAATGAGAGCAGTGAATACAGGCTTGCTCTCTCCTTCATGTGAGGGTAAAGCACACGAGCGAATAAGCTGCTTGAATACGGAAGGGCTGTGCGATGTCTGTACCAAAATGCACTGTACTTCTGCCAGCTTGCTCCCTCTACACGTCCATAGACAAACACAAATATATTTCCTGTTAAAGGGGTGGGGGGAGGAGAGAGAAAAGGCTGCACTGCTTTCAAGGGCAGACTGGCACCTCTGTGTATAATCTTTGACATGCAGAAGAATTTCTGCCAGGTCTGAGGAAATGGATTTTGGAGCCTGGAAAAATTCCTTGGGGGTGGGGGAGAGGGACAATGACAAGGCCGATTATGAAGTCGGCATTCCATGGTATCCATTTCTCTAGAATATTTCCTTTTAGGACAACTTCATTTTTGGCGCCACCAGTACATTTTTCCCCTTCTTTAAATACAGAGTCACACTGGATCATTTTCTGAAGATTAAAGGCAGGAATTTGTTACGTTTTTGAGCACAATTATCGGAGTATTTGTGCCATGTCAACTTGGAAGTGTTCTCTGTTCTTCACCTTTTCAAAAGACCAACATTACATTTGAATTAATTTTATAGGCCCTTTTCTCAATGGGCCTGCCGTCTCATGAATGAACAGCAGAACAAGATTGCAGCGATCTCCCCCCCCCCCTTTCCTTCCTCCTAGGACACTTTTTATTTTTCACCATGGAAACCATCTACAAAGTATAGCAGCAAAGATGTGGAAACTAGGACCACATTCTCAAAATAACTCTTAGGTCTTTCTGGGTACAGAGCGCCTATAAAAATGAGCTTAGATATCAAGTCACCAGTGTATTGCAATCTCATGAATGCTCAGTTTATGTTTCCTTGTTTATCTTGCAGCAAAACAAATTCTTCAACAACTAGAACTAAGACAGCACTGTGTTTCTTTATCTTAACCTCTTACCAAAATAATATAGCTTTAAATGTGTCATTTATCATCGCATACTTTAAGCAAGTATCTTATCACAGTGAAAGATGGCTGCTCAGTTCCCTTCTAAGTATAAATGCGCTTTGGACACTTGGCTAGCTTACGGTCTTGATCTATCCAATTAATCTTTACATTTTAGAACCAGAAATGAGAACATGGGTATGAGAACATCTAGGAAAAGTGCTGGCCATTGTTTAGAGAGCACCAATCAGCATTCTTAATGCCATTCCTCTTCTGGAATAATCCCTGTTGTTTGCTATTATCATAACTGAGTTGTTCCTTGTTGGTTGACCCATCCTAGCTGCTTCTCGTTCTACGGAGCTGTGATCACTGGTTTGCCAAGGTTAACACATTCATGTGGTTACAGAGCTTAATATGATACAGGGCTTAGTCTCTGGGATCTATTTTCAATTCTTGAAACAAGCTGTGTTGTTTTTATTAATAGCAAATGAAGAGCACCTTCCCTTTCCTAGCCCTTGCCCACATATTTTGGAAGAGATGTTCAAATCGCAAAGCATGACTTCCAAGAAAATCTGGGCCTCTGCGCCCATAACTATGTGAAGACATATGGCATGAGCACTGCAGAATTAAAACCTTAACACAAGCTACTCACTTTAAGCCTCTGCATTCTGTATATCTGTGTTTCCTTTTCTGCACATTCAGTCTGGCAAAGTCTATAGAACAGTAGCATAGGAAGCTGCCTTATACTGAATCAGAACAATTGGTCCACCTAACACAGAATTATTGACTGACGTCACTTCTCTGTGATTTCAGGCAGGGGTTTCTCTCACTCCTATCTGGAAATGCCAGGGATTGAACCTGGGACCTTGCAAATGCAGAGCTGAGCTATGGCATGCTATGCTGGAGTATAGTCCATCTCTTTCCATTTGTGACATGTAAACATCTGCCTTGTAGTCAGTGGCATTCTAACAAATATTTCAATGCAGTTAATGTATGGCCCTAACGGAACAAAGTTTTATCTCCTGTCACACATCAAAAGTGGTGAAGAAATTCATGGCAAAACAGCAAATACAGGTACTTGATTGGCCAGGGAATTCCGTGGGTGTAAATCCCATTGAGAATTTGTGGGTTATATGCAAAAGTCGTCTCCGTGCTATATGGAGAAGCTGATTCAAGTGTGGTACAGGGATCCGAAAATCAACAATGACTGTTCAAAACTAGGAGACTCCATGCCAAACCGTGTTCAAATGCTGCTTAAAAATAGCAGAGGTCATATCTGTTACTAATGTGAGATTTATACATGTATATGTGAGTTTTGTACAATAAACTACATTGTTTGTTTCAATTAATTTGCACAAGGGTGTAGGTCAAGAAAAGACAAGTATGGTGGTTCAGCCTGAGGATGTACCCAGAACATCATCTGCTCTGGTTTTGTGGCATGAATTTTGGTTGCTGTAGCCTCAGAAAGTATGGAAGAATATGACCTTCTTAACGTTGGCTTCATTCTTTGCTTTTCATGGAACCATCATCCATCAAAGAAATGGGGACTGCCTGGCCTCATGCTCATTTTCTTATCGATTGATTTTATGCTGCTTGAACTGTTATACTTGTCCACCACCCTGGAATCAGCAATGAAAATAACAGCATCTTCTTTGTTTTTCAGGTGTCCATCAGCCAGCAACCATCAGGAAGAGGTGTGCCATGTTTAAGATGCAGAGGGATGTGCAGTGGCTTTGAGCCACATTCTTGGAGGTAGCGCCTTTAATACTTGATTCTGCTTTTCCACCTTGGTTGTTGTTCAGGTTCTGACTTGTCTTCTGATTTTGTGCAGCTGTGCCTTTTGTGCTTTGCAGTAGATAGAGAGACCTGCATCCAATAAGATCAATAATGGTTTTGTTACTGATTTTCATTGTAATTTTACAATTAAATTAACATGGAGGTTGCCATGGATACAAAAAAAGATGCAAAGCCCTTTCCCCCCAAGTACTCAAAAGCAGCCTGACTTTCATTTCACAAGCACTCAAGAGAGTTTTGCATACACTCAGTAATTCTTACAACAACGTTGAAAAGTAGTCCAGCACTGTTCTCTTCCTATATAGATGATGGAGTTAGGATGTTAGAAAGCAGTCGCTCCTCCACATGCAGCTGCTGGGTGACCTTGGGCTAGTCACACTTCTCTGAAGTCTCTCAGCCTCACTCACCTCACAGAGTGTTTGTTGTGGGAGAAGAAGGGAATGGAGATTGTTAGCCGCTTTGAGACTCCTTAGGGTAGTGATAAAGTGGGATATCAAATCCAAACTCCTCTTCTTCTTCTTGAAGCAAGCCTGCTTAGAAAGCCATCTTTTGCGGGAAGAAAAATTTTATTGACCTTTAGTAAGCCATTGCTAGCACCAAATTAAAACTCAACTGAGTAGACTGTTCAAATATTGCTCAGCTGTTAAAATGAGTTACACCAAAGTTCCTTCAGTTTTTCAGACGTGTAGGATTCAGAGTCTCAACTGGTTAATCTTGAGCTTGCTGCTTTTGTTCTCCATCAAAAGGTCAGCCTATATAATTGTGTCCCTGACTCTCTTGGCCCTTCCATTCCAGTCAAAGGACACCATTCTTTCAGCGGTGATGTCATCTTTTAAAAATGCCACATTCCTTGAAGTCTCCACTCTCAAGGGAACAGTTTGGAAAGACTCAAGTGACCCGTTTGAATGCAAATAATCAGGCTTTTTGATATATCTGCCCGGCCAGCGTTCGCATAAGCTATCAGGCATGTAGTGAATCTGGTCTGTTTTGGTTTTGGTGGGAAAACATTTTCAGACCAGTGATCCAAGACACACATAAAAATGCAGCAGTCCTTCCTGCCTGCTTTTTAATCTTACTCAGTCGCAGATGGGCTTTCTCCCACAATTAGGACATCTTTTTGCGGCAGGCTGGCAATGAAAGCATTGCTCAAATCTGGACCCACTTTATGATTCCTCCATCTGTGCATTGTACTTCTCTCTTGTTTATGCAAAAAATAAATAAATGCTGGATTTCTCTCCTCCTTCCCTATTTTTTTATATTATTATTGTGCCATAGATATTCATGTCTTGAACTCACACTTCCAGTTCAGCACTAAGGCAAAGAGCTGGGAGAGTATTCCTTCTCCTCACATCAAAGATATTCAGGGACTTTTATTTACCATATTTACTCAAATCTAATGCTCATCTTTTTTGGCCCAATTATGTTGCAAAAATCAAAGTGCACGTTAGATTCTAGGGCGCATTTACATTCGCCAGGAAATCCTTTTTTTATTTCAAGGTTCTGAAAACTGAGGTGCGCATTAGATTTGATGGCGCATTAGACTTGAGTAAATATGGTATTTATTTTGGTCCTATTTAAGTACTGTCAACCACATTCCAATCTTCTGGGTGGGGAGCAATCTGATTATTCTGTACTGCAGCCAGTGCAAGTAGATAAATAGATACCGCTGTGGCTGGAAGGTAAACGGCGTTTCCATGCGCTCTGATTCCGTCACGGTGTTCTGTTGCACCAGAAGTAGTTTAGTCATGCTGGCCACATGACCCAGAAAGCTGTATGTGGACAAACGTCGGCTCCCTTGGCCTGAAAGCGAGATGAGCAATGCAACCCCATAGTCACCTGTGACTGTACTTAACCACCCAGGGGTCTTTCAGCGTTACCTTTTAGTACGATAGAGCATCATAATAGAGTACAGAGAGGTTTTCAAGATGCTAGTCTTCTCTGGCTTTTCCCTTTAGCATCTACTCAGACTTCCTTGAGTATATCTTCCTCCAAATTCTGCTCTGCACAAGAAACCATAGAAGATTCAGTGCCTAATATTTGCATTACCTACAAGTGATATATCATTGAAAAAAGATGAACCTCATTTCATCAAAAATCTTTTTTTTCCCCATGTGTACTACTTTTGAGATGTGGTTTTAGAAAAGCTTTTAAAAGGAGTGATCTGGATTAGAGCTGTTGGGATATTGGTTCCATTTGCTACAAGCAACAGTGCCAATATATCATCCTACCCACAAAAAAACACATGCTGTGCTTCCCTTACATTAAGGCTACTGTGAAGCCAGGAAACACTTTTTAAGAACCATGATGGTGTTACCTGCTGTTAATGCAATGGTCTGCAAATATATAAAATCTGAAAGAATATAGTCTCTGGCTTATGATCTGCAAAGCAAAGGAATATAAAATTTTAAGACAGCTTGGATTCAAGTTCCCATGCCAAGTATGCTATAAATCTGCTGCTGTCTGGGTTGCATCTTTTCTTCCCAAACGCTTTAGCTACTTGGGGATAATCATAGTATTGTGACTAGGGCAGAGGGGGAGAACACATGCGCAAGGTTCCCAGGGGTCAGTCCTTGGCATTTCCTGTGATCCATTCCACCCTTTGACCCAAGCGTTTCCAAGGCAATCTATTAAAATACACAGATCAATATACAAAGCTAGCAATCTATACAACCAATACATGAAAGCGCTCTCTAACCAATAGGCTTGCAAAGAACCCAGCCTGAGACCATTGCCAGTCAGGTTAGAGATCACTGGCCTAGATCTTATAATATTTGCAGTACTATATTCTGTAATATCTGGTCCGGTAATCCGTTAGTCAAGCTTCAAAATGATTGCCACCAGCATAACAGGCTGTGCATTAAATGACATCTCAATATTTAAGTCTGTGCATTTCTAGAGACATTGTTGAGAGAGAAGAGCCCAACTCCTCAAGCAGATTGATTTTAGTGAGGTTCAGTAAGTTGGGTGGTGGCGAAGCATCAGCACTTCTTTCCCCTGCTCCTTGCCAGGATGACAATAGGACAAGGTAAGATGGCAATGTGGACATGGAAGCTCCAGCGGCACCTGCATCATGCCACCACAGATCTGGAGCTCCTCTAAGCTTATCACCCTTTCACCCTGCATATCCCTACCTTGGCAAAAGCACCACCAGCCCTGTTCATTCTTTTCATGTACTGCTCTGCTAAGGTCAGAACTGGAGACAACGATTTCCAGGGAGAGCTGCTTGCAGACAGGGATATCTATGCTTTTAAACAGCCTGCCTCAGACTCTTTGCCTTTTTAAAGAACCTATTTAGGACAAAGAATGACTTTTGTAGACTGGAATTTGTAGAAAGACATTGAAATAGTTTCTCAGTTCTCTGCAGTGGTTCCCCCTCACCCAAGCCTCCGCATGCTTTTTATAATTTAAAATTCTTTCTTTCTTTTTTTTTCATAAATGACATGTAATCACACTGACTTAATGCTCCTTGGGGAGTAGAAGAGATCAGGGATCCTAAAAAGAAAGCATTTGCCCCTCACTCTGTAATCCTAGTACTCCTTCTGAATTGAACTTTGGCAAGGCCGGTTGAAAACAGACATTCTTCTGTGGCATCAGCCAATTGGAGAAGAGCAACCACATGACTGGTTTTTATGTGCACAACAGGGGGAAGAGGGCAAGATGCCAAAGTAATTATACTTGACTTACCATCCAGCATCCTTTTATGCTGCATGTGGATTTATGCACTGTAATACCTTTCCCTACATCTGCGAGAGACTGGCTTCCAGATCTAATTATTTCAACACAGTTTAATAAACCCTGTTCTCCTTATTTGCTATCAAGATGGGGGCTATTTAGCAAACTATTAAGTATATTCCATTCACTTTCCTCCTACTGGGCACAGCAATGTCATTTGTTGTTTGGCTCTGGAAAGGCTCTTGAAATTGTTTTCTGAAAATTACTCTTTTATCAGTGCCGAAAATCTATTTGTGCGTTCACTGTCTGTTTTGTTTGAAATCTGAGCTGGGTTCATATTTTTATTGTGGTTCCACACAAAGCATAGCCTTTGAAGAATCTCTTCAAATGGACTTGCATCTAACTCATTAGTGGATAATTGTGGACATCAACTGTAAATGTTCCTCTAGAGGCTAGAATGACCTTGGTTTGTATAATTCCAAAGGGAGAAATGGATGCTTACAAAAACTAGGTGGCAGGGCTGGACCAATACTTTTTGGTGCCTCAGGAAACCCCCCAAAATGATGCCTCCCCCACCAGGGAATAAGGGGTGAGTGAAGAACTACATCATGAACAAGTACAGAATAAAGACTGATGTCAAGATCTGTTGCCCCTGTTGATCCTTCTGTCTGAGGCAGTCATCTCACCTTGCCTCATGGGTGGGGCAGTCCTGCTAGGAGGAAGTCATTGGGTATCTTGCAGATAATGGATGAAAATTCAACACCGCCTTTCTACTTGCAGAGCGGTCCTTGATACAACAAATGTGTCCAGTAGCATAAGAGGTGACATTTGCTGATTTTACACCTCCCCATCTCATGCAACTCCCTGCAGTTCAATAATTTCCCTCAGTTAGTGTGTATTTTGTATACATATAGATTTGAAAGCATTTCTGTTGCGTTGCCCTTAAATCTCTTTTCACCCTTACTTTAAGATCTCGAGTATCTGATTGGATATATGTTTATGTGTGTGCACTCACCCTTCCTACTGCATTCCAGCTGCTTCCATTGCCCGGAGCTCCCTAGTAAATGAAGGGATTGCTTAAACTTCCAGGAAACAAAGGGAGCACTTGGGTGCAATTGTGTCAATGGCCCACCATGCTTCTCTATTCCATAGGAAGACTTGGGCTTCAGAATTGCCAGCACTGGCTATTGGCAAATCCCCCAGAGCTTTCAGAATCCCTTAGACCCCATAGGTCTCTGGGGTTGGACATCCCAACCCTACAGCAGCTTCCTGGTACTGCTTTACCAGGGTATTAAGAATAAGAATGTTTTAGAGAAGAGAAGGAAATAAAACAAAGACTTTGAATACAATGCCAGAAGTGTAGAAAGAAGATATGTGTGTCATTGTACTACAGGCGTTCTTGTCTTATTTTTATGTCAAGGCAACTGAGAGATTCTAGCTGAACTGCCTCACTGTAAAGAAGAAAGCACACACAATGAATCTTGTGGAACTGGTGCCCCAAACTGCATTCCTGTATCAAGGTTCTCCTTTCTCCACAATGTGTAGTGTTACTAGCCGTGTGACCTCACTGTGTGACCTCACTGACTATGGCATATTGCTCCGCCACTTCCAGTGTCAGCCAATGATAAGCAGCAGAGAAACCTATTTATGTGACCACATCACTGTGAGGGATCAGAAATGCTGCTATCGCAGAGACGGGAACTAACTTAAAATGGAGAAGGTCTGTTGGTGGCAGACCCGTGACATGATTTTAGAATATGTGATTCGTTGCCCAGATTATGCAGCACTATGCCACAGAGCATACCCTCGACAGAGCTTCAAGTCCCTGACATGTGTATTTGTATGCTTAGACGTATTGTAGATGACTGTTTTATATTGTGGGGATGGTGGTTTGCCTCTGTTTTAGAATCAGCCGTGTACTGTGAATGCAAACATGTTGCTGTTTTTATTTCTTATGTCCCAATACTTCATCCCACAAGAGCCCAGAGCAGCTAAGAACAAATATACAGCCTTTAAAGCAAAGTTAAGGCATGGTACAAAGCACAGCAGGCATTAAATTATAGAAATGCATGTACAAAAGCAAGTGAGTTAATTTTTTATTTAAAAGTATTTCTAAGCCACTTCATGCTTTCAAAGAGTCTAAGCTGCATACAGTGGACCAATGGTACAAGGCCCAGTCACATAGATCAAGGGAAGTCTGTGATGTTCTTATTGTGCCCCAAAGGCCTGTGGGAACAAATAAGAGTTCTATCCAATAGGGCCAGTTGCCATGTGAATACTCCCAAATATAACCCTGCTCCCAAATATAACAATTTCCATGCTTTATATTCTTAAGAAACTGGGGCAAGGGGAAATAGCACAGAGACTCAAGAGGCCTATAGATATCACAACAGGATGTATGGGGGGGGGGGTCTTTGTTTGACATAACCTACACTGACTAAACATTCAAGTCTGTATGTTTTGATCTTACCTCATCCTAGGATGTGTTGCAGTGATACACTAATGACAAACCCATTCATGCCATAGAGCTCTGAACTACCCTCATTCTCCCATTGTAGTCTTCCAGTAAAGGAGGAGAAATATTTAAGAGCAGGGTAACAATACTATTATATTTTCCTCAATTAGTAATTTACAGCTTAATCTTATCAATTTGCAGCCAAGACTCTCGTATGTTCTGTTTCCCCCACCCCTATTTCTTTGGAGGTCTTTAAGCAGAGGCTTGACAACCATATGTCAGGAGTGCTCTGATGGTGTTTCCTGCTTGGCAGGGGGTTGGACTCGATGGCCCTTGTGGTCTCTTCCAACTCTATGATTCTATGATTCTATGATCTTATAAACTGAAATTTCCACAATCTTTTTATTATTATTTTATTTAGTCTTGACTTCAAAGAATCTTACACCCATATTTCCTGTGCAACTCTGCAATAAACTATTTACATATATCAGATGCCTTTAAACCTAGCTGCCAAGGCAATGCACTCAAAAACGACTTTGCTGCTTGAATCCAAATCCCTTGAAATCATATATTTAGCTTTGGAATCAGGACGGGGGGGGGGGGTGAATGTGTTCTTATATAAAATATTAGAAAATAATGCACCTTGCATGATAACACTGGGTTTGTACATGGATATTGAAGACTCGGGTGTTCTTTTCCAATTTGGAAAAAAGGAGGGATATAAATACATTAAATAAACAAAGCAGTGAGACTCATGTCCTCATCTCTCAGGTGATTCATTCCAAAATTGTGTAACTGACTAGCTGCATTCACAGCAGCTTAGAAGTAACACTTGGTCATTGTGCCCTGAGGCTTATTCTCCAGGGTCTCTGCAGTGTGGGTTTTTACAGTTTTATATTCCACACCATGGCAAATTCCATTAGTCTGCAGCTTACAAATTGAGTTCTTGCCAACAAAGGTCTTTTGTCCTACGCCATGATCCATTTCAATCTTTAACCTTCCGTGTTTTTGAAAGTTCATTCCTGAGCCTCCAAAAGAGCACATGCCTGTTTGGGGTTCAGCTTATATCAAAGGGTGACCTCATTTTGTCTCCCACAGGAAAATATGCAAGTCATGTAAATGCAGCCAGGAAGATCACAGTCTGAGCTCCGATGCAGAAGATGATCGGAAAATTGGCCGCTTGCTCTCTGATTCGAAATACTCTTCGCTAACTGCCCGGGTGAAAGGAGGTGATGGTGTTCGCATCTATAAAAGGAACCGTATGATTATCACTAATCCCATCGTGTCTCGGAAAGATCCAACATTTAACACTATTACATACGAATGGGCTCCACCTGGACTGACTCAGAAGCTGGTAAGACCACACACCTAATTGTATGTAAGGACTACTTGAAACTTTCCAAAACACACAGGGTTTCAGTAGCTGCTAAAGAATCTAGCATCTCCACTATGTGTCCCAATATGTTCTCACATCTTCTTAACTTACTTATTTTATATCCTGCCTTTCTCTCAGTGCAGCACACAAGGTGGGTTTGCAACCTACATTAAAACAGATACACCTGAGAACACACCATGCAGGTAACCCTATTAAAACAGCACTGAAAATGTTTAAAACCATTAAAAACACACACACACATGCACACAGTGCAATACCCACCCTCAGGAGACCCTGCCACAACAGTCAGTCAGTGCCCAAAGGCTGTCAGAACAAAAAAGTATTTGCCTGTCAGTGAAAGGAAAGTAAGAGAGGAGGTCAGCCTAGCCTTCTGGGGGAGTTCCTTTATCTGGGAGAAGCCACCTAGAAGGTACTCTCTCGTTTTCTCACCCAATATGCCTGTGAAGGTGGTGGGACTGAGAGAAAGGCCTCCCTAGAAGATCTCAAAGCCCAGGCAGGTTCATATAGGGAGATATGGTCCTTCAGATAGGACCCAAACCATGTAGGGTTTTGTAGGTCATAACCAAGACTTTTGAAGCAGCTGCTTTGAGAAACTTGAAGACAGATGAATTTTGAATCAAGATCAGAAGATCCTTGTCTTGGACTGTTTTTAATCACGGTTAATACATGGAACTAGAAGCTCAGATCTAGTATCAATCTATGGTATTTCAAAATCTCCTGCATAGAGGATGAGTTGCAGTGATATCTCACTCTAAGCAATTTATTTTTCTTGCCTCCTGGGACCATTTCTGCTGTTGTAAAGGAGGGAAAACTTGAGAAAGCACCAAATAGTTATTTTTTTACCAGAAAGATATGTCTGCTACTTGTTTCTTGATTAGTAAATAATGTTGAGGCAGCACATTCGCTTGAAATGTTTAGTGCTGAAAAATCTAGTAGGAATGAATAGATCTTTATTGGCTATGTGTGTTGTGCATTCTGGGAAAAAAATCTGAAGAATGGTGTGCTTTTCCTCTTTATATATGGTGTGAGGCCTTTGAATTTTCCCTCCCAAATTAAATCGGCTGAACAACACGGAATTCAGTGCTGTATAAATTTCAAAGCCCACGTGATTAATACGTGATGTTTGGTTCAGCCGGCTATTTGAGGGAGTATGATACAAGAGGAGGAGTTTTCCCCTTCGGTGGTCTAGTTTTCAAGAGGTTGGGAGTAAATACTAACTCGATGCTCTTGCTGACACAATGGGGTATTCTCCCCTCTCCTCCTGCACATGCCCTACACTAGCTCTGGAAGGTCAGAAGACCCCACAAAATAGCACCTTGGAGGAAGAGGCGAGGGATCGCCCTTCACCTTGCAGATCACCCAAACCCCACGTTTCTTGCCCTCCTTAAGCCCCACTGCACTGCCACTGCTGTGGGAAGCCAGAAATTGTAGGCTATTTTCTCCAGTAGCAGTGGGAGATGGGGTGGTGGATAAAGAGGAGAAATATTTTCTCCCCTTCATTCCCCATCCCTATGCCAGTTGAGGCAGCAACAGGAGAAGCGCAGGACAGGTTGAAAAGTCCACACCACACTGATCCGATCCTGCCCACCTGCCCAACTCCGTCCACCTCTACTTTACCTCTTTCTCACAGGTTTGGCAGCTCACTTGTTCAGGCAAACCTTCCTCCGCTTACAGCTCAGCCAAACCGCGGCTGAGGCAGCTCACAGAGGAACAGGCCGGGCTGTCTGATCACTCACTTGCCTGACTGCACTGCCCACCTGCTGTCCAGTAGGTGGCCACATGAAACGCAGCTTGATGACAGCTTTACAGTTTTATTATATAGTAAGATACACAACATTTATTTATTTATTGCATTTATATCTCACTCTTTCCTCCAAGGAGCTCAGTGTGGTGTAGATTGTTCTTCCCACTCCTCATTTAATCCCCACAACAATCCTATCATGTAGGCTAGGTTGAGAGTTCCAAGGTCAGCCAATGAGCTTCATGGCCAAGTGGGAATTTGAACCCTGGTCTCCTAGGTTCTGGTCTGACAATCTAACCACTGCATACATAACAGAGTAGATGTTTATCAATCTTTACACTTAGAAGTTTATAAGACATTAGTTGCTTTCTCCGCTAAACCATTCATATAAATGGCCTGGACTTCCAAGGCCAGACGTTTTCACCATGGCCCAGTATGTTGTCTATCCTTGACTAGCACGAAGAGATGGAGATGCTCAAGAACAGACAGAGGGCAATAAGAAGTGCCTTATGTAAGCAAGTATCCTGGAGTTGCCTTGGGTGACCTTCTAAAGTTACAGTTCACCTCAAACCTCCCTGTTTGTAAAAGTTCTTTGTCACAGGAAAGGAATGAAACTAGAATTCTTGGGAAACCTGTCAATCTCCTGCAGCATGCCTCAGTCCCAAAATATATCTGTTGCTCTTGAAAAGAGGGCAAGACACGCGGACAAAGTGGTCTGGGATTGGCCCAGTCCTCTTGGTAACCAATACGGTGCTCTGGGACTGACTGTGTAATGCGTAAGATGGTTCAGTGGACAATGACAGCTGAGGTAGGTAGCCCAAGAATCTAGAATAATAAATCACAAATGTCCCCCACCTGGCAGTAGTCGATAGCTGCTTACTCATTGCGTATTATGAGAATCTTATTTGGGGTAATTGGTGGCTAGTTCTGTGAGGTGGAAAGTAAAAGATTATTTCCCCAAATACTGCAAATGTGAACCTGTTGTTCAGGTTCTGCCTGTAGGCTTCCTATGGGCACCTGGTTGGCCACTGTGAGAACGGAGTGCTTGGCTAGATGAGCCTTTCGCCTGATCTAGCAGGGCTGCTCTTATGTTCTGAAACCCCTTCAGTTTTGACACAACCCTCAGTTTCCAAATGCACAAACAGTTTACATTTCTCTGTAGCACAGTTGGATGGACTGAGAGAGTTTGGGATAAGAATTCTACTTTGAAGGTTCGTAATATGGATTGCTGCAACACTGGCATGCATCCTCAGATATGGGTATGGATTTATATATGTTTCTAAAAATGAACAAGAGCAAGTCTTGCATTCTTCAACAATTTGATGGATCAAAGGCACAGAGTCACTACTTCACTACTTCTCTTCCCTTAAAATTTCATAGATTTGCTTCAGGTGGTCATTAGGCATGTTTGCACATGGTCATTTCGAACCCGCATCTCCAATCCTTCCTCAAGTGGGGGGCAGTGGCCAAGACGTAGGATTGGAACTAATGCTGGTTCTCTTCAGAGTAGACCCATTGAAGTTAACGGACATAGTTGACAGGTACGTTAATTTTACTCTTAAGTAAAACCTAGTTGGCTGCCACCCTTAGGGCTGTATTCAACAGTACTAAGGCAGAAGTTCTGTCAGTTGCAAGGATTTTTCTTGTGCAGTGGAACCTTCTCCCCCTCTCCTCCACCCATGCACCCCCTAAATGTGTAATGGGGGTTCCCCCAGCCCTCCAGAGCAGATTTGGAGCTGGCGCAGGGCATGTACAGGAAGAGGAGGAGACTGGGAAAGTCCCATTAAGGTAGCAGGAATTCTTCCAAAGGCTTCCACTAGCACAGCAATTTAGTTGAATACAGCACTGAAGTTTTCTTCATGTCACTAGGAACAAGTTTTAATTACTTATTTGAGTTGACGAAGTTATTTAAGCCCTCAATAAAGTTTCTGTGACCACAATAAATACCTTTGTTATTCTCCTCCTATATATAGGCACGTGAAGCTCAGGAATTTGATATCCTATCATTGTGAAAACAAGTAGTGCCCTTTAACTCGAGTACATTTATTTAATGCTTACAGTTTACATGTTTTGTTTAGAGTTTTATCTGTGTTTTGGTTGCGTTTTCCTGTGATCCTTAAAGTTTTGGGTTCTGGTTGACTGTTTAGATGTTTTTAGTTTCCATAGGAGGGAATAACTTTTGACACACAGAGAGAATGGGTCTCATTTATTCAGTCAAGTGCTCTACTCTATCCCTCATGCATAGCAATGAAACCTTTCATATCCAGCACTTCTGAATGATGTTATGTAACCCAAAGTAGATTCATAAGGAATCTGCCAGATCTAGCCCCAACTGCATTTAAAGCACCATAGCACCACTTGAAGCAGTCATGGATCCCCCCAAATAATCCTGTATAGTATTGTTTCTTAAAAGAAACTTCCCTCACCATTCCCCTTAAAGAACTACAGTTCCCACAGTTCCCTGGGGGAAACGAGTGATTGTCAAATCACTGAGAATGGTAGCTCTGTGAAGGGAATAGGGTCTCCCCACAAACACTCAGCACCCTTAACAAATTACACTTCCCTTTAAAGAATGTCTCTTTAAAGTGGTATAATACTGTTTTAAAGCTATTGTGCAGATGGGACCATATTGTTTGCAACTTATGGGACCATATTGTTTGCAAACAAATACTACTATTGAACCGTCGGTGGCTTTGATAGCATAATCTTCTGCAGCATCTGACTGGAGCCTAACAAGTTCCGAAATCAGGTCCAGCATTCCTTTCCATGCCCAGTATTTAGACTTGGCTGACTTGATACAATTGTGAGAACACATGAAAATACATTCAAGATATCTGGAACAGGTTTAGCCAGCGAGATTTGATTTAGCTGCGTGCCGTGATATCTACACTTTAAATAAAAATACTTTTTTCTTCACCTTCAAACTGACTTAAGTTGATTTCTAAGCTGTTTCCCAGAACTCTGTTCTGCATGCCAAGAGGGATTTGGAAGTGAAAGTGATACGATTCAACCAGAGTACACCAAAAATAAGGACATTTCCTCAATGTAAGGCGATGGATTAAACTCTGGGTGGCCAATTTGGTGCCCTCCTGGTCCTGCAGGGCTGGGAAAGGGAAATAACCTCTGTGAAACAGGCTGCAGACTCCACCTTCAATTTCCTCTGCCCCCCCCCCCTTTTGTGGACTACAGCACCCATTATCCCTGGCCATGCTGAGGGGAGAAAAGGAAATTAGTTCATAAAATAACTGAAGGAACTATCTCCTAAAATAGTGAAAAGAATTTTCTTTTCATGAGCTTCTCCCCACCAGCCCAATATGGTAAAAGCAAGTTGTTTTGGCTTACGTTTAAATTTCTGCAATTTTTCCTCAGTTATGAGAAGATTGTGTTGTGCTGCTGGTTTTATGCAATGAAATGGGCCTGCCTTTCTTTTGTGTGCCAGTTGATAGCTGTGCTATACGAACATTGTACTTAATCAGTCACAAGAGGTCTGGCAGATTTTGCTTGTGTAACTGCATTGGGCATATTGTTTAAACATTTGGGGAACAGATCTTCTATTGCAAAGCACTAGTGGGTTATATTGCATGTTTCAAACAAGCAATACTTTAGCCTGCTGAGGTGTTTAATACACCCTAACAGTTGTGCTGTTCATTAGGCAAGTGCTGACCAAGGTGGAAATTAATTGAACTCTCCTGAAAGCTGGTCTCTAAAAAAACCAACCAGTGAATGGCCAACTTGGCTGCCTATGAACAAGTCACGCTACGAGAGGGAAAAGGTCCCTGTCAGAGAATATCTCTCTCTCTCTCTCCATAAAGAGATTAACTGCACTGAAAGTTCTCAGCATCCTTTTTGCAAATGTTAATCTTGAATGAGACCAGCCTTTTGTCTCCAGCTATGAATTACAAGCCAATGGCTAACTTGATTACAGTACTTACAAACTACTTTGTTAGATTTGAAACACGGGTCTCCAAATAAAGTGCAGACTTTTCTCATTTCCCCCCGAATAGCATTGGACTGTGTGCTTGAGTAATAAAATGAGTTGGCTACTGACCGCTGAACTTGGTGGCCACCCCTGCCACCAGCTCTCCTCTTTGGCACTTGAAAAAGCAGTAGAGATTGCAAGGGGTGGTGGTGTTCAAAGGTGTAAACTCAACGAAATACTGATTTATAAATTCGCTTACTTAGGTTAACTAATGGCTTTACAGAAGGGAAAATGGAAGACCTTCCAGACTGTATACAACCCTGCGTAATTTTTCTTTTTGTCGTTCCCTCCCCGCCCCCCCAGCACTAAATTAGAATCATTAACATCTCGCCCAAGTGCTGTTTGTGTGCTACATGTGGGTTTATAAGGCATTGCAGCTGGTGGTTAACTGTTAACAAGCTTGCCTTTCCATGGCTTTTAGCCAGCTAAATTTTGGCAACCACTTGAATGTAATCTTTCATAAATAGGAAGCATGTCTCCAGGCACATACTTAATATTTGCTAGACTCTAGGAATGCCAAAAAGGTTAAGGGAGATTGAAGTTTTGGACTTGTGCCTTTGGTTTTTGTGACACCTGATGTGTGCTGGGGCTCTTTCTTAATCTGTTGTGTTTCTGGGATGTCAATCAAACTTAGGCTGGAGTGGGGCAGAGATGGGGCATCTGTGTCCTACCCTATCTGGCAGGAGCAAGGTATGTTGTCACCAGGCCAAAAGCAGTGAAAAGGAAACCCTGACTGATAGATAGATAGATAGATAGATAGATAGATAGATAGATAGATAGATAGATATTGCATATCTATTCTGAGTGGTTCAAGACTAGGCCCAATACTCCTTACAAGTAATCATCCCAAAATCCTCAGGGGGCCTGTTGTGATGACTTTACGAGACACCTTAAAAGATAAAGTTGCTCATTTTTTCTTATACCTTGATGCCTCATTTGCAGCAGTGTCTGAGAATGTTAACAGTATCATCTGGTCTGATTTTATGGGGTGGGTTACAGTTTCTGTGGTCCAAGGATGTAGACAAGACTTGTGTTCAGGCATTCAGCTGAATACAAATGTTCGCATGAGTCACACCCCAATGTCTCTGCCCACTCAGTTCCTGACCTTCCCCATGTCTGCAGGCTGATTATATTCCTGTTTGCTTCATAGTCACCTCATGTGACTAGAAATCCTGATAAGGCATAACTGTGCCCCAGGGACCTCTCAGTTGGACCACTGTAATATGTTATACATGGAGCTGCCTTTTGAAGTTAGTCTAGAAGCTTCAGACCTTTGTCAGAGTAAAACTGCTGGAATTTTGACATGTACAGCATAGTTGTATATTTTGCAAGTGTTCAGAATTTTGAGAACCTGTTTTTTATCCACCAGTCGTCTTGTGTGTGGTTTTTTTGGCAATTTAATTGTATAAAACCAGCAATTTTGCTGAAGAACAGTATATAAATACTTGGGGAAATGCTTCAAAAATATTTGAAAATGTGAAAACCCTTTGACATGATACAGCAAGGATGGAGAACCTGTGGCCTTCTGGATGTTGTTGGGCTTAGACTCCCATCAGCCCCAGCCAGCATTGCCAAAGTCTCAGGAAAAACAAGACTTGTGAGCCAGCAACACCTGGGAGGCTCCACATTTCCCTCCCCTGTGATACAGTATCTCTGCTGCATGCTCTGTACATGGGTATTGCGTCATGAAAGGATGCTCTTGACTTGACTAAACCTGACATACAGTTTGGCTGCACAAGACTCACATAAGGTGGCTGTGGTGTGGAACCACTGGGAAAGCCCTTACTGGTTGTCAGTGCTGCCATATGGGATACAAGCAGTAGCAGATGACACAGGTGGTGTTGGTGGCATTGTTCGCCTGACCTCTCAGCTTTGGGAGTGGTAAGGTGGGGGAGCCAATGCAATGCTCCTGCCAGCACATTTGCCCACCACTGCCGTCCCCTGCCCTCCCCACGACCTTGCCCCTCACATTCTCCTAGTAAGCAGCAGTGACTCTGCAGCCTCCCAACCCCACCTTTGCTACTGAAAACAAGGGAGAAACCCCAAAGATCTGGGTCATCTGCTGTGTTGCGTAGAGAGTGGCTTCCCTAGGAAAATGGTGGACAAAGTCACAGAGCCTTTGGCATTTTATTTCCTTCTGGCGTCTATATGCCACTTGATGCAATCACAGGTGGAGATGAATCAGCGTACAGGGGGGAGGTTCAAAAAGTATCTACATGGTGCTTAGAGAATAGGTAAAGGTAAAGGGACCCCTGACCATTAGGTCCAGTCGTGACCGACTCTGGGGTTGTGGCGCTCATCTCGCTTTATTGGCCGAGGGAGCTGGCGTACAGCTTCCGGGTCATGGGGCCAGCATGACTAAGCCGCTTCTGGCGAACCAGAGCAGCGCACGGAAACGCCGTTTACCTTCCCACCGGAGCGGTACCTATTTATCTACTTGCACTTTGAGGTGCTTTCGAACTGCTAGGTTGGCAGGAGCAGGGACTGAGCAACGGGAGCTCACCCCGTCGCGGGGATTTGAACCGCCGACCTTCTGATCAGCAAGTCCTAGGCTCTGTGGTTTAACCCACAGCGCCACCCACGTCCGCTTAGAGAATAACTTGCACCTAAATATTAGCAAGACAAAGCAGATGGTGTTGGACTTTCGGAGGAAGAGAGGGGAACTAGCCCCGTTGTATATCAGGGGGCATTGTGTGGAGAGAGTCTCTTCCTTTAAATTTCTGGGAGTTTACCTTAGTGAAGACCTCACTTGGAAAAACAATATAACTCAGGTGGTTAGGAAGGCCCAACAGAGGCTCCATTTTCTCAGGGCCTTGCAAAAGAACAATGTTAAACAACAATTGTTGACCTCCTTCTACCGGTCCACAATAGAAAGTGTCCTCTCATATTGTATCACAGTGTGGTACATTGGCATAACAGCCACAGACAGAAAGTCTTTACAGAGGGTGGTGAACACAGCACACGATATCATGGGCAGACCCCTGAGCCCGCTAGATGACATTGCAAGGGATCGTTGCCTTAGGAGAGCGAGAAAAATTCTCAGGGACGATTCACACCCCGGCCAGCACCTCTTTAATCTTCTACCCTCGGGCAGGAGATATAGAAGTATAATCAGTCGTACCAACAAGCTAAAAAACAGTTTCTATCCGTGGGCTGTTAGGCTGCTGAATGGAAAATAATATAGTGCAACTGACTTTGGGGTTTGGTGTGTTGTGTGACAAGCACACAGAGTGCAATGAGATTGAGTGTTTGTATGGAGGGGAGGGAGGCTCGGTTAATTTCATTGTACGCAGGTTGTACATTGGCAATATAGGTATTATTATTATCTTGTCTCTCTCTTTTTCTTCCACGTAAATCAGGCTACCCAGTACATGGAACTGATTTCGAAAGAGATGCAGCCAGTGGCTGGTACAGAAGGTGCTTATTATCGTCGCAGGAGGTTGATGAGACAGCTTCCTATTTATGACCAGGATCCTTCCCACTGCCGGGGCCTTTCAGAGAGTGAAATAAAGTTGATGGAGGACTTTGTGAAGAAATACAAAGATGGCGTTCTTGGCGTTGGGGAAGTTGCACTGCCAGGTCATGGAGGAACTGCCAAAGATGATGGAAAACAACCTGATAAAGGCATTCCTGCAAGTAAAGAAGTTGTTTCTACCAATGGAACCCTGGGTGACGTGCCTAAAGGGCAGGAATTGGTAAGTATGCAAAGGTTTCCCTGGAGGCATATAATCGGGATACATAGTGCATGGAGTTGCATAGGAAGGAATGGAGCATATTTCTGTGTTTGGCCAAATGTGGTTTAATGAAAGAAAACAATCTGTCTGCCAGAAGTGCTTAAAACAACTTAAGTGTATTTTTCGGTATAGACTCCCCAGTAATCTTGGAAATCTTAGTCCTTGAGTTCACGAGGCCGTCATGCTCACATATATACTAATTTCGGAGCTTCTTCTGAAAAACCTTTGTAATAAACTGGTGGCATTGTCTTTTTTAAAATATTTTTATTTTCCAAGGATTTTTTAAAATGACAACACTTTTACATTCAATTACACACCAAATTCATCGTGTTTGACTTCCTCCCACTTGCCATAGCTTCCTAATTCAATCATTCTTCATCTTGCATATAATTATTTTTCCTTTGTTATTTTCAAATCTTAATTATAAATACGTTGTCCATATTTAACACATCGTAAATGTTACAACAACCCTGTTAATGTTTTAACATATTTACAGTGTTCTTTAACATATTCTATAAATTTTACCCAATCTTGTAAAAATTTCTTCTCGTCTTGTTGCCTGATCCTCACGGTAAGCTTTGCCATTTCGGCATAGTCTATCACAGGCATAGGCAAACTCGGCCCTCCAGGTGTTTTGGGACTACGACTCCCATCATCCCTAGCTAACAGGACCAGTGGTCAGGGATGATGGGAGTTGTAATCCCAAAACAGCTGGAAGGCCGAGTTTGCCTATGCCTGCTCTATCATCTTGATTATCCATTCTTCCAAATTGGTGGCAATGCCATGGATGTGTGAATTGGGTGAGCTGGTAAGTTGAATAAGTGGAGAGAGGTGGGCGAGAGAGACAGATTGAGGAATGGGTTGGGCAGAAGTGGGTTGAGGACTGCCAAAAAGTGGGCTTGGGGAGTGGGGTTTGTAGGTATGAGCTCCTTTCTTTTTCTTTCTTTCTTGCCCTATGCTCTGTAGCAGTAGTGGAACGTACATATTGGCTCTGAAAGGTCCCCATATCTGATAGTGTCTCAGTCCCTGCTCAAATTTTTGCTAGAGCAAGGGTAGGTGGGGGATTGTAAAGGGCAAGCTATCAAAAGGGGGAAACCCTTTGCAAGTTCATTGCTAGACCATGTTGCAGCGACTCAGTCTGGGAATGATTTTTGTTACCCATTCTAGGGGGGGGGGGGAAACACACCACCCTTCCTATCTGAAGGCTAAGACTTCCGCTTAAAGGCATTTGTAAAAACCATTTTGGCAAGGGAGGTTTATTTTGACTGCAAGTTCTTCCCTCCAAGTAAATACATACCTGTGGTGTTTATTCTCCAGAAGAATTTAATGCTTTATTTTTTTCCTTTGGGCACCAGTGGAAAAGCTAAATTCTTTGAAAAGCAATTACAAAAGCTCCATTTGTGCAGATGTCGTGAGACTGCTAAACTATGGGGCTGCTCTGCAAAATTCCATGGAAGGTTCTGACATTCCAAAAAAATGGAACATTTAAGCTTTTGTTTGGATTAGCAAAATGGCACCCGTGCTAAGGGCTGTGGGTGGGTGGTTAGATAGATTGTCCTCAGGCTATTCAATCAACAAGTGTTAGGATGTTGATAAAATCTTGTAGAATTTAAAACAAAGTACAAAGCAAAGTGACTGCTTCTCACTTTGGTTTACAACTGCAGGTTCCTGGTGTTCTCTCAAAAAAAGATCTACTTTTAAAAACTTCTTCCATGTTCAAATTGTTTAGAATACATCTCAATACTTGGCAGTAAGCGTACCATGACACTGCTGAAATCCCTATAATTTTTATCTGATTATCTTGATTTTTTAAAAAAATAAATAAATTAGCAATTACACGTCTACTCTATAATTCTCTGGGAAAATTGAATTGTGTGTGATGTGCCAGCACTTTGCTGTGCCAGGCTGCCATTATGAAGCAATAAGTGAGAATCTGCAAAGCCACAAAACATTGTTCACAGACTACTTTCCTTCAGTGCAATAACAACCCTTTTCTATGACACATTGAGTGTGGTCCCTTTGCACGTACAGAGGTTTTGACCCTCCTGTTAAAAAACTTTTTGCTATTCACACTTGCATGTTCCCTACTTCTCTGAGAGATGAGGGGAAACCCAGGGACGGTGATACAAGTTTGGATAGGGTCTTCTAGCATCCTATACAGTATAACATTTGCTGGCATATTTGTAAATAATTAGGTGCAAAATTGCTAATTCTGCATTGGGTTCTCAAACAAAGAAGCAGTACCCTAAGACTAAATCAGTTTTAGCCATCCCTAGCCCAAACACTTTCAGCCCTCTGCCTAACTCAAACCTAGCAGTGACAACTGGTTATGACAATTCTCTTATCTCCCAACTCTAAGGGAGTCAAGACCAGGGCCGGATTTAAGTATAAGCTAAACAAGCTATAGCTTAGGGCCCCGCCCTCTTGCCCCCCCCCCCAAAAAAAATTATGAGTCTTTGTAAATTGTGTTTCTAAAGGAACTTTGTTATTGCCAAATGCCAATGTGTTTGCATTATTAAGTTTGTTATGAATAAAAAATCATTTTAAGTTAGAGCTTAATAATTATTTCACTCTAAATATAAAGGTAAAGGGACCCCTGGCCATTAGGTCCAGTCGTGGCCGACTCTGGGGTTGCGGCGCTCATCTCACTTTATTGGCCGAGGGAGCCGGCATACAGGCAGGTGGCCAGCATGACTAAGCCGCTTCTGGCGAACCAGAGCAGCGCACGGAAACACCGTTTACCTTCCCACCGGAGCTGTACCTATTTATCTACTTGCACTTTGCCGTGCTTTCGAACTGCTAGGTTGGCAGGAGCTGGGACTGAGCAACGGGAGCTCACCCTGTCACAGGGATTCGAACCACCTTAATTGTATTTCAGTTCAACAATTACTTTGATAAAATACATATTTTGTTATGTGCAAATGGCTTTAGATACCTATTAGGTCCATAAATTACCATATAGCATATATTCAACATGAAAAAACAGCGACAATTTGTTGTTGACAAAGGACAGCTGGACATAGAAAGGGCCCCATTACCTTCAGTAGCTTAGGGCCTCATCAAACCTGAATCAGGCCCTGGTCAGGACCTTTTTGCATCCCTTGCAAAACTACAGGACAGGTTTCTTAATGCAAACTCGGCCAGCTTGTAAAAAATACAAAATCCTGCATTTGACAAAGTGAGCTCTAGTCCACAAATATATCTATCAGTCTTTAATGTGACAACATAGCTATGCATCTAATTTTTGCATCTCTGCAAATTATAAGGATTTTTGTGATTTTAAGAATGCAATCGTTAAGAATACAGTGGTACCTCAGGTTAAGTACTTAATTCGTTCTGAGGTCCGTTCTTAACCTGAAACTGTTCTTAACGTGAAGCACCACTTTAGCTAATGGGGCCTCCCACTGCTGCTGCGCTGCCGGAGCCCGATATCTGTTCTCATCCTGAAGCAAAGTTCTTAACCTGAAGCACTATTTCTGGGTTAGTGGAGTCTGTAACCTGAAGCGTATGTAACCCAAGGTACCACTGTACATACTACAGTTTGGATTTTTAAAAAAATCATGTTGCTTGAGTTACAAGTTAACTGCACTGTTGAGTCAATACTGTACTATCTTAGTAAATTAGTCAGATTCACCTGAATGGTTACAGAACATTCTGTGCACTGGTGGAGAAGTCTCTCCTTTGCCCATTTTACCCTGGCTGTGTTAAAAGAAAACAAACTGTGCAAAGAGGAGGCAGACGCATACAAACCTCCAAGCTTTCCATCCACTACTAATCAGAATTCACCTCTGTTCCAGAGCATTCTTTGAAGCCAACAGCAGTCAAATAAACACGCGCTGGAAACGTACCCACATTTGTTCAACCACAAGGACTTCAGCTTTCAAGACATTAGAGAACACCAGTATTAGTGCCAAACATTGAAACCATTTGGATTGGGGGGGGGGGGGGACACTGAAGCTTTTTGCTGTTATGCTGTAATTTTGGTGACTCAAGCTTCAAGCATTAAAATCTGAGATAATGGTGAACTAGCACAGTTGATACTGATTTTGGGAGGGGGGACTTGCCACAGTTCATGGGGGAATTCCTGTTGGACATCTATACACAGTGCCAGATTTACGTATAAGCTAAACAAGCTATGGCTTAGGCCCCCACTCTCTTGGGGGCCCCAAAAAAATTTAAAGAGGAAAAAACTGGATGTACATTTCCAAATATGATAAAAAACAAAATCATATATTTACACCTATTATTATTTCATGTTAAAACAAGTTTCTAGAGACTAGATTATGAGTCTTTGTAAATTGTGTTTCTAAAGGAACTTTTGTTATTGCCAAGTGCCAATGTGTTTGCATTATTAAGTTTGTTATGAATAAAAAATCATTTCAAGTTAGAGCTTAATAATTATTTCACTATTAATATACTTCTTTTAAATTGTATTTCAGTTCAACAATTACTTTGATTAAATACATATTTTGTTATGTGCAAATGGCTTTAGATACCTATTAGGTCCATATATTACCATATAGCATATATTCAACACAAAAAACAGTGGCAATTTGTTGTTGACAAAGGACAGCTGTCTATACAATTAAATCTAGGGCCAAAGCAATCCAAAATTTCTGCCGCTGCAATTGCAGAGCAACATCCCCAGTCCGGTCCCTTGTAGGGTTGCCATACGTACAGAATTTCCCGGACATACAGTCATACCTCTTGTTACGTTTGCTTCAGGTTAAATCTTTTCAAGTTGCATCCTGCGGTGACCTGGAAGTACCGAAAAGGGTTACTTCTGGGTTTTGCCGCATGCGCTGATGCTCAAAATGACATCACGTGCATGCACAGAAGCAGCCAATCACGACCCATGCATGTGCAGACGCGGGTTGCATTCTGCTCATGTTGTGAACGGGGCTCCAGAACGGATCCTGTTTGCAACCAGAGGTACCACTGTACCTGGAATTCTGCAGTCGGAAGCAGAGTCCAGCAGAAATCAGCAAAACGTCCGGGGAAATCCAGGCGTGTAGCAGCCCATGTCGGCATATTTCACTTTTTGAAATGTGGCAAACCTAGTTACTTGCAGCAGCAGCAGCACCAGGAGGAGGAGGAGATTGATTGTGTCCTGATCTCTGCACCAACTCCATACTGGCACTGTGATCGTTTCCAATGCCAGCTGTGACAGCAGCCTGAGCAGCCAATGGATGCTCAGCCCCTTCCTCAGCTCATCCCCTTCTTCAGAATGCCCTGTGTCAGGGCTTTCCACCCAACCCCACTAGCAGGGATACTGCAAGCAGGCCTTCCACTGGCGAAGTGCTGCTTGTGTTACTTGACTGGCAGGAAACTGGCTAAGCTGCCAGAAGCAAGTAGAGGCCTCTTCTCAGTCCAAACCTCTCACAACTCGGTGTAAGTGTCTTAAGACTGGACACATGTAGAAGTGAAAAATCATGGGAGACGAGAGAGGCAGGTGTAGCTAGGCGTCTGTCAGGGCGGACCCTGAGAGCCTATTTTATTGAATATTGCAAGCATTGCCACAGGTGGGCCTGTGGCTGATTGGTTGATACATACACACAGAAACTTGTAATTGGTTAACATAAGTACTAAGGCGGGAATTACATGTGAAAGGTGGGGATTACATGTGATCATTTATCATTGATGGAGAGAAGGCTAGGAATCGGAGCTAGAACTAGACAGGCATGAAGCCTCCTAATTGAATTGTAACTAGGGATTAATTGGCACAAACAATATAACAATCAAGTTCTATAGATGCGGTCAGCTAGGCATGGAGAGCAGGTACAGTTTGTTTTCCATGAGCTTGGGATGTCTGTTACTAATGATTGATCATAGCATAAGACAATGTAACAATCAAGTTCTGTGGATGTGGTCAGCTAGGCGTGAAGAGCAGGTTCGTACAGTGTGTGCAAAAGCAGGGAAAACCTACGAGCAAGACTTTCTCAGAAAGCAAGAGAAAAGAGGAGCAAGGCTTCCCCAAAATGGGGCAGTTTTGTGCAGAAAGAGACTAACAGTTATGTGCAGAAAGAAGACTTCCCTTTATCTCCCCCTTTCTTTTCTTGTTTGTGAGGCATTCTGGGTAAATAAGGCAAAAATATTTCAGGATTAGTGGTGTGCCAACAAATGCCCAAAATAAGTTCGCCAGGGTCGATGGGACAAGAATACTTCGGGATACGTGGTTTGCCAACGCATGCCCAAAATAAGCCCGTCCACATCTCACCTTAGGTTTACTGTTGGTGTTGCCATTTCGCAAAGTAGGCGGCGAGAAGTTTATTAGGTGGTTGAGGGGGAGAGAGAAGCCGAGAGAAAAGGCTTATGAGGCCAGGAACGCATTGAAGGAAGCAACATAACAAAATTAAGATGCATATAATGACAAGGGCATATTGAAAGAGATTACGAAGCCAAGTAAGATTAGGTAGCCAAGCAGTAAGCCACTGGGTGAAAGAACCCCAGAGGCCAGAAAATCCGAACGTCTTGTTTAATGTGGTGTGTAAGATTTTGCAAATGAGAAATCTGGCTTTGAATGGCTTTAGAATTATCTGTGATGTTAAAACAACACGTCGGCCACTTGTTCACAGCCATAATGATGAAACATGAACAAATAATCGATAGCACGATTTTTGTAAAAGTCCATTATATAGTCCACTCTGTTCTTTATTCAGAAGATGAAGAACTTGAGAAGTCAAATTCAGGGCTTTTGCTGCAGAACAAGCTGAAGAATTAATGTTTCTACTGTTGCGTACAGCCAATCCAGGGGCTCCTAGGAGAGAAAAAGCTGAAGAGATATATTCAGACCTACTGAGAAGAGAAACAAAAGCATCACAATTGTTAGTCAATTTTTCAGAGCGGCGATTTCGAGAGCGGGATAAATGATGTTTCTTGGGTAAAATGATGGACAAATGGCTTAAACAGCAAGGTGTGCCATGGCTGATGTTTGCTGGAATGTAATTAAACGTATAGCCAGGACACAACCAGAAGAGTTCCAGTTGAGGGGAAGTGCAAGCTTGCTCATTAAATTGAATGGTAGCTTGTAATTGTTGGAATAAATCTCTTCCCCACAGGTTAAGGCGGATTTTCAGCATACAGGGCTGGATGTATGCAATGGTTTCAGAACTATCAGGCAGAGAAACAGGCAGCCACTGTACGCTTTTAGAAGAATTTTGGGGGCCACCCACGCCCCAGACTGCAGAAGCAGACTCAAGGGGCCACGTGGGGTCCCAGCAATCACTGGAAATTACAGAAATGTCTGCGCCCGTGTCAATCAAGCCTTCCAGAACTTTTCCATTGATTTTATACTTACGAAGAAGTTTCTGATGACCAATCCGCTGGATAACAGCTAATAGCTGTGGAGAAAGAGGAGAGAGCTCGTGCAAATTACTATCAATAATGGAAGCAGTAGGATGAGAAGGGAGCACCACCAAATGCGCCCAAGACTCACCCTTTTTTAATTGCATGGGCATATGGCTCCAAAACTGAACCATTATTGTGCCTACATAGTCAGGATCCAGAACGCCAGGAATAACCTGGATTCCTTCTTTTGCCGCAGAAAATTTGGGTAAGATTAAGCCTGCGACTTTAGGAGGTAATTGGGTGGTCATAAGCACAATTTCATCAGGTAAAACAGTGTCTTTGGTTTTTTGATTAATTAAGTCGATGGTAAAATCAGAGCGTGTATCCTTTGAGATGGTTTTAATAGTGGAGACTAACGGCGGGGGGGGGGGGCTCCCTATTTGTCCTGGCCCGGGAGTGGGGCCCCTAAGGAGTTTCCTGAACTCCTGCACTGATTTGCCCAATGATAGCCTTTACCGCACTTTGGGCATTTCTTGGAAGGTTTAGCCTTATTGGCATCACCATTCCTGTGCGCCCCACCGCCAGGTGCTCTGCATTCTTTTGCAAAATGACCTGGGCGATTGCAGTTGAAGCAGTTGCTATTCCATCCAGCATTCCTGTCACATAAGAAGATTTGAGACCAGAATCAACAATGGCCCTTCTCAATTCTCGCATTACAGAGTAAGGAAGGGTTTCATACAGCACCTGTTGTTGCGCTGTGCCTGGGTTTGTGTAGGAAATGGGGAAAGCTGATGGGGTTGAGCTGGAGACAGGGAAAGCTGATGGGGTTGAGCTGGAGACAGGGAAAGCTGATGGGGTTGAGCTGGAGACAGGGAAAGCTGATGGCATTTCACCAGCCCACTCAGATTCTTCCTCTAAGGAAAGGAGACCTTTCTGCCTAGCTTGAGAAAGTGCAACACGAACAACTCCCATGAAACAGGCAGGAGCTGAGGCAGGCAAGGGAGGGGTGGAAGGAGGGAGGGAAGAAAGTGGGGGGGAAGAAAGAGGGGGGGAAGTGGATGTGGGCTGAGACACAGCTTCTGAAGAAGCAGGTGCATGCAAAGGAAACACAGGAGGGAGGGAAGGGGGGATGGGGGTGGGCTGAGGCATAGGTCCTGGAGATGCAGACACGGGCAAAAGGGGGGGGACAGGCAGGGTTGTGAGGGAGGCAGAAGCTTAGGATAAGGAGGGAGGTTGTCTCCAACAGACAGAGATGCAGGGGCCGAGGGAGACGCCTGGGTCGCCTGAGGTCCAAATTTTGCCACGGCATCTGCACACTTCTGCCAAGTTAGCAGACAGTGGATAGGAGCCCTGGGTTCTGCAAAAAAGGTTTTTCCAATCTTTTGCCAAGCCTCTACCCCCAAGGAGCCTGCCTCAGGGTACCAGGGACATTGAAATGCAATCTCACATAGCAAACGTTCAATTTCCTTTAAAGAAACATGAGCACCTGCACCTCTCTGTCTGACTAAATGAAGCAGTTCAGTAGCATGCACTTTCTGGGACTTTGTAAGCTCCCCCCCCCCCCCATACTCACGGTGTAGCCGGCTAAGACTTCTCCAGTCGAGTGAAGTATGAGGCTGGCTGACTGCTCGGCTGCGCAAGGGATCTGGCACGTCGGGGTCACCAGATGTAGAAGTGAAAAAATCATGGGAGACGAGAGAGGCAGGTGTAGCTAGGCGTCTGTCAGGGCGGACCCTGAGAGCCTATTTTATTGAATATTGCAAGCATTGCCACAGGTGGGCCTGTGGCTGATTGGTTGATACATACACACAGAAACTTGTAATTGGTTAACATAAGTACTAAGGCGGGAATTACATGTGAAAGGTGGGGATTACATGTGATCATTTATCATTGATGGAGAGAAGGCTAGGAATCGGAGCTAGAACTAGACAGGCATGAAGCCTCCTAATTGAATTGTAACTAGGGATTAATTGGCACAAACAATATAACAATCAAGTTCTATAGATGCGGTCAGCTAGGCATGGAGAGCAGGTACAGTTTGTTTTCCATGAGCTTGGGATGTCTGTTACTAATGATTGATCATAGCATAAGACAATGTAACAATCAAGTTCTGTGGATGTGGTCAGCTAGGCGTGAAGAGCAGGTTCGTACAGTGTGTGCAAAAGCAGGGAAAACCTACGAGCAAGACTTTCTCAGAAAGCAAGAGAAAAGAGGAGCAAGGCTTCCCCAAAATGGGGCAGTTTTGTGCAGAAAGAGACTAACAGTTATGTGCAGAAAGAAGACTTCCCTTTAGACACACAGTAACTACCTCTTGGAGTCTCATTTTAAACCTCCCACATTCAGCAAAGCTCTCCCCACCAGTGCAAAACATCTCTCCGTAGGCCTTCAGTGATGTGGTCAACTTGCATAGCAAGCTCGTAATGAAGGAAGAGGCTAAAGACTGCAGTCTTCAAAGAGTTTAGGGAAATCCATGTACAAGTCTTGGCTTTCCGAGTCCTTTTCTTGAGATTCAGCTTGGGGCTGGAACACAAATATTCCACCGATGCCAAAGCTTCCCTTCACAGGAAAAGAGTGGTTTGTGTGCTTAAGGGAGGGATTCTTCGGGGAAGCTGTTTTTGTTTTATTTCATTTCAGTGGAAATGGAAATAAAAAGCTGTCAGTATTAACTAAGGAAATATTCATTGGCATGCAATGTGATAAGCCACATATTGAAAATAAGTTCTCACCGTGGATACTCAGGGGGCCAACAGCAGCCTTTCCTTATGGTTGCAATAGCAGACTTAAAAGCAAACAAACTAGCCTTATATCAAAAAGAGGCAATTTTTTTCTTCTGCATGCCTTCTAAGATCAAACTAGAGCACCCTCAACTCTTAACCATATTATGTTTAATTGTATTGTTCTTTGAGTGGCTGGGAAAACCCAGCCGGATGGGCGGGGGTAAATAATAAATTATTATTATTATTATTATTATTATTTTATTTGCATGACAGGATGGGGGGAAGTTCATAATGGGCAGGGCAAACCAGACCCTGAATCTGCTATGCTAGAGGGGGCTTCAGTGGAGTAGAAGCTGTCCAGTTCCACCAGCAGGGAAGCTCCATTGGTGAGGGGTACCCCAATGAGTCTGGAGTGAGCAGGCAAAAGCTGCCACCACCAGTGTCCGTCCGTTCCTCTCCCCCCATTCAGTAGCCAATAGAAAACCGAAAATGGTTTTTTGCTGCCATGGCTAGCCAGGCCAGGAATTAAGATTACAGCCCAAGACTATAAAAGGCTGAAACAAATACAGTGGTACCTTGGGTTACATACACTTCAGGTTACATATGCTTCAGGTTACAGATTCCGCTAACCCAGAAATAGTACCTTGGGTTAAGAACTTTGCTTCAGGATGAGAACAGAAATCATGCTCTGGCGGCGCAGCGGCAGCAGGAGGCCCCAATAGCTAAAGTGGTGCTTCAGGTTAAGAACAGTTTCAGTTTAAGAACGGACCTCCAGAAAGAATTAAGTTCTTAACCCGAGGTACCACTGTAATGTCATAATTCAATAATTTAAGGTGATCAGTAGGATCTATATTTGAATGTCAACGTTATAGCTTGCTGAATCTTTCCCCTTCAACCTGTCATTAAATAATTATGTGAAGCTAAAGAGAAGGGCGGGGGATGTCTTAGGCCACAGTTATCTTGGGAGGTCCCCATGATCACACAAGCCCTGTTGAACAACAGCCATACAAGACTTCACAAATGCTGCTAAAAATTACTTGGCAATATTTGCTAGGAAACAGGATTAAAAATCCCAGTAACATTTTATTAAAATAAGAACACGAGAAGAGCTATCTAGTCAGTGGCGTAGCGTGGGGGGTGCAGGGGGGGCGGCCGCACCGGGCGCAACATCTGGGGTTAGGGCAAATCCACAGGTTAGGGGGCGCAAATCCACGGGTTAGGGGGCGCAAATCCACGGGTTAGGGGGCGCAAATTACTTGCCTTGCCCCTGGTGCTGACAACCCACGCTACGCCACTGTATCTAGTCAAGCATCCTCTTCTCACAGTGGCAGCCACGTGCCTGTGGGGAGCATAATATTAACATGAAATTAAAATGTTACTTAAAAACAAAAAAACCCCTTGAATTTTAGTTTCGCAGGAAGTAACCATTTTCTTTGCCATGTTGTATAAAGTGCAACTATTTTTCTAGAATTTGTTTCTATATTCATTTGCTATTTGCACTCATAAATGAGGTGTTATTTTCGCTGCTTTAGCCAAATCTCAAACTTTATTAAGCCACTGTTTCCAGGGAGGGTATATGTAACTTTCCATTTTCAATCCAATAACATTCTTGCAGCTATTAACAAGTAGAAGTTAATAGGTAAATAAGTTATGATACGTGAAGAAATACTTTCTTTTGTTTGTCCTGGAACTTCTAACATTCATTGGATATCCCTGAGTTCTGGTGTTATGAGAGAAAGAAAAGCTTTCCTCTATCCCCTTTCTCTGGCTGATTTTATACACTTGTATCATGTTTTCTCTAAGCTAAGAAGCCCCAAATGTTGTAAACTTCCCTCAGAGCGGCTCCATCCTGTTTATCACCCGCTTTTCAGAACCTTTTCCAACTCTACAGAATACTGTTTTGATTCATATCCCTACTATTTTTTAAAGCAGACTGTCTGCTATATAGCTTGCCATCTGTGTTGTAATCCATCATGGGAGATCACAATTGAATTAATAAAACAAATAAATATTACATATATGAATCTAATTTCTGAAGATTGTTCTTGCCGTAAAGAACAATTAGTATTTTATTATTTTAAAATGTATTTCTATGATGCCTTAACATGACCCAGAAGAGAGAGAGACTTCATTGTAGTCTACATTTTGCTCAGTTCGGTTTTTTTGTTTTGCAATTGAGTTACAATTAGAATACTTGCTGAAATACCCTTAGGGCACGTCGACACGCTTTGCCCTCCCTCTGTAGCCACAGACCAACGTTGTCCCGTTCTCTTGCCAATGCTGGCGGCAGAACCATGAAGAGTCTCCATGCAGTGGTGCCAATTGATGTGTTGAGTTACAGCATGCAATAAACTTGCACACTGTGGCTGATCTAAATGCTTCCACTTGGAGGGCCTAAGGCATGAGATCCTAAAAGCTGGCCCTGAGGTTAAGGTGAATGGGAGCTGGTTGACACGAAGCATGAAATTGTACCTTTGGCTGTGAATTAGTTGAGCAGAGCTTTAGAAGAGCCAGTGTGAATTAGTTGAGCAGTGCTTTAGAAGAGCCAGTGTGGTGTAGTGGTTAAGAGCAGTGGACTCGTAATCTAGGGAACCGAGTTCGCGTCTCCGCTCCTCCACATGCAGCTGCTGGGTGACCTTGGGCTAGTCACTCTTCTCTGAAGTCTCTCAGCCCCACTCACCTCACAGAGTGTTTGTTGTGGGGGAGGAAGGGAAAGGAGAATGTTAGCCGCTTTGAGACTCCTTCGGGTAGTGATAAAGCGGGATATTAAATCCAAACTCTTCTTATATTCCTTGCAAAAGGGTGGATGAATATTCATTACGGCCTTACTTTCTTCTTCAGTTCTGCGACCTCTGCAAGCAGGTGCTGCCCTCAGAATCCCCTGTGGTATATGCCAGCAGAGGAGGCTATGATCGTCAGTGGCATCCCGCATGCTTTGTGTGCTGCAAGTGTTCTGAACCGCTTGTGGACCTGATCTACTTCTGGAACAATGGGGCCATCTGGTGTGGGCGTCATTACTGTGAGAGCGTAAGGCCACGCTGTGCGGCCTGTGACGAGGTATGACAGCTGGGGAAATGGAAGTCTCTTCTCCTGCATAGCTCTGAATTTCTCTGCCTATAAGAAACTATCAGCTCTGAGAGATTGCGTTTGGCCGAATGCCTCTGCAAAATGAATACTTGCCTCTAGTATATGAGTGCTTTTTGGGTGGGGGTGGGGATTTTGGTGGATTTGAGGAATAGAAAATGGAACAGGTGAATGGGGGTGGAACCATAACTACTCAAGGAGGAACCTGCTTAGTACCAGGTACAGAAATCTAGGGAGTGGTGTGCAGCTTTGAAAAAAGTGTGAGTAAAATGACTTCTGCTTGCACAAGTGAGCTTTCCTGTCCCACACTGTCCCCAGAGGGTTGGAGGAAACCCTAGAATAGATGTAGGGGTCAGGTGAGGGAAGAGGAGAAGGGGAAAGTCCCATTGCACAGCAGGTCGTTCTGCTTGCACAAAGGACTACTAAGCACCACGTTAAATTCAACTCAGTGGTCTGATCTGCCTAACATGGTGAACTAAACTATGACTTACCAGGACCATGTCAACATGCAAGCTCTTGGAGATGATCTCTCAGCCACTCTACTCCTCCCTCATCCTTTTTGCTCCAGGGACTTTTGGATTTGTGTTTGCCTTAGCTTGTTATCTGAAACTGGGCTGATAGTTAACCTCTCTCCTCGCTAACCATGAGCTGTTTGAAGTATATTTAAATCACGGAAACCAGAAGCATTTTAAGGTGCTCTTTTTTTTGTTTCAGTTTTATTTTAATAAGCAGAGGTTCTATAAAAAGTGGAATATAAATATGCCCTACAGCTTTGAATTAGCTAAGCCAAACTACTTCCGTAGTATATGTTGAGAGATATCCTCTTTTGGTGTGTTGCTAAATAGTAATGATGCAAACACGGCTTTGTTTTATATGTGTTTTGGCTTGTCAACTGCTTTGTTTGTGTGTTGCTTCCATAATGAAGCAGTTCTAGGACTTGGCTGGCTCTAGGAAGAAAGTGACATGATAAATGGAGTTGTTTACTTCCACAGATAATATTTTCTGAGGACTACCAGCGAGTCGAAGGCCTCACCTGGCACAAGCAACACTTTACCTGCCTGGAGTGCGAGACCTTGCTGACAGGCCAACCATTCATCCTGGATGCAGCCAACCTGCTATGTACAACTTGTAGCAAAAACAAGCATCCTTAGTCGGCATGAAGTTTCTCAAACCAAAGTTTTCATTTTCTGATGCCATCCAGATTTGAATTAATGGGATAAAAACACAGGGAAGGGGGGGACAAGTGAAGAAAGCCACTTCATAGTGGCTTTGGACTACTATGGCTATTTACAATCATGTTATCCTGGGAAATGATGACAGGGTTGCAAACACATCGGGGTGAAATCTAGAGAATGGAATGTTCTAGTTCTTTCTAGAGAGATAAAACTAACGTTCTGGAAACCAATGCCCATAATGTTCAATTACTGATTGCCTGCATGTTACAATAACTAATCAAGGGTCTCTAGAAACATGCAGAATTCTTAATTTTGCTGTCGGGGCTCACTACCTTTCTTGTTATGAAAGTGTTATATTTATAGATCGAAACCACCACACTAACTCCAGCCAAATTAGTGGCTTTAAAGAATGGAACTATGTGGCAAAACGTATATAACCCTGACGTTCACAATAACTTTCTCCTCTTTGTTGTAATGACCGACTTCTCAGATGCAAGGGATCTGCTTATTAACTTGTGTTTACAAGTCAAGTACTGTTAAGATTACTATAGTAAACTGTTTGTCTTCATGTTCGTCAAGATATTGGTGTAATAATGGCTTGTACAGGGTGATTGGAACAGATGTATATTGCTACTTGCATTCAAATAATTCTAGCTATAGCTGTTCTTAAAACAAAATGTGTTTGTCTTATGCTTAGCTTTCAGTGGGCTTTATGGGGAAGGATAAATAGTTTGTGTTGGTTGTTAGTCTGTCCCGTATATTCTTTTTCTCATCCCAATTAGTTTTTTACCCAGTTTCATACCTATAAAAATCTGCCACGTGGAGCAGTTCTATTGCGACAGCCAAGAGACAGGAAGGAGTGATGAGTAACTGGTTTGTGCTCAACAGTTTCTTGACTCTCTTTTAACTCCACTCCCTCTATTTATTTTCATTGAAACTGGAGGATGAGCTCAAATGTTGGCATAAACACACTTGCTCATATGCTTTGGTGACTTAGAAATAATAATGAACCTGGGCATTATGTCAACTCACTTACTATTTGGTCTCAGCTACTGGATCCTATTATAGATATGGAGACCTTCAGGTCCTTCTGAATCTTATTCTGCCTAATGTTTATGATGAGACTCTCATCAGCTTAAACTGTATGATGTTAAGAAAACAGCATGTGATCATGAACATTATCCAAGGCACATCCAACAAGATGTGCATTGACTCTTGTGATAAGAGTACATTGGAATATGTAAAGTCTATCTAGTTCCTAATCATTCATTTGCTTGGGCTTAGCAGCAAGGCCAATATTAGTTGCATGTCTTTATGAAGCTGAAACTTTAACTCAGATTAAGCCCATTTATAACAGATAACCAAGGGAGCCCTCAGAAGCTATAGAAACAATTTTGTCGTTACTAGTTCTGTAAATATTTGGTTTGGTTGACTAGTCCAGCAACAATCGCCGATGTACTGTGATCACCTGTCAGGATACAGTGGGAGCAGAAGTTACTTGAGGTGAAGAACTGGAAAATAATTTCAATTAATTCTTCTGATTTGAGACATAGCACATATTAGATGCTTGTATTTTGCTTTCAGACATATAATCAGTGTGGCTGGTTAAAGAATTTATGGAAACTAGGTATGTACAAAGCATAAGCTTCTTCAGTAAATTTAGTTTTGGACGTTTTTTGACAGCACAGGAGAACTCCATTCGGCCTGTTATATATGCAAAGTGAGTTTCTAGGTTGAAAATAAAAACTGCAATCCGTTGATGCAACTATGCTGGCAAATCACCACCAGTTATGACTGAGAAATGTGTTCCATTGTAGTATCTCCAGTTGACACTCCAAGTAATGTGTAAATAAGACACAATGGCTTGTGGAACACAAATACCTGCTCAAGAGCCATTGCTGTGTGTGCCTCTGAACTTGCTTGGGGTGCACTGATTTCAGTAGTGCTTACCTCTGACACCTACCTGTGGCTGTAAATGTAAATGCACCAGTGAATATATTCATTTATTTACCCTGCCCCTCCAATGTGAGTACTTAAAATCTGAAGCAAAAATAAAATGCACAGCTTGTTTGGCCAATGGTAACTGGTAAAAGAAGGAAAAATCCCCACAATTTTATATATGATTTCACCTGGTATAAAAATAATTACTTTAAAATCAATGCAGGACTCTTAACACTTAAAAAAAAAATTATTATTATTTTTAAGAAGCCTATTGAAGTGTCAATACAGCTCCAATGCAGACATCTATAGGGATGGTATTTGGGTATTCAGCCAGTAGAGCCAGTGTGGTGTGGTGGTTAAGAGGGGTAGACTCGTAATCTGGTGAACCGGGTTCGCGTCTCCACTCATCCACATGCAGCTGCTGGGTGACTTTGGGCCAGTCACACTTCTCTGAAGTCTCTCAGCCCCACTCACCTCACAGAGTGTTTGTTGTGGGGGAGGAAGGGAAAAGGAGAATGTTAGCCGCTTTGAGACTTCTTCGGGTAGTGATAAAGCGGGATATCAAATCCAAACTCTTCTTCTACTCTTCTTCTCTTCAACACACATATATATGCACCGAAAACCTGTGACCTTCCAGTTGTTGTTTGATTCTTAGTCCCATCATCATTTTTGACCATTGACAGGGTTGGTTTGGGCTGATGGGAATTGTAGTCAAACAGTATTTGGAAGGCTGCAGATTCCCCATCTCTGCTGCAGAGAGATGGACCATGCGGTACATGGGTCAAAGGAGCAATAGCCTCATCAAAAGCAGGCTGGACTTCCTATAATGCCTCAGAATGGATTGTAAAGATGGCGTCCATGGTTTTGTAGCATTCTGCCACATAGCAGTCTGTGAAGTCAGCTGCATCAAGTATGATCAGATTTGCATGTAATCCCATTGCACATGTGTTGCAAAGGATGCTACCACAGTCACTGGCATATGAAGGGGGGCAGGGGAGCACACCACCCCGGGCACCATTTGGGAAAAGGTTGCCATCACGGCTGCCCCCCCCCCCAGATGCACGCTGCAGCCTCCCGGGACACGCACCACACACTGTGCAACCCCAGATGCGTCGCTCGCCCCGCCCCCGTTGCTCGCCCCACGTTGCTCGCCCCGCCCCCGCGGGTGATGCGTCATGTCCCTGGGACGCACGCCGGCCACACCCTCGCCTGTTCTTCGCTCCGGGGGCTGCAGCATGTTGCTCCACCATTGACCACAGTGCTAAAAGAAGTAATCCATTGCATAAGTTTGGCAGGATGTCTTCAGGCGAATCACATAGTTCTGATTGGACAGTCTGGGCAGTCGGTTTGATGGGGACAGAATTTACCAAACCCTGACCCCCCCCCATACAATCCATCCCCCTTTTTCTTTTAATGGGGACTGCAGGTGAAATAGCACATGGGGAATTATGCCCATCACCTCAGCGCAGGTAGTTTATATGTGTATAGTGTGAATAATAAAGAAATAGTCATGTTCTTTTAAGTTGTGGAGCTTAAAATATCTAATACTTCCCCTAACATTAACTGACAAGACATGGAAAAAATGTTTCTAAATGCTTAAATATAAAGTATTCGAAAAAATAAAATGTAAAGAAATGGAAGCCTTTTGAGACGTGTCTTCGTCACTTTTTTATCTTGGCCTTTAAGCAACTCAGATGTTTTTAAAAAAGTTTTTCCTGAAAGGAATATACTATGCAGAAGGGGCAGAGTCAGAAAGGGGAGAAGGATAATGCTGGCAATGCTTTCACTCTCAGATTTGGAAGGCTGGAGTTCAGGTCTCGGCTCTCATCTTGTCACCTCATAGTTGAGAGAGAAGAGAAAGCAATAATAGATGAGCGGCATGTGCTTGAAACTCTGTCTTTTGGTCACATTAGAATGTGGAATTCATTTAGAGTCACCTTTAAATGTGAACTTACCTGCTTTGCTCTTTTCAGAACACTGCCATACTTCGAAACTTGCACTTCTCTGAATTTTTGCAGCTCTCCAAGCAAGGAATGTGTACAAAAAAATAAATAGACATGAGGTAAAGTGTGAATAAAAACGAATTCATTAGTGAAAATAATGTTCAAAAATGCATTATTTGGGGGAAATTGTTTTCCAAAAATATGTATATTAGGTAGAAATTGCATTGAAATGTTGGTGCATTTTCACAAGGGCTATAAAAGAACCCCCCCCCCAAAAAAAAAACCACCCTCAAGGCTGCTGTGGAAATGTGGATAGCTGAACATAAAGCTGGACTAATGAGAAACTGAAACACCAATGGGGACATATCCCCATCCCATGGAAGATGTGAAACGATGGAGAGAATACATGGAAAGAGATACACTGCTCAGATAGGAGACTCCCTTCCCTCACCTCCATCAGACAGTTGCTGAGGGTTCGTGGTGTATACAGATCAGTTCTGGGACAAACCCTGTTTTTAATAACATCTCACAGCTGGTTCTCTCTGTGTAGTTATACCTAGATTCAAAGATAAGCCGTTTCACTTTAAATTCTACCACAGAACCACTCTAAGAGCTGTGACATAAAACCCAGGCTGTGTATGAATGAGTGAGAGGTGCAAAAATTCTAGCAGACCTGTGTTGGACGCTGCTTCAACTTAGTGAATAAAGTCTCCTTTTCTGTAAAGCAGACATATTTGGTATGTTGCCAGCTATATTCCAAGAGCCAGGCAGAACAAATGGTCTTTATAGTGAAGACAGAAAAAGGCCCTGCAAATTGTTTTCAATCCTCTCAACCTGATTATCCCATTGGGTTTGAAATTCTACTTTTTTTTTTTCCTTCTGTGACAATGGAAAATTAAAATTAATGGCCAGTTGTCAGCAACTCTTGTTGATTATTAGTTATATGATGATGAGAATTCTAAATTACTCAGAAGGTGAGCCTCTAGACTTTTTTTTTTTTTAAGAAGAGAGTAAGCAGCAAGATCTGCACAAGAAGGCTACTTATCCCTGTGAAGGGGGGCTTTTAATTTTCTCCATTTTTTATGGTCCTCGGGCTACTAAAAAAGGGACCAATATGACTAACCTTACTGGAAATTAGATTCCTCTTAAGCAATGTTGTGTCAAACAGTTGTTATACCACACTTTCCAGTGCATTTCCCCATAACTTTCTTAAGTCTTTTTTTACTTATAAAGAAATGTTTTCAAGTGAAAATCAAGAGGAGGGACTTCCCTTAAATCAAATTAGCAAGTACATCAATCCCAGACACTTGGTAGCCAACTTCACTGCCTTCTGAACTTCAATTAAAGGCCAAGGGACTGCAGAATGCTGGGAAAACGTTGAAGTTAAAACAGACACAAAACCTGCCACCTCACAGTAATAAGGAAAACTCCACGCTGCATCCAGGAAAAGGCTAAAGGAATTCTAAAGTAACCTGCAAATGAGGGAGAAAAACAGAAGATTTGTTTGCAGGGCAAGAAAACTGAAGGACAGATTTTGCCATAGCCATAATCTCTGTATTTTGTATTTCACTTACCTGTCTGCTAGCATGTCCTTGCTTTCTGCTTAAGTATTGATGGCTGCTAGTCTTAATGGCTCTCTGCCACCTCCAGAATGAGAGACAGCATGTTTCTGAATAATGGCTGCTGGAGACAACAGGAGAGGATTGCCTCTAGTCTAGCTTGTGAACTAGGCTTCCCAAAGGTATCTGGTTAGTCACTGTGGAAAACGGAGTCCTTTAGTAGACAGGCCTATGGATTTATCCAGGAGAGCTTTCCTTATATACTTATGTTTGATCTGAACCCCATTCCCCCAAGCTTTTTTTCTGGCGAACCCCCAAAACTCACTGATTTTGGTACTCTTGCCGCTGCCCCCCCCCCAGCAGGAATGGCAGACACCTCTGCCTGGCTCAACATGCTGACGGGGATAATTATTTATTAAACCACAGAGCCTAGGACTTGCCAATCAGAAGGTCAGCGGTTCGAATCCCCGCAACGGGGTGAGCTCTCGTTGCTTGATCCCTGCTCCTGCCAACCTAGCAGTTCGAAAGCACGTCAAAGTGCAAGTAGATAAATAGGTACCACTCCGGCGGGAAGGTAAACTGTTTCTGTGTGCTGCTCTGGTTCGCCAGAAGCAGCTTAGCCATGTTGGCCACATGACCCGGAAGCTGTACGCCGGCTCCCTTGGCCAATAAAGCAAGATGAGTGCCGCAACCCCAGAGTCAGCCACGACTGGACCTAATGATCAGGGGTCCCTTTACCTTTATCTATCTATCATCTATCTATCTATCTATCCCACCCACTCTGGGCGGCTTCCAACAAAAGATTAAAAATACATCAAAACATCCGTCATTAAAAACTTCCCTAAACAGGGCTGCCTTCAGGTGTCTTCTAAAAGTCAGGTAGTTGTTTATCTCCTTGACATCTGATGGGAGGACATTCCACAGGGTGGGCGCCAGAACCGAGAATGTAAACTGCCTGGATGTAAACTGCTCCTTCCTCAGCCATCAGGGATAAATCAATAATCTCCCTCCATGGATCACATGAGGAGAGCTGCTTGTGAGAGTAAAGGATGGTCTCACCCACTTTTGGCCAAACCAGCCATGGCAGGTGGTCCGTAGAGCTTTGGCCCAGGAATGAATGCAGCCAAAACCTGTTAGCTACCTCTGTTTTAGAGACCTTTCATGTCAGCGTATAGAGATCTCTATGACCAGTTTAGATATTTGCCAAGGCTTAAAATTGAGGTCATGCCCTAGATTATGTGTATTTCAGTACACATAAGGTTAAAGCATACTCCTATCACGTAGCTGGGTTATTTTGGTTTGTCTAAATTGTTAGGAGGACATACTAAATGAAAACTCTAAACCAAACAACAGATTTATTCAGTAGTGTGGAGCACTCTGGGGCAAATTATGCTGGGGGGGCAGGGAATTAAACTAACTGGCACAGCTAAATTAATCAAAGGAAAGAAATGCAATACCCTCATCTGTTTCATATTGGCCACTGCAGACAGGAATTACAACCAGACTCCCTTTTTTTTTTGGTGCTGTGTGAGACAGATTCATTGCACAGTGAGAAGAATTGACTGATTGAGAAAAGGCTGGTTTAGGTCTCGCTGCAGGTAATTAAAATGTGTGGAAACAAGGAGGTATTAACAGAAAACCTAGAAGTATTTTTTTAAAAATATTATTTTATTAAGCAGCAGAACAGTGCTTGGTTTTCCACCTGATGCCTGATGGTTTTACAAGAAATGATTTATTGCGCTGAGCTGCGATTAACAATGTATCTTGGAGCCACAATATTAAAAAGAGTTCTTCATAGGCTTTTGGTTACAGCCGATCCTCAGTAAAACATGGCTGGCTCTCGAAGTGTCAGTGGGAGAGCTTGATGCCATTGTAAATATACTGTGTTTGAACATAAAGCATAAAATTTCTAGGAAAGTGAACATGGGAAAGTGTGCTGCAGGGAATTGTCATTTAAAAGCAGTGGTTTGGTTTACAAGAATTTTATCAATTTCAAAAAATGCTAGGTGTATCCAATGCTAGCCCTACTCAGAGCAGACACATTGAAATTCATGAGCAACTTAGGTCCATTAATTTCAGTGGGATTACTCTGCATGTAATCTAGTTGGAGAAAACACTGTATCTTGGAAGATCAGTGTGCTGCCATGCTGCTCCAATAAGAAGAAAAGAGGGAGGACTTGCAAACCAAAGGTTTTTGAAGCCTAAAGTCATGAATAGCCACCTGCGCAGGTGAAGAAAAGGCCCTGCCCTTTCTGGATGCTAATTAGTGGTGGGTGGTGCCGTTGTGATTGGCAGGACAGGAGGGTGTCTCCACCAACAGCAGGTGGAGACAGAGCCAATGGCAGACAGAGCCAGCTAATTCAGGTTTTGTCCCCACCCACTTCCCGGCTGAGTTCTGCAAGGGCAACATGAGACTAAGGAGGAGAAAAGTGACAGACTGAAATGGATTTAGGTAAAATACAGGCAAGTGGGCAGAGGTCTAGACTACCTGCAATAGGGTTGGGGTTGGAGGGCTGGGCAAAATCTAGGCAAAGAAAAGATGTTCCGAGATGATGCTAACTCCCATCAGCTTAAACCAACACAGTCTGCATGGGAACGGCAGTCCAACAGGATCTGAAGGGTTGGTCCCTCATGCATTAGATATGTGACAGGTGATCCTTTCTGAGCATGTGATATCCAGATCAGACTCCTCCCCTCCTCAGGAGCTGCCTTGTGGATGTGTAGTGGGTGATGGGCATGTCAATGTATGGAGTTTTTCCTATGCAAGAGAAGTAAATAAGCAAATCCCATTGTGTCTGGTTCACTGTTTTGATTCTTAGAAGCAGAGCTAATTATGTTCAGATTTTTGGAAGTTATACTGAAGTTGTAGTAGATATTTATCAGCCAACACTGTTAACCGAAAGCCAGAGAGACAGTTTTATACTACTTGGTCTAATCCGTCCTTGGCATGCAAAATTGCTAGACTGCAGTACATCTAAGATAGTGATAAAAGTACTCTTTTTTTTAAAAAAAAAAAGTTAGCAAAAGTTCAGTGCAATAGTAAATTATTCAAATAAACATGCTACCGCATGAACTACAGTTATGTTTGTAAAGTGTGGCTCTCCAACTCCAAATGGACCAGAAGACTCACAAAATTATTGTTTGCTAGCCTTTTAATTTAGCCAAAGTAAGGCTTCATTTCACAGGCCTGCAGTAGGAGTTGCTCCATTAAAGCCACACTGTTCTTCTCGAGTGTGGATTTTCCATGGTTGTTTTTCCATAACCCATAACTTAAAACCACATCCCTGGAGTAGATTCCAAGAACAAAAATAAATATTATGAAAACTTAGATGTCTTAACTTGGGAGGGGAAAGCATGCTTTCCGTTAATGAAATGAAAAAAAAAATGGGTCAGTTAGGTGTGCCAGCTCGCAGCTTTCGGCCACAGTTTTTTAATTCATCTGCAACAGGATCACTCTGCAATCCTGTGGTCTCTGGGAAGGTACCCCAAGGGGCTTTAGGGCAGAAGAGATCTCCTGCTTCAAGTGGAGAGGGGAGTCTGCCTTTCCAGAAGTAGACCTGTCTTCATTATGTCCTGCCACCATTGAGAGTTCCATGGCTTTTGTGTCAGCAAAAGTGGAACTCAGTGGTGGTAGAGGGTTGGAGAAGGCATGGATCCAAAGGAAGGAAACTAGAACAGCCGAGGAGAATTTTCATCTCACTCTTCCCACTGGGAGGGAAATGGTTAAAGAGGGGAGAACATACTCAACAATTGAATATGGAAAAGGACAGCTTTGGCTTCTTATTTGTTTTCTTCTTATTTATATACCATTTAATACCAAAACAGCTTCTAAGCGGTTTACAAAAAATAACCAAAAAGGCAAAACAAAAACCATAAACATATTTCATCTAAAATACAGCTCACTGTATGACACAAAAAAAGAAGAAACCAAAAAACAATGCAGCATACTTTTAAAATGTCTTCCAAGTCAAAGAAGACATCTACCATTGTTGTTTGAAGCCCATCATCCTGTACTGCAGGAAGGAGGTCCAGAGGGTCCTTAGTACCACAGGGAACTCTCATTTTCATAAAACCATGAAACCTACTGGTATGGTCAGTAGGATGTTCAGTTAGGTATATAATGGGGAAGGTTGTTACCTAGGTACCCAAGCCTCAAGATACAGTGGTACCTTGGTTCTCCAACGTAATCCATTCCAGAAGTCCGTTCTACTTCTGAAACGTTTGAAAACCAAGGCGCAGCTTCTGATTGGTGCAGGTGCCCCGGAAACAATAGCCAACAACCGCATTGGACGTTCAGCTTCTGAAAAATGTTCAAAAACCGGAACACTCACTTCTGGGTTTTCGGAGTTCAGGTGCCGAAAAGTTTGAGTACCAAGGCGTTCGAGAACCAAGGTTCCACTGTATATCAATGATAAAACCTTGAACATGATTTGTTAGCTAATTTGAAGCCTATGCGGTTCCTTCAGTGCTGGTGAAAGATGTGCATTGCTGAGTGCTTCACTTAGCACCCTAGCTGCTGAAGTCTGTACATCTGGACCAAGCACAAGAGGTTAGCAGGTGTTGGATGTGGTGGCTTGTCTGCTTTGGTTCTCCCTCATCCCCCTCACCCATCATGCCTTAAGGCTGCACTCCTCTGCACACTGAGGGCTCCCCCAGAAGATCTGTGTATTCATAATTCTTCCTGATCTGCTTACACAAAGTTTATGTGGTGCTCAGACTGTTTCCGGTCTTTAACGAGCATTTGTTGTAACCGCTGGCTCTGATGCTCAAAGCAGTGGCGGACTTTGGGCACTCAAATTTCAGTGGCACCCTGTGCAACATTAAAATTTGGCACCCCCACACACGGCCTCTTGCACTCTGTTCTAAAGCATTGTGTTGTTGCCCCCTACAGTGTAGCAACTTGTGCAAGCACACCAGTCACACTACCCTAGAACCGCCTCTGCTCAAAGTGGTGACAAGCCATCATCTCCAGCACTAGAATAATCAAATTTTAATTTGGACCTGATGAATGGTGGAACATCTGCTTTGCATGCAGGAGGTAGCGGGTTTGATTCCTGAATTGCCAGGTAAGAGTGGGGGAAACCCTGATCTGGAACTCTGGAGAGCTACTGTCAATCGGTATCAACTGGTGAGTCGCAGCAGGAGCACTACCACCATGCAAATAGATGATAAAAGAATCAGAATTGCATGTTTGGGTTAAACACTAGTCCGTGAAGGATGAAGACTATTGGTGTAGTCAGTACTGAGCTCTGCATTAAATTTCTGAAGGCAAGTAGTTCTGCCCCACACATGGCAGAAATAATAGAGTACAGCTTGAAGGTTCCACCCCACAATCTCCTTCATAATGATTGACATTCTATCATGTCAATGCAGCGTTTGAGAGCAGAAGTCTAGCTAGAAGCAGAAATGCTCCAGTTAAAATCTGAGAATAGCCATGAACTCACTGGGTAGCTTTAGCCTCACTTCCCAATTTGTAATAAGGCAATAACTGACCTCCTTTGCAGAACTGCTGTAAAGGTTATTGACATTCTGTATAGAAGCACTCTGAGAATTGAATATAATGTAAACTGTATTTTGCTTATTATTTTCTATCAGAATCACAAAAGCCTGATGACAGTGCATTAAAAGATCGAACATCCCTAAAGAGCAATCGTCTGTCCTTGCTTAGGTTGCATAACGCAGGCAGACAATTAACGAGCTCTGGGCATTGACCCAATTGGCTCACATCAGTCACACATTATGGCAATCAGCACGCACCCCTTATCATCCTCAAAGCACTCTTGACCTCAGACTCTTAAAGCTACAGCCAGCCTTCATGGCTCTGCAAGAGGTACTGCCCTAACTTTTGCTCACTCCCACTGGGATAGTTCCTTTCATTCAGTCAAATATAGGGTGGAGCACATGAAATGTCCTTGCCTTCCTCCAAACATCTGGCTATCATTACTGCACTGCGCTGCTCTGAATTTTAAAGAAACAGAGACAAGAACTTTTGTTTTTAATCAGGGATGTGGTGGTCCCAGCCATTCAACGTCGAGTATGTCCAAACAATCTGATGTCTAATGGCATACACATCAACTGATACAATCGTGATACAGAGAACACTAGCACATATGCATTAGCATAGCATGCAAAGGAATTCCTATCACCACAAAGATGGAGGGATGAGTTTATGCTTTCACTCACTCGGTCTAGTTTTTAAATGTAGGCACTCTAGAGCTGGATGATATATCAATATCTCATCCAAAACCGGTTTGAAGTCCATATCTTGATATCGGTTTTTATAGTTTTCGACCTTGCAATATTTTGTGAATCATGATATGTGTTTTTTTTGGGAAGGGGTGATATTTGTCAAAACCAGTTTCAAGTCCATATCATGGTATTGGTTTCATAATTTTTGACCTGGCAATATACCGCAAATTATGATGTGTGTATGTGTGTGCTATGCAAAAATCACCATGTGGGAAAAACTGTGAAGGCAGCCAATGCCTCTATATACAGTGGTACGTCGGGTTAAGAACTTAATTCGTTCCGGAGGTCCGTTCTTAACCTGAAACTGTTCATAACCTGAAGCACCAGTTTAGCTAATGGGGCCTCCCGCTGCTGCCGCGCCGCCGGAGCACAATTTCTGTTCTCACCCTGAAGCAAAGTTCTTAACCCAAGGTACTATTTCTGGGTTAGCAGAGTTTGTAACCTGAAGCATCTGTAACCTGAAGCGTATGTAACCCGAGGTACCACTGTAGTTCCATCCTTATTTCAGACATTGTTCTATACTGGTATTTTGAAATGTTTAGCTAGTGAGGTATCTCAAAGTTGAAAACCAAATATCGCCCAGCCCTGCTATACAGCAGCCTTCCACTACCTGGTGCCCTCCAGAAGTGTTGAACTACAACTCCCATCAGCTTGGTCAGTGGTCAGTGATGATAGGAGTTGGAGTCTAGCATCCTCTACCCCAAGGGGATCCATTCCGATGCACAAGAGTTCTGATCATGAAGAATTAAGTGAAATACTATCAGAGTGCTATTTATTTAAGGAACCTGGCAAAATGTGAAATTATGTTGTTTGTGCAGAAAGCCTTCATTCTGCATTTTGCCTGCTTTCACAATAGCTTCAAGGACAGCAATATAGTCCCAGATAATAACAGAACCCTGCAGTTGTGCCTCCACACCAATGAGAAGATAAAACTTCCAGCAGCAGCTCAAGTAACAGAAAATGCCATCTGCCCTGGGAAACCAAAGAAGGCTAGGAGAAGATGATAAAGCAAAGAAATAAAGCTGGAACATGCACGGTTTCATATCAACTTCCAAAAACATCTGAAATGTGCTTTCATGGCAAAAGAAAAAGAAACATTCTTATGTTCACTTCTAGTAGTCCTTTTTTGAACCAGCACATGTAAGGAAGTGAGGAGAAAAGCTTTTTTTTATTTACCACATTCCCTTGATCCTCCCCATTTTCTACTTCTACAGATAAGTCAGTTTCAGGCACTGGGGAATCTGCCAGAAAGACAGGACTAAAACAAATATTTTGATAGCTAGAGCTTGGTCTAAACTAGTAAGGTTGTAAATGCTGCTACCATAAATAAGTTATTTTGACTTTATTGCAGTGAAATTTCTGAAGCGTACAACTTCCAGAAAGGTAGCACCAGGGGGGTTGGGTTGGGGCCACGAAGATCAAATTATACTGTGGATTCAGGAGAGAAGGCATTCAAACAACCAAGATGTGAACTGGTGGTGTGAGATGACAGTTTCCTTCCTTGGTTTGCTAGAGCTTGCCGTTCGCCGGCTCAGAATGGCTAACTGCATAAAACATGAGACTAAACATCTTAAAACAACAATCCAATCATAAAATCCTAATGGTAACAACAGCAGTTGGCATGGCACATAAATCATACGCCAAATAAAACGTGAACCTCCAAATACCTAGCAGGACAGACCAGCCTTTCAACGCTGCTTATGAAAATTTAACAGTGATATACCTATTAGGTCATCCTCCTGAACCGGGAAGTCTGTAGCCCAGGAACAGTTGCAGAGAAAGAACCGCCCTGCTTTAAACAGGGCTTTCTCTGCAGTTTAGGCTGACAATATTACAGCACCATGCTTTGAGAATGTGATAAAGTGGGAGAATCTCATGAAGGTGATGTTTCTTCTTTTGCCAGAAAATAGCTGGAGAGATAAGGGATTTTCTTTAAAATTCCTTATAGAACAGCATGTTATTAAGGAACACAACTCTCACCATAAATCCTTCCAGGTGCCCTTTTAACATTCTCCCAGCTGCAAGGTGACAGCTTAGCCCTCAAGAGATCCCACACAGCTGGGGGAACGTCTAACAATGCAATCCTGTCTTTTTCTTTTCTTTGAGACCATGGCACTTATTCAAAGTTTAATGACTATAGGGCTGCACCCTAAATGATCCCAACATGTAGACAGAAACAATTGTGTGGCTCTTCTCCATGGAACGGGCAGTGCCCTCCCCATGGGGTGCCAATGCTATGGGAAAGACCCATGCAATTGATGGCACTCACATGACCGAGTTAGGGATGTGGGTGGCACTGTGGTCTAAACCACTGAGCCTCTTGGGCTTGCTGATCAGAAGGTCGGTGGTTCAAATCCCCGCAATGGGTTGAGCTCCCATTGCTCTGTCCCAGCTCCTGCCAACCTAGCAGTTTGAAAGCACACCAGTGCAAGTAGCTAAATAGGTACCACTCCAGCGGGAAGTTAAACGGCGTTTCCATGCACTGCTCTGGTTTTGGTGTTCCATTGCACCAGAAGTGGCTTACTTATGCTGGCCACATGACCCAGAAAAACTATCTGCGGAGAAATGCCGGCTCCCTCGGCCTGTAAAGCAAGATGAGCGCCACAACCCCAGAGTCGTCTGCGACTGGACTTATCTGTCAGGGGTCCTTTACATGGCCAAGTTATTTATTTACTTATTTTAAGTATCTGCACCCTGCCTTTCCACTTTGAGAAGTTCTTGAGGTTGCTCCCAATATAGAATTTAAAATCCTGAAAAAATATAACATTTTTAATTTTATTAAATAATTTTTTTAAAAAAAACGGCTGAACCTACATTGCTATCATTATTGAGGCAGCAGCATCACTACAATAAAACAGGGAAAGCCATTAAAAACTCAGCCAGTGTGGTGCCTAAAATATCATAATGGTGGTATCAGGTGTATCCCTCAGAATCCTCCAAAGGCTGCAGAAGAAGAAGCTCCCATCACTTTCAATCCACTCACAGATAGATGACTCCTACACAGCTAGGAGAACATTCAAAGGCACTCAAGTCTACCAGTAATTGTGTAACTGTGTTTTTGTGCTGCAATCATAGGAAATAAAACAGGAAGCTGCCTTCTCAAGTCAATTCATTGGTCCATCTGGCACAGTACACCATAGCCTACCTATAAAAACGCCGCCGCCACAAACAGCATGTAGCACACAGAATTTGCATAGCAGCATTTGAGGAAAATGGTTGAAAACTGCCGGGACTTATTCTACACTTGCCCTAAGACTGCACTTAGAAAATCCTATACATGTCGGCTGAAAAGTAGGCCCCATTCAATGTCTGAAACAATGAGAAGCTGACTGCTGATTTCTAAAATGAAAGAGGGTTGGATTTTAACGCCTTGTCCAACTCCTTCACAATAAAGATTCTTTCTCACAACTTCTCTAACACTTTTTCTTTATGATACCCAGAAAGCTGAAGGAGTAATTATGTACTTTATTGGTATCGTTTCCAGATTTTTGTTGATATCACTCTGTGCTACCACTACAATAAATGAGATGTTTACTGTTCCGACTAACAACCAGCCAGGGTAAAGTAGGTTTCTGAATCAACTGCTTTGTGGATGATGTAACCATGTTTTGTTTCACTAGGAAGAAAATGTGCATCTTCAGAAGGAAAAAGCCAAATATGGCAATAAATTAGACTGAAGCTATGCCCTAAAATGGGATTTTGGACTGAGATTAATTAGGACAATTCAGAAAGGGTAGACCGCATTGTAAATGCAAAATCCCTTAAATGTATTTACTACTGGACAGTTGGAAGTGGGAGGGAACCCACTAGGCTTTGGAAAGGGGAAAAACCAGCCCAATTCAAGGAAATTTTCTCCACAAAAATGAACTATGTCAGGGGGTCAGTATGTGAAGAATTTCAGAGCTAGATGAGTGGATAGACCAATACAGGAGATGTTTCACATGGCTCTTCTTTATAATTGGCATTTCAGGACTGAAAGAAGGAATCCTTTTAACACAGATCTAGGGGCCTTTCTGTGTGTTTGAGTTATTTTATTATAATTCTTTTTTATTCAGTATGGGGGTTGTTGTGTAGATACTGCTCCACACAGCAATAAAACACACATTCCTGTGATCTTCCCACATGATGGTATGGTGTGTTGTTTTTTTAACAGAGATTATCTGTGTGCATGTGTGAATCAGCCCAGGATTAAGGTGTTATTCACTAAACCATTTAGCACAAAACTGTAGTTTTCCCTCAATCTGGAGTCATTCTCACTCACCTTGAACATGCTGCTTTCGGACCACATTGATCTTGGGTGGGTGTGGTTACTTGACAACAATTTAAAATATTCTCCTTGGTTGGATTACCTTTGCCTTTTCCTCCCTGAACATGCCCCAAGTGAAGGAAGAAGGAAATGGTAATATTGGTTTATGCCTACCCACAATGTCATTGTGCAGATACACCACCCATTGCTGAGACTGCCTGCATCTGTTTCCATGCAGACACGCTGTGGGGTAATGCCAAATCAGTCTGCAATGAGCTTTTATTTTCAGAACGAAACCCATTGTTCAAAAAGTGCTTATGCAATATATCTAGATTGTTTGTGGGCTATGTAGAAAGAACAAGTACCCAGTTCCCATTGATTCTAAAATAAAATGCTGTGTGTGCACAGCCCAAGAAAAATGAGATAAATCCAGATGTTCAGCGGCAAGGAACGTAGGGTAGGGGAAAATGTTTTCCCCCTCATACACCATCCCTTCCCTCACCAGGCACCTGATTCACCTTTACTTCAGAAGTCACCAACTTGTCTTTTCACATTCATGCTTCTTCAAAAGCTACAAGCAGTCTGTGGAACACATTTATTATGGCACAGGTATTCATGGAATACAGTCTTCTTCCCCAGACACATGAAATGTTATTGTGAGTTACAGGCATCGACTTCAGCATTTTGACTTAAAAATTTAATAGATAAATGTGCATGTTCATATTCTTCTTGATTAATATTGACTACAAGATGAAATAGGAAAAAGGGGGCAATAACCCATCTTGAGAATATCTCGTATACCCTGTTAAAATGAAATTATCCATTTCTAGATTCCAGGGAGAAAGTGTTCTGAGAGCACGCAAATATTATTAACCAAGGGGAAATCTTATATCCTTTGCCTGAAAGGCTCCACCTCTGAAAAGAATTTCCTCAGGATCTTAACAATATTTTGCTGCCCAGGCAAGAGGGAGAGTCCCTTGTAGCAATCCAGTCAAAACACCTCGAGAGAAAGGGAATTGGCTTCCTCTCTTTTGGTGATACGTGCACTTTCACTATAGGCTACAGGAGACCATACATGGAAAGCAGAGCGATGGTAATTAATTTATCATCCTTGTTAAATGAAATCACATCTTTGATGTTTTACTAAAAGATTTAATATTGGAATAAGCCCAAAGGGGGAAGAAATCAGCTGGCCAAAGAAACACATGGTTCTGGCACTTACAAAAAATTAAGTGTGTTATTAATGGATTTGAGAAGAAGGGCTTTCCCTCTTCACCAGTAATAGGATCAGTGGAGGGAGGAATTACAATTCAATTACATACAGCACAGGCTGAAATGCAAAAAAAGAAGAAGTCATTTTTATTAAATATGATACATTTAGGTAGTAAAACGTTATGCCAATGCATAGAATAGACGGCTTAGATTGTAGGATGGCCTATAAATTGTTATGTAGCAAATACATATATGAAATAATACTTCCTATAGGGAGCCTCAGGGATGTGTTCCAGTGGGTTCTAAGGTCCTAGGTCAGGCGTATATAACAAGATCCAGCAAAAGGAATCCAGCGATAGTGTCCAGATCATAGAATTGTCACAAGGGAATGCACACATCTATCAGCCCTTGTATTAACATCCTTCACAGTCCGCATCTCTGTCAGGCATTGCTTTTTTCTGGGGGGGGGGGGATGCAGGGGTACACATGCCCCTAAACATTTTGTGAATCTAACGGCAGAAGAGATTTAAAATTTTTAGTTTCTTCTCTAGCACGGTGAACCATCCGTTCCATTGCCAGTGCCAGATTTAGGTTTGATGAGGCCCTAAGCTACTGAAGGTAATGGGGCCCTTTATATAGCAGGCGGGGCCCATTACTTACATCATAGGAGCCTACACAGCACAAATCACTATTGCTGTATGTAGGTTTTACTATATTTTATTTGTTTTTTATCTTATATTTTGGAAATGTACACCCAGGTGTGTTTTTTCTTTATTTTTTTTTGGGGGGGGGCCAAGAGCGTGGGGCCCTAAGCTATAGCTGGTTTAGCTTAGATGTACCATATTTTTCGCCCTATAGGACGCACTTTTCCCCCTCCAAAAATGAAGGGGAAATGTGTGTGCATCCTATGGGGCGAATGCAGGCTTTCGCTGAAGCCTGGAGAGCGAGAGGGGTCAGTGTGCACTAACCCCTCTCGCTCTCCAGGCTTCAGGAAGCTCTGCGCAACCCTCGGGAGACCGGCGCGACTTCGCGCCGGTCTCCCTAGGGTTGTGCAGAGCTGCCTGCAGTCCCGGGCTTCGCGCAGCTCTGTGCAGCCCTAGGGAGCTCGGCGTGAAGTCGCGCGGGCTCCCGAGGGCTGCACAGAGCTGCCTGCAGTCCCGGGCTTCGCGCAGCTCTGCGCAGCCCTAGGGAGCCCGGTGCAACTTCGCGCCGGTCTCCCGAGGGCTGCGCAGAGCTGCCTGCATTCTGAAGCCTGGGGCGTGCTGAAGAGCACGCCCGGGCTTCGCGCAGCTCTCCGCAAGCCTGGGGAGACTGGCGCGACTTCCAGCCAGGCTCCCCAGGCTTGCGGATAGCAGGCTGTTCTCGGGGCTGGGGTCGGGGGAAGCTCGGGCTTCATCCGTGCCTGCGGGGAAAATAATAATTTTTTTCTTTATTCCCCCCCCCCTAAAAAACTAGGTGTGTCCTATGGGGCGGTGCGTCCTATGGGGCGAAAAATACGGTAAATCCAGCACTGTCCATTGCTACCCCCAATGGCGGCCTCATTTCCTGTCACGATGTTTCCTGAGTCTCAGATGGAAGTGAGCGTTTACTATGTGAAGGAGGAGTTGGAATCTAGTACTTCCAATGTGGAAGTTACTGTGAGCTGTCAGCTGTGTAATATGAGGTAATGCATGTTCTTTGTACTTTTGTCCTTTTATTGTATTTATTTTTCCCAATTTGAACTATAAAATGGTTATTTTCTGGAGTCAAAATGAGAGTACCCCTAAACATTATTTTTTTTAGGGGAAAAAAGGCACTTCTGTCAGGAATCTGTCAGGCATGAGCCCCTTTCGGGCAATGGTGACACCAAACTAACAGAAGACACTGAGAAGAGAAGACCACAGTTTTAGTTCTCTCAGGGAAGGGCTGTAGCTCCATGGCGCAGCATCTACTTTGGATGCAGAAAGTCCCAAATTCCATTCCTGGCATCTCCAGGTAGAGATGTTAAAGATTCCTGCCTGAAATCCTGAAGGGCCACTAGCAGTCAGTGTAAACAATAGGGAGCTAGATGGATCATTGTCTGACTCAAAATAGTTTCCTGTGTTCCTACGTCCCTTTAACGTCTGCTGCAACTTTTCTAAGAGATAACTTCTTTAGATGTGAGTGACTCTTGCTGTACCTTTTCTCATTGTCTATGAGAGAGCGCAGATCTGCATGGTATCTCACTGCCATGGATTCCAGAGTTGCCTGAGAAGCTGGTAATACCTCACGAGATATTTATTCCCACATCTTATCCTCCAAGATTTCGCAGATGAAAATAGAAACACTCCTGTGTATGTGTAACATCATTACTCCCTGTCTGAATGGCTTCACCCCTCCTGCTATAATATATTGCTAAAGACCTTTTTTCTGCCTGCTGTGTGTATTCATTAACTCTGCAATAGCGTGCACTGCTTTGGCTTTTGAAGCCTGGTATCAGAGGATGCCAAATTGAAGGTGCAAGCTGGCTTGAAAAACCATGTAGGAAGTAAAGATGTGTCGTCTTATGATCACAGCATTATTTTTTTCAAAAAAGATATTTAATTTCACAATGCAGCTTCTTTCCAACTCATACATATCGAACAGCATTTACGACTGTATTTGCTTACACAGTTAAAGGGAGCAGTGAACAAACATTTTGTGTCATGTGCATGATCTTGCCTAATTTTTATTTCTTTCTCACTCCATATGCCCCTTTATTTCAGATAAAAGAAATGCGCTTAATGGCACCTTAAGGCTAACTTTTTAGAAGCTTTTTATTCTAAAACAGCATACACTTTCATAAATGGAAACATATCATATGTTGAGCTGGAATTAGGGAAAATAAGAAGTCTGTAAAAAGCTGACTTAGAGAAAACGTTTAGAAGTTCTTAAAGGGACTGTAATAGTCCAAGTTATGAGAAATCTTTATAATGTGCAAAGAAACCCTAATCCAAGATTAATGATGTTCTTTATTTTGGTTCACCACCATATAGTACCTGTTTGAAGTAGCTATTAAATTTACATATATAATAGAACGTTTGATGCTGTTTCTGGATTTATGTCCTTTGAACTTAGCTGTCAGCAAATTTATGGTTCACCATTTCTTCATAAAACACACATCTTTCACTCTCTGTATTAAAATTGTGGCTAGATGGTGAAGCAAGGTTTTAAGCCTATTGCTTTTAGGGAATTGACTTCATACACTGACAAACTGTCCTCTGTTAACAGGTTGCAAATTTAAGGATGGTTATTTGAAAGAACAATTCTTAATAAACCTGATTAGGACCCAAGCGGTATAATTTTAAAAATAACAATGACAAGATAATAATAAATGCAAGAATGATGCCATAAACACACGGACATAAACACACGGACACACTAAATGAAAACAATTCAGGAGGTTGGTTTTTTTTGCCACTGCTTCCCTCTAGTGGACAGTCTTCAAAAGGGGAAATTCTCAGTCCTTTCCTAAAATAAGCATTAATAGCAGCAATCCTGCATAAAGCATTTAACAAAGGTTTGCTGTTAGTGTAAATATGATTAGTACAGTAAACAAGAAACCTAGCAATGAAGCACCCTATTTTTTTCTTCTGTATCATAAAACAAGATAAAACAGGTAAGCAAGACAAGGGGAATTCACATATTGCAAATGTGTACAATACTCAATAAGAGAATTTTGGTAGGTAATTTTGTGACTCATAAAAATAACTACTTGGTGCATGTGGAATACTGGAGATTGTCTTGGTGGTTTCTTGGAATGATTGCTCATAGCTGGCCATGCATTTATGAAGAGTAAACTTGTATCAGAACTGCACTTTAATAGAGTCTCCTAGACCTACCTTTTGAGAATACTTTTTTCTGCAGAGCATACTGGTCTCTGAGATCCAGCATGAAACCTCAATTTGCCTCCTCCTCATGGATCCCATCATCCTTAAAAACTATTTTAGAACTAAAACTACATGCATATACTGTAGACTAGGACTGCCATACGTCCAGAATTTCCTGGACAAAAGCTCAACAACTTTTGTGTCCAAATTTCCCCTTTTTGAAATGTAGACCTAATGATGTTCCCATTCTGCCCAGTACTGTAGCCCAACCATTAATCTAGTGTGACTTTGAAGCAAAAGAAAAATATATACTCATACAAAAAATACAAATATACTAATACAAAAATATATTCTACAGTGTAATACACTCTGCTAACGTAACATCTTTTAAAGTCCAGCTTGCATTTGAGCCCCTCCAAGGTAAGTGCTACATATTTCCATATATTTTAATCAGTCTCTGAGCAAGATCTAGCAATCTTCTTTGGCCTTTCCCACTAGCGATCCCAAATCAAATGGAAGAATCTAAATTTCAAGTGCTTGCAATCAACATATTGGATGGCATACAGGTCTGAGTAGACACACTGAAATCAGTGGACTTGAGTCCCTTGGTTTCATTGGGCCTTTACTGAGTATGACTTAATTGGACACCACCAAGAATATACAGCCTTCAATGGATACCAGTCATGATGGCTATGGTCTACCTCCATTACTGCAGGCAATATGCCTTTGAATACCAGTTACCGGGAATCACAGATGGAAAGAGTGCTGTGGCACTCGGGTCGTGCTTCCAGGGCCTCTGGTTGGTCATTGTCAACCAGGCCTTTGGCCTGATCCAGCACCCTCTTATATTTTTATCCACTGTATTCCATTTAAGTGCTTTTTCTCCTCCATAGTTTATTCCAACATTTTCTTCCTGGAGTTCTTCCTAGTTCCATCACTCCACCACCCAATTTCTCCATCTATGCAATAAATTTACCAGACACTTAGATCTCAAGAGGAACAGTATTAATAATGGTTTAAACTGTAGCGTAAATACAATTAGGTTATAATAATTGCTATGTCTTTTGGTGGCTACTGTGGGCAAGAGAAAATAAGACGGGGCTACAGATGGGTAAAAAGATGAATTGATTTGTACCCACAGACACCCGTGGATAATTAAGCAAGATGAAAAGCTTGCTTCGTGCTAGGAATCCTCCTTGCAAAGTGTCCCACTGTCAGATAATGGTACAGCCACAGCAATACCTCTCTGGATAGTCCAGGGCATGGACCTTGTTCTCCATTCCATAGACGTAATACATGTATGTCTTCTCAGCATACTGGTAGTGGACTTCAGTGACTGGAATTAGCTCTATCATCTGCCGCTGAGGGACAAAGCCAGAACAAGAATTTATTTGTTTGTTTGTTTCTAAAATCTCTTGCTTGCTCTTAACCACAAGGTCTCCGGTCTGCTTATAAAACGTGTTCTCCCTAGCAGAGAGCGTGTGTTGCGGTGGGGGATACAAGCCACCCCATTGTTGCTGGGCGGATTTGTGGAGGGACCCAGGCAGTGAATTGGTTAATCGGGTCGCTGGGGAGAACTGCTTGTTGCCGATTTTGAAGGAGGGGTCAGAGGTTTTAAATACTGGTCGCCCAACTTTGAGCGTTCTCTTGGCTGCTTGCACCGGATCACCCCCCACACACACACCCTCCCTGTATTGGGGGGGGCTATTCGCTTGACCTTGCTATGCCTGTCATGAGGTCGTCTGCTTTGAGGCAGGGGCCTGGTAGGAATTTGTCCATCTGGCTGATTGGCTGGTGCCATTTGCTTTTGCCTACTGTGTAGCAAATCATCACAACTTGTAAGGTTGGCGGTTAGGCATTGGTTCAAATTGGTTGGTGGAGGGGTAAGTGCCTACCCCTCCAATGGTGGTGCGGAAAGGGAATTCCGTTAAAGGAATCCAGGGGCTTGCCATTCTTTTCGTCCTTGTCCCTGGCATCGGACTTGGGCCGTGCAAGCCACCAGGAGCATGAGGGTGAGAAGTGAGGGACTGAGGCCCAGCTTCATTTTCTCCCCAAAAGTTGTTTCCCGCACTGGCTTTCGCTGGAATCCGGAAGTCAGTTCTGTCCCCTGGGCAAGGACAGATAGTCGGAACCAATGCCTAAGCAACCACTCACTTGGATGTATTTAAATAAAGTTGTGGCCAAAATCGTGCCAAAAACCCAAACCAAAATTGATGTGTGATGTGTGAGTTATTGGGGGGTGGCTTGGGGACCTCGACACGCAAGTAGCAAATATACAATTATAAAAACAGCTAAAAGTGTTGCAGTTATAAAACACATTAAAAACATTTGAGAGGCAACAGAAAAATATGAAATTAATGGAGTATGCAGAAATGGTGAAACTTATCGGAAGAATAAGAAATCAAGACAATAAACTCTTTAGAAAGGAATGGAAATGTTTTATTGAGTATTTACAAACAAACTGTAAACAGATTATTGGCAGGATTGTTGTATAGACCTGCGATTTCAAAAGTGTTTATGAGATAAATAGGAGAATAGATAAATAAATAAATAAGATAATTTGAAGTATGCAGGAAATGACAAAAATAAATGCAAAGAACCACAGAAAGAGGGGGAAGGGAGTTGAAGTTTGAAATGTTAGAACGTTTCTTGAATAATTGTTGTAACAAAAATTTTATATGGAGAGAGAGAGAGAGAGAGAGAGAGAGAGAGAGAGAGAGAGAGATATTTTACATAGGATTGAATCTGCATGGCACGAATCTTTCTCACAGAAAAAACCCATACCAATAATCTGCAGCCATTTACCGGTATCTTTTTTATCAAAAGCACTTAGAAACAGGGAAGGTGGGATACTTGGTGTAAACATAACTAGTATGTCAGTTCTGGCCTTTGACACCCGAGACATGTGTTTTGGGGAACAACCCTTTTCCTGAGACCCTTTAAACTGTTTTTCATACTGAATTTTAAATTGTTGTCACCCGCCCTAGGGTCTGCTGGTGAAGAGTTTGGTGATTAATTTACTTAATAATAACAGCTGGTATTGACCGTACAGACAGTTTTGTGGACACACACACACACACTTGATTCCTGTGCCTGCAGCCTGAAGGAGGACAGTCTGGCAACAGAGATACCATGTAAAGCTGTAGATCATCCCTCTACCCGCCAAGATGCAGCTGGGAAGGTGAAAATGCCAAATCTGGAAGGACAGGAGGGAATCCTACTTGACTGACACGCAGAAGGGAACATGGCTGTGAATGTGATTGGAATGGAGGCAGAACATGGGCTGTTTCAGCTTTTACTAGGCCAGCTGCTAAGGATTACCACCAGTGTTATACAATATGCATGTACCTGACCTCTACAAGTGTGCTTCCTAACATCATCATAAGTTAATTTTACCTCACCCCTCAAATGTAGATTTTATTGATGGGGCCCTTATGTGTGGAAGAAAGGTTTATCACAGCAGGCGTGTATTTTGTAATGCGCACATAAAGTGTCCCCTCACAGCATCATTGTCTTGAACATACCGTAGATCATATTTATGCATACAGTGGTACCTCAGGTTACATACACTTCAGGTTACATACACTTCAGGTTACAGACTCTGCTAACCCAGAAATAATGCTTCAGGTTAAGAACTTTGCTTCAGGATGAGAACAGAAATCGTGCTCCGGCTGCATGGCAGCAGCGGGAGGCCCCATTAGCTAAAGAGGTGCTTCAGGTTAAGAACAGTTTCAGGTTAAGAACGGACCTCCGGAATGAATTAAGTACTTAACCCGAGGTACCACTGTATATTCTTTGAGGCAAGTTGCCTGGAGACCTGCTAGGTGACAAGTGACTAATAAAGTCTAATAAATAAGTGAAGTTGAAGCAAGCTAGAAAAACGTACGCATGCACTGTTGTGGCTGAATGCAGCCTTCCAGCGCTGCTCCGATCATGTTAGGAGCTCTCTAAGGTGATTGGGAAGAGCCTGCAAGGTGGCTGTGTTTTATACTTGTCTCCCCCAACCCTAAGCTAACATTAGAAGTTTTCTTCCATAGTGGAAGAGGGCGCGAAGACTGGATGGTTATTTCATTCATAAATATGAACTTCATGCCTAAACTCCAGAATTCTCTACCGGGTTATTGCAGGAACTCCTGGGACAATGCATCAAGCTCCTGAACACTTTATGTGTTAAGGTTTATTATGGTGATTAATGTTTCTCAGACATAGTCTGCTGGTTATATTTTAGCAATGAGAGAGTTTCAGGGACAACAAATTGGTTCAATTGATTCATCAGTTGAAAACATGCTTAAAAACCAAGCATTTAGTCAAAATATTTGACTACATAATTCCTTTACCATTGAGGCTGGGAATGAACCCTTTATGAAGGGTGCAGAAGTTAACTAGCTGCATAGATGTTATGTTGTCTCTATGCCACCTGGTGCTAAAATGAAATAGTGCAGCATGCTATTACAATACAATGTGATTCAATACAACAGGTTCACTTTCAGTTTTAGTATTTCCCCGGAATTGTGGCAAAGGAATGCCTGAGTAACGCTGAGGTCTGTAGCATGGTCTGTAGTACATTTTTAAAAGGAGTGTTAAGAATGAATATCGGTTAAGAATTGCCCTTTCACTACAAAGTTTTTCAGCTCAGATCAACTTCTTATAATTGGCTTGTATTCAGAATTCCTGTGAGTGGAACTCTACTCACAGGATGTTCCCACCATTGGAAACAGAATGGGGGAAATGATTTCTGCCTATTCCTCATCCCCCGCCCCCCGTAAACCTGCCTAGAAGTCTTGGGGAGACAGAATGGAGGGCAGCAGAGAAGGTCTATGGAAATCACCTCCCTCCTCCTGCTCCAGCAGCAGCCTTCTCTGAATCTCGATGCCTCTTGCAAAGAGAAGGCGCCTTTCCATTCACAGATTATGATGAACAACAGATAGCTTCATATAGATTCAACAGCATAGAATCAAAAGTGAAAGGAAAGTTGACCAAAACAAAAACAAAAACCCACACATATTTGATTCTGTGAAATTACCCCACAGTTTCAAAGTTCCCAATATTTAGTAAAGGTAAAGGTACCCCTGCCTGTATGGGCCAGTCTTGCCAGACTCTAGGGTTGTGCGCCCATCTCACTCAAGAGGCCGGGGGCCAGCGCTGTCCGGAGACACTTCCAGGTCACGTGGCCAGCGTGACATCGCTGCTCTGGCGAGCCAGAGCCACACACGGAAACACCGTTTACCTTCCCGCTTGTAAGCGGTCCCTATTTATCTACTTGCACCCGGGGGTGCTTTCGAACTGCTAGGTTGGCAGGCGCTGGGACCGAACGACGGGAGCGCACCCTGCCGCAGGGATTCGAACCGCTGACCTTTCGATCGGCAAGCCCTAGGCGCTGAGGCTTTTACCCACAGCGCCACCTGCATCCCTCTCCCAATATTTAGCTGGGGTTAAATGTTTGTTTAAATAAAAATAAGAAACACATGTCTATTGCGTATACCTGTTGCAGAATGCGGGATGTGTTGGTGAATGTGGCCCTGTGCTCTGCAATAGCTCTTTCAGATGCCAGAGAGATCTCAGGGTAAGGGAAGTCAAGAAGGGGGTACACCTGCAATTTAAAAAGAGGCAATCAGAGTCATTTTTCACCCTCCTTCACCCGTCTCCTTTCTGACCATCCCCACCTATCCTTCCAACCTGGGACTCAGCTACATTAGTAAAAGAAAAGATAAGAAAGAGTGTGTGTTTTAAATGCGTTACAGCATTGTGACACCAGATGGCGCTGTAGAGTCCGCTCCTTCAGCAACGTGATTTCCCATTATGAACTTTGCAACATGTTTCCTGAAACGTTTTTTTGATGTGTCCAGATCCAGCCCTAGGCAAATGAGTTAAGGTGATGGCCATTTCACTTAGTCTGCTGGGGCATTGTGTATAATGCATTGTCTAGCAAGATGAAATAAGAGCAACCAGCCACTTTTCTAGTCTAAGCCTGTCCATCACTTTCATCAGTTGCAGGGGATTTGCTCAGCATCATGCTCTGTTACAGCAGCATATCAGGAGCTGTAGAACCAAAGCCGTATCATTTACATACTATGAATATGAATGAGATGAACATGGTGGATGTGAAATTGCTGGATGTGGTGCATTTTATTCTTCCATTCTGGAATTGTTAATACCAATAGGAAGAACACTGAATCTTCATCAACTGCTCTCAAAAGGCAGACACAGAAATCATAATAGATGATCACCTAATAGCTGAGCTTTCGTAGTGCCTGAGTCTTTGGTATATAATATTGCCATTATGTTTTCAGATTTATCTCTACCAGCGAGGAAGAAAAACATGCATGTAAAAATGGAATGTGACATTATCGGAATATGGGAGAGATGCGGCATGAATGTTATCTATAGAGAGCAAATGCATTGAACAAATACTTAGTGACATACTGGTGGCTTGCTATCAACATCAAACTGGGGAAGCAGCATGGCTCAGGGGGAAAGCACATGCTCTGCATGCGAAAAGGCCCCAAATTCAATCCCAGGCATCTCCAAATAGGGCAGGGAGAGAGCCTGCCTGAAATCTGAGACAACTGCTGCCAGCCAGTGTAGACAGTACTAAGCTAGGTAAAGGGACCCCTGACCATTAGGTCCAGTCGTGGCTGACTCTGGGGTTACGGCGCTCATCTCGCTTTATTGGCTGAGGGAGTCGGCGTACAGCTTCCGGGTCATGTGGCTAGCATGACTAAGCCGCTTCTGGAGAACCAGAGCAGTGCACAGAAACACAGTTTACCTTCCCGCCGGAGCTGTACCTATTTATCTACTTGCACTTTGACGTGCTTTCGAAATGCTAGGTTGGCAGGAGCAGGGACCGAGCAACGGGAGCTCACCCTGTCACGGGAATTCGAACCGCCAACCTTCTGATCGGCAAGTCCTAGGCTCTGTGGTTTAACCCACAGCGCCACCCGCGTCCCTACTAAGCTAGAGAGACCCCCAATAGTCTGACTCAATATATAGCAGCTTCCAAACTTCCTAAGTACAAACAGAAACATTAGCTCCAATCTTGAGTAGGTAGTCTGCAATCTCATGAGATTTCTGATCAGATTTCCATTGTCCATGGAGGTAGGGGGCTGAAAGATGTGAGTGAGTTATTGTGTTAAGCAGTTCAGCTGCTTCCAGTAATTTTTCAACAAGGTTTCATATGGAAAATACCAGGAGTCATGTTTGGGGGGGGGGCATGTATTTTACTCACCACAGCGTTCTCATCTTTAAATATGTTATCTCCCGTAACTTTATTGAGTAGTTCTCTGGGAAAGTTCAACTGATTCTCATAAATGAATTCATATATATTGTTCTTCCTGCAAGGTAAGAAGGATTCAGAGCACTGTGTCGGTCTATACTGATCAATGGATGGATAAGGCTTTCAATGTTTACTAGTTATGATTCTACCTCCAATATCGGCAACAGAGGCTTTGGAGACCAGTTGCTGGTGAACACAAACTGGAGGTTGCTGCTCACACATAAACATTCTGAAATCACTTTTGGCCTTCCATTGACAGAGAAATTATTTCTGCCCAGGGCGGCGGGGGGGGGGGGGGGACATTGAGAAGTTCAGGATTTTAGTGGGTCCACCAAAAAGCAAACAGAGCAGGAAATTGTTTATGCTCTGTGATTTCATTTAATAAAAAAAAAAAAACCTACTTGCTTTCATAGTTTGCAGTTAAAAAATATAAGAATACACCACTGTTTATCTTGTCAGTTATCATGTTTCCTGATTGGTGGGTGGGTGGGTGGGTGGGTGGGTGTATATACGCATTGATACCCCCACCTTATACTTTCAAAGCAAGTAGGTCAAAATGGTTAGACATATTAGATGAACATGTGGAAGGGTGTGTGATAAGAGAGCTTCTTTTTAATCTATCTGCCTGAGACAGGTGTCTCTCTGCTTCCCATATTTCCAGTGCTAAGCTCACTACTCCACGTTTTGACACAAAACTGTTGTTTTTGTTGTTTAAAAAAAAGTCCTCATGGAAAATCATCAGTGAATCCCTCCCTCTATACACACACTTGTATGCAATTTCCCTGATATACCCATATTAGCAAAGCCATCTCCCCTAATTTTATACATATTTAATATAATTTTCATTAATAGATGCCTTTTTATACACATTCTTCCCTAATATACACATTTGCGCATACATTATTTGGTTGCAGAACTACATTCCGAAATCTGGAGAAGTGCACATTTTGAAGAATGGCTTTGTTTCAGATCACAGATTTCAGAAAGTGTGATTTAGGTATATTTGCCTTTAAATTTCTCCCCCACCCCTCCCTATAGGGTCTAGTCTAATTAATGTTGCAAAGCACCCACAGAATCTTAGTATTAATAAACACTTCACACATATGAATTTAAGAGCCTTTGGCAGTCAAGGCAATTAATTTCAGAGAATGATGACAAAAAGAGCAACATCACGAAGAAGACAACATACCAAGTTATTGTTAGCTGGATGTAGTGTAGCAACTTTTTCTCTCCATGGCACGTCGTACAGGTTTTGCTGCCTCTTCCAGAACAGGTGCTGCACCTTTTAGATGTAAAATTGAACTTTGTGCATGTATTGATTTATTCAAAATGTGATCCACCCCATTTTAAGCAGGAGGACAGTATAAAAAAGCACAGCCTAAGAAACTAAATACAAAATATAAGATAAAACCAGTAGGCAAATATATAATGCTTGTGACTTGAATTACCACTGAATTTCATCTGAAGGCAAATTTTGAGGCAAATTCCAAGCCTCTGTTCTGGTGAAATATTCAAGAACTGTTGAAGGCACCCAAAGAAATTTTAATAAGCTGTACACTACCAGAGAGACTAATCTAGTTTTGTGGTCAGATTTCGTAACATCTCAAGATAAAAAATAAAAAAAGCAGTAGCTGTGCCACAATTGGGTCAGTTTGCTGATGTCTGGAAGGGGAGTTAACTCTTTAGCTTGTGTTCGACTTTTCTGATCTGAATCTTCCTCTTCCCTTAAAGCTTCTATTTGCCCCAGTGTGGAAGGCAAATTGATTTAGGTCAGGGGGGGAAATGGCATTGAAGAAAGAGTTGCACCCCACTCCAAAACCATAGGCTTAGTCAAATCAAAGATGGGCGTGGTTCTCCATTGCCTCACCTAGATTGGCCCTAAAATATTTCTCAGGGAGTTTTCATGTATGTCTCCTTTGGATCCACATAGGCCATCAATGATGGCATCTAGTGGATAGCATCTGGTTCTCCCAATGACCCTTTAAACTGTGTGAGAAACAGGATAGGAAATCAGTTGTCAGAAGGGGAAGGGCTGGAAGTATTATGGTCTTGCTTTGGTTTAGTTCCATTATGAGCCACCCTAACTACCAATATAAATGTTTAGGAGCTAAAAGGGGGGAAGTGTTTTTACCTATTTAACTTCAACACTCAACAGCAAGTTGCTCAAATTGCATAATTTGTGCCAGCACAGAGATCACTGAGTAACAAAGATGTCATTGAAGGAAATGAAATGCTCATCTGCACAAAATGGCCGTTTCCCTACAAAGCTATAGAAGACTAGGTGACCCTTTTCAAGGAAAGTGCCATTCTGCCTACAACAGATGTAGAAAGCATATGTTTGTTCTTGGCAAATTTGGATTGCATCAACATGACGCAGATTAGCAGCAGTTAACAGCTGATTTATGAAAGCACTTTAAGATGTTGCTAGCCCCAATGGATCCCGCTTTCAAAATTATTGCACGATTATCCCGCAATGCCATCTCTGTTATTTTAAGCGTAATGGAGCCTAATAAAAACAGTTTAAAAGAATGGTGAGCTACTTTGCATCACTTAAAGATCATTTGTAAAGGCAATTAGTTCAGCAGTTGGAGAAGCAGAAGGGCAGCAGTTCTGCATACTGCAGACAACCTGGGAGGAGAAGGTGTCAGAAGAAAACAAGGCTCTGTAAAATATGGTACAGTCGTACCTCGTTTTGCGGCCGGGATCCGTTCCAGAGCCCTGGCCACTAGCCGAAAAGGACACAGGGCAAAGCACCGCATTTGCGCTTCTGCGCATGTGCGAGCGGCAAACCCAGAAGTAACCCATTCCAGCACTTCCGGGTTTGCCGCAGACGTTTGCCAGAACGGACACTAGACAAGGCAGACGTTCGCGGAGGTATTACTGTAAGTGGAAAATGGAAGTTTTTCCATGGGATTAGGTGAGATTTGGATCCCTCAACCAGATGGTGTCATCAGCCTTGTTTCTCAATGATAACGTGCATATCAAAACCTATCAAAGTACGCCTGAGCCCTGAGTACCTCTGTATAGACATAACCTTCAACAATATTTTCCTTGTATAAAAAGTTAATGTTGGGCTCAGAGGTACTTTCATAGGTTTTGATATGCACGTTATCATTGCACAGATGAGATTTAGGAAGTCACAGCTTGAGGGTGTCAGACCTATTTGGAATGGAAATCTGTCAATTCAGTACTTAATCATTGAAGTTTGGCTGGTTTGCATTGCTGGGCAGTACTATGTTGTTGCTATTGCTATTGCTATTGCTATTGCTGTTGCTGTTGCTGTTGCTGTTGCTGTTGCTGTTGCTGTTGCTGTTGCTGTTGCTGCTGCTGCTGCTGTTACTCTTATTCTTATGCTTATGCTTATTGAATAAGGGGATAAAAGCCCCAAAATGTAGAATCTGTTGCGAAGAAATGAACTGGGTTTACATTTTTCTTATCCCTTTTGTTCCTCCTTCTCTGTCTCCCCTGTGTACCTGCAAATGCTGCAAGGATGCCCCCCCCTCCCGAGTTCAGGAGAGCCCATTAACTCCCTACTTTCTTCCCTGCCAGCCCCAATCTGGATGGACATAGTGCTTGCCTGCCAAGTGTACTGCAATGTTCTCAGCCTTTACCTAGAATCGTCAGTCTATCCATGTCTTCCATAAATAGAAATCCAGTTACCTTGCCCTTCCCTGGAGCTGGGCATGCAGGCTACTCAGGAGGAGGAGTTTGGATTTGATATCCCGCTTTATCACTACCCTAGGGAGTCTCAAAGCGGCTAATAATCTCCCCCCCCCCAACACACACTCTGTGAGGTGAGTGAGCCTGAGAGAAGCAAACCCGGCTCACCAGATTAAGAGACCACTGCTCTTAATACCAGGGAGTCATAGGACTGCTGGGCTCACACCTAGGAGGTGCCTGTAGGCCATCCCATACATGCAGTGTCTGCATGTCTAGCAATGCATTTGATGGATCCAAGGGGTTCTGTTGAGCCGTAGGGAGATAGATCTTGCCTACATATTGCCACCACAAAAACTCAGAACATGGCCAGCATGCAGAGGTGCTCACCATTTCTTTATTTCCCTGTATGCCAGTGTGGAAGAGTGGTCACAGTGTGAGACTAGGACCTGGGAGATCAGAGTTCCAATCCCACCCAGCTATAAAGCTCTCTGGGTGACCTAGGGGCAATGACTGCCTCTTAGCCTAACCTACCTAACAGGGTGGCTGTGGGGATTAAATGAGAAGGGGGACAACCATGCCTCGGCGGAGCAGAGGGCATGAAATCATCCTCATTCCTTCTCTTCTCTTTCTGGGTTAGAAAGCTTCTGTGGGCGACCCTCCTTAGCTTACGAATAATCAGCTGCAGGTGGGATAGTAGCACACCCAACCCTCACCCCAATTCGGCCAGCCTTCCTTCCATGGAAAGAAGCATCTTTGTCACCATGGCAACACAGTCAAGCCTCCCTTTCATGTCAGCTCTTCCTTTCAGGTAATCGGTGGTTCGGCTAATGGGGCAATCACTGCAGGAAAAGCCTCTAAGAGCTCCTGCGACAGATATACGTATGTGTGCATATCTTTACTTTTGGATTTTGGTTTATCACTTTATAGTAGGACTCCCTTGATTTATTTAATTCTTAAGTTCCTTTGGTGTTGGCAGAAATTATCCTAAATATTTAATAAGTAAAGTAATATCTATCAAGCTGGTTTAGCAGAGAGAGAGAGAGAGAGAGAGAGAGAGAGAGAGAGAGAGAGAATATCCCACCTCAAAAAACTTACCTCTTACGTCCACTACCTGAACACATCTGGCATCGCTTTTGATGTTTCAGGTGTTTCGCTTTTGCTTTATGTCTGGCTCCACTGCATGTCACACACCTCATCTAAAGGTGCACCACAACAACAACAGAACAGATTAGACGATTCTACATAGCTGTCAACTGTCCCTTATTTGGCGGGAAAGTCCCCTATCCCAGCGCCGTGTCCCGCTGCTGTCCCTTATTGATGATGTCCCTTAAATTTCCCAGGTTTCAAAGGAAGCATCTCCTCTTCCTCCCTCCCTCCCTGCCAGCCAGGGAGGAGGGAGGATCCAACTGGGTTGCTTGGCTGCATTGCTCACCCAATAAGGAGTCTAAGAATGACTGGGGGGTGGAGCTTGCATGCCTTGTGCCAATCAAATCGGCCGTGTTGCCTGGGGACTCGTCTTTGCTCAGCGCTTCCCAGCGGAGAGGTGACAGTGGTTTCCCTTGCTGCATCCCCTTTGCCGGGTTGCTGCGCTGTGGGAACCACCGCTTGAGGCTTCGTTTGGCTGCTGGCTGGGCTTTCTGCCTTTGGCTCGGAGGGGCTCAGAAGTTGAACATACCTGTGCTCGGAAAATCCCTTATTTTGGCTGCTGATCCCTTATTTTCAAGGCTGCTGGTCCCTTATTTTCAAATCTGTGAGTTGATAGCTATGCGATTCTATCAGAAATGTCTGCCTGAACATGCCATTCCCCAACACATTTGGTATTTTTAAGTATGCAAGGCACTGCTTTCCTTCTGGTGTATATATGGATTTTTCAACACAGATTACAACATGAAATGACTAAACAGGATTGCTGTACAAGTGGCACAAGTGATAACACTGAGAACACTGAAGAAAGAAGGAATTGAACTGGAGAGGACACAGCCAATACTCACTCTGCCGGCACCATGACACCCACTGCATTTGTATCGGCCACGACCATGACACTTGTGGCATTCCTGAAATATAAATGGTGCACAAATACAGATTTCTGCCAAGTATTTCCAGCAATTGCATGCCATTGTCTTAAACAAAATGAATGGTGGTGCCTTAACTGGGGAAGCAGAACAGTGCAATCCTATGCATGTCTACTCAGAGGTAAGTCTCATTTAGTTCAAGGGAATGACTGTGGCAACCTAACTGAACTACCAAGGGCAACAGAATGTTTTACCTACGGCAAATGAAAGCGAAGGTACATAAATGAAAACTGCCTACAAAATATTAACCATCACAGAGCTGTGTGATAAAGCAGATCAAGAAACCAGCATAACTGAGGTATAATAATGTGACTTAATGACTGATTTTCAAACCATGATTGACAAATTACCTTTACTAAAGAAGAGTGAGGAATGCGAAACTTTTTTGTATCTTCCTGAAACATCTGTGGAACTTGGACTTTAATATCCCATGGTTGAGGAGATGCGCCATTTTGTGGCCCATCTACCAAAATATCTGATAGAAAGAAACAACATAAACAAAATATTTTAGCAAGCCTAGAGACCATAATCCGAACCCAAACACCACTTAAGCCCATTGAAATCAAATAGTAGATGGAACAGAGAAATCTCTGCTTTGTTTACAGGGGGTCCTGTTTTGCTTCGCCCTGATCAGCATATTGCTGCTCACCCTTCTTATTATAATTAGAGGGAATACTAGAATTATTTTGAAAAAAACTTTGCTTAATATGACTAAAAATTGAGTACCATGTGAATATATAGTTCCACATTTTAGATCCTTGATTAATATATCCATTAAACTAAATTATCGAAAGAGTTCTTAGTTGAAATAGATAATACAGCTAGCTATTCTATAGCTATCTTTTTTCCATGCTGAGTTACATTTGTCTAGTGGACCCAAGATCCAGATATAATGTTCAAGTTTTCTAGGGGTTCATCAAGTTGTGCAGAGATTATCTGTGCAGTTTCTTTGTCCAGACTGCTCCTTTGGATCAATAAGTGAATTCATTCTTTCCAGGGATGTCAGTCTGAGCTCCTTGACAGGCACTGAGGTATTTCACACTTTGCAAGAAGTTTCTAGAGAAGAGTTGCCCTTTTGAATAGCAATAATGGCTGCCTCCAGCTACCCAAAGACATCACAAAGCCCCCACAAAACTGGGGAGGGGGATGAAGTTAGTAAAGAGAACCTTTCAGCTCTCTTCAGCAACTCTCAGCTGCTTTGTACAACAGGCCATGCCAATCACTTTAGTAGGAGTTTATTACTTTTCCAGGAAAGCCATTACACTTCACCTTTATAATACTGATAGTACAAGCAACCTTTTTTCTTTTAACTTTGGGTTCTTTTGTGAGCCCGTGATAACTTGATGGAAAGGCCTTTTCCTAAAGTAAGTGGGAACTTTTCTGTGCTGAGTCAAAGTTCAAATGATCTGACAATCCTATGAAGCAGTGCTTTTTTCTTAAAAAAAATTAAAATGCTTAGGGTTACTCTCATTTTGACTCAAGAAAATCACCATTTTATAGCTCAAATCGGGAAAAATAAATACAGTAAATGGACAAAAGGACAGATATTCGCAAAATGTTTAGGGGTATGCATACCCCTGCGTACCTCCAGAAAAAAAGCACTGATATGAAGGAACATATTATGCACAAAATGAACAAAAACTGAATGCTTTATGAAATGTTAGTGGCATGGAAGCAATCTGTTTGAGAGGCAAGAATCATCAGCTTCTGAAATATTTAGAGATATATTGATGGGCATATGAGATACCAGTTTCCCTTTGCCCTCTGTTGATTATTTTGGAAGTGTTAACAGCATTCAGACTGTCTGTTAAATTTCTGGTGTCAAAGGGCAGGGCTCCTCTAACTTCTGAAGTAGACATGTATACCACTGTACTGTAAGTTGTGCAGTGAATTCTTAAAGCGTGCCTGAACATCAGCTCCCGCACAGCAGGATATCTGTACAGTGGTACCTCAGGTTACAAACTTAATTTGTTCTGGAGGTCCGTTCTTAACCCGAAACCATTCTTAACCTGAGGCATGCTTTCGCTAACGGGCCTCCGGCTGCCGCAGCACCACCATCCTGGGGCAAAGTTTGCAACCTGGAGCAACTACTTCTGGGTTAGCGGAGTTCGTAACCCGAAGCGTTTGTGACCCGAGGTACCACTGTATAAGCATCTCTGCAAAGTTATCACGTTTTGCATTTGCCATTGGGGGAGGGGATTGCTTAACATTCACTTCCCACTTATTCTGCAAACAGTAAATTTTAGGGAGTACCTGATCTCAGATGAACCCTTCACAGGAAAAAAACACATCCTGGTTGCTAGGAAGAATGGAAAGGCAAAGTATGGAAATTCCAAGGACTACTAGAAAGCAAGACAGATGCAGGAAAAGTGCACTAAATCGGGTCCTCCCTAAAAGAGAGCATGTGTTGTGGTGAGACCTGGCAACCAAACCCTGTGCTGTGGGTGGGTACGTTTGGATAGCCACAGCACCCAGTTGGTAGGTCCCTTGATGCTGGGTTTAATCAGGCCAATGGGACTCAGCCTAAACGGATCAAGGGACCCAGAGCTTCCTCTTTCGGTTTGTGCATTGGAACACCCGCCCACCTCTCCCTACTTTCAGGGCTTGTTGCGTTTGACCTTGCTGTGCCGTCTTGTGTCGTCTGTCGTTGGGACTGGGGCACGGCAGGAATTTCCCCACTTGGCTGATTGGCTGTTGCCATTTGGGTTTTGCCTGCCACGTAGCAAATCATCACAACTTGTAAGGTTGCGGATAGGCTCTGGTTCAGGTGATAGGGATGGGGGAACACTCAGGATATTCTGTTAAAGGAATCCAGGGACTCAATGGTTTGGTCAACCCCTGAGAGGGGGTTGTGCCCATGCCTGAGTCCAGGGGGACATTTGGTTGGTGGACATAGCCTGTTCCCAACTTTCCGCTTATCCCGGTGTTCACCCTAGGCTGACCTATGCTGGTGCCCTGGGTCAGCGCTACCTGCAACGGTGAAGGGAGCTAGCTGAACCAGAGCCTATGCAACCATTCACTTGCTGTAATCAATAAAGTTGTGGCCTAAATTCTGCCAAAAACCAAACCAAAATTTGAGTCTTGTCTGAATTTATTTAAGGGGAAGGTTTAAAGGTCTGAACACGCAAAGGGAAGAGGAAAACATAAGCTCTTTAGGAACCCAGGGGTTCCTGTTGCCTGGTGTTCACACACCTCACTTATCAATCACAGCTGTGACTTCACCCATTGGCTGAAAACACTGACAGGTAGGAGCAACCAGATTCACTTATTTCACAGAAATCACTTAGAAGGATAATTGCACATTTTGCTTCATAGCTTTATTTCTAGGACTTCCTTTTTAAAAAGAAAAAAGAAAAGAAATCCCTGAGTCTGCCTCCCAGGCTTGAGGGCACCACTGAAGCCCTTTGCAGGCCCCATGATACCCATGGGCATCACGTTGAAAAACCAGAGCCTAGTGTGTGTATTTTTCTGCAAGGAATTCTCCCTTAATTGCATGCATTTTGTATGTTATTTTCATTTTTTCACTATTATGCACATTTCTGTGCATATTCTTTTACTGGAGAATTACATTACAAATAGTTTGGATTTTGAAGGAGAAGTTGTTTTGATTCATATATTGATTCTGTGGGTGTGGTAGGTTCACTTAAAGTGTGAACAAATTCTCCTGATTTCATGGACAGGTGTTACAGGGAATCAGCCATCCACGTGGCTGTGTGCTCACTATCAGTTATGACAGAATGGTTCATACCAAGAACCAGTGGCGTAGCGTGGGTTGTCAGCACCCAGGGCAAGGCAAGTAATTTGCGCCCCCTAACCCGTGGATTTGCGCCCCCTAACCTGTGGATTTGCCCTAACCCCAGATTTTGCGCCCGGTGTGGCCGGCCCCTCCTGCACCCCCCACGCTACGCCACTGCCAAGAACTAACTTAGTTGGTCTTTAAGGTGCTACTGGAAGGAATTTTTTTTGTTTTGACAGAATGGTTGTAAGTAAAATGAAGCTAGATTTTTTAGGGCTCTGTACAAAGCATGATTAGGTGACAAATTACATTGGATTACAGTGACACAACTGCAATCAAAATGGATGATTCACTATTCATGAAAATTACTCACTGGCATAAGGCTCAAAAGTCCATTCACATAATCTTGTTTCAGTAAAGGTTTCCAGCCGATACTGTGGAGAAATAAATATTGTAATTAAATGCAATTACTAGAAACTGCAATTATCACTGAAAGTAAATAGGAAATATTTTGTTCACTTTAAGCCCTGCTCAGCAAGTAGAGTTGTCTGGGGACATTTTGAGATGGTAGTCTGTGATGGACCAGTGGCCTGCCATGCCATCCCACAACTCCTGAAAGTAATTGAACAAGGAGCAAATTTCTCCCCACCTCTCCGCTTCATCATATCTCTGCTTCATTGCCCTCCTGTTCCTCATATTCTTAGTCATCTCACAACAATAAAGTAATCTCAGCCTCTCACAAACCAAATTTGGCATGTTCAGTTTGTGCCACTGGTCACCAAGACTCATGTACATGAACCAGTTTTTATTTATGAGACTTAGGTCTCGGCAAGAGTGGCCCACCCATGAGGCAAAATGAGGTGACTGCCTCAGCAGCAGGATCCACCAAGTGGCAGATCCAGTCTGCAAGGAATGCGTCACCTGCCACAGTGCTAGAGACAGCTGCAGCTCCTTGAAGGCCACATCTACCACCTCCTTCACAGCCTCCCCCCGCCGCCCTAATGTTTCCTCCACAGTGGTCTCTCAGTGAATAGGAGGCACTGCTGGTCTTCTCCCAAACCCTGTTCCCAATGTTGATCTTTATTTTCCCCATTGTTCCTGATGTAAATCATCACTCCCCTTTTCTTCCCTGGTGGGGGGCCATGGACTGGCTGGATGCAGAGGAATGGTGGGAGGCAGCAGCTGGGGAACCCCCAGGGGAAGAAGGCCAGATGATTTGTGGTGGGACAATGATGAGTGGTCAGAGGGAGCAGACTGGGAGGAGGGTGTGTTGGAAGCTGAAGAGGTAACAGGACTTAGTGAGCAGGAAGAGGTTGTGGTAGAGCACTGTTCAGACTCAGAGATGGCAGCAGGGGCTGGAGGGAGTGGGGCCAAGAGGTGGAGAGGCCTGCTGCAGAAGAAGCCAGGGAGTCTCCCCTCCTGCTGCATCCAGCTCCCCTTCCCCCTGGGATTCTAGAACACACTGAGAAATGAAAAGGCCAGAGCAGAGGGTGGTTGTGCCCAGATGCAGCTTGGAGAGGAAGAGTCCTAGTCAGCACTAGAAAGGTGGGGACTTTCCGCCCTCGCAACTGCTTCATCAGGGCAAGAGGTCCAGGAAAGGGTTGCTGAGACCACTGGGCTGGAGCTGCAATTTGTTTCCTTGAATAAAGAATCACTGGCCTTGGTTGATTTATTGTTTTATTGCTGACCTACAATTGACTCCATAGGGATGCGGGTGGCGCTGTGAGTTAAACCACAGAGCCTAGGGCTTGCTGATCAGAAGATTGGAGGTTCGAATCCCCACGACAGGGTGAGCTCCCGTTGCTCGGTTCCTGCTCCTGCCAACCGAGCAGTTCAAAAGCACGTCAAAGTATAAGTAGATAAATAGGTACCACTCCGGCGGGAAGGTAAACAGTGTTTCCGTTCGCTGTTCTGGTTCGCCAGATGCAGCTTAGAGATGCTGGCCACATGACCTGGAAGCTGTACGCCAGCTCCATCGGCCAATGAAGCGAGATGAGTGCCGCAACCCCAGAGTTGTCCATGACTGGACCTAATGGTCAGGGGTCCCTTTATCTTTACCTTTACAACTGACTCCAACTGACTTTACATCCTGACACAGGGTGAGGGGCACCATTTTGTGGTTCGCCTCCGGTGCCAAAATGCCTTGGGCCCGTCCTGGCCCTCGGGTATATGAAATAATCATTAAGAAGTTGCAGCAGTGGGGGCAGGGTGGGGCAGCAGTGCTTACCTGGTCTCCTGGCAGCACAATTGCTCCTGTTTACCAAGAGGGAGAGTGGGAGGATCAAGATGCCAGGGTGGCTGGAGCTGTGCAAACACATCAATGGAGCCAGCATGTTGTTCCTGCGGGTGCATTTGCACAGCACAGACTTCCCCACCGCCTTGCCCCTCCCACTCCCATTCCTGACAAGCAAAAGCAATTCTGCTGCCAGGTAAGGTAAGCAACACCCTGCCCCACCCTCTGCTCCTGGAAGCATGCCTCTGAGCAAATGCAGACTGAATAACCTGCACACTGAAGATTAAAGGGAAGAGACCTCAGTGGAGAGCATGTGCCTGGTAAATATTTTTAGCTATGAGATGCTGCTAAAGTCCTACTGAAATCAATCAGACGGTTTGGAGTGCTAAACTATCTGCATCAAGCCACTTCCCTTCCCTAACTCTTGTCTAATTTACACCTGTTGGAAGCGCATCTGGGGATACTCACCCTGTACAATGTTTGCGGCTTCAGTTCCTGAATGACAAGCTCTCCTGCAGCTCTGTTGCCATAGCAACATTTGGAATTGACAAAGCTGAAGAGCGCATTTCTGGCCATGTCATCTGTCATTCTTGGGATCCTGTGGATTAACGGCACAGCACACACTCGTTTCTAAACCATACATAAATGAATTTAATACCCGTAGCAGTCGTTCAGGAGCTCCAAAAATGCAAACATGGAATGAAGAAGTGAATGGCAATCACATCTCTTGGTGCGATACACGGCCTCTATGACGTTGCCGTCAGGGCTCTCTCAGTGTCCATAATACAATAATGAATGGGTGGGGGATAAAAATCACTGCCAGCCTCAAGTTAACCAAAACAAATTATTAAATAACATGCCTGTTCTTATCTAATATTCTTGTGCTCTAGGCTGGTTGCAGTTTCCTTATCTCTGTCAAATTATATTGATATGCCTTTTCTCGACAGCCCCGTTCTAAAGATTACAGGCAGCGCAAATCCTCTGAAACACACAGACATGTATAATCTTGCTCCATTTATGTAGAGGCAAATGGATCCTAACGATGGAGTTTTGAAAGCCCCATCCATTCTCAGCAGCTGGTTCTGTGCACTTTGCTCAAAACAGGGCCATCACACGAACCACCTGACCATTGCTGCCTGGAACAAAATGACTAGAGGCAAACAGCATGGGCTTAATGTAGTGGCTGGGGGAGAGGAGTGGCTGACTCTATGGAGTAGCAAGTTCCTGGTGCAAACATGCCCACTGTGGTCCATTAGGGCAAATTAGGTCCTGCCCCACTAAACCCAGTCTGCCTTAAGCCAGCATCCCAACTGCCTGCCTTTTTTTATTACAACTAGCCTAGGGGTGGCCCTGGCTGTCAGCTTCCTCCTGCTTAGCTTCTACTTTTAGAGGTCAGCAGTTTAGAGGGTGGGAATGAAACAAGGAAAACCTGTAATTGCCTTTGCATTGCAGGGGTTTGGACTAGTTGACCCTTGGGGTCCCTTCCAACTCTACGATTCTATGATTTTATGACACTAGCTACTGTTGGCCGGCCAGTCTTCTGCCCTAACCAGCTCAATAGGCACCAGCCACCAAAGAATTTTTGCTTGGCCCAATCCTATAGGCTCAGGAGATTCAGTCTGTGGGTACTTGCACCTTTTTTGCAGGGCATGGGGTGTGATTCATACCAGTGCTAGGACCTTAGAAAGGCAGCTTTCCAAGACAAGGAAAATAAACAAACATTTCTTACCTGCATTGCAGAAACACTGGGTTGTTTCTCTGTTCGCTAAACTTCTGCATTACCTCTGGAGGCGGAACTAATTTTTTTCTGCCTAGATGGGAGAATTTAAAGAAGAATTAGTCTTCATCGTCAATGATTTCCTGGTGCTGACAAAGCGGGTGGGGTGGGATAACAGTGAAAACCTGAAAGCTAAGGAAAATCCCCCATAGAGCTGATGAGAAGAAGAAGAAGAAGAAGAAGAAGAAGAAGAAGAAGAAGAAGAAGAAGAAGAAGAATAGTCCCATGGACTGCAAGAAGTCCCATGGACTGCAAGAAGATCAAACTTATCCATTCTTAAGGAAATCAGCCCTGAGTGCTCACTGGAAGGACAGATGCTGAAGCTGAGGCTCCAATACTTTGGCCATCTCATGAGAAGAGAAGACTCCCTGGAAAAGACCCTGATGTTGGGAAAGATGGAGGGCACAAGGAGAAGGGGACGACAGAGGACATGATGGTTGGATAGTGTTCTCGAAGCTACCAGCATGAATTTGACCAAGCTGTAGGAGGCAGTGGAAGACAGGAGTGCCTGGCGTGCTCTGGTCCATGGGGTCACGAAGAGTCAGACACAACTAAACGACATAATAATAATAATAATAATAATAATAATAATAATAATAATAATTCTCATCATTCTGCTTTCTATCTTCTGGCCATTGGCAACTAAATGAACCAGGGAAACATATGAACAGACCTTGATACACATTTTTAACTGTTGTAATTAACATGCAGCATCTATCTGTCAAATATATATTCTGTCTGAAAATGGAATCCCACCTTTCTCTAGTTCTTATGGCTGATAGTCAGTGAAAGGGTTTTCTGCACAGATTCTCAGCTAGGTGAGTTCTATTGGCCATGGTTACAGATGTGCTATGGAGGCAGCCTTGGGTACTTCCATCATACAGTGCCAGCCCAAGACATTCCACGGTAGCAAGTGGAAACTTGCATTGCATTACAGTGGTACCTCGGGTTACAGACACGTCAGGTTACAGACTCCGCTAACCCAGAAATAGTACCTCAGGTTAAGAACTTTGCTTCAGGGTGAGAACAGAAATTGTGCTCCGGCGGCGTGGCAGCAGCAGGATGCCCCATTAGCTAAAGTGGTGCTTCAGGTTAAGAACAGTTTCAGGTTAAGAACGGACCTCCAGAACGAATTAAGTACTTAGCCCGAGGTACCACTGTATAACGTATTGTTCTTTGGCAGTAATGCATCGATTGGGTTGGATCCAGACTAGTTCTAGGGAGAACTCTTCTCTGTTTGAGGGAGCAGATCGTTGCTGCTGATTCTGCATTGCAAAACTCAGGATCCCCTGAAAACCTGCTCCAAAGGATTGGGGGACCTTCAGGAGCAGTGGAAAGTTGCCCTGCCTTTCCTTCAGTGGGACCCTCCCTTTCATGAATGGAAGGAGCCTCCATTTGCAAGAGGGCAAGTCTGAATCCATCCCCAAAGTCTTTAGGCTGAGATTCTATTGTTTGTTTATTTGCTTATTTATTTAATTTACTAGTCGCATTTTTTGCCCCTGCAGCTCAAAGTGGCTTACAATATTTTAAAGCGACTTAACAATATTTTTCTAGGGGGGGCCATGATGTCAATGCATACTTACCAAGATCTCGGAAAGTCCACTCATAATGACCCAGTGGCTCTAACAGATCTGCAGGAGGTGCTAAAGGACTTTCAGGCTCTGATTCCAGTTCCAGGGTAGCTGTTTTAGACATAAATATGAGTGGAATATTTAGTCAAATTATCGTGTATTTTGGTTTCTTTTTTGTATAATCATATGTTCTGAATTCTATGGTCTCAGACTTTATTTTTTAGCAACAGTCATTGCCTTTTTAATGCAAGAGTTTAGAATTGCCTGAAAGTAATCTTAGGGCACCAGATGTTTCTTTGATTCATGTGCTCTTCTAAAAATATGCCCTTTGCTGAGCTGTAACAATAGGTGCTCATGATTCCTAATGCAGAAACAATGCACTCAGTAACCATCACACTAGAGTGCTTTGTGCCATTTTGAAGGTCCATACAAGAAAATATATATACATGCAGAAGCTCCAGGAAATGCCACTTGCTAACAATGTACAATTCTAACACTGGGGAAAGTGACTTGATGACATCATTCATCAATTTGATAAAGTGGACCTTTCTGCTGAAAGCATTCACAATTATTCACTAGGACAAAAATAATCTCTCTATTCTTCTACGTACTAAAAAAAATAAGATGATACACCAGTCCATTTCTCTTGCTTTAATACAATACTGTGGTCTAGAGGTAGAGGGCAAAAAAAGAATTGATCCGAACACAAGCAATTTCTAGCTTCCTTTATTACAGATGATCTCACTAGACCAGTGGTACCTTTTGATACCAACACCCATCACTCTTTGCCCATGTTGACTGCAGCTGATGGAGTCCATCAACATCTGGAGGGAACTGCAATAGCTACACTTGCACTAGGCTACAGAACACAAGTAGGTTATGCTGCAGGAGTTTTTGGTAGCTTAAAAAAAAGAACCCAAAACCTTTAATCAAATCAATTTTTCCCTTGCTTAAAAAAAAAAAAATGTGGACTCAGAACTGCTTCCAGGTTTTCTGAGTCCAGCAGGGCAAGAGGGAGCTAGTAGCCTATCTCGTTTCCAGAATCTGTTTAGAAAAGGCCTGCGCTACTTCAGCAGTATTGGTACTGAATGTCCCTAGTTCTGAACTGTGGCCTTGCAAATGCTCATCAAGGGACCGTTGTACTATTCCACACATACCCAAGATTTATGAGCTCTTTGGTGGAAATGGTCAAGCTGGAGTCTATACAGAAATTTAACTGAGAAGCCACCTCTCCCCTCCATACCCATTTGACTGCCATAGTTCTCTGATGAGGTTGTCTTGGTGGTGCTTCATAGTCCTGCCATCCATCTTTATTGAGGTGGCACAAGTTTTCTCAAAAGCCTTCAGTGGCTCAGGACCACAATACCTCCAAGACCGGCTCTCCCCATATGAACCACCCCAGACCCTGCAATCATCATCTGAGGTTCTTCTTTGCGTGCCCCTTCCATGGAAAGTCCAGAGGGTGGTAACGCAATCATACTTCTTACCTCCAAAGGAATGTGGCTTTGCAAAACCAACAGGCCAGATTCTGTGCACCTGAGAATGATGTTTGGCTTATGGATATCCTGGCTGATTTGACATGTTGCTTGTGAGTAGATTGGCGGCGAGCCAGAATTTGGACCAGCTCGTGTGGCAGGTAAGGCATTGGGTAAAAGCCTTTGTTCTGGTCGGAGAGAAGGTTGTAAGCCTCTGCCTGCCCCTCCAAGGGAATGGGGTATCCTCTTAAAGGGACCTTGGAGGAGGTGCTTCTGTCCAGACACCTGGGCAAGGGCAAGGGCCATAGCACGATCCTGGCATAGTGGCACCTATTTGATGTATGTCATAGGACCTCCTTGGCACTGTTTCGACCCTTTGGTCTACCATTCAGCAAACCATATCAGTTACAACCCAATGCCTATGCCAAGCCCTTAACATCTGTAATAAATAAAGTTGTGGCCTAATTTGAACCATACGGTGTTGGCAATCATGAGTGATCTTTCAGCCATTGGTACTCCGGCTCACAACACCTGTGCATGCAAGGGCCTTTCTGCAATGGCTTCCCATTTGTGGAATGCTCTCCCCAGGGAGGCTTGCCTAGTGCCATCATTATATGTCTTCAGGCACCAGGTAAATACTTTCCTTTATAACCAAGCCTTTAGTTTTTAACCACCAGTGGCCTTTCAGAAGGGGGTGGGATGTATTTCCTCCCCTATTAGTTTTAATGTATGTGGGGGTGGGGGTTGTCTGTTTGGTTGGTTGTAAGTCGCTTTGGGCTGGGCAGGATAAAGCAACTAACAAATTCAATTAACAACAGTAACAACAACAACAACACTTCCCCCCTAGAAATTAGGCATGTGCTGACAGTTTCCTATTTACCGTGAATGCTAAATGCCATCCCACCCCCACCCCCCGCCACCCAGCGTTTCCTTGATTAAATTTACTGATCTACCCTACTGATAACCACTATGAATGTAAGCTGGTGATGCTGTGTTTTAGATTGATTTTATTTTATTATGTTGTGTATCTGTATTTTTTACAGTGGTACCTCAGGTTACAGACACGTCAGGTTACAGACTCCGCTAACCCAGAAATAGTACCTCAGGTTAAGAACTTTGCTTCAGGATGAGAACAGAAGTTGTGTGGCGGTGGCGCAGTGGCAGCGGGAGGCCCCATTAGCTAAAGTGGTGCTTCAGGTTAAGAACAGTTTCAGGTTAAGAAGAGAACTCCGGAACGAATTAAGTTCTTAACCCGAGGTACCACTGTACACCGCTTTGATCTTTCTTACATTTAGCAGTATATATATTTGTTAACTAAATAACCCATTATTCAGACCTGAAGGGTCTCTAGAGTGACCAAAATTGGAGAAGAAAACAACATTAAAACTGCATAGAGAACTTGTAGAACATGAGACACTTAATTTCTTTCTTTTTTTAAAGTTATTTATTGAAATTTTCCACAATACATTAAAAAGATCAAAAAAAGAAGAAAAACAAAAAAGTTAAAAACACATAGAGTTTGCAATCCTTATTTTCAATAACATATTTCCCCGACTTCCCCACACCTCCCCTTCTTGTATTCCAGTTCAATTTGTTAGTTCAACAAGTTCTTGTCCCCAATTTTTTAACCTTATTTTATTTAATTCATTTTAGTTAACCAATTTTAACTTATAAACATCAATATTTATACGCCAGTGCTCATTCTTAAAACCCTTTTCTAAAGTCGACCCAAATTCCCTTCCACGAATTCCCCAATTTGTATACTAATAACAAAAACAGAATAAAAAAACCAGAATATAATTGTACACCCTTTGGATTCCCAAAACACCCCCCCCCACCCCTTTCCCGGTTTCGATCCCCAACAAGTGCATGAGACACTTAATTTCAGGGTCATTGGTTGGAGCCCTACATTGGCTGAAAGATTCCTGCATTGCAGGGGTTGGACTAGATGACACACGTGGACCCTTACAACTCTACAACTCTATGATTTTATGATAACAGTCCATGAATGCTAAAACCACACTATCCAGGCCTGATTTACTATTGGTGAGCCAGCTTTGCAGCCCTAACCTTCATTATCGCCAGGTTTAGTGGGTGCCAATTCCAACATTTAAGCAAAAGAAGATGAACTCAAGTTGTTATTTGTCTTTAAGCCTCCCCTCCCCTCCTTCTACGGTCTTTAACTACTGGTTTGAAGCTGGTTGTATAACAATGCTCACAAATCTGTCCAGCTTGCCTTGAAAGTTAACTATAGTTTGTAAATGCCATAGTTAAGGTCAATTTAAAAGGAAGAATATGCTCATGTGCGCCAGATATTGGCCCTGAAAATAATGATATAGTAAATAACCAGAAATAACAAAGTTATAAATAGTTCTTGTTTGTAGTCTGCAACTTGCAGACAGACCTGTTGCTATAGCAATCCAGTTGGAAGTCACAATAGTGTGTAAATACAGCCTCCTTGTTCTAGGTTAGTGGAACAAAGAAGTTGGGTGTGCTTGGACAATGGAAAAGGGTGTATTCACATCTATTCATAATATGCATTTGACCGCAGTTGTGTGATACCTCTGTCAAAACCCATAGAAATAAAGGGTTCATTTCCATTAACTCTGGGTGAAACACATGTAGATATTGAGAGTTGTTGTGCCGTTATGCATGTCAATGAAAACTGCCCCCTTCATTATCGTTATACGACATCCAGAGCAAAAAATAAAAAAATGGTGTTATGTGCGACAGAGGTACATGTGAACCCAGCTTCAGGCCCATTACAGTCAAGGCGTCTGTGTGGTATAGTGGTTGCAGGGTTGGACTAGGACCTGGGTTCAGATCCCCACTTGGCCAAGGAGTTCACCTGGGTGACCTTGGGCCAGTCACTGCCTCTCAGGCTAACCTGCCTAACAGAGTCGTGGTGGGGATTAAATGGTAGGTGGATAACCAAGTATACCACCTTGAGCTCCTGGGAGAAATAATGCAATAATGAATAAATAGTGGGAAATAAAGGAGTGAAATGGCATGTTGCCTAAAGCATACATGTTGCTGAATGCTCTTTTCTGCTTGTTTATATGAAACGGTTTGGGTGTTTGTGTCTTTAAAAATTGTAGCAGTATGGATACAGTTGAACTTACTCTAAAACAACTGCAAGTCAAGCAGTTTGGCAACGTTTGCTGCATGGATGAGTGGCTATTAGGGGGGAATGGGATGGAAGAGCTGCAGCAGTGTGGTAGCATCATATGCCCCTCTAGTCTAGAGAACAGGGGGAAGAGCTGAAAACTTAAGGTATTCAATATGTTGTTTCTCATTCACAATGTTTATAAGACATTCTCAGCATCTTACTAAATGGCACACTCTAAGAAAACAGGACCAGTGAGTTACCAGGAACAATCAGAAACTAAGGTAATCTGTCTGCTGAATTGCCTGCATGTGGGTGTTTGAGCAGTCTCAAAGATGTAGAAGAAGGCATCTCAGAGCAATTCAGAAATTGCCCCCAATATCATCTATTCTGATGCTTTGTCAAATTTTCAGGGTTTGTCCCATACATCTTCCTGCATTTAAGGAATGGGGTGAACTTTAGTTATAAATAAAATCATAATCATATCCCCCTGTAAGCAAGTATTTCAAGCACATTGCCCATATAATCCAGCAATATGCATGAGCCACGTCTTCACAGTATTTCCCCCACCCTTCTCAAATCCCTGAGCTGCCATTAATTATACTCTTCTAGTTTTTAAAAAGCAGCTTGTTTCTGGAAGAAGAAACAGCCCAGGGAAGAAAACCGTGCATGTGTAGCCATTGCAATCTTGCGCACTACCACACAAGATTAAGGCCATTTATTTTCTAGGTGCTGCATGTAAAAAGGCAAATCACATAAATTGTCCCGATCTATAATATTCAGGTCACGCCAGCCATTCCTTTTCTGCAAGAAAAACACCTCCCCATTTCCCACTTAGGACTACTGATTTGATCTGTAATAACTGTAATCTTGCAATAGCTTTTCTGTGTCCGTGATGGATCATCTTTGACAAATACAGCTCAGCCCCAAATTGCACATCCACTTTCATATTCTCCAACATTTCAGAGATGAAAACAGGGACACTCTTGTGTGCTTAATTTACTCTGCAACAGTCTGTCCGGCACCGGTTTTCAAAATAGGTTATTTTCCTAACAGACCATAATAGAGGTCTATTCTCTTGTTACTGGTATATTTAAGAGTGTTTAATATAATGCTCAATACCACCATTGATCTGTTTGTGCTCATTAGAGAATAGCAGCAATTGGCTATTTCTTTACTACATTCATCCCCGCCTTCCCTCGAAGCATTTCAAGATGGCGTACGATGGTGCTCCCTAATTGTGTTTTTGCAATTACCCTATGTGGTAAGTTAGACATAGGCTTGTAGCCAATGCTAGCTGAGTAGGTCCACTGATATTAATGGGCCCAAATTATTTCAGTGGACCTACTCTGTGTAGGACTAACGTTGGGTGCAACCCACAGTGACTGACCCTAAGTCATCCAGGGAATTTCATGGCTGAGTGGGGATTTGACCTTTGGTCTCTCCAGTCATAGTCCAGCACTAGACAAACCACTATACCACAGTGGGGTTTTTAGAGCCCTCCTCACCTGAATAGTTTCAGAGGGAGAAGAAGGAAGGAAGGAAGGAAATTGGCACTTTCTGTCTATATACAGTGGTACCTCAGGTTAAGTACTTAATTCGTTCCGGAGGTCCATTCTTAACCTGAAACTGTTCTTAACCTGAAGCACCACTTTAGCTAATGGAGCCTCCTGCTGCCGCCATGCCACCGCTGCACGATTTCTGTTCTCATCCTGAAGCAAAATTATTAACCTGAAGCACTATTTCTGGGTTAGTGGAGTCTGTAACCTGAAGCGTATGTAACCTGAGGTACCACTGTATAATGCTTGGACACTGGTATCAAGACGAATCTGCCAGTTCCCACTCAGAGATTTAAATTCTGGAATCCCATGGGAGGGATTAAAACCTGTGGGTTGGCCACTTTAATAATTTACACTAACAAAATGGGGACCTGTACTATATCCCAGGAGACAAAACACAGGCAGTCTTTTTACCAGGGCAGAGTACCGGTAAACATGGTCTTTTATGTATTCATAGATATGTAAAGGGACAAGATGAAACAAGACTCCCCTTAGAAGAGAGATCAGTTTTAAATTGAATGGAATAAGGCATTTATACTTCTTTAAGTGCACTAGGAAATTGCTTTCTTTTGTTTCTTTCTCAGACAAAGCCTCTGAAGCAGAGGAAAATGGAGCCTTTAAACCAAGTTCTCAACTAGATCTTAACTATATGTATGAAGCTACTGAATGACATCCCCTTGGACAGAAATACCAACTCTTTCTTAAACAACCATTTAATGTCAGCATCAAAATAACCAGTGCATTCATTTACTAGCAATGGGATTTGGTTATTAAGCCTGCTTGTAAAGGGCTATTTGACGACCTTCTGCAAAACAAGAGCAGGAGGTAGCTTTAGATGATGCTTCTGTTAATTACACATCATTCCCTTATGGGTTAGAGAAATGACCATTAAGCCCAAATCGCCTTCTATGGACTCTTGCTGTCAGAAAGTGCAAAGCAACCGCAAGGCAGAATTCAAAGGATAGTGAAAAGTCAATGAATGGCTCCAACTCAAATAGAAATCCAGGGAAACCATGCACCAGGCTTTCAACCAGATATCAATATTATTCTACCTGCTCTCCCATTTCTGAAAGAAATTGCAACTAGCCAACTTTTCATCAGGTTGTACTAGAAAACTTGCATTTATTTACCACAAGCCACACACTGTACTTCAAAGCCGAGTCTAAGGCTATGAACACACCATACATCAAAAACAAATTTCCCCATTCTCCAGAGAACCCTGGGACCTGTAGTTTACCCCTAACCGAGCTACAGTTCCCAGCATGCTTAGCAAACTACAATTCCCAAGATTCTTGTGGGGGGAGCTTTAAATGTACAGTGTGTACAGCCGCTGATTCTGAAGAATGACTTCCCAGAACAAAGCATGCTTTCAGACAAATTGCCTGTTTTTGCAAGGCATACTGAACAGCGTGACTTTGTTTACTTACTGTCTTCGTCTCCGTTCTGTCCCTGATCCATTCTCATGGTGCAGGATGAAGTCTCTGAGTCCCACTCCAACAATTTCCACATATATTGTTTACTGAGGATTCTGTGTTAGGAGCAGATAAAAATCCCATGCACGCCTCTGGAACCACTCCCACTTTATAAAACAATCTGAAGAAAAGTATGTAAAGTGATTCATCAGTCTCTGTTGAAATGAAGTCCAGGCCTACAAGTTAAGAGCTCCCATTGATACCTGCCCCCGATTCTAAAAATACATTCTTTCACTGTCTGTTGGATGTGATTGTGGGTAAAAAAATTCATCTTTGTACTTTACTCTTTTTCATTCTGCCTAAAACACAGGGTGCATACACACTGTACATTAAAACACACACACACACACACACACACACACAAAAGAATCCTTCGAACTGTACTTTACCCCCAAAGGGCTACAATTCCCAGCACCCTTAACAAACTACACTTCCCATGATCCTTTGAGAGGGGGAAACAGTGCTTTGAATGTGCATGAAATGCATGTAGTCACAGTTTAGATCAATGTCTAATTCATTGCTGCCAAAGGGAGCCTGACACTCTCCTAGTGCTTCTTTAAAGGAATTTTCACAGGTGAGGAATAAACTCAAAAAGGCACCTTTAACCACCCAGAAAGGCACTTTCAAGCTGTCATAAAAAAATTACAAATAAAGCAATACTATAATTATAATAAATGTGCTTTAACATTAAATGTGATTTAGGCTGCCTCCAGACAGGGATTCAGCATTGAAATCTACTTGCTCAACTATCTCAAACAGGTTGTTGGAAACAGGTTTGTTCTTCAAGTTAGAAAAGGTAAATCCTGATTAAATGGGGGAAATGGGGGCTGGTATTTTGATGCCAACAATGTCATGTAGATGCTGCTTTAAAAAAATGCACAAAGAGCATACCATTCTCAGTGGTGGCTGGTCCCCATTGGGAGCCCAACAGTAGGTGGCGCTAGAGGCAACGGCAGGCAGAGTTAATGGATTTTAGCTGTCTCCTCCCTTCTGAGTTCAACTAGTGCAACACTGAGGCTAACAGGGTTACCATACGTCTGGAATTTCCCAGACATTTTCCAGGAAAATCCAGATGTGTGTTAGCCCATGTCAGCAGTGCTGTTTTTCCTCCCCACTGTATATGGGCAGCATACCCATTTTTTCCCCATTCACCAATAGCCAATCAGTGGCTCAAACTCCCCGCAAGGAAAGGTTGCAGCATTTGTGACTTTTTAGTTTACAGAAAAGGGAAATAAGAGGCGACATGATAGCCATTTATAGAATTATGCATGGCATGGAGAAAGTAGATAGAGAAAAGTTTTTCTTACCTCTCTCCTAACACTAGAACTTGAGGACTAGGGATCAAGGGAAGTAATAGTGCCACTGTATTCTGTATTCTAGATCAAGGGAAGTAAGAGTGCCACTGTATTCTGCTCTGGTCAGACCTCACCTGGAGTACTGTGTCCAGTTCTGGGCACCACAGTTCAAGAAGGACACTGACAAACTGGAATGTGTCCGGAGGAGGGCAACCAAAATGGTCAAAGGCCTGGAAACGATGCCTTATGAGGAACGGCTAAGGGAGCTGGGCATGTTTAGCCTGGAGAAGGGGAGGTTAAGGGGTGATATGATAGCCATGTTCAAATATATAAAAGGATGTCATATAGAGGAGGGAGAAAGGTTGTTTTCTGCTGCTCCAGAGAAGCGGACACGGAGCAATGGATCCAAACTACAAGAAAGAAGATTCCACCTAAACATTAGGAAGAACTTCCTGACAGTAAGAGCTGTTCGACAGTGGAATTTGCTGCCAAGGAGTGTGGTGGAGTCTCCTTCTTTGGAGGTCTTTAAGCAGAGGCTTGACAACCATATGTCAGGAGTGCTCTGATGGTGTTTCCTGCTTGGCAGGGGGTTGGACTCGATGGCCCTTGTGGTCTCTTCCAACTCTATGATTCTATGATTCTATGACTTTCAATGAAGCTGGCTGGCTTCAAAAGAGGATGAGACAAACTCATGGAAGATACGGCTATCTGTGCCTACTAATCCTGAGGGCTATGTTCAGCTTCCATTATCAGAGGCAGTAGCCTTCTGAGTGCTGTTGTGCTCAGGGTCTGCTTGCACATTCCCCACAGGCATCAGGTTGGCCATTGTGAGAACAGGAAGCTGGACTAGATGGGTCTTTGGTCTAACCCAGCAGGGATCTTTTTATGTTCTTATTTTCCTAACATAAACAGTTCTCAGATGTGTGTTTCTGCTCTTTATAGTGTACTCAAGTCTCTTGATCATTTTATGTTCTTTTCCAGCCCTGTCCCTTTGTGAGATGAGATGACAAGAACTAGGCCCAGCAGTTGTTGATGTCAGCCAAAGTTTGTCAAAATTGTTTGTGTTTCTGGAAAGCACCCTGGAAGCTCTGCTGAAGTAAATCTTTTGACCAAGCAAACGAGGCAGAGTGGAGCATGATCTTCCCCATTTTGGCACTAACAGGCTAATTACGAAGTTTGTGGTCAGAGCATAGTGAACATAGACAAACAATACTGGAAGTCTTCTCGCTTCTTAAATGTGTGCTAAACTGAAGCAGGTGAGATGGTGCTCAGATTCCACAGTAGATAGGTCAAACACAGAGCATTCTTGGAGGAGACTACCCAAGGCAATGTGTGGGACAATCAATCCAGAAGGCCAAGTTGAAGGAAGCGGCAAGGGAAAGGAGACCGGCAGCAGTTGGGTCCCAGGGAATATCAACATGAAACCTGAAAGCACCAAGGAGCAGAGGGGGAATACTGTAGGAGAGAACACCTGCCCATCGACAAAGCTTTGGCCCACCAAGGGTTAAGAGATAAGGATCTGGCCTTGTGGCCAGAAAATATTCCCCATCCCTGATGTACAGCCTGGTTTACAGTTCAGTTTCTACACCCATTCCCATGTAGGCATAAATGTGGACAAAGTAAGTGATATTGTAAATCTGCATGAATCAGTCCAAGAAAAAGTGTTGCCTGCCTGGTATGTTCCAGTTATACTTGTGGGCGCTCAAGCAACATTTGGTTTCAGTTTGGGATCTTTGTCTCTTCATTAAGGCAGGCTTATTCTGATAAGATATGAGAAACCAAAAAATTCTGTGCAGGAGTCAATAAATTAAACACGACCACCACCCAAGAATATATAAAAAGGAGGGGAAATTAGGAATCTAAACTGGCTTGCTAATGGCAGTAAATTTAAACTGGCAAAAAGAGATGCAATTTCTCATGCTGAAATTGCACCAGAAAAATCACAACAGCCTCCAGCGCACGCAGAGCATTTCAGTAAATAACAGCATCTGGTGCTCGTTGCAGTAGCACTTTGCAGCAGCGTAGCCTAAACTATTCATCACTATTAATATGCATGACTAATATAGTGTTCACAGGGGAGTGATTTGACACTACAATTCATCTTGGTGTTTATCAGATACGAGTCATGAAAATCTTTTTCCCCCCCCATAAATTTTCCCCTACAGAACTGTGATTAACATCTGTTGTAGAAAATTGTATAAAATTAGCACACTTTGGAGCTATGCATTAAAAAGATTTGGCACTCTGGTTATATATTCTCCACTTGCTTGCCGTTGCAACGAAAAGTCACCACCTGGGTGTGCTGCTTTGAGCAGGTTGTGCAGAAATGTTGTAAGGGCTCAGGTGCGGGCAATTTGAGTCTGTCTGTTGGACAGAGTGGAACCTGACAAAAAGAAAGCAGTTTTGCACACAGCACACGGAATTTGCTTCTGCAAGAGGTAATGATGGCCACCATGTTGGGTGACCTTAAAAGAGGTTTAGACAAATTCATGGAGGATAAGGCCTTGAAGAGCTACTAACCATTCTGCTTCCACTGCTGAAGGCAGTATGCTTCTGAGTACAGTTGAACTTTGGTTTTCAAGCATCTCAGAAACCGGACGAATTAATTGCTTCCGTTTCTGAACGCACCTCGGAAGTCAAACAGCTTCCGAGGCGTGTTTCTCAATTTTCTCCATTGGCATTGCCAACCACCCATAGCACCTCGGTTGTCGAAGGTTTTGGAAGTTGAACGGTCTTCCGGAACGGATTATGTTTGACAACTGAGGTTCCACTGTACCAGTTGTTGCAGACTCCAGGAGGGGAGTCTGTTGTGCTTGTGTCCTGCTTGCAGGCTTTCCCCAAACATCTGGTTGGCCACTGTGAGAACAGGGTGCCAGATTAGATGGGCCCTTGGTCTCATCCTGCAGGTTCTCCCTAGATTCTTATGCCAAATTGTTATCTTCTTCATACAGCTTTCTAGTACTAATGCCTATCATCTCAGTTGCACCGTCCTTTCAAATACTGACTACCCAGTTATGCTCACATCCTTAAATGCATGCTAATAATGCCATATACAAAACAGCCTGTAATACTCTGATAACATTGTTATCAATTTATCAGATCCCGAGGGGGAACAACATATTACGATATTTAATGCTTGCAAAGGAAAACACTACAGTTGCACAATAAAATAATACAGCAAAAAATAAAAATAGCTAGGGAAAGAGCCCTGCGTCTTGGAAACATTGGATTGAGAGCTTTATCAAGACAGTATTGCAATATTTCCTTCTGGAGTGAAGTGAGATAACAGTGGCAAATACCAGGCTTGGTACCAGTAAATGGTCTGGTATACATGATTGTTGTTTGTTCATGTTGCTTTGATATATGGACTACATGTCTAAAGTTTTGGAGTCATAAGGTTCAGGTAAAATGATGCCCCAACTGTTTTTATTATGTCTTTTGTGTTCTCATTTTGTATTTTTATGTTGTGAACCACCCTGTAATCTTTGGCAGTAAGCAAATTTAACAAGGAATAATAATAATAATAATAATAATAATAATAATAATAATAATAATATCATCATTCCAGTTGGTAGATGTTGTTTATGTCCATTACTTCCATTCAGAACTGTGTCCTGCCTGTTACACAATCCAATTCCAACTACAATGTCTTGAGAGAATATCACTGTTTGTGATCTACTGACCTTTAACATTGGCAGTCATCCATTATACCTGTCTACTACTTTAACTACTTATCTTATGTGGGAGCAGTTCCAGCGACCCAAAATCTTGTTAAGAAACTTCCTATTGTTCTAAACTCTCATATGAAAGGCTTGGTCTGCTCAGTGACGTCAGTACAATGCCCCAAGGAGCTGTTCGTTTTCTGTAATTTTGCTCAAGCAAAATTCCTCGTGGAACTTGGCATCTGGCATAGGATCTTGTTTCAACTTCAGCATGTTTACCTCTTATGACTATGGGGGTGTGCGTGCGCTTGCGTGTATACCAGTATACCAGCCTGAGCTTATTTACTCATAGTAGAGTCATAGTACAGCCAATTATTTGCATTACCACAGCTACAATATCATTCTGTCCCTCCTAATGGAACTTCCCACTTCTGCATCCATTTCTCCCTGTCAACCTCTGCTGGAAAAGCAGCTGTGGAGTCCTATGTAGTTTACACAGGTTATTTGTAATCCAGCTCCATTCCTGTCCCTGAATGCTTATTCACAGTGTAGTACCACTGTGACAGGACACAACAATGCTGCAGAACTGACTAGTGACCTTTATTTGTTTAAGACAGGCTTAAGTGGTCCTAGGGCAAGGACAGGACTCTGAAGCATTTCATCGGCACTGGAATTTATTATCAAATCCCAGTGAGCTACAATTAAATAAACACATTTTTTATTTTGGTCTGGCTTCTTTGCCAATAACATCATCCCCAAAGAAATTAAGCAGGCAGAACTTTGATTTATGTTATTTATTACAAATATATATATATATATACGGCCTCTGACAGAAACTATTCAAAGGCAACTCAAAAGTTAAAATGAAAATTGCAAATAAGACAAAACCGTGAAATTATTAAAATAGCAGCAGTTAAAAACATGGTAAGAGAAGTGGTAGAGTGCACACTTTGCATGCAAAAAGTCCCAGGTTCGGTTCCTGGCGTCTCCAGGCAGGGCTACGAAAGACTCCTGTCTGACATCCTGGCTGTCAGGGAAGAGACAATATGGAGCTAAAAGCATCAATGGCTGGCCTGAATGGGCTTTCTATGCCATGTTATTTAACTCACAGACAATCTGGATGGCTCTAGGTATGTCTCCCTAGGGAGGCTCTTCCACGGTCTGGGGGCCACAGCATAGAAGGTGCTTTCTCTATTCAACTCCCCCGCCCAGGTGGCAAGAGGACATGGAGAAAGGCCTCTGACAAGGGAATGACTTTTCTGGCTGGTTCACAGAGCAGCAGGAAGATAAGGAGGTGATGGATACTCTGGGATATTTTGGTCCCAGGTGGACAAGGGCTTTCCTGCATCACTTAGTTTCACATCATGCTGGGAGTAGCTTCACTTGACTAACGTCTGTATGTCATAAGGTCCTTAAATGTATAAGAGCAGGACCTATATAGAAAATTGGCAGATGTAGCTATAATAGAGGGGTTTTTTCTTAGTAATTAACCCATTGTGAACTAATGAGTATCATGGTTCAGTGGAAATTTCAACGTGGGTTTCCTTGGACTAAGTCCAGCATTCTGACTGCTATACCACATTGTTTTGTGCAAGTATTAGGACAGGGGAGGAACCCACCATTAGGAGACCTGCTCATTATTCCCCTATAGCATAGCATTCCAGCAAATCTGATCAGTTTTGTACGTAATCATTTTCTACGCAATGATGTAAGTTAATTTAAAAACAGAAACAAAATCCAAAGGGTTGCTTAAATGTATTACACCACTTGAGACGTGTTCTTAAATAAAAAAAAGTTTCATCCTGCAGACTCACACTAATTCTTCTCTGGGGTGATCCTGATATTTCTTCAGATAGAATTCCATAATGTAACCCGAGGTACCACTGTAGATGCTAGTTGCCTTAATACTGGTACTTAAACACAGAGGTTGTTGAGCACCAGGTACTGGGGCATTTGATCACAGCTAAGACTCAGTTTTCAAAATATTTTCTCATTGAATTCTATGTTTACAATAACATCAGAGCATGCTATATGGTGGCTTCGGTTATGATCCTTCAGATCCAGCATGGAGAATCTGTGATCCTTGAGGAGCTCCTGGACCACTTCCAAGCAAGCATGGCCAATGGTAAGGGATGGTGGGAGTTGTAATCCAGCAATCCCTGGTGGGCCACAGCTTCTCTGACCTTGCTATAGACCTTGCTAAATGTGGCACTTGTACAATCAGATACTGAAATGGCAGCGAGAGGGGATCTGTTCTAGTATAGGAGACAAATGAAAAATCTGTCCATCAATCCCTCACTTACCTGACCTTCTTAATTAAGAGGAGGAATGCAAATCACTGCAGAGATTCGTGCAATATGATGCCCGGTGCTGGAATATATTTCATTCTGAACTGCTTATACTTCCACAAGAAGTTTACAGGATGCTTAGCTTGAGGCATCCTAATGCACAACCACAAGAAAGCAAATGCATTGAATCCTCTTTCGTACATTAGAACAAATAGTTTCCTTCATCTCCCTAATTGAAAAGCACAGCCAATGCAGTCATGTATTAGAGACAAATGTCCGGTGTACAGGAATAGCACCCACAAACAACTTTGACTGTGCTGAACTATGGCTGAATCCCTAAATATCATACAGAAAATGTCCTTCAGCAAATAAAATAAAATAAAATAAAAATCTGCAAGTTGCTGTGAAGAACAAATAACAGGGAGCAGCTGCGTTGCTGAATGCCGCCAAAACTGTCCTCGTGTCACATGATGGAGCAGCAGCACTTTGCTGGGTAGTCTTTGGTATATACTTTATTCTCATTGCCAAAGATGTAGAAGGAATAGACTCTCTCTTTCCATTCATAGTCAACCTTTGTGAGTGGCACCAACTCAACTGTTTGTTTCTGAAAAAAAGAGATATATAATTTACTGAAACACCTGCTCCAAAGAGCAAACAGGGCCGGCCCTACCATTAAACTCCCTCAGGTGGCAGATGCTGAGCAGCAGTGGTAGCAGTCCCCTGGCTGCTCCTTCTAAGCACCCCTGAACACCAGACATTCCCCTGTGTTGGAAGCCACAGGTTGTATGCCACATGGCCTGTTCTCAGCGACCTAAATTAGCTGGCTACTTCAAATGCTGTGGAGGATGCCATCCCATTTCTAGTTTTGTAGTAAGATTCAGCTGCCAGTACAATTGGCTTCTACACATCAAACAGGGAGGATGTTCCATCTTGTCCTTTGCTTCAGGCAGCAAAATGTCTTTGCCAGACCTGAGCTCAACTCTGTTTCTTTAGAAGAACTTTTATGCCCTGCCTTTCAGTTTGGAGGATCATCATTTGTGTAACACTGTAATACCCATAGTTCTAGTATGCTGTGGAATAGTTATTGAATGACTCCATTGTTCATCCCCCAGCTTGTGGTGATGCGTTAAAACTCATATGACTTCACATGAAATTACATTCACTGACAAGCCAATTGTGCAACTGTTCAGGGCCGTGACAATTTTGACCTTATTGATACATACATCACAAGGAAGGAATTTCAGAAAAGCATTATGTGAAAAACTATTTCCTTTTGTTTTGGAACATCTGCCTATTGGTTCTCACAGGTCCCTTCCTTTCCTCCCCCCCCCCCCTTTTAAATATTCTTTATTGATACAACAAGAAAAAAGAAAAAAACACAAATTCCAAATTACACACAGGAATAGACACATAATTTTCTTAGCAAACAATATAACATATATTGGTCTTAACACTAAAGACCCAACCTCCCAGCTATTCCATATTTCGATTTCATATTACTTATTGCCAATACACACTTTTATCATAATTAAACTTATTCTTAATATATCTAATTTTGTGTATCTACCTTACAACTATTACTGAAGTTCCTCGAATGCTGCAACATTTCCCCCTTTTTGTTTTACAAAGGCAGAGAATAAACAAAAACAAAAAACGTTCCCTATTTGCAGTCGCCATACAGTTCACCAGCATGCAACTTCCCTTTTAACTTTCCTAAAAAGTATTGGGACCTGGTATAGCCAGCAAAAATATTGTTGAGAGTCTGCCTCTCTAAGTTAAAGTTACATCTCTCCCTCAGAAGTTCAGTAAGGGTGTGTGACCTGGGAGAGGGCATTCTGTGTGGCATCTCCTAGGTTGTGGAATTCCCTCCTCACAGAGGTGTATCTGGCACCTTCATTGCAAAGCTTCTGATGCAAGCTGAAGATTCACCTCTTCACCCTGGCCTTTGACACATGTGTTTTCAAGACCCACTCTATTCCTACGACTGTAATTCGTTTTAACCATTTCTTGTTCTGATTTTTAAATTGTTGTATCCCCTCCCTGGGACCTGCTGGTGAAGGGTGGGTAAGACATTTAATAAATAATAATGACATAGTAGAAGAAAAAGAATATGAAGAAGTTATGCCAAGTGACTGACAAGAAACAAACCCTAATCCTTTATTACAGGTATCCATTGATTCCATTTTCCACCTACCTGCCTCAGGACTCTGTGCAATCCTTCTGAAGTAAACTGCATATTGTGTTGCGCAATGAATGCTCGGGAATAGTCCTCAACTAATGGCTCTGGGAAATCAACTATGGGAAATACCTAGAGAAGAAATAAAATACACTGCTATATTCACACTTTCAAAACATTGTTAAACTCTTGAGAGCAACCAAAAAATTGTTGCTTTGTTGTTTTGGGACAGAGATGGGGAACCTCGGGTCCAGGGGTCAAAAGTCAGCGCTCAGGGCCTCTCTGTCTGACCCATGGGGCTCTTCCCAGTGCCACACCCCTCACAGACGCTGCTTTGCACCTTCCTTGAATTTTTATGATTGGCCCAAGAATGTCCTTGGGCTCTTTAGTGCTCCTTGCTTGTCTGCATGGAATACAGTATAGAAGCAGGGCGGATTTAGGGCTGTGCTAGCAGTACACACACACTGGGTGCTGAGCTGAGGGGACACCGTCTGAAAGCCCGAGTCACTTGGCTTTGGGAAGGTGGTGTTGGGCTCTGATAGAGTCCTAGAATCTTCCTGTCTCCTTCCCAAAGCATAGGTAGTGCTTTCCCAGCTTTGGGAAGGAGGTAGGAGGGCTCTAGGACCCTGCCAACCCCTCGTGCTTCCTTCTCAAAGCCCAGTGACTTGCTTCCCTGCCTTTGGGAAGGCAGTGCAAGGATGGAGGGGGACAAATTTTGGTGTTGTACAGGGCACCATCGTACCCAAATCCACCACTGATAGAAGACAGGGTTTTGCCGCACCAAATACCTCTGTATAAGTGGGAAATTTAACAGGTGCTGCTTCTCCTGCCATTGTGAGCCAAGGAAAACGCACATTGAAAATTCCCTTTCAATATAGCACTCAAATTCACAGTCAGTTGTTCTTTCTGGCAGTATCCTGTGATTGCCCTTATCAATCTTTTTAGGCCCACTTTGGTTTGGAATAGGAGTACCACATCATCTGCATATAGTAGAACTGAGATGGCCATGAACACTTCATTTGTTCTTTTAGAATGGCAATGGCACCCACATGAGAGGTGCCAGAATCCATGCGAGAGGTGCTGGAACCGAGTTCTGGCAAGTTCTGGCTGGGGGAAAAACCCCTGAGTATAGGGCATATAAATACCAAAACCAACCCAAATACTCTTCCTTTGCATGGGATAACAAAAAAAAATTATCGACATAGGAAATTCCCATCAATATTTCCTATTAAAAAAACAAATCCTTCTCACCTTATAGTTTTGATAAACACACATTTAACTGCTTACCTGGAGCTTGTATTTAAGCTCCTATTTAAAGTGTTTCCATAACCTGAATGACCTAACTTTCAAAAAATGTTTATGCATTATGTTTGGTATGGTAAAAAGGTAAAGGATGGTTAAGTCCAGTCAAAGGCGACTATGGAGTTGCGGCACTCATCTCACTTTCAGGCTGAGGGAGCTAGCGTTTGTCCACAGACAGTTTTCCGGGTCATGTGGCCAGCATGACTAAACCGCTACTGGCGCACGGAGGACGAGTGCCAGAGCCCACAGAAACGCAGTTTACCTTCCCGTCGCAGCGGTACCTATTTATCTACTTGCACTGGCACGCTTTCGAACGTCTCAGGGATTCCAACTGCCAAGCTTCCGATCAACAAGCCCAAGAAGCTCTGTAGTTTAGACCACAGTGCCACCCACATCCCTATGTTTAGTATATACACTATAGCACATCCATTATGTGGCTATAGAACTGCACTGCAACATTTAGAGAAGTGAAGGTTTTGAAGGAGGGCTGTGTTTTGGTTCACAGATTATTTCAGAAAGTGTGAATTAGGTAAGTTTAAATGTGAACTGAATTGAATTTGTCCCCCATCCCGAGTATATCCACACCCCACAAAAGAAAAACAGCACCCGTGTCCCCAGGCTATTTGGTTGAATGTGGCTTACCAAGGAACCTTCATCACTAACAATTTCTTTCCCAGTCACTTCTTGCAAATGGTGAACTGGGAAGCCAGAATTCTTGTCTGCTACATGTTCTAAAACATTGTTCTTCCTGTTGAGAAAACAGAAATGAAGAAGACACATTTGCTTTCTTTTTCAGGCACACATTCAAGGACAAAGTAGGCTGGGCAAAGCGTAACAGTGCTGACCTCACAACATCCAGCTCCTAGACAGCACTGAAAAGATAAATTAATACGGCAAACCTGCATGTCTTCCCAAAGTAAGCCTGACTGATTTCAGTGAAACTTAGTTCTAGGTAATTGTGTATAACTGCAATCTGAATGAAGGCTTCGCTTGTATCCTGATACCACAATTTTCCACGTTGCTTTTGGATGACTCAGAAAATGTGTTTTGCTTAGCAAGGAATTTTGGTTCCAGTGATTTATGACGAGGTGAGATGAAAGTGGGGGGGGGGGAGAGAGAGACTGGTCTGTGTGTGACTTGGTTGCTCAGTCATTTGGAGGTTTTTTTTGTTCGCTCTACTAGCATTGCTATGGGAAAAATTCATGGACCACTAGAATAGCCTCGTATTTAACTATTTGTCTGGTCTCTAGACAAGAAATTAGATGCAAGTGAGCAGGGCCAATCAGAAGATGGTAGCATGAGGGCCATTTCCCCTGGGCCTTAAACACAAAGAGAGCCTCAGATTTATACACTAGTTAATCTTTTGGTAGGGCTGCCATACGTCCAGAAATTCCCAGACATCCGAGCCGGGGGGGGGGGGGAGCTCAAAAATTCTGGCAACGCTATTTTTTGGCATTTGATGCACAGTTGTTGTTTTTTATGCGCCTCAGACCATAATGTGGCACACTCAGCTCAGAGCTGCAAATATGAATTGTGATTTGGAAAAAGACACAAAATTGTTAACTGATGTAGATTTTGTCATTTTTAGAGTTTAATAAAATCAATTATAAAATTATTATTTCTGTTTTTACATATATATACGTTTTTACATATATATATATTTATATGTAATATATATATGTTAGAGAGAGGGGGAGAGAGGTTCTCACAGCACAAGATTAAACCATTGATAAACATGTCCTCTTAGCTCAGCTGATTATTTGGGGGGGGACCACAATAAAAACTAGTGTTTTTATTATGGTTTGGGGCCCTGAAAGTGGCCTGGACCTCTCTGGAATTCTGACAGGGCCTGCAGGTGAGTGAGCTGAAGTAGGGACGGATCATCCAGCCCACTTGGTTTTAACGCTGGCTTAGGATAAAGTGAAGCATCTTGCTCCATGGCCAACAAGGAAATATTGTGGGTCTGTCAGAAGACGGATGGAGTTCCCTGTTCCTCATCTACCAGCCCACTTTCCTTCCCTGCTGGCTGTAGAGGAAGACCAGCGGGGAAACCAAGTGGGCTGGTGGGCAAGCGATGGAGAGACCCGTCCCTTCTATGCAAGCCCACTTGGCAATTTTAAAAATCCTAGTAAGATGCTAATAAAAAACAACAACAGAACAGTCTAGTAACTTTCTTGGATTTCAAGTCCAGCAGTCTGCATGGTGAAAAAAGGAAAGAAGTGTCAATTGATGTTCTCTGTTGATGTACACTGGGCATTCCTAGCATAAAGCTTAACATAGCAAAAGCTGCAGAAAGTAGGGATGTGGTAGTGCAGCTGCCTTGCATGCAGAAGGCATCAGGGTCAATCCCTGGCATCTCCAGGAGAGACCTGTGTTTGAAACCCTGGAGAGCCACTGAAAGTCAAAGCAGACAATACTGAACTAGGTAGAGTAATGGCCAGATTCCATATAAAGCCGCTGTAAAGATTCCTAGTACTCGGTGATGATCTCTGCTAATACCATGCCAAGGAATCACTCGAAAATGTTCAAGGGCTGTAGCAAGAGCACACCTTCATGGAACTCTTCTTCCTTTGGCTTTTCAACTTACCAAGTTATCGTAAGTTCGGTATGAAATAGCAAGACACCGCTTCCATTGCAACGGTAACACTTCAGCCAGCCATTGCCACGGCAATTGAAGCAACTGCGGAAGAGGAAGGTGGGAAAACAGACACACACAAAAATGGGAAATAGGAAATGTGCACATACTTAACATTTAGAAGCAATATAATTCTTTACTCTGCATATGGCTAGATTTTTCTAAGTTGAATAATTTTTAACAATTTCGTCGTTACTATGGACCAATGGGCACGTTGATACAGATGATCACAGGGGAGATGAATGAGGCAGAGAGTGCTGAGAACACTGCATGTCCCCCCCCCAAAAAAAAATCACAATTGATCACAAATTCCCCTTGCTGAAATAATGGGGGGGGGGGGTGAGCCAACTCAATAATCTCCTGCCATGCAACTTACTACAAGTGGTGTAAAGATAAAGGTAAAGGGACCCATGACCATTAGGTCCAGTCGTGACCGACTCTGGGGTTGCGGCGCTCATCTCGCTTTATTGGCCGAGGGAGCCGACGTACAGCTTCCGGGTCATGTGGCCAGCATGACTAAGCCGCTTCTGGCGAACCAGAGCAGCACACGGAAACACCGTTTACCTTCCCGCCGGAGTGGTACCTATTTATCTACTTTTACTTTGACGTGCTTTCGAACTGCTAGGTTGGCAGGAGCAGGGACAGAGCAACGGGAGCTCACCCTATCACGGGGATTTGCACCGCCGACCTTCTGATCGGCAAGTCCTAGGCTCTGTGGTTTAACCCACAGCGCCACCCACGTCCCTGATACAAGTGGTATAACTTACCACTTATTCACTTACCGATTCTTTCCTGAACCTGCGCACCACGAGCAGATATTGCTGTCCTCCTGTGAACCAGTCCCACCACAAGCCGAACACTTTTTCTACATTAAAGGACAAAACAAAATAATCAGGCATGCATGTGTGTATATCTTTGAAACTTGCTCTTTCCATTTGGAGAGTTGAGTGCACATTTGCCACATGAAGTAGGTTGTGATTTTACCTACAAACAGAATGCAACAAGTGTGCCTGCAACCAAATGTTGCAGTGTATCCTCCAGTGAGTGCTCCTGTTCAGGGTTCCAGTCTCTCCAAGCTGGGCATGTTGCATAAGAAGAGCCTACTGTATCAGACCAGTGGCTTAGTATCCTGTTCTGAGAGTGGAAAACCAGATGCTTTTGGGAAACTCAAAGCAGGACCAGAGCATGAGAAAACTCTCATTTCCTGTGGTTTCCAGCAAACACATTATTCATATAATTTAAATAAAAAACAGTTCTTTTACGTTTTGAATCAAAAGTAAATATCAATTGCAAAAAAAACCCCAGAAATTTCAGAAAAGAATTCAGCAATCATACAATACCTTGCCAGTTCCTTTACAAGGCTGACACATAGTTTCACCACGTCTTTTGCAGTTTGGACAGTCCTGAAATCAAAGCAAGGAATGAAGTATAACTGAAAATGATTTGGGAAACTTATTTATTCATTCATTTAAGCTGCCCTTCATCATATGATTTCAGCGTGGTTCACAGAATAAAACACAGGATGAAAAACAAGTGCATAAGTAAAACAGGATGAAAAACAAGTGCATAAGTAAAACAAAACGGCAAAACGAAACATCTGCAATGCGGAAGTGTGGAGTAGTCTCCCTCTATAACCATATATATATTCTACTATCTATGAAAAATTCTATGCTTGAATCAACCCAAAATCTTTTCTCTTTTTATGATAGAAATCCCTAAACTACAGTCAACTTGTTCAATGTTATGATCTCGTTTTAGCAAGACATCCTATAGGTGGCTTTATTTAAAGGTGTAATAAAAGGGGGAGAACCCCCAAAGCAGGTTGCAGTAGTCTGTTCTCACTTAAATCTGGCACTTCTGTTTCTTGATATCAACCTTTGGTTTCCACTTTCCACATTAAAAGAAATGACATGGACCAGCAATGCTATAATAAAAGCAATTGTTAGGAGCAATGAGAGTGGCAGGACATGTTTGAGACTGAATCAAGTGCTCAAATATTTCCAGTTTCTTCAGCATGGAGAAACCTATTGAAGTGAGGCATAAGGTGTCATTCACATAATGTTATTGAGCACTCACTTACTTTCCGTTGAAATTAAATGGTAGATTTGCACTTCAGCACCAACTTAAGATACATTGATATCAGTTTGACTTACAGCTCACTTAGAGGATGTACCTAAAATATTGGATTTTAGCATGGAGAGACCACCTAAATAGTTTTGTTTTTTGTTTTTGCGCCCGCTTTAAAAGAAACCACACAGCCTATGTAAAAAAAAAAATCCATGCTTTGTTCTTCTGGGTGGATACAAATCAGTTTTTCATGGCAACTTGCCCATTTGAAATGAAATACACACACCAGACTATATAAACCAAAGGGGGGGAAATACTCCCTGCCAAATCCCCATGCGTTAAAAAAAAAAACACCAACAACTTTCTCCACTAATATATTATCTCGCAGTAAAAACAATGCTCTCTGCCAAGATCATAAACTGCGGGAAGAAGCAATTAATACCAGGCTGGGGGACGCTGTTTGTTTCAGAGTATTTAAAGTAACTGGTTTCAGAAGGGGTGCAACTTGTGCTAAGTTAAGCCAAAAGCACTGTGAATTTCTCAATTCTATTTTATTTTACTTTTTATGATCTATTTTCTACGGTGCTGCTGTAATTTCAGTAAGTTCTGACCCAGTAGTGGGCCCTGACCCATCAGTTCAAGGTGAATAGATCAGGAAACCTGACTTCAGTTCAACTACTGATTGCATACATGGCTTTAGTCTTGAAGAACCAGCAAGGCAGAAAGCAGAGCCGGCCTGCCCATGAGGCAGGGTGAGGCAGCCACCTCAGGCGTCACCCCACAAGGGGGACTGCTCCACTGCTCAGCTTCACCGCTGGTTTCCCCAGCCTCTAGGGACAGAGAGAGACCAGTGGGAAAGCTCTGTGGAACACCTCCCCTCTTGTCTCCTGAAGGGAGGAGCTGATGGGAAGCACCAATGCTTGGGTGGGAGTCAGGATCTGAAAAGGATGCCCCCTGCCCAGCAGGGGAGACTCTACATGCAGTCAGGGAAAAGGCCTTACAGAATTTGTACCCTCACATCACAGAGGACGGCAGCAGGACATTTCACCTCCAGAGCAGAAACGCCTCAGGTCTCCCCTGGTGGAAAATGTCAACAAGGCTGTAATACCATGCATTCTTCTCCATCTTGTTCTACTTGCTGCCTGCCTTTTAGGGAGACTCACAGAAATAAGCCCTATTGAACACGGTGGGTCTTACTTTGGAGGAAACATGCACAGGGTTGCATTGTAAACTCCACTGAACTCCTGTGTAGAGCAGCCAATGGCTTGTTGTTTTCTTACCTCTACTGAGTACGAATGGGGCACTGGAATATGCATTTCACAGTCCGTAAACAAAGGAGGTTCATCCACTGTTATATCCCATGGGAGAGGTGGTATTCCAACAGCAAAGGAGTCTACAAATCCACCTGGAAGAACAGAAGCCACCATAAAATTAGTAAGAATGATGTACCCCACCTTCAAGGGCAAAATGACAGGTTGACAAATGACCTGCCATTACTAATGTTTGTCTCAAAGTGGGTAGATATTCTGGGATTTTTCAACCAGAACAGCAGCTTTCCCTGAATCATCGGTGCTGGTTAAATGTTTTTCAGCAGTACAATACAATAGGACAAGTAAATATTATGGTTTTCTCCCTTGAGAGGCCCTAGAGCAGGAGAAACCAACATGGTGCCCTCCAGTTGTTGATGAACTACAACGCAAATCATCCTTGACCACTGTCAAAGCTTGCTGGGGCCGATGGATGTCATAGCTGAACAACACCTTTAAACCCATTTTTCATGTATGCTAGTGTCTCCCAACCTTGTACCCTTCAGATCTTGTTGGACTCCAGTTCCTATCAACCCCAGCTAGCACAGCCAATGGTAAGGGATGATGAGAGTTGGAATCCAAAATATCTGGAGGGCAACAAAAAGGGGAAGGCTGATCTATACAGATACCAGAATGGTATACAGAGGCATAAAACAAAACAAGACAGTACAATAAAACAAATACAATATAAACATATTATGGCAACAGCGATAGCAGAGCAGACTAATAACCACCAGTGCAAAACTTTAAAAAGCATAGATTTTAATCTGGCACCTGAAGGATTTCAATATTGACACCAGTGGTACTCCTATGGGGAGTGTGGTACTACCACAAAAAGGCACTCTCTCTCATTGCCATATAACAAACTTTCACTGAGGAACTTCCTTCTCTGAAGAAATTAAGGCAGAGGAATGTAGCGAAGGAACTGAGTTGCCTTCAGGTATTTTGAGTCAACAGCTCTAAATAATAGACCTGTATGAAAAGTAACCCAAAACTCCCTATTCTCTGGTCTCAATACGATTATTATTTTTAAATGCTCTTTTATTATGCATTTGATGTTTAGTGTTGACTGCTTTCACACTTGATATTTTTATCAGCTTTTTTAAAAAAAAAATACAATTGTTGGTGTTTTTATCATATTCTTATTGTCGTTGTTGTAACAACACACTGCCTATGTGTAGAAAAGCAGGATTTAAATTAAAATTATAACTAAATAATTAAATAAATATTTTGAGAAGTATGGGAGGCCTTTGGACTACACTGTTGGGTACCGTTTCCTTCTCTGTCTTTAGAGAGCAGAGAATGGCTGAATCGGAAGTCCCGTTCTGTGGAAAACCTATAAAGAGTTCAAGAATCACCATGGGAACTAAGGAGCCTGTACTTTTCAGTCTCCTCTGAATAGTGTGAGATAGTACAATGTTAATTATTCTTCTGCTGCATTAAATAATTTGCTCCCCTCCAAAGAGGAATATGAGCAGTCTTTCTTTTCCTGAAAGGAAGGATGTCTAAATCTTTCACACCCTGAGCTCAAAGTAAGCTAATTTCATTCTAACTGGTTGTATATGAGGAAATATGACTCCTGTTAGCAGCTGCCCACAACCTCACAACTTCTGCTGGAAATAGAAAGAAAAGAGCAACCTGCTTTCTAAATTGGAAGATGTGTAGTAATTATGTTAGCTTTACTTAATTGCAGACTTCCCTCTAGGAGCTCAGGGCACAAAATATAAAACGACCTTCAAATTAGGACAAAAGAAAGAACAATGGGCCCAGGTTCACCCAATTCACCTACATTGCTGAGGGAAATTTGAGCACAGGTCTTTCCAGAAACTTCCATATGCTAATCACGATGCCCCTCTTTATTTGGTAGCTGGAAAGGTACACAGTAACAAACTATCAGAGAAGGAAGCTTAATTTGGAAGCTGGAAAAGTATGAGGTGCCAATCTCTCTGAGAGAAGAAAACTCAATCTGGCCCTGTTTGGTAGCTGGAAAGATATGCGGTGGCAATCGCTCGGAGAGTAGAAAGCCTGGCCTGGCTATCTTCTTTTTCATGTGTGACTCACCATCATAAAGCTCACTGGCCATGTGGGTGTCTCTCATTTCAGTGAAAGTCTCCAGACGATACTGAGGACAGAAGGAGGGGAAAAAAACCTATCAAAATTATAACGTAAGGGTATGTGGAAGTGGACTTGAAATGGTTCTTTTTAAGAAACGAAACCTGCAAATGAGAAGTGTCGCATGGAGAGCTGGCTTCTCAATTGATCTTAGCCAGAGCTCAACAGGGTGCAGCTCTGTTCTTCATATATTTAAAGATTCAACCCTAGAGTACGTGAAGGGATTAGACCAACTTCTGAGTTTGTGCAAATACTTTCCTTCACCGTTAAATAACTACAACACATCTGGAATTAAGAGCAGCGGTGTAAATTATTGAGCTTTGCCTTGTCAACCCACAGCTCATCTTTTAACCACAACCATTTTGTATGAGAAGTAATTTGAAAAAGAAAAGGGGAAAAAAGTGTTTATAGAAGCAGAAAGGGTCCTATAAAAATACTTGTTCTGCATCAGATTCCCAGAAAACGATCGTATGGAGACCATCAAGGTCCTGGGCTTTCTCCAGTCCAGCACACTTCAGCTTCAAACGCCCAACTCTTCTCTTTGGATTCAAACAGCAACAAGTGTTTCTCTTCATGAACTGAAGGGTGTCACCTTCTCAAGGCAGCATGGAGAGATTTCCAACCATGCATGAACATTAATGTTCTTTTGTTAAATTCTCTCACCACCCATTCAGTTATCTGGTTGAAAGCCTGCACACACAGCAGTTCACAGTCAAACTTGTGACAATTTTATATTCTGGCAAAAGGGGGAAAGGTCTAGAGATGGTGCTTGGCCTGTACTTAAATTGCACAAGTGCTCACAGCCAGAATCCATTTTCAGCACTGAGCCTAAGCCCCAGACTTTGTGAAATAATGCCTCTAAGCATGCACAGAATGAAAGAGGCCTATGTACTGTCCACCTAGTCCTAACCCAAGCTGTTTACTGGCAGCTAGGAATGGATTAAGCTATCTATTTCTGGTCCCTATTGCTTTTGCATATTTTTATTCATAATCCTCTTCTATTCCACTTCTGCATTATTATTATTTTTGGAGGGGGGAATTTAAAAAGAATTTCCCCCCAAAATATGCATTTTTCCTCAGTATACATAGATATATTTAAATGCATACTACATTTAAAAATATTTATCTCCTCAAAAAAACCCTATGCATTTAAATAATATATTTTGATACATTTAGGCTGCAATCTTATACATGGCGACTTGCAAGTAAGTCTTGCAGAAGTCAGTGGGAGTTAATTCTGTATCCATGCATATGGCATGAACTGTGCTACAACATTTGAAGAAGAGATCAGGGAAATTCCATTCCACACGAAAGGTGCGATCAGATCATTTTCTATAGGGATTTGCAAATATTGAATTCTACCTGCTACTTGATCTTTTTTTTTTACTGGGACCTTTTGCTGCTAAGCTGTTGTCCCTCTCCAGTCCCTCCCTAGAGATGGAAAGAAATGTGATCTTCTTCCGTTCTCATTTTAACACAACCTACCTAACCTGCACTCCCAGAAACAAAAATGGAACTATTCTTTGAAATTCTCCAAATTTTGCAATGCAGTTCTCCAACACAAAAATGTGTACCAAAAATGCATTCGCAACAAGAAAGTGTGCATTTTAAAATGTATATATAGGTGGAATAACATACATTAAAAAAGCATTGTTTTATGCAAAATGGCTTACAGAAATAGGTATAATTAGGCAAAATGCTGGAGAATTTCCATGAGGAAATTCTTTTTTAAACGAATAAATAAATTGCAAACTAATATGGGAATGTGGCAAACTGAATCTAAGTTTGGAAAAATGAGAGACGGACAGAAATAAAAACTGACAGAATTCATCCATGCCAAGTCCCACCGCAAGCTGACATGCCACTACTTGGGTCCCTACACCAGAAAGCAAACAATTAACATACTGTGCAACTGTAGCTTGTACCCACAAAATTAAGGAGAAGGGATTTCAAGACACCTGCCTTGGCTCTCCTGAGTTGCCACTTTTTAATCTTTGTTGGAAGTCACCCAGAGTGGCTGGGGAAACCAAAACAGACGAGTGGGGTACAAATAAATTATTATTATTATTATTATTATTATTATTATTATTATTGATTTAGATACTACTTACATTTTCGTTCTCAGAATTAGTTATAATTTCAACATAACAACTAAGTCAAAAGTGTGGCTCTATTTTTTATTTTTAAGTAATAACCACATCTTTTGGAAATAACTCTCGCACCACCACTGACTCTTATATGCGTACTCTGGCATTTTCACAATGAGGAGTAAAGGTTTTTAAGAATGCATAAGAACATAAGAAGAGACCTGCCAGATTAAGCTAATGCCCCACCTAGTCCAGCATCTTGTTCTCATCATGGTCAGCCAGGTACCTATGGGAAGCCCAAAAACAGGACCTGAGTGCAACAGCTGTCTTCTCCCCACTTGTTCCCAGGAACTGGCATTCAGAGACAAACTGCCTCCAAAAGGTAGCTAGAACACAGCCATTGCATAGACTTCTCATGCCAGCAAATCCCTCTTTAAGAATTAACTATTGGTTCCCAACTGAAAAGATACCTGCTTTTTCCCAAGAACATTCCTATACCTGACAGTCATGGGGCATACTGAAAACACAGGGAAATGCAAAGTGGTGTGATGTTGGGGAACCTGAACGTTCAATTATCTTGACCTGAGTGGTTCCTAGGGAAAAGCCTGAGAGCAGCTGAGCTAAACCTCTGGCTTGAAGCTCACAAAGCCTGATTTTCAGGAACGGTCACTTCGCTTCATACTACTATGGTACATACTCTGTATATGTTGAGAGGAGTGAGATTCTGGACTTTCATTTGCTTTGCAGGGGCTGTGCTATAGCAACGCTTACTGGCTGCGTACTGTAGGAAGGCTTCTTTAACATCTTGCTCAGAAGCAAAGAGGACACTGGGAAAGGAAATCAAGACATGTTTCAGTTTGTAGTACTTGCTAGATAACTTTATACTTGGAATTTATAGCCTTAAAAATGCCTGAACGTTAACAAAATTGGAACAACTTCAAGGGCTGCTTTGGACAGGATGTGTGTTTTGGGGCCCACATTATTTCTGTGATTCTAAGCTGTTTTAAACTGTTTATAATATTGTGTTTTAATGTTGTGAACCCACCTTCGGACCTTAGGGTGAAGGGCAGGTAAAAATAATAGCAACATGAAGGTGGTAACACATAGTCAACCCTTTTCAATAGTGATTGCTGTGAGGGCATTGGTCTATCTAGCTCAGTATTGTCCCTCTTGGGCTTGCCGATCAGAAGGTTGGCGGTTTGAATCCCTGTGACGGGGTGAGCTCCTGTTGCTCTGTCCCAGTTCCTGCCAACTTAGCAGTTCAAAAGCATGCTAGTGCAAGTAGATAAATAGGTATCGCTGCGGCGGGAAGGTAAACGTCACAGTGTCCTGTTGTGCCAGAAGCAGTTTAGTCATGCTGGCCACATAACCCAGAAGGCTGTCTGTGGACAAACACTGGCTCCCTCAGCCTGAAAGCGAGATGAGCGCTGCAACCCCATAGTTGCCTTTGACTGGACTTAACCATCCAGGGGTCCTTTACCTTTACCATTACACCAGAGGTGCCTTTCAGGTGTTGTTAAACTGCAACTCCCATCAGCACCAATCAGTATGGGCTAATGGTCAGAGTTGTAGTCCAACAAAATCTAGAAGCACCACATTGATTATCCCTGGTCTACACTGGTTGGCTGAAGCTCTCCAGGTCTTTTTCAGTCAAGATTCCACCCAATAGTTTTAACAATCACTCGTAACAACACCCAGAAACAATGATTAAAGAAATGTCTTACTTTCCCTCTCTTAGATATGGAGGGAGTCCCTCATATTCTTCACAGGACATGTGAGCAGGTATATCAGAAATGGACCGGTTCTCTGCAATGGAATAAAAAAGATATATTTGTAATGTCTGTCCTTTCCAATTAATTTGTTTCCTAGGTGCAGCTCGAGGTGTTGGTGATTACCTTAAAAGTTTGAAGCAGCTTGGGCCAAACTACTTGAAAGACTGTATTTTTTTATGATAATTTCCCTATCCAGTAAGATCAGTGCCCGCTCCCCAGCCCAGCATGCGCCCTTGCTTTCCAAGGCACAGTTGGAGGGATTGCTTTTTCCATGGTGGCTTCCAATAAAGCAACTTCAGGAGTAGGGTGGTGTTAAGGAGATAATGATTCAAGATGGACCACAGAACACTGGAGCAGACAATGCCCCGAGAGGATGTCATCATCCCCTTTGTCTTCTGTCAGCAATTGTAAACAATCTTTTTAAAACTAGCTTTTGGTTGTTTTGCTCCTAAATATATTGGTTGTGAGTGCAGACCTGGTGATTTGTCAGTTCTCATTTTGTTTATTAGGCCTAGAACTTCCTCTCTCATCACCATTATCAGCCTCAGTTCCTCAGACTCCTCTCCTGCAAAAGTTAGTACAGGCACTGGGATTTGCCCCATATCTTCCATTGTGAAGACAGGTGCAAATACTTAATTCAGCTTCTCCGCAATCTCCTGATTCTCCTTTGGCATTCCTTTGATTCCCTTGTCATCCAAGGGTCTAACCATCTCCCTAGATGGTCTCTTGCTAATATATTTAAATAATTGCTTTTTTGTCAGCCTTAATATTTGTTAGCAATATAGTCCTCAAATTCTTTTTCAGTATCTCTTACTGTCTGCTTGCACTTTTCTTTTCTTTTGCCAAAGTTTGTGTTCCTTTTTGTTCTCTCCATTTGGACAAGACTTCCATTTTTTGAAGGAAACCTCTAATAGCTTGGACTCATGTAAATGTCAACTCACCAGCATCTGCAACAGTTTCCTTTTCATCCTCAGGGCTGTTGTCCATCATCTCACAAGGAGGGGCAGAGGCTCCTTCCCAGAGAGATGAATTACAAGATGCACCTAAAACACAGAAAGATGATACAGAACAGGGAAATTCACAGAAGGTTCCTCCAGATGGGTTTCTTTTTTCAAGTTGTTATTATTATTTATTTATACCCTGGCTTTTTCTCTGACGAGACTCGAGGCACCTTAAAGATAAAAATAAGAACTGCTAAAAACATAGAAAAACCCCATCATTAAAACAAACATATATATTTTTATATTTTTTTATATATATACATAAAATATGTGTGTGTGTGTGTGTGTGTGTGTGTGTGTGTGTGTGTACTGTAATCATTTGTATTGGTTATGTGTGTATGTGTGTATAACAAATGATTACAGTTAAAACAGTGCAGCACCAGCCCGTTCATTAAAAGCAGTCAGTTCCCAAAAGCCCATTAGCACAAAGGCATCTTCAGCAAGGAGGGAGCCAGTCTAGCTTCTCTAGGGAAGGAGTTCCAAACTCTGGGTTTGTGATGGTTTGGTACTGGGCATCTGCTGCTCCTCCCATTAAATAATTGTTCTTCAGTACTTCCACATCGTGGCGTGTGCGCTAGCTTCCTTTGGTTCCTTTCAAATTGTTATTGCCATCCTTCCTCTTATTTTCAACAATAGAGGTTAGTTGCGCTATGATGCCTTGCCACCCTGCTCTTTTGCACAGTTCTCCATCGGTGGCAGATGTGCTGCTGCTCTTCTCCTTTGCCTGCAGCAGGAAATCCAGTTTTTGATGCCTCCCTCTCTGCCCCCGGCAGCTGGACAAAGATGCTGGAGGGTACGGAGGAGGGAGAGATGGAGGGAAAGAGCTACCTGTTCCCCACTCCTCAGTTGCTTCTATACACCCACTGATACACACACACACACACACACACACACACACACACACACTTCCCCTTACTGCAAAACAAAACCCTAACAGGCTCAGCCAGCCACAAAGCTTCTTCTTTATGCTCCTGATGCAAGCCAAGTAGCAAAAGAGAGTGGGCTATTTGCACTATGGCGCCATGCCAACACCACACTATTGCTCTTGCATTTTTAATGCTCAGTCTCTGATGGCCGCGCTTAAGCTGTGTTCAGTTCCACACACACACACACAAAAGGAATCAACAGGATGTATGTGGGAATGGTTGCATCATGAAGAAGCAACTTCAGTTTGGCATGCTGCCATGAAATATTTCTGGTGTTAAAAGTTTTGGGATCTTTGCTGGAAGCTACTGACCATACGTGGATTGCTATTCATACCATGAGACTGCCCTGAAAATTTTGAAGGCAAAAATCAGCTAGAATACAGGAGTGTGTGTGACCACCCCAATAGCATCATGAGCACAAATCATCCTGAATGCACCTGTAAAATATCATCTGTAGGGCCCAACATTTCAAGAACTCGTCTCCCTTCTTAAGTGTATGTGCTAGACACAGTGAAAAGATGATTACCGCTGGCATTGTTAAGTCCAGTGTTTTCCAACAGGTGATGTGTTGGACTTGGATTTTGGAAACGGACTGTCAAATCTACCAGCTACAAGAAAATCCCTTTTTATCTGAAAATTCTCAGTTTGTAAAATGGAGAAGAATAATCGCCTAACTTGTGAGGATGAAAAGGTTCAGGGGGAAAACCTCTGTTAGAATTATTTTAAATGGACAGTGCTATTGAAATGGAACAATAAAAAAATAGAGCCTGCCAAGTAAATTACTAAACTTTGTTCAACACCATACACTTTCTTAAATCATGCAGTCTTGGGAAAGCCTGCAATCCCTTTGAACACCAACCACAGGTAACAACAGTGGTATTTTTCTAGAAAAAGATGCTGGAATTCACCATGAACACCTCCCTCGTTCTCTTAGAATGCCAATGGCACCCACCTGAGAGGTGCCAGAATTGAGTGCCTGTGAGTTCCCCCTGAAAAAGCCCTGGGTAACAGTATACTGGATTGATCCTGACTGTGAATACAGTTATTAAATTCCTGTGCTGAACAATCAAGAGATTGATCAGAAGATAGATATGGATTACCGGTAGATAGTCCATAGAACATACTGGAGCAGAATGGGAGAGGTTAAAATGAAGTCAGAGGCAGTTGTTTCAATTGATGCATAAGTCCGAACACCACTCATTTTTGGAAAATAATATACAGATATTGGTGTGATGTGAAGATTTTCTATTTTAATCAAATGGAACATACTGTCAGCTCCCTGAATCAAAGTCATCTCCTTGAAATGAGCATGATTCCATTTTAGTCAGACAGCTTATGCCGAACCTTAATTTGTTTGGCTGCAATCGTATACACACTTATTTGGCATCAAGCCCCACTGAACTGAATGAAACTTATTCCTGAGTAGACATACAGTAAAGGATTGTGTTGTTAGTAAATAAAATCTCTCCCTCCCCTCTCTCTCTCACACACAGTTTACATACAGAAACGCCAGGTTTGACTTACTTTTTCAAGGCCTCTGTAGGGGGGAAACTTATTTGTGAAGCTCAAAACATACAGAAGAAAAGGAAACATGCTAGAGAATGTTATTCTTACTTACATAAGCTTCTGGATGTGTTGTGGAGTTGATGCTTCTTTCCTTTATTTCAGTGCCTGTCTAGTTCACACCAGTTAGTACATCCCTTTTTTTGTTTTGCACAAGCTGCTGTTGCTAGAAGCAGTGCTGAGTGAATATCCCCAGCTCTCTCGGTTTTGTTTTCGTTTCTTTACTTTGATTTCAAATGGAAGGTCCAGTCTTAATCAGCTCTGAGTCTCCCACCCTATTTGTGTGGAACCGTTTACCAGCGGCACTCCAGAACAACTCTGAAGTCTAGCTCCAGCACGCTAGATACCACTGCTGAATTTTGCTCTAAACAATTCCTAAAGAAAAGAAGATGTTTGGATTTAAGCTCCTCTGTCTCACATACCAGGCATGCCTTTTCTGTTCCAGCTGCCTCTCAAACGCTCTGTTCTGCGCATGGAAGATTCCTCGAATAAAACTCTTGTTTCCAAAGAAGCCTAAGGCATTAGCCCAGAGAGTGTGAGTAGGCCGGTTGCTGCTATGGCCAAAGTATCTTTCACAGCGTCAGAGGATGAGTAAATATTTGAGCAGAAACTCCTTTTAACAGCTTTGTAAGGTGCAACGCTTGAGGAGGAATGTGTCAGTGGAACTTTCTGAAGGAGAACCGATTAAGTATGTGGCATTTCACAACACACGTGGTTAGAGCATTAGAGGAAGTGCTTGAGAAAATATAGGTGGAGCTTTCTGTTCATCATCCACAGCAAACAGGGGGCATTTCTGCAATAGCACAGGCATCCAAATATTTTGTTCTGAGAGCAGACAGACAAAATGGTGAGAATCTCATTTCGAAGGTATGAATGTATTTCAACTCTCAGAGGGAATGTGCTTAAATTGTCAGATTTTCACAGGAAAAGTCTGTCCCAATTCACATATGACTAGAAGCTATGGTTTTCTGCTACAAGAATGTGTGGTAGTGAACCTCCCTCCTCACTGTGCATTAGGGAGCGAGATTGAAAATGTCTACTTTCCGTTTTGAATATACAGTCATACCTCATGTTACGTTTGATTCATATTACGTTCTTTCAGGTTACGTCCTGCGGCGACCTGGAAGTACCGGAAAGGGTTACTTCTGGGTTTTGCCGCTTGCGCATGCACAGCAGCACAAAATGACATCATGTGCAGACCCACACGTGTGCAGACGCGCTGCTGCGAGTTGCGCTCTTTTCATGTTGCGAACAGGCCTCTGGAATGGATCCCGTACACAACCAGAGGTACCACTATACTGCTGTTTCTCATTGGCAGCACGCACACTATACATTTAAAGCAGATTTAAATCACACAACACACCCCAAAAATATTGGGAACTGTAGTTTGTTAAGAGTGCTAAGAGTTTTAGCTCCCTGGGGGGCAAACTACATTTTCTAGGATCCTTGAGGTCATGTATTTTAAATGTATGGTCTATATGCAGGCATTATATCCAAACTCATAAAAGTGTAGCATATTCTAGCTGTAGTTAGTCCAACAAACAAACCAAGTTGCACTAACATGCTCAGCGCTATACTACCATGGAGTAGTATATGGATTCAATGTTTTTGTATTCTTAGAAAATAATATTTGGCAGCAACAGTAAAAAAATAAAAATAAAAAAAAGCCAAATCTAATTAAGCAATATTGGAGCTTTTCTGTTTGTTGGGATGCCATTTCTATCACTGATATTTTGTCTAGGAGAGAGGCATAGAAATTGGGGGTGGTGGGAATGCTGGAAGGAGGAAGTTGTTCTGAAAAGTGCCAACTGACATTATAGAAGGGACGTGGGTGGCATTGTGGGTTAAACCACAGAGCCTAGAAGATCAGAAGATCAGCAGTTCGAATCCCCGCGACGGGGTGAGCTCCCGTTGCTCTGTCCCTGCTCCTGCCAACCTAGCACTTCGAAAGCACGTCAAAGTGCAAGTAGGTAAATTGGTACCACTCCGGTGGGAAGGTAAATAGCGTTTCCGTGCGCTGCTCTGGTTCGCCAGAAGCAGCTTAGTCATGGTGGCCACATGACCCGGAAAAACTGCCTGCCGACAAACGCCGGCTCCCTTGGCCAGTAAAGCGAGATGAGTGCCGCAACCCCAGAGTCCTCTGCGACTGGACTTAATTGTCAGCGGTCCCTTTACCTTTAACAGTATAGAACAATCATGTTAAAAATATAAAACATAGCTACTGAGATATAAATGAAATTAAGAATAGTACAGTGGTACCTCGCAAGACAAATGCCTCGCAAGACGAAAAACTCGCAAGACGAAAGGGTTTTTGGTTTTTTGAGTTGCTTCACAAGACGAATTTCCCTATGGGCTTGCTTTGCAAGACGAAAACGTCTTGCAAGTTTGTTTCCTTTTTCTTAAAACCGTTAATACCCAGGGTGCATTGCTTGAAGAGGTGCAGTTGCACGTGGTGTGGTAGCCTTTTTTGAGGTTTTTGAAGACTTTGGTGATTTTTGAAACTTTTCCAAAACTTCTTTTGAAACCGTGCTTCGCAAGACGAAAAATTCGCAAGACGAAAAAACTTGCAGAACGAATTAATTTCGTCTTGCGAGGCACCACTGTATTTTAAAAATTATTATTATATATATATTTGGGCTATAGCTCTGTGGTAGATTTTGCATGAAGGTTCTTCTGCCCCAGGCGTCTCCAGTGAAGGAAAGGAATTTCCCCTGTGTGAAATCCTGGGGAAACTAAACAAGCACCAGCAGCCATTCACGACCACTTGTGCCCCAAGTCAAACAAAGTTCAGTGATTTTCCTATACAATGTATACGTGTATGTTGGCTGCACTGCCACCAGCCTCTTCTCTCATCTGTTTTGCACTACAAGAAACCCGGAGACTGTAAATACCCTGCCCATCTTGTAGATTTTGCTTGGAAACTGTTTTCAGATCTTATCTCAGCCTAGGGCTGGCTAACTCTAGGTTTGCCTTACCTTGTGCAATCTTTGGGGAGAGGACACCGTCACTTCCATAACTTGCACAATTTCCGTCTCTGTTTGAAAGAAGGCAAACAAAAGAACGTCGCTTAACTTCTTTTGAAAGAGTTGGATCTTTCTGACTCAACGTGACAGTCAGCTGTTCCCCAAGGCTATAAGGTAGGGCAGTTAAGCATGCCAGACTGACAGGGCACCTTTGGGATATTCCTGTCCTGTGACTGATGGCGCTGTACGCCTTGAATGTACAGATAAGGAGGCATGGATTTTTCCATAGTGAAGAAACACAATTGCTTATTGTACCACAAATCATTACCGACTTCCTGAGCCTGTGCAGATGGTCAACCTGGGTAGAGAGCTGGGGGGCTGGGGCTGGGGGGGAGACAGAGTTTCATCTGTAGCCCTATCCCCACACCCAGCCCAGCCTTCTCACAACTTCTACCCAGAAGCCTGTGCACCTGCAACCTAAAGGGGAGTCTCTGAAGGTGTAATCTGGATCCTGCAGGAGCCAATATGCTTTCAGGTAACAGTCAAACCTTGGTTCCCAGACGCCTCTGTGATCGTACGTTTCGGCTCCCGAACGCTGAAAACCCAGAAGTAAGTGTTCCAGTTTCCGAACATTTTTTGGAAGCTGAACATCCAGCACAGCTGCCACTTGAGTTAAAGCAGCTCTTGCAGCCAATTGGAAGCTGCGCTTTGGCTGTCAAATAATTTGGAAGCCTAACGGGCTTCTGGAACGGATTGTGTTCAACAACTGAGGTTTGACTGTACAGTGGTACCCCGGGTTACAGACGCTTCAGGTTACAGACTCCGCTAACCCAGAAATAGTACCACGGGTTAAGAACTTTGCTTCAGGATGAGAACAGAAATCGGGCGGCGGCAGCACGGCGGCAGCAGGAGGCCCCATTAGCTAAAGTGGTGCTTCAGGTTAAGAACAGTTTCAGGTTAAGAACAGACCTCCAGAACGAATTAAGTTCTTAACCTGAGGTACCACTGTATATGAATACACAGACCGTTTCCCACGCAGATGTGGGCAGAGGCTAGGGGTTAGGGCTACCAGGCAGAACTACAATTCACAGAGCAGTTTAACAGCTGACCCCACTTTTCAGGGAACTCAGGGAATCGTAGCGCAGTGAGGGGAATGGGGGGGGGTCTCCTAACAACTCCCAACAACTTGTAGTAAACTACAGTTCCCAGGATTCTTTGAGAGGAGTCATGGCTGCTTAAGGTACTGTGATACTGTTTTCAATATATAGTGCCGTTGAGGCCTAAGAGAGAAGGCTAGGCTAAAACCCTTCTGTCTGACATCGAGTCCTCTACATGCAGGTGGTCTGGTTTTTTTCTATGGAGGGTCATTCAGCCACAACATTCCCCCACCTGCCGTCTAAGTATGGGAGCATATTGCCCAATTCACCTGCTGCTTATCTGAACCACCGCTGAATATTTGAGTTAACTAAAAAATTTCCCTTAATAAAAAGAGAAATCGAAAGCCATATTCTTAGCTTGAATACTATCATATATACCACCAGTGATCACAAATCCCCCAAATGTGGTTCTTATGTAGCCAAAATCACACCATCTACACATATGAGGGAGAGGTATCAGCTGCCTGAACGTACAAAAAAATCTTCAGCGAGGAAACACCCTCCCAGTCCAGGAAGGACTGAGCATGCTCAGTGGCCACAGAACGCTGACTTGGGGAAGGAGGTAGGAAGGGACATAAAAAAGGGAAAGGGGTGTCTGGAGTGTTTGGATTCCTGAACAGGAGGACTCCAGACTGTAGCACTTTGTTTCAGTTCCCACGGATTTGCTCTGTCCTATGTAACAGATGATGAAAAAACAAAACAAATTGACAGAAAATAGAACAGAACAGACTGTTATACCGGGAAGCAAAAGCATTTCCAGCATATGGGTAAAAAAGAAAAAGAAAAATCTGGCATAGGGTTCCACTTGCAACTCTATTAAGAAATGCACTGTGAATTGTATTTTATCAGTGCCAGCTAATGTACTGGAAACGATGAGTCCTCTTTACCTCCTCATCTGTTGCCGTTACTGTCAGATTTGTCTTCAACATTTATTTTTTTTAAAAAATGTACCACATATGGCTTTATTTAGTAGAACAAAATTGTTTTTGTTAAATAACAACTCACCCCATAAGCAGGTCTTTCTCCATCGCTACTGAAAGGCAGCTGTTGTTGTTTTGCTGGGTAGCGGGGAGAGAGAGAGAAAGTTCCTGCTTCCCAGAAGGCCTCTCTTTCTGCAGAAGTTGGTCTGTTTGTCGGAAGTTTACAAGGACACATGTGCACAGCCCCTGTCAAACTGCAGCTCGCTGCTCAATTGCTACATAACGCTGAAGAAGAAGCGGCGGGAGGGGGGCTGGATTGTACTTTCTTTAAGCAGGATGTTGATTGTGTAATGGCAGTTCCTCTTTCTCGCTGGCATAGAAAACCTTGGAAGATTCAGGATCAAGCTAACTGGCCTTGCAGTTAATTCCATGTTGTTGCTGGCTGAAAAAAACCAATTGTACACATAGAAATCCAGTGACATCATTACTGACCAAATACTTTTAGGAAGAACACACATACAGTGGTACCTCGGGTTAAGTACTTAATTCGTTCCGGAGGTCCGTTCTTAACCTGAAACTGTTCTTAACCTGAAGCATTTTAGCTAATGGGGCCTCCTGCTGCTGCCGCACCGCTGGAGCACGATTTCTGTTCTCATCCTGAAACAAAGTTCTTAACCTGAAGCACTATTTCTGGGTTAGCAGAGTCTGTAACCTGAAGCATATGTAACCTGAGGTACCACTGTACTGAGTCTTGAGAGCAAAGGGGGCTCTTTTAGTTTTGCAATGCATATTTATTTCTTAAAATGCTAGTTGTTTTAAATGTTAAATGTCAGGCAAGCACCAGTCATGCCTCATGAAGTATTTTATTCAAAGCTGTGCTAGAATATGGGTTGGGTTGTCATTTCACATGTACTTCTGAAAGTACATCCTTTGAGTTGGATCCAGAGGAGCTTCCTCCAGCCATGGGAGATGGCTGCCAGTCCAGAAGTGTGTGTTGTGGTCCCAAACACACAGGTGTTGAATTCCAGAGCAGCAAAATAGGATCAGAGGGTCTGGATTCAGGTGAGTAGTTAAAACTGTGGAAAGAAGCCCCTCTGGATCCACCCCACTGAAAGCAAAATGCACGGACAGGTGGTGTCCACACTCCTGTGTGCATTCCAGTGCACACAGATTAATTTTGTGGCTGTTCAAAACCTCGGAGACACAAGAGCTGTTGTCACACAAGAGCTGTTGTCAGGCCCTAGTTAGCCAGGTTTTGAGGCTGGCGGTAACGGGCTGGCAGTCCACATGAGCCAGAACCTATAGTGAACAAATATCAGAGGGCCAGAAGTAAATGCTTGGCACAGACAGGGGTCAAGGTTCACAGAAGCAAGCAGGGATTTGGGCAGTGTCTCCACACCAGGAACAAGTTGGTCAGACTGAGCAACAAGTTGTTGTTGTTGTTTAGTCGTTTAGTCGTGTCCGACTCTTCATGACCCCATGGACCAGAGCACGCCAGGCACTCCTGTCTTCGAGCAACAAGTTAGGTGGAGCTTTACTGGGCCTAGAAGACAGGGGAGGACCCTGGGAGTCAGCTGACCCAGGCAGAGTGATGCTGTGACCTAGGTGGTACCATCAAAGCAAAGAGTTTAATGGTTCAAAATCTAATGGTTCAGAATCCAAGGGAAGCTTCATGGTTGACCAACTAAATGCGTTTCATAAAGCTACAGTGTCACAAATTAACTATTCAAAATCAACAATCCTGTTCTCTAATAGAGACGCAGCAGGAAAAACCAACAACAGAGAGTTTAGTTTGCCAGACTTGCAAACAGGGACATCTCTGGGCACATAAAAGACTTGAGTTTACAAGCCCATGACACACAACTGCCTAAAAATTGCGTCTGCTGATTTATGTGTTTAGGCTGACTTAGGTGGGAGGAACAAAATTCTGGCTCTCACTATCAGGGATTTCTCTGAACGATGGCTTTCCTAGCCCCCATCCACTGTCTGTGGTCCTCTACAAATGAAGAAGGAAGATACTGTAGCTAGGTTCTCGTGGCACTGTGATTTGCAGTGTGCCCAGCTGCCATGTAGGCAGAAAATAAAATAAAATGTGAGGGTGGGGAAGAGTGGGAGATCCAAGACCACCTACAATAGCCGTGCAGCGTCTTGACCCCTTCCCCAGGGTGCTCTCCTTGCTTGCAATGGAAACAGAGCTTTTGTGTTTCAGATAGGAAGTCACTGGGTCTATCTGCCAGGAGCCATGGGCTGCTCAGTGCCCTATAATCATCTGCCTATGTACATATTTATGCTTATGCAAAAGTGTTCATATACGACAGCGAGGGGTGTGGGAAATTTTATGTGTAGCTCGTGGTATGGCAGCCCCCATTGTCAACAGCTTTTACCCAGTTCAACTAAACTTCAGAAACACAAACAAACAACCCCCTTTCACCCTAGAATTCAAAAGGACAGCTTTGGGTTCTTTTAGAACAGTGGGAAAGTTACTACGTATTGCTGATAAAGAAAGAGAAACATTTTTATATTTTGACCACAGGGTGGCACTGTAGAACTGAAAAGCAGTAAGACAAAAGCTGTACAAGAACAAGGACGGCACTGAATGGGACCCCAACTCTTATCTGCCCAGTTTTAGGATGCTTAAGATCATCTGACAGTCTTTTAAGCATTACAGAATGTTTAAGTGCAGTATGGTCCCTCATAGCTTTCAATATCAGATGGCCAACAGCTGAATCAGTGACACCTTCCCACCTTTCCCGGGATACCAGGGTTTTAGTGTGGAGGATGCTAAGGGTGCAATCCTATATATGTCCAGTTAGATAAAAGTCCTGCTCAGTTCAGTGAGCTCACTCCCAGAGAAGTGTGTATAACACTGTATTCTCTACTGCCAGTACTGCTGGCATCTCATGCAGAACACCAACAGCCTGTACCATTCTAGTACTAAGTCTCTCACTCGAGGGAGAAATAGAGGGCAGCCACACGAGAAAAAAAGCCTTTTAAGAGGTTCCCCAGTCTGTGGATGCTCTCCCCAGAAGAACACACCTGGCACTATCATCATCAGGGGAGGCAGTTAGAGGCAAACATTTAGGGCAGCCGACGCGGGTGGCGCTGTGGGTTAAACCACAGAGCCTAGGACTTGCCGATCAGAAGGTTGGCGGTTCGAATCCCCACGACGGGGTGAGCTCCTGGTGCTCGGTCCCTGCTCCTGCCAACTTAGCAGTTCGAAAGCACGTCAAAGTGCAAGTAGATAAATAGGTACCGCTCTGGCAGGAAGGTAAATGGCGTTTCCGTGCGCTGCTCTGGTTCACCAGAAGCGGCCTAGTCATGCTGGCCACATGACCCGGAAGCTGTACGCCGGCTCCCTCGGCCAGTAAAGCGAGATGAGCACCGCAACCCCAGAGTTGGTCACGACTGGACCTAATGGTCCCCTTTACCCTTTACCTATTCAACCTGGCATTATTGATTGATTGAATTTATGCAACTGAACAAGTGACCAAGTAGCAGAGCAAGCAATCATGTGGTGTGTAGCAAATGGCAGAGTGACTGACCAAGTGAGCAGCAGACTGACCAAGGGACTGACAAGGTGACCAACCAAGTGATGGAGTGACTGGCCAGACAGTGGAATGATCAAATGTTCAAATGAGCAGCAGAGTGACTGACCAACTGAGGTCCCCCTCACTGAGTGGCTGACCAAGCAAGCAAGCTGCAAAACAAGTGAGGAAATGGTGGAGGGACTGACTGTCTTATATGTAGGGCTGCCTCTGAAGTCTGTTCGGAAACTTCAGCTGGTGCACAATTCAGCTGCCAGATTGCTCACTGGGGCAATAAAATAATAATAATAAAATTCTTGTACTCCACTCATCTGGCTGGGTTGCCCCAGCCACTCTAGGTGGCTTTCAACAGAATGTAAAAGAACGCAACAAAACATCAAACGTTAAGCTTCCCTATACAGGGCTGCCTTCAGATGTCTTCACAAGGTTATATATTGTCATCTCATTGACATCTGATGAGAGGGTGTCCCACAGGGCAGTCCCTCTGCCTGGTTTCCTGTAACTTCACTTCTCACAAAGAGGGAAATGCCAGAAGGCCCTTGAAGCTGGATGCAATCATGATCCGAGACGCTTTTTCACGTGCTTGCTCCACGTGAGGTCCAGAAGGTGGCAACATGAGAATGGGCCTTTCTGCAATGGCTCCCCATCTGTGGACTGCTGACCCCAGGGAGGTTCGTCCGGTGCCTTCATTGCATATCTTTTAAGTCCCAGGCTCTGGAGAGGGGCTGCTTAAAATGGCGCCCGCTCAAGCGCTGCTGCTGCTGGCACCAACAAAGCCCAACCCCTTTTCTCCTCTAGGCAGGCTGGGACCATCCAGACTGGAAAAAGAATTGGTAAACTCAAAAACGAAAATACTTTCCAAAATGTATAGACTCCTCCTTAACAGGGAGGTCAAGGAGGAGGAGGAGGAAAAATCTGTTATGGTCAAATGGGCCCAAGATTTGGCTACAACATCCCAATGACCGCCTGGGAAAAGTTATGGAAGGTCAATATGAAATTCACTGCATGTTACACCCTAAAAGAAAATTTTATGAAGATGCAATTCCGATGGTACCTGACACCACTAAAATTACCTAAAATGTATAAAAATATTTCAAGCAAATGTTGAAATATTTGGGAAGCGTTAGGGTCAATGTTACACATGTGGTGGACATGCAAGAAAATTAAGGAGTTTTTGAACATAATCTAAGATGAGCTTTAAGAAATGATTAAAGTATCCTTCATAAAAAAACCAGAGGCTTTTCCATTAGGGATACTTGGCCTAGACATACCAAAAATCGCGAGAGAAATATTCTTGTATGCTACTGTAGAAGCAAGAATATTAATCGCAATCAATTGGAAAGGAGAGAAAATCCCAACAAAATTGTAGAGACAAAGTAAATTGATCGAGTTTGCTGAACTGGCAAAAATGACAGACAAATTGAGAGGTAATACTGAACAAACATTTATTTGGAAATGGGACATGTATAAAAAAAATCTTAAAGATTATTGTACTAGTATAAATGTGACAGGATTTGAATGACTTCTGTGTTACAATGGATATTTATAAGAGAATATATTATTGACGATTAAAAAGAAAATAGAGATTAATAGTGCACTAGATAAAATAAGAAGTAAATGCATGATGGGGTGGCGGGAAGTCGTAGGGAACTCAAGAATGTACAGTGAACAAATAATGAGATTGTCTTTTTGTATTTCTATTTTGATTTTAAATATATTTCTTTGTTATATCTTTTTAATATGAATAAAGCATTAAAAAAAGAACATATTCAGGAGACATGCTGGGTGGGGGGCAGGAATGTTTTGTTGTGCACGAGACATCCTTGCACTGATTGCTCTTCTTTCTCCTTCTAATATGTAATCCTGGAGTTTGGCAAACTTTAGTCCTTTATGTCCAATTTATTTAAGCATCTTCCACAATTCTTTTAAAGTGGGTCAATAAACTTCATTTATAAAATAAAAATGGGATGAGGGGGGACTGCAAATATTCCACCTGTTTTAACCAACAGTGCTTCTTTTACACCAGTTGAAATAGCCCATAATAATCACAGGATGGTACAGCAACACTTCTGTGGATAATCCTCCGCATGCACCTTGCGTTCCTTGCCATAAACATAGAAGGAGTAAGGTTTTCCATGCCACAAATATTGTACCCTGGTGAGAAGTATCAGCTCAATTGTTTGCCTCTGTAAAAACACAAAGAAGATACTTTTAGGGTCTAAACATCAGTGTATCGTTCACAGAAAAGTTCAAACCTGAATGGCTTTCTTTTATACATAGAAGAATGGCAAGAGTTAGGCACATTCTGAATACGGACATGCTGCAGCCCTATCTGGCAGGTATGGGGAATCTGGGACCCTCCTGACGTTCTTGTCCCAAACCGCTGGGCATGCCTGCTAGGCTTACTTAAGCTGGAGCGCAACAACACCTGAAAAGCCAGAAGTTCCCCATCCCTATTCTCTGACCCACCTATCCCTTCGCCTAGGGTGCTGCCAATGTAGGAACTTGGCCAAACAATATGGAAAAAGCCTACAAAGCTTAGAATGTTTGCAAGGGCACAGGCAATTCTCTTGGACCACAGCACCAAGGCCATCGCCTCAGTGGTGATTCAGTTAATATTCACAGCACTTGCCTGCCTGAGTATCCGCCTTGTAGATGCAAACTGAGCTTGGTGTTGTTCAACGGCATAGCTGGAGGCTTGACTGACGCCAAAATCAGGGAAACTAATCACTGGATATACCTATGGAAACACAAATTCCAAAGACATACAAATAGAAAACTGGAGTCCTGAACGAGGAGAAAGATTGGGCTAGTCATTGTTTTATCACATTGTGTAGACATGAAGCATAGCTGATCTCTAAAATGCAATTGCATACCTCCTGCCTGCACTGAGGACAGGTAAGTAAAATGCAGAGAAAACTACTGTTGCCAATATGAGATGATGAAGCCAGGCTGTTTCTGGGCAGCCCAGTATGTCCCTGTCCAGCCCTCTCTCTTTTACACAAAATTATCAAGAGAGTTCCCTGGGAAGAGGGGTTAGTAAACCACTCTGGGAACTGGAGCCCTAACAACTCTGAGCATCCTTAACCAAAGACAGTTCCCAGGATTCCTTGGGGGAAAGTCATGGCTGTTGAATGTGGTGTGATGCTGTTTTAAACATCTAATGGAAATGGGAGCCAGAGAGAGGTTGGGTTCCCACTTTGGCACTTCTAACGCTCTGGCAGCCCAGTGCTAAAACAAGCCCCAGCGTGGGCCTCCACAGAAAAATGTGTTGCCATTTGACAAATGCACTACTGAAGTGGGCCAAGCGCCACTGTCACCCAACACCAAAATTTCTCCAGTTCTATGACTGGAAGGAGGAGCACAGAGATTGTTCTCCCCTGGGTTGCCCTACCCACATCCTCCCCAGCAGGGAAGAAAGTGGGGAATTGTCCCTGACTTCGTGCAGAGCGATAGGTCCACAAGGTTTGCAATAGTTTGGGAACTATGAGGGTGCTTTATAGAAAATGTATACCCCAGCCTCACACAAACTATATGAATGTTTTCTGGAAATACCATGAAGATGCAAAATCTTCAAATCATGTCTTAACAAATCACTGGGTATGAAAAACTTCTTTTAATCCATTAAATGTATTATTAAGCTATTTGGAAGATTGCGTTTAAACCATCATTCCTGTCTAAATCTATTTTCTGACTGCCACTGTTGGGGTTGGGGGTCAGGAAGCCCTGGTCAGAAGGGTTTCTTAGGATCTAGGATGCAGCCACGATATATATATATCTAACTTGTTATGTCTGAGCTAGAACACAAATCTGTCAAAAAATGGGCATATGGCTAGTTCTAAAGTAGTAGGAACACTGTACGATTTGGCTGTAAGCTACCGAGTAGGCAGAGGCATAGAGTGGGGGGTGCCAGGGGACAATTTTGAGAGGGGGCTCACTACTGACCTGGCGGTGGAGAGCATCCCATCCCAGTTGCAGTGAGATGCGCCCGGCCTCAGCAGCTTCACCTCCGCTGCCAGGTCAGGCCTGACCTGGTAGCGGAGAGCAGGGGGAGAAAGGGCTTATGTTCCGCCACTGCCAGTGGGTTTCCTGAAAGATTCAATTGAACTATAGTGGTACCTCGGGTTAAGTACTTAATTCGTTCCGGAGGTCCGTTCTTAACCTGAAACTGTTCTTAACCTGAAGCACCACTTTAGCTAATGGGGCCTCCTGCTGCTGCCATGCAGCCGGAGCACAATTTCTGTTCTAATCCTGAAGCAAAGTTCTTAACCTGAGGTAATATTTCTGGTTAGTGGAGTCTCTAACCTGAAGCGTATGTAATCTGAAGTGTATGTAACCTGAGGTACCACTGTAGTATCACTTTATGAATGAATGAAAACCTGTTTACAGCCATAGGCCTCTGCAACCTTTCTATCACGCTAAATCTTTAAAAGGCTCTGGATGACTTTACAAACATGTCGCATTCGTACCTGTGTATTTTTGTATGGCTACAATTACTTTTATGATTGTGTGTGTGTTGTGGCCCAGGGTGAGAGAGAGGTTGGAGTGGGGTGGGGAAAGATTTATGCGTCTGGGGGACATTATATGGTGAAATATGCTCCACCGATTAATTAACTGTCAACACTTAAGTTGGTTCCTTTTCAAGTCCTGCCTCTCTTTGCATTACTGCTTTTGCTGAAAGCATTTCATTACCATAGGGCTGTCATCAACAAACAACGTCTCTCCAGTAACCGTTTTGAAGAGTTCGATAGGAAATCCAGATCTTTCATCTGCCACATATTCATAAACGTTGTTCTTCCTATGAAGGCAAAAGGCAGGAGAGTTGCAGTGACAACACAGCACAACGGCCTTCTCAAACCAAACGCTCTCAAAATGGCTCCCCCTGCTATGTAAGCTTTTTACGTGGGGTCAAAGAGCCGGCCCAATCTCCAACATATATCAAACACAGTGCAGTCCCATGGTGGAACTGAACCACATCAGGCGCTGACCATAAATTTATGAAGTCACAAAACTGGCACAGTGCTCAAAGGTAGCCTTCGATGCGGATTGGGCCATACAGCTAACCTAAATGACAAGAGGCCTCAAGCCCATATTTTCGAGATCAATTGAGTAACCATTTCTAGCATCTATACTGGTAGGCAGAGCCAATTTTCCATGTAGTTAGAAGCGGCCTCCCCTTTCCACCACAGTCTATTTTGACATGACTTGCCATTCAACTTGCAGCTCAATGAACGACAGCAGTTGTCCTTTTCCTTCACAATCGTTGCAGACTGTTTTTCCCATACCCGAACACTCCTTGCAACTGTAAATAAAATGTAATAAAACACAAGGTGTGATAAAATGTAATGAAACTACTTGACATAAAGCTTGGTACTTTGTGAGCCCGGCTGAAACACACACACAAAAAGGGAAAGGATAATCCGGCAAAACCAATGGAATAGAGGTTTCTCAGTTCTAGAGCTGGCGTCTTGTTTCATTTTTCTGTTGGGAAATGGTGCCATCTCCTGGGCCTCAGGACGCATAACAAGCAGAGCTTCTTTTTCAGTTAGCAACATTTCCTAGTTTGGCCAATACTAACCAGGGTATGGCAACCCTATTTCTGTTCTCTTGAATATACTTAGCCAACACAGGCACACAGAGACATGCAGTGCGGCATGACCCATAGTTTGGGTTAAGGGCTGGAAATCTGATTTATTTGCTTTCTTCGGATCCTTCTATTTCATACATATCCCTAAGCCTTTCTCTCATATGTATTTTTCCTCCATGGAACTCCCACAGGCTTCCATACGCCCCCCCAACTAGGCACAGACCAGCTTTAGCTTCAGGGACGCTGCTGCACCATCATAGCAACTATATGTACACAGAAGAACTCATAAAGATTAAAAGATTAAAAGGACAGATCACGATATTCTTCACTGCCTGCATGTGCCTGGGACCAATGGGGAGGTGAAAGGTAAGGCCTGCAGGATCTTTTCTCCATTCACTTGAGGGCTGTCTAACTTTTCACACTAATTCAAATTTTGCAAAACAACAGCACACGTCTCTGAATGCAAAAAAAAAATCATGAAACAGAAGAGACTTCCATTTATATTTCTAGTTTTCGGACCGTTACACTATAGCCCTCATTCCAGGGTGCTGCCTTTGGCAACGCCTTTTCCTTTATTTTACATTTGGGCACAAATTCCTTCCCAAGTGCAAAATACATTTGAATCAATTCAGTTACAGAAAGATCTAGGACAATACTTCCTATACTTTTAATTTAAAAAAATTAACTTAGGGTATTTAAAGTCCTTCACATGCAGTATTTCAAACAATTGCACACCTCTGAATGTAAGCTAAGTCTTATTATTCCCATACTGCAGATGTCTCTTTCATCCCGCAGCCAATGAATGAGGCTGAGCACCCATGATACCTATAAAACACTTTCAAAACATATTACTTTCCTCAAAGAATTATGGGGTGCTGTAGTTTGTTGGGAATTTTAATTCTGAGAGGAGGAAACCACAGTGCCCAAAATTCTTTGAGGGAAAGAATGTGCTTTAAAGGTATATAGTGTGTATACAGCCTCAGTTCACAGCAAAGGCAAGATTTGAAGCAAAGACTTCCTGGTCTCTGTTGAACCTATAGCTTGAAGCTCCACCATAAGATTGCCCATGGTATCTCACATATCAGGGGACCAGGAAGGAGTGCAATTGTCACACATAGTGCAACACTCTAACCCCACAGTGAAAATAAAAATGAGCATCTTCTTCATATATTTGCAGATTGACTCACGCACTTTTCAAGTCCACTTCCCATACATAGGTCACATGTTTCATCCACAAACCGGACTCCTCTTCCATGACATCTCCCACACTGTTGCTGTTGGGATTTAAGTTTAGACAAAAGAGCCAGAAATAAGCAGGGTATGTCCAAACAAAACACTCGTTGGGCAAAAACAGATCTCCATGGTCATCTTTAACAAGTAATCACTTCACTACTTTCTCTATCAGTCATTGAGGTGCTATCTGCCAAAGCAAAGATGTCCATCTTGTAACGCCCTGGGAATGTAGATGGAGAGGCCCAAGGCACCACCTTGGTACATATGCCCAATGAGGACATTGTTGCGAAGAGGTGTCCCTATGGGCAAATGGGCCACAGAGTCAGCTGTAACTGCAGACCTGTCAGAAATGTTGGCTAGATCCAAGCCTTCTCAATTCTACCTGCTTTTGGTGGTTCTCAAGACAAGAGAGTCTTGGGTGGCTTGCTTGTGGGAAACAAGGGGGACTATCTCCCCCCACCCCCCACCCCGTGAATCAGATTCCACTCTCCACCAAGTGTATTTTTAATGCCCTGTGAACCTCAAACTGCTGCCATCTGATCTGTTTCATGGAACTCATGAAATGTGGTGCTGAAGTATGAGGAGAAGGGTCAAACCTGAAGACCACTTTATCTTGGTCAAAAATCCAAAGGTCTTCCCTCTGTGACAGAGGACTTCCCTGTCTCATTGACCCAACCTGGCTGATTCCATCCAAGTGTGAGGTGTTGACCTTCTCCTCCTGCTTTCTTAACACTGCCTAGATGAAGCTGGAGATTTCTTGCCTCTTGACAAAAGAAGCTGCCCAGTTCCATCAATCTGTGAATAGTGGCATGGAGCAGGCTGCTCTCAGCAATGCCTTTGATACTCTATTCAATTCCACCATACTTCATCCCTTTCTATTTTCATGAAGCATGTAAAAATGTAGGTTTTTAAAGATAAAAATATAAACTTTTTTCTGAATTAACAGATTAAAAATGGATGGAAGGGTTTTAGTCGTGACTTTTATCAATTTGGGGTAGTATTGCAATGTTTACTTTAATTAATATTTCTCACATCCATGATTATGTAGTCAGTCGTTTTGTTCTCTGTTCTGAGCTTCCAAATATGGAAGAAAAACCAGCATAGAAAACGTATACCCCAGACATCCACTACAATTGCTGTATCAAATATTTACTGGCTTTCTGGTTTATATCTCTTGGGTTCCAATTTTGTTCTACTATTCAACATCCCATCAGCTGTTTAAACAAAAGACATGTTGCTTCCTCCTCCACCTTTTATTTTCTCATCTGTGTTCTAACCTTTCTACAAAACAAAAACTACACACTAAGCACAACTACTTACCTTGCTGTTGCCATTGCATTTATTGCAGTGACGTCTACCAGTTGATCCACATGTCGGGCAAGCCTTCAAAATCAAAGAAAGGAGAACGTTAAAACGGAGCTTTTATTTGGACCTGGGTTGTCTGGAAATACTATCCTGCTCATAATGAGAGCAGGCAATGTTAAGAGAATCTGGTGAGCTTCCATTTGATTTACATTAAACTATGGCCACATTCATAACATACATTCAAAGTGTTATGGTGCCACTTTAAAAAGCCATGGCTCCCCTCCCCCCAAGAATTCTAGGAACCGGAGTTTGTTATGGGTGCTGAACTGCAACTAGACCTTGAAGATTCCCACCCAGGTCTTCTACTGTCAGAAGGTTCGGAATTTCAATCTCAGCCACAGCCTTATGATTTCTGTGCTTGCAGAAATTGGGCTAAGGTAGAACCTAGCTGTTACAGCCAACAAGATGGAGAACACCCAACATAGGCTCTTCCAGTGCACAAACCTTGGGACGGGGTCACAATGTCTTCCATTCCCAGAGCTACCATTTCCAGAGCGAATTAATAAGAATTTCCTCTTCATGGAGAACTCTGGACATAGTACAGTTGTACCTTGGATCCCGAACGCTTTGGTACTTGGACATTTCGGCTCCCAAACACCGCAAACCCGGAAGTGAGTGTTCTGGTTTCTGAACATTTTGGAAGTTGAACGGACTTCCAGAATGGATTCTGTTTGACTTCCAAGGTACGACTGTAGTTCTGTGAAGGGAGCATGCAGCTCCTAACAATGCTCAGCACCTGTAACAAACCACAGCTCCCATAATTCTTTGAGGGAATCTATGAGCGTTTAAATTAGTATGGTGATGCTTTAAATGTATCGTATGACTTTCCTTTCTTGCTTGACTTTCCTTCAGTCATCTCATTTGAATACAAAACTCTTTTACCTCCAAAATTACGCAACTCTCTAGTTACTCGGGTCACATAATGATCCACCTAAATGCCTATACATACATTTCTGCACAAACTCTTACCAGTAAACCTGTGTACAATTTGCAACAACATTACTCTGCCGCTTCTCTCTGCTCTTATATCCCATTATAAATCTGATCGTGAACTTAGTTCCTTCAGTCTGCTGCCTGAGAAACTCCAAAGTGCTGCTTCCCTCTTACGTGACTCAAGCCCACAGTCACTGGCTGCTTCTCATAAATCTCTCCCACAACAGGAACAACTCGGAGATCATAATTGCCTTGTACTTAAGGACAACAGTATAAGCAACAGAGTAAGGACAACAGTATAAGCTACTGGCCGCTAGAGAGTTGGGGAAGCAGTTCCTGACCTCCCTCACAGACACAGCACAAAATCAGGGCCTCAAGCTACAACCCGGCATGTACACTTACCTGGCAGTAAGCCCCACTGAGTTCAATGGGAGTTACCTTGAAGAAAAAAGGCACAGGACTGTGCCAAAGAGGAGGGGAAGGGTTCTGGCCAGACAAAATGCATGGGCCTATGTCAGGCATGTCCAAAGTCCGTCCTGGGGGCCCCTGTGGCAGTTTATTTCCTGGGGTAAAATCCTTTAAAAAAGCTTGACAACTTTGGACTGGAGTCTGGACACCACTGGCCTATGTATACCACCATTTTCATTGATACATTAGCTCTGTACCGTTAATGCTGATGTGTGAGGCACTCTGATTCTCTGGGTTTTCTCTCGGAACATGCCAGGAGAGTCTGCTCTCATATCCCAAGGCAAAGGAGGTGTCCCACGCAGGTAGGAATCTACTGCTCCACCTGGTGTAAGAAAGCTGCACTTACACTACCATCTGGCTTGGCCTCAGAGAAGCTTATGTTTTCCAATGCACAATACAAGCAAAATAAGAGCATGCATATTAGCCGCTACAGCAAAATGATAGTTTGCTATTGGGAGCCAGCTTTCATCATCACGATTGTCACCAGCATTTTAACAATTAATTTACTGCTTAATCAGTCACCTCTAAGCAGTGTACTTCCTCCCCTCACAAGAGAGTGACGTCCTCATCCGTTCTTCCCCATGGTTTACCTTTGTATGGATTACAGTGCAAACTATGCTTCAAAATCAATAGCGTAGCTTCCCATTTTCAAACTATCATTTTCCAGGAGCCTGTGTTGCAAAGGTGCCCTGATTTTAACGCCACCTCTTTCGCTTAACAAACACAAACAAAATTACTTCTTTAAAATTACACCAATTATAAATTTACCGCATTTTTGTTTCCGCAACTTTTCAGTTAATAACTAGAGTGACCTAAATTCTTTTATCTACTTAGAAATATAGACCTATTAGTTTACCTGATCTCACTAAGAAAATCTGTGCTACATATCTAGTATCAATTATGGGCTGCAAGGCAACCAAGGACATATCGTCTTATGAGCAAACAGGCATCCAAGTTGTAAGATCAACAATTGATCACTGCTTCATTTCATGTTGTATTGTACAGAAACATACTTTAAATTGCTCTCAGACTTTGTTTGTGACCTTCGTCAATCTCAGGACGTCTTCTGATACCATACCAAGACAATGACCTCAGAAGAAACAGATAATTTTCTTCTGCACTTTATACAGTACAGTCTCATCTTACCAATGTTTCATTTAAAGTCAGGATGGGTGTCTTTGAGGAACTCTCCCAATTCTACCAAAACTGTGAACGGCATCCATCTTTAGCTTGGATCCTGAACGCCTTGTTGAGTCGAACGTTTTGGCTCCTGAACACCACAAACCAGAAGTGAGTGTTCCGGTTTGTGAACGTTCTTTGGAACCCGAACATATAACGTGACTTCCGTGGCTTCCTGAGGCCAATTGGAAGCCGCGCCTTAGTTTCGGAAAGTTTTAGAAGTTGAACGGACTTCCAGAACGGATTCCATTCAACTTCCGAAGTACCACCATACCTTGTTTTCAGGGCATACAGAAATGGAGAGATAAGGTGGTCTATACTAAAGCCCAGTTCCATCTGATGCTTTCAGATGTTTTAGAACAAAGGTACACAAATATTTTTTAAACGTATCTATCCTTTTGGGTTGAAGGCCTTGTTAAATACTATTATACCGAGTCCTTTACATAATGCATTGAGAAAGCAATAAAAGCTGGCTCCTGTAAAATTCCTCTCAGGTTGCTACCCAAATTCCCACCACCTGCTGACACAGCCTTTTGTGGAGTGGCGGAGCCTTCACAACATCCTCAGCTGCTCAGTGGCCATGGAATTGGGGGTGGGGGCAGGAAAAGCTGGCCTATTGTCACCTGATGACTGCTGTTAGACCAGCTCATGATCCATTGCATCCCAGGCCAGCTCAGCCCCATTCCCACCCTTGGAAACCCATTTCAAGGCCCTCTGCTGGGTATCCACTGGGATAATGTCAACGGGACTCCTGCCTGCCCAACTGGTGACTGGCAAGAGGCCAGCTCAGCCGGCAGAAGTCAAAAGAGAGGCACCACACTGTGAAGGGTTTGGATGGCTCAGTCTGGCCTAAGTGGGGCTGGATTGTAGAGTAGCAAAGCAGCACTTACCCCCATAAGGTTCTGTCTTCCATTCAGAGGATCTTGATTCAGTGAAGGTCTCCAGTTTATACTAAGAAACAACTTTCAAGAATTAAACACTTAAGAAATAGTCAGCAGATTTTAAAAATTGGCTTAGGGAAATTACATAGGGAAGCAACACCTTAAAATGTCTCTGGTTAGAGCCAACACAAAGCAACCACCAAAAAACTACAAAACAGTACAAGTAAAATGCATCTCTTATCCATTAATTCAAAATGGTTATAGATACTAAAAAAACAGAATGTCCCCACCTACAAGTTTTCATGCTAATATAAAAGAACTGCAGATACTGAAAAAATAAATGGCAAAAGCTAATGAAAATAAATCCATAAATGTGTATCAATTTTGAACAGTGCATAGAAATGTTCATGCATAGAAATGTTCATGCTAGCAAAAGCATTGCTTTGAGACAGGCAAGATATCCAGCGATGTTGGTACTAGATTAAAAAGTTCGGAAACATTCATGAAGGTAACAATCCCAAGAAGAACCAGAAATGTGAGTTATCCTTCAGAATCACCTGCCAGCTCTGATATGTCTCTGGAGAAAGGACTTGATCCCATGCCTAGTGAACTTTGTAAAAGTTCTGTCTTTTCAGACAGGTTAGGCCAGGGATGAGGAACTTGCAGCCCTCCAGATGTTTCTGAATTCCAATTCAGCTCCAGCCAACAAAGCTGATGGTCAACTATGATGGATGGAAGCTGGAGTCCATCAACACCTCGAGGACAACAGGTCCCCCAACTCTCGTTGAAGTCATGACCCATGCAGTGGCCAAAGGGAAAATTCAATTTGCAAAATTCTTTCTCTTTATTATTTTTCCTTTATGTGCCTTAAACAAACACAACCTTCTGCTGCACAACAGCACCTATTACATCCACAGTCCAAGTGGGCACCTCATAATTTAGGCAAAAGGGGAACTGCCATCAATTTGCATTGGTAGGTAAATGCCCTATATGAAGTATCCCTAATTTTCACAAATACACTTAGCTATGCCATTGCGGACGGCACAGTAAGATCTGGGGTTAGGAATGAATGATACCAATTATTGTTTGTTGATTATTTGAAAGGACCTTCCACACTCAAGGCAGCTAACCATTAAGAATATAAACATAGTAATCAAAATAAATAAATGACAGCGGCAGTGGCTGGTGTGCTGTAGTTGGGAAGAAGCGCAGAACCACCTTCCCAACACCAGCGTCACTGCCGCTTACCTGGATGGCACTGGGCAAGGTGGTGGTGTGGTTGGGGCAGGTGTGTCGGATTGGCAATGCCTCCACCATACCAGCTGCTCCTGCATAGCTATACTATTACCAATATATACTGCTTACTCTGTAGGTATTGAATAACTGTAGGTCATTAAACACCATCTCTTTGGCTGGGTCTGTGCTGTAGCAGCACTTGCTGGAAGCGTACTGGATAAAAGCTTCTTTGGCCTCATCTTCTGAAATGGCAGGAACACTGTAGGAAGGACCAAAAGGAGGGATAAGCAAAATTGACCGCCAACCTTCCCATGGTCCTCTTTGTCTGGGGTGGGGTGGGACCTCAGGGTCAAGAACCAGATATGCACACTATCTCTCTTTTTTCTGGCCCTCACAACTCTCCCCAGGCCTGGTTAGAATCTGTCTTTGAAGTCTGAAAACACCTCGTGAATTTCAAAATGGAGGCTGCGGAGAGATGTGTTTCTGTGGAAAGTAGCCTATTGAACAAAGGTGAAATCTGCATGCCCTGCTTGGCCCATTTTTGTCTCTGGCCCCACCCACACCACTGTCATGTGACCCTGAGAAGGATGTCCACAACAGAATGCATAACAGTATCCACTTACTTCCACGTTCTTTGGGGCGGCTGTTGCCCACCTCCATGTCCAAGAAACAAGTTAGGTGGAGGCAGGCAATGTTTTCCTCCTGTAAAGGAATGGGGTTTGGGTAAGAACAGCAGGATAAGCAGTTGAGAATGTTCTCAGGTCACATGAGCAACATGCTAAAAGAAAGTTCTTCTTGACAATAGCGGAAAAGAACATTCATGCAGTGGGTGTTGAACTTGGCCAGGTAGGGAATCAGCAACCAGTGCCGATCTTGGAGCGCAGGTGTGAGATGCTGACAAGGCCTTACTCCTGTTAGAAATCATGCTGCAGTATCCTGCACTAACTGCAGTGTCTGGATCAAGCACAAGGGAAGCACCTTAAAAACTATTACAGAATACACCAGGGGGCGGCAAGGTATTACAGAATACACCAGGGGGCGGCAAGGTTTACCTTGCCTGGGCTGGTTCACTCCAGCAGAGATCCTTCTGTGGGCAAGAGCACATGTGCGCATGAGCACGCATGGCTGTGATTTCCGGTGTCTGCGCCTGTGAAAAACGATTTCCGGAGTCTGCATCTGCGCAGACGTGATTATTGGGGTCTGACCATGCGCAGATGCTATTTCCAGCACCACGGAAGCAAGTCCCTGTGCTGCGCTGGTTTAGCGTAGCGGGCGGGGACTCGCCAAGTGGGTGGCTCAGTTTGGGGGTGGCTCGTGGGCCGGTTAAACGACCCCCATGGGCTGCTTGTGGGCCATGGGCCTTAGGTTGCCTACCCCTGGCATACACTTTAGGGAACTAGGGTCCACACCAACAAGTGCTTGCCTGCAGCGGTTGTGCCTTCATAGCCAGATATGTTGCCTGTGTTATACGTAGGAGTATAAGGTCCTGGCATCTGAGCCATGTCTCTTGGAAAGGCGGCACCTACAACAAAGTTAAGGAAAAGGAAGATGTTGAAAGTTGTCATCCCTCAAACATCGTACGGAACAATGAAACCTAAATATAGGATTTCGTATTTATTACACAAGTCATAGGTCAAGGGTTTGGGGCCAGTGGGTACCTTTGGGATTTGAGGAAGTGCCATGGGCACCAGTCACCAAATGTAGGGAGGACGTAGTGATGCTGAGCCAATGCAAACAAGAACTGAGGAGGAAGGGCAAATTTCTCATGCATCATGGATATTTATCAAGACCTTACACAGGCACAAGAGGTGGTGCCAGTGGGCATGCTAGCACCTGCAGCCACATTGGCAACCCCTGGTAAACTAGGATTTAGTGTGACATCTGAATGTTACGCTACCAAGGTTAACAGGGATAATTAATGCCCGCAATGTCTTGCTTTTCATACCGAACGTCCACTGAGCAGATGTCTGTCCAACAGTTCCGTATGTCTGAGTTGGTACTCTAGCAGGAGAAAGTAAAAAAGAGTGTAATGCACAATAACAAATATAAATGAGTGGCTTAGTGTACAAAAGGAGAAATAGATGCAGTCAATTTAAAACCCTTAGAGAGTGCAGTTGTGGATGTGATTTTAACACTGTCAGATGAAGGTCTGAAGTAGTAGGTGCTTAACACTTAATATATAAAGTCAAGCCTGGCTTCATACGACCATTTTTTCAGCAACAAACTGATTGTTTAAAAAAAAGAAATTGTGAGCTGCCGTTTTAGTTGATTTGAAAAGCCCTAAAGCCACAATATAATAATACCTTTATTGGCATAGTATTAGTATTGTAAGTGAATCGTCATAAAGTAGAGAACAAGCTTCTGAGTTCTTGAGAACTCTTTCAACAGACTTTGGGAGTGAGTCCCAATGTTTATCCATTGCCAAATGACAAAGTACATTCTTTTATTTGCCCTGAATCTTCCAGCAATCAGCTACATTTCATGTCCACGAATTCCGGTGTTATGAGAAGGGTAGGAAAACTTTTCTCCATGTGGTACATAACTTTCTAAACATCTATAACTTTATCACTTTTTCTCTAAACTAAAAAGTCCCAAACACTGCAACCTTTCTGCACAGGGGAATTGCTCCTTCCTGTGCAGAAAGTTGCATTTTGATCATTTAGGTTGCCCTTTTTTGAAACTTTTCCTCCTCTCCTCCCTTTTTAAAAAAAACTTAATGTTACTAAGGTTTATAGAGAAAAATACAAAACAAAAAGATATTAAGTTTTGTATTTTTTTGGGGGGGGGATACAAAAAGATACTAAGTTTTGTATCCCCTCCCCTCTTTTCTGAAACTTTTCCAACTTGCAATATCCTGTTTGCAGTGGGGCTTTTACGTTCTCATGTCTGACACCCGGAGGTCGGCATGTTCTGTATCTCAGAGTTAAGGGAATCTCTGCAGACGTACGCATGCTCTGCTTGTCAGAGGTTCCCAGTTCGATCCCCGGTATCCCCAGGCAAGGCTAGGAAAGACTCTTGCCCTGTGTCTCAAGCTCACTTCCAGTGGCTGAGCATCTCCAGGAAGGGCTGGCAAGGAGCCCACCCTGAAACCCTGTGGAGAGCGAGATGGCGTCAGCATACTTCCCTATGTCTCCTCATCAGGGGTGGAGAACCCCCGGTCACATGCCGTATGAGGAAACTTCCCATGTCACTAGGAAAAGAAGCTAATTTCCCGGAGCTATTTGTTCTTGCTTCTGTGGTTTTTGTTGTTTTGGGGAGGTGCTTGGCTTGGGAACGAATTCAAGCCCCGCTAGCTGTGGAGATGAAAGCGGGCCGCTTCCACTGACATGGGCGCGGCGCGGCGCGCACAGCCTAGGGAGCAGAGACAGGAGGGGCGCCTTCCTTCCGCGGCTGCGTTGCCTTGCGCGCTTTTGCGCGCCTCTCCCGTTCGCCCGCAGCAAAAGCGCCTCTGGAAGCAGCTTTTTTCCTGCGCAAAGAAAAAGCCCCCTTTGCAGCTTTCTTGGCAGAAAGAATCAACACGTGGGCAACGGGGACTTTCTTTCCCCTTTACTTCGTTCCAGCATGAATTTAAAGGAATGGCGAGGAGGGAGAGGGTGGGGAGGACGGGCAGCTTTCAAGGGAAGCGGAGAAGGGGGGGGGAGCGGGTCCCGACGAGGGGGATTTTTGCAAAAGGCTCTCACCGGATTCCCTGACGGCCGTCCGCCATCGCTTCTAGCAAACCATCTCGAGCAGGCGAGCAAGCAACCTTTGCCCCCTCTCTCTTTACTTTCTCTTTCCGGATCCCTCATTGGCCAGCCTTGCGCAACTTTCTGTTTCATATAAGTTGCGGAAATGTGGACGTCGGAGAAGCAGAAAAAGGAGGAAGCGAGAGGAAGCCGAAATGGACAGGAGTTCCCCTATTCCTAGGCCCATTCTCATGTTATTTCAGACCCTCCAAGTGTCCCTTTCCCCCCCAAGAACTTCCTTGATTTACAGAAGCCGCCCTGGTTTCTGATTTGATCCCGCTTTCCCTTAGGACAGGCTTCCTCAAACTCGGCCCTCCAGATGTTTTTTTTTTGGGGGGGGGACTACAACTCCCATGATCCCTAGCTAGCAGGACCAGTGGTCAGGGATGATGGGAATTGTAGTCTCAAAACATCTGGAGGGCTGAGGTTGAGGAAGCCTGCCTTAGGATGTCCTTATCTTCATTGGAGAAATGTTGGAGGGGGAGATGAGGGAGCCCCCCCATCAAAGAAATAAATAAAAAACACTTACCTAAAGGCAGAAATTGTAGAAATAATTTGACAGATTTTTCCAAGCACTTGGGGTCAAAAGAAAGTACAGTGGTACCTCGGGTTACATATGCTTCAGGTTACATACGCTTCAGGTTACACACTCCACTAACCCAGAAATAGTGCTTCAAGTTAAGAACTTTGCTTCAGGATAAGAACAGAAATATCAATATCACCATAGTACTCTACACTGTTCATTGGGACAGCAGACCTTTGTATGTTTATTTAACAGGACTGATTATATTAATGCATCTACCCAATACCCATTCAACTGTATAAGTTTATCATGATTCATTGTATACTGTGTATAGAAACAGTACACAAACATGATCTAAATTACAATACTTTCCTTGCCTTTGCCAAAGCAAAGTCACTGATGATATCAACAAGGTACCACTGTATATAAAAATGAGCAAACCAGTGATATTTTAGGGAGCAGGCTAGCAGGCGGGGCCCATTGCTTACATCATAGGAGCCTACGCAACACAAAACACTGTTGCTGTATGTAAGTTTTATTTTATTTGGTTTTTATCTTATATTTTGGAAATGTGCATCCAGGTTTTTTTCCGTTAAATTTTTTGGGGGGCCCCAAGAGAGTGGGGCCCTAAGCTATAGCTTGTTTAGCTTATAGCGGTATGTAAATCTGGCACTGATGGTGACAGGTGGGTGCCCCCTCCCCCACCCCATCATAGATCCTGGCTATGCCTATGTGTAGTGTTATTATTGCATAGGTAAGGTGCAGTAGGGATGCGGGTGGCGCTGTGGGTTAAACCACAGAGCCTTCTTTTTAAAAAAACAAAACACTTATTTTTTTAAAAATGTCCAGTAGCCCCTTAGAGACCAACTGAGTTTGTTCTGGGTACTATATTGAAGAAAAGCATGCTCTTCAATACATGTATATGGTATTATATGTTAATAGAAGACAGCATGCTAATAATCCTGACATTCTTTTTTAACCATCTTTGCTTGCTGATGTTTGTCAGTGTGGGATCAATGTTGACTTTTTAGTGGCGTGCCAGGATGATGTGTCAGCTACTGAGAATTGCCTCACTCCAGGAAAACTCAGGATTTGCCAGATAATCCACAGTTGTCTTCTCAAAATAAGTCTCACTGAGTTCAGTGAGTACATTTGCCACAACTAACATGTTCTTAAGTAGACAACCTACTTAAAATCAATTTATGTTCTTTCCTGTGAAAGGCGTGCCTCTTTCCTTGGCACGTTTACAAAGAAGCAAGTCTCTCTTGGCTCAGTGGAACTTATTTCACACAGAATTGTAGACTTAGGCACAGCTTACTTTACATGGATGGGACAAACATTATTCTTTGAAAGGCAAAGTAAGCGTGACAATAATTTCCACTCCTTCAGCAAGCTCCCCCTGAGCAGAAGCAACCCATCTATGAGAAGTGTCCAGGGCTTTTTTCAGGCAGAAAATGCCTCTCAGGTAGGCTCCAGAAGTGGGGCGAGAGACCTGACCAGTCTCAGCCATACACAACAATCTTGCCATACACAACTCTTAAAACAGCATTTTGAATCATTTTACTGCATTGCCGTTATCAATTTGTTGTTGCTGTTGTCTAGGCCAAATGTGGGAACTGTGTGCTGATTATTTCTCAAAGCAAGCATCTGCCAAACACATGCCAACACTTATTTTAATAAGAATTAACAATGTGCTTTTAATTGTCAGTTTCATTTTGCAAGTGGGCACTCTTCCTATACTAGGAGCTGCAAAATCAGACCCGGCTATGATGTCTTTCCCACATCCAGGAGACTGATGCTTCCTCCCCTCACCTCAGGCAACTTACCCCCACTATGCACCATCTGCAGGTTAAAAGGCCTACCCAAGAAATCAAAGTGACATTGTTGCCTGAGCCCTGCAAAACTCTGAGATGGGTCCAGAGTTTCAGGCTACTTCAGTTCAGACCATTTTGGACCAAGGTCATGATATTTTGGAGGTGGTCTGTAGATCTAAAAAAACCCAATAGGCTGCTTCACCTTGGAATTTCATCTTTGTCCCAAACAAAGAAATGCCTGGTCAGTTGCCCTCATGTCCTGCTATTGGGCTTCCCAGAGGTATTCAGTTAGGCACTGAAGCTTTTGCCAAAGGGCATGGCAACCATTCACCGAGTGCTTCTTATTGTCACCTCTGCAGGTGACAATCCTCTATGCCACTATTCTTTCACTTGTGTCCATTAAGGTGAGTCACAAAAGCAGAACTATATTAATATTTGTTTAAAAATATATTTTTGGACTTAACGTGTGGGTCCCAAGTCTGAAAAACAAAATACCCTATGCAATCAACAAACAAACAAATCAATAGAAACCAATGATGATGACGACGACAATAACAATAACAGTAATAGCGATAATAACGATAATAAATAGTTTATAGTTATACCGAAATTAAAATGAGCAATAACCCAAACTAAACATTTAACCAACACCAACCCAACAAAAACAAAACAGAGGAACCAAAATTAGAACTGTTTAAAACATTTAAAAACATTTTAGCCAGTTGCCCCAACCCAGGAGTTGTTCCAGCAACGTCACTCTGGCCTCCCAGGAGCCTTTGAGCTGTTCAAGGTGCTACTGGGCCTGGCCCACTAGGCAAGGTGGAAAGGGGCCTTGCAGCAGGGAGCAGGTCTTTCTTCCAGCACTCAGGAAGCACTTACACTTAGTGATAAAGCATTCTAAACAGTCACCACACACCAGTGCAAATTGCCTACATGGTATTAACAATCTTCTCAGTACTGTTGGAAGTGCTGTGGAAAATGAGGCCCCTTTTCCCATCTATGATGGGACTGCCCACCAGTATTCAAATTCTAGACAATGGTTTGTCAAGAAGTGACCAAAATACTTAAACCAGAGCTTTCCAAACTCTGTGTTGCAACACTAGTGTGCCAGCTGCAGTTAGGTAGGTATTTTTTGGAAAGCTCTGACTTAAACACTCCATTCCAGCTTTATTGCAGTCTGTTGCTCAATCAGTTGAAAGAGTTCAGTTCTCAGGAAGTAAGCAGGAAAGAGAGTCCCCGTTGCCCTCGTGTTGCTACTTTCTGCCAACGCGTAGGGGAAAGCTGCAAATGGGGCTTTTTTGTGCAGGAAAAAGCTGTTTCCAGAGGCGCTTTTGCTGCGGGCGAACGGGAGGGGCGCGCGAAGGCGCGCATGGCAACGCAGCCGCGGAAGGTCGCGGTCCCTCCGGACTCTCCTCGGTGGAGGCCGCCCGCCTTCTTCTCCACAGCTAGCAGGGCTTGAAATCGTCCCCCAGCCAAACACCAAAGCTAAAATAAATGGTTTGAGAAAATTAGCTTCATACTTCTATTTTAAACAATCAGTTGGTTGGCACCTACTGCCTTAGACATTCATCTGTCAATGATAGAATCACATCCACAACTGCACTCTCTAAGGGTCCCTAGTTTTTAAATTGACTGTATCTATTTCTGCTTTTCGTACACTAAGCCACTCATTTATATTTCTTATCGTGCATTACACTCTTTTTCACTTTCTCCTGCTAGAATCCCAACTCAGACATACAGAACTGTTGGTCAGACATCTGCTCAGTGGACTTTCGTTATGAAAACCAAGTCATCACAGGCATTAATTATCCCTGTTCACCTTGGCTCCATTCAGATGTCACCCTAAATCCTAGTTTACCAGGGGTTGCCAACGTGGCTGCAGGTGCTAGCATGACCACTGGTACCACCTCTGGTGCCTGTGTAAGATCTTGATAAATATCCATGATGCATGAGACATTTGCCCTTCCTCCTCAGTTCTTGTTTGCATTGGCTCAGCATCGCTACGTTGTGCCTACATTTGGTGACTGGTGCCCATGGCACTTTCTCAAATCCCAAAGGTACCCACTGGCGCCAAACCCTTGACCTATCACTTGCATAATAAAGATTAAATGCTATGTGTAGGTTTCAGTGTTCCGTACGATTCATTATATGTTTGAAAGATGACAACGTTTAACACCTTCCTTTTCCTTAACTTTGTTGTAGGTGCCGCCATTCCTAGAGACATGGCTCGTATTTATGTTGCTCCTATGTATAACACAGGCAAGATATCTGGCTATGAAGGCACAACCGCTGCAGGCAAGTACAAATACAAGCGGTGTACTTGTTGGTGGGGACTCTAGTTCCCTAAAGTGTATGCTGTAATACAAGGTGCTTCCCTTGTGCTTGGTCCAGAAACTGCAGTTAGTGCAGAATACTGTAGCATGATTGCTAACAGGAGTAAGGCCTTGTCAGCGTTTCACACCTGTGCTCCAAGATCTGCACTGGTTGCTGATCCTCTACCTCAGTGTTCCCCAACCTTGGGCCTCCAGCTGTTTTTGGACTACAATTCCCATCATCCTTGACCACTGGTCTTGCTAGCGAGGGATGATGGGAGTTGTAGTCCAAAAACAGCTGGAGGCCCAAGGTTGGGGAACACTGCAGTCTACCTGGCCAAGTTCAAGTGTTGCTATTAGTATATAAAGCCCTTAACAATTTGGGACATAGCTGTCAACATTTCCCTTTTCTTAAGAGAAATTCCCTTATTCCGAATAGGATTCCTCGCAAGAAAAGGGAAAAGTTGACAGCTATGATTTGGGACCAGTTTACCCACGTGTGCCCACTTCATGAATGTTCCTTCCCGTTATTGCCAAGGAGAACTTTCTTTTAGCATGTTGCTCATGAGACCGGAGAACATTCACAACTGCTTATCCTGCTGTTCTTACCCCAACCCCATTCCTTTACAGGAGGAAAACATTGCCCGCCTCCACCTAACTTGATTCGTAGACATGGGAATGGGCAACAGCCACCCCAGAGAAAGTGGAAGTAAGTGGATACTGTTATACATTCTGTTGTGGACCACCTTCTGAGGGTCACATGACAGTGGTGTGGGTGGGGCCAGAGACAAAAATGGGCCAAGCAGGGCATGCAGATTTCACCTTTGTTCAGTAGGCTAGTTTCCACAGACACTCACGCATCTCTCCCCAGCCTCCATTCAGAAATTCACGAGGTGTTTTCAGACTTCAAAGACATATTCTAACCAGGCCTGGGGAGAGTTGTGAGGGCCAGAAGAAAGAGAGATGGCATGCATATTTGGTTCTTGACCCTGAGGTGTGTCCCCCCCACCCCAGACAAAGAGGACCATGGGAAGGTTGGAGGTCAATTTTGCTTATCCCTCCTTTTGGTCCTTCCTACAGCGTTCCTGCCATTTCAGAAGATGAAGCCAAAGAAGCTTTTATCCAGTATGCTTCCAGCAAGTGCTTCTACAGCACAGACCCAGCCAAAGAGATGGTGTTTAATGGGCTACAGTTATTCAATACCTACAGAGTAAGCAGTATATATTGGTAATAGTATAGCTATGCAGGAGCAGCTGGTATGGTGGAGGCAGAGATGCCCTCTCAATGCTGGTATTGCCAGTCCAACACACCTGCCCCAACCACACCACCACCTTGCCCCAGTGCCATCCAGGTAAGCCGCAGTGATGCTGGTGTTGGGAAGGTGGTTCTGCGCTTCTTCCCAACTACAGCACACCAGCCAATGCTGCTGCCATTCATTTATTTTGATTACTATGTTTATATTCTTAATGGTTAGCTGCCTTGAGTGTGGATGGTCCTTTCAAAGAATAAACAAACAATAATTGGTATCATTCATTCCTAACCCCAGATCTTACTCTGTTGTCCGCAATGGCATAGCTAAGTGTCTATGTGAAAATTAGGGATACTTCATACAGAGCATTTACCTACCAATGCAAATTGATGGCAGTTCCCCTTTTGCCTAAATTATGAGGTGCCCACTTGGACCGAGGAAGTAATAGAGCACCTGAAGTTATTCTGTGGTGCAGCAGAAGCTTGTGTTTGTTTAAGGTACATAAAGGAAAAAGAATGAAGAGAAAGAATTTTGCAAATTGAATTTTCCCTTTGGCCACTGCATGGGTCACGACTTCAACCAGAGTTGGGGGACCTGTTGTCCTCGAGGTGTTGATGGACTCCAGCTTCCATCCATCATCGTTGACCATCAGCTGTGTTGGCTGGAGCTGAATTGGGTCAAGGAGACAGGGAAGTCCTCTGTCACAGAGGGAAGACCTTTGGATTATTGACCAAGGCAAAGTGGTCTCCAGGACTGACCCTTCCCCTCATACTTCAGCACCACGTTTCATGAGTTGCAGGAAACAGATCTTCTAATAATTTTTTTATCTCAGATGGCAGCAGTTTGAGGTTCACAGGGCATTAAAAATACACTTGGTGGAGAGTGGAATCTGATTCACGGGGTGGGGGGGGGAGAGATAGTCCCCTTTGTTTCCCACAAGCAAGCCACCCAAGACTGTCTTGTCTTGAGAACCACCAAAAGCAGGTAGAATTGAGAAGGCTTGGATCTAGCCAACATTTCTGACAGGTCTGCAGTTAAAGCTGACTCCGTGGCCCATTTGCCCATAGGGACACCTCTTCGCAACAATGTCCTCATTGGGGATATGTACAAAGGTGGTACCTTGGGCCTCTTCATCTATTTCCACAGGGCGTTAGAAGATGGACATCTTTGCTTCGGCAGATAGCACCTGAATGAGTGATAGAGAAAGTATTGAAGTGATTCCTTGTCAAAGATGATCGTGGAGGTCTGTTTTTGCGCAATGAGTGTATTGTTTGGCGATACCCTGCTTATTTCTGGCTCTTTTGTCTAAAATTAAATCCTAACAGCAACAGTGTGGGAGATGTCATGGAAGAGGAGTCCGGTTTGTGGATGACACATGTGAACAATGTTCGGGAAGTGGAATTGAAAAGTGCGTGAGTCAATCTGCAAATATATGAAGAAGATGCTCATTTTTATTTTCACTGTGGTGTTAGAGTGTTGCACTATGTGTGACAATTGCACTCCTTCCTGGTCCTCTATATGTGAGATACCATGGGCAATCTTATGGTGGAGCTTCAAGCTATAGGTTCAACAGATGATAGGTTCACACGTATACTGTCCCAATACATGCATGTGTAAATATCTACTTTTCTCTTGTTACTATAGCTCAGTTGCTCAGAGACTGAGGCAAAGACCAGAAAGTCTTTGCTTCAAATCTTGCCTTTGCTGTGAACTGAGGCTGTATACACACTATATACCTTTAAAGCACATTCACAGCACATTCTTTCCCTCAAAGAAGTCTGGGCACTGTGGTTTTCTCCTCTCAGAATTAAAATTCCCAACAACGCCCAACAAACTACAGCACCCATAATTCTTTGAGGAAAATGATATGTTTTGAATGTGTTTTATAGATATCATGGGTGGTCAGCCTACTCATTGGCCTTGGGAAAGCTGCAGGATGAAAGAGACACCTGCAGTATGGGAATAATAAGACTTAGCTTACCTTCAGAGGTGTGCAAATGTTTGAAATACTGCATGTGAAGGACTTAAAATACCCTAAGTTAAATTTTTAAAATTAAAAATATAGGAAGTATTGTCCCAGATCTTTCTGTAACTGAATTGCACTTGGGAAGGAATTTGTGCCCAAATGTAAAATAAAGCAAAAGGAGTTGCCTAATGGCAGCACCCTGGAATGAGGGCTATAGTCTAATTGTCTGAGAAACTAGGGGGGGAAATGGAAGTCTCTTCTGTTTCATGATTTTTCGTATTCAGAGACGTGTACAGTTGTTTTGCAAAATTTGAATTAGCGTGAAAAGTTAGCATGAAAAGATATGCGATGATGATGCAGCAGCCTCCCTGAAGCTAAAGCTGAACTGTGCCTAGTTGGGGGATGTATGGAAGCCTGTGGGAGTTCCATGGTGGAAAAATAAATATGAATGAAAGGCTGCCTTGGGGATATGTATGAAATAGAAGGATCCGAAGAAAGCAAAAGAAGCAGATTTCCAGCCCTTAACCCAAACTATGGGGCATGCCACACTGCATGTCTCTGTGTGCCTGTGTTGGCTAAGTGTATTCAAGAGAGCAGAAATAGGGTCGCCATCCCCTGACTAGTATTGGCCAAACTGGAAAAAGTTGCTAACTGAAAAAGAAGCTCTGCTTGTTATGCGTCCTGAGGCCCAAGAGATAGCGGCATTTCCCAACAGAAAAACGAAACAAGAAGACAGCTCTAGAACTGAGAAACCTCTATTCCATTGGTTTTACCAGATTATCCTTCCCTTTTTGTGTGTGTGTTTCAGCCGGGCTCACATACCGAGTAGTTTCATTACATTTTATCGCACCTTGTGTTTTATTACATTCTATTTATAGTTGCCAGGAGTGTTCTGGTATGGGAACAACAGTCTGCAACGGTTGTAAAGGAAAAGGAAAACTGCTGTCGTTCATTGAGCTGCAAGTTGAATGGCAAGTCTTGTCAAAATAGACTGTGGTGGAAAGGGGAGGCCGCTTCTAACTGCGTGGAAAATTGGCTCTGCCCATAGGCGCCGACTCCATGGGGCCTGAGGGGGCCCGAGCCCCCTCAAAAATTCGTTTGGGGGGGCTCTGCCCCCCCAATAATTTAAGAAAATTATTAGGCACCTTGCCAAAAACCGCGCAGGGGACTCCGGCGCGCGCCTCCCAAAGTGACCGGGAGCTCCTGAGAAGGGGCGGGCAGGTCGGTCAGTCAGAGGAAGACCCCAGCGGCGGGACTTTAGAAAGGAATGGAGCCGCGGGGCTGAGGAACGGCGTATTCGTCGCCGGCAAGGGACCGGGGTGAGGGGAGAATGGAGGGGACGGGAGTTCCCGCCGCCGGAGCGGGGCTTTTTTTCTGGGTTCGGCTAAGGTGACGTTGGTAGGAGGGGGTGGCCGCCTCCCGGCGCGAAGCCTGGGGAGGGCAGGCCGGTTCTTGCATGCAAAAGCACCACTGCCATCCTGCCGCCAGTATGGACCCCGGTATGGGCCCCCCCAATATTTTTTATAAGTCGGCGCCCCTGGCTCTGCCTACCAGTATAGATGCTAGAAATGGTTACTCAATTGATCTCGAAAATATGGGCTTGAGGCCTCTTGTCATTTAGGTTAGCGTATGGGGCTAAATGAGGCACTGCTCTGGCTCAATCTGCGCCGACGGCTACCTTTGAGCATTGTGCCAGTTTTGTGACTTCATAAATTTATGGTCAGCGCCTGATGTGGTTCAGTTCCCCCATGGGACTGCACTGTGTTTGATAATTAATGCCTGTGATGACTTGGTTTTCATAACGAAAGTCCACTGAGCAGATGTCTGACCAACAGTTCTGTATGTCTGAGTTGGGATTCTAGCAGGAGAAAGTGAAAAAGAGTGTAATGCACGATAACAAATATAAATGAGTGGCTTAGTGTACGAAAAGCAGAAATAGATACAGTCAATTTAAAAACTAGGGACCCTTAGAGAGTGCAGTTGTGGATGTGATTCTATCATTGTCAGATGAATGTCTAAGGCAGTAGGTGCCAGCCAACTGATTGTTTAAAATAGAAGTATGAAGCTAATTTTCTCAAACCATTTATTTTAGCTTTGGTGGGGGGTTTTTTGGGGGTTGGCTGGGGGACGATTTCAAGCCCTGCTAGCTGTGGAGAAGAAGGCGGGCCACCTCCACCGAGGAGAGTCCGGAGGCTGCGTTGCCTTGCACGCCTTCACGCGCCCCTCCCGTTCGCCCGCAGCAAAAGCGCCTCTGGAAACAGCTTTTTCCTGCGCAAAAAAGCCCCATTTGCAGCTTTCCCCTACGCGTTGGCAGAAAGCAGCAACACGAGGGCAACGGGGACTCTCTTTCCTGCTTACTTCCTGAGAACTGAACTCTTTCAACTGATTGAGCAACAGACTGCAATAAAGCTGGAATGGAGTGTTTAAGTCAGAGCTTTCCAAAAAATACCTACCTAACTGCAGCTGGCACACTAGTGTTGCAACACAGAGTTTGGAAAGCTCTGGTTTAAGTATTTTGGTCACTTCTTGACAAACCATTGTCTAGAATTTGAATACTGGTGGGCAGTCCCATCATAGATGGGAAAAGGGGCCTCATTTTCCACAGCACTTCCAACAGTACTGAGAAGATTGTTAATACCATGTAGGCAATTTGCACTGGTGTGTGGTGACTGTTTAGAATGCTTTATCACTAAGTGTAAGTGCTTCCTGAGTGCTGGAAGAAAGACCTGCTCCCTGCTGCAAGGCCCCTTTCCACCTTGCCTAGTGGGCCAGGCCCAGTAGCACCTTGAACAGCTCAAAGGCTCCTGGGAGGCCAGAGTGACGTTGCTGGAACAACTCCTGGGTTGGGGCAACTGGCTAAAATGTTTTTAAATGTTTTAAACAGTTCTAATTTTGGTTCCTCTGTTTTGTTTTTGTTGGGTTGGTGTTGGTTAAATGTTTAGTTTGGGTTATTGCTCATTTTAATTTCGGTATAACTATAAACTATTTATTATCGTTATTATCGCTATTATTGTTATTGTCGTCGTTATCATCATCATCATTGGTTTCTATTGATTTGTTTGTTTGTTGATTGCATAGGGTATTTTGTTTTTCAGACTTGGGACCCACACGTTAAGTCCAAAAATATATTTTTAAACAAATATTAATATAATTCTGCTTTTGTGACTCACCTTAATGGACACAAGTGAAAGAATAGTGGCATAGAGGATTGTCACCTGCAGAGGTGACAATAAGAAGCACTCGGTAAATGGTTGCCATGCCCTTTGGCAAAAGCTTCAGTGCCTAACTGAATACCTCTGGGAAGCCCAAGGGGGATTTTATACTCTTTACCAATGGAAATTTAATCTTTTACAAAAGGCTTTCCAAGACTTCAGCTTACAAACTCCTTGCCTCAGTCTATTTACAAATAGGGAAGGCGGACTTCCTGTTTTGAACCTCCCCGTTTCGATGCCAAATTAAACGTTTAAAATCCGATTCTCCCGTATCAGCTCTACTCACGGGTAATTACTTTGGAGTCAAATTGTCCACAGGAAAAAGTCAGTGCTCTCCGGCAACAGCTATGCGGCTTCGCTCCATGGAAGAAGCAGACAATTCGAAGCACCGCGCCACTCACCCCACGTCGCTCTGGGTCCCTGAAATCAGGTCCCCCCGCGAGTAGGGGAGGCGCAAAAGGTGCCCACCGAATCCCACGTTCACAGGCTTCTCCCGCCTGTGATTTTTACGGGCCTCCGCCTTCGCCGCGGCGGTATAGACCCAAATTCCCACGGGGCAAGTTCCTCCCAATCCGAGGAACTCCGCCATTGCCGGAGGCACCAACCCGGAGGCCTCCCTCCAGATTATCAGGAATGTATAAAAAATTGGCGAATGCTTGTGGGAGATGTGGAGGAAATAAAGGTGACATGATCCAAATGTGGTGGATGTGTGAAAAGATTAAGATTTTTTTTTTGGGGGGGGGGGGAATATACGATGAATTTAAAAAGATGATGGGGATAACTTTTACTAAAAAACCGGAAGCATTTCTATTAAGTATTATAGATAAAGAGATCCCAAAAAATCTAAGAGAGGTATTCTTGTACGCAACCGCAGCGGCTCGTATACTTGTGGCCAAGGGATGGAAAGATCACAAGGCTCCAGAAATAACAGATTGGCAAATCAAATTACAGGAATTGGTGGAGATGGCTCAACTGACTAGTAAACTCAGAGGAAACTCAAAGTAAAAATTTGCGGAAAAATTGGATGGTTATAGAAGATATGTTCAAAAATACAATAAAAGTTTTGACACCGGGCTAGCATTCGAATGATAAAGGAACTAAAAAGAGGTGGATAACAATTAAGGATTTATTATGTTTTCAGAATGTATTAGAAAAATTATATAGAAAGGTTTATTGTTTTGTGTACATTCAAATATAAGATAAAATATATGCAAAGGGACTTGACAGGAAGCCAAAGTCGAAGAAAAGAGTTTGGAAGATAAAAAGGGGGGAAAATTTACTTTCATTATTATCATTTTGTGTGCGGGTGTGGGTGTGTGGGTGTCTGCACATATGTGTGTTGTTGTATGCCATGTTTGGGAGGAAATAAGACGGTAAATAACAAATAACAAACTAAATATCGATGTATGTAATTTTTATTTCTTAATTATATTTAGTGGTAGTATGGCTGTATTGTTTTTTGTAACATAAAATCATTCAATAAAAATTATTAAAAAATAATAATAATAATCACAGGATGGTACAGCAACACTTCTGTGGATAATCCTCCGCGTGCACCTTGCGTTCCTTGCCATAAACATAGAAGGAGTAAGGTTTTCCATGCCACAAATATTGTACCCTGGTGAGAAGTATCAGCTCAATTGTTTGCCTCTGTAAAAACACAAAGAAGATACTTTTTAGGGTCTAAACATCAGTGTATCGTTCACAGAAAAGTTCAAACCTGAATGGCTTTTTTATACATAGAAGAACGGCAAGAGTTAGGCACATTCTGAATACAGACATGCTGCAGCCCTATCTGGCAGGTATGGGGAATCTGGGACCCTCCTGACGTTCTTGTCCCAAACCGTTGGGCATGCCTGCTGGGCTTACTTAAGCTGGAGCGCAACAACACCTGAAAAGCCAGAAGTTCCCCATCCGTATTCTCTGACCCACCTATCCCTTCGCCTAGGGTGCTGCCAATGTAGGAACTCGGCCAAACAGTATGGAAAAAGCCTACAAAGCTTAGGATGTTTGCAAGGGCAGACCGATGGAGGCCAGCAGGTGTATGAATTTCACTATGACCCTGCATGGGGGAAGGAAACGCTCCAGGAAATTCTCTTGGACCACAGAACTGAGGAACATTGCCTCAGTGGTGATTCGGTTAATATTCACAGCACTTGCCTGCCTCAGTATCCGCCTTGTAGATGCAAACTGAGTTTGGTGTTGTTCAACGGCATTGCTGGAGGCTTGACTGACGCCAAAATCAGGGAAACTAATCACTGGATATATCTATGGAAACACAAATTTCAAAGACATACAAATAGAAAACTGAAGTCCTAACCGAGGAGCAAGAGCAGGCTAGTCATTGTTTTACCACATTATGTATAGCTGATCTCTAAAATACAACTGCATACCACCCAAGAAGAGCCTGCACTGCGGACAGGTAAGTAAAATGCAGAGCAAACTACTATTGCCAATACAAGATGATGAAGCCAGGCTGTTTCTGGGCAGCCCAGTATGTCCCTGTCCAGCCCTCTCTCTTTTACACAAAATTATCAAAAGAGTTCCCTGGGAAGAGGGATTAGTAAACCACTCTGGAAACTGGAGCCCTAACAACTCTGATTATCCTTAACCAAAGACAGTTCCCAGGATTCCTTGGGGGAAAGTCATGGCTGTTGAATGTGGTATGATGCTGTTTTAAACATCTAATAGAAATGGGAGCCAGAGAGAGGTTGGGTTCCCACTTTGGCACTTCTAACGCTCTGGCAGTCAAGTGCCAAAACAAGCCCCAGCGTGGGCCTCCACAGAAAAATGTGTTGCCATTTGACAAATGCACTACTTAAGTGGGCCAAGCGCCACTGTCACCCAACACCAAAACACCATGACTGGAAGGAGGAGCACATGCATGTCACAGTCATACCTGTGTATTTTTGTATGGCTACCATTACTTTTATGATTGCGTGTGTGTTGTGGCCCAGGGTGAGACAGAGGTTGGAGTGGGGTGGGGGAAGATTTATGTCTCTGAGGGACATTATATGGTGAAATATGCTCCACCGATTAATTAATTGCCAACACTTAAGTTGGTTCCTTTTCAAGTCCTGCCTCTCTTTGCATTACTGCTTTTGCTGAAAGCATTTCATTGCCATAGGGCTGTCATCAACAAACAATGTCTCTCCAGTAACCAGTTACAGATGGGTAGCCGTGTTGGTCTGCCATAGTCAAAACAAAAAAAATTCCTTCCAGTAGCACCTTAAAGACCAACTAAGTTAGTTCTTGGTATGAGCTTTCGTGTGCATGCACACTTCTTCAGATACACTGAAACAGAAGTTGCCAGATCCAGTAACCGTTTTGAAGAGTTTAATAGGAAATCCAGATCTTTCACCTGCCACATATTTATAAATGTTGTTCTTCCTATGAAGGCAAAAGGCAGGAGAGTTGCAATGACAACCTGCAGCCTTTCTTTGTTTTCACAGCACAACGGCCTTCTCAAACGAAACGCTCCCAAAATGGTTCCCCTGCTATGTAAGCTTTTTACGTGGGGTCAAAGAGCCGGCCCCACTAAACATTTAACCAACACCAACCCAACAAAAACAAAACAGAGGAACCAAAATTAGAACTGTTTAAAACATTTAAAAACATTTTAGCCAGTTGCCCCAACCCAGGAGTTGTTCCAGCAACGTCACTCTGGCCTCCCAGGAGCCTTTGAGCTGTTCAAGGTGATACTGGGCCTGGCCCACTAGGCAAGGTGGAAAGGGGCCTTGAAGCAGGGAGCAGGTCTTTCTTCCAGCACTCAGGAAGCACTTACACTTAGTGATAAAGCATTCTAAACAGTCACCACACACCAGTGCAAATTGCCTACATGGTATTAACAATCTTCTCAGTACTGTTGGAAGTGCTGTGGAAAATGAGGCCCCTTTTCCCATCTATGATGGGACTGCCCACCAGTATTCAAATTCTAGACAATGGTTTGTCAAGAAGTGACCAAAATACTTAAACCAGAGCTTTCCAAACTCTGTGTTGCAACACTAGTGTGCCAGCTGCAGTTAGGTAGGTATTTTTTGGAAAGCTCTGACTTAAACACTCCATTCCAGCTTTATTGCAGTGTGTTGCTCAATCAGTTGAAAGAGTTCAGTTCTCAGGAAGTAAGCAGGAAAGAGAGTCCCCGTTGCCCTCGTGTTGCTGCTTTCTGCCAACGCGTAGGGGAAAGCTGCAAATGGGGCTTTTTTGCACAGGAAAAAGCTGTTTCCAGAGGCGCTTTTGCTGCGGGCGAACGGGAGGGGCGCGTGAAGGCGTGCAAGGCAACGCAGCCTCTGGACTCTCCTCGGTGGAGGTGGCCCGCCTTCTTCTCCACAGCTAGCAGGGCTTGAAATCATCCCCCAGCCAACCCCCAAAAAACCCCCCACCAAAGCTAAAATAAATGGTTTGAGAAAATTAGCTTCATACTTCTATTTTCCCATCTATGATGGGACTGCCCACCAGTATTCAAATTCTAGACAATGGTTTGTCAAGAAGTGACCAAAATACTTAAACCAGAGCTTTCCAAACTCTGTGTTGCAACACTAGTGTGCCAGCTGCAGTTAGGTAGGTATTTCTTGGAAAGCTCTGACTTAAACACTCCATTCCAGCTTTATTGCAGTCTGTTGCTCAATCAGTTGAAAGAGTTCAGTTCTCAGGAATTCTTGACATGGATGCTGGCAGAAGATCAATTGCCCCCAGATGGAAAACATTACAGAATTTGCGACTTTTGCTTTGGTATAATAATATGTGGAGTTTAACATTAGCTGAAAAAGCAGCTCATAAATTATGTGTTGCCAAAGGCCTGGAGCATCCTGAAAAATTCTGGTGAGATTTTATCTTATAAGCAAGAAACACAGACACACAGGACTCCCTCTCCACAGTGCAACGTGAAATTTGGTTTTCCTAATGGTCTTAAGTACTTAAGTGCCAACCTAATATTAAATCTATTTCAGATATACTGTGCTGCTTTATGAACTTTCATTATTTTCATTATTTTCATTGTATTGATTGCTTTAATTTACTTCAATAAAATCTTTTTTAGAATTCTGTGCAGATTAAGCAATATAGGAAAGTTAAAGAAGGAATAAAATGTGTGCTGCAAAGGAGATTACAATGAAATGCTTTAAGGGTCAGTCTTTCAGTCTCCAGCAGGGACCATGAAGAACATCAGCAACAGGAGGGCAATGGGGACTCTTTCCTGTTTACTTCCTTCCAGAGTGAATTAAAAGGGATGCCGAGGAGGGTGAGGGTGTTTCGTTCGTTCGTTTTGTTTTTTTGGAGGGGCTTGGCTTGGGGACGAATTCAAGCCCCGACCCTGGGAATGTGAGAAAATCAAAAGCATTTTTGCGCCTAAGTGCGCGCGCCCCTCGGAAGCGGAGAGAGTTCAGCCCGACAGCCCCTTGGCTTTTGCTTTCGCCAGCTTTGCTCGGCGGTGGAAGGACTGCGAAAGAGCAGCAGAGCAGCCAGCTGTTGTGAAAGAGACAGAGAGCGCACACCTCTGAGCTTTGCAATTTCCCGCACAAACACGCACGTGCCCACGCACGCAAATATTTTGTCAACCTTCCTCAGTAATGACACCGCCCCCCCGCCTCCGCCCCCCACATTTCCACCCCTTCTCTAGCAGCTTATATAAATCTGAAAGCTGTGCAAGGCTGGCGACAGAGGGATTCCGAAATTGAAAGGAGAGGGAGCAAAAGTTCCTCGCTCGCGTTTTGGAGCGGACAGACGTCAGGGAATCCGGTGAGAGCCTTTTGCAAAAATCCCCCTCGTCGGGACCCGCTTCGCTCCTCTTCCTCGCTCCCCTTGAAAGCTACCCGTCCTCAGTGGCGTAGCGTGGGTTGTCAGCACCCGGGGCAAGGCGAGTAATTTGCGCCCCCTAACCCGTGGATTTGCGTCCCCTAACCCGTGGATTTGCGCCCCCTAACCCCCAGATGTTGCGCCCGGTGCGGCCGCCCCCCCTGCACCCCCCACGCTACGCCACTGCCCGTCCTCCCCGTCCTCGGCATCTCTTACTCTGCAACGAAGTAAACAGGAAAGAGAGCCCCCGTTGCCCTCGTGTTGCTGCTTTCTGCCAACGCGTAGGGGAAAGCTGCAAATGGGGCTTTTTTGCGCAGGAAAAAGCTGTTTCCAGAGGCGCTTTTGCTGCGGGCGAACGGGAGGGGCGCGCGAAGGCGCGCAAGGCAACGCAGCCGCGGAAGGTCGCGGTCCCTCCGGACTCTCCTCGGTGGAGGCCGCCCGCCTTCTTCTCCACAGCTAGCAGGGCTTGAAATCGTCCCCCAGCCAACCCCCACCCCCCCAAAAACCCCCACCAAAGCTAAAATAAATGGTTTGAGAAAATTAGCTTCATACTTCTATTTTAAACAATCAGTTGGTTGGCACCTACTGCCTTAGACATTCATCTGTCAATGATAGAATCACATCCACAACTGCACTCTCTAAGGGTCCCTAGTTTTTAAATTGACTGTATCTATTTCTGCTTTTCGTACACTAAGCCACTCATTTATATTTGTTATCGTGCATTACACTCTTTTTCACTTTCTCCTGCTAGAATCCCAACTCAGACATACAGAACTGTTGGTCAGACATCTGCTCAGTGGACTTTCGTTATGAAAACCAAGTCATCACAGGCATTAATTATCCCTGTTCACCTTGGCTCCATTCAGATGTCACCCTAAATCCTAGTTTACCAGGGGTTGCCAACGTGGCTGCAGGTGCTAGCATGACCACTGGTACCACCTCTGGTGCCTGTGTAAGATCTTGATAAATATCCATGATGCATGAGACATTTGCCCTTCCTCCTCAGTTCTTGTTTGCATTGGCTCAGCATCGCTACGTTGTACCTACATTTGGTGACTGGTGCCCATGGCACTTTCTCAAATCCCAAAGGTACCCACTGGCGCCAAACCCTTGACCTATCACTTGCATAATAAAGATTAAATGCTATGTGTAGGTTTCAGTGTTCCGTACGATTCATTATATGTTTGAAAGATGACAACGTTTAACGCCTTCCTTTTCCTTAACTTTGTTGTAGGTGCCGCCATTCCTAGAGACATGGCTCCTATTTATGTTGCTCCTATGTATAACACAGGCAAGATATCTGGCTATGAAGGCACAACCGCTGCAGGCAAGTACAAATACAAGCGGTGTGCTTGTTGGTGGGGACTCTAGTTCCCTAAAGTGTATGCTGTAATACAAGGTGCTTCCCTTGTGCTTGGTCCAGAAACTGCAGTTAGTGCAGAATACTGTAGCATGATTGCTAACAGGAGTAAGGCCTTGTCAGCGTTTCACACCTGTGCTCCGAGATCTGCACTGGTTGCTGATCCTCTACCTCAGTGTTCCCCAACCTTGGGCCTCCAGCTGTTTTTGGACTACAATTCCCATCATCCTTGACCACTGGTCTTGCTAGCGAGGGATGATGGGAGTTGTAGTCCAAAAACAGCTGGAGGCCCAAGGTTGGGGAACACTGCTCTACCTGGCCAAGTTCAAGTGTTGCTATTAGTATATAAAGCCCTTAACAATTTGGGACATAGCTGTCAACATTTCCCCTTTCTTAAGAGAAATTTCCTTATTCCGAATAGGATTCCTCGCAAGAAAAGGGAAAAGTTGACAGCTATGATTTGGGACCAGTTTACCCACGTGTGCCCACTTCATGAATGTTCCTTCCCGTTATTGCCAAGGAGAACTTTCTTTTAGCATGTTGCTCATGAGACCGGAGAACATTCACAACTGCTTATCCTGCTGTTCTTACCCCAACCCCATTCCTTTACAGGAGGAAAACATTGCCCGCCTCCACCTAACTTGATTCGTAGACATGGGAATGGGCAACAGCCACCCCAGAGAACGTGGAAGTAAGTGGATACTGTTATACATTCTGTTGTGGACCACCTTCTGAGGGTCACATGACAGTGGTGTGGGTGGGGCCAGAGACAAAAATGGGCCAAGCAGGGCATGCAGATTTCACCTTTGTTCAGTAGGCTAGTTTCCACAGACACTCACGCATCCCTCCCCAGCCTCCATTCAGAAATTCACGAGGTGTTTTCAGACTTCAAAGACATATTCTAACCAGGCCTGGGGAGAGTTGTGAGGGCCAGAAAAAAGAGAGATGGCATGCATATTTGGTTCTTGACCCTGAGGTCCCCCCCCCCCATCCCAGACAAAGAGGACCATGGGAAGGTTGGAGGTCCATTTTGCTTATCCCTCCTTTTGGTCCTTCCTACAGCGTTCCTGCCATTTCAGAAGATGAGGCCAAAGAAGCTTTTATCCAGTACGCTTCCAGCAAGTGCTGCTACAGCACAGACCCAGCCAAAGAGATGGTGTTTAACGACCTACAGTTATTCAATACCTACAGAGTAAGCAGTATATATTGGTAATAGTATAGCTATGCAGGAGCAGCTGGTATGGTGGAGGCAGAGATGCCCTCTCAATGCTGGTATTGCCAGTCCAACACACCTGCCCCAATCACACCACCACCTTGCCCCAGTGCCATCCAGGTAAGCCGCAGTGACGCTGGTGTTGGGAAGGTGGTTCTGCGGTTCTTCCCAACTACAGCACACCAGCCACTGCCGCTGCCATTTATTTATTTTGATTACTATGTTTATATTCTTAATGGTTAGCTGCCTTGAGTGTGGATGGTCCTTTCAAAGAATAAACAAACAATAATTGGTATCATTCATTCCTAACCCCAGATCTTACTGTGCTGTCCGCAATGGCATAGCTAAGTGTCTGTGTGAAAATTAGGGATACTTCATACAGAGCATTTACCTACCAATGCAAATTGATGGCATTTCCCCTTTTGCCTAAATTATGAGGTGCCCACTTGGACCGAGGAAGTAATAGAGCACCTGAAGTTATTCTGTGGTGCAGCAGAAGCTTGTGTTTGTTTAAGGCACATAAAGGAAAAAGAATGAAGAGAAAGAATTTTGCAAATTGAATCTTCCCTTTGGCCACTGCATGGGTCACGACTTCAACCAGAGTTGGGGGACCTGTTGTCCTCGAGGTGTTGATGGACTCCAGCTTCCATCCATCATCGTTGACCATCAGCTGTGTTGGCTGGAGCTGAATTGGAATTCAGAAACATCTGGAAGGCTGCAAGTTCCCCATCCCTGGCCTAACCTGTCTGAAAAGACAGAACTTTTACAAAATTCACTAGGCGTGGAATCAAGTCCTTTCCCCAGAGACATATTGGAGCTGGCAGGTGATTCTGAAGGATAACTCACATTTCTGGTTCTTCTTGGGATTGTTACCTTCATGAATGTTTCCGAACTTTTTAATCTAGCACCAACATAGCTGGATATCTTGCCCGTCTCAAGGCACTGTTTTTGCTAGCATGAACATTTCTATGCATGAACATTTCTATGCGCTGTTCAAAATTAATACACATTTATGGATTTATTTTCATTAGCCTTTGCAACTTATTTTTTTAGTATCTGCAGTTCTTTTATATTAGCATGAATACTTGTAGGCGGGGTCATTCTATTTTTTTTTTAATATATATAACCATTTTGAATTAATGGATAAGAGATGCATTTTACTTGTACTGTTTTGTAGTTTTCTGGCGGTTGCTTTGTGTTGGCTCTAACCAGAGACATTTTAAGGTGTTGCTTCCCTGTGTAATTGCCCTAAGGCAATTTTAAAAGTCTCCTGACTATTTCTTAATTGGCAGTGAAGTGTTTAATTCTTGAAAGTTGTTTCTTAGTATACACTGGAGACCTTCACTGAATCAAGATCCTCTGAATATAAGGCGGAACCTTATGGGGGTAAGTGCTGCTATTCTGCACTACACTACAATCCAGCCCCACTTAGGCCAGACTGAACCATCCAAACTGTTCCCAATGTGGTGCATCTCCTTTTACTTCTGCGGGCTGAGCTGGCCTCCCGGCAGTCACCAGTTGGGCAGGCAGGAGTCCCGTTGACATTATCCCAGTGAATACCCAGCAGAGGGCCTTGAAATGGGTTTCCAAGGGTAGGAATGGGGCTGAGCTGGCCTGGGATGCAATGGATCGTGAGCTGGTCTAACAGCAGGCATCAGGTGACATTAGGCCAGCTTTTCTTGCCCTCACTTCCCAATTCCATGGCCACTGAGCAGCTGAGGATGTGATTCGCTGCTTCTGCACATGCGTGTGATGTCATTTTGTGCTTCTGCGCATGTGCGAGTGCCAAAACCTGGAAGTAACCCATTCCAGTACTTCCAGATTTGGCACGGACCGCAACCCAAAAACGCGCAACCCACAGCGTTTGTAACCCGAGGTATGACTGTAATTTGGCTATATTCTTCTATCAATAATGAGTTATACGTTAGCCAGCTTCCTCTCATATTTTTCTTCTTTACGGCCTTTGCCTCTAATGGAGATGTCCAATGAGGGGTGTTAGGTTCCATCAATCTTTTATATTTTTCCCAAACCCTAAACAGGGTATTTATTACTATATGGTTAGTAAAACCTTTATGTACTTTATCATATTTTAAATATGCATGCCAACTGAAATGGTTGTTATTCCCTTCTACATCTAATAGCTCATTATTTTTAAGATGACACCAGTCTCTTATCCAAGAAAAGCAGACTGCTTAATAATAAAATTTTAGGTCAGGCATGCCCAAAAAACCCTCCTTTCTTTAAGGTCAATAAGCGTGTGTGCTTGCTTTGTTCTAAAACACCTGAAAGCATCAGATGGAACTCGGCTTTAGTTTAGGCCACCTTATCTCTCCATTTTTGTATGTCCTGAAAACACAGTATGGTGGTACCTCAGAAGTTGAAGGGAATCCATTTCGGAACTTTGTTCAACTTCTAAACATTTGGAAGCCACGGGAGGTGCGTTGTAGGTTCGGGTTCCAAAGAACGTTAGCAAACCGGAACACTCACTTCTGGTTTGTGGCGTTTGGGAGCCAAAACATTCAATTCACAAGGTGTTCAGGATCCAAGGTATAGCTAAAGATGGATGCCCTTCACATGTTTGGTAGAATTGGAGAGTTCCTCAAAGACACCCATCCTGACATTAAATGAAACATTGGTAAGATGAGACTGTACTGTATAAAGTGCAGAAGAAATTTATCTGTTTCTTCTGAGGTCATTGTCTTGGTATGGTATCAGAAGACGTCCTGAGATTGACGAAGGTCACAAACAAAGTCTGAGAGCAATTTAAAGTATATTTCTGTACAATACAACATGAAATGAAGCAGTGATCAATTGTTGATCTTACAACTTGGATGCCTGCTTACTCATAAGACGATATGTCCTTGGTTGCCTTGCAGCCCATAATTGATACTAGATATGTAGCACAGATTTTCTTAGTGAGATCAGGTAAACTAACGGGTCTATATTTCTAAGTAGAGAAAATAATTTAGGTCACTCCAGTTATTAACTGAAAAGTTGGGGAAACAAAAATGCGGTAAATTTATAATTGGTGTAATTTTAAAGAAGTATTTTTTGTGTGTCTGTTAAACAAAAGAGGGCACTTTTGGAACACTGGCTCCTGGAAAATGATACTGTAGTTTGAAAATGGAAAGCCACGCTATTGATTTTGAAGCATAGTTTGCACTGCAATTCATACAAAGGTAAACCATGGGGAAGAACGGATGAGGATGTCACTCTCTTGTGAGGGGAGGAAGTACACTGCTTAGAGCAGTGTTTCCCAACCTTGTGCCTCCAGCTGTTTTTGAACTACAACTCCCATCATCCCTGACTAGCAAGACCAGTGGCAAGGGATGATGGGAATTGTAGTCCAAAAACAGCTGGAGGCACAAGGTTGGGAAACACTGGCTTAGAGATGACTGATTATGCAGTAAATTAATTGTTGAAATGCTGGTGACGATCATGATGATGAAAGCTGGCTCCCAATAGCAAACTATCACTTTGCCGTAGAGGCTAATATACATGCTCTTATTTTGCTTGTATTGTGCAAAGCTTCTCTGAGGCCAAGCCAGATGGTAGTGTAAGTGCGGCTGTCAGAAAATAGTCCAATCCAGCTTTTCTTATACCAGGTGGAGCAGTAGATTCCTACCTGCGTGGGACACCTCCTTTGCCTTGGGATGTGAGAGCAGACTCTCCTGGCATGTTCCAAGAGAAAACCCAGAGAATCAGGGTGCCTCATACATCAGCATTAACGGTACAGAGCTAATGTATCAATGAATATGATGGTATACGTGGGTCCATGCATTTTGTCTAGACAGCACCCTTCCCCTCCTCTTTGGCACAGTCCTGTGCATTTTTTCTTCAAGGTAACGGACATTGAACTCAGTGGGGTTTACTGCCAGGTAAGTGTTCGTGCTGGGTTGTAGCTTGAGGCCCTGATTTTGGGCTGTGTCTGTATGAGTAGGATAGTATTTCCAGACAACCTAGGTCCAAATAAAAGCTACTGACTCCGTTTTAACACTCTCCTTTCTTTGATTTTGAAGGCTTGCCCAACATGTGGATCGACTGGTAGACGTCACTGCAGTAAATGCAATGGCAACAGCAAGGTAAGTAGTTGTGAGTAAGGAGGATGTTTTGCTCAGAGTGGAGTTTTGGTTTTGTAGTATAGTGAGCATACAGATGAGAAAATAAAAGGTGGTGGAGGAAGCAACATTTCTTTTGTGCAGTAGCCTATCCTGCTATTGTCTAAACAGCTGATGGGATGTTGACTAGTAGGACCAAATTGGAACCCCAGAGATACAAACCAGAAAGTCAGTAAATATTTGATATAGCAATTGTACTGGATGTCAGGGATATCCATTTTCTATACTGGATTTTCTTCCATATTTGGAAGCTCAGAACAGAGAACAGTTAAAACTACTGACTACATAATCATGAATGTGAAAAATATTAAAGTAAACCATTGCAATACCACCCAAAATTGATAAAAGTCACGACTAACAACCCTTCCATCCATTTTTAATCTGTTAATTCAGAAAAATGTTTATTTTTATTTTTAAAAACCTACATTTTTACATGCTTCATGAAAATAGAAAGGGATGAAGTATGGTGGAATCGAATAGAGTATCAAAGGCATTGCTGAGAGCAGCCTGCTCCATGCCACTATAGTTCACAGATTGATGGAACTGGGCAGCTTCTCTTATTAAGAGGCAAGAAATCTCCAGCTTCATCTAGGCAGTGTTAAGAAAGCAGGAGGAGAAGGTCAACACCTCTCATTTGGATGGAATCAGCCAGGTTGGAGACAGGGAAGTCCTCTGTCACAGAGGGAAGACCTTTGGATTATTGACCAAGACAAAGTGGTCTCCAGGACTGATCCTTCTCCTCATACTTCACCACGTTTCATGAGTTGCAGGAAACAGATCTTCTAATAATTTTTTTGTCTCAGATGGCAGCAGTTTGAGGTTCACAGGGCATTAAAAATACACTTGGTGGAGAGTGGAATCTGATTCACGGGGTGGGGGGAAAGAGATAGTCCCCCTTGTTTCCCACAAGCAAGCCACCCAAGACTGTCTTGTCTTTAGAACCACCAAAAGCAGGTAGAATTGAGAAGGCTTGGATCTAGCCAACATTTCTGACAGGTCTGCAGTTACAGCTGACTCCATGGTTCATTTGCCCATAGGGACACCTCTTCACAACAATGTCACCATTGGGGATATGTAGAAAGGTGGTGCCTTGGGCCTCTCCATCTACATTCCCAGGGTGTTACAAGATGGACATCTTTGCTTCGGTAGTGAAGTGATTCCTTGTCAAAGATGATCATGGAGGTCTGTTTTTGCGCAATGAGTGTATTGTTTGGCGATACCCTGCTTATTTCTGGCTCTTTTGTCTAAAATTAAATCCCAACAGCAACAGTGTGGGAGATGTCATGGAAGAGGAGTCCGGTTTGTGGATGACACATGTAAACAATGTTCGGGAAGTGGAATTGAAAAGTGCGTGAGTCAATCTGCAAATATATGAAGAAGATGCTCATTTTTATTTGCACTGTGGGGTTAGAGTGTTGCACTATGTGTGACAATTGCACTGCTTCCTGGTCCCCTGATACGTGAGATACCATGGGCAATCTTATGGTGGAGCTTCAAGCTATAGGTTCAACAGATGATAGGTTCACACGTATACTGTCCCAATACATGCATGTGTAAATATCTACTTTTCTCTTGTTACTATAGCACAGTTGCTCAGAGACTGAGGCAAAGACCAGAAAGTCTTTGCTTCAAATCTTGCCTTTGCTGTGAACTGAGGCTGTATACACACTATATACCTTTAAAGCACATTCACAGCACATTCTTTCCCTCAAAGAAGTCTGGGCACTGTGGTTTTCTCCTCTCAGATTTAAAATTCCCAACAACGCCCAACAAACTACAGCACCCATAATTCTTTGAGGAAAATGATATGTTTTGTATGTGTTTTATAGATATCATGGGTGCTCAGCCTCACTCATTGGCCTTGGGAAAGCTGCAGGATGAAAGACACATCTGCAGTATGGGAATAATAAGAATTAGATTACCTTTGGAGGTGTGCAAATGTTTGAAATACTGCATGTGAAGGACTTAAAATACCCTAAGTTAAATTTTTAAAATTAAAAATATAGGAAGTATTGTCCTAGATCTTTCTGTAACTGAAGTGATTCAAATGCATTTTGCACTTGTAAAGAATTTGTGCCCAAATGTAAAATAAAGCAAAAGGAGTTGCCTAATGGCAGCACCCTGGAATGAGGGCTATAGTGTAATTGTCTGAGAAACTAGGGGAAAAATGGAAGTCTCTTCTGTTTCATGATTTTTCACATTCAGAGACGTGTACAGTTGTTTTGCAAAATTTGAATTAGCGTGAAAAGTTAGACTATGAAAGGTTAGCGTGAAAAATTATGTGATGATGATGCAGCAGCCTCGCTGAAGCTAAAGCTGAACTGTGCCTAGTTGGGGGATGTATGGAAGCCTGTGGGAGTTCCATGGTGGAAAAATACATATGAGAGAAAGGCTGTCTTAGGGATATGTATGAAATAGAAGGATCCGAAGAAAGCAAATGAAGCAGATTTCTAGCCATTATCCCAAACTATAGGGCATGCTGCACTTCACGTCTCTGTGTGCCTGTGTTGGCTAAGTGTATTCAAGAGAGCAGAAATAGGGTTGCCATCCCCTGACTCGTATTGGCCAAACTGCAAAATGGTGCTAACTGAAAAAGAAGCTCTGCTTGTTATGCGTCCTGAGGCCCAAGAGATAGCACCATTTCCCAACAGAAAAACGAAACAAGAAGACAGCTCTAGAACTGAGAAACCTCTATTCCATTGGTTGGCCGGATTATCCTTTCCTTTTTGTGTGTGTGTGTTTCAGCCGGGCTCACATACCGAGTAGTTTCATTACATTTTATCACATCTTGTGTTTTATTACATTTTATTTACAGTTGCAAGGAGTGTTCTGGTACGGGAACAACAGTCTGTAACGATTGTGAAGGAAAAGGACAACTGCTGTCATTCATTGAGCTGCAAGTTGAATGGCAAGTCTTGTCCAAATAGACTGTGGTGGAAAGGGGAGGCCGCTTCTAACTGCGTGGAAAATTGGCTCTGCCTACCAGTATAGATGCTAGAAATGGTTACTCAATATGGGCTTGGGACCTCTTGTCATTTAGGTTAGCTGTATGGGGCTAAATGAGGCACTGCTCTGGCTCAATCCACACCGACGGCTACCTTTGAGCATTGTGCCAGTTTGGTGACTTCATGAATTTATGGTCAGCGTCTGATGTGGTTCAGTTCCCCCATGGGACTGCACTGTGTTTGATATATGTTGGAGATTGGGCCGGCTCTTTGACCCCACGTAAAAAGCTTACATAGCAGGGGGAGCCATTTTGAGAGCGTTTGGTTTGAGAAGGCCGTTGTGCTGTGTTGTCATTGCAACTCTCCTGCCTTTTGCCTTCATAGGAAGAACAACGTTTATGAATATGTGGCAGATGAAAGATCTGGATTTCCTATCGAACTCTTCAAAACGGTTACTGGAGAGACGTTGTTTGTTGATGACAGCCCTATGGTAATGAAATGCTTTCAGCAAAAGCAGTAATGCAAAGAGAGGCGGGACTTGAAAAGGAACCAACTTAAGTGTTGATAGTTAATTAATTGGTGGAGCATATTTCACCATATATTGACCCCAAGATGATCAGTACATAAATCTTCCCCCACCCCACTCCAACCTCTGCTACCTCTCCCTCACCCTGGGCCACAGCACACACACAATCATAAAAGTAATTGTAGCCATACAAAAATACACAGGTATGAATGTGACATGCCTGTGCTCCTCCTTCCAGTCATGGAACTGGAGAAATTTTGGTGTTGGGTGACAGTGGCGCTTGGCCCATTTCAGTAGTGCATTTGTCAAATGGCAACACATTTATCTGTGGAGGCCCACGCTGGGGCTTGTTTTGGCACTGGGCTGCCAGAGCATTAAAAGTGCCAAAGTGGGAACCCAACATCTCTCTCTGGCTCCCATTTCCACTAGACGTTGAAAACAGCATCACACCACATTAAACAGTCATGGCTTTCCCCCAAGGAATCCTGGGAACTGTCTTTGGTTAAGCATGCTCAGAGTTGTTAAAAAGGTAAAAGAACCCCTGACCATTAGGTCCAGTCGTGACTGTCTCTGGGGTTGCGGCACTCATCTCGCTTTATTGGCCGAGGGAGCCGGCGTTTGTCTGCAGACAGCTTCCGGGTCATGTGGCCAGCATGACTAAGCCGCTCCTGGTGAACCAGAGCAGCACACGGAAATGCCGTTTACCTTCCCGCCGGAGCGGTACCTATTTATCTAATTGCACTTTGTGCTTTCGAACTGCTAGGTTGGCAGGAGCAGGGACCGAGCAACAGGAGCTCACCCCGTGGCGGGGATTCGAACTGCTGACCTTCTGATCGGCAAGTCTTAGGCTCTGTCCCAGAGTGGTTTACTAATCCCTCTTCCCAGGGAACTCTCCTGATAATTTTGTGTAAAAGAGAGAGGACTGGACAGGGATATACTGGGTTGCCCAGAAACAGCCTGGCTTCATCATCTTGTATTGACAATAGTAGTTTTACTTACCTGTCCGCAGTGCTGGCTCTTCTTGGGTGATATGCAGTTGTATTTTAGAGATCAGCTATGCTTCATGTCTGCATAATGTGATAAAACAATGACTAGCCTGCTCTTTCTCCTCACTCAGGACTTCAGTTTTCTATTTGTATGTCTTTGAAATTTGTGTTTCCATAGGTATATCCAGTGATTAGTTTTCCTGATTTTGGCGTCAGTCAAGCCTCCAGCAATGCCGTTGAACAACACCAAACTCAGTTTGCATCTACAAGGCGGATACTCAGGCAGGCAAGTGCTGTGAATATTAACTGAATCACCACTGAGGCGATGGCCTTGGTGCTGTGGTCCAAGAGAATTGCCTGGAGCGTTTCCTTCCCCCATGCAGGGTCATGGTGAAATTAATGCACCTGCTGGTCTCCATTGGCCTGTGCCCTTGCAAACATCCTAAGCTTTGTAGGCTTTTTCCATATTGTTTGGCCGAGTTCCTACATTGGCAGCACCCTAGGCGAAGGGATAGGTGGGTCAGAGAATAGGGATGGGGAACTTCTGGCTTTTCAGGTGTTGTTGCACTCCAGCTTAAGTAAGCCCAGCAGGCATGCCCAACGGTTTGGGACAAGAACGTCAGGAGGGTCCCAGATTCCCCATACCTGCCAGATAGGGCCTCAGCATGTCCGTATTCAGAATGTGCCTAACTGTTGTAATTCTTCTGTGTATAAAAGAAAGCCATTCAGGTTTGAACTTTTCTGTAAACGATACGCTGATGTTTAGACCCTAAAAGTATCTTCTTTGTGTTTTTACAGAGGCAAACAATTGAGCTGATACTTCTCACCAGGGTACAATATTTGTGGCATGGAAAACCTTACTCCTTCTATGTTTATGGCAAGGAACGCAAGGTGCATGCGGAGGATTATCCACAGAAGTGTTGCTGTACTATCCTGTGATTATTATGGGCTATTTCAACTGGTGTAAAAGAAGCACTGTTGGTTAAAACAGGTGGAATATTTGCAGTCCCCCCTCATCCCATTTTTATTTTATAAATGAAGTTTATTGACCCACTTTAAAAGAATTGTGGAAGATGCTTAAATAAATTGGACATAAAGGACTAAAGTTTGCCAAACTCCAGGATTACATATTAGAAGGAGAAAGAAGAGCAATCAGTGCAAAGATGTCTCGTGCACAACAGAACATTCCTGCCCCCCACCCAGCGTGACTCCTGAATATGTTCTTTTTTTAATGCTTTATTCATATTAAAAAGATATAACAAAGAAATATATTTAAAATCAAAATAGAAATACAAAAAGAAAATCTCATTATTTGTTCACTGTACATTCTTGAGTTCCCTACGACTTCCCGCCACCCCATCATGCATTTACTTCTTATTTTATCTAGTGCACTATTAATCTCTATTTTCTTTTTAATCGTCAACAATATATTCTCTTATAAATATCCATTGTAACACAGAAGTCATTCAAATCCTGCCACATTTATACTAGTACAATAATCTTTAAGATATTTTTTTATACATGTCCCATTTCCAAATAAATGTTTGTTCAGTATTACCTCTCAATTTGTCTGTCATTTTTGCCAGTTTGGCGAACTCCATCAATTTACTTTGCCACTCCAACTTTGTTGGGATTTTCTCTCTTTCCAATTCATTGCGATTAGTATTCTTGCTGTTACAGTAGCATACAAGAATATTTCTCTCGCAATTTTTGGTATGTCTAGGCCAAGTATCCCTAAGAGAAAAGCCTCTGGGTTTTTTTTATGAAGGATACCTTAATCATTTTTTTAAGCTCATCATAGATTATGTTCCAGAACTCCTTAATTTTCTTGCATGTCCACCACATGTGTAACATTGACCCTTACGCTTCCCTGCATCTCCAACATTTGCTTGAAATATTTTTATACATCTTAGATAATTTTAGTGGAGTCAGGTACCATCGGAATTGCATCTTCATAAAGTTTTCATTCAGGGTGTAACAAGCAGTAAATTTCATATTGACCTTCCATAAATTTTCCCAGGCGATCACTGGGATGTTGTAGCCAAAGTCTTGGGCCCATTTGATAACAGATTTTAGCTCCTCCTCCTTGACTTCCCAGCCTAGAGGAGGAAAGGGCTGGGCTTTGTTGGTGCCAGCAGCAGAAGTGCTTGAACGGCCGCCATTTTAAGCAGCCCCTCTCTGGAGCCCTTTTGCACGCCGCTCATTGTCCCTCCACCGCGCCCAGTCCCTGCTGTTCCAAGACACAGGTAAGCAGCCAATGGGGCTCGTGGTGCTCTTGCATCATTCCCCGCCCCCCAGGTCTGAGGGACAGTGGACCGGCCTCCTGCTGAAAAAGTTTGCTGACCACTGATCTAGTGCAACTGTTTCATTGAATACTGATGCTTTGATTTCTCTGTTGCTATCTGTGAGGGGCTATCTCTTCTGTCATCCTGAGAGCATTTTAAAATTGTTTTTCAAAGTGAACCAGGAAAATCACCAAATAAATGATTCATTCTACTCTTTATATAGATCTCTGTAGTCTCTCTCTCTCTCTCTCTCTCTCTCTCTCTCTCTCTCCCTCTCCCTCTCCCTCTCCCTCCTTCCCCCTCTCCCACCTTCCCTATCTCCCTTCTGCTCTCCCCCTTTCATCCCTAAACATTCTGTGTCATTGAGTTCTTATGGGGTGTTTTGGTTTCCCCCCCTCCTTGATAGGATTTATTCCTACAAGGGTTTTTCTGCAAACCTAGTGTTGCCTTAGAGATACCCCAAGTCTGCCTATGCCTCTACTGTGGGTGGTGCAGTTTTGGCTCGAGATACATGAGCACAACAATACACATTGGAGACAGAGGGTACGATGGAGGTGCTGCACTTCTTCTCAGGGGTAGGTCAATAGCTGGAGGTTACACCTGGATTCATATTTGTCATTACTGACCCCTGTGACTAGCTTTGTCTGTTGGCCAGGTATGGCCATATCTGGGTTAGAATAACTTGACCACTACCAAAGGAGCATATTATTCATGTATGCGATGACAGCAGCATGGATACTACTGGCCCAGAGTCCCGACCAGAGACAAATAGTTGAAAAAGACGAAATGGCCACAATGACCAGGAAAATTAGAAACCAAGAAGACAGAAACTTGAATAAGGAATGGGGAAAATTTATAAGTTACCTAAGAGAACACTGTTAAGGACTAAAAACTTTGGCAGGATTCTAACACTTGTAATGTAACAAAAACTAAGGTAAAGATGAATTTTTAAGAAAAAAATTAGAAATTATATGATGCAGTAGAAAAAGGTTGACAATGGAACCCATGGAGGGAAGTCAAAGGATTCAGGGAATCCTATATGTTTATGATTATTGTTCGAATTTAGATGTATATTGCAAAACTAAATAATAATTCAGTATACGTAAATCCGGCACTGCATATGAGAATCAAACCTGTAGCCTTGGCATTATCAGCACCACACTCTTAACTAACTTAGCTAGTGATGTTAGGCTTAAGCCCTAAAAATGGTCATAATAAATAATATCGGAGATGGGAGTTTATCATGTTGCCAGCCCAACATGTCAAAGTTGCAGATTTCAGTAAAACATTTCTCCTTCAAAATATTGTTCTTTCTCCATGTCATTTAGTATGAGGTCCCTCCTGTAGGTGAAACTGTACTGCAGAAATCCTGGAAATCCAAGTTCTCCTGGCCTTTGGTGATAGAATAACAGCTGCAGCCTAGGAGTGGGGGACCTCTGGCCTTCCAGATATTGTCGGGCTCCAAATCCAGTCTGCCTCAGCCAGCATGGCCAATCATCAGGGATCTAGAGAGACTTACAATTTAACTTCTGTCACAAGTTCAGTCTGCCAATGTGAATATTGTTCTTTGTGTGGATTTAAAAATAGAAGAAACCCAGAATAACTTTTAGAAATTCCCTTGCAGAACACAGAAAAGAGGAGGAAGTGCTTTAGTCCTATGTAAAAATGTGATTGCTCCCTGAAGAGCTGTTGAAATGGGTTTTCTTTGATTCAGAAGAGAGCCTTGATCAAAGCACCACCATGTGGCAAAAGCCATGTACTGTTGATGTCAGGAAACTTCGCTGCCTTCCTGATTGAGTGTTATGGTTCTAAATGCCAGCTAGCTGTCATCTCAGCATGTGTTGGAAAACTATTTTATAACTAGATGTTTGAGCTTCATTATTCTGCTCGTTTCGACTTGCTAAATATAGTCTGTCATTATTTGCCTTTATAGAATAAGCAGCCAGCTAATCAACTTCTGCCTGTATAAACAAATATGCCACCTGCAGTTAATTGTTGCCTCTGAAATGTGTCCTGATTCATAGACGTTTGTGCAAATTCAGAGTCTACAGGAGGCTCTTATGTTGGGTGTATTCTGTGGAATAATGGAGATGTCTTAAGAAAGATAGAAAAACTGAGATATAGACTTATTTACCCTTATGAGGAAATAAGTCACACTGAACCCACGCAGCCATATGTAGTAGTGGGTTGTTGGCATGGAAACTGCAGTCATTCAGCAAAATATTTGTGCTAGCATAACAGGATTTTCCCTTCCTCCCCTGTGCCATCCCCATATCTGTTGGGGGGGGTGGTTTGGGGGAAGCCCCAGAATATATTTAGGAGGCGGGAGGGGGGTGAGAAGGAGAATATTTCATTATTCAAGGAGAATCCTTATGCTGGTGGTACATTCTCCTTAGTACTATAATGAATACAACCCACTCTGTGTCACTGAGTTCAGATCAGCATTTGTGGAACCAGGTGGTGGTAGTTTTTCCAGACTAATTAAATCTAAAAAGGGTGTCACCTTACTTATGCAGCTCAATTCACCATGCCACAAGTACCTTTAATAATGTGAAGTGAACCTTATTTAAGAGCGTAGGGATGCAAGTGGTGCTGCGGTCTAAACCACTGAGACTCTTGGGCCTGTCGATCAGAAGGTATGCGGTTCAAATCCCCGCAACAGGGTGAGCTCCTGTTGCTCCGTCCCAGCTCCTGCCAACCTAGACGTTCGAAAGCATGCCAGTGCAAGTAGATAAATAGGTACCATTGTGGAGGGAAGGTAAACAGCATTTCTGTGCGCTCTGGTTTCTGTCACGGTGTTCTGTTGCGCCAGAAGCGATTTAGTCATGCTGGCCACATGACCCGGAAAGCTGTCTGTGGACAAACGCCGGCTCCCTTGGCCTGAAAGAGAGATGAGCGCCGCAACCCCATAGTCGCCTTTGACTGGACTTAACCATCCAGGGGTCTTTTACCTTTACCTTTTATTTAAGAGCGTAGCCATTTTTAATTGAAATCTCATCATGTGGCAGAGACAGAAATCTTTTTTTTTTATATAAAATATTTATTAAAGATTTTAAACATTTATAATCACCAAACACATACAAAAACCATCACCAAAATACAATAAACAAAGAAAGACACAAAAGAGTAAAAAGATTCACACACAATAGATAAAAAAAAACATACAACAACAAAATCAAGTGATTAATAACCATATTTTCTTCACTTTTTGGACTTCCTCACATCTCTCGTTCCTGCGTTCCCAATCATGAAATTTTAAACAGCAATTTATCACCTTATTTCAAATCTTATTTTGTAATTTTCCAATATTATGTCTCTAACTTTAAATATTTTTATCAAAAACTTAAATTCTTAATTTAGACATAATATTAATCCCAAAAATTTATCTTTTTCTCGAATTTCACATATTCTCATATTCCTTTCAGCTAGCTTGCTAGTGCCATGTTGTTTTCAGTCCTGCATCCTTCTTAGCACTCATACAATTTACAATGTTTTTGTAAATAGTCCTTAAATTTCTTCCAATCCTCTTCCACTGCTTCTTCTCCCAGGTCTCGGATTCTGCCGGTCATTTCTGCTAATTCCATATAGTCTATCAGTTGCATCTGCCATTCTTCCAGCGTGGGCAAATCTTGGGTTTTCCAATGTTTTGCGATAAGTATCCTTGCTGCTGTTGTTGCATACATAAAGAATGTTCGGTCCTTCTTTAACACCCTCTGGCCAACAATGCCCAAAAGGAAGGCCTCTGGTTTCTTAGGGAAGGTATACTTAAATACCTTTTTCAACTCATTGTAGATCATTTCCCAGAAAGCCTTGACCCTAGGGCAAGTCCACCAGAGGTGAAAGAACGTTCCTTCAGTTTCTTTACATTTCCAACATTTATTGTCAGGCATGTGATATATTTTTGCCAGCTTGACTGGGGTCATGTACCACCTATATATCATTTTCATAATATTTTCTCTTAAGGCATTGCATGCCGTGAACTTCACACCGGTGGTCCATAACCTTTCCCAGTCAGCAAACATAATGTTATACCCAATATCCTGTGCCCATTTTATCATAGCTGATTTAACCGTTTCATCTTGTGTATTCCATTTTAACAGCAAGTTATACATTTTTGAAAGTACCTTAGTCCTAGGTTCTAACAGTTCTGTTTCTAATTTCGATTTTTCCACCTGGAATCCTCTCTTTTTATCCAAATTAAAAACCTCTTTAATCTGAGCATAATGTAACCAATCTCGCACTTTATCTTTTAATTTCTCCAAACTCTGCAATCTCCAAGTATCTCCATCCTTTTCTAGTATTTCCCAATATTTCGGCCATTTGGCCTCCATATTGAGTCTTTTCCGGGCCTTAGCTTCCATTGGTGACAACCACCTTGGGGTCTTGTTTTCTAATAAGTCTTTGTATTTCATCCAGACACTAAACACTGCTTTTCTGACAATATGGTTCTTGAAAGCCTTATGGGTTTTAACCTTGTCGTACCACAAATATGCATGCCATCCATAAGCATTGTTAAATCCTTCCAAATCCAAAACATCAGTGTTCTCAAGAAGCAGCCAGTCTTTCAGCCAGCAGAAAGCTGCTGATTCATAATACAACCTTAAGTCTGGCAGGGCAAACCCCCCTCTTTCTTTAGCATCAGTTAAAATTTTAAACTTTATTCTGGGCTTTTTGCCCTGCCAGACAAATTTAGAGATATCTCTCTGCCACTTCCTGAAACACTCCACCTTGTCTACAATCTGTAGGGTCTGAAACAAAAACAGCATTTTTGGCAATACATTCATCTTTACAGCAGCAATTCGGCCCAACAAGGAAAGTTTCAATCTTGACCAGCTTTCTAGATCCTTTTTAATTTCTGACCAGCATTTTTCATAATTGTCCTTAAATAAGTTCAAATTCTTGGCTGTCATGTTTACCCCTAGGTATCTCACTTTTTTAACCACATTTAAATCTGTCTCTTTCTGAAACCTTTCTGATTCTGAAGGTGTCAAATTTTTTCCCCAATACCTTGGTTTTTTGCTTGTTTAGTTTGAATCCCGCCACCCGACCAAACTCATGAATCAATTCTAAAACCCTTTTCGTACTAGATTCTGGCTCCTGTAATGTCAGAACTAGGTCATCTGCAAAAGCTTTTAGTTTATACTGTTTAGCTCCGACCTGGATTCCTTCAACCAACCGGTCCCCTCTGATCATATTCAAGAGCACCTCCAGGACCGAGATAAATAATAAAGGGGAGATAGGGCAACCTTGTCGTGTTCCCTTTTCAATTTTAAACTCTTCTGTCACCACATTGTTAACTATCAATTTAGCCTTTTGTTCTGAATAAATTGCTTCTATGCCATTTTCAAACCCCCGTCCCACTCCCATCCCTTCAAGGTTTTTCTTCATAAACTTCCATGAAATGTTGTCAAAGGCCTTCTCTGCATCTATAAAAATTAACACTGCTTTTGTATTAATGTTTGTTTGCAAAAGTTCCAAAATATCAATAATATTCCTTGTGTTGGCAAACAAATGTCTACCTGGGAGAAAGCCTGCCTGGTCCTTATGGATCACTTCATTCAAAACTTTTTAAAATCTATTTGCTAAAATATCTGCGAAAATTTTGTAATCCACATTTAGGAGGGAGATGGGACGGTAGTTCTTAAGCTGTGTCTTTTCAGTTTCTAATTTGGGTATCAATGTGATGAAGGCTTCTTTCCACGATTCCGGTGCTTTCTTCCCCTCCATGATCTTGTTGCAAACCTCCATTAATGGATGTATCAAATAGTCTTTCAATATCTTGTAATATTTGGAGGTAAGCCCATCTGGCCCTGGAGATTTGCCCAATTGCATATTCTGAATGGCACCTTCAATCTCTTGTTGTGTTATTTTATAACTCAGGATTGTCCTGTTTTTTTGAGACAATTTTGGTAGTCCATTTCTTCTCAAAAATTGATCTATCTCAGTCTCACTTTGCGGCCCTTGAGTGTATAATTGTTTGAAGTATCTCTGGAAGCACTTTCTAATCTCCACAGGATTCTGGATATTTCTCCCTTCAATCTCTAAATTAGTAACCGTATTTAATTTTTGTCTCTTTTTCAACTGCCATGCTAGCAGTTTTCCACATTTATTTGCCGATTCAAATGATCTTTGTTTCATTAATTTAATTTTCCACTCCACTTCCTGATTTATCAATTTGGAGTATTGTGCTTGATAAAGTTTAATTTCTCTCATAATCTCCTGTGACTTCGGTTTCGATCTTAGCTTCTTCTCACATTCTTTGATTTTTTCCAAAATCTTGTCTTTTTTCTCATTCTGTGCTCTTTTCTTTATGGTGTTCTGTTGTATCAGAAACCCCCTCATTACCACTTTACTTGCGTCCCAGATTACTCTTTTTTCCACCATAGTGTTCAAATTTATTTCAAAATTTGAATTGTCAATTCAAGTATCCCCTCCACAGAGACAGAAATCTTTTCAAGTCACAGCTGGTGTGGCTGATTAGATAGGCATCCTGAATCCAATCAGATATGCAGCCCACAGAAAAATGTGCCACTGAGTTCGGCAGAGCTTCCTCCAGATTTTAAATGTGTGTCAGTTTGCAGCGTTGGTAAAGGAGACTATTAGTTGGAGAATACAGTGCAAGCAAAATTGGTTGTTCTGAAGCAAGACAAAAATATTGATACCGATAACAGAGAAAATGCTAAGTCTCTGCATTTAAAGTTATTGTTTAAATTTGAGTCTAAGGATAACAAGGCGAGAGCTGAATTGGGTGGAAGGGATTGCTGTGTGATTTTGGAAATAACGTGGAACACCTTTTTCCGAAAGGAGAATACAATCGTGCAACTCCACCACGTATGGGAAAATAGTATTTGGAATGTGGCTCTATCGGAATGCCTTATTCAACATAGAAGGGCAATTAAAGACACTTCAAAGATAGACACTTTTGGCGAGACTTGGCTTCCATTCTTTTTCTTTATAAATGAGATAGAAGATACCTTTTTCCACCCACAACACAAGAACCTCTGTGGAGGGGATACCTGAATTGACAATGCATAAATAAACTTGCATCGCTTGTGTAACGTGTACTGCATATGAAGCTTAATAAGAATGTACCACTGGACAAGTTACTGTAGTTATATGTTGTTCTTGTATTTACTTGAAAACAAAAATATTTGGATTAAATATATGTATATATACTGATGCTGTTTCAGCATAGATATAACAGAATAAGCATTGTCTTGCTAGGGTTTCCACAGGAGGGAAATAAGGAGAGAAACTATCAGAATCTTTGAAAATGAATGTAGGAGGGCTCTATCTAATTAATGCATTTTACAAGCCAGCAACTGTACGAAGACACAGAAATGGTTATAAAGCACACTGAATCTCAACTATTAATGAAACACAGAGAAAATCAGCAAAACTATTTTTTTAAAAAAAGAATATAGAAACTCAATTATAGGTTTTGGATAGGCATGCTGATTTTTATTTTATTTTTAAATTTCAAGCAGGTGTCTAAAACAATACAGTGAGGATACTTGTCTAAATGTCAGTAGGCAGGGAGTTCTAAAGCATAGGTTCTGCCACAATAAAATATTGACTTTGCAAATACAGGAAAAACCCAACACTGTCTGATTCACAACATTGGGGGGGGGCTCTATTTTTTTATTTTATGGTAAATTTATAAGTTTAAAACACACATATTTAGAAGATGCCCCAAAGGGCTCTACTGCCTTCACAGTAGTCCATTTCTTGCAATTTAAGTTCTGATGCCAACATTTTGCAATTGTTCTGCAGGGTTTTGTAGTGGAAATCACATGCTTGGGAATCATTTCTGAACACCCCTTGTACTGTGGAATACAGTGGTGCCTCGGAAGACGAAATTAATCCGTTCCGTGAGTCTCTTCGTCCTGCGGTATTTTCATCTTGCGAAGCACGGCTATTAGCGGCTTAGCGGCTATTAGCGGCTTAGCAATTTAGCGGCTATTAATGGCTTAACGGCTTAGCGGCTTAGCGGCTTAGCGGCTATTAATGGCTTAGCGGCTTAGCGGCTTTAAGAAAAAGGAAACAAACTCGCAAGAACTCGCAAGATGTTTCGTCTTGCGAAGCAAGCCCATAGGGAAATTCGTCTTGCGGAACGACTCAAAAAATAGAAAACCCTTTCGTCTAGCGAGTTTTTCGTCTTGCGAGGCATTCGTCTTGCGGGGCACCACTGTACTCAGAATATGGCCTTTCTGATTTTTTTAATGTTTCCCAATTGCTTCCAAAGTCTGATCTGATTACAGAAGAATAATTTATGATGAGTGAATGAAAACAGAACAGTCTGGAGAATGTGTGAGCTTTATGTGCACAGATTCCAATTTTTTAAAGCTTTAATATTAAAACACCATTTATAAATTGCCATGTGTGGTAAAATCGAGTCTTCAGGAAGACACCAACTTATGGTTTCCTTAACAGAGTTACCTTCTCAATTTTCCCCACTCCCATATTGCAAATCTGGGGTGTAAGAACATGGTCTTATTGAATGATGGCTGAAAAACTGGCCAAACTTTGTCTTTCAAATGTGTCAAACAAATTGCTCGATGGCATCCATTCAGGAGTTTTTCAGATTTTAAAGTTAGCCTGATTTAGATAGGCTCATCTTTACAAAGGTAAGAGAAAATCTACATATTTCCTGAGTGCCAGGAACAAGAAAGCTCTTCATGCAAGATCACCTCTTCATGCAAGATCACCTCTTCATGCAAGATCACCTGTAGGGTTCGAATTACGTCAAGAACAGGGCCAGATTTAGGTTTGATGAGGCCCTAAGCTACTGAAGGTAATGGGGCCCTTTATATGTCCAGCTGACCTTTGTTAACAACAAATTGTCGGTTTTTTGTGTTGAATATATGGTACACAACACAAAACACTTGGTTTTATTTTATTTGTTTTTTAGCTTATATTTTGGAAATGTACATCCAGGGGTTTTTTCCTTTAATTTTTTTGGGGGGCCCCAAGAGAGTGGGGCCCTAAGCTATAGCTTGTTTAGCTTATATGTAAATCTGGCACTGGTCAAGAAAAATGGAGAGGGGGGTATTACCAATAATGTGAATTTACCAGATACATTTTTGCCTTGCTGGAACTGGCAGGGGTCTGATGAGTGTGTGACAGAGGGAAGGGGGGCGCGTGGAGACTGATTCAGGAGAGCAGGCCAGAGATTTATGGGGTTTGGTGCCACCCACAAGGCAAGAGCCAGGGCAGGGGGGAGAGGAAGGGTCTGAGCAGTCAAGAGATGGAAGTGGGGCACAGGATGTGTCGGAAGTGACTGTTCAGGTGAAGGGCGGACCAGTCAAATCCCTGCTATCCTCTGACCCTCTGTCTCCTAGAACCAGGAGGAGCTTGAAGAGGGGCAGCCAGAATATTACTTGCTAAAAATTGGAAAACACAAAACTACCAACAGTGGAAGATTGGCAGATGAAGATGATGGACTTTTTGGAGCTAGCTGACCTGACTGGAAGAATCCACGACCAGAAAGAAGAGGAGTTTCAAGAGGACTGGAGGAAATTCAAGGACTATTTGAATAAATATTGTAATATAAAAAATTAGAAATTACTTGAAATAAACAAATAGGCCTAGGATTAAATTAAGTTATAATTAAATAAATGGGATTTAGAATGTTAAGAAAAGTGAATAAGATGGACTATAATTGGAAATTGTTTTAGTTTGATAATGATATTGGAAAGCTGTTACTTTTATTTACAAGGAAACTCAGAAGGGAGGGATTTGAGGAAGTCAACCAAGAAGTTTAAAAGGTTGGATTTGTGAAGAATGAAGTTTGTTGTTATTGTTTATCTGTTTATTGTTCCCCCTTTTTTCTGTCTTCTTTTTTCTTTTTCTTTTTCTGTTTTTGTGTATCATTTTGCTTTGTGGTTTGTGTTATCACTGTGGAAAAATTAATAAAATTTGTTTTAAAAAAATGAAGAGGGGAGCACAGCAACAACTACGTAGACACTAGGAGCATGAGTGCATGTGTATCTGGTGCACCTTAGGAGCTGTTCTAAGTGTGCTTTTGTCAATAAAGAATTAACTATCCACTATTTGCCTTCCTGGGCTGTGTGTGCACTGGACACCACATTATCTCTCCCTTACCGTGGTCTAGTGCAAATATTAACAGGAAGCACACGTGTATTTGCCATGCTTTTTATTGCAGAAAGTGTTATAAAGAAAACAATAAAATTCAGGAAGTGCGTTATATACAGGGTCATTGCGGCAGAATATCTCCGCTGGAACTCTGCAAATAAAATGTTGCATTACCTGGACGGGCCCACGTTTTAAAAATGTGTTGCTAACAAACAAAACGCCCACGTCTTTTGCCAAGGCAATAGATGGTAGCTAAGTAATTAATTAATGAGTTGCATACAGATAGCAGTTGTATGCTGTGTGCTCCAAAGCAATTTCCACAGGTGAGGAGATGCCAAACGAGGGGTTGGTAACTTGGTTCAGCACCAAGCATCACTGGGGAAGCAGCAGGTGGTTACATGTCCACATCGATAGCCTTGCTTGTTTGATTGAAATAGACTTCGAGCTACGTAACAGTCACGTTTCATGAACCCGTTGCACTCCTTTTGTGACACTGTTGTTTCATAGAATCGTAGAATTGTAGAGTTGGAAGGGAGCACAAGAGTCATCTAGTCCAATGCAGGAATCTCAGCTAAAGCATCCATGACAGATGGCCACCCAGTCTCTGCTTAAAAACTTCCAACAATAAAGAGTCCGCCAGCTTCCGAGGGAGACAGTTCCACTGTTTTAACAGCTCCGTGAGATTGCTTGGAGTAGTTGTGGTGAAACTTTGGACATTCAGATTTTTTTTTGAACTATGGTTCACATCAACCCTTGCTATTGGCCATGGTGGTTAGAACTGATAAAAGTTGTAGTTCAGCAACATCTGGAGGCCCAAAGGTTCTCCACTCCTGACTTACAGCATCAAACAAACTGCTTCATAACACAACTTCAGCTGTATTCAAATAAAAATTTTACAGTCGTTGCTCACTCAATTAATGACCTCTCCGGTCAGATGAGGGGAAGTACTGTAGGTGTTGCTCTTTCCTAGGTTCCTAGTTTTTCTCAGGAAGCACAACACACTGTATCTATTCTAGTGGATTTTTCGGTGTTAGCTACTGTTTATACATTGTTACTAAACTAAAACTAATGATGTTCCTGTTATCTGGGAGGAAGCCAATTTGAATTCAATGGGGCTTATATCTATCTATCTATATCTATCTATCTATCTATCTATCTATCTATCATCTATCTATCTATCTATCATCTATCTATCTATCTATCTATCATCTATCTATCTATCTATCTATCTATCATCTATCTATCTATCCAGCGGCGTAGCATGGGTTGTCAGCACCCGGGGCAAGGCAAGTAATTTGCGCCCCCTAACCCGTGGATTTGCGCCCCCTAACCTGTGGATTTGCGCCCCCTAAGCCGTGGATTTGCCCTAACCCCAGATGTTGCACCCGGTGCGGCCGGCCCCCCCTGCACCCCCCACACTACGCCACTGTATCTATCATCTATCTATCTATCTATCTATCTATCTATCTATCTATCTATCATCTATCTATCTATCATCTATCTATCTATCTATCTATCTATCATCTATCTATCTCTATCTATCATCTATCTATCTATCATCTATCTATCTATCTATCTATCATCTATCTATCTATCTATCTATCTATCTATCTATCTATCTATCTATCTATCATCTATCTATCATCTATCTATCTATCTATCTATCATCTATCTATCTATCTATCATCTATCTATCTATCTATCTATCTATCATCTATCTATCTATCTATCTATCTATCATCTATCTATCTATCTATCTATCTATCTATCTATCTACCTATCTATCTACCAACTACCCATCTATATAGGATTGCACTGTCAGCTTTCTAAATCGAATTCCAAGTTACAAATACAGCTGACTGAATGACTCCCAGCAAAACCCTATGTGGGTCTACTCAGGATTAAGGCCCATTAAATTAAATAGGAGTGCAGCCTCAGGAAGTCTTCTCCTATGGACATAGCCATGATTTATGTTGGGAGGGGCAGGACACCCACCTGTCATCACCCTCTGCTTGCCAAAATGTGTTTCGGAAAAATTGTACGTAAAATATGCGCATTAAGAGAGATGATTCCTAAATGCTAACAAATTTTCAAGACTTACCGCTAATTTTATTTTGGGAAATCAAATTTTATTTTCCATTTTCCATTTTACAAAAAATAACAAAAACAAGAATAAAATTTTACAGTCCATCAAAATTCAAGTCGACCTCCCCCTGTTCTGTAGTTATTTATTCCCTTTATCACTGCACACCCACTTCTAATATATTTATTTAGTTCCCGTTTATACTCCCTTAAAAATTTCCTCACTGCTTCATTTTATGTCAGTCCTGCTAACATCATAAGATTCTTACAATGCCTCTTTCAATAGTTCACAAATTCCCCCCCCATTCTGTATTAAAGAGTCCCTCTTCTTGATTTCTTATTCATCTGGTAAGTTTTGTGATTTCTGTGTATTCCATTCATTTTAATTGCCAGTCTTCTTTAGTTGGAACTCCTTCTTCTTTCCATCTCTGGGCATAAATCATTCTGGCTACCGTAGTAGCATACAAAAACAATTTTCTTTGTTCTCTTGGTACCTCTGAACCCAATGTTCCTAAAAGAAGTTTCTGGTTTCTTAACAAATTATCTTCAAATATTTTTTTTCAATTCATTATAAATCATTTCCCAAAATGCTTTTATTATCTCACATGACCACCACATATGGAAAAGGTAGCTTCCTTCTCTTTACACTTCCAACAAGTACCTGCTTCCGATTTATACATTTATACATCCGATATAAAGCATTTTAATATAGTTTTCTTTAATTGTGTAACACACTGTAAATTTCAAGTCTCCGTTCCACAGTTTTCCCCACACTGACATCTCTATATTATGTCCTATATCTACTGCCCAGCCAACCTGATTTTCTTTGCAGGATAAAGAGATAGCCTATCAACTGAGAAATAGTTCACGCAGTCCACCAGACCACAATTTGACTCATAGGAGCTTGTCTGTTCATCCCAAACAATCTAATGAACGTGTCACTAACTCAAAAGAGTTGTTGGCTGGGAAAACTTCACAGTGCAAGCTATGTATTAGCCCTGGACATCTCAGGGATTCTCCAAACCAGTCTGTGAGCTACAGCCTTACATATTAAGTTGTTCACATCAGCACATGGTTCCCTTGAGTCGAAAAAATAGACAGCCAAAGACACATGTGAACAGCATGTGAACACAGCAGCTCCAATCAACAGCTTTTTCTCTCATTTTTCTCTCTTCCCCATCCCCCTCCAACTGACCATAATATCAAATTTTATTTAGCTCACCTTTGTACTTTCAGAACCATGGTAACCAAAGGAACCATTGTGTTCCTCCACCCAAAGAAATCATAACCATAAATTCACTTGATTAAATTCCCATGGGGCAAGCTGAAGGCTTGTTGGAAACTATCGCTCAGCGTATAAATTGTCTTCTCTCAAAAGGGTGCCAATGATTCCATTTGAAGTTGTTGCTCCCCACCTCCTCAGTGTTCAAAAACCTACCATGGTCAAGCAGGAGGGAGAACAATTGGGACAAAATAATCTTTATTTGGTGTTTAATTAGGTAGAATGCCGCTGTTGCCTGATTTCTAAAGACTGCTGTGAAATAAGTGCAGGCCTACTGATTTGGGACTTCCTTCAATTATGTTTTTCCTTTGCCTGAGTTTTCCTTTACAGGAAAGGGCTAGTGAAAACAATCAAGAGGCTTAGCTCTCCGAGTGCCTACCAGCCCTTTAGAAATCTGCTCTGCTGTTTTCTGGACCTATTTATGGATTCTGCCCTTGCCTTCAAATAACCTACTTTCCCTTCAGCCTCACATTGTTTTATTTACTTCTGTCATTTCCCCACCACCCTTCATCACATAAATCTGATCCTAGGCATCTTTCCGAAGTATAAAAGGAACAACAATTACTATAGATAATGATCACTAAAAACTAATCAGAAAGCACAGCAGCCTGAGAATACTTTAAACAATGACTGGTCTCGCTAGTTTACCCACAAATGCCTGGGTTTAACTTGGCAGTCTCTGCTCTCTGTATTCCTTGGTGGGGGCCGGTATCCTAGAGTCAAGTGGGGGAGTGCAGAGCAGGGTCACTGTCCAGCAGGCCAAGACTGCCAGTGGGGTGTCAAGAAAATACCCACCCTACCAATTGCAGGACCCGGAGTGGAAGCTATCGAAGGCATTGCTTCAACACGCAGAGTTATCCTCTGATCTCTATATCAGATTCTTCCTTCCTTCCTTAGCCAGCCCACAAGGGAGAAATTCTGAGAAATCCATGGTCAGTGAGGCCTGCTCACGTGCCTTGTGCAAGAGTAAAAACCAGGTTTTGCACAAAGATCACCACAGCCGATCACAAATGAACAACCACATCCTAGGCCAACCCCAACCTCTCTCACCACCAAAGGAACACAAGTGAATAGCAAAGAACCTGTACAAGCGACGCTGACACAAAACCCCACATATATTAAGTAAAATAGAAACATTGCCACCCGACCCCATCCCCACTCATCTCCCCCCCCACCTCTTTCCCCTTTTCCTTCCTAATGTCTCAACAAATGAAACTAATCTGTAAAAAAATGTTACTTGGGGGAAAAAAGAGAGAGAGACATACTTTTGTAGACCAAGAAAATCTTTAATAAAAATACATTTAAAAAAAACAACCAGTTTTTGCTTGGTCTGGCTAACTTTAAAGTAAAAAAAACCCACACACACAACTCCAGATAAGGTGCACACAGATGCCTCTTCAAGTACAGTGGTACCTTGGGTTAAGTACTTAATTCGTTCCAGAGGTCCGTTCTTAACCTGAAACTGTTCTTAACCTGAAGCAGCACATTAGCTAATGGGGCCTCCTGCTGCCGCCGCACCGCTGGAGCACGATTTCTGTTCTCATCCTGAAGCAAAGTTCTTAACCTGAAGCACTATTTCTGGGTTAGCGGAGTCTGTAACCTGAAGTGTATGTAACCTGAATCGTATGTAACCCGAGGTACCACTGTACAAGGATAGTGGTTGAAGGAAAAGATGTTGAGGGACTGGGGTTGCAGAGGGTGCTTGCCTAGAGAATCCACAGACACTTTCCCCCCTATGCTGGGAGTGTTAATGGATATGCTCTGCCCTAAAATATACTGCTGAATTAAAAGTCTGACTAATTGGGAATCCGGTTTGAGTCTCCCAGTTGAACTCCCAAAAAGAACTTTCTCCCACACACCCCTCCCCCAGCTGCAGGTTAAAGGACATTTAAGAGGGCGATCCTGTCCTGGCATTGTGCCATGTCACACCAATGGCAGCCAAAGGGCTGCTGTATCCATTGTACACTCGGACCACGAAGGGCAAGGGACATGCAACCGTGAAAATGCTAAAATGGCATTAGAATGGCAGGTGTGAACAACATCCTTTGAAAGATCGCAAACCCTCCAACTGAGGCAGAGCCCACAGTGACCTCCTCATGTCATCCGCTTGTGAAGGGAGCTCCCCTGTGTACCTCAAGCCACATCACCACCCACCCAACGCAGAGAACTCATGCAGTGTGCTCCACGTAAGCAGGCTTGAATTCTCTCACGTACAAACATTTTTACCTCGCCACCACCCAGTGGAAGTAACACACACGGCCAGGAGGGGGCAGCAAGCAAGGGAGACCTGTGACGTGCTCTGCTAAAGCACAAGCAAATGCCCATTCGCAGAACTGATGGTTCAAACCCACAGAGAGGTTTGTTTTCCCTCCTCCTGTCCTCATCAGACACCACTTCCTGAACAGATTCCAAGCAGGATACAAACCCAGGAATGGCCAGTGCATCTAAAGAAACGCACAAATGAATGCCCAGCGTCCCTGACCCAGATAACCCTGAAGAGAAACATTTTATACCTACCCTTCGGTCCGTTTCAGTTTCTCTAGGGGCAGCATGAAAGTCTTGGCGTGGCCCAGAGCAGTGAAGTTTCCCCTCCGCTCTGCACTGAGGCTCTGCCTTTTACCAGCCACCATTGACAGGGATCAACTCTTATACGGAACCAATGAAGAGCATTGACTGTCCTCACCAAGAGGCTGGCAAGTTTCCTTTACCTTGCCTGTGCTGGAAGAGAAGAAGAAGAAGAAGAGTTTGGATTTGATATCCCGCTTTATCTCTTAACCTGAAGCACCACTTTAGCTAATGGGGCCTCCTGCTGCTGCCGCGCCACTGGAGCACGATTTCTGTTCTCATCCTGAAGCAAAGTTCTTAACCCGAGGTGCTTTTTCTGGGTTAGCAGAGTCTGTAACCTGAAGCGTATGTAACCTGAAGCGTATGTAACCCGAGGTACCACTGTATATGCATTTCACGCACACTACCCAGGATTAGCTGAAATCTAAAATGGCCCCACTCTCATTACATGACGCTTCAGGGCCAATCTGGGCCTGATCACTATGTGACACAGTGATTTTATTGCCCTCCACCTCCCAAGTGAGGCGAGATGCACAGAATGGTTTTGGATTGTACCCTTTTAGTTAGTTGCAGACTTGCTATACAGGCTAATAGGACAGACGATCTTGATGAAGTTATGGTATGAAGTAGCTATCCCAAGCAAGGTTTTGCTCTGAAAATCTCTAGAATCCCCTAAGCTATGAAATACCAGAGATTTTTAAAGCTTCATCAGCACGAAAAGCTGCATCAGAGGAGCAAACAAGATTTGTAAAGAAGACAATGGAGGAATTTCACCTAAAAGAAACAGACTTTGCAACTAGAGAGAGACCCCAGGAACATAACCAAAGAAGTTATAAAGATACATTTTCTGTGCAATCTCTGCTGCGCTGTGTATTAATAGAACATGGCTTTTGTAGCTGTCATAGTTGATAGAAATAAATTCCACTGGAATTCAGCAAAACTCATAGTATATACCTCTAGCATAGCCTCTTTTGTCAAGATAGCTAGAAGGAGGGCTTCAGAATTTCTCTAAGGGCTCAGCTGGACTGGTAAAGAAAAAGCGATTTATATACGTTGTATATGTGATATAACATTGTGCCACCAGATGGCGATGTGGAGTCCCATTTTTCTCTATCTGTTTTCCCTGTTTAAATGTACGCTTTAAACTGAAGTGCTTCTTTGATGATCCAACCTACCTCTATGTACAATTTTAAGGAAATACAAAACATATAATAAGAGAGTGGTTTGACTTCGGTATGGGAGGAGGTACAGTGAAAGGAGGCAATATGTCACATTGATATTCTGATTGCATTGTCATCTGTTGAGTTTATTGTAATTATGCCAATAGAGTGTGAAAATTGGATCCTGAGCAAAGACCCTGGGGATAGTGATGTGCGAGAACTAAAATGTCACAGTGCTGAAGGAGCACAAAGCAAAGCATGCAAGGCAACTGATGTGGTTTTGCCATTTCAGATTTTCCCCATCTGTTCCTTGAAAGCCAGCCCTAATGGCTGCAACTTGCAAGCTCGGTCTAGACTTGAAGAATCAAATGCCTTGGGGGGAAAAATCTATACCTGTTCTTTCCACAAAGTGGAAATGACAGATAAAGTAATCCTGGAAGACAGAGGAGGGGGAAATGGATTTTGTTGCATCAACTTTCGAAGCCAATTTAGGATTGCACTCTCAGACAGCGAAAGGGAAAAAAAGAGTCCCATTGAAAGAAGCTCCTTGCAAGGACTTCAGCCTGCACAATGGCGCTTTCCCCCCACTTCCCCCAAAACTGGCTTGTGGTGGGTGTCAGGGAACCCCCATAGGAGTACATGGGGGGGAGGGGATGTTCTGTCTAGCAACCTCAAACGCTTGTCCTGATGGAATGACCACCTTAGCACAATGTTGCGTTCCTCCTACTTTATTTTAAAAATTTATTCTAGTTGCAAAGCCTGGGAAGCTGTGAGGGGTTGGTGAGTGGGTGGGTGGTAAGGTGTAGAGGGGAGTAGCTTGGATGCTACAGTGGAAAAAGTCAATGAAAAAAAAGGGGAAAAAAGAAAAATAATGATGTAGGGGCTTGGGCAAAGGTCTACAGGCTAGGGGAAGAGAGAGGCAAAATTGTTTGCAGAACACAAAGAGTATGTCCTTGTAACAGTAAGTCACAAAAACTCCCAAACAAATACAAATACCAGTACAAAAAAACACAATGTGGGAAATTAAAAAAGCAATAAAAATACCATTTAAAAGTCATCTAGGCTATCACAGGACAAACAGGCAGCAAATCATGAAGACTATCAGCAATTTTCAAGTGGTCTGTGTTCCATACTTTGCAATATTTAGTATCCCTTTACTGACTTCTGTGTTTGATTTATTACATCAGGAAAGGCTTCCATTTGCCCATGAGATTCTTTATTTTCCCTGTGTCTTTCGTAATAAACGTTTCTTCATAGTCACCAAGATTTGTGACGCATTCAAACCCTGTTGTCCACAGTTAATTTGCTTTTCTGTTTTGTAATTGGGATATGAACTGTGATTAACACATTGTTGGCTGAGCACTCGTGTTCTTCTTTCTTCTCTCTGAAATAGGCTGTTTAACAGGGTCCCCATTACGTAAGGCAGTTCTACACCAGCTCATTGTGGAAAGCAGGAGAAGGTAATATCCTAGAAGCCTGGAGAGAATCAGCACACAGAGATCAAAAAGGAAGTGAGTAGAGAAGTTCATGATTTGGCCGGAAGGAAATCAATGGAGAGCCCCTTACCCAAATTTAAAGACTTCTAGTCATGACAAAACTAAAGCTGGAAATCCAACCTACAACAGTGTTGAACCAGACCCTTCATATTAAAGCCAAACCGAGTCCTTTTTATTAAAGAGATGGCAATCCATTTTAATTGAAATACTTTCAGCTACCTGGGCTGTAATTAAGCTGTAAGTCAGCGCTCAGACCACTGACACCACAGTATTCTCCATCAAGTACCATTAAAAATCAACAGAGCTGCTCGAGTCCAGGACCATTTCCAGGTTAAGTGATTCATTGGATGGCTGCAGCCTGTGAAAAGAGCATTGATTTAATGTAGCCCGTGAGAATGCTTGAAAATGGTTAACCTTGAGAAATCAAACAGCAATTATTTAAGTGGAGCAACTTTCTTGTCTTCCACAAAGTTATACCCAAACGAGTTCAGATCCAATATATGCACATGAAGCCCTGCAATTATGAACCAACTTGCAAATAAAGGTCTGCCTACAAACTTCAATGGGAAGCAGGTGGCGCTGTGGGTTAAACCACAGAGCCTAGGACTTGCTGATCAGAAGGTCGGCGGTTTGAATCCCGCGACGGGGTGAGCTCCCGTTGCTCGGTCCCTGCTCCTGCCAACCTAGCAGTTCAAAAGCACGTCAAAGTGCAAGTAGATAAATAGGTACCACTCTGGTGGGAAGGTAAGTGGCATTTCCGTGCGCTGCTCTGGTTCGCCAGAAGCGGCTTAGTCGTGCTGGGCACATGACCTGGAAGCTGTACGTCGGCTCCCTCGGCCAATAAAGCGAGATGAGCGCCTCAACCACAGAGTCGGTCACGACTGGACCTAATGGTCAGGGGTCCCTTTACCTTTACAAACTTCAAAATGCAGGTGGGGTGGGGGCAGGGATGTGGTACAGTCCTCCAAGACTGTACCTATTCAGAAGACAAATAGTAGATTACGATTGTGATTATTGCTACATATTTATTTATCCCAGCCTTTTTCCCTGACAGGGACTCAAGGCAGCTTACAGATAAATGACAGATAGCGTGATTGAATAACCTCCTGAATCTTTCGCATGTGAAAATCTAGCATATGTGAGGAAAGTGTGCTAGGATTACCACCTTCCCAACATCCTATTTTCTGACAGCGGGGATTTCTTTTCCACGTGTGAACATTTAAACATTCAGCCCTTGCACTTCATTCTGAAGCAGCACAATCCTAGAAGGGTAGATCGGCTCTAAGGCAAATTGAACTGGGATACATCTAGGAAGCAATTAAGCTCTGCTAGAGGGAGGATAGCATGACGAATATTATCGAGGCTATTTGCCACGGTCCTTTTGCCCTTCATGTGGGTTTACTGCAGAGTTTGTATGAATAATGAAGTGGTCATGTCATTTCTTCCTTCACAGCATCACCACTTGCCTGTTTTTCAGCATTTCACCACATGGCCATGTACTAACTTGCCACAACCACAGGACAATGTGACTTAGATTTTAGCCCTCCAATAATTCCTGAGCAAGTCTCAGCCTATGATTCTGACAGTGCGATTCATGTGCAACTTTTAGCAGAGTGGGTTAAGTATGCAGAATGTAGCATGTGATGCTTCTGTATGCACAAAGGGCCAAACTATCCTTGACAGTGAGGAATGATGTCCCAACATCAGTGCTGAAGGGGTAACTGCCAGTCCAGCTGACTTCTGTATGTGGATCAATGTGCGTGTCTCTCTCTGTGCGTGCGCCATCTTGTCCTTTGTCTCAGGCTGGCCCTGGGCGAAACGCACCACCCCAGTTCCAATCAAATAGCTGTTATTAAACTAAAAACCAGCAGGAGAACCAGCTGAGAGATCTCCCACTGTTACTTATGGTTGTGGCAAACCCACAACTGGCCTCAATCTTCCACCCTGTATACACCCAGTGCACGAGCACTTCATAATATAGTCTATGCACAGGTTTATCACAAGTCCCTACACAGAATACATGATTTTGATGAGAAGATGTGAAGTGGTCCTTGGATGAAGCTAAGCTGCTTTCCTCAGTTGTGATGGAAGATGTTGTCCCACTTGTCAAGATCTCACTGCTAATCCAGTTACATTCTGTGCATGGAACTGGAGATGATGGCTCCATCTTGTCTTTCGCCTCAGGCCAAGAAAGAAGTCGTCTTGGGCTGCTCCTGAGTAGATCAGTTCTCCCAAAGCTTTGCGATCTCTCTTCACCCTGTCTTTACTTCATCTTAGGTCCTCAAGGACGACTTCCCTCTGAAACCAAATGGAGTATGTCACACATTCCGTCTCCCTGCCTTTCATGTATAATCTCCAAATGTATCAGACCTTGCAGAAGCAGGTCTCTCTTATGATTACATTTCACCCTAATTACTTAGCTTTGAAGCTGCCTCCTAAATGCATTTGCTTCATAAAAGACACAAAATTAATTCTGCTTCCAATGGCTTTTGTCCACAGAGATTTTGTGTTTGATCTCCTCCACCATTTCCCCCATTTTTTCTTGATGCTTTCCGCCCACCTCAGTCTCACTGTACCAGGAACATCCCCCAAAAAACTTGATTCCTTTGTGTGTCAGCTAAAGAAGTAATTGGAAGCTCTTGACTTGGCTAATGCTTTTTATTCGACTGTAAAATATTCTACTTCATTGAAAACTATCTAAACTTTGCATAGGACTTCAGCGGCGGCAGATTTGCATTCATTATGCTCAAGAAATGCAATGTTCTTTTCCCGTTCCCCATTTTCATATACAGGCACAATTTAAAAAAAAACAAAAAACGAAAAATTACAAAAAAAGGAGAACAACATTAAGAAGATTAGAACAGAATATTCATGGATCACGATAAACATAAATAAAATGATTTTAATTACGTTTCTCCAGCCTGAATGTGATAAAGGGGTTCAATAGTAAAGAAAATGCATTAGCCCTCATTATATTCTGCCTCATTTGTATGAATATGGTGATTCTGATAATTTGGGTGGCATACTACAGCTTATTGAGCCATTTGCTCAGAAGGAATTCCTTTCAGCTATTTTCCCCATTTACTGTGCATCAATAATTGGAGGGTGGTAAACATATCTCCAAATAGATTAATGCTCTGTACTGAATGTATTTTAAAGCCTATTCCCAGGTTTCCATCACACCATGGTGTCACAATAAGCAATGGAATCCGGGATAGCATATGGAGATTCATAAACAGGACTAAAATATCGTTTCATACAAGGTCCAGGGAGACCAGAATTCAATTCCCCACTCATCTGTGAAGGTCACTGAATGAGTCTGAGCCAGTTCCTCTCTCTCAGCCCAGCCTACCTCATGGAGTGGTGGTAATGACACACCCTCCAATATTTATCCGATGAAAATAGGGACGGCCCATTCCATAATGATAATTTTACTCTTTATACCCTACACATCTTACTGAGTTGCCCCAGCCACTCTGGGCAGCTTCCAACATGTATAAAAACATAATAAAACATTAAACATTTTTTAAAAAAACCTTCCCTATATACAGGATTACCTTCAAACAGCTCAGGGATCGGATCACTCCATACTCTCCAACATTTCTCCAATGAAAATACAGACAACCTAAGGAAAAGTGGGACATTCTGGAATCAAATCAGAAACTGGGACGGCTTCTCTAAAATAGGGACACTTGGAGAGTCTGGGAAGATAAAGCTGGAAGTGTGTAGAGAACTTTGTATGCCACTTTGAGGTCCTTAGGGAGAAGAAGGGATAATAAATGCAATAATAAACAAATAAATGGGCATACCAGGGGCATGAAAGTGTTCAGTGTTGTCCATAAACTCTATGGAGCAAAGTGACAAGGCCACAATATAGGAAACAGATGAGAACCTATCCTCCATCTCAGACACTGCTACCCCTAATTATGTTCCTGGCAATGATATTTCAGTGGCAGTAACTCAGTCCTTAGAAGCGCTTGCTGAGGGAGGCTTGTCTAGTCCACTCATTGATCCTTGTCTGCCACCCCACTGGGCTGATTTGTTCTGTTCTGTTCTGGTGCTCTGGCTTTTAATCTCATTTCTGCCATTTTTATCTTCCGTTATCTGATTTTAGTGTCATGTTTTTGACTTATTGTGGATAACAGAGCAATTCAACTCCCCCTTGTGGTGGGCATACGTCTTCCTCCACACAACTCTCCCAGCTAAGCTGGCTTGCTGCCATCCACTGTTGACAGAGCGATGCCCAAAGCAAAATGCCTTACCTGTCAAAGACCAGGGTACGGAGATGCATCTTCAGCATAGAGCAAAAGCTGTTCAATGAACATGCAGGTAGGAGTCCTCTGTCACCGGGATGCTTACAAGCACCAGCCAATGGATGGCTTAGAAATGCAGTGTTCTGGAGCTGGTGAAGGAGTGGGGCTGAGTCAGTCCAGGATCCAGTGTCTCGCTGCCATCTTGCCACAGCATCAGACCCAATCCAGGCCCTATCTTGCACCCCAGTAATTGTGCATGGCAAGGCTGAGGATACAGGAGTCTCCTCACCACTCTGTAAAGACCCACCTGCAGGTGATGAAGGTTTAGTTTGTGCCCTGAGAACAATTTAAATCTGGGGCGCCACCAAGAAAAAGGCCCTGTTGCTGGCAACCACCCACCACACCTCAGGCAGCACAGGAACCCAGAGAATGCCCTCTTATGAGGATCTTAGTTTCTAGGCAGGCACATGTGGAGTCAGACAATCCTTTCGGTACCCTATCTTGGGCTGTGAAGGGTTCTAAAGGCAAGGCCAGTGTTTACCTCAGGATGGGGAAAAGATGTATTAGACAGGACCTATAATCCAAGCATAGCAGGAGATCTTTGTACTTGAATCTGCTTTGTAGGAGCTTGATTCCAAGGTAAATAATTGGCATGCAAGGCTCCCACTCCTTTTCTCATTCTCATCATATGAGGTGTTTGTGGAAGCAATAGATACCTGTGTGCTGCATTTTGAATAATCCAGGGTAGAAAGGTTCGGCAGTGTCCTTTTTTTAAAAAAAAGAAGATTATGCTTTTCAGGTTTATACATTTCACTAATTTTACAATCATTGTAACATTTCAAAACGTGACTTCCTTCCCCCTGTTCCTGCAGTTCCTTAAATTTATTTTTAATATCTTCTGCATAACCAAATTAACTTAATTTGCTCATTTATTCATCTACTTTAAATATATACTCTGATAAAACTGCAGGTTTACAATAATCCTGCCAAAGTTCTTATCTGTTTACACTTTATCTGTAAATATTCAATGAACCATTTCCATGCTTTTATAAAAAGTTCATTATCTTTGATTTCTTATTCTTTGGGTAAGTTTTGCCATTTCTGCTTATTCCATATGTTTTTGTATCCATTCTTCTTTTGCTGGGACTTCTGCTTCTTTCCATTTGGGGGTGAGTAACATTCTTGCTGCTGTAGTAGCATACATGAATAAGTTTCTATACAGTTTAGGTAGTTCTGTCCCTATAATTCCCAAAGGAAAAGCTTCTATGTGTTTTTTTAACAAAGGTTATTTTAAACATCCTTTTCAATTCATTATATGTCATTTCCCAGTAAGCTTTAATCTCATTACAAGACCACCACATATGATATAAAGAACCTTCCTTCTCTATACATTTCCAACACTTATTTGATTTAGATTTATACATTTTTGCCAATTTACTCCATGTTAGATACTATCAACATATCATTTTCATATCCATATTCCACGATCGTTCCCATGCTTCCATGGGAAGGTTCATCAGTGTTCAGAGCAGCTTAGTAACACCTCATCCAGGCGTTGTCCACCTTTTGGGGAACTTTGAGAAAGAGTTGTGGGTGCCAATTACAAAATGGCCGAGGTTGTGACATAACACAAAATGGTGGTGGTAGGGATGTGGCATGAGAAAGTGAGCAGGAAAAGTTTCTCATACATTGTGGATTTTTCAAGGAATATTGAATGAGATATTTAGTGGATGCTGTCGGAGGTACTGGCAGACACAGTGGCGCCTTCAACCCCCGCCTTTGACCATTTAGGAAGTGCACAAGTTAAGATAATGATATTTAAATTCAACATCATTCAGGCTTCTTTGAAGCTGGAGAAGGAGAAGCTTCCCAGAACCACAGATCCCCCTTTCAAGTGTCACTTCACATGTTATATTTTCCAGATGCCCCATAGACCAAAGATGTCTTAAGCAGAAATTAGAGGGGTTGCCATTCCCTACTTAGAGTGTGTAATCACAATGCAGGGGATAATGAAAGGAATTAGAAGACTCCTTTCATTTTCCATCAGCAGGTACTGTGGTCTTATGAGAGAGAAGCAGGAGGAGCTGTCTCTCATTTTTCCTCATCCAGTTTTTCAGCTCCCCTTAATTCTCCCATTCCCCCAGCTCATTATAGAAGTGTTCCATAAATGGTGTGAGCATCCAGAATCCATGGGCAGCTGATAAGGCCCCAGTACTGACACTGAACCCAGGCTCCTTACATTGGGAGGCTAGATCTGGAAGCTGTCCACTGCTAGAATTACCCGCAATGTCCTGCAGTGATGCTGTGTCAGGGGCAATGTGGGTCTGGGCTGCCTAGTGTAGACTGCAGAGCTGCCACCATCAGGTTTGGACTGTCCAGCAATTTAAGAGGGGCACTTTGCTGGCTCCCCTCCATATCCTGACATGCTCCCGGCCATAAAATACAGAGCTGCTCTTTGAAGCAAAAGCATTTGTTGGAAAGTTGCTCTTTCCTGGAAAAAGATGTCCATGGACTACATGCTGAAAATGCCTTTCCTCTCAACAGTTTTTATTATCACAAGTGCTTTATTTGGTTTCTTTTCATTTAATACAAAAATGTAATGGAAGATAATATGAGGAGTTGGATGCAAATGAAAACGCTAGCTAAGCACTACTCAAAGCTGAAGTATTTGTGGCCCATTTCCATGCCGGAGAATGCAATTTCAATTGCTCACTGTACCTTATCTCAGTATGTGCTGCTTTGTACAAAATATGTTATGGAAAGTGGTTTTGCTCGTTTTCTGCTATGTATTTTTCTTCCCCATTATTTCCATTCAGCTTCCTAATGTTAACTGTTTAAGAACAGAGAAGTTGGCAATGCACAGGTTACAAATAGCCAAGTGGCAGGTCCGTAGGACAGGAGATCAATGCATCTTAGGAGGATATATTTTTATGCCATTACTTGTCAATGGTAAGGTTACAACATTGGGGAAATGTTAGTATGGAATATTGCACATCTGTGGAGGCTCTGTATGCAATTTGAGAAGTCTGGGTTCTCAATAAATAGCACATGGAGCTTCCACTGATACACAAGGCTCACCACAAGGCTCAAGAGGTTGGAGAATTTGTGCAAACCTGGTGGCAGGACTGAATGTGCATCCCTGCAGTTACGCTCTTCTTTTAGGGCAATAGGTAAAGGTAAAGGTACCCCTGCCCGTACGGGCCAGTCTTGCCAGACTCTAGGGTTGTGCGCTCATCTCACTCTATAGGCCGGGAGCCAGCGCTGTCCGCAGACACTTCTGGGTCATGTGGCCAGCATGACAAGCTGCATCTGGCGAGCCAGCACAGCACACGTAACGCCGTTTACCTTCCCGCTGGTAAGCGGTCCCTATTTATCTACTTGCACCCGGGGGTGCTTTCGAACTGCTAGGTTGGCAGGCGCTGGGACCGAACGACGGGAGCGCACCCCGCCGTGGGGATTCGAACCGCCGACCTGACGATCGGCAAGTCCTAGGCGCTGATGTTTTACCCACAGCGCCACCCGCGTCCCCCTTTTTAGGGCAATAATACCTGGAAAAGGGCTTATACCTGTCACAAATCAGCTCATTCTTTCCCTCCATTGCTACCCTATGGGAAGCAACTTACTGTTCCGGATAGGTAAAGATAACGGGACCCCTGACCATTAGGTCCAGTCGTGGCCGACTCTGGGGTTGCAACGCTCATCTCACTTTACTGGCCGAGGGAGCTGGCGTACAGCTTCCGGGTCATGTGGCCAGCATGACTAAGCCACTTCTGGCGAACCAGAGCAGCGCACGGAAACGCCGTTTACCTTCCTGCCAGAGTGGTACCTATTTATCTACTTGCACTTTGACGTGCTTTCGAACTGCTAGGTTGGCAGGAGCAGGGACCGAGCAACGAGAGCTCACCCCGTTGTGGGGATTCGAACCGCTGACCTTCTGAACGGCAAGCCCTAGGCTCTGTGGTTTTAACCCACAGTGCCACCCACATCCCACTGTTCCGGATACCTGACCAATAATGCAGAACCCAAACTCTTTGTCAACTGACGTAGGAATTATGCTTACCTGGTCTCTGCAGGTTTGTTAAAAACCACTCCACTCACCTTCCCCTCACCTAGGAGGAAGGCAGCACAACTGCCTTGGGAGTGAAGGTATTGAGAATGTAACTAAATACTGAATAAACCATGGTCGCGGCATGCTAAATGCTAATTAGTCAGTGATCATTCTGCTCCAACCAACTGGCAGGGAAATGCATATAACTATCTCCATGCTAATTAACATGAATCCTGAAAAATGAGCATAAACAACATCTGGGACGCCATCCTCAGATAAGCAGGGGGTGGAGAGAACGCGCTTTGAATTTCAGAGACCCTGTTTACTATTTGTGGGTATGCTTGATGCCGACACACATTTTTCGGGAGACACCTGGTGCTGTGGGATAAAAGTGCCGAGAGGCAACAGGGTAAGCAGATGAAAATTAAATGCAAAGTAACTTCATCGCACACACTCAGCTGTGCCCTGTATTACTTGACCCATTTGCAAAAAAAAAAAAAAAGAGAGAGAGAGAGAGAGAGAGAGAGAGAGAGAGAGAGAGAGAACATTTTCTAGTGTTATACTATGCTTAGTCTTTCCAGAGGTGATAAACATGGACAACACACTGGAGTTGAGGGCTCACATGACTAAATGTTTCTCTTTACACTCCCCTCACACACACCATACCCCACCAACCTAAACACACAGATAAAGTTTCTTCACATCTTAGGTAAAGGTAAATGGACCCCTGACCATTAGGTCCAGTCGTGACCGACTCTGGGGTTGCGCGCTCATCTCACTCTATAGGCCGAGGGAGCCAACTTTGTCCACAGACACCTTCCGGGTCATGTGGCCAGCATGACTAAGCTGCACCTGGCGAACCAGAGCAGCGCACGGAAATGCCGTTTACCTTCCCACCAGAGCGGTCCCTATTTATCTCCTTGCACTTTGACGTGCTTTTGAACTGCTAGGTTGGCAGGAGCAGGGACCGAGCAATGGGAGCTCACCCTGTCGCGGGGATTTGAACCGCCGACCTTCTGATTGGCAAATCCTAGGCTCTGTGGTTTAAACCTTCTTCACATCCCTTCTTCACATATTACATTGCCCTAAATTATGCCTGCCCATATTTTTTGTTCAGTGTGTTTCTAGTTGTGGAGATTCCTTGATAAAGGACCTTCTTGTTTAGTTTGAAGAATTGTGTTTGTGGCATGGAAGAAGGAGCAATGGTGTGGGGGGTGGGGGTGGGAATCCTGTCTTCCCCTTAAGTTAAATGGTAGTAGCCATTTGGTGAGGAGACTGGTTGCTTGGAGTAAGCAAAATAGGCCGTTGGCCTAAAAACGGAGCTCATAAACCACTGTGTTTCCAGGAGAACATGTTATGAAGAACAGTTATGGTTGTGATAGTAACCTGGCATCTAAACCAAGTGCCTGTTAAAACTGATGACAGTCGTAGTAGCGGTAACAGTATATATGACAGCAAGTGAAAGGTCCGGGTGTTGTGGTAGTTTACGGAGGCAAATGGACTATTCCTCTAGCTGTCAGAACTTCCCTATGTTATCTTTCCTATTCATCTCCATCTCCTTTCCTTCTCTGGCAGTGCTGGACTACACTGTCATTACTTTTCAAGCTGCCCATCTGTATCCTAACCCTCTGAGCTCTGTCCAGTAAGTAGCTTTATTGTTTTAACCTCTCTGATGTCCATTGACTGTTATGAGGAACCATGACAGAGGATTGCACAGCAACAGCAGCATTTGTAGTACTCTGCCAAGAATGGGAGCCTTTAATCCTACAACCAACCCTTAGGCCACAGAGTTAGGAGTTACTACTGTCACTTGGTTCTTCTCATTTGGTCCAGCCTCAATCTCAAGTCAAACAAGCAACATTTTTCAATGTTGGTTGTAACATGGCTTCCACATTGATTTCCAGGCTCTGTAAAACAGAACTAAATACTTTGAGATCCTATAGTTTTAAAAACTTTAAGACAACTGAGCCAACAACTCCTGCCCCATTTGTCCACTGTCCCATTTCTTCACTGCTCTCCCCTGCCCATACTCTCCCCCTGCCCCCACCATGGACAAAGGACTACCATTTTACCTTCTCTGCATGCAGAGGGCTTGGAAATCTTAAGGGGAAAATAAAAAGACCATAAGCATATGACTGTTTCAATAAATACAAAAATGAGTGCTTGTTTAATAAGGCATGGCATAATGTATGCTTGGTGCATTACGGTTTTATATTTACAGATGCTTTGCTGTTTGTTTTTTCTTGGGTTTCCATCCATTTATTTTATTTGCCATGTTTTCAAATTAAAGAACACAACCAAATCTTCACATAAAATCTTTTTTTCTTTAAAGTACTTGCATGAGTTACACAGCAATGAAGTTATAGCCACATAATATTTATCAAATTTATCTACAATGAAATAAGTCTCGACCTTAAGTAAAGCTTTTTAGAACAATGTGTTGGATGGATCCCGAGATGGATCCTGAGAACTGCTGTCAGGAAGGAAGTCCACAGACTGTCCCTTTCCTTCCTCCGCCCCCTATAGAGAGCAGTAGGAGGACCTTCCTGAACAGCATGGAATGGGGCGGAGCTCCACCCAAGGTGTCTGTGCCTGATTTTGGCCAATCCTCTTTCCTACTCCATCCCATGCCATTCAGAAAGGTTCCCCAGTTGTCAGGAGACACTTTACAGGCCAGCAGCAGAAGAGAGGAATGAATGAATGAACGAATGAACGAATGAACGAATGAACGAATGAACAAACGAACAAATGAATGAATGAATGAATGAATGAATGAATGAATGAATGAATAGAAAAGGCCCCTTCTGCTAGCTTCTTTCTGTGGCTTGCTGCTCATGGTTCTCAGTATCCAACCCATAGCTTTAATTTTGCAAACATTTAAGCTCTTGAATTGCTTTAAGATCTACCACTGAAATGGATGGCTTCCACATTTAATAAGGATTCTCAGGATACTTTTTTTTTAAAAAAAGCATCAGAATGTAAGACTAGGCCTGAAAATTGTTACTGCTATTAATGGTATTCAGTGGAATTACTCCTGAATGACACCGCTGATTTTCCTGACTCGTAGTGGTATTCTCACTCTGAAAAAGACAGGGAATTTCTTGCCAATCTATCCAATGCATTTTGTCAAGCAAATGAGCACTTATAGGCTCAGACCTTATGCAATATTCATACAGATTTCCATTCACTAAGAGAAAGGTTGAAAGGTTAAAAGAAAAATGTCTGAATCAAATCCTACTGATTTGATAACCCAAAGCTGCAGTACTTTGGATCCAGCCAGCCAGCCAGCCAGCCAGCGTTCACATCTGTTTTGAAGCATTGCTGGGGTTCTCCTTTCAGACAAGATAATTAGGCTCTTTGCTATTAACATGATTTAATTTTAAAATGTCTATCCTACCCCATCCTTTTGGCTCATTTACAATGCAAAAATGAAAAGCTGCTCAAATGCAGATTAAAAACAACAATTAAGATATCCTCAGATTTATCCCCAGCCACTAAAGATGCAATCCTAAAACTAGGGAGCAAGCCCCATTAAACACCGTGGGATTTATATCCGAGTAGATGGCATAGAATTGTAATGTAAAAGGCTCTTTGCCTTAAAGTGGCAGAACTAAATGGATGCAAGCAGTGGAAACATGTGATATTGATACTGCAGGACTGCAGGTGGAGAATCTCTAGAAGTGAATCCAGTTTGGATGGAAAATCCTCCTTTGCAGTTTTGAAGGATGCTCAGATATTCTTTGAATATTCTCTGAATGCTGTTTTTGGCATCCAGTTATATTTTACCTTCTCTGGGGGGAGGGACAGAGGAAGTGCAACCATGTTTGTGGCTACTGTTGGAACTCTCAGTGGCTTTTGATACCACACTGACCATGGTATCCTCATGGACTTTCTCTGCGAGTTTGTGGTTGGAGGCACTGTTCTGTAGTGCTTTTGTTTCTACTTACAGGGCCTGTCTCAAAGAATTGCATTGGGGCACTATGTGCCTACACCCTGGCAGTTCAGTTGTGGGGTGCTGCAAGGCACTATGTTATCCCAAAAGGCTATTTAACATCTATAGGAAGCTGCTTGGAACAGTCATATGGAGAACTGGGCTCAGTGCCATCAGTGTGCCAGCCAACTCTATTGTTCAATTAAATCTGAGTCAGGAGAGGCAGTGGAGCAGCTGAACCAGTGCCTGTATGCAGTGGTGGGCTGGATGAGGGTGAATAAACTGAACCTGAGCTCTGTTAAGAGAGAGAGGCTGCAGGTGAGTAGCTCCCAGCTCCTAGAATTGAGGACTTTGACTGTTCTAGATGAGGCGGTAAAGGTAAAGGTAAAGGGACCTCTGACCATTAGGTCCAGTCGCGGACAACTCTGGGGTTGCGGCGCTCATCTCGCTTTACTGGCCAAGGGAGCCGGTTGTACTCACCCTGAAAGAACTGGTGAACAGTTCTTGGAGCCATAGTTGTCCATGGAATCCCAGGGGGCAAAAACCACTTACCAATCAGTGTTGGCTATCTTTTCTTGGGTTGGCAAAGATACTTTGGCTACTGTGATTCATGCATTGGTAACCTCATGTTTAGACTATTGCAATGTACACAGTGTAGGGCTTCTCTTATGGCTGGTATGGAGTCTGTGGCTACTGCAGAAGGCCACAATCCACGCAGTGAGTGGTGGCCCTCACCAGATACTTATCATACCTGAACTGTAGAACCTGCACTGGCTGCCTATTAGCCACCAAGCCAGGGCTATTTACATATAAAGCCCCCAACAACTCTGGAACAGATTTACCCAGATTTTCCTCCCACTGCCTGGCAAGGGCATTAAGATTTTTTTTAAAAAAGGGAACCTGGTTAGCCTGGTCACAGTCTGATGCCCGTCAGTTTCTTGGGACTGAAGTGGTGAACTTTTTTCACTAGTAGCACTGGTGTTGAAGAATTAATTTTCTGCTGAAATATAAGAGGCCCCATCTGCACTGGCATTCTAACAGCTTTTGAAGATGCATGAGTTTATGTTGCTTTCTTAACCTGAGTGTCCTGTTCTTAACTGTGTATTTTAATTATGAATATTTATTTTTTAACAGTTTGTATAACTTGCTTTTAAACTTTGTGAACTGCTTAGAAGCTCCCCCCTCCCTTTTTGGCATTAAGTGGTATATATATATAAATACAAAATAAATAATATTCAATATCTTGGTAGTCGACATCTTGCAGTCCGTGATTGTCAGCATGCAATGGCATTTAGTTATGAGACAGGGCTGGCAGCTGGTGAAATTTGTCTCCACTACAAATCCTGGGGACAGCCATTTTGCTTTTATTTTGCTGCAGTTATTTCTTTTTAGAAGTTTGTGAGCAATGGGATGTTATCATGCCCCTATCACTTCCAGGAGTCATTTGGTTTCAAGCTTCTCCAAGTGGCAATTACTTGTCTTTAATTTTTTTTTAAAAAAAATAATAATAAAGGTAGCTCCCTTGCTCAGACCACCAAATCAAAAAAGGTCTTAATTCTGCATTGATATTTTTTTTAAAGATACACATTAACGTTGAAATGCAATGGGGCAAACTGCTCTTTGGGGGCATGAATAAATGGCATGGAGCATTTTTAGGCTGATCAACCCATCTCTATCTGAAAGTTCATTTTGTGGTGGGCATTTCCACATCTGATCTCACCCCCTGGCCTGAAAAGTTAATATGGGACAGGGAAATAGTTATTCTATTGCAAGTGCAGTTTGTCTCCTAAAACGCCTCCACTTCTATCTGATCCATGCTCTAATAGTGTTCAAAGAGGAGCTGTCCTCCACTTTGTACCTGTGGGCAGATGTTGCCTTATGGCTTCAATGACTTGTGGAGTCCATTGTGTCTTTTAAAAATACAGCACTAGAACCTTGAGCTATCCATTCTGTGAACTACTATTAGACTATAGCTGTCTTTCTGCTATCCTGCTCCTTAAATAATGAGTACCCTGCACATCATACACACATTTTAATATATTTTATGTAATATATTATATATATGTATATATGTATTTACATCCAAACACTCCTGTATACCTCTATTTCATATTTTTAAGTATGTACACGCTAAGGCCAGTCTGCCCATCTCGTTGTGGCACAGTTCTTGGAGGACTTGGGTTTCTACTCCTCACGCTGTGGACGGCTGAGTGAAGCTCCTCTGACTGGAGCTTTTGAGGCTCAGGACAAAGGTGGAGGAGTTGCTTTTCCTGCTAACGCTCAGGTCACATCCTTGCCGAGATTTTAAGTACCGAGAGGAGCAGCAGAGGAAGCGACGCAAGAGGTCATGGAAAAGGTGGCCAGTGAAAAGCATGTAGATCCAGGGGTTACAGCAGCTGTTCAGACTTGCTAGGAGGGTGGTGATGATGAACGCCACTTCTGTAGGGGAGAAAGGCATCACAGGTAAACAAACAGCGCACAATTCTGTGAAGTGTTAGCTACAGCACGATTTGCTGGGGGGAAAGGGCCCATATTCCCACCACCATGCCAGGAGGGTCAGAAACAAATTGGAAGGTGTTATACATGCCTGGCTTTGGCCCTCTTTCAGCCCAGCATGTCCTGCAGTACTTTCAATGACATTAAAGAGGTGGAAAGCAAGAAAATATGACATGATCCTGGGTGCATGACTAGAACATGGTAACTGTGTAGAAATTGATAAGAGGTAAACCGACCTTACCATTTGGCAGCACCAGGAGATCCACCTTAGATGGCAATTTTTGCCATACAGTAAATACATTGAAAGAGCAAGAAACTATCACTCACTAAAATCCTGCCCAGGTGCTCCATGTTAAATCAACACACAAAGAGGAAGTGAGGCTGCACACCAACCCCTACATTATGCGCACTGAGTCATCCCCCCCCCCTGCATCTCCACGTACAGGCCAAAGGTATTCAAGGAGAAGGCATCTATGCCTAAAGCTGTGAACCCAAAAGCTTTCATGAGACCTGATTGCAGGTGGTTCCAGGTTGTGTAGAAGCCTAAGTCCCCCTCACTACAGGTGCTGCCTGATTCCAAAAATTAGAAAGTAGAAAAATCCATTGATACTACTGAGAGAAAAATCAGCCAGTTACCATGTCATTTTTAGGCATGGATTTCTCCAACGTTTCACTCAGCAGAAAGCTCAAATCTTTTTCAGATGCTAACAGTCTGATTTACTTTGAACTAGGGATGAAATTCAATTCAGTTTGCATTTAAGGCAAGTCAATCCAATTTGCACTTCCGGAAATGATATGTGAACCAAAGCACAACTTTCTTTCAAAATTCGCACTTACCTGAATTTTGTGATATGGCTCTCCAACCAAATAATGTTTACACAAATGCATATACTAGGGTAAAATGAAGCCTCCCCATCATCGCCCTACTCTTTGCTTTCAGGAAATTGGAGGTCAGGTTTTGTCACTGCACTAATCATACTAAACTTTTACTACTGTGTTTGTACTGTCTCATAGGATTTATGGCCTATTATTTTGTTTGTGCTGCTGTAAAAGTGTTACTGAAAAGTAATTACAATATGATTGCTTTCAGCTGTTTAATGTTCAAGGATATAATGCCTGTAAGAATCACTCCCTTTGCATGCTAGATGGAAAAAATGGAAAAGGCTGGAGGAACTTTCCCATTCGTTAACTACTCTTTAAAATTACCAGACATTTTGGCAACTCATGAATTAGTTGCACTTTCTGTGAGGTCTGATTTGACAGGGTCCAGTCTTACTGAAAAAGCATAACTGGGGGCATTGAGATCAATGTCAACTCTCAGACTGCTGAGAGTCTGAGGGCCCTGCTCCTACCTCTCTCCACCAGGCCTAGGGCAGGGCCTAGGACTGCTGCTGCCCAACAGAGAGTACTATTTATGTTCTTTTAAACTGCTTTTCAATTGTGTTTTTAATCTTTTTTACAAAATTAAAATTCTTTTTACCTGTTTTTATGTGTTTTGGGGAGGTTGTTTGGCGGTTTCTGTTTATATTTTGCTTCTGTATTTTGTGTTTTTATCTTGTGAACCACCCTGAGACCTGTGGGTATAGGGTGGCATATAAATATAATGAAGTAATATAATAATAATAATATAATTCTATCAGTCTCAGTTTTCTTTTAGGTGTCAATATTACACAAGGCCCGTCGTACACCACAGCCACCTATTCCCAACATGACAGAGTATTTAAAAATCACAGGAAAGGTTGTTTATATAACACACTATCTCTCTCTCACACACACACGCGCGCCCTAAAAAGACAGTATAAGTTGCAACAGTGAACAGCTGGATCAGTCCAATGGCCAATCTAGTCCATCATCCTGTTCTCACAGTGGTCAACCAGATGCCCAGGACCAGCCAACCCGTGAGGCAAGGTGAGACAAATCAACCCAATTTGCACTTTCTGAAATAATATGCAAAGCAAGGCACAGCTTACTTTCAAAATTTGCACTTATCTGAATTTTGTAATACAGTTCTCCAACCAAATGATGTTCACTAAAATGCATATACTTGGTTAAAGTGTGGGTAATAATGACTATATTTGGCAGCAGGATCCGGCCTCCAAGGACTGCGTCAGCTGCCGCTGCCGCTACTACCATGGTGGCAGCAATGGCTGCAGTGTGATCCTTGGAGGCCAGACCTGCCAATGCTGCCTCTACAGTGGCCTCTTGGTGAATAGGAGGCACTGCTGTTCTTCTCTCACCCCCAGGGAGGAAATAGTAAGGGCTGCCTCTGGGGTCTCCTGGGGTCTGCACATGCCTGGCTGGATTCAGAGTGGGTCCCTTCCCCCCCCCCCACCCCACGATGGCCTTTGAGTCCCACTTCAACTGTCGGGTAAGGTTGATTTGATTCCCTCCTTTTCTACCAATGTAGATCTTCAGTCACTCACTCCTCCCGGGTCGCAGGCGACACCATTTTGCAGTTCACCTCAGGTGCCAAAATGTCTTGGGCCAGCTCTGCAGATGCCTGTGGGAAGCCTGCAAGCATTCTGCTCGCTTGTGAATCCCAGCAACTGGTTTCCAGAGGCACAATGCCCCTGGAGTGGAGGTTGCCCATTCATTTGCCTCAACTGAATCTTTGTCAGCAGCAACACTGTGCTTTGGATTCTACAGGCTGATCTGTGAGAGGCTGCCAAGCAAATGGCCATCCTGTTTGGATAGGAGGCTAAGCCAGATGGGTTGTGTTTGCTTACCCTTCTAGTGCTGCCGTTTAATATCCTAACTGATTGCCTCAGGCATACCCTTACAACAGCTAGACATGCCAGGGCCATGGTCCTGCTTGCTTTAAAATGTTTTTTGTTGGTTTTTTTTTAAGGTGACCCATATTCATTGTGGAATAAATCCCTTCAGATGCCCTATATCTGCCAAGAAAGAGGTATGTTGAGCTCATGTGGGGTCTTTGAAGTGTAATAAATCACAAAGCAAACAATGGTTTTAGCTATTGCTAGCAAAATGCCCTGAGTGGTATGTGTTTGTGTGAACAGAGGGCTTGCATATTACAGGGATCTCTGGGTATCTGGGCCTGTGCAGTGCATTGCAGACGCATGCATGTACAGTGGTACCTCAGATTACATACGCTTCAGGTTACAGACTCCGCTAACCCAGAAATAGTACCTCGGGTTAAGAACTTTGCTTCAGGGTGAGAACAGAAATCGTGCTCCGGCGGTGCGATGGCAGCAGGAGGCCCCATTAGCTAAAATGGTGCTTCAGGTTAAGAACAGTTTCAGGTTAAGAACAGACCTCCAGAATGAATTAAGTACTTAACCTGAGGTACCACTGTACTTCTCTCTCTCTCTCTCTCTCTCTCTCTCTCTCTCTCTCTCTCTCTCTCACTCTCACACACACACACACACACACACACACAACCCCTTTAAGTGAAGATTGAGTCATCTAGCAGCGTGCATGAAAGGCAGGTTTCTTCAGGTGCTGTCCTTTATCTTTGCCAATGAGTGTGAATGCAATCTTTCCTTTCACATGGGAGAAAAGAAACAGGCTTATTTCTTCTGCCCCTGGCAACTCCATTCACTAAAAGTCATATATATAGTCCTGCCTCTTCTTAGTCACATGAGTCTGACATTAGAGTGCCCCAGTTCTGGAATTAACTTAGATAGATGTATATTAATATAACAGTGACCCGTAAGAGGGAGGGTTTTCATTCCCATTGTTGCTTGGTCCACTACAAATGGTCAGAGACTGCTCATGCATTTTCATTAGACTTGCAATATTATCTAATTTATTCGATATGAGTTGTGTAACTATGAAAAATAGCACAATATCCTGACAAACACAATGTTATGGGTCCAAGGCAAGATTCATATCCGGCAAGCTCCTTTTACAAAGGTTTACATAGGTTTTATAGTAAATGTGGTAGGTTAGGTTTCTTCATATATAAATAAAATGTAAGACTGTCATTATGTAGCCCCAATTAAAACATTTGTTGTGCTGCATCACAGTCCTGGATTTGCATGAAGTCAGGGAAGGGGAGGGGGGCAAAAGAGGAGGCAGCTTGCGCAACAGCAGTGGCCATGGTATTAGAGCAAGAAGGGATTATCATTGAAGAAGAAGAAGAAGAAGAGTTTGGATTTGATATCCCACCTTTCACTCCCCTTCAGGAGTCTCAAAGCGGCTAACATTCTCCTTTCCCTTCCTCCCCCACAACAAACACTCTGTGAGGTGAGTGGGGCTGAGAGACTTCAGAGAAGTGTGACTAGCCCAAGGTCACCCAGCAGCTGCATGTGGAGGAGCGGAGACGCGAACCCAGTTCCCCAGATTACGAGACTACCGCTCTTAACCACTACACCACACTGGCTCTCATTGAGAGGGGGAAAGTGGTGGTTTAAGACAACAGCTGAAGTTTGAATAAAGCAGGGGATGGAATGAACTGAGTGGGAAAATGGTGGTTTTAAACAATGGCAGAGGTTTGAGTATAGTACTGTGTAATATTTGAGGGTTCCGCATTCTTAATCTCTCTCACATGAGGTAGCTGACAAATGGAAAACAGAAAAGTTTCAGTGCAGTGAGAAGGGCAATACACTGAAAGGGAAAAAAGTGGCTGTTTTAAACAGCAGCAGAAGTTTGAGTAAAGTGGGGTTGGAGGAATACAGGGGAAAACTGGTTTTAAGCAACAACAAAGGTTTGAATAAAGCAGGCCACACACAGTTGTGCTGTCTCTTCTATTTAGTAACTGATAAACTGTGTGTGCAGTTTTTTTCTGTGTTACTGTACATTAAGTTTTCATATGGGCTAGGATACCCACAAGCTTTTTTTTTTTCATTTAAAGGTATTTCATGTGCAAATCGACTTATTGAAAGATACATGTTTTAGTTATATTGTTAGCTTTTAATTGCATCCTTGCATGTGAACCAGTACATATGTAAATATAAATGTTTATTATGTTATAGAATCATAGAATTGTCGATTTGGAAGGGACACAGAGGCTTCTAGTTTCATTGCTCTTTCTGTTGGGGTACTACTTTTTTTTTTTTTTTGGGTAATGCTGGGGACTTATAAAATTTGACATAGTGGGTTCTCCCTCATGGAGAGCACAGGTTGCGGGCGGGGCTGACAAGACACCTCACTGTTACTAGGCAAATGGTTTGGCCATCCTTTAAGCAGGGGCGGGCTGTTACTGGGGAAATCTAGATGTTGCCATTTGTTGATTGACAGCCCTATTTGTTAAATACAATGCTCGCAGCGAGGAACTTCCTCTTTTCGCTGCTTACTTCGGATCACCCGCCCTCCCTTCCCTAATTTTAGGCTGTTTGCTTGACCTTGCTATGCCTGTCATGGGGTCGTCTGCTTTGGGGCAGGGGCCTGGTAGGAATTTTGTCCATTTGGCTGATTAGTGTGTGCCACTTGGTTTTTGCCTACTGCGTAGCAAATCGTCACAACTTGTAAGGTTTGCGGTTAGGCATTGGTCTGGAATTGGTTGCTGGGGGGTATGGATTCGGCTGTGCCTGCCCCTCCAAAATGCTGCTGGTGGTGGAGGGGTATGGATTCGGCTGTGCCTGCCCCTCCAAAATGCTGCTGCTGCTGCTTCAAGGGTTTTCCGTTAAAGGAACCCAGGGGCTCCCCATGCTTTTGTCCGAAACCCCCTGGCAAGGGGCTAGGGCCACACAAGCCCCTGGGAGCTTTCTGGGGAGAGGTGAGGCATGGTTCCCAGTCCCGTCTCTCTCCCCAGGTGACTTACCCTTGCTGACTTCACGGGGGGTGCGAATGTCAGAGCTGTCCCCGTGCGGGGGCAGTTAGTGCTACCAATGCCTAAGCAACCACTCACATTGCTGTAATTTGAATAAAGTTGTGGCCAAAATTATGCCAAAAACCTTAAACAAAAATTAAGTGTCAATTGTGTTTTTCTTTGGCCTTGAGGTCTTGGGGACCTCAACGCGCAAAGCTTGGGGTCTAACCATGTCCTAATCGTTCTCTGGATAGCAGGATGAGTTTGGCTATCCACATTGTGTCTGTGATGTATACAGACACCCACATGTATGTGTGAGGTTGGGTCAAAGGTTATTGCAGGCTACAGCGTGGGGGGGGGGGGGAAGCAATCTAAAATGTTTAGACAAAAAGCTATTATGTTTGAAAGAGTCCAGGGGGGAAAGGTATCAAGACTTCTGACGCACATTTGTTAATATAGGGGCACAACAACTCTGCCCAGAAAAGCTCTTTACAGCTCTACATCTGGAGACTGGAAGATAAACATTTTGCTCATTAGGAAACTTTTCATCGTGCTGCTCTCTCAAATGGGTTTTTGTATTCCAAACGCCTGACCCAGCCGTGCCTCTGTTAATCAGAGTGCTTCGCTTGGTGGATTGTTAGCTTTTGCACTTTACATATACCTTTCCAACTGAATGCATATCAGCCTCTGACAAGCGCTGTAATGAAAGTTATTGCGTGATCCTAATCTTGTTGTCTCTGTTGAAAATGTCACTGTGTGCCATGTGACTTACTGGTAAATCTGTGGGATTTAGTCCACAGTTCAGATGGCAGTCTTAGGGATCTTTCTTCTTGACTGTTTCGCCTCTCTGCGTTAATTCCTTGAATGATTCATATTCTTGTAATATGGATTTAAGTACTGGTAATTATAACGGATCAGCTTGCAAACTTGCAATAGAAAGCAAAACAATAGTTATCGACTGTGTTGGGCTTCCATATGGCAGGGGTACATCAAAGGGCACTGCGTCCATGCCCCCAACCCCTTTCTTACAGAGCACAATGGCCATAACCGCTGGATTGTTCACAGTACTCTTTTTCTAGAAAAAGAGGTGCCAGAACTTCCCATGAACACCTCCCTTATTCTCGTATAATGGCAATGGTGCCCACCTGAGAGGTGCCAGAATTGATCACCTTCTCTCCACTGGGTTTAGGCTTCGCTGGAACTCTAATCAGGCTCATTGATGTTCCTCTCCCCTGCCCTCTATTCAGTTATAAGGAACTCTAAAGCATCACTGTCAATAGTTGCATCTCTCCCCCAGCTGTTATTTATCTGTCCTATCCGGGAGGAGAAAGAGGCATGTTTTCTCTGGCTATAGATTTACCTCTCAGCCATTTTCCAACAGCAAGCCCTGCTGACCAGGACCCTGGTCCAGCATCCACACTGGAGAGGAACACAGTGGGCAGTGGGGTGGTCCATGCCATCCATTCACAAAGCACATAATAAACACATTCTTATAACCATTGCCTGTTGAAATATCCTCCCCTCTTGCAAAAAAATAGAAACACGGCCTTGGGAATTCCAGTTAATGGCTTTGCAAGTACGATATTTGCAAGTACAGGCAAAATACAGGATCAACAACATGTCACCTCAGCTTACTCTGCACACAATGTGGGTCGTTTTGATGCACTGAAGGAACAACTCACCACCACCACATAATGCATCACGTGTCTAGACAAACAGCCATAGTAGAGTAATACCTTTATTAGGACCAAGTCAAATGTGACAAAGTAGTGCGCAAGCTTTCAAGTTTTCTGGAACTCTTTTCAAGGATGGAAGACTGATAGTTAAGAAAACTGCAAGCAAGCAGAGATGGGGAGGGGGGAGGGCATGGGGGAGAAAACTGGCCATGATGTAAAAGCCGCAGACTCCGTAGTCTGTAAAAAAATTAACTCTGTGTATCTTAATTATATTATGTCTCGCTAGGCGCAAAACAGATTTCAAGATGCAACTACGACTACCAGGACAAAGAACAATAGTGGTTGTTTCCCTACTTTAAATCATTTCCCCTTGAAAATGCAAATGCCAGCAGTCACCTGGATCGACACTAAACAAAGCACACATGTCTTTAGTGAAGTAAAGAGCAGATAGTCCCCGAAAGCTAATTTTAGGCAGTTTCACTAGCTAAATTGTCAATAGAATTTGGTAGTATTATCTAGTGTTTGGTCCAGGGCACGTAGCCCCTGAAAGCTAAGTTCATTCTTTAGGTGATCATCTTCCTAGATACTTTTCCTGAATGAGTAAATTCTATATCCTCTAAAACACACAAAAGTTGTAGGTAGTATCAGTTGATCCTAAAAATTGTATGTAACTATTTTATATATGTTTTTGTTGCATTGCTTTAGTTTTTGGGTTTTTTTCCCCAGTGCACCAGCCAAGCCATCTATGATTTTTGTGGTCCAGATTCTAGGAAAGCACCTAAAAAATAAGCCACAGTTTTCAACAGAATAGGAACTGCTAAAGAATACTTGTCAGGAAAGCCTAATGAGCAATTAAGTTTTGTGAAAGTTCCAAAGGCTCCCGAGTGCAGTATTGTTAACAGTGGCGTAGCGTGGGGGGTGCAGGGGGGGCCGGCCGCACCGGGCGCAACATCTGGGGTTAAGGCAAATCCACAGGTTAGGGGGCGCAAATCCACGGGTTAGGGGGCGCAAATCCACGGGTTAGGGGGCGCAAATTACTTGCCTTGCCCCGGGTGCTGACAACCCACGCTACGCCACTGATTGTTAATGTCTCTCCTTTTAGGTTATAGCTGAAATGACAGATCATTAAGTGTCTGTCAACATCTGGATTCTAGTTTGCCAGGAGGTTCTCCCTGCTTTTAAGCTTCTCTAAGCAGCAAAATTCTCCATGGGTGTCTTGGCTCTCACTAAACTGTGTAATGGAGACAAGTATGGTTACCAGATTATGAAAGATCAGGATTGAACACTAGTATCCTTCATAAAACTGTCATGGGAGCAAACTCTTGCCTTGACCTACAGCTGTGAGTCATCAGATGGTGAGTAAACAAGTCAACGCATGTGCGAGCCAGCCCCAGATTTATAAACTTATCCCCTGTTTCGGTTCTAGAGAGAACTATCTAGAACAGCAGGCTGCCACTCAGGACCAACCGAAGTCTCTAGGTTGCCATTCGCTCATTCCAATATATTTTGTGCAAGCACACAGTGATGCCTCGGTCCATTGTTTTGAAATAACTCTTCTGAAAGTGGCATTGGTCCTTCATGTGCCTGAAGGATGACAAAAGCAAGGAGTTCCTTGCCCTTGATTTGTTCCCTGTATAAGGCCAACCACAAGATGAAGAGACCCCATTTTCCTTGCCCTGCACCCTTGTTAACCTTTGAAATAATTGGTAAAACATTTCAAGGAAACATTTAGCTTAGGACTCTGTTAGAATTTTTGGCTAACAATACACCTTATCAGAGATAAGGAAATTTCATGGGGAGTGGGGGAAGCAACATTGCTCAAAAGGTGACATATAATACCAGGAAGTGTTTAATTCCTTTTATCACTCCTATCCCCAATTGAATTTGTTCCACACTTTTCATTTTACTGTTATCTCTGGTGAGAGATAAGTGGTTTCTCTGCACTCCTCAATTCTCACTCCTCTTTGCCACCTACTGTTTCCTCTCTAGTCCACGCTTTCTATGCTCTGTCACCTTTTGCAGATAAAGTTGTGGTTGTCAATTTCTGTTTTTGCTAGCGGAGGTGCAAAAAGTTTTCAAACAATGCTCTCGGTAAAGAATAAGACAAAGGTCCCTCTGGTTCACTTAGCAGTGTATGCACACAATGGTAATCATTTCAGACAGCCTGACAAAAGCCTTTCAGTCTTCCTGTGATGCTTGAAAGAAACAGACCAGATATTGGAAACATTTGTTGCTATTTACAAGAAGTATTTGGTTCCGTGAAAGTATTAACAGGTATTAACAGGTTGTAGCAATCTGGTTCTCGTTTCCTCAGGCATACAGCTAAGGACTGGGATCTCCCCAATCATGACAAGGCATGCTGTGGGGATAGAGCTTGCTGATCTGAAGGAGCTAAGGCTATAATTGTCACAGAAGCCCCACCCAACAAACATAGTCTGTGTTATACAAGTATTTGGGTTGAACAACTGCTCCAGGACTGCCTGTGCCTTGGCTGGCCAGTGGCTTATGCCAGTTGGAGAAAAGCAGTGTCTTTTGATAGGGATTCAGAACCCTGTGAAAATGTTTTACAGATTATGTTTCCACACTTTTCTTCACTGCGTGTTTTGCAATGTTAAAGCCCTGCTGGGGTTCTTTCACCAAAGAGTACTTGCCCCAAAATTGGGTTTTGGCTTCCAGGATAACAACAAGCAGAAGGTGCTTGATTCCTGGATATAGTTTTAGAAGTATGTAGCAGGAAAGAAAGGCTAGAGAACATCTTGCTTCAATACCTGGTACTCAGACATAGGCACTGATATTTATTTCATTGCATTCATATCACGCTCTTCCCCTAAATAGGCTTTGGGCGAAGAGAAAGTCTCTTGGCAAAAGTGTCCCTTTCTCAGTAAGCTTCATGGGCTAAGGGATGAATCTGGGTTTTTCACACCCAAACCTATCATTCTAGTCACCCGCAGCGCATCGGCTCTCAGTTCAAATAAGCAAGTAGCACATGTATCTTCTCCCCCACAAGGGGGAAAAAATCAACTGGGGAAAGGATTTGAATGGGGAAATGGTTAGAGGAGAAAGTGTTAAGCAAGACTCTACTCTGCTACTCCTCCATTTACCTGCAGTATCCCAGTGATGCTTGTTGTTGAAAAGAAAAAGAAGAAAATGGGGGGGGGGGGATTGGACTAGACACGCAAGGGATTCCTGGCTTAAGAAACCAAGTTTAGACCACAGGAGCTAGGTGTATAGGATATTACGGCTGTCAAAGTGACATCAGTTATGAAAACTTAAAATAACAGAACTGGAAGATACCTTACGAGTCACTCAGTACAGAGAGGGACAGCTAACTAGCATCCAGTCTCTCATCATCCCCAGCAAATCTTAGTGTTAAATCATTTGTCTATATTCACTTGCAAGGAAATTGTTTTAACAGGTGGATATATTTTTTTAGTGGGTGTGTGTGCATATAATGCCTTGGAAATGTCCGACTATGTGCTCTAGATACGTAACTCCAAACCCCTCATTCCTAACTGACACTGATTTTAGAGCAGTTCTTGATGTCCCATTAAGGGGTTCAGGTTGGGCAACCGAATATGCTTTTGACCCCCCCCCCCCCGTATGATCACTCTTGAACCCACAGGAGCCCCCCCCCAATGCCTTTACATGGGAGCATCAGGGTTTGAAGTGATGTGAGGCAACATGTGAGTTCTGTCTGTGGGGTTTAATCATTCACACATAAGTTGCCGCTTGATCAAACGACAAGCACACATGTGTGGTAGTTGATAGCCTTGAGTAGCTTTTCTACAGAGTGTTGTTGTTGTTGTTTTTCTTCTGTGTGCTGCTGGTGGATAAATGCTACATGGCTAAGAATTCTGAAAGGTAGCCTTAACCCATTTAGAGAGAGGTGAGTGTTTCCTATTGCAATGAGTGTCTCCCTCATAGCTCTAATCCTGAACCAAGCCCCCAGGGCGCTCATTAGCTTTTGGCAGTGGTTTTCAGAGGAACAACCTGGAACCTCCAGGCTTTGTGTACATAAAGTTCCTCCGTGACACAGAGGGGCAAATTAAGATTTGGAGAGGGAGGATCACAGACACTCAGTAACTGACATCCTATCTATATGCTAAGAGATCACTTATGCCAACCTTTGTGGGCAGATGAGAGGCAGCTTTTACAAGCTTTTACAACCACTAGTTTCAGTAAAGGAACCCAATCGCTGTAATTTTGTCATTGCTCAAGAAGACGCACCTGGTCATCTCAGTTCACAGCACAGGAGACACCTCCTTGTCAGCCCTCCATTCAGCTTTTAAACTCGCCAGTCACTGACAAGCTGGCCACACATTCACAAAATTCTTTTTATCATTTGGTCTCACTTCAGGGTGAACCCAGAGTGTCTTTGTGAATCCACCAGTATTTTCTTATGAATACCAGTGTTGTCTTATGATCATTTTATATTGCTTTATGGAAACCATTTACCCTTGTTAAAAAACACACAAACAAATAATATATTAGAGATCTATAAATGCATTCTTCTCCTTCCTGCTGCTCATTCTTTCTTCACATGCCTTACTATCCTGCTCCCCATTTTCAAAACATCCAAGTCCCTCATTTGGGCAGGCAAGGCAGTGAGGGAGAGAGATACCATGTAACATACCCAAGGTCACATAAAGAATGGCCAAGGTCTCCCATCTCAACCTTCTCCACCCCATCATCACTCTGGCAAGTAAGCAAGCTGGTCTTCTTGCCATGCCATCTTAACATGTCTCAATTTATTTTATTGATTTATTGTTGCTGAAATACCTCTTGCATATCTTATTTCACATTGCACTGCAGATCAGCTGGTTTGATAATGAGCTCAACTGAGATACCTCTGTATTTTTTTAAAAAGAAATTATTGGGTGGCAATTCTCTATACTCATTGCACACAGCTTGTATAGGCAGGGAAAGGAGGAGAGCAGACTGTACCTTCTTTTGGAGCATTTTCGTCCCACGCAATCCACATCTGCACAATGAAAAAAGGAGTCCAGCACATAATGAAAGCTAAGACTATGATGAAGGTCATTTTGACAGTCCGGATCTTGGCTTTGGAAATGAGTTTGACACTGCTGACCCTGGAGAGGGTGCCTCTATGGGGATTCCTAGAGGTCAAGTTCACATTGGTCTCGTGAAGGGTCTTTAGCTTCACATTCTGCCAAATCTTGAAGCTGATCAAGCCATAGCAGATGGTCAGCATGACCACAGGGATAACGTACACAGTCAAGGTTATCCAGGTGATGTAAGCTTTAGGTCCCCAGGGCTGGATGAAATTTGCCCAGCAATCGAACACCCCATTATCCACATCCTGCATGGAAAATATTTGGAGTTGTGGGATGCTAAACAGAAGGCACACCATCCAAGTGAGGAGGACAGACAACCGGTCAGACCTCCTACGTAAGGACCTCAAAGGCTGGCAGATGGCCAAGCACCGATCCAGGGACATCAGCAAGAGCATGTAAGTGGAAGCAAACATCCCCACCACCTGCAGGTATTTGATCAACTTGCAGAGGTAATCTGGCCCAATGAACCTGAAAGTGATGTCCCAGATGAGCTGAGGCAAAACCTGGAAGACGGCCACCACCAGGTCAGCGATGCTCAGGTGCTTCATGAAGAAGTACATGCGGGAGTGCTTGTGGCGGGTCGTGTGGATAGCCGCCAGCACACACAGGTTTCCAGTCAGGGCAAGGAAGAAGATGAGGCAGAGCACGGCCACCTCCACCTTGGCAACGTTCTCATTCCGCTTCACGTGAGTTCTGTTGCTTTGGGACGTCTGGTTCTCCACACTGGAATTGCTCAAGGAGCAGTTGTAGATCCATGGGTCACTTGCGAACAAGCAGAGAGTATCCATGGCTGGCTGCTTCCCATCCAGTGCCTTTTGCTAGATTGATCTGAGGGTGGGAGCCTCTCTCTGTGAGCTGCAGTCCCCTTCACAGCTCTCCCTTCCTTGGGACCAGGCCTTTCAGTTCTGCTTTCCTTTTTCTGCAACGCCCCTTTGCTCCCATTTGGTCTTTTCTTTCCTACATGTATCTCCACTTCGCTCCCTTTGGGTCATTCACTAGTGTTTGCACATGGAGAAGAGTTGTGAGTGGCTTTTCCCTCTCTGCAGGCTTAGCTGCCCTGGGAAAAGTCTGGGGCTGAAAAGGTCCAAGCAGCCAGCTCTGTCTTCCTGTTACCTTCAAAATTACTCGACCCTCTTCCTCCTGGGCTCCTAAAGCAGTCACAGAAAAAGCAAGAAAATGTGTTTTTACCAGAAATCAGAATCACCACCCTGCATCCCTGCCATCCTCTCAGTGCTGGACCCTTCCCAGAATGCTGCTGTATTACTAGGGCACTCATTCAATCTCAGGACCGTTTCAGTTTGTTTCAATGGATTGCTCCAGTTTACTTTAATGCAACAATGAGCCATTGGCTCATTGGTTCACAGAGTCCCTTTGGAGCTGCGGTGTTTATTCCAACATATCACTACATGCAGATCAAGGGAGAGAATAAATAAATAAGAACTACACACTTGCACATATTATCTGTTGTTGCTAAACACGACTTTCCTATTTGCAAAGAAATCCTGTTTCTTACCTTTAACTCATTCCTTTCTTTTAGAAACTCATTGGCTGTAGAGTTCTTTTCTCCATTTAAAATGTAGTATTTCCAGCTACCCTTCTCCAGATGAGATGATCCAAGGATTTCAGGTGAGTGTTTAATCCCTGTGACACATCCAGCTGCTCCACAAGTTTGCTCTCAAATGAATCCAGGAGGACAGAGTGGAGGGAGGGGGGGTGGAGGAGGAGCGGAGGCTGCAGTCAGCCCTTCAGAGTCATTCATGGGCAAAATATACTGCTACTGTCTAAACACTGCGGAGATCTGTTTTTCCATTAGGTGGCGGAATAGGCCACCGCTTTGCTCTCGTTTGCAGTGAGGGACTAAAAGCTCAGGAGAGACAGGATTGAGATTCCACTCAACAAGGACCGCTTTCCAAATTAGTTTTAGATGTGCACAGTTACACACAGCTGTGTCTTAAGAGGCATGGAAAAAATGCAAAGCCAGAACCCAAAGAACAGCAAAATCTGTTCTATGAGTCCAGATTTGGGGGGGGGGGGGGGACAGCTACCTTTTGCTAACACCTCTCCACACAAATCCCTACTGTGCCTTTGCTGCATGCAAGACCAGCCCAAGATGTTTTGCTGCCTGAGGCAGAACAGCAAATGGGTACACCACCAACTGACATCTATAATATCCAAGACTCGCTAGGCTATTTTGGTGCTTGAGGCAGAAATAGACATAAGCACCTCTCCCTGAGAGCAAAAACAAGCAAACAAACCACAATAATAATTGACAATTTCCTGGCCTTTCATGAAGCTCATCTGCAGCTGTTGGAAGTGACTACTGTACTCTGCCTACTGGCAAAGCCAGCTCTAGGACAAATAGTGAGGTGGCATGCTGCTCACCCACCCAAAATGGAGGAGTTAAAAATTCCATTGGCCTGAGGCAAAGCTCTTGCACTTCCCTGGACTAATGTGTGAAAACAGTGAGCAAAGTTCTGAGGAGAAGATAAGTGACTGCACCTTCCAGCTAAAGATCAATTTCATCACATAAACAGAAACCACACTTTACATTTCCAAAGACCTGGAAGTGATTATTGCTACTATTGTTCTTATTATTAATTACCTGTCCTTAACCCTAAGGTCCCAGGCAGGGCTTTTTTCAGCCAGAACTCACCGGAACTCAGTTCTGACACCTCTCAGGTAGACCCCATTGCCATTATAAGAGAACATGGGAGGTGAGTGAGTTCTGGCACCTCTTTTCCTAGAAAAATAGCACTGGTCAAAGGGCAGTTTAGAGCAAATAAAACACAGTTTTAAAAGTTTTATTTTATTTTTTTTTAGAACTGACATTCACAGAAAAAGGTGGAACCTACAAATATACATATCAAGTGTCAAGAGCAGGGGTAAAGAGGTGTGGCACTTCACACATTATCTCCTCAGAGGCAAGATATACGGTAATTATTTGAACTGTGAGAGGTATGAGGACAGGCCTTGCGGATGCCTGAAGGAGTCAATGTCTCTGAGTGACACTTTTCTGGCTTTGTCAGAAAGCTCACAAAATTGAGTAATCTGCCTCACAACCTTTGCTAGTCCTGGTGACAGTGTTTGCTTAAACAGCTGTCACACCAAATCCCCCAAAGATCTTTTTAAACTCCTTGGAGTTTAAGAAGCCTGCCTTTTTAGATTTTTGCCGGGGGGGGGGGGGAGGTACAGCTGTGCTGTGAGAAGAATCTCAGGTGCATTTGGGTACATTGTGCATTCCTCTGAGTCACAACAGTCATTTCCCAATTTACCTCTCTGGCTCTTCCCAATATTGTTCTGCACTAAATGCTTCTGGGTTTTCCCTGGGTATCTCTTCTCCCACCCTTAATTATTTAATTTAAGCAGGAATCCTCCCCCCTCCAATTTAACTGAAAAGCATACAGTACGTGTTTTGGTTCAGCTGCACCTCCTGTCTTTTCCCTATTTCTTTGTTAACAAGGAGATAGTTTCATCCCGGTAGCTTGAAAAGTGGGGTGGGGGGATATGGGTGCTCTTTGAAGTGAATAGATTAGATGTTGATTTCTTGAAGTAACAATTTAGTTGTGTGGTAAAAGCTTTGGGGGAGAGCCCCATCTGTTAGGCTGGATTGGAGCTGCAGTTTAATTACTCTCCTTTTGTGTTGACAATCAGACTACATAAAAGAATGTCAGGCGCTAATGAAAAATGGCTTTCCTGTTTACAGCATTTACTGACAAGAGAGAGACAAGGGACAGGATCCAGCTCTTAGGGGTTTATATGCTGTTTAGAAGAGTCCAAATGGCTTCAAGTGTTTTGTGACAGGTGAGGGATGGGGGGAGACCGACAACTTCAAAGGAAATTTGAATTCTATATTGACTTCCCTGCAAAAATCCTAAAGTTGTAACCTCAACCCCTATTTTTTTCTCTCTGAATAAATTATGCAAGCAATTTTGCATTTGTATGCTCCTTCACTTCTTATTTTCATCTCTGGTTTTATGTAATGCAATGGGGAAGAGGCGGTAGGACATACAGATCAGTCCAGGGTGATATTCAGAGAGACTTCAGACTGGTACCCATGATAAGTGAAGCAGGAGTTCCCACCAGCCCACTGAAATTCCCCTCCAGATTCTTACTAGTTTTAAAGTTTTTATTTGCAGACACTTATTTGTTTACTAACTTGGAAGCTGGACCAAATAGATTCAGCAGAATCCATCTAAACTTTTGGAACAACCTTAGGGGCTTTTGAAAGGCATAAGAGCTCTCTAAGCATCCTCACAGCTGAGCTTCCTGTGAGCAACCAGATTCTATTATTCAAATCCCCTATTATTTAGGGGCGGGCTTCAATTGCACCTCTACACACACACACACACACACACACACACACACACACTGAAAGAATGCACTGAAGGGGATATGGAGTCCTGTGAACAATCTCTATCCCTTGTTGCAGATGTGTGCAGTAGCCTCAGGGAATGAGGCTACTAGACCAAATGGCCTTGCAACTTGCCTCATGGGCTATTTCAGTTCATGAGGGGGAGGGTTCATCTGATCTTCCCTATTGTGAAGGCATTTTGGCATCACATATGGTTTTCACAAACTATTTGTATGCTGACAATGATACTTCTACATTTGGACATTTTTTCCTCAGAGAACAGAATTCCTTCACCAGAATATTAATGAAACACTGACCAACAATCAACTAGCACTCATTTTCTCGATTTAAATCAACAGTGGGTGCAAGACATCCCTTCATTTATTCATTTATTATTTCTGCTGTTCATTTATTTTTTGCTCCAAATGTTGTTCCTCACGCCTCGCACACATTCCATGGACTGCCTACTCTGATTAAACGTACAGCAAAAGCATTTTATCCAGTGGGCCTTAAATAAGCAGTTTGAGACTGTTCTTTTCAAGGCAAGAGACCGATAGTCAAGCAAGATGTAATCTCTAGCCTTGTGTTTAGCTGCTAAACACAAGGCTAGAGATTAGGCCTTCTCCCATGAAGCCTTTTGTGTTTTGGTTAAAGGTGAACCCAAATCACCACAGCCGCCATTTCTCCACTCCAGTCCTCCTCCAGTAGCTTTGCTTTTAAAAAAAATATCTGTAAATTACATAACTACAGCAATGCTGCATTATCAGAATATATCATTCTAGGTGGATGAGCCAGCGTTTGTCCCAAGCGATGGCAGTTGCAGTGGCAACTGTAACAGAGCATCCCATTGCCTCTCCATGGCCTCTTACCTTGAGTAGCTTGTAGTGGCTGCTGGAAAGTGGGCAAAGAGGAGAGGCTGCCCCCACTGAGGCCCAGCCCTGTGTGATAATATGTTGGCTCTGAGGGGCAGGCAGAGGGCAGGGCTGCCATGGGTGGGAAGAAAGGGGGAGCAGAGCAGAGAGCAAGGAGTCTTGATTTAAAACAAAAACAAAAAACCTTGTGTGTCCCTGTCTAATTATGCCCCTTTCTAAAATTTACAAAGAACAAAATAAAATAAAATCAGGATAAAGGTTTTTCTCAGGACAGTGGAGGGTGTGTGTTTTTGTGTCCCGTTGCTGTTGTGGTGGCGGCACGCACCCTTCCTCTGGTAGGAAATGCTCTGTGTGGGGACGGTCAGCTGTGGGGAGTGAGAACTCCTGCAGGGGTGACAGAAACACAGGCGCTGAAGGGGCAACATCGCCTCCAACATTCCTCAGGTGAAAATGTCCCTATTTTCATCTGAGGAATGTTGGAGGGTATGTATGTGTGGGAGTGTGTGCCCACACGCTGTCAGGGACTGGGCAGAGGAGGAATGGTGGAGACTGCCTCCCCATCCTGACCCTTCCAGGGAGGAGGAAGAGGAAGACAGTATAGAGTTACAATGGGGGGTTGAGGGAGGTTGCGACTCAGAGGCAGATGAGGGGGAAAGTTGGGAAATCATGGGAGAGTCAAAGCAACAGCTGGCTGACACGTTGTCACTAGAAAGCAATCCAGACCCTCCATCTCCCAGAACCCGGCAAGCCTTAAAAGTAGGAGAGCAAAGAGCTTGAAGACAGAGGGCACTTAGTGGCACCCATAGAGGAGATGATGATGATGATGATGATGATGATGATGATGAAGGAGGAAGTGGGAGAGAAGGGGGGTGGAAATGCACTCGGGACAACGCCATTATCCAAGAGGCAGTGTCCTATAGCCTCTCTCTGTAAAGTTTAAAATAAAAAAGGACTGTAAGAAACTTTTTCTTGTCTTTATACTTTCCTGGGCAACCAGCCAGAAGCTGCTGACAACACCTTGACACCACCATTAACACCAATTTTGGGCAAGATTTTGCTGATTTTTTTGGTGAGATCTTCCCCCAAATGGATGCAATCTTGCACCAAATCAGCACTGGTTGAGGTAGTACTTCTCCACCACTAGCGGAGGTGACAGGTCAGGCAGGGTATGCCTCCTTGGGGGCTTCTGCCGCCTGAAGCAGAGGTTTCACCCTGCCTAATAGCAGAGCCAGCTCTGGGAACAGGAAAAAGACTTTTTCCATAATAGGCTAGTTTCCTAAGAGAGCAATCCTGTACATGTTTTTTTTCTCAAAAGTAAATCCTGTTTAGTTCAATCGAGTGGAGCTTAGGTATTTAAGCAGTTCAAGAGGCAATGGCAAAAGAATTTAAACATGTGGTCCTACAGCTGCTGTCTGAAGTGGTAGGATCTCAGTTTGAAGAAGTGGTATAGTCCCCAAAGAGCCACACAACATTGGTTTCCCCAGCCACTCTGGGCGGCTTCCAACAAAGACAAAAAATACACTAAAATGTCACACATTAAAAACTTCCCTGAACAGGGCTGCCTTCAGATGTCTTCGGAATGTCAGGTAGTTGTTTATTGCTTTGACATCTGATGGGAGGGCATTCCACAGGGCGGGCACCACTACCAAGAAGGCCCCTGAGTTTCCTCAGGTAGTTAACTAAGTTTTATGCAGAGTAGACCTACTGAACTTAATGAGCAAGCTAGGGCCATTAATCCCAATGGAACTCCAATGGATCTTTTTGCAAAATCTCAAAAAAGAGAAGTTTTTGAGCTATTCTAAAGGAAATATGCCAAAATCTACACTACCAACATGGGTTGCCATATGTCTGGATTTTCCTGGGCATTTCAGCAATTTCCACCTGGACACAGTTTCCAACAGCCAAATCCTGGCTATGTCTTGGAAATTCCGGACATATGGCAACCCTACAGTAGAGTGTCTATGCTCACAGCTGACTGCTAGATGAAGTTAATTGTGCTTCTAAACATAGTTGTGCTGGGGCTCTCTGCTTGTTCCTCATATTCAGCCCATGCTTGACATACCGTATTTTTCGCTCCGTAAGGTGCACCGGACCATAGGGCGCACCTAGTTTTTAGAGGGGGAAATCAAGGAAAAAAATATCCCAGAGCTGCTGGGGCTGCCGGGGGAAGCCTGGGTCCCCCCCCCCCAGCCCCAAAGAGCAAAGAAACCTGCTCGCTGTCTTGGCTTCCTCTTTAGCCGTGTGCAACCTCCCCAGCCGGGAGAGGCTGCGCGGGGCTAAAGAAGCCATAGCCTTGTGCAGCCTCTCCCTGCCAGAGGGGCTGCGTGCGGCTATCCCTGAATCCTTTGGAGTGCAGCGCGAGTTCCCGCTGCGCTCCACAGGCTTCGGGTTACTTTTGCTGAAGCCAGGACAGTCTTGCTCTCCCGGTTTCAGCAAAAGGAACCTGAAGCCTGCGGAGTGCAGCGGTAACTCGCGCTGCACTCTGAAGGCTTCAGGCGGCTTTCCCTGAAGCCTGGAGAGTGAGAGGGGTCAGTGCGCATCCTCTGTGCTTCGGAGGCTTCGTGTTGCTATCGCTGAAGCCAAAGAGCCTGCATTCGCTCCATAGGACGCACATACATTTCCCCTTAATTTTGGAGGGGGAAAAGTGTGTCCTATAGAGCGAAAAATACGGTACTCCATCCAGTGCACCAGCAGTGAAACTTATTTACTCACTTCTCTCCATCTTCTGCCATGCTACTCCTTGGTAGAATAAAAACCCATCCATCATGAGAAAAAGAAAAGGAGAGAAAAAAGAGGCAAACAACAGGTTCAGAACAAAGCCTGCAATTTGAGTCGGTTTCTACGAATTGGCATTGATCTGCATACAGACTGATACAAGTAACCCGAACTGTAGCAACATAGACATTGGCATTGATCTGCATACAGACTGATACAAGTAACCCGAACTGTAGCAACATAGACATTTGCATTTCATCTTACCTTTGGCATCACGTGATTCATTGCTTCCACAGGCAGCCTGCAAATTACCATACAGTTCCTTGTTCCCAAAGGTAAAAGTTAGAAGCCAACCAGCTTCTCTTGACCTTGCCTGACTGCCCTCTGCTACAGATTTTGTATTATTTCCTCCACTCCCAAGGTACATTACACTGCAGCACACATTCAAAGCAGGAGGCTGGATGTGACGGCTCCAGATCACTCTGGCCCCGTGATTCTATGTTTAGCAACACTCACCTTCCTACTTATAGCATCACATTCTGGTGTGAAGTGAACGACCTGCCTGCCTCTCTTTAGGTTGTCATTCATGGAGTTACACTGTTCAATCTGACAGCAAATGGGTCTACTTTCCCCCCGCTTTGCTTTGCTGGAAACTCCCACCCCACCCCTTTTAATTTGCTTTCTACCTAAGCAAAAAGAGCTCTCTTCCCCTCCCCTTTGTTAGAAGGAAAGGCTTCAGGGAGCAAAAGATGTAGCACTGCCAGCTTTATAGCTTGCCACCCGCAAGATGAAGCAGTGGAGCCTCAGTCCAGACTCAATTACACATGCAGGGCACAGTAGTGCCGCTTTGCAGGAGACTTCTAGCGAGTGCTCTGCTTTCAAAAAAGGAAAACAGCTGCCTTTTGCTCCAGCAGGACATAGTGCTGCCTGCTGATTTCTTTAGGTGTGCGTTAATATATATATATATATATGGTTCAGTTTATAAAGAGCAGGAATTTAGACAACTCATTTAAAAAATGTGAGGCTTTTAAATGGTAGGTCCTTCAAAAGCTTCTAAACTAGGATAGATAGGAAAAAGTGTGACCTTCATTTTTACTATTACAATTAATCCCTTACAAGCAGCATCAGTGGATATGGTGCAGCCCAAAGCATCACAAGCAAAAGCAAGCAAAAATTAGGCATGCATATTTCATTTTAGTATTTATTTATAAGACTGCATACATCGGTTTCTCAGGTAGTTCCTCAGCCAGACACTGAACAGGGGACACCAAGGCTTTAGCTCAGCACAGTGCCTCCAGGTGCATTTGATAGTTGGGAGAAGGGATTAAAACATGAAAAAAAAGGAGTGTAACACAAGGCAAATAAGAACAAACGCTCAGGAGCCACTAGAAGAAGAAGAAAGCCTTCTCTTCCACGAATTTGCCAAACCCTCTTTCAAAGCTATCCAAGTTGGTGGCCAACACTAGTGGGAGCAAATTCTATAAAGTCTGAAAAGTTGCTTTTAAGTTGAAGATCATGGGCTAAACCATGCGTAGGCAAACTAAGGCCCGGGGGCCGGATCCGGCCCAATTGCCTTCTAAATCCGCCCCGCAGACAGTCCAGGAATCAGCATGTTTTTACATGAGTAGAATGTGTCCTTTTAATTAAAATGCATCTCTGGGTTATTTGTAGGGCATAGGAATTCATTCATCCCCCCCAAAAAAAATATAGCCCAGCCCCCCACAAGGTCTGAGGGACAGTAGACTGGCCCACTGCTGAAGAAGTTTGCTGACCCCTGGGCTAAACTAAGGTCAGTTTAAGGGTGGCTTCAGGAGCAGCTTATTCCTGATTCAGCCTAGGGATCAGCAATGGGAATGGATGTTTCTGCTGTGCTCTTCCTTGATATCTTCCTCCTGGTACATGGATGCCCGTGGACAATAGATAGAATGCTTACAATGTAATTATCTGAATGCATATTCTTACAATATAATTATATGAATGAATACAGGAAATGAAAGAGAGCTGGACTTCTGGTAGTTGCATATATTATTAATATTTGAAGTGGTAGCTCATGCATCCCCCTTGATGAGAACTGGCACACCTCACCTCAGAGGAGATGAAAGATGCCTCTGCTCTAAAGATCAACAGTATGCATAAATACAGAAAGCATGACTGACTGATATATATATATATATCTCCAAACCATATGCAAAACCATTCAGAGTGTCCTATCGTAGAAAGGTTTGGAGTCTGATATCCCAAATCCTACGAACACATGTAGCATTGTGATGGCCAGAATGATGATTCATAAATGTCCAGTTGTTGATGATGAAAGGAGAACAAAGAGTGCATAGGAACCCAAATAGATGTCAGGATTTGATGTCTCCATCTGACTGTACAGCTATCCACCAATCATGATCATAGAATTATAGAATCTCAAAACTGTAGAGTCCAGAGGCACCACAAGAACCATCTAGTCCAACATCTGCAATGCAGGAATCTTTTGCCCAGTGTGGAACTTGAATCCACAACCCTGAGATCAAGAGTCTCATGCTCTACTGACCGAGCTCTGCTGGAGGGCAATATGTAAGAAACACTTCCCAAGAAATTGGAACATTTTGATCATCTACAGGGTCATTTTAATAGCAATGCATGGAGTAATGCATGGAGAATATTGTATACTGAAATACGTTTTACATTATGTTGAATTCTAGCACTATTAATAGTTTGTTGATTGCTCTTTTCTAATGAGGCTTCCCAGAGATGGCAGAAAGGAGTTAAACATTGGAAGAATGCATGTGCCTCATGAATATTCGCTCCCTGTTCCGATAAGCATGTCACACACAAATTTGTCAAAGGTATGGTTGATTCGGCCACCAGAGTTTCTGGGATCAGAATCTGGATCAGAATATTTAACCCAAATTTCAGGATGCCTCAGATTTCAGCGATGAGTTCAGAGTCCAACTGCCAGTACACCTGTGAAAACATAAACAAATGGATTGCTTAAGATTCATGCCAATGTTCCACTTAGGGTCCACTTAACTTCACTGTAGGCACAATAAATGTTGGTTTTAATTGATGAAACATCTCAAAGAGAGAGAGAAAGAAGAAGAAGATTTAAAAGCCATTAAACTGGACAAATGGCTGGTGTTACCTGCAGATAGATGAAAACTTACAGTGCTGCTTGCCAGAACAGTATGGCCAAGTCCTCGCAGTGCAGGCAAAATATGAAAACATGTTATATAAGATCTAAACCACAATCAGTTGACTAGCTGGAATTTGATGAAACTAAAAAACAAAACAAAAACCTGGGAAACATATAAAGAGAACCAGATGGTGAATGTCCTCAATGAATGCTTTATAAAAGATTCCGCAAAGGGTAAACGTAAATGCAAAAGTGGGGAGTGATGTGGGGGGCAGCATTTTTTGGCTGCAGCCCACAGCCTTGTATGATTCATGTATTCTCAAGTTAAGAACATGAGAGTTGTCTTGCTGGATAAACTCAAGTTCTAACTGGTCCAGCATTCTGCTTCCAGTTGTGGCCAGCTAGATGCCTCCGGGAAGTTTATAAGCTGGACATGAAAGCCATAGCTGATTTCTGTTGTTTGGCCCTCAGCACCTGGCATTCAGAAGAATATGGGGACTGAGTATGGAGTTGCTGTTGCTAATAAAGGTAAAAGGTAAAGGACCCCTGAATGGTTAAGTCCAGTCAAAGGCAACTATAGGGTTGTGGAGCTCATCTCACTTTCAGGCCAAAGGAGCCGGTGTTTGTCCACAGACAGCTTTCCAGGTCATGTGGTCAGCATAATTAAACCACTACTGGCACACGGAAACACCATTTACCTTCCCGCTGCAGTGGTACCTATTTATCTACTTGCACTGATGTGCTTTCGAACTGCTAAGTTGGCAGAAGCTGGGACAGAGCAACGGGAGCTCACCCGGTCGCGGGGATTCAAACTGCCGACCTTCTGATCGGCAAGCCCAAGAGGCTCAGTGGTTTAGACCACAGCACCACCCGCTCCCTTAGTTGTTGCTAATAGCCATAGACAGACCTATCCTTCATGACATTGTCCCATCCTTGCATAAAGCCAGTCTTAGTAAGTGCTAAAGGCCATTGGTCTGGATCAAGTCAAAGGCTGAATGCGCACCAGGTTGTCAATGCACATGTGACTTGCACCTATCTGCACATTTGGTCACATGGGTGCTTTCAAACAGTGCTTTTTTCCTAAAAAAATGTTTAGGGGTACTCTCATTTTCCTACTCATATTGAAATACTGCCCCTCAATGTGGCCAAACTTAGATTCACAAAATGTTCAAGGATATGCGTACCCTTGCGTAGGCCCAGAAAAAAGCACTGCTTTCAACTGAACACTTCTCTCAATACTTCTGGCCTCACTAGTGGGCAGTGTTTGATGGGATGAATTCACACTGTGTATTGTTGTCCTCCTCCCCTCAGTTATTATTTCCCCGCCCTCCCTAAGTTCTGGAAACTACAGGTCCATTGTGGGCCCATGTGCAGGTATTTGTTTACCTATGCACAGGGCCAATTCATTTTTTTAATGTAGATTTTTCAAAAGACCCAGTGTCCTTTCTCCAGAGTTTGCCTGAAGTTCTGCCCAGTTTCACAAAAACCGGTTCACAGATTTTGAAAGGGTTGTCTTCTCCACTCGATGCTGGGGATCATAAAGGGGGAGGGTGCTGTCCCACAAAGGTCCTGCTGGCCAGCTTCCCATATCCATGTGGTTGGCCACTGTGAGAGCAGGATGCCTTTGGCCTAATCCACAAGCACAACCCATCACAAACCCTTTATCTTCATTTTGTGAAGCTAAAATCCATGTGTCATGCTTCCTGGGTCCAGATTTCTGAGCCAAGTCTTTAGCACTGCTACGAATACTGTGATTTTACTAAGATGTTCCTGTCAAGACATGTTGTTGTTTAGTCGTTTAGTCGTGTCCGACTCTTCGTGACCCCATGGACCAGAGCACGCCAGGCACCTCTGTCCTCCACTACCTTCCGCAGTTTGGTCAAACTCATGCTGGTAACCTTGAAAACACTATCCAACCATCTCGTCCTCTGTCGCCCCCTTCTCCTTGTGCCCTCCATCTTTCCCAACATCAGTGTCTTCTCCAGGGAGTCTTCTCTTCTCATGAGGTGGCCAAAGTACTGGAGCCTCAGCTTCACGATCTGTCCTTCCAGTGAGCACTCAGGTCTGATTTCCTTAAGAATGGATGCATTTGATCTTCTTGCCGTCCATGGGACTCTCAAGAGTCTTCTCCAGCACCATAATTCAAAAGCATCAATTCTTCGGCGATCAGCCTTCTTTATGGTCCAGCTCTCACTTCCATACATCACTACTGGGAAGACCATGGCTTTAACTATACGGACCTTTGTTGGCAAGGTGACATCTCTACTTCTCAAGATGCTGTCTAGGCCTGTCATTGCCCTTCTCCCAAGAAGCAGGCATCTTTTAATTTCGTGGCTGCTGTCACCATCTGCAGTGATCATGGAGCCCAAGAGGAGGAACCGGCAAGCCACTCCAGTATCCTTGCCAAGAAAACTCCATGGACAAAGACAACAGGCATATAAAAGTCAAGACATATTCCTGAGCATTGCCTGATTTCTTTTTATTTTCTTTCGACACAGCTTGCAAACTGAAGAGATAAGAATACCAGTATTTCTATTTGACTGGCTACTCAGTACTACAAACAATGAAATGTGGAAAGTTCTCCAGTGGCATAAGAGAGCTTTAATTCTTCCAGCAGGCCTTGTTCGAATCTGGGCCAAACACTTGGAGGACTTAAAGCCACAGTGCCCATCTCTACTGCAGATAATTTTGCAAAGCCTAGAGTGGCCGCGTAAAAAGCTATTTGGAAAGAACATCCTATCAAGCCTACACCCTGTGGGGCTTAAAGCTTTAATTGATTATTCTCTGTGATTAATTCATTAAAGCATTAATCCTGCCTTGCAGATAAGTACACACACATAAAAAAAAAATTAACAGCCCCCGCTCCCCCAAAAGACATGCTATTTTGTCCGCCCATGTACATGTTCCTGTGTGGCTCAGAGAAGCTTGCATGTTAGGTCTGCCAAGCTTCACTTCAGCAAGACATTCATACTCACCCCAGGCATGTCAGTAACTGGGCAGTTATATTAATTTCAAGATTTCTAAAAGGTTTTCAGTTAATTAGTGACTGTAGGGAGCTGCAACATAAGTGGTTGCAGAAGACAGCATGTTCTGCATTTCAGATACCCCAAGGAGAAAAAGATAATGTGTCTGTAGAAGCCGCCGCAGGCAGAGGCCCCTCGCGGCAAAACCTCTTCCTACTCCAAAATCTGGGAAGGGCATTCCAACCCCAGGCAAAGAATAAGCTCCTGTCATTAGTATTGAAATTTGTGCAAAGAGAAATTATCAGATTTACAGAGCACTTTTTAAATGGCTTTTCCATCACCCTTGCATCAGCTCTAGGAGGTAGACCACAAACATTCCCCAGTTACAATGGCATGAGCTTTCATAGCTTACCACCCGCTTTACTGAATACTTTGTTATATTTGTTAGTCTTTAAGGTACTATAAAACTATCTGTCATTTGCCCAGGCAGGCACATTATGTGACCCGTGAGAGCAGCAAAATAACCAGACTGTACAACAGTGTTGGGATAAAATCAGGCCAAATCTTTATTGACAGCAGCAGGCAGGGCCAGGGTTGGCATGGCATTGGGTCCTAGGGTCAGTTCATCATTCCACAAGCCCCATGTTGATGGAATGGATCCGCTGGGTTTGGATCACTCCAAACCTGTATGATGGGAATCAGCCAGTGTTGAACCTTGCACTGGTGCAAGCCAAGCAAGCAAGGTTTCACTGGGGGAACAGGGTGCAGATTCCAACCAGGCAAATACCAAACCCACACTTGAGTTTGCCTTGGTCAATCCTTGCCTCAGGCCCCTTATGGGCCCCCCTCTACTATGTTGATCCTCACCAATGCCATTTCCACCCTCATACAAACAATACACTGTGGAACGAAAATCGATTTCAGATTTGAAACCAGCATTTGAAAGAACATATAAGAACAGTTGAAAAATCTCATGCAACAGAAAATGGAAAAAAAATTGTTCCCCAGTATACTGTGTACCCCAAGGGAATACTTTTTTTGCATACCTCCAACTGTACATAGATATACATGTCATTTTCAATGCTATACATGTCATGTTCAATGCTATATAAGTCACTTACATTTAGACTCATATTGTACTAATTTGGCTATGTGTGTAATAAAATACTGAATTCTTGCATTGTGAAAAACAAAGATTATGATGAAAAGTGAAAAACATGAATTGGAAAAAAAAAACCTATAGCTTACAGAACAAAACTAACTTCATATATGAAATCAGCACATCAAAATTAGGTTAGAACAACTGCAGGTGTCAATGCAGCAAAAATTTTGTTCCCCAGTGATATTCTACCACCTAACAAAGGAAAGCCATAATTTCACTGAGGGAAAGGTGGTGGGGGTGGGGGACCCAACCAAGTGCCAATCAGGTTGAGAGAGAAACATTCCTTCCCAGCCCTGTCAACCAGTGACCCTAAATTGCTCAGTGAATGTTCTAACCTGTGCATGGGCAGGCAGGAAGCTCTCAAAGCAAAATGGCTGCGAGCTCCAGGGGAAGCAGCCTTATATAGGTTTCCTCCTTTCTTCGTCAGCAAGGGCTCATGGGTCACCTTTTCCCCCATGAACCCATCACACAGAGAAGATACTGGGCAAAACCTTGCCCAGTGTTTTGCTGCAATCTATGGGACACAGTGCCGCCGGATAAAGGCGTCCAGTGCTTCTTGGGCAGAGAATGGGGCTTCCCAGATACACTGGAGAAAATCTTACTTGCTTGCACAGCTGCCAAATCCGCCTGGTTAAAAATGCTTTTTAATCATCTGAAACTGACCAGCACACTATAACTCTGAGATATATTCCAGAAATAGGCATATCCTAGGCTACTCAATGAACTTTCTACAGTACAGCATATGCACCGCAGATGTTGGCAATGCTACGTTTTGCTACACACCCAGATCTCCAGACCTACAAGGAACGCATCCTGATGGTAGTATTGTCACCAGATTAAAATAATAACTGAAGAGCTAGCCCTGACAAAAAGGAAGCATGCCACTTGCTTTACCACAAGGAAAATGTAACATGAAAGCAGCCTTTGCATTGCTGAACACCCCACCACCGAACTCCTACCACGTGATCAGTCATTCTGATTTAATCATCAAAAGCAAGAATCCTGAAATACAGTGAGAAACATTTTCCCACAGCGTATCTTAAACGTGTCCACGAAGACCCAAAACTTTAAAGCTCATCAGAACTTCAAAGTTTTGAAAAGTTTTAGGTCTTCTTGCTTGCTGGTTTTTGGTGGTGGGGGGTTAGTTTTTTAAAAAGTACTATTCCACACTTCTGAGCCTCATTCATCAGTTACTTTTAACATGAAAGAAGAAAATTCAGTTTGATTTTTTTCCCCATTCCCTGGGTTCGCAGTGTTCCTGTATTAAGAACAGAGTGCAATCATTCAAACAGAAATTATGTATGGAATATTTTATTGTAATGTCCAGCTCTGCTGCCTCTTAGCAATGAATGTAACAGAAAGGAAAAACCTAAAAGCTCCTGGTATTTCTTGTTCGACGACCGTACTCCCAAAAGCTATGCGTACATTTGCACGACCCATGCTATGTAAGTCAAGAGGTGTACAATAGAAAAATCAAATGATTTGAGTGTGTGCGTGTGAACGAGATTGAAGCTATTTTATTTATTTATTTATTATTTAAAGCATTCTTACCCTGCTTTTCAGCTCAAAGGGCTCCCAGAGCGCTCATATAAGATCAATAAAAATAAGCCAGTCCCTTCCTACAGGCTTAAAATCTAAAAGACACAACAGAAAAGGAAAAGGGACAAGGAGGGAAGAAAACAAGTAAACTCAGGCACTGATATTCTCCTCACAACAATCCCATGAGGTAGGTTAGGCTGATAGATGATGACTGTCCCAAGATCACCCTGGGAGCTTCATGACTAAGTGGGGATTTGAACTTTGGACTCCCAGGTCCTAGTTCAACACTCTAACCATTACACTACACCGGCTTTCTTTGTTAAATGTATGCCCCTACATTTCTATTTTTTAAAAATGCCCCAGCTAGACATAAAAGCTGGCAACAGGAGAAATCCAGTCAGGAAAATAAGACTGGCCTAAATTGACTTGTATACAACAGAAGTATAGGCATCAGCTTGGTGTCTCTTGGGAGAGTGTTCCAAAGACAGGGGACCATCACCAAAAACATTTTGGTCCCAGTTGCCCCACTTCTAATCTTTGATGACCAGGGCACTAGGAAGTTCAATGGGACTTCCTCCCAGGGGCTGCAGTCCTATGCTTGGAAGCAAGTCCCATTGAATTCATTGGGACTTATTTCCGAGTAGAGATTTAATCAATTGTACTCTTCGTATCCTCCCCGCACCCACCCACCCTGCCGTCGTCTTGTAATTTATACGAGACAGGGAACATGGGTTGCTGTTGTCGGAATTATTTATTGCTCTTATTGCTGCTTTTGTTATTGTTATTGTTATGTTATCATCATCATCATCATTATTTCAAGCACATCCTCTAGACTAATATAAAGCTCATCACATAATGTTATATTTCATTTCATTTTAAGTTAAATAACCATCTCAAACCCCAGCTTTGTAGTCCCAGTAAGGGAAGCCACTTGGCAGAGCTACTGCTTCCACTTGAGGAAAGGCTATTGACTTGCAGATCTGAATTGAAAGTCACCCTGGCCCCTTTCCTCTTACGTACAGAATCAGTAGCAGAGCTTTCAAGCCCAAATGTTTTATCTGGCCAACTCTCCGTGGGAAAGCATCTTGATAAAGTGGTAGATTCCCAGCACTTAGATCTCATCACTAACTTCCCTTGCAACAAACAGATCAACTTTTTTTAAAGTGTGGGTTTCATAGCATTAGGAAGAGCCATGCACCCGGGGAAGGCACAAGCTGCTTGTGAAGGCAGAAACCATTCATTGTTGTTAATCTGCCGCAAGGCAAGCATTTGACGATGCACGCTTTTCTCTTACCCAGCTTTGGCTACAAAAGGTGAGATTGCAGGGTTTGCTGCTGCTGCAAAGGTAGCCAAAGTGAAGCCATTTTGGTGTGGTGGAATACAGCTCCCATTAGCCTTGACCATTGGCTATCCTGGTTGGAGCTGATGGCAGTTGTAATCCATAACACCTAGAGGGCACCATGTTACCTACTCCTATGCTAACAAATACAACAGGCTACCCCAATGTGGCATCCCCTGTGAAATGCTGAACTCTCATTATCCCTGGCCATTAGTTATGTTGGCTGGGGATGGTGGGAGTTGAAGTCCAAAATATCTGCAAGGCACCATGTTGGGCAAGTCTGGAATGCAGACTCCAAGTCATATGGTTCCAGGTGATTAGCCTATTTTACTTTGATAAGACTTTACTGCTCCTACACACTCCTACAGCTGACATGGTCAGAGCTATAAAAATCAGACATCGCGCCTTGTGATAAACCGATATGATGACTTGATTACCAAAGATAAATAGCTGCTATGGGCTCAAGAACATGCCTTGCCATCTCACCTTTCCTTGAATTATTTGACTAGCCAAGGAGGCCTTAAGACTCAGTGCAGTTTGTCACATACAATCTGTTCTAGAAGTCTTGCAAGATCAGACTGCAGCCTCCAAATGATGTGTGTACTCCTTCTGACACTCTTTCGACCGCACATGAACTGTGTGTTCATGAATAATCCTCCTCAGACATACAGTCCTGCAGCCTCACACTAGTTTTCATTTCTCTGGAAAAGCTCATTTGAAAGTGGGAGACATACCGGTACTTTGCTCACAAAGCCCACACAGATACGGAAGGAGCTACAAAAGGTGAAAATAATCAATTAGGGAGACTCCCTTGGTGTGTCTCTGTGAAGTGGATTTCAGTTCATGAAAGCTGGTGCCATCATAAATTTAAGCTGCTGCACAACTCAGTTGTGGATTCAACACCAGATATGACAAAAGATCTGTAGGTTTCAAAGATGTATTTTTCTTTGAATGAGATTTGTGTGCAGGGGCTGCTCTGATAGCTCACACAGAGCAAAGTCTAAATCTGGCCTGCCAAAACCAAATTGCATTGCATGGCATTACATATTATATAACCTTATATGGAAAAATGCATATAAAGCTTTAGCAGAGCAATTGTATCAATGTCCATTCAGAGGGAAGTCCCAGTGGGGCTTATTCCCAGAAAAACATGTATAAGGTTGCTGCCTTATATAAATATGTAAAGAGAGGTAGAATGGATGTATACAGGGGCAAGGAATAGTACGGCAGCAGCAGACTCTACCCCTGACCACAAACATTCAGCAGAGTTTGATGAGCCACCTTGAAAGGCTTTGAGGTCAAAAGGCAGAATATAAATAAAAAAGGGAATCAATCAAGGAATCCTTTCGCCAAGCATTCATACTTCTGGAAATAGCCTCAGAATAAATCACACACATAACAGTAAATTGGTGCCAGTGTACACAGTGTGAATAATTTATTGTGTCGTCGGGAAATGAAGTTTTGTGGCATGTGCAAGAGGGAGTGGATCACACCCTTATTTTGCATCCCAGCCTTTGCCAACCTGCTGCCCTGCAGAAGACTTGGCCTCCAACCCCATCGTCATCCTCAGCTGCCACCACACCAGGTTAGCAAAGTCTCTTCTATCCCTATTTGAACAATGAACTGGTTTGTTTAATGAGAAAGGTGCGTCAAGGACTTCCAGTATCTTTACAAGTCTACTCTTAATGAGTACACTTTATTTTACCTGGCATACGTTTTTATTAAACTTTTCAAGCACCTCAGACTGAAATTATACAAAGCCAAAACTATGGCCGCTACAATATGTTGGCAATGCAGGCAAAGTAAAGTAATGCAGTTTATTTATTTTTCAGAACGTAAGGACAGCTCTGCTAGATCAGACCAACAGCCTCTCTAGCCCAGTATCCTCTTTCCCACAGCGTCCAACCAGATGCCTCCAGGAAGCCCTCAAGCAGGCCATGTTGGTTGGGGTTGATGGGAGTTCCAACAACATCTGAAGGGCACAAGCTTAGGGGAGGCTGGCCTAGACTGGCCTGTGTATTCCCTCTGTGTGTTTTCTTTCTCACAAAGCAGGCTGCTCTTTAAACTCCTCGAAGTCTAAGAAGCATTTGAGATGTAGCTACAGTAAAGTGCATGTCTCAGCAGCATCTCCCATTGGTATCTGAAACCAGAGAAGTCTAAAATAACATTTTGAGATTTCTATGGGAAACTTTATGAAAGGCAGAGGAGAGTGAAAAGCAAACCAAGCGGACCTGGGTTCAGTTTTCCTGAAACTGAATAACATCTCTTCAAGTGGAGTATGAGCGTGTCTATCCACTGAGTTTTTATTAAAACCATGATGTTTCCTTTTTAAAAAGAATCTTAACTGATCTCTGAAAATTATTTCCACAACTAATACTATGTTTCTATCCATACACATACTGGACTGTCATTGTAGGAATTTTCTTAACCACTGGATTAAGTGCCATGGTTTTTGTTTTGGAAAAACATACTCTTGTAACATTTATTTTGGAAAATAAGCAATTTTTTTTAAAAAAGGATTCCATTGGAGATCATATTGAGGGAAATGCCATAGGGCAACAGCTTATATGGAGGAAGGCAAACGGGAAGTTCTTCTCACAGGACTAAACTAGGAAGCTTGTAGCCTGGTCCTCACAAAATGGAAGGTCCAGTGTTACAAGTTTTCATGTTACTCTTGAATATCCCACTCAATATGCTAATAAAAGCCCCTGGGATCTCTCTGGATGTTTTGTAACCACAGCTACAACTATCCAGATTTAAGGCCACGGTCCCTGAGGTCAACATAAGAACATCAACACTAGCACAATTAGACCAAAGGAACACAGAAAAATAATGGCAGTGTGCATTTGTTCTGGTAATTTTCTTTATGGTATAACTTCCCCCCACTGTAATACTATTGTGCCAGGAGCTGGCAATAGAGCAGGGTCAGGAGTGAATATGGGAGAATAGACACCAAGAGTAGATACATTAGATCACAATTTTGATTAAAATTAATTTTCAGATTGATATGTCAGGAGTGCAGAAGTGATTCCTCACGCCATTGCATCATATCTACTGCCAGTGGGGCCTCCCAGTGCCTCTCAGCTGGCTTGAAAGTGAGCCATTACTCCCAGAATCCCCTGCTTGTTTGGCCATGGTTCAGAAGAGCCCTAATTCCCCACCACTTAGTGCATACAGTGGTACCTCGGGTTAAGTACTTAATTCATTCTGGAGGTCCGTACTTAACCTGAAACTGTTCTTAACTTGAAAAACCATTTTAGCTAATGGGGCCTCCTTCTGCAGCCGCGCCGCCGGAGCCTGATTTCTGTTCTCATCCTGAAGCAAAGTTCTTAACCTGAAGCACTATTTCTGGGTTAGCGGAGTCTGTAACCTGAAGCGTATGTAACCTGAAGTGTATGTAACCCGAGGTACCACTGTACATAGACGGCCACCAGTCCTGTGTTCAGGAATTGAAGGATATAATCTTTTCTTGTTTTCAGGAATGGAAGTATATAATATTTAGTATATATAGTCACATTTAATAGCCACTCAGTGTGTTTAATCAGTGAGTTAGCAAAAAAAGTTATAATTTCAGAGTAATGACCATGTTAAGGTGTTGCAATTGTGACACCTTGAAGACCAACACATGTTATGCACCTAAGTAGACTAGTTCCTGGCAACTTATCCCACAATTAAATTTGTTAGACTTCAAGGTGCCTTCAAGGTATTCTTGAGGAATAATCACATTGTCTATTGACCTTTTAACTAAGTGGTGTTCCATTTATCACACCCATGTCTTGTACATAGCAAGTGAGACTATCTGGTCCGGCTAGCTCAGAATTCTCTACACTGGCTGATGGCAGCTCTCCTTGGTTTCAGGCTGGGTTTTCTCCCATGCCTATCTGGAGATGCTGGGGACTGAACCAGTGACCTTCTGCATTCAAAACAGGTGCTCTGCCGCTGAGCTAGTAGTGTGGACATACAGGATTCAGGCAATTGGTAACAGGAATAGTCTTCAGGATCTAATTCCAGATGGAGCTTTCTTGTAGATGTTTTTGGCTCACATAGCAAGCCTCTACACAAACATCAGGAGGACAAAGGAGGGCAGACAATTGCATAATCCCTGCTAGTCGTTGTTTCCATATATTGTACCATGGCACATTTCAGCAGTATTGACCTTCCCTCAAAGCTAGTGCAGAGCTTCAAACCTGTTTGGTTGGGGCAAACATGCAACATGTGTGTGCATGTAGGTAAAGGTCCAGTGGTGGCCGACTCTGGGGTTGCGGCGCTCATCTCGCTTTATTGGCTGAGGGAGCCAGGGTACAGCTTCTGGGTCATGTGGCCAGCATGACTAAGCCATTTCTGGCGAACCAGAGCAGCACACGGAAATGCCGTTTACCTTCCCGCTGGAGCAGTACCTATTTATCTACTTGCACTTTGACATGCTTTCAAACTACTAGGTTGGCAGGAGCAGGGACCGAGCAATAGGAGCTCACCCCGTTGAAGGGATTCGAACCACCGACCTTCCGATCGGCAAGCGGTAGGCTCAGTGGTTTAACCCACAGAACCACCCGCGTCCCTTCAGTGTGTGCATGTACACACACACAAATGGACAAAAAAATTCAAAAGTGTAATCTTTTAATTTAGAAAGAAAAATGTCACTACTATAAATCTTTCATCTTGGATTGCTCATATTTTGTGGAGGCTGAAATATTTCCTTTTGAAAGGTGATGACATTTCCATAATCTACCAATGCAACCTTTTAAATAGCATATAACAGGCTCAAAATGTCTGTGGCTGCTGCCATAATTCTGCATCAGCTGATGCTGAATCAGTATCCTCAAGGAGATGCATTTTCTAAGCTCAGTACAAAGTTTCACTCACACACAGCTACTATGAATGTTGATGGGTGTCGTGCAGCACAAAATCGATTATGCACTGCGCAACATGCTGTGGTTTATATGGCTGACTTGATAAAGGTGTTTGGACACAGCATTGAGGACCTGTTTTCCTTGTTATATCAGGCACAAATATTCCAGTGATCTCAGTGTTATGGTCTTTTGGGATTTTGATAATTTAATCCAGGGATAGGCAAAATCGGCCCTCCAGATGTTTTGGGACTACAACTCCAATCATCCCTAGCTAACAGGACCAGTGGTCAGATGATGATGGGAACTGTAGTCTCAAAATATCTGGAGGGTCGAGTTTGCCCATGCCTGATTTAATCCTTATGTTGTTTAGATGGGTAGAAATTGTGCCAGTCTGAGTGGAAAAACTTTGAGAATTCTCCCCTGCAACACAGCAGAGGCCCCAGGTGTGACTTAGCAGGTAATGGGTCTATCCTCAGACCTCTTAGTTATGCCAGCCTGGAGCCAGCATAGTAAAATAAAAGGAATACCTGCTCCCCACCTTCTACCTTGGCCAGCAGTAGATCCTCTGATCTGCTTCTCCACAGCTCAAAGTTAGGATCGCTCTGCTATTTTGACTACACTTTCTGCCTTTGGTCCTCCAGATGTTGCTGAACTACACTCCCATCTGCCCTAGCAGGCCTGGCCAATGGTCAGGGGAGATGGGAGTTGTAGTTCAGCAAAATCTGGAGGGCCTAAAGCTCCCCACACCTGGTTTACTGGAAAGAAAAATGCCGGCATCACTCTTGGTCACCTTGCAAACAATAAGGCAAGTTCAAAACCTGCACCTACAGAAACCTCTTTTGCAGGGGAAGCAAGCTTTTGAGAAATTGGAGGACACATTTTTGGTGCAGCACCAATTAATATTATTCCAACGGGAGTTATATGTATTTTTTTGCCTAAAGTGTGTGAAGAAATCACAGTCATCCTTTGGACGAAGGCCTTGAGCCAAATTTTAATCTCCATTTTGAACCTGGCTCACTTTGTTGCTTCTGGATTACTTTAGAATAGATTCATCATCTGGTGACCTGCACTAGGGCTGATGGATGACATCTGTACAGGTCACTTGGATCATCTGCCAGCATGGTGTTTTTGCTGCTAAAACAGATGTCATTTTTTTGCATTTCCAGGAAATTTCATAGCTTCTTCTCCCTCGGCAGCCACTCTGAATGGTTTAATACAGGTTTATTTTTCTTTCTTTCTTTACTTTGGTGATACTGCACAATCCTTTATCCTTTTCAATAGCAGCTCTACAAACCAAAATAACTATGTCACCAATTCAGATCCTGAAGTTATCCCAGCAAGGGAATGTATATTTCCCATACAGCCAAGGAACAGAGGAGTAAGGCTCAGACATGTACGTTTAGTGCTCTTTGGTTAATCGCAATATGAGATCCCAGTTTGTGAAGCTGGACTGTGAGGGTTCATGAAGGACAGAATTTGGGTCTATTATAAAGGACACATAATAGGACTCCTGGAATATCCCAGGGTGCATCTGTTGCTGGCATGAGCAGCTGCAGTCCTAAAATTTCTTGGCATTTGAAAGCAGGTCCCTGATTCTTCAGCTGATAATAGACTAGACAAAATTCAGGGTTCTTCCACTTTTGCCCCATCTTTTTCTAGGCACAGGTCCACACTTTAAAGCTCTGTGTCCTAGCACTCTTCTCTTTTTGCCCAGGTGCTTTCCCTGTGAAAATCCGCTCTTTAATGCTGAATCGTAACAAATGGCAGTTTGGATTTTCTGTGGATTGCCATTTGCTCCAATTCAGAGGTAAAGAGCTTTCATGGGGAAAAGGAAGTCTGGATGAGCCCTCATTCTATTGAACAAACCCTGGAAGAATGATGAAAGCAAAAGTAGCTTTTCTTCTCCCTGCTCCACTTTGTGGTTGTGTGTGGCTAGGCTCCATCTTCAAACCACAGAAAAACTTCATCCCATCTCATCTCATCTTGTACCATACCATCTCATACCATACCATGCCATACTATACCATGTAGGGATGTGGGTGGCTCTGTGGTCTAAACCACTGAGACTCTTGGGCTTGCTGATCAGAAGGTCGGCAGTTCAAATCCCCATGATGGGACGAGCTCCTGTTGCTCTGTCCCAGCTTCTGCCAACCTAGCAGTTTGAAAGCACACCAGTGCAAGCAGATAAACAGGTACTGCTGTGGCAGGAAGGTAAACAGCTTTTCCGTGCACTCTGGCTTACATCACTGTGTCCCGTTGTGCCAGAAGCAGTTTAGTCATCCTGGCCACATGACCTGGAAAGCTGTCTGTGGACAAACGCCGGCTCCCTTGGCCTGAAAGCGAGATGAGCGCCGCAACCCATAGTCGCCTTTGACTGGAGTTAACCATCCAGGGGTCCTTTACCTTTACCTTACCTTTTACCATTCCATTCCATACCATACCATACCATACCATACCATACCATACCATACCATACTATGTTATTTCATTGTTTGTTTGTATTATTTAGAATATTCATATTCCACTTTTCAACAAAAAGTTCTCAAGGCAATCTACAAGCTAGCATGCAAATATTTTTCAATAAAGTGATTTACATTCATGGCAGAAATGAGATTTTCTTAACAGCAGCAACAACAACAACAGTAATAATAATTATATGTGCGCATCCAGTGAGTCTGAATTGTTGGAATATTCAGGTCAGATAAAGGAAAGTACTTCTTCACACAGCTTATAAATACACTACGGAACTCCCTCCCTTAGAAGGCAGCGATGGCCACCAATTTAAGGGTAAAGGTAAAGGTACCCCTGCCCGTACGGGCCAGTCGTGTCCGACTCTAGGGTTGTGCGCCCATCTCACTTAAGAGGCCAGGGGCCAGCGCTGTCCGGAGACACTTCCGGGTCATGTGGCCAGCGTGACGAAGCTGCTCTGGCGAGCCAGCACCAGCGCAGCACACGGAAACGCCGTTTACCTTCCCGCTATAAAGCAGTACCTATTTATCTACTTGCCCTTAAGGGTGCTTTCGAACTGCTAGGTGGGCAGGAGCTGGGACCGAAAGACGGGAGCTCACCCCGCCGCGGGGATTCAAACCGCCGACCAATTTAGATGGCTTTAAAAGAGGACTGGACAAATTTGTGGAGGAGAGGGCTATCGATGCCAATAATCATGTTTTACTCTAGTTTGAGGCAGCGATGCTCCAGAATACCAGTTGCTTGAAACCACTGGAGCGGAGAGTGCTCTTGTGCTCAAATCCTGGTTGCAGGTTTCCCCCAGGCATCTAGCTGGCCACTTTGAGAATAGAATGCTAGACTAGATGGGTCATTGGCCTGACTCAGCAGGCTCTTATGTTCTTACATTTCAGTTTGAACCCTCCCCTGTGTGTGTTTAACTTGCCACAGGATCTTATCCCCACGGCCAATCTCTCCATTCCTCACAGCTACATGCACATGACATAGGTGAAGCATCACAACTTGCCAGCATAGCACAGCGGCTTCCCTCAAGCAAGCAAGAAAAAAAAAAGGTTGTTTGGGCCAACAAGGTCACGGAAACCTACCTACCTATATATATATATATCCTGTAAATGAGTCTGCACTTCAGACACACTCCTCTGTTCCTTCAGGCACAAATAAAATGAAAGCACATTTCACAGCAGTGCAGGAGAACATTTATCAGAGAGTAAAGTAGTACAGGGTGGCATCGCTTTATCACTTAAGGTGATGAGAGCGACAGGCAGGAAGAAGGGAATTTAAAAGCATGGGAATATTGGCAGTATTGACCTACTTTTGAATCAGATGTTTTTAAACACTCTGATAGGCTGCAGGGAATGCTTTGACATCACTGGAACAACTCTGATTGGCCAAGAGCAGCTGAGATTCCAAAAGACCACATATGCTTGTACCCAAAGGTACTTTGCTGTGCAATTGAGATTATTAGCGAAATGTCACACTGAGAGAAATAAGCAAATGTTAATTAGACCAGATGTTGAATATTTATCTTTCTTCTTTGGGTCCCAGGAATCTCCATGAAGAAGCTCTAAGCCACCTGTTTATTACATATAATATATACATATTTAGGCCTTTCTTCACTTCCACACAGGCTTCAAGGATATTCTCTCTTTCTGCAATGTATGCCTCCTTCTCCTGAATCACCCCGAGAACAGTAAATGTCATACTCATGGCTGCTGAAGTAACTGATTCACCTTTATCAGAGGCTCAGGGGATGTTAGTACAAGTACTTAAGTATTATTATTCTAGAATATTCTCCATTGTCTGTGTCAGGTATTGCTGAAATGCAGCTATAATCCCAGTAACCTGCACAAGAAGGAGAAGAAGAAGAAAAATTATTAGATGGAGTGTTGCTGCCTATGGATGAAATTATACCGGGCAAAATCCTGCACTGTGCATTATTGTATTTGTTTATTTCAAAATATTTATGAATTGCTCAAAATCATAGATCTCAGGGCATTTTTCCAACAGAATAAAATAAAGAAGAACACACGCTACACATAAATCAGTAGAGTATTAAAAGTGATCAGGTAAAACTGACATTTCGGAATTGCTTGCTGAAAGAAAGATGTTTTCATGAGATGCTGAAATCCATAGGATGTCAGTATCTGCCTCACCTCCTCTGGGAGGCTGTTCCATATGCACATAGTGGAACAATATCGGGCACCGTTGAAGCCAGTAGAGTCTGGCGCATTGGGGTAAATGTGGCATTCTCACTGTCCCATCAACTTAAGGGCTGGTGCTATCATTAGGCCAACACTACAGTTCTATAATTCTATGATGGGGGGGGGAGCAGTAAGATCCCTTTCCCAGCCTGGTTCAACCACTCCTTGTACTTGTTATTTGGTTTTTAAAGAGCCATATGAGGGCAAATGTTGGACATAACTAGTTTCTCCCTGAGAGAACACAGAAGACAGCCAGCTCTGCTCCCCACCCTAAGTAGTGCTGTGGTTATCAGTAAGTCTATTAAAATCCCCAGAGTGGCTTCAGGGAGAAGCATCAGTGGTTTAGATGCAGTTAAAAGTACAGACAATCACCTAGTTTGGAGTTCTCTTGTCTTCAGACAGGATTGATTCTTATTCTCTGCCCACCTGGGAGTTTTATATATCACCAGGAAGTGAAAAACAGAACCAATGTATGCCACAGCCCAATTTGTCTGTAGCAAATTATCTCACTTGAGGATGTGGGGTGGGGAAGCATTTATCCTGTGTGCCTGCTGCTATTTTTCAGACTATTTGTGATTACAGGAACACTTCTGGTTTCGGCCTATACCCCTCGAATTTTTAACAACGTGACCGTGTGTCTATCACTACCTGCATTCTCAGTATTCTCATTTCATTTTTAGACGAAAAAGAAAAAGATAAGGTGAGGTGTAATATCCATCAGGCTCCTGTGACACCACCCATGTTTTGAGATAGCTTTTCCTCTTTCCTGGTGCCTGAGCCATCCTTTTCTTTTCAGAACTTGTTTACTCGGGTATAAAACAAATGCAGAATAATCAGTCAATTGGTTTTAGATTATTAAATCCTATAATTGGTAAGATTAAACAAAGGGCATGATCCCCATTGCTCCTGGCACCATGGAAAGCTGTTAAAGTTTTTCATCTTGCTTCCATGTCCTGGGTGGATAGTTGTCGTCCCCCCCCCCCACACACACACACACACTTTCAATCCTGTGATTGGGTTTATATGCATCTCATACTTGGCCCCTCACAGCCATTGCTGTGGCACAACATTCATTGTTGGATGTGTGCCAATGTGGGAGGAAAACAAATATGAACCATCTTATGCAACCCTTTTCGGAGTAAATTGCACTTAAACTGGTGGGGTTTACTTCTGAGTAGATGCAGAGAGTATTCCACTGTGAGGCAACTTTCAGTCAAATGCTACTTTAGAGAATTCCACAAATTTTTATTTCCTACTAAGCACTTTTAATTGGCAATGATTAGACACTGTGGGCAGCTCCCCACCTGAGATTGTCTTCCATAAACATGGTTTTAACAGTGAGTCCGTAAGTGACTGTGGAGGTTAATTCTGTATCCACACGTCCTTCCACAGTAGGAACATAGGTTTCCAGATGGGAGTTGATCACGGTGAGGGTTTGTCAAGCATGCCTTCCTCTTAGCACATTACTCTCTTTTGTCTTCAAAGTCCAAGACACCTTTGGCAAAGGCTGTTCTTCAACTGGAGCGCTCACAGGCCAGTGTTTCCCAGTTGTCGGTGTTTATACTACATTTTTAAAGATTTGCCTTGAGAGAGTCTTTAAAGATCTTTAGTTGACCACCAGCATTACACTTTCCATTTTTTAAGTTCGGAATAGAGTAGTTGCTTTGGAAGACGATCATCAGGAATCCGCACAGCATGACCAGTCCAACAAAGTTGATGTTGAAGAATCATTGCTTCAACGCTGGAGGTCTTTGCTTCTTCCAATACACTGGCATTAGTTCGCCTGCCTTCCCAAGTGATGTGTAAAAATTTCCGGAGACACCACACCATTGATGGAATCTTTCGAGGAGTTGGAGATGGCGTTTATAAGTGGTCCCTGTTTCACAAGCATACAGTAAGGTTGGTAGTACAATAGCTTTGTAAACAAGCATTTTGGTTTCCCTGCAAATGTCCTGGTCCTCAAACACTCTGCACTTCAGTTGGGAGAAAGCTGCACTCACAGAGCTCAGGTGATGCTGGATTTCGGCATCAGTATCGGCCCTTGTCGGCTCAGGTAGAAGAGATCAACACTTTCCTATGTTACACCATTGAGCTGGACCTAAGGAACTGGTGGCAAGTCACACCAAGGCAATTTCACACAGGTTGAATGGGAGAACTCCTCCGCAATCTGAAGTTTTGAAGTTTCTGGCTTTGTGCCTTTACAAAGTACCTTGACTCTTTTCAGAATGATTGCCTCCTCATTGCTTTCGACTCCTTTGTCTTGCACACATTGTGGAAGGCTTTCAGATCACTCAATTCCATGGCATCATGGAAATTCTTTATCAGTGTGCTGCTTTTAAGTCTCTCAGTCCTGACCTTGGCATAATTCAGGTGTCTCTGTTGGGTCTGTGGATAAGCAGCTGCATTCACTTCGGAGAGAATAATACAATGTGCAGCAGCAAAGGGATTGGTCCAGCTCATCAGCAATAATGAAATCCTCATTTTTATTTTTATTTTTATTCTTGATTTTTGCAGCTTTCCATTACAAAGAGCAGATCTGTTGCTGTGCACCATTTCTTGCATCTGAGCCAGGAAGGGACGTCTGCCATAATGTATTCTATTTAAATGGCACCAGAAATTAGGCTGATCTTATTGTATTATCTGGAGTCTTTGTTCTAGAGCTATTGTGAAACCTTTCTCCCCACTATTCTTCATCTCAATATCTCCCTGACCATTCTGATTATGGAGATGATAGCACATCACCAATATTAAAATACTCTTGGGGCCTGTTATCAGCACCCACAACGATTCTGTGGAGAAGTCTGTGGGGGATTTCTAGCTTGCTGGACTCAATGCCCTCTTTGATGTACAGAGTGGCATCACCTCCAGTGTTGCTTTTGCTATAGAGATGATATCCAGAGATACATGTGTCCCACTGGTTCTCTGCTTTTCTACCAGGTTTCCATTCTGCTTACTATATCAATGTTGTCTTCTAAGACCAAGCACTTCAGTTCACCCATCTTAGCTCAGAGGCATCTAGCCTTAGCATATAAACTAGGCATAGGCAAACTCGGCCGTTCAGATGTTTTAGGACTACAATTCCCATCATCCCTGACCACTGGTCCTGTTAGCTAGGGATGATGGGAATTATAGTCCCAAACATCTGGAGGGCCGGAGTTTGCCTATCCCTGGATTGTTTGTTGTTGTTTAGTCAGTTAGTCGTGTACGACTCTTCATGACTCCATAGACCAGAGCACGCCAGGCACTCCTGTCTTCCACTGCCTCCTGCAGTTTGGTCAAACTCATGCTGGTAGCTTCGAGAACACTATCCTGATATAAACACTTGTGTAGTGTCTCTCTCTTCAAATGTCTTGGGCACTTGCGTTTTGTCCAGCTGTGCTTTGCCATCTATGAACTGCTATCCTCTGCCTCTGCATTTAAATTTCCATCCATTTTATCATCTTCATCCCAAGGGGGAGATTTTTCCAAGGCTGACCCACCTCACAACTCCCCAACGATAGCAAAAACCGTGTGCACAAAAATTGCAAGGGCATAACTTCTACTAAATTACAATCAACTTTGCTTCAAGTGCAAGCACTTATTTTATTCCCCAAAATAAATTTTTAAAATGCCACAGCAATTTGGTGACATTTAACTTTTATTGCTAGAAATTATAACGCAGATAATATTTAATGGCTTGCAGATTGGCTTCTTGGCAAAGGATAAATCTCTGATACATAGTCTGGAATTATATGTCATAGTGCTGGAATATTTTGTTTTGTACAGTGGTACATTTACCCGCTTAATATTATCCAACAAAGAATTCACATAATAATATTTTATTTCTTATACCCTTTCCATCTGACTGGGCTGCCCCAGCCACTCTGGGTGGCTTCCAACAAAAATACAAAATCAAAAATTAAAAGCTTCCCAAAACAGGGCTGCCTTCAGATGTCAATGAAAAATTGTATAGTTGTTTAACACTTTTACATCTGCCAGGAGGGAATTTCACAGGGTGGGTGTTACTACTGAAAAGGCCTTTTGCCTAGTTCCCTGTAATTTCATATCTCACAGTGAGGGAACTCTTATGCAAAATGGAAGGGACAAAACAGAAACTACAAATATCATGAATGTTGCACACCATAACATTCTGATGGGATTAAGGGAGCATCTGAGCCCTGTTTGGGGATTCAATGAGAACATGAGGAAAGCATGAAGCATGCAGGGTAGGGTGGTTCATAAAAAACCTTTTTTTGAAAATGCCTGCTCCAAAGGTCTTATCTTACTACACTAGGAATTATATAGCTTTATCTGAAATTTCATGCATATCAGTTAATATCTTGACCCTCCTCCATGAAAATAGCCGTTTACTTGGCCGTTTTTCTATGTCGTGAAGGCTGAAATTTCAGTTCAGTGGAGCTGTGGTTACTTTGATTTGGGTATAACTGTAAGCTGTTTATCACTGTTGTTGTTATTATCATTGTTATTATTATTGTCATTGGTTTTTATTGATTTATTGGTTGGTTGGTTTGTTGCTTGTATAGTATATCTTGTTTTTTAATGTTTTATGTTTTGCTATGTTGTAAGCTGCCCAGAGTGGCTGGGGAAACCCAGCCAGATGGGTGGGATATAAATTTAAAATTTATTATTATTATTATTATTATTCAGAGGCATGAGTGCTGCGTCCGCTTCCAGCATCCCCATACATGCTGGCTGGCTGCGCCCTTCACCTGCACTGACTGTGGAGTTCTGAAAGGGGGTTCTAAGTATTTTCAGCTGAACACGCTAAGAAGTCTCACCATGATCCCCTCCGTTATGATTATGGCTCCTGAACACAGGAAGGATTCCAAGGCCGTTTGTGAAGAAGCCCCCTTCACACCTTCCACCCAGCAAGCAAAGGTCTGGGGCTACAGCCTGCAAGGACAAGGCTAGATTGCACAGCCCCACTATTCCCTCAACACATCTTCAGACAAGGGCCTAAATAGGGATCTAGGAGCTGGGTTACCGTGAGATGAATTTGACGCTGTTTGGAACAAGGCGGTGGTGATATGTAGAAAGATAGCAAAAGGTTGCCTAAGGGTTGCTTGTTTGATGTGGTTGTGCCGTGTCAGCAGAGGGCAAAAGTTGTTATCCATCATCACTGCGATGAGTTTTTATGCTCATTACAACTACTACCGGGTGACTAGCGTGCTTTGCTGTTCCGAGCCCAAGTGTCAGGGACCATGATGAGGAGGGCTGCACTGAGGAGGAATGGTGGGAGCCGCCCCCACCCCCTGCTCCTGAATCTTCCCAGGAGCAGGTGGACAGTATAGATTTGGAACAGTGGTTTGCAGAGGGACATAGTTCAGAAGGCAGAAGCTGGGAAGTACTGGCTGGGGAACAGCTAAGAGAAGAAGCACTGGAGGAGAGAGAGTTAACAGATTCACTGTCTCTGGAAAGCATTCCTCCGCCCAGCCCAAGGACAAGAAATGCTGATAAGGTGGCAGCACAGAAATTACGAGCTCAGGTTACAAGACGCAGTAGTGACATGGGTGACTAGGGAAGAAGTGGGTGGAACCCTTAATGGGGAGCACCACCATTCCTGTGAAATTGATTCATCTCTCGCTGTGATCATTAATGTTTCTAACTGGTAACAAGACTCCTTTTCCTTTGTTCTGCTTATCTACTGCCAAGGGGGCGAGGAAGCCAATTCCCTGAAGCCTGACACCAAGAGACTTTGCGTTGTGAAGGGTGGCTGTGGAACAGCAACAACCCTAGATGTAATTTGTTTGCTACATTTGCACTGCACCCTTTCTCAAAGGAGTACAGGGTGGTGCCTATGGTATCACAAGCTGCCTCCAAAGGTTAGTGTGACCGTTTTCTGGAATCAGTGAGAGTCGCTTGTGCAGCTCATAAGAACAAAATGACAGTCCATTAGGCACCAAAGCACGCCGTCACCTGACACTTTTAAAAAGTGGTTCCCTGGCACTGAAATATATTCACTGGGGAATGAATGGGAGGGTGTTAGGCATGCACCATTGGCTCATAGTTCAGGATCCTGGAAAGAGCCAAGAATGAGCCTACATGTATACATTCCGGTTCCATCAAGGTCCAACTCAAAACGTATTTGGAGTTAGGACTGCAGTGCAGTTTAATCGCAGCATGTTGAAATTAGAGATTGGAGATTAGAGATGTCTTAGAACCTGTTGAAACGTTCTATCTGGGATTTATTGACACAGAGAACAGTGATGTTTTGCAGCTCACCCAGTGTAGATATGAAGAGTGCCTTGTTAGGCAACATTCCTCACCAAAGTCTCTATTCTATCAGTAGCATTACATCAGCCACAAGTAAGGATGGGCAAATCTGTCGATTTCGGTTTCTCTCAGTTTTTCATTTTTCCAGTCTTGTTCAGTTCCCTACATTTCCACATCAGCTTGCGAATAGAAATTTAAAAACTAGTACAAATAAAAATTCAGTAGCATTTTAGTATGAATTTGTCCCAAGACACCCATTTTTGTTTGCAATTTTTCCTAATGCACACATTTGTGCCAAGTATTCCCCCCCCCCATATGAAGCATTTTTGTGTGCTATTTTCACTAATGCATGTACTATTTTGCACATTTGTTTAGTCGTGTCCAACTCTTCGTGACCCCATGGACCAAAGCACTCCAGGCACTCCTCTCTTCACTATTTTGCACACTTCACCCTAATACAAGCATTTTTTTTAAATACAATGTTTGGCTAAAGAGCAACATTGCAAAATTCTGAGAAGTATGAATTTTAACTGATTGCAATATTTGCCAAATTACAAATGAGCCACGGACACTGGATTAGAAGGAATCAGCTTTACTTAGCAGCATACTGCTACCAAACTATATACAAGACTAAAACTAGTCAGATCTTAGCTTTCTTACCTTGCTGGTCACTCCCAGAACTGATCCCCTGCTTGCATAGTTGTCTAATTCTTCCTGCTCACGTGATGTTCTGTATTTCAGAGTAGAATGGCTTCTCCCATCCCAATGCCAGAAAACCACTCTTTCAAATCTCACTCCCTCATGCTACCTTTCCCTCAGCATCCTCACAGCCCCATTGTTCCGCATCAGGAGATCGGGTTAAATATATTGGTCTATTTTGCAGAATTGTTATTTGAATGATCGTTTAAATAACGTGCGTGAAGTGCTTTGAGCAGCTCCAACTACAACAAGTAGTTGCTAAGCAGTAACATTATGATCATTGTTGTTAGGTAGAACATGATTCAGCTGCAGTCAAGAAATATGAAACCCCTTTGATTTCAATGAATCTTGGCTGCAATCCAATACACACTCACCTGGGAGTAAACATTTCAGTGGGACTTACCTGTGAGCCAATATACATGCAATTGCACTGTTAGGCATATAGTTAACTTTCCCAACAAAATCAATACACTTTAAAGGTGATTAGCTTTGGCAGGATTCGGCCTTTTTATATATATAGTATAAGTGCTTTACATCTTACATTTTACATTTCAAGAGATCTTACATTTTATTTCTATTTTTCTATGCAAACACTGGTGTTGTTGTGGCAACACCTTCTATTTTAAGGGCAATTTTATTTCCAAAAGTGACTGTGGGATTGATTAAATGACTATAAATACATGTACATGCATAGCCTTGCATATCAAGATATATTTTCAAGAGGCTCGTTTTTGGCTTTTAGATGTTCAAGCAAATACACATTTGTTATGTGAAACTGGGTTCTGAATGCAAACTTGGGCATGGAGAGACTGGTCACATTTATCTCCTGCGGCTCAATGGGAAGTTGCTAGAATGTGAAGATAATTTGTATTGGGGCAAAGAAAGGCCAAAACCAGTCACAATTAATAATATGATCTAGTCCGGTGTTTAGTTTGATGCAGACTTCCCTAGGGATGCACAGGCAGTTGCCAGGCTGGGCATGAGATGATCATTAACCTCTCCAAGCATTCATGTCCATCAGTCCAGAAGACAACATCTCCCTCAAGTGTTGTAAATCAGTGTGTTCCAAGAAATTATGTGCCTCATCCTTTGTAATAGGGGCCAGTGGAACAATCCATTGTCTTTGCAGCATGACTGTCTACCAGCATGGTTACATACACCATATGGGGATTTCTGGGCCACCCAGTAGGTTAATCATAATGAATGATATGATGCTACAGTGTAGCTTCAGAGCTACAAAGCCCTTCTGGTTTACACCAAGTAAGAAGGGTTCATCAAGTCTAGATTAAAACATAGTCTCTTGAGTTCCACTCAACGTTTTTCCATTAATTTAATTAAAAATAAATAATGAAGGAAATACATTAAACAACACCATACCAAACTCTGAAAAATGTTTTTGAAAAGCACAATCACACAATCTTGAGAGTGAATATAGAACAGCTAGCTATGACCTAAAATTAAACTAAATTAAACTTGAATGTTTCAAATGCCCTTTCTATCATGAATTCAGTAGGTGAATTCGTCTTGCAATCTTATCCCCTCCCCACAACCAACAAGATGAAGGTAGTAAGTCTGACCTATTAGGATTATCTGTAAGGATTCCTAGAGCTCATATCTCATGAGAACACTATGTTCTATAAATGCTGAGTATTGTCATTAAAGGAGAGCATACATAAGTGCAAAAGGGAGGACACTTGAATCATAGAAGGGATTATGAAGACCATCTATTTAATCCCCTGCAATCCAGGAATATGCAACTTTCCCCGAACCTGCAACCTTGGCATTATCAGCACCATGCTCTAACCAGCTGCCCTCTCCAAACCTGCATCTCTTCTTTCCACACAGCCTGTTAAACTTTTAAATTAACCTACAACAGCAAGCTGGGTGATTATCCTCTGCTATTCAATGAGAGCACACCATTCTGAATGGCTAGGGCATCTTAGAGGAAACTGCTGAAGTGTGTAAGATTGGACACACTTCAGAACTCTCACTTCATAAAAGGACATGACAGCTGGGCTCTCTGACCTGCTCCACAGCCTACTTACTCAAAACCAGCCCTTGGCAGACTCAATTAAATATCATTTTAGGGTCTATTTAAACAAAACATTACTTTGAGTTAAATATCCTGAAGCAAGCGATGTGACCTCCAGCCCAGCTTCAAATGATTAGGATGAAACTGATTTCAGGCAAGCAAAGTCATTTGCTTCATTAGGAACATTTCTTGCTTTCATGGTAGAATGCACAACTGCAATGAATGACATACACTTTGCATGCTTAATGAATATAGGTGCAGACGGAGGATGGGAATGTGTCAATCGACCATGAATTATGATTATGCTGAAGCGAAAACGAGAGCAACTGGAGCTCCTTTATTATGACTAGCAAGCAAAGAGGAGTCTGGGCCAATTGTGATGGGTTGGATTTCAAAACTCTCTGAACAAATATTGCATCACAATGACTGAGGCAATCAGTTTCCTTTTGGCTCAACCTGTTTCCTACATCTGACAATCCTCAAAGCATAAGGCTGCATTTATCGGATTAATGCAACTCCTCTCTTCCAAAACGGCAGTGTCGTGAGATAATGTTAGGCAGATTAAAAAGAAGACAGCCACCTTGCACTCCTTACTTAACTAAAGAAATCTCAACTAGGAGGAACAGGGCACATGAGTGTAAAAGGGATTTATTATCTTAAGTGTTTTGAGTTTTGGAAATCCATCCAGGTTTTCGTTTTCTTTTACATGACTGGTTTTTGAACAAATGGGATCACGTTTGTGACTCCTTAGGAAATGATAAATGAAAAACCACTGAAAATCTACTTTCTATAATACAGTGGTACCTCAGGTTACATACGCTTCAGGTTACATATGCTTCAGGTTACAGACTCCGCTAACCCAGAAATAGAACTTTGCTTCAGGATGAAAACAGAATTCATGCTCCGGCGGCACAGTGGCAGCAGGAGGCCCCATTAGCTAAAGTGGTGCTTCAGGTTAAGAACAGTTTCAGGTTAAGAACAGACCTCTGGAATGAATTAAGTACTTAACCCGAGGTACCACTGTACGTCTGATAAAATGAAAGAGACTGCCTCTTGTTGCTGCAATCTCTAAGGCTGGAACTATGAAAACTTCTGTTTCCCAAATTCTTGTTGGGAATATTCTAAAAAATGCAGGAGTTGTGGAGAACTTCCACAGAGGCATCCCTACTGATGCTTCCCTACAAATTAGTGGGAATTTTCAACCCCTCTCAAAGCCACCTGTTTTGAGCTGAAGAAGAAGAGGAAGAAGAGGAAGAAGAAGGGAAGAAGAAGAATTTATTATTATGACCATGGGCTGAGCCTCATGGCTATTGTAATCCAACAACACCTGGAGGACCACAGGTTGCTCACCCCTGGTCTACACTCTCAGAGGAGACATTAGCTGGATCCATTTTGATCTCTTTTGAAGCCTGGCTGTATCACCAAAATAGACTTGGTCACCCTGGTGGATTACCTATGCTGAAAGGACAGAAGGAGCATGACAACCATGCTAGGTCTCTTGGACCATGTCTAGATTGGGGATTTGGGGAGGAGACACTGTCTTTCAGTAGTTCTACTCCTGTCCTGGTAACTAACTGCAGAAGATGGTACTGTAAGACTACTTCCCAGACCCATGGCTTTTATCTATCCTACATTGCTATGTCTTGTCCATTTAACACAGGGACAGCCACAGTTGTGTCCTCCAGATGTTGTGGACCACAAGTCCCATCACCTCCAGTAATCATGGCAAATGGTCTTGGGTAATGGAAGCTGTAGTCAGCAACATGTGGGAGGTGTTTTCTTTAATTGCTTTGAGCTGTTCTTGTGCTCCGTTGCACTACTTTATCTTGGTGTGGTCAGTAGGATTTTATTGTATTGTATTAGATTATCTTGTTATATATTTTATATTAGGTGTTGTTTTATGACTGCCTGAGAGTACTGAAGGGCTTCATCTCCAACTTCAACTAACTTCAGTGCCCTTCACTGGGCAGCACAAACCAAGTGCCTTACCCTTGCCAGCCGATGTCACCTCCACCAACATTTCCATTTCAGTGCAATTAAGAAAAACAGAAGCGCTGTACATTAATTGGGGGGCAAGATTCTCTCTTAACATGAAAAGCAATTAGAGCAGATGGCATCAAATGGATCCACCTGCATAATATCCTGCAGATGGGGTAATAGCGCTTGTGTGTGTTTTAATGAATATCAGACCTGGCAGCATGCTTTATCAAGGTTATGTTTTGTACGCCTCGCTGTTGTTGTGCACACTGGAAGCTTCAGCAGTTTTGCTCAACGTGTGCATAGCAGATGTGTCGCAGAGCTGAGCAGCTTTGCTCAGTTTGTGAAGTTACCCTGTATCAACATTTTTCTTGGTCATGGTTATGCCTTGCAAATTGGGCTCACAATTGGCAATGCAGTTTTGCCCTATTTGGCTGCTCCCACTGATGTGATGCAATGACAAACCTAGACAGCATCTTAAAAAGCAGAGACATCACCTTGCCAACAAAGGTCCGTATAGTTAAAGCCATGGTTTTCCCAGTAGTGATGTATGGAAGTGAGAGCTGGACCATAAAGAAGGCTGATCGCCGAAGAATTGATGCTTTTGAATTGTGGTGCTGGAGGAGACTCTTGAGAGTCCCATGGACTTCAAGAAGATCAAACTCTCCATTCTTAAGGAAATCAGCCCTAAGTGCTCCCTGGAAGGACAGATCGTGAAGCTGAGGCTCCAATACTTTGGCCACCTCATGAGAAGAGAAGACTCCCTGGAAAAGACCCTGATGTTGGGAAAGATGGAGAGCAGAAGAAGAAGTGGACGACAAAGGACCAGATGGTTGGAGAGTGTCCTCGAAGCTACCAGCATGAGTTTGACCAAACTGCGGGAGGCAGTGGAAGACAGGAGTGCCTGGCGTGCTCTGGTCCATGGGGTCACAAAGAGTCAGACACGACTAAATGACTAAACAACAATGAAATATAACAGTTTATAAATATGACTTTGTCCATGATCTATATATACACTGTAATTGATTTCTGCCTTCTGTACACCCTTAACAAAGGAATCAGTTCTAGACTTGCTGTACTCTCTTTGAACCTTTTTGGTTCTCATGGAGACTCCACTTCCAAGTGTCCTATGTACACAGTATTTTGAAACTGTACTTTCCTTGGATTCACAATAAACAAAAATCCTTTGGGATCAATCATTATTAATTTTATTTTACAGGTGGGAAACTGAGGCTGAAAGGTAATTATCTATTGAAAGTCAACCACTGAATTCATGGCACAGTGAAGACTTAAATAATTCCACTGCCATCAAGGGTCAGTTTTCCTCTAATGTATTGTGTTCTAATTGAACTGTGGATCATGTTGTGAGTCCATATTTTTTAAAGTTCAGAGGATATTGATAGCAAAACTCTTCAGTTTCTCCTGAAGGAATGATAAAACACTTGATGGAGAGTAGAAAGTCAAGAACTGACCCCCATGACTTCCATTCCTTTACTTAAAATAAGAGACCGATAAAAAATTCAACAGCCCAAGGCATTATGGCTGGCGGCACCTGCTAAGCAACCTTTAGATGAAGTCTATTTTGAGAAGTCTATTTAAAAACCCACATGCACATTTCAAAGTTTCCAAATATAGGGTCAATTTTTCCGACTTGTGGGAGCCAGCATTTCATGATAATAGATCAGCAGGTGTTACTTCTTTGTTCTGTTTTCATCAATGAGCAGAAGCTGCTTTTGAAGGGACTGTCGCTCAATTTTGTTCATTTTCCTCGCTCCTTTGATGTGTTTAGTCATCCCATTAGGTTTTTCTTCTTATTTCTCTTATTCTAAATGTCTTTGATTATCTTACCTGAATCTACCCATTACTGACAACTATAATTTCTTTGTCCTCTTCGTTTTAAAGCAAAACCTTCCCCGCACTCCAAAGATTAAAGAGAGTTAAACCACTTAAAAGTGACAAGAAGGAAAGAGTAGTATGTTGACGCCTAGATGTCTAAGTTCCTTTTCCTTGTGTACCAAAAAAGTCACTGCAATCCATTTTTTAGGATGGAAAATGTTGTTTCTTGAAGAACTGGATTCAAATCCTGTTGTTGCCATCCATAGGAGCCAACTCCTAGGGGCTGAGAGGTCTTTGTCCCCCGCCCCCCCCCATAAAATTATTTGAGGGGGCTAGGCCCTCCCAAAGTTGATGGACATTACCATTCAAAGTGTATGCATGCACTGCATCATGTGATCAATTATGTGAGGTAGGGCTTACCTGGGCCCTCAATATTTTATTCCAGTTGGCACCCTGTTGCCATCAATTTCGGTAAGGAAAGAGGAAGTGCTGTCTCTTCATCTCAGACTGCCTAATACGTGATATGGAAAATGGGTTCTGTGGGGGTGTTCTGTGGGTGAACACCTGAAACAACTGCAATGTACACCCCATTACAAGTAATATGAATACAGTCGTACATCAGAAGTCAAATGGAATCCATTCCAGAAGTCCGTTTGACTTCCCAAACGTTTGGGAACCAAGGCACAGCTTCTGATTGGCTGCAGTAAGCTCCTGCAGCCAATTGGAAGCTGTGGAAGCCATGGCAGACGTTCAGATTCCGAAGAACGTTTGCAAACGAGAACACTCACTTCCAGGTTCGCAGTGTTTGGGAGCCAAAACGTTCGTCTCACAAGGCGTTCAGCTTCCAAGGTATGACTGTACTACATAACTGGAGAATGCTACTGGTTGCAAGGTTTACAACAAGATCAAAACAAATTCCAGAAGAGCAAAATCTAGAAGTTGTAGCAACAGAAGCATTTTAAAGAGGTAAATGGTCTTTTGGCTCTCTAGAGGGGGAAAAGGAGCATAAGAAAAGCATGATGGATCAGACCAAAGACCCATCTAGTTCAGCATTCTGTTACCACAGCAACCAACTATATGCCTATGGGAAGCCCAAAAGCAGGACACAGTCCTATCTATGTTTTGCATTCTTATCTTTCAACTGCCTTGAGACGTAGTCTGGGGGAAAGGCGGGATGTAAATGAATATAATAAAAATTAAAATAATAATAATGCCCCAGTCACTGGTATTCAGTAACTGCAGCCTCCATACACTCAAACATTTCTCCGATGAAAATAGGGAAATCCTAGTTCATAATATTAATAATTTTATTATTTATATCCTGCCCATCTGACTGGGTTTCCCCAGCCACTCTGGGCAGCTTCCAACATATATATAAAAACATAATAAAACATTGAACATTAAAAAACTTCCCTGTGCATGGCTGTCTTCAGACGTCTTCTAAAGGTTGTAAAGTTGCTTATCTCCTTGGCTTGGAGGTCTCATAACTCCATACCCTCCAATGTTTCTCCAATGGAAATTGGGAGGTCCTAAGGAAAAATGGGACATTCCAGGATCAAATCAGAAACCGGGACAGCTTTTGTAAATCCAGGACATTCTTTGGAAAATAGGGACACTTGGAGGGTCTGGGCCTCTGATCCCGGAAGTAGTATACAGCCTTAAGGACTAGTGTCCACTGAGAGCCTTACCCTCCATGAATTTGTCCAATCTCATTTTAACATCATTGAAAGTGATGGTCATATCCATTTTTCCCCATTCAGGAAGGTTTTTACATGTTCTATATTTTATACAACACCTCTAGCATATTTGGATGGGCAATGTAACAAAATTTTGCTAAATCTATGTGTATGTGATCAAAATATAGTCAAGAACCTACTTCATTTTCTATTCTGCCAGACTGCCAGGAAGAGATTCCTCACAGGTCTTTTCAAAGTTCAAACTGGATTAATAAATTCCAGCAGAACCCATTATTTGCTGTCTGGTTCAGATAAAATGTTAGTTTTAAGACAGTAACATTAGTAATAGCCGCTGAAACAAAATCAGATATAAGTAGGTACCACTGATTGCCATGGAGACCATCTGATATAAAATTTATTGCAATGCTACTGTTGCAAATGTAAATCTTTCCACCTTTATAAAAACACAGAGTAATTTGCTATATTGCTGAGCAAGTGTGGATCTAATACCCTGAGCTATATAGATAAGATACATCATATCTAATACCCTGAGCTATATAGATAAGATATACCATATGTAACATATTGCTTTTACAAGGAATGTTAGTTTAAATAACACATCTTTTGGGGGAAATGGAACCAATTCCATTCTCTTTTCCCCACTGCTTTCCAATGAAATTAGCTCACATTTTCAATTGTCGGTCACGAGGTGTAGAAAAATTAAGCATATATGTGGATAAGTATGTGTAAAGCTGACCTTGATACCTGGCAGCTAAGATGTCAACTCACTCCACTGAAAAGTATTGCATATGAAAACAAAAGAAATGGAAGTTCTTTCTGGGGTGCTATACCTGGGATGGTCCATTGACATATGCAAGTCGTCACTTGAAATTTAAGTCATCCTCAGATAATAAATGTGTGTGTATGTGTGTGGACCTGCAGATATATACCCTCCAACATTTCTCTGATGAAAATAGGGACGTCCTATTCAATAATAATAATAATAATAAAATAATAATAATAATAATAATAATAATAATAATAATAATAATAATAATAATTTATATCCCCCCATCTGACTGGGTTGCCCCAGCCACTCTAGGCAGCTTCCAACATATAAAACAAAATAAATAAACATTAAAAACTTCACTATACAGGGCTGCCTTCAGATGTCTTCTAAAAGTTGTATAGTTACTTATCTAATTTGGCTCAAGGGTCCAATGAAAATAGGGATATCCTACCATACCCTCCAACATTTCTCCGATGAAAATAGGGACATCCTAAGGAAAAGCGGGGCATTCTGGGATCAAATCAGAAACCGGGATGCCTTCTGTAAATCTTGGACGGTCCCTGGAAAACAGGGACACTTGGAGTGTCTGCAGATGACAAAGGCAGATAGCAGGGTGGTCAGTCATGGTGTCTCCTGGCCTAGTGTTGTGTTGTGTTGCGTTGCGTTTTGACACAGTGCTGCCAAGAACATCTTGAAAGGCACGTTTTCACATAAATGCAGAAAAGTACAACCAAAATTACCACAGAGCTGTGGCAACTCTTATGGAATGTAAGGTTATAACATTTGGAGCTATTTGTTTTGGAAAAGAAGCAAGTAATGATAGACATGTATATAATTAGGCATGATGCAGAGGAAGAAGATATAGTGAAGTTTTTGTACATTTCACATAGTTCTTGAATTTAGGATGATCCAGTGAAATAAATGGTGGGGGAGCAGTGGCATAGACGGGTTCTCCCACACAGGGCACTGAGCTGAGGGGGTGTAAAGTAAACAACAACAACACCTATATTTATGCAGGTACCTACAGAAAAGATCAATTTTATTTTTATTTTTTTAAAGATATTTATTAAGATTTTCAAAATATTACAAAATGAAAAAAGAAAAATACAAAATAAAAATAGTTAAAAACAATTCCATCTTTCCGTTACTTATCTTTCATTTGCTTGTTTCCCGGACCTCCTCACACCTCCCTTTTTTGTATTCCAATTCAATTTGTTAGTTCAGCAAATCCTTTCCCTCTTTGTTTATCCTAATCTTTAATCTTAAAGTATTATAACATTAAATTTTTACCTGTTAATAATCCATTTTTTCATATTCCTTTATAGCATTACAGCTAAAAACCACTTAACTTCTTATCCAACATCATTCTAACATTCATTAATTTTGCAGTATTTCTGTAAGTAGACTTTAAACTTTTTCCAGTCTTCTTCCACCGACTCTTCTCCCTGGTCTCGGATTCTGCCAGTCATTTCCGCCAGTTCCATATAGTCCATCACCTTCATCTGCCATTCTTCCCTGGTGGGTAGATCTTGTGTCTTCCAATACTTTGCAATAAGTATTCTTGCTGCTGTTGTGGCGTACAAAAAGAAAGTTCTGTCCTTCTTTGGCACCACAGAAAAGATCAATTTTAAAAGCAACTGTACCAAAAGGAATTATGAGGAATTGTTGTGAAAATAAGAAATAGAGGGGGACAAATTTTGTCATTGCTCAGGGTGCCACATTACCAAAGGCTACCCCTGTGGGGAGTCAGGAGAGACAAGACCAATGACTTCTTTGAACTTCCCCAAGATGTAGCAATGGTCAACAACAAGCAGCTTTGAAAAGGGATTAGACAAATTCATATTACAAAATATATGAACCAAAATTCACACTTCTCCAAATTGTGCAATACAGTTCTTCAATCAAGTTATATGTTCAAAACTGCATCTAACAGGATAAAAATGCCTGTATTACCAAAATAACATAAAAATGCATTATATTAGTGTAAATTGCTTTACAAAATAATATGTTTATATTAGGCTATGTTAGGAGAAATTCACTTACGAATTTTCATGGGAACTTTCTAATTACAGCTGATACAGAAATGTGGAGAACTGAATTCAAGCTTAGAAAAATAAGAAATTGAGAGAAATCAAAATTTGACAGTTGCTCATCCTCAATGACTACCGTAGGAGAGGTCTGTTGCCCTCAGGCCCTGACAGTGGGTTTCCCATAAGCATCTGCTTGACCACAGAATGTCAAATTACCGTATTTTTTGCTCTATAAGACTCACTTTTTCCCTCCTAAAAAGTAAGGGGAAATGTGTGTGCGTCTTATGGAGCGAATGCAGGCTGCGCAGCTTTCCCAGAAGCCAGAACAGCAAGAGGGACTGCTGCTTTCACTGTGCAGCGATTCCTCTTGCTGTTCTGGCTTCTGAGATTCAGAATATTTTTTTTCTTGTTTTCCTCCTCCAAAAACTAGGTGCGTCTTGTGGTCTGGTGCGTCTTATAGAGCGAAAAATACGGTAGATAAAACTTTGGTCTTATACAGCAAGGCTGTTCTTATGTCCTTACATAATCAAATCATTTTTCCAAACTGTGAATTTACAGTGCATGTTCTTACTATGAATATTTAAAATCTAATTTTCCCCATGAACTCTTTGTGTTGACTTCCATGCTACACTTGTTTTAATTTTGAGGAAGCACTAAGAAGACGTGAAGCATTTTCTAAGTGTTAGGTTGAAGGGAGGGGAATTTTGTTTCTGAGGAGGGCTTTATTTCAAAGAGACTGATATGGTCATTTACCTACTAAGTAGTGGCAATTGTACTGTTTCTACTGACTGACTCGTTACAACTCTGCCAAAAGTTTATCACTACACTTCCCTAGGCTTCTATTGAATCCTTGCCCTATGGTTCTTTCTTAATAAAATCTGAATTACTACACCCGCAGTACAATTTCACTAATTTCTAACATTCACCACTGTGAGAACAGGATGCTGGAACGGATAGGCCACTGGCCTGGTCCAGCAAGCTGTTCTTTTGTAGAAGAAGAAGAAGAAGAAGAAGAAGAAGAAGAAGAAGAAGAAGAAGAAGAGGAAGAGGAGTAGGAGTAGTAGGAGTAGTAGTAGTAGTAGTAGTTTGGATTTGATATCCCGCTTTATCACTACCCAAAGGAGTCTCAAAGCGGCTAACATTCTCCTTTCCCTTCCTCCCCCAAAACAAACACTCTGTGAGGTGAGTGAGGCTGAGAGACTTTAGAGAAGTGTGACTAGCCCAAGGTCACCCAGCAGCTGCATGTGGAGGAGCGGGGAAGCGAACCCGGTTCACCAGATTACGAGTCCACCGCTCTTAACCACTACACCACAATGGCTCCTAGTTATAATATTCCAATAGGTTCTGTTATGCCATGCTTAACTAATTAAACTTCAGAACAATTCCAAAGACGGTACTAGAAACTTTTAAACCATCTTAAACTGACTTGTAAAACTCCTTATGTAAAACTCTTCCATGGGATACAAACTGGTCCAGGATTACAGATAAAGATAAGTTTCAGTGGTCAACCTGTCTCTGTTTCCGGTCTAAAAAACATGCATTCATAATCCAATAGATTTATCCAACTGTAAGCACATGTTCATAGCCCAGTCGTGAAAAGGCCAAATATGGTCAAAATTAAAAGTCAATTTCCAATGATCTGTTTCAAAACATGTTTTTCTCAAGACCAAAAAGAACACTGAAATGACGACCATCGTCTTTTAAAAGCATACGCAGTATAAATATATTCTATATCTCATCCTCATCTGGTTATGGATACTAAAATATTTGCTTTCTGTGACTAAGCTTAGATATTCAAAGGCAAACATTATATGAAGGCAGCGGTCCTTGAGCCACAGAATGACACGATGAGCAGCTTCAAAGGGAATTGTTTACAAGGTCATTTCAGATGGACGAACTATCCCTTCTTTCATTCTTTACCTGGTCTTTTGAACAGATAATTCAAGATGGTTCAAGTGGGGCAAAATTAGGACTCAGCATGCACTAGCCAACCCTTCCATAAAACGTGAAGACTGTGGTTTCTGCCTTGTGTGTTTTTTTGTGATTTTCATACTGTTCTGAATATTAACAAACATGCAGGTTGGTTCGCCCTCTCTCCCAATCAGCATTTTTAAATGGGAACAATTACATTCTGTTTGACCTTTGGGGGGTCATTTCTATTATAAGCTGTCCATTGCTGCCACAGTGATATCTCTTTTCTAGTCCGAGCAAGGTTGTTCCCTATTATGCTTCAGCTTTCGTTTCTATTGACTGTGGCTTCTTACCCATTCCGTAGCTGATATTATTTCAACGTGCTGTTACCTAGAGATAGACAAAGCTGCTGACGAACGTCGGGTTGCTTTCAAAGGCCTGTGAAAGGTGGATAAAGTTTTGCATGCGAGGAACCTTTGGCTTGCCAGACCCTCAGGGCCGACTTGAAGTCTCCAGGTTTACCTGCCCACTCTCAGGTGGCAGGGGGAGGGCTTGAATCCCCAGGTGAGTGACAGCACCTTCCCTACCCAGGCTCCGTAAGCACGTGAGAAGGAATGCTCGCCCTCACTTCAGCTAGACGTAGGAATACCCCCTTTAGCTAAGGTTCTTTTCTTTAGAGCTACCCCAGCCAACAGAGAGGGTGATGATGCTGCCTCAGGTGGTCACAGCCCCCTGCCCGGTGGCAGCCCCATGGGCACCCCACTTGCCCTGCTGCCTCCTTCAGCAGCAGAGAAACGCCACCGCCACCAACCCCAGAGGAGGAGGAGGAGGAGGAGGAGGAGGAGGAGGAGGAGGAGGAGGAGAAGAAGAAGAAGAAGAAGAAGAAGAAGAAGAAGAAGAAGAAGCAGCAGCAGCAGCGCTGATTTCAGGCAAGATCATGTACATTTGGGGCAAAATCTCACCCACAATTGGTGCAATCTTGCCTGAAATGGGTGCCGATGGCGCTAGCGTTTTCCTGCCAGTAGTGAATGTGGCAGGGCACGCGGCGGTGGCAGAGAAGACAGTGGCTGCAGTGGCAGCAGGAGCAAGTAGGTGGTGGCACCTCAAACAGTGAAATGGTGCGTGCTACCCTGCTTCTCTTCATTGACATGTTTGCTCATTGGTTAACTTTTGCGTCTTTTATTTGAATGACACATGCTCAGTGATCCTTGGTTAATGCTTATTGTGTCATGCTTAATGGCAGCACAGGGCCTACTTCCTGTGACATTGCCAGGGGCCACCCCTAGGCCTCAGTTTGGGGCCCTGAAAACTCGGGGTCTGGGGTGCTCCTGGCCTGGAAACCCTCATGAACCTGTGGATTTCTGGTAAATTGTTTTCAATCACATTTTCTCTCTCTCTCTCTCTCTCTCTCTCTCTCTCTCTCTCACACACACACACACACACACACACACACACACACACACATATATATATATATAATATTATATATATAGTATACTGCCCTTCATCCCTAGATCTCGGGGTGGTTCATAACATTGAGTCTGCAGTCCTATACCCACTTACCTAGAAGTAAGTCTCATTGAACTTTTAAGTAGGTGTGTTTAGTATTTCAAAAAGCAAAAAAGAAGGAAGGCATACAGGTCCATGACCTTGTTTGAAGAGAGCCTAGCAGCAACTTTAAAAAAAAACAAAAAACCTTTAAAATTAATCATAAGCAAAACCTACTGAGGAAATACCTGCTTGATTTCCTGTACTCTGTTCCGCTCATAGTTCCTGGTCAACACGAATGCTTTTAGTCAACAGAGAATTGGCTCTGGGAGTATAGTTCTGGCAACATTTAAATAACCAATCCAAGCAGAAGACAAAGGCAATTTGTTTCTCCAGACCATGCTTTTTTATTTTAGTCTGTATTTTTAATGAGAGAACCAGCTGGTAGAAATGTCAGAAATTTCAAAGTGATGTCCTCAACGCGAGTCAATGACCTTGTTCACACATAACGCCAAGCCAAACCATAGCTTAGCACAAATGCGCAAGTGTTCTTCGTATGCAGCACATGGTTTGTTAGAGGAGACAAACCTCAAGCTGGGGTTCAGACAACACACTAAACCAAACCATGGCTTAGCTGGGGGTAGGGAACTGGATCTGGGAAACTGGGACACAGGCCACACTGACAAGTGGGTGTGGTTGCCTGGCTGTCAATCACCTGACATCACCATGACACCAGGTGAAGCATTTTCCTTTGTCCACATGATTTAAAATTAAACTCCGCAGGCCACTAATAAGCCTGCCATATTGAACTGATTTGAATAGCATGAACTTCTTGAAATGAAATCACAGGATGAGCAACATTAACTCTGAAAGAGCTTCAAGGGCTCTTGAGATTATTTTTCAAAGTTCCATACAGATAGGTTGTTCTCAACATTTTGCCCCAGTGCTAATTAGACCAAATGAGTTTCACAATGCCTAGAAAAGGAGGTCTGGCCATCAGAAGGGACTCTTGGATAACACACATTTGGCAAGCAATCACTCAGTGAGGGGTTGGGAAGCACCTGAAACAGATGCTGATTTTCATCCGCTCTGCCAATTGGGCATCTGAATTTAAGACGGAAAGATGAAGGGCTGGCTTGTCCTTAGGCTGACACCCACACACAGGAAGGCTCAGCCACACACAGAAACTGTACTCTGGATATCTAAATATCCTGGCACAGACCCCCAATTAGCACCATAGCAGCTCTTTTCTAGTTTATTATTTGTGATCAACTGCTGCCCAAATGATAGGGTTACATTCTTTGGGTGGAATTAAACACTGAGCTACTACTGAGCTACTACTGTTCAAGCATATCAGCTTGCCAGATAGAACTATCGCTGTCCCCCTTGTGCACTGATGAGCCAATTTGGGGAGGCACAGGGGTGTGGGGTGAATGGGAGGGGAGAAAGCACAAAACCCATTGCACATTCTTGTTTTGTGATAGCAATGCGCACACACTGCAGATTCATGCAGAAGAGTAAGTGATGCCTGTGGGAATGGGGGTTATTGTTTTGTTGTTTTGCCTTACTTATTTAATTGTGTTTTGTCTTGTATTTTGTTCTGTGCAAACAGAAGTGGGGACATACTGCCAAGCCCCAACCTCTGTGGCGCATCATTGCTATACATATTAGAGCCATCCACAGTTCTGAAGCGGTCAGCTCCGCGACTAGAGGAAGCTCAGGGGGCTAGCACCCCTGCACAATCAGGCTGGTAAACAGCATGGGAGTCAACTGCAGTTCGGCAGAGGCAGCCTCCAGTGTGCTCAGCTATGTTCTGACCACAACACTACTCAGTCCTACCTTGCCCTGCCCTGGTAGGCAGCAGCAACATCACTGCCAGGAGGGCAGCTCTGTGCACTTGCCACACTGGTCACCCCTAGGGACCCTCCACAAATAAGGGTGGCTCCTTCCTTCAGGCCTTTGTCCTCAAATTCATGGAGTGCGTAGAGATGACATGCTGGAGAGGGCAGGGCTTGGCACTGGGTCCCAGCTTCCTCTTGTGTGTTCATTTATACACAAGAAGATAATAATAATAATAATAATAATAATAATAATAATAATAATAATAATAATAATTTATTATTTATACCCCGCCCATTTGGCAGGGTTTCCCCAGCCACTCTGGGCACTACGAACAAAGTATTAAAATACAGTAGTCTGTTAAACATTAAAAGCTTCCCTAAAGAGGGCTGCCTTCAGATGTCTTCTAAAAATCTGGTAGTTGTTTTTCTCTTTGACATCTGGTAGGAGGGCGTTCCACAGGGCGGGTGCCACTAGCGAGAAGGCCCTCTGCCTGGTTCCCTGTAACTTGGCTTCTCACAGTGAGGGAACTGCCAGAAGGCCCATGGCGCTGGACCTCAGTGTCCGGGCTGAACGATGGGGTGAAGACGCTCCTTCAGGTATACTGGACCAAGGCCATTTAGGGCTTTAAAGGTCAGCACCAACACTTTGAATTGTGCTCGGAAACATACTGGGAGCCAATGTAGATCAAACACACAAACAGGGCTCAATTTACTGAGTGGTTAATGTGCAGAAATTGTAGTAGCTTGCTACAGCTACTACAGATCTTGTCTTTAATTCAGATGGCCAAGCCAACTCAGTCAGTAGAGCGTGAGAGGGTTGTGGGTTTGAGTCCCATGTTGGGTAAAATATTCCTGCATTGCAGGGGGTTAGACTAGATGACGCCCGTGGTGCCTTCCAACTCAACAAAACATGATTCTGTGATTCCACTAAGTTTACTCAGGGCAGACCTGTTGTAATTAATGCACCTAAGTTTGACATGTCTCTTAACTTCAGTAGATCTACTCTGGGTAGTTCTACTACTGAACACCACCCAGAAAATCTTGCTACTTGATAAGTTCATCAACCTGTACTTAATTCCTTTCTTATACATGGTATTAGTCACCCTTTAATGCCTCACTTCATTAGGTACATAATGCATCCCTTACTTCTTCAAATGAGCCCTATTCAGCCATTAGCCCTCTTCAGACCTTTATTCATGACAAATGAATCTGTGGAGGGAGAAATGCATTTGTCATCTTTATTCTAATATGTGTAGAAAGCCTCTGAAAAGAGCTTTTGTTCAAACTAGTAGTTTAACTGGATTCTAATGCTGTTTTTATATGGTGCTAGGTTATTCAGGGAGACTGGAACTGCAGACAGAATGAAATCACATGGCAGAAACTATTAGCATTCCAGCAATATTGTCACTATCATATGTGAACTTTCTTGCCATTGACAGATACTGTCAGTACCCTGATGAAAGACTACCATGTGAAGAACTGGTACGTGATGTGCATTCCATAAGTGTTTTGTTTTGTTTTTGGAAGCCATTTTTATCATTTTGAACTGGCCAGGAACACAGAGCCTTCTGTATATCACAGATGCACACAGACACAGGCATCTTGATAGGTATTGCGACATGTTCTCTCTCTCTCTCTCTCTCTCTCTCTCTCTCTCTCTCTCACACACACACACACACACACACACACACATACACACGGGGGGGGGGGGGGAAGAGATTTTCTTACCCCCCAAATGAATTAGGAGTCACTCCCCACTCCTCTGTCACCAGGCTGGTTGTCACAATCACAAAACAACTCTATGGAGGAACTTATTACTAGGATGTAAAACAATTGGCCAGTCAGCATCTTCCATGCCCTTCTTGCTATTTCAAAAAAACAACAACAAACAACAACCTGCTACAACAAACAACAACCTGAGTAGTCTGCATATACAATGGTACCTCGGGTTAAGAACTTAATTCATTCTGGAGATCTGTTCTTAACCTGAAACTGTTCTTAACTTGAGGTACCACTTTAGCTAATGGAGCCTCCCGCTGCCGCCACACAACTTCTGTTCTCATCCTGAAGCAAAGTTCTTAACCCGAGGTACTATTTCTGGGTTAACGGAGTCTTTAACCTGAAACGTCTGTAACCTGAGGTACCACTGTACATGGCTGGCATGTGGTAGACTTAGGCTAGACCAAAAGCAAAGTGACTAAAGTAGAAATCCTATTTTGCCTACTGTATTTCAGAACTCCCTGGCCTGCTTCTGTTGTTAAACACCAAGTCTGCCCAGAATAAACTATCTATTATTCACAGATTGTTCATGGATGGGGGGGCCAACTTAGCATGTATAACTGAGGCTTGGGTGGATGAGCTGGGTAACTCTATGCTAACCCAGCTGTGTCTACCTGAATACTTGATGACATGCCATGTCAGAGTGTCAGAGAAGTGCAGGTAACCATCATTCATAAATAAAAAAAAATCCATCTCTCTTGCTAGGAAACTGATCCCCACCTTTTTGGGTTTAAATGGTTGTTTGTGGTGTTGGATCAGAAAGAACAGGGATATTGTATAGTGTGGCATCTTCTCTCTCCACCCGCACTAGAACCTCCCTAACTGAGCTGGCAAGATGTGGTGATGGGGAATCCATCGTGGTTGTGTTGGGGAACTTCAGTGTCCACTCTGAGGCTGCTTCAGATAGGCTGGTTTGGAACTTCAGGGCCTCCAGGACAACCATGAGAGCTGTCTCCATACATGATTGGCCTGACACATGTGGTGAGACATACCCTCAACCTGGTCTTTGCCAAAGAGTGGATCTGTAATACCCCACTGATGGTGATGAGGAGGGAATCTTTGTGAGTCTGTTGTCATGGGCAGGTCACTTTTTGCTGTCTGTTGTCATGGTCAGATTGACTCCTTCACTCTGCAGAGCTCACCTTATTCTTTTGATTGTGATTTGCTTTAAATGATTATAATATTATATTTTTAAATTATTGTAATTCACCTTGCGACTTCATAGGGAAGGGTGAGTAAGAAATGTAACAATAAAGGCAGAAGAAGAGAGAGGATGGGGGGGGATTTGCCTGTAAAGCCCCTGCTGTAAGCAAAAAGTCATCACTTATTCCACATATACAGAAACAGTACCAATTGTATTGAACACACACAGCTCCTCCTTTAAGCTTATTTATCTACTTGAATAAGGAGTGATTTTACAGCAAGAACAATTCTATTACTTTCATGAGATTTGTTTACAGGGACAGGGACATTGTTAATGGAATACCAAGCTCCATTTGGGACAATCAAATTCCAAACATTTGTTTCCCATGTACAATTTGTTGATGCCTGCGGCAGACATTCTAAATTGCTGCTAGTTAATAATGAACAAAATAGGCTGGTGAAATATGCTGTTGAGTAAATAGATTAGTTCCTGCACAAGGACTCTTATTCCCTTAGAAAAGGCCAGTAAGTACCACATGTGAAAAAAGTTGGCTATGAATATGAGAGCTAATTTCCATCTAATATTAAGTGGCAACTCAAAAGCGCATTCATACATTATATGTCAGATCTAATATATGCTAATATATTAGCAGCCAGAAGCAGTCCTATTTAGCTGGTTGCAGCCTCTGGGAGCTCGTGACCAGAACCTGTAAACAGGGGCATTTGCAAGGGCATTTTGAGGGGTGAAGGTGGAGTGCTGTCCCACAGTGCATGTGGTAGGACCCAGAGGCATGGATGGCAAGGGAGCTGCTGCAGTTGCCTGCAACTCCTGTGCCATGTTAGTCCTCCTCCAGCCTCACAATATGCAAAACTACACCTGCAGCAAATTGCAAGCTGCTTGCCTCGCTGGAAGAGCAGGTACAGCAACCTGAGGCCCAACTATCCACACTTTGAGTTATCAGGCAAGGTGAGGAATTTCTTGATAGAGCAGAGTGTACCATCCTGGAACAGCGACACTGGTGGGGTGCCCCTAGGGAGGGGGAAGATCGCCCATTTCCGGAGACAGACCCCTGGAGGAACGTGACACACAGGAGCAGGACATTCAGGAGCCATGCTGTGTCACTAGAGCTGCAAAATTAATTCCATGCCCTCATCTCAGACACCAGGGAGCAAGGACAGCAGTTGCAGACCTCAGAATGCACCAAGGCAGCTGTGGAAAGTACAGCGTACAGAACAATTCCTGCCAATCTCCAGAGGAGGAAAAGATGTGTGGTGCTGGGTACAGAGCCAGCAGTGTGTGGAGGTAACAGGATGTCCCGGGAAGTATGCTGTCTTCCATTTGCAAAGGCTGCTCAAGCCACACCCAAAACATCTTCACGTGTGTTGGCCCCACCTGCATAGTCCCTGGCTTTCCTGTGTTGAGGAAGGAAAGTCTGCAAGGGAAGCACAACAAACAGATATGATTGTATCTGCCATATTTAGGCTACAGAAAGTATTCTCATAGCAGCCCCCCCCCCCCGAGGTTGGTTCAGGGAACCTTTTCAGTTGTGGTTCCCTGCCTGTGGACTGCTCTCCCCACCAAAGTCCACCTGGTGTTTTCTGTGCCAGGTGAAGACCTACTTTTGGTTGTTGTTGCTGGTGTGCTGCCAAAGCTTCCAGTGGCTGTTGTGGGAGTTGTTATGGTACAGTGTTTTTATATTAGTTGCTTGTAGACCTTCAGGTGAAGTGGCTAACAAATCTTAATTGATCCATATTCTTATTGTATAATATCAAACAGGTCCCATAGGTACATGAAACTATGTTGAACCAGGGTCTTCGAGAGAAGGAACTCTGTTATTCAAAATAAAAATGAAAATCTGGTACTTATTTCTTGTTACACATCTTTGCAAAATTTCATGGGTGGTAGTCGAAAGCAGTTCTACAAGTCCATTTAGGGGGCTCACTTTGTGAGGCAATTGATTACTGGGTGGCTTTAGTCCACTGTGCAACTACAGCTTGACAGTTGGAGCCCAAGGTTGTTTGCAAGGCCAACAGTGTCAGGCGTGGTCTCCATTCATTACAGCTCTCCACTTTGGCCTTTCGGAGGAGCATGAAGGACTGAGGTGCAATTCAGCCTCAAACCGGAATAACAGCTGACGTCCTCAAAAGGATTAAGCAGACACACGTTAAAATGTCATCAAGTTATATAAGCCCTCAGCCAACAAATGTAATAGTTAAAGTTATGTTCTTTGTGTCCTCACAAGCAAAACAGAACAGTATCCAGACAAGATTCTTGGCAACACGCTTCATTATTTTGGTTTCAGAGCTGTTACTAGGCAAAAGTAATGTGGTAGTCATGCCTTGGCCTGCTCAATGTACAATAGAGCCCTTCTGCCCCCCACCCAATATTTTTTTTTACTTCGTCCTTCTTTTCACAGCACTTATTATGCTTCCGTACCAAAGCAAAATGCACTCACTCATTGAATAATTGTAGTTATTATTCAAAGTATAGTCTCAAAGAAAGGCATCTATATGCATCCAATTAAAAAGCATGGCATTCTTCTGAGTCTCCTGAGTACTGCTGGCTAGCATTTTCCTGAGACTCTTGAGTACCAGCCAGCTAGATCTAAATATGCTGCATTCACCCAAAGGTGTGCAAAAGTAACAAATTGCTGTTCTAAATTTTTTGCCTGTGAGCTTATAATAAACAGCCCTTGAAAATGCAGTGATGTAATATGCAAAGGATTCAAATTATGTGCCAGCAGCCATATTCTGACAGGTTTTGGGTTGTTTTTTTAAAAGGAAAAGGTTTTAATAATGCTGTGCTTTTTTAAATAGATTTTAATAGATTTGTTTTTATATTGTTTCCATTCTATTAGAGTTTAGTTACTTTTTAATCATTGTCATAAATCTACATATAGTTTTTTGTATTTTATCTGTGTGGTTTTAATATGCGTAAGCCTCCTTGGTCTGTACTTCAGGGAAAATCAAACTATGGTTTAAGACAGGGGTGGCCAACTCCTAAGAGACTGTGATCTACTCACAGAATTAAAAAACTGGCAGTGATCTACCCCCTTTTCAGGGGTTCAGGGCAAAGTTGGTGAGCTTTTTTTAGGGAAGAGGAAAGCCCCGACAGATCGCTGGGGAAACAAACAGCCTCACTGAGTAAACAGCCTCACTCCGTCTTCCGTTCTGCAGGTCGTGCAACAATGGAGGGTGGGACCGGATTCTATTTTACCGACGCGAAGGAGAGGGACCCAGCGATCTACCGCAATCTACCAAAACCTCCCAGAGATCTACCAGTAGATCACGATCAACCTGTTGCACATCCCTGGTTTAAGAGGACCAGGCAAACATGTGGGTTCACAGAGAGGAGCTTGCAACTTTTTACTCTAGTGTTGTGCTGAGCTAAGCCATGTTTGGTTTTGTCTACGGCTCATGGTTAGTGGGGAGAGAGCTGAATCACAGATGACATGCTAACCTTGGATTAACTCAGCATGGTGCATCAGCAGAATAGACCAGGGAGAAGCTTGGTTCAGAAACCCACATATTCACAAGGTCCTAGCGAGTCATAGTTTGGCTTACCTGATGTGCAAACAAGGCCACAGGAAAATAATAGCCAAACCCCCCTGAGTGCAGGATAACAAGGTGTGCTTCAGGCTCCTTCAACCAGCAACAATCTCTACTAAATACAAGCTCTGCTTCCGCTCAAAATCAAAGTGATGCAATTCATGGAGTCAGCTTGTCAGTGCTACTCTTGCCTTATCACAGTGTGAAAAGCTACTTTGTCACCTAGCATCAAATAAGGATAGCCTGCTGTTGTGCCAGGTGGGGAAACAGCAGCCAGAGAGAAGCCTTGTTATTCTCTTCTGGAAGACATCATTTATGTTCCAGTCAGTCAGGCTTTACCCTGGACCAACCAAGCAGACAACAATGTCAAGAACCGCCTTGATAAAAGAAATTCTGGCAATTAAGCTCTAGACAAGCAACAGCCTAAATATCTGAAGCTGGGGCATTTCTCCAAACTATTAAATATGCAAGCCAGTGCTTGGAATCAGACACATTACTAAAATAATATAGTGCAAAGTAAACATACTTACTTTGTTTTATTTTAAACATTTATATATACTCCAGACTCTCTGTGTGAAATGCCTAGCAGACCATAGCTCTAAAAAATATGCCAAATAAATTGTCCATATTTTATGAGACAGAGAGCTGAAACAATTCTAAACATATCCGAGACTTCAGGTCTACTTCAACAGAAAAGTTGAAAGCGGTTTACATAGTCTTAACAATGAAAAACCACTGGTCAATGTAATTTTAATTTTACATTATAAAGAATGAATACTTTTTTTCTTTCTTTTACTGACAATAAGCAGAAAGGAAGAAATCGAGGAGCATATTGCTTAAAATGTTAAGACCGACAATATTTCTTTATTTCTTTCTTATTTCTTTATTTAAAAATATCTCAGAAGCAAGAAAACAACTAGGAATGATGATGCTGTTAAAGATGTGCTTAAGGAGGATAAAAGCTGGATTTTATTTTATTTTATTTTATTTTATTTTATTTTATTGCATCTGTTTTCACTAAGGAAGATATATGGCAGATACCCATGCCAGAACTGACATTTTCAGAAAGCGGGTCTGGCAAGTAATAGTGGCAAAGGGACAAAGGTCTAGGTGAAAAGGGTGAATTTGATGTTAGGGATCATTGGAAAAGGGGATCAAAAATAAAATGATATCACTGTGACTTTATAAAAGTCTATGCTGCAACAACATTTGGCATACTGGGCCCAGTTCTGGTGCTGAGTTGTAGAGTTGGAGAAGGGCAACCAAAGTGAGTACAGGACTGCAGCAACACCCCCATGAGAAAAAGCTTCAATTTATGGAACTATTTAGTTGGGGGAGTGAGATGTGAATCATGTGGGGACATGAGAGAGCTGTGCACAGGTCAGAAAGAAAGTGGAAAGAGAGAGGTATTTCCCTTTCTCTCTTGTGATACTAGAAACTGGGGTCACCTAATGAAGTTGAATGTTGGGAGATTCAGAACAGACAAAAGAAAGCACTTCTTTGCACAGAGCATAGTCTAACTATGGGATTTGTTGCCACAAGATGTGGTGATGGCTTTGAAAGGGGGATTAGACTAATTCAGGAGCAGGGATAAGGCTACTGTTGACTATATATTACCTCCTGTGTCAGATGCACCAAGCCTCTGAATAACTAGATGCCCTCTATGTGGCTTTGTTACTGTGGAAAATAAGATGATGGATTCCATAGGCCTTTGGCCTAATTTAGCAGGGCTCTTTTTATAGTCCCGTACTCTGTATTTCATCAAATCTGTTGCATGGAATGATGTGATTCTTTAAAAAAAAATCTGGAAGGAGGAGCTGGAGGAGAAGAACAGAGAAATAATAGAACATTTTAACTGTGAACTTTAATGCAAAGATTGTACAAGTATATGGTGGGAATGGTTTATATTTAGCATATTGTGCCTAGGGATATGGGGAAGGCGGAATAGAAGAGCCTTTGGTTCCCTGCCATTGTATAGATTTGAAGTTTGTAACAGCACTAGCTGCAACTTGACAAAACAAAGGATTAAATGCTGCCTCTTTATCCAATTATGCTACCCTGGCACAACTTGTAGTTCCGTTAGTACTTTTCCTAAAGGAAAACGCCTTATTAAATATCCTAATGAATTCCAAGAAACAGATTAAGTCTAGAATTACGGTCCACAGAAGTCCTTGTCCAGGTGATATACCTCCAGCCAAGTTACCCTACAGGTTAATTACCTCAGAAAGTTGTCGTGAAGAGCTGAAGAAACTGTGAATGCCAATAGTAAAGACTGGGTCCTAAATTATTGTTATTTCATTATTTATTAAATTGATATACCGCCCTTAATCCAAGGATCATGGGGATGTTTAAAACAAAGAAACAGGGATGTTAACAACAAAGAAACAAGCAAAATAATAACCCTCCTCCCCAAATTATGGGGAGCAACACTGAAATCACTAGAAGCACAATTGCCATAAGGGCTACTCACTGCATGATTCATTTTGAGCATGCGTAGCTTACATTTAACCCTAGCACACATTGCTTCACTGTGGAATTCCAATTATGAAATTAACTGTGACCAGAAGTAGTAATGACCCCAGTTTGGATTTATAAGGGATTTAGACAAATTCATGGAGGATAAGACTTTCAGTAGCTGTGTATAACATCAGAAGTAGTATGCCTCTGAGTAACCTTTGCTGGCGAGCAAAAGTTGGGAGAGTTTTGTTGCGCACAAGGGAATCCTGCCTGTGGGATTCTCATAGGCATCTGGTTGGCCATTTGTGAGAACAGGATGCTGCAGTATGTGAGGTCCAGAGGGTAGCAACACGAGAATGGGCCTTTTCTGTAGTGGCTCCCTGTTTGTGGAATGTTCTCCTTAGAGAGGTTTGCCTAGTGCCTTCATTATATATATTTTAGGCACCAGGCAAAAATGTTCCTCTTCAACCAGGCCTTTGGCTGATTAATATTCTACAACCTTTTAAATGTGTCTGTGGGAAGCAGGGTTGTTGTTGTGTTTTTTGTTTTAATTATTTACTTGTGTTTTTATCCTGTATTTTATCCTGTGAATTCCCCTGAGATCTTGTGATGAAGGGTGGTATGTAAATTTAATGAAGAAAAATAATTAAAGAAAATAGACAGGCCTTTGGTCTGACTCGTCTTACTTTCTTAATTGTCCTTCCATAGGGGAGCACACTTCCAGCGTTATGAACACATATGTCTTTAAACACAGGTAGAACAGTGACTTCATCTTGCCAAGCTGTATTATAACACTTGCCCTCCTATAATCTAATAGTCTGGGATGGGCCGCACCCCTAAGGATAAAGACTGCATTTCTGAATGATAACCATACACCTGCCAGTCCATTAACCACCCCTCAAGTCTTGCACAGTGGGAAAACCCACACCCACGGTAATTCAAGATAATTCATTTGCCCTGTTGCACTTTGCTGAACAATTAGGTATTTCTAACTACTTCTGCGCAATGAAGCTGTTGCCCGGCACATACTGACGCGCACTAATTGCAGAGGATAAATGCTTTTAGTTCTTAATACTGAACTAACAAGCCTGTGTCTTTTTGCCAGGCTCACATGGAGCTTTAAAGGTCATTCTGCCGTCACCAATAATCATTCCCCCAGGGCATGTGATTCAGGAGTGGAATTCACAGCGCCTCTTAACAAGGCTGTAAGCAGCTAAGTGGGAAGATTCGCTCTTTGCCGTGGCGCACAGGGTTATATACTGCAGTAGGAGAAACTCACAGGAGTGATCTGTCTCTTGATGAGTATGTTTGCTTTAACCTCAGCGGCACAGAGCAAACAGCTGTCATCCCAGCAAGGAGACAAGAGGGGATTGGGTGAAGCTGAAGGCCGTTGGTCCCTCCAGATGTTGTCCATTGCAGTTCCCACCAGGTGTGCTGACTGTGGCCGTCAAAAGCTGGAGACCAACCACATCGGGAAAGCCACAGTTTCCCCAGCCCTTCTTGAAGCATAAAAACTGCCCATTTAGCAGTGTCCTAAGTGGGGCCCATGGGACGCAGGTGGCACTGTGGGTTAAACTACAGAGCCTAGGACTTGCCAATCAGAAGGTTGGTGGTTCAAATCCCCATGACGGGGTGAGCTCCCATTGCTCGGTCCCTGCTCCTGCCAACCTAGCAGTTTGAAAGCACATCAAAGTGCAAGTAGATAAATAGGTATCGCTCCGGCAGGAAGGTAAACTGCGTTTCCGTGCACTGCTCTGGTTCACCAGAAGCGGCTGAGTCATGCTGGCCACATGACCCGGAAGCTGTACTCAGCATATAGAGCGAGATGAGCACTGCAACCCCAGAGTCGGTCACGACTGGACCTAATGGTCAGGGGTCCCTTTACCTTTACCTTTAAATGGGGCCCATATTCAATTAAAAATGACATTGAAAAATACACCACTTGTGAATAATGTGTGAATTCTGCAAATAGCACATTTTATCAACAAGAGCTCAAAATGTGTCCTATTTTATAGCCTTTAGTTAATTAATTGCTTCCTGATCTTAGCCAGCTTTTTTTTTTTTTTTTTTAGGTGTTGAGACCTTCTGACTGTTTCACAGTGTTGTTTGATACCAGGATGTGTCTTCTAATGCCTGTTTTTACTCCTCTCTATTCTTCTCCTATCATAAATGATTATTTGGACAAAGCCCCATGTAAATCTTTCTTCTTCGAAAGGAGTCATTCAAGTTGTTTTCAAACCTAAAGTATATTTCTTCCTTCATTCCTCAGCCCAAAACTGAAAGAAGGACTAATGAGGTGCAGTTTGCAGGAATCTCTTAACATAGTACCATACACAATGCCTAAAATTGTTTGACTAAGAGTGATGAAGCTCAAGTGATCTAAATCCATCACATAATATGATCTATAAATAAACTGATCCCCCCCCCCCAGGCCCGGGCCCCAGAGTGATGAACTATTGCAAGATAATAACCAGCAGCTATTCACCTGCCTTTCATAGTTCTGCCAAACACCTTAATTTTGCTGTATGGTTTTAATCGTTCTTGGCATGTCCCAACATAAATATTGATATTTTCCTTAGATGAAATCAGCTGCCCTCTGAAGACGAGAATCGCTTAGAGACAGCAATTTGAATGAGTATTTAAAGAACTGCTTACACATCTGCTACAATAATGTGTGCCTACAGATGCAGTTCATAAATCCACACAAGCACGGGGCTCCTCTTGCTAGGACTAGCAGCCAGAGCCCTAGGGGCACATGGCTCTCCTCATCATGTTAAAACCAAGAATGGGAGACGCCTTTCAGGAGGTGAGGGTACACTGCAACTTTTTGTTTGCAGGTCCCATTTGCTGTCCAAACTGGACTGAACTACTTGCCTGCAAAAAGCTTTCCCGTGTAGAACAACATCCACATACTTTTTGCATACTTCGTAGCAACTACATTGCAACTATATTGGCCATAAACTGTTTGAGAGAAGCACTGTGCTAGACTGAGATTTATTTTAAGCAAGAGCCTGGAAATTAAGCCTTGTCAGACAAAGACCATGACACCTGTGTTTTGCACTTATGTGCCTTAATATCAGCAAGAGTGGCACAAATTGAACTCTTGCCATGAAAATGACCTTTTGCAGAAGGAAACGCCAGGCATACCGTGAAATCTACTGCAATCTGTTTAAAGGTGGCTCTTCCAGCACAACCAGTCTTTCACATGCTGGTGCTACCTGGACCGCATGAAAGAAAACATTGCTTCACGATAGTGGTTAGTTAGTGGCAAGCATGAACAATGATGTAGTGTACACCTCTTTGGAATGATGCCTCGATGTGGGGAGAAATGATAGAGCTGTGTTTTAACCAACCCAGACGATCTCTTCTGAAACATCAGACATCTATCAGAGCTTCAAGCAGAGGTTCTCAAAACCATTAGTCATATTTGAAAAAATGTCAAGCAAGTGATGTTAGTCTGTGTTTGTATATGAATTCCTAACAGGAGAGTCATCAATTAAGTGTCAGGTTCTGCCCCTTCATCACAGATAGATCCAGGAGAGTTTGCTCATGCCCAGCTTGCAAGCTTCTCAGAGACATAAAGTAGGTAGGTCCTGGGTCTGATCCAGTGGGGCAACTTTTATGAAGCATACCAGTACAAGAAACAGCTGCAGGGTCAGATCACGTTCAGTCTCACCCTTAACCACATGTGCCTCAAATTTGTACCATAGTTTTGGGAGAGAAGTGAGAGGAGGTGTGGTCAGAGAAGTATAAAACAAATTGGGAATTGAGCTTAAAATCCCCATTTCAAATCATTGGATTAATTAAGACTTTCAAAGGCACAAATGATATAAGGCAGGTTTATAAAGCTGCTGATCTTTCAGGAGACCCTACTGTACATGAGAATCAAAAGAAGTTCCCGGAGGAAGGCTATTTCTCTACAGTTTACTTGAAACAGTACAGTACATTAGACAGCTGCTTAAATACAGGTTGTGATCCTTGCTTGAGGCTCACCTAATACAATTGTTGGAAAGTTATCTTCTGTATTTTGTTTGCGGCCTCACAAGTATATACAGTGGTACCTCGGGTTACATATGCTTCAGGTTACATACGTTTCAAGTTACAGACTCCGCTAACCCAGAAATATTACCTTGGGTTAAGAACTTTGCTTCAGAATGAGAACAGAAATTGTGCTCTGGCGGTGCAGCGGCAGCAGGAGGCCCCATTAGCTAAAGTGGTGCTTCAGGTTAAGAACAGTTTCAGGTTAAGAACGGACCTCCGGAACCAATTAAGTACTTAACCCAAGGTACCACTGTACAGACCAAAAAAGCATGCTGTCATTAAATTTTATGTGGCATACATCCCTCTTTTACGATTATAAATAAAATCACATGACAAAAAACAACAACAAAACAATGCATTGCCATTCTGCATTATTTCCACACCTGGTTTTTGTCAGCATGCGACTGGATCTCATTCGTAACCACAGCAATGAAAGGAACAGATTTGCATCCATTTAAAATATGTATGCAGTGCTTCTGCTTCCACTTCAATCAAGGAGATTTAGCTGTGATTGCTGCATTGCATTGAACTAGATGACCCTCTGGGAACCTTCCAATTCTATGATTCTGTTGTGGATGTGAGGACTTAGTCATCAGATATGAAATTACAGCGCACATAGAAGCCTCTCCACTGCCGGGAACCCTGATGAGGCAGGGTTGCAAACCATGGAGAGGCTTCCAGATGTGTTCAACTGATCATGCTTAGAAATCATCTTCAGAGACCTCCTCACCAAAGGTCTGAAGACGACAGCATAAGCGCAAGGATGTTGGAAGCAGGGCTTGTGTATGCACCCCTTCCATCCTCCCCATTTTAACGCCCCCCCCCCCAGGTGTCCTGGCAAACACCTGAAGCTAATACAACTCACTTTTCAGCTGGCTCTTAATCCCCTGGGAAGTGTGGACTTGAAATCATAGTTTATGTTCTCATTTGTATTTAATTCTGCTGTTATATTTGCATGACCCTCTCATCTTCTGTTGGCAGGCATTTCCCATTCACTGCTGGTGTTTGTATATATTTGATTGTCTTCCTGTCTAATTTCTTATCGCTAAGTTCATTTTTCTCAAGTTTTGCTTTTGATCTCATCTGAGTTCTTTCTTTCCCCTTGTCTTCCCGAAGTAAACACTTGTTTAGCTTACATTCTCAATTGCTCCCTTTGACTGTTGTCAGAGGACATAAAATGTAAGGTCCTGACTCAGGGTAGTTATCTCTTAATTTCCCATAGCGTTTTTCCCCAAGAGAGGTTTTTGATATCCATGCCAAATTCTTGCTTGAGTTACCGCATTTGGTCAAGCTTATGAGCAGAGCTACACTGTACACTTCCCAGCACAGGCGTCACTGAAAATCACAGGCAAAATCTCCCTTGTACTTTGGGATACTGTTCAATTCTACTTTATATCTGACCACAGGACTATACTGAGATGGGCTTCACTAGACGCCATGAGGCTACGTGGGGAAATGACTTCTTTGCTGCTGTCACTATTGCTGAGATGACCCAACAATGACTTCTAACTCATCTATGGTCAGACTCAGGTCACTTCCAGACAACCTATTTTGATTTGTTTGCACAAAGTTTACGGGTAGGTTAGATGAAGTCCACTACTTATTGAGCTTTTATTCTGTTTTGGTTGCAGGGAGGTTATGTATAGTGTTTCTTTTCTTAAAAAAATGTTTAGGGGTACTCTCATTCTCCTAGTCATATTGAAATACTGCCCCTCAATGAGACCAAACGTAGATTCACGAAATGTATAGGGGTACATGTCCCCCCCAGAAAAAAGCACTGGTTATATATATTGTTATGATTCTGGGGGTGGGTGGGACCCCTAAACCTAATAAATTAATAAATGATAGGATTTTGATTATTTGGGATATGAAGGGAAAATACAAGCTGCAGAAGAATTCCTAGGCTTGCCTATGCAAAATGGCCTGCCCTGAGATGTAAACAGAGACAGGGGATTTGGAAGGTTGCTGGGGTAACTGTGTGTGATGTCAAGGAAGAGTTTGGGGCCTTTGGCAAGAGGCTTGGAAAAGCTGAAAAAAGGGCAGAATGATCTTGGCTGGCTGAAGGCAGGCTGGGAGTAGTGCTGCACTACTGTGGGGAACAAGCCCTTCTTGACTATGCTGTAGGATCTGTACTCCCTCTATGTAGACTAGGGGTTGTTATCCTGGTCCCTACCGCCCACTAGTGGGGGTTTCAGGATTCTAGGTGGGCGGTAGGGGGTTTTACGGCACAAGCTGAATCCTCCTTCCATCAAGCGCTGGTGGGCGGTAAGGAAATTCTACCATCAAGAAAGATGCATTAGTGGGCAGGTATAAAATGCATTGTGGTAGGTATAAAAAGGTTGACTACCCCTGATGTAGACTATGTGTAATTAAACCATATTTCTAAAGGCACAACAATCTACGCCGCATCTTGAGTCTCACAGGAACAGACCCTGGACCCCTCTGGAATCTTGGCCCTGCTAGGCAGAGATTGGGATTGGCTCCCAATAGCCTCATCCAGAAGTGTGCGTAGCTTAAGCACTACATACAGAAAGTCTCCGATTTCTTTTTGTTTTTAGCTGGAGATGCCATGCATTCAAACAGAAACAGGTATGTGGTGATGGGAAGGATCTCATTCTCAAACCCTGAAGGATTGCTGCTAGTCAAAGTAGTCTTGGAGAGATGGGAAAATAGTCGGATCTGGCAGAAGGCAGTGTCCTCTTGTTACATTTCTGTTGCACTGATAAGATGATTGACAACAGTCAGCTCTTCAGTGGGACTAGATCTAAACCTTGGCCTTCCAGACAGCTGGTTGGTGCTGGTACTGAATTGGTCAAGTAACACAATACTGAACACCACATCCACATGCATATCTAGTTCTTCATCCAACTAGAGAGATAAACACAGAAGTCTGCTTCTGTTGCATATCACACTTTGCTGGATCAGAACATGTTGCCTTCCTATAGCTAGGTCAAATCCAGCCATACATATTCTTAAAATGTATTTTATAGACTCATAGAATTGTAGAGTTGGGAGAGACCCTGATGATCCTCTAGTCCAGGCATAGGCAAACTCAGCCCTCCAGATGTTTGGGGACTACAATTCCCATCATTCCTAACCACTGGTCCTGTTAGCTAGGGATGATGGGAGTTGTAGTCCCAAAACATCTGAAGGGCCAAGTTTGCCTATGCCAGCTCTAATCCAATCCCCTACAATGCAGGAATATTCAGCTGTCCCATATGGGGATCAAACTTTCAACCTGTACATTATCAGCACCATGCTCTAACCAACTGAGCTTTTTATGGAGAATAAGAAAACCTCTTGTGGCTATTTTCATGCCCACCAATTTGCGAAACACCAACCTGTGCTCAGAGCTGGGTCCCAAACTTCAGCCAGGAGTTGCCTGAGGAAGGTTATGACAGCTCATCCCGTGGACCACAGATGTTAAAAGGACCTCACTCCTCATTAAAGCACAGAAGCTTCTGTAACAAGTAGACGTTGTTATAAATTAATTATCAAAGGGACTCTCCAATGAGAGAGGGTTGCTGGGATCTGATCAAAGCATCTGCATGAAAGTTAGGACTGACCTTTTTTGCTTTTGCCTTTTTTAGATAACTATAAAACATAGCACGCTAAAAGATGTGCAGTATGGACTGCCAACAGAGAAACGGAGCCTTTCAACGTTTGAAATGACTGCCCTGTAAGAACTGGTTTAAGTTTTTGGGTGCCTGGACAAACAGAAACATTTTGACCTGGTGCTGAAAAGACAACAAGCTGGCATCAATAGGCATGGCAAGATTGGAGTAGTGCAACGGGAGCAATTGCACCAGGGCCCATGCCTACAAGGGGACCCAGACTCCAAGTTTCCTTAAAAAATAAATTTAAAAAAAGCAAGAAGAGAAACTCCAGACATCCTGGAAGTAAAACTTCTGAAGCAAACTGTGCATCCAGCTTTCAATGTAATTTCTGTAAGATGAACCAGCCGGGCTGTTCCCACCTTTTAGTGTTTTTAGTCAGTGAGTGAAGTCAGAGCTGTGCTTAACGAGTGAGTTCATTGAAATCTAGGCTGCAGGAGTCCCTGAGGGCTAATCACAGTTAAGGATGACGTACATCAAATCAGGGTGACCTCCCTCCCACCCAAGATCATCAGTCTGAGGGTACCATAGTTCATCACCTTCATCTGGGTGTCTGGACAGAAGTACCACCCCCTGGATCCCCTTAATAAGATACCCTGATTTCCTGGCTGGCGGTGGAGAGCAGCTCCTTACCCGCCCCCTGTCCACCCAGACTAAGGCTCCAACCCAACGCCTTAAGCACCACCAAATTGTGACAACTGCTATGAGGTAGGCAAAAACCCCAGAAGGGCCCAATTTGTCTGCAGGCAATTTCCTCCCTGGGCCCATATATGGCAGCCAAGTATAGGTGTTACACAGGGCCTGCCCTCTTAGGCAAACCTACACATGAGGCATGGGATAGGCGGTGAAGCCAGCACTAACTGAGACTAGGGCTTGGGCGCAGCTGGTTTTTATGGCCAAGGAGTGGACCAGAGGGAAGACCTTTTCCCCTCCGGTCCACTCCTTAAGCTGCACCCCCAAGCACGCCTGTGATTAGCCACAGGTGAATGTCGGTAATCTGGTGAAGGAGGAAACGACAGCCTCCCCCAGTTGCACCACAGCCAGAAGACCACTTTGCCAAAGCCATGCCAGATTGCAACCACCACCTCCCTACAGTCTGTAGGTAAGCTTCTGAGAAGCTGCTCTCTCCCCACCCCCACCCCTCAATGTACTGTCCCTTCCTGCTTCTGTCTCATTTTCTGGTCTTTGGAATTTCCACAGTTTCCCCTTCCTTCTTTTCTAGCAACCATGCGCAATCCCACTGCCTTGTATCCTCTCCCCACAGTGGGTGGGAGGTGGTCTTTGTTGCATTCCACACCACAGTGGTAGAAAACAGCACGCCTGATATTTTTCTGACCTACGCTTCTTCATGAAATGTCACACGTTCATTTAGCTTGCTGCAGCTCCAGATATAAAAGTGATGTTGAGGGATGATTAAAACTAGCCAGCTGTCCTTTGTGCCATCTCTTCTGACGTGAGTCACAGCCACAAATTAATAACAACACAGCGGACTCAGATCAGGTCCAAAGAATTCAAGTTGGCAGGTATGACTCATAGCTTGAAGGAGCGCTGACAGCAAGAAGGGACAGAGTAGCTGTGGCCATTGTTTACCCACACGAAGACCCTGAAAGAGAGCATTCTCTGCAAATGGCAAGCCTTGCCTAGAATGCCACTCTCAGAAATTTAGCAGAGAAGCTTTCACAGCTGGAGGTACCAATGCTTCTGAATACCAGTTGCTTGAAACCGCAGGTGGGCAGAGTATTGTTGTCCTGCTTGGCCACTGTGAGAACAGCGTCTGGGTGGCCACTGTGAGAACAGGATGCTGGACTAGATGGCTTGATCCAACAGGCTCTTAAGCTTGCTGCTTTCTTCCTTCTGTTCCTAGTCGAATTTCTTGAATCTTCTCTGATGACAAGCCAAAAGCCAGACATGCCTATTTGTCCCTGTAATCTCGTGCCCAGATCCAGGAAACTCATATTTCTTTTTTAAAAAAGAAATAAAGAAATAAATGTAGCAATTTGATGCACTTAAAAAGTTTTACTCCACTCAAAAAGGATCTGGGAAAAGGAGAATCCAATGGTCAGAGAGCTGGAGCAACTGTCCTAAGAAGAAAGCCAGTGTGGTGTAGTGGTTAAGAGCGGTAGACTCGTAATCTGGGGAACCGGGTTCGCGTCTCCGCTCCTCCACATGCAGCTGCTGGGTGACCTTGGGCCAGTCACACTTCTCTGAAGTCTCTCAGCCCCACTCACCTCACAGAGGGTTTGTTGTGGGGGAGGAAGGGAAAGGAGAATGTTAGCCGCTTTGAGACTCCTTTGGGTAGCGATAAAGCGGGATAGCAAATCCAAACTCTTCTTCTTCTTCATTTGGCTGTGTTGAGTTTAGAAAAAGGCGAACGAGGGGGAAAACGACAGACATATAAAATGGTGCATGCTTATATTCCTCCTCTCTCATAAGAATAAATCCGGTAAAATTGAATGGTGGGAGATTGGAGGCGAACAAAAAAAGGCCCTTAGCCTCATAGTGCATAAATCATGGAAATTGCTTCCCTGAGATGTGGGTTAAGCAAATTAATGAAAGATAACAGGGTTACCAATGGCTGGTAGTCATGATGGCTGTGTGCTCCCTCCAGGATCAAAGGCAGCATCCCTGGGAATAAAAGTGGCTGAGAAACAACAACAGGAGAGGTCTGCTGCACTCATGTCTTCCTTCTGGGCTTCCCCCAGGCATCTGGTTTGCCACGGGAGGAAACAGGATGTTGGTCTTTGGTTTGAGCCAGCAGGGCTCTTCATGTGTATCTGCTCTCTGTTGGCACTTGGCTAAAGTTATGTTTCAATTATGCAAATATTTTGCCAGAGACGTTTGATTGCCATGTTTTTCTGCATGATAGACCCAAAGCATTCTGCAACATTGATTATTGAGCCTGTATTAGGACAGGCAGGAATCCTGCAATGCGTGAAGACAGACAGTCAGGTCATGCATCCATAGCAGTGATCTGGGGAGGAATGATCACTGGGAGGGTTGCAGAGAGAATAAAAGCCATGGTGCACCCATAGCAGCCAAACAAGATACCTTCATCTGCCACACCTGCAACAAAATATGTTTATCCACATTGGTCTCTACAGCCACGGCAGGCGCTGTAACCTTCCAAAGGTTTGACTTCACCCCCAAAGGCTCACTCCTCCATTGTCTCTCGAGACAGATGGATGCCAATCAAATTAGGACAGGCATGGAGAGCAGCTGGCCAGATGTGGCCCATGGGGTCTCACTTTCCAGTTCACAGTCTCCCCACCTTGCACCACTTCATATCCTCCACTGCCACTGGTCCGCTCCCACCCCGGCAGTGCGTGGATCCTGATCTGGGGCTGGGGGCATTGGTGGCATGTCTTGCCTCAGGTCACAGGCCATCCTTGCTGTTGTTCATTCTGTATATGACAGGACAAAAAACGGGCAGAACCCCACCTAACAGAAACACTAACACGATACTATGAGGAGATTTGCAGTGTGCTTTTGGTGCTTGCAGCTAGCTGAAACACAATATTCTGCTGTATTAGGAGTTATGCTTTGTTACACTTTTTAATTTAAAAGTACACAATATGTTAGATCATTACAACAGTACAGCAGCTTCTAAAGGAAAGCAAGAAGGGGGAAGCAAGGGAGGGAGACTAGCCTACCCAAAGACGGCATTTCTTACATGCTAGACAAAGCTTTTCATTATGTAAAGTCAACTGCCAGGGACATTTTTTTTTAAATCCAATATTAACTCTATTCCCAACGATTTGTTTTGATACGCGCAAGAGCCACAACACTTGATCCAAAATCCCCCAAATTCTCTTTCATTTTCAATCATTGCCAAAGCCCAGGGCCTTTCCTTATAACGAGAAAGATGCAATGCATTTTATAAATTGATCGTAGGCATGAGCATGAACAAATCAGAGTCTGTGGCCCCGGCTCAAACAATTCATCTGAAACTTTGCCCAACTTCTTTATTAAAAGTTTCAGCAATTGTCCCCTGCTCTGCAGAAAGAAGAATTCCAGACTCTTCTGCTGGCTTTCAGGGTGGTGGCGGGGGGGGGGGGGCAGGGGATGGACTAAAGACCCTGTTTTCCCCCTAAGCTTTTTGGTATGCTTTGATATTTCTTTATGAATTTGAATGTTGGGTTGTGCTTGGCTGGATGTTTTATTTGCTGCTCTTTGTGTTTCAGAGGGATTCCCTGCTCTCACTCTCATATATTTAAAAGTCAGCTGGCTCTGGGATAAATATGGGGTAAAATGTCTTTTAAACACAAGCATACACACTCAAGGGCATGAAGTATATTCAAAGGACAATGTCAGTGAGATATCTGGACATGATGATGGGAAGGGAAATAGAAACATAGGTAGCTGCATACAACAATAAAAACTGATGCTATAGATTTGAGGGAGGGCTAAACCCTAGAAATTAATAAATGGTAGGATTTTGATTATTTGAGACTATAGAAGGGAAGACTGGAGGCCAGTGGGGAAAAAATACAGGCTAAGCTTCCTTTCCAAGCCAGATCCTCACTTGGGATAGCGGTGTTAACATGACAAAAGGTGTTGATGCCCCACCTAAGAGGAATCCTTGGGCCTGGGCAGACAGAGGTTGTCACGGTGATGGTGCATGTGAGAGAGAGGCGACAGGAAAAGAGTGTATTTATATCAAGGTGTGCTGGGAAGAAGAAGGGGAGGACAAAGACTGAGATCCATCTTGGGCAGGCTGGCTGAAGGTTGGCTGGAAGAGATACCGCTGCCTCCAGTGCTGCACTGGTGCGGGGAACAAGCCCTTCTTGAGATGACCATGCTGTAAGATCAATAGTCCCTCCATGCAGAATGAAGGTGTAAATGTGTGAATAAATCAGATTTCTTAAAGCAATGACAGCCTCCGCTGTGTCTTCAATTTTCCAAATAAGCACAAACCCTTGGTAAACGCCTGGAACCCCCTAGAATTTTGCTACCGCTTGGCACAGAGTAGGGCTGGCACCCAACTTTTGGAACACTATGGTTCAAATACATGGTTCTCCTGTGACCCACTTAGTGATTTTGCATTGCAATGGAAACAAGAAAACAATAATTACTTAAGATATGCTAAGTAATTATAGCTAAGATATGAATCTGTTACCATTGCTGCATCTCAGAACCTTTGCTAAAACCAAAATTTGTTAAACTATCAGGGTCTGATATCTTACTGATGCCAGAAGATTACTTTGGATGAGTTTGGCATCTGCAGTTCCTATCTTTCTACTAGTTTCTACTATTAAGAAGAGGGACCCTTTCATTGCATATTCACAGCAGTATCATAGATGACATGCTGTCTGCATAGAGTTTTGTGGGTCAGGAAAATGTTGAAGTCATTATAAATTTGGAGTTGGGATCTGGTGGAACTTGTTACTATTGATTTATATTGAGTAGCTTTAAATGCAACATTCAGTCAAATAAAAGTTTTTCAGTCAGACAACTGAATTACGAATGCAGTAAAAGCATTTTTAAAAATGAATTTTTATCAATGTTCTAAAAGGCAAGGCTACACATCACAAAACCATCACAAAAACCAAACAACCAAGATAGATTCCCAGAGTTATAACAAAGGCAAGTAAAAATAAAAACAAGATTTTTGAAACGTTGGTGTTTCATCTGATTATTCTGTCTCTTTTCACAAGTTCTGTAGTGTGCAGAATAAAGTTCGCAAGATACTGGTCACCAGTTGAAAGTTTACACAATTCATTTCAAGCTTTTGTCATTTCTTGAAACCATGTAATGCGCAAATACATAATGCTGCAATTGGAAAACTGACGCTGTGATTGTTTGGTTCATGCCATTGGTATGTTTCCTAAAAATAGACTCTCCTTTCCACCGTTTACAGGATGTCGAGTAACCAATATAATATTTCACTGGGGAGGGGGGAGCCCAGAGTACTATATACCTCCTAATAGACAGAAATATCAGTGCATCTAAGGAATAATCACAAGGTGATCTAAAACACCACAGCTGGGGGACAGAGGAACTAGAAGCAACAGCATATTTTAATCTCATTTTTATTCCATTCCTAACTACACAACAATCTTTTCTGACAAAGTGGGCTTGAGTCCATGAAAGTTTATGCCATAAAAATGTGTTAGTCTCTAAGGTGACATAAGATTCATTATTATAATTTTCTAGATAAGAGGTCTATCATCCTTTTTTTCTTGACTACAACCCACTGTTTCTCAAAACAGCGCACAGAGTCCCTAAATCATAAAAATCATGGAAGTGTAGATTTGGAAGCTACCTCAATGTGAATCTAATCTAATCCCCTGCAATGCAGGAATCTCAGCTAAAGCATCTATGACAGATGGCCATCCAATCTCTACTTAAAAATCTCCAAAGAAGGACAGTACACCACCTTTCGAGGAAGTACATTGCACAGTCGAATAGCTCTTACCATCAAAAAGATTTCTTTCTGATGTTTAATCAGAATCTCCATTCTTTTGGCTCAAGTCTTACCATCCAGAGCAGGAAAAAACAAGCTTGCTGCCATCTTCCACATGACACCCTTTAGATATTTGAATATGACTATCATATCTCCTGCCAGTCTCCTTTTTTCCAGGCTAAACATATCCAACTCCCTCAACTGCTCCTCATAAGGCTTGGTTTCCAGACTCTTGATCATCTTGGTTGCCCTCCTCTAAACACATTCCAGCTTGTCAATATCCTTCTTAAATTGTGGTGCCCAGAACTGGACACAGTACTTCAGGTGTGGTCTGACCAAGGCAGTATAGAGCAGGACTATGACTTCCCTAAGTGCAAGCTGGATTTCGAAGGGGCAGAGGAACCAGAGACCAAATTGCAAACATGCGCTGGATTATGGAGAAAGCTAGAGAGTTCCAGAAAGACATCTACTTCAGCTTCATTGACTATGCAAAAGCCTTTGACTGTGTCAACCACAGCAAACTATGGCAAGTTCTTAAAGAAATGGGAGTGCCTGATCACCTCATCTGTCTGCTGAGAAATCTCTATGTGGGACAAGAAGCTACAGTTAGAACTGGATATGGAACAACTGATTGGTTCAAAATTGGGAAAGGAGTACAACAAGGCTGTATATTGTCTCCCTGCTTATTTAACTTATATGCAGAATTCATCATGTGAAAGGCTGGACTGGATGAATCCCAAGCAGGAATTAAGATCGCCGGAAGAAATATCAACAACCTCAGATATGCAGATGACACAACCATCATGGCAGAAAGTGAGGAGGAATTAAAGAACCTTTTAATGAGGGTGAAAGAGGAGAGCGCAAAATATGGTCTGAAGCACAACATCAAAAAAACGAAGATCATGGCCACTGGTCTCATCACCTCCTGGCAAATAGAAGGGGAAGAAATGGAGGCAGTGAGAGATTTTACTTTCTTGGGCTCCATGATCGCTGCAGATGGTGACAGCAGTCACGAAATTAAAAGACGCCTGCTCCTTGGGAGAAAGGCGATGGCAAACCTAGACAGCGTCTTAAAAAGCAGAGACATCACCTTGCCAACAAAGGTCCGTATAGTTAAAGCCATGGTTTTCCCAGTAGTGATGTATGGAAGTGAGAGCTGGACCATCAAGAAGGCTGATCACCGAAGAATTGATGCTTTTGAATTATGGTGCTGGAGGAGACTCTTGAGAGTCCCATGGACTGCAAGAAGATCAAACATATCCATTCTTAAGGAAATCAGCCCTGAGTGCTCACTGGAAGGACAGATCCTGAAGCTGAGGCTCCAATACTTTGGCTACCTTATGAGAAGAGAAGACTCCCTGGAAAAGACCCTGATGTTGGGAAAGATTGAGGGCACAAGAAGAAGGGGACGACAGAGGACGAGATGGTTGGACGGTGTTCTCGAAGCTACAAACATGAGTTTGACCAAACTGTGGGAGGCAGTGGAAGACAGGAGTGCCTGGCGTGCTCTGGTCCATGGGGTCATGAAGAGCCGGACACGACTAAACGACTAAACAACAACAACAATGACTTCCCTTGATCTGGACACTAGATTTATGTGGATGCAGCCTAGAATAGCATTAGCTTTTTTGCTGCTGCATCATACTATCGACTCATGTTAAGCTTACGGTCTACTAAGACCCCTAAGATCCTTCTCAAATGTACTACTGGCAAGCCAGGGGTCATCCCCGCCCCCATTTTATAGTTGTGCATCTGGTTCTTCCTGCCTAAGTGTAGAATCTTACATTTGTCCCTATTGAAATTCATTTCGTTACCTTGGGCCCAGTTCTCCAATCTGTTAAGGTCATCTTGAGTCTTGATTCTGTCTTTGGTGGCATTAGCTTCCCCTCCCAGTTTGGTGTCATCTACAAATTGGATGAGCACCCCTTCAATTCATACATCCAAGTCGTTGTTTATAAAGACATTGAACAAGAACAGGCCCAGGACACAACCTGTGTTTGCAACTTTATTCCAAGATGATGATAAACCATAAGTCAGCACACTTTGGATTTGGTCAGTATACCAGCCACAGTACAAATCCACCTTCAAGGCTCTAATCCAGCCTTGAAGAAGCAACCCATCAAAAACTGAACACCATGAAGCAAGGGAGATCTCTCTTCACACATCCCTTGGCTGCTGCTTTCCCTTGCACATGTACTGCTCACAGCTGGGGTGTATCCCAGTATGTATTTACCCCTCCGTGGTACTGTTCTGAGTCTAGGAAGCAATGGGCAAAGAGGCAGTCTCCTGCTACTTCTTATAACCAACGCAGCTCACTATCATCATCCTGCAGTGGTTACATGGGATGTTATGCACACCAGAAACTAGCCTTCCCTGCCCCTCTTTCATTGAGGCCCCTTGTACTAAGGTCAGGCATTCCCTGGCCTTAGCATGCAGAGGGCAGGACCCTATTGGTAATATAATAATTATCATCACATTAAATCAATCTGCACACAAACAGGAAACAGCGAGAGACTAATATAAATAAGACCACACAGTTGTTTGCCTAACACATTAAATGATTGTTGTTTTTTTTACTTAACAGCATATGCATTTGATCTTGTTCTCTTTGACTTCCAAATCAGCCATCACTGTCTTTATAAAGGAAAACAGAGCCATGGTAATCACATTATATTGCAAATTGCTTCATCAGGTTTTTTTTAGGTTTTTTCTTTTACTTTCCACTCTCAGCCTTGTTCCTCACGAAACCAGTGACAAGTGTGAATAATTTGACTGGCGGCACCCCCTGCTTTTATTTATTTATTTTTAAAATCTAGTGCTGTGTTGGTAAGGATCAAAGTCAAATTGTACAAACACGACGCATGAAATTATTATCACGCCTAATGTCAACATTCTGGAAACTCTTTCACGACTCCCATTCACGCAACACACTTCCCCAGCAGATTGTGTCCAGTTTTAGCAGCTCCCTTTCATGTATTATTCCAGATGGAGAGTCCTCCTCACGTGCAGCAGCTGGGGGAGGGAGCTGCGCTTCCAGCCCCACTCCCAGGGTTGCATCTTCGGCGCATGCTGACCTCAAAGGTCTGAAAAGGGAAGTCTTTGTGTGGAAAGCTCCTCCCCCTTTTCAGCATGCAGTTTGGGGATGACAGGGAAGCAATATCAGGGGAGGCTCTACGCCTGCAGCCCTGGTCTTTTCCTGTCCTGTTGGTCCAATTCCTGCTGTTATATGTGAGCATCTTACTTGTGAACAGAGTGGGGGAGGGTGTCCAAGGGTAGCTCCTGTCATGCCTCTTGATTTGGGACTTTCAGCAAGCGAGAATTTCATTATTGCTGTTGTACAAAAATCTAGAAAGGAGAGGAGAGAGAGAGAGAGGGGGGGGCAGTTTAACAGAAAATTATAGAGCCGTATTCCGGCATTAATTTCCCTCATGCAATCAGAATCATGTGGCTGGTCTCAACCATTCCGCTGTATAACAGGCACGGGGTGGCAATTTTGCGACAAAGATAAAGTCTTCTGTGATCAAACCATGTGTGGAACCTGGGCAAGTGCAGCAGGCTCCTCGCTGCAGATGTTTACCTTTCCGTATGTGGAGAGCACCAAGCACAGTGACCTAATAGAGGAGGCAGAACCAAACAAAGAGTTTGGATTTGATATCCCGCCTTTCACTCCCCTTCAGGAGTCTCAAAGCAGCTAACAATCTCCTTTCCCTTCCTCCCCCACAACAAACACTCTGTGAGGTGAGTGGGGCTGAGAGACTTCAAAGAAGTGTGACTGGCCCAAGGTCACCCAGCAGCTGCATGTGGAGGAGCGGAGACGCGAACCTGGTTCCCCAGATTACAAGACTACTGCTCTTAACCACTACACCACACTGGCTCTCACTTCCTTGTTTCCTTGTGTAACAGAAACAAATGTCTGAGTAGCACTTGGCCTGACCTAGGGTGGATACAGATACCCGTTTCAACCATGCATCATGTGTAGTGAAATCCTCATTACCGCTTATCACAGTAATGCAGGTGGCTCAGCTGTCTGTGGGTGAACAGGATGGGAACTTTGCACCCAGGATGATGAACTGTGTGGTCTGGATGATGCCTGCACAAATGTGGACAGATATTTCCACCCATGTTTAAACTAATCTCTGGTACTTTCTAAAGGGAAGTGATACCAGCCGCCCAGAGGGGCTGGGGAAACTCAGCCAGATGGGCAGGTTATAAATAATAAATTATTATTATTATTACCAACATTCTCTCATATGCAATGTGGCATTTGTTTGTCTCTCTCAATAGAGTTTTAATTGGATTGTATGTTCCAATAGGGGACGCGGGTGGCGCTGTGGGTAAAACCTCAGCGCCTAGGGCTTGCCGATCGCATGGTCGGCGGTTCGAATCCCCACGGCGGGGTGAGCTCCCGTCTTTCGGTCCCAGCTCCTGCCCACCTAGCAGTTCGAAAGCACCCCTAAGTGCAAGTAGATAAATAGGTACCGCTTTATAGCGGGAAGGTAAACGGCGTTTCCGTGTGCTGCGCTGGTGCCGGCTCGCCAGAGCAGCTTCGTCACGCTGGCCACGTGACCCGGAAGTATCTCCGGACAGCGCTGGCCCCTGGCCTCTTAAGTGAGATGGGCGCACAACCCTAGAGTCGGACACGACTGGCCCGTACGGGCAGGGGTACCTTTACCTTTATGTTCCAATAGCTGTAGCTACGACCTGTTCCTCCCCCCCCCTTGTATGTATTTTCTGTTTTGTTGCATATTTTAAGGCTGAATTATTTGAAAAGCATAGAAAAAATACATACTGTATTTTACATTACTAAGTATGTATTATATAAAATACATACAATTTAAATGCAGATAGGGGGACATTATTTCCAAAAACCCAGAACAATTTAGACAATTTAGACAAAAGATTTATGACTGAGTGCCAACAAAAATGTCAAAAGATGGAATTTGTTGCTCAAGCTTGGGTATATCTGACTGAAATCAGACTTTCTTGTCATTCATGTTGGTGGTTCCAATGAGAGGGCAATGGTCTCTGGGGTCATACCACATGAATGTGAATAGCTTGTTAAGTAGAATCAAAGGGAGAGGGGTCTCTGTAAGATATGTGTTCTTCAATGAATATGGTTGACGTGAATCCCAATCCAGGTCCCATCTAACAAGAATCCAAGAGCTTTGTTGTAGCTGTTTAGTAGGACCTGTGGCATCAAATGTGGGGTGGCTGCTGATGCTTGGAAACTCGGGAAGGAAGGAAGGACGGAAGGAAGGAAGGAAGGAAGCACATTGTTGCAAGGGGCCTAATTTCTGTAACTCTGATTTTACAACAAAGTGTCAAACTAAGAGAATGGGAAACTTCTGTGTAGACTAGGCTAGCCAGTAATGGAGCTACCGGGTACATTCCACTGTGGAGAAGTCCACAGCACCACTCCCTTTCATTACTGTTTATGTGTTGCACTAAAGATTCTGCAGTTTGTTCCATCTCTTCCTTTATTCCATTTCCCCAACTCCTTCCCCCATCCGACAGTAGTATTTCCATCTGTACCAAATCATCAACTCCTACTCTTCTTCTGCCCCATTCAACTTGTTTTTAAAACATCCAGCTGTTCTGATCAACAGCTGCAGTGAGACTGCTCACCCCTCCCTTTCCAGAAACATTGTGCATCAGCTATTCTGAAGGCACTAGCAAGCTTGCCTCCTGTTAGGGAATATTTAGGGCAACCTGGAGATGAAATTCAAAATATATTGTGGTGGTGTTTTAGCCAGTTGGTGGGGGCATATGAATATGCAGAGGATACTTGGAAGTCTCACTTCCTGGAAAAATGAGGACCCATACAAAATATAAACTAAGGGCTGCTTTCTTTTCAACTGTTGATACCACATATTCTCTAGAAATTCAACTATTTGTGTATTTATTGATTATTCTTCTGACATTTTAAATTTGTGTTTGACACCTGTTGATATTTCATGTCACAGATTGGTGACATTTCGCATTGAACTATATTTAATTTTTGATTAAATTCTTGATATGCAAAGGTACTGGGAATCTGACTCTGTTGGTTTTGCTGAAACAGGCTATGCTTTTGAAAACAGAAACAAAATGTAGAAGTCTACATTTGCACTGTGCATCAGAGTATATGGGAAAGGCCTGCAAGCATGAGGCAACTTCGTAAAGATGATTTTCTTGTAGACTGAGGTTTTCTCAGGACAATTATCTCTGTCTCTCGAGTGGGTAAAAATGCAGTTTCTCTGCTTACTTTGAACATATACACATTCAGTTTATAGTATGCTTGTTGCTCTGTTTTACATTGTTCTGCTTTTTGTACAGCTGTTTTAGAAGTACTTAAAAAAAATCTGCAAGCTTACTTAGCTTCCAGCACATCAATTAAAAAGTAATGGGACCTCTCTTATTTCATGCAATGTTTCCATTACTTCTACCAGTACTTATCTTTTTAGCATTTCACTTCTGTCTCTTTCTCAATCTCATCTTCTGATGGCTATCATAGAAAAGGTTTCTTGATTTCCCAAAGCTCATGTACAGGGAACCAGGCAGAGGGCCTTCTCGGTAGTGGCACCCGCCCTGTGTAACACCTGCCCATCAGATGCCAAGGAAATAAACAACTACAGTCTCACCTTGGAAGTTGAACGGAATCCGTTCCAGAAGGCCACTCGACTTCCAAAATGTTCGGAAAACAAAGCACTTCTGAATGGCCGCGGAAGCCCTGGTGGAAGTTTGGGTGTCAAAGAATGTCCGCAAACTGGAACACTCACTTCTGGGTTTGCGGCATTTGAGAACCAAGGTACCACTGTAATTGTGTTTACTGCATCAAAAGAGGGTGCGAGTAACTGCAAAAGGAATTGGGCATTTGCTTTAAAAAATGAAATAAAGGCAGCCTATTAAAACCCTCCCCACTCCACAGAGAGAGAACATGCATATACTCAAAATGATGGAATCATTCCATGTAAATCATCTAAGCACACAGGGTAAAACAGATTGAATTCAGGAGACACCGCTATGCTTTGCTAGTTGCATAAAGCCCACAACATTTCAATGAATGATTTAGTATTGTGGCAGAAGAATGTATTCTAATATCCGTAGGCAGAGTTGACTTCCAGGGTAATAATATGCAAACCATTTTGCACTTGCAAAATTTAATCTTAGCACAAGCTAGGAGCATTAAACAAGCACAGGAAATCAACTGGCAAGTATTCTCATCTTGCTTGTATGTCTCATATATATATATATATATATATATATATATATATATATATATCACACCATTGGCCTTCTTCCACCATTTTGCACTGCAGAAATTGCATGAGACAAATCAAAACTGAGCCCATTTCAGTAATTTAGCTAAACACTTGCAGCTTCTTGAGGAATGACATACTCGCAAAATTCTACCATAAGGTTTCAGATTCCTACCACCAGGTCTGAAATGACCGATTCCTTGTGCTCAGTGGGAACTGTTGGACAACATTAAGCAAAAAGAGATTATTTCCTCTTGCTGAAATATCTGTGCCCTTGGGGAATGGATCTGTAAAGCCTGTTCTGTGATGAACAGGGTTGCCACTATCTAAACAATAAATAACAATAATATATATTGCATATGCCAGTTCTTTCCCCAACAAGATCAGCTAGCTAGATATTCCTTCCCCCAAAAAAATAAAAAAATAAAAATGATTTTGAAAAATGCATAAAATTTGTGTGGATGTTTCCATTTTCGGATTTCAGTAATTCCCCATTTGAGTAATGTTTGAAGTCACAATCTATTACAAGAAAATGCTAATTTAATTTCCTCCAACAGTAACAGCAGCCACACAGGTTTTCTTGAATCCTAGATTGAAGTCCACAAACATCTCATTCCAAAAATATTCTACTGTCACCCAAGAGAGCCACATGCATCAAAACAAAGTTATAGCAGAAGAGTGGAGGTCTGTAAATGTTATTGGGGATACCTAACAGCAGAACTAGGGACGCGGGTGGCGCTGTGGCTTAAACCACGGAGCCTAGGACTTGCCGATCAGAAGGTGGGTGGTTCGAATCCCCGCGATGGGGTGAGCTCCCGTTGCTCAGTCCCTGCTCCTGCCAACCTAGCAGTTTGAAAGCACGTCAAAGTGCAAGTAGATAAATAGGTACCGCTCCGGCGGGAAGGTAAACGGCCTTTCCGTGCGCTGTTCTGGTTCGCCAGAAGCAGCTTAGTCATGCTGGCCACATGACCCGGAAGCTGTACGCCGGCTCCCTCGGCCAATAAAGCGAGATGAGCGCTGCAACCCCAGAGTCGGTCACGACTGGACCTAATGTTCAGGGGTCACTTTACCTTTAACAGCAGAACTAGGGATGCAGGTGGTGCTGTGGTCTAAACCACAGAGCCTAGGGCTTGCGAATCAGAAGGTCAGCGGTTCAAATCCCTACAACGGGGTGAGCTCCCATTGCTCGGTCCCTGCTCCTGCCCACCTAGCAGTTTGAAAGCACATCAAAGTGCAAGTAGATAAATAGGTACTGCTCTGGCAGCAAGGTAAATGGCATTTCCGTGTGCTACTCTGGTTTCGGTGTTCCATTGCGCCAGAAGCGGCTTAGTCATGTTGGCCACATGACCCGGAAAAACTGTCTGCAGACAAACATCGGCTCCCTCGGCCCGTAAAGTGAGATGAGCACCGCAACCCCAGAGTCATTTGCGACTGGACTTAACTGTCAGGGGTCCTTTACCTTTACCTTTAACACCAGAACTAGAAAAGGGACCATAACATGGTGGTAGAGATTGGCAGGTATGATGGTATCAGCTTCAAACTCTGGCACCTCTAGTTGAAAAGAGGTGAATGAGGAGGAAATGGACCTTTATCTGAAATGCTGTGGCTGAGGATGCTGCCTGCCAGTAGAATTGGCAAAACTGTCCGGGAAGATCCGAGACCAGCAAGACCAACAGTTTGAAAAAGACTGGAGTAAATTTATTACGTTTTTGAAAGAATATCGTAAACATTTAACAACACTTACTTATTTACAATTATAAGGAATATGAAAGCAAAAAGAAAGGTAGATAGGGGGAATGAGAAATGCGAATGAAATTATGACTGGAAGTTAGAAAGTCAGTTTGGAGGGATGGAGAGAACTCAATGACTTGAGAGAGTCAAAATATAGGTGATGATAAGAAGTATAGAAACTGTATGGTGTTTTTTGGAAATTAAAATGCTAATAAATATTATTATATATAAAAAGAGAGAGAATGCTGCCTGCCTGAAACCTTGGAGCCACTCCCAGTCAATGAAAGAGATAATACAGAACTAGGTGGACAAGTGGTGTGATTTGTTATAAGGCAGCTTCCTCTACAGTTTCTGGAGCTGAAGCGCTCTCTCTCTCTCTCTCTCTCTCTCTCTCTCTCTCTCACACACACACACACACACACACACACTTGTCAAAGATTTCACCATCAATTCCCATTCTGCTTCCAAGATAGGAGTTCAAGGCAGTGGCCCTCCTCCAATTAAATAGCAAAAGTGTTATCAACATGATCCCAGTGATCAGAAGGAACTAAAAGAAAAACTTAGACTTCAGGTATTGGAAGGGAAACTCAAAAGTGGTGAAAGTGACCTTCTCCTGGCCAAAAATAATTATTATTTCAGGTGGGGGGGGGGACAACTATTTGAAAAATAAGAACCCATGAACCTATGGACTGGATCTGAAAAGATGGCTAGAACTAAATTATTTATTGGGAATTATTTTTCCACCACTTTCAAGAAACTACATTAAATATTTAATAGTGCAAAAATAGCTTTTCAGAGACAAATGATTCCAGGGATGGTTGAAGGAACAAATTGGTCAGGAGATGTTCCACAGGCCACTTTGGCTGATGGCATGTCTTATTTATTAGAGTTGCCATATTAGGCTGGTGCTGTTCTATTCAGGAGACAGGATTCCTACGGCAAAAATCCCTACTGGGGCCCATACCCTAGTGCAGTGCAAGTAGACCAGCAGCAATGCAGCCGCTCTGCAGGATCACTTGCCTTTTGCTGAGAGTCTTTGTGAAAAGGGTTCATTTTGTGAGGCGTTGCGGCTGCTCTCCCCAGCTTTGGCTTTCAGCTGCATCTTCAACTTACCCAAAGCTGTGTCAGAATCCACTGCAACCAAGGCCAGAACAGGGTCACCTTCCCCTTGTGAAGCAGGCTGCCAGAGGCACCTCATTGGTGCACTGGTCATGCTAGGGAAGCAAGCTAGCTATGGGGCAGTAGAGCAGACAGACCACAAGGCATACATACCCTTCTAGCCACTTTCCATGCCTCAGAATTTGCCGCCTGAGGCAGCTGCCTCATACTGGCTTACAGTAGGGCTGGCCCTAGAGTTCAGATCCTGTGGCATGGAACGCGGATGGCGCTGTGGTCTAAACCACTGAGCCTCTTGGGCTCGCCGATCAGAAAGTTGGTGGTTCAAATCCATGTGACAGGGTGAGCTCCCGTTGCTCTGTCCCAGCTCCTGCCAACCTAGTCAGTTCAAAAGTACACCAGTGCAAGTAGATAAATAGGTACCGCTGCGGCGGGAAGGTAAATGGCGTTTCCATGCGCTCTGGTTTCTGTCACGGTGTTCTGTTGCACCAGAAGCGGTTTAGTCATGCTGGCCACATGACCTGGAAAGCTGTCTGTGGACAAACGGCGGCTCCCTCAGCCTGAAAGCAAGATGAGTGCTGAAACTCCATAGTCGCCTTTGACTGGACTTAACCGTCCAGGGGTCCTTTATCTTTTTATTGGCTGTGGGTCCAGCACATCAGTACTCCCATACCTGCCTCGCAGTGGTCCTGCTCCTTTAGTTGGCCAACATTAGGAGAGTTGGCACTTGAACTGATTGTAAGCAAAAACCCAGGATCTGGATCAATATTTAAATTCTGCTGGACCACCCAGAAGCAGTGAACACAACACTGTATCATATTCAACACACATTTGAGTGGAAGATTGCCTAGAAAGTCCAGCCACATTTAATTTCAGAAAAGGGAATTTCTCAAAAGTTGGAGGAATTAGTTTAAAGGAAGTTGGAGAAGTCCCAAATCCTTTCAGGAAGCCTGTCTGTTATCTGAAACCCCTTGATTAGAGGCACAGATAAGTGTGCATCGTAGATTAGAAATGGTGCAAACAATTTCAAGAGGGTGCCGCAGTGGTTAAATAGCAGCATTGAGGAAGTCGTAAAACTCAACAAGCCTCCCTTTAAATAAAATAAAAGTGGAAGTCCTGCCCCAAAGACAAAAGCCACACACACACACACACACACACACACACACACACACACAGGGAGCAGGGAACACAAACTCTAGCAAAACAAATAAAATTGGTGATAAGGAGAACAAAAATGGAATTCAAGGAATAGATTGATAAACAACCAATACACTTTCTCGCATCCTAGGCACATGAAAGCTACAGACTCCACTATTCCAATTTTAAACACCCCCCTTCTATTTTTACCTGATTTAATTTTCCCTTAAGATCCTATATATTGAATGCTGGAACCATCTTTCTCAACTTTCCCCTCGAGTGCACAGGAACCCAATTTTAGGGAGGTGGCTTTAGATAAAACTGCTGTGTAAACACGGAATTTACTAAGCATTTAACTAGTTTGGTTTGGCTGAAGTTTTAGGATGCAATAAAGGGCTTAGCAAAATACAGTCTTTACGGGTAGCTATTTCATCGGTTATTCTTATTTGGCAACTAATTCTTTCAGTTAATTATTCTTGCGTAAATTGCTGCTCTCTTTATATCCCCATTGCATTAGGTTCTTCCTTAGCCTAATCCTCTGTTTTTTCTGTATTTACAGTTTATTTCACACTTTCATTTCCCCTTTGGTTAATCATGACATGCATCTCATATTGTTCTTCAGGGAAACCCAGAGATTTGCAGAAGAAGGGGGGAAATGTTTATAACCCCAAAACAGAGGACTGAGCATGTTCAGCCATCACAGAAGCTGAGTAGTCACGGGGGGGGGGGGGCAAGAGGGGGGAAAGGAATGGAGTATCTTGGAATATCTAATTGACTGGAACACAGAACAGGAGCGCTCTGTACTGCAACATTTTGTGGCAGATCTCACTTGTTGCTACAAAAGCAGGTAACTGTTCTCCTAACAGGAGCAAAGCCAAATAAAACTCACAACTGCTGAACTAAGAAAAATCACTCTGAAGCAAATGGAAGAATTCATTTTTCAAGGATCCTGAACTCTTTATTCACATGTTGAATAGGTTCCCTGGAGGAAAAGGACTCATGATTTGAGCTGCATTCGGAAATTGGTATAGTACAGTGTTCCTTCTACATGCCAAAGTAGCAGCAGAAGTGCCAGAGGAATTGAGGGTGGGAATGAAAGTGATAAAAACAGATTTCCATTTCCATTTCAAGTATCTCTATCCCACTTCTTAGGTGAACTTCCCAAACCTGAAGGAGTTCGACTGAAAAGGCAGAATGAGAGCTTAGAAACAGGGCTAAACAGTTACACAAATAGATAAGGCCACAGATTTGAATCCTTATTGCAATTTAGAAATGCAGTTCAGAATCAGGAATCTCTGCATCCTGTGCAAAAAATCTCTTTTAGGAGGTAAGCTGCAATAGAAGTTCTGTTGTAGCAGAAAGAGCCAACAGATGCAGACAGTATTGCACAGATGGGTCTCTCTCTCCCTCCATTTATATATGTGAAAATATAGCCTAAGCATGCATGTAGCTGTGAGAGCAACATGCTGGTTTCATGTCTAAAAACCAAGCCAATAACATGCACTAGTCACATCACGTTTTGACTACTGCAGCCTGCTCTACATGGGGCTGCCCTTGGAAACCACCCAGAAACTTCAGATGGTGCTGGATTTTGTTGCCTGCTTAGTTGCCTCCATTGGAGGGGAAAGAGAGGCCATCCTTTTAGTATATATAAGATGAAATTCAGTTTCCGTTCTATCACCATTGTGTTCATAACTCATCAGGGCTGTTTTCTCTACTGCATTTTTCAGGAACTATGTAGCCAGCTAGGCTGCCAAGGTTATCAAGTCCCAGCAATGAAGTAGATGGATGAAGAGGCCACAGCAGTGAAGCAGTTTCCTGGGTGTGCACACCTTCTAATTTGCCACTAGTCTGCCGCGCTATGACACAGAGGGTCTCTTTTCACTGATAATCAGATGTGTCTAGACTCAGTGAAGATGTCCTCTAAGCTATGATTAATGTACTTGGTCAAGCTTATAAGCACAATTTGACAGAAAACAACTCTCGGCCAAAGATACATAAAGGGGCATGTACGCAACCCAACAACCTTCTGCCAGGGATCACCTTGCTGAACAAAAATCCTAATCTATCATTCCTGTGGCAGATTTGCAGTGAACAAGTCTCTATCACCCTCGTCCTGTTTCTGCTCGTAGCCACTCTGTGAAGTAATTTGGTCTAAGACAGCGGTGTGCCTGAGTCCACCTGTAAAATCCATGGTGAAGTGCAAAATATACAAAAAAAAAATGATCTCAAAAGTTTGAGTACTTTAAAATTATTAGATGATCCAACTGATTTTTTTGGTTTATGTGGGTCTTCTCCGAGTATGACTAACATTGGATATTGATCATTTAGGTTTTGTCAGATGACAAAGATAAGATCCCACAAATTGTCAGCCATTACTATTGAAAAAGTAAGTATGTAATTTTATGTTGTGAACTGCCCTGATATCTACGATAAAAGGCAGTATACAAATTTAATAAATAATAATAAAATTCAAAGCAACTCTGTATGTCAACTGCATTAACATGTTTATTTTTTTAAAACCTACTTACTGATATTCAATACAAAACACTGTAGTGTGTCTATTATCAAATGCTAAAAACTTGGACATTTGATAGCTGATACGTAAACACCATTTGGGGCCAGGTACCAAATACTTTCAAACAAAATACCACAGTTTTTTTATCATAGAATTGTGGAGTTGGAAGGGACCCTGAGGATCATCTGGTCCAAACCCCTGCAATGCAGGAATATTGTTGGAGTACAGGTTGTTGGACTACAAGTCCCATCATCCCTGAACACTGGTCAGGCTGACCAGGGCTGATGGGATTTGGACTCCAACAGTACCTGAAGGGCCACAGGTTCCCCATCCTTCTTTTTAAGGCGAGGAGGACCTAGGATTCTACCTTCTACAAGGTCAGTCTCCTTATCCATATGGCTAGGATTGTCCTCTTTGACTGGCATTAGCTACCCCTGGCTTCAGGCTGACATCTTTCCCATCACTTGTTAATGGAACTGTTTTGACTGGAGATACGAAGCATGTGCTGAGTCACTGGCTCCTCCCCAAGAGCAGCTGTCACGCTGCAACTTTATAGAGCTGACCTTGTGAATTAAGGAACCACCCTTCCCACTCCTTATTGTGTGAGCGGCTTTGATTGGGGTCACCACCCAAATCAGATGGCTAGATAACATTTTAACAACACAAAAAAAGAACGGCAGCGCTATTCAATTGCTCAGCCTGTTCGTAATGGAAATCTGAGTGGTGCTCACAACAAACAAAAGCTGGGCTGGCATGTACTGGTGAGACTGGTGTGCCTTTCTGACCCGCCCTGGTCCCTGGGCCAGAACTGAGGAAGCTGCTGTTAAACAGGACTTGAGCTGAGCCTTCAGGTTCAATTTCATTGTAATGTTCTGGCCCCAAGCCATTTGCTCAGTGGGGCATCAGAGCTGCTATTCAGGCTCTTGTGGGAAGCTTCTAGTTCTAAGCAAGCTGTAGCCCTGTGAGTCTGCAGAATGACATGGAGCTCCTTGTACCTCTAGGTTAGGAACCAGCCATCGCCTGCTCGACTCCTTCAGGCTGAGCAGGCAGAAGAAGAGGGTGCTGTTGATACAGAGGCAGTTCTAGGGAACGATGAACAGAATCATAGATGGGGAGTATTGGAAGGGACTCAAAGGTCATCTAGCCCAGGGTTTCCCACACTTGGGTCTTCAGCTGTTGTTGGACTACAACTCCCATCACCCCTAGCTAGCAGGACCAGTGGTCAGGACTGATAGGAATTGTAGTCCAACAACAGCTGGAGAGCCAAGTTTGGGAAACCCTGTTCTAACCCAACCCCCTACTCACCAGTGAAGGAAAGCAGGAGAATCTTGCAGCAGGGCAACCTGGTTTGCAAAAACCACAATCACAAAAACATTAATCTGCTGGTAAATTTTCGTTCAGAATACAGTCCTACTGGAGAAGTACCACACTGTGGTACAGGTGTGAATGTGTGGTGTTTCTGCACTCACCTGCTTTGCTTTGTATGTACGCCGCCAGAGCATGCTTTCTGTTCTCATCCTGAAGCAAAGTTCTTAACCTGAAGCGCTATTTCTGGGTTAGTGGAGTCTGTAACCTGAAGCATCTGTAACCTGAAGCGTATGTAACCCAAGGTACCACTGTAGTATGAAATTCTTGCTGCACTGGAATTGGCATGCCCTGTAAAGATACTGTTGTACAGCTCTTGCCAACCTAGCTTTGCTTTGCCCCAGCTCTTGCCAACCTAGCAGTTCAAAAGCACACCAGTGCAAGTAGATGTTGTTGTTTAATTGTTTAGTCGTGTCCGACTCTTTGTGACCCCATGGACCAGAACACGCCAGGCACTCCTGTCTTCCACTGCCTCCACTGCAAATAGATAAATAGGTACAACTGTGGCGGGATGGTAAACAGCGTTTCCATGCACTCTGGCATGCGTCACGATGTCCCGTTGTGCCAGAAGCAGTTTAGTCATGCTGGCCACATGACTCGGAAAGCTGTTTGTTGACAAACACCAGCTCCCTTGGCCTGAGCACCGCAACCCCATAGTCACCTTTAGCTGGACTTAACCATCCAAGAGTCCTTTACCTTTACCTTTTTTTTTTACTGTTGTAAAATGGACACACATGCTTCCCTTACAATACAGTCTGTATGACATGAAATTGGTAAGTGTAGATAACTTTTCGTAAGGTAAAAAGTACACTTACGTGCTTGACATTTACAAATGGAACTCCTAAGAGCTCTTATCCAAACCATATATAGTGCTTTCAGCAGCTAGGGGGTACATACGGCAAAGTAACTGATGGATAGAGAGCTCATTCCAGGATGCAGTTGAAAAGTATAGCTTTTGTATTTCACAGAGAATGAAGGAGCTGCAATTCTCAAGCTACTGAATCCAATATAGTCATTATCGTAAGTAAAATGCCAGTGAAAGTGGTTTAAGGGCACATGTTTATAAATGATGTTCTTCATCTATTGTGGTGAATAAAGTAAAGGTAAAAAGGGTAAAATAGCACGCGCGCACATTACCACCTGGGAACAGTAGTATTGTGATGCAGTCAGGGAACTCCAACTGAGGATTCTTAACCTTAACAAAAATAACAGATCCCAGGATGTCAAGATGTGTGGCAATCAAAGTCCACACCCTTTTTTATAATAGCTCTCATGGGCAAGAGCAATCTTCAGCCAAGAAAACAATTTTATGAGAGCAATTTTTGACACTGACAAATAAGAACAGTTTCCACTTCAAAAAACCCCCAACAACAATAGAAGTGAGCCAAAGAAAAAACAGTCTGCAAGTACGGTAAGAAGCAAGGTGTCCATGTGTACAGAGGTGTCCAACAACAGTGAATCTCAAGGGGATCTCCCAGATCCTCTCAGACTCAGCCTCCCCTCCACCGAGGTTGCAATGTGCATTAAATCCATACCGCTTTCTTGTCGGTCTAATTATTTTCCAGAGTAACCAAGCTATCGAAACCTTCTTTCATGAATCTTGAAAATACAGAATCAGTGTTTGCAATTGAGTTTTCCCAAAAGTGTTACTTTTAGGACAACTCTGTGCATTGCTACTCACAAGTAAGTTGCACGGAACTTGCAGCCAGGTATGTATATTGTCAGAGTGGTGTTGTGGCTAGCTAGACCAAGGCCTGGGAAATCTGAGTTCAATCCCCCTTCAGTTGTGAAGTTTACTGGGTGACCTTGGGCCAGTCACTTTCTGTCAGCCTATCCTACCTCACAGGATTGTTTTGAGGGTAAAGTGGGGGAGAAGCATGTACACCACCTTGCCATTTATTTATAATTGCCAACTTATCCCACCTGTGGTGTTTACACTACCTACAACGAGTGCTTACTTTGTCAACATTTAGTCTGTATTTCCACAATTATCCCAGAAAGGAGACGCTGCCAGCTTTTAAGCACCTGTGTCTTAGATTTACTCTTTGGATTTTAAATTGTGCACCACTCACAATAGGGTAGAGCTTAACAGCGTGGGATATTTAGTCATTTTACCCAGCCAAATGCAGGAAATGAATGTTCATCTGCCTGAAAGGAATATTTAAAGCAAACAGAAGCTGATCAAGGAGGAACTGAAAGGATCTTTTCTATCTTATACACAAACAAAAAATTAAAAGATGTCTATTAACCAACCAATAAAGGAAATACTTGGATTTCTAAAATCATTTTGTGTTCTTACCTGGTGATCCTACTGTATTTTCAACACTGAATTTCAAAGAAGTAAAACTGTACAAAACAGAACAGAACACTCTCCCTCACACACACTCACAAAGGACAGAGAAAGTCTGAAATTTAAGCTAAACCTTACCATAACTCAACAGATCCAACTCTGGAAAGAATGTGGGCTCTTATCCCCAGAGTTGTTGGCAGGGGGGGCAGAAGGGGGAGAGAGAGAGCTGTTGGGAAATGTGCATGAAGAGAAAATGCCTCTAAATTCCCTTGCCCCTAAATCAGCACAGGAAAAGGTGGTGGTGGCAGTAGCAATCAATTTGGCAAATTTTGAAATGAGTCAAACATCTCCATCTGGAATAGGCCACAGACAGAAGGAAGCTCATGCAACATGACATTCTGTGAACACAATATTTGGTGGTCAAGCCAGAAACGTTCTAAAAATGGCCCTGTGCCTGCGCACAACATATACAGTGGTACCTCAGGTTAAGTAATTAATTCGTTCCGGAGGTCCGTTCTTAACCTGAAACTGTTCTTAACCTGAAGCACCACTTTAGCTAATGGGGCCTCCTGCTGCCATCGTGCCGCTGGAGCATGATTTCTGTTCTCATGCTGAAGCAAAGTTCTTAACCTGAAGCACTATTTCTGGGTTAGCGGAGTCTGTAACCTGAAGTGTATGTAACCTGAAGCATATGTAACCTGAGGTACCACTGTATTGGTTTGCTGAGCAACATTTCCAGCTCATCCTTGCTGTTACCTTCGGTGGCAGGGGAGGAGTAACCCTATGTTATTTCCCTCCAACACACAGTTTGGCAGCATTGAACTGTTGTTCAATTGCCCGGCTTTGTGCCAATATCTACTTTAATTGGAAAACCATTCTGTGTGCTTTGCACGCAGGCTTCAATCCCCAGCCGCAGTAGGACTTGCCCGAAACCCTTGATCGCTGCTGCCAATCAGTGTAAACAATGGACCAATGGAGATGGACCAATGATATGGCTTGGGCATCTTCCTAGATTTGTTGCTCCTTTAGTTCTTGTGCCAAGAGACATCTCATAGAAGCAGAGCTTTAAGTTCTCAAATCTTCAGAGAATTTTGCCTTTGAAACATGAAGTAGCAGAAGTCTCACGCCAAATCACCTAATGTCTGTTGAAGAATAGCATACGCTGTTCCAATTATTTTGTCTGCTTTTGTCCTTCCCCCAGTTTTTTTGGCTGCACCGTTCCATTTGTAAGACTTAGGCATTTCTGGGTACAGATAATCTCTTGGCACGCCAAAGCTGTCATCCTGCACTACATCTTGTGTTGTTGCCCTACTTACATAATTTTGTTATTATCCGTTGGAGTCATACATGGTCCCTGATGTTTATGCTGTTTATAAAGTAACCAGTATTCAGGACCACCTCTGAAAACAAGTTGCTGGTGACCTGGAAGATGTACAGAGAATATAGCCACTGGATTTCATTTACCATGCAACTGATACTCAGATATTCCCCACAGTTCCAGCAGGAACAATATATCTAGCAATGGCATGTGTTATTTCATAATAATGCTGGACCCTGTCTTCTACTGATATTGCCAGACGTGTGCAATCATATTTGTGCAAGAGTTTCAGGCAGGTGGAAACAATTCTTGCGTACATTTCAACACTGGTGTTTTAATGGATATGGGTTGTAAGGAATTACGTATCTATCATGGGCACCTACCATTTTCCTATGTCCCATTTCCAATACTATTCTGTCCATTCTCTCAAATTTGATACAGGAGATACTCATGTTTGGCCTGGTAACATTTCTTCAAGACTCTTTGGAACCTCCTCAACGAAGTTTCCACCCTTCATTCACATTGCTTCTGAGTTAAGGACACCACATGGATTATGAAAAACATATTTAAATGTATTTGTGAAGTCTGGGGACTAGATCTGGGACTTCTCCTAAAACTGCTAAATTTAGTTGATGTACCTTAAATCTGCTATCTAGAGGTACGAACTTTGATCTGCTCCTAAATTGTATGCTTTTCAGTGCTGACTGAAAACTTTTTTTCTTAAAACAGGCCTTTGCATGATGGAGTGTTCAGACCAAGGGATTATAATACTTTCCTAATACTTTTATGGATTGGGGAGGGGGGTGTTGCGTGGTATTTATCTGTTTTTATCTGCTGCGACTTGCCTGAGATCCTGTGTGATGAGGGCCAGGATATAAATCTTATAAATAAATAAAATACAAGACAGTAATCATGTGTATATGGGACAATCCCTTCTGTGAAACTCTGTGCCAGGGAAGTAATTTGCAACCTCTCCAAATCTTGTTACATTTCTTATGTGATGCAATAGTACCTTTACTGGAAATCTCACACCACAGTTTAGGACATCTGGTGTTGGGCACGTTCTCCTGCCTCTTTGACTTCCATATGAAATAATGTTTCCTCCTTCTTTCTCATTTCCCCCTCCTAAACATGTCTCTTCAGCACGTTTTCCTTTGGAAATGCCCTCATTTTATTTGCCTTTGTCGTTTCCCCAATTTTTAAATGGTTCCTTCTATACCTAAAAGCTGCCTTATTTCCCTCAGCTACGCTCAGCATATTGTACAGGGAAGGGTCGTAGCTCAGTGGAAGAGCATACAAAAGATTCCAGATTCCATCTCTGGAATCTCCAGGTAAGGATAGGCCCTGGACTTTGTCTGAAGTCCTGGAGAGCTGCGGCCAATCAGTGTAGACAATACTGAGCAAGATGGACCAATGGGCTGATTCAGTATAAGGTTCCTACGAAGGTTCCTATGTTCATACAAAGGCTCTTTATCATTATCTATCACTGCCTTCTATTTGACAACATCGTTTCAAATCGTTCAGTATTCTTGCTGAGAAACATTCACGGTCCCCCGTCCTGAGATGTTGTGATGAGTCACGCACCACTGTAGTCTTTAAAAAGCCGCATATCACCTTTCTGTCACAGTTGGCATTTAAGGCAACTTGCTAAAATTTAGCTTTTTAAAAAATGCAATCAAAACACAAAACAGGAGACACATGAGAAAGTGGAACATTTTAGTAAGCCACCACAGATTGTAATGCAGAGCCTACCCCCCTCTTTTTGGCTATTTTGAGCATCAGATTTCATAGACCTGAGATGGTGCACAACCTCCTCCTTAAAGCTGCTCTTCTGAAAGTCTACAGACAGTATTGCTAAGCTCTGTTTTGTGAGGAGAGGCAAAAAAATAAATAAATGGGGGGGGCAAGGGTTGTTAAAGAAACAAGGGTGGCTGATCTGTTATCTGGCTGCGATAGGATACCATTTCTCAAACAATGTAGTTCAAATTAACTTTGACTCCAGAGATATTGGAACCACCACAGGGAACACATATTTGAAAATGCACTGCAATCTAATTACGTAACTATACATGAGCGGCTGTGGCAATTCACAGAGGGGTCACTGGCAGATGTCCAACCGGTTTCCAGAAAGTAAACAAATGGCATGAGGCAAACTGAAGATGGGCTTTCATGAAAATAACACAAGCATCACCTATTTTCTAAAAACTACAGCGAGTGCTAATCACATTCCACACAGCAGGTAATGTGCATCTTCCACTGTGCGCTGGTGAGGCAAGAACCTCCAGTGTCATGTCCATGCAGATGGAACTCATTTCATACCCTCCTTGGTATAAAATAGGACATATTTCAAAACCCACATTAATCTGCATTGTAGTGTGTAAATCTCCTTTGTGTACAGTTTTCGGTTGAAAGAAGGACTTAAATAATTAGAGGAACAGGAACACACTGCATACTGTGTGTAAGTGCTTACATAAAGGGAATGACGCAAGAGGTATACCCATTTGCAGTGCATTAGTAGAAACGTTGTGTCTCTGGGACTTCTGCAGATGCATTGAATATCCTGCCAGGACATTCAGGTGACTAGAATCTGACTGCCAGTTGGCTGTTGACCAGGTTAAATAGTTCTCTTTCCTGCCTAGATCTTTAAGCAATTCATGCCAGTAGGCCATTCTCATCCTAGCCACTTTAACAGCATAACCCTGCCAACATTATCTCGCATAATTGCATAATTCCTATTATCTGTGTGCCCCACTGAGACTCCCCTTTGGTCTGTTTCCTTGTGATTTACCTGTTGACGTTTGGCTCTTCCTGTAACCCTAGCCCTAAGTCCTCTTTTTTTGGTCTGAATATTATTTCTTGTCCAACCTGGACAAACATATTTTGCCGCCTGAGGCAAATAAGCATATGGTTCAAAACCCACAATTCCGTCCCTTCAACACACACATACACACAAACCAATTAGCCAAAATGATAAAATATGATATTTCTCAAAAACTGTTCTTCAGTTATGCTAGGGGTTACACCCTTATCAGCTGTGGAAAATACCCAATTTCGGCTTGTGGGTTCAGATTTCACAGCCCAAAAGACAGCATACCCTCTGATGATCAAGCATGGGAGATTAACAATAGAAAACAATGTGATCAGTATGTAGTTCTAACCCCCTTTCACTAACACCCAAGGTACAGAATCACTGTAGACAATACTTACTCAATGGGTAAAAATTTGTCACCCAGTAAGATTGTTTCCACTGGGAAGTATAAACTTGTTTTGAAGGCTCTGGTGTTGACTGCTGATATTAATGATGCCAATGTGAGAGCCAGACTGGTACAGACTGGGCCTTTTCTGCGGTGGCTCCCCATTTGTGGAACGCTCTCCCCAGGAAAACTTGCCTGGTGCCTTCATGGCATATCTTTGGGCACCAGAGGAAAATGTTTCCCTATAGCCAAGCCTTTGGCTGTTTAACATTCTATTGCCTTTTATGTGTTTGTGGGAGGGGGGTTCTTGGTTTGCTTGTTTTTATGTATTTTGTGTTCTCATTTTGTAGTTTTTTGTTGTGAACCACCCTATGAACTTCGGATAAAGGGTGGCATAACAACAACAACAACAACAGCAATGCAGGTAAGATTGTTAGACAAGGATTGGGGAGACCCAGGTTTAATTTTTTAAAGAAAAAAAGCACTGTATATATGTAAGAAGGTACGTAATAAAATGGTCACTGCATATCAATAACGACACTATTTTGAGTTGGTGGATGCCTGCAGGTAACAACAGAGACTGCATGAACTGGCTCACTGAGTACATAGGAAGCTGCCTGACACTGAATCAGACCATTAGTCCGTCTATCTCAGGGCTGTCTACTCTGACTGGCAGCTGTACTCCAGGGTTTCAGGCGTGGGTCTCTCCCAGCCCTACCTGCAGATGCCAGGGATTTATTAGTTATCTATATAAATATTTATACTCCACCCATTCATAATAGATCAAGGTGGTGTAAAACAATATGTACAAATACCATAAAATGTCAGATACATAAAAACAATACAAAATAGTCATAAAAATAAGCCCTGGGCTTCTGCATGAAAACTGGAGTGAGTCAGTGTCTAATTGATCCCTAGGACTGTCTTCCGCAAAGCAGGAACTATGCAGTCATTTCCCAGATTCTTCCTTTCATCTGTCTGGAATCAAGTTTAATCAATGCCTTTTGGGGGCTAATAATCTCTGTGCCTTTGCCATTGCCGAGTCCTAAGCGCTTTGCCTTCATAAACAATCCTCTCCTTTATTATCAAATTTGTTGGCCAGGCTAATGACATATAAAGATATAATAGGCGAGATGAATTTCTGTTAGAAGGGAACGTATCCCCTTTATGTATTCCTTATTAGCTTTTGATATTCTGGTGAGCTACCTTCCCTGCTAAAAGGCTGATATTTGCAGCTGACCTTTCTACTATTGAAATTATTGTTGTAGGTACTTGTTTTGTCGCCTTCGTAGTGTGAAATCCAACTGGTGTTTCAAAAAGAAGTCTCCAAGGATACACACAGCAGTGTCAGATATTTTAATAGCAATATAGAATTTAAGGGATTATCAGGAAAATTAACAACATGGTTACCATATCATCATTTGAATGAAGTATTTAAGAGAGATAGGATACGAGGGTTTGGGGAACAAATATCACAACTGGAGAGGGACCTGATGGAATGTAATGTAAAAATGTTGTTTAAAATGTATAAAATATTATTGGAATGAGAGACAAAGGATGAGTGAGTAAAATCTGCATTGATACACTGGGTAATAGATATTAGTCATAATATAGACATGGAAGCATGTGAACAATTGTGGAATATGGATATAAAATTTACAGCATGTTATGGTCTAAGAGAAAATGGTATGAAAATGATATATTGATGGTATCTAACACTGAGTAAATTGGCAAAAAATTATAAATCTAAATCAAACAAGTGTTGGAAATGCAAAGAGAAAGAAGGTTCCTTTTATCATATGTGGTGGATTTGCAGTAAGGTTAAAGCCTACTGGGAAATAATATATAAGGAATTGAAAAGGATGTTTAAAATAACATTTGTAAAAAAAACAAAACCCAGAAGCTTTTCTTTTGAGAATTATAGGGACAGAACTACCTAAAGTGTATAGAAATTTATTTATGTATGTGACTACAGCAGCAAGACTTACTCACCCCAAAATGGAAAGAAGCAGAAGTCCCAGCAAAGGAAGAACAGATATAAAAACTTATGGAATATGCAGAAATGGCAAAACTTACTGAAAGAATAAGAAATCAAGATAACAGACTTTTTATAAAAGAATGGAAATGGTTTATTGAATATTTCCAAAAAGATTGCAAACAAATAAAACATTGGCAGGATTATTGTAACAACCTGCAGTTTCATAAGAGTACTGTATATATTTAAAGTAGATAATTAAATGAGCAAATTAAATGAATTTGGATATGCAGAAGATATTAAAAAATAAATTTAAGGAACTGCAGAAAGAGGAGGAAGGAAGTCAAGCCTTGAAATGTTAAAATGATTGTAAAATTAATGAAATGCATAAATTCAAAAAGTATAAATTGTTTTAAAAAAATTAAATAGCAATATAGTTGAAATTCTTATATCTATTAATGGAACCTGGACATTTAATACTGTTTATATTTTATGTCCTCATATTGGCAGCACCCAAAATTGTCTTTCTGTTTTAGTTCCCAATTCTACCCTGCCCTTTATTTGCTACAAGGCACAAATATACATACCTCCTGGAACTTTTAACATTAATTATGGGGCCAAAGAAGAAAATCACAAATTGCTGCAGAAATGTGGAGAACTGAATGTAAGATTGGGAAAAATACAAAACCAAGAGACGTGAAGAAGAAGTTTTCAATTGCAGTTTTCATTTCAAGATTAAGGTTATAGCCCACAGCTCTTCTGATATATATGTGAAACTGTGCATATAGAATCTTGGCTGAATAAAATAGAATTTATTACATTTATATCTCACCTTTCATTTGCTATAGAACTCAAAGTTGTATGCATACATGGGGTTTCTCTTCAGGTAATGGCCAGAACTAGACCTGTTTAGCTTCAGCAAATTTGCTGTATCCTATGCCTTCATCTCATAACCTGGGATAGAAGCAACTCTAATCATACCCACCTCTATGTCCCCATCAGAAACCTCCAAGCCAGAAACAAGCACTTCTCTCTGTATCAGGCTCCCTATACCGATACAAAAGGCAATTTAAAACACAAAGTAAACTCCATGATACATTTCACTGGAATAACTTTATGGCGGAAATACAGAAAGCCAAAACTAGCTTTTGAAACCGTTTCTGTTTTTGTTTTGCATATTCACTTACAGATTGTTCCAGCAAAATATATCTTCTTAAACTGCCCTGTGTGGTTCAGTTTGTGAGGCCACTGTAGTAACAAACACTTCCCACCCACCCCCAAGTGAAACCACAGTGAAGAAAAACAAAGCTGTTTGCAATTTTGAAAATTAAATGCGATCTTTTCCTAGGGATTTTCAGTGTCAAGCCATCGTAAGTAATGTATGAAAATGTTGATTTCAAAAATGTTTCATAATGTCAAAGGCTGATTTAATAAAGTAGTTTGTCTTGCAGGGTATCCCTACCTTTGGCATATGGCATAAGAGAACATGTTATAGTACTGGGGGCTACACATGTTCCCCCCCCCCCCACTCACGCTGCTTGCCAACCATTGGTCATAGGGACCAATAGCAACATCTTCATGGAAGAAATGGTCAGTAGGGCTATATCTGGGATCCAATGCATCCTATTTGGGGAGACTGTCGTTTGAATCAAGAGTTAAGAGTGAATGTTTCAAGTTAGAGGAAACTATCTATCTGTATCTATATATCTATATCTACACACACACACACACACATTTTCTCAAAATGTAAAATAATGTTTCCACTTGTGCTTTCTCCCTTTTCCTACACCTCAAAGCAGCTGAAAAACCACAACAGAAAACCACAAATAAACAAAAGCAGCCAATCTTTCTGTAAACAAAGCAAGTACAGCCAGCTAAACCAAAAGGTGTGCCTTACAGTCCCCCCACCCCCCAAAAAGGCCAATTCCACAATCTCAAGGCAATAACTGTAAGGTGTCACAACAGTTCTCAACTCGAGCAAAATTAAAGCCTCAAACAGGCTGCTCATAGTTCATTAGCCCCTTGAGTTGCCCTGAACTCTCTTCTATGTGTGTTACCTAAGAACCAGGATTTTAAAAGCATCCTGTACTCCATTGGGAGCCAGTGTGGTGTAGTGGTTAAGGGCGATACTCGTAATCTGGGGAACAGGGTTCACGTCTCCGCTCCTCCACATGCAGCTGCTGGGTGACCTTGGGCCAGTCACACTTCTTTGAAGTCTCTCAGCCCCACTCACCTCACAGAGTGTTTGATGTGGGGGAGGAAGGGAAAGGAGAATGTTAGCCACTTTGAGACTCCTTCGGGTAGTGCTAAAGCGGGATATCAAATCCAAACTCTTCTTCTTCGTCTTCTCTTCATTGTAGCCTGAAACTGAGAATGCTTTCAGACAAAAGCAGCAACAACCCCCCCCCCCAATTTCCAAACTCATTCAGAAAAATCAGATGGTACAACCCTGTTTCAACTATGCCACCTGGGTGTGAGTGAGGAAACTGCATGATCTCCCACACAAAACTCCCTTAACTTGGAAAACTAGAATACCATATTGAAGCCCAACGCCCTCCCTGACATGGTATTTTCCAAATGCCGAGAATTTTGTGTTCACATTGGAGAGGAATTGTAGATGCAATTTGTTACCCGTAATCTGAAAAGTGCATAGCCAGAGCCAGAGAAGGGTGAGCCTTAGACTGCTGTGTCAACCCCCTGCCATCAAACACGCTCCCACTCTTACCCAAGGGGGTCCATGAGTTGGTGTGAACATCTGAAGACGTCTTCTACTCAATGAGAACTTGCCATTGCAAGGAAGTCCCCACATGAACACAGATCAGTTCCCAGTGGAATAAAACCATTCCAGACAGAATAACCTGAGCTGGTCGCAACAGCCGTATTTCTAGAGACAAGGCCTATCTATGCTGAAACACTTCCTAATCTGCACATATGCCATGAAAAGTCAAAGTGCTGAAACAGCACAACTGATCCCCAATGACAGACGTATATTATTTGTCCTGGCAAATGGTTAGCCCACCCTGAAGGATGATGAGTTGAAGCTTCTCCAGCTCCAAATTTGTGTTGTGAAACATGTTTTACAAGAAGAAACTATGTAACGCAAAAAGGCAAACTTAATATTGGCAGCCAAGAGTGTTAATAATGACACTCCTTAATCAAAATAAGACCACATGATTGTTGCTATTTGGAATATCGAAAATATAAAGCAACCCATCTTTGTAAGAGCAGCACTGTGCTGCATTTAAGCATCTTGTGTTTAATTTCAGGGCCTTTTAAAATAAACCATGATGGTATGAAATGAGTTTTATTGGAGGTAACATTGGGTCAGATGCCTGAGCCTTGAATTCTGTTGCTAAAGGAAATGGCAACTTCCCAGCCGCCTTCTTCTAAGGCAACCAGGCCTACATGGTTCCCAGTTTCATAGTAATGGGTTCTTAGATATATGACAATCTCTCCTTCCCTGCCCCAGTACATGCCTGATAAAACATCCCTCTACCAGATGCAATACATAAAGCTACATTTTTATATCCATTATCTAGCCTATTTTATGAAATTGTGACTGCTTTTTATTTAGAATCTGAGATGCTTTCACATTCCCCCCCCCCCAGGGCAATAGTTATGAACAGACACAAGTGAGATCCTGCTCTTCAATGTTTATCGTGCCAGTGGTTGGAAGGCAGGATTACCCAGACAAGCTGCCAACATCTGGATAAAAAACATAACACTCCACATGGCGTGAGGAGAAAGACTTAGAGGCAGCTTCAAGAAGACAAGAAGAAAGTCCTCATCATATCGCCCACAATACACCCAAACAGCCTAAAACACAGGGTACGTGAACTCTGTGTTTCCTTCATGAGGCAAATGTGGGCATGAAGAGACAATTGCAGGGGACATCTGGAGGGCAAGAAATAATGCTTAACCCTTCCTTGGTTCGATCTCTCATGCAAATGCCCCCTAGCGTGTTTTAAATGAGTTTTCCCAAGCTGGCTTTAAAAGGAAGTGAGTCTAAGCAGAGTGGCAGGGTGGCCTTAGGGGAAGATTTGCAGGGGAGAAGAACTGGCAGCCACAAAACAAACCATCTCTTACTCCCCTCCCCACCCCAATCAATTGTTCCCTGCAAGTGGCAACACGTATTAGGTGAGAAGGAATGTAGCTCTGTCTACACAGGTAGGTCAAACCTGGATCCTGTATACTGGATCCCTACACCATGCTAATTTAAAAATGCTGCAGAACAAGACTATTAAGCAGTGATTTCCCACTCAGAAGAGTAATAAGGTAGCCGAAATGTTTTGCAAAAGCAAATGCAGCAAGATGGCTGTTTCAGCTTCTGCAAGCCAAATACCAAGTTATTTTCTGGATCACAACATGACCTTATATATATGCATATTATTTTTCAAGGGGCTACAGCAAAGAAACAAACACACAATATAAAACAGCTAGCAGTTCAAACACTGTGGTGAACAGTATGATTTAGCCATGGGGAGTGTGCACGATTCTAAATCTCACAACTCATTTTCAAGAAGATAAAAGGAGCTTTCATTCTGAAGAGCGCCTTCATTCCACCACTGCTCCCCCCCCCCCCCCAAACTGCATACAACAGACATAACCCAGCACAAGCGCTCAAGCTCTCTTGCTTTGTTCTATTTCTTCTTTGGATCACCAGCAGGAGATCTCTCAGGATACGGTGCAATAAAAGCCCAAAATAGGGGGGGAAAGAGAAACAACCAACAGCTTTGCTGCCTTCAGACTCTGTGATATGCAACCACCAGGAGTTCTCTGTGAAGGCAGTCACTGAAAGCTTTATTTGAAAGAAGTGTTTTTCTTCAGCTCACAGCATTTTTGCCCAGCATACTTTTCAAAATGGACTTCTAGAGATCGAGATTACAGGGTTTCCTTTGGTTAAGCAAATTCTTCTGGCACATTTGAAGAATGCTGCAATCTCAAATGGCCACTGGAATCCCAAGGATTTCTCCAGTAGCTTATTATATATCTATAAACACCTATTTTTTAACTTGCTTGTCAGCCCTAAATCAGGCTACCAAGGAATTTCTTTTTTTTTAATTTAATGTACATTACAATTCAATGTATTCAGAACTATACGGACAAGTACATGCCCCTCTCAAAATGCTAAGAACAAAAACCAAAAACCAGACACATTAAATACAGCACCTTGAACTCTAAATTGCCTTCTGTGAATGCAGCAGAGTTCCAGTCATGAAATAGTGAGTTCCTACATTCCTCTGCTGCTCCTTGCATCCTCGGCTGCTCCTGAAGAACCGGAGACCCTTGTGAATGGCGTGTCACATGGTGGCAGGGATGCAGATAAAAGTGGGGAACAGCCCCTTCTTGTGAGTGGAAGAACTTGGGCTCCAGGCCATTAATTCTGGTTAATTAATCAAGGCAGGGGTGCCAACTTGAATAAAATATTGAATAGCCATACTATTTGAATAGCAATGCCCATCACCGTGGAGGGAGGGGCTCCATTTTTTTTTATTGGGAGGGGCAAAGACCCCTCGACCCCAGGAGGTGGCTCCTATGAATCAAGACATCAGTCAGTTGGAATACGTTTTGAGATAAGATTCGCCTGTTGACTTAAAAGTCTACAGTGGTACCTCTGGTTAAGAACTTGATTTGTTCTGGAGGTCTGTTCTTAACCTGAAACTGTTCTTAACCTGAAGTACCACTTTAGCTAATGGGGCCTCCCGCTGCTGCCGCCGTGCGATTTCTGTTCTCATCCTGAAGCAAAGTTCTTAACCCGAGGTACTATTTCTGGGTTAGTGGAGTCTGTAACCTGAAGCGTCTGTAACCCGAGGTACCACTGTATAGGACACTCATATGGGAGGGAATTCCGCAGAACATGTTACTCCCCACTGTTACCAGTTAAGGCCCTGGTCCACCCAAATAGCAGAAGGAGGAAGTAGCAATGTCAAGGTGAGAGAACAGGTTTTACCACTTCACTGTTCAGGCTAGAAGATTTTGAATGCTCCCAGCGAGTAGAAAAGCAGCATAGGAGGCAGCAGGCTGGGTTGGAAATATCCAACCTTTCTGAATGCAAGAAGGTTTCGACATGGGGAACATGGCACAGTCCTTTCTAGCACCTCAGAATTCTGCATCCAGGCCTTACTTTTGTACAGAAAAGGACACTTCAGTCATGCAGCAGCCAGAGGTTTCTCCAGCCACATACCCAAGAAACATTATTACATTTCACCTTCCAGCCAGGCAAAGGCACTTGAGGAGAGGAGAGGGCAGGGCTTTGTGCGCGAGTGGAGGGTCCCCAGGGCCAGACGGAGAGGCCTGAGGACTTGTATCAGCCTCGGCACCTCGGTTTCCCCACCCCTGCTGAAGACCTTTTTATTCCAGCAGGCTTTCATGTCCCTTTTAAACTACTGACCCCGGCTCTGTTTATATCATAAAACACATAAACTTGTTTTATGGCGTTGTAACGTTGTATATGCTGCAAGCCACCCTGAGTGATGCTTCTACACTAGAAGGGTGGGGTGGTTTTCACTGCAGAGCTTATCTAATTGCTTCATACGGGAACATTTCCAAAGCAACGCACAACAGTTTTACAGAATCAAAACACGTAAGGTAATAAAAGAGCATGTACAAACAATGTAAAATGTTATCCCGCTGTTATATTATACTGACAGTAGGCATGGCTGGAATCACTCCTCTGAGAAGGCCTGCCTGACTATTATTAAGTTTTCAATAGGCATAGAAACTCTATAATAGAGTTGTCGCCTGTCTAATGATGTGAGGTGCAACATTATCGTGCAGGTGCTGCCACATTAAAGGCCTTGCTCGGGGCTGCCATTGAGTGGATATCCAGGGCATGTTGCAGCATCAAAAGATCTTTCCCTGATGACTACAAGTTGTTAAGGGCTTTATAGACTAACACCAAAACCTTAAATCTTGAACTGGGGTATTGTTTAGGGGGGTTTGTTGGGCCAGGCTTGTTGTTGTTTGTATCTTTATTTCAGTTCTTCCTATTTGTTCAATTTCACTGTGTATCTCCCCCCCCCCCCCCCAGTTTATGACTACTTTATGTTTGTAGTTATGTACAGAGCATGAATGACGGAAAGTCAGCATACAAATAAAATGATTGACTGATTAATTCAACTTGGCCCATCAGGATATTGGCAGCCATCAATAAATGCCTACTCAGTGACAGTCGGCTACTTCAGTTAGCATTTTAGCTGCTGTCTTCTCACCAAATGCAGCTTCTGGGACAACCTTAAGGGCACCCCCACCTAAAACACACTGCGGTAAACTAGTTCCTAGGTTATCAATGCATCAAAAGTGTGGTAAAGCTCCCCATGTCCAGAAACAGCTGTAACTATCTTGCCAGCCAAGGCATTCCAAGCCACCAAGCACAAAGATGGATACACGGGTATCGCCAGACTAGGTACCTGCTTCTTCAGAAAGAGTGCAGCCCCATCCAGAACTGGCAACTGCCCAGTCTCTTAGACATGAGAGCCCCTCATCCATACTGCCTCGGTCCTGCTAGGATTCAGACTCTGCTTTTTCCTAGTTGCACAGAAAAAGTCCTATATATGTCCAAGTGTACACATGTAGGAACTATATATACTGAATTTGGAAGCAGAGATGGCACATGTGATCCCACTTCCTTCTTCATGGCAAATCTAAGAAGTGAAAAGTGGTTATATCTACTTTCAATGTTCATTGCCAATTTCTTTAGCTCATTTTTCTTCCTCCTTCAGCCTTGCGCAAAGACTGAGAAACTAATGCAGATTATGTCAAGCACGGTCACTTGCTTGAACAGGGGTCACTGAGTGAAACTGGTTATCTACAAGTTTCCATAACCAAGGCTTGCTTATATAGATTTGGTCTAGAACTGCTACTATAAACTCTAGATCAACTGAGTTTCTTCATAAATACAACTTGTGTCTCAATAATAGGAAACAGTTTGCAATGTGACAAAAACGTGTGGGGTATACACACTACTTTCCTGGAACCGAATGCCGCTACAGAAACAAAATATTGGGTTCCCCTTTTCTAGATAGTGCTGTGGTCAGTATGAAAAATGTCAGATCTGCAAGACCACATTAAACGTAGCATGAGACTCTTAATCTCAGGGTCACGTTTCAGTGTATGAAACACTGTGGGTTGTGTGTCTTCAGATGCACATTCATGCACAACTGAATTGAGTTTAACTGCATCAACAGTGCCCACACTAAAGCATCCTGGGTGTTTCTTGCTCTGTGGATGTTAAGTTTCAGAGCCTTCCATGAGTAATTAACTTCGACAGGCAATGTTTAGTAAAAAGGATAGAAATTCAATGATTGCAATGTAGATGGAAACATTTAGCTAGCACAGATTCTCTGCACGGCTGTCTAGGAAACTTTGAGCGCACAACCTTTCTTTTCCTTTTTTTTTAAGGGACAATCAATCCAGAAACATTGCACATACATCAGGATTTTAAGGGTTTTTAAAGGGACTCAGCATTGTTGGTCAACTGAGATTGACTTTATAATCTGCTGTTGTCTTCAAAGAGGAGCAAGGGGATCATTAATGTAAAATAAAGGGCAGAAACTCATTGTGTTGAATATATCACATGCACAGACAGTAAACTCAGAAAGCTCACCCAAACATACTCATATATCATTCACATCAAGCCTGCCAAATTTCAATTCACATTTTGGTCACATAGTAGGCCAAAAAGAACGAACCATAATATTACTAATACTATTGTTGAATACTCAAGTAGGTATGAGTCCATTCTCCAACAAAAGCTTCTTCCCTGAAAGATTTGAGGTGAAATAGTAGCCTTTGCAAAGGTTAGCAATCATCTGTTAATCTTAGATCTGAGGTTCCCAAACTGCTTCATTCCAGTAGTCTGCAGCATGTTGGTGGAGACAAGAGATGGAAGCACATGGATCATATTTAAGATTCAAGTAGATTTCAAATTTTTTATTGTATTTTTATTGCTTCTTCTATTTGTTCTATTGTATTTTATTGCAATACAATTTGAATTCTATAGAATTCAAATCACAACAGAATAAAATGCAATATAAAAGCAATAAAAAGCAATAAAAATATAATTAAAAACCATACAGCATCTAGCACATCACATTACAATTGCTACAATAGGCAGAAAAAAACATTAAGTGTTCCACCAAGACCCTCCAAGTGGACTGTGGAGAAAAAAATGTTTAGGAACTACTGCCTTAATATGATTAAGAAAGAGCCTTTACTGCTTCATATATTCATATATTTCACTCAAGTAAAATGCTCAGGCGATGGGTAGCTCTCAACCTGCAGCAAGAAAACTAACCACGAATAGGAAAAAAATGCCAAACAGATTCAAAGAGATTGGGATACCAATTCATAATTCTTCACTGCTCTGGCTCACACAAGATTCTCTCTTAGTATTTCAATGTGAGGCTCTAGTTTAAGGTCCTGAGTGTCTGCTGCACATATTTAAATCTGGAAGGCATAATGCAGCATGGTGATCGAGTGTTATTCTGAGAAAAAGTTTCATAATATCTATTACCAAATGTATGTCTGTTCTCATTTGAATTTATCATCCTATTAGGTAGGTAAATTACCCTTAAACCCCTTTTTGCTATTTTATGCAGCAACAAAAAAGCTTGTTGTTGATCGTTCCCATCAAGCCGAATAGGGATTGCACCATGGTTGCCACCAGTTGAAGGTGTGTTGCCAGTCTCTAGGGCAGGCATAGGCAAACTCGGCCCTCCAGATGTTTTGGGACTACAACTTCCATCATCCCTGACCACAGGTCCTGTTAGCTAGCGATGATGGGAGTTGTAGTCCCAAAACATCTGGAGGGCCGAGTTTGCCTATGCCTGCTCTAGGGCATCTCATCCATCTTATTCATTTGATCAGTTAAAATGGGTTCACATTGAAATTGTGACTTGCATACAGGACTTGTACTTGAGCTTTTCAGTGCTGAATGTATAAGCATCTCAGAATCTGGCCAAATCATAGTTCTCAAACACATGTACACTGACTTGGTGAAAGACACTTTACGCTATGGGTGCCACATGGGCACCTGAGACCAAAGCATGGCCTTTAAAGAGAAGTGCAAACCTGTAAGGAACAGGTTGGATTCTCTTCTCTGAGCTGGTAGACCACCAGCCAAAAGCACCTCTGCCTACTCCAAACTGAGCTGGTGGTTGTTGTTGGTGTGTCATTCTTCAGAATAGGAAGGGCTTCAAATACTAATAGTTGCTTTCTTTTTATTTAGTCTGTAGAAATATAGTGAACTATGCCCAAAGTATTATTTGTACTAAAGTGCAATTTTTTTGGGGGGGGGAACCCCAACAGCCGTGTTGTAGCAGTCACATTTATGAAATAGATGGCTTAGGGAAAGTGTAAAGGAGATTGTTTGTTAGAAGAAAAAAGCATACATGGCCTCATTTCGCATTTATGTTGTTCTCATGCCAAATCCAGGAATGGATTTTTAAAAAACCTGGGCTTACAAGAGCATTTTTCAAATGAAAAGGAGAGTCAGCAAAAATGTAAGTTGTAGGTGGTGGACCTCACCAAAATGAGGTATGCTGCAGACAACATGTATGAGAAAGGTGGAGGGGGGGAATGTCTCCAATGACTCAAGGGAACCATACCACAAGCAGTAAAGAAAGATTTTACACACACTGGAGAGAAAAATAAAGAAGGTTGTGGTTTTTTGTTTTACATTTTATTAGTTTGTAGTACATCTCAGAAGCAAGCTAGCATTAAGTGCTCTAGTGCTACAGAATGCCAAATAAACGGCCTCTTGTAAAAATATATATATACTGTATGAGGTTTTTTAATGTTATTTTTTCCACAACCATCATGTTTTATGCATATTAAAACCGCCACAAAAGTTGGCAAAACGTCTGTATTCTTTTTTCAAAAAATGAGGTTTGTTTAAGCCAAATCTCTAGATCTCATCAGTAATGAAATTTGACTGGAATCTTGTGGCTGATAAATCAGGCAGTGACAGATCCATCACTTTGTTGTAACTTTGCAAACTATCCCCAAGATTTTCTTTAGTGCAATTGCTCATACCAGGCCTAGGCAGGTTGAAGATGTGTGTGGGAAAGTGAGTCCCAGGTATTATGGAGCAAAGGGGTGATGGGTGGCAAATGATGCAGGTATATGAAAAGCAGGATAGAGAAGATTACCTATACAAGTATGTTATATTTTAGAAGTTTTCTTAATGCAAGGTAGTATCCAGGAACGTTGCTATTCTTTTCTTCGCTTATGCTTAGGCAGTAACAAGCTGCTTCTATACTGTTCTGATTTTTGCTTGGTCATTTTCTTATCTGGGAAACTGTTGCTAAAAGAAAAGGAAAAAAGGGAAAAAAGTTAATCTTAAAACTGAATGTAACAGAAATGGATAGTCGTTATCTTAAGACTTATGAGTCATAAATACAGTGTAGTCTCTGTAAAGATCAAAAAGAATTTCTCCCCATCTTCAGCTTATCGCATCTACATTATGGGCAAAGGCTGATTAAAATAAGGCAATATTAACATAGCCAAAGGTCAGAAGAAACCACTCAGGATTCTCTAATCCGGCCTCCTGCATGCAGCTCAGATATTTATTACAAAAATCAAATTCACATACTTGAGTTTAGCTAAAGCATTCATTATTGAAGGACACCCAGTTCTGATTTTTAAGACTAAATCAGGAAGAACTGAGCAACCCCTCTGTCTCAAAAGTTAATACCCAAAGGGATCATTTTGTACACATTCTTTAACATTCAATTTCTTTATTATATGACACTGCAGGCCTTATTAAGCCATCTATACTGATGTAGGAGAGAAACCACATGTGGTTGTTTCATAATGGAGCTGATGAGTTTGTCCTAATGAACAATACAACAATTTTGAGGGTGCCTGACGGGAGTCATGCAGCCAGTATTGTATCTTTTGGCTTTCCCAACAATGGATCCGGACAAGCAGCTGGAAATAGGTGATCAAAGTGGGGATTGGAACAAAATAGCCTTAAGCAATAAAAGCTTATGCCCTAACCTCATGCTGTGTCTTTTCAAACATTAACAGTAATCTGAATATATAATATATTGGGGGGGGGGGGGAGAGAAGATTCAAAATCTACAGATCCTTTCAGTCTCCTGCAGTCCAGCACATGTAAAGTTGTATCCAACGTTAATCACAGCAGACGCATTAAAATTAAAAGTCTGGACTAACTGAGGTCTGTTGACTGCTATGGGTCTACTCAGAGAGTAGAACTGAGTTGGATACAACGTATGGTCCCAGTGCTAATCAGTAATGTGTCGAAAAGACAGGAACAAAGTTATAAGGAGATCAGATAAATGCATTAAAAAATAATAATCTGAAAGGTTAAGAAAATGGTAAAATGTTGAAGAAGTGGAAATGTTAACCGTGATAATGAGGATCAGAAATGGGCAAGCACAGATACAGGGCCTTATGGGGAAACGGCTCCCCCTTTTAATATTACATAAATATACTAGTGACATCTCGTAACATTTAATTTGAAAAGGAATTTCTGCTCGGTCAGAAAAGGTAATTACATTTTCTCCCATGGTAGGATAAAAACCTCAGATTTCAAAATGTAAAGTGCTACTATAAATAAAGGCTACTATTGCAAAGTCAGAAGACAACAGGAGTGAATGCTGAGGAGGAATTTAAAAAGATAAAAGGGTATATTGATCAAAGCCCAAAAATCTATACACGGTCTGCTATAGTGCTGTCATTTTGAAATGTATTATATTCATTTATTTAAGGTGCAGGGAATATGAGGCCCACTATTCTACCTGGCCCATAGTACTATTGCCAGGCCAGGCCCGCTCTTCTCAGGCCACAGCGCTCACCAATCCTGCACCATGCCCTCCTTGACTGCTTTCACCTGACTGGAATGTGCCCTCGAACTATGATAATGTCTCTTTCTTAACTGGCTAAAGAGGTAGGTAGGTAGGCAGGCGTCTGTAGAAACCTTTGACATTTTCATGGCTGGAATGTAGCCTACTGTAGAAAATTAAGAGTCACATCCAACAAAGTGTTTGATTTTCACTGGCATGAGATGCCTGGAAGGCTGACCGTGAGGAAAATGAGGCCTTTGGCTGAAAAGGGTTCCTCACCCCTGAATTATTTTCTATACCCAAAGTATATAACTTACAGGGCTTTTAAATTTCCAGTGCACCTTCACAGCAAGTCAAAGCCTCATGCTTTCACTAAGACCTACAGAACTGCCTTATACTGCGTCGCACTGGTGGTCCATCTTGCCTAGGCGCCACAGCCACAGAATTCAGCAGCTAATTGTTTATTTAATAAATATCTTTCCTTTCTCTCAGCACAGGACCCAAGGCAGCTCACAGCATAAATGAAAACAGATACAACTAAAACACACAAAGATTTTTTGAAAAGCAATTAAATAAGTAACCCTATTAAAAACAGCACTGAAAACCCCCAAAGTGCACACACATACATGTGTGCACACATCCACACACACAAGTGCAACACCCACTCTCAAGAAGACCTTGTCACAACAGCCCATTAGTGGCCTGCCAGTGAAATGAAAGCAAAGCCTGGGCCAGCCTAGCCTGCCGTGGAATGGAGTTCCACAATCTGAGAGCAGTCCTCAAGGAGGCCCTCTCTCATGCCCTCACCAAATGTGCCTGTGAAGGTGGAGGGGCTGTGAAAAAGATCTTAAACTCCAGACAGGCTTCTAGAGGGAGTTAAGGCTCTTCCAATATGGTTCAATGTTCAACCAGACTCAGAGTCTGCAGCTAAGGAAATGGAACAGGTCCAAGGCTCGGAGTTCGCTCTTGGAAACTGGGAAACCCCTGAGCCTAAGGCCAACTGACAGGAACCCACAACATGCATGTATGTAGGCATACAAAATTTTATTTGCATATCACCTTTCTATAGTTCAAACCGTGATCAAGAAGGCTCACATGAAAAAATCTAGAAACTTAACAAATGTCAGAAAGATCAATAAACAAAACATCAAAAGTACAGAAGCAAAATAAACAATTTCCACATATTATAATATCTAACATAAAGATACAAAAATGAGTAACAGCCAAAAAACACCCCCACCCTAAACAATATCCCAGTCCAAGAGTACAGCAGCCTCAGGTTTTTGTAGCTGGAGTCAATCAGGGTCCCGCCTTCCCAGGCCAGGTGGAAAAGGCCTGCAAGGCAGGGAAGAGGTCTTCCAGGACTCACATCCAAGATGGTCTCTGGCCTCTTCAGCAACCTGCCATATCACCAGGGCCTTCATGGGTGCCTTTCCCTGAGCCTGAGGAAGTAAATGCATCCCATGGTGCCTCACCGGGTCAGGTGTGAGGTTATAGAATGCAACAGGGGGAGGAGTGCTCAACTTCAAGTCAAAGGGTTGGCGCTTTAAGAAACTAAGTTACCACAAGGAGTGGAGGAAATGCTTTAAAATGCTCAGTCTGCTCTCAACCTTCACTGGAGCACATTGCTTCCTTGGAGCTATCCATGGTCCTGCAACTCTTGATCTGCCTTAGCCCATGGGACCCTGCACCAGGTCGGTGGCAATGTACTCTGAAAGGCAACAGTTTCAGTGGTAGCCAATGTGATGCCCTCTCCAGTTGTTCTTGGACTACAACTCCTATCACCCCAAACCTTTGCTGATGGTGGCTAAGGCTGGTGGGAGTTGTAGTTCAACAGTGTATCTAGAAGGCACCATGGTGACTACCTTCTTTTAAGTCTCAGAGAGCAGTCTTTCCAGATCCTGCTTTTCAAGGGCACTTTAATTAGAGAGGTTGGACCTTGTACATGTTTGATACATGTGCTATCATTTAGCTCAGGCTCCTCCCTGTGACACAGGGAGCTACTTGATTATATGCCAGAATAAAAGACCATGCAGCTCAGCTGCCACTTTCAATGGCCTCAGGCAAAATTCTTTCAAATATCTGTTCTTCCTTTTATGTCTCATTTGTATCTCACCTTTCCTTCAATGCATTCAAGGTTTTGAGAACAAGCTGCTAGGGAACATACAAATAATCGGGAGGTACTCTAGATGCAAATGGTTACGGAGATCAGGTCAGTAGCCATTCTAATGACCTGATGACGTGAATGAGGCTCTTTTGCCTATCCATCCCACTACTTGCTCCCTCAACCCCTGCCCCTTCTGGCTTGTTCGTACAAGGCGGAGAAGCTGACAGAGTGGGCTCATCAGGTGGCCAAGTATCACTGAGTGAGGGGGTGGTCTGCACCACTTTGAAGGAAGCAATGGTGCACATGCTCCTGGAAAAGGAACCTTCCTGAAGATATTTGACAACTACCACCCAGGTGCTAATACCCTCCCCCTTTTAGGAAAGGTGCTTGAAGCAGTGGGGGTGGTTCAGCTGCAGGCACTTTTGGGGAAAGAACTGGACCTGTTCCACTCTTCTTTTCCATTGCCAGGTAAGGGTGTTGAGATCACCACGTAGAACCCACTTAGTTCTGCCACAGCCTGGTGATCCAAAGCAGGCTTCCATATTGATGCTCCATCAGCTTTTGGAGACACAACTGCTTAGGCAAGCATTCCTCTGATCTCCTGACATGCTTTGTTTTCATTGCTGCTTTAACTCTGAAACTCGATGTTTCAGCTGGCTTGTTTTCTTGAACGTTTTCTATGTGCATGTTTATTTTGATGTTTTGATGAAATTATTTCATTGCGCATTGCAATTATGTGTCTTTTGTAACTGGTTTTTATGCTTGTATGCCACTAAGAAGCCATCTTTACAATTAAGCGGTATATAATTGAATAAATAATAAGATGGCAGCGTTAGCAACAATTTTGGTATGTAATCTGGAAGAGGCAATTGTGTGGACCCAATGAAGCACAAGCAATTCCATGGCATATCTGGTCTCACATTCTGTACAGTAATGCTAGGAGTCTTTCTGGGAACTCCCTCCCAAGAGAGGTCTGTCCCATCCCCTCTTTAATAGCCTTTTTTAAGTTGATGAAAACCTTCCTTTTGGATTTTAAAAGACTAATATACTGAATTGGTTTTAGCTGTCTCAGGTTTCTATATAATTTTATTACTGCTGTGTGCTTTTTTTGCTTTTTTAGTATTAGTTTATTAAGTGAGGTTTCAAAATGTTAATTGATGGTTTCACCTCTGATGGTGGGTGTCCTTGTGCTCATCTGACTGACTGAAGTGAATAAACAAAGTTTCCAAAAATAACTTCCTTATCAAATAATTGAAACCGATTGCAGAGCTATAACAGCCAAGAGAGCCATGAAGTGTACTTACACTAGAGAGAGAACCTTATTCAAAGAAACTTAACAGTCCCTGAGATTACTATCATTTCCCTGTTACCAAGTGGACAGGCAAATATGGACTCACAAGCTCCACCATATGATTCCTCTCATTGCTAACTATTATTTTATAAGAACAGTTTTCACACACAAAATGCTTTCATTTTGCTCGCCATTAAAATGCATGTTTCCATACTGGGGCTGAAGTTCAACATTTTACTCAATGAACTAGGAGAAAATTCTATTTGCACAGAAATATAGTGTGTTGTTGTTGTTCTTGTTGTTATACACTAGAAAAATGATTGTGAAATGTATGGCACTTATTCCTAAGTGAGACGACGTCTTAAATCTGCAAGCCAGTTTCCAGGAATCCAACATCACAGTTTATGCATCATCTCAGTTCTACTGCCAAAGGTTGCGCAGGCATCCAGCGTAGCTGTGCCAGACTGGATCACATCAAATTAACACATAAAGCACTAACTATGCATAATCCCAGAAGGAATGTCTTCCTTTATGGTCACTAATTCCTAGCACATGGTTGCTTCTTCAACTGCACGACAGTAATTGAACAAGACAATAAAAATTGGACAGAAAACAGAAATCACCGATCTGAAAGTCTAAACATGGCATTTCCCCAAATCAGAACTGAAAAATAAATTTGCTGTTTCGTGCCAGAGGAGAGCTGTTGTACACCTTGGTGCATAGCTTGGATAAACATGTGAAGCAGTGGAAGATGAGTTCTAACAAGAACTCAAAAGATGCATCAAACTTTGCTACAAAAGTTGCTCAGCTAAAATAAGCAATGCAAATGCTCTACTAATAAAATGTATAATTGCTGATGTGCTAATAAGTGTGGTTTCTTTTAAATAAATAAAAACTTAGGATGTGAGTCAATGTGAGTTCTATGGAAATCAATAGACACAATAACTTTGAGCAAATTAAATTAGTCACAGGTTAGAGGGAAAGGAAGGCATTCTGTGTATACCTTTAGAGGATCTTCAAGCCATTCATGCAATCCTCCTTTTCAAGAGATCTGCAAGAGTGCTTTCTTGTGGTGACAGAACTATCATGTTATTTATTTGAACAGAACCACAGCATCAGCAAAAGCCCATTTTACACAATGGAAATAACATCTCTCTCTCTCTGCTTCCTAGAAGAAGCTGGTAGCCCAGAATGGCTCCCAGCTCAAGAAGAAAAACATGCAAGTGAATGAAAAATAGATTTCTACAGCCTGCATCTTTGCCCCTGCAAAGAATACACAATTCTTTTATAAGGAAACCAATCTCTCTTCATTTTAAGTTATTTCAAACTTTCTTCCTTCTTTGTTTTTTATGCCAATGGATGGAGACTTGTTTGCTGTAACTTCTGAAACTCTTTGTGACAACCACTGGGAAAAAGTCATGACCACCTGATGAAGACCAATGATTTAGAGCATGGGACCCTCACAATCATGCTTGTTGGAGAAACAGGAGAGGGCCTTCTTGGTGGCTGCTCCCGGACACCAGAATTCCCTCTTGAGAAGCTCCTTGCTTTTCTTTAAATTTAAAACAATGATTTTCTTTATCCCAGACTGTGGATCCACACCACTCTGAATGTCCTTCAGCTCTTAAATACAAAGTACGCCAATAAAATTGGATCTTTGGCTGTTGAAAATAAATAAAAGACTTAAGCACACTGAGCTACCCAAGAAAAAAACTCACCCCAGGTCTTAGTAGGTCAGGATCATCTTCCAGGTTGTGGTTTCCCTGTGCAAATTCTGTCCTACTTCAGCATCACCAGGACTAACCTTGCAGACAGTGTTTTGAACCCAGATTGAATTGCATTTCAAATTCTGATTAGTCACAGAGATGGAAAATGTTATATGTGCAACAAGCCTGCACCCACCAGGATTCGTCATGTCACATTTGAATGGATCCTGAAATCTTTCATGAGACAACAAACCAGTGTATAGTGGATAATCTTCCCCCTGACATATCAAAATGTATCGCAAAGGTCCTTTAGGTCTGTCTCTCAGTTCTGCCTAACAAAGGAAGCTATAGTAACAAGAAAAAACATGGCACTGCTACTACATCCACTAGAGTCTACAGAATAGCTGGAATGTTTTTTTATACACAAAAAAGGGACTTCTGTTATTGCTGCTAGCTTAGCTGTCAAAGTAAAATGTGTCATCAAAGTAAAATTATAAATTGCCTTTAGTAGAAACACAAGTTGTTTGATGAACTACTTACAAAATAAGCTGTTATCTAAAAATGACTGCTGAAAGCTAAAATATTCGCACTAAAACATGTTGCATTAGCAAATAGGTGGGTTGCTTCTTTTGGTGGGGGAGAAAGAGGAAGAGAGAGAAAGAGAGAGAACCATAGGAAAACCTTACAAGGTAAATCCATAACAATCCAAGAAGCACACACATGCATACTTCATGTAGCTACAACTATCCTCCAAAACGAAGGGTTATCTTTCATATAAGCAAAAGTCTGGTAGAATTTCAGCTGCTACTGAACTGGAAAGTAGTATTTAAGCATTGTAGCAAAACTACCAGAAGCTTTACAATGAAATGCTTGCTTTAGTTGAGTTTTCTGAAGATCTCTAAATAATTCTGTTCCCAAAACCATTACACTTCAGTTTCAATGTCTGAACATTTCCCATTGTTTGTGAGTCATGATTTTTATTTTTGTTTCTTATTTTTACTAGCAGCAAAGAAAATACAATTCCAAGAATCAATTTTGTTGGGATTTTAATTTTACCAAGGAATGCATCCTTGAAATAAAAACCTGGCTGATGGTTAAATAAATGAAAAACACACAGCTGTCTGATGAGCATTTTTCATTTGATTTACATTTTCATTTTATTCAATTGATGATAAATTGTATGGCCTGGAAAATCTCAAAATGTTGTATGCATTTAAATTCCTTGATGTGCCCAGCCCTGAAATTTACAACACAGCAAAATCAAATGATGTAAAAATAAGTCTAACAATAGGATTTTTCAAATGTCACTAAAACAAACACAAACCCTGCACCAACTAAATTAAACCTTCCATAAATCCACTGCCCTTCTATCCACTAGAGAGCAAGGATAACTAACATGGTGCCCTCCAGAACTTGTTGACTACAATTCCCATCATCCCTGACCATTAGCCATGCTGGATGGGGCTGATGGGAGTTATAGTCCAACAACAGGGGGGCACCATCTTGGCTACCCTGCACTAGAGAAACAGACTAACTACATGGGAATCAGGTCCAAGGAGATCATAGCAGGTAGGTTAGGAAAGAATAATGGATTCTGGAAAATATTCATGGTAAGACTTGGGGAGGAAGCAAAGTACAAAAGGTGCAGTCACACTGGACAGCTATCTTCTCCTATGCCACCAACGAAGATCAGAATGAAGGCAAATCTGAAGACAAAGATGGCAAACTTAAGGAGCGTTCTTTGTTGATTTTAAAACTTTGCATGGTTTACAAAAGAAGAAGTAGAAAATAGGGTGGGTACAAGATAGCTGTTTATTCCGAAAGGAGTCCCATGTAACCAATTTACATACTGACAAAGACAGGGCATAAAATCCAACTAATCAAAACTGTAACAATCCTCAGATTCTCACCCATTTCATCCTATTACTTGCATTATGATAATGCAGCTTTGAGTGCCCTGCAAGACATTTTCCACTGTAAGAACAGGATGCTTACTTTACTCAGCGGATCACTGGCCTGATCCAGTAGGCTCTTCTCATGTTCTTATGTCCTGTGAGTGCTTTAGATGAATACATTCCAGTCTTTGTCTACAAGGTATGGAGCATCCCTGTATTTTACCTCAAGCTAACTAACTGTTCAACTTACTGTTCAACGTTAGAATCACTAAGTTCAAATCCCCCCCCCTTTTGCAATGAGGTGTGGAGAACTAAGACCGATGTTGGCTTTTCCGATATAGCTTTTGGAAGCCTAGTTTTGCATGCAGGATCTAATCTAGATTACCTGTGACTTCTACCTACTGGATAACTTGCATCTATTGAAGGATCTGGAAAGAATCAAGAGGGATTTTCCACTTCTGCTTACTACTACCTGCTTCTCTTGGTTTCTTTGCTCCGACTCTAGAACTGCCTCTGGGTGCAATGGCAGTCATCTATTTAACACACACCAGTTTGAAAATGTTTGTAACAAGCACTTTTTGTGGAGCCTTCTGGGCATAACACCTTGCTCCAGACAGTGAAGAGAAGCATTTGCCTAAAGATTTGTGAAATGTTCTGCTTACTTATTCTTTTTACAAGTTTTAGAACTATTTGCTTCCTTTATGTCTCGATGCCAAAGGGACCCAGATTTCCTTTAAAATAAACTCAATATTACTTTTTAATTGCATATTCTGCCTTGGGGTTTTTCGAGCAATTGTGCACTGACGCCATCCAGATATTATTCATGTATCCAGTCTGGTACAGTCTGGAAGTATCATGCACGCTAGACTGATATATAGAAAATATTAGGGTTTTTATTATATTTATTTTTTACACAAGAGGATTTTTGGAGGCTTTCCTGCTGCCTCTGAGATTTTCATTTTTAGGAAATTAGGTGGAAGGACAGAAAGGTCAGGGAGAAAATCCTGTTTCATCACCAACAACACTGCCACCGTCTTCTAAAGCACAGGGCATTTTCTAAGCTCTGACCAAGATTAACAGTTAAAATAGTCCCTGCCCACGAGATCACAATCTAATAAAGAGAAAGGGAGAAAGTAATGGAAAGGGGGAAGAAAGCAAACAAATTCAGGTCCCTGTGCTTGAAGCTACATAACATCAGCATCATGATCTAGTCAGGTGGGCCTTCCTGCATGTGCTTAGTCCTCTGTCAGCCCTCAGCCCTCTGGCTAATGCCAGAATCCAGCTCAGAGGTCCCAGGGAGACTGTTTGCTGGGGTCAAATGTTCTTTCTGGAAGGGTGGGGGAATCAAGCTCCCTGCTGCTGTTCCTTCTCTGGCCAATGGATGGCAGCCAGGCTAATATTCTTACCACTGATGTCCTTCCTGAGAGGAAGCCACCCATTAGCCCTTGGGCCCCTGCTGATGGCCAGGATGTCATGGATCCTTCAAAAACTGTGTTTTCAGATAACAGGCATTTCATCTCTTAGCACACCCACAGGAATAAAGCCTCAGTTTTGTGTTCTGTGTGTGCCCCTCTAGCAAAACAGAATTTTTGCATCTGCTTACAGTTGATGGCGATCAAGTTCTGAAACTGGATTAAATTAGTGGTTTAATCCAGTAACAAAGACGTACTCCAAACAAGTGTTGAACTGCCTATGGGAGCAGACAGGGGGAGCAAAACATGTCAATCAAGAATGCAGTTACCTTTTGCTAACTTAAAAAAAAGAGATGGGGGCTCTAAGACAACTGAGCAAGGAGAAAAGTGGCAGAGAATAGAAGCCACAGCCAATGCATAGAAAGGATGGGGCAGCGCATGTGTTGTCCTCTAGATTTTGTGAGGCTACATCTCCTCTGATCCTTGGCCACTGGCCATGCTGGCTGCAGCTGGTGGGGTCCAACAACGTCAGGAGGGAAGTATGTGGGTTACCACAGCTGTAAGGGGGCAAAATGCCAGTCCGTGTGACAAAATCGTGCAACCGTTTCCCTGCCTTCAATTTTCTTATCATTGTGATAGACATATGAAGTTGGCTATTAAAGAGAGATGCAGGGCTACTTACTGGAATTATTCAAGGCTAGCAGTTGGAATCCAAACTGGAATCACAGTTTCACAGTGCACTGTAGGCCTTCAAAGAAATACACTCTTTTGCAGCTCTTAAACTCTTCTTTAATGCTTAAACTAGAAACTGCTCTCCTCAAAACTTCCTCTATTTTTGGTCTGCATTCGCGCTCATTCCAAGGGTCTGGAGCCAAGCAAACAAGACATTTGCCTACTGTGTTCAATTTACTGGCATCTTTTGTGCTTGTCGAACTACCAACCCACTCCAGCATTTTGCTTACGTAAGTCGCAACAGCAGCCAAAAAATTCGGATCTAAGATTATTCCCCCCCTCACCAAGGGAGATCATGTCTGACATCAAATCAATAAAGCTAAAAATAATTTTTGACACATAGCATGGATAGATGGTAAAGGTAACTGATTCTGTATCTGAATGTGATGTTTGGAGAAAAATAAGACAATTGATTTTCTACTCCAACTTTTTTAAAAAAAAACACACAACCAAACTAACTTGATTGAACATTATTCCAATGGCACAGTTTCATTTGCTTTTTCCAAGAAAGCATCCACTGAGCATTCTTCATGGCAAGGAAGAAAATTATGTGGAGATTACTTTAGCACATTAAGGAACCAGAAATAATTTTTTAAAAAACTGGTTTTACATAAACATCACTGAGCAGAGAAGTATGCTTTACAGATGCACAGAACAACATAACAAATATTTAGAAACCTACCCATCACCAGCCTGTGGGATTGACAATTTAGAATTTCATATTCTTATAAATGTGTGAATTTAAATTCTTTTGTTTTGTTTCAGTCTTTTAGATTTCATTACCTTAAGTTTCTTAAGTGGGGATTAACTATAATTTGGAGATTTGATGATTCACCTTAAAGACTAGTAAAACAGGGACTTGTATGAATTCCCTCTCACCATACTAATCCAGTGATAGTTTTGATATTGCCATGGGCGCTATCACATCATAAAAAACCCCATCCGTTCTCCTAAGTCTTGAAAGAAAACTGCAAATGTCAGGCAGGCAATGACTCTCCTCAGCTGAAATTCTAAGAATCTGTGTAGCCCAGCTACAGAAAAACAGGACTGTCCAAAGATTGCACTGAATCTCTCTGCTGCCCCTTTAACTAGGTAAGGAGCTGGGCAGACCAGAAGTGGAAAAGAGGCAAGACATGGGAGGGGAAGACTCAAGGCAAGGCTGTCAGCAGAAGAAAGGGGAAGCTGCTGACACAACTCCAGCAGGTTCTTGGCAAAGGGAGTAGGAGTCTTGAGCCTGGGAGCACAGAAGGCACAACGAGGAAGGAAAGATCAGGTGGGTGCCTTTAGCACAAAAGAGGTGGTCTGAAGTAAAGGAAGGGTAAAGAGCAGGGCTTGGGGCTTCGGTGGCGAGCTAGGAGAGGGAAGAACTAGGCAAGAAACTTTGTCCCAGGCGGTTGGAGAGATGGGGGGGGGAGTGAGGTTTCAGCATTGACTGTAACCTATCTTTCAGATATTGTCCCAACCTTTTCCAGTTCTAATTATGATTTATCATGTGCTCGTATATAGTAGTGGAAAGTAGTTTTGATCACTAAAGTAGGAAAACATATATACAACTAAGGATTTTTATCTACAGTGCAAATATATTCTGTAAACTATCGTAAAAATATTGAGCACAGGCACAGATGCGTAGCAAGGTGAGGTAGTACCTGGTGGGGAAAATTTTTTGTCACCCCCCCCCCACACACACACACTGACGACTTGGGGTAGGCTTGGGAGTTGCAGGTGGGTGGCGCACTGAATATCACCTGCGGGCGCGTCGGCCACCCACGACCCCCAAGCCTCCCCCAAGCTGTCAAAATGAAGGCAAAGCGGCGCAGCTCCCCCCTTCCCCCAACGGCTCAGGGTAGTCTTGGGAGTCGCGGAGGTACAGTGAGCAAAATGTCACCCCCTCAGCGATGATACCCAGGGCGGTCCATCCCCCCACATCCCCTTCCCTATGCCTCTGCTTATGCAAACTGAAAAATACTGTTCTAAATTTGTGCTAAAAATGTCACTCTATTTATATGGCTGTTTTTAGTCTTTGTGTATTTTAAAGTAAAATTGTTGTGTAATTTTATCTTTTTTAAAGTCCCGTGGCCATCCAAATAAAATGTTATGTTTCTTTCCAGTTATAATTTTTTTAAGAAAGATTTTTCAACTATAAACTGAGTTCAGCCACCTCTGCAGGTCATTCACAAAGAAATAATGGATCACGTAAAACATATTAATATACTAAATGCATTGCTCTCCTCCAGAGATTCCACTTAACGGCAATTCAGAGAAGGAGCAGTCCACGCAGTAACAACTGGAAAGGGAGGAAAAGCTCTGCCTCTTGTTTTGGAAAAGCAATTTTCACAGCTTTCTCACCATGGCCAACTGTGCATCACAAGCTCACAAACTCTCAGTCGTGAGGGTGGGCAGAACATTGAGGCCACCTCTGAAACTTCTTTTGACATTGTAAATATTAAAGCATAAAGAAGTGGAGAAAAGAAATGACCAAGAACTAATCTAAACCAGACTTTCTCAACATGGAGCTCTACAGATGTTATAAGCTATATAGCCCCATCATACATCTGGAACATACCAGGTTGAAGAAGGCTGATCTAAACTGTATATCCACACTGATCTTTTTAACAGGCCAACTGGCATGGTCTAGAGCAGAGGTTTGCAAACTGTGATCCAAGATTCATTCAGGTGATCTGCAGCATGTCTGTAAAAATGCAATTAAAGATTATACAGAATCTAGCACAGCACATTCCAATTGCTACAATGGGCAGAAAAGTGGTCCATATTACTGGAAAGGTTTGGGAACCACTGGTCTAGAGACACACAATGTAGTTCTGTTAGTGAACCAGGTTTGACACTGCAAGCTGCCTGAGTGGGAGACTTTACCTGGGCAAGAGAGTAGCATCCACCGTAGTTAATGAACAAAACCATTCACCTCCTTTACAGACTGAGGCTTCATCCTATGCATGCTTACCTGGGAGTAAGCCCCATTAAATACAGTGGGATTTACTTCTAACTAAACCCACATGGGATTACAGTGCAGCCATCTTACATATTCTTGTAGAATGACTTAAATTGCTGCTGAAAGAAGTAATTATTTCCTCGGAGGATTAACATTTGTTAATATGGTCTCGGATGCAAAACCCTCATTTGCGTTCTCTCTTGAAACCACCCCATCCCTTAATATCCTTGAATAAGGGTGCTGCATTCTGCGTCATACTAGAGCAGATTGGATCAAAATGATTATTCTACAAAAGAACATTTCTGCCACACAATGGGAAAAGCAAAAGCAATTTAAGTTTCACGCATGCTTTCTGCCTAATTTGGTGTTGAGCAAACTACCTCCCAAGTGATGTTATTGCACTTAGAAATGTTATTAGCTACCATCTTCCAAACTGAATCTAACTGCCAGGTTCACATCAGCCTCGAAATCTTACTGACTTGGAGAAGATCTGCAAAGAGGAGTGGGACAAAATACGTCTGACCTCTATAATTGCCAACAAGGATTTTGCCACCAAGTACTAAGAACAGATCGTGAAGCCGAGGCTCCAATACTTTGGCCACCTCATGAGAAGAGAAGACTCACTGGAAAAGACCCTGATGTTGGGAAAGATGGAGGGCACAAGAAGAAGGGGACGACAGAGGACGAGATGGTTGGACAGTGTTCTCAAAGCTACCAGCATGAGTTTGACCAAACTGCGGGAGGCAGTGGAAGACAGGAGTGCCTGGCGTGCTCTGGTCCATGGGGGTCACGAAGAGTCGGACACGACTAAACGACAACTAAGTCATCTTTTGCAAAGGGAACAAATACTTATTTCACTCATTATAATGCACATCAATCTCTGACTTTTAACTAGTTGAGTGCTGCAGAACCACCTCATCTATTTTCTTTGTCCAGAATTAAGGAGTTTGTATAGCTTCGTCACGCTGGCCACGTGACCCGGAAGTGTCTCCGGACAGCGCTGGCTCCCGGCCTATAGAGTGAGATGAGCGCACAACCCTAGAGTCTGGCAAGACTGGCCCGTACCGGCAGGGGTACCTTTACCTTTATATGTAGACTATAGAGAGAGCTAACACAAACACTGCTCAAATTGAAAGTCCCCCCCCCCCCGATGGCGAAACAAGATGGGAGAGACATGCTTTTCTTTTCTGATTTTCAAGATCGGAACTCTTTCACCACATTGCCCTTGCCCTTTCCTTACCCATTTCACACAGTATACAACAAGGAGGCTGCAAATTATCAACCATTATTAGGGTACAAGGACCTGGCAGTGTGAGCCAGCCCTGATCGACACGTTGATGACTAACAACACATTCATCTCACAGTTGTACCTGTACTGACAACACTCTCAAATGTTCCGCTTTATGCATTAACAACTAACCTCCCCAAACTGCCTTGGCAAGAGATGGGCAGCCCATGAATCTTCCATTCAGCTTCCACAAGAATACACCATCTGGAGAGGCAACCTGAAGAAAGGACAAGGCACAGCATAATCCAGATACAAAGCAGTCTGTGGGAAATTCTATGCTTGCAGAGATTTTGAGGCTTCTCCTTTTGAAAAAAGCAATGGCCAGGGTTCTCCCAAGGACCCCTTCACATCTTCCATCAACCCTGACCATTGTCCATGTTGGCTGGGGCTCAGTTCAACAACATCTGGAGGGCACCAAGTTGGGGAAGATTCAGTTCAACAGCCTGTTTCCAAAAGCAACTAGCCAAATGGGTCTGGGAAGTCCACAAGAAGGGCCTGAAGGACATCAGCCCCTCCTGCTTTCTGCCACAATCCCACAACAAACGGCATTCAGGAGAATGCTACTTCTGAAATCCGGAGGTCCCAGCTAGCAATCATGGCTGATGGTAATCAGAAGGCTTTCCTTCCATACAGTTGTCTAATCTTTTAAATCCACCTAACCCCGTGACCGGGATGCAGGTGGTGCTGTGGGTTAAATCACAGAGCCTAGGACTTGCCTATCAGAATGTCGGCGGTTCGAATCCCCACGACGGGGTGAGCTCCCATTGCTCGGTCCCTGCTCCTGCCAACCTAGCAGTTCGAAAGCACGTCAAAGTGCAAGTAGATAAATAGGTACTGCTCTGGCGGGAAGGTAAATGGCGTTTCCGTGCGCTGCTCTTGTTTGCCAGAAGCGACGTACTCATGCTGGCCACATGACCTGGAAGTTGTACACTGGCTCCCTCATCCAATAAAGCAAGATGAGCGCCGCAACCCCAGAGTCGGCCACGACTGGACCTAATGGTCAGGGGTCCCTTTACCTTTACTTTAACCCCGTGACCATTGCCAACTCTTAAAACAAAGCCCTCCTAAAGCAGACCACCTTTTGTAGTTCAGCAACCTGCGTCCTACAATGGCTAACCATGTAAGCCCCCAAACAGGAGTTGAAGGCCATAGTCATCTCCTTCTGTTACTTCCCTGGAATTCTGTGGCATATAGCCTCTGAACAATGGTGCAAGTTCAAAAAGGTTTAAGCAGAGAACAGTATTTGGAATCTTCTAAAACTACTTAAGAGTACTTTGTAGGCCAACTAACCTCAGGCACTGGCCGCTGAGGTGGGGCGCAATAATTTGGTTTAAAAAAGCACCGCCTTCACAAGACATAACAAAGATCTTTTGCTTGGTGAAAGTCCAGGCATGTAGCAGTGGGGTTTTTTTGTTTTGTTTTTTTGTTTTGTTTTGTTTTGGTTTGGTTTTTTTGGTTCAAGAGGATTTGTTGTAGTCTGCACAGAAACCTGCTCCTATTTCTGTAGCCACAGCTCCCTGTTCCTCACAGCAGAAGCTGGCCAATTTTTGCAATCAATCATCTTCACAGGAGAATGCTGTGACTGCAGCATCGCTGTGCCCAGATGCTCACCACGTATTCCCACATGGTGGGTTGCTGTTGTTGTTTTTAAAAGCACAAGCAAGTACTGAAATCCACAAGGACTATCTTTGTTGTACACCACCGACTGCTATCAGAGGGGAACATCATTCCTTGCTTTTGACTGACAAACCTGCATCTATTATGACATCATCTGAAATTGGCACAACAGATTTCCACTTAAGATAAGGGAAACAAACAGATGACTCCAATGTTAGTTCTACTCTGAGAGACCCATTGAAGTTAATGGGCATAGCTAATTCAGGTGCATTGATTTCAGTGGGTCTATGCTGATTAGATCTAGCATCTGAATACAGCCAATGATGATCGCTTCGCAATGGCTGCCATAATGCATAGAGCAAAGTCAGTGTAACACTGCTCATGTGTCCAGTCAGTGCTGGATCAGATAAAGGTGCACTTAGTCAAAGATTTTCCCCCCTAACTGTATCCAGTCAAATGGGAGCTCCTACACAGACTGTAAAGGTGATGGTGATCCATTTAGTCCCTAGCAGCTGGCATTCAGATGTATACACCTCCATATGTGAAGTTCTATTTAATTTGACATTCTTCTTCTTCTTTTTACAAAGCCTTTGAGACAACTATCTTGAACTCGAACTCTGCTGTAATGTAATTATGTGGAACTTAAATAGCCACATATTCTTCCCATTACTTACCTATGTCTTGATTTCTCCCACTTTTGTCTACTCCAGTATAGCAGTTTGATATACTATTAAAAGATAATTCTATGGAAAAGAGAATCCCAACACCAGTTCACTGTTGGACCTCTGCAAATTGATCTGGATAGGTCACTACAGAAATAATTCCAACAGGAAAGAACCGAATCCTTGGAAAAACAGGGTCACTCTGTTACTACATTATTCGAGCTGGATAGAATTCAAGAAGTGCCCCGGAGGTCATGCGCTGCAAAGTCAAATGCTCCCAAGTTTGCTACGTAGGTCATTTGGCTTCGCTGAGAAGTTGGGAGATTAGCTGAAGAGTTGGTTTTTATTTGAGAAGGGATTAAATATGTTAAGGCAATTTTTCTGCAACAATGAATTAACTGTCCTGATCAGAGAGCTTAATTTTCTTTGAAAGGCAGCCAGATTAATGTACAGTGATTACAAGAAACTGGAGCCTGTCCAGCCCATGCCTAAAGAAATTAAGCAATGTCTCTTCATGTGTGCTTTGCTTTAAGAAAGGCATTTTAATTTATTGCAGCTATGTTAATTGTTACAATTAAAGGCACAACGTGTTTAGATATGCTTCTTTTTTTTCTTTGGTGATCACTCATAGCAGAGTAAGATTGTCTTCCATAAACACGGTTTCAACAATGAGTCCGTAAGTGATTGTGGAGGCCAATTCTGGATCCACACGTCCTTCCACAGTGGGGACATTGGTTTCCAGGCGGGAGTTGATAACGGTGTGGATTTGCCAAGCATGTCTTCCTCCTAGCATGTTTCTCCCTTGTGTCATGAGTTCAAGTGTCTTCAATGCCCATGACACCTTTGGTAAAGCCAGTTCTCCAACTGGAGTGTTCACAGGCCGGTGTTCCCCAGTTGTCAGTGTTTATACTACATTTTTTTAGATTTGCCTTGAGACAGTCTTTAAACCTCTTTTGTTGACCACCAGCATTATGCTTTCCATTTCTAAGTTCGGAATAGAGTAGTTGCTTTGGAAGATGATCATCAGGCATCCGCACAACATGACCAGTCCAACAAAGTTGATGTTGAAGAATCATTCTTCAACACTGGTGATCTTTGCTGCTTCCAGTACACTGGTATTAGTTCGCTTGTCTTCCCAAGTGATGTGTAAAAAATTTTGGAGACACCATTGCACCAGGAACTTAGATGCTTCTGCCCGCACACACATGTTTCTTTTGCTCTCTCTGATTTGCACAAAATTAGAAAACTACACAAGCAAACTTACATCAGCCTTTGTGCTTTTGCACACTCCTTGGGCAGGGACACTTTAAACAGAAAAAAACAAGGTGAATATGCAGCTATTTTTGTGCATGCCCCGTTGGTACTTAATTGGTCTAAGAGAATCAACACATTAGAAGGCAGGGACAAAGATAAAAGGGAATATCTACTGGTATGAACAGGAATTACAAAAGTTCCTCTGCATAGACAAATTCAAATAGGTATGCACTAGTCTAGTTTTAATCCGAATGGAAAAAATGTGAATTAGCAACTAAATAATGCTCAACAAGCCAATAGTTTCTTCTGTATTCCGAGTCCAGTAGTAAATCAAAATAATCCCATGCACCTTGGCAGCAAATCGTAGCCAGTGGGCATGGGATGTGTACATTTTCCTGTTTCAGTTTGAGATAAAGAGGAACTTCACTTCTGGCTATGCTCAGAAGCAAAATTTCCAGTTAAGCACTGCTTACTTCCACATTTTGCAAACCCCTTCTCCACTTGTTACTAAAGGCCTTTTTCCTCCCCTTGGAAATTGGGGAGGGGGCTGGTAGGCGAAAGGAGTATTCCAACTATGTTTTATTAGCATTCCTTAATAATACTAACCTCTCCAGGAAAAAAGAAAAAACACACTATTTTCCCCCTAGTGCTCTTGGAAAACTGCAAAACCTAAAATGAAGGTTTTCAAGGTTAGCTGAGGGGTGTTTGCTCATCACTACACCAAAGATCAGAGTATACAGCATTTATGCCACTTGAGGTTAAGAGTAGCTTATCAAACTCAGGAGTAAATGAAATGAAAAAAAGAATAATTTAACAACTCTGCAACGTAATTACTTCATCAGTTATTTTAATTGACATACCCTGACAGCACTTACATTTGCTCATTTAGCAATCACCTTCTGAACCAGAGTCACTAAAATCTATTAGTCTTTAAGTGCAGTGATTCCAGACTATACAGTATAAATTGTGCTGATGACCCTTATTGTAAGTTACAAGAGTTTTAAAAGGAACCTAAGCGTAAAGGGAAATGTATGATACCCATTAGACAACCTACTTAACAAGCCAAGTTGGAAACGTGTTTGCATACAAGAGAGGAACCACTTTGTGGTTTGTTTTTAATATATAAAGAATGCTTCTCTTTAATACATTTAGAAAAGTTTGGAGAAACTGAAAGGGTTATCACACTGTTATGATGGATACAACTGCCCCATCAAATAAAAAAAAATGCAAGTCTCATCTTCTGGGCAATAATCCAGATTCGATGTTCAAATCAAATAAAGTGGAATAGTAATAAAAGCAATTATACTTTTGAGTATTAATCAAAGGGTATTTTTCACAGAGGCATGCCACATAAATATGGGCCACGATCCAAAGTGCTACTTAGTGTATACCTAAGGCACTTCTATGCACACACCCAAAGATGCAGTTGATTCCTCCATTTGGCTGCAGCTTTTTACACCACTGAATGCCACTCTGTGCCGCATTGAGGAACAGCTTTTGGGGGACAAAAGGACTGCAGTGGAGATGTGAGATAGGATCTACAATGTCTTCTGAATTCCTGCCAAATACCAAAAAAAAGGGCTGTCTTTTTCGATCACAAATGCTGTTTTCGTTATTAAAACATTACTGCAAATAAACAGCATTGGAGAAGAAAACATCAACATCAACAACAACCCAGGATGAAAAGACACCCTGTTGCAGGTACATGGAAACAAATGATACTGAAATAAAACATGGCGATATGCACATCTTTATTAGTATGTCCATGGTAAAATAGTAAAAGTGCCTAATGGTTGCACTGTAGTTATACTCAATCCAGATAAACAAAAAACAATTTGCCAACCACCAAATTCCATGCACTATAACAACAAGCTTCAGACATACAACTGGAAGACTGCTGGAAGTAAAAAACAGTTAATGGCATGTAACTATTTCTGTTACAACAAAAACAATGAAGTGTCTTGCAGCACTTTATAGAAAAGTGATTTTCTTTATTATGGTATCAGCTTTTGTGAAATTTCACCAGCTGTTGTATGATCATTTTTGTTAATTTATTATTACATTTATATCCCTCCCTTTCTCTCAAAGGAGCCCAGGGCAGCGAACCACACGGGACACAGCAATAAAAACATCTTAAAACGTATTAAAAACAGATTTGAAAATCTTAAAGCTATTTAAAAAATAATAATTCCAGTATGGCTGCAGAATGGGAATTGGTTCAACTAAAAGGCTTTTTGGAAGACAAAGCTCTTTGGTGGGGTCAACAGAAACAGCACATGTCTAACTGTCAAGAGGAGGCAATTCCCAAAAGAAGGAGCCACAACACTAAAACCCTAATGCCTACATTGTTCAGAATGGACTGCCTGGCAAGACGGCATCATCCAAGAGTACTCACAATTCTTGTGCCACAACTCTCTCCATCACCTTTCCCGGAAAAATGGTATTTGTGGCTGAGCAACAACATCCCCACGCCCCCACACAAAACAGAATATGCCATTGTTCTGAAGATACAGTTCAGGGATGTCTCCAGCTCTTCCATACCCTAAAGATCCAGAGGGCTGCTGAGAGCCCTGCCAAACCGGGCATTGGCATTGCCTGATTTATTCATGCAGCTGAATGTGGTAGTAGTCTCAAGGCAGTAGAATGGCCCAGGTCTAAGTCACCACATGAAGAAGAAGAGTTTGGATTTGATATCCCGCTTTATCACTACCCTAAGGAGTCTCAAAGGGGCTAACATTCTCCTTTCCCTTCCTCCCCCACAACAAACACTCTGTGAGGTGAGTGGGGCTGAGAGACTTCAAAGAAGTGTGGCTAGCCCAAGGTCACACAGCAGCTGCATGTGGAGGAGCGGAGACGCGAACCCAGTTCCCCAGATTACGAGTCTACCGCTCTTAACCACTACACCACACTGGCTCTCTGGAACTGGCATAGAAGCATAGAATTGTAGAACTGGAAGGGTAGTCTAATCCAACCCTCTGCAATGCAGGAATATTTTGCCCAATGTGGGGTTCAAACCCACAACCCTGAGAATGAGAATCTCAGGCTCTACTGACTGAGCTATTCAAGCATGGTGGGCAAATGCTGATGCTAATCACCAGCACCCCCTGTTATTTTCAATATTCAGTTCAGTGCTGAGAAGGGAAGCACCAGGCAAAGCTGCAGTCCCCTCCTTGATTTTTCCAGTCTCTGAACCCGACTGCGTTAGGATTCAGTGGCATTCTGAGTAAAGGAAGCCACTGTGTCACCCAGTCTTCTGATTTTCTCTACTCCAGGCTGTCTGGACAAGCTTACTTTGGGTTGCCACTGAGAGAAGGTCCGGCGGGGTTGCCCAAGTTGCCCTCAAACCTGATGCTGGAACAGGAGCCTGAATAGTACTTTTGCACCAGTTAAGAAATAATTATATTTATGAAAATTTCTCATGCAAGTCCTCCCCTTCACTTCCTTTGGCTGCTGCTCTAAATCTTTTGCAGCGAAAGGCTTCTGAAAATTAGAAATTCAGAGTGGGCTGAATTATATTGCTGTTTTTATACCCGCAACACCTGCTCCTGGAATACATAGAAAGCAGCCCTTTGAAAAAGAACTCACATTTCATTCATTATCTATGGGAAGGAGGGAGAAACCTCTCCACTTACACGTGAAAGATTAAGAGGCAGCCAGTCCCTCCATCCCCTAAAGAGGAAGCTGTGATTTCTGTAACCAATTGTGTTTTAAATTTGATTAACAATTAGAAAGGTGTTTTTTTGGGGGGGGGGATGCTATTGGAATGCTGCTTGGGTTCATATAAGGTTTCACTGTCCATTTGCTTTCCCCAGAAAAGAACTGAAAAAGATAAAACGAACTAAATCTCGAAGAATTAACATATAATGTACGGAAATAAAGAAACAGTAAAGAAGAGAAGGCCCAGCATCCCAGCTTCTTCACCTTCTCAACTGCAAAGAGGCAAAATCTAGTCAAATTCACACACACACAAACACACACACGAAGGGGAAGTCTGCATTATCAGTTCATACATTCATATGAAATAATGTCTTTATTGACTACTTAACAATCCAACATTATTTTTTTCTGAATCAGTTACTGATCTTTAAGCTTTGCGTTTGGATTTACCTCTCAGCGAATGCTTTTCTTTTGACACATCTCGCAATGTAACAAACATTTTCAATTAAACTCAGCTGGAAAAGTCACAGCTTTGTGGAACTGCCTAAACTTCTGAAACCGATGCTATTATTTCCAGTTTTTTAAAAAACACTTGAATGGCCACAAATAGGCATAAGTAATCGCAGTGGAATATAGTGCTTCAGAACAAAGAAATACCATTAAAATATTTTACGGTTTAGTTTATTTCCATCCCGTTTCAAATTGTGTTCGTTGCTGCCCTAACACTTGACCCGGAAGCTGCAGCTAGGGCAGAATGCTGCAGCACGATTGCTGACAGGAGTGAGGCCTTGTCAGCATATAACACCTGTGGTCAGAGATCTGCACTGGCTGCTGATTTGCAAGTTCAAGGTGTTACTATTAGTATATAAAGCCCATAATAACTTGGGAGCAGTTTACCTATGAGATCACCTTACCCTACATGTGCCCACTCAACTGCTTCAATCGGTGGAATTGGCACGACTACAGGTATCCCCTAATACCCATTCCATACTCAATCATTTAGAGTGGCGGCGCCTACACTTTGGAACTGCCTGCCTAGTGAGATCAAGCAGCACCTTCAGTGTACCTTTCTTTGGTGCCTGATAAAAACAAGCCTACCCAGACGCTTGGGAAGTTGAGGTGAATTTAAATCTGTTTTAGTATTTTAACTTCTGTATGTTTAAAAGTTATTCAAGCCTCTTCGCCACAGCAAGGCAGTGATCCCATAGACTGCAAGATCAAACCTCTCCATTCTTAAGGAAATCAGCCCTGAGTGCACACTGGAAGGACAGATCCTGAAGCTGAGGCTCCAATGCTTTGGCCACCTCATGAGAAGAGAAGACTCCCTGGAAAAGACCCTGATGTTGGGAAAGATGGAGGGCACAAGGAGAAGGGGACAGCAGAGGACGAGATGGTTGGACAGTGTTCTCGAAGCTACCAGCATGAGTTTGACCAAACTGCAGGAGGCAGTGATAGACAGGAGTGCCTGGCGAGCTCTGGTCCATGGGGTCACGAAGAGTCGGACACGACTAAACGATTAAACAACAACAACATGTTTAAAAGTAGGGTTGTGTTTTTCTTTCTCTTGATTTTACTGTTTTATCTTTTGTAAACTGCTTTGAGGTTTTGTTTTTTTAAAACAATCAAGCGGTGTATAATTTTTATGAAATAAATCAAATATTGCCTCAGAAAAAGAATTTGACAGGAAACCGAGGTGGGTAGAGACACAAATAGGATGGAACTGAGACAAGTCATGGTAGAAGATATTCAGCAAAAGGTGGCTCTCCCACTCACACCCCTTGCATGACATCCCCTTGAAAAGTCAATCCTGAGAGTTGGGAGACCATCTTGAATGGGATGACAGGAGCTCTCAAAGAAGGTGCTTCTGCTCTATTTTTTTTGTCCACCTTTCCCCATGCAGTTCTCCATGCTTCAGTCCACCCTATTCAGGAATTCTCCCCCATCCTTCAGAGAGACCTTGGTGGAGCCCTGGGGGAGGGCAGCCGAGGGGGGAGGGACTTTGGGGGAGGGCACATGGCAGGATGGACACCTTCCACAGATGTTTTTCTGGCTCAAATGCCAAAATATTTGGCTCATTTTCAAGTCCACTGGTCAAGTTTCCAGTTAGCTGAGTGATGAAGAAAAGTATAGGTGACAACTTTTAAGACACAGAAAACCATTATTTTACACCACACTTACTTCTCTGATGAATCGGAACATCTCCCAGCAATCTCCAAATCCCTTATGATGTCTGAACTTGAGCTGAAAAGTAAAACAAAATTTAACCTTAACGAGCAGTGTAGTACTTTTTAGATATTCCAATCAAGTAGGCAAAGAAGCCATGCTACAAACAGAAAGAAAGATGAAAACAATGATTATATCAGAATGTGGATCCAGCATCAACAAAATGATCACAAACCGAGCTACTGTCCTAAGGCACTTTCAGTTTCTTCCAGATTTGCAGATCTATTTGTACTCTGCATACAAGCCATTGAGTTACAGAGTGTTGGACAAGGACTGCGAAGATCAGAGTACAAATCCATGTTCAGCCATGAAACTCACTGGGTGATCTTGGGCCAACAATTATTTTCAAGCATAACCTACGGTACAGGATTGGTTTGAGGATAACATGGAGCACGTGTTGCGAGGAGAGATGAAAACCATGTATGCTGCTTTGAGTTCCTTGGCGAAAGTGCAGGGCATGAATAAATTCCACCTCCACCCTTCCTTTCCCATTAGTCACCCAAATGCATTGGGGAGTGGGATCTCCGATCTCTTCTAATAAACTTGAAATTTTGGGGTTCATATATTCACAGCTGCCAATGCAGATGCATTCAGATGAGGATTGTTCAGCAACTGAACAATCCATGATGGAGTGAAGATTCCAGAAGATGCATTCTCCTAGGAGACCTAGAGTTTAATAGGTCCTGGGCCAACACATAGTCAGCTTGCCCAAAAGAGGTGGCTTCAGAACTGGTAAGAGTCTCCCCAAGCTCTATATTTGGCTCCAATACCCAACTGCTGTTCAATAGGCAAGGTTAGCCAGGCATCTTTTTCAGAAGGCATGGTTTCTTACAATGCAGAAAATGAACACCTGGTTAGAAACTGAAGATTGGTGCCATCTGACAGAAGTCATGCAGAGTTTGCTGGGTGATGCACAAGTGAAAAAACTATCCAACATTCAGAGCAATAAGAAGAAACTATGTTTCGTAATTCCAACAGTTGAAGCTTTTGGCCCACAGTCACATGGGAATTTATCCTAGGGGGCTTCCTTGGCTGTTGGTTGGGTGGAGGTGCTGGTGAGTGCAACTTTTGGAAAGGGCAGCCAAAAATTGTACATCCCTTAAGAAAAGTATGGATTCACTTCAGACATGCACTCTGAACTAAAATAGCCAAAGATTGTGGTATTAACATTTATACCATTACATAGGCTTAGTAAAAGTGTAAAAACAAACAAACCACACAACCCCAAACCAAACCATGTGAAGGGGAAAAGGAGACATCTACATACAATACCCTTAAAGGTTTTTTGCTCAGCATGTCTCCCCTGCATCATTTGTATAACCTAATGGAAATATGTAAGCATACCACAGTTAAAGGTAAAGGTACCCCTGCCGGTACGGGCCAGTCTTGACAGACTCTAGGGTTGTGCGCTCATCTCACTCTAGAGGCCGGGAGCCAGCGCTGTCCGAAGACACTTCCGGGTCACGTGGCCAGTGTGACGAAGCTGCTCTGGTGAGCCAGAGCCGCACACAGAAACGCCATTTACCTTCCCGCTATAAAGCAGTACCTATTTATCTACTTGCACTTAAGGGTGCTTTCGAACTGCTAGGTTGGCAGGCGCTGGGACCGAGCAATGGGAGCGCACCCCGCCGCGGGGATTCGAACCTCATTAAGGAATCAATGTGATATCAGATCTAGAGCTGTTGCAATGCAATTCATTGCAGGGGGGAAATCTAGCTTCCATGTGGAGCAAAAGGTATGCAAAGATCCTTGGCAGCATCCACAATTTCCAAATTTGAACCGCATCCATCTAAAGCATTCATATAAAGCTGGGAGGGCTTATAACCTGAGCTTCAGAAACCTGAAATGGTAGGCAAAAGCTTCCAAGCAAGCACTCAGAATGAAACGCTCCATTCCCCTTTTTCTTTGGCGTGCATATCTAATAATTAATTTGCCTTTAAAAATAAACACAGCTAAAATTTACAAAGCTTTTGAGAATATGTAATATGTTCCAGAAAATCCTACAAACTGGCAGCATATTCATATGGACATTTGCAATAGAATATCTAAAACTGCATGAAAACTTTAATTTATCATTTGTCCAGGTGGGGATACAGGAGTATCACACACAGGTGCAGAAATGGACTGTGCCTTTCTCAGGGCATTCTGCCTGCAGCAATATACTTTTAAATCTAACTATCCAAGCAGAAGAAAGAGCTAAGTTGCCTCTTCTGATCCAAACTCTTCCTGCTCTGACACAGCAGGCCACTGTGACAGAATCCACAACAATGGCCAGAGAAAAAAAGGTATCACTTTTAAAAACTGATGTTAAACTTTTGAGTCCTCAGGTGTGGAGACTGATATTAGGAATAAGTTGCATACTTTTGATAGAAGACCAGCAATTTCGCATATGACTTCTTTAAGAACCCTTGGGTGGATGCCATTCAGACTGTGCGATTTGTCAGTTTTAATGTATAGTAGGCCTAGAACTGAGGGACGCGGGTGGCGCTGTGGGTAAAAGCCTCAGCGCCTAGGGCTTGCCGATCGAAAGGTCGGCGGTTCGAATCCCCGCGGCGGGGTGCGCTCCCGTTGTTCGGTCCCAGCGCCTGCCAACCTAGCAGTTCGAAAGCACCCCCGGGTGCAAGTAGATAAATAGGGACCGCTTACTAGCGGGAAGGTAAACGGCGTTTCCGTGTGCGGCTCTGGCTCGCCAGAGCAGCGATGTCACGCTGGCCACGTGACCCGGAAGTGTCTCCAGACAGCGCTGGCCCCTGGCCTCTTGAGTGAGATGGGCGCACAACCCTAGAGTCTGTCAAGACTGGCCCGTATGGGCAGGGGTACCTTTACCTTTACCTTTTAGGCCTAGAACTTGTCGCCACTATTTGTCTCAGTTTCTCAGACTCCCTTACTGCACAAGTTAGTTCAGGCACAGGGATCTGTCCATTATTTTCCACTGTGAATACAGATGCAAATAATCAATTCAGTTCCTTACTCCTCCTTTGGAACGTCTTTAGACTCCCTTATCGTTCAAAGGTCCAACGGCTTCCCAAGCCTATTAATGCATTGTATGTTGTTGGCCTTTATATATTTAACAATGTGCTCCTCAAACTGTTAGCATCTGTTATTGACTGCTTGATTTTTCCATGTGTAAAAAGTAATGCATATGTTTAAGTTAAACGCCCATGTTTCAGTGTAGCACAACAAATCATAGTAGCTAAGACTAGAATTATGTTCAAATAAATAAGCTGCATATTTACAGTGACAACTCACTCATGGAACAGAGGGGAAATGAATTGGATTGGTACTGTCCAATAAATTCAAATAGTAATCTGGAGCTGGTTAAGCAACAGAGGAAGCTATTGCATTCTTGAAAGAATGCTTAATTTGCCATGTCCTCAAACTCCCGTCACAAGGGAGCATACATAAAACGAAGGGCAGGAGATAATAGCTGTTCCTATCTCAGCTCCACACAAATAAGGTTACTTAAGGTCTTCATGTATTTCTGGCAGACCGATTGAAGCAGAAATGAAAAATGTGGGTTGCTTTAAAAGTTCGGTTAAAAGTGATGGAACTGGATGGCCCCATCGGGTGGGTAACTGCAAATACTTTCAGATGCCTTATTCAGGTGTATTTTGCAAGCTGTTCAGCTAGAGGACAACTGAGAGACAGTCCTGCTGACAAGATGGGACTAGAAAGCATATTGGTCTGGGTCAGTATAAACTAGTATCCTTCCAAATTTATGCGTTAAGGTGAACAGGTAAAACGTCAAGTTTACAAAGCTTTGATAAAGAGAGTAAATTAACTTTCTATCTGCCCATCCATGTTGGAAAGGTACTGACCATTCTGGAGTGGCTTATGGAATGAGATTAAGGAATTCAATACATACAGTTACTGTCATAAACCCCCACTGTTTCCATTACATAGGGCTGGAAAGGAATTCTAGTCTGGGATACATGGCCTCCGGACTTGTTTTATAATATCATTGTGCACACCCAACTCTCACATTTTGTTGCCATTTAGGATGGGAGCGCTACAAATCCAACCCCGACTCCAATTTCAGAAATAAAAATGGCCAAAAGCTGTGCCATCCAACCACCTGTGTCATTCAGTGCAGCATGCCTGGATGCATTCAATAAGCAGCATGCTTTTTTGATGGCTGTGCCTCTTGAGAATATGTTTGTGACTAGAATCGGTTCCAGCTGACTAATGCCTGGAAAGCCAGAGTGATGCAGTCGTTCGTTTAGCTTATATCTATGGGTTGATTCACTCATCGCAAAGGGAAAAGGTTTACCGGTCCTCCTTGCTGCATCAAAAGCCTGCCTACATTTGTAAAATCATAAGCACCAGTCAGAGTCATTCCCTGTAAAATATCCGAAGGTAACTGGGCAACTGCGGCTTAAGATGTGCATGAGAGAGGTCAGCAAAGATGGGACTGATGTGCCCGATTTGCAGCTTCATACATGGGCTGGATTAGTCCCAAAACAACATCCAAACTGAGCGACTCATGGGTTTGGGCAGGAGACACCCACGTCACGAAGTTCACTAAGTGACTCTGGGTGTGGCACCAACCCTCAGTCTTGATGTATGTCTCTGCCTGCCCCTGATTTAACCCTTCATGTGTTCAGGATAATGCCTGAACAAGGCTAGGGAAAAATCTAGTTCAGAATTTGTTTTTCCTAGAAGCTAACAACTTTTAAAGCCCTGGAAGTTTTTGACATGTGTAGAATTCACCGCCATAAAACTGGGAATAACACCAAAAACAGATTATAGCAGTTTAGGTGCTACAAACTCCAGGTCCTTTCCGAAAAAAGAAGAAAGAGCATTTATTCTTCAAGGACATGTTTTTAAAAACAATGGTCACACCCAAGACACACTGCGGTTCCCTCTTTCAACAGAAAGTCAAGCAAAAATGGGTTTGAGATAAAAATACCTTTTTGCTGCCCTCTCTCTTCTCCCTTCAGAATGACGTTTCTTAGGGCTTTGCCTCTGACCTTGGCTGGCAGCAACCTATATAGATAAATCTGTCTAATAGCCCTGCTGACACATAGAGACAGCTTGCAATTTATGAGAAGCTGGATTAACTTGTTCATAAATGACCTGGAGTAAGGTGTGTGGTAGCAAAGTTTGCTAATGAAACGAAATTGTTCAGGGTCATTAAAACAAAAAGATTGCGAAGAGTCTCCTCCAAATTGATTAAATGGGTGTTCAAATGGCAAATACAGTTGAATGTAAACAAGTGTTAAGCAATGCATGTTGGGGCAAAAAAAAAAAAAAGAATCTTATTTTCAGTTTAATGCTCACAGAGTCTGAACTGGTGGTGACACACCAGGAATATGACCTTGGGGATAGGTCAGTGGAGGTATTGACCCAGCGTATGGCAGCTGTGAAAAAGGCATATTCTATACCAGGGGTCATTAAGAAAGGAACTGAAAATAAAACTGATGATATCATAACGCCTTTATAAAAATCTGTGGTGTGGCCACATTTGGAATAGTGAGTATGATTCTGGTCACCTTGCTTCAAAAATATATTGTAGAGTTAGAAAAGGTCCGGAAAAGAGCAACCAAAACAATCAAGGGTATGGAGCCTATGAGAAAGGTTATAGCATTTGGGACTTTTTTTTTAGTTTAGAGAAAAGATGAGCCAAGAGGTAAATCTTGTAAATTTGTAAAATTATGCATGGCTTGGAGAAAAGTTTTCACCTGCTCACTAGAACATTTGACATCCAACTAAGATGTCGGAAGATTTCAGACAGGTAGGACAACTTCTTCACACGGTGTATAATTGGAACTTGCTCCCACCAGAGGCAGCGACGGCCGCCAACTTTAAAAGAGGATTAGACAAATTAATGAAGAGCAAAGCCATGAATGGCTACCAGACACAACGGTCATGTTCTACCTCCACTGTCAGAGGCAGTATGCCTATGAAGACCAGATGCTGGGAGTGGCAGGTGGGCAGAGTGCTGTTGCGTCCATGTTCTGCTTGAGGGCTTCTTCCCACAGGTACCTGTTTGGTCACTGTGAGAACAGGGTGTTTGACTGCTTCAGCAGGCTCTTCCAATGTTCTTCTATTCACGAGATAAAGGTTTTCTTAAAAAAAAAAAAAAAACACTTCCACCTGATTATCTCAGGCATGACTAAGACTGCAAAATTAATCGGAGTACAGCTGGAAATTTTCACATGGATTCTTTTAAAACCGAAATGGCAAGCGTTAACAACCTGTATCCTGAAGTGAAGACCTGAAGCAGGTAGATAAGATAAATGAGCCATGATTTTTGACAACGGGAGCAAGGATACAGTTTAGGAGGCAATTTATTAACTGCTAGGGTTTTGGTTTTTTTTTAAATGAAAGGCTGGTTCAAATAACCAGCTACTTTTAAAAACTAGCTTTTAAAAATATTTAATTATCTATCCACTACATACTTCTAATCATGTGTGTGTGTGTGTGTGTGTGTGTGTGTGTGTGTGTGTGTATATATATTGTGTGTGTGTGTTTTCTCTCACACACAAACACCTCTCTAAAAAAATTATAAATCTGTGTCCTATATTGGAAATACAATTGCCTATTTTGTCTTGTCAGCAGATACAGTAGATGTAATTTTGACCTCAACTGCAGAAACCTAGATTAAATTTCACACTCATCACTTAAAAACAGATTATTTAAGACATCCCAGCCCCATCTATATAATAGCTATAAAAAAGATGCCATTTTTTTACACCACTAATAAAAGTTCTTTTCTGTCAGATACCTTCTATAGATCAAAGGATTATCTCTCCCATACATTTCATTTCCTAGAATTGCTTCAACTCTCAATAAATATCTTCTATATTTAAAAAATGCTAGGTGATTCAAAGTTAATCAAATACACGAAGAACACATAACTGTCTTTGCTATCTAATACTTCATGAAAGTTTTAACATTCTATAAAAAGAATCCTGGGATTTGAACAATTTTCAGCTTCTCACATGTCAGAAAGTGATAGTACCCAATTTTCAATTAAGTTGAGAAGCCTAAGGAATCTATCATTACCAACTTTTTTGAAATCTTATTTCCAATTATACTTCTCTTACAAAAAAAATTTTTTAAACAGCAAGCCTAGGTAGAGCGTACTTGCTATTTTTAAGCAGCAGATTTTTATGACTGGCTGTAGCAACGTCTCTCAGCAAGACAAAGGAAGGATTTCAACATTGTGCTCTTCTGATTGTTCCATCAGGACAAGCACTTGAGCTAGTGCGCTGGGTTAATTGAACCAGGGCCCAATGGTGTTGACTGGCCATCAAAAGTCATATTGCAAACTTGTGATTTCTGTTTGCATTTACACTAACTTCTCATTTCTCCATTAGATTTAAATCCTGTCATGCCACCCCCAAAGAAACCTCAGTGTTGCTTACAACATACGAAGAAAAACGTATAGCGATAAATTATCCACAATAAGATTGAGGGCACAAGGAGAAGGGGACGACAGAGGACAAGATGGTTGGACAGTGTTCTCGAAGCTACCAGCATGAGTTTGACCAAACTGCGGGAGGCAGTGGAAGACAGGAGTGCCTGACGTACTCTGGTCCATGGCGTCACAAAGAATCGGACATGACTAAATGACTAAACAACAACAAAGATTGCTACCAAACAGAAGATCCTGAAAACAGCCTATTCAGTTCTGCCAAGAGTGGCTAAAGTCACCCTCTCCCTTCTTGATCTCATTAAGCGGCCAGATTACCCTTCACCCCAGGGCACCATTCTCTTCAATTCTCCCTCACCTTCAGTATTATTATAATTAATAAGATAAATCAACTGTGGTTTAGTGTTGCACCCACATGCATTCAATGTGGCACTGGAGTGCTCACCAAAAAAGCACTTTCTCCAGAGCAGCCAACATTTATTTATATATTTTAAAGCATTTATATACCACTTAATATTTTCAAAATCTCTAAGCAGTATACAATAGAAAAACAACCAGCATCACTGAAAACAAGATGCATCCTAAAACCAATAAAACAGCAAGATAAAAACATAGATACAGATCCAAAAATCTCTGGGGGAGATTTTTAGTACTAGTCACTACTCCCCCCCCCCCCAATTAAATAGACTCCATGTTGATGTGATTCTCGAATGTGTTTTTTAAAAAACCATCTCACGAATCCACAGTTTTTGTCAAAGAACTGTGAGGTGAGCCGTCAAGAAGTTCAGTCTCCATTGCTCGTGCTAAAAAGTTCGCTCTGAAACTGTCCGCAGAGTTTAAGAATTTATGTAATTCAGTGTCTTGGCAGATGTTTATGGGGAATCACAGTAATCCTGGTAAATGAAATGTATCCGAGAAGAGCTAATGAAGTTTATAACTGAGTTCTTAGCTTAGTACATAATGTCTTAATTTGTGAGAGGGTGAGAGGCTTGTATGACTGCTTGAAACGGGAATTCCTTACGCAAACCCGTATCTGAAGACGTGTGCATGCACACAAAAGCTTATACCCAGAATAAACTTAGTTGGTCTCTAAGGTGCTACTGGACTATTTTTTAATTTTTAATTTCCATTTCACCTGGTTGATATTTTCAACCAATTTTATTTGGTCCACAGCACCGTTCTTCAGTCAAAGCAAAACTTAAAATGAGGCACAAACTTTCAGCACCAAATGACCTAATAGCAAGACTATTTTCTCTATAGGAAGCACTAATGGTGCAATGCTATGCCTCTGTGAACTCCATTATACCCATTAACAAGTAACGATTGCAAGCTTTTAAAACTAAGCCACTGAACACCCAATCCACAAATTATTATTATTATTACTATTATAAGAATGAAAAGAGCAAAATGTTTTGCAAGACAAACATTTGCCATCATGATGAGCTTTGCTGCTTTGCTTTCTGGGAATTCTAGAAATTCTGCAAGAAATACTGCAAGTATGCAAGCTCCTCTTCGCCCAAATAACCAGCGATAAATATTCTGACAAGAATGACTTGACAAAAAAAATAAGGAGGCTTCTTATCAATGAGAATAGTGCGGTCAGCTTAGAGTTAGACACTTTCAGTTAAATCCTTGGCCATCTGTCAGGCATTTAGCTGTGATTCCTGCAATGCAGCGGGTTAGACTAGATTATTCTTGGGATCCTGTCCAACTCTACAGTTGAAACTTTTGGCCTTCCAGATGTTGCTGAACTACAACTCTCATAATCTCTTGGCATTGGCCATTCTTGCTGAGACTGATTGGAGTTGTAATTCAGCAATTCATGAACAAGAATCACATGTCCCAATTCGAACCATGGGAAGAGTCCACTTTCTACATCCCTCTATTGGGAAAACCGTAATATTCTCTACTTTCCTTTCTTAAACCAGTTACTGAGCCATAAGTCTCATTGTTTAATTGACACTGAAATGGAGAATGTCTATGTGTATTGCTGAAAGGGTTTAACTGGAAGATTCCATTGAATCTAAAGAGAAGCAAGAAGAGCTCTCTGAGCTCCTTGACAGGTTGTTAATTAACTGTTATTGTTCTCTGGTAGCTCTGAGGAGGTGTTTAACTTTAGATGACATGGGAGGCCACTGAATTGCAAATTCGCCATCTTGGAAGGGTGGTGGCTGGAGACTTTGTTCCTAGATTCCATGGAAGTAGGGTGTAAATAATGAAGCACTTCAGGAACACACAGCCTCAGACTGTAATGGGGGCGAGAATCATAGAATCTTATTGTTGGAAGGGACCCAAGGGTCATCTAGTCCAACCCCCTGAAATGCAGGAATCTGAGAGAGACAGAATTTTGATCTGGATTTTGATCCTGATTCTGATGCTGAGCCTATGCTGCCCTAAGCCTATTGTTATGGAACTGTTTGGATGTATCATTTCCTTTTTTCTGTTTTGAAGAAAGTTCTGCAAGTAAAGTTTTGAATAATATCTAATAGGTCTGGACAATGTTTCATTCCAAAAATGTTTCATTCCACTCTACAGTTATGTGATTCCACCTCTGTTTTGTACTATATTCTTGCATTTTCAGGATTTTCAAGCCCATTAAGTGTATTTCTAAGGACTACTGGTTTTCCTACTATGCCAATTGGAGGTGTAAGTGACCAAGACATTATACAAAAACGTAACTGCACAATGTACACCCCTAGCAGCCCTCCTCGCACGCGGCACATCAAAACAGAAATTCCCGAAGACCCTGTCTAGTCTCCACAACAATGCCAAAGAGAGTTTCTTTCTTATACTTAAAAGCCTTACAAGTAGTGATGTTTCAGGATTTAAATATAATATTCCAACTCTAAATATTCTCACCCAGCAGAGCTATAATGGCCCTAAATGGCACTTTTTATGTCGGCTGCTGCTGAGGTGGTCCTGTTGCTTGTCTGCCGAAAAAGGCAGCTGACACCACTCTCAAGAGCACCACTGAGCTTGGATTTTGGTCACTGCATTTGGCTGACCCCACAAACATCCCTCCACCCCACCAGCTGTAACACGTCCCTTGGCAAGACGAGGCAAGCAGATTTAATATTGCAAAACCAATGCTGTCAACAACTCCATGTTTTTACTTAATAGGACCACTTCTGCCTAACCAGGCAGTGGATAAAAATCCATGTTTTTCTTATATAGAAACAATTGGATTAATACATTTTAAATATATATATATTTAATGGATTTTGGGTTAGATCCAAAGTGCATCTTCAGCCCTTGATCATAAAAGGTTTATTTTACACTTGCAACTAGAGGTTTGTATGAGAAAGGCAAAACTAGTCCAAAGGTGGTGGTCTGCTTGCTCTAAAGCAGGGTTTCCAAAACTTGGGTCTCCAACTGTTTTTGGACTACAATTCCCATCAGGCCAGGGATGATGGGAATTGTAAGCCAAAACAGCTGGGGACCCAGGTTTAGGAAACACTGCTTTAAACCTTGTGCAGCAGAAAAAAGGAGGGGGTATGGGAACAAGAAGAGAGAACCTTTAAGATCCACTAAATTATAATTTATTCAGTTAATCTTAGCCGGAGAAATGACAAAATAGTATGCAAAAGTTGTGCAATCGTTTCCATGTTCAGAAGCATGAGAATGGTGATAGAACTGACATATAGCACCATATCTACTTCTGCACTAACTCTTGTTAAGTATTTGTGAAAAGGCACTAGCGGCTACTTTCCTTCAGTTCATGATTATTTCAACCCAACATCTGAGTGTGTGTGCGTAGATTTTTTTAAAATGAATGGGTGGAATCCAACTGGCGCACTATCTCACGGAAGGGATTGCAATCCATCAGAGGCATCGGTACGATAATCTTTATTGTCATTGTCCCATACAGAACAACGAAATTGAAAAAATCTACATCAGACATTCAAAAACCAACAAGCCTGCTATCTCAGCTATCCTAGCCTGGTTAGCCCCCTAAAAACTCTGATACCCCATAATTAAATACAATATACTCCCATAGAGACTACCTTACACTGCGTTTAAAACCAAGAGGCAAAACTAAGAGACAAGAGGGAAGGCAATAAACAACTATTTTACTTTTAAAAGACAACTGAAGGCAGCCCTCTTCAGGGAAGTTTTTAACCTCTGATGCTGTACTGTTTTTAATATTCAGTTGGAAGCCGCCCAGAGTGGCTGGGGAAACCCAGCCAGATGGGCGGGGTATAAATAATAAATTATTATTATTATTATTATTGCTAAATTTGCCTTTCTCCTTGTCACCTGCTATGCCACCTTACAGCCTGTTCTACAGGGCTCTCCAACTCTTTGAATATGTTTTTGGTGGGAGCTGCAAGGAAGAGGGAGAAATTAAAAATCACCTTCCCTCATCTTCCATTAGCAGGTGCCTCTGCTACCATGAGCATAGGGGAGCCACTTACATTCCACCCTGTCTTATTCCTTTTATAATAAAACTGGAAACATATCCCTAGAATGTAATCATACTTAAGTGCCATTAAAAAAAAGAACAGATATACTGCAAATTTGGGTTCAAGGTTCCATATGTTATTGTTAATATGCTGCTGCAAATCCATGCCCATGCCTAATACAGTAAGCCTGTAACTTATGCACATATAACTTGCGCACTTGGCAAGCACAACAAAATTTTTAAAAATAAAATAAAAAGGGGGCGGAATAGGGAGCGGGCATCCAGGAAAAAAGACTTTGGCAATCACACCTGCTATTGCATCCAATGTGTTTTGAGTTTAAATGCAATCCTTGGATCATAATCCCTATGTAAATTGAGGGCTTGCTGTACTAGGAGTGCTTATGAACTTAATATGAAAGAGTACATTTTTTATTTATTAGTAGAGTTTGGTTTTGAAAACATCAAATGTGACAGTTGTTTCTCCTCCCACCCCCCTGCAAGTTCCCAAAAATGTACATCACTTTCAAGATGATTATTTCTGCCATAGGTAAACTTAGAGACCACTCAGTGCTGATCACTCTGAGATTGAAAGCCACCTTGAAGATAGGACAGCTATGCACATGGGATATGTAAAGAACAGGAATAAGCAGCTGTTCCATCTTCTTCACTTGACTAACACCCCAGAGCTGCCTAATCCTATTTTTAAACAGTTTACACCTGAGAGAGACTTTTTCCTCCCAAATGGCCAGTAAAATCAAGCGGTGGTAATTGCTGTGAAGTTTGAGATTTCATATCTCTTCCTCTTCTTCTTCTTCAACCTACAGATTGTTCATTAAGCAAAGGGAACAAAGATTTGTACATTACTTCCAACGTGGTTTAAAGGAATTACTTCAAAAGATCCGATAAATATTTCATTTTGTGTTCCAAACCTGTTAAAACTAATTTTGTACAGCGGGGTATCTGAAAGATGTTTAAAATAATTTGAGATCAGAAGCAGAGGTGGGTAATAAGGGGGGGTGACCTTTAAATCTACATAATACAACAATTCATTTTAAATTAACGCTGAGCAAACATGGTAAGCAGCTGTCTTACAAGTAACGAGTGATGTGGAGCAAACACAGCAAAGGAACCCCTTCTGAAGGCTTTCTACCCAAGGGGTACATTAAGTGACCCCCCACCCCACCCTACATAACAATAACAATATAGTTATACCTTGGGTTGAAGTAGCTTCGGGGTGAGTATTTTCAGGTTGCGCTCCGCGGCGACCCGGAAGTAACGGAGCACATTACTTCCGGGTTTCGCCGCTCACACATGCACAGATGGTCAAAATGATATCATGCGCATGCGCCGAAGCGGTGAATTGCGACCTGCAGACGCGGGTTGCGTTCGCTTTAGGATGTGAATGGGGCTCCGGAACGGATCCCGTTCGCATCCAGAGGTACCACTGTAATACACTGTGATGTAGAACCATATATACAATATACATTGTACATATTACATACAATATAAAAATTACATTGGAGCATTATAATCAGATGGTCTGCATCACGTTTTGGAGTTAGTAAGTGAATGGTAAAGAAGAGAAGAGACTTAGTAAGACCAGCTCCTCCAGATGCAAAATAAAACCTGGAACTCAAGTCTGAGGCTTGGCACAGCTGCAAACACAGCTGCAACACAGGATCCCTTGTGGTGTGAGAAATCACAGAAAAGCCTGCGTGTTGTTATTCAGAGGATCTCTCAGAATGACTGACAGAGAAAATGCAAAGGTGGAGCAAGTTGCTTCATTTTTCCCCTTTGGAAAATTTTGCTTATACAAACTGCCCTGCTAGAAAACTCACTGATGTGCGTTGGTTACAATACTAAGATTTGGCTGCTTTTACTTAGGCTGGCAAGTAAGAACAAAATTCTAACTGAAATTTGCACCAACCAAGCTTGCACTTTGGGACCTGGCAGTCAATAGCAAAAGCCCCAACCCCTCCCCCAACCAAAAAAAAACCTTGCCCCAGCCATTTAGGTCTTTACTGTCCCAACTAGAGCAAGGGAAGGGTACCCCCTGAGGATGCAATGCAAGGTTTCCCTGGTGCCTCTCTCACATTTAAAACCCCTCACACTTCCTGCTTGTTACAACGCAGTCCTTTCACCAAAAAGACTTGGACACAGAAATACAAAATACCAAAGAAAAAGAAAGAGGCATTCAGGATTGATAAGAATGAAAGTCCTGAAATGTTTTGCAATACAGATTTGTCACGGAGACAGAGGTCTAAAACCATTTGTATGCATATGTTTAGATTCTGACCACACTTATTCTGCATTTGTGTCTTCTGGTTTCTTGATTCCCAGAAAATGTGTTTAGAACAGGATTAGAGGCAATGTTTGTGAATTATCTTTGTAAAAGGACATGTGGCTTAAATTTGATGAAAAAGCAGAAAGGAAGGAAGGAAGGAAGGAAGGAAGGAAGGAAGACTCAAAAGCTCGGAAAGCTCTTTCAGAAAGAAAATGTGTGGCCAACAGCTCTGCAATGCCACCAAAGGCCTAGAAAACTTACATGGCTATAAGCAACAGGAGAAGCTCTGAATAAGAGGAAGCACCATTTTAAATTCTAGTGCATTTATTTTTGTATGGAACATAGGAATAAAAACAAATTATTGCTGATTGAGTAGTTGCACTATTGAAGACAATATAGGTACAATACAAGAATAAGGTACCTATGCACTTAGATCATGGAATGTAACATTATAAAGCAGTGTTTTAATGATTAATCTATCCTTCCTTCTCAAAGTACCATTTTCAACCACTATTTCATTGCCCCAATCAGTTTTGAAATTAAGATAGTATTTATCTGCAGAACATCTCCATGGTCATGGAAACCAGAAAGGATTCCAAACTGAAATCACCATGACGTATAGATTATAAAAGATTGCAAACTGATTGCACAATTAGGTTAGAAGTAAAACAGCAACCACACTAATAATAAACAACACTTTTTAAAGTGGGGGGGGCAGATAGAGTCTGGGCAGGTTGTGTTTGAAACAGTTTACTTTTAGGGAGGGGGGACTTACAAAGCCAAGTGTCTATTGCCATTTTCTGCTGTTCGATAACACCAAATGAAGTATGAATCAATTTTGAATCTGAGAAAGAAATACTGGAACCCAATCTTTTCAGAGCAAAAAGACTGCCACTAAGCATTTAATACTGAACAAAAACTCAGGATCAAATAAAACTACTGAGTATAGCAGGCTGTGAAAATAAAGGTTTATAATCAGCCTCCAACATAAGAAGCACACTAAGTTGTAAACTCCCAGTATGTTGTGAGAAATTAAAGGCTTATGTGAGGCCCAAAGGTTTCTTTATTTGCACCCCACCTTTCTTCAGTCGTGGAACTCATGAGAACCAGTGTGGGATAGAGGTTAGAGTCCTAGACTAAATCCAGGGTTCAGATCCTCACTCGGTCATGAAGCTCACTTGGGCAGTCAATCGCTCTCAGGCTGACCTACCTCACAAGCTTGTTGTGAGGATAAAATGGGGAGAACTATGTACACCACCTTGAGGTAAAGGTGGGATTTAGATGCAATAAACAAACAAACAAATTAGAAGCTTTATATGGAGTTCCTAGGCAGATTTGGATCCAGCCACTCATCAGAGCTAAACCTTCTTAGCTTTAGTAAAGTGCCTGAATCAAGTTCCCTTATCTCCCAATGATGCATCTGGCCTGCTTTCTCGATTCAGACTCCCTTGAGGCTGGGTGATCCTGCAATTTTATCATTCACAGACTCCTGATGCAGCCACAGCAGAACTACCCACCTTCAGAGGCTGCACATTTTATATTTGCATGGTTCACTGCCATAGGTTTGCCTCTTTCTAAACCAGGTAACCCTCTTTGCTAGCTGCTCACTTGTTTACTTTTCAAAACAGCAGCCTTCTTTACGTCGTGTAATACTCCGCTTTTATTTCCAGCTCTACAACGTCATTATTTTTTAGATGTGGCAACCAGAACGGAAGACAGTATTCAAAGCACAGTCAAACCATATTTGTACAGCAGCATTAGTATATTGGCAATTTCATTTTCAGTCCCTTTCCTAATGACACCTAACAAGGAATATGCCTCTTTTCACAGCTGCTGCACCCTGGGTCAACATCTTCATCAAGCTATCCACCTTGATTCCATTATCCCTTTCCTGCTCAATCACCTTCAGTTCAGTGCAAAGCCCATGTGGGGAAACTTTTGGCCTTCCAGATGTTGCTGAACTACAGCTCTTATAATCTCTTGGCATTGGCCATTCTTGCTGAGACTGATTGGAGTTGTAATTCAGCAATTCATGAACAAGAATCACATGTCCCAATTCGAACCATGGGAAGAGTCCACTTTCTACATCCCTCTATTGGGGAAACTGTAATATTCTCTAGTTTCCTTTCTTAAACCAGTTACTGATCCATAAGTCTAACTGTTTAATTGACACTGAAATGGAGAATGTCTATGTGTATTGCTGAAAGGGTTTAACTGGAAGATTCCATTGAATCTAAAGAGAAGCAAGAAGAGCTCTCTGAGCTCCTTGACAGGTTGTTAATTAACTGTTATTGTTCTCTGGTAGCTCTGAGGAGGTGTTTGACTTTAGATGACATGGGAGGCCACTAAATTGCAAATTCGCCATCTTGGAAGGGTGGTGGCTGGAGACTTTGTTCCTAGATTCCATGGAAGTAGGGTGTAAATAATGAAGCACTTCAGGAACACACAGCCTCAGACTGTAATGGGGGCGAGAATCATAGAATCTTATTGTTGGAAGGTACCCCAAGGGTCATCTAGTCCAACCCCCTGAAATGCAGGAATCTGAGAGAGACAGAATTTTGATCTGGATTTTGATCCTGATCCTGATGCTGAGCCTATGCTGCCCTAAGCCTATTGTTAGGCAACTGTTTGGATGTATCATTTACTTTTTTCTGTTTTGAAGAAAGTTCTGCAAGTAAAGTTTTGAATAATATCTAATAGGTCTGGACAATGTTTCATTCCAAAAAAAGTCAGTTTTTATTCATCCATTCTCTTCAAGCTGTGCAATATTAATACCTGCAATAAAGAGTTCCTGTCCTCTTACCCCATGTCTGTTAAGTTGATTTGGAAGTTTACTTTGAAAGTCCAAATACACAATGTCATCTCCTAGCCACATGCTTACTGACTCTCTGAAAGGACTCTAAAAAGTTGGTCAGACAATATTAACCCCTTGCAGAAGCCATGTTGATCCACAGCAAGACGTGTTCTTCTAATATGGCAATTCTGTCTTTAATAATGCTTTCCAACCATTTCCCCCAAACAATGTTAAGCTAATCAGCCTGCAATTTCACGGATCGCTTTTTAAAAGTTGGCGCTACACTGGCCACTTTCCAGTCCTCAAGTATGGAGGCTGATCTTACAAACAAGTTACATCTGTTTTTTGTAAGAAAGTTAACAGCTTCACATCTGAGTTCTTTAAAAACTCTTGGAAGGGAACCATCTTGACTTGGTGATTTGTTGGTTTTTAATTCATCAACCCCTGACATATCCAGTTAAAAGGATCAGGTAGCAGATGATATGAAAGAGACCCTGCAAATCTGCTGCCAGTCAGAGTGGACAATACTGGCTTTGTACAATGCAGATTCCTATGTGCCTTTCTTCCTAAAATAAGCTGCCACCGCAAGAATGGCTGTGAATTTATTTGTTTCTGTTAGTTGATGGCTCATAAAATTTGACTTTTCAGACACAGACATAAGAGGCACAACTTTCCTAAAAGTCATAGCCAAAATGGATTAAAAAAACTATACTAACAATGGTCAATGATTTGACTGCAGTACATAGGGACAAACATTCTGCTAGCCAGAGATATGGTAGCAATGGGAAACATCTGTTCCTTAAAACATGTTGCAAATTTACATTTTCAAAAGCTGTTTTCTCAGAATGCCATGGTCATTGCCAAATTTCCCCCTCAAAATTCTTTCACATACTTTACATTCTCATGTGCATTTCTGTTTAATTATTCTCTTTTGTATTGAAAACAAATATGAAAGTCAAGTAAAGGTCACCCATGAAGCATGAATGGACAAATCATGTGCACATGAGGGCCCCAAGGCAAAGACACCAACCCATAGCTGAACAATATGAAATCATGCCAAAGGTGTAAAGAAATTGCAAAAGACCTTAATTAACTCCCCAATACTCCCAAGCTGCAGTGTCAGAAAAGCATAAGCCTTATTAAGATGGGTTTTTATTATTCTTATTTTAACTTCAGAGTTTCTTTGCATGTTTTAACTACAAATTTTCAAAGGAATGGTCACAGCTCAGTAGTAGATTACATGTTCTACAAAGAGAAGGTCCTCAGCATTACCAGGCAGGGCTCAAAGAAAACTTCCCTTCAGAGGCCTTGGAGAGCTACTGCTACTCAATGTAAAACAAGGGGGAAAGAACCTGATGGCCTCCAGATGTCGTTGGACTAAATTCCCATCAATCCCAGCCAGTACAACCAATGGTCAGGGATAATCAGTTTAATAAGCACATGTTTCCCCGCCTCTCAAGTAAATAATAGTGAGCTTGGATGATTGGTGGTCTGACTGAAACAGCCTGCAAGTTGGAACACAACACATTCATGGAAGAGATAATGGGATAATGAACTTAAGTCCACTTTCAGGTGGAAAGAAAACACTGGCTGAGATACAAAGTATTCACAATGAATTCGGGGAGCAGTATGTTTCTTCAAGAGAACCCCCCACCCCATTTCCACAGCATCTAAACATAGCTCAGATGGTTAGAGCATGGTGATGATAATGCCAAGGTTGCAGGTTCAATCCTCGTAAGGGACAGCTGCATATTCCTGCACTGCAGGGGGCTGGACTAGATGATCCTCAAGGTCCCTTCCAACTCTACAATTTTATGATTCTATGACTTCCCAAAGCAGACTGTAATATGCCATTAAACTCTGCTGTTCTCTGTCCTGTAAAGGTAAAGGTACACCTGACCGTTGGGTGCAGTCGTGGACGACTCTGGAGTTGTGTGCTCATCTTGCTCTATAGGCCAAGGAAGCTGGCTTTTGTCCACAGACAGCTTCCGGGTCATGTGGCCAGCATGACTAAGCCGCTTCTGGCAAACCAGAGCAGCGCACGGAAACGCCGTTTACTTTCCCGCCGGAGCGGCACCTATTTATCTACTTGCACTTGGCGTGCTTACAAACTGCTAGGTGGGGAGGAGTTGGGACTGAACAATGGGAGCTCACCCCATTGCGGGGATTTGCCACCGCAAGAATGGCTGTGAATTCATTTGTTTCTGTTAGCTGATGGCTCATAAAATTTGACTTTTCAGACACAGACATAAGAGGCACAACTTTCCTAAAAGTCAAGCCCTAGCGCCACCCGCATCCCTCTCTGCCCTGTAATTACCTATATAAATGAAGTCCTCTCACCTTCAACGTTCATCTTACATTTATGGCCCCATGCCCTGTGACGAGAAAAGGCAATACAAACCCAAAAGGCTTTCATGCAGACAAACCTGCTTGAAGATTCAGAGAACTGATGGGAGGGAGTAGGAGACAATCCTCTGACTTCAGAGTAATCAGGAGGCTGGCTTCCTCCACAATCAAGAGCATCTATTTTGAAAGAGGGATCTGTATGGGGGACCAAGTCTGTTTGTTCTTCGACACTCAGTTTTTCTCCTAGAAAGAAAGAAAAAAAGCTCAAAGGAAAGTAAATTGACTCAGCGACTGTTCAATTGATTCCCACCCACCCCCCTAACAATGTACCTGTAATCTTCTGTGTATAACTAGAACATGCAGAGATGAAAACACTGGGCTTTTGTGACTTGCACATAGCACAGCCCTTTTAAAAATCCATACTTTATAATAAACTTCTTATGGTGAGACTTCAACAACTGTTTCAGCAATGTCTCCATATACATCTGTCTCCACAGAGGCTCAGCGTTAAAGTGAAAGGAGAAATTACAAGGAATGGATTTCTCTCCCTACTGCAAAACAACAACTACTGCACAAACAGCCAATGAGAGTGAGTGGGAATGCATGTGTTGCTGTATGAGTGAGATGTGGTTTTTTTCCAATCACAAGATGAAACTAGGATAGAGAAAACTAGAAAAAAAAAGAAGCACTCTCAATGATGGCTCTGAATTATTCTCCTCATAATCACTGAACACAGAAGTCATGTGGTGTTAAAGCTTTGTAACTCAAATATTATCTGGGTGCTCTTCAGCAAAGCTTTAGAATTACCACTGTTAGCCCTCTGCATAGCACAATTAATGTCCAATGGCTTGGCTCCCAAAGTGCAGTTGCATGAAGGGAAGGTAATTTTGCTCATGCAAGGAAGAATCCACAGTTTTCACCAATTTCTCAGACCCGCTTCAGTTCTTAACCCCATCCTTCAGGGGCAGCTTTTCAAGAAGGCTGGGGTGGGTTGGGGCAGCAGTGAATGGGGAAAGGCAATAAAGCTCCAAGCCAATATATCAGCACACAATATTTACAGTACATTAAAAAAATAAATCTTGTTGCTTATGACCTCCATTTTACGAAGGAAGAACCAGGAATGGTACACCTTGACCATGAGTGATCGCCAAAGAAGAAGACAACTCCCATCAGTACTACAACAAGGGAAACAGTGTTGCCCTAAAACAGGCTTCCTCAACCTCGGCCCTCCAGATGTTTTGAGACTACAATTCCCATCATCCCTGACCACTAGTCCTGCTAGCTAGGGATTGTGGGAGTTGTAGGCCAAAAACATCGGGAGGGCCAAGTTTGAGGAAGCCTGCCCTAGAAGATAAGCTGCATGAAGCCGCTAGCGAAGTTCTATGGCTTGCCGGATATTTGCCAGTCCCAAGGCAAGCCACAAGAAGGACACTTGTCAGCCCCCTGATGGGGCACCGGAAATCACCAGTGGTCTGTATTGGGACATTAGCTGCGCAGGCATGATTTAAGATATGCCTTGAAACAGACAGCGTCACCATGCTTTTAAAGAACTATGCCATCTGTTGTAAAGGAGATAATTGTGAACATTTGTTGACCTTGTAGGTCACCCTCGTATTGTGGCTTTTATTAGGTTATCTAAATGTGTTGATAGGTTTGCTAGTTTTTTTGCAAAACAATCCTTCTAAAAAGAGTGCAGAGAGAGAGGAATGTAAGTTTGGACTTCTTCCATCCAATAATATTTCGAAATATACAAAGCGGGACAACTATCGCCAAACAGGCTAAACGTGATAACTTTTATTCTTGGAAGCATCTCAAGCTTGCTTTGGCTTCAAGAACTGCATACGATGTCAGCGATAAGGTTCAAAAAACATCTTGGTATTTCTATTTATTTTTATTCAAGAGGGCTTTTGCTAAGTGAAACAAGTCAAGAGCCTCTGACAGGACAAAATAGCAATCTTGTTAACTTGAGAAGGGCTGGGGTTTAGACAACTTAAACGAAACCGACTGCCAACATGAAAATGCAAAAGATGCAGTCAAAAATGAGGCTCCCCATATATGGGATAAAAATAACAACCATAATAATTTTAATAACAAACCAAGATCAAAAAACACAGTTTGATTCTGGTTTGCATTATCTAACTTTGATCAGAACAGCCCAGAGTTTCTGAATTCAGAACACATAGGATGTGTTCTGATGTGTGTCTGAACCAGCCTGGGATCTGAAAGAAAGATTATTTTGAATTACTAGTAGTCAACACAGAATAAAAGTAAGGTTCGGTGTAATGAGAACACCCAATTCCCCCCTGAGCCGGAAGTCCACAATGTACTAAATTATACCACACATTTCAGGCCCCATCATGGTTAAAGTGTCCACTGACAAGGAGCAGAAATGCCTTCCTATGTCAAGGGCTAATAAGGAAATCTGAAGTTTCCAACAAGTGGTTTTACATGCTCACATTTAAAAGAGAGAGTGGATTCTAATGAAACACTGACAATGGCCGATGTTGAAATACGGTAAGCTCACAACTTACATGCATTTAACTTATGTGCATTCAGCTTAACAGACTTGGCAAAAAAAATAAGAAGAAAGGGGGCGGGGGCAGAAGTCTATGAAAAAAAGACTCTGGCAATCCTACCCACCACTGGTGTTTTGGCTATATGCAATTTTGGCTTTAGGAGCAATCCCTGGAATGTAAACCTCGCATAAGTTGAGGACTTATTGTACTACCTTTCCAGACTCAGCTTAGAATACACTTACATAAATACAATAATAATCTGGCTTAAAGTTAGGCAAATATTTCAGAAACCTGTCAAACCAAGCTCTTGGAAAATCAAGCTTCCATTCTTTCAACAATTAATATCCAACATTAGTAAAGGTAAAGGGACCCCTGACCATTAGGTCCAGTCGTGGCCGACTCTGGGGTTGCGGCGCTCATCTCACTTTATTGGCCAAGGGAGCTTCCAGGTCATGTGGCCAGCATGACTAAGCCGCTTCTGGCGAACCAGAGCAGCGCACAGAAACGCCAGACATTAATATCCAACATTAATTTGCCTTAATCAGCACTGCGTACCAGTCTCCATAGGTAGTTCTTGAGCAGTTGCCTCTTCCTGCTCTGGTCCTTCTTCCTTTATTTTACTTGCATTTTTCTTTCTCTTGTTCACTTGGTCAATTAAAGCCTGAAATTCAGCCTTATGTTTTTTTCCTGAAAAACAAAATCACATTGGTACATAAGGAGCAAACGGAATACATAAATATACTAACAGAATAGAAAGTGCTGGTGAAGAGCTGGTGCTGGGCTGGGGCTGATGGAAGTGGGAGGCCAGACCATCCTGAGGGCACCACGTTGACAAAGGCTCCTCTAATTACTCATTCACTTTCAATTTCAGGTGCATTTTCACCTGAAGCGATTCATAGCAACAGATCCTCACAACAAACTGGTGGATGCTAGCAATTACACCAGGCAATATAAAGTTGTAAATAGTCACTTGCCCATGGCTAAGAGCAATTACTATCAGCCAAAAAGACAGGAGAGGGTTCAAAAAGATAATAAAAATAGAAAGAGTTGGCACTCCCTTCCTCCTTATCAAGGATACAGGTGCATCCCAAAAGGTGCCAAAAAATAAATAAATAGGTTTGTTGACTAGTAACCTTTCTGGACTCATTTGCAAGGCAGAAATATTTTCTGCTCTTAATGCAATTTCATTCATTGCTCCTACTCACTGTGGAAATAACAAAAATAATGGTTTTTAATCTTTTATTTTTATGTTGTGAACCACCCTGAAATCTACAGGTAAAGGGCAGTATACAAATTTAATAAATAAAATAAACAAACAATGCTGCTGTGACCCACATTAAATGACACTATGGAAATATTACAAATACTGCTTTGACAGAAAGAGTTATTTACTTAAAAATCACTGATTTCACAACAAGCTTCACACCCACCAATTTCATTGTCCAGATATTTAATACTGGTAGTGCTGTACCCATCAAAAACAACAGTGACATTTCCATCTGTGACTGATGTCAAATATGATGCTGATACGCTCATTTGTGGGAGGAAAAGAATTACAATTAGCAGAAGAAGGGGGTGAGACATTCACTGCTGACAAAACAGATATCCTGGTCCTTCCCTTGTATTTTGGAAATGATGGAGGCCACAACATCCTCAAAATATCAACCATCTTACTGCTCCTGAAAATGCTATGAGTGGTTGTGCTACAATCAGCTCTATTCTTGGAAGGTACATATATCCCATCTCTATTCCATCTTCCTTGCCAAAAAACAAACCAACTATATTGCCCCAAAACCAAAGAAAAAATGTCCTCAAGGATTAGCTTGTGGACAGATCAAGTGCAAAATACTGCCATCTATATATGATATATGAAAATCCAGACTGATGCAGTGAATTGCCACTTGTGCAGATATGTGTGATACGACACGAGGATGGTAACTTTTGCATGAAGAAAGGTTTGCTCAGTGGTTTGCAAACACTACAATGGAAGTACCTGCACAAATATGTCAGCAATGATTAGTGAGGAGGAGGAGGAATAAGCAGCAGCAATACATGTGCTCATTCATTTAAATTGGTTCAATTGCTTCACAGTATTCTCTTTCGAAGGCCTTTATGGATGGTTTTCAATAAAGCTCAACAACAGAAAATGATCACCTTTCCCTTCTTGTGTGGCTAGATATTGGTAAACGCTGAATACATAACAAAGAGGCATGAAATTAGAATGGTAATTTTTTGAGTTAGATGACATTAAGGGCAATCTTAGACTTTTCTCTTCTACAGTAATGGGGAAGAACACAAACACACATAGCCCCTGCATGGGTTGTTGATTTTCTTACAGTTCCCGCTGCTAAAAGGACTGATGTAACTAGACTGTATTTTTACTGAAATATTTGAGAGGAGCTTCACCTACACAGCCCACATAGCAGTGTTATCAATTTATCGAGAGAAGCATGTCCATCCTGCTCAGCTAAAATGCTCCAATGCACAGGTCTAAAATCTCCGCTGCTTTTCCCTCCCTGAGCTTCTCTGCTTTATGAGCAGCAGATCTCTTGTCAAAGACATCAATTTAACCAGGATATTACTGAAGGGAATATATGTGTGTGTCACATACAAATTCTACTCTATCTGTTAGCAGAGGATTCAGGGTACTTATGATGACTGCATTCATTTCATCATCTTCTGGTATTTTGTGAAAGGAGTGCTTCTCCTTTTTGGATATCCCTAATCCCCTCATTAAAGAAAAATGAGACAGCAGCTCATGTAGAAGATTATCTGTACTGGGCATCACCTTCCAGGTTCCATCAGAACACATTATGTACCCAAAAGTGTGAGGAGTGCATCATTTAAAGGGCTCGTAGGGAGACAAAACATAACTGTTTAAAAGTGATTTTAGTGTTGAAGAACACTGACTCGATATTTTGGTTTGTTCCAAGGCCAAAACTATTTATTTGGCTTGTGAGACTAACATCTTTGAAATGACAGAAAAACTGGGATAAACAGAACACTCATTTCCTTTTAAAAACTTAAAGAAGTCCTAATCCCAAAGCATAGCATGTAATAAAACTTCAGAAACATTCTTTAAAAGTTCAGATCTGCTAATAAAAAAGGTGACTGCTCAAGAAATCCACTAAGAATCTCTGAGATGGCGGACAGCTCTGGTGAAAGAGGAAATAATAATTTGATGAATGACAATTTTGATAATAAATGATATAGCAGCCCTCAGCAACTTACTTAAAAGGCACTTTTGAAGACTTCGCAGGATAACTGTATTTTGTATGCAAGCACAATACACACACTCTGCCTTCTCAGAAATCCATCCAAACAGGCCATCCTCGGAGACTTCTGGATGCCAAACCATCCATTAAGCAGAATGCAAGCAGATGGACAGGCTACATTGTTTGCTGCTTATTCCAAAAACTGGGGAAATGAAATGTTTTCCCAACACTATTTGACAAACAGCATTAAAAACAACAGTCCAACAATAAGGATGCAACCCTTTTTTCCTGTGACTATTTACTGCTAACAAACAAACAAACAAGCACACACGCTTGTGCTAGTTATACAACTATTATACACGCTTGTGCTAGTTATACAACTGTAGGAATCTTTAAGAGAATTATGCAGAAGAGTAGTTGACAGTGCCAACTGACAAATAATAAATTCTACTGGAACCCAGGGATGATACCAGGAAACAATTCCCCCTATATCAGAGCAAGCAATATTAAATATCTGCATTGTGCCTCTTTTTCCCCTAGTGAAGCTAATGCCAGCTCTCTCTCTTTTTCCCCCCTAAGGGGACAGATTGTTTGAGAAAATGGCATGTGGGAAATGCTTAAACACATCTTCACTGCTGCCACCATTCAGATCAAAATCAAATCCGCACCCTGCCGAAGATAACTGCTTCTAAGTTTTAACAAACAATTATTAACACATTTGGGAGATCAGGTTTGGATTTCCATGTCACGTCTGTTCTGGCCCTAAGACAGCACAGTGGTACCTCAGGTTAAGAACTTAATTTGTTCTGGAGGTCTGTTCTTAACCTGAAACTGTTCTTAACCTGAAGCACCACTTTAGCTAATGGGGCCTCCTGCTGCCGCCGCATGATTTCTGTTCTCATCCTGAAGCAAAGTTCTTAACCCGAGGTACTATTTCTGGGTTAGCAGAGTCCGTAACCTGAAGTGTCTGTAACCCGAGGTACCACTTTAATTGTCTGTGGTCTGTTGTTATTACTGCTATATCACCCTTCATCCAAGAAGCTTAAGGCAGTGTGCAGGAATGTCACCCTCTCTGAATACTACAACCCACTCTCTGTTTCTCCTGGCACTCTCTCTTCTACCCCAAGTTGCATCCTGATTGAATGCTCCTAAAGACATTACCCACACTTCCTTAGTTTTGGTTTCATTAACCTAATTAAAAACAGGGCTGGGAAACCTGCAAATTTCTGCATGGCTTCAAGGAGTTTAAGCACCAGCTACAACTAGCTACATTGCTGTGTATCTTAAATCTGTAAGCTAAGAAAAAAACACTTGCACAAACTGTAGCGTGACATTTGCTGTTTTCAGAAATATTATAAACAAAAACACGCATTAGCTTGTGGCTCTCTAGCAGCCTGTCTCATTCCAAACTGAACCCTCTGCATACCCAAGCCTAAAAATTTATTACAACACATTCTGCCAAAGTATCTTATTTACATAACAGAAAAATAAAACAAAAATAAAGCCTTCGTGCTTTCAAGTACCAGTGCTACTATTGCCAAGTGATCTGAAGAAAATAAAAATGAGCTTCTTATACTAAGTCAGGCTTCCTGGTCTAAGGGCATGCATTCCAGAGAATTTAAATTCTAGGCAAATGGAAGAAGAGAGGATTGCATGCTACAGAATGTAGGGGGTGGACCAGAGAAGTCAATAATGAGACATACCCTGTGGGTCTATCTAAGCCAGTATTCTCTGCTCTGCCTTCAGAGATGTTCTACAGGGCCTCAAGAAGATTTCTCCATCAAACATGGCATCTGATCCTAGTTTTAACTAGAGATGCCACAGAATGAATGTTGTTTTCTACATACAAAGCATGCACTCCAACGCTTAGCTATGGCCCCTCTGCCAAATTCAGTAGCCTCATATATGCTCAGATGTTCAGTTTTCATTCAGAACCGTTACACATGCAACTCAAAAAAAGGGGCCTGTGTCCTTTGTTTTGATTTCAGCAAAGAAGAATGTAGAGCTTTCTGGCTGTTTTGCTGAATGCTTAAAGGGGACAGTTACAAGGCAACTTGCCAGTTTCAGCCTGCCAAGACAGGTTTAAAACCCCCAGCACCACGATGAACCTACTGCAGATTCAATGCCCTGAAGAACCCAAGAACACGCATAAATTGAGAAATGAACTCAACACCGTAGGGAAGAAATGGTTCAGTGCCACTGCTTTACTTGAAAGTTTTACAGCAAAAAAGGTCTTTCCAACCTTCAGAGGTCATCCAGCTTTCATATACAAAGCTGGTTTTGTGATGCAAAGATCCAATTAAGCTTTTGGGGTCAAACTAATCTAGCTAACACCTATCTTATAGTAAAGAACTGTAGTATCTTACATTTTAACCTAAAAGTAGTGCGAGAACCAACATTGTGCGAGAAGACTTTCATTCACCCAAGAGGACTTCTCTTTCTTCTCCTTCCCTCTGCGGCCCCACTGCCCCCATCCTGCATCTGCTTTGGAGGATCCCCCAACCCTCCAGAGCAGACTGGGGTGGGTGGCCGTATGGGAGAAAAGAATGGAGGCCCTGTTGCATGAGCAGAAGACCATCCTGCGATTGGCCGGACACCACTGGAGGTCACCCAAAATAACTAGTTTCAGTTCTCTATAACTTTCTCCTTGGTGAAGATGTTAATGGACCCTTTTGGCACCTGTGCCGTTAACAATGACCAGTCATTTGTGGTGGTTTCATTCTATTTAAAAGTGTTTTACTTTCCAGAGCAGTGAATGATGAAGTTAATGGGATGAAGACAAAACCTCTTCAAGCACACCGCTGAAGTTCTAACAACCATCACGGGTTTTTTGGTATGAATAAACGTTGACTAGCCAAGGTTTCAATGCAAGCTGACGCAAAATCCATACAAAGAGAAGGCAGATTAACTGGAAGGTCATCGGAGCCATCCACCAAGCACTCCTCCATACAGTTTCATTCTTTTCAAATTGCAATGAGCAGGCGGTTAAAGCTTTACTTGATGAATTATACCCACAAAAATCAACAACTGCTATAGTAAGTGAGGCTCTATTCTACATCTAAATTTGTTTCCAGTTTTCAAGCATGATTCACAAAGGACTTTCTATGACCTAGACATGAACCCTCTTTGCAGCCTTCTCTAAGGTATTAAAAAGATCCCCTCTCAACAGATCAATTTAATACAGATCAATTTAGTACACTTCAAAACAGTCTTCAGTTAACCCTATCAGATTGGTTGCTGCGATAATTATGTGGATCACTGAACGCTCAAAATGAAGAATATAAAAACAGCCCTGGGAGCTGCATTGGTCCTGCCAGGACTTTCTATTTGGCTCTGGGGACTGTCCCTGAGCCATCCCCCCCCCCCCAGGGGACACTCTACACAGGCTCGGCTCTGCACCCTCCTCAAATGCTTTTGTGTGGTTGCAGTGTGTCCCTGAACCGTGATAATGTCTCTCATTTGTGAAGACAGCACAGATCCAAAAATCAGAGCAGATTCACTGGTCGAACCATTGAGTTTGGCAGCCACCAAGGACACAAAGGAATGGTTCCCCCCACAGGGCAATATGTAGCCCAGGCCCTGAGGTTAAGCCAGGCATTCCTGCTTAAGAATTTTCTGGCAACATGATGCATCGAACAGGCACCAGCCCTACTCAGGCATTTGTTAACTGTGTCCATGGAAGAGGGATGCATGCATTAGCCCTGGTCCTCTGCCCACAACCTTCTCACATTGAGTGGGAAGGTCCGAAGAGGGATATTAAGCATGTTCAGCTGAATGCTGGGAGCGCTATTATCACACTCAAGAGAATGCATATACAATCCTTCTTCAAACCTTCCCCTTCAATGTGAGGAGGTCAGGAGAATAGGGGCAGGGCTCTTGGCCCCTCCTGGATAAAATTAACTAATACTCGGATAAGAACAATGACCTACTACATCAATGTTCTCCAACCTGGTGCCCTCTGGATGTTTTGGATTCCAACTACCATCAACCCATCCATGGCCAATGGTTTGTTAGTTCAGTTTGTTTAATTTTCATACCACATTATCTCATGAATATATCTATGTACAGTGTAACAAAACCAATACAGAACAAAATCAATACAACAACTGGAGGACACTGTGGGCTACACAATAGCAGGCTTCCTCCTCCACCACCCCTTCAGAAACTGAAAAACAGCTAAGAGGAATGTATCATTCCATGTGATATCCCAGTTCAGAGTTCAAATGCATTTCTTGTAGCAGTCTTTCATGTCTCCGTGTGATATGGCCAGAGACACAGGGCAGCACTTTCCTGGCCATATCAGGAGACATGAACCTTCTCTTACTGCAGCTCCCTTTCCAAGGTTTCTCCTGTTTCAAAAATCACCATTCAGCATCCGCTTTAGCGGGGGTTCAAAAAGTAGGTGAATGGGGAAGGAATTGAAATAATGTTGGGTAATAACTGTGTGGCAGGGAAAGATTTTGCAAATATACATTTCGGACAGCTGAGATTTTATGCAGTATGTATCTGCACTTTACCCCACCATAAAGATTTTTCTTTTCCTGTTTTTATTTATCAGGGGAGGGATGTCACTTATATACTGTAGACAGCAATCATAGTCCAACAAAAATCCTGTCCGCCTCTGAAACACATGGGTCAGAAAACTCCTCAAAAGCAGGCAGAGTCCACCCACCCACCCCCCGGTCCATCCCCACCTGCTTTATTCCTCAGTCGCCTACTTGGTACAAACCAAACCTAAGGCACCTGTTATTTTCAACTGTAACATCCCTTCCAATTTCAGCAAAGAGCTGAAAAGGAGCAGAGGGGCCTATCCTGGCAAGACAGCTGCAATGAAGAGAGTCAAGCTGCCAAATTTAAGACACTAGTAAAATTCAATGGCCAAATTCGTAAGGGGGAAAAGATTCAAGCATAATAATGTTATAATAAATAAGGGAGCAATGTACGTCCTTGTTCCACTGTCCCCATTCATTTCAACTTTAAACTGGGAAAACGTTGAAGCATTAATACAGCTTAGAATCAGTCTGCATTCAAAGTTTGCAAATTCTAATAATGAACTTCCTATGCCCAGGCTAAAACAATGCAAACCTACAACATTTACTCAGACAAAAAACACAACTGAGTTTAATGGGAGTTGCACCCAGGCAAGCCTATATAAGATTGGATACCTCAGATTGCAGCCTCTGTTATCCGCTGGTTTTCATAGTTCTCAGTTGGGGGAAAAGGGTCAAAATACATTTCAAAATGTGTATTTAAATGGGATTTTTATTGCAGATTTTAAAAACAAGATTTCACACAGTATGGGTGAAAACATGTGTTTCTGCCTAGAGCAGTGGTTCCCAACCTTTTTTTTTTTTTTTGGCCATGCCCCACCTAAGCATCTCTAAAATCCTGATGCCCTCCCCCCCGTGACATGTAATTCTTATTATTCAAAAAGTGAATTCCTATTCACATGGAGGAAGCCTAAAAGGCCATTAACTGTTAATAACTAATTCTTGAATTACCCCCCTTAAAAATCAAATTGCCCCCCTGTGTGGCGTGTGCCCTATGTTGGGAACCACAGGTCTAGAGCTTGTTCTCAAAGCCACATTCGACCATTATTTCACTTTAACTACTGAAGACTCAATCTTCTTTCCACAATATGAATTCATGTATATATGAGCATCCTTGCAAAGCCAGCGCTCATCCAGAAAAGCAAATGGATTACTCTGGTGTATTCTCACCTTGGATGACAACAAAATAGTCATTCTAACCCATCCTAATTGAACAGAGGTGAAAGCATCCATGAATGCCTCAATGAAATGAATGGAAGATATGCACAAGCAGTGCTTGGTAACTTAGGTCTACCTAGCAGCTTCTCCCAATCGTGGTTCAGTAGTATGGCAACAACTGGAAGCCCAGGAACTTCTCTTGGAAAAGGCACAACACTCAGACTAATTCTACAATGGTTCTGGTATGTCCTTGGTATTGACACAGCTGATGTGCCCTACATATGAGTAGTGTAGAAATCAGGTGCACTGCGACACATGTTGTATCCAAGGATGAAGGCGAAGCAGTGGACATCCCCAAAATACCCAGCAAACATGGCATTAACAATGGGAAATGCATTCTTCACCCTTGTGTAGCCCAAATATTTTGGAATTAAATCTAAAGCTTTTTAAAAACTGTTTGACAAGACACATTTTATAGTCTCATACAAAAAGTTAACAGTACGGCTGCAGTTAGCGCAAATGTAGATCAGAAAGGAAATGAACACTTGTAACTCAAAGCATCTGCTCATAAAGGGCAGAAAAATTCAGCAAGGGATTTCGTCTGGAAGAAGATGGCTTTGAAGCATTCATCCGGGTGAATGCAATGACAAAGCATCCTGTCTGTGGTCTGCTGAAAAATGCCAGCGGTGTTAAGGGTAATCAAACTGGCCCAAGAGCCAAATCGCCTTCCTGACATCACAGGCTGAATACAAAAGAGCGGCAACTTCCCATTCACCTAGAGCACAACTAGTTGCGCTGATTTCCAAAAGGTAAGAAACAGGGATTGACAGTCTCGCTTTACAAGGGGTCAGGCCAGACTCTCGCAAAGTGAGAAAAGCCCAAACCTGCAACTCCAGTACCAGGAGAAAAGGGGGAAGGAGGTTTGATCCTTGCACCCTCCCTAAGTTCTGCCATTTGCTTTATCTCCATGCTTGCTTGATGCAAGCAGAGAACTCAAATGACCTTCCATGTCCCCTGCCCTCTCTGGCTCTGTGCTGGAAGGCGTGGGGGTAAAGGCACATCAGCTTATCTCTGTGCCTGTTGGTCAGTGGGAGTGGAGCTCTGAATGGCTGGGAAGAGAAGAGACAGAGAAGGTTGGAATGCCTCCACTGCCCCTCAGTGGCCCCGAGGTGGAGGACGGCAGAAGTGTGCTGATTTGTCCATGACACAGTACAAGATACAGCATGCAGTATGCATCAAGTCTTCTCCCCCTGGAGCAAGTGAATGCCCCAATTATCAGAAATGTTTGCTTGCCCATCCAGAATCTGTCAGTCCCTGGTTAGATAACTGGTGATCAACTACTAGATGGAGTCCTATTCCACACTGATTTTGTTTGGAAAAGGTCAAATTGCCAAGAATTAATCTACAAGGCAGTGAAGACAGCAACTTTCTATATGGTAGCATTTGCTCAGCATGTCACGGTGCCATTAGAGATTCTGTGAATACTTCAAGAAGACAGTGGTGCTTGCATCACACCTTTTTTGTACTGCCACTGTTGGTCCACAATCGCTTAGTCATCTGAGCTCACCATCTATTCATAGCTAACACCCTGTGGAGACCCTTTTACTATCTATCATCTGTGGATGCATGTGGTAACAGTATAGCTCTACCCAAAGAACAAGAGAACAATGATGAAAATAAGTATATAAAAATGCACAAAAACCATCTGCAGCATTCATAATTCTCCCTCCTTCGGGGGGGGGGGGTTGACGGGAAAGATTCAGGACTCTATTTGCAGCACAAATTGCTTTCTTCCTGGTCATTCAATAAAAATTGAAAATGTATGAATTAATTCTATTAGAGACAGCCAGCCCCCTGCATAAACCAAACAACCACAATTTTTCTGTTTCTTCTTTTGTGTCCATCAATAAAAGCTTGTTTTAAGAAATCTCAGTGATAGGTTTTTCTACTACTAGAACACAAGAAAGACCAGAAAAGTTGAAGCGGAAGTGAAAAAGGGAGCACAGGAAGAGAGAACATGACATCTGAGCATAGACCAATATATTTTGGATACTTTGCGTTTATAGATCTGTTTGTACATACACGCACATAAACAAGCACACCTCAAAATAAATTATCTTTGGGGGTTTTTGAGGGAAGCACTAAAATGCTTAATAAATTTTAATCCTTAATAAATTTTTAATCCATTGAAACCTTAGTGTTACAGTAATACCTCCGCAAAAGTCCACCTTGTCTAGCATCCATTCCAGCGAACATCCACGGCAAACCCGGAAGTACCAGAATGGGTTACTTCCAGGTTGCCGCTTACGCATGCGCAGCAGCCCAAACCCCTCCGCGCGTGTGCGCAGACACAGCACTTTGCCCTGCATCCTTTTCAACTAGCGGCCGGGGCTCCAGAACAGATCCCAGCTGCAAAACAAGGTACGACTGTATATGTGTAGTATGAGGTGTGAGGCTCATGAAACACAGCACTGAAAGTTCATTGATGCGAGCCTTTGGGAGCATGATGTGTTTGGAAGCCACAGCTCTTGTTGAGTATCATCTTTGCTGGTGTAATTGCCAGAGCTGTGAATCAGGCAAAGCCTTTTCTCCTTCTCCCTCAAGAGACCAGACGTGCTCAAGCAGCCATTCCAGAGTTTAGCAAGCCTCCTGCTATCTGAGCAAATTGTCAGCTAGCTGACAAGCAAAGTGGGATGCTTCTATGAAAATCTGGTCTCCAGGAAAATATCTGCCAGCTTCACGATTGCCATTTCCAGAACTGAGAACCAATGCCTCAGCAGTCTTAAATGTCCCAGCAGTCCCAGAAGCCTTTTCTACGACAGCTCTTTCCTTCTCATTCATTCTCACTTAAAACATTCTACGCTCTCCCAACATCAGAAGGTGGGTCTAGTTGGTGTAGCCAGCCAATGTTGACTCAATGTGCTGTTTCTGAGCGTGGTTTATGTTCCCTGGCCAAAATAATTCGCAATCTGCTTTGGTTAAGAATGTAAGACGAGCCTGCTGATTCAGACCAATGGCACATGTAGTCCAGCAACCTGATCTCACAGTGGCTGAGCAGATGCCTGTTGGAAGCCTGCAAGCTGGCCATGAGCGCAACAGCACTCTGCCCATCTGTGATGCTCAGCAACTGAGACTCAGAGGCATAATGCTCCTGACAGTGGAGGTGGAGCATAGCCATCATGGCTAGCAGCCACTGGTCGCCTTATCCTCATGAATTTGTCCAATTCTTTCAAAACCATCCAAGTTGGTAGCCATCACTGTCTCCTGTGGGAGCAAGTTCCATAATTTAACAATGTGCTGTATGAAAAAGTGCTTTCTGTTATCTGCTCTGAACCTTCCTACGTACATTCAGCTTCATTGGATGAGCTCTGGGTCATTTGGTGTCAAATATCAAGAACAAAATAATGTCACACGTGTGAAGATTTTTCAGTTACAGCGGTGCCTCGGGTTAAGTACTTAATTCGTTCTGGAGGTCCGTTCTTAACCTGAAACTGTTCTTAACCTGAAGCGCCACTTTAGCTAATGGGGCCTCCTGCTGCTGCCGCGCCACCGCTGCACAATTTCTGTTCTCATCCTGAAGCAAAGTTCTTAACCCGAGGTACTATTTCTGGATTAGCAGAGTCTGTAACCTGAAGTGTATGTAACCCGAGGTACCACTGTACTAGAACAGGTGCGGACAACACAACCACCTGCACTTTGTGAGTCTTTCGGTGAAAAAAACAATATATAATTCTGACCCAATCCTTCCCAACAGACCCAATGTTGATTCCTTTTTGAACAATGCACTTTCCCTCCTCACTATATGTAGTAATTAGTTCTGGGACTATGAATTTCACTCTCAGAAATTTGCTTCCCTGTAAATTGGAGTGTCCATGTACTGTAACTGTGAAAAGTGTGTCGGACAATGACCTGGGAGACTAGGGTTTGAATCCTCACCCACCCATCACTGGGTAGCCTTGGGCCAGTCACTGTCTTTCAGTCTAACTTACCTCACAGGGTTTGTTTGTTGTTGTTTTTAGGATAAAATGGAGAGGAGAGAACCATGTACACCTTGAGCTCCTTGAAGGAAAAGGAGGTCTATAAATGCAATAAATGAATAAATAATCCTTTCATTGTTAACTATTCCACTAGCCTACATTAGTCTTCCCAACCTTGAGTACCCTGGTGTTGCTGAACTACAGCTGCCATCATCCCTGTTGATCTAAGGCTAAGGAAGTTAGGAGTTGAATACAACAACATCTCCCTCCTGAGGGACTTGCCTTTAGATCCTTGTATTCATTGTGCTTGGATATGATCACACCCTTAACCATTCCTTAGGTAAAATTCTAAGAACCCTTGTATCAAAGCAAAGGAAAATGAAGTCATTCATTGAGGATCTGGGCACAGACTGCTATTAGTCAGTTTCGATGTCCCTAAAGTACCATATGGCTGTAGAATGTATGAACCTATACGGGAAGTGAAGCAAATTACTGGTCAGGAACAAAATGCATGGGGACGAGCAACTCATCCATAGAAGGCCAGAGCAAATGTACAGTATTCTAGCTTCTCACTGCTCTCATTAAAAACTGATCAGTTTCATTTGCGATGCAGTACTTTCATTCACCTGTCATGCTACAGTGAAGAATGACATGCATACATATTTTTTTCCAAATGTTCCATTTGCATTATGCTGCTACAACATTTCACATTACACTAGTGAATACTAGTGTTTTGACATTTATAAAGCATCGACTGGGAGCCAAAAGAGGAATTGCTGGACTATCCAGTGTAGAAAACTTAGCCCTGAAATTAAATAAAGAATGAACCAGGTAGGATCAAAATTATTCCCAAAATCAAAGTTTAAAAATAATTAAGAGCCGCCTGTTGAAATATATCCTAAACTAAATATGATGAGGAACAGACACACAGCAGTCCTACATTGGGTTGATCAAGGGTATACCTGAAAGTATAGTGGTACCTCTGGTTACGAACTTAATTCGTTCCAGAGGTCCGTTCTTAACCTGAGGTACCACTTTAGCTGATGGGGCCTCCCACTGCCGCCACCGTGCAATTTCCATTCTCATCCTGGGGCAAAGTTCTTAACCCGAGGTACTACTTCCAGGTTAGCGGAATTTGTAACCCGAAGTATTTGTAACCCATAATTTGATACATATACAAATCTAATGATTCCTTAAGACTTCTTATTGGACAAACTATGAGGTTGCTAGCTAACAGTTAAAATAAAAAAGCATTGGTTCAGTTCAGACAAAATGTGAAACTGTGGCTTGGCACTATGTGAACCCCCACCCTGCTGCAGCTCCCATGCTCTGATTCAATTACATACTCTCTCTTTAGCATAAACCATAGTTTTTTTCCAGTATATCAAAACCTACAAACCAGGGTTTCTGTTTCCCATCAAAACCAGTGTTGCAAACTAACTTCAAACGACAGATTGTGATCCTATTTGCAGGACAAATTTGCAGGAAAGATGTAACTAACTGAACCAGAGTATGCGTTCATGTTGACACCAAAGCTATTATGCCAAATGTGGAAGGAAGAGTGGAGAGTTTTGCTTCCTAGTCATAGCTCCCTGCAATTCCATGATGAACTGCTCACATTTTATTTTATTTCTTTTCTTGGGCACATTAGTATAGGTATACAATGATGGGGGAAAGGGAGAAAATGAGTATTTTAATACCAGTTCCATTTTTAATTTGTTCATTTCCTAAGAGGTAATTTCCTTTTTTTAAAAAATGCAAATGAAATAATCGCTTTACTTACGATAATCTCTGTGAATTTCATCTATTTCTTTCTCTGTCTGTTTTTTGGTAAATGTCATACTCTGCAACAGTAGAACAAACATTACTTTTTAATGAAGGATGAAGGATATAAAGCCACACACCCCAAAATAATCAAGACATAATTATCTAAAAGGGAAGTTTTTATATTCTCCTCAAACAAACCCCTCCTCCCCTGACAGCTATAGTTTAGCACTCTTTCTATACACTCTCGGTTGCATTTAACGTGTGCTAGTCTACCTAAGGGACGCGGGTGGCGCTGTGGGTAAAAGCCTCAGCGCCTAGGGCTTGCCGATCGAAAGGTCGGCGGTTCGAATCCCCGCGGCGGGGTGCGCTCCCGTCGTTCGGTCCCAGCGCCTGCCAACCTAGCAGTTCGAAAGCACTCCCGGGTGCAAGTAGATAAATAGGGACCGCTTACTAGCGGGAAGGTAAACGGTGTTTCCGTGTGCGGCTCTTGCTCGCCAGAGCAGCGATGTCACGCTGGCCACGTGACCCGGTAGTGTCTCCAGACAGCGCTGGCCCCTGGCCTCTTGAGTGAGATGGGCGCAGAACCCTAGAGTCTGTCAAGACTGGCCCGTACGGGCAGGGGTACCTTTACCTTTACCTTAGTCTACCTAAAGGGAGATCCTTTTGTCTACAGGGTCAAATTCAAGGTGCTAGCACTACTGCATAAATCTTTAAATGGCTTGGGACCCAAGTACCTAAAAGAGCACCTTCCTCAATACCAACCATCTCACATCCTATAATTGGCAAGTGAGGCCTTGTTGGTGGTGCCATCACCAGGGGATGCCCAGTTGGTGCTGACTCATGACAGGGTCTTTTCAGTGGTGGTTCCCCAACTGTGCCTGTAGGGAGCTCAGTAGGGAGCTACTGAGGCGTGCCGGTCTCCATCATTATTAACTACATCTCATAGATGTGTAGAGTTGGAAGGGATCCCAAGGATCATCTAGTACAGTCCCCTGCAATGCAGGGGGTACACATATGGTACATCCTCAGTTGTGGTTTGAAAAGCTCATTGTGGGATTTTTATCACATGAAGTGACACATGCTCATTTCTTGTCACTAAGCCTCAGTCAAAGTTTATCAACTTACGCCTCTTCTAGGTTTACTGGATTCCAGTTGTGTTCGAGTCTTCTCATTTTTTTCCAGCTCTCCTACAATTTCAGCAACTGTGGAAAGAAACGATTGCCGTAAGCGGAAGCCTAACATCACGGGGGCGCCTCTTATATCAAGGCACAAAATGTTTCTGAGAGTATATTCTTTGTAAGAACTGAAACATGCTAGTCTGAAGTGAAAACACATTTTCACCTATAATGAAGCTTTTCCTAAGAGACGGGGAGTACGAGAGAATGGAGGAAGGTGCAGTTCACCTGCTTGTGAAAAGCAAGACCTGAATAGGGGAATAAAGACTGCATCCTTGCTGAAAGGGGTAGGAAACATCAGTAACCACATGCTAGCTGCCAGAAGGATCTCAGAATTAGGACAGATTTCTCATGCCATTCTGAGCAAGCTCTCAGAGGCTTCTCAGGAAATCCTTGACTGTTAATGTATCTGAGTATTTTCAAAAGCAGCAATAGTTTCCTGATAAAGGAGATCACAGAGTGAAGGAGAAAGGTAAATGAAAGAGGAAAAAGGCAAGAGGTTCTTCTTTGTGACTTTGCGGTAACAGCCCCTGATTCTGCAACAGTAGCCCATCTCCTGCCCAACAAACACTGCTTGTTTTCTGCTCCTTGTGTTTCCTTCCCCAGAATCTATCCATCCCAGACCTATAAGCAACAAAGACAAATCAAGGGCTAGAAGACCTGAACAGAAGACTGTGCTAAGAGAGTTTTGAATGTCACTACAACAAGGTCCATAGATTTCCAAGTGACTGTTACATTTCTCATTTGTCAACTCCCAACTGCTGCTGCTACTACTACTACTACTACTATTATTATTATTATTATTATTATTATTATTATTGGATTTTGCAGGAATGACCAAAAAAGCAGAGTTACAGAGTTCTTATTTCTCTCTCTCTCTTTGGGGAACATCTTTGGTATAAGACAGCTTCTGGAATTCCTAATAGGGCTATGAACATTAATAGTCACTGCTGTCAGTACTAGCAGGCAAACATTTCTTCAGCGCTAACAGAGCTGAAGCCATATAAAAATAAATGTATACATGTGCCTGAACAACATATGTAGGTGGATAATGATTGAGTTTTCATGCATCAATATTTTCTACTATTCAACAGTACAGTACAGAACATCTCTAGTTAGAACTGAAATAAAAATTGTTGGCAGGGGGCGGAGGAGTCAGCATGCCCCGGTGAATGTTGTGTAGGGTTAGAGATTAAGAGCCTAGACTTGTAATCAAACTCCCAAGACAACAACTTTGGGCAAATCACTCTCCCTCTTTTGTGAAACAGAAATATAATTGACCTATTTTACAGACCTGTGAGATCAAATGAACCAAGCATGGGAAAGAGGGTCCTTGGTAGCATTCATGCCTGTTAGTGCCACCAAGAATTATTTTATTTTATTGTTCTTGTTTTTTATTTCTGGTCTTTGAAATCCAAATGGCTGGCAAAAACAAAATAGCAGGACAATTTACAGCATGCTATAAAATGAGAGTTTTCTGGCATCACAAATGGATTGTATTTTTGCTTGCAATCGACATGTTTGTTGATTTTAAGTCTGTCCTGCGTAGAGATCATTAATTTAGAGCCTATGGATTTTTCTCACGGGAAAACGAAACTCAAACCTTACTTCCATCAGGAATCCGATACCTTCTTAAAGAAGCTGCTCTATAAATAGATATCTAAGAAATAAGCCCAACATGACTCAAACATCTCCTGATTTGTAGAAAAATCCAGACTAGATTGAGCAGTTTAGGGAGTGCGATAGGGCCTACATATGTTGTTGGATTCCAACACTCCCCAGCCTTGGCCAACATGTCTAAAGATCAGAGGTGGTGGGAGCTGTAATGCAACATCTGGAGAGCCACAGTTTTGCCATTCCTGGACTACAGTCAGAAACCCATTGCTTCTAATGTAAATCACAATAGCCTGAGTTGTATGCAACATTAAAATATGTTTTAATGCTACATGGATGAGCTCACACATGCCTGTCTCCAATCTCTTCCTCCAGTGTGGCTGCCAGGAAACTGGAAGTTTTTGCTTCAATTTTCAATTAACCCCAGTTAAGAGGTTTCTTCGAACCATAAACTGTGGCTAATCTTAACTATGGTTTCAGGCAATTGAGCAAAACCACCATCTGAAATTGGTTTCTTTCCCCAAACCATAATTACCACCCCATGGAAAAACTGTGACCAAAAGGAACCAGGCAAGTAAATGTAGGTGACTAAGAGAGAACATGGCAGATGCTTATAAAATTATGTATGATTTGGAAGAACCAAATTCCGAGCCATATTGCATGTCACGCTTCTCGTCATTGTACTCGCATCATTTTAAAAGTGTTGCCGGAAGATGAAACTTTGGGAAATTGTATTTTAAATAACCTAAAACATGTTAACTATATAAGTAAATGAAAAATGGGTTCACATTTTCATTGAGTTACCCTAGTACATCCAGTCTGAAGGCATCATGCCTCTGAATACCAGTTGCCGGGGAACATGAGTGTGTGGGCAGGCACTGCACTTGTGTCCTGCTTGTGGACTTCCTGCCAGCATCTGATTGGCCACAGTGGGAAACAGAACACTGGAGAAGGACCCTTGATGTGATCCAGCAGGGTTTCTCTAATGCTAACCACCATCATTCATTTTTCTGGAAAAAAACCAACTGTATTTCTCTAGTTCTTGCAGCGACAAAAGTCAAATCAAAACACTCAGAACAGACACTTCTCTTGCTGCCTACGACTACTGGAACCAGGGCAAACACGTTTTAAGAGGTAAGCTGTCATGTTGTCTTCCCCTAGACAGATATTTGCGCCCTCAAGTCGTATTTTCAAATTGTAACTCTAGAGGTCATTTTGACCTTTAGCGGAAAAGATTTCCTAGCTTCCTGTTAAAATGGGACAAGTAGAACTGAATCAGATATTCCTCTCCTAAGTTCTATTCAGAGATTTTTTTTTTTACTTTTAAAGTGTGTTGTGCAACTATGTGAGAATCGACATCATCATCATCATTATTTAGATTTCGTACATTTTACTGAGTGGGTTACAACAATTACGCTCAAGAAAATGGGGCGGGGGTGAGAGCTCTGTAAAAACCGTTGTCTCCTCAAAATGTATATATCAGATGTGAAAGGCCAGGGGAAAGAGGTGAGCATGTGTATTATACCTTGAGTTTTATAACACACACAGGAATCACATGACGTTTGGGTACCAATTTCTTGTGTTTGGATAACTGAATTTTCGTATAGCGAGTGTTTGGATAGTGCAGCCTGCGTGTATAGAGTTGATTGGCTAGAAGCAAACAATTTACAGCACCCATAGCTAAAATAGCGCAAGACGGAATGGGATGACCACATGCATCGCCACCACCACCCTGGATGAACAAGGACATTCACCAACAATAAGTAAGTCTCTAAGGCTGACTTCACTCTATAAACACACAAATAAGCTATTTGAAGCCGCATCCATGTAGCAGCTGTGCAGTGTATGTGGAGGCCATAGAAATTAACGACCATCATACCACTGAGAATATTGCTGCCAGAGTTACAGGGGAATCCCAATGCCATGCAGAAAGCAACCACTGGACACAAATAGCTACCTTGCGCTGAGCTGACCTCATGCCAATGAAAATTCAAATGGCCTTTCAGCAGAGTGGCTGTGCGAAAAGAGTCCAAGACCAAATATGTCCAAAGAGAAATCTGGAATAGGCATGCTTGAATGTTTTGTTCTCAAATAAATAAAGTGGTAGGTAAACAAGCTGTCAGAAAGAGGCATACTTTATGAAAATGTTGGCAGTTTTCAAGGAAAACCATTATCAGCTTCCTACCTGATTTGGGATTTAAAGAATCACACTCTGAATTATACATGTGCACAAACTCCTGGTGCCTTTTAATAAGCTGTTGTTTCGTTCCCTGAGTGGACAGTCCAAGTTCTTTCAGCCTTCTTCTCAGATCACGATCAGACAGTAAACTGTACACCACTTTAGACAGTAGCTTTCTTTTTTGTCCAGAGCTGAAATAATTTTTAAAAATGGGAGGGAATCAATAAAGCTTTTCTGGTCAGGCACTTCAACAAATGTATGTGTTTTTTCCCTACATTATAGTTATTCAAAAAAACAAAAGGGGGGAAGACTCACACACAAATGCTCTGCAATAAAAGATCAAATACGTTAGAGGACTTTCAGGTCAGCACAGATGGGTAGTGGTGGATAACAGCATTCCTGGTACTTTTCCTAAGCATCTCCACTTTTCATCCCTCTCAGTCGGGTATAGCATTCCTTTCCCAATACCAAATATTATTATCATCGTCATCATCAACAACATTATTTTTATTAAATACTGTTATAACCTGCTTCAGCTCCAAGGAGCTCAACGTTCTCTCCACTTTCTACTGTCAGAACAACCTTGTGATGTAAGCTAAGCTGAGGGAATCAGGAGTTTGATTAAATAAAATGTTAAAAAACTATCACATTACAGAATATGAAATGCCATGAGCCGAATACTTTGGGTCTCTCTTTCTGATATTATACAAGTATATTAATTTTTAATATAAATTGTTAATACAATATGTTAATATGACCAAATTCATTCAAGTGCTAGTTAATGGAACTTGTTATTATTATTTCAAGTTTTTTATCCAACTTTTCTCTTAGATAATGAAAACCTCTTACAAAATATAAAACCAACAATAGGACCAACATGTTAGAACATCAGTAATCAGAATTTAACACAGATAGCAGCATCAGTACATCGTGACTAAAATGCCATAACCCCAAAAGGCTTGCTCAAAGAACTATCTTTATTGCCCACCAGAAAATGATTAGAGGTTAATCTAGGTCATGGGTAGGCAAACTAAGGCCCGGGCCCCTGATCCAGCCCAATCACCTTCTAAATCCGGCCCGCGGCCAGTCCAGGAATCAGCGTGTTTTTACATGAGTAATGCGGCCTGCCTGGTGTTTTTACATGAGTAGAATGTGCTTTTATTTAAAATGCATCTCTGGGTTATTTGTGATACATAGGAATTCGTTCATTTATTTATTTTTCAAAATATAGTCTGGCCCCCCACAAGGTCTGAGGGACAGTGGACCGGCCCCTGCTGAAAAAGTTTGCTGACCCCTGATCTAGGTGGCCTGCCTTGGCAAGGGCATCCCACAACCTTGGCACGACTACAGCAAAGGCCCTGTCACTCATGCCTATCAGGTGCACCTCTGGTGAGGATAGAAAGCAAAGTCTCTGAAATTAGCTTCCATGTTCAAGTTGTATTCATATTAGACTCTTCAGCATACCACAGCAAAGATGCCATCAGCAACCATGAAGCCAAACTTCATCATCCCAATGGATACTTTCACCCCGCAAGAAACAGTTTGGCAGCCTCAAGGGTTCCAACAACAGAGGGCCTTTGGAAGTGTGTTTTACTGGCAAGTCCTGAGCACATCATATCGAAAAATGAAGTTAAATGTATTTGAAAGCCAGCTTTAATTTTAACTGCAGTTTTAATCGGAGCGCTTCTTTGTATTCTGTAATGCAGGTGGCGAGAAGATACACTTTCTGTACGGGAGGCAGTTCTTTAAGATGCTGGTAGGGAATGCAACTTCTCAGTGGGTAAAACTGCATTATATCACTTCCAACCATCATAACAGCATAAATCACAAACAAAAGCTGCTGAAGATGCTGACAGGTGAAGGCTACAGAACTCCTCCCTTATGAGTCTAGATTGAAGGATCAGCATCAGACTGGAAAAGGTTGGAATCCACAGGTGTTTGTTCGGTCCCTGTGAAACTGCACACCCTGGCTTCCAGGGCCACATAGTATTTTCAAGACCACCCGAGCCATTATTGAACCTCTATAACAGTGCAGCACATGCATTCCGCTCCTTGAGAAGTCTCTTTAAGAACTGTATTCCCTGTGCAATCTAATTCTCACAAGCATGGTTCAAATGCAGACATCAACCTAAGCTATGGTTTGCGTTAAGCATGGTTTGAACTTCCAAACATGCCAGGTCTGGAGATGCTTGTCTACTCATTCTCCCTCTGCTCAGGGTGCCTTTCTCTGCGGTTCAGTGCGCCCAAGGCTTGGGAAATTGACCAATCAAAACTGTTTGACAAGTTAAGCATGTTTAAATAATGTTCAAGTGTGTGGTGTGTGTTTTTGAAAATGCACATTGCTTTTTTGAGAATTGGTTTTGGCTTGCAAACCAACTTCAAAACGTAATGTATGATTCTACCACACTGGTTAATGGGGGGGGGGGGGGGGAGTTGCCTCTTTGAACCTTCCACATTTTCAAACCACATGTGGAGTGGGAGTTAGAAGCACACATGCTGGCCCTGCCCCAAAATCACTATTAAATTGGGCAGAAAGTCTGAAGAGGGAACCCATGTATGTTCCCTCTTCAAGCCTTCCACCCCCCACACATGAAAGTTTGGAGGGTGAAGTTGGAAGGGACAGTCGCACACCGCAACCCCCGCTCATTCTTTGAATGCATGAAGGCTAATGAAGGTTAGGTTTTCTTTGTCATGGTATAGCTTAATCTGCAAATGAGCCTATGAGGCAAAGAATCTTTGTTTAAAGAAAGAATGGGAACTGAGCTTTTTCAAGAGTCTGCACTGACCACCAGTTCCACACATCATTTTAAGCACAGAAAACAGAAAAAGGTTAGCATACTTGTATACAGTTACTAGGTTTCCTGTGTGAAACCCAGAATCATAAAAAACTGCCCCTCTGAAATGCTGCTTTAAAATATATGTTGGCCATTCTCCATGTGAAGCAAAAAAACCCAAAACCCACCCCAGATAATATTCCTTACAGGCAAGCTAAATGTCCTAACTGCCACTGTAAGGAAGTTGAACACATTGCCAAGGTCATGCTCAATAACTTTTAGTAGCTAAATCTTTTGAGACAAGAATCTTCTCAGAGGCTGTTTTAAACTGCATGACGCCTAGACAAAAATAAACCACATTACAGAAAACAGCCACATTTCTTAGAATTCCAGAGGGAAAGCGTGTTCCAGCCATATATAAATCTTTACATCTGCAAGTAATAACAAAAATCAAGAAACAGTCAAAAAGCTGTCAAAATAAAGATGCTAGCACCTGTTCAGAGTGCAATAGAGAGACCTCTGTGGAAATAAGATGACTTGCAAACATTTGTCATTGTCTTTCCATGGCAAAGTGCTAACACATGGTAAGCTTGTGGTATTTTGCATTCAGTCACTATGAACTTTTAGTAATGAAAGCACACATTTGAACTAGAGAGAGCACAAGGAAAAGAATTAACTACTGAGCAAATACAGAAATTTCAAAATCCCAGTGCATCATTTGCAAAACAAAATTAATGGCAGATTAGCCATGCTCATATTTCCTACTATTCCACTAAGAATTAGATCAAAGTTTGAAATCAGGGCTGGAGAAATGGCTCAATAAATTTATATCAGAATCGAAAGCACAACTACTGCTCAGTGAGTGTGCAATGCAGCCCCTTCGTGTGATGTGGAAAAATAAGCCAGGAAATCTTTAACTATTAGTTTCTTGCTTCATGAAACCAGGACACTACAGTTAATGTCTTTAGAACAAGTTATGGTTTTAAGCAATCTTTGAACCATAGCTTCATATCCTGGCTTGTTTCCAAACCTGTTAGCCATAGTTTCCCAGTTCAAACAAAACAGGAAACTATAGTTAATGGAAGACTTTGTAATCTGTTTGCTCACTCAAAGAAGCTGTGCACGGCCACCCGTTCCTATCTCGGCTGTTGAACTTATCATCTAAACACAGCCATTGTGTCCCTATAGTTTGGATCACAAGTCAACATGAGCCCTATTTAGGCACTTTGTTCCAAACAGGTGAAGGGGACACATGGGGCTACCCCCTCCTCATAATGAAATAAATTTGCTGGTCATGTTGTTGTTGTTTAGTCGTTTAATCATGTCCGACTCTTCGTGACCCCATGGACCAGAGCACGCCGGGCACTCCTGTTTTCCACTGCCTCCCGCAGTTTCGTCAAACTCATGTTAGTAGCTTCGAGAACACTGTCCAACCACCTCGTCCTCTGTCGTCCCCTTCTCCTTGTGCCCTCCATCTTTCCCAACATCAGGGTCTTTTCCAGGGTGTCTTCTCTTCTCATGAGGTGGCCAAAGTATTTGAGCCTCAGCTTCAGGATCTGTTGCTGGTCATACCTGGAGCCAAACCTTTATCTGCATTAGTTTGAAGCTTAGGCCAAGAGTGAGTGACTGGCCCAAGGTCACCAGGTATAGGGTTTCCAACATGAGGACAAGAACCCTGGTTAATCATCCCTAGGCTGAAAATGCTATGTGCATCGAAGGTCATCATGGGTTGACTGGGGACACACCTATAGCTCATTTGACACATTCAATACTCATGATACTGAAAGCCTGCATAGGCCTACCACTTTAGAAAGGACAGCACCCTGTTAACAAGACTTCCTTTTCCTGTGTTCTAAATCACCATTATGCATTTGAGGGTGGCATGGAGAGAGGTATGTAGAGCTTTGCCCTAGTTGTGGAGCTCATAACCACAGCTACAGTGCAACCTGCATGTGCACCCCATAGTAAATGGGTAAGCCAAACATTGCGAGGGTCAGCAAATTGGAACAAGTTGCAGGTGTTCATCCTCCCAGTGGGCCAGTGTGGTGCAGTGGTCACAGTGCCTGTCTAGGAGCCAGGGAACCAGGGTTCAAATCCCTACTCAGTCATGAAGCTCACTGGGTGACCTTGGGCCATTTGAATGTACACTGTGATCTTTGAGACACAATAGAAAACAAATAGTCTTTGTGTAACTGAGGCCTTAAAAAGCTGGAGTCTGCCTTACATAGTTATGAAGAACTCCTTAAAGAAAAAGGCAGTGTATATATCTTAAGCTTGTTAGACCCCATTGCATTCCCATCAAGCATGATATTCTGTTTCACTGGAAGTGAATTCTATATTCCTAAGTGGGAAAACAGACGATAATGAAGAGGCCCATCTCTGCAATCACGCCTCTCTATTTCTAGCAGTCACAGATATAGTCAATGGGTACACGCAACTGCATTTCCTAACTAACTTGACTAATTTGGCACCAGCGCCTCTTGTACTCCACAAACTTATCTAATCCCTTCTTGTTTATTTATTATTTCTAACACATATGAATCACTGTCCTGCCACAGGCATTCAAAACAATTTGCGACAAATGCCACCAATAACGTTCCCTAGCAACAAGCTCAGCTCCACAGGCAACTCACGCGTTTCATCTCTTTAAATAAATAAAAAATATTTGACATCGTTCACCCTGTTTGTGCTATTGCTATTTCATACAGTAATGCAGAATAAACCATTCTACCCTATTCACAAATGAACTCCATTCATGATTCTTTTATTCAAGGTGGTTGTAGGATTCTGTCATCTACACAAGACTTTATATATGATCTACTGGGATCAATTAGAGATGTTACTTTCCTACTAATGACATTAGTTTCCTACTAATGAAATCAACAAAGGCTTTCCTCTACCCACATTTGTATTGTGCAAATAATGCATCACACACTATGCTTCTTCTTGTTGTTGTTGTTTTAAATGGTTAAACATAATCACTGCATTTAAACTTGTCCGTTCACTCACTATCCTGGCTTTGTGTGTGCCTTCAGGATAGAAAACAGGGAGAAGGGATTAAAATACATGGCTAGAAAGCGTTTTTCTATGTCCAATGCAATGCAACAAGATCACCGATCTTTAAGAGCAAAAGCAAACTCACTGGTATGGCAATCATTAGTACATCATGGGTAAGCTTGTGGAACAATTAGAGGAAAACACCCTAAGGAGAAGCTCACAGACTACTGAGATAGATTGGATGTAATCATAGTCAAAAAGAAGATGTGTGTCTGTACTTGATTGGATGTGATCAGAAGCTTGAAGGGCTTCTAACATAGCAAACAACTGGAATCCATAGCACCCTAACACCTTTTCTTCAAAATAAAGCTTTCTGGTTTGTTGTACTTGCTGAGCAAGTTTGTACATAATCAGTCTCCAAAGCATTCGAATTTTGTCAATCCATGGCTGTTTAGAAGACTATATGAGAATCTTCTATAGACTTTGCTGGTCTATATAATTGCTTCATTAGGTCTTGATGCATGGACCCAGCATCATTAGATTCAGAAGCATGGCTTTAAAAAGTTACCTGCAGTGATCTAATAATAATGATGTGCAGAAATTCCTGGAAGTAATCAAGAATCACACTGCAGAACATCCACACTGTTGGATAGTTCCAAAGTGGGGAGCGGGGGAGGATGAATCAATCTGCCTATGCCTTTTCCAGTAAGTATAACTATAATTTGGATATAGCCAGTGAGGTCTTGCAAGGGTAGTGCTCCACCTACTGAGAATTTTGCACTGTGCCTCCTTCTTATTTGTGTTGATTGACAAGGTAGAGGAAGAGGTCCAGACATGACGCCAATCATCTTTCTTCCAAAGATTCAGCTATGCTATTTTTTATATGCCTGTACCCAGGCTGGGCTGTCATCCAAAAGTGGTACCTGAATGATATTATAAATAAACATAAACGATGCCTTTAGCTAACAATACAATACCGTCTATGAAGGATTCAAAGGAAGTCAGTGGGTGCTTGCTTTAAGTCTGGCTAAGAAAGTGACAAAGACCCAAATATTGAAACAAAGGCAGCAAGACTGGTTCAGCTTGTTTCCAGACAACTGTGCAGGACAGATGTTCCCCTTTATTCAATAAATCCAATGACTTTGAATAAATTGAACACCCGGAGTTTTGTTGTTGATAGTAGCATTTTCCCCATTTGGGTGGTGCTTATTAATATCATTTGTTCACAAGCAAACAAAAAAGCTTGGCACAATCTGGTACATAATGGCATCTCCTTGCAGCAAGCATGGGCAGCTCACTCAAGTATCTTACCTTCGGAGACTGTCTTTCTTCTCATCTCTTCTCAAGCAGCCATCAAGGTGTTTATTTATATGAAGTTCTTGAACAGGAACCCCGCAGACAGGGCACTCCACTGAAACATTTGAAAGCATTCATGTTAACATGGACATTCCTAAAGAATGCTTGCCAACTGAAGAAAACCATTTATTTTCATAAGGGGGGAGGGAAAGCATTGGTGTTTATGTGCAAAGCAAAATGCAGATTTTGGGGTGGAGGCGTTACTAATATATGAACACCATTTCATTACCTGTTCCAAATGGAGCTTACTTCCACAAAAATACAATTATAGACCTCACCAGCCACTTTCTATATAGAAACATGTCTTTCCTCTAGCAAATTTAGGATATTTAAGATTCACAATGGCACCAGCAATGCATTCTCGTCCAGATTTTCCCAAATATGATTGCATTTACCCCAAATGACACAGCCCAGTGGTCCAGGTCTGCAGAACATTTCCTGCCAGCCTGGAAAAAATGGAAGCTCCGTTCTCCAGCAGAAAATTGAAGTCAAAAGTGCATATTAATTCACATCCTAAAATCCAAAGAATCACTTTCTCTTTAAAGCAGCATCAGAAGGAGCTACCATATTTTTCGCTCTATAACACGCACCTGACCATAACACACACATCGTTTTTAGAGGAGGAAAACAAGGGAAAAAACATTCTGAATGAAACAGTGGATGTATCATTTTTGTGCTTCATGCTGTGGCCACAGACATGTGATCTGATGGTGAATTTGGGGTGACCCAATGCAAAAATCCTGAGAATTCCTGTGGATCCATGCTTTGTAACCACGTTTTTGCACCATTGCAGCCCCAGGCAACAGTGGGTGCGTGATTTTTTTGGTGCAGGCTGTAGCCATGGACATGCTATGTGATCTGATGGTGAATTTGGGGTGACCCAATGCAAAGATTCTGAGAATCCCTGTGGATCCATGCTTTGTAACCACATTTTTGCACCATTGCAGCCCCAGGCAACAGTGGGTGCGTGATTTTTTTGGTGCAGGCTGTAGCCATGGACATGCTATGTGATCTGATGGTGAATTTGGGGTGACCCAATGCAAAGATCCTGAGGATCCATGTGGATCCATGCTTTTTAACCACGTTTTTGCACCATTGCAGCCCCAGGCAACAGTGGGTGCGTGATTTGGGGGGGGGGCTGTAGCCATGGACATGCTATGTGATCTGATGGTGAATTTGGGGTGACTCAATGCAAAGATCCTGAGGATCCATGTGGATCTATGCTTTGTAACCACATTTTAAGTGGGGAGCGAAGGAAAAACAAAGAAGGGACATGAGAGGGGTGTGCAGAGAATCAGCTAGCTAAGAATGCAGGAGAGGGATTTAACGGGAGGGAGGAAAGAAAGGCAAAAGTTTCCCCCCACCCAAGCCAGCCATATATATATCTCTCTCTCTCTCTCTCCCTCCCCCCCCTCTCTCTCTCCCTCCCCCCCTCTCTCTCCCTCTCCCCCAGCAGCACCGGAGCACAGAGAGGAATTATCTGCTTTCCCCTCTCCTTGCCTGGAGGGGAGGGGCTTTCCCTGCTCTTTGTTCCGTTTCAGCAAACACAGCAACGAAACAGAGGAGGGTGGGCAGTAAGACCCTGAGGCAGAATGCAGGAAAGCAGCCACTTCCTCTTTTCAGGTTTCCCTTCTCCGTGAAGCGCGATTTGATTTTTGCCTGGTTTTTCGGCTCCAGGGACCACACATTCGCTCTATAACACGCACAGACATTTCCCCTTCCTTTTTAGGAGAAAAAATCTGCGTGTTATAGAGGGGGAAATACGGTATTTGAAGCAAAGCATCAGAAGACATGGAAAGAGATCATTCTTCTCTTAATCACCACTTTCCCCTACAACCTCCTTAGACATACACACAACCACTTTGGATTCCAAACCCATATTCTCTGTGTTTGGAATCTTAATATTTCTGCCAATGTGGAACAGGAATGTGGTCCATCACAGGCATAATTCTTAGGTGAAGACTTCAAAGTCCTACTAAAACCTGACCCACTTGGCCCCAGCAGGGGACACAGCCTATTTTACTCAAAGCCATTGAACATTAAGTTACTCCCAAAGATTGGATAGTGTTGTCTTGCGTGTACAAACATGGCCTTGCCAATATTTTTCACAAGACAAAGGATCCCTCCTCCACAACCCCAGAGAAGGATCCTCAGCATGAGAGGGTAGTTGTTTGTCCCCCAAGGAATTTGGCCCCTTTGAAGGGAATGTTTCCCTCTTCCTCAGAATTATGTTTTCCAACCCAGAGACCCTTATTCTCCATGACAGCTGGGGAGCTGCCACTGTGGGAGTGGGACACAGCTATCACCCACCAACCTATCTGCCTTCCTTAGCTTTTCCAAGCCCAACACGTCAGTCTCAAGGGAAGAAACCTGTTCCTGGAGAGCCAGGAGCTTCTTGCTCATGCACACCCATGATTTCTCTCCAACACACCCTTTTCAGCTTTCTACCTGCATAATTGCTTTTTGTAGTTTCAGTTACTTTGAGAGCTTGGCTTTTCTATACGTCAAAGAAAGGAGTGTTTATTTTTTAAAAAATAAATAAATCCTAGTAGCAACACATTTTTAAAAGTGCAAGTTATTGTGTAGTTTTCAGTTGTACCTCGCACTCAAGCTTTGATAGACCTGACTAAATTTTACCTGGCTTTAACTTGCACTGACAGCTGCAGGTTTTCAGCTGCACCTTATTTTCACCCACAACAACAGTCTAACATTTATAATATAGGGGAACAGAGCTTATGAAGGGTGAGGGGTGTTTTTAAAGAAGGCTAAGCCCACCCTTTTTAAAACTAAGCTGTTTCTCCCACTAGCAAGATCTGTGTTTTGTAGAACTATATATGGTGGAGTTTCCTCCTTTTTATCCCTTCTCCAAAATGGAAGCTTTTAGCCTAGTTTACTGTGGCCCCTCCAGCTTCCCCACAGAGTTGGCACAGGTATCTATAGGCCTCCTACCCCTAGAATGTAGCTCTTGAGTTATGAGTTCTTTCAGGATCTGGCTCCTAGCATACAATGATCTTACACTGGATCCTTATTATTCTGAACTGTTTTAATTAAATAAATGAGTGCTACCTACCCTCTCCTTGCAAATCTGCTTAACTGCCTTTCTTGTTTGGTCATCTCAGGCTCCCTTTAGCACGTGGAGCAGGGCAATGTTGGATTTTATGGCTGGATTTTATTGTCCTACCGCTGGTTTGGCGTTATTGATTTATGGCTTTATTGAGTTGCTATGTCATGCTTTAATTTTGTCTATTTATTTATCTGTGTTATGTCACCTAGAGAACATTTTTATAAGGCAACTTATGCAACAAATTAATTGTATGCAGATATTCAGCTCAGCTATTCCACTGTAAGTCAAAGCTTTAAAAGGTCCAGAGTATGTCTCGGAGACATAAAGGGGGAAGGCAAAATAGAGTAGTACAAAGCCAGAGGACAGAAAATAAAAAATGGAATATAGTACTGCATTTATTTTCCTTATGCTTCAGACAGGGAAGGGGAATATTTTATTTATTTACTTGCTGTTTTTATATAAAGCCATCCAAAAGCACTATTCTCTGTGTGGTTTCCAACATAAAATGATAAACACCATTAGAAACACAATATCCTTAAAACACAGTAATTATTCCTATATAATAATTGGAATTATTCCAACTGGAATAATTGAACTGGAATTTGGGAGCAGGGAGTAAAGTTTATTTTTCATGGGCATAGAGACTGGGACGTCACTTACTAATGTAGCATTTCTTGAAATGTCAATTATTAAAATGTGTTCTGACGCTTCTATAAATAACACTGGGGGAAAAAGAAATCAGGAATGCCAAATTCATCTAAGCAATATTGTTTTGTTTCTAGGCCAAATGGGTTCCCACTCTGTATTTCAAATAACATATAAATTAGCAAAGATAATTATAGATGATATAAGGTAGCGTACAAAGGATATCGTTGCATTTCACATTTATGACTCAATTCACAAGACAGAGTTAGAAAGTTTGCACTCTTTCCCCTTTCATATTAAGGCAGCCAAAAAAAATGCCCATCAAAATATGCAAGAACAACAGTGGTATATCACGAATGTAAAGGCTTTATTACTGGCAATTTAAAAACATAACCTCTGAATTTTCCACTTCTTTTGGAATTAAGGAGGCCTCAACTGCAAAGCACCACTTGACTAGGGATTCTATCAAAGTCCATTTTTAAACCGAAAACTGTTCAACTTAAAAAACTACAGCAGAATCCTTTTAACATTATCACCTCATGGGCATCTTACTGCCTTTTTTTAAAGACCCAAAAAGAAACAGGATGTTACACTGAGCAAGAATTTAAACACAGTAGAAACCATTCTATTACACAACTCTATCTTCTCTTAATATATTTAACATTTTCTGTGTTAATAGGAATACCTTTCCATCAGATGGCTGAGCACTATTTAAACCACATACATCATCAAGAAGATTGTTGTTTAGGAACTTCCGGGTTGGCGCCATCGCCGAATGGCGGACTCCCTCCAAGCTCCGGAGGGAGCCTGCTCGGCAGGGGTTGGGTCTTCCCGCTCCGGCGACGCGGGGACCCTCAAAAACCATGGGCGCTGAAACCCATGGACATGGTGACTCGGCTGGCACCTTTTAAGCCCCCCCTCGACCCGCGAAGGAGCCTTTTTAAAGGCTACGGAACGGGTGACAGGGGGGGGTGGTGCTTTGAGTACTCCGCTTCCCCTGCCGAGCGAAGCCGCATGCCATTCGACGGAGAGCGCTGACTTCTTCCATTGGAAATTCGGACTCAAAGTATAACCCGTGAGTAATTGGAACTTGGATTAAAAAGGACAAAATTTATAAAAAAATTGGAACGAGCGGGGAGGGCGTAAAAAGGAAGTCAGCCCCCCCCCCCTGTTGTAGAGGAGTTAAAGCAAAGGACTTAACATCTAAGATCGAGTGCAACCCTATTTTGAAAAAGTTATCAAATTCCGCGACGGAAAATTATAAGACTGAGCTGGAGGAGAATAGTGGAAGTGAATTAAAAAGCAACCCCCCCACGGAACCTGGGAGCGTTTTAGCTAGAGCGCCCGGAGAAGACAAGGAGAGGTTTTGACAGCTGTCAAAGAGCTGTCAAAGCAGAAGAACAAAAAAGAACTTTGTTGCAAGGACTTTACCGGTTACATTTGTTATAATTTGGATTTAGAATGTTTAAAACAAGGAATACTAAGTTACTATGACTGCTGGTTGTGATTTGGAAGGGAACTGAGTTATTGCAAGTCACCTAGAGGAGCTGAGGGATATTACAAGTTGTCAGCACTGAATTTGAACAGAACTCTTTATCTCCTGGGAAACTGCAGAAATGGAACATTATTTTGGCTACAGAGGCTTACACATGTAAAGCAGACAATGGACTTATCTACCGAAGAATGGAAGGGATTTGGCATCATGTTTGGTTCCTGAATAACAGAGCCTTTGCAGAGGAATATAGAGACTTTTTGAATTGGAACATCTGTGCAGGAAAATAGGAAAAGAAAAGGAGGGGGAAAAGAGGAGACAGATCAACAAGAACAACAAGTACAATCGACAACTGGATAAAGCTGGAAGCGGGAACATTTGGAACATCCAGAAAAAGTATAAAGAAGTAAAACTGGAGTTTTCACTCCCAAGTATAAAAAAGTCTGGATGGGAAAAATGGGCCCTTTTGAGATAGACTCCTTCCAAGATTGGATATACAAAATTAAAAATGACTGGTAAAGGACTATGGCTTAAAAAAAAAAAAAAAATGTGGGAGCTACTGGAAGACATCAGATTCGAGAAATATTGGGGACGCAACCGGGGAAAGGGGGAGGGAAATTTGGAATCCAAAGGGTGTAAAACTACATTTTATTTTATTATATTTTAATCTATTATGTATATTAAAGGGGAGAACGCGTGGAAGGGATTAAGTCGATTTTAGGAGGTGGGCTAATATTTTTAAATTGGGATAATGACACTAAGTTTAAAATCTGGGATAAGAAATTGCTGAACTTATTTGTAAGAATTGGAATGCAAGAGGGGGAGGGGAGGGGAAGTCCTGGAAAGATGATATGGAAAATAAGATTTTAAATTGGGATGTTTTGTTTTTGATATTGTTATAATTGGAAATGCCTAATAAATATTATTAAAAAAAAAAAAAAAGATTGTTGTTTAGGATTCAGTGCCACACTAGCTGATACTAGTTGACTGTTGCAGAAGGCATAGTTATGGCTGAGTGCACCAGATTCATTTTTTTGGCCACTGTAGCATGATAAATGAACTATGGGCTGGTTTACTATGGTAAACTATACTTAACATTACAATAATGAACCTAACCTTTCCCCAGGCTTGTTCCTCAAGAATGGCCACAAGAATGAGTTCAGAAACTTCTACTTCTGCTCCAGATTTTTAACATAAACCATAACTTGCCCTATCATCTCTACCCAGACAAACTGTGGTTACTCTTAACCAAGGTAAGCTGAAACAAGGAAAGTGCAAGCCATAGTTTCTGAAGTTGCCTGGTGTCCACTAACACTAAGATTAACCACAATTTAGGGTTTCAACAAAATGCTAAACTATGGTTAATTTTTAAAGGGAATGCACACTTCCAATCTCCTCTTTACAGTCAGACAACAGGAGAGGAGAGGAAGAAGGGGCGTGCATGAACCCAGCAGGAAGCTAAACCATTAGGACAAGAGGTCACTTTGCACACATTTCTATTTAAGGTGCCATAAAGAATGCACAGGGATTGTTTCAGAATCAGAGAAGCAAAGCAGTTTGTGAAACCAACTTAATAAATGAATATGAACCTTACATTTCACTGGAGTCAATGTTTCAGTAAACTCGTGATTGAACCAAAAACTTAAACTCCTTAATAATCCAACCCCAAAAGACCCATCTGAGTACACATGAAAAATCAATGTGGAACCTTGGTGCATACAGAAAAAATAACGATAGAACAAAACCAAAAACTTACCCTTTGGGATAACTTTTATTGCAGATGTGGAAGGAGTTTCAAGGTTTCTGGTGCCTGCTGCTTCTGTGTGAAGAGTCTCTTGGTCCTCTTGAGAGCCACATGGGATCGCCTCCTGCTCCATTTTGATCTGTTTACTTTCCTTTTCAGATGGGTTTAAGTGCTTTCTACGGGCTGGAATGGTCTCTTTGACTATAAAGGTATCAGCAGATTGCTGTTCATGTTTTAAAACAAGACCACCCAAGGAACTCAAAAGATGGACTTGGTCAGAAGCCTTCTTGGTAAGCAGCTTTGGAGAAGAAAGTGCTGCAGGATCTAAGACTGCCTGGAACAGCCGCTGTCTAGGAGTAAACACAGAACTATGTCAGTGTATTACTATGCTATGTATTTTTGTGTTTTTATATTGTGATCCTCAGATGAAGGGTAGTATAGAAATTTAATAAATATAATAAGAATAATAAGAATAATAATTACTATTTATACCCCGCCCATCTGGCTGGGTTTCCCCAGCCACTCTGGGCGGCTTCCAATGGAAGGTTAAAAATACATTAAAACATCAGCCCTTAAAAACCTCCCTAAACAGGGCTGCCTTCAGATGTCTTCTAAATGTCATATAGCTGTTTATTTCTTTGACATCTGATGGTAGGGCATTCCACAGGGCGCCACTACCGAGAAGGCCCTCTGCCTGGCTCCCTGCAACTTTGCTTCTCGCAGCGACGGAACCGCCAGAAGGCCCTTGGCGCTGAACCTCAGCTGAACGATGAGGGTGGAGACGCTCCTTCAGGTATGCTGGGCCAAGTCCATTTAGGGCTTTAAAGGTCAGCACCAACACTTTGAATTGTGCTTGGAAACGTACTGAGAGCCGGTATAGTTATTTGAAGACAGGTGTTATGTGGTCTCGGCAGCCGCTCCCATTCACCAGTCTGGCTGCCGCATTTTGGATTAATTGTAGTTTCCAGGTCACCTTCAAAGGTAGCCCTACGTAGAGTGCACTGCAGTAGCCCAAGTGGGAGATAACCAGAACATGCACCACTCTTGCGATGATGATGATGAATAACGGTTCCTGGTGACACATATATGTTCATTCCAGCTATGTATCATCACCACCATCATCATCATTTTGCTTGTATGCCGCCTTTCCATGGTTGAAACTATGCTCAAGGCGGCTTACAACACAAGATTTACATAATTACAAACATAACAGAAGTCATAAACAATCAACAGAACACATCAAAAAGTATACAACCAAATGGAAACAATTTCCACGTAAATCATAAGATCTAAAACTAAAGATACAACAATAATATCAATAACAGCAACGGCTCTCTCAACCCCCCATAAACAATACCCCAGCCCAAGAATCTGTTCAACAGCCTCAGCTTTTGTAGCTGGAGTCAGTCAGCGCCCCATTCTCCCGGGCCAGATGGGAAAAGGCCAGCAAGGCAGAGTGCAGGTCTTCCGTGGGTTCACAGCCAAGATGGTCTCATTTAAAACAACACAGATAAAAATTAAAAACAATTTAAAAGAGGAGCCCTCTCTACTAAGCAGCAGCCGCAGTCCTTGTGAAGTCTGTCAAGCCCCGCCCCAAACCAGGTGGAAAAAGGCGAGGGCAGGGCCCTTCAGGCCCTCAGCAGGCAGTCCTGCATGTATATCATGCAGAAGAACAAAAAAGCAAAAATGTAACACAAAAAGATGACAAAAATATTGCTACTGAAGTTATAATACTCATTCTTTTGATAACTTCAATAAGCTAAGTGGTGACATCTAGTGGTCATATATTGGGTGCAACTATGCCACATAATTAGACCCAAGAGGCTGGCTATTTATTTATTTATTATTGCCCACCCTTCACTAGAAAGTCCTAGGGTAGGTCACAACAATGTGAATAATGGAACACCATGGGTTCACTGTAACATCTGGAAACAAGTAGGTTGGCATATTTTAGATTCAGGTAGGTAGCCGTGTTGGTCTGATGCAGTCGAAATAAAGAAATAAAATTGTCCAGTGGCACCTTAGACACCAACGAAGTTTGTTCTAGGTATAAGCTTTCGTGTGCATGCACACTTCTTCAGATACACATACAGTGGTACCTCAGGTTACATACGCTTCAGGTTACAGATGCTTCAGGTTACAAACTCTGCTAACCCAGAAATAGTACCTCGGGTTAAGAACTTTGCTTCAGGATGAGAACAGAAATCGCGCGGTGGTGGCACGGTGGCAGCGGGAGGCCCCATTAGCTAAAGTGGTGTCTCAGGTTAAGAACAGTTTTAGGTTAAGAACGGACCTCCAGAATGAATTAAGTTCTTAACCCGAGATACCACTGTAATTTATATAATTTTAGACTTAGCACAAGTAAAAGAAGAGATGGGCACAGCAGATGTCAAAAACTTAAGAGGATTGGGGAAAGACTCCTACCTCCTGTATTTATCTTTGGAGGTCTGAAAATCACTTCTGGTCACTTAGATGAATCCTAACCCTTGTTTTCACTTTGTGTCAACTTGATCCAATGAGTTTTCAGGGGCAATCACACCACACAATGGCCAAAGGGGGCAACGGAAGAAAGCAGTCAATAAGTTCGCACAGGTTTGCCCAACCTTTTAATGTTTCTCAATCTAAGATGACAAGGCTGCTGGAACTCCCCATAGCAAAAGACCATGCACTTCACATGATAACAAAACAAAGCAGGCAATTAATCAATCATGAACGGCATACATGATTGCTGGAAAACAACAGTTGGGAGAGCGCTGTGGTGCCATGCTCTGTTCAGGGGCTCCCTGGACATCTGGCTAGCCACCGTAGGGAACAAGAGGCTGGACTAAATTGTTCTTTGGTCTGATCCATTAATCATGCAAATTTATTTTATTGATTGATTGATTGAATATATACCACCCTATGCCTGGAGGTCTCAGGGCGGTTCACATAAAAATATCATAGTGTGTAAAATAAATATAAAAGCAATAACCCAATAATATCCCCCCCAAAAAAGAGCCACATTTTAAAAGGGTATGGGATGTTGATCAGGTCAACCAAAGGCCTGGTTAAAAAGGAACGTTTTTGCCTGGCGCCTACATGAATTTCAGTGGGTCTACTCCGAGTAGGACTAGTATTGAACTAATCAGAATAGGAAAGATCTCTACACATCAGAGCAATACTTTCTGTACCGAGAAATGAAAACTGACCTAGTACTGGCTGCAGCTCTACATAAATGTCACGAGATAGATAGATAGATAGATAGATAGATAGATGATAGATAGATAGATAGATAGATAGATAGCCTGTATAAGCTTGCAAGAAGTACCCCACCATACCTCTTTTTGATATGTACTGCATAAACCTATTTACAACTCTTATCAAGTAACGGTTCTCCACCAGGACAGTCTGGAATATGGGCACTTTGAAATTGCATTTCACATCTCAATTCCTTGAAAATGTCACCCTGCTAATAAATCCCAGTCTCTGCTTTCAGGCAGGAAAGGCACTGTTTGTTTGTTTTCATGCAAGATGAAATTTATTCAAAAAGGTTTGGGTCAGTAGCCTTCAGTCCTAGACGAAGGACAGACATCCCTATGATTCGGATATATTACAAAGCAGCTCAGTAAAACCACTCCAATCCCCTTGTTTCGGGGGGTAGGGGTTCTCACTGACCTTAACGCCAACTTACCACAATTACCACCAGGTCAGTATTCTACTGAAATAAAATTATATTTATTCACATAAACCCAGAAACTGGGAGGGAAAGAGAAAATAATTTATATGGTTTGGATCCAGAAAATTACTAATGTAAGACGTTTCAGTGAAGGTGAATTTGTACCTCTTCCTCACCCGGCAGTCTCCAAATGCTTCTCTCAAAGGTCAGGAAACCCTTCTGAATGTGCCGCAGTAGTGGGATAAGGGAGCAACTGCTGAAAAGTGAACTGAGGCCCTGCCAAAATTCTACTACAGTATTTTTTTCCAGTTTTTTTAGAACTATCAATCAAACAACCACCAAACCCACCTTTGAAAGGAGGAAGGGAAAAGCTACGCCTTTCACAAACCTACCAGAATAGAAATCCAAAAAAAATCACAGCTGCGCAGTAAAAGTCACATTTTTCAATGATCAATTGAAGTTGGGAACATTTCTTTTAACCTTAAAACACAAACCAGCCGGACGGTTTCACCATAATTATTTCTTTATTACCTCATAAAATATACAATGGTTCCTCTATAAACTCCATCCCAGGCCTGTGAGTGTTTGAATATTATGGACACCATTAATCTTCTTAGATAAGAGATGAAATAGAACTATTAATACACAATAGACTGCTTTTAGCGGCGCACACGCTTTCCTCTGAATTCTAGAACTTATTTTTATGTTTTATTTACTGGACATTAAAACGTGTCCTGGATACACAAATCTAAGGAGACTGGGAGATGCATGTTTCTGGGGAAAGTTTACGGTAATTAAATGGTCGAGACCAGGCTTTGTACAGAGTGAAGATGTCAAAGAGACTAGAAGGCCAAGATAGGCCACAAGAAGCACTACTCTGCTCTGGGTCTGCCACATATACCTCGCCAACACTGTAGGAATCAGAGAAGGTGGCAACACTAAAAGTCTCTATGTGTAGCTGGTTTACAGCAGAGGAAGCCAAAGAAATGTTCTGCTTTGTTGTGGACTCCAGCTCACATCATCCCTCACCAGCAGTCATGCTGGCTGGGGCTGATGGGAGTGGTAGTCCACCACATCTGGAGGGAACCACACTGCTCTATAAGAACAAAAAGTAACCTCTCACTGATGATGAATGTACCGTATTTTTTGCTCTATAAGACTTACTTTTCCCCTCCTAAAAAGTAAGGGGAAATGTGTGTGCGTCTTATGGAGCGAATGCAGCTATCCCAGAAGCCAGAACAGGAAGAGGGATTGCTGCTTTCGCTGCGCAGCAATCCCTCTTGCTGTTCTGGCTTCTGAGATTCAGAATTTTTTTGTTTGTTTGTTTTCCTCCTCCAAAAACTAGGTGCATCTTATGGTCTGGTGCGTCTTATAGAGCGAAAAATACAGTATTTGCTGCCAACAACAGGCCACAGATAAATTATGCTACTTCGAAATGGGTTGCTTGTCTTTTTGTAGCTTCTTGCATGAAGTTATCAGGGGAAGAGCCTTCAGACGCTGAAGGCAAAAGAAGTTGTCTTTTATGTTATGAACCACCCTAAGATCAATGGATGAAGGGCGGTATAATATCTTAATAATTAATAAATACAGTGGAACCTCGGTCACCGAACGGAATCCGTTCCGCAAGACCTTTCGACTTCCGAAACGTTTGACAACCGAGGCACAATTGCCGGTCAGCAAGTTCCATTGAGAAAAATGGAGAAACACACCTCGGAAGCTGTTGTACTTCTGAGGCGCGTTCAAAAATGGAAGCATTCACTTCCGTGTTGTTGGCGTTCTGAAGCCAAAACGTTCAACTTCCGAAGCATTAACAATCGAGGTTCCACTATAGTAATCATCATTCAGTGCTATTTTTATAGAAAAAGAGGTGCCAGGACTCACCATGAACGCCTATTAATGCCAATGGTGCCCACCTGAGAGGTGCCAGAACTGAGTTCCAGTGGGGGGGGGGGAGTCCTGATAATCATTAGAACTGTGGAGCTTGAAGGGTTCTCAAAGTCACAGAACCCAACTGCCATCTTCACACACCCAGAGGCACACATGAATGCCAGATAAAGGATCCTCCACAAGTCCCTACAGATCTTATCCCACCACCAGGCTGATGCCTCAACTGAGTAATAAAAACTTCCTATCACTAGTCAGCTTCTTCCAGAGGAAACATTCACTCCCATCCTTGTAGCAGTCCACTGTCAGTTTCCCCCATGCAAAAAAGAAATAGCAGTACCATTTTCACACGCAGAAACATCAGTGTATAGCATAGTTATTCCCATGACTGCAGTACCTAAGAAGTGCTTTTTCAACTATAGAAAATGTGAGTTGTGTAGAGTCACAGTCACACTATTGTTTCCCCTTGTGATCACACCACTGCAGCTGCTCAGATGTTGGCGACTCTCTGGAGATGTGACTTCAGTCTTAAGAACTTGAAGAAATCACGCTAAGCCCAACCACTAAACATAATGAACAACAACACGATGAACTCTCTTAGCCCTTTAGTACAGTTTGCTAAACTCAGCACCAGAGTTCAACACTTTGGCAGCTTCTAATGTCTCAAAGGAAGAAGAAAAAGGAAACAAAGACTGTAAAAGAGCAAGGGAGAAGCTATTTGTGGTCGCAAAGGACAAAGGACACATAATTAGGACACAAGGACCTCATGTCTTCCTAATCTGCCTCAAGATACTAAATCATACCAGCATTTCCATAAATCCTAGTGAAACTTCTTTTTTTAAACTAATCTGTGGTGCCCAACATTAACACTTAGAATAGAAAAGTGTGACCAATCCTGAGACTACAGGCTTTTTTGTGGTGTATTAATTGTACATCAGGTTAGCCAAGGACATTGTGCTGAGCATCGATTGATTTCATCTGCATTGGTAAGCTGATAGCCCTTTGGGCCACAGAGGAATAGATTGTTCACCCTCCCTGATTTATAAGATATGTTCAGATCCATTAAGGAAATCAGAAGTAGTTAAGGATTACAGCCTAGGATCAGAATGGGTAGAGGCAGCACAACTTGTTCTTTGCAATACTGCAAGAAAACAATAAAGGTGCCGGTAAATCTGCCCCTAAGACAATTTAGACACAAAGCAGAAACTAAAATATTTATGTTGTGGGATTTAAAACAATCATTTCCAGAATATCAATAGTTCTTAAGAAACAGAGGCACCTGGGAATCAAACACTATTTATTTGATAGATATAGATGCCACATTAAAGTCAAGCTTCTTTTTGCTTCCTGTAATTTGTTCTAAATATACAATCCATAAATGCAAAAAGAAAGGAGAAGTAAAGAGAAGCACACTTTATAAATATGTACCAAATTTCAGCTTTGCCAGTAGCCTGCAAGTGTCTCAACCATTTTGACATCACTTGGGTGTTCCACTTACTCGCATGCAAATAAATACGCTAGGGGAAGTGGTGGTGTACTACTGAGCCATGCCCCATTTGCTGCATCATCGTCATTCCACTAAGAAATATTCTGTTTTCAAATACCATATATTGAAATTAGGTTGGCTACTCTAAACGGATATTTATTTATTTTTATTTATTTATTTTATACACTGCCCTCGTCCAAGGATCACAGGGTGGTTTGCAACAACGAATACAAATATGCTTAACATAGTAACAAACAAAAACAATAACTTCCCATTCCCTGTTTGAAAGGCCACAGATTGTTTAAGCCAAAGGCCTGGGAATGTTTTTGCTGGGCACCTAAATAAATGTAACTAAGGCGCCAGGTGAGCCTCCCTGTGGAGAGCATTCCACAAAGGGAAGCTACTACAAAAAAATCCCATTCTTGTGTTGGGACCCTCCGGATCTCTCATGGAGAGGGCACACAAATAAGAGCCTCGGAAGGGCCATATGGGCTGGTAGAGGCGGCCCCTGAGGTATTTGAATTGGGCCCAGAAACTAACTGGCAGCCTGTGCAGTTGGGCCAATTTTGGCGTTATTTGCTCAAACCGTCTTGCCCTGGTAAGCAGCCTGGCTGCTGAATTCTCACCAGCTGAGTTTCCATACTGTCTTCGGAGGCAGCCCCATGTATAATGTATTGTAGTAATCTAACCTAACAAACCAAAGCTGATGAAAGGCACTCCACACCACCAACGCCATCTGAGCCTCGAGCAACAACATAGGACCCAGAACTCCCTCCAAGCCACGTACCCGCTCCCATCAGGAGCAGGCAACCTCCCATTCATCTGGTCTAGGGAGCTGCCTAATAACAGTGTCTTATCTGGTTTGAGCTTCAGTTTCCTGGCTCTCATTCAGTCCATTACCAAGGCAAGCCAACAGTCCAGCACATCCACTGCCACACCTGCAGATGTAAAGGAGAAGGAAAGCTGCGTGTCACTTCATGTCAACAGCCCAAGCCATTCAGAGGCTCCAGAGGTCAGCCAGGGCTTTGACAGGAGTGCCAGTTATATCAGCCAGGAAAAACCCAGAGCCATCTTGGGCTCCAGCAGCCTCTTAGGGCGGAGCATCCTAATAGATTCGTTGACTCTGTAGAGGGGGAAATGGTGCTGAAAGCCTAAATCTCAACAGAAAGTGATCTGACCAAGACAAGGGACTGATATCAATATCCCCCACTTTCAGATCACCGTACTCCTGCACCACTGAGAAAGTAAGGTCCAGACTATCGCCTGCCACATGCATTGGACTGGTGACGTGCTGGGACAGCGCCATGATCGTCATAGCAGCCACGAAGTCCTGAGCCACCCCAGAGCCAGTCACCTTGGCATGGATGTTGAAGTTCTCCAAAACCAGTTGTCTGGGAGTCCTCAGCACCACTTCTGAGACGTGCTCTCTCAGCTCAGGCAGGGAGACTGCTGGGCAGCAAGGAGGTCAGTAAACCAACAGAATCCCTAATCTGTTCTGATTGCCCAATGCCAGGAACACACACTCTAGATCCTCCCTCTTCCCAAATGGACAGAGATCCTAGAAAGGGAGGGAGGGAAAGGGAGAGGGAGAATATGTCTATATTCAAAGTGTTGGTGCTGACCTTTAAAGCCCTAAACGACCTTGGTCCTGTATACCTGAAGGAGCGTCTCCACCCCCATCGTTCTGCTCGGACACTGAGATAAAGCACCAAGGGCCTTCTGTGAGAAGCGAAGTTACAGGGAACTAGGCAGAGGGCCTTTCCAGTAGTGGTGCCCATCCTGTGGAATGCCCTCCCATCAGATGTCAAAGAAATAAACAACTATATGACATTTAGAAGACATCTGAAGGCAGCCCCGTTTAGGGAAGTTTTTAATGACTGATGTTTTAATGTATTTTTAACCTTCTGTTGGAAGCCGCCCAGAGTGGCGGGGGAAACCCAGCCAGATGGGCTGTGTAGAAATAATAAATTATTCTTATTCTTATTCTTAACCACAAGCAGTTCCCCCTCCCTAACCCTCAAGTCTGTCCTGATGCTGCACCAAGCAGCAGGTGGGCACAGCTGGGTGAGACCAACTCCTCCCTGCTCATGCCCTCAGGTCTCAGTGATATCAACCAGATCGGCCTCCTCATCCACAATCAGATCATAAATGAGGGAGGTCTTATTCAGAGCCAACCTGGCATTCAGCAGCAGCTGCAGAACCAACAACTGGCTGATACGACAACCACAATACCCCAGGTTGAAGCATCTCATTTATAGGCCTCTTGTACATGATGCCCCCCATAACTGAGTCAGAGCTTGTATGTAAATATAATATACAGTATGTGCTTTATATTTTTCTCATGGCAGTTTCAATTCCTGACAAGATTCCTAGAGTTTACACGAAGACCCTTTGCAGCAGGGCTTGTCAACCTGGTCCCTACTGTCCACTAGCGGGGGGTTTGGGATTCTAGGTGGGCAGTAGGGGGTTCTACGGCACAAGCTGAATCCTCCTTCCATCAAGCATTTGTGGGCGGTAAGGGAATTTGACCATCAAGAAAGATGCATATGTGGGCGGTAAGTATAAAAAGACTAACTACCCCTGCTTTACAGTATTGAAACAAACACTGTACCAACCCCAAACCACCATCCCCCCCCAAAAAACAAAGCTGACATCTTCAAGCAATACTTGAAGCAGTCTCCTATGAATAACCAGATAGCAATATTGAAAATTATTTAGCACAATAACAAGTTTCAGCATTGCTTTCCTAAGGAATATACCCAGTGGAAGAAACAAAGAAGAAGACAATCCAACCATGAAATAGAGAAGAGGTTTCAGTGATACAGCAAGTAAAAAAAAAATCAACACCTTCAGGGAAATGGTTTAATTCCCACAATTTTCATATTTTGTGGCATCTGTCCAATTCATTTAACAGCTGGGTTGCTGCTGCTGCTGCTGTTTTTTTATTCCTCAAGTTTGAGTAGAGACCACAAGCCTCGAGGGTTTATTTCTTCTTTGAGCTCCTTTGTAAGAATTTGGGGAGGGGTATTTTTGCCATTATCAGATGCCAAGGTGAAGTGAAAGAGGGACAGAATGAGTGAGTGTTTTAAGGGTTGCTGTTTGCTTCTGGCTGGGACACCATCCACCAGCAGCAAGTCGGACATGACAGCTTAGCCTATGGGTAGGCAAACTAAGGCCCGGGGGCCGGATCTGGCCCAATCACCTTCTAAATAGGGCCCACGGACGGTCCAGGAATCAGCATATTTTTACATGAGTAGAATGTGTCCTTTTATTTAAAATGCATCTCTGTGTTATTTGTGGGGCATAGGAATTCATTCATTTATTTATTTTTTCAAAATATAGTCCGGCCCTCCACAATGTCTAAGGGATAGTGGACCGGCCCCCTGGTGAAAAAGTCTGCAGACCCCTGGGCTTAGCCCCAAAGGAATGCAGCCATTGTGAGAAAAGACGTTCCCCACCCTGGTTTAACAGTTATACCCACCACCACCACCCCGGACAATAAGTCCTCTGCTGATCTCCATTTTAACCCAGAGCCCTCAATACTCAAGAAAGATAGCTGTGTAGGATCAAGGAAGTTCAAAATAAAAAGAACAGGTACCTTACCTGGGCAATGCTATTACAGTAATAAACTTCTACATTTTGAGAATTCAGGAACATTCCAAAGTTTCCTAACTAGTGTTCCAGAGGACAACAGATCAACCTATGTTATCATATTACAACTTTTTCAGAGTTGTTTTGGGTTTTTTAAGTGTGGCTTATTGCTCTGACGGTCCTTCTTGCCCTTCCACTGACATGTGGGAATGGCAGTAAGAGTTTAAAGCAAAATATATAATAATAATAATAATAATAATAATAATAATAATAATAATAATAATAATAATAATAATAATGTGGTTATGTTTTACAGGTTGGCTCCCTTTCATAAAAGACAGTCTGGTTTCAAAACCAGAGCACAACTTCTTGAGGTTTATATGGATAGTGGCTTTTCTCATCTTTTCATGTGCCACTAAAAAGTCTTCATTTCATGGTTTGCTGTCCTCTGTTTCCTCCACAAGCTACAACTTGTCATACCAAAACTAACCCTTAACATTCAGAGATCCGAGATATCTCAAGAGGAGTTAGTGAAAAGAACCATAGTAACCTGCCTCCTAGAATGTGGAGACTTGTTACATGACTTCATTAAATATATATAAATAAGTGTTACGTGTTCAAAAGAGAGGGAAATCGCAGAGCTGAAAAACCCAAAGGAAAAGCCAAAGCATGTTTTTTTTAAAGTAATGAGAGATAGTGATGGCACTAAAAACCAACACAAAGTAGGCCACAGAGCAGAGATCGAGAAACACGGCCCTCCTATTGTTGTTGGACTCCAACTCCTATCAGCCCCAGTCAGCACAGACAATGTTCAGGGATGATGGGAGTTGTAGTCCAGCAAGTTACCTCACCTCTGCTATAAAAGCTGTCAAGTCAAGCAAGAAAATATTCTGAGTTGCAACTCCTTTTGAGGGATATGAACATTCTTCAGGGACAGATCCTTGGTGGTGGGGGTATGGAAATAGCAATCTTTATTATCACATGGTATGAGCCACATTTCAAAGAATAACCTCCTTTAAAAAAAACTTTAAAAAACCCATAATATATGTAGGAATTGCTCCATTTCATTGCATTCTCTTGGCAAGGCGCTTATTTGATGAAAGATTCCACACACACCAAGATATTCCCTTGAAGAGGGGCTGGGTAGCCAAAAACAAGTCGGGACTCAGGATTTTTTTCTTGAATCAATACATTTTCTACAACCTTGCCTACATTTTTAAAACACAATTTGCTCCACACAGAAAGGTTGGAAGTTTAGCGGAACCCCTGAGGTACAGAACTCTGAGTCATCCAAGTAAAGAAATTACACTGGGGGAGCAAAAAGGCAAAGCAGTCGATAGTAACACAGTTCAGACACCCAAACGGCAGGAAATATCCAATTATTAACAGCTTCTGGTTAAGAAAAGCAATTCTTGTTGTAATTTACAATGGAATCAACAGCCATTCTCTTACAGAGTGCTCGCTGCCACACAATTTTTTGTTTTTTAAAAATTACCTAACAGTCACTTTTCAGCATGTAGTACTCTTGCCAGTTGTCTTATGTAGGTTTCATTGTCATTCTTGTGCATCCACCTTCTTGAATGACTCCCGAAACAACTCCTGTGTTCCCTAGTCTTCCTTGGAAAGACTCAAATATTGCCATTATTGACTATGATATTTATTGATGCCATTATTGCTACTCGTTAGAACCAGAACATGGTGGTCACAATGAACTACTGTCACAAAAAATGACTGGTATAGGGAGGGTGCTGACCACCATACTATATGCTGAGGGTTCACTTCCTCTCTTGAGCCCTACCCTGAAAAAAACTACCCTCAGGAGATGACTTTGAAGGCAGTGATGTTCATGTAAACGAAGTGCGTTCCAGGTCAGCCCTAGTTTATATTCCTTTCAAAGCCAACAGGGTGCCTGAGGCCTATCAAGCGCAAGAGAAGAAAGTTGAAACCATTTCACAATTTTATCTCGCTCCTTGCCAAGTGATGTCTCCTGCTTGATTTCCTGTCAGGAAACGCATTTATTTGTGGCTTTCACTTTCCTTAACTTTCTGCCATTTGGCAGGCCATTAACCTGGAGGAATTGATGTTCTGAATATTAAATTGCTATTAGGAAAGCAATGAGCACCACATTCTCCCAATCATTTGTTTATTATTTTTAAAAAATAACTTGGGAGGGGACAATGAGAAAGATCGAACGATTTACCTCCTAGTGGTGCAGCAATATCGTGATTCTATGTTGAGATTCCTGCATTGCAGGGGGTTGGACTAGATTACCCTTGGAGGCCTTCACAACTCTAAAATTCTGTGATATGTGCCTTGTACTGTCTACCTGACTAGCAGTGGCTTTGGGCAATCAGACAAAGGTCTTTCATGAATGGAGATGCTGAGGATTGAATTTGGGACTGTCTGAACGCAATACATGTATTTTACCATCTGGCCTAACCCCACCTACTCCCCCCCTTCCGGTCTTTGGTTGCTCTGAACAGCTTCTAACCACTGTGGTACTGCAGGAATTATACATGAATGTGTCATCCAAAGTTCCATAAATGTATGTATGAGTGAAAGGTTTCAAGAATATGGGAATATCTACTATGGCCACTGACCAAATTAGAAGTTAGTCAATATCAGAATCATCACAGGTCTAGATTTTTAACATCAGCATATAGCACACCATAACCTGTATTTCCAAATGGAAATTGAGTAACATCCACATTCTCACTCCGAAATTTACAAAATTATGTGGGGTACCTTGCATAATCGAAGGTTTTTACCAGTTCATCTAATATCCTGTTATTTTTCAGGTCAGGTTCTGTAGCTGCCTAGAAAAGAAAAAAGGGGGTACTAATTCACTCATACATTTCCAGTATCTCAAATCATCTGCACAAAAATTGCTATGTTGAAAGCAAAACATAAAAACCAAGTATGCATCCTTTTTCCTTAAAACATCTAAGCTGCTAGGGAAATCACATTTTTTACCAAAAAATCTGAGAAATGTTTTATAAATGTAAGTTTCTTTTATCAAATTATAAAAAGCTATTACTGGCAAACTAATAAACTCTTAACTCCAATTGCCAGAAATTCACTGTTTTATTATGGCTGCAACGGCTTTTTGTAAGGCAAAAGGATATATACTGAAGATGCTAAGATTAAGGCACATTCAGGGGTTGGAGGAGAAATTAGAGAGAGAACTTAAAAAGGATAAAACTTCAATTAATGGTGGAACAAACAGATACAGATAACACAAAGGTTTGCGGCATATAAATTATTATTTTTATAAAAACTGCCTGATATTTATCTTTCTTCTGCTTTTAGTTGCCTTGTATGGTGCCAAGCTGATACATACTGTGTTCCATTGAAATAAAACTAATTGTTTGATGTAGACGATACAAAGGCAAAAAGAAGTTATTTGCTCCAGACATATTTACAAAGCAGTCTTCAAAACCAGCACCAGGCGTCAGGGGAGACAGGAAGCTGAGACTTCCAACTTTCCATTCTTTGTAGTCCGATTCATACCTTCAGGAGGAGGGAATAAGAGGCAAACATACTTTGCCAGTGCTTATCAAAACCTCTGCTTCAGTTTTTAGTGAAACTTATCATTTTAAGAAGCCTACTAAAGTCCAACAAGCTTGAAGCGACAACTAATCCCAATATGGTTTAGGGTAAATATGGCTCCCTGCTATTTACTTTTCCAACAATGGATTTAGAGCCAACATGCTGTGCATATATAATACAGACTTCATTTGCTACTTAGGAAACATTACTCCCAGATTTGCTACAGTTCCTCAATGCTGAGCACCATCTCATGAGCCATAAGGGTTTGGGTACACTTCAGTTATTAGCTAGGCATTCAATTTTAATCTTATAATAAATTTTATTGAGCAGTCACAAGAGAGATTTATGGTGGGATGCATCAATTAAAAGCACACAGAATGCTACAACTGTGAGCCAGAGGCTAGATTAGAGCATATGACTAGGAACCTAGGAGGTCTGGATGGCCGGAAACTCAGTGGTAGGCCTTGAAAACTTTGCTTCACAGCCGTAGAAACCCATGGAAGATTTTCGGCGGGTCATTCTCAGCCTCAATTGCCCTCCTCTGAAATGGGTCTTACCTTATATGGCTGTGGTGAGAGCAATTCTAGGCTAAAGTTTACGTTTTGCAAATTTTAAAATGTTGTATAAATAAGTAACAGTAAAACGGCCAGTGTTCGAAACTCCCATTGTTTTAGGTGCATTTTGCCACAGGGAATTTCATTAGCGCGAGCAGTTCCAGAGCTCTGGGCGCAGTACTGCGCCTAAGATTTCAGATTAAAACTGCACAGTGGAAGAAAAGGAAGACCTTTTTCAGCCTCCCCACTTCCAGCTACTCTCTGAAGGCTGGAGAAGAGACCCTCTTAAGAATATTAGGGGGGGTTAATTATGAAAAATGAACATAACATTTTAGCTGCAGTTTTCAGCTTCGTATTCTTGTTATAAAAAAGCACACCTAAACATTCCATTGTTGCGCCTATACCCTCGATTTAAGGTGCCATTTAGCTCCTAGCTTTCAAATCTCAGTTTTTAACCCTGAAAAAAGCAAACCTATGTCTGTTCTGGGTGAAGTCATTTGCACTTCAAGGAAATCCCATAAGATCTCAGTAATTTAATTGCATGCACATTGTGCTCTACAAATTCTTACAAGTGACAGTAGACTATGCTGGAAAGAAAGTTAAGCATTTACCATACGTTGTGCTACTGGCTTGCTCACCATCCAAGTCATACATCGAACAAGGGGGGTAGGTTGTTCCATTTAAGATCCCAAAATGCCTAAATCAGGCACTGATTGAACTAGAAACATTTTCCAATATCTCCAAGTGTTCTCAGTTTGTAGAACTGTAGAGCATTTGCTTCAGCAGAAACAGTAGGACAGGAAATAACACTTACCACACAACATGTAGGGCACTGAGTTTTGTAGGACAGGGACTTGCGAATGCAGAGAGAACAATCTGGAGGAAAAACAAACACAACATAATTAGAACACCAGGCTACTTGGCAGCGCTAGAAGTGCTGCAGTTTGATTTTCAGTTGGCAGAACTTAGAGTGTAAATTTCATAAAAAATTCCTTCCAGTAGCACCTTAAAGACCAACTAAGTTAGTTCTTGGTATGAGCTTTCGTGTGCATGCACACTTCTTCAGATACACTGAAACAGAAGTTGCCAGATCCTTCTATATAGTGAGAAGGTGGGGAGGGGTATTACTCAGAGGAGGGTGGTATCTGAAGAAGTGTGCATGCACACGAAAGCTCATACCAAGAACTAACTTAGTTGGTCTTTAAGGTGCTACTGGAAGGAATTTTTTTTGTTTTGACTATGGCAGACCAACACGGCTACCCATCTGTAACTGTAAATTTCATAATTGGTTTCAATTTCCCTCAGCGTATTAACTTTGTGCTCATCGTTTTAATGGTGAAAAATATTTATCAGAAGAGCAGCCTCACAAAGTAGAGGAAACTATACGATGCAACCTTGCAAGTAGGATGAAACACATTCATAGCTCATAACATACATCTAATGGAGAATAATGGACCACATGCAAACAGGAAATGCTACCCCATACTTTGGTCCTGCCAGCTACTTCCTAAGATAAACAAACCATACATTTCAGAACATCCCTGTACAGGTGAACACCTTGGAGTAAATGTACACCAGTTCTTTCTACACAGAATTCTAACTACAGCCAAGATGTGTGCATTAAAATGAAAAAATTAAAACATATTCAATTAAAAAAATATTTGATTAAAAACATATTCGATTAAAAAAAATTTAAAATAAAAACAGGGGGCTCTGCTAGTGCAATCATTAGCTCAGGTGAGAACAAAATTACCTTTGGGTTGGGTTAGATGACCCTCGGGGTCTCTTCCAACTCTAGGATTCCAACAAATGCTGTTCTAAAGGTTTCGTGGATTGTTAAGTTGGTTGACATTCCCTTGTGTTTTTGAAGGTAAAGATCCAGCAAACCATGTTGGCATGGAAACCTTTTGCATCAGGCACCCATGGTCAATGGTAGCATAAGCTTAGGTTTTTTCTTCAGTTTAGCACATGAAACTCATCCCTGTTCTTTAAGTTAGACAGTCAGAAGCCTGTGGCAGAAAAAAATAGCCTACCTTCTGTCACGAATCTCAATACTTTTGCTTTGGAAAAACCATCTTTATTTCAGCCAGATCCTAGACAGTGTTTTAGGCAACCCCTCCTTTTAGGAAACAAAACCTTTAAGTTCTTGTCCTCAAGGGACAACATTGTTTAATCCAACCATTTGAAATCAACAAATTTATTTATATGCTTCTTATTCCAAATTACAGTATGCTCAAATCAGCTTACAAGAACAGTAAATATATAGCCCCAACCAGTAAATGAATGATATAGTTATACTAGCAAGCTAACAAATATTACAATTAGAGCTTCCCTGAATGTATGAAAAACGTTTCTTTCACAAGAATTAAAATATCCACATAGAATCATAGAATCATAGAGTTGGAAGAGACCACAAGGGCCATCGAGTCCAACCCCCTGCCAAGCAGGAAACACCATCAGAGCACTCCTGACATATGGTTGTCAAGCCTCTGCTTAAAGACCTCCAAAGAAGGAGACTCCACCACACTCCTTGGCAGCAAATTCCACTGTCGAACAGCTCTTACTGTCAGGAAGTTCTTCCTAATGTTTAGGTGGAATCTTCTTTCTTGTAGTTTGGATCCATTGCTCCGTGTCCGCTTCTCTGGAGCAGCAGAAAACAGCCTTTCTCCCTCCTCTATGTGACATCCTTTTATATATTTGAACATGGCTATCATATCACCCCTTAACCTCCTCTTCTCCAGGCTAAACATGCCCAGCTCCCTTAGCCGTTCCTCATAAGGCATCATTTCCAGGCCTTTGACCATTTTGGTTGCCCTCCTCTGGACACGTTCCAGTTTGTCAGTGTCCTTCTTGAACTGTGGTGCCCAGAACTGGACACAGTACTCCAGGTGAGGTCTGACCAGAGCAGAATACAGTGGCACTATTACTTCCCTTGATCTAGATGCTATACTCCTATTGATGAGGCCCAGAATTGCATTGGCTTTTTTAGCTGCCGCGTCACATTCAACTGAACAATTTTTCACTAATGAATCCAAATCACAAAGGGATCTGCAGCAGAAAAGGCTTTTAAGTATCAAAAGGTTACATTTTAAACCAATTAATTTCCATCACAGAAGCAGCATTAAAATAAGGCTGGGGAAACTAGAAGTTTGTTCATCTTTATCAACGTAAGAGCAGCAAAAAACAAGCTCACAGGAAAATCCAATACCAAGGAAGTTCACCAGTTCTGACAAACAGTGACTGGACAGCCCATCTCTCAGCTGGGCAACCTTGTATCCAAGCTCTCATCTAGGGCATCATCAAGGCTCAAGGGATCCTCCGTCATGAGCTCCTCCTCGTCTCATCAGAGAGCCCATAAACCTTTACTACCAATAATTCTTCCCATAACAAATTGAGTGGGGCTTCTCTCTAGGGCACAGGAGGCTATGTAACTGGAATCAGTCAGTTCCCACCCTCCAGGCCATGTGGAGTTGAGACAATCAAAGAAGCAGCCACCAGGCCTTGCAGAACTCACATCAAACCACTATGCCACATTAAGATGTGTTTTGAATAAGTGACAAATTCCTTGTTCACTATAGCACTGGTGTTGACGCAAGTTTAAAATTAGTAACTAATCCATTTACATCACCTTTTATGATGAATACTAAGAAGCACTGGAGCCATTAACAAAGTTCCTGTTCAACATCTACCCTGTCAATCAATTAAGTAGTCGACACAATTAATGATACATAATTCAAAATGCCATATATGAAAATCCATACTGGAAGGGAAGCTTTGGAGCTGCATGAATATGGATCAGCTTAATTGGTCTGTCTGGCAATCCCTTGAGCACCAAGACATTTTAGAACGTGAAAGGACTGGTTGATGTTATGTTCAATATTAATGTCCCGGAGGAGCTGGAACACACTCAGAGATAAACACTGAAGCTGAACCAAAAGAACAGTCTTCAGCACTACACCTCATTTATATTTGCGGTGACACTGCTCTGTCTAAAGAACTGTACCTACAAAACTAATTACAGCACTCAACTGAATCGCCAAGTCAGAAGAGCCAACTACTGTCCAGCCCAGTCACAGGAATATCCAACTACATTAAACACCAGAGAAAGAAAACCAGGACAAGGGACACCAAGCTGTTCAGCACAGTCAGAACTATACCACAATGCCAGCAATGTTTTAATAAAATCTTAGCTATAGCCTTTTTTACTTTTTTTTACAAAGGTGGATGAAGCTCTCTAAACAATATGATCTTCACAGTGCCACTATACAGATCTATGGCATATTCAGAATGTTGTCTACAGTTGCAGTCATCCCATCTCAAAAAGGGTTTCATAAGAGCAGCAGCAGCTACAGGAAACTACAGCTGAAAAGAACATGAGTGAATATTTTTCCTACAAAGAAATACTAAAGAGGCAGAAACTTCTTTGTTCAGAGAAACACATCTAGGAGACCTAACAGAAGCTCATGAGGTTATGAATGTTGAAAATAGAGTAAACGGCTACATTTTCTCACACTATGCTAGCTTTCAGGATCAGTTGTTTACTGAATGAGGGGTGCTCCCAGGTGGAAGTTTATTGTGGAATTGGTGTTAATAATGCACAGAAGGGTCTTTTTTTGCACTGTCCACAAGACATTGCCATCATCAAAATGCTAGCCTGTCATTTTTTCTTTCCACACACATTTAAGTTTCTATCTTACCACAGAAAATCTGGAAAGTAAACTTGTCATGTATCTGCAGTCACTTGTGATGGGGAAGCACATTAGCACAATTGTTAGGTAAGTAGCTTGTGGCACATACAACAAGATTTTTGTGGCTGGTCCTTATTGACACACCCCTACCTCCATTTGCTCCTCGCATGAGAATAACCAAACCATTTTGTTTCTGGCTGCTCACAATGCTAAAGGAAAAACACTTATTTCCTCTGATAGATGCATGCAGAAGGCATGCTGGTTTACAAAGGAGTGAGTCACTCAAGATCTCTGCAAAGTAAATGTGAGCGATTACCTTGGAAACTAATCAGAGTACCTACAGCAGGCTTTAAAATAATAATGTGGAGGTCTTGTACAAGACCTGTTGATCACTCTTGTGCAAGCCTTGTACATTAGGTAAATAAAGCTCTTGACATCAGTATTGCAAGATTAACAACAAATGGAAATGACTATTTTGCATATCCCTCCACCCACAAAATCCCACAAACCTTCATTTTGCTCATTGAGAAACATGATAGCTAAGGTTAGTAATGTTCACTTCGGCACACTTCCTGAAGAATTGGGTTTTTTAAAAAGGTGTTCATGCAAAGCTCCAAAAAGATCTACATGCAAACCGAGAACATAAAAAGGTAGTGCAGAAGACAGAAGCGGAGTAATTGAGGGGAGGGGCAGAAAAAACACAGCTGAATACCGCAGGTCAGCTAACCATGGCATATGGTCAATAGCATGCAACTCTCATGTTTTAAAAGGTAAATCTACTTCTGATAAACATCAAACAAAAGTAGAAAAAGGGAAGTCATGCTTGCAAGCTGCACATTGCAAACAAGCTAAACCAGAAGACCTAAGGTGGGAAAAACGTATTGCTATTTCCAAGTCACTTTGAGTATCTAATAATTTGATTGTATCATACTACTGTAATTAATGATACAACTATTCTAAAATTGATTAAAACAAGACCGGACCACAAATAGTTTTGTTTAGCAGCCCCACACATCTTTTTGCTCCATAAATAGTTTAGACCCTTATATTTCTAGTGTTTGCTGTGATAGAAAGCTGTCAGACCATTGGTCCATCTAGCTGAGTATTGTCTACTCTCAATGGCAGTAGCTCTCCAGGATTTCAGACACAGTTCTCTCCCAGCCCAACCTGGAGATTCCAGAAATTGAACCATGGAACTTTTGCATACGTAACAGGCGCTCTGAGCTAGGACTGCTTCCGTACCATCTTCATTATGACAGCCATATATGACTTTCATGTCTTCCATAGGCCCAGGGCAAGTGCTACGTTTTGTGGTGAAGGACCTTGAGAACAAATGAGAACTTACATCCTGACCATCCATGAGAACTCATACTGAGAGAATGGCCTCTGCCTCCCTCTCTCCATCCCCAAATGCACTACTGCCTTTGACAGATGTCTGCACCTCCTCCTGGCATCCACGTTTTTACATATGGAAGAGTTTTTAATATTTTTTAATTATTATAATTGTCTTTTATATATGAAATTGGGTATTTTTTTTTAATTCTGAAGTCACATCAAGATACTTTATGGGCAGTGACTCAGATATGGAATTAAACAAATAAAAAAATAAAATAAGCATATCCCAAACTTTAGAGTCCTGGACCTTAGCTATGGTCCAACGGCCTTATCACTAAGCACACTTATTCAGAAATAAGTGCTACTTGCTTCCAAGTAAATATGCTTAGGATCAAGTTAGAGGTCAGGTCAACACCACCAGGTTGTATTGTACTGGTTGCCTTGCACTCAGGGCACTGTAGCATAATAGGTTGCAGGCAACCAAGAACCTCCTATTTCCTGCTTGGCAGGGGGTTGGACTCGATGGCCCTTGTGGTCTCTTCCAACTCTATGATTCTATGATTCTAAAGCAGACAGCAAGAGCCACTTATGACGAGAATAACAGAACTATAATGAAACCTGGTGAATCAACAAGTCTGCCATCAATTTCTGTAAATTACAGACTCCCAATACCACCCTATCCTAAAGATTTAAATTTCTAGTTTATGTATGTTAGCACTCACATATTGGATTTTAAAAATTCAAAAATAACCAAGCACTGATATAAAACAATACATTAACAGGAAACAAAAATGAAATAAATAACTTGTATACTTACAATTATGTGAACACTGAGGAATGATCATTGCAATATTGAAGTAGTCAAAGCATATTCCACAACGCAACAAGTTATCCACTTCCTGAAATGGGATTTTAAAAGTTTGTTTATAAAGATCTGGCAAAATGAACAGTTCAGATTGCATTTCAAAAGTAAAGTTTCTCATCTGGAGAAACTATTTACTGAGAAAGAATAGCTGGATAAAATTACCGCCACAATTACATAATAGAGGCAACATAATAACTTACTGACAAAATATAATCATTATGATTTATTGTGCTTAAAATTGTCTAAGTTGGTATTCAACTAAGTTTTACTCAGAGTAGTCCTATTGAAATTAATGAACATGACTAAGTTATGTCCTTTAGTTTCAGTAGGCCTACACAGATTAAAACTTAGTTGACCACCCTAAGTACTGTACAAACTTCAAAAATAAAAGCAGGCACTGCCCACAAGCTTATAAGCAGCGTTCAAAAAAATTCTAAATCAGTATTTTGACAATACTTTTAGCCTAATAAAGATATTGCCCCAATGTCAAGGCTATCTTTGTTTTTTATTTGATTTCTGCTCTCTATTGATAGAAACACCCACAGGCGGTTTATCAGGGGCCAAGCCTGAAACCATTTTAATCCTTTTCGAGAAATTCTACCAAGTTACCCTGTGTAAACAGACACAGATCTTTTCCCCCCCGACACATTATTTTTAAAACAATGTAGATGTGGCAACCACCTTTTCCACATTTATCATGGCAGATGAACAAAACACACAAAAAGAAAGTGCATGCATACAATGATTCACACAGACAGAGACACGAGTGAGGTGCAAGTCTCCTTTGTGACAGCTTCAGTACAGTTTTATAGAGCTTCAGGGTGAAGCTAAACTCCGAGTTTGTCTGCAGACAGTCATGTGGCCAGCAGGACTAAGCTGCTTCTGGCGAACCAGAGCAGCACACGGAAACGCTGTTTACCTTCCTGCCGGAGCAGTACCTATTTATCTACTTGCACTTTGATGTGCTTTCGAACTGCTAGGTTGGCAGGAGCTGGGACTGAACAACAGGAGCTCATCCTGTCGTGGGGATTCATACCGCCGACCTTCCGATCAGCAAACCCTAGGCTCAGTGGTTTAGCAGAATGTAGGCACCCTATATATAGAAATGAGCAAACCAGTGATATTTTAGGGCCCATTACTTACATCATAGGAGCCTACCCAACACAAAACACTGTTGCTGTATGTAGGTTTTATTTGTTTTTTATCTTGTATTTTGGAAATGTATATCCAGGTTTTTCTTCCTTTACATTTTGGGGGGGCCCCAAGAGAGTGGGGCCCTAAACTATAGCTTGTTTGGCTTATACAATCCGACATAACCACCCAAGAGCGGCAGAGCATTTGAGGACCTCAGACAGCAACCTTTCAAGAGAGATGCCGTTTAAATTGGAAGTGTGGCCCCCTCTGCCGCCGCCCCTGAGAAGCTTCGCCTCCAAGGCGAGCCTTTCGAGAAGCGATCCGGAGGCCCCAACTTCCAAACTGGAGGAACCTTGATTTTGCTCCAGCAACCATTCCACCCACCTACACAAACATACGGGGCTGCGGACGGCTCTTCCGTGGCAGACACTCCGCACATGCTCAGAAGCGCTCTTGGGCATTTCTTGACTCGCCTGCCATAGGGATAAGGGCCCCTCCGGCCTCGCAGGCTGGTTCTTCCCCGCCGCTTGCTGGCCCCTTACTTACTTTCAGCGCCTGGAGAGGCTGAGGCCACGGAGACTCAGCCGCCGGGACAGACATGATTTCCCCGCCGGTGCCTGAACTCCGCCTTCCTCGCCTCCCAAACTCCGAATCACCCGCGCTCTCCGTCTTCCGGAGCGCGCGGGACGCCACGCACTCGTATCCGGCGCCGAGGCTCATGGGTAATGTAGTTTCTTTTCCCACTCCCGTCTTTCTTAAAGCAGCGGGGTGGGGGGCAAATCGCGCTCCATTCTAATTCCCTTGTAGCGGGGCAGAAGCAACCAGTTTCCGGTAGCGGTTATGGAAAGGAGGGCAATTGACTCCGCTTACTACACCGCTGTTCGCTAGTGGAGCAGGCAGGCTGATGATGAGCCTGTTTGGGGAATGAATTTCCTGCAGCCACCTGGTTTCCCATCTGGAAGAGATGTGGGGACTCAAGAGTCTTGTATTCAAGGGCTTACTGTACATAGACGTGTGTGTGTGTGTTCATAATAATAATAATCATCATTATATATTTATTTATACCCCAGCCGCTCTACAGTCATACCTCCAGTTAAAGACACTTCAGGTTGTGCGTTTTCAGGTTGCACACTGCGCCAAACCCGGAAGTACCTGAATAGGTTACTTCCGGGTTTTGGTGCTCGCACATGCACAGAAACACTAAATCGTGCATGCGCAGAAGCACTGAATTGTGACCTGCGCGTGCGCAGATGCGGCGCTCTGCGGGTTGCGAACGCTGCGGGTTGCGAATGTGCCTCCCAGCTCCCGCACGGATCACGTTCGCAACCCAAGCGTCCACTGTATTGATAGTAAGGGAATGGAGGTGTCTTCCAGTTCTGCTTGATTTCTTGTTGGCAACATAGGGATTTGCCTTGTGAAAAGCTAGAGCCGTGGTTATTCCCAAACTTTTTCAGGCCACCCCTCCCCCTTGGTTCTGTAAACTCATTCCCGATCCCCACCCCACACCCCACCCCACCCCAAACCTACCTACCTACAAAAGAAGTATTATCCAGAATAGCGGCTTCCCACTTGGGAAGATAATAACAACACAACTCAAAGCATCGCCAATTTATTTTCACATTTATTCCAAATCCAAATAAAACTAGTTAGCTTCATTAAATCAACAAAACTGATGAACGTGATCCAGAGATACCAGCTTTACAAAGACTTTGATATAAGATTACAAGATTTTTTTCAGTGAATCCAGGCACACTTTTCAACTTCCTATTAAATAGATGGATTTTGTCAGGGGACTGATTTGTAAATCCGGGGACTGTCCCCAGGAAATGGGGATGTCTGGTAACCTTACTTTGATAGCCATTTACAGCTCCGGAGCCTCCTTAGGCAATCCTGCCGCCCACTTTGGGAAACGCTGAGCTATTGATCCATTGATCCGTCTGGCTAGCTCAGCACTGACTGGGAGACGCTCTCTAGAGTTTCTCTGGAGAGCTCCTCCCAGTCACAGCCTCCTATATACGGTACACAGAAAGTAATCTAGCACTGCACTCAGCAATGGCACAGGTGAAGAACTTGTGATCCTTGTGGTATTGTTTGACTCCAGCTCCCATTGGACCCAGCCAATATGCTGAATGGTCAAGGACATCTGGAGCATGCCAGGAGCTGTTATAGGGAAGTGCTATTATTATTATTTTCCCAGCCACTTTGGGCGGCTCCCAACAGAGGACTAAAAACAGAATAAAACTTCAAACATTAAAAACTTCCCAAAACAGGGCTGCCTTCAGATGTCTTCCAAAAGTCAGATAGTTGTTTATTTCCTTGACATCTGATGGAAGGGCATTCCACAGGGTGGGCGCCACTACCAAGAAGGCCCCCTGCCCTGTAACCTCACTTCTCGTGGTGTGGTAACCGCCAGAAGGCCCTCAGCACTGGACCTCAGTGTCCGGGATGAACAATGGGGGTGGAGATGCTCCTTCAGGTATACTGAGCCAAGGCCATTTAGGGCTTTAAAGGTCAGCACCGACACTTTGAATTGTGCTCAGAAATCACACACAAAGCTGCCTGGAACCCTTTGGACATGAAGGTTATTTCCTGTATCCCAGATGATGGAAAGCAGTGACTCAGCAATGATGAGAAACATCTATATATGCTTGAAAGCACTCTCTTTTGACCCTATTACAAGGCAATGCAGCCCACCAGAGGTGGCTGGTTTGGGAGTACCATTGAAGGACAGGCACTTGTAAATTATTTAAGTTTTACAACCATTGCAGGAGCAGAAAAGGGGAGGGATGCTGAACTGGGAGTTCTTCATGAGACACCAAAATGGGTTTCCGTAAGACTGCAGAATAGAGCTTTATGGTGATGAAAACAGCTGTGGAACTTCAGAGTTCTACAGTAGCATAGAACTCCCCATTTCCATAAAATTTCATCAAATACAAGTGTTCAATAGTCTCTACCCCTATATTTGCTTGTGCTTTTATATATATATATAAAGCGTGCAAAATATATTATTCAATACGGACTGTCTTCTCGTCTTTAACATTGTTTAATGTTTATGTTTGCTTATAATTCTACAGAGAGTGGTGAAAGTGACCTTGTTCAGTTTCCAGTCTTAAGTGGTGTGTTTTTGTTCACTGGGTCTATTTCACCAAATTGTTTCTAAATAAGTATTCCATCTTTGCTGACTCATCCACATCCTGCCATAAGTCTTTGGGAGTTCCGTTAAATGTTCTTGTTAGAAAGTCATGTTGACACTGTGAAGGTGAAGCAGACATGAAAACAATACCTGATGAGAGCACTGTTGAGGTTAGGAAGGAGATATGAAATAGGAGTGAGAGACTGGAACATTCCCTCAGAGAGTGGCTAGCAAAAGCCATACACTAAGGGCCAGGCCTTGAACCAGAACTAATTGCTCAGATTGTGTAAGATTCTATTAATGCCTCGGCACTTGTGTACTCAGAATATACCACATGCTTCTTTCATTTTCTATGTCTGTCTGAGAACTTTAAACACTTTTACATAACAATATTAGTTTAAATTCAAAGTGCAACAGCAGATAAAAATGAAGCCAATTAATGGTTTTCCACTCTGCTTATTGGACACTGCCTGTCAACGCAATTGACAAAAAAGGCCCTTGAAAGGTTTTATTTAAAAGGATGTCGTTTATCACTTCCACTTCAATTTTATTTCTCTGTTGGCAGGTACTTTTAAGGGATGTCAGGACAGATCTGAAAATACAGTCTAAACTATCTCTCAGCGGCAAGAAGACAAAGAAACCATTTGTATTGAATTATGTCACAGTTTCTCTGTGTTTGATTTAACTGGACTGAAGAAAGCCACAGAGACTGTATGTCTAGGGAGACTCGGGATGCAATGGAGCCCGGGTGCAAAGCCTATATGCTGTATAAAGCCACACACACACACACACACACACACACACACACACACACAAAGGCAAGGAGTAAGAAGACTTTCTGAAACTCTCCATTGAGGACAAGTATAGGATTCCTGCTTGCTCTGGGTCAATGGGGCAGAATTAGCTGACCAATAGCACACAACACGTTCCAAAGATTCAAAAATTGTTGAACAAAACACATCTTACATAGTCCAATGGCCACAGTACCTATAATGCATTTGTAAAGCAGGGCTTGTATTTCATCTGTTTTGGAACTTCTAAACACTCTAATCAATAAGTCAGTTATTGCTACTTATTGGAATCATATATCAAAATCCACTCCTTCCATTTTTCTTCTGTCTAGGGCCTATTCTTTCCACAAAAGCAACATCAGTCTGCAGTTTGATGTGGCTGAGATTTTTTTACACACAAAGTCACTAGGACTTGGGTGGCTAATCTATTACCCTCCAGACAGGGCCAGCCCAATAAATTTTGTCACCTGAGACGAACCACATAATGCTCTCGAACCATGGAACCTGACTGGGATATTTTCTACATTTGTACAGCACCAAGCACTCACAAGCAATAATGATGATGATGATGATGATTTTGAATTCCTACAGCACTGAGCACCTGGGGTTTAGGGCTAAGGCAAAGCACTTCCAGTTATTTGATTAATATGTTGTGGTAAATCTCGTATCTGCCACAAATTCATTAGAGTAACTGGAGAGGACACAATGACCAAAAGATTACATCTAGCAGGTGGTGCAGGGAAAAGGTCTCTGTAAAGTTCAGCCATTTCTTGTGAAATAAGATTTTGTAATTTACACTTCCATGAGTTCTTGGCTGCATCATTTTTAATCTGAAAACGCTTTTTTCATTTTGCCAGGGCATGACAGCAACAACCCAGCAGGTCACCCAGTTCAGCAGTTAGGAGATAACAGTATGTCCATTCTTTAGATAAGCAGGAGTCTTATTATAGGGATATGACCTGACATGCCTTATCCACAAGGTAGCTTTAAAACAGTGTTCTTTTAAAACAAATTAAGTGCAAACTACATTTTCCCATATTTCCCTTTTATAACTCTGTTGTTGAATTCCAAAGGACTTTCCCCAGGTCATTCATGTATTCAGTTAGACATGTTGTATTTCACCTAAGAGCACCCCAGCAGCACAGATGCTTAATCATAATGGGAATCTGAATATTTGCATAACTAAAATGTAGGTACTGTGGGTAATATCTCCATCCCGCCCACCCTCTAGGGCAGATACTTCTGGTAAGGTGTGATCATCAGGAAATCACCCTGCTTTCTAGGCTCCCAACATACTATACAGTTTACACTAAAAGGTAAAGGTAAAGGACCCCTGACAGTTAAGTCCAGTCGCAGACGACTCTGGAGTTGCAGGCCGAGGGAGCCGGCGTTGGTCCGCAGACAGCTTCCAGGTCATGTGGCCAACATGACTAAGCCGCTTCTGGCGCAATGGAACACCGAAACCAGAGCAGTGCACGGAAACATCGTTTACTTTCCCAACGGAGTGGTACCTATTTATCTACTTGCACTTTTGGGGGGGCGTGCTTTCAAACTGCTAGGTTGGCAGGAGCAGGGACCGAGCAACGGGAGCTCATCCTGTCGCAGGGATTCGAACCGCCGACCTTCCGATCGGCAAGCCCAAGAGGCTCAGTGGTTTAGACCACAACGCCACTCGCGACCCTTCTACAGTTTACACTACTAACATACAAATGGAAGTTTTTCCATCCTGCAAAACACTCTCATCTGTGAGTAGTTCTGAGTAAACGTTGGCAGAATAAATTTCAGAAAGGAGGGGTTTGGGGGGGTGGCAGGTGGAGTGGGTGTGTTTCTGTAGCATTCATTATACTGCAAGTTTCTGTGAAATGACAGTGTTGTGAATGATATTCAGGAATAAGGACTATCCCTCATTATAAAAGAAAGTTGCATACATTGGCAACCACACACTGCATCTTTAGTTATTTCCTAACATTTATACACAGCTTGATTGTAATTCATGTTTAGTGAATTGAGCATCAATTTGAGGCGGATTTCATTCTTTTAGCAAACTACCAGTTATTGCAGCCACAGGATGCTTGGAGATGTGTTGCCTTTCTTAGTTAATATATTGCTGCAGGCAAGTAACTTGTTGAGGAAGGAAGCAATAAATATCAAATCTGAAATATGGAGGTAGCAATAATAATAACGTATCTAACAGAACTTTAGCTGAATATAATTTATGTGAATTACTTTGAACGTGCTGAAAGTCTTCTGTATTATTTCTTCGCCCTCTTCCATTCATCTTGTTGTTTTGGTTTTTGTTTTACTTTCCAAGGATATCATTCAATCCATATAAATAAGGCCAATTACAGTAGGATTTCCCACCCAGCTCAATTTATAGACAGTTGTACAAAACCAGAGCTTCCCTTTCACAGTATGTACTTCTTTGTAGGCTTTGGGGGATTCTGCTATCAACCAGGCATCTGCAGATAGTTTATTAAACTCGCACTTATATTCCCCTCCAGGGTGCAGAGGGAACTACAAACATGTGGTTATTATTTATAGCAGCCTCACACTCTGGATGTGTTCCCATCGAATGGGAGAGCAAATTTTTACATCACTTCTAATGACATTTCCAACATATCCTGTAAACCTTAAATCGATTACAGTGGCAATTGCAGGACAAGAAAGAAAAAAAACCCTGACATTCTGACAATCCACCTTCCTTGTGACCTTAGCAATGTTATCTGCTCAGTGTTTTTCCATTCCCTTTATTCTGAATGGTACAGAAGCAATTTTCACCATCTTGGCACAGACTCGCCTGATTTTCTGAATCACATTCAGGGACTTCTAAGGTCATCTTAAGCTGCCATTCAGTTTATTTCCAAATGCATCATAATGTTATATACAGGCTGAACATCCACCACAGGCTGTTCCTTCGTTCCCAATTGTTTCTGCCTGGTAAACTGCTGTGGTGCCCCCAAGGTTTAAAGGGCACACCAGTTTGAAGAACACAAGCCTACTGTGTTGTTAATAGGCATTGCACTTGGGCCAAAATGGCTCTGTATAGCTAACAGCAGTAATTGCCCCAGACCGTTGCATTCTGAGCACCTCTCTTAGTCTTAATTGTTGTGCCATTACAGTCAGAATCCACCCTGCCATGAAGCATTTAGCATACTTTGCTTTCATTAGACATTGTACACAGTGTACTTGTTCATACAGAACTTGTGTGTTGACTGCATGTATGGCCAGCAGATCCATAAGGCGAGACACATGGTGTCCACTCAGCAGTCATGGTGAAAACTAAAAAGGAGCATTACTGACACATACTAAGGCATAAACAATATGGTAATGAATCTACACCATGTGTCCTAGATCACTGGAAACAAGGATAGTAAGCCCAGATCCTAGGCTCTCTCACCAAGGTGTAACCTATTGCATTCAGAAAAGCCTGCCTAATTCTGACTAAACTTGCCCTTGGTCACCTCCCTCACCTGGCTGGTGGGACTGCATAAAAACAAGGGGGTATTCAGAATGAAGGGACGCGGATGGCGCTGTGGGTAAAAGCCTCAGCGCCTAGGGCTTGCCGATCGAAAGGTCGGCGGTTCGAATCCCCGCGGCGGGGTGCGCTCCCGTTGCTCGGTCCCAGCGCCTGCCAACCTAGCAGTTTGAAAGCACCTCTGGGTGCAACTAGATAAATAGGGACCGCTTACTGGCGGGAAGGTAAACGGTGTTTCCGTGTGCTGCGCTGGCTCGCCAGATGCAGCTTTGTCACGCTGGCCACGTGACCCGGAAGTGTCTCCGGACAGCGCTGGCCCCCGGCCTCTTGAGTGAGATGGGCGCACAACCCTAGAGTCTGTCAAGACTGGCCCATACGGGCAGGGGTACCTTTACCTTTTTATTCAGAATGAACGACAGACAGAGGTTTGTATAGGGGTGAAGGGGACTGCTGTTAGGAAAATTACATTCTTGGTAGGAGGAAGAGCTTTGTAAGGATTTCAGGGAGGATGAGCGAAGTAGGGAAAGGGCACGTGGATGGACAGGACACGGGTGGAGGGGCATTTTAGAGGTGAAGAAACAGGGCAGACCAGTGTTGGCGTAATTTGGAAAAATGGGTGAATTTGCACTAAGTGCTTGGACCATGTCTTGAGGAGCCCACCTGCCATGTCTGGATTTTGTGTAGAGAAAGACCCAGCTGCACAGGAAACAACCCAAGTCTAAATGCTTGAAGGACGACCCTCCCTCCCTCCCTTTCTCTAAGAAATGTGTGTATGTGCCGTGGCAGGTATAAAGCCAAGGTCTGCTTCAGCAGCATTGGCAAGAAGTATTCACTGAGAGTAAGGTTTTTGCTCAGTTCAAGGTATCTGTGGCGAAGCTGACAGTTACATGCTATATAGTTCGGTATAGCATGGTGAGCTAGCATGGTGAAGTGCTAGTGGAACTCTCTGTAAGCTTGTATTTTTACAAGGTTTATTTCTAAGACCAGAGAATTTCATTACTGTAGATTAATTTGTGATGTACCAGCATCGCCTAAAGTTTATGTTGCTAGTGTGGTTATGCTCATCTTGTGCCATGAGGCAACACCTACTTTGAACTGAGCTGAGTGGGAAAGGAGGTGTCTTAACTGGGGACTCTGAAAAAGGGTAACTACTGGAAAGCAGGAAAACCCAGATGTGCTTGAAGTCTCTTGAGAGCCAGTGTGGTGTAGTGGTTAAGAGTGGTGGACTCATAATCTGGTGAACTGGGTTTGATTCCCCACTCCTTCACATGCAGCTGCTGGGTGACCTTGGGCTAGTCACACTTCTCTGAAGTCTCTCAGCCCCACTCACCTCACAGAGTGTTTGTTGTGGGGGAGGAAGGGAAAGGAGATTGTTAGCCGCTTTGAGACTCCTTAGGGTAGTGATAAAGCAGGATATCAAGTCCAAACTACTACTCTACTCTGCTGGAGTTGTGCATACTCTGCTGATCACAACAGTTGAAGTGTAGTGCAATATCAACAATGGATGGTGGGCCCAAATCTAACACATCTAACAACCTGAAGGCCTGCACAACAGAGGAGGAGGTGACTATTTGGGGAAGTTAAGGGGTAGGTCACATTGGGAAAAGAGGGAGAACCACGAAGAACTGTACGTCTTGATCATGCTCCACATATGCACTTGCCTGCTCACGACAAGTGAGCGTGTCTTTTGATCTGGTGAGGGCAGCATCAGGAAGCATTGGTGTACTTCTCCTGAGCATGAAGAAAGTGTGGACTTCTGAGATGCTTGGAGAGCAGTAAGACTTCTCTACTGCTTTTGGAGTATTTCTGGGATTCCCCCAGCAGAGAGCTAGAAAGGAAGGAATTCCCAACCACCACAGTTGCTTTGAGCATGAGTTTGTGTCTTATAGGATTCTGCCACTCCTTCCCATATACAGGTAAATAGAATATGTTTTTAAGAGAATATGTTTTTGGTTGAAATAAATATTACCATATTAAAATAAATGTGGGTTTTTGTGCCATATAATATTGAAGCAGTTTTCATTTTCATTTAGAATGTGTTCTTGCATTCACAATAAGAATTTAATTTTAGATAATATGACCTTCAGTGATTAACGTCTTTTATATGGAAAATATCTCTCTTCAGTGCTGCATTTCTGAATATAAATTTTGGTGTTTTTGCTGTGAAATTGATTAATGTTTTTAGCATTTCATTGCATTTCCCAGAATATAGCAAGCCTTTTGTTCCTTTCTTCCCCTAAACTGCACCCAAACAGCAATAACAAAAAAGCAAAGTATTAACATTTACCCTGCAGGTAGATAAGTAAAGTGACAAGATGCTACCAGCAGTAAAATCCACATCTTTAATAAGAGAGCCTATTGGACACATTTGTGAAACAGAAATGATTGCATCAGATAAGTAATCTCTTTTTACATCAGTGGGTGTTCCAGAGATCTTATAAACTACAGCTTCTAGGAGGAAGTGAGGGAGAATAATACTAAAATGCAATAGCCCAGCCTTTAATCTGTAGTTCTCCCTCTCTATTTTGTAATATTTACCCTTCATTATAGCCATTCTACAAGGCAAATAGCATAATCTCATTTTGAATGCTGTATGATATGAATCATTGGTTTGCAATTAAGTTCTGTCATCTAGAAACTGTCACGTGAATTGTATTACTATAGAAACTATTTATTGCATGTCTAAGCAGCGTCAAAGTGCAAGATTCATATTCCTGTTGATAATCTTGCATCATGTTGTAAGTTTCGGGAGGTTAGCCTGTATGATGCCTGAGTCTTTTCTAATTTCTGGGTTCCTGGATCCACAAGGGCTAACATTTAATGATGGATTCAGTTGGTAAAGTGGCCAGGCCAGCTTCTTGGTGACTTAATGGCTTAAGCATGGCCCTTAGTTGTTGGTATCTGTCTTGAGAGACAATGGAGAGCTCCGCCGGGGTGAAGTCAAACTACTGGAGAATCACAGCACCTGCTGTGGCCGCAGAGAGCAGTAACTCATAACTGTTGCCTCTTGTGTTGTTTTTGTTGTGTTAGCAGCACAGAAGTGACCTCTCCAGGGCACAAGCCTGGGCAGTGCATATAGAGGTCCTGGGCTGCCCAAATGTCGGCCTCACTGGTGTGGTACAAAGGAAAGCAGAGCAATACATTTGGCACCAGCTTGGCTGCAGGAGTTGCCCGAAGGAGGTGTATAAGGCATCATCCAACCTTCTTAGGGACTCGACTCCAGATTTGTGTAGGGTTTACTTTAATAATCACTGAGTAGTAGCCACAGAATGCTAAGTGTCTGTTGCAGGGATTGGAGTTGAATGGAAGGGGTGTGACTGGATGGATAGAGCTTCCACTCTGCACTGCAACATTGTGTTTGAAGTAATGCATTACTATAAATTGCCTTAAACCTGAACTACATAATAATTATTTTACAGCTTCATTTTAAAAGGGTACAATGCTCATACTTACAGTGGCTGTTTACTAGTGGTTTACTCCTAGATGTGCCCATACAACTTCACCCTTATCTGGGAGTAAGTCCCATTGACGTCAGTAGAGCTTCCTTCTGAGTAGGCATGTGCAGGATTCCATTGCAAGTTATTACTCAAACACCCAGCAGCAGTTAAGTGCTGTTTGCCTTAGGCTGTTTTGTATAAGATGGTGCAGACAGTTTCTATCAGCATTTATTATAAACGTTGACAGTTAAGATTAATTCACATACTACAAATGGGCTGCAAGAAACCAGTTCCTTCCGAGTTATCAGTACAGTGGTAGTGTACCTTGTAGACGCCTGGAGGAAGTGTCAGATCTTATAAACAACATCGTCTAGACACACATGTTGGAGGTGCTAATGATCATTTAGGCAACTTAAATTTTGGCTCAGGTTAATTCACGATGTCACAGAGCACAGGATTTTCCAGAAGCACAGAAAAGTTCCAGATAGCTTATTGTACGAGGAGCAAATCTGATAATGGACAAAAATGGGTGTAAACAATTTCAATGAACTAAAAAAAACATAAATGTTACCATATGCGAGGCAAGGCTGCCAGGAAAATTATAGAGTTGTTGCGTGGTTTTTTTAATGGATTCTATTGATAAGCCAACTGGTTTCTTTGCGCCCTGTAATAAACTGTATTCAACCACATGTGTAGCTAGCCCAAGACATTTTGCCACCTGATGCAGAGACCTAACGGCAGAGCCCACCCTACCATTATATAGAGTAAGGTGGCTGCCTCAGCTGGCAAATGCTAAGAAAACAGCACTAAGATGTTGAGAGGACAGAGTGTTGTGTACCACATGGCCTGCCCTATGCCAGCCTACTTCTCTCAAGTGCACTGCACGTGGCTATCCCATCTCCTGCATGGAAATAATTTTAATTGCTGGTGATCTTAAAGTACATGCCATGGTAGGGGAAGCCATCTTGACCTTTAATTCAAGCAGCAAAATGCCTTGATCCAGCCCTGCCAAATGACTCCCCCCCCCCCACTAGGGCAAATAATGTGTTTATTTGTGTTTATTTTTGTAATGTCTCCATTACAAAAGAGCAATGCGTTAACCAATATTTTATTAATCAATGTTGCATTAAGCACTGGTTTGAAACATAGCCACCAATTTTCACTGACATATTTTCAGAGTCAGAGATCAAAAGTAGAATGCAAAATATATTACAAAACACAATGTAACTATAGGATTGAATAGCAGCTCTCTTACACATCCTCCTTTTAGAGTGAGCATATACCATAAATGGGAATTGTTTTTCAAAGAAATGCTCCTTGAAATTATGGGGGCATAGAAACCTTAATTTGCATAGCTATTTTGTGCATTGCAAGCAATACCAATATTCGGACAAATGTTGTAGGCGATCCATTGGGTCACATTTCCATGCTGCACATGTGCATTCAGAAAGTCATATATGCTCACAGAATTGGGTTTCTTGGAAAGATACCAACCCAGAGTAATAATTTGCAAAAGCATCAAAAATTCTTAGCTATAAATTAATCTTCTTGGCCATTTATCAGTGGCACTATTTTTTCCAGCACTTTGAAAAGTCTTGCTATTCAAACACTCATTTCATCCGTCTTCCATCTATCTTCCCTGACAAAAATAACATACTGCTGAATCAGACCAAAGGCTTATTTAATCTAGCATCCTATTCTGCACAGTGGCCAACCAGATGCCTATAGGAATCCTACAAATAGGACATGACCTGGTGTTCCCTCTGTTACCTGGTACTCAGAGTCTTACTGCTTCTGATCCTGAGGGTAGCATCTTGTTATCATGACTAGTAGCAATTGATAATCTTATCTTCCTTGAATTTGTCTAATCTCCTTTGCATTAAACCATTGAAGTTGGGAGCCATGGCCACATCACATGGTGCCACTCAAAGTTGGTTGCTTCCTGGTGGAGCCAGCCCTGAAAGTGAACAGAAATTAAGTAAGGCTATTGTACTGCCAACCTAGCAGTTCGAAAGCACCCCCGGGTGCAAGTAGATAAATAGGGACCGCTTACCAGCGGGAAGGTAAACGGCGTTCTGTGTGCTGCGCTGGCTCGCCAGATGCAGCTTGTCACGCTGGCCACGTGACCCGGAAGTGTCTCCGGACAGCGCTGGCTCCCGGCCTATAGAGTGAGATGAGCGCACAACCCTAGAGTCTGTCAAGACTGGCCTGTACGGGCAGGGGTACCTTTACCTTTTACTATTGGACTTGGGGGAACATCTATAGAATTTGGGCTGTTAGTCACACACAAAAGAGAGCACTTGAGTACTTATTTCCCATTGGCCACAAGTTCCAGAGCTCCAGGCTGCAGATAAAGATATGCGGCAAAAGATAAAGAAGTGTAACAAATTAAGCAGCCTCTTTTACCATCCCACGTTTCAGTATTGCTAAAATGTATGTCATGTTCTTTGTTGTGAATGAACCACAAACAGTTCCTTCTATGCTGCTGGCATGTGCAACCTAGGTATAACTCCTTCAGATCAGATCAAAGACCTTGGCTGTCTCAGGCATCACAACCGAAGATGAATGAGTGTGCCGCCTTGGGAAAGAAATCAATCCATCACTTGGCATTCAAGGACTGACATATCCCTGCTACCCACATGCCTAGATGAGGGATGATCTATGAACTGCCTTTCTGAAGCATTTAAAGATTCATTTCTAATTTAGAAACAAACTTCTTCTGTACCTTTCTTTTAGAAGCAAGTTTAGAAATAATATGGATCCCCTTCTCCTTTATTAAAAACAAACTTTCCATAATAATACTGTATTTTTAAGTCTTGGAAACAGGACATTCCCCTATTCAAAGAATTTCAAAACACAGCCCCCAGGAACTATCCAGGTTGAGCCCCATTTAAAGATTAAAAAAAACTATAGGAAGTTGTCCACCAATAATCAGCAACTAGACTGCATACAGATCACCTGATCACAGTTTTCCACAGTATGTGTTTCTGTTTGAATTAGAATAATTGTTTCAAAATTTGCACTTAAACATACCGATTAGAATACACACATTTTCTGCATGTCTGTGTCCCCTTTTGTGGTAAAGCATTTCTCTGCTGAGACAGCAGCAGGAAATGCCTGTTTGTGGGTCTCTGCCCTATGGTAGGGTTGCCACCATATCCTCTTTTGGGGGTCCTACTTGCCCATCGGGGGGGGGGGGGAATTGTACATTTTAAAACAAATATCCTGGATTTGGGTTTTTTAAAAAAATGTATGTGTGGGAGGCTCTGTTTCAAGCTCTGGTTCCGGCCTGGACTCTGGTGTGAGCCGCTCCAGCTATTGGCAATTGTCCTAAAAGAGCTCAGCAACTTTTTCTGTCCAGATTTTTACTTATTGAAATATGGCAACCCCATCTATGGTATTCTGTAGGGTGGTGGCACAAGTAGAATCTCCTCAGGTGAGCAAAGTGATCTTATAGTCTATACAGGGTCAAGCTGTCTTCCAGGCAACCTTAGCCAGAGCTGTTCATGAACAAGACATTGAACATGGCCTGGTAGCTGATCGTTGGCCAGTGCAGTTCTCTCGGCACAGGTGTAATAAGAGCATGACCAGCTGCTGCACTCAACAACCTGGCCACAGTATTCTTCACCAGTGGCAGCTTCCAGATCGATCCCCACACCACAAAGAGTGAATAGCAGTAGTTCGGTTGTGAGGTTACCAATGCATGAACTGAAGTGGCTAAGCTACTGTGTAGATAAGGGGTCGGCAAACTATGGTCCCTGGGCCGGATCAGGCCCACCGGGGCCTAAATCTGGCCCGCTCCACGAAGCCAGAACCCACCATGAAGCCAAGACCCCCGGTGATGGCAACGGGAGGAAGAGGCTTAGCAGCAGTGGCTCTGCCACTCAAACGCCACACCTGGTTTACCTCAGCGGCGTTTGATTGGCAGAGACGTCACCGCGCCGCGCTGAGGTAAACCAGGCACGGCCTTTGATTGGTAGAGCCGCCACCGCTCGGGCTCTTCCTCCCGTCGCCGTCACCGCCGCCGCTCTGGTGCTCCTGTGGGCCAGAGAGCAGAACGGACAAGCTCGCTCTGCCTACCCACAAGAAGCAGCAGTGGTGGTGGTGGTGGCAGCAGCCCCTGGGAAGGTAAGCGCAGCGGCTGGGGGTGGGGATGAGGACTACTTGCCCCCCTCACCTCTTCTTCCAGCCCCCCCCCCCCCCCCGGTGCCACTTCTCCAGCCTGCCACAAGGTCTGAGGGACAGTGGACCGGCCGGCTGCTAAAGAAATTTGCCAGCCCCTGGTGTAGATCCTGTATTGACCATGGAGAGGACTAGATGGGACCCAACTCTGAAATTCTACGTTTCTCTAATTCTTAGTACAAAGAGGCTGAATGTGTGGTATTTCAGAAGGAGTGCAAGCAGCACAGCCGCACAAGCCCATTTGGAAATCTTCCATGTCTGCTTTTGGCACTAGGCTCTACAGGGCTGCGCTCTATCCAATTATTCAGCTGTTCAGCAGAGATCAGCATGAATGAGCAAGCGTTTTAACAGAGGTTAAAGATGATGTGAAGTACTATTGGCCATTAGTAAAAGCCTGTGGCAAAGAAGCAGATATTGCATACAAACAGCTGTATAAGACTTAAGCCCGGGAACGGAATGGCCGGCCCTGCAAATGTGGTTTTCATAGCGATGTGGGTAGGAAAATAAGAAACCATAAAGAGAAAAGATGACAAGCAGTGACTTTCTGACAGATGATGGTTCAGGCTGCGGTGAGGACAATGAGCTTGATGGTGAAAAAGATTGTGGACTGAATCAAATGTGTGTGCCATGGGAGGCTTGACAGCAATAAACTTGTAGGCTTTTAAATCTTTGACTGTCTCTGATCTGCCCTGTGCCGTTTTTCAGTAACTGAGCTTTGTCAATTAGAAGCATCAATCAGGACCTGTCTAAATTTACGAGAGCAACTGCAAGTTTGCAACTGCAGTGAAATCAATAGGATGCCATGAACTGCTACAGCTGACAGGTTTTTGGACCAGAAAAGCTGATCTACCAGATCTGGTAAGAAGCTTTGTATACAACAGACTCCACGCTATTAAATTATTTTGCTGTTTGGCAATATGAATGAACACCGTTTCGGCTAGTAGGCAAAAATTGCATACAAGTATCTATATGACATGACTAATTATTTGATTTGTTTAATTCATTCAAGGATCACAGGGCAGTTTACAGTACAAAAATACAAAAATGCATAACATAATAACAATAACATTAGCCAAAGGCTTAGTTGAAGAGGAATGTTTTCGCCAGACACCTAAAGATGTGTAATGAAGGCACCAAGTGAGCCTCCCTGGGGAGAGCATGTCACAAACAGGGAGCCACCACAGAAAAGGCCTGTTTTTGTGTTGCCATTCTCCAGACCTCTTGTAGAGGAGGCACACGAAGGAGGGCCTGAGATTATGATTGCAGGGTTATCAGGGAACTAAAACATTTGAGGGTCACAAGAATCAGGTATCAACTTTCATCTTTTAATACCTTGTCTTCTCCTTAAACTGGAAAATTAGAGGGAGATTTTAATTAGGACTGCAGCATGCAGGCAGGAGTTCATCTGCTCCTGCTCCAGATACGATCCCAATGAAAATCCACACCACCAGCTTGGCACCAATAGGAGCTTTCCTTCCCACAGGGCTAATAGCAGCACTGAGAGAAAGGAATATTTTCATTGAGATCAGAGCTGGAAAGGGAAGAATTAAAGCAACCCTCCCCACATCCTGCAATCATCAACCCTGTGCCACTTATATAACACAGACAGAGTCCAGAGAGAAACTAAATCCTGATAATACTTCACTGAGGAAAACTTGATCAAAAACAGCATATAATTTGAGGCAAAAGGAACAGAGATGTTTTGTCTTTCTTCAGACCTTGTATATAGCAGGTCATTCAACCAAACATGCAGAGGGAAAGCTCAATTAGAACAACTCAGCTAGTCATGCCACTCTGCCTGGTTGCTAAGCAATACCTCAACCAACATTCTTCTAGGCTAATTGACTTTACTTCCTGATTCAGCCCTATCAGTCATGTTTCCAAAAGAAACTCCCTGTTTTTTACTGCAGCAAGTGTTCATTGTTATGTATGTAATGAATTTTGTAGAGATCATTTCTGATGACCTGTAGCAGATTGTACTAATTTTTCATAATTCAAAGATTGTTGATTATTCTCTCAGCATAAAATTAGCTGACTATGTGGAGGGGGGGGGGGGAGTTATGTCAAATTTTTCCGGCAGGAAAATTATAGTCATTTTCTTTGAAAAATGCTTATGCTGACAATAAACTGATCTAACTTTTGTGTCTGCTCGCAGCAATCAGGGAATGCAAAGTCTATAGAACCAATTAACCCAGGCCATGCACTGCTGCATTAAAACAGCAGTTAGTGCAATATTTTTAAAGAACAAAAAAAGTTATCGTATTGATTTTGTGTTATGTCAATTCTATGATCTTTCAAGCAGCAGATCAGGAAAGGAAGTCAAATTTATTCATTGCTAGCATCCATTTTAATACTAATACTTTATTGCAGTTTTTAGTTTCAATCATTTCTCCCCTGCCCTCTTTTTCTTTGATTAAATCACGGCACGCACAAAAATCCCTTTCATATGTGAGTTCACAATGGGGAGAAGGCGCTTTCTGCAATGAAATTTAATCAGTGCACGTGAGAAATCTGGATAGATGGAATTTCATAAGTGTCCCAAGTTGTGGTCTTCACTTTCAACATTTCTCAGAGCATATGTTCAGTGCAAAATTAGCACATCCTATCCCCTGAATAGGGACGCGGGTGGCGCTGTGGTCTAAACCACAGGCTCTTGGGCTTGCCGATCAGGAGGTCGGTGGTTCGAATCTCCGCGACAGGGTGAGCTCCCGTTGTTTGGTCCCTTCTCCTGCCAACCTAGCAGTTCGAAAGCACCCCAAAAAGTGCAAGTAGATAAATAGGTACTGCTCCGGCGGGAAGGTAAACAGCATTTCCGCGTGCTGCTCTGGTTCGCCAGAAGCGGCTTAGTCATGCTGGCCACATGACCCGGAAAAAGTGTCTGCGGCCTTTAAAGCGAGATGAGAGCCGCAACCCAGAGTCGTTCATGACTTGACTTAACTGTCGGGTTCTTTACCTTTACCTTTTTTATCCCCTGAATGCATGTTTTCAGAATACCTACACTTTGCTTCATAGCTCAGGAAAGGCTCTTAAAACATCTTACCATAAAAATCATATTCGAGGCAAGTTTTCAGGACTGAAAAAAATTACACGGTTTCCCTATTTAGGTAAGAGACCACAAATTGCCAGATTTTTAAGGTGGCTTTTCCTGCCTTCATCCTAGGTTTTCCCTTGTGTTTCCCTATTGCCTCTGCCTCCTAGGCAACAAAGCACACTGACATACCCTCCAATATTCCTCAGATGAAAATAGGGACATTTCTCACTCCCTCAACTGACACTCCTAGCCCCTTCCTCCTTTTTTTGTCCCCCCCCCCATCATTTTCTCCACCACTGCACCAATGGGACACAGCACACACCGTCCTGAGAAAACATCTTAATCCTCATTTTTTATATATTCTTTGGTAGATTTACAGAAAGAAAAACTCCCACAAGACTTGCCCTCTGCTCAACTTGCCCTTCCTTCCTGTCCAGGGTGGCCTTGCCCTCTGCCTACACCTCAGGGTTAGGTCTCAGCGGTGGCAGCCTCTCGCCCTCCCCCCCCCCCCGCTTTCCAGCTACCGCTATGAGGTGCCCAATGGAGAAGACCGGTAGCAGCGGTTGTGGAGAGGTCATAGAGAGACAACGGGATGCTCCCTCACAGCTGCCACTGCCGCCCCTGCCGCCCAGGACAAGCCCAGGCTCATCCTCATCCTCCCTGAGCTCGGCGGGGGGGGGGGGGGGATAGGGACATTCCAGGACCAGAAGCCAGGATGGCTTTTGTAATTCCAAGAATGTCGCTGGAAAATAGGGACACTTGGAGGGTATCTACTGATGGCCTTCAAGGGAGTGGGGCTGAGCCAGACATGGCCAAACTTGGCCCTCCAGCTGTTTTGGGACTACAACTCCCATCATCCCTAGCTAACAGGACCAGTGGTCAGGGGTGATGGGAATTGTAGCCCCAAAACAGCTGGAGGGCCAAATTTGGCCATGCCTGGTAAGCAGTCAGAACTCACTGAGCCTCTGAGAGTGGCTTTCTCTAAATGGCTTTCACACTCTACTTTCAGGAAATAGCTTTCCTTGCTGATTTGTACACCAGGGATTCTCTGCTAGCTATTTATTTATTTATTTATTTATTTATTTATTTATTTATTCATACATACATACATACATACATACATACCCCGCCCATCTGGCTGGGTCTTCCCAGCTACTCTGGAGAGCTCCCAACACAATATTAAAAACCACGACAAAACATCAAACATTAAAAACTTTCCTAAACAGGGCTGCCTTCAGATGTCTTCTAAAAGTCAGATAGTTGTTTATTTCCTTGACATCTGATGGGAGGACGTTCCAGAGGGCGGGTGCCACTGCTGAGAAGGCCCTCTGCCTGGTTCCCTGTAACTTTGCTTCTCACAGTGAGGGAACTGTCAGAAGGCCCTCGGAGCTGGACCTCAGCGTCCAGGCTGAAGGATGGGGGTGGAGACGCTACTTCAGGTATACAGGGGCGAGGCTGTTAAGGGCTTTAAAGGTCCACAATATTCCAGAGCATTTTCTTTAGAGCACCTGTTCAAGTCACACAGAGCAGCAGCCACATCTGTTTGATTCATCACCACCCATACAAATTGTAAGGGAATAGTGGACCAAGTAGGAAAGGTGTATTCCAGGAACACTTGCCTTCAACTCCTGTTCTCTTTGAGGAAACCCCCTGATGAGCTTCCACAGGACCCTAAAGCCAAATACAGTTTGAAAACCGCTACCCTTTATAATCCATCTATTTTAATTGGGCTAGCCAATGTGGTGTCCTCCAGAAGCTGTGGACCACAACTTCCATCATCCCTGACCATTGGCCGTGCTACCTAGGGATGATGGGGATCATAGTCCAAAACATCTGGAAGGCACCACGTGGACAACCCCTTCTCTAAATAGCCCCTAACTGCCATGCGCTAAAACCAGTGCATTTTTTTCTGAGGGTACTCAAGTGTGCGCAATAATGGCACCTTTCCCCCCCAAATGTTAAAAATGTTTCTTTCATCATGGTTTCTTTCTTTTTAAAAAATAAAAAGCACTGCCTAAAACAAAACAATGGCAGAACATTGTTGGCATCTGCCTGTCGAGAGATTATTGAGGACGCTTCCAGGGGTGGCGTCAAACCACTGGAGAATCACAGTGCCTGTTGTGGCTGCAGAGACTGGTGACTCATAACTGCTGCCTCCTGTGGTTGTCTTTGCTGTGTTAGCAGTACTGAAGTGGCCTTTCTGGTCCTTAGAACGGAATGGTTTCAGGTCCAAATCCAGTCATTGCTACGAAAGTTGACTGGGTGGCACTGCTTTTATTCTAGAAAAATAGGTGGCAGTACTCGCCATGAAGTTGTTACAGTAAGTGCCACACTTTTTAACAACAATAACAAAGAGGTGCCAGGACTGCGTACCTCCTTGTGAGGGGGAACAGTGGTGGCCCTGTTGTTGTTGTTTTAAATGTAATTACTTGAGTGTAGCCATTGCTCAGCTTCCATGATCTTCAATATAAACTCGAACTTTTCAACTCAGTGAAAGAAGGAAGGAATATTAATGCAAGCAACAAATAAAGTTGTTGTACAGCATAGAATTGGATGCTATGGAGGCGGGAGGGGGGGAAGGAAAGGAAGACTAGGGGTGACTTATCTTCTAAATGGTGGCCTATGAACACATTTCAGCCACGGTGGAGCTGACAGTATTGTACAGCCCTACGTGATGCCTGAGATATAGGAAGGTGTTCCAATAAAATGCAATACAAGAGAATGGGTTTGTTGCTATCTCTTATTTTTCCCTTGATGGGCATATAAAAATCAATAGGTAATGCACTGATGTCACCAAAAACTTTCTAGCTACATAAGAAAGATGGGAGACTGACTACAAGCTCTATGAAAGCTCCCTTTACAACATTTTTCTGTTTTCCTTTGAAAGGTGGAACAGGGTAAATAGAAGGGAAGTGAAGAATGCCCCTGTCTTTTATCATCCATTAATCTCCTGTGGGCTGTATGTTCTGACTGACCTACCCATTCTCCCCTCAGGAAAAACAAAGATGGAAGAAGGCTTTGCTATATGGGTTTTCAAAAGGTCAAGGTATTTATGAACCACCATGCTTCAGTCTGGCATATTTGCCAGAAAGCTAGTCCCACTGAATTCACAATGGACGCTACAGGTATTTTTATTTTATTTTATTTTTTAGCATTAGTAGTTTATTGTTAAGATACCCCATTACTTATAACCATGACATTAGCCAATAACAAAAATAAAGGAGAGGAATTATAAATAAAATTACAATTAAAAAAAACCAAATATTTAGGATCAAAGTTCTGTGCAGTAAGTTAAGAGTCTAAACCAATATGTGCTTTGCCAATTCTCAGTTTTAAAGTGTATCTTAATTTAGTTATTGAAAACAAACAGTATTACAAGCTCAATTTCACAAAAGGCATTTACTGCTCAATAAATCATAAATCTGGATTCAGTTTAATTATCTCATGCAGGGAAGAAATGAAAACTGAAAATGTTCTAATGGGCCAAATAGCTATAGAAAGGCATGCTCTAAGAGCGCAATAGCCATAAGTAATGGTAAGAGTACAACTGCAATTGCCCCATCACCTCTCTTGGCATGATAATCTTCATTTTTCTCCTGTGTTGTTTTTGTTTTCTTCTGAATACTGAATACATTCCCCCGACTCACCAGTTCCACTTTTCTTAGATGCTATTTCAGGTTGCTTTCTTCCTTATTTTCTTACAATGTGTTTGGGGAAGCAGTCAGCCAATGATCAAAGGTGCATGTTTTGCAACATGCACTTCCCTAGGACAGCACAGACAATAATTTTGTTCAATAATGGCATATTTTCTTCTTTTTTGTTTTTTGTTTTTTTGTTTCAGGGTATCTATGCATCTTGCTTTATATGCATTGCCTGATTTACACCTTGTCCTAGTTCTCTAACCACATTATTTTGGAAATACTTTCCTGACAATAAGAAAAATGGGACCCATGCTCCCTGCCCACAAAACAGTGCCCATTTTCAATTGCCATATAGAATGTAATTATGTGACTGGGGTGGGGGCCTATTTAACATACCAGAGATGGATTGTGAAAGTGTTACTGCAATATCTTTACCCAACAATCTAAATTCAGTTTCAATGGCTTCACAACTCACTCACTCACTCACTCACTCACTACACACACACACACACACACACACACACAGGAACTCAAGACATCATGCATGATTCTCCCCACACCCCATTCCACCCTCACGACAACTTTGTGAAATAGGTTAAAAAAAAAAGAAAAAAAGAAGTAGGTTAAGGTGAGACCAAGGTTACTCAGTCTGCTGTATGGGATTTGAACCTAAGAATCCCCAGTCCTAGAGTGACACTTTAACTGCTACATTACAACGACTCTCAAATTGTGTATCAGCAGTGCTTTCTTTGTATATTTAAAATAAATGTTTAGGGGTACTCTCATTTTGACTCAAGAAAATCACCATTTTATAGTTCAAATCAGGAAAAATGAATACAGTAAATGGCCCACAGTCTAGTTTCTTTTCTACAGTGCAGCCCTGGCTATTTCCCATTGCATAATGGTATCCTTCCCCCACCTACAACCGTCTCCACTGATCTCCTACTGGCTTGCCACAGGGCTTATCAACTCAGGATTCATTCCTTATACTCTCTTCCCTCTTTGGCTTCCCTGTCAGCCTCTCCCCCTTCTTTGCTACTATCTCACACACACTCTATCCTTTGGCTGTAATCTCTCTCTCCCCACCCCCCTCCCTGCCACCACCCCAATCCTTTGCTCTCTTTCCACATCCATGCACCCATAAATTCCCTGGGATGTCTGAGCCCTGCCTTTTCTGTAGTTGCTGTGGTTATCACTGCAATGGTGCGCAGCAGCTGCATTCCTGTTGCCTTCCTTTTGGTTTGCCTGTGTTTTTCTTTAACGCAAGCTGGAAGAGGAACGCCATCGGAGGTGGCGGCGCCCTCCACATCCTTCCAACACTGCCAGGACCCCCATGCCAATACTATCCAACAAGGTGCACCCATAGGATGATATTAGCTCATCACCTGCAACGTGGTACCTTTTCAAGCCTTCATGATGGGCTTTGCTAAATATGTGAGGAGGGCAGAGCACGCACAAGAGAGTGCTAGTTCCACCAACATCCCTGTTGTCCTCCACACATTCAAGGATGACAAAATGTGCAGTGGGGGAAGCTGTGCTCCTAGAGGCTTTGTTTTAGGGACTCGGCTACACAGTTGCAAATAAAACATTCTAAATGTGTTGTAAAGTGCAATATACAAATGTGACACTAGATGTTGACAGTGAGCTATGCCAAACTCCATGTATTTTTCAAAACTTTTTTTTTTTAAAAGCATTTTCGCAGCATTTTTTAAATATGTGTGTAGATTCCACCTGGGAGGCATCCAGCAGCAAACAGTTTCCCTAGGGCGATGAAAATGGAGATGCAGCACTTAGGCATGTGCTTCCCTTCTTGCTTGTTTAGTTAGACCTATCATGAATGCCTGAATAGGACCATACAGCTTGCAGAATTCAGCTTTTCTAGGCACAGGTTTTGGGTTACCTTGAGCAGATTTTTGTTGTTGTACTTTGAACACAGAGCTATGGCAGAAAGCCTAGAGATAGGTAGTGACAAGGGAGGAAAGGTGATGCATTTGCATGAAATGGAAAGTATTTTGTATGGAGAAACAAAGGCACATAAGAAATTAGTCCAGGTTTTCTAAACACTGCTCCTCTCTTCTAGCCAAGGCTTCCTTATATCAGTTGAAACAAAGCTTTTATTCCCTGGTTTTTGAGGTGTCATTTTTAAAATGGAATACAAAAGCAAATAAAACATTCCCACAACAAATAAGCACATTTCTAGTAAAACACATTCTGGACCTGGAGTTCTATTTTTGCTCAACTGCGAGGGATTTTTTTCTTTGTTTCCAGAGTAATAGCAAGGTTGTCTCTGTAATTCACAAAGCACCAGAAGAAGAATGGAAAGCAGCGAATGTCACTACTAACATCATTATTTGGTATTTAATGTTCCCTCTCCAAGGCTAATATTGGCTTAAGTGTACTGTGACACTAGGTAAAGGAATTCATAGTTTCATTCTGGGGGCTTGACCGGGTTTACTTCCCCACAATGTGTGTGGAAACACACAAAGTTGACCCTATGCATTTCAATTTATTATCACAAACATCCGACTTGCTTGGTTCTGTATCTTTCTTAGCCATCGTATGTAGAATTTAGAAGACATATTTGTAATGTTCAGATAAGCAACATAGGTGAACCTCCATAGCAAAGTAGTGGGATGGTGGTATTCATGTGGGCCCCTCAACAGCTGAGCTGCCGCTGCTGCTTACCAGAAGGGGATGACTCAACAGGGGGTTTGCCATTGTACAATGGCACTAGCAGGAGCATCACATTGGCACAGCACCAACTTCCCTGTTGCTCAGTGCTTCCCACTTTCCCTCCCAGCAAGCAACAGCAACTCAGATGTTTCCTATAAAAATAAATAAATTATCTCCCATATTTCTATGCTCCCTTCCAGGGCAAGCTGTCCCAAAATGGCTTACACACATGATTAAAAACATGTCCATCATGCAAGGGAAGTGTGATGGGCTCGGGAACTAATGGTTCCTGGGCCAGCTCAGTCGCTCTCACCTCCAGAACTGTTTGTGTGTTGGTGGCAGGACACCTGCTTAACCAGCAAAGCTAGGTGGAGGGACACCCTCTGCCCAATTCGAACTTCCCCTAACCTGGGGCCAGAGGGATTTTGATCGCTGTTAGCTGTGAGGGGAAATATATTTCCCTTCTTATTGAATGTTGATGGAGGAAAACTTTTAGTACTATGTATGGTTATACAGTGGTACTTTGGTTACAGATGCTTCAGGTTACAGACGCTGCTAATCCAGAAATAGTACCTCGTGTTAAGAACTTTGCTTCAGGATGAGAATAGAAATTGCGCGGTGGCGGCGGGAGGCCCCATTAGCTAAAGTGGTACCTCAGGTTAAGAACAGTTTCAGATTAAGAACGGACCTCCAGAATGAATTTTCTTAACCCGAGATACCACTGTATTGATTTTGTCCATTTTATAGTATCTTTCTGCTGTCTGGTTTATAGTATCTTTAGTTTTATAGTATCTTTTTATTGCTTTTTTATTATCTTTTTGCCCTGCATGCTAAGACAGGCTCTGGTGGATTGAGCCGAGGAGACCAATAGTGGGTCCAAGGGTCAAGAAGGCGGTTTCTGCGCATGCTGTAGAGGGAAGTCAGGGGGCAGATGGGGCTCGCTAGCCCATTTGAGAGAAGGAGAACTTTGATCCTAAACTTTCGCTGCCGTATGGAGATGGTTGGATGGTGCCATGTACGCCTCCTTCAGGCAACTACAGCAGCCAAGCTGGTACCAAACATATTGTTCTGCTTTCCATTGGATCACATCAGTGAGGCTGGGGGTGTGTCTTGTCATCTGGGCAGCTCAGGACCTCCATACACACTGCCCAGGTTTGTGCCCCAGAGAGGTCACTTCGGTGCTATGATTCTCCAGTGATTTTACTTCCCCCGCAAAAGCACACTCCATTGTCTCTCGAGACAGACAGAAGTATCTTTGTGTTTTTAATTTGTAAACTGATTTTAGAATCCTTTTGTAACAAGTAGCAACAATCATTATTAATAATAGAGTTCTAAATCCACAAAGAAATCGTATGAGACAAGAACTGAGTGGGAGTCAGTGGCTGCCTTTCATTCGCTGAGGTAATTCCTTGGCCCCTTCAGGCCTGTGCTTGAGACGACTGAATCGTTTGACTAAATGAAAGAAAATCCCTCTCCCTTCATCCAAAAATGCAGAAAGAGACCGAGAGCGAGAGAGCGGCAGAGAGAATGCTTATATGTCCCATGCAGAAAATAGTAGCTGAAAATCAAAGCTACAACTTGGCACAAAATGTAAAACCACATTTTGAGAACCACAAAATGAAAACAGAACGTTTAAATGGGATAAGCTTCTAGCACTCTCCAATGTACAGAAGTATGTTTTCGATTAACTCTAGCTGGGCCTGTTTTTCATGGCTTCACAATTTCCATGAGATCCAAACCATGCCATATAATAATAGATGCCCCGAGAAGAATGCCCCATTTTGAAGAGATTTGTAAATATTTGCTTTGGTGAGTTTTAAAGTCCATTCGTTAACCCTACCCCGTTTTTTTTAAAGGTGTTTACCATGTGAAATCTTGTCTCGAAGCAGCAGCAGAAGAAAACCTTATTTTTCATCTGGATCTTGGTTAAATATAATTTATTTGTGAAAGTCTCTGGATGTGACAGGTTTCTGGAAGAGGGAATGTGAAAATATTATTATTAAAATTATTATTTTTGAAGGGAGACCATGTGACATAATAGCACATGCATTGTTTGATCATGAAGTCATTTTCCTGTGCTCTGCTGCACTGAAGCAATAACTCAAAAGATCTTTGGAAGAAAGAGAGCAGGAGCCAATACAAGGGGACACCCATATTTCTTATCTGGTGTTAGGATCCAAACTACACATCGGGGCCAGGGCTTTCTTTTTATCATCTGCTGCCCAGTCAGCTATTGGCTGAAAGTGGGGGGGTCAGTAATATGAGAAAGAAGCTTCATTGGCACTCTACATTTAAAGCAATATCTCACCACTTTAAACAGTCATGGCTCCCCTCCCCCACAAAGAATCTTGGTAACTGTAATTTGTTAAGGGTGCTAAGAATTGTTAAGAGACTCCATGTTCCCCCCAGAAAACTACAGTTTCCAGAGTGCTTCAACAATCAATCTCTCTTCCCGAGGAACTCTGGGAGTTGTAGCTCCATGAAGAGAACAGGGGTCTCCTAACAACTCTCAGCATCCTTAACAAACTACAGTTCCCAGGATTCTGTGGCAGAAGCCATGACTGTTTAAAGTGGTACCACAGGGCTTTAAATGGCGACAGAAGAAACTTCCTATGTCTTTGAATGTATTTTGAAAGTGTGTGTTTAATAACTTTCAAAATATTTTTTTTTAAAAACCAACTCAATCACCTTCTCTTTTAATTCTGACTGTGTGTGCTACTTTTGTTGGTCTTTATGGTTGCTATGGAGTTTTGTTGATTCATTGTGATTATTAGTTATACATGTTAGTCACATTTTTGCACTCAGGTGTCTCAGAGTAACTTACACAACAGAAAATAGACGTCGCAAGACATTAAAACCAGATATTAAAAAGCAATAAATGAAAATGCTCGTCCAAAAATGTGTTTAAAAGGTACAAGTCCTACCTACCCAACTTAAAGGATTTAATTCCATGGGAATTGCTCCCAGGTATAGCAGTCGTGTGGAACCTGTGACCATCATCCCTGGCCATATTTGGTCATGCCAGCTGAGATTCATGGGAGTTGTAGTCCAACAACCTCTGGAGGGCCATGAGTCATGACTTTGTGCAGAAATTGGCAAGGTATTCTCTCCTGTGGCCTTTCCTCTCTGTAATTGCCCCAGTATAAGAGTCAGTAGAGAGTTCATCAGGTTGTGGGGTTTGGATCTCAGATGCACCAAATAAGCATCTTTAGGATAGCTCAGTTGGTTAGAGCGTGGTGCTGATAACACCAAGGTTGCAGGTTCGATGCCCGTATGGTACAGCTGCATATTCAGGTTGAATGAGATGATTCTAAGTACATAAGAAGTCCATAAGACTCTATGATTTTAAGTCCATAAGAAGTCAAAGTGTGAAGATGTGCCAGGAAATCACTGTTTTCATAAAATACAGTCACTGCTTCACAAGCTATGCTACATGTATCTACCCCACTGAGAAGAATATTAAAGTTGGGCATGTAGGGGTGGAAGAATCTCTATGCCAAGGACACTGACATAGGACATGAATTATACAACCTTTCCAAAATTATCAGACTATATTGGACAGATGTAGAACCTGTGGGGCTCTGGATATTACTGGACTTTGGCTTCCCTCAGGCCCAGCCAGCATGCATGTTGGTCAGTGATGATGCAAGTTGTAGTCTAACAACACCTAGAGAGCTACAAGTTCACCATTCCTGGCATGCTGGAAAACAATTCTCTGTCTTTCATCAGATCAAATACCTGTCAGCTAATGGAAGCTGCAGACTAAATTGTGTTTCCGTGATATAGAATTGACTGCACTTTAATTGAGAAAATGGAGCCTGTTGCTGTTTTATAGGAAAAACAGAGAGAATTCAAAGGGAGCAGAATCCTTGCTGGCCTTCAGGTCCATTCGAAAAATGGCATTCAGTACCTGTGAGACAGCTTTAACAGAGATGATCTTCCTTCAAAGCAAAGATGTAACTGCCCTGAGCTTACTTCGTTTGCCTTTTGAACAGAAAGATGCAAGCATAAATGCAGGCATATCATCCTGGCACTGGATTCAAAGGGATTTTTTTCTCCTTGTGTGTGCTTACTGGGTAGCAGCTGACTCTCTTATTCATTTCATTTTATACTTACTTTGTGTGGAAATGAAAGTAACCCACAGGAAGTCACTCTATTCAATAAATAGCCTACAAGCAATCCATAAAAGTATACTCGATTGTGATTCTTCCAACAGTACTTAGTATTATTATTTAAACTTATTTGCCACTCTCCTTCCAAATAAGCCCTGACCTGCTTACATATAGTTCCTAGGCAGTCACCTACCATCATCACACAGTGACTGGTTTGCTTAGCTTCAGCCCGAAAACTGCCCCAAATGCTTTATGGCCATTCTGTGTGTTAAATTGTGGGTGAACATATCAGACGACACAGCGATTCTTCAAACAGCTCTTGTTATTCACAGGCCAGAACAGAACTGACTGAAGGGTTCAGCCAACCTGCTTATATAGAGCTCCACTACAAAGCAACAGTAACAACTTTCTGAAACTATCCAATCACTGAACATCACTTTCAATTCCTTTTTTGCATATGTGGACCTGAGTGAAAACTATCTACAGTATCCCCCTGCTGGCCCAGGGTGAGAACCTCAGTACATAACACTGTGGGCATTACAGCACCATCAACAGAGTGCTTTCTCCTGTGCATCTGATCTCAACACTGGCATTTACAGGAGCACAACAATGTTCTAGAAGGCATAATATTGTCCATTATGCATATGCACCAATGCGGATTTTCATTCTAAAATGCTAGATCCAGAAAATCCTGGTACAATCTCAAAGAGGCAGCTTGGGAAGGAAAGGAACCATTCCATTTTCTTATTCAGGTCCAAGCAATGTTTGTGATGGCTGCTTTTCATGGCTAGTTAGAAAATTCTTGTCAGAGAGCTATCAGGCTTTGGGGAATCGGCTCCCCACCCCCCACCCCCAGCCGTAAATGAGCAGATCAAACAAAAGGGAATTCTTACTAGTTAGTTTCTTTAATAAACACAGCAAAGGACAAAATAAAGCATCTAACCAGAATGGTGGTCTCCCAATTAAAGATCAAATCCCCTTCTGTCCCTATTAATCTACGTCACTCCTACGGTTTGTAATCTGAGCTTGTACCCTCTGTGCTTTCTGTTCTGAGACTTTCTGAGCTCTTCTTGACCTTGGGCTGAACGGAGGGATGCTGTCCAGAGACTGTGAATCTGTTAACCCTCTCTCTTCCAGTATTTCCACTCCTAACTGTTTCCCATCCAGTATTTCCCAGCTTCTGCCTTCTGAACTGTGTCCCTCTTCAAACCACTGTTCCAAATCTATACTGTCCTCCTGCTCCTGGGAAGATTCAGGAGCAGGGGGAGGGAGCGGCTCCCACCATTCCTCCTCAGCACAGTCCCTGACAAGAGCACTATTTTGCCTTCATTTTATGAAGCACGTTCAAGATTCAAGGAAGGCTGGAAAGATCTGCCAAGTTAGGTGTCAAGGGGCTGTCAGGAGAATGGAGGTCTTTCACAGGTCAGGAAAGGGACTTGAGACACAAAATGCAATTAGCTGTTATTCACAAAAATAAAAACAACAGAGTACATCTGGGCTAGTCTCCCCTAGTTGAAGATGTTTCTGGAACTGATGTCTGGCCCCTCCTCCCCTCTCTAGCCTCATCCGTCTGGACTCCTCCCAAGCAGCCATAGACTGCGACAAGGGGTAGGGCTTCCCCTCTGGGCCTGTGTGGCCCATTGCTCAGCAATGTGCAGGACTGGCTGTCAGTGGAGTTGCCAGTAGAAACAGAATGCCCCAGATGCTAAGCTGCAGAAGCAGCTTCTGCCTCCTCTCTGTCAGAGTCTACACTCACCCTGAGAATCTCGGCACACAGCTTTGTCCTGGAATGGCTTCCTTCTTCTTCACTTTATGCCCTGCATATTTCCTAAATATCATTCTCACCCAAGATATCTGTGTTCATTGATCGTGCATGATTTTTTTGTCAGTGCAGGTTTGCTATAATATCTATTAAGAACCCATAAACTAAATGGATCACACCATTTCGTAACTGTAAACAATGAAACATTTTCTACAGAACATTATATACTTTTGGCCTGAAGCCCCCATTAAAATGAAAATCCCTTTCCTGTGTTTTTTGGTTTTCTTGGCAAAGTCCTCCTCAGCAGTGCAGAAAGTTTAACAAGGCAAAAAGCCAGTTGTTTAATTTCAAGGTCAAAGGTCAACAGCAACATTTGAATTAGTTTTCATCAGTCACTGAGAATGTTTGTGGCCTCTTTTGTGGATTCCTCACCTCCCCATCCCGAAACCTTATTTGTTATTGGTCACTTCAGGATACTTACAGACCATGAAAATGTTTTGCTTTCAACTCAGCCTCGAAGTAGTTCGTGCCAAGCATCACTGAATGTCTGGTCTGGCCATTCAATGAAATAGGTTTCGCTGAACATGGAAGCAAAAGTTTTATTAAGGTTAAAAAAAATCTATATAGTCCAATAACTTCAGGCCAACATAAACCAGTGAAACTATCCAACTGCGCTGCTCAGTGGTATGGATTGAGATAGAAAACCCGTTGGAATTGCTGTCTAAAGACCTTTTTCTAAAACAGCCAGGAACAATATTTAATCTTTCTCTGTAGCCATTATGCACGAGAAGACTCATGGTGTGGAAATCATACTGGGAATCTGCCTTGTGTATCATCAGAAACCATGGAATTGAGGTCAAATATCAAGAAGATGAAGAGCAAACCAGAGCAATACCCCTTTCCCCCATAAAGGCAATTCCTAGTGTAATCACATCCAATATTACTTCTGGTAACTTTAATCTTGGTCTCAAATGGATATATTTATATATATCCATAAATAAATATATAAATATATATAAATGGATATATATATATATATATATATATATATATATATATATGCAATGAGGCTACATTTTAATATTTTAATGTTCCATTATTTTAATGTTGTATTTTATTTTTGTTTTTAAGTTGTAATCATTCATCTTGTTTTTATTATTGCTTGTAAGCCTCTCTGAGCCCGGCCTTGGCTGGGGAGGGCGGGGTATAAATAAAAAAATATTATTATATATTATATTATATATGCCCTCATAGTCAAGCCAGGAAAATGCCAGCTATTCCTAAACAGATAATTGAGCCCATGTTTTGATTTTCCAAACAACACTTGGAAGTTATTTCATTTTTACCATTCACTAATTGTATCGGTTTGTTCCAGAAAAGTATAGCACATACACATACAAACTTTTAATCAAACTTTGGTTCCCTTGAAACCACTCATTCATTATTTGTTTGTGAGCTGCTTTCCCGCAAATGCTCAAAGCAGCTTACAACCAAGAAAACAGGAAAGCATTTCAAAACCAAACAGTGCAAAAGCAATTTCATAACAACATAATAAAACAACACCACAATAGCAAATTACAAAAAAAAAACCAACACCATTTCAGTGCTGTAAATGAAACAAGATTACATTACAGCTCCTGGCAAATGCCAAAATAACAAGGGAGTTTAATAGTTTCACCTTTATCCTATCAGTGATAAATCACCATTAATTGCATATAACCATAATTTCACCTTAATACTGTGATCTTCCAGTATTTTCAGAACTAGCTCAACTGCCCTTAAATCACTCCAAACCATAGCTGTCAACTTTTCCCTTTTCTTGCGAGGAATCGACAGATCAATAGATAAACAAACATTGTTAAGTCGCAGCATGAGAAGGGTAACGATGTTAATAGTTTAAATCTTTCTGGTATTAATCAAAGCCTTGGCTTTGATTCCAATTCTCTGTGGCATATCGGACCTTTGCCAACTAGTCCTCTCTCTCTTAGACTTGAGGATGTGTTTTTCCTGGATTATGGGGAAATCCAAATACCATCACACAATGTGGAACATGAGAACATTTATTCCAGCTCTGAACTAGCTAGATTTCAGTAATGGCTGTTCCTTGCTGATCCAAATCAACACAAAGTCAAGTCACAATACTCTCCCTACACATCATGTGTTTGCAGAGTACTCTTTTGACGAGGCACCCAAGAGACAGCTAGACTGTTTTAGATGGTCAGGAAATAAATGATGAAAGTGGTTAGAATTCCAACGCTGGTTCAAAACTCAGGATCTGATACTAAATGTTTCTGTGAACTTCAACATTTAAGGTAAAGAAAGTCTTCCTTTTCAAATGCCCCCTGTACAATCTTTTTCTGGCAGCTCGTATTCCCTAAGATCCAGTGATGTTTTATTTGAAATGCTAATCATAGGGAAATGGCCTTGAACACAAAGCAATTTTTAATTAATTAAAGATAAGGTTATATCTTGCAATATCTTGCCCAGGGAAATATGCATTTTTATGTCAACAAAAGCAACAGGTACCCAACATTTTACTGTGACAATTCTTCTAATTATGATCTTCGCTGGATAGGATGCATTGATTTCCTGCACAGAATAGCCAAGGCAATTAAAGGGAAACATTCCAAGTAGATGATTAAGTGGATGATTAATGACCCAGAACTGAAGGGAAATCATAATAGTTGCTGTCCAGATTAGCCTCCACTAGAACTCAGGATATAACTGTTAGAAATTTGCATCTGGAGGTTTCTCAGCATCAGAAATATTAGTTGATACAGCTCCAGCTACACCATTGAATAATTACCCTTTAATTTAATTTGGCTCATAAATTATGGTCATACATATAGCAAGCAAACTATCAGTAATTGGTAGCACACTACATCCCTCCAGCTAAATATTGATTTGGTTTTCTACTGAATTGTGTTATGAGTTTGAGGTGGCACGCAACACTATCATGTAACTACTGTCTCCATTTAGACTAACCTGTGGGGATCTAGCATGCTCTGAATGGAGTTACGCTCCCACTGAAGGAGCAGATCCAGTGCTTTTTTTCTTTAAAAAAATGTTTAGGGGTACTCTCATTTTCCTGCTCATATTGAAATACTGCCCCTCAACGAGGCCAAACTTAGATTCACAAAATGTTTAGGGGTATGTATACCCCTGCGTCCCACCAGAAAAAAAGCACTGAGCAGATCCATAGCTTGGGGATACTTTTGGATCCATTGCTGTTGCTTGACACACAGGTGGCAAGGACCACTGAAGATGGACAGAGGGACTTCAGGCATAGGGTTAGTTAGACCTTTCGACTTTTAAGGTCCCTTACAACTCTATAATTCTGTGCTGGATGAACCCACCATTCTGTAACCCAGAAAGCTAGAAGGCCCCAAGGAACTTTTCCATTTCACCCACTGAAGAATTTTATTCAACCTTGAACCCATGCATAGCTATATCAACATAATATGTGTCTTAAAAATATTGTTTGACTGATCAAATATTTCCTAATGCAGGGTTTTATGAATCCCACAAAGTCATCCCATGAGTGCAAGGCCTTCCATCTGCACAATGGGACTTCTTTTCCTTCTTCTCTTTCCATACACCACCTACACACACCCTAAATCTGTTCTAGAGTTCCCGCAACTCTCCAGAGTGGTGGGGAAGGAGCATGCAAGGAGAGGAGAGGGAGAGGAAATCCCACTGCACCGGCAGAAGTTATTGCGCTAACAGGATGACTTTGTTGGCTACAACCCACAGTTTTAAAAAAATTAAAAATGGCCTGGTTAGAACATCTTGACATTGAGGTTGTCCCAATCCTTTAAACTGCTAGTCCACTTTATTGAAACAAGCTGCTTGTTTGGACCAAGATCCAAAAAAAACAGGAAACCAATAACCCTACAGTCAACCATCTTATTCACTTCAACGAACTGGTTCAATAAACTATCACCCTCCATGTAAAGGGTGTTGGATCCAGATAATAAAAACAACAAGAAGAATTGTTATTCTTCTAAAATCCTCCAAAGCCAGTGAAGTATCTCGATCTCTAGATCTTATTCCTGACTCGACATGTTCCTCTGGCTATCTTTTCGTAAGTTATTTCATCTGCAAAAGAGATATATCTTCCTGCTGGGAAGAGAGTGAAACATAATTAATCTTCATAAAGCACCATGTGGGACTTTCAAGGGAGATGCCATGAAATTGGAAAGTTACTAATAATAACTTCCTTCATTTAAAAAATATTTATTTATTCCATCTGTGATGATATACCAACTTAGCATGCAATCCAAAGTCTATTTAGTAGGGCTTTGGGGGAAATGGGCAAAAGTGTCCCTCTGCCCAGCCCGGCCCAGCTCTACTGGTCTTTGCTGGCATGGAACTCCACATTCCACCCACCAAATGTGCAGGTGGTCAGAGGTCCACCCGGCAGCTTCCACGCCAGCAGAAAAACCTGAAACAGCCCCATCAAAGCCTTATCGCTGCACCAGCTCCACACCTTTCGCCCCAAGTAGATGGCATGGGAGGGCTGCAGATGTGGTGGTGGTCCCACCACTCCATTAAGCCCTGTCAGGCAGCAGGCAGGGTTAGGGCTGTACCCTTATCCAAAATAAGCCACACTGAACTCAGTGAGATGTATAGGATTGCACTGTTAGTCATATGAAAATCACAAGCGAAAACCCGTGGTCGTCCATTAGTCTTGAGAGCTCCATCCCTTATGTGACACTGCTAAAGTCTTGCCTTCAGGCCCTCCTAATTAGCAGGGCAATGGAAGCCATAATTTTAAAGCACCTTGGTGCACGTCTAAGCGCATGACTTCCCCGAAAGAATCTTGGGAACTGTAGTTTCCCCCTCACAGAGATACAATTCTCACTACCCTTAATGAATTACAGAGAAGGGGTAGTGGAATCTGTTGTACTGAGCCCAGAGCTGGAAGGGAGCCCAGGTGAAGCTGGCAAAAGGTCTCCTAGCCACTGAGGTCTCTTGGATCCAAGAGCAACTGTGGTCCTTGAGGGGGAGTATGATCCCACTGGTGTTTGATTAAATGGTCCTAAACATCTTTGGTCCGAGATTGTTGATTGAGCCTTTCTCCTTGTATGTTGCAACCAGGCTACTGAAATCTTTGGAGGAGGCCCTTCTCAGGGCCTCAAGGGGTGGCGACCAGGACTAGAGTCTTCTTCATGGTGTAAACCACTTCATGGAACTTCCTGCCTGTGGTGGTGTATTAGGCAGTGTCTCTATTTTAATTTCGCCGTTTGCTTAAGGCACACTTCTTTCCATGGATGTCCTAATGCTGATCTAACTGGGTGTTCCAATCCATTAAACAGGCTATTGAACGAATTATCTCACTGCTGTTCTTAGTCATAGTTTTGAGGATTTAAAACAATATTTTAAATTGTTTAAACTCCTTGCTCCTTGTTCATGTGTTTTATATTATTATTTATGAACTACTCTGAGATTTTGAATGAATGAATGTACCAATAAGGTGCCTGGAAGTTATGGAAATGCTGAAGTGAAAAGAAAATTTTCCTGCCGGAAAAAGAAGGGTGGGATTGTTTATGAATGAACAAAATAAATAAGTGAAGTTTGATCCTGGGTGCTTTATTTTTTAATAAAGAAAAATGCATTAGGACAAAATTCAAATTTCATGGCTGCGAATAATAATAATAATAATAATAATAATAATAATAATAATAATAATAATAACAACAACCTCCATGTGTGGGTGGGGGTATCAGTTACCTCTTTGACAGTTTTTATGATTGATAAATACATATTTTTATTGAACATTACAGTTGCTCTAAAATCTGTCAGTCATCTTGGAACCATTGCAGTCTACTGCCTTTGATCGGTTATTCCCCAGCTGTTATCAGCCAATACATTTTTCTCGGAAGAGTATTCTTGTCATCTGCCGTCAGTCTCCGAAAGCCTCCTGGCATTGGCTTAATTAAAAGCAAAGGGATTTCATCTGAAATAACTTGGAACCCACTGTGGACTTCCTGCCTAAAGTTACTTAGGAGACAGGAACATATTGCTCCATCATGCTCTTCATAATAACCTCCATTTCCCCTCAGGTGTTTCCTTACCTGGGAGGGAAATGTCTTGTTATGCAGCCTCAAAGCCTTTCTCCATCTTTCAAAGATTATATCAGCTGTCTGCACTCTATTAGTCCCTGGGAGTGTGTTATCCTACTGAGGAAATAAACATAATTCAGGCGTCCCATCCCCTCATTATGGAAATGTTGTGATGAAAGGATTTGCGCCCATGAAACTTCTCTGTTGTCCTCAGAGTCCTTGAAGTGTCAGAAGCCATTTCCCATTTAGGCTATTGATTTGTTTGATGATGCTGGTTATGACTCCAGACAACTCTGGACATGATTTTGTAGCCTATTTCCATCTGTCATCCCAATGTCAGTGTGTGCCTTGTAAAATAAACAGAAACTATGTGTTAGCCTAAGTGGAGTTTGTGATCAAACTGTTCTAAGTCCCTGCTCCACAAGAAGCATAGTCCATTCTACTTTAGTTTACTTTTTTGCAAGTTAAGCATGATACTAATTGTGTGGTCGATTGCTATCTTGCAAAAGGATGGATGGCTTAGCAATGCCAGATGAACAGATTGGAATGTTGGGCACTAGACTTCTCAAGCAATGAGAATGGAAGCACAATTTAGGAGCAGCTATTCTAAACAACATGTAGAGAAGAGTAACAGTGTTACGAGCTTTCATACCCACTCCATATTCCTTTTTTGTTTTATTATCTTGCCTTCTGTTTTGTTTCATCTCGTACACAGGGCCAGCTGGTTTACAACATGCATACATTATTTTTTTCCATTATGAAGGGGAAGGATTCCTGAAAAAATGAAAGTATCAAGGTTATTCCAAATCTTGAACATAGCACCACCTTCTGAAACAAATAAATAGACAAGCTTTCAGGCAAGAGCATAGTCCACAAGCCCTTAATTTAGTGCTTGTGGGCACCAGGCACCCTTATAAATGCCTCTCAGCTCTCCTAATTTTTTAATTTTTTTACTCATGAGCAGCACCAATTCCACAATAAATTCTGACCTAGAAGCACCCTTTGTGATGGATCCTCATTTGACTCAGACAGGTATTTAAAGCCTTTGTGGGAATGTGAGTATGCTTACCCATTCTAGGTCACAGATGAACCAAACATCTGTGTTAGAATATCTCAGTTCCTATAAAACTCCCAGTATTCTTATGAGAGCTATTAAGAACTGTGGCAACAGAAAATATCTTGTTATACTAATTCTGATTAGTCATTAAAATGATCTTTATAGTTCTGTACCTGCTGTCCACATAAAATACAGCATGGTTTTAGCAGGCAGTATAAGCACCACAGGCCTCATTATGTGCAAACATCCACATAAAGCAACATGAATCTGAAGTTAGCAAAGAATGAGCTCTGTGCTGCTTTAAAAAATAAATAAATCACTGCTTGGTAAGTTTTTCTAAGAGCAGGCTTTCATTTGGAATGGTATGCTTAGAAATCTTGGAGGGAAAAGGTGTTGACACATTCAACAGCACCTGTGCACCCATTGTTGTAATGCCAGAAGCTTGTAAATCATGTCCTCCCTAAAGAGGGCACGTGTTGCAGTGAGACTGACCTCCTGTGTTGTGGGTGGGTTGGTCAGCCACAACACCCGATTGGTAAGTCCCTTGATGTTGGGTTCAATCTGACCAATGGGGCGCAGTCCAAACAGATTGAGGGACCCATGCATGTGACCCAGAGCTTCCTCTTTCGGCTTGTGCATTCAGAACAAGCTAACAGCATGTCTTCTGTGCAGCTGAGAGACTTATCTTCGACAGATCGTCTTGGTGATTTCTTTCCATTATTCTCCCCCTTTCCGTTATTACTTTCTTTATTGTTTCCCTTTTGAGTTGTCCCCTTCCCCCCTTCCTTCTCCTTCCCTCCTGTCTAGCGGGGCTTTGCCCCACAGGGGCTCCAGCCCCTGAGCACTCCCCTTTGCGGAGCTTGCCGCAGCCATTGAATCCTGCCCACTTGGCTCCCTTTGCAGCGGCCAGTGTCCCTGTAATTGGCTGCAGCTGCAGCTGCAGCTTTGGGGTATAATTTTGAGCTGGAGAGTGAAGGAGGGAGGAAGCAGAACTGGACTTGGACTTCTCAGCTCAGAGGACCTTTAGAGGCCGGAATGCTCACTTCATGTATGTGATATGCATTATGAGTTGCCAGTCTTCATATCTCGGAGTCAGAAAATATGATTAGCTGTGGAGTAGAGGGAGATCAACTGTACAATCCTATGCTTGTTTAGACAGAAGTGTACACGAGAGTATGCTGCGTGGAACTCAGTCAGTGGAACTGCATTCTGAGTAAGCTTCTGTGTAAGCAGGCATAGGAGTGCACAATTAATCTCCCTCCGGTTCATACTGAACCAGTGTCGCATCTAGCAGGGCAATATATCTGAACTTTAAAGGATCTATTTGTTCTATAGAACCACACATTCAGCATAAGAATAGTGGCACCATAAGTACATAGCAATAACCCTATTGGTTCAGGATCCTGCTCTCACTGTGGCTAACCAGATGCCTGTGGGAAGTCTGTAAGCAGGAACTGAGTACGTATGTTGTTGTTGTACTATTGAAGTCATCTGTTTATATGCTGAAGGTTGGCTGTGTCTCCTACTTTGTATAACAAGGGTTCTTATTAATCAGCTGATTGCAGGAGTGGGCTAGAACATTGCTCATTGAGGAATGGCAGTAATCTTCCACAGCCATTAGTCATTATGGTGGGTATCTGCTCAGAAATAGTATTTTCCCCTTCTTGGAAGCATAACTGTTTTCTAACCAGTGCCTGATGTTTCCTTCTTCTTCCACGTGAGCGGATAAAGCAGGACTGGGAGTCTTTGTCTCTAGGTTCCAATTCATGGAATCCTACCCTCCTGTAGGAAGGCACTCCTGTAAATTGTAAACCACAAAGAAGAGTAAAAGAACACAAATGAAGAGGGAGACCGAGGAAGAAGAAAATAATAACAATAACAATAATAACAGGAAGATTCGAATGTATTGAACCTTGAAGGATTTTTAATTAAAACTAGAGAACGTTTCCACTTCCCCCCAGAAAACATGTGATTCATTGAGTTGTAGTGCAATGGTACAAGATTTGTCATTTTAAATATTTGCTTCCATTGTTGGCTAAAACACATGCATAAGAATACGAGTTTGCATTTACAAATGATATCCAAGAACAATTGACAATGAAAATAGCTCAGAGACACAGACAAAAAGATTTTATTTGGGAAGGATTGTGACAACTCCAGAATATTCTTGTGAAGCCATCACAACACCTCTATTGAGGCAACTGCAAGCAGCATAATGAGGGGAAAGAGTAGCCAGATTGGTTGGACTCATGGCTACTAATATGACCCACTTCCCCTTACATACAATGATTGCATTCTGCAAGGCCAGCAATCTGTTTAGCTAGTTCTCAGATGGATTCACGATGGATATATCATGAGGAATGGAGTAGGAACTGGTAGTGGTCTACAGTACTCCCATCTATCAAAGGGTTCTTCTTTGACCCAAGGATGCATCTCATTCAGCAAAAACTAATATTCTAGAATTACTGCATGCCATGGCCTCCACCATAAACGGTCACCTCTGTCCCCGAGGGTGTTGATGGTGCGAGACAGAAGTCAGATTCCTTATTGACATGATTTTGAGTTGCCCACGTGCAAGCTCTTTTGGGAGTAAAGACTCGATCATCATTTTCATCCTGGAAACTGCACTCCATTTGGGAACATAGTTAGCTGTGATCTAAACCACTGAGCCTCTTGGGCTTGCCGATCGGAAGGTCAGCAAGTTCAAATCCCCGCAGCAGACTGAGCTCCCGTTGCTTGGTCCCAGCTCCTGCCAACCTAGCAGTTCGAAAGCATGCTAGTGCAAGTAGATAAATAGGTACCGCTGTGGCGGGAAGGTAAATGGCGTTTCTGTGTGCTCTGGCTTCCGTCACAGTGTTCCGTTGCACCAGAAGCAGTTTAGCCATGCTGGCCACATGACCCAGAAAGCTGTCTGTGGACAAACACCGGCTCCTTCAGCCTGAAAGCGAGATGAGCGCCACAACCCCATTGTCGCCTTTGACTGGACTTAACCATCCAGGGGTCCTTTACCTTTTACCTTTACTGAGTCATACGAATTGGTCCATCTAGAGTAGCTCAGTATTGTCTACACTGATTAACAGGGGCCAAGGTTTCAGACATGGAAACTTTCTTACTTGGAGATGCTAGGGATTTAACTTGGGACCTTCAGGACACAAAGCTGATCTTCTGACACTGAGCTACAGCTCTTTTAAAGTTACATATATTTTGCAGAATCACATCCCTGATATTTAGAACTTGTCACAAACTGTGGATCTTTTCAAAGGATTCTACTTCCTCCTTTTTCCTCCTTCTCCTTCTTTTTGCTCTTATTATACTTAAAATGTAGGTGCAATCAAAACAGCTGTTGCCTACTTCATCATTTGAGCTGAAGAGCCAAAACCCATGAGCAAATGTTATTAGTTCACATTATGCTTCAATAGACGGTATATTTTTCTAAATAATTACAGTACTGATAGGAATTCAGCTTTGCACAAACAACTCAGAGATACGTGTAAGCACATATGAGTTCTGGCTACTGGTTAAGCCATTAAAATATACAAACCAGCATAAAATAAAACTATAACTTAAAGCCTATAGCACTTCAGTTAGATGCAAGGTAAGACTAGCTTAAGAAAGCCTAAAAAGGCTTAAATATTTGGTCTCCATTGTTGAGGACTGGAATATAAAATGAACATAACCCAACAAAGGTTTGGTCCCCTTAAGACTGGTCCTGCTTCATATTGCCATCTCCTGTGCATTCATTTTGGCTGGAGATTTTATTTTTAAGAAAGTGGAAAGTGTGATGAAAGAGACGTACTCTCTCACACACTTCCCTCCTTCTCATTACTTGTGCACTCCCTGGAATTGGCTCAGGGAAGGTCAGGAGAACCCCCAGAAAAGAGCATCGGGCAGGAGGAGAGGAAGGTTGTTCCATTTGGGAAGCCAAAATGACAGAACGGCTGCCTTAGCTTGACACTGAATTCCTCTCCTAAGAAGCTGCCTTATACTGAATCAGACCATTGGTCCAACGAGTTCATTGGTCCAACCTTGATTCTCCATATGTTGTTGCACTACAGTTGCCACCATCTCCAGGCAGTTTAATCCATGGTCATTCGGGGATAATGGGGTTGTAGCCCAACTTCTAAAAACCCGTGTTTGAAGAAGGCTAGTCTACATGGACTTGCAGTGGCTCTCCAGAGTTTAAAACAGAGATTTATCAAGTAACAGCAGCAGGGAGGCAGAAAGCAGCAACAACACTGGAGCATTGGTAGGACAGCAGTGTGGCAGGATGCTTGCAGGCACCTAAGCAGATTGTGGCAGTGAGCTGCTTGCTGAGGCACTACCATTGAGAGACCCATGTGTGTTTGAATATCAGTGTTAGAGGTGGTCCACACATTCAAAGGTGGCATTGCTTAACCAGAAGACCCCTTTGGAATTTTCTTTGAGTAGCATTGACTGGTGAGGAACCAGGGTAGGGTGAACTTTCATTTAAAATTGTCTGGCCAATCTCTTACACACTACCTGCAGCTCAAAACATACCCTGTGTGCCTATGCTAGGTGAAGCCATAGATATACAGTGGGAACATCCTATGCCATCACTGGCCTTCCTGTATAAATCATGATTGGCACAGCGGGATTTGGAATGGTGCAAAAGTGTTCATGCCTTGTGTATGAGATCAGCTATGCCACAAAAATATGTATTTCACATCTTGCAGTTTGGGGTCCTTAGTTCCAATTTCCTTCTGACTTCCAATAATATATTAATAATCCATTTCCAGTGTTCTGCATGTTTTTTGTTGTTGCTTTTTTTTAAAAAAAAACTCATTAAGCTTGGCAAATTATCCTCAACATCTGAACATTGTGTTGCCCCTTCAGAAAAGGCCAGTGAGGTGCAATGGCCCTGAGAACCCCTGGAGGAAACACTTCATTAACTGACTGGCGGGCGCATAAAGAATTCATCACAGCTTGCGTACACTTGCTGTCCACTATGCGCATAACTCATAGCATGCATAACAACTCACAGCACAGTTTCTTTTCTTCTAATTACAGACTGCTCCAGCTCATAAGGAAAGATCTGATTTTTTCCAAAAATGTCTGCTAATTTGGCACATTATCTGCTTGTCAGTGCCGTTCCTTCTCACATACTAATCGCACCTAGGCAGTCAGGGCAGCTGTCAGTTAGTCACCTGTTCAACGCTCATCTCGCCGCATCTTATTGGGCTATATATGGTTCTGTCCTCTTCCATGCTGTTGACAGCATCCTTATTGTTTCAGCTGCTTTGCATATTTGTACTGCTTTATCTCGGATCCGATCCGATCCTGCAAAACAGTCTCTTTGTGAATAGGGCTTTGAGCCTGAGAGAGACCTCTGGATTAGAGGGTTCTCTCTGGAACCTTGGCGTAACTTCTTAAAATATTAGAGAATTCAGAGATCACATTCCATTCTAGGAAACACATTCCATCGTACTCTTGATCAACTATACAGGCTTGCATCCCAGTCTTTCATCTTGTACCAAGATTATATTTAACTGATATATGAAATATTTCTCCTTTCATTATGTTCTTGATCCTTCTAAGAATCCTTCAGCTCTCAAAACACCAAAGAGCACCATCTCGACCAAAAACAATGCCAAGTGTTTATTATCATAAACTGGTCATGTACAACATGCCCTAGTTCTGACAACAAGTGTCTGCAGAGAGATACTGCCATATACAATATCAAAATCCTGCCTATGCTTCCCCAGTCTTTTCAGACAAACATAAATTCAACAAGTTAATCTTTTCCCATGACTGCACTTGCGTATGATCAAAAATCTTCACTTGTTTGATTGCCATTGTAGAACATTCAAAGTACAACAGACCTACCAATAAAAGAGGTAGCAACCTTGCTGTCTGTCGGTCTTTGCTGGCTACCCTGTGTCAGTGGAATGAGTGATACTGAGTAAGACTGAGAAAGAATTCTATTTGCAGCCATGTACCACACACTGACTTTGGGTACCATTCCTTTAATTTCAGTTTCCTGATATAAAGGTAAAAGGTTGTTACGGAAAAATCTGGGTGCGAGGCTGCTCTGCCACCCAGCTCATCGGACTAAGTCCGTGGGTCCCTGCGGAAGAAAATGAGCTCAGCCGGACGCAGGAGCAAACTGTAGAAGATCCAAGTTTATTGCGCAACAGGTTCAAGGCGAGATTGAACCCCGAGAATGGGGCGACATAGACTTTTAAAAGTTCCCTCCAAGTCCCAGAATACAGTGCACGAAACGTCATGAATACATTTTGGGAAGGTTGGGTTTCATGGATTACATCATGAATATATTACACACGTCATGAATATCTCAGAGGAAAGGTGGGGTTACACTAATTAACATTTGAGATAAGGGAGGGGGGAATATGCAGAGTGAGAGATATACATGGGTAAACATTTATTGAATACCGGTGGTGGCAAGACAATGGGCCAGAGATATGCATCGTCTGCCACCTAATATTGCCCGGAGGAAGGGTTAGGCGAAGCGATCTGACAGGATTAAGAAGTTCCTGTGTACGTGTCCTGTCGCTTCGGGGATTATGGAGGTAGGGGTCACATCATGGAGTCCAAAGGGAGCTGAGTAGAATGTCACCAGGATGGAGAAAATCGGAGTTGTGGTTGATTTTATATCAATTTCTAAAGGTTTCAATGCTTTCCAGACTCACGTTAGGAATAGGGCGAGAGAAAGGCATAGGAAAGATGGGGCTTATTCCGCCCGCGTGAAGACAGGAAAGAGAGCCTTTTATTTACAAGGCAGGGGTACAGTGTGGTGCCTATGCAATGGTGCGGGGGCTGAGGGTTCGAGGCCGGCTGGGCACTGCAGGGGCCATCGCCTCGGACCCCTTCAGGGAGCGGTAGGGAAGGATGGGTACCCCCCCCCCTGTTCCTTCCGTATCAGTCCCCCATTCGGAGATAGATTTGCATTAAAGTTCTGCAAGAACTTGCAAATCTTTTCTCCGCACCCTAAATCTCGGTGAATGTAGGGGTGCCCTGTGAGTGGGAATAGGCTCTAATGGAAAAGGAGGTGGGTGGGCAGCAAAAGAGGGAACAACACGGACGAATAAAATTACTTGTGGCACCCTAGCTCTTTCAAACACTTTCAATAGTGGTGTATGCTTTACATTTAGCAGGAAGGTCCACTACTGACTGAAAAAAAATGCAGTTTGCTTTTTAGCCCCACCGTTTTTGTGTTTTCAGGTGCCAAGCTAGCTCTTCTGTGGTCTCACACCGGCATAGTGGTACAGTAACACATCCTGCTGAATCCCCTCAGGGCTTTCATTTAACCATGTCGCCTGGCAACCACCATAGCTGGCAAGGCTTGGACACATCATGAGAGATATGTCTTCGCCTTGGTCTTTCTATGGGGTTTTCATTATTGCAGGCTCTGGCTTCACACTCATGGAAAGTTGTCCACTTGCTCTTAAAGGACCAAAAGCTAGTTGCAGCCTGGATACACGTGCCCAATTCCGGTAGAGTCCAATTTGAATTTATCTTGCCCCATGGTTCTCAACTTTTCAAAACCAATATGTTAAAACCAAAGCCATTCCTAAGGGGGCATTTGTCCAAATGAGTCAATTTAACTCTATAAGGGACCATTCTTGCTACATCAAGGCATATACAATTTTCTTGTTACCAATAATAATATTACGTATGGTAGTCGTGTCCTCAAATAAATAAATAAAATTTGGGACATGATCTACACCCAATTTCATCTGGCATCCTAATCAAAACATCTCAAATAATAATAAGGAGTGTTGCTTCAAATCTATCTGATAAAATATGGTTCCGATAATAATACTTGGTTGTGGTAGATTAATTTCGCAGCTATAGATGAAAAACAAGATTAATAAGTAAATAAATGCAGAACAATTGCTACTTGAAGACAGTACTGAATCTGCAAGAGATGCAGGGAAATCATAGAAAAGATTTGAAATAGTTTTCTGGAACAGAAAGAAAGAAATAGTAAAATCTGGGAACTTCATGTATAGGAAAACATTAAATACATAAATAAATAGGTAGGGAAGGTTGGACTCTGCAGAGTGCCAGGTGGGACAAGGAAATATGATCATCAGTTGACTTAATCTAAATATAGTGCGCTCTATTGGAAAGCATTGTAATATATGGGAATCCTCCATGAAAACTTGGGTGTAAGCCATATCCTTCTGCTGTTCATAGTTATGTATCCTACATTATACAGAAACAATTACACACAGAAATTTTTCTTTGTGGAGATAACACATTATCAGACACACTTCAGCATTCCTACATAATAACACATAATACACAAAACGTACAAATTATTAATTCTACACTATATCTTGAGGCAATAATGTGATCTTGAGGCAATTCTTGCTGCTTTTACATGTATTTCCAAACTTGGCGCAAGGGCATTTCCTTCAAAATCCAATTAGTCAGTTTCTCAAGTCTTTTATGGGAAGAAATTGTTGTGGCCACTGTGATGCATTGGCAGGTTGCTTAGCTGGTGAGGAGATGGTCTTAGTATTTTGGTCTCCCGCAAAGCATCCTTTGGAAATAGGCCTGTAGGATCTGAAGACATAATTAGTTGTTGTTTTTTCCTTCTTTTCTTTTTTAAGGAGGAAGATAATAGTCAAGAAAGGAGAGAATATTCTAAAATTTTCTTCTTGGGAGGCTGTAAATACAAACTCATAGTTAAGCATTTTATCTATTTGAATATTATAATCATTTACATTTAATTTCCTTCACTTAGTTTGGCTGTGGAAGAAACGAAGGGACAAAACCTTTGTTAATCTGAACACAATTGGCAAATTGTTAAACATTTTGCTTATGTGGGTCCGAATTCTCTTCACTATCCTGTTTGAAAGGGAAATTTTTTATTTCCTGTGAAAATCTGTCAGGAATGCTGTTCCTATAATGCATAGGTATATAGTATTCACAAAACCAGACAAAAGACAAGCTCAGTGGGAAAACTGTGAAAAGAATTTTGCATGTTAGATTGGGGAACTGCTCAAGAGAGGAACTCACAGTGGGAGTGCTTTGATATTTACCTGTGAAAAGAATTTGGCATGTTAAGATTTGAAACTTGGCAACCTCTTGACTTTTGATGGTTCAGTACCTACTCTTTTGTCTTACCTAGCTCCGGGAGGGTGATTTCCCTCAATGGTTCTAAGGAAATTTGGATAGGTTTTTTTTTCTTGCAGTACTCGCTCTCCAAACCTCCTCTCCCCCCCCCCTTCTTTCCCTCCTCCTCTCTCTCTCTCTCTCTCTCTCTCTCTCTTTTCAAACTGATCTAGCCTCTGTGCATGTGCAGAGTTCATCTCTCAGCAAACCTTTTATACTATTGAAATGTTGCATCCTTTGGCTAAATTACCATTTGAATAAGGGAAGGGAAGGGTATGGAGTAGATTTTAAAAATAGGGTTAGATTTTAAAACAAAAAAGAGAAACTCAGTGATTCAAGTATTCACCAAAGCTAGCAATTGCAGCCCAAGCAAAAAGAGTGCTTCCTTTATGTACAGGAAAGGGCTATCATTATTGGTCATTTTATCTGGTCATTCGCGGAACAATCAACCGCTCTCTTATTTATGAGTAAAAATGGCCAGTCAGAATTCATAGGATTTTAAACATTCTCAGTCAGTTCAGCCTTACCATTCGCAGACAAATTTTTCTCCTGCCCTTTATTTACAGGATTGGTCAAGGCTAATTCTACTTGATTATTCATTTGTATGTGCTTAAACTTTGAGTGGACTTTTAAGTCTGATTTTTGTAAATAATAGACAAAACGATAAACACTGTAATCACTTAAATGCCTGTGCTTAAACTTTGAGTGGACTTTTAAGTCTGATTTTTGTAAATAATAGACAAAACGATAAACACTGTAATCACTTAAATGCCTGATATCACCAGTTCTGCTTCAAACATCATGGCTTCACCTCACACCTTTTAAAAAACCAAGAGCAAATCTGGGCTGAATTTCAACTCATCAGCCACAAATTGGGAAAGTTGAAAGGGACCTGGGGTCATCTAGTCCAACCCTAAAATACAGGGTTCAATCTTTAAAGACTGAAGTGAACATTTTTCCTAAGATAGGGAGAGGATCTCTTATAAAGCATAGTTTAAACAGCCATAGATTTGATTTAAAGGAATACAAGAGTGAACAATTTTTCCTGAACTTGCAGAGGAATAGTAAGCCTAATCTATGCCCCCCCACCTTTGCAGTTTCCTTTAAAGGAAGCTTACTCGGGAGTAAATTTACCTGGCACAGAATAAGAAGGAGAAGGGAAAAAACCTGAAAGAGACAGAATGAAACAAGGGGGGCATTTTCTAAGAAAAGAGGCCAGGACGTCTTATAGAGACTGATATCAGGAGCCTTACAATAACTCTTCTGTCCAACCGAATCAAAGTTAAAACTGGACTCACATAATTTTCTTAGAAGGAACACCATACCTTCATAGGCATATGCTTAATGAAGTACATACACTGCATTTTAGCTTGAGAGAGCAGTTGGCTCAACTAGGCTTTTGCAGCAGAAACATTTGGTTATCAGCACCTTCCAAAATAAGACTGTAGACTCACAATCTCAAAAGTTGGGGCAAAGCAAGAGGTGGGGTAAACATTTGCACACTTCATTCTCATCTTGTCTTATTTAGGACTGCTAAGATCCAGCATGGCTTCCTTAGATTTAACTTTTGAAGCAAGCTTGCAGTTTAAACTATGCACACTTAAGAAAGGCAGTCTGCCAGAGACAGAAGGAACAGACAACACACATAACAGACAACATGTAAACATACATATTCTCATATATGTATTAACAGACAGCACACATAACAAACAACATGTAAACATATATATTCTCATCCTTTAGTTGGTTATTGCAAGGAGTTGGGCCACTACCTTTGGCTTCATTAAGTGAAATTAGTAGGAAGGTCCCACATGGTTTTATGAGCCTCCTTGCCTCTTCAAACACACCACCAGTTAATCAAACTGGTAGGGCTCACAACGCTTGGTTGACGGGGTACCCCTTTATGTTTCACGCGTGTCTAGACAGAAAGAGGGAAAGAGAAGGGGTCGGTGAGGATTGGTAGGTCTAGGAGATTGGTATACTTAACATGAGGATTTATAGCAAAAGAGGGGTCATCAGTCGCTTGGCAACTTTCTGAGAGAGTTTTTAAAGAGCTCTAGCTATCCGGTATTTCATATTTCCTTCCGATTTCCTTAATCAATAACCTGGGGTCCCTTTCCACTCTGCCGATCCCGCCCAATTCCTCATGGGCTATCCCTCCTGGCAACCTGCTTATCTATCGTCACAATCTCAGGAAAAGGGGCCCTACTGGACGCCCGCGCCGTGCAGTGCCAGATCGGGTGATCCCTGGATAGAACTTCGAACTGAAAATCCCCCTTGCTTTTGGAAGCGGGCTCACGCACGATACACGTGTTACGTGCCCCCCCTGTTCCTTCCGTATCAAGGTAAAGGACCCCCAGACAATTAAGTCCAGTCAAAGGCGGTTATGGGGTGCGGTGCTCATCTCGCTTTTCAGGCCGAGGGAGCCAGCGTTTGTCCACAGACAGTTTTCCAGGTCATCTGGCTAGCATGACTAAACCGCTTCTGATGCAACAGGACACTGTGGCGAGTGCCAGAGCACACGGAAACACCGTTTACCATCCTGCCACAGTGGTACCTATTTATCTCTTTGCTCAGGCATGCTTTCGAACTGCTAGGTTGGCAGGAGCTGGGACAGAGCAGCAGCAGTTCACCCTGTTGCGTGGATTTGAACTGCTGACCTTCTGATCGGCAAGCCCAAGAGACTCAGTGGTTTAGACCACAGCGCCATCCGCTCCCTCCGCTCCCTCCTGATATATACCTCATAATGCCAAAGAAACAGTAGCAGTGGCTGAGTTTACCCCAAGTCTCTGTCAGTGTCTTTCTTCTGGTCATAATAAGCACTGTGTGCCAGCCAGTTTATGCAACCAGTTTACAAGCTATTTGTGTGCTGTGCCAATTTCATTATGTGTGAAATGTTGCCCATTTACAAAAATGTTTCTGACTATCCACAGTTACCAAATGCACAGGAGGGAATACGGAATCACAGTAGACTGCACCCCTAACTTGAACACCATATGCAAATGAGGACTTCACCTTTTACAGGGTTCCTAGTTAAGAAAGCCTATGCATAATACAATCCACTGAATCTATTCACACACCTGCCTGAACATAGTGTCATGAGTTTGTGGGTGCCACTATAATCTCTGGATTGAGCAAAGTGTCAAAGTTTAATTAAGGCTTGGGGTGCTAAACTGTGTGCTAGACACTTCTAATCCCCCTAGATTCAACAAACGTTAAAAACAATTAAGCCAGGCTGGTTTCCCATTAAATGATAGCCTGGGTGATGGGCCATTAAGATAAAAAATGGATCAAAGGACTTGGTGTGAAATGGCAAATGATTAGAGCCCCTCTATTTTAACAGATAAAGCCAGAGCTTAGAGTAGAAGAGTTAGGAGTTATATTCATTAATTCAGTTAGTCTACTCAGGGTACAACTAACATTAGAGATAGCTTTTCATATATCCTTTTCAGTGATAACTATACCTTTAGTGTAATCTCCAATTTGCTTCTCTTCTGTATGAGCAATCTCCACATACACAGAACAAGGAAGATCCAAATGTGATATTTAAAACTTGCATATGAAAATGCTCACAGAGTATGTTTATTGAGGTGTACAAAGATAATACAAAGTATTTCAGGCTACAAGGCAAAACAAACAGACTTACCTGGGAGCATCTGTTTCTGGCCTCTAATAATCAGCTGTTTGTTACAGAAGGCAAAATTAAATTTCTGATTGGGTTCCAGGAACAGATCAGTTATTCCTAAAGTAAGCCAAAACTGATATACCGTAACCCAACTCCCTTTACAATATAAATTACTATTATTGGGGGGGGGGGGGGACTGCAACATTAGAGTCTCCCAGTGGATAACATTTCATGACTTCCACCAGGACATGAAACAAGAGATCTTACAAGATACCACACATTTCAAAAACAGTGACAATGTTTCTATTCCAACAGTGACATCTTGCTTGACTGTGATTATCTTCTGCCTACTCAATTCACTGGGCTTGGCTGGAACATTCTAGGAATATCTCTCTTCCAAGATTTATCTCGAAAGAAGAATTGCACCCCAAATGTGATTTGTCACTGACGGAAGAGTGTCTCATTTATCACATAATGGATTCTAAAGATACCAAACTTCATTAATCAAAATCCACTTCGGTTTAGTGTGTCCTTGTTATCGGGGTCAAATTCAGCTGGAGGCTGAAAGGTATCTTGGCACAACTCCATCAGACTGAACTGATTGGCTACATACGGAACTCTTTTACCAAGGAAGATAAATCACAGGCCTTGTGTCAGTAAAAACTGGTCCAGCTCTAGGATTCCCTCTGAACTTCATGATGTTAAGAGAGCTTGTTCAAGCTAACATCCTGGCAGGATAAAATCAGATTCATAATGATGATTATGCCTTGACGGCATAATCTTGCGTGTTTACTCAGAAGCAAATCCCTCTGAATTCAAGAGACTTGACTCACATAGGATTGCAGTTGCAGACAATGTTTTCCTGATGCCAAAGACTACACCCTTTCTATAAAAACATTTGTCCAATCATTTCAAATCTGGGACACAAATATTGACAGAAAGGTGGAACAGGGAGATAAAAAACAACCTGTTCCATTGGGCAAGTGTAACCACTGGGTCAGCTTAGATCTACTTCTACTAGTAGATCTCCCTGGGTGGTTTCTCCCCTGCCTGAACTGCTTGACAGCCACAAGGAAAAGGCTTTCTCACACCTCTCGATAAGGCTTTTCGAAACCCTGATATGCAGTAACGGAGTTGGAAATGCGCATATATATATATATATATATATATATATATATATATATATATATGCATGCCCTTCCCCACAGTGTTTATTGCTCATGGGTAAGTGGCTTCAGCCCCTCCTCCCTACTAGTCATCATCCTGCATGTGGCTCTACACACCGCACTCAAGAGCCACTATTCTGCACCTGATTCCAGTTGTTGGATCTCATGGTTCTGACAACAACAGATCCTGCATGCCTGAAATCTGCTGTAGGGTCAGTAGAAATAGGTTCTTATGAATGCAAGAGTCCTGATGGATAAAGCCAAAAGCCTTTCTGGTCCAGCATTCTGTCACAGCTAGTTCAGGAGTGGTAAAGACTGGTCACAAAGGTACGCTAGCATTCCTCTGCTCAAGCCTGGCTGGAAGGAGCAGTTCCTACCCTCAGTTCAGCAGGTATGGAGCCTCCTGGGAGTCAAAACGCCTGATACCCACCCTAAACTAATCTAATAAAGCCTCATAGTTAAGCTGCTTTTTGAGAGCCATGGAGAAGTAAGTAAAAGGGAGAATCTTGGCAGCACTGTGAAATGTCACTGAGCTTTTCGCCTTTTTAGATCACTCCTGTCCTCAGCTCCATCTCTGCTGCTCTTCCCATCTCCTATCTTCTGCAAATAATTCCTGGCCTGATATAGCTCTCCATATGTACAAGCTTTATAATAAACCAAGCACTTACGTGCCCTTATGCTCTGAGTCATGGTCTCTTTGCTTCTTCCCTCACCTGGGAGCTTTCGTTCATTCCAACTTGGTGCTCTGTGATTCTAGGTCAAAGCTCCCCAACACATATTGCTTGGATATATGTGTGTAGCACAGGCATCCCCAAACTCGGCCCTCCAGACGTTTTGGGACTACAACTCCCATCATCCCTAGCTAACAGGACCAGTGGTCAGGGATGATGGGAACTGTAGTCCCAAAACATCTGGAGGGCCAAGTTTGGGGGTGCCTGGTGTAGCACATACACATGTAGATGACGGCATGTGGTAACAGAGGGCAGGTACATCGGAGGGAGGGAGGGAGGGAGGGAGGGAGGGAGGGAGGGAGGGAGGGAGGGAGGGAGAGAGAATACCTATTATGGTGGGCTGACCTGGGACTCAGTTATATAGCTGCAAATATAATGTTTTAAGTGTGTTTTAAGTGCATTATACAAATGTGACATGAGATAGCGATGGTGAGCTTATGGCAAATTCAATATACTTTTCAAAACGCTTTTAAAATAATAAAAATAATTTCACAGCGTTTTTAATATGTGTCTAGATTCCACCCTGATCTGATGCTCACAAACAGTTGTCCAGATTTTGCAATGCCATCTCAGTTCACAAAAAGTGCCACCCCCCCAAAAAACCCTGCTTCTTTCACATTTGAAATGCATGTTGTCAGGGGCTCAGGGACTGAGCCACAGGAGAAGGAGGAGATGGAGAGCGAAGGGGAACAATCGGAGGGGAGCGCAGGAGGGTGTGACAGTGACCAGAGAGATTCCCTGAGTCTCTCCAGCGAATCAGAAGATTCCCAGAAGGAGGCCCCCAGGGTCAGGGCAAGGGGGGCCAGTGGGGAGTCGCCAAGCGGCAGCTGGAAATCAGGGGTAGCTTCCCCACCAGAGCGCAGCGGGGGGAAAGAATCCCACAGATTAGAACAAAAGCTTCTTCCTGCAGGAGGAGGGAGTGAGGCAGGACTGACCACGCCTCCGTCAGAGAGTGGAGGGGCGGAGGAGAGAGCAGGGCCGTCCAGCCTCCCGGAAGGAGAAAGCAGTGAAGGGAGCAGTGTAGCCGTTAGGAGGAAAGTGGGCGGCTGGGCGCGCGCGCCAAGTTCAAATGTAGAGGCGCGAGGGACAGCAGAAAATCCGGATTGGGAGCCAGGTCCCAAAGCCCGCCGGAGACAGGGGGAGGAGTCAGAAGAATCCACCTCCGAAGAGTCCAGGAGGGTTGGGATCCCAGAGGGCAGGAGGACCCGGAGGCGAAAGGAGCAGAGGGAGGAAAGGAAGAGGTGGAGCAAAGCTCGGGTATTGAACTGGTGTAAAGGAGGGGCGGATTCAGACGGGACTTCGCCGGTCTAAGGACTCAGACGTAGCGCTGCGCGCCACGGATGTCAAACCAACAATGAACCACAATAAAGACTTTTGTTTATAAAAAGCAACTGGCGTTGGTCCTTTGTGAGCTGGGACCAGAGGCAGCCGCTGACAGTAAGTCCCGTCTCTTAAAAATTAACCCTCGCAGCGCGAGTTGGCGCGGAGAGGGGCAAGACTTGGTGTTTTGCGAGCTCACGAAGAGAGGGAAAGATGACTACAGAAGGGAAGGTTAAGAAATTGGAGTTCTTGTGGAGAATGCACTGAAAAGGATAAACCAAGAACTCTGGCCACAAGTTTCAATGTAAGGATTAATTACTACTCAAGAGTTGAAAAGAAAAAAACGTGTATATTCTGCAAAGAATGACAGTTTAAAGCTAATAGTAAATTTGAACACAACGTGTGAGTACAATGGTTTTAAGATAATAATAAATTTAGATATTAGTATACAATAATATAGTATAAAGGTACATAAAATACCAGTGCACAACAATAGTTTTATACAAGTCTCAATGGTAGTCAAAAAGAGTCCATATTATATAAACTCAGAATAAAGAATAAAGAGCCAAAAAGGAGTATCCGGAGTATGAATCAGATGTACGACTCAGTGGTGGTGACCAGGACAGGGCCCTGTTTCGGAGTAAACGCCTTCTTCAGCTGGTAATATCAAATAATATGTCAAAATAAATCAAGGTTCTTCAATTCCATAGATCATAAATATAATAAAGTATATACATTCTAAAGTATTTTACATACTTCCAAAAATTCCATTTTACATACTTCCAAAAATTCACAAATCACTCAATGCTCCACCAGGTAGACCGATTGTCTCAGGTAATGACTCTCTTTTGGAACCCCTTTGTCAGTATATGGAATATTATCTGTATCCATTCGCCATCGACACTCCGTCTTATATTTTGGATACGAAAACATTTATTGGACACGTCGAGAATACCACTATACCAAAGGAGGCCTCCCTTGTCACCCTGGATGTCGAGTCTCTGTATACAAATGTCCCGTTACCTGAAGTCAGGACGATTATAGAAACACTTTTGGATTCCAGACCCACGAGAGAACCTCCAACACATTTTTTGCTCGACATTCTGGATATCATTTTGGATTATAACTTTTTTCGTTACTTAAAACAGTTCTATCTGCAAATCAAAGGCGTAGCAATGGGCTCCTCCTGTGCCCCTTCTATTGCGAATATTTATATGATACACTTTGAAAAAACTTTCATCCTTCATGACAACAATCCTTTCAGATCTAAAATAATCAAGTATTATCGGTTTATAGATGATTTATTCTTTGTCATACAGGATCAAGACACAGCAACACAATTCCTCCAATGGATCAATGACCAAGATCCAAATATACGACTGTCTGGTACCATTCATGATACATCAGTTAATTTTCTGGATGTCACAGTCTTTAAAGATCACTCTCAACAACTTAAGATCCGCCCATACCATAAACCAACCGATCGAAATTCATTATTACACGCTTCATCCTTTCACGCTCCACATTTATTGAATAACTTACCGTATGGACAGTACTTAAGACTAAAAAGAAATGCATCGTTCCAACATGACTATAAAATAGCGGCCTATCAACTCACACAGTCCTTATTACAACGAGGATACACATCACGGACTCTTATTGCAGCTCAAGATAGAGCGGAAGTGAAAAACAGGAAAGACCTTCTTGCTATAAAAACCTCGGATAAACCCAGAGAAGATCGTATTTGCACATCACTGCAATTTACACCACATACTTCTAGCATTAAGAAACTCATATATAAACATTGGCATTTGCTATCCAACATCCCAGGATGTCAAAAACCACCTATAATTGGTCTAAAAAGAACAAAATCACTGAGGAATTATTTGGTGAAATCGGACCAACTTACATACCCGGAAGCATCAACTAAAGGCCACTACAAATGTGGTAGTTGCAATGTATGCAAATACGCACTACAAGTAAAGGAGTTCACCAACATACAGACCGGCTTCAAGTTTCAGATTGAACACTTTAGTAACTGTAACACGAAGAATAGCGTGTATGCATGGATGTGTCCATGCCACAAGATATACATAGGCAAAAGCACCAGACCAATCAAACTACGCATAAATGAACATCGATCACGGATCCGCAACAGAGTGCTAGAAGCCCCAATGGTGGAACATTATATACAGCAAAAACACACGGAGGATGATTTTGTTTTCTTCATTATCTGGAAACCAAAAGTAGATTTATATACCAGGAGAAATATTGATAGACTATTGTTACAACAGGAAGCACGATATATTCATCTGTTTGAAACGATGTCCCCCAAGGGCTTGAATGAACATCAAGACTACAATTCTTTTCTTTAAAAAACCATTATAGATGACCTTGGATTTCAAATCTCTTCTCTGTTTACACCTTTAAGAAGGGAGAGCCTATCCTCCTCCTCCTCCCCCACAGACACATATATAAGACAATGATCTCACTCCCTAATAGAAAACGCACAGAGAAACGCAAGAAAACTTGGATTCAATTATCTAAGGTGAGAAAACACTCATCTGATGTCCGTTTTTAAAAACAATTTGACTGGAAATAATAACTCTTGTAAATTCTTATTTCTAGACGCATGTTGAAAAAGAAACATAAAAGAACTATATGATATGATATAGACTTCCAACAGATTTATAGTCCTCAAAAAACCGAGGTATGGAACCAAATATCATGATATGTGCTAATTCACTTTAGAATGTATATACTTTATTATATTTATGATCTATGGAATTGAAGAACCTTGATTTATTTTGACATATTATTTGATATTACCAGCTGAAGAAGGCGTTTACTCCGAAACAGGGCCCTGTCCTGGTCACCACTACTGAGTCGTACATCTGATTCATACTCCGGATACTCCTTTTTGGCTCTTTATTCTTTATTCTGAGTTTATATAATATGGACTCTTTTTGACTACCATTGAGACTTGTATAAAACTATTGTTGTGCACTGGTATTTTATGTACCTTTATACTATATTATTGTATACTAATATCTAAATTTATTATTATCTTAAAACCATTGTACTCACACGTTGTGTTCAAATTTACTATTAGCTTTAAACTGTCATTCTTTGCAGAATATACACGTTTTTTTCTTTTCAACTCTTGAGTAGTAATTAATCCTTACATTGAAACTTGTGGCCAGAGTTCTTGGTTTATCCTTTTCAGTACAGAAGGGAAGGTGGCACAGCTGGAAAAAGCAATTGAGACGCTTTACGCAGAGCTGGAAGTTTCCAGGAAGAGAGAGGAGGAAGCAGCGAAGTTCTGCGAGGATCTGCGAACCAGGTGGGAAAAATTGGGCAAGGAAGGGCTGCCGGGACCCAGACCGGAGGGAGTTGGCCTCGGAAAGCGGGGGGGCAGCATTGTCGCCCATTTTGATGGAAACCTACAGCAGTATCCTAATTTCAGAGCAGATGTAGTCTTTGCGCTCCAACTGCTGCGGAAGGACTTTAGAGATGAGGAGGAAAAAGTGGGATTTATCATAACTCACTTGCAGGGAGAAGCAAGATCCTGGCTGCGCAATTTATGGCGCGACAATGATCCCGCCCTCCAGAATTCAGATGCTTTCATAGCGGCTATGGACGCTTGTTTCCAGTCTACCACAGATGTAGACGTGGCTAGAAGAGAGATGCACGGCTTAAGGCAGGGCAGAGCAACAGTAAGACAATATCACTCCCGCTTTTTTGCGTTGGTAAACACGCTACGCTGGCAAAAAGACTCTGCAGCAGTGAGGGATCTGTTCTGGGAGGGGCTAAACGCTTCCGTGAAAGATGAGCTGGCCAGGGGAGAGAGACCTAGCACCACGGCAGAAGTGGTTCAGAGAGCGCTCACGATAGGAGTGAGAATGGAGGAACGCCCCTGGGCAGAGATGAGGGTCGCTTCGCACGCACACCGGCCAGAGCACCTCCCTTCATGCCCAGGGAGAGTGGACGCGCGAACTCCACGCCTCCATTGGGGGAGGGAGAAGAACCGATGGAGTTGGGCAGCGTTAAGGCTCAGACAGCGACCAGAGCCCCAACACCAGGAGCAGCCAAGACGAAAACTCCTAGAGGGAGCAGGAAGTGCTTCATATGCGACAGTGCACAGCACCTGGCCAAAGAGTGTCCCCAGAGGATCCAGAAGCACACTGCAGCCTCAGCAACAGTAAAAGGAGATTTTCAGCAGGGGGATGAGCAGCAGGGAAACGGCCAAGCCTGGTTGGAATCAGAGGCACTGGGGCCCAGCCAGGCACGTTTCTGAAGCAGTCCCCAGAGATTCTGCAGCCCACAGACCCCCTCCCGCCCAAACCAGTGGTGCAACTCACTGCATCACTCCAGTTGCCCAATGGATTCACCCTGGAAGTCCCCATTACCATTGACTCTGGTAGCAATGCAGACTTTGTGGGGGTGGACTTCATCAAGCAGCACCGCATAGCGCTTCTACCGGCCACGATGCCACTGAACGTCGTCACAGTCGATGGCAGGAAGCTGCTAGGAGGGCAAGTGGTACAGCAAACACCACCTATGGTGATGCAAATTGGGAATCATCGCGAAGTCATCAGTTTTAATGTCACTCACCTATCAGACACGCCCATAGTGTTGGGCATGAGTTGGCTGGATAGGCACAGCCCGGGATTGGCTTGGTACCAGCGCCAATTGACCTTCGGCTCCTCCTACTGCGCGGAACACTGCATCCAGCCCAGCCAAGAGGGGGAAGGGCAGGAGGATGAACCAGAGCTACACCTCAGCATGGTGCAGGCGGTACCAGACAAGTACAAGGAGTTTTTGGAAGTCTTCTGCGAGAAGGAAGCTGACAAGCTGCCTCCCCATCGGCCCTACGACTGCGCGATTGACCTCCTGCCGGGGGCGACGCTGCCGACGGGGAAGCTGTATTCCATGTCTGAGGACGAAAGGAAAGAACTCAGGGAGTTCATAGAGCTCAACTTGAAGCGGGGATTCATCCAAGAGTCCAAAGCAGTGGGGGGCAGTCCCGTGTTCTTCGTGAAGAAAAAAGACACGCCCCAAAAGAGGTTGATAGTTGATTATAGGCTCATAAACTCGAGGACAAAGCCCACAGCATTCCCCATGCCCAAGATCGACGACCTACTAGCGACGGTGAGGAAGGGGAGAATCTTCACCAAGCTGGATCTACGAGGCGCATACAATCTGATACGCATGCGGGAGGGCGATGAGTGGAAGACGGCCATGTTTACGCCCTTAGGCACCTATGAATACAAAGTTATGCCTTTTGGCCTCCAAAATGGCTCTCACACGTTCCAAGCATTTATGAACCACGTGTTAGCGGGACTCCTATACAGGAAGTGTGTCTGCTTCCTCGACGACATCCTGATCTTCTCGGAATCGCAGGAGGCTCACGAAGGGGACGTCAAGGAGGTCCTGCAGAGACTACGGCAGCACAAGCTTTACGCCAAGCTGGAAAAGTGCCAGTTCGACATGAAGGAAGTGGATTTCCTGGGCTACAAGCTGTCAGACAAGGGACTCGCCATGGACAGCAACAAGGTCCGCTCGGTGCTGGACTGGAAGAGCCCGCGCAATAGGAAGGAAGTCCAGAAGTTCGTCGGTTTCGCCAACTTCTACCGCAAGTTCATCAAGGGCTTTGCGAAGGAGACGGCGGCTATCACGGACACCCTCAGCTCCAAGAAAAAGAAGTTCATCTGGACGGACCAGGCGGAGCAGTCTTTTCAGAGACTCAAGCGTCTCTTCGCGTCTGAGGAACAGCTGCTTCACGTCAACCCCGGCAGACCGCTGAGGATCGAGACTGACGCATCAGACCGAGCGGTGGGGGCGGTCCTGTTGCAGGAGGATCCGCAAGGGAACTGGAGGCCCTGCGCATTTTACTCCAGGAAGCTCAGCAAGTCGGAGCAGAACTACACAATCTGGGACAGGGAGTTGCTGGCCATTCATGCAGCCTTCAAAGCGTGGCGGCACTTCCTCATTGGAGCCAGACACACCGTGCAAGTCCGCACAGATCATAAGAACCTGGAGTACTGGTGCACGGTGAGGTTCCTGAACCAAAGACACATCCGTTGGGCGGAGTTCTTTGCGGATTTCGAATTCAGGATAGAATACATCCCGGGAGACAACAACGTCATGGCAGATGCCCTTTCCAGGAAACCGCAGTATCTGGAGGAAGCGGCGCCGGCGGCAGCTAAACACATTTTCACACCGGCAGTGTGGAAGTGCTCGGCAGCCACCGTTGACCTGGACGCGGTACGTCACGCGTTACAGACGGATCCATTCGCACAATCCAAGATGGAAGAGGTGCGACAGGGCACAGCGAAGGACGCCGAGTTCCAGATCCGTGACGGACTGCTCATCCGCAAAGGGGCTCTATACGTGCCGGGAGACGAACTCCGCGCGAAAGTCCTGCAGCAGTTACACGACGCACCCAGCGCTGGACATTTTGGCAAGGACCAGACAGCGGAATTAGTAGCCAGAGACTTTTGGTGGCCCAAGATGAGGGGTGAAGTGGAGGATTACGTCGCTCGGTGTGACACTTGCCAAAGGGCCAAACCAGTACACAGGGCGCCGGCGGGACTGCTGGAACCGCTTCCGACGCCGTTTGAACCGTGGGAGAGAGTGGCCCTGGACTTTGTCACAGATTTACCCAGCTCGAGAGGCAAAACAGCGGTGCTCGTAGTAGTAGACCTGTTCACCAAGATGGCGCATTTCATTCCTTGCGCGAAGGTGACCACGGCGGAACAAACCGCCAAGCTGTTCATAGACCACGTGTTCAGAGTTCACGGATTGCCGAGGTCCATCCTATCCGACAGGGGGCGCCAGTTCATCTCGAATTTCTGGCAGAAGCTGCTGGGCATCCTGAACGTCAAGATCAACTTAGCGTCGGCACGACATCCGCAGACCAACGGACAAGCAGAGAGGGTCAACGCCATCATGCAGCAGTACTTGCGCTGCTACGCGAATCAACAACCCTCGACTTGGGTGGACTACCTACCGCTGGCCGAGTTTGCCTACAACAACACGAAGCACGCGTCGACAGGGGTGACGCCGTTCTTCGCCAACAATGGGCGGCATCCCAGAACCTTCCCAGGTTTGGAGACGACAGGGGAGGGGGAGCCACAGGGGGCAGAGCACTTGGCAGCAGAATTACAGGAGGTCCACGAGCAACTCCGAAGGAACTTAGAACTCGCAAAACACGCCTACAAAGTGCAGGCAGACAGGCACAGGAGAGTCGGGGAAGACATCCAGGTGGGGGACTGGGTATGGTTAGCAGCCCAGGCAGTGCCAGCCAGAATGTTAGCTAAGAAGAAGCTTGGGCACAAGCAGCTAGGGCCTTACCAAGTCGAGGCACAAATCAACCCAGTAGCTTTCCGGTTGACCCTTCCGGAGGGTTCCAGAATGCACCCGGTCTTTCATAGGTCGGTGCTTACACCCTACAAGGCACCACACAGGTTTCAGGCGCCAGAGACCGCACCAGACCCACGCAGACAATCACCCACAGGGGGGGAACCACGAAGGGCGACACCAATCAACGAGGTCACGGAGATTTTGGACTCGAGATGGGGGGAGGAGGGAGTTGAATATCTCCTTGCCGAGGAAGGTACCCCGGCAAGCGCCAACAGGTGGGTACCGGACTATGCCTTGGAGGAGCACTATCTCAAAGACAAGTTTCATGCGCTCTTCCCCCAAAAACCCATGCCGGCAGATTTTTTCGACGACTGGCTTTTCACACCCACACTTTCGGCCAGCACGTTCCAGGGGTTCTCCTCAGACGAGGAGCCGGAGCCGGGCTGGAGCACACCAAGGGGATCTTGTTCGGGGGTAGACACTGACCGTTCCTATTGGTGGGACGATCAGCCGGAGGAGGAATGGAGACGAAAATGGTTGAAGGGACCTTGGCACGCAGCTCCCGACGTACCGGAGGGTGGGGAGGACATGGACGTGTGGGGTGAGGATCAGGGGTTTGAGCACAAATACAAAGAGATGGAAGCGGAGGAGATAGACGTCGATGAGCACAGTACGGACTGGTTGGATCCAGCGGGAGGGCTGCACGACGGGGGCATCGAACAGTATCCAGCTCTCGCCCCCCAAGCACTGAAGCGCCCGGAACCCACGCCCGGAGAGGGGGAGGGGGGAAGGGGGGGCTTCGAGGGGGGGATGGATGTCAGGGGCTCAGGGACTGAGCCACAGGAGAAGGAGGAGATGGAGAGCGAAGGGGAACAATCGGAGGGGAGCGCAGGAGGGTGTGACAGTGACCAGGGAGATTCCCTGAGTCTCTCCAGCGAATCAGAAGATTCCCAGAAGGAGGCCCCCAGGGTCAGGGCAAGGGGGGCCAGTGGGGAGTCGCCAAGCGGCAGCTGGAAATCAGGGGTAGCTTCCCCACCAGAGCGCAGCGGGGGGAAAGAATCCCACAGATTAGAACAAAAGCTTCTTCCTGCAGGAGGAGGGAGTGAGGCAGGACTGACCACGCCTCCGTCAGAGAGTGGAGGGGCGGAGGAGAGAGCAGGGCCGTCCAGCCTCCCGGAAGGAGAAAGCAGTGAAGGGAGCAGTGTAGCCGTTAGGAGGAAAGTGGGCGGCTGGGCGCGAGCGCCAAGTTCAAATGTAGAGGCGCGAGGGACAGCAGAAAATCCGGATTGGGAGCCAGGTCCCAAAGCCCGCCAGAGACAGGGGGAGGAGTCAGAAGAATCCACCTCCGAAGAGTCCAGGAGGGTTGGGACCCCAGAGGGCAGGAGGACCCGGAGGCGAAAGGAGCAGAGGGAGGAAAGGAAGAGGTGGAGCAAAGCTCGGGTATTGAACTGGTGTAAAGGAGGGGCGGATTCAGATGGGACTTCGCCAGTCTAAGGACTCAGACGTAGCGCTGCGCGCCACGGATGTCAAACCAACAATGAACCACAATAAAGACTTTTGTTTATAAAGAGCAACTGGCGTTGGTCCTTTGTGAGCTGGGACCAGAGGCAGCCGCTGACACATGTGAATTGGGCTGCTCTGTTCATTTCAAATATGAGGTCTGCACAGGCCTCCCCCTCCTCAGAATGCCCTGGGATGCTGTGCCTGAGAGCATGTTTCAGAAAGGGAGAAGTTAAAACCAAGGCTGTGTTGTTGCTCCTCATGCAAAGCAAATGAATAAGAAATACAAATGAACAAAAGAAAAATCCCGTCCAAATAAATGAAAATGAAGATTGCCAGATGAGAAGTACCCATATAGGTGTGCAACTGAAAGTTTACTAATGAGTACATGCTGATTTGGTACAGATTAATGGCAAGTTTGTGAGCTTCCTGTCGCCAATAGCTGTGACTCTGGCAGTTCTATAAGTATCAAGGATTAGGCAGATTTTGCTGGGGGATGTTGTTCTGTATCCCATTGATTTCAAAGGGGTTGTTTCGCCTAAAACTTATTTTTCACAGAATGTCAGAGTGTGCACAACTGACCATTTTTCACATTGTGGGGGTGGGAGAATACCAATAAAAAGTATACGAATAAAATAAACTTAAACCTGATTATGATGAGGATGATAAGAGCACGTGGAATCCAGTATAGAGCTAAGGCAACAAAACCTTCTCCCTCTCTCTTCTCTCCCACATACCCTCTAAATCTGTTCTAGGGGTTTCTTTAATCCAGAGCTTTCCAAACTTTCCATGTCAGTGACACACTTTTTAGACATCCACCATTTTGCGACACAGTAATTCAGTTTTACTAGCAAACTGGAGGTTAAACTAACCTTTTTCCAGCCCCAGGAGCAGCGTAGGAAGCATTAGTGCGACAGACCAACAAACTGCAGCTGACACACTAATGTGTCGCAACACATGGTTTGGACAGCTCTGCTTTAACCCCTTGGAGCAGATTGAGGGAGAGGGGGAAAGCCCCATTGCACACAAGCAGAAATCCTTCCACTGGTGGGTCTCATTAGCAGAATGCCACCTGAAGATTTCTCTAGAATTAGCTTGGTGGTGCCATTATACAGTGCCTACAAAGCAGGTCCCTCCTTGCTCTGCCCCTGCCCCATCAGCTCTGTTGCTTTCCATACTGGGGGCAGAATGACTCACTACACTACACTACACTACACTACACTACACTACACTACACTACACTACACTACACTACACTACTCAGAATGGCTCTAGTTATCTCCCGCTTGGACTACTGCAATGCACTCTACATGGGGCTACCTTTGAAGGTGACCTGGAAACTACAACTAATCCAGAATGCGGCAGCTAGACTGGTGACTGGGAGCGGCCACCAAGACCACATAACACCGGTCTTGAAAGACCTACATTGGCTCCCAGTACGTTTCCGAGCACAATTCAACGTGTTGGTGCTGACCTTTAAAACTGTAAACGGCCTCGGTCCAATATACCTGAAGGAGCGTCTCCACCCCCATCGTTCTGCCTGGACACTGAGGTCCAGCGCCGAGGGCCTTCTGGCGGTTCCCTCACTGCAAGAAGCCAAGTTACAGGGAACCAGGCAGAGGGCCTTCTCAGTAGTGGCACCCACCCTGTGGAACGCCCTCCCACCAGATGTCAAAGAGAAGAACAACTACCAGACTTTTAGAAGACATCTGAAGGCAGCCCTGTTTCGGGAAGTTTTTAATGTTTAACAGACCACTGTATTTTAATACTCTGTTGGAAGCCACCCAGAGTGGCTGGGGAAACCCAGTGGCGGGGTATAAATAATAAATTCTATTCTATTCTACTACAGGAGCCAATGAGCTGGCAAAGCAGGGACAGAATGCTCTGTTCATCAGCCCAAGAGCTGGCCATGGTGGAAGAGCTCCCTCACTTCCTCAATGGGCAGCCCTCATTGGAAGAGGAGACAAGGAGGAGGACAGGACAAGCAAGAGGGGTTTGAGGGGTAAGGGGGGGGGTGAGCTAGGTAAAGTGTCAGATTAAGATTCCTGGTGGGCCAGGGGTTCCCCATCTCTGCCGTAGCAGGGAAGCCAGTAGCCCAAGCAGGGGCAACTACAGCAACTCAGGGAAGAAGCTCCTGGGTAGCCTTTACTGGGAAGGTCATCCTATGCCAAGAAAGCTGGGAAATAGTGTTTGCTATTAGGAGGGGTGCAGCTGTGACTCTGACGCCAAACTGAATCCTTAGGAGGAGGCCCGGCAACCAAATTGCCCCACAACCCTCTTGCATAAAGGCCGGATTGTGCCCCGTTGAGGAACGAGAAAGAAAAGGTAGGCCAGGAGGAGGAGGGGGACACAGGGAGCCCAACATTTACTGGATGCCAGAGGAAAGATAGGTCAGAGGAAACAGAGCAAAGAGAATTCCCCTCTCTGTTCTTCCTCCAACATACAGCTTTTGATCTAACAGATCTGAACTTGGTTTAATTTCCATTTGTTCCTCACATTCCAAAGCTGCAGGCTGAAGGGCCTCTCTGCTTGACCTGTTTGAAATATAGCTTAGATCAATCTTTTGCAATACAGCAATACAGACGACCCTCTGCAGCACACACACACACAAAAAAAATGTCTGCAAAAGGATGGGCAGGATTTCTAAAATGTATGAGTTCACACACAAAAATTCAACTTATTTGGCTACAATAATCTGAATGAGGGAGGGAAACTAGCTTTCATGCAGAAACAAGGAGCTTCTAGTGTTGTTGTTTTCCAAACTGCCTGTTACGAGCCTGGAGTGTTAAAGTGTATGCCAGACCCCTCTAATCCCTGGTCCCAGTGAGTGTTGAAAGCTAATCAAATCTTCTAATTCCTGGGACAGCAAAAATTAGCTTCCTGGTGAGGTGATGGGGGATTCAGGGGCTCTGTTTAAGATGGCAAATGGGTGAGGTCCCTCCCTCAACATAGACCCCACCCTCAACATAAAAAGACAGAGCTGAGGACAGAGAGTTGCAGTGATGTGAGCTTCAAGCAAAAAATGCAAGAGAGAGAGAGAGAGAGAGAGAGAGAGAGAGAGAGAGAGAGAGAGCAATGTTTGATTTCTGTTTGAATCCAAGGCTGTGGCTATGGGAGAAGCAAGACCCTTTTGGGGTGTTAATGCTGCGAACCCCTCCATTGTAGGCTCAGGTTGTATATGTGTGTAAATAAACCATATATCATAAAGACACCATGGTCTCCACTGTGCCTAATTTCCAAAGGAAACATGAACCTTAGGTGAACGCCTGGAACCCCTGGTTCAAAGATTGGGGTGGCATGCAACACTGCCCAAGGGTGTTGAGAGGACATGAAATATGTAAATACTGTTTATATGAAAAGGTATCCTTGAGCCAGGGACAGACTTCACCTCACTCATAACTTGCCTAAGCTGTACCTCAACCCTGAGAGTTTGTCAGCAAAAATGAACCCCCACCCTCGTTGTCAATTAGCCAATGCAATGTATAACGATAAAAAATAATGACAAACATTAAAAGAAAGCAAAATGCACTCTTCCTTCCATCCTTCCTTCTTCAAAGACAACATAAAACAATTTGCAACCTGGATTTCAAACACATTTTGAGAGCTGTGGTGAATTAAAAAATGCATCGCCTAGAGAATTCAAAACTGCACAGAAAGGTTTTTAAACTAATAGCTTCAGAGAGGGCTACAGTTAATTATGTCTGTCCACAATCTATGGCTGCCCCTCCCCACGACACCATAGTGTTGCTCTTTAAGGCTGCAATCCGATACTTACTTGAGAGTAGGAATGGGTGACTCTGTTTCCCATTTTTCCAACAATAAGTTCACTTCTCCATATTTTCACATTTGTGTGTAGATATTTCTTTAAAGTCCTAATGAAAATTCATCAGCATTTTAGTGCAAATTTCACCTAATATTTACCGCATTTACTCGAATCTAATGCTCACCTTTTTTTGGCCAAATTATGTTGTGAAAATTAAGGTGCACATTAGATTCGATGGCATGTTAACTTTCACCAGCCAGCAAATACTTTTTTGGGTTTTAAGGTTCTAAAAATTGAGGTACGTATTAGATTCAATGGCGCATTAGACGCGAGCAAATACGGTACATTTTTGCAATTTACTCTGAAGTATGGTCCACTTTGTTATATACTGCAGCCCAATATATGACTTGTGATACTTATTTGAAATATTGGTTGGTTTACAAATAAACAAGACAACTATACAGATGATCAACCTCTAGATACACTAGTCTTGAAATGGGATGCGTTTCTCAAAACAAGCCTAGGGATAGGGGCGTTTTGCATAACCAAAGAGCGAATTTTCATCAATATGTACATGAAAAATAGGATTATTTATTTACATGCCACTGTACCAGACTGTAGTCTCTGAACAAAAGGATTAGTTTCACAGAATGTAAGAGAGATGTAATCCCTATTAAATTTATTGGAAGCTGCTTGAGCATATCTGAGTGCACAATCTGGCGCTCAGCATTAATGTCTTTCCTATATTAATTTTTGTAAAAATACAAATGTTGGCACGCTGAATTGTGATATTCAAATACCTTCTAAAGGTATTTATTTTAGCTTTTTTCCTAAGCCTGCCCCCCACTTGGTTTTGTCATTTTTCCAACCTCCCAGTTTACAAGCTTAATAAGAAAAGCAGTGTGGTGGCTGGGGGACAGATAAGTTTCTTACCCTAAATCTGTTGCTTTTACCTCCTCTGTTGAACCACAAGTGCCCTTGTTGCCTTTTAGCACTTTTAATCATTCTTCACTGAAATGAATTGGAAGTGAAGGCCACCCAAATGCTTCTTATATAAATGTTTTTGCATGAGCTTCAGATTCTAATTAGAAAACCTTAGCTGAGGTTCATGTCCTGCATTTATTTTTGTCTCTAGAGTTAGCTTCTTTATAATGCTGTTCCTGTTGTTGTTCTACTAAGCTAACTTTTCATAGAATCATAGAATCATAGAGTTGGAAGAGACCACAGGGGCCATCGGGTCCAACCCCCTGCCAAGCAGGAAACACCATCAGAGCACTCCTGACATATGGTTGTCAAGCCTCTGCTTAAAGACCTCCAAAGAAGGAGACTCCACCACACTCCTTGGCAGCAAATTCCACTGTCGAACAGCTCTTACTGTCAGGAAGTTCTTCCTAATGTTTAGGTGGAATCTTCTTTCTTGTAGTTTGGATCCATTGCTCCGTGTCCGCTTCTCTGGAGCAGCAGAAAACAACCTTTCTCCCTCCTCTATGTGACATCCTTTTATATATTTGAACATGGCTATCATATCACCCCTTAACCTCCTCTGTTCCAGGCTAAACATGCCCAGCTCCCTTAGCCGTTCCTCATAAGGCATCGTTTCCAGGCCTTTGACCATTTTGGTTGCCCTCCTCTGGAACGTTCCAGTTTGTCAGTGTCCTTCTTGAACTGTGGTGCCCAGAACTGGACACAGTACTCCAGGTGAGGTCTGACCAGAGCAGAATACAGTGGCACTATTACTTCCCTTGATCTAGATGCTATACTCCTATTGATGAGGCCCAGAATTGCATTGGCTTTTTTAGCTGCCGCGTCACACTGTTGGCTCATGTCAAGTTTGTGGTCAACCAAGACTCCTAGATCCTTTTCACATGTACTGCTCTCAAGCCAGGTGTCCCCCATCTTGTATTTGTGCCTCTCATTTTTTTTGCCCAAGTGCAATACTTTACATTTCTCCCTGTTAAAGTTCATCTTGTTTGTTTTGGCCCAGTTCTCTAATCTGTCAAGGTCGTTTTGAAGTGTGATCCTGTCCACTGGGGTGTTAGCCACCCCTCCCAGTTTGGTGTCATCTGCAAATTTGATCAGGATGCCCTTGAGTCCATCATCCAAGGACTCAAGGGCTGTTAAAACCCCTGTTAAAATGAGCTACACTAAGTTCCATTTTCAATATTTCCATAGGTACCTTATTTATTTTTTGACCGGGGGTGGGAGAAATATAGTAACTTACTGCTGCGTTTCTGAATTGAAGGAAAGGATTCCCACTAAACCTGGCATTGCGATCCAAAAACATGAATTGACTTTCTTCTTGTACAAAGCAAAGGAAAATCACCAAGCCTGAAGTCTGCTCTAGATCAGCCAAGAGTATGAATTGCTGTCAGCTAGAATGCACAGGAGTTATGGATTACTATGACCTCGAGTTACAGGGCTGCCTTCCTCTGGATAGTCTGATGGGTGCCTTAAAACAGGTGGCAGAGTTAGTTCCTTCCCACGAACGTATTTTTCTGCCAAACCACAAAAACAAAAGTATTTTATAGGATCAGTTTTTTAAAAGGAAAGGAAAAGTTTGGTATATTTCATGGAAACCTGTTGATGCAATATAGCTCAACTTGGTGAACTATTCTCCGCTTTTAACAATGGAATCCAAACATACTTTTGTTTATACCTCCCATCCACCCAAACCCTTTCTTAACTGTAATCTGTTCCATCACTAGGTTGCTTATTAAGTCACTCCCCCTTTTTTTTTTTTTTTTTTTTTGAAAATACAAACAATAATTGTTCTTTGATGGTGAGCCCCTCTTATCTCAAATAATCATTTTCATGCAGGGATAAGCCATTCTTCATTAGTTCTCCTTAGTCCTGATCCCAGACGGTGATAAAAACTGAGATGAAAAACTGTAGGATTTCCCTGATGTCAGCACCTGCTTATCTTTCTTTCTTTCTTCTCTTTTGGCCAACGATAATATTAAATGACTACTATTTCTTCTTTCAAAAGCATCTAGCTGTAGCATCTGAAAACCAGTAGATTTGCTCCCAAATCAGTGCGATGACAGGTCCTTCAGGCCTTTTACTGTAAAAGCCCCAGCCTGCCGTTTATTTGAGCTGGGTATATCCAATTCAGTTTTGACAGCCCTTTTTCATTCATAGATATATGCAAAACGCGGCTCTTTTGCTCTGGGGCTTAACAGAGAAGGTTTTCTTATCAGCAAAGGGAAAATTAATGCAAATGCATTTGATTATTATCCATCCATATTCCTATAGTACTTGGGAAAATCTGTAAACTAACAGCCGCTTCAAACAAGTCAAGCTATTCCCAGCTCTTGTGCGAATAGCCACGCGACACAGATTAAACGTCTGTAAAAAAAAATCAAGATTATAAATCAGCAAGCTATTCATTCACATTCTGAACTTTTACAGCCTCTGTCTCTTCCCCCACCCCCAGTACATCTCTTTTTCTCCTACCTCTTAGCAAAATGAAATGTTTGCATAGAATCGACCATTAGTCTCTACAGCATCATCATTGCTTCAGGCTGTGAGAAGCCAAGAAACAACATTTGGCAACGTTCTGTACAATATCATTAAGGTTCATAAGCACCTAAAGTGTTGAACAATTTCACAGAGAAAGGTTTTAACGTAGTGGTGGCTTCCGTACTTTAAATGCAAAATGTGCCAGTTTCCATCTCTGGCATCTCTTTGGAGGGTTGGGAAAGACTTCCATCTAAAATAGCTGCTGCCAATCTGTGTAGACTGTACTGATCTGTTTCGGAATAAAACAGCTTCCCTCCACTGGGAAAGCACATTAGTCATGCAGCGAAGAATATTTTCAGTTATGGAAGTGGATGTTTCAGCTGACTGCTTCTCGCTCTCAGCATTTCCTTAGGATGCCTTAATACCTGCCAACATTGCAATTTTCTGTGTTGTCTTCCCTTCACAGCTTTACCCTCAAGCCATGTTATGTATGCATTACCATGGTCAGTGATTTAGCTATTAAGGAGCAAAGTCAACCACAGAAAAGGAAGCAGGGAAGAGTGGTTCTATCCAGGGTCGGATTTAGGTTTGCTGAGGCCCTAAGCCAGGGGAAGGCAACCTAAGGCCTTCTCAATCTGGCCCACGGACGATCTGGGAATCAGTGTGTTTTTACTGTACATGAGTAGAATGTGTCCTTTTATTTAAAATGCATCTCTGGGTTATTTGTGTAGCATAGGAAATCGTTCCTTTTTTCCCTTCAAAATATAGTCCAGCCCCCCACATGGTCTGAGGAACAGTGGACCGGCCCACAGCTGTTTTCAGGTTGCTGACCCCTGCCCTAAGCTACTGAAGGTAATGGGGCCCTTTATATGTCCAGCTGTCCTTTGTCAACAACAAATTCTTGCTGATTTTTGTGTTGAATATATGCTATATGGTAATTTATGGACCTAATAGGTATCTAAAGCCATTTGCACATAACAAAATATGTATTTTATCTAAGTAATTGTTGAATTGAAATATAATTAAGAAGTATGTTGTTGTTTAGTCGTTTAGTCGTGTCCGACTCTTCGTGACTCCATGGACCAGAGCACACCAGGCACCTCTGTCTTCCACTGCCTCCCGCAGTTTGGTCAGACTCATGTTTGTAGCTTTGAGAACACTGTCCAATTAAGAAGTATATTAATAGTGAAATTTTTTTTTCCTTTTTGGGGGGGGGGCAAGAGAGTAGGGCCCTAAGCTATAGCTTGTTTAGTTTATACATAAATCCGGCACTGGTTCTATCATACATGTATACTAGTTATGAGCCTTACTATCCAAGACAGTACTAGACCTTGGTTCCACATTAAGCCAGCGGTGTGGGTTTGTCCAGAAGAAGAAAAAGGACCATTGGGTAAATGTGTTCTGGATACTTTGGGGTTTGCAGGGGCAAACTAGACGTGACATTAAATGAATCTTTGTATTTAATGTGTAGGTTCTAGAAGCTGCAAAGAGCAGCTGAAGAGGCTGATACTAATCTGGATTACAACAGCTGTGGAGGGGAATGTAAATCCTACCTCCCACACTGTGGTCATGAGGAAAATCCCTGCTCTGTGGATGGCATTTGCTTGAGGGTAGAGGAATCCCTATGTTTAGGAGTAAGTAAGGGCAGGAAGCCCTTTCTGTGTAAACATAGTTTGCACATACTGGGTCACGGTAGTCCAGTATTTCCTACAGTGCCTGGGTTCTGAAGACGCCACACTAAACTGTGGTTAATTTAAAACAGAAAGAGGATTTTCATCTCCTCTTCCCAGACATGCCAAAGGAGGAAATTGGAGAGGAAAGTGTATGAGACCAGGGCTTACTAAGACTCATCCTTGTAAACCATGGTTTAGCACTACATCTGAATGCAGCCAGTCTTGGAGTACTTACCAATGACAGGGCAAGGGCAAGGAAACTTGCATGATGATTATGCTTTGCATTTGGTCAGTACAGTGGTACCTCGGGTTACATACGCTTCAAGTTAAATACGCTTCAGGTTACAGACTCCGCTAACCCAGAAATAGTGCTTCAGGTTAAGAACTTTGCTTCAAGATGAGAACAGAAATCATGCTCCGGCGGCACGGCAGCAGCAGGAGGCCCCATTACCTAAAGTGGTGCTTCAGGTTAAGAACAGTTTCAGGTTAAGAACAGACCTCCGGAACGAATTAAGTACTTAACCTGAGGTACCACTGTAGTACTCTTAGATATTACTATAGAGACAAGGCCAGTACCAAATCCAACTTTAGCAATTAATCCATCTGGTGGGAAAAAATATATTGTGCTAGATGTGCAGTATTCCTTGCCTCAACATGCCCACTTCCCATCTTCATTTTCACTAATAGCACTTGCAATATTATTCCTAACATTATTCATTCATGAAACTATCATGTTCCCAAACCACTGAATGATGTAAGAGAAGACAACACGAGGCAGGAAAAACTGGAGGTATTCAAATGTAAGAAACATAACCATTAAAACTTATGTGTAATTAGCAGCACTATAAATGCGACCTCAGTTTAAGAGATTTCAAAAATGCTGATGTTCAGTGTTTTATTAGTTCTCTCTTGCTTTAGTGCTATTATTAATGGTTAAGGAAACAAACAGCTGTCAAGGGAACCTGGAATCGTATCCATATTTGGAAGCCTAAAACACTGATGGGCTTTGAGTGTCCACATCCAGAAAGCAAAATGATATCCTTGCTTTCTGACTTGACGCTAAAGAAGTTCCACTGACATCATCCAGATTGTTCCAGCTTGACCAAAATATGAAAAATGTACATGGAAACAGTTGGGAGATTTGCAAACGGAACTGCAAACTGGAGGAAGCCCAAACAAAAGCCTGGGGAGTCAAATTGTCTCTATTCCTGCTCCTGCAGCCTGCTCCCAAGAATTAGTGTTCTGGCCCAGTGGCTTCAGTGCTCCACTTGATCCAGGGCTCCCCATGGGAGCTTACTGTGGGATTTGCTTCAGCCCTGAAATATGGGAAACAACAAGAAGGAGGAAAGTCCCTGTGTGGGGTGCTAACTCCATGGGGGTCATTGCAGCCCAAATCCTCCTCTGAGTTTCTTGGGAGAATGGTGGGATATAAAATTCATTCATTCGTTCACTTACTTACGTAAGGTAAAGGTAAAGGGACCCCTGACCATTAGGTCCAGTCGTGATCGACTCTGGGGTTGCGGTGCTCATCTCGCTTTATTGGCCAAGGGAGCCGGCGTACAGCTTCCGGGTCATGTGGCCAACATGACTAAGCTGCTTCTGTCAAACCAGAGCAGTGCACGGAAACGCCATTTACCTTCCCGCCGGAGCGGTACCTATTTATCTACTTGCACTTTGACGTGCTTTCGAACTGCTAGGTTGGCAGGAGCAGGGACTGAACAATGGGAGCTCACCCCGTTGCGGGGATTCAAACCGCCGACCTTCTGATCGGCAAGTCCTAGGCTCTGTGGTTTAACCCACAGTGCCACTCGTGTCCCACTTACTTACTTACTTACTTACTTACTTACTTACTTATTTACTGCTTACATGGCTTCCTAGCAGTTTACAACTATAAAATCAATACATACATAGTTAAAATACACAGTAACAATTCCATTGGGACATTAAAACATCCTTAATTGAAATATATAATAAAAACTAAGCCAGATAAAAAGCATGGCAATTAAAATAGTTAAAACAATCGGATCAGTATCTCAAGTAGACACATTTTTAAAATAACCATACTCTTCTTCAACGGAGCTCAGAGTGCTTTACATATCTTGTCCTCCCTTTTTTATCCTTACAACTATCTCGTGAGCTGGTAGTTGAATGGCCTGTGTTAAGCTTTTCAGGGCTTGAAACCATGTCTCCCTTGTCTGTCCCATACTCTGTCTCTCATATTAAAATAATAAGCCCCTACTGGCCAAACCTCTGGCCACCAGAAGCCATATAAACAGACTTTGGGGAACCTAAAACAAATAAATAAGCCAAAAACTGTGGGGTAGCCCAATTACTTCTGCTTATATTCAAGCTTTTACTCTCAAGTGCCTCACATTCTGAGTAGTGCCCCACATTTTTACTTATTAAAATGCCTTGATTGACTGATGCCTAATAAATTGGGTTTTAATCTGTATAATATTTGTATACACCAAAATGATATTATTATGTTGAGGTTAATAAGTGCACAGTATCATTTTTAAGGGTGCAAACTTTGTAAGTCACACTGTGGAGGAACTAGTTAGAAATTACTGAATGGAGATGAACACATTTGGAGAAACTTGGAAAGAAAAATATAATTATCCGGCCAATATGAATCTGGCTTGGATGTCTTGGCTAATCCTCCAGAACACATTATGACCTGTAAACTCTCCAGATGCAAAGGGTTTTAGTTTTACGATTCCATTAGGAAAGGCTCACGCCACAGCACTTGGGTCAGAAGAGACTTGAAGGTGGGGGAAATGAACCACCCACAGAATGAGTAGAGTAGACCCACTGAATGGCAGCACAGCCTTAAGAACATTCTGAATCAAAGCAATTTTGCCTTCTTCAGACACAAATTTATCCCAGCCAGCAAGGGATAAACACTCTTGACAGGACAATCTCAGTGATCCCATCATATGTTCCCAGCGAAGACTGATGTAATTTGAAGAATGTGCGTCTCCTTCAAATTGCTGCCACATCCATTAATTTATTTTTCATCTCCTTCAAGAAGTATGGTTTTTTTATTGCTGACATGAAAGGTCATTCTAATAGCATCAGTCTAGCCCGTTTCAAATCACACAGGAATCTGTCTGATTTGTGAATGAGTAGGAAGGAAGCGCTATCATGTTGGTCTCTGCTCTTGAGGGCAAGAGTTGCCCTGGCCAGTTCCACTGTGGCTGCATTCACAGTTAGTCAAGGCCTTGGTTTTCAGGTCAAAATGAACAGCTTTCTTGGGTGGGAATTTCTCCTGTAAATCCATTTAGGCAGCATGAATATTCCTCTTTTTTTCTGTGTTGCTCAGCAACACTATTGTTTCCTCTGGTTGTTTACTGGTGATTCAGCTCCACCCCACCCCCCATAAGAGTGATTCCAGCCAATCAGGGATCCCATTGTAAATAGGATAATGCCCCCCAAATTGTATAGCTAGCCACATTTTGGCTATGTGATAACATCACTGAGTGCAACTTAAATTACTATACAAATATTTTCACAATGATGGCTGAGGTGGGGGGGGGGGTCATGAAAGCTAGAGGCATTTTTCAGCAGTTCGTGAAAGCTGACAGAAGTTTTACTTGGGCTAGGAAATATTCCCTTTCTAGAATCCCAAAGAGTGACGACTGCCAGTCAGTGCAAGCAATATGGAACTGGATGGATCAATGGTCTAAGTATAAGGCAGCTTTCTATGTTCCTAAGTTCTAGAATATATCATAGTTCCACAAAATAGATAACCACACAGTAGTCAATGGCTAACCTTAGTGGTTAGTACTGGTTAGTACCTCTGGCAGATTCTGGTGCCTGGCTAGACCTTCCCAAGTATTCCCTAAGAGGGCAACAACTTAAGCAATGTAAGTAAATGAGTCTATGGGCTAACAGACAAAGGGCAGGAGGCATTTTAATGCATGTCTGCTAGCAGGAAAAGGGGATTTATACAGGAGCAAGGGGTGGGGAAAGTAACCAATCACAGAGGGAGGGGCAGACTTACCTGGAAGTCTCATGAAGCTGCTTGGAGCTGAGGCTTTCAAGAGATTGCAGCCTTCCCCCCTCCCTCAAGAAACACTAGATTTATTCTTCCACAGTCATGCACACCATTTCGTCTCTGGCTCATCTTCACCACTTACAGAATAATGTGGTCAGAATGAATCTCCATCAGCGCATATTCTGTTTCAAGGATTATTATCTTTTATTCACACGTAGTTTCCTAGAAATTGATCTGCCCCAGCAAGAGTGACCTAATTTTAGGAGCCAAAAGCTGTTTTTATATCCCCTTCTCACTCCAAATTAGCACCCTCTTTTTCACTGACTGAAGTCTGCTAGTTATTAATCATTTTTCTGCAGGCATATCATGTTTCAGAGCCTTCGGTAATACGATTAGCTGAAATGCTGGTCTGTAATAAGCATAATATTTATGAAATCTGAAGTCAGGCTTTGTGGGAGGGGTGAGAATGACTGAGAGAGTTTCCTTTCTCACAGCCTGAATATTATAAGGCCCAAGCTCTTCTTTGTAAAGGAAAATTAACCCATTAACAATATTCCATCAAAACATTGAATGAAATACATGCAGCCATTGATCAAGTAGCCACTTTGCAGCAGTGTTGGTTTAACTACAGAGTGTTCATACACACATTGTGTTGTATCTCCCGCAAAGTGGTGAGAATAATGGTACATACACTTGGATTACTGCAATGCACTCTACATGGGGCTCCCTTTGAAGGTGACTCTGAAAACTACAATTAATTCAGAAGGTGGCTGCTAAACTGAGAGCAGCTGCTGAAACCATATAACACCAGTCCTGAAAGACTTACATTGGCTCCCAGTATGTTTCTGAGCACAATTCAAAGTGTTGGTACTGACTTTAAAGCCCTAAATGGCCTCTACCCAGTATACCTGAAGGAGCGTCTCCAGCCCCATCGTTCAGCCCGGACACTGAGGTCCAGCACCAAGGGCCTTCTGGTGGTTCCCTCACTGCGAGAAGTGAGGTTACAGGGAACCAGGCAGAGGGCCTTGCCTTGTGGAACGCCCTCCCGCCAGATGTCAAGGAAATAAACAGCCATCTGCCTTTTAGAAGACATCTGAAGGCAGCCATGCTTAGGGAAGCTTTTTAAAGTTTAATGTTTTACTGTGTTTTTATATGTGCTGGAAGCCGCCCAGAGTGGGTGGCAAAACCCAGTCAGATCAGTGGGGTACAAATAGATGATGATGATGATGGTGGTGGTTCAATTCTCTCTCTTGATTCACCAATTTTGGATCAACTCTAGAAGCTTGATAAAATGCTTCTTACTTCTTTGCCAGCTTACTGTGTGGTGAGCTTCACACCATTGCTGTCACTTGCCCAACGGGTATCTCTATTCTGTTTAATCTGCTGATTAAAATTAGGATGATGACTGACCTATTTTGACCATACTTAGAAAGTGGGCCTGTCCTCACCTCAAATGTGACACATTTAGGTATTTGTGTTCAGTGCAGAGAATGTTTGTGGAAACAGCCCCACCCAACTTACGAATGAAGGCAGATATACGTCCCATGTGTGGTAAAAATGTCTGCCTACCTAACAAAGACAAATCCAGACTTGATGATAAATAGGGCACATACTCTTCAGACATAACTAAGTTAAATTTTCTGATGTAAAAATCCTGCCATGAGAGTTTTAACTTTGGGTAGTTTACCTCACAATAAAACTCAAGTGAATGGAGAATCTGTGGCCTGCCCCATCCTCAATGTTGTTGGGCTCCAACTCCAACATGGCCAAAGATCTGGGATCATAGAATTGTAGAGTTAGAAGGGAACCTGAGGATCATCTAGTCCAATCTCCTGCAAATCCAGGAATATGCAGCGGTCCCATATGGGAATCAGATGATGAAAGACTTACTTCAAAAGCAGCTGGGGGGGGGGGCACAGGTTCTTCACCTGTGCTCTAGTGAGCAAGATTTTATTACCGTAACTAATAGATAATGAACAGTGCCTGAATATCAGAGCACACAATCAAACACTATAAAAGTCTAAAGATAAGCAAGGGAAATGCTCATTAGTGTTTAGTGATATTATTTAGTGATGGAAAGGAGAGGGGAAAAACATAGTACTGGAGCATGCAGTAAAGACAGGTCTTCCACAATCCCTTACTAATTCAGTTCTTGTTTTACCTCTGTTTCTAGTTACTAGAGTCATGCTGCTTTTGGCAGTTCCTCATGATGTTGAACATTTAATCGTAGTGGAATCTAGAAATTCAGTAGCAAGAGGAGAATTGAATCCTTCGAGCCGATAATTGCCCGAAAACCTCAAGGTTTCCTAATGGAAGACCCAAACATCTAATGTTCACTTTGGCGACATTGTGATTTGGAAGCTGCCTTAGATATTTCCACAGAGCTGATAAAAGTAGCCCTTCTCTCTCTCTCTCTCTCTCTCTCTCTCTCCCCCCCCCCCCGTAATCTTGTGTGGTCACATAATTCTGCTTGAAGCCTAGATGTCCTCTTTAATGGTTTTACAAAAGAGCACCCCACTGCCTCCCCAATTTTGTTGCCTGCTCAACTCTGTTTACTACTGTTTTGCCTGGCAGCAGTAGGGAAGATTTTCTACTGAGCACCTTTGGCAGCATCCTTCCATTCTACCTCAGCGACAGCAACACTGCTCCCTCCAGATAAAACTTGGAGCTCTAGGTGGAAAGGAATTACTCCCAAACTAAAACACAGCTTTAGCGGCATCATCCATGCTAGGTTTCATAGCAGGAATGCTGGAAGGCCTGTACAGCACAGGGGAATGGGGATGCAGGAAAGCATTTTGCAGAGCAGGAGCAATGAGATTAAGAGGCTCATGCTCTTCCAAGTGAGCTATCCCATAAAGCCCAGTGATATGTACAAACAAACACACACAGAATTGATGCTGTCCTCAGCCCTCCACCACAAAACAATCCAGCCTATATCTTAGCTTTCGTATTTCAAGTGCCACTTACAACTTTGTAAATTTCCTGCACCAGTTTACTCATAAGTAGGTCTCTCTGTGTTCAGTGTGGCTTGCACAGGACTTCCTGCAGTTTGTAGATTGTTATGAATGGCCTATGACAAGAGCACTAAGGATTGTCCTATCAAGAAGCAATCCAGCCTTGGCCAAGGGCTAGTACTTTTTGGCTGATCTCAAAATCTAGCAAATATTTTTAAAGGTTAAATTCGCGTTTCTTCAACAGGATAAACAAATTTAAATTTAAATTAGGAAAAACATTAAACAAGCACAGTCAAAGTATTTCTGCTTGTACACTGAGTCAGCATGCACACACACAAATCTTTCCTCCAGATGGGTCCCTTTTTTGAGATCTTGGCTAATTTAGCCCTTAAACTACAAATGATTATAGTAAAATGTCAACAAGCAACAAAGAAGTACAATTAAAGTGTCCTTTTCCATGGCAGAATCACTAAAGAGCCACTTTATATTTGAGCACTGTCTTTGGCCTCTTTTTGAACTATAAAATTGCAGTGAGTACACTGTTCCAGACATGTCCAATTGTCAAACATCTGAATCACCAAGTGAACATGCACACACATGCCCTAAGCTACTGAAGGTAATGGGGCCCTTTATATGTCCAGCTGTCCTTTGTCAACAACAAATTGTCGCTGTTTTTTGTATTGAATATATGCTATATGGTAATTTATGGACCTAATAGGTATCTAAAGCCATTTGCACATAACGAAATATGTATTTTATCAAAGTAATTGTATTATATTTTGGAAATGTACATCCAGTTGTTGTTTTTTCTTCAAATTTTTTTGGGGAGCCCCAAGAGAGTGGGGCTCTGAACTATAGCTTGTTTAGCCTATACGTAAATCCGGCAGAGAGAGAGAAAGTAAAAGACTTTTCAGGCAGCTCATTGATTCCCTAAGAACAGGCTTCGTGAGATGCCTCTTGCTGCATTCCTGTCACCTGACAGAAGATGCAGTTGATGGAAGCAGATGGTGGAGAGGATGCCCTTGCCACCCACCTCTTTGTCTTGCAAGTTGCTGCGACTGCTGTTCTGTGGCCAGTAGGTGATCCTGTTTCTCAGCGAGAACCCCCACCTTTTACAGCAGTGGGCCTTGCTCGGTGAGGAGTCACATCAGGTCCATTTCTCCATGCCCAACATCCTCCATCACTTCTCATAGTGTACGAAGATCCTACCCACGACTCACTTTCCCAACTGCGATTGATCGTCCACTGCTAGGATTGACTGGCACAAACAAAGAACACGCAACATAACAACACAAAAACCTCAAAGTGCATCCTCACGCTGACTGAAAGTGCACCTGAGGGGGCAGGCGCAGGAATCTGGAACATTCTATTGTCCCTTGGTTTTCAGTGAGCCGTGCTGACACCCCAGGATCCATCATGCCTTGGATGTATCTAGCTCCCTGTTCACTCTGCCCAAGTGTCTCCCTCCTCTCTTGGCTTTGTAGCCGGATGGAGAGCAAAAGCATGACCGGAGTGTATGACAGGTAAGTCTTCCTGTTCCAGCTGCTTCTGTGCCCACCATCTTACCAGACAGGAAGCTAGTTTGAAAACTGTAACAGCACGTTTGATACAATTGAAGGGAGGCAAATGGCCATCTTGCTGAACTTGGCTCAGTGACGGAACCTTTGTAATAAGACATGTGGATCTGATCTTGATTGCACACCAAGAAGCTGAAATGTCATGGATTTTACTGTTTACTATATTTCATTTCTATTTTATGCTGTTCTTACTCTTCCACTGTCTGCCACTCATACCTCCTTAGCCAGGAAGAGTGGGGCAGAAATTATTTTAAATATTTTACACTTGTCAGTTTGAGGCACAACAACCTGACTCCATTTTCCAGCTTCCCTCATTAGAACTGAAAACCGTCCATCTGTTCCTCTGTCTTAACACTTGCCTTCGTTCAAGGGGAATATACCCCAGGATACTACAAATGCATGACAGGAGTCCAGTCATTTTTCTGGCCCATTCCTGGATTTTGATTCCTGAAGTTATCACTGATAAATCTGTTGCTCACATCCAAGGACACAAATGGCCATCTTCTAATGAGCCTCCTTAGGTCACAACTCACAAGTTATCTCTCCTTCAGGTTTCTACAAGGTTAAGTACCCACACCACCTGCCCACTCTGTGTGGCCCTGTCTGTAGATGCTGTGTTGTGATGGAACGCAGCACTAGGGAGATCTGTGACAAGGATGAAGCATACAAAGTGAGAGGGGCAGCAAAACTCCAGCTGTTAATAGAAAGACTGTTGAAGTTTGAAAGTGGTAGCCTCATAATGTGGTGTTTACTGCTCATGGTTTTTGTTTTTTACTATGATCCTTACCCTGGAACTCGAACTCAGGTTCTCATTAATAATGATACTTCTGTAAGTTTGGGGTGGGGGTGGAAATAAAAGGGTTAATGGCACTGGAAAGACTACAGGAAGCACGTTACAAGTCAAGGGAGACAGCCAGCCCTGCATACCTCTTCTTTATGTTAGGGAGCTGCTGGCTAAATGTCCAGTAGGTGCTCTTTGAATGGCTAGGAAATATGCAGAAGTCTCAACAGGGAGCAAGCCTTTTCTCGCTCTTCCTAGCAAAGAACAACCTAGGCTGTGAAGAGGAGCACAAGATGAGAAACTTCAGGCTTTTATTCATTGACCTGGAGATAGAGAACAAAGAAGCGGATGGATTCAGAAGGCACCTTTAGTGGGAGCTGCCTCTTTTTGGAGATCAGTTGTGGGGCAGTGGAGTTGCTTTTGGAGTGCTTGAACCCGCTTCCACTTGCCTGGTGCCAATCAGGTGCTTTGGGGGACAACCCCCACCAGCCCCAGCTCTACTGGCTGAGGAGGTGGCCGTTGTACCCCAAAACATCTGGCCTCAAACATTAGGTTGGCATAGGCTGGAGGTAGACATCCATCTACCTCCATGGATGTTCAACTTGTATGTTTGTAAATATGCTGAAATACAGTAATACAGAACTCCACTAGTCTCCAACACACATTCAAACACATGGCATTGAGCCCTGACACTGTTTTTATAAATGAAACCCATTCCAGAAGTGAAGTGGAGTACAGAAGTAGCAATCGAAGGCTAACTCTTCCAACTCCTATCTGCTTTCTTTGATCCACATCCCATCTGCCAAGGAGCGTTCACTCCCAGCCTTGGTCTGTCTTTGAAACGGTGGGTACATGCAGTGAGAAGGAGAGGCAGGGAGCCAGATTCGTGGACATCACAGCGGGAACCCCTGACAAAATGTTGTACTAAGCTGAAGCCAAACGAGATCTTTTGAAAGGTGGTCTCGCTGCCACTCCAGATCAGCCAATTATCTATTTTCCTTTCTCATTTGTATGTTTTCATTCCTGGTTGAAATGCCTATTGAGTGCTGATAATATCTGATTAACGGTGAATTCAAACCAAAAATGGGACAGACCTGAAAGCAGGTGGAACACAAATCCAAGGAAAGAACAGGTGCACATTGCTTCTGGGCTAAGATCCAGCGCCTGCTTTTCATCTCTCACGCTTGATGATAATAATGAATGAAGACACCAAGATGTTCCAGTTCGTCTGCTGAAACCAAAGGACAAAAGTACAACTAATTATTCACCAAAGCACAGCACTGAAGTCTTCGGTAAACATTTGATTTGCATACCAAGTCCAGATGTGGCTTTCATCCCATCATCCTTTCTGCCTTGACCTCCCCAAGATTTAGGCCCATGTAACTTTAAGATGAGCTTCCTTTTTGCCAGAGAGGAAATCGTAGATAACATTACACTAATGAGTGGAGCTTCTCAAACGGTTGGAGCGAATGTGGATGTTTTCTTTTTTTCTATATCTTGGCAGTCAAATCAGCCTTCACATTATGCAAACTTATCAATCTTCTCACCAGTTGATTTGCATAGAGAGAGGTGCATACAAATACTGATTTCCACACCAGTTGATATTACATTTAGAAAAAAACCCGTGTGTGCTAGCAAAGTGCCTGGCAGAGGATGAAAGTTTAATGTGGTGCTGGATGGAACAAACACGAATGCATTTCTTTATCCTCATTATGGATAAATTAATGGGGTAATAAATAATGTCACAAGGGAGCCATGCAATTGCTTAACTAGCAATAAGCGCCTTAATATCCTTCAACCTTTTTCCAAAGCATTTGTACAAATAGATAAGCACCCCGGGCAGGAATGGCAATGCTTCTTTGCACTCTGGCACACTGAGAGTCCTAAATCAATGTTCAAAACAGCAGTAAGTAAAGCTGAATGCATATCACACCCAGTGCTTTTTTTCAGAGGGCACTCAAGGGTACACAGTACTGGCACCTCAATTTTTGTTGTTGTTAAAAAGGATGGCACTTGCCATAACAACTTCATGGTGAGTACCGAGACTTGTTTTACTGTTTAAAAAAACACTGATCACACCCATCCAGTGTTAACTTTGGCATTATTTCATCAGATAAAATGGATTCGAGTTCACAAAAGTCTACGCCATATTAAAATTCATTTAATTTTAAGATGCCACAATACTTTTATATTGGTTCTGCTGCAACAGACCAGTATGACTATTACTCTTTAAAAAGAGTAATCTTATTTAAAAGAGGGTTTTTTGTGGGGGACAAAGTTGTTGAACTTTTTTTTTTTTTTGTATTTTGAGAATTTTTTAAGGAATATCGGCAAAAACAACACTGCCATACGTCCAGATTTTCCTGGACGTTTTCCCCACGAGTTCTGCCTGGACACTGCTACCGACTACAGTATACTGGTTATGTCTCAGAAATTCCGGACGTATGGCAACCCTAATTAAAACACTGCTTTTACAAATACGGCAAAGTTGTTCATTGTGGCATGTGGTGGCTACTTGATAAACTTATGTACGCCAGCTCTCAGTTTGACTTTGGCCTATCATATGCATCTAGTGAACATTTTGCTTAATATTGGATTGTCCACAGCAGTGTCCAAAGGAGGAATGACCTCTGGGAGGAATGCAGAGAGAAGAAACGCCATGGTTCATCAGCAGCAGCACAACTGGGCACCTTCATCTGCCCCAGCTGCCATAAAACATGTCTCTCCTGTATCAGTCACTACAGCCACAGCAGGCACAGTAACTCTCCAATGGTTTGACTTTACCTGCTGCCGCCTCCCAAGACACACTCTTCCATTGTTTCCCAAGACCGACAGATGCAAACAATGTTCCAGGAAACCATTTTTTAATAATCACCCGGCCCCATGGAGTAAAAAGTATAGCAATGTTAACTGTTAAAATTTAGGAGCAATCAAAATCATTTAGAATTTCGAGATTGTGAAGAAGGCCCAAAAAACGTTAAAGGATTACTTTGAAATAAATTTGAACACTACGGTAGAAAAAAGAACGATCTGGGATGCCAGCAAAGCAGTTATGAGAGGGTTTCTGATACAACAAAATACAATTAAGAAGAAACTCTGGAATGGAAAAAAGGAGAAAATCTTGGAGAAAATAAGTGAAGGAGAGAAAAAATTGAGAACTAAACCAAAGTCAAAGGAGGTGCTGAGAGAAATCAAATTCCATCAAGCACAATATTCGAAACTGATAAACCAAGAGATTGAATGGAAAATTAAGCAAATGAAGCAAAGATCGTTTGAATCAGCAAACAAATGTGGAAAGCTGCTAGCATGGCAGCTGAAAAAGAGACAAAAATTAAATACGGTTACAAATCTAGAGATTGAAGGGAGAATTGTACAGAAACCAGAAGAAATTAGGAAGTGCTTCCACAGATACTTTAAAGAACTTTATGTACAGGGGCCACAGAAAGAGTTCGAGATAGACCACTTTTTAAAAACTAATGGACTATTAAAAGTATCTCAGGATAAAAGATCAATCCTGAATTGCAAAATAACTCAACAGGAAATTGAAGGTGCCATTCAGAACATGCAACTAGGCAAATCTCCAGGCCTGGATGGACTTACCTCCAAATATTATAAGACTTTGAAGGATTACTTAACACAACCTTTGATGGAGGTCTGCAACCAGATCATGGAGGGGAAGAGGGCACCGGAAACGTGGAAAGAAGCATTCATCACATTGATACCTAAGCTGGAATCTGAAAAGACTCAACTTAAGAACTACCATCCCATCTCACTCCTAAATGTGGATTACAAAATATTTGCAGACATTTTGGCAAGCAGATTTAAAAAGGTACTTAATGAAGTAATTCATAAAGACCAAGCAGGCTTTCTCCCTGGTAGACATATGTGTGATAACACCAGGAATGTTATTGACATTTTGGAGCTTTTGCAAATTAAGAGGAATACAAGGGCGGTGTTGATTTTCATTGATGCAGAGAAAGCATTTGACAACATTTCTTGGATGTTTATGAAGAAAAATTTGGAAGGGATGGGAGTGGGACGGGGGTTTGAAAATGGAATAGAAGCAATTTACTCAGAGCAAAAAGCTAAACTGATAGTGAACAATGTGGTGACGGAGGAATTTAAAATTGAAAAAGGGACACGACAGGGGTGCCCTCTATCTCCTCTTTTATTTATTTCGGTCCTGGAGGTGTTGCTGAACATGATTAGGGAGGACCGGCAGGTACAAGGAGTAGAGGTCGGAGTGAAACAATACAAACTGAAAGCTTTTGCAGATGACCTAGTTTTAACATTACAGGAGCCAGAATCTAGCACAAAAAGAGTTTTAGAACTTATTTCTGAGTTTGGCCGGGTGGCGGGATTTAAACTGAACAAGCAGAAAACTAAGGTTTTGGCTAAAAATTTGACACCTACAGAAACAGATGGGTACCAGAAAGAAACAGAATTAACTGTGGTTAAAAGAGTGAAATACTTAGGGGTATATTTGTCTTCTAAAAATTTGAATTTATTTAAAGACAATTATGAAAAATGTTGGACGGAAATCAAAAAGGATTTGGAAATTTGGTGAAGATTGAAACTCACCTTGTCGGGCCGAATCGCAGCTATAAAGATGAATGTATTGCCGAAAATGTTATTTTTGTTCCAAACCCTACAGATCGTGGACAGAGTGGAATGTTTTGGAAAATGGCAGAGGGATATATCCAGGTTTGTCTGGCAGGGCAAAAAGCCCTGAATAAAATTTAAAATATTAACTGACTCAAAAGAAAGAGGGGGGTTTGCCCTGCCAGACTTGAGGCTGTATTATGAAGCTGCAGCCTTCTGCTGGCTGAAAGATTGGTTCCTGCTGGAAAACACTGATGTCTTGGATCTGGAAGGGTTTGACAATATCTTTGGTTGGCATGCATACTTGTGGTACAACAAGGTGAAAGCGCACAAATTGTTTAAAAACCATATTGTCAGAAATGCAATTTTTGCCGTCTGGATGAAATACAAAGACCTACTAGAAAGTAAGACCCCGAGGTGGCTATCACCGATGGAGGCCAAGGCTCGAAAAAGACCCAATATGGAGGCCTATTGGCCAAAATATTGGGAAATAATTGAAAGAATTGGAGATAATTGGAAGTTGCAGAGCCAGGAAAAGTTAAAAAGTAAGGTGCGAGATTGGTTACATTATGCTCAAATTCAAGAGGTCTTTAAAATGGACAAAAAAGTTGGTTTCCAGGTGGAAAAATCGAAATTGGAGACGGAACTGTTAGAACCAAAGACTAAGATACTTTCGAGAATGTATAACTTGTTGCTTAAATGGAACACACAGGATGAGATAGTTAAATCTGCCATGATAAAATGGGCACAGGATGTTGGTCACAACATTATGTTTGAAGACTGGGAAAGGTTATGGAACACCGGAATGAAGTTCACGGCATGTAGTGCCTTGAAAGAAAACATTATGAAAATGGTATACCAGTGGTACATGACCCCAGTCAAGTTAGCTAAGATATATCATCTGTCTGATAATAAATGCTGGAAATGTCAAGAGGCAGAAGGGACATTCTTTCACCTCTGGTGGACCTGCCCAAAAGTGAAGGCCTTCTGGGAAATGATTTATAATGAACTAAAAAAGGTATTTAGATATACCTTTCCCAAGAAACCGGAGGCCTTCCTTCTGGGCATGGTGGACCGGAAGGTGTCAAAAAAAGATAGAACCTTGTATATGTATGCAACTACAGCAGCAAGAATTCTCATCGCAAAGCACTGGAAGACACAAGATTTACCCACACTGGAGGAATGGCAGACGCAGTTGATGGACTATATGGAACTGGCTGAAATGACTGGCAGAATCCGAGATCTGGACGAGGAAATAATAGAGGAGGACTGGAAAAAATTTAAAGACTATTTGCAAAAACATTATAAACTGTATGAATGTTAAGAATGTGCACGATTGGGAAATGTTATGCTTTCGCAATTTGATTAAGTAAATGGTAAAGTAAGTGATAACAAAGAAAAAAAAGAGGAGACAAATGTGAAACAAATATATTATGTTTATTTTAAAGGTACTAAAACTGGGTTATAACACTCTGAACTTGGAAACATAATAATTGAAAGTTACAGTAAGTTGCGAAGTAAGGTAACAAATTGCTGACACTGTTATTGCATAGAACGCAAGGCCTGGAAGATGTGAGGAGGTCCAACTGACAGTGATAAATTATGGAAAGAGGATTTGACATATATTTATGTTTTTTTTATTTTCTTATATCTTCATAATCTGTTTCTTGTTTTTTACTCTTGTATTCTTGAACTTGTGAACCTATGGAAAGAAACGCAATAAAAAATATTTATAAAAAAAAAAATCATTTAGAATTTCAAACCGTCTTCTGTCCCTTTGGCCTTTTGTGTTTCATTCATTAGCTTCTGTGTCTGGAGCACTGGCAGTGAGTCCCATTGATTTCAGCGATATTTACATCTGAATAAGAAGAATCAGTGTGAGATTGCTTATATTTTGATGCTGAGTGATAGCCCTCCTTGACACTTGCTTAATTCTCTAATCTCAGAAACTCAAGCCTTTAATAAATATTAATTACAGGGTTCATTTGAACTGAGATTCTAGGGTGTGGAGGAACAAAAAATATTGTTCTCAAGGAAGAGAACAAAAGCAGGGCTTGATTTACCATTTGCGGGACCAGCAAGTCTGCTTCCTGCTGCTTCCTATGGTTATGGATTCACTGGTCCAATATAAACTCTAATGCTTCCCAGGGTCATTATTAATTAAAATAAATTGCACAATACCATAAAATATGCAGAATATATCAAGGATTTGAGTCCTGTTGTATAAATACAGGTACTCAGTGCCGTGAATATCTTGCTATACAGTACTCTGAAAGACACTTATGGTAACTGTAGCAGTGATTCACCAATAAGTTGTGGCCAGAAAATCTCCATTCAGTCCAACGGATCTCATTAATGACACAAAGATGTGTTAAGACAGGAAGTCCCTCAGTTCTTACACCCCAGCTTTGGAACTCCTTTAATTCAGAGATGTGCCAGTTCAGAAAATCAATTTTATATGGTGAAACCAGCAACATAGGAAACTGCCTTACACCAAGTCAGACCATGGTCCATCTAGCTCAGTATTGGTGACACTGACTGACAGCATCTCTCCAGGGTCCAAGCAGCACCTTTCCCAGGCTTGTCTGCAGAGCTACTGCTGTGTGTTTGGTTTTGTGGCACAGTGATCTTGTAAATGCACCCAAGCTTGTTGAGATTTGAGGTCCAGTACATCTCAGAAAACATTCAAAATGTGAGTTGATTCTGGAGCAGCTGAGTCACAGCTTCAAAGCGTTCACCGACTCTCGTGGTGCCTTTATGGTTTCTGACCACGTTGTTAAAAGCGGGCAGATGAATAATCCTTGAACTTCTTCTGACAGCGAGCTAAATGGCTGAGATTGTTTCGCTGTGTTGTTGGGAGTTCATATCACAAGCATCAGGAGGGAGAATGAAGAAGGGAGAAATAAACAGGTGGACCAGGCAGGCTGCCACACGACTTCTGAATCAGCAGCAGGCAGGACATATCAAGTTTGGGGTGCTGTTTCCTCTTATTTCCCTGCACGTTTAACTGCTCACGTGTGAGGTCCACAGATGCTAGCTGTGCGACTCTGAAGGAGGGAGTAATAGAACTTTGAAGCCATATCCATGTGTTCCGCCTGCATCACATGAAGGGAAGCGTGAGGCAATGCTCATTGGCCCCATACTTTAGCAAGGTAATACATGTCTGATCATGAACTTGCTAAAGCCCACTTACTCATATCAGCAGCGATCAGCAAAAGACCTGAGCAGCTTTGCTTTAGGAGCTCTGACCACCTGGGATGATTCTGATGTGTCAAGTTATAGGATTCTGCAGCTGTGGCTGCTTTGGTCGCACTTAGAGAGAGCAGGATGGCCTTGTTATGACTGCTGAGTATCTGGCACATATATTTTCGCTCCCAACTGGGACCAGTGAAGGGGTGAGGAAGCCCCACAGCTGACAGAAGAAAAAACCTGGGAACATGCTCCCCCCCACACACACACATACATCTGCTCTGCCAATGCAAACCCAGGAAAACCTTGGGTTTGGTAGCTCCTCTTTGTCAGTTTCCTATACTCCCTCCATTGCCCTCTCTCCAGGGCTCTCTTAGCCAAAGGGAGCTGAATCTCCTGAACTTTTCGCATCTCAGGGAAACTGAGAACATGCTGACATCACTTTGCACCGCATGCTAAAGCTGTTTCTCTGAACTTTGGCAGAGTCGGCTGAAAACTACCCAAGATGGAGAATGAGAAAACTTAAATTCAATTACCCCATCTGCATCCTTGGGAACCTTTGCTTTGCCGTCATCATTATTCTCCATCAGTACAACAGGAATAATGAGGCTTGCTAATGTAAAGCAAAATGATCGATGAAGTTCTTCCCAGGATTTTCGTTGTGGTGGCTCCTTCCATCGCAACAGTCCTCTCTCCCATCAACTCCAGCACACCTGGTTCTTGCAAAAGCCAGTGTATGTTTCATAGTCTAGTTCAGTGTTTCCCAACCTTGGGCCTCCAGCTGTTTTTGAACTACAATTCCCATCATCCCTGACCACTGGTCTTGCTAGCTAGGGATGATGGGAGTTGTAGTCCAAAAACAGCTGGAGGCCCAAGGTTGGGAAACACTGGTCTAGTTGAAGGACAGCCTGATTCACCCACATCCTTGCAGTAGATAATAGCATACAAAGAGTTGGATTGGGCCAATGACCCATCTAGTCCCGCCTCCTGTTCTCACATTGGCCAACCAGATGTTTGTGGAAAGCCCAAGAGCAGGACCTGACTGCAACAGCCCTCTCCCCATTTCTATTCTTTGTATATTGTTGTTTTACTGCTATGGCCGATGGCTGACGCAAATAAAGATTCATTCATTCATTCTCTCCCCATTTGTGATTCCCTGCAATTGGCATTCAGAGACACACAGATTATGAGCAATGTCACTATCATTATTGTGCTCAGGAAACTTAATTTCTATGTAAAGTTAACCCATGCCATTAAAAACTTTTCATTCATAGTGGTTACTAAAAAAATAATTTATTCATTTTAAGGATGAACTTAGTCCTTCATATTCTAGGTGTTCATTCAATGCAGATCCACTGCATAATCAAGATCAATTACTTCTGGTTATTACCGCCTTATAATTAAAAAAGGGTTGCACAGTTTTACCACTTCAGAAGGGTCACAGAGTGGGAATCTTAATCTCTGTTAGGACTTGAATGGAATCAAGGAAGGATAATTAATTAACCCTAGATTAATCAAAGCAGGCTGCAATATACATATTTTTCTCTGCATCATGCAGTTGGTCCATCTGGATCAGTTCTGCCTACTTTGAATGCAAGAAGGATGTTAAAAATTTCCTGGGGGCCAAATAAGACTGGAACAGTTAATTGCATTAAGGCAGCAAACATCTTGCTTTTGCTATGTAAATAGCAGCGGAGGAGGAGGAGCCTGAACAGCCTTTCGACCATGGAGGTGGGAGGTGGGGGAGGGAAGTTTAACTCTCTGCCTGCCTGCCTACCTGCCCTCCACAGGTCAGAAAAAATTGCTTCTCTGAAGCTTCTTTTTGAATTTCAACAGAAGTATCAGGTGAACCACAAAATGGTGTCTCCTCCCTGCCAGAGAAGAAGGGGTGAGTGAAGACCTACACCAGGAACAAGGGGGAAGAGACCAGCAGTGCCCCCTGTTTGCCAAGAGGCCCCTGTAGAGGAGCTGTATAACCAGCCTCCAAGGAGCACACCACTGCTGTTGCTGCCACCGTAGCAATGGGTGATCCATTCCTTGGAGGCTGGATCTGCTGCTCCTGTGGATCATGCTCCCTGAGGCAGTTCCTTCATCTTGCCTCATGGAGGGCCGGCCCTGCTCAAGATCACTGGAACTGCAGGAAACAGAGGAGTAGAAACATCTCTAAGTGTTGGCCCTGAGACCCTGGAAATGCAAGGGATTAAAATAAGACTTTCTGAATGCAAATCACCTGCTCTACCACGGATATTCTCCCTCCCAGCTCAGAAGTAGAGTTATATTATTGTCTGTTTAGCACCAGAATACTTATTGTCCTTGTCCCAAAACGTGCTGGCGGATATCACAGCAGAAGGGCAATTTAACATACAACAAACAAGCAAGCAGCTCAGCTATGCACTTGCGCCGATATGGAGAAAGCTCTTTGATTTCTTTATTTTTTAATCTATTTAATATTTACTTAGATCCTCCTTTTTCTTGCTCTTACTACCTATGGCAGCATAATTCTTACAAGCCCGCTGAATAAGATTTCCAATTACTCTTTCTTTACTTTAAAGAAAAAGACCCTTCTCTAGAAGTTTCATCTTAATTAAATTTGTTCACAATAGACAGAGGTCACTCCCATGCCGCCTTTAGAAAACATAGCAAGATGTCATAAATTTGTGTTGATTGCCATCTTCTGGAAGAAGAGGGAGAAACCACCTCTCTCACTAAAGTAGATTTAAGTTCACAAACATTTCCAACATCCAGAACATCTGCAGAGAGGATCTAGAAAATAACTAGTGGGTAGCTAGAAGAACTTTGTGCGGCCTGCCTTGACGGTTAATCCAATAACTTGTGAATTCATCAAGGTCATAATCCTAAAAGTACGGTGGAAACAAAAGAAAATGCTAAAAAGAAGAATGAAGACCTTTGGGAGAGCTTATCTGTTTATGAGTTGTAATTGCCTGTAAATGTGAAATAAATTTTGCTAATTAGCCAGCTGAGGAGCAGAGCTATTACAAGAAGCCAGGGGAGGCCTAGAAATTTTGCTCTTGAGGTGAACCCTCCCTCCCTCCACCTTCCATGCATACCTGCCAAGTGCCTTGGAAAAAACCAGGATATTCCCCTTTTTTTGCACGAGATCGTGGTGGCCATTTTGGGTGCCATGCTCTCGTGCCTCACACTTGTCCTGGAAAAAGTGCTTTCTTCAGGGCCACATGTTTTTGGATGCCTGGGTAAAAGTGAGGCGCAGGTCATGTGCTCTGAAATAAAAAACAGCTTGTCTGAAAGGGACCTGATTCTCATCTAGCTAAATGGCTAAGAGGTATGGAAGAAAATGAGAGGGCCCTTACACACACCTGCAACTGGGTGTGGGAGAGTGATCCTTTTGTGAAAATGACTCCATGAAACAACAGAGAGCCATTTCACAGAGAAATGAATGCAAATGGAATATATTATAAAACAAGACCTCACTGTGTTTTTGTCAGGTAGGAGTTAAAACTAAAAGACACTGAGCTCAAGAAAGCAAACCTATGTATACAAATAGAAGTTCTGTCTGGTTTTGTGGTCTTTTTTTAGCTCGGCCATTGACTATTCATAAGGCACACACTTAGCCTACATAACCAATGAAGTGCGCAGCTGCATTGTTTTTTATTCTGTGCCATCTGCAAACCTATTTTGTGTTGGAGAGAGGGGTTTGGAAGAGCGATCCTTACTCTCTTATAGCAGAGTTAAGCACAATGGCAAATGTTACCAAGCACATTCACATCTGCCAACTCTAAACAGATGTTCCCCAGGAAAATACTTAGGCTAGAATAAATCACAGACACCTAGCTTTGCAAATAACCAAGTGTTTTATTCACTGACTTTCCTGAAGTTACAGCAAACAACATGGACGTAGCCAGGATTTATGTTGGAGGTGCAGGCTTTATGTTAGGGGGGGGGGGGGAAGAACCGAGTTATCTGCGGCACAATTGATCAGTTAGATAAGTATTTGTATTTATTTACTTGATGGGGGGCACCTGCCCCCCTGCCCCCTCCTGGCTAGGTAAAGCTAAAAGGTAAAGGACCCCTGGAAACTTAAGTCCAGTCAAAGGCAACTATGGGTTGTGGCATTCATCTTGCTTCAGGCCGAGGGAGCTGGCGTTTGTCCACATCTGCGTTTGGTGGTGCTGTGGTCTAAACCACTGAGCTTCTTGGGCTTGCTGATTGGAAGGTTGGCAGTTCGAACCCCGCGATGGGGTGAGCTCCCATTGCTCTGTCCCAGCTTCTGCCAACCTCCTAGCTATGCCCATGGCAAACAAGTTCCATCTGATGGCTATAAAAATGAAGAGGAAAGGGCTTCCAAGTGACATAAAAAGAAAATAACTTGATTTCCTTACAAAAAGGTTCATGCAATATTTGAGTTAGCAATGATTCAGGCTGTAGAATCTCCTTTTAGAGAGGTTCAGTACACTTTCAGGGAGCTCCACCCACCACAGGGAACCTGAGCTCAGGTTAACCCTTTCATGCACACAAGTATCAGTCAGTAAGTAAGTGTATATTACAACATTCTGGTCATTCTTTCAAAGTTTGATATACAGTTGTACCTCGGGTTAAGAACTTAATTCGTTCTGGAGGTCCGTTCCTAACCTGAAACTGTTCTTAACCTGAGGTATCACTTTAGCTAATGGGGCCTCCCGCTGCCACTGCAGTGCGATTTTTGTTCTCATCCTGAAGCAAAGTTCTTAACCCGAGGTACTATTTCTGGGTTAGCGGAGTCTGTAACCTGAAGCGTCTGTAACCTGAGGTACCAATGTAATATGGGAAAGAGCTGTTGGGGAGGAATTATATGGGGGGTGTCTATAGGACGCGTACTTTGTGTTAGTGCTGGCTCTGTTCCCATGGTAACTTAAGTATGCTCTTCCTTAGGTTCTGATTCAGTAGGCAACAGAATGGGGTACAGTGGAAAAAGGCATGAGCATTTGGCTGTCACAAAACATATAACTCAGATGTCAAAGGTGAAGATGTGTGTCTTCAGAATATGATGGAAACCAACATATTGAAAGAAGAAGAAGAAGAAGAGTTTGGATTTGATATCCCTCTTTATCACTACCCGAAGGAGTCTCAAAGCGGCTAACATTCTCCTTTCCCTTCCTCCCCCACAACAAACACTCTGTGAGGTGAGTGGGGCTGAGAGACTTCAGAGAAGTGTGACTAGCCCAAGGTCACCCAGCAGCTGCATGTGGAGGAGCGGAGACGCGAACCCGGCTCCCCAGAGTACGAGTCTATCGCTCCTAACCACTACACCACACTGGCTCCCAAAAGTCATTTGCATTGCAGGGGGTTGGACTAGATGACCCTTGGGACCACTTCCAACTTTACAGTTCTATGATTCTACAATCCTAAGTTGTTTGATACTTCTCCACCTGGCAAGTCACTACTTCTTTAATATTGGTTTTCCCCCAACAGTTTTCAGTGCATAGTGAACTTGCCGTCTTACCACACTGAGGTGCTTTCAGAAAGCTAGTATAGTATATAAAAAGGCCAGGAGGGGAAAACATAATAATCATGATTTCTCTTTTCACTTCAGATATGTGTGTTCTGTGCCTTCTTAAATTCTACTGAACAAAAAAGTATTTGCCAGAGACTGGGCACCATATACCACTACTAGAAATTCCAGAGCAGAGCTTGAATTTTCAAGAAATGCTCACAAGATGGCAGCACATCACTTTCGATTCAGTGGCAATCAGTCCTGGTAAAATCATTACCATGTTGCCAGGAGGGTAATGCTATTTTAGGACAGATTTATAGGATCTATTGGTTTGCACCCTAGAAAGAGAGAATGCACAAATGTTTTAAGTTGCCTTACGGTGGTGAGATCTATGCGAAATGAAGTCTTGCGAAAAGCAACACACACAAATTGCAGCCTCCATATTTTTAAGGTACAAATTGATAGGATTGCAGCAACACCCATACAGGGCTTTTCCTCCCTCCAGACCTACTCATGACACAAACTCTAGGCTGCCCTGTGGCATGGCAACAACAGCGACTGGGGGGGGGGGTCAAACACAGCAGAAACAAGCAGGATATAACAGGGAGAGAGGGAGAGAGAGCTCAGCAGGAACAGTGGCAGATGCTGAATCACAATACAGTGGTACCTCGGGTTAAGAACTTAATTCGTTCTGGAGGTCCGTTCTTAACCTGAAACTGTTCTTAACCCGAGGTCCCACTTTAGCTAATGGGGCCTCCCGCTGCTGCCGCGCCGCTGGAGCACAATTTCTGTTCTCATCCTGAAGCAAAGTAATTAACCCGAGGTACTATTTCTGGGATAGCGGGATAGCGGAGTCTGTAACCTGAAGCGTCTGTAACCCGAGGTACCACTGTACATTCCTAAGGCAAATGCTTGTCAAGACATCCCTTCTTCTTGATAGGCCATAACTTCAAAACAAAACAAAACACCTTACAACCAAGGTACGGAACTGGATCCAGCCAGCAGGCCAGTTTTGTATCTCCCCTACTCTCATCCAAACAGGGACAAATCTGGCAGGTGAGTGGGGCTGCCTGCCTGTCAATCACCTAGTGCCACAATGAAGTCAGTGGCATGGCACTGGGTGACTGGGACTTCCAAGCACAATACAGGACTCACTGTGAGCAGCTTACAAAGTCAGGTGGTTGGCAGGGGGGCATGGCTTGGGCCAAATGGGGTGGGGGGGATAATTAGGCCTGTGAGCCAGAGGTTCCTCACTCCCTGACTAAGAGGTAAAGCACACGCTTTTCATGCAGAAAGTCTTGGGCTAAATCTCCAGCATCTACAGGTAGAGTTGTAAAAGGATACCTTTGTTGGAAACCCTAGAGAGCCTCTGCAAGTCAGTGCTGTAGACACTACTCAGCCAGTCAGGCCAATTGCCCCTTCCTATGCTATCAGAAGGTCGGTGGTTTGAATCCCCGTGACGGGGTGAGCTCCCGTTGCTCAGTCCCTGCTCCTGCCAACCTAGCAGTTCGAAAGCACGTCAAAGTGCAAGTAGATAAATAGGTACCACTCCGGCGGGAAGGTAAACGGCATTTCCGTGCGCTGCTCTGGTTCGCCAGAAGTGGCTTAGTCATGCTGGCCACATGACCTGGAAGCTGTACGCCAGCTCTCTCGGCCAATAAAGCGAGATGAGCGCCGCAACCCCAGAGTCATCCGCAACTGAACCTTATGGTCAGGGGTCCCTTTACCTTTTATGCTATCCCTGGGTTACTGGTTCCTCCTGTCCTTCCAGACTCCTCACCACACCTCCACCATCTGTGTGTCTCCACTTCGTACTCTTTCTTTTAGGAGCATTATGTCATCTTGCCCCCTTCCTAGAGTAGCTGCTCTCTCTTTTATTTATAGTCCTCTTTGTAGCCTCCCTTGGTTCTCTGTCCCATTGATGCTGCCTCCCACCCTGCTGCTATTCACTACCATTCCTGCCTCTCTCTTGCCCCCATCACATTTCTCTCTCCCGATTAGAGCTGCCTGGACTGAGTGACCGCTGGCGCTTTCTTGTGTGAAACCCACAAAAAAACTCCAAGCTGGGCCTGTCTGCAGTCCAGGAACCTTTCATTTGAACACTGGTTTAATGGCAGCTGTCCTCATGTATCTGCCTGCCTGCCTGCCTCTTTTTATATGTAAACACGCACACACTCATATACATATTTAAAAGGAATAGATTAAATTTTCTGTTAACAACAATCAGGGCACAGCAACACGAGCCTTTATAGATGTTTAGATTCCCAGCGTGGCCTCTAAATCGATGGCTAAACTGGTTAAAAAAAAGAGGAAAAACTGCGAAGTCAGCATGCTGGAAATCAATCAGGAAGAATTATAGCAAGGGCTGGATTAAAAATGTGCCGGGATGACAGGGAATTAAATATTAATTTGCGTTGCACAGTTAAGGCCAATCAGTCTTTGGCACGATGCTGCAGCGAGAACAAAGGTCATGCGAGGAGGGCAGCCTGCCAGCACAATCAATCTTTCCTTCTCCCCCCCTGTTCCCACATAAGCAGAGGGTTTTTTTAAAAGGATGCTGTTCTAAGTTCTCAAGCGCCTAGACAAGTGCCTAGCGAAAAGAGAGTGATTAACCCTGTCCCTGAACAAGCCACCTCTCCTACTGAAGTGGTTCAGATACTCAGCTTGCCTTTTAAATATCACAACTTAACTTTTTGTCATTAGAAGGTTATATATTATTTTGAGTCCCTGGCATGATGCTCATCTGCACTGCAGAGCCCTCAGACATATGCCTTGGCCTTCTGACCATCCCATTTATTTTTTAAAAAAAAACCAACACAACTTTTTTAAAGAAAAAAATGATTCTATTTATTTATTTGCAGGGAGACTGCTTGCATATTTTGGTTCTGCGTCTTATTTGTTTTGGGGGGTGTCTCAGTGTTTTGTCTATTGTTTGGGGGAAGGTTTGTTTTTATCACTAGCTTTTCCTCTGTGAAATTAGTGTGTTGTGGTGTGCACAACAGTGTTTTATATGTCCAAGTGTGCTCCCAGGCCAGAAAAGGTCGGGGACCCCTATTGTAGCATGTTGACTGAAAGGAATCGTGCCCCTTCCCCTCCCCTCACTACAAGAGCGGTTAGGAGGAATGCCCTGGAGGTTGCCTGGGGCAACCCAGTCATATGGAAGGCTTATTATTATTATTATTATTATTATTATTATTATTATTACCTCTTCTCCACCTGCCCCAGCAGCTGTTGCCTGAGGTGGCAACTTCACCCTGCCTTACTGTAGAGTTGGCTCCAAGGAAAGAAACCCAAAACCAAGACAGCAGCAAAATGTACAAACTCCTGTCCTTTTCGGTGGTGTATGAAGATCCCTAGATGTACAAAATGGTGGGCAATCTATACTGTGCTTTACTCAGCTAGAAGTATAACCAGTACCTGCAAGTAAAGAATGGATAAAAGTGCCTGGAATCCATTTCCAAGTTGCAGTTAACAGATTCAGTGGTTGGTGAGTCCGTCTTATTTTGTAAATACAGAAATAGAAACACAGGAAGCTGCTTTATACAATATGATAGTAGCTTAGTACTGTCTACTGTTAGCAGTTCTCGAGTTTCAAATGCCAGCCTTTTCCCACCCTACCTGCAGATGCCAGGGGTTGAACCTACGATGTTGTAAATCTCTATCACTAAGCTATGGTCCTTCCCCTCCCCCTTAGCAATCTGCTAAAGAAATATTTTGAAGACATAACATAATGAAGATCACATGTTTTGGGATGGGGGGTGATGGGAAGGTGAGGTCCCTGCAGGATTTCATGGTGCGAACTAAAAGCATCAGCCAGGGCGGGGGGTGGGAAATTGATCCCATAGCACTGATATTGTAGAATAATTCATGGCATGACAAACTTTAGTACCATAAAATGGCATGGAATAAAAAATGGTCATCTTTGAAAATGTGCACACCAACACGCACAAGTATGGGTGGAAGTCTCTCGTTGCTTTTCGCTTTGGTATCATCTGTGTTTGCACTTAAGCAATTTTGTGCTATCGGTTTGCTTGTTTTTAATCTTCAGTTCTTGTCATTTAAATGCGGAACAAATACCATCTGTGAAACTGACATTGTCCAGGTATTTGTTTTGTTGCCAAGGAGCTTGGGTAAATCACCCAAACCAAATTACAGAAAGGAGAACTGCAGATATTACCCAAACAATTGGTTAATTCCCTTTTTCATTCTTTCACCCTAGCAGGGGTGCCAGCTTGAATAAAATATCGCTGTGGGGGAGGAAAGCCCTGCCCTGAATATTCAGTCATAAGATGCGGCACATGCGCACCATTTGAATGACAACGTCCATCAGCTTTGGGGGGCTTGGCCTCCATAAATACTTTATTGGGCAGGGGAGGGGGGTGAAGGAACCTCAGCCCCTAGGAGTTGGCTCCTATGCATGGGGAATCTGTGGCCTTCCAGAAGTTGCTGGACTGCAACTCCCATCATTCCCTGGCCATTCGCTTTGCTGGCCGGGGCTGATGGAAGTTGGAGTCCAGCTACATTTGGAGGAGAAGAAGAGTTTGGATTTGATATCCTGCTTTATCACTACCCGAAGGATTCTCAAAGCGGCTAACATTCTCCTTTCCCTTCCTCCCCCACAACAAACACTCTGTGAGGTGAGTGGGGCTGAGAGACTTCAGAGAAGTGTGACTAGCCCAAGGTCACCCAGCAGCTGCATGTGGAGGAGCTGCGAAGTGAACTCAGTTCACCAGATTACTAGTCTACCTCTCTTAACCACTACACCACACTGGCTCTCATTTAGAAGGTTCCTTATCCCTGCCCTCCATGAAATATGGATGTACAAGTCATTCAGAGCCACAATGAATGCACGAGTGGCTGTTACTCCTCTAAAGGAGCATAAAAGTAGCCTGCTGGATCAGGCCAATGGCCCATCCAGCTTAGCATCCTGCCCAACCAGATGCCTGTGGGAAACCAGGGAGCAGAGCACAAAGGCCCTTTCCCCTCCTGTGGTTTCCAGCAACTTGTATTTAGAAGCCTCACTGACTCCAACTGTGGAGGGAGAGCAAATCCAACACGGCTAGTAGCCATCAATAGCCCTCTCCTCCATGAATTTGCCTACCCCTCTTTTAAAGCCATCCAAAAAAGCAAATATATTCTGACGGGGGGGGGGGGGGAATTGTGCTGATTTGTCCTGCTGTCCCTCTGCTGTCCTTTTCTCCACAGAACATTCTCTTCCAGCAAAAAGGTTCCGCAATTACTTCAAATTCCAAAGTATATGTATAAAAAATTCCCAGCTAGTTCAAGAACCTGAATGGCCACACAAAACTTGAAACAGATTTTCAGAAAAGCATATTACTATTACTATTCAAAACAGAAACTAGCAGATCAAAGCGGAGCACTTTGTAAGAAAGCTAGTGTTCCAATGAGTGACATTCATAAAAGCACAAGCAGAATGCAGTTCAGCATTCTTCTTTGTTTACTGCAATGAGAATACCTTTGCTTTGGAAAATTAAGCTGAACAGTATGCATGAAAGAAATGCATGAAACCCACTTGAGCTTGAGGCCTGTATCAGCAGTGCATCCAGAAGCCTTTCTGCCTTCAAGTACTTAGAGGGAGACAATGTAAAAATGTAATCTATTTAGCCCAAAAGAGGGTCAGCCACTTTTCATAGTCCAGATACACTGCAGAAAACCATTTAGAAACTCTCATAAAAAAGCATAAGGGGGAAGCAAAAAGGCAAGAATGCTACAGAGGCAGTCTAAGAAAGGCTCTTGTTCATTTAAAGCATGAAAAGCTGATTAGAAAGATCACCATTATGATGCCAGAAAAGCAAGGAGAGCAGACAAATTTCAACTATTGCAGTGTAATCCTATATAATTCAGAAGTAATTCCTATTGCATCCAATGGGTTCTGCTCCATATGATTGAAAGGTAAGGCCTCACAGAACTGAGTGAGACATGCTTCTGAATAAACATGTACAGTGGTACCTCGGGTTACATACGCTTCAGGTTACATTCGCTTCAGGCTACAGACTCCAGTAACCCAGAAATAGTACCTTTGAACTTTGCTTCAGGATGAGAACAGAAATCGTGCTCCAGCGGCGCAGCAGCAGCAGGAGGCCCCATTAGCTAAAGTGGTGCTTCAGGTTAAGAACAGTTTCAGGTTAGAACGGACCTCCAGAACGAATTAAGTACTTAACCCGAGGTACCACTGTATAGGCTTGCAGTCTTTGCCACTAATCTGACTTCCTGTTCTCTCCTGACGCGTCCCACTTAGACACTGAAGCAATCCTCTATTATACAAATACTTCACATTCTCCTGACCCCAGAGTAGCAGAATCTGACTCTACCACACCCATATGAGTTTAATTACATCTCCTGTACTTTAATTCAGATTATCTCCCTATTGAGATACACAATGTTCCCCTGCCTATTCAAATACATTGATATTCGCAGTACGTTACTGTTGTTCTGGGGTGTTTTATGTTGTACATTGCCCTGAAATCCAATAGCATGGTGTGTGAAACATAAATGGTTTAATAAATCAATTAAGCAAGCTCTGCAGCCAAATTTTAATTGTTGGAATGTGAATCAGTGCACTTGAAGTAGAATACTTCTCTGCCATTCCATAACATTTGATGCAGTTGTCATCAGTGCTGGCTGGTGCCCGCCAGATATTTTGGACTACAATTTCCATCAGCCTCAAAGCAGCACAGTGTGATGAGATATGTAGTCACAAACATTACTGATCAACTGCATTTATCTACTGTCTGTTTGCTAAGGCACCCAAGGCAGTTTGCAACTTCAAAATACAGTGGTACCTCTGGTTAGGTGCTTAATTCGTTCCGAAGGTCCGTTCTTAACCTGAAACTGTTCTTAACCTGAAGCACCACTTTAGCTAATGGGGCCTCCTGCTGCCTCCGCACCGCCGGAGCACAATTTTTGTTCTCATCCTGAAGCAAAGTTCTTAACCTGAGGTACTATTTCTGGGTTAGCGGAGTCTGTAACCTGAAGCGTCTGTAACCTGAAGCGTATGTAACCCGAGGTACCACTGTACTGAAACAAATAAATGATATAAAATGTGAAGTTCACCCTGTAGGGAGAGGAGGCTGTAGAACAGGAGCAGGCAATGAAGTTTACCTTTACTTCATTTTTCATCCCCACAGGACTATTGGTGGGGGAAGTGACAGAGTGGAGCACAGCCTGCTGTTGTCTTTGCCTCAGTGCCGGATTTACGTATAAGCTAAACAAGCTATAGCTTAGGGCCCCACTCCCTTGGGGCCCCCAAAAACGTAAAGGAAAAAAACCCTGGATGTACATTTCCAAAATATAAGATAAAAAGCAAATAAAATGAAACCTACATACAGCAACAGTGTTTTGTTTTGTTTTGTTTTGTTTTGTTTTGTTGTTTTGTTTTGTGTAGGCTCCTTAATAGCTTAATATTTATTTCACTATTAATATACTTATTCTTAATTGTATTTCAGTTCAACAATTACTTTGATAAAATACATATTTTGTTCTGTGCAAATGGCTTTAGATACCTATTAGGTACATATATTACCATATAGCATATATTCAACACAAAAAACAGCGACAATTTGTTGTTGACAAAGGACAGCTGGACATATGAAGGGCCCCATTACCTTCAGTAGCTTAGGGCCTCATCAAACCTGAACCTGGCCCTACTTTGCCTGCCTGCCTCACGCTCTGAAAACCTCAGGAGGGGACCAGTTTGGTGAAAGAATTCAATGTAGCGCTAAGTGGGGTATGCATGTGTGGAACAAGGTCCGCTTAGGCACTTTTCCACACCTGCAGGACCCCTAAACCTGTTCTGGGGGTTTCCCCAACCTCTAGAGCAGATTTAGGAGTAGCAAGTGGGTGTTCGGGGGTGGGGGGGGAGTTTGTTGCACAGGTGAACTTTGTTCCATGCATGCAACACTTTAGATGAATCCCATCTTTTGCCTCTATGTACCCCTTTGGTCTTTCAGTCCCAAGTCTCTTCCTCTGCATGATGGCACAACACGAAAGCTCCTGCACTGCTTGCTTAAACTTGTAGGATGCAAGTCTTTCATGTAAGCACCCCAATATATAACATATAGACATTTGCAATTTATATAATAATACTGCTTCATGTGGTAAATAAAATATAGTAAAAACAAAAAAAATTCCTTCCAGTAGCACCTTAAAGACCAACTAAGTTAGTTCTTGGTATGAGCTTTCGTGTGCATGCACACTTCTTCAGATACACTGAAACAGAAGTTGCCAGATCCTTCTATATAGTGAGAAGGTGGGGAGGGGTATTACTCAGAAGGGTGGTGGGAATGGGTGATTGGCAGATAGCTGTGATGAGCCTGTTGACAACTCTTAACGACTGCAATAGGATCTGGCAACTTCTGTTTCAGTGTATCTGAAGAAGTGTGCATGCACACGAAAGCTCATACCAAGAACTAACTTAGTTGGTCTTTAAGGTGCTACTGGAAGGAATTTTTTTTGTTTTGACTATGGCAGACCAACATGGCTACCTATCTGTAACTAAAATATAGTAAGTTGATATATTATGATACGGACTATTGAATGGGCACATTCTGGTTGGTGAAGTTTTTTGTGGGTTATTGTGAGCCTAGCAATCCCTGGAGGGCCACAGGTTCTCTATCCCTGAGTGATAGCAATGATTTGCTTAGAAGAGCCCAAATTAGGTTAAGCAGGACCTTTGGCTACATCTAGACACATATCCAATATCAGTATTCATAACTGGGAAGGCAGTCCAGGTCTTGGTCCAGAAGCTCTGAGGAATAAAGCTATAAATCAGTAATAATGGTGCTGATAGCATGAAAGAAGGAACTTTAAATAATCAAACCTGGAAATGTGGAAGGTACTCATCTCAGTATTTTTGTTCCTTTTATCGTTTTTAAACAAGCTCTCAACGGTAATGCCACAAACTCAAAACTGGGATATTTAGTATCTTCTGGACTTTCCTCAGATTTTATGTTGGTGATTGCTTACAAACCTTTATGGGAGACTAGCTTCCTTTTTCTCCTGCCAACCTAGCAGTTCAAAAGCACGTCAAAAGTGCAAGTAGATAAACAGGTACCGCTCCGGTGGGAAGGTAAACGGCATTTCTGTGCACTGCTCTGGTTCGCCAGAAGCGGCTTAGTCATGCTGGCCACATGACCCGGAAGCTGTACGCCGGCTCCCTCGGCCAATAAAGCGAGATGAGCACCGCAACCCCAGAGTCGGCCACAACTGGACCTAATTGTCAGGGGTCTCTTTACCTTTTACTAATTTTCTGGGGACAATACTGGAAACTATGGTGGCTTAGCTGCCCCTATGCTCTCTTTGCAAAGTGCCAGCCAGCCTGAGCACTGGCAGAGGTTGGTTCTGAGGCCTTTGGCTGCTGCCAGAGACTACTTAGTGTGTGCAGCTGACAGAGAATGGATTGGATGCATCTATCCAGTTTATATATTTAACATTTCTAATGGTGCAATGATGCCCAGAATGAAATTCAACAGTGCTGTCCTGAAGCATATTCGAGAGACCCCCGCAAGAATTCTGGGAGGAGCATTCTATGATGAGAGTTGTGAGTTATTTCCCTTCCAGAGCTACAATTCCCAGAGTTCCCTGTGAAAAGGGATTGTTAAATCACTCTGGAAATCATAGCACTGTGAGGGAAATAACTCTCACAACTCTCGGCACCCATAACAAACTACAGCTCCCAGAATTCTTTGGGAGAAGCCGTAACTGTTTAAAGTGGTATCCTAGTGCTTTAAATGTGTGGTGTAAATGGGACCCTCATGTCAGCCCAAGGACTGTGATCCCAAATAGCTATGCAGAGGAGGACCCAAGGAGGGGAAGGTGGCAAGTTTAGCACAGATGCGAAACCTCAGACAAATGCAATTCTCTGGGCTTATCTGGCCTCCAGGACTCCAGACCCTCCAAGTGTCCCTATTTTCCAGGGACATCCCTGATTTAGAGAAGCCGCCTCAGTTTCTGATCCCGGAATGTCCCACTTTTCCTTAGGATGTCCATATTTTCCTTGAAGAAATGTTGGAAGTTATGGAGATTTCCAACCCTCAAGCAGTACGAAGGCAATCCTGTATAGGGGAGTTTTTAAAATGTTTACTTTTTGTCTTTATATATGTTGGAAGCTGCCCAGAGCGGCTGGGGCAACCAAGTAAGATGTGTAGGGTGTAAATAGTAAAATTATCATCATGGAATGAAATGTCTCTATTTTCATCAGAGAAATGTTGGAGGATATGGGACTCTTCTCTAGTCCATGCCCTCTTCTAGGTCACACTGCTCTCTGGCCTTACTGTTCACTCTCCTCAGTCCTCATATCCTTTTGTTGGGCTGGAACTTTGCTAATACTTACCGGTACTTTGCCTACATGAAGAGGGGTGTGTTGAAACCTCTGAACTGTGCATGGCTTGAATGTATCTTCCTATCCAAAGGAAAGAGTCATGTCTGTTGCTCCACCCCATAAAGCTTTTTTATTTAGAAGTGCAAGTTTAAAGTGTGTGTATATATATATGTGTGTGTGTGTGTGTGTGTGTGTGTATAAATATATATATATAAATATAAATATATATATATATATATATATATATATATATATATAACCAATGCTAAAATATCTGAAAGGTTCTTGTTGAAGGTAACTGGTCACAAAGAAGCAGAGGAAGTGCATAGACATGTTCACTACATTATTATGTTCAATTATTATGTTCAATACATTAAACAAAAGGATATTGTGTGATCTATCTGGCTAGTGATGGGCAAGCTTTCCTCACCTTCCCTCAGTTTCCTTCCCGCTTTAAAATGGGCTTGTAAAGCTTCCCCCAAAATGTGTGGGTTATGGGCTCCCCCTTCTGCAAGTGCCCCCCTTCTCAAGCACAAGACTTGAGGTTTCGACTGTTGCAAAAATGCTGTGGTTAGATTGTTGATGTGGTCAGATAACGCTGGTGCTCATAAGCTTGCACTGGCTGCCCATATGCTACTGGGACCAGGTTCAAGGTTCTCATATTAATTTATAAGGCCCTTAACAACTTGGGTCCAGGATACCTGTGGGACTGCCTGATCCCTTATATCCCTGCTTAAACACCAAGGACTTTGAGAGAGTTAATGATCACCCATGGCGCCTATCCATGTTGCTTTGTGTCGAGCATCAAGGGTCCAATTTTGTGGAACTCTCTTCCAGTTGAAAAATATGCCTGATGACAAAGGGAAGTCCATCAACATCTGGAAGATAATAAGAGTCCTCATTCCTGCTATAGCTTATTGGTGTCCAACACGGTCAATTCTGTGATATAGGCTTCAAGTTTCATTCTTCACGCTCTAATTGTTTTACCCACTTTTGGTTTTATTACATGTAATTGATTCAATTGTTTATAAAGATCTAAAATTGTGGGCTGTTAAATCATTACTGGAAAAACGTTTGAGAAAAGGTAAACTGTTTATTCAACAGGATGAGTCCACACCCAACCAGTGGTTTGATCTACATGGCATCATCAGCATACATAACATAGGATCCAATCAGACACTCTAACTGAATGGCATTTTATCATACATTACAGAGACAATATCCATAAGAGGGGCGACAATCATTATACAGGGCAGCCAACCAGCAGTTTCCTAAGGTTTTCTGGCAAGAACAAAAAGCAGCCACTCAGAAGCAAATTGGATTCAGAAGGCCTATTGCCATACTGTGAAAACTGCAGCACTGCTAGGAAATTATATAGTCCAGGATTTACAAACAGAAAAAAAACCTATCAGGTACTGTATTGTTTAGTCAAAGAGGGAGGAAAAGTGCATGGTCTTTATATCATTAAAAGGTCTTAAACATTTACATTGTTTGCTTATGACAGTTTCTGTACAGCAATAATATAAGGGTGGGTGCAATTGCTTTTAAGTCAGCACCGTTAACACACATCACTTGGTTGAACAAAAGGAATACTGCCACCAAGTTACAAGGGGGTGAAGAAGAGAAGAGGCTACAACATCTACAGTCAGCCATCTCTGGGTGCAAGCTAAAGTAGCTGTGATTGAAGAAGAGCATTCTGATTTTATGGGGAGGATCAGAGGTCAATTCTATGATATTTTACTTGCTTTGCATTGGAAAAACCCTCCCCCCCCCTCCATTTTAGAGTGCAGTATCCATCAGTACTGTGGCATTGAGACACTCTCCCATTATTTGCCCAGAGGCCAATAAAGAAAAAGGAACGGTTTTCATTGTTAGGAACATTTTGAAGTTGAGAATTTTTAATTGTTTTATTTAAAGGCTGCATCTGGTATTTTCTTCAGCCAATTTAACCAACACTACAATCCCCCCCCCCCTTCATTTTGGCACCACACGCCAAATTATATATGCCCTGATATTGGTCTCAGATCAACTCAACACAGATGCTCCCATTACTGATTTAGGAATCGCATCAGCACGGACAAGACATAATTAGCATAGTGAGCAAGAGACAAACTTGCTTCATTCTCCTGCCCCCCCCAAATGATTTACAATATCCAGCTCATGCACTTCACATTCACTACTTTAACGCATTTTCAATTGTCCCTTGAAATTATTGTGTTGAGTCAAGCCAGATCCAGTTGTGTCTGAGGACACAGACAAATCTACCAGGAATTTCTCTTGTGCGAGACCGCACAGGAAATGGCACTTTGCAAAACGAAACAGTTGCCAGTAGATTATTGTGCCCCAAACCTACACAACTGAACTTTGTAGACACGTGCAAACTCTACCCAAGATTTGATGATTCGACAACATATTTTGCCAATGTTGTGATTTTTGTACTACACACAAATGCAGAAGGTCTTCTACAATTCCTAGTGGTTGCCTGCAATTTGACAAACACTGCGGTTTGTATGTGAGTATGTGGGTAGCTCTTTAAAAATGCAAATACATTTCTTGTTCATACAACAGAAAGAGGAGGGGAAAACTTTAAAGCAATGCACCCACAGTATAACATTAACTGTACAAGAGATATCTTGATATGTCTAGTTCCCAAGCACATTTAATCCAAGCATTTGTTCCGGTGCTCAAAAGGCACTTAAAGATTTTTTTAAAAAAACACAACCCCACCTACAGATGAAGATGCAAAAAAATAATTTATTTTTAAAAAGACACTGGAAGTGTATCAAAGTAAACCCTCAAATAAAGTCATGGTTTTGTTCTCAAGTCACTTTCAAAAGTATGCTTTTTAAAAAAACGCTGCTAAAGTAACTGTGCCCCGTGAGCTAAAGTGGGGAAAACATAACTGGCAATGGAGATAAAATAGTTTGACAAATGATTTTTCCTCCACCCCCATCCCAATGCCTAAGACTTCACTTACTTGCTCTTTACTACAGCAAACTTAACATCTGCTGTCATAATGACCTTTGGGTTACTCTAAAGTTGGAAAGGCAAGGAAGGGGGGATGGGAGAGATAAAAATAATTTGATGAATGGAAAAAAACACACTCCTATATTAACTAATTGTGGCAATTACAAATGCCTACAACATTAGCAGACATGTAGGTAAACACATTTTCTCTTTGTAATATTATATTAAGGAACAATAATAGAATAAACTACATACATTATTTTCCCTTCACACTATACATGGGAAGGTCAGGACTGTTTTAGGGATGGGGAGGTTGTTTTCATTTTTTACTGATGCATTTTTGTTACACTGAATTATCTACTAAGTGCAAAGATTGGGTATCACTGGGTCTCAACTAAAATTTAGCCTTAAAAAAAAGGTTACATTGTAGCAGTTACTTTTCATCATTTAAGCAGGTACACCATTATATAAACAGACTAAAACAGGCAAGGGGCAGTTAAGAGAAGAGGGAACATGGATGAAGCATGCTTGCACATGAGGTATTTAAAGAAAGGAGAATCACACAATGATTGTGTGTGTTTACTTCAGAGGGTAATAGATATCCCACCCAATACTTGGCTATTCTATGCATTTTATGTACACAGACGGGATTGGGGATGTATTTGTGCAAATAAAGAAGGATAAAATGGTAAGTTACTAAAGGAACAATCCTAAACTCATGGGAAGGTTGCCTGGCAGGCAACTGGGTACTCCCTCTCTGTTTTCAGTGGGGGAGACCAATAGCTGGAGGCTTCCTGCAGGCCATTGCTAATATAGTCCTCAGTGTCCCCAAGGGCAGTGAGGGCAAAATGGGAGAATTCCAGGCATATATTGATGCAAATAATCTCCTCCCTCCCCCCTCCAGGCATGTCCTGGACACCTTCTCATTGAAACCAATGGCGAGGGTGGGGAAGCAAAGAGCTGCTGCCTCCGCCACCCCAGCCAAGCCTAGATCCAAACTGGAACAAGCCTTGCAGGGCTTAGGAAGTGATGGTTCCTCCATCGCGAACTCCCTGCCACTGCCAAGCCTCCATAGGATTACCTGACAGTTCTGGTCCTGCTTTAAATATGGTACACCATCCTGAAAGATGGTAGATGCCATTAAAACCAACCTCTAGGGAGTAACGGGAAACGAGTCCAGCTTCTTTTTAAATGATGGCCACTGCAAAATTAAAGCCAAAAGATGCCAAGAAAGGAAAGGAAAGTGCAGAGTTAACCAAGTGCACAGTCTGAAAGAGGTTTATCAAGAAGCACAATGGTGTTTAAATTAAAAGTGAAAAAGTCCAGCCAGAGATGTCCACAAAAAGGAGACAAAATAAAAAAATTGCAGCAAGAAGAGTCTTGAGTTCAGTAAATAGGGAAAAGTTTTAGCTATCATGCAACCCCGAGCTCTCGCTGCATAATTATTATTTTTTGCCTAGGTTAAATTTTAGAAAGAAACGTAACTTTGTTTTCATAAACTCCAAACGGCTGTATATTGTTATATAGTACAGTACAGAAAGTGCAAATTGTCACCTCATCAGATCAGTTATATATCTGACGTGGTCAAATATGGCTCATGCTATTCATGCAAGGGGACACAGTTTGAGTCAAGACCCTCTTGTGCTGCTGAGTCATTTTAAAGGGAATGTGGTTTTACCAAAATCTTCCTTGCCTGTTTTAATCCAGATTTTCTCCAAAGGAATCATTAGGATGGGGGAATAAAATATTTCAAACACTATATAAGTTAGCCTATTTATTTATTGTTATCAACCACAGGTTACTTCAGAGTCCTCTTCTGTTTTGAAAACTTCAAGACAGCAGGAGTTGAGTTTCTTTTGTACACACATAACATTGTGCTACAACATGAAGTACGTACAGAAAATCCTAGGTTTTCCCTTCACGCAAAGGGAAGGTGTACTACTTTTAATTTCTTTGAGTCCACAGGTGGTATACTCCTTCCAACCAGGAAATGACCACAAGCTTCCATGTTTCAATGAACCAGTCTTTAAGAGATGAACTTGCAGACAAAAATCCATCCATCTACCTAGCAGGGTAAACATCACCATCAGATGCACTTCTGTATTTGCAGGACAACAGCTGAGCCAAACCCCCAGGGTGTTTCCTTTTGCTTGCTGCAACTCTAACGCCAAGCCAAGCCAGTGTGAATATTCAATTCAAGGACTGACCAATCTTCTATTGCTTAATGCACGGTTGCTGTGTAATCCACACACGCACACTCACTCACTCACACAAAATCGCTCTCCAGCAGAAGTCTAGGGGTGAGTTTCTGAGGTAAATCTACTAAAATGTTACTGGGCTATGGACAGTGTCATATATATATACTTCTACACAGACCAGAATGTTCCAGTGGTAATACATAAAATAGCCATCTTATTTGGCTACACCAAATATTTCCAGCAATCTTGACGAGTATGTGTGTAAAATATCATGAAATCCTTAAGCCACATCTACTGTCCTCAGTGCCATTGTTTTTCCAAGAGTCGTTTTCGCTGCCTTTTCCCTTCAGTAAATGACATCATTTTGTACAATCACACAGGAAATGAAAATAGGGGTGGTTACCCATGTTTCCACCAGAGATTTCCTCGGGATGGTGCTAGCTACATGGTGCCAGATTTATCTGAGGAGCTATTTGGGAAGATCTTCTCTGTGGGTGTCACTGCAGGACTACCCATTCCTGAGCTACTGCTGCTACTTGATCGATGCTGGACAACTGGCCGGATGGGTCTCATGGGTGGGGGCCTAAGCTGAGCTCCAGCAAGCCGGGCTGAGAGGGCAGGCTTAAAAGTAGTCATCATCTCCGTGGTTGAGCTGCTGCTACGCCTCATGGCAGCATCAGGATCTCTGATCATGATGGTGTGAAGGGGGCTGGCAGGTTCAGAGTTGACAGAACCTATCTGAGGGTTCTTCATTGGTTCAAGGGTGTCCAGGACAACGTCAGGGGCTTGTTTCACAGTATTTTGCCTTTCAAGCTCACGCAGCTCATTCAATGCTGTGCTCATTGTCTTCTCAATGTCCTGTAAACACAACAAACAGAAGCAGAGGGGTTAAACTGTTATCATTCTTGCATTAAATGATTTAAACCTGTCCATTACTTGTTTCTCGTGGTCACTTCTTTGCTTGCATTATTCAGAGGGCTGGATTCAAAAAACCACAAATGGACCAATTCGTAGAATTTTGCCATATGTGATGGTGGAAGTCTTTTCAGTACTATTTTAGGTGGGTTCTAAAACAGTTCTCATGTTTACATTTGCCCAAGAGCTGCAGAAGAACATCAGACCATTTCACTTTCCCAATGCTCTACTGCAGTAGTAGTGGCCCTTCAGATGTTGTTGGACTAAATCTCCCATCATCCTGACCCTTGCCATGCTGGCTGGGGCTGATGGGAGTTAGATCAGCAACATTTGCGGGGCCAAAGATTCCCCTGCTCTGCTGTAAGACGTTGAACCAGTGAGCAACTCTCTGGACTGTAAATAACCCTCAAAACTGCTGAACCTCAACAGCTCTCAGGATAATGTGAGCCCACCAATCAAGTTTCTTGATTAGGAGTTCACTTTCAGATGAAAATAAACCCCATGTTGTCCTGGTCAAATGGAAGTTTAACAGGCCCAATTCTCCATGGCTATTTGTTAATTAAAAGTATGTATAGTCTGCCTTTCAGCTTCCAACATTATTCAAAACATATCAAAATAGAAACATAGAATAAAAATAAAAAACACAGCATGATTAATGCAACTGAAGGTTGTATTCTTGATTTCAACATGAAGTGAGTTCTCCCAACCATGTTTTCAGTTATGGTTATTAATTCTCCAATGCTCTTCCATGCAATCCAGCAGGACAAAGTCCTCTTTCCTTTTCTGTATGCTACAACTATACTGGTTGGCCACCTTCATGTTTCTGCTCAGATGATGGCATCTGGCTGCCAAGAACTCTTTCCCCCACTATACTAACGAGTGGGAGTAGCGTCATCCATCATAGTCATTTAGTATTTACCAAGAAATCTGTTAGTGTATCCGTTTTGGATGGAAGGCATCCACCCTCCTATGCATTTAAGGATAATAAGCTGACATGAAGGTTTCACTAGAAGGCCATTGCAGCTAAAATTAGAGCCCAATTAAACTGAAATGGGGGAAATGAAACACTACCCTGTAAATTATACCAGAGCACTGAGGAACACAGAAGCTATGCCAAGAGGAGGGTTTCCCTCCTATTCAGTATTGGTTTTTTATTCAAACCTCCGTAAGATTTTGAGTTGAAAAGTGCATGAGAACAGGCACAATCCAAACATCCTTTGTGCTGGCTTGATGGGGGCAGGTTGGGTTGGAAAAAGGTATCCCTCCATCAACAGCCTTTGCTTGTGAAGTGTGGTGCAGAGGTCCCTGGTTCGGCCTGTTGAATGTGCAGGTGGGTGAGCAGGAAGTGTTACCACTAGAAACCCCTGAAAGAGGGCATGCCAGGGGAAGGGCTGAGCCCAAGCTGGAACCTGAGCTTGCCCCACTGCTGTCACATGATGGCACTGTGACAGCTCCAGGCCGGTACTGCAATTTGCCTATCATCTTTCATGGACCATGGATGTGGCAATTGACCCCTCCAGCCACACCAGGCAGTGGCCGAGGTGCACTGTGCCTTAAGGCATTAGGGATCTGCAAGATCCCACTCAAAATTAATGTGGGTGGAAGGTGGTATCAATACTGATCCAAGAAACTATTCATCTTTAACTGAATCTAGTTCAGTAAAACAATAATATTACTGTATCCTTTAACTTAATAACTCCACAGTTATAAGCCTCTTGAACGTAGGTTTGGTTTTTTTAAAATAACTCTTTTGTTAAAATAATTCCCTCTACACTGTAGGCATCACAGATATAGGATGCAAATCCTATTCTGATCATGTTGACAGTAGAAGGAGCACAAAACAATTCCAATTCTCAATAAGCTAGCATTTTTAAAGATCAGAGTAAAAATGAAAGGAAAAAATGACACTAATTATTCTTTCCATCGTCATAGCTACTATTAGGCCATTTAAGAAAAATAATGTGATTACGATTAAAATTATGTTGTTATAAAAAGAAAGTGTTGCATTGCCCAGCCCCTTTACCTAACCCCTGACACTGGTACTTGAGCAATCTGCTCAGCACTCAGCAAATAAACGGCTTCTTTCAGGCCCATCTAGTAGAAAAACAATGTGAAATATACATTTTGTCACAAAGAATGGCTCAGCCTTGACACATAACTTTTGAAAGCTACATATGAATAATGCATTTTAGCAGCTTCAACCGATAAAACTGACCCATGTACTATCGTGGGGGGAACCACCTTGATTTTTGGATTGTATTACAGCAAAATTAGCATATGTATGTATGGCAATGGCCATAAACACTGTCATTTTAGGTAGAAACCAAAAGAGTCATATATATTTACTTTAGGATGGAGACAGAAGGTGATTGGAAAGAGGTAGCGCCTTTCTTTGAAATCCCCTCCAGCTATTACACTTCAATGAAACCCATATGAATTCCAAGTTCCATAATTTTCATTTGCAAAGAAGAAGAAGAAGAAGAAGAAGAAGAAGAAGAAGAAGAAGAAGAAGAAGAAGAAGAAGAAGAAGAAGAAGATAGCCCTGGATGCCACATAGGTTTTGAGAAAGGATCTTTGCAGAACGTGGATTTGAAAATGTACACAGGATGTGCTGTGAGGCTGTCTACTCAGAACTCTACTCTAGAGTTCAATGGGACTTATTTCCAGTGTGTTTGGAATTGAAGCATCAGTGCTGTAAAGGACATAGAATGCCAAATCACACCACTGCCAGCTTATTTGCTGAGGAGTACTCATTTGATTATCATGGTTCATTCTTTCATTTAATTTGAAGATTAAGTAATATAGTCCAATCCAAATTTTAAATAAGCCTCATTGGCTATCTAGGACTCTTTTAGGTCCCCTTGAGTGAACAATTAGCTATTTGCCACATTTCTTGCCAATTTGAAAAGGTGCTTTGATAAAACATAGAGGCATTTCTCTCTTAAGTGTTGCCATTTGTTCTGACTTTACTAGCAATTTCTTTGTGCTCTTTTCTTTTCCCTTGCATTTCTTCTCTGCTGGTTAAAAGAAGAAGGTATTTTAAGAAAATAGTCTAGAAACAGAATTTGTGGCCTGGAGATCACGCCACCCTATTTTGTTTTTAGGGCAAATATAATAGGCTGCTCTGTCTATTATTAAGGAAGGTTTTTTCTTTCTTCTAGATAACCATCAACTGCCTACAGAAGTTTTTAGATGCTCTGTTGGCAGTTCCCTCTCTGCTGGCCTCTGGGCTCGCCCAGATTAGGAGTAATGGCCCACAGAAACACCAATTCATTCTAATATCATAAGACAAAGAGCACCCACTGCTAGGCAAAGAAATAATGTCATTCTATTTGGTTTACTGCTGTGCAAATTAAACACTAAACAAAAAAAGGAGGAATAAAAATGAGACGGAGTAAAGAAAAGAAAAACACAATTTGAATGAAAACAAAGTCTCCATAATCCTCAAGCAGGGACGTGTGGGATAATGGCATTAAACCTAAATCATCACACTGCAAAAAAATTAAAAATATTGATGACTGCCTTTAAAAACTGAACACCACCAGCCACTAGCGTTACTATGGCGAAAAGTCGCACAGGAACAAGCAAGCAAGCAATAAAGTGACAACATAATCAATCTATCAACAGCCCACACAGAAAAGGTTGAAAGGTGTCAAAAGCTAATAAGTGTTAGATTGAAAATAAACAGCTCCACCAACCTTTGAGCAAAAGGTAAAGAGGCTCAGCTGAGAGTTCAGAGAAAAATGTTCCTCCATTTGGTCCTTAAAGGCTACCCGCTAATACTGCCACTTACAGCTTCAGATTTTTTAAAAACCCAGAAGTCTCCCCTCCCAATTCCCTTGTTATCGTTTGTCTGGATGCTTTATTTCATACAAATCAACATTTTCCTCACACATATCCCCCCCCCCCCGCCCCAAGGTTCAAGTCTTGGTGGTGGCAGTTTTTGTTGGATTAAACCTCACCTCCCCGTGCACTGTAATCCTGGTCAAAACTGACTCAGGGACCTGCTATAAATTTTAAAGGCCTAACCTGGTTTAGACTGACATCAAGTTTGGATGTAAGAGAGGTATGAACATTAACCTTCCCCTTATCACTAGCTGCTAGTTTATTTACTGGTACAAACTTGGTACAAAACTTGTCCCACCTGCCAGCCAAAATTGGCTCATAAAGTCAGTTAAAACTATATATTTTATTTTTTAGTTCTGTGAGCTGGCAGTCAGCACAGTTCAATGAGCAGTATAGTGGTCAAAGACCTATACAACCTAAAAATCATCTGGTTTTATGCAAGATTTCTGATCCTAGTCTAAGTTCCCATTCTGTAAAATGGGAAAAATCAAGGAACCTTTTTATGAGAACATTGGTTTTGTTCAGATTCTAATTAGCATTACTTAGCTTTTGCCTCTCTCTGGTCACAGGCTACTTTACTTCTTACTTTACACGGTTTGGAGACTGCTCAAATTCTCTAGGGGGACACATATTGCACTGGAAGGATAAGCACTAATGCGTTTTAAAAGTATTTGTGTTTTTAAGATTGAAATACACTGTAGTGGCCCAACATATCAATCCCCTTGAGTAAGAACTTGAAAGCGGCTGGCTTCTGGTGGGTCACAGTGGTCAGTAAGCTTCAGTCCAGTCAAAAATTAAACGGGATCCACTGCGAAGTACAATGCCGCAAAAGGTTGGCATGGTTGTTGATTTACATACTGCAAATCTAGAAACTAATGCATCTTAAAGAATCTAGTCTGGATGGCTCAATATAGACATGGCTGATCCCCTGAAATCTGTTCCCTGAAACACTCAGTGAATCTCACTTTTCCATAATTGCAGCCTCTCCTACCTCTGCAAGTGCTTCGGCTTCTAGTGACTTCTGATCCCCAAGACTACTGTGCCGAGTTGAGCTGCAGGTGGGCCTCAGTGGGTGGCCGTCAATCAAGGCCTTCCGGTCTGGATAGTTGATGCTGCCAGCACTGCCAAAAGTGGCCATCCTGCGCTTCTCTGGGCTCTCAATCCTGCCTCTGTTCAGTGGTAATATGTGGGGGCTGCTGGGACAAGCTGCTGCTCGAGGAGGGGTGTCTATCCCAGGACCAATCCCTCTGGGAGGGCTGTGTGTATCACCTCCACTGCGACGGCGAGGGATTGCTGCCCCGTCGGATCTCAACCTTACCCTGTGAAGAAAACAACAACAACAGCAGCAGCCTTGTGAAATCCCCACTCCAAGCTTCCAAAGTCATCTAGACTAATAAATGGATCTCTACAGACCCCTTCCGTTTAAAACACAGTATAAATCGTACAAATTGGCTCATAAATTCCCTCCGGTTCATGCATTGACTATCGTGCCCGTCACAAGAGGAGGAGAAAGACAACGCTTGCATCCAGATGAGAACAAATCAGTTTCCTACCGTCCCATTACTCCCCCAAATCCGTAGTCTGGAATATGGTCTGTTGGAGACTGGATGTCATTCTTTGATGAGGCTTTATCATCCAGCAGAGGTCCACTACTTGCCTCGCTGTCTGCCTTCTGACTCAGGCTGTCTGAGAATGCATCGTCCCTATGAATAATGAAACTCTCTGTCAGCCAGAACAGAATAACTGAATGCCTTCTGCGTGAGGGAGAAGCTCTGCTTGATTGTGGAGGAGGGGGATGCAATAATGTCTGGGGAGAAGCAGAGCTGAAAGGAGGCAGCTCAAAGTTCCACTCCGCTGCCTAACTTATTTCTTTACCTTATGTAAGCCCCTACAGATATGAAACACAAAACTCTTGTTCAGCTGACCAACAGGGTCTTCGGCTTGTTCTCAAACCTTTTGCTCGCTACCACATAGAAACCAGTTAGTACAGCAACCTGTAGAGTTAATATATTAAATCTACAAGTTGCTATACTAACTGAAAGTACAGTACATACAAAATAGAATAGCAGCCAATACAAAGACATTTTGTGAGAGGGGAAGAAACATATTAAAAAGAGGCCGTTTATTATTAGATATTAATTGGCATTGCTGTAATGGGCTATTATTGGAATAGTATTGGAAAACTAATTAAAAAAAATAAAAAAGAAGATGAGGCCTTCTTTCATGTGGATGAATGAACAGAATCAAGGAAGCAATGCATTATATGGCTCTATGCCCCATAGTTTTTTGGGTGGTGTGTGGGTTGGGGGAAGGGCTTCTGTTGAACAAAGTCTTTGAAATTTTCATGCTTGCAGCTGTCAACATCTGGAAGAATATTCCACTTCTGCAATGGAATGGGGAATGATGCACAAATATGAGGAGGAAAGATAGTAAAAACATTTTTACAGCACAAGAAAGCTGAACTTAGATCCAAAGATCATGATGAGTGGAAAGGGAAAGTTTTCTGCTTGACTTTTTCTAGATCAAGAATTCCAGATTTATTAGCCAAATCTATCACAATATTTCAGTATATTCTGGATCTGACACACATACAACCACTCTCTTACATATTTTATCAAACTATCCTGGACGCAATACCTGTAGAACATATGCTTTTATGTGAATACAGCTTAGGGAGAGTGGCACAGCGCTCTGCCAAAAGTGCAGTTATTAATGGCATTAAAAAGGATGTGCAGGAGGGTATCAAATAAGATTTAAAAGAAAATAAACCCACCCTTCACTCTATGAGTGAAGCACAAGACAACAGACCAATTTCCACCCAAAACAAACAGCTAACCTATCGCACTTCACTTGTTCAGCAAACTTCTTCCTACTTACATATCTTGCACCACTATGTACTGATGTGGTATGAGGCCATCCACACCATTATGGCGACCTTCCCACCAGTCTTCAGATGCTCGATGGTACAATAGAAGTGAGGCACCTTTCTTGAAAGACAACTCGCGTGGGGACCGCCCAATGTAGTCAAACTTGGCAATAGCTTCAATCTGTTCCACCTCTGTAAGCAGGCAGGAGGGAGAAGACGAGAGAGGCAATTAAAAGGAAGCTGCAGTAAGAAAGCAATGGAGTGCACTCTGTGATGTAAGATAAGATTTCACTGAAATGTTTAGTTTTCTTAATAAAATTGGTATACTGCTTAATTGTTGAAACCTCTCGGTGATTTACACAGTACAGCTAACACCATCCTTTTTCACGACGTAATTTAGTTTAATGTTGTGACAAACTTCACAGCTGCCTTTGATTTTAGCCTCATTAAAAAAAATTGATGTTATTACAGTAATCTGAATTACTGGTAAAGTAGCAGCTCTTCATGGGGTGGGGTGGGGGAGAGAATGAAATACTAGGCCAGGATTGTGCAGATGCACACCATCAATTGTGAAGACACCACTGCAGTTATCTCCACACTTCTGCCACCATCTTGCATATGCTTTTCAAGAAACTCAAGAGTCTACCTGGATACACAATTGAGCTGCCCCAGCATACGACACATCTAAGAATTAATGTACGCATTTTTGCAAATTCCTCCCATTCTGTCCAAAGGACAACGTACCCCAAATGGCAACGGATATTCTTCATATACTTGTTCACCTCGCCTGATACTTTTGTCTGCTTGCTTTTTGCAAATATGTTTCGGGGATAAGCTATAAAGCCACTGTGGATGCATGCCTTTGTATGGGAGCGGTCAGAGTCAACTCTGTATGAACCATCCAGAACTGGCCCACACTCTGTAGGTGGATGCAGCTGCTCAACTGTCAATCGCCTGACATATGACATCAGGTGACTCAAAGTTCAATCTGTGGGAGCTGGTGGAGATTGGAGCTAAAATAGAAGATAAGCCACCCTCTGTTTAAAGAGCAGGCTGCCTTTTAAGGAGCAGGAAGAAACCTGTCTCCAGTACTACAGTGTTAAATCAGACACAAGCATCTTCTGCTCCTTTTTAGTATCAAAGAGCAGGTAGAGAAGGCATCCCCAACCTGTGGCCCTCCAGATGTTTTGGCCTACAACTCCCATGATCCCTAGCTAACAGGGATGATAGGAATTGTAGTTCAAAACATCTGGAGGGCCGAAGGCTGGAGATGCCTGAGGTAGAGGCTTAGATCTGATCTTAATGCTATGTCTCTTAGATAAGACAAAAGAGATCCCAACATCTGACATCATATGATGTCACGTGAGTGACAGTTGGGTGAAGTGTGCCCAAAAACTTGCTATGGGAAGTGTGTACAGATCTTCCATTCTAACTAATAACTCACTGTGATTTCTACATATAACAAGACCCCCAGTCTGCCTGAACTGAAAAAAACAGGCTTTATTGAGAACCTTCAGGTTCCAATGTACTGCCCCTGACCTATACTGTTCCAAATTTGTTGTATTTTGTCATTTTCTGAACTTTGCCATTTTAAAATTTCTGTTTACTTTTTGTATGTTTCATTATATTTATATTTCTAATATATTTGTATCTATGATGACTGAATCTGTCAATTTCAGTCTTAAGTTTAGTTTCCCAAATTTTGACATCAGTTTGCAATGGTTTTTTAAAAAAACAAAACCATGAAGTCATCAGAATTTATGCAATTTTCTCTTCATATACAGATTTCTGTATGCAATTTTACCTAAAATACACATTTTTGCAAAGCAATATTCCTCAGTGCAGTGCTTTTTTGTATGTTATTTTCACTAATAGAAGAAGAATCTTTATTACGACCATAGGCAAGCATAAAATATCTGCATGTTTACCCTGGTATATGCATTTTTGCCCACGTTACATAGTTAGAGATCTGCACTGCAGAATTTGGACAAATTTGGAGGGCAGGCTGTGTTTCGTTTCGCATATTGTTTCAGAAAATGAAAAATTAAGTTCACCTTCAAATATGAACTGAATTTTTCCTTCATACCTATTTGTCTCCCATCATTCTTCTACAGAACTCAGAGAAGAATATTTTATTTTCCTAGGTGACCCAGGTAACAGCTAGGTTCAAATGTTGGGATTATTTCTTGGGAGAAGTTCACACACACCAGAAAGCTTGAAATAAAACCAAGCATATTAGGAGGCAAGCCAGAGGAATTCACCCACAACTTATTCAGAAGTGTATGGCTCTTTTGGGCACATTTCTTTACATATATTTTTAAATTATGAGCAGAGGAAAGAAATTCTGGAAAGTGTCCTTTGAGCTTGTTTACCTTATCCAGGGTACACAGGCTGCAAGTTCAGAATGGTTATCCTGAAATCAACAAGCTTTCCTCAGATTTGGTAAGACTATACAGAAGGAGTTCGTAGTCTTCTATCCCAAGGCTACCACATGAACAACACCAGTAAGGCAGAAAAGATATAATTGTTCAGAGGCATGCCTGTATACACCTCTGTTTCCTCTATACAATGCAGAAAGTGGAATGTCTGATTCACTTGGACAACTGATTATGCCACTTATTAGACCTTTTATAAGCCCACCCTGTGACAGACTGACAATCGCTCACTTCAGGAAACTCCTGAAAGGACCAATTACCCACAGGATACCATCAAGCTAAGGATGTCTCCTGAGAGACCATCTTTCCCACTTTTAACTTGTCTTACCACTTGGAGTGACTCACATAAACATGCAAGAAAATTAGAGGCTGAAGCGGGATAAGAAGCTGCTACCCTGCAACACAAAGTTATGTAAACAAATCTTCACTGCAGTGTGCCAGCTTAATATTCTACAACCACATGTCACTTCCTGGGCCACTCTAAAAAAAAAAGGTTTCCGGTAGATGCCATCAAGCACTTCATTAGAACAATTTCATTTTTTTAGATGCTCAGTTATCTTTTTTGGAAGACAAAAAAAATCCTCAACCCCCTCCCATCCCTAGAATAGCATGTCAAAGGTCCAAAGACAGAACTAAATTGGGAAAATGGACTTTAGGTATGTAACATTTTAATTAAGGGGAAACAAGTTTGTTTGTTTGTTTGTTTGTTTGGGGCAGCACCTAATGATAAACAAGGCTTCACTTAATATCCAGATAACAATAAAATAATCTGACAAGGATTTGGCATGGAACAGAGCATAAAAATTATGGTCTGCTAAAGATACTTGGAAAAGTTTTTAACTTAAAGTTAAACTTTAAATACAACTTTAAGTTGTACTTCCTGTACACACAGACACAGACACCCACACCCCCCACCCCCACCCCATTGTCTCTGATGAGACACATTTCAAAGTTTTTCTGAAGCAACGTGAAATGCGCCAAAATCTGTTTACCAGAGACAAAAATAGGATGAGCACAATGCTTCTTTCAATCTACCTTCTTTCAATCTATCTAAATAAACAAAAACAAAAATGAATTCTTATCTGCTTCCAGAATAAAATGGTTTCAAAAAATGAAGCGTAGACGCACTCATGAAGGGCAGGGTCCTATCACTGGCTATTAGTCATGACAGCTAAATCCCCTAATTACAGGCAATTCAGGTGGTATGTTGGCAACAACAACCTGGAAGCACAGTACACCATATCATCTTGATTATGATTTTTTTCTTGGGCATTGTTTGAATCAGAATGCTGGACCCAAAGAACCTTGAGCAGGTCTAGCAGATCAGTTCTTACGTTCCTGTGTGCAGGAAGGCAGAGACAGTTTTAGGAACAGACTTCAAGACCCATCTTGGGCAATATTGGGAAAGGCATCTTACCTCTTTACCCAGTCCAAATAAAGTGACATTTGGTAGTAACAGGCAGAACCTATAAAGGACTCTCACAGAATTGGAGATAACTGTGGTGGCTAATGTGGTTATCTCACAGAATCTGAGAATTGCTATGTTCCTCACTAGGGCTGTGGGTTAGGTGGGGAGGGGAAAGAGACTAGAAGAGAGTATGTAAATTTATAAAATGAAACAACTCTTCTTCTCCATGCTTGTGTCATGGTTAATCACCCAGAAACTCCAATCAGAACTATTAACATAATCATTCAAGCATAAAATTGCCTAAATGGAAGCTTGCTTGCCTTTCCTTTTCAGTTGAGGTAGGTTGTTAGTCACCAACAGTGAAAAATGAAGGTTGACATCTCCCTCCCTTCCTCCCTTTAAACATCCATCTTCAATTATTGGAATTATTCTTTGTCCCTTCTCCCCGTCTTGGGCCTTTAGTACATTTCAACTGTTTTGAGCCACTGCTGCCATTTCCCCACAACATGCATCAATAGGGCACTGGGCTTTATTTGCAGCGTTGAAGGGAGAATATTAAGGGAACAAAGACCACAAAGCAAGCAGACAACATGCATGCAGAGTCATGCAACAGGCAGGATTCTGTAACAATGTTTTCTAATCTGCAAAATAAGCCAATTGAAATGGCAACATGTGGTTCCAGGTTTATTAATTCTCACTGATGTCCAAATCAAACTTGTTCAGTCTGTAAAATAAAAATAAAAATAAGGATGGATGGGTAGGTGTGTGCATGGATAGAATACAAATCTCCCCCCGCCCCCAATCATGAAGGTGTGGAATTTAATATGGAACGAAGGAATCCAACTGAGCTCCTTAAGGCTACTGCCCAATATCCTTCTGTTCATATTTCTGAGCTGAAAATAAGTATTTTGGGATAGGGTGAATTATAGCTACAGAAATGTTTTAGCTGTGAGAATATTCAGATTCTTTTATTCCGTGACATTGGTCCCCCCAGCCCCGTTCCTTTCTCCTTCCCTCACTCTGGTGATCCAAGTCAATCACAGATCACGTAGTGAGTGTGATTACCTTCTAGTGCTCCATAGCCAGTAAGATTTTACTATGTGCTGATGGAAATTAAGGCAATTTAGAGTAAGAGTACTGTTTATTGGATTACTCACATGAATGATTCTAGCTATCAAGGGTCAGATAGTGAATTTATGATGCTATGAGGCTATATATTTCATTACGAAGGTAGCATCATTAAGGGCAAAGTCAATTCAGAAGAAGTAATGCAAATTAATAGTGAAAATTTTCAAAGCAATCCCTGGAAAATAATCAAAAGGTGGTGGGGGGAGATTTGCAACACTGCTGAAAATGTCCCCCTAAAAATGAGTACCGTCAGCGCAGCCCTTATTACTGATGCATAATTTTAAGCAGGTTTCCACAGTCTAAACCTTATCTATCTATGCAACAATCTTTCTGTGGTCATGGCAAGTACTGATGATAGCACAGATTTAATCAAAAGTGGGATCTTGTCTTAGAAATGGAAAAATGTGAACACCCTTTTGCAAGAATAGACTCCAGTTCCTTTAACTGCTGCAGCACTTTAAATACAGCAGAGAGTAAACAGAAAGGAGCAGATTCCATAGTGAGAAAGTATCAAGCTGAGGACGTACTAGTTATTAATGAGAGGGGCTGTGGTAACAGCTTGATTTATAACTCACCAAATCTTTTGGAAAGGTTCCACCAATATCAAAAGGCTGCCATCACTTATTTTCATTAAAAAAACACTATAGATTTCTATTAAGTTCTATCACTGTTCTTCCTGGGAAGCATATCAGAAGCACATTAGGTGGTGAACATAACAGATTACAGGCCACTCAAATAGTTATTTTATCACAACAACATCTCCATTTTTTTATTCCCATGGCACTGGAACAACAAATATAGAACAACAAACAATCCAGAGATGCCATTTTCAGGCCAAATGGAAGAAGGAAAGGCTAGCTTGTTAACCAGGGCATAAAGGCCAACTCCCATAATGCCTTGGAATGAAATCACAAATAAAACAGGTAACCTAGTATGCTCCCATATGGTCTACTTTGATTACATATCTATCAAGGCACTTCATCAGTATCCGCTTGCACTGTCAAACTCAGACATATCTCCCCCTGGAAGCAGCCATATGTTAGTCCAGGGTAATCTGATTAGGAACTAAATGCATGTTGCTGTTCTCCACACACAGCTCTTGATAGCCTTCCTCAGGCTCATTTCTACCTCTTGTTTCTACACTCACCATCGTCGCTGGTGTGTGGCTCCGTGCCATTGTCATGGTCTGCTTCATCAATGGTGCCTGGCTCACTGTGCGGGCTGTCACTAGAATTAAGATAGGTCAAGTAAATACACATAAGTTTTAAAACAGAGAGGTAAGACTTGACAGTTCTTTGCTACTCAATGCATACATAAATCCACATTTCCTAGATCTAAGGTCTTAATTTTGTAGCAAATGAAATACGGTGGTACCTCGGGTTACATACGCTTCAGGTTACATACGCTTCAGGTTACAGACTCCACTAACCCAGAAATAGTACCTCGGGTTAAGAACTTTGCTTCAGGATAAGAACAGAAATTGTGCGGCGGTGGCGCAGCAGCAGCAGGAGGCCCCATTAGCTAAAGTGGTGCTTCAGGTTAAGAACAGTTTCAGGTTAAGAACGGAGCTCCGGAACGAATTAAGTACTTAACCCGAGGTACCACTGTATGGAACTAAACACCATTGGATCTCTAATATGGGTTTATGTCCGGGAACAGATTTTGTTATTCCTGCCTGAATAAGTTGGGGAAGCACATATTTGTGTTTGCTAGAAACCCTAAGCTCACATGACAGGAAATGTTCTCTCTACTAGCTGGTCCCATTTGAATTTATTGACCCAGTGGAAACATTCCTTCCATCACAGAGGCCAACAGTGACTGGTGAGCAGGGCCCAAGCAAGCTGTCAACACAATCGTCACCATCTGCTCCAATCCCTCATAAAAAACCACTGTAAGAACCAGCTACCTTCTGAGCGGGAAATAAAGGAAGAGCCATGCAAGTTCTGGCTATCACCATATGCTACTACTGTCACCACCCAGAACTTGCCCCTTCGCTCCAGAGGTCGTCATTTAAGACCCAGCTGGGCTGTAAGAATAGGAAGAGAGGGTCTCTCACCAGCAACTGTGATAGCATCGCATGCAAATTTCGTCCTTTTCACAGACAAGTTTAGGAACAATTCAAATGCTACAGTGCCACACTGAGGGCCCTTGGAAACACATCTCCACAGTAGCAGGCGAGTCTTGAGGTTTGGGCAGCCTTTACCAAGGACTAAGCCTTTAGAATGCCAGGCCCTGTGCTGTGGAATTCCCTATCAGAGGATCTGAAGAAGTCATCCCTGCCTTCTTTTAGACAACATTGGAAAGCTGTACGGGTCAGACAGGACTTGGAACATGATTATTATTTTTTAAAAAAACCCCAGTCTATATTGATGTTATTGTAAGGTTATCTTTTTACGTTGGACACCATCTTGTTTGTTTTTTCATGAAAGTGCAGCTTAAACATTTACAGTAAGAAATGAAAATATGCTTAGGTTGCATCCAATGTTAGTCCTACTTGAAGGAGTATAGAAAGAGATTGGTAGGTTTCTGAAGATGTGGAACTCATTCCCCCTGCTCCAAAGAAGAAGAGAATAGGTATGTTAAATGGAAAATAGGTTTATCAATGGGTATTAACCATGAAGGTTATATAGGACCTCCACATTCAGAGGCAGCATGCCACTGAATATGTGATATGGAACAGAAGTGGGAAAGGGCTCTTGCCTTGTTGCTTTGCTTATGAGATTCCAGAAAGCATTTTATTGGAGCCCCTGTGGGATGTAGGATGCTGGATGGACTAGATGGAATTTTGCTCTGGAATCCAGCATATATTCACAAAATAACAGCAAGTCAGAAGCCCTATTTGGCTGCCTAGCTTCTAGCAGATACAACACTATTTCAAATTTGTTCTGGCTACAAACAGTGCAATCCTGACTATGTTTCCTCAGAAGCATGTACCACTGAATTCAATGGGATGTACTCCCAGGTAAGTGGGGTTAGGACAGCAGCCAGAGGCTTAAAAACAAAAGGAGTGATTCTTTGTACTGCATTTTTTAAAAAGCAGATGTGTCCAAGTAATACCCCTGCATTTCCTGATACCATAAATTACTATCTCCTAGTTCAAATAGCAATTGGTTTCTTAAAAGTAAACTGCAGACACAGAGAATTGATCTGGATTAGCATTCTATTCTACCTGCAGGGATAAGGGTCTTTAAACCCAACCTGGATCAGACCTCCTGCACCTGCTATTTGCATCCAAGAAAAAGTTGTCATTAGCACCAATACAAATAGCAGGCATAGAGGACCACAGCATGAATTGGGTCAAGTCCCATTCATTCATTCATTCATTCATTTTTTTAAAAAAATATATATACTTTCAATATACCAAATGTACATTTTAATCCTGATCTCCTTACCAGTACTCTTCGCCACCTGTCATGCATTTTTCATAAACGGGTCCTTCCAGCTCCCTGAGGCTAGGGAAGATGGCTTCATGATTGATTATGATAGTTTTGATGACCTCGTTGACATGAGCCTGGCAGGACACTGGATCCTGCCCATCTGGAATATGCATCAAAGTTGGTCCAAAGCAGATGGCCAGGTTGTAAGGATCCATCATGTTCTCATCACTGTACTGTGACAAGCTGCAAATACAAGCAACCCACAGTGGCATCACCAAGCCATCAACTATTAAACACAAACAGGAGCTCCATAGGCATTTCCTCCAGATGAATGAAAGGCAGCTATTGCAGATATCAAGGGTCAAGTGGCTCCCCTCCCTTACTGCCCAAGGACTGGGTTTGAACAGGAAAGAGAGAGGAGGAGGAGGAGAAGCGAAAAGGAAGGCAGTTTACAAGGGAAGGGAATTTACGGCTCCATTAAATAGTAAGAAGCAGGTGAAAAGACTCACTGGTTGAGGAAAGCAAAGAGATATCTCATGACAATGATGACGGCTCGTGGCAAGGTAATAACGATTTGCTGGATCTGGTGCACTCGTTCTGCAACACTTTCAATTTCTGCAACATAAGAACGTACAGCAGTCCGTTGAGGTTCACAATCAGGCACACACAATTAGCAGACCAACTCCAAGGAGTTTTGTTGCTCATTTTTCTCTTACAGACGCAAGCAGGGATAGTTGACTTCAGCCCTCAACAGCTATTTCCTGCATCTACCTCTATCTTTGAGACAGGTACTTGATTTCCACATTTGAGGGCATAAGCTTTAAGGGGGATGGGGGACACTTCTGCAGTGGGGCTCCGCCCAAATAAAGTGCACCGCAGTCTGATAACAAGCCCGATAAGAGGGCTTGTATATGCTTACCCTGGAGAACAGAACAATGATTTAAAGACTGGGTGTCACAGTCTATCATATGCTTTTTTCAGGAAAACTCCAAACTATCATCAGTGGGGCTCACTCATTTACAAGTACAGTGGCCAGCTACAACTGTGGGTTTTACTTTCCAGAGGACTTCCAACAAAAGAGGACAAAATTGAGTATTGGGGTGGAATCTATAACCAGAGGGAAATAATTTTTTGCAGCCTGGAGATGGACTTTGCATTTTGACAGTTCTATCATTTCCAGCAATAAGGCAATACAGTGGTACCTCCAGTTGCGGATGGGATCCATTCCGGAGCTCCGGTCGGATCCAGAGGTTTCCACAACCGCATGTGTGCGGCACGGTAGAGTGCTTCTGCGCATGCGGCAAAACCCGGAAAAATACTTCCAGGTTTGCCGCATTCGCATCCTGAAGAATACGCAACCAGAGGTGTGCGTATCCAGAGGCACCACTGTAGACACTTGAGCTTCAATTGATACTTTTACCTAACACCAAGCAAAATTCATTTCTAGCTTTGGTGCTGTTGCTCTGTTCTCTGCCTTATAAGGAACCTGTGTGTTTTGCTTAAGGCATGGGACAAATCTGGGTAAACAGCCTGGTTTTGGTTTAGTTGGTTGTTGTTGTTTTTTTTAAAAAGGGAGGAACAACTATTGTTTCTCTATCACAAAATCTGTCCTAGGTGTATAGCCAGGTTTCTGCAGCACCTATCAGAGTCTCAGTCTTAAAAGTGAGACTACAAACTGAACTTGTGGCTACAACACTCAATCTGACTTCTGTACTTTTTCATTTTCCTTGTGTTCCCCCTCCTACCACTTTGGGTAACAAGTTCCCTGAGGCAACAATTTTGTTGCACTGACTGATCATTGGGGGGAGGGGGATAGAGAACTAATGCAGGTGTGTGTAAAATGGAAGGACTGAGACTCTGAATAGAAGTATTCTTCGTTGCTACATCGTGCCATATTTCTTGTGTCAATAGTAAAGTCATTCTCTAAGTTCCTATCCTTATATAGTTAAAACACCATCCATACACGAGGGAAGTACCAGGAGGTTAGGGAATACCCTTTTGAAGAAGTACAAAAAAAACAACCCTACTACAATCCAGTGGAGACCAAGTATGCGCAATGGGCAAGGCATGTCAATTGCCGGGGAGAGGGTCAAAACCAAGCATAGGCAAACTCAGTCCTCCAGATGTTTTGAGACTACAATTCCCATGATCCCTGACCACTGGTCCTATTAGCTAGGGATGATGGGAGTTGTAGTCCCAAAACATCTGGAGGGCCGAGTTTGCCTATGCCTGGTCTAAACCAAAGAGGGAGGTAATAGAATGGAGTATTCTGTGTTTAGGCATAGCACTGCACACTGCAACCTTTTGTTGCAGGTTCCACTTGTATCTGGGACAAACGTTCAGCCCAGTTTTTTCAGCAATTTGAGGCTGAGGCAGAAACAGCACAGTCTCAAAGCTTGTGTTTTCAGCAGGGATGGGAGTAAAATCCAATAATCACTTCAGGATACTTAGTGCTTTTGTTGTGAGCATATCTGAATATGTTCTGCCCACATTAGAGACTGTAAATTAACTCTACGGCCGATTTTGAGCATTCCATTTTAGAATCAATTTCTGACCCTTCTTGTAATATATCTTTGTTTTCTTTTGACTTTATGATGTATATCAACAGCTTTGAAGTGAATTATTGAATTTTATTTTGTTCCCATTACTTTCCTATTCTTATATTGTTTGGTTATGTTATTTTTAGAAGAAAAAACTTCTCTGGAGGGGGGGGATTTTGTGACATATTGGTTGGTCCTAATAAAGACATTTTCCAACTGTGGATTTTTTCCCTATGGAGCCAAACAGCAACCTTTCCTTTTAAAGTATACAATGTAAGTATACTTGTTCAGCTACTGTATATTTTCCCCAGGAGGCCCTAGGATTCATTAACAAAAGGTATTTTGTGCATTAATATTGGTTCAAAAAAAGTAAAGAATAATTTTAATCTGAAAACTTAATTTGAAAAAGTCAAGCTATGATTTATTTAATTTAAATCTCTTTTTCCATACTGCATTTAGAAGGTAATGGTTATCAAAACAGCTAACAATAAATAAATGATATGTAAAAAATATTCACAAGCTGGCTTTATGAATATAAAAGAGCCCTTATTCAAAAGCAGCTTGAACATTGGTATGCAATTTTAATTGGTCCATCTTGACTGGGCACCGCATGGCATTAGGTTGCATGGATTTGTATTCATATTTGCTGCTGTTTTCCACATCAGAGTTTCATGCAAATTCCAGTCTTCATTCCAGCCCAAGTGACAGGGAACTTCCTGTTTGTTTCGAGAGGGAGCCTTCCCTCCCAACCACATAATAAACAGTGGATTATGTGGCACTGCAGACTCTCAGGGCATGCAAATGCCCTGTGACATGCACAACGTTCTACGCTGCCAAAAGGCTCTCAGCTTAAGTTAGCACTGGCCAAGGGAAATCAAATCAGCTTTCTGTTGTGCGGCAGTCTGCAGTTTAAGCTCCAGAGGAAAGAAGGCTGCTCTGCACTCTGCAAGCCTTTCTTCCTTCGCATGAGATGATAAGCTGTATTTTTATTTTTTTTGGCTCTAACCTTTTACATTTTTTGTTCAAACCGGACGGTGGGAGTTCGGGTGGGAGCAGCTCTCAAACACAAAATATCCGCTCTTCCATTTAAAACAGTGTCAGAATATAATACGCCGCATAAATCTGTTACACTGAAATTATCTCACACACAGGGCCCTGAACCAATGTGGAGTGCTCCTGGACAGTCTTCCAATGAGTCAGTCATGCACTCTTCCAGGATATTCCGTTAACACAGACACACCTTCTGCTTCCCCCTGAAGAGGCACTCCATGGCTACGGTGCATGCTCCTCCTAACTGGGCTCTTAAGGGCAGTTGTTCTCCTGTTTTTTCCCTAAAGGGTTTTTCTTTTTGTATTTCTGAAAATTTTGGCATTTCCCCAAGCCTGCTAATACCCCACTCTCATTTCCCAGAGGACCCATTTTTGCTACATTGCTGTTGGCACTCAGCACCTGGGTTCCCTTAACACTACAGTACTGATTCCATTTGATACTCCCTGGCAATGTAGTAGAAAAGTAGGGGCAGAGAATAGTTAGGAGAGAAAGCAACAAAAATGTAAAGGAAGAAAAGTGGACCTCCTATTGTTGCTAGAACATGGTTTTCTAACACTAATACTAATAACAATAACAATTTTATTATTTATACCCCACCCATCTGGCTGGGTTGTCCCAGCCACTCTGGGTGGCTTCCAACATATATAAAAACACAGTAAAACATCAAACATTAAAAACCTCCTGATACAGAAGTAAATGAGAGAACAACAGATACCATGACTTGCACTGTTCACTGGCATATACTTGTACTTACTTATAGTAGAGATCAAGTCTTGAAATCTTTCCTTAGGAAAGAGTGGATTTTCCAGTCCTCGGAAATACAGCTTTAAGACCCCAGCAACAGAATTAATGTCACGTTCATTTTGATCATCAGCAAGGGGATCTTCACCTGGATCAATAAATAAAAAGTTTATACCATAAAATTCTACTTCTGGATTAGGCAGAAAACCCAGAGCACTTAATAAGCAAAGGGAAAGATCAGAGTAATTCTTTCATCCAGTCATTTAATACAATATTGTTTTAAATGGCATGGCAGTAGCTTATAACACATCAGAGGTTACTGACATCAGGATAATGTGGAGTCATAGAGAAAATTTTAAGCCATTTGATATTCTTTCAGCCTCCCTATTTTACAGATGATTCATGAAGATACTGAATTTTTCCATGTATAAGACAATGCTTTTTGCTATATTTATTTATTCAAAAAAAATTTTTTTTTGGGGGGGGGTATCTTATACACAATGGTGAATGCATAGTAGTTTTAAAAAACAACACTACTTATATTCCCATGACTGCCGTGAAGAAGTTGTAGCCGCTGTCCTTTCCAGGTGCCCAGCTTGAGCAATCTCCCCAAAAAAGCTCAACAACTTTTCAGGTGCTGGTGGTCCACTGCTGCCCCCCCCCCACCCCCCAGGCACCATTGAGGGTTGCCATGATGGTGCCAGTGCTTTGAATTTTTAAATAAAATATCAAAGTTGTTCTGTTTGATGTCTAAAATGCTGATTTCTTAATTTGGGGTTCCAAAAAATAAGGGTCTTGTTATACAAGGGTGTCTTATTCACAGAAAAATATGGTAACACTGCTCAGCATGTAATATGCCCAATAGTTTAGAGTTTGGTCTTATGAAACAATAAAGAAAACAAACAGAATTTCATCATAACTTGATTATAACATAGCTAAATATTATAGATACAGGGATGGAAGATAACTTAGTTCATAGAATCATAGAATCATAGAGTTGGAAGAGACCACAAGGGCCATCGAGTCCAACCCCCTGCCAAGCAGTCTGTATTTTTAAGGAAACTGACTTAATTTGTACCTTCTGAACTAAACATACATGGATTAGAGTGTAGTTATCCATCAGATTTTAAACTTCTCTGACTTTAGTATTTGGCTCCAAACACGCATTAAAAATATGTACCATAGGATAAAACATGACAGGAAAATGCACACTGAAGTATTTATCTTTCATTTGCGGAAGTTAACATCTGGTCGTATTTTATATTTCTGAAAGAAACTTGCCTAGAATGGAACAGATATTTATAACACTCATTTTATAAGAAGAAGAAAAGACATTCTGCATAGGGTCAAGACTTGTGTCTTCTTGGTTGGGCTGAATTCTGGTACTGAAAACAGCTTATGAGGCTTTCGCTTAAAAAAACTTGTGCCAGTAAAAGCTCAGTCTTAGGCTTTGAAAGATCCAGAGGTGAAACAGTATTCACATGTTGCAATCTGGGCTAGAACATTCTGCTATGTGGGAAATAGAATACAACAGATACTTGACTGCATCACCCTTTACTAGAGCTTTTGTATTGCACTACAGGGTGGAACAGCTTCACATCATTTTGTGAGAAACACAGACTTCTCACATACCTCTCTCAAATGAGTTCTTGATATCATTGACTTCAACCTGAGATCCAGGAACTCTAAAAATACCCTGTTGTTGTAGACCTGGACATAAAACAAGAGGTAAAAGAAAGGCTTACTGCAGTATTTTGAATATCAGTCATTTATTTCAATTTAGAATATCAGTCATTTATTTCCACTGCAAACCGCCCTGAGAGCTCCAGCTATGGTGCAGTATATAAATTCAACAAATAATATAATAATAATGCTTAAAGAATAAAAATATATTTGAGAAAAATGTAAATTAGGACTGATTTCCACTTCTAAATGCTCTAGTACTAGGGCAGGCAACTGAAGGCTCAGATGTTATCCGCAGTCCACCAAGGCTTACACCCAGCCTACAAACCAGTGAATGCACTGCTATGGTTTGGACAGGTGTTGTTTGGCGGGTGTCAGGGCGGGTGTTGAGAGCAGATCAGCAATAACTCACAAAGTGTCAGTGAAATTAATTCTTTATTCAAAGAAACAAAACAACTCAGGCCTAGTGAGCACAGCAACTCTTCCCAGTATATCTTGCCCCAATGAGGCAGTTGCAAGGACTGAAGGTCCCCGCCTTCCTATAGCTCTCTATGCCTCCCCCCCCCCCCCCGGTCCTTCCCAAGTAATCTGAGACTCCGACGCCTTGTCTGTCTTTGCTCTACCCTCTTCACTTTGCTGTATGTTATGAGAGACTGGAGGGAGGGGAGCTGGTCGAAGCAGGAGGGGGAGACTCCCTGGATTCTGCAGCGGCCTGGGTCATCTCTGCCTCTTGGCCCCCTCTGTTCTCCAGCCTCCGCTTCTGCTTCTGGCCTGCTCTCTGCAGCCTCTTCCTGCTCACTAAGTCCTGTTATCTCTTCAGCTTCCGACACACCCTCCTCCCAGTCTGCTCCCTCTTCTCCCTCTGACCACTCATCATCGTCCCACCATGAATCCTCTGGCTCTGAGCCTTCTTCCCTTGGGGGTTCTCTAGCTGGTGCCTCACACCATTCCTCTGCATCCAGCCAGTCCATGACAGCTTTTGGGGGAGAAAGAGAACTTTTCCCAACAGAGAAAACCTTGAATAAGCTGCATATGGTTAATGGGCCTTACATCACCTACCCTGCACTAGAACAATGCAGATACCTTATCATGATCTTGGATACACCGCAATAGATGGAAAGGCATCAGTTGATTTCTTTCACAAGTGTCTGGACTGAGGTCCACAAAAGCCAGGAAGAGCACATGCAACCCAAGAATTTATCACACACAAAATGTTATTGTGTTGATGCTAAATCAATGCATAACAATAATTAAGACTCAGGCCCATATGATTAAGCAACAAAACAGGCATATCTGTTTGCATTTCAGGCAGAAGAAGTTCTTGAACAGAGAGAGTTTCTTAGAAAAACTATAGCCAACGGGGAGGCTACCAAAAGAACTTACCATATAAGTTGATGTACCGAATGCAACTTTCGACCACAAGTGGAATAGCCTGTCCTGAATCCTTTGAAATAACAATCAAATAAAGAAAAATTGAGAATGCTGATTTGATGAAGTCAGTGCTTTAGGAAACACATTCTAGCAAAGATTGCACAAAAAGCTTCAGGTTGGAAAAAGAGCACCATTAGTTTAATCATAAGAGTTAAAAATAAATTAAGATAACAATCGCTGCAAGTTTTTGAAACAGCGCTTCACATATCCTACATACTGTCAGCTTTGAGAAAAATCATAAATTAGAAGCTGGTCCTTGGAATCAAGCTGATTTAGTCTGAAGCAACGTATGGGGTATTATGCAGCTGGATCATAACTATCACTTTACAGAAATGTAGCTATGAGCCAGGCCTTCTGTAAAAATGCACGATTGCTTGGTTGTACCATTCAAATATTTTCAAACCAAGAACTGTTGCCTAGAGGCAAACATTTTTGAAATGCTAGCCTGAATCACAGAGGAAGGCAAGGGGAAAAGTTATCCTTGCATGAGTTTTGGCTTTCGTATCCATCACTAAAAACTTAATGTAAACTATAAGAGTGTAGTGTATTTTTGGCAAGGGATTACAATTGTTTCCCTTAAATTTAGATTATGCTCATATTATATAAACATATATGATTTTTTTTCCCCAGAAAGGGGGGGCCTCTTCTAGTAAATACCTGGTTTCTGGTTCGAGCATTCCTTCTTCCTCTGATAAGCAAACAAAGCAGCAAAGTAGGGAAAAAAGAAAAGGTTAAGCAAGAATAAGATCAGTTAAAGTAAGCACAACTTCCAGAGGCTATGAAAGCTCAAATGCAATGGCAGCTTAGAAGGATCTAGTTGAAGCTCCAACACCCCATATAACTGCTTAGTATGCAATCTCTTGTCCTCAGTGACCAACTCTCAGATTACTCTTATAATAATTTATTGCATTCTCCTCATCCCCATATTTAGTTCTTCCAACAGACCCCCCTCCTCAGACCTCCACATTCACAGGCATCAGCAAGACTATCTCACAGCCCTGCTGGCAAGAAAGTGAAGATTTTGCCTGTCAAGTTATGGGCATGCCTTAGTTGGCGCTTGGAAGTTTGTTTCTGTGACACATTTCTTCCTCTTTGTGGGTGGTTTGGATTATTATTTTTTGCTGCTCTGGTTTAATTTTTATATGTGCATTGTTTTATATTTATATTTTAGTTTGACATTTTATAAGCTTCTTTGAAGGCCTTCTGTGTGGAAAACAATGTAAAGTATTAATATCAATCTATACATAAAGCAAACCTTTCATAATGGGTAGATATTTCTTTGTTGTTGTTTCCTGTGGCTGAGACCCATAATGAATATACCTCAACTTTTTCTTTTTAAAAAAGGAGCATACTTTAGGATGTACTTAACCATCCATTTTGCCACCTGGGCATAAGAAATAATCACAGGAGAGCAAATAGAATTATCACCTCAGAGTAATATTTCTCTCTCTGGAGTTATTAAGAAATCTCAGTTTAAATGGAGGAAAGCTTTCTTTTTCTTCTTATCCTGAAGCAGCCATTGCTTCTAGGAAAACATAGAGCTGCTCCTTTGGTTTGACACTGCAATCTTATTGCTTGAAAATTCACCACCACTAGTTTCCTTCAGGAATATCTTTACTGGAAGTGGGTCAATCCTTTTCAGATAGATTTCTAGTGGCATTAGTTGCTTTGGCGCAACACTGAATATGTTGATTTAATTAATATTAAAATATAAAGCTTAATGTAACTGGAATAATTTTTAAAAATAATTTGATAGCCCTAGCATGTTTATAATCACTAGAAGGAACCAGCTAAAAAGTAGTGGCTGGTCAGTTTCAGGTGTGGTTGGATGAAGCAAATTATCTTGGCCTATTTCATAGTGGTTCTAGAGTTTGTTTTTGTACTGGAATGGCATTTGTTTGCCCAAAGTGATGACTTTCATTAGGAGAAAGACTGGGGGAGTGCAACATTGCTTATTCTTCTTGATCTCTCAAGTGGCTTTTGATACCATTGGTGTCACTCTATGACTTGGAGGCCCTGTTATATGATAGTTCTGCACCTACTTACAGGGCCAGTTCCAGAAAGTCCTGTGTGTCAACCCACTGAAAACATCATATTCGTCATATAAAAAATAATCATGAGACTCTATCCTTGAAGGTATCCACAGTTTCACTTTTTAGGTGGCTGGTGGCTGAACATTATACATCTGAATGGTTTGAAGTGGTGGCAGTGTTAGATATTGGGGCATGCAGTAACAACATGTTGATCGGTGCATTGCTCTGGGAGTTGTGAAGCCCCTCACACCAAATGGCTGAACTAGCACAAAATGGAGCTCTTCCATGCAAGGAGGGAGCCTGGCCAAAGTTGGCAAGACTCTTTCTGGTGCAGTTTGCTCAGAGGGATGATAGTGCAGGGTTGGGCACGGCTGCTGATGTGGCTCCTTCCACGGCTTTATTCAGCACATGGAGAGGGGTTGTGTCAACCCCTCAAAGGTGACTGAATGAAGATGGCAAAGGCAGTGGACCACGCAATAGGAAATTAATGGAAAAGGGTAGGTGGAGAACGAGGGCTTGAAGTCAAGCTAGAGGAGACAGGGATGACAAAAGGAACTTCCTTGAGTTCAGATGGTACCATAAATAGGAAGTGGGCAGGGAAGAGGGGAAGCTAGGCATTAACTAGAAGGAAGGTAGCTCAAAGAAGTGGGTAAACTCAACTGTGATGTCACATCCTGATTTTACTTATTCCACAAAGATCTCAGAGCAGCTTATATATGGGTCCTCACTTGGCCTTGCACCCAGACAGCTTTAAAGGGTCACACCTAGTTAGTAGAATTGCATTGGAGGCCTTCACACTTCTCTCTGGGATTTACATTAGACCCTGTGGTGGCAAAGTCCTGAGAGCAGGACAAGCTCTTCGACTTGACTTGATTAATATGCACCATAGACTTTTATAGCTGTCCGCTCCCCATGTATATACACAAAATCAGAGACAAGACTACTGGAGTCAAGACTACTGGAGCCATTAAAAAAGCAATTTGCTCCTGTGCTGGAATAATAGTAATGGGAAAGCTAAAATGTGTTTCTCTTTGCAATAATCAGTACTGCTTTAAGGAATACAAATCTTTCTAAATTCCTAAATCAGCATCCTATTTTTAAGCTGTGCCTAAGGCATAAAACTGAATGCTGAATGGAGATTGACTCCAAAATGGCAGCAATTCTTCAGCCCACTCAAAGCTTCTATTTCCTCAATGTCTGTTACACCATAGCTCTTTCCAAATAGCAGCGAGATCAATGCATCTTCTTCTGTAGCACTCAGTGCAATCCTGGATGTTGTGCATATTAATCTTTTATGGGATGGAGTGGGGGCGTAAAAGTGAGCCTGCCAAATGCTTATTTAAAGACATGCACAACTTTGCTGAACAGTTTTAACACAACTATATTAGGCTCATGTAAATAAAATACTGAAAATACCTAGCTTGTCATTCAGTTAGCCATACCCAGGACAGGTATGCAGAAAGCTCCCGCCATCCCACCCAACCCTTACAAACTGTGAGCCAAAGCTTGTTATTTCTTTTTTCTCACAGCCATTGGAGAACAAGTTGCTGAAATATTATTATTATTATTATTATTATTATTATTATTATTATTATTATTATTATTATTATTATTATTTCCAGGGCTTTTTCTAGCCGGAATTCACTGGAACTCAGTTAGAATTGCCATTCTAAGAGAACAACAGAGGTGTTCATGATGTATTCTGGCACTTTTCCCCCTAGCAAAATAGCACTGACTTTATTATTCTTTAAAGGTGGACATCCAGAATTTTCCAGAAGTAGGGAGTAGGAAGGGTACCTCAACATGGGTCAAACTTTCTCCCCTCTGTCACTTTCCTTCAAAACAAACATTCAGGAGTTTTCTGCCTGTGGAATAAATCGTCGACTATACATTTTGTTTCTGCTAATAGCATCTTGCCTTTCTTAAATTACAAAGAGCCATATCAGCCTGAGCACCCTAATCTTTTAAGGATTTTTGTTTAACTCTGATCCACTGCAAATCTCTTTTAAGGGAAGGCAGGCATGCTGCATTTAAATTCCAGGATGTTCATATAAACAGCAGCTTATAAAACCTCGGTAGTTCTGCCTGCAGTGATAAGATATGGCAGATTGCAATTAGCATGCTGACAGGCACAAAGAGTGTTGGGCTTCCATACTGTTCCACAAGGGTCATTACACTTATCTCATCCCTCCCAGTTGGCACAAATAGGAGTGATGTGCCTCACTATTGCAGCAAGGAGGAGCAACAGCCACCAATAGAAATTGTCACTGAGGCAGAGGCATACTAACCACTTTAATGGTGTGATGTGCAGTGCGTGGGAAAGGCCAGGTCCGAGAGAAGGAAAAAGGTCAGCAGTTAGAAGAGAAAAAATGCTACCATTACATCCACAGTGTCCACAGATTCTCACTGTTAGACAGCAAGTACCTTAATGAATGTTTCCATATTGCCGTTAAAGAGTTTATGATTATAGACTGAGAGAGGCCTAGGTCTCCTCATTTTCTGTGGCTTAGGGGGAAGACATGGGGGCCTGAGAAAAATGGAACAAAAGAGATCAACAAAACATCAACTTGAATACAATGGCAGGGAAAGATTTCAAAGACTGCAAATAAAAAAGAGCTAGAAGGGGAAAGGTCACTGTGAGGACGAGTGCATTGGCTCCAACCATATTAGGTGACCATTACCACCTTGATATATTCCTCATATATCTGTCATTTTAAATATCAACGTGGGGAACCTAGGACATGGACTCACCTGTATCTCATGGGTACAATGCCAACTCTCCACACAGAAAGAAGAGGGGAGGATACAGGGCAAGAGAGAGCCAAGAAGCAGCAATGGGTATGAAGACAGACAGGACAAGGAAGTGGGGGGAAGTAGAGACACAGGAGCTTGTCCATACTTTTATGGATAACTTGTAGTAAAACTCACTTGGGACTGTGGGTTGAGGTCAGCAATAGGCAAATGCTTTCTGCACTGAAAGAGGTTGTACTAGATGACCCTTCCCTTCCAACTCTACAATTCTATTATTCTATGTGTGCCCCAGTTTCTAGAGACCCAAGCCTTTGTCGGCTTGTCTTTTAATGTAGCATCTTTCATTTCCAAAGGATCATCATCAGTTTTGCACACAGAATGTATTTATTATCATACTTACCCATGCTGGCTGGGACTGCTGGGAGTCCAGCAACATGTGGCCCTTCAGATGTTCAGCAGTCCCAGACAGCATGGCCAATGGGTAAATATGATGTTAGGTGTAGTCCAACAGTATCTGGAGGGCCACGGACATCTCCCTTCTGAACACAGTATGGCTGGCTTTTCCTTTTCAACACTTCCCTGGGGGAGACCACTGGCATGGCCTAGCAATCCATTGCATAAAACAAACTGCTGACCTGGCAGGGACACATTCCTTACTCCCAGTGTAACTTTGGAAGCATTCAGTAAGCTTTGCCTAAGAGTGGGAGGAGGTGGCAGCCGCAGGCCCTAATACTCTGATTGAAAGACTTTACAGAAATTCTAACTATATAAACTTGTTGGAAGGCACTGGAACAATAATAGCAATGGACAGGCCTCTTTGGTGATAGAGGCCACAAGCAAGGTGGAAATGAACCGCTTTTGACAGCTGGAGAAGATGGTGCAAGGGTCTGCACTGGGTGCTGCCTCTATATGTGTGGAAGGAATACCCCTTGGAGAAAGATGGGGAAGCTGTGCATGTTCAGGTGTTTTATTGTGCCCTTAGTGCCCCTGAAGTTCAAATAGTTTGGATATTTTATCATGTATTTTAAAAACATAACCAACTCTAAGCAGGATAAAAACACTATGAGACAGAGTATACAGTTACGATTGCCAGGAATGCTGCAGTGCAGAAATAGATCTGTTCTTTTTAGGGGTAAATTCTGAATTTGGATTCAGTCCCACAGCCTACCACGGTTCTGGCATTTTAAGGTATTGTGCAAATTCTGTCCCATACGTGCCATTGTTATCCCTGGCTATAAAAGGACAGTCTCACTGAGAGAATATAAAGCGTTATACCTCTTTACAGTAGCTTGGAAATTAAAATTCATTTGCAGCCGATTAGAAAGGCTGTTTTTCTCACAGTCTGCACTGACCAGCATGATATGCAACCCAGTATTTCACATGCTTGGCTAGAAAAAGAGCTTCTCATGCGAAGGGAGCTACACTCTAACAGCCATCGATGCTAGCATTTGCGAAATTGTTTTCTCGATTTCTTCACTAGTACTGCAGTTTATTAAACACTGAAGCAGTGCTATATTAAAAAAAATGAGTTTGACAGCCCAGCTGTCCTGTATATCAGAGTCCTATATCCTACTGTTACACATCATGACAAAATTCTTGCAGCTGAGCCGAAAAGCAATTGCAGCATTTCTTTGGGAGTTCTTCAAGCAATGGAGAAAACCTCCCTCTCCGACCTCTACCTTCTTCCTCCACAGCTGAAAGCATGCAACCATTTTAATGATTCTTCAAGACTGCGCCAAAATGACCGGCCTCAGCCCTGCAGGGTGTTATGCTGTGCACACTTAAGAGAGCTGAAGGGTGAGCAGAAACTGCCTTTTGGTGCAAGGATAAAAATCTGTGCTCTGCGCAGCCCCTTGAGCAAAGTGAATTTCAGATGTTCAGAGCTTGTTCTTCTACAGAAACAAAAAAAGAAGAAGTCATCTGTACAGAGCCATCGTCACTCAGGTCACAGAGTGACACGTTCTTTTATGAAGCAGGCATCTGAAAAGCTAACCATTGAACCTAGCAGGTAAATATTTGGGGCAAAACTCCCTGTCCTCCACTGAAGCTTTTAAATCAGGGGGGAAAACCTTTAGGGGACACAGATGTCATGCCTCCCAACAGACCTGACAATAGCTGGTAACAACGGCAGCAATTACTCAGTCCTCTTTCTTTTGGAACCACACTGGTAGCAATGGAGCCTGGCAGGGAACAAGAACTGTAGCAGCACTACCTGCCTGTTCCAATGCAGGTACCACTAATCTGGCCAGGAAGTAACAAGAGCAAAACACTGCCTGTGTGGGACCGTCAAGAATCATCAGCGCTACCAGCTTCTACAGATTTCACAGCTACAGCTTCTCTCAAGGATCCTTGAAAACTAGAGCACTGGCGCGTGGGTGGGGGCACTAGGGATCTCTTGACAAACCAGTATCAGCTCAGTTAAAAACACCACCGCAACCCCCAGATGCCCTTATCGGTAACTACAACAATTAAGTCAGTTTAAAACTGAGGGAAGTTTGTAATGTAAAAATTCTTGGACTGGGAAGGATTACTGCAGTCACAGGGGAGAGTGTGGCAGGGGGAGAGACAGAGAGAGGAGTGAGTGAATTGAGATTATAGGATGGTGAGGGGAGGGGGTGAAAGACAGGGCAGCACACAGGGACAGTGCATTTCAAACCTTCCAATGTGTTGTTGTTTTTTTGTAAATGCTCCTTACACTAAATAACTTTGGTCAACCTTATCATACAAAACACGCACACTTCTAAATATATGTATTTCACCTTGTTACACAATATATGTCCCTCCCTTCATCTCTCCCATTCAATCCTTCCCCAAGTGGCTTTTCATCGCCACTGCCTGCTGCTGCCGAATGATCTTTTCATTGCTTAACTGAATCAGGTTATGCTCTCTTGCCAATTTCTGTCAGCAGCTCTCCTTTCCTCGGTTTCCTAGACTCTGCTTATCCTTCGGAAGTGACTTCTTTCCCTTCAAACGCCCTTATATTTTTCCTCACTCTCCCTTACCACAATTATCCAATATTTACGTTTATTCTCAATGCCTATCCTTCCCTATTTTTTTGTTACGGAGAAGGGATCATTTAGGAGACACTCCATGCCAAAAGGTAAGAGGAGATCAATCCTAGAGCTGGATGGATTGATGGATATTCTGCCCCTGAATGAATATCGGCAAGCAAGGGAGGTCCTGGCAGTTAGGCCAAGATGGCTGGTCAGTGTCATAAACAGACTAGAAATAAGCTCCAATATATCCATGGAGACACTGCAATGCACCGAGCTGACACAGCATTCCTCATGATTTCAGAGCCAGTCAGCTAAAAATTACACTGCAGGAAAAACAAGGGCCTGTTTGTCATATTTCTAATTAATCCATTTAGGGAATGCAGATAAGAGGAGGCCCCTGGAGCAGGGTGTTGCCCCTCCACAGCACAATGGCTAAAGGATTCCACCTCACCACACAAAAATCTGTTTATTGCAGATGCATTTTAAACCCAAGCAAATTTATCTTGCAGTAGCAATACTAACTAGTCTCCAGAATGCAATATTAAATTTATATAGTTTCCACTTACCTGGTTGTACCGCATTCAGCTCTTTCACCTGGGGTGGGGAAGAAATCACACATTAATTCCATCCTTGTTTACATAATATAAAAGGTCACAGCTATTTGGTGTTGTTTTTTTTAAATAGGGGGAAGGGGAAACTGTTTCAACGTTACTCTACAAGTTCATATATGGCAAGTGAGAAATTGCAAGGGTCTGAAGACATTACATTTTACCCATAAAACCTCAGTTTACTATTAATTTCCATATTAGGGAGTGTATCCAACTAAGTTCTACTCAGAGTTGACCTACAGAAATTAATAAACTTAATTTGGTCTTCTCCATTAATTCCATTTCTACTCTGAGCAGGGAATAGTGTTCAATACAATCCCTTGACTGCCGAAAGCCATCTTACAAGTCAAGAACCATGTTGACTTGAGAGCATCTCTACACTTCCCTACTCCAATCAATTATCTCAGGATGATGCTCAGAGGCATTCGGAGCTTGTTTCTTTCTTGAATCATAATCTCAGACGTCAGCATTGCTCCTTGCATCTTTCCAATAGCAAGATTCAGATGCAGGGAGGATCATCTTTGTGGCTGCACAGAATCGCAGAATTGTAGAGTTTGAATGGGCCACAAGGGTCATCTAGTCCAACCGCCTGCAATGCACAAATATTTTGCCCAATGTGGGGCTCGAACCCACATCCCTGAGGTTAAGAGTCTCATGCTCTACCAACTGTACTATCCAACTGCTGAAGACCTACTGTCTTCTAAAGCCATACAATATAGCTAGCTGGAGTTAAGGGGCCAGCTGGGGATAGAGTTGGTGAGGAGAGCAAATCTTTTAGCTGCATCTCCGGCTTTAGCATTTTGATTAGTATTATCTTCAGCTCTCTTATAGAGGCCTTTTCTGCCTTGAGCCTTCAGGGATGATGTTTGTTAAGAGCTTAAATAAATTATTAAAAGATCCAGGCAGCTAGCACAAATCGAACAGCTCTACTGTCAATGAAGTTTAGTCAATCTGCACCAGATAAAAGATCTGTGCCTCAATAGCTCTTATTTTTAGCAGTTGGAAGAGCGGGGGATAAGGGGTGGGGGGAGGGAGATAGGGACGAGTACTGATAGGGACCACTATCCTTGGGAATCATGCAGAACATTATCCCATCACCTCACTGAGGATATGCTACCAGAATGAGAATTCAGGGCAGTATTTAGCGGACCAGCTTTTTCCTACAAGATATCTGCCCATTTGACTTTAACCAGACAGACTCCCATGTTTGCTGTCTTTGCCCCTTCAAAATATTTACAACATTTGGGTTTGACAAAAGGTGGCATGCCACTACATACTGTTAAAGTGTATGCTATAACTCTGTAAACAGATCCCTCATTTTCTTTGTGGAATTTCATTTGTTTTTGTTTCAAATGTTTCAAAACTGCCTTAAAAAAAAAAAGTTGTATTCTCCCTCTCTCTCTTAATCAATACAGTGGTACCTCGGGTTACAGACGTTTCAGGTTACAGACGTTTCAGGTTACAGACTCCGCTAACCCAGAAATATTACCTTGGGTTAAGAACTTTGCTTCAGGATGAGAAGAGAAATCATGCTCCGGCAACAACAGCAGCAGCAGGAGGCCCCATTAGCTAAAGTGGTGCTTCAGGTTAAGAACAGTTTCAGGTTAAGAACAGACCTCCAAAACGAATTAAGTTCTTAACCCGAGGTACTGCTGTATACGAAAGAAACATTTTTGGATGCAGCTCATTTCTGATTTTGCAATCCTGTGCCCAAAGGGTCAACCTTAAAAGACTTGCAAGTTCTCTGTGTACACTTCCACTGGCAACATGAATTATCAAGAGGTGATTGTAGATAATAGTGGAAATAAGAAAACAGATGAAGTTGCCTTTGGACCACTGGCTCATCCAGCCTGATGTTCCTCCTCTAAATGCCCTAGCTAACCTGGCATCCTAAGCACAAGGTAATAATTGACTCCATTGCTCATGAAGAACATGTTGTTCGAAATGTGATGGACTATTTATTCCTCTTAAAAATAAATAATAAACCTCCAGCGTCACTTCAGACTGGCTCTCCTGTTGTATTTATTATTTTCAGAAGCTGCCTCTACTTTTTAAAACATCTTTTTTAGCATGTAAAGTGTTGGACTAGGACCTGGGAGACCAGGGTTCAAATCCCTACTTGGCCGCGAAGCTCACCTGGATGTGGCCTTGGACCAGTCACTGCTCCTCACCTAGCCTACCTCATAGAGTTGATGTGAGAATTAAATTAGGAGGGGGGAAATCATGTATGCCACCTTGAGCTCATTGGAGGAAAATAAATGCAATAAATAATTTTTATGTTTAAATTGAAGGAGCAAAGAAATCTATTAAACAGTGGAAAGAATTTTCAGAATAAAGGATAATCAGGCAATGAAACATTTTTCCGTGTGAAGTTGCGGACAGGCTTCAAGATTGTTTGAAAGATCTTTTGTGAGGCACCTGAAAGGGATGCTTGTGGTGACCGTGCCAAAAATAATCAACTACTCTGCCTTTTATCCTTATATGACTCATGGCTTTTGAATTTGAACTTCCAGGTCAGATAGTGAGTGAAAGCAGATAAAGGGAATTCAGAAAGACATGACGCAATTACTGGATGAAACCATGTAAGAATACTGCAATTTCGGATGAACTAATTAACAAATAAGCCAAAGTGCACAAAAGTGCAGTCCTAAAGCCTAGCTACAGCTTCACCTGGAAAGAAGGTATCATTTGTTATCTGGCCCATATGGAATATCCAAGATTGTGTTGGGAAACTGGTCAAGAGAGTAACGGCATGAGAGTTAAAGGAGCTGGGCCAAATCAAAGTCAGATGAAGGATCTTCATAAAAGAGAAAAGAGGAGCTAAGGTTAAAACTAGAGGTGACAAAATAGGCTCAGGACAGTGAGGGGCCTGGAAAAGCCACAAGCTGGCCCTGGAAGTAAATTTGTGTGTGTGTATAAATAAAGGTGTGAGTCATGAAAAACTGGTCCAGCATCCTGGTTAGCAGAGGCAGCTGACCATCATACTAATGATGCAGCTCTTGGTAAATAAATAAGAATACCTGGAGCCTTAGCTGGCCTATCTTGCTCTTGAGAACTGCTGAAGAATTTTTGCTAACTAGAAAGCTGACTAATAAAACATCCAATCACATCATGTGTTGATTGATAGTGTTGTCAAAACCTTAGAGGCTTGTTGTCTGAACTAAGAGGAGAGTCCATATGGGTCAGGCTTCAACTAACTGCTAGCTCCGCCCTGTCTCATATGTTAAAAAGCTTGAATTTGGAATCAGCTGCTCTCAGATAAGCCTGGCAGCGTGCAGTGATTGATTATGCCTAATGAGACCTACTCCAATTTTAATATGAAACACAGACCAATCCATAGAAGGGGGTATAAAGAAACAGCCATTGTTCTAATAAGGCTGCATATGCTTGTAGGTTTACCAGCTCTGCGGTAGAGAGAAATTTCTAAGACAGAAGAGAAAGTATTGACACAATTTTTAAAAACAGTTTAAAGAACTGTGTATCAAATGCTGTCTCTTATGATGACTCAGGTCTTAAAATCATATTAACTTGGGAGAGGCAAATATCTATGGGATTAAAGCCAGCAAAATCCAATTAAGCTTTTACATGTTTATATCTGTGTTACAAGGGCTGTGGTATTAAAAGTAGATCAGAGGCAACTGATTCCAAACTTTAAGAAGTACATTCACTCCTAGTGTATGACAGCAAAATATAGCAATAAATCATCAGAAGCTTCTGCAAACTGGGCATCTCTAAAATGAGAAATAGTCCCTTGTTCACCAAGCAAAACTTTTAAAAAAGTCTCATGGGCTCCAGTTCAGCTCAGGTTCCAATTTATATTCAGGAAAGGACATAACTCAAGTAGGTATCTAAGGTTAAATGCATGATTTAAGGCAACCACTCTTCTTGAAGTATTTTTAAGGACACACTTGTGCAAAGTAGAGACTTTTTGAGGAGATGGCATTGTTGGGGGGGGCAGCATACAAAAGGGGTAAAATATCAGCCTCACAGATCCAGTGGTAGGAAATGACAGCTGTATTTTCTTGTACTAACCATTAATAAAACAAAGGGTCATGCAGCAGCTTACAAATTTATAAGGGGGTAAGCTTTTGTGGGTTACTAAGAGTCCTCTTCATCAACATTTGGGTGAGGACAGGAGTTAAAGCATGGGCTGCTAATGTAGTTTCTGTGGTCCCACAGAGACCTTCCCTAGCAGGTCTGAAAGCAGCATTCTTCTGAAACCATGTGGCGCTCATGTCAGTTTCTTTGGTTTGCAAATGGGACTGCCCACAGGCCTTTAAAGGTTGACAGACATGACTTAAAAGCTCAGTCCCGAAGAGCTGAAAGCAACATGCTCCGGCCAGAATATGGCAGACCTATTCCCAAGTGAACTATCTCAATAGCAAACCAGAAGGAGAATAAATTGTAGCCTACAGCGTCCCTTTAAAAGTTGATTAAAACATTCATTAGGCATTCTTTTTGGCATCAAGGACAATAATTATCACCAGAGGAGAGAGGAAAGGGCAGCAAAGTGATCCACAGGCAGGCCCAAACCATAAGCTCCACTATGTTGATAGATGTGGAAAGTCTGGCCTACTTACACATGCCTTGAAACAGGCCAATTATTTCCCAAACTCTGCTGTCAGGTAAAAAGATGAATGCCTCTCACACATGAGACCACGCACAGCTGTACTGATAGCCTATGTTCCTCCCTTGCCTGCAGGACCTTCACACAACAAGCCAACTGAGGCCAAATGATTTGAGACAAGATGCTTCAAATCACTAGTAGCAAAAAAACTATTCTGGTAGAGAGGACCCAGCGCATTTTGACTCAAGTTAAGTTACAAGAGTTCCCCCTAGATATAAAATCCTCAGCTGTGAAAAACACAATGCCTTTTATTTTAATTCCACAGTTCAACATGACAGCTGTCAAAAGAAGAATGCCACAAATCACCCTGTCCATTGCACATATAGAGTATGCAAAATATTGAAATGACCATCTAATTTTTTTATTGCCATTCAGTTATGATGCTGGAGAATATTTTGGAAAACTTTGTTCCAGATTATGGGTCTAAGCACCAGTGCTATCATTTCACTACTTTGGGCTTTTGGGGTTTCAAAAACAAAAACTTACAAAGTTTCTGAGGCAGGGGTAGGGGGGATCCTAGTCCATTCACCTTGATAGTATTTGCAAACGCAAAAATCCTTTATCCAAATCATTTATTTGCCAAATGAAATGGATAATTGTTAACAAGAACACAGCTACGGGGGCTTGGTGTTTTCATTTTTCTTTTTCACTAAACAAAAAGCAGGCAAAGCAGGGATAATGGGGCTCATCCCTAATGCTGAGAGGCCTGCCTTACGCCCTGAGGAACCAAATCAAAGCAATGGGGCATTCAAATGCCACTCTCAGCCAAAATTAAAAGTGAAAGGAGCAAAGATTTTCTGCCCCTCTTCTATTAAGCACGCCAGAATCACTAATCACAAATGCTGACTTAAGAAAAAAAACAATAGCAAGGGAGATTTAAGAAATCTAAGATCCAAATCTAAATCCTGTTGTGATTTAAACTGCAATATTTTTGTTTAGGCTCAGTTGAACTTACCTTCTCCCAGAGTCTGCTTCAGTAAGTCGTGTTTAGCCTGCAGCTTGGTAATAAGGTTGCTGCCATTCAAATACTCTTTAAATTTCTGAAGGGAGGAAACAAAAACAAAAACACTGCACACACAAAAGCATAGTGGGCAAAAAATATTAGCAAAATAAACTTTGAGGCATACATTTATTTCCCTGCGGTGCTGTTGCGAGTACCTTTCTGGAATGAAAGGATGTGTTGTATGACTTAATGAACCAGACCTCAGTTGTAGATACAAAGATGGACCAAGGATTCAGTTGTCATTTGGGCCTTTTCTTTTTCCACAGTTTCAGTATCAGTCCTGTTGATCTTATTAAGCCAGAAACCTTTGTGTTGAGCCATGTGCTTGGGGTTAAGGCCTCAGATCACAAGAAGCTCAAAGACAGCAGTTCAAAGAAAGCTTTCTTTTGTCCAGCTTCTGGGAATGGCCTCAATAAGAAAAGAAATTTTGTGTGGGGTGTGTGTCAGTGGGGTTCCTACAGAAAGGGTTCTACTTTCATGCAAACAGTGATAAAGCCAAGACGGATTCTCACTGCATGAGGTCTGAGGGCTTGGCTGATCAGAAGCTCCTGCTGCGCTGATGGATTTCTTCTGAGTACGACTTTTATTTTGAGATTGCCTCATACCCAGTAATAGTGTCCTAGAGGCAAGTAACTTCACAGATGCCAAGAGAAGAGGAGGAAGATATGGGGCTGGAGGAAAGAAACAGGAAGTGGAAGATTCAAGAACTTAACACAAAATGCATCTTTGAAATTTCAGGATGCAAATCTCAGAAATCACTGAGTTTAAATAGTAACATTTCTTAAATGTTACTTAAATGGAGTAGACTAGACAGTGTATCAGGATTCCCTGGTCCAAATCTCACTGCTGTCCTAAAGTTAACAAACAGCCTTAGGAAAGCCTCTTGATACTCAGCTATGCAGCTGCAAATGCAAGGTTTTAAGTGCATTATACAAATGTGACACTAGATGGCGATGGTGAGCTATGGCAAATTCAATATATTTTTTCCAAACGTTTCTTTAAAAACCATTTTCACAACTTTTTTTAATATGTGCCTAGATTCCACCTCAGTCACAGACCTCTCTTCCAAGATACAGGGATAATTATAATGGATGGCTGCTGTAAAGGTGATGGAATAACATGCTTTGAACAATTAAAAGCATTATGAAAATACTGAGTATTATAAAGCTATGCAGTAACCAATGTGCATATGGGCTGGTTCAAACATCATAGCTGGAGGAGAGGACAGAGGGTGCAGAAAGAACTGTGGTTGGAGGGGGCTCCTTTTGTCATCCTTTGGACCCCCCTGGGAAACCAAACAAACCTGCTGTACCTGGAACTGGGTGCGGAGAGTACAGCTGACTGGGGCACAGCCGTGGGCAGCCTGATAAAATACCACCAACCTTGGGCCTACCCATAAAAGCAAGCCCTGCCATGGAACAGTAAAGTCTTAACCAATCAAACCTTAGTTTAAAAACAAGCCGTACTTGGAACTGGACCAGTAAGTTGGATTCAAGGGGTAGAGGCCAACTTGCGCAACCCCTGCTTAGCTTCTCCTCCTCCTTCCCCTGCTGTCCCCTATACCCACAAAGCATATCCAAAGGATCAGGCCCTCTAAAGAGTGAGAGGTGGAAAACTGATCTTGTGCCAGTGGAATTCCTGCTGGAGCAAGAGTTCTCTGCCTGAATTCAAACAAAGCCCCCAAGCCTTTGTACTGTAATAATGTAAGGCACAGCCTCCACTGTTTGGGGAGCTGATGAGATTACAGGGAGAAAGAGGGGGGAAGAAAGAACTGTTGTACAACTAGCCTTCCATGTGTGTAACTGTTGGATACTACCCATTGCTAAATGGGATGTATTTAGGGGGGAGGAGTGATATTTATATCACATGGCACAATTTATCAGACATTTCTTGTGTTAGTTTAACCATAAACAAAATGAACTGATATGCGCTTCCTATACAGTTCTGCTTTGGTTTAACATGACTTGCACAGAATAAGTTCTGTGCAAGTTTTACAGAAGACTGTAAAAAGTTTGTGAGGAAATTTTAATGACTCTCAGGGTACCATGGTGAATCTCTAGTTCTAGGCTGGAGAAACTGGGCAGGACAGGGCCAGAAGAGTTTACATTGTTCTCCAATATGAACTATAGCAAATAGTCACTGAGGAAGGGTTTGACTTTAATTTTGTAGAACAAACATTTTCCCTGATGTGAATTAAGGGATGATTAAACATTTTTCTTGATGCTCAGACTCCTAATCTTCAAAGCTCGCAACTAAGTTTTGAAAGCATGCGGTTTAAAAATTATTTTCAGTTGCTTTATTTTCTTAATCTTCTTCGCAGCCATGAGGTCTAGACACATACCTAAAATTTGAAAATAAATAAGAACTGACATTTTTTTATTAAAAAAAAACCAAAATTCTGACAGCCCCATTGTAAAAGGGCTTCCAAGATGAGGTGAAAGGCTGATGAAATGGTACAACATTGCTATAGAGGGGGAAATGAGGGACTCTGTGCTTGAATGGCAAACTAGGGAGTAGTTGGTCTTTAAAACATCTTATCTTAAAACACTTTTTTAAAAAATATTCCTAAAGGGATAGTGGTTCAGGGAATCCCGGTTCTGTTGTTTCTCCCAGTGAGGTCAGAGATACCTTTCTAAGGGTGAGCCATACATTAGTGCAACCACTCTACGTGGCTCCATATGGTGGGCTTCATATTCCTTTCTGAACATAAGCCAAGCCCACTCCACGCACAGCACATCTAAATGGCCTACTTAAAATTTTCCAAGTTTTCAAACAAGTTTTCAACATAACACCAAGAGCTACTGTGAATGTCTAAGAACAGACAAACTGGTTTACTGCATTCCTGTTCTTCCGTCTACAAATAAAGACCAGGACAGGCTATAGGTGAAAGTTGAACTCTGATTTACCAAAGTTGGAAAAGAGCGAGAGGCTGGCTTATCTGGCTTTGTCACCTCGGTCCTTGAATACTCCCCTCCTCCATCCACTTCTACAGGGCAGGAGTTCCTTATAGAAGTGCTGCTTGTGTCATCATGTGAAAATCACTCCTACTCCAGATGAGACACAAACTTCGGTGATTCTGACAATTTCTGTTTCTCTCAGTTTCTCATTTCCCCCCAATCTTAAGATCAGTTAGTTCTCCACATCTCTACACCAGTTTGTGGTTTTTTAAAAAGTCCTCATGAAAATCCATCATCATTTTAATACATTTCCCCCTATTATATGAATTTTTTGTATGTAGTGTTGCCCAATATGCACATTTTTGCAAAGCAATTTCCCCTATTAAAATCCATTTTAATGTTATTTTTGTCAGAATATGGATTTTTACATAAACTTCACCCAAGTCTATGCATTTTTGTAGACATTACTTGGCTGGAGAAATGCAATGCAAAATCTGGAGCAGTGAAATTTTGGAGGAGGGCAATGTTTTGGTCAACATATTATTTCAGAAAGTACAAATTAGGTAGGTTCATCTTTGAATGAGAACTGAATTGATGTCTCCCTCATCCCTAGACTCCCTACTGCCTTTCTAAGAGCTAGCAATGTGAATGTGTATGTGGGGAATTGAGAGGTGTAGCTATTGGAATGCCAGCACACTCTATTGTCACAAAAATGTGACGTCCCTACAGTTAAAATGGGAAGGGGAGGGGAAGCTACTGCTCTGTAAGAGCCAGCCTTTTATTAGCAGTATATAGTTTATACCCGCCTTTTTCCCTGACAGGGGATAAGCCTTCTTATCTACCACTTTTTTACCACACTGTGCTCAATATAGACATAAGATTATCCTCACAGTAAAATAGAACATTTCAGTTTCTTGTTGGTTGGCTCTCCTCTTGGCAATGTTTATTTTACTCATGTAAGTCTCTGAAGCAGCTGATTTGACCGACTCAGTGGAGCGACTATGCTGGAAGGCATCTGAGACATCAAAATCTTCCACTGTCAGCATGTCTTGCAATGTCTGCATAGTAGCATCCAATGTTTTTCGCACCTGCAGAAATTAAAGGCACAGGCGATTATGAGACAAAGTGAATTGCTGTGACACAGTTAGGTCACCGTCAGTGCATGGTCTTCGATACACCAAGCTAGTCTTATTTTTTGAACTTGAAAGATTTCCTAGGGAGGAAAAGATAATATAGGGTTCCCGGGATTAGATGCTTTTGTGTATGGATGAGCAATTTGTTCTGTACCTGAAACCACATTAGAAATGAATTTTTTAAGAGATTTCTAGATGCCAGTGACAATGACAATAGCACCCAACCAGGAAGCACTACAGGACACAGCACTATGAAGTTGTTACAGGAGTTTATAGCTACAGTGCTATAATGATAACATAACAGCTCCGCACCCCAAGCATATCATCCTAGTCTGTATAAACTAGCAGGAACTGGTTTGGTGGTGTTCACCATCACCCAAACCACTCTGTGCCTTCCACTTTCAGGTGGCAGCTATAAAGAGCCTCTTTGTGACGTGCCCCATCTATAGTAGAGATTTGGTGCTTTCAAACAATGTAGCAAAACAAGTATTACAAAGCAAGCCACTGTGCCTGTTTCGTATCCAGAGTCATAGACCTGGCATGGTTTTATTGTGCTCTTCTGGTTAAATATATCATTCATATAACAGGATGCAGGATGAGCACATGGATGATCAGACAATATTTATAATATACCGTATTTTTCGCCCTATAGGACGCAATTTTCCCCCTCCAAAAATGAAGGGGAAATGTGTGTGCGTCCTATGGGGCGAATGCAGGCTTTCGCTGAAGCCTGGAGAGCGAGAGGGGTCGGTGCGCACCTACCCCTCTCGCTCTCCAGGCTTCAGGAAGCTATCCGCAAGCCTTGGGAGCCCACGGGAGTTCTCGCCGGGCTCCCTAGGCTTGCGGATAGCAGCCTGCATCCCAAAGCCTGGGGTGCACTGAGCAGCGCGCCTTGGGCTTCGGACAGATATCTGCAAGCCTGGGGAGCCCGGCGGGAGTTCCCGCGGGCTCCCTAGGCTTGCAGATAGCAGCCTGTTCTGGGGGCTGGGGTCGGGGAAGCTCGGGCTTCCCCAGCCCCACGCCTGGGGGGGGGGTTCTTTATTCCCCCCCCCAAAAAAAACCTAGGTGCGCCCTATGGGCCGGTGCGCCCTATAGGGCGAAAAATACGGTACTCAAAGACATTTTAGTACATTTATGTTGTTGGAGTGCTTCATGCAGGGGCAAGACCCGGAGGCACCAAAACCCACTACCCCCTTTTACTATTACAGGTACACACACACCCCACTTACGCGCGATCGGACTTGTGTGTGGCACGCAATACAAACCTGGTCTGCGTTCTCCAAGGGATCACAAGCCCTTGGATTGAAAAAAAGTATGCTTGTCCAATACAATTTAATTCTTTAGCCATCTCTGTTAGTTTAAAAGTCACCTTGCATAGAATTATTCGCATAAATGAATCAATAAAGCTTATTTACTTAAGGATTAAAGACAATTACAGCTCTCACCTCTTCGTTTTCTATTTTGAGTGTGGCAAGTCTAGACTGCAGCTGGTGATATCGCATGAGCAACTCTGTCTGAACTGGCTGCTGGGCGCTCACTTGACATACCTGAAAGGACAACAGATAAGACTATGCAAATTCAAGAAGGATCAGAATATTGACAGGTATCAAAGAGCTAACACAATGAAGAATGCACATCCTCATGATAAAAATGTCCAAAAACTTTGGACTGATGGATATTAAAAACAAAAGACGGAGTACAGTGGTACCTCAGGTTACAAACGCTTGAGGTTACAAACACTTCGGGTTACAAACTCCGCTAACCCGGAAGTAGTACCTTGGGTTGCGAACTTTGCCCAAGGATGAGAATGGAAATCGCATGCTGGTGGCACGGCAGCAGCGGGAGGCCACATTAGGGAAAGCATGCCTCAAGTTAAGAATGGGTTAAGAATGGACCTCTAGAAGAAGAAGAAGAAGAAGAAGAGTTTGGATTTGATATCCCGCCTTTCACTCCCTTTAAGGAGTCTCAAAGTGGCTAACATTCTCCTTTCCCTTCCTCCCCCACAACAAACACTCTGTGAGGTGAGTGGGGCTGAGAGACTTCAGAGAAGTGTGACTGGCCCAAGGTCACCCAGCAGCTGTATGTGGAGGAGCGGAGACGCGAACCCGGTTCCCCAGATTAGGAGACTACCGCTCTTAACCACTACACCACACTGGCTCTCTAGAACAAATTAAGTTCGTAACCCAAGGTACCACTGTATTTGATTTTTAACTAGTAGTATAATCCTTCTATTGGGCTTGAAATATAACCTCACTCAGACACAGAATACTGAGCATAGTTGTTATTTATGGCAATGCAGCAAATCTACTCTATTGTTACAAAATCTATTTGTTTATGGTGTTGGATTATAAAAGAAATTTCTCAAAGCAAGAATCTGACTTAATTGCTGCTTAAAAGGCCTAAATATTACTAACTCCTTAATGCATTATGTATGTAGTACCTACGGCAACTCCCATTATCAGTGCCGGAGTGAGCAAAGTGTTGCGTCTGAAGGGAAGCTGGAAACATACTGCAATATGTCGCACTGAAAGCATTTTCTACAATGGTGATAGCATTACCTCATCCCCCATATGAGGCTGGTATTCAAACTTTAGTGGAGGACAGAAGACTTGGTTGCACATATCCATGACTGTATGCTTGTCACTCCGTGCATCCAGGTTGTCTACAGCATTCTCAATGATGTCCAGGCCCTCGTGACGTGAGGTTTCTAGATTGTATTCAGCAGAAAGATATGTTCTGAACGCCCGTGCCAGGCTGGCATGGAATCCCAAGTCACAGCACTAAGGGAAAGGGAGAAACAGTCATTTGCTTCAACCGCAGAAGCTAGTAATTTCTCCTATATTCTGGCATAATGGCCTTTTACCTGAAGAAAACCCAAATACAATATCTATTTCTTCTCCTTTACAGTGGTGCCTCGCAAGACGAAAATAATCCGTTCCGCGAGTCTCTTCGTCTAGCGGTTTTTTCGTCTTGCGAAGCAACCCTATTAGCGGCTTAGCGGATTAGCGCTATTAGCGGTTTAGCGGCTATTAAAGGCTTAGCGGCTAAAAGGCTATTAGCGGCTTAGCGGCTTAGAAAAAGGGGGGGCGAAAAAAATCGCAAGACTCGCAAGACGTTTTCGTCTTGCGAAGCAAGCCCATAGGGAAAATCGTCTTGTGAAGCAGCTCAAAAACGGAAAACCCTTTCGTCTAGCGGGTTTTTCGTCTTGTGAGGCATTCGTCTTGCGGGGCACCACTGTATATTATTTCTAGAGCACCTATATAAAATGAGGTGTTGTCCAGAAAACAAAGAGAAAGACACAAGCCCTGCCTTCAGGCTTACACTCTAAGTAATACAAGACATGGCAAAAGGGCAGGTAAGCTGTGGGGAATGGTAAAAGTATGGAATCAAGGACACAATACAAACACTTATATGGGTAAATAATAAAAATGAGAGAGAGTTACTTAAGTGTCCACTTTCTGGTATGAATCAATCCTACGAATATCACAACAGAGGTTTCGTGTAGAAGCGACCTCCCAAAACTTTACCCTTTATCACTCATATCAGTCAAATGACATCAGTTGATCATATATACATTATGCAGAATTTTGTGGAATTCCCATGAAAGTTTGCATAGAACCGTATCCTTAATCAATAAATGGACTTCAAAAACAATCCAGGATTCAAAACAAATCCCTATTACCATAAAAGCTTACTATAGTACAGAAGATGCCCCTGTTGCCACATCTCTTGTGACTGAGCAGCTCCTCATGATTAATAAAATATTCCTGCATTATTCACCTTGGAGGCATATCTGAATTTTAATGTCTAACACAGAAACCTAATTTCTCCCTCCCATCCCAAATGCATAAACACAGGCAGTGCCTAACTTTAACATAAAAGTGCAAACATTAAGTAATTTGGTTACCTGCTACATCTTGGCTTACACTCAAGCAGGTAAAGCAAATCCTTCCATAAGATGGATATGGAAATCTAGAGGTTTTTCATTATCCATCATAGAGTGGCAAGTCTATCAATGGCTACAGGCCATTATGGCTAAATGTTACCTCCAGGTTTGGACGGAGTATGTCCCCAAACTACCATTTTCTGACAAAGGCAAGGGTGCCACCTCCTTTCTGTTTCCTTTGTATTTACGGGAGTGCTGTGTGGGTAGAATGACTGATGGACACTCACTAGTGAAATGGAGAGGACGTGCAACTTTTAAACTATTTACCAACTTATCCATTAAATAGTGCTGTACTTTATACCCAGACCAGTAGAACTGGGTCTGACTCACTGCACTCAGCTCACCTACCCAAGACTCAGTAATGCACACCAAGTCAGCTCTCTTATCCAAGATGAAATCGTGGATAAGCAAGGACTTACAGTGAACTGACCTAGCATTGCAAAGCAACACCGCCGGTCACAGAACACCTAATCTAGTTAATGTTGGGAGAGCTCTGTGCCCTAAATTGAAAGTGGGCACTCTACCTTCCATAGGACAATGTGGGACTAGGACTCAGAATGAAGAGGAAGGTCGGTTTGCCTATAAGAGCAGCAGTGGTGGCCAGAAGAGCAGGAAAAATATCCAGGAAGAAATGGTAGCAAAGTTGCAGCTGGAGATAACTGCTTTTTTAACTCCATCGGAGAAGGCAAGAGCTGGAAGAAACTTCCAGCTGTTATGGCTGCCTGCATTGCCTGCCAGAAGAGAATCTGCTCCCTGTACTGAGGTGCGCTTGATGCCATACATTCCCTGAGTATGGGGATGTGTGAATTTGCTTCAAGCTTGCCAACCATTTACCATTCAGAAGGCAGTAGACAAGTTATCTTGTTGCAATAATCCTTCTACAATATTGACCAGTTTTAGCATTAATGCTTGAATCATGAAAGACAGAGCAATATAATTCCATGACCTTACATTGAATAATAAAAATGAGATGGTTGATGGAAACAAGAGAGAAGCAACACTTTGTTTTCCAAATATATCACAGAAAGCTGCCAAGAGTGCATTTCCTGAGCTCTTGACTGTCCTCTGATCTCTTGTTATTTTCAGTGCATGTTCACAAAAGGATTTTACAGCAGGATATTTTCTGCATTCCTAACTCAAAGTGAATATCAAAGCTCAGTTACTGCCATAAGCAACTCTAGCCAGAGACGACATCTCATCTTTACTGATGTGAAGAGACACCCTCAATTCAAATTTAAATCATACCAAAGAGATGGATTTCTCTAACTGTGTGCAAAAACAAGCAGCTCATGCATGTGCGCGCGCTCACACAGACACATACAATTCCCACTCTCAGGGATGTGGTGTCAACTTCTAGAAGATTTCAAAAGACAGCAGAAGTCAAGCTTTCAACAACTAATTTATGACACAAGCAAAAATCTAGTTGGTGTCCCTTGGTTTAACTATGAATTAGCCTCCATGAAGCCAGATTATCACCACTGCCTTGGAGGGGGTTCGGCTAGATGACCCTTGGCACCCCTTCCAATTTTACAATGTTATTATCCAATGATCCACTCCAGGTTACCAAACATTGGGCTCCTTTTTGAAAATGAACCAAAGCACAGAGGAAGTAATTTTAGATATGAACTGATGCAATTCTACTAAATTTGAGATTTTTAATTCAGCCGCTGCCTGCTCCCAAAGATCAACATTGTGTTCCACTGCTCCAAAAATATGCTCAGGCCAGAACAGTGGCAAACTTTCAGAGGAAAGGAGTTCCACTGCATATGACAGAGCCCCAGGAACATGTCCTAACACAGCCTTTCTATACTAATTTAATGCACTGGAGCAAAGTTATGGGTTGCAACAATTAACAAGGAAGGCAAAGGAAACATTTGAAAGGTCCAAGTCCTTTAGGAATTTTATAGGACTTTGTGTTTTCCTATATAGCTATTGCAGAGTCTGGCATACTAGTGGAATTTACTCTCCGAGCACCTCAGGAAATAAGATGCAACCAGAGTTCAGCACTAAGTGCATCCTCCAAACAAACAAAAGGTTTACATATGCTCGTAGAGTGTATTCTAAAAGTACTGGTCAAAAATTATATCCAAATGTTTCTACAAAAGATATTCAAATTACCATTGCTTTAGCCAAGTTGAGCAGCGATCTGAATGGAAATTTGTTGACTGCTATGTCTGAAATCTAGTACCTGAGGCTAAAAGGCTCAAACTACAATCTGTGTGTGAATCTGCAGCAGCAATAACAAAAGCAACTCAGGAAGGTGGCACAATAGTTGCAGGAGAAGCTGTGATACTCTGTTGAAGCTCTCACAGTGCCACACTTTGGAAGCAAATGAACAGGTTGTGTAGGCAAGCTCTCCTTCCACCTTTCTCAGTCCTTAAGACTCCTAACAGATGCCAGCATATTGTCCAACGTTTCATCAAGAAGTTCTGGACAGCACCCCTCAATTCTTGGGGTGGTGGAGTCTCTTCCCACTCCAATCTAACAGGTGACCAGCTCTGTTCAAGCCTCCCTATAATAACACGAAACAACTAATGGGTCTCCTAGAGCTCATTGATATACAAGTGCCCACAGTTCCCTGGGTAAAGAGAGTTACTCTGGAGTTCAAAATTGGCATAGGAAACATCAGGACTACTTCAGTCCAAGTATCAGAAAGACTGAAGTCTTAGAAAATCCACATTACCGCCTTGGTCATAAGCATTTAACAGGCTCCATCATTTCATGGTGGGTCTCCTGAGTGTGAGTTTAGCATAATCCAGTTCAGGTACAGGGAACTAGCACCCTGTTGTGGTTCTTAATGTCAGGCAACTTAGCAGAATCTAATCTATGATTACTTAAAAGCATAGGAAGCAGCTGCAGACCAGATCAGTTATCACTCTAGTATGAATAATGAGATCTCACTGTGACAGCCAAACTAGACATCACCATCATTTTATTTGTATGTCAGCTTTCCGTAGTTAAAACCATGCTCAAGGTGACTTACAATATGATTTACATAATCACAAACATAACAAAAGTAGTCATAAATAAAACACATCAAAAAGTACATAACCAAACAACCATTTCCACTTAAATCATAAAAAAGCTAAATTGAAGACACAAAACCCTAAACAATACGCCAACCTGACAGCCTGTTCAGCAGCCTCAATTTTTATAGCTGGAGTCAGACAGCGTCCCACCTCCCCAAGCCAGGTGGGGAAAGGCCTGCAAGACAGGGAGCAGGTCTTCCAGGACTCACAGCCAAGATGATACCTAGTCATATGATCACTGTTGAGAACCAATCAGAAGGAAAGAATGTGAGGCATTGCCTATATCTTCCCTGCTATAGTGGGCCACAAAAGACTCACAAAGAGAAGAGGTCCTGGAAACAGCGGCCATCACCCTAGTCTCTCATTCTAGACTTGCTGTTGATGGGCACAAATCACGGTGGATGCTACTTCCTCAGGCTGTCCACAGCTGAGTTTCCCAAGGGGTCCCTTCCAGTCAAAGCTCCTTCTTCACCCTCTGTCCTCTCCTCCAGCTTTTCCAGACATGACATGGGAGATCTAGGGTCAGGCTCTCCTACATTTCATATACAGTGTTAATTGCAGCCACAAGGGGAAGGCGGAGTCAGATGAAGATACTGGATGAGGATGCTTATCAGCGCTGCTATGCCTGTTTCTCAATTAACACACACATCACACATAGCAATTTAGGGACAGTGGCTTAATTAGGATAATGCACAGAGAAAGGGTCCAGTCTGTCTCTTGCATTCACACAGCTTCTATTAATACTGGGTGATTATATCTGCGTCTCTGTATCTGGCATACTGTGAACTCCTGCAACTCAGGATGCCACATTTTACTGTCACATCCTGTTGCCAGCTCTTCCCCAAGCCTGCTGCTCAAGGCTCAAGGCTTCAGCTGCAAATAGTCTGTGCGCCAGGGCCCTGATGGAGGAAACGCTGCTCAGTGTTGAAGGTGAGACATGGGAGGCCCTCAACTGCAAATGGACAGCCTCAGCCTGACAGCAGCCTGCCTCACAAAAGGGAGCCGGGGAGGGAGAGCAGGAGAGTTGTAACAACACTCTGTGAGAGATCAGTGCAACGACTCTTTTAAAACCTTCTCTTAAAAATAAAAATGCAAACTGAACCAAATCTCCCCCCCCCCCCCAATTCCTATGTGTGACCAGCATGAGCATAATTCTTTCTGACTCCAGGAGGTGACAAAATAAGTTGTACTAAGGCAGGGGAAGATGTGTCTCTTGTGCTTCTTTTAGCTAATCTGGGCAAAAGGACTCCTACAGTGGTACCTCGGGTTACATACGCTTCAGGCTACATACACTTCAGGTTACAGACTCCGCTAACCCAGAAATAGTGCTTCAGGTTAAGAACTTTGCTTCAGGATGAGAACAGAAATTGTGCTCTGGCGGCGCGGCAGCAGCAGGAGGCCCCATTAGTTTAAAGAGGTTAAGAACAGTTTCAGGTTAAGTATGGACCTCCAGAACGAATTAAGTACTTAACCCAAGGTACTGGGAATTTGGGAATTGGGTATTGGGAATTTCCCCCGACCTTCTGTAGTTCCATTTCGCGGCAGTGGGGTGCAGTGAGGCCAAGACATGCTTCCTAATACAGCTGCCAGTTTTCACCCCACTATGAGAAGGAAACAACCTCTTTCAAAGTCCCAAACTCACTTTACTGAAAATGTGAAGCAGCCATTGAGAGGTGTAAAGAGATTTCATCTGGCAAAGCTTTTAGCATTCCTTCCTAACACTCTATACAGAAACAGAATGAAATTAGAAAACAAGAAATATGCACAGGGGCCTAAATAAATCCCTCAGGTAGCCTGGGAACACTTGTAGAAGAATAACTAAAACCAGGACGCTGAGCTTGCAGGACAGCAGCTTATCTCCAGGATAATGATTGTGTTTCAATGTTCTCACTGTAGTCAATATCAGAAACTCTGATGGCTTCCACTGAACCATAGTACATTCTCAGTTCACACTGGGGGTTAGGATGAACTTGAACCAGTCTGAATCTTCTACCAAGACTTTCGGGGAAATGTCACACTTGCATTTCACCTGCATTGCACAAAAGAATTCTGAAATGCTGCTCCTTATTTTCCTTGCTGGAAACATGCTGAAACCAGCATGTGCAGTGTAGTTCAAATAACCCAGCTGCTATTGACAAGTAGGGCAGTAGCCTGACTAACATTATTTTTTACAGCTGCTTTGGTCTCTGGCTATTAGCACCATGCCTAGCACTTCACACTTCAGTGCCGCAAAGAGGGGAGAAAAGATGCAGGAAAAGGTATTTTTTAAAATACCCATTTAAGAAAAGTTTTTTTAAAAAAAGTGAAAGCTAATATTATTATAAATAGGAATTTATAAGAGCTGATATTACTCTCAGCTTTTCAAGAATTAACTTTCCGGTGGACCCCTGCAGGTTAGTGAAGTTGACCCTATAAAAAGTTGTGCTGCCCCCTCAGTGTGGATTCTACAGTCCATCATCTGATTCTGATGTACCATGAAGCTATTGAACTATCTTTGCTCTCTTGGATAAAAGACAGCTAAACACACACAGAGACAGCTAAGCACACAATGGTTGGATGACCCCAGAAACTGCCAAATTATAAACGGCTGGGTTTCCATATAGGTTGCTAACCTGATGGTTCATGTTGTGGCATATAGTAACAACCACTTGCAGCAAGTGTGAAAAAGAATTACTAACAATTAGATTGTCCATTTCTGAATTGTGTAGAAGCTTCACATCCAAACCACTCCATTTGAAACGGCTGCTTCACCTGTTACAACACTGTAAAAACATTTCTCTGAGAGTGACATAAACACAAGCCCAGGTTGCACTGTGAATTAAACAGAGAGGAAGCATACATGGCTACCCTCTTTGCACCCAGGCTTCAACTTTATACCACCACTTGCACAAAGCAAAGAACTTGATCTCAGTGTGTTTTTTAAGTACTCAGTGGATTTTAGCATTTTTCAAGGTCACAACCTTGAAGTTAAAATTTAGGTGCGCTATTCCTGTGGACATTGCTCCCACAGTATAATATGCTGGCTTTGGCTTTTGCCATTTGCTGCCATATCAACAGTGGGACGAATGGCTATGCATTACAGGATGCAAGTAAGTTTTTTCTCTAAGTGTGTTTAACCAAGATGGGAGTTATCTCCTGACCTCTGCATTGTCTCTTAGTATGCCTAATGATAAATATTATTGCCCATAAAGTGCCAATCTTGTTCAAAAGTTTAGCTACAGTTAGTTAACTGGACTTGGGAAGCACACTTTATATATTAAAAAAAATAACAGGTACTTATAACATCTCCAGCAAATATTTTTAACCTAGATTTTCTACTGTTCCCCGGGGCTTCCTCATAGTACTTTTCTTCTAGCTGCTGGTTTTCCTCACTTTACACTTTTCATATGTTACACAGAAGGAGGGAATGAAGAGTAATTCAAACTTCTTTTTTCTTCTTCTGTAGACCATACAATGCACCCTCTGGATATATTTACTGTTGGAATATATCTTAAAGGGGCCGTGGAAATTTAAGGCTGCTGCTTTCTTTCCAGGTATTAAGAACATTACCTATAGGCTGTTCCAGTAAGAATAACTCAATCATTATTACTGAGGAGCACTTAGGCTGTTTTTCAGTTAAAACTAACAAGCATTTTGAAACTTGTTTTCTACCAGGCTCAGGGATCATTTCAGACTATAAAAGCACACACACACACACACTTGTGCATAACTATACAGATCCACAGAGAGAGAAATGAATAACTCACCCTTTGTTTGTGCCTTGTCGAGAGGAAAATAAATCCTTTATAAAGTGCAAGCTTTGGCAAACTACAATGTGCATAACTTGGCTGTACTATCAAGTGAGGTTTGAGTGAAGGCATGCCATCTAAACTGGCTATATTTTTAGGTTTATTAGCATTTTCTGAATGTGGGCCACTTTTCTTATTGTTATGGTCTCCTTCTGAGTGAGACAAGCTAATCATCTCAATACTTTTGATTATTAGGTCGTTTTACTGTGGAAAAACTCAGAAAGGCTACTGTCCCACTCATGTCACAGATTTCACGTCATAATGCAGAGCACACTGCACCCTCCTGAAATACATACTTAGGGGGAATGCAATAAAGATCGGGTGAAGTACACTTCTCTTACAAAGCAAGCAACATTTTAATTCATGTGTTCATTCTACATGACTAAAATAGTTTTGCTTTTCATCTTTTAATTTTCACCTGTTGTTATAATTGCTCTCTCTGTTTTGTATAAATTTAATAATAATAATGAGGGACGCGGGTGGCGCTGTGGGTAAAAGCCTCAGCGCCTAGGACTTGCCGATCGCATGGTCGGCGGTTCGAATCCCCGCAGCGGGGTGCGCTCCCGTTGCTCAGTCCCAGCGCCTGCCAACCTAGCAGTTCAAAAGCACCCTTGGGTGCAAGTAGATAAATAGGGACCGCTTACCAGCAGGAAGGTAAACGGCGTTTCCGTGTGCGGCTCTGGCTCACCAGAGCAGCTTCGTCACGCTGGCCACGTGACCCGGAAGTGTCTGCGGACAGCGCTGGCTCCCGGCCTATAGAGTGAGATGAGCGCACAACCCTAGAGTCTGTCAAGACTGGCCCGTATGGGCAGGGGTACCTTTACCTTTACCTTTACCTTTACCTTTACCTAATAATAATAATAATAATAATAATAATAATAATAAACAACTTTACAAAATGAGAAAGGCAAGCAAGAGACAAGAAGTAAGAAGCACAAAGAAAATAGGGTTGGTTCACATATAACACAGTTTGGTGTTCAGAAGTTGGGGCTCCAATGCTACCCCCTTCATTTTTTCCCCCTCTTGTGAAACAAAGGTTGGATTAAGAAGATTGCTGGTCAAAGTTCATACACGTTGGAAGTTTAATAAATCAATTTAAAGAAAAAAAAAGTTCAAAAAATCTGCTTTATCTTGCACCCACACTTTCCCACCCCACATTTGTGCTTCTGGTGGGTGTGGCTGTCAATTTCTACCACAGTTTAAAATAGTGATAGAACAGCCTAACCACATACTTCCTCATCTGAGGCATAGCAATATCTAATTAAAAGTGTTTGCCTTACAGCCAGGCTAGGAGTAGACTAAACTCCCCACATCAAGAAAGGCTCTTTCAGCCACATGAGCTTCCGTCTTGAGCTATTTTCAAAGCCACAAACCAAATGTCAAGTTTTCAAGTCAATGTGGGATTTGCCTATAAATTTAGCTTTAAAGAGCTACCAGAAGGGGGGGAAATGTGGGGCATTTAGTTGCACATCTGCTCTGATCCCTTTAGGTCTCTTGAACCTTTAAATATTTACAGATGAACACTGTGAGGGTCATTTTGAGCTTAATTCAACTCAACACTCTTTTTCTTCCCTACACTGTATGGGACCAAACTGGCAATATATGCTGATACACTTATTCTCCCAAGTGGACCTGATCCCTGCTGAAAGCAACAGGGACTTGCATTCAGTACCAAGTTTAAACAGCACTTAACAGACCAGCTGCAATCAAGAGGCTTTACCAGTCCCATGGCTGATATCATATGATACTGGTGGGTCCGGCCAACCAAAAACAGCCTTATGGACCAAATTGGTCAGTCTGGTCTAATTTGGCCTGTAGGCCAGAAGTTCCTTGCCATTTGCTTACAGTAACCAAACTGCCACCGTGTGAAAGATGACCCTTCCCAAGTAAAGTAGTCATGTGAATCAACTCCAACTTTAAAAGCGGGGTGGGTGGGGAGGGGCCAGATATCCTAAAGAGCAACTGCAACCTTTGCCTCCCATCCCAAAATTACTTCTTGCTTTTTGTGTACATAACAAGGCAAAGGAAAAGGACCCCTGGATAGTTAAGTCCAGTAAAACTTGACTACAAGGTGCATCTCGCTTTAGGCCAAAGGAGTCGGTGTTTGTCCGCAGACAGCTTTCTGGGTCATGTGGCCAGCATGAGTAAACGGCTTCAGGCATAACAGAACACCATGACAGAAACCAGAGTGCATGGAAACACCATTTACCTTCCTGCCGCAGCAGTACCTATTTATCTACTTGCACTGGTGTGTTTTCAAACTGCCAGGTTGGCAGGAGCTGAGACAGAGCAAAGGGGGCTCATTCCGTTACGGGTATTCGAACTGCTGACCTTCTGATCAGCAAGCCCAAGAAGCTCAGTGGTTTTGACCACTGCGCCACCTGCATAAAAAGGGCAGAGCACGGTTAACGCTTTTTAGCGATAGTCAGTCTAAAACAGGGATGGCTTACCTGTGGCCTTCCTGATGTTGCTGGACTCTAATTTCCATCAGCTCCTACCAGCACGACTAAGCAAAATGTAGTCCAGCAACATCTGAAGGGCCAAAGGTTAGTCATCCCTGGTTTAAAAGAACGCTGAAAATTACACAAGCCTCTGCCACATTCAAGCCTTTGCCATTTTGCTATTTGAAGCTAGGAGTCTGATAACCAAAGAGACAGAGGAGCTTTGCCCAGTACTTCCTGCTGACAGGAAGTATTTCTCATCTTTGTTTCACGTACAAAGGTGGGCGGTGGGGGGGGGGGGAGAGTAACCTCCACAGAAGCTACAGAGGAAGTGAGTGGTTCAAGTGCTTAAAATTACCAGTGGCATTGCAAAATAGCCTCCAAAGCTGGAAGCGGCAGAGAAGAGTGGAATGTAAAAGCTGTGCATTCAAACTGCACTGAATCTTTTGAGAGAAACTAATTTCCCGTGATGGAAGAGGTTTATTCCTTTTTTATTGCCAGGCTGTTGACTGAACAACCCGTAAGCTAGGGAATGGAGAACAATTCCCTGTGCGACAAGCACACAGAGTGCAATAAGACTGAGTGTTTGGGGGGGGGGGAGGCTCGATTAATTTCACTGTACACAGGTTGTACATTGACAATAAAGGTATTATTATTATTATTATTATTATTAATTATTATTAATTATTCCAAAGCAAAGGCACCCACCTTCAGTTCAGAAGGCAGAACAGTTAATGGTAGGTGGAGTCAGGGATAACAGTAAGTACAGTGGTACCTCTGTTTACAAACTTAATTCGTTCTGGAGGTCCGTTCTTAAGCTGAAACCATTCTTATCCTGAGATGCGCTTTCGCTAATGGGGCCTCCAGAGCGTGATTTCCGTTCGCAACCAGGAGCAGCTACTTCCATGTTAGCAAAGCTCGTAACCTGAAGCATTCGTAACCAGAAGCGTTCGTAACCAGAGGTACCACTGTACAGCTAAAAGTGCAAAACGAAACTTCACTATGATACTAATAAGTTTATGTTGCTTTCTCTTTATTCAAAGTTCCCTTTTTCAGGAACAAGGGCTCTCAGCTATTTTTCAAACCAGCAATTTTAAAGCTTCCGTGCTTTTTAATTCAGTCAACTTGGTCCAAGAGATTATTGTGCTTAAGAGCCATCACAGTCTTAGTAGTAGTTTATAATTATGATTGAGCTGTCAGATTATTGCTTCACTATGAATTCTAGTACCACAAGTCCAGCACCTCATATAGTAGCACTCAAGCATGGCCTTGGCACAAATACAGATTTTTCTAGCTAAAAGCTAGCAGGGCACATTAGCAAGTGAATATCTCTTCTTGCCATCATTTTCTTTTTTTAAATGGCAGTTTTCAAAATAAAGCAGTTCCTGCATTTGTGTTTATAACTCACTGCTAAACCAAAGGAAAACTGCTTCATGAAAAACTCAAATCGAGAAAACAGGCTTTCACAAAAAATCTCTCTCAGCTATCTACTCCAGTCACTTGGTTTTCTCTCTAAAACTTCCTGCCACCATTCCATTCCCCCATCAATCAATTCGCTCGAATACATATTTACTGTAACATATGTATGCTACTCAATGAAACAAAAGTAAAACATCAAACCATTAAAAAATAAAAATCCAACATAAATGCAGCAAAGCTCACCTAAAATTAAGAACACCTTTTTTTTTACTCTTATAGACCCAGATTACATAAGCTATTAAAAGGCCTGGGTGAACAGAAACGTCTTTACCTGGTGTCAAAAAGACCACAACACTGTTAAATATTCAACTCTGGGAAGGATATTCCGTAAACATGATGCCACTACTGGAAAGGCCCTTCCCCTGGTAGTTGTCCACCAAACTTCATTTGGCAGAGATACCTAGAGTACGGCCTCCAAAGAGGATCTTATGGTTCAGGTAGGTACATATGGGAGGAAGGTGGTCTTTCAGGAAGTCTGGTCCCAAGCCATTTAGGGCTTTAAAAATTAAAAATAGCATTTTGAATTGGGCCTGGAAACAGACACAATAAGCAGCCAGAGAAGAATCAGGCTCCCTATAGGCTTCTCTAGAGTCACTATTATACCTATCCAAATCAATTGTGTTAAAAGTGTGCTTTTGATCATGAAGCGCTTTTTCGGCAGGGATGGGGACCCTGCGACCTTAGAAAGGATGTTGCACTCCAGCTACCATTTACCCAGTGCAGATGGTCAATGCCACACACACACACATACACACACCCTTTGCTACACAGGGAAAATTCTATTCCCCATGCAATAAAAACTCTTGATGTCCTCCAAAATTGTTTACCAAAAATATCTGACTGACCCAAAACAGCGCCCAGGGCCTTCTGGCAGTTTCCTCACTGCAAGAAGTGAAGTTACAGGGAACCAGGCAGACGGCCTTCTCGGTAGTGGCGCCCGCCCTGTGGAACGCCCTCCCATCAGATGTCAAAGAAATAAGCAACTATCTGACTTTTAGAAGACATCTGAAGGCAGCCCTGTTTAGGGAAGCTTTTAACATTTGATGAATCATTGTATTTTAATATTCTGCTGGAAGCCACCCAGAGTGGCTGGGGAAACCCAGCCAGATTGGTGGGATATAAATAAATTATTATTATTATTATTATTATTATTATTATTATTATTATTATTATGTAGTATAGTTAATGCAGCTATTCTTAGTATTCAACAATTGCTTACAAGTGATATTACACACTGCACAATTAAACTTCCTACTTTAAAATCAAGCTCTGAGTAACTGGGACAACATGAAAGTGGGTGTAAATAAACACTGCATTAAGATGCACATTCAGCTTTCTCATTTAAGATGCTTACTTAACTGAGCTCCCATTCTACACTGGCAGCCCTGTTATTGATATTTAAGAGGCTCTTTAATCTTTAATCCTAAAAAAGAAGTGTTAATAACTATGAGCCAGCATCATACACAAGTTAATGGGAAGCATCTTTAATAATCCAAAGGTAACCTAATCTTCTGTAGCCTTTTTGCATTCTAACATTTGTTCCAAAGGGGCTGAATGTACAATGAAAGTAGAAGTATAAAGTGCTTTCTGCGTAGAAATTAAACTATAATGGCCACATTTGAATGCAACTCTAAGCCAAAGTGTACAGTTTGATTAAAGCACAATCTGCATAGTGGCATGCTGTTGACATTCTCAAAGAATGATAATAGGTTAGTGAGATAAGATGTACTCTTTTCCCAGAAAAGAGGGTAGGCTAACTGGTATGTAATTTCCAGGATCCTCCCTGGATCCCTTAAGTTATTTATTTTTAATGGTGTTTTGTTGGCCATTTTTCAGTCCTCAGGTATGGAGGCTGATACTGGGGATAAGTTACATATTTTTGTTAGAAGATCAGCAGTTTCACATTTGCGTTCTTTAAAAACTCTGGGGTGGACGCCATCTGGACCTGGTTATTTGTCAGTTTTTATTTTGACAATAAGGCCTAGGACTTCACATTGTGTCATCACTACTTAGCTCAGTTCCTTAGACTCCATTCTGGCTAAGGGTTACGTGAAAATGTGCTGTGTATTCAAGTGTATGAGCTACCCAAAAAATAAAATAAATTAATTAAATTAAAGAAATGCAATTACCAGTATCAGTTGCTTTAGCCTAGGATGTATCTTGTTAAGACTTAATATCCTAATACTGTATCAAATTCCTTACTTTTTAAATCTCATCTCAAAGTTGCATGATCAATGGGAGGTCTAGAACCAAGACAAGACTCAGAAACCTGATGCGGCACACTTCTTTGGGGGCATAAAACATTGAATCAATATGGTCAAGTTCTGGGCAAAGAAAATCCCAATTTAGCAATTAACTCACTAGATAGGCATGGAGAGAAAGTAAATCATTCATTTTGCAAAATGGTACCAAGTGGAAGTAAAAACAATATTTCATAAGAAACAACGGGATAGAAATTGTGGCTAACATTGTGTGTACACCCTTTCTCAAACCAGCAGTGGGAACACACCAGATGCAGAGTAAATGGGAGTTTGTACACAGCCTTAGTCTTGCTTCTCATAATCTAGAGATGTCTAGGATTGAAACAAACTTTCTGCATAGAAAACATGTGCTCCTCTGCTGACCTATGGTCCTTCCCTTAATTTAGTGAGCAGAGGTTAAAATGAGGACTGCCCAAGTGTAAATAATTCCTGTTTGACTCAGGAAATCCAATATTATTCCTTGTTTATTGGACACTATGGAATTCAAAACTTGATGTTACAAGTCCTGGAAGATGTCTAACTGAGGGAATGAGTCTACTCCATTTATATTGGGATATTCTGAACTCTGCCCTATAAGGCTCTTCTGAAGCACAGTATACATGTATGAAAGTCTGTTCAAACAAACAGCTCTTCTCTTGGGGAACTTGAAATTAGGACACACGTATACAGCTCATGCATCCTTAATAACACTTTGTTTTCTCAGGCAAGAAGAATATATAATTAGGCAAATTTAGTTGTACTGAATCAAAGATGTTTTGGTTTAAGTCCCCTAAAGGGATTTCCTGGAGTGAGGAATAAAAACCATCTGCTGACTCCAATGGAAGTATCAGAAAGGAAATATACTGGAGGGGAATGACATAAAAACAGCCAGAGCTAAACTGGCATTCGGCAGCTCTCCAGGAAACCAGAGATTCAACTCCATGAAAATAAAAACGTCGTACATAAAAATGTAGGAAACCTGAGGTGCAAATCAATCTCAAAGGCTCTCGGAGGCTCTTTGGGTGGGTGGTTCCCTGTCTAGGAGACAGGTAAGTTACCTGTTCTGGATGGGTTGCACACCCTCTGAAGGAGCAGAACTTCAAAGCCCTGAACAACTTAAGTCCAGGATACCTTAGGGACTGCCTGAATCCGTACATCCCAGTTGGATAAATGAGATCATTGGCAGAAGCATTATTGGTTTTTCCCCAAGTTGGCAAGGCTCATTTGACAGCAACAAGAATCTAAACCTTTAGTATCATTGGCCTAGCACTGTAGAAAACCCTGCCAATATTTGGCAGGCGCTTCTGTTTCAACCTTTAAACACCTGCTGAAAACTTTTCTATTCCTCCAGGTTTATACAGGCAATTAAGAATATGTCTTTCTATAATAGTTAGCTGATCTCTGGTTTTAATTTTTCCTATAGTTTTTATTGCATGACTTTATGCATGACTGTTGTAAAACACTCTTATAGTTTTTATGAATAGAGGTGCAGGTGGTGACCATTTTAGCATGTCCAATTGATGCGCAATTGCCAACACGCAGAACGTGGACATAATGGGGAGGGGCGCACTTATGCGTGCTCTGTTGACGCACACAGGGCCAGGAATGGTACCCCTGTGCGAAATGGTCACCGCCTGTATATATTTTAATAAATAAGTAAATGAATGAATAAAATAAGCTAAGCCTTTTACAGAAGGAGTGGGGTTACAAATTGCTCAAAACATTTTGTTCAATAAACTCTCACATGCTCCATCCAACATGTCTCAAAATCTTCATAAGACTGCAAAATCCTACAACAGGTTTCTCTTTTAATTCTAGCATGGAACAATAAATATGATTTAAAGGATTAATTAAATTACATTACCTTCCAGATGCACTTACGTGACATTTAAACCAAAACTAAGGCTTCATACACAGACCACTGTTATTTACATGGCCATTACAGCAAACAGAAGTCAATTTATATCCCACTAGCAAGAAGAAATGCCTTACTGCAAGACAGATTTCCCAGCATAAAACTGTAGAAACCTTATTTCTTGCATCATTGGCCAGAACAAGTGCATGAATACATATGGTCAGCCTTATCTTGAGCTATTCCCAGTATCTAATGTGCTTACAAGGCTCTTTTGAAGTAGAATGAATAAGTGTAAAGTACATGAAAACCCAGAGATTCCTAGTGTCCAAGCCTATAAGATAAACTAGATTTATCTTATTTTATTCTACACATTGTATGAATTCTTATGCAGATGCCTCTGTAAGGGTCAGCCACCAACATATGAGCCTCTGAGTTGAAATACCTGTTTTTAGGCATAACAGGTGCCATCTCTCTCTCTAGCCTTCCTTAAAAGAGTGGGTTTTTTCTGGTGGTACTCAAATCTCAAAACTGGTACACTGCGATATCTTGGCTTCTAAAGCGAGCATGTGGGGAGAGTGTGCCTTTTCTCTCATGCCCACAGCAGTTGGCCCCTCAGCACTGCCAGCCCCAGAGGCGGTGCTTCCTCCTCATCCTGTGGAGGCACAGAGGCAGGAAGCTACCGGGCTGCCATTTCACCTGCCACTGCCACTGAGCCAGCTCCAAGGCCAGTGGAAGGTGGGCAGCAGGCGAGCTGGGTCCATGGCGGTGGCCAGGCAGCACCAAGAGGACATAGTCTTCCTCAAAGCCCTCGCGGATGGTGCAGAGGTGGAAAGCCACATCTCATAGCAGCAGCGTCCAGCTCCAGGCACTCAGCCCGCACCAAGCCCAGCCCACAGCATGACCCGCCTAGCAGTAGCCACAGCCAGTGGGCCAAGAAGCAGGGGTGGAGGAAGGGGGCGGGTCGCCCTGGGTGTCACCACTGAGGGGGCTGACAAAATGCCAGACAGTACTCACCGTGGGGCCTGCAGCGCACCAGAGCCACACATCTCTCCTGGGAGTGACGCGGTGGTTGGGCACCCGCAGGCTCCGCGCTGCCCCAAACGGTCCGCCCACCACCTTCCCCTCAGCTGTAGGGTGGCTGAGTAGGAGGAGGCAGGCAGACTCCTCGGAGGCCCCACGGAGCGTCCTGCCCTGGGTTGTCCCACCCCCACAGGTGGCTGGCCCCACCCCTGGGCACAGGGCACATGTGCCACCCCAGGCGGCCGATCGGCTTGCTCTGCCGCTGCCGAGAAGGGTATGTCATAATGAGTACCGACACCTTTTTTTCTACAAAAAAGGCACTGCATAAAATAATCTAATTGATCATGAATGGCCAGAGAAAAGATTCCCACTTTCTCTTTCAGCTCCCAACCGAGTACCTCTTCAGGCTACAGCGTCACTAGTTTTTGCTTCTGCCTGGCTACAGTCATACCTGATCAAATTTCAAATTCCAGTTCAAGCCCTTGACTGGTCTTCTCCCTATAGAATTATTCCAATACACTTCATCTTGTATTCAGAGAAATAAATAGCATCTACCGCTGAGATCCCTACTTTGTGCACTCATTGCATGTCCAAGTTCAGCCCAGTTCTAACACACCAGTGGTTCAAAAACCCAGCTACAAGGTGAGATGGTATGATAAACACGGTGAGAGTCTCTACATCCACTCACATGTCCTACAGAAGATCAAAGTCCTGGGATGTATAAATGTACTGAGCTAGGCACAAGTAATTATTCAAAAAGATTGATTCAAACGTTGCAATGCTGTATCCTGGTTCTGTGAGTAATGGGTAGCGAACAATGTCAAATCAACAATGCAACACCGCAGAAGCAAGGCAATTCTACAGCACTGACATGCTCAGAGACACAAACAGGGTGTCAGGTGCAGCTGCCAGCTTGGGAAGAGAGCTGAGTATCTGCGCATTAACAAAAGAAAGAGAGAGAAATAACTCACATCAATCAGGTCTGAGACATCATGGATGTAGTATTTACTGACTGCTGCATTTGTTGCTGCCAGGTTCAGCAGATAATCGTTCCTAGCTTTAGTGCACTTCAGCTTATTTTCTGAGTATTTTGCTTGCCTCTGAAAAACATCAAAATGGTACACACATTTTTAAAAAGGTGAATAGGCCATCCCAATTCTTGCATTTGCATACCAAATTTTAAGCTCTTATAACATAAAAGCAGCTCTGATGACTAAAGGCTCCTCTAGTCCAACATCCTGTTTTTCACAAGCAGGACATAAGCATGGTAGCACTCTCCCACTTACGTTTTCCAGCAACTGATGATCAGAGGCATACCACCTCCACTGGTGGAGGTAGTATCTAGCCATCATGACTTGTAACCACTGATGGTCTTATTCCTCCATGAAATCTGTGATAAGGAGCACTGCACAGCATTGCTGTGTTTATGCAAAAAAAAACTTATGGTATTAGAGAGAAATGCAGCAGATTTATCTACCTGCAGCAATTTCTTCCAGACATACCCAGCACAGCAAGTGCATTCTATTTCAGTGAACACCCTACATCCACCAGTAACAGCTTGCATGCTTGGAGAACGGTTTCGCATCAATCACATCAGTTACTGGGGAGGATAAACTATTTCACATTCATATGGTAGCCTAGTCAATGATGTCAGACTTTTTAATGAAGAAGTACGATACAGATCTAATATTCACTGCTGCCCCACTATATATATTGCTTTCCCTGCATCCTTGCTGAAGATTAATTCAGGCATTCCAAGTGCATCCTTCTGTGCGAGATGACCTCATGGAGAGTGAATTAGTGTTGGATGGAATTTGCTCCATCAAATCTTCAAATCACACCCTGTGATGAGTGAAAGAAGTTGCACTTGAAGAGCAGTCTACATGCGTTGAAGCTAATCAGGTTTGGATCAAATCAGTGCCTGGATGGAAGATTGCCTGGGAACCACCTCTATACTTCCTTGAGTTCCATGACGGAAAAAAGATAAGAGATACCATATTTTCCATCCTATAGGGTGCACCGGCCCATAGGACACACCTCGTTTTTTGGATTTATTTCCCCCCCCCCCCCCGAGCCGCGGCTGCCGCCCCAAGCCTTGCGGACACCCGCCTGAAGCACGGGGAGCCCTCTGGAACTCCCGCCGGGCTTGCGGGCTTGCTTCCTGAAGCCTGGAGAGTGAGAGGGGTCGGTGCACACCGATGCCTCTCGCTCTCCAGGCTTCAGCGAAAGCCTGCATTCGCCCCATAGGACGCACACACATTTCCCCTTCATTTTTGAAGGGGAAAAAGTGCGTCCTATGGGGCGAAAAATACGGTAAATGTCGTAAATAATGAACTTTGCTGAACAACCAGATGTAACATATAAAGAGCTCTAAAGACTCTTTAGGGCTAGGGTTGTGTAGTATACATGTACATTAATTTCCTTCACAGAAGCTAAAAAATGGTAAATCTGCAGCGAGCAGCAAATTTAAGGTCTCGGAATGAAGGAGCTGGCAGACAGAGTCATACAGACTTGAAGCCCTTCTTGAATAAGAACATCAAGTTAAGGTAGAACCACTCTGCAGAAACCATTATAAGTGCTTATAAACAACTTGTTGAAGAAGTAAGTCAAATAGGAAATATGTGATCCTACTGGCCCCAGTTTGCAAACAGCATGTTACATGGTACAAAGTATCAAGCGCTAGGGTTTGTTTCACTCAGACAAACAAGCCTGGCCTTAACATTGTGGTTTGTTTGAAGTAAGGCAAAGCATGATTTCTGGTCTGGCCACAACACTAAAGCAAGTATAGTGAACTTTTCTCCTAACACCCCTCAACTACTAACACTCGTGTGCAAGTGTAGACATAGGCAAAATAGGAGTAAGTGGCTGAAGGTGTAAAGAGATAATGCTGCTAAAGCTTCTGTTGCTGCTCACAAAGGAGAGAAGGGAATTAAAGGGTTGTTTTCTGTTTCATAGGTGTTGTCGAGGGAGGTGGCAGAATTCCAAGGTGACCCTGCACCACTTTAGAATGCTGGTGGAGGATGCCAATTTAAAAAAAAAAAAAAAATTCCCCCGTGTTTAAAAAAAAGCACATCTAATAGGATTATTATAGCAGTGTGCTCTCTGCTGTGCTGGTGTATGTGTTTCTATTTTATTAACAAAGAAATTTTTATGTATAAGTCTGATGTGTATAAGTGGTATGGCCCATTCAATCACTTCATTCCCCTGTACAGGTCAGATAAAGAGTGTGCTAAGAACCAGTAAAAACTTTCTGGCACCAGTCACCTGTCCTGTGTGCAAAAAAAAAGATGTGAGAGAATTATTTGTATGATTTGTATAGAAATATGGCCTTTCACCATCCCTATAGCCTCTTTAGGGCTTGGGTTCTATAGTATACACTAGATTAATTTTAAAAAGGAGGATGCCACGTTTAGCATATATCCTCAAGACTCAGTGTGCATACAACCTGCCCAATTTTCTAACCATAGGGAAGGTCCCTCCAAGAGGAGAAGCAGCAACAAATATATCTGTGCATTTGCCAGTGGAAGGAAAGTAAGGGTGAAGGAAGGCAGTCCGATTAAAAACCACATAATCCTTCAAACCAACATCTCTGAAAGCATCTGTTATAAATCTATTACAAATCTGAGCTTCTTCAAATCAGCAGTCAAGTGCATTCTATGGTATTTATTGTTCTTTGGCACCAGAGTCAATTTAGGAGCAGAATGAATTAGCAGGTATAATTTAACACAACAGTTGGAGTGCTACCCTCTGGCTCTCCCCTTCCAAACCTGATTGCCTTGAGATTCAACCAGTCTCAGCCACTCCCACATAGCACTTTTCAGAGCTGTTTTCTCATTTAAAAACTCTCAGTTTCACTTCCTGTTTGTATGTAGATTTTCCTCAGGCCCATTTTTAATTCAGTCATCAGATTCAGGTTCACTGCCCAGACAAGCAATACTGGATTAAAGGGCAGGCTACTATTATGCATAATACTCTGCTGCAGACACACAGCTCTAGCTCTGTTCATTATAGCAAACTGTCCCTTCCAACTGTAGGGCCCAAACATGGGAAAACTGAGGAGGGATACAATTTTCCAGGGGCTTGGAGATCCAAGGGCAGCCCAGCCTGGACTGCAAACCCATTATCATTAGAGAAATAGTGAGGCTAATTTGTAGATTAATTTATTTAGCAAGCCCACCCATCATCACAAGTGGATGATATGCAGATATGTAATTTCATTTTCCTCTATTTCCAGAGTCTGCAACCAGAGTCTGAAGCATGGTTGCAAACTCTGTTTACAATGAACCATGGCTGCCTCTGAAAGGTGAAGGGAGAGACATTCTGCATATGAGGGGCACAGTACACAAGACTGTGGCACATTTCTGATTTCCTAATTTCCATAGTTAGGACATCAGGAACAATACCCTTAGCGCTAAGGTTAATTCAGCTGTACAGTCAGAAATAATTCTGGTTATTTTCAGAGTGTTACTTTTGTTGCACTTCCCACATTTGTCTAACAAGCACATTACTGTGAACGGGTGGTGATCCCTGACTGTTTAATAGTCCACTTATGACTGTAGCAATAGGAACTATCTTGCAAAAACAGTGTAATGTTCCACAGAGCACTAAACACACGCATGAGCTGACTGCCCCCTCCATCTATTCAGATAAGCATTACTGTAGCAGACTAGATTTCCTGCTAGGTTCCTTCGCTCTGCAGTCAACCAAGCCTCTTGGAGCCAGAACACGACTGTCTCTGTTGGATCCGGGAGACGCTGCCTGAGCAGCTATTGTAGGACTTTTCCAATTCCTGCCCTTTTTGTACTGGATGTCTGGGTCACTTTTGTTTTGTTTGCTTTCTGAGCCATCACTCTGGAGGCCTTCCCTCCCTCCAGCCGCCCTTTCCAACTCTCCTAGTATTGGGCAATTGAATGGTTGAACACATTAAACCCTGCTGATGTAATACACCCCTCTCCTTGGAAGTGCTCCACAATGTGCCCCCAGGCTCTGCTTCTTGCAGGGAAACTGCCTGCTTGTCTGCCTAAGACAGGCTTCCTGGACCTTGGCCCTCCAGATGTTTTTTTTGGCCTACAACTCCCATGATCCCTGGCTAGCAGGACCAGTGGTCAGGGATGATGGGAATTGTAGTCTCAAAACATCAGGAGGGCTGAGGTTGAGGAAGCCTGGCCTAAGAGCTCTAGCTACCTGCTGCATTTGGGGCATATCTCCACAGCTAACAAGCAGTAAAGAGAAAAGGCTTTCTGCATACCCATCCCAAGCAGTCCGTCAGTGAAATTGCATGCAAACATTATTGCAAACAGGAGGCATTCCAAGCAGTTCAAATTCATTCAAAGAAATATTTCAGTAACACAAGTGGCCAATGATCACCAGCCATAACCCTGGACTTGGGAAGCACTCTCAGTAGATGTGTGCTCATCAGTTGACGTGACACTGGCGACCGCATGGTTGGCATTGGCATCCTTCTGTCCAGCCACATGGAGAACCCTTCACTCACCTTTTCCTTCATCTTCTCAATTTTCTTGACAGAGCTGCGGCGCTGGGGCCTATCTTCATGCCGCAACAGGTTCACGCTGATGTCCCCTGCTTTGTTGAACTGTTTCTCTTCTTGCTTCTCGGCTTCCTTCAGTTTGCTTTCAGCACTGATGCTTTCAGCGTGGTACATATGGTATGTTTTCATCACCTGAAGGTGAGGAAGTTCAGCGAGTCAGCTTATAACAAAAACAATGAATTCAGTGGAACGAAAACAATGAATTCAGTGGTTGCAAAGGTTGGTACCTTTAAAGCACACCCAAAGCACTTTTCCCTGCATCAAAAAAACTGGGGCACTTTAGTTTGTTAAGGGTTGCTGGGAATTTTAACTCTGTGAGCACTAAACTACAGTGTCCAGAATTTTTTGGAAAAAATGAATGTGCTTTAAAGGCACAGAGTATGTACGTAGCTCAAGACTCCCCCAGCTAATCATTCACTTCTCTTTTAATAGGCAACATATTTTACATTGTGCTTCATCCTCATAACAACTCTATGGTGCACCACCAGGATTCTCATTTGACCGGAGGGATTATGAGGCTGAGAGACTGTGACTTGTCAAAGGCCATACAATCACTTCATACATTACATCAAACAGATTTTAAGCCAGAATGTGATGAACATGTGTTTACAGATATGTATCTTATAGACTAGTTAGAGCACTGTGGGTGGCTGCAGCTCTTAGGTGTCAAATTCAGGTTTGCTTCAGCCTAGGGTGCGCAATCGCTCAAGGCTATGGAAGAAGAGGAATTCTGAACCCATCTACTCCAGACCATAACCATACATATAGGCCACAGAGGACAAAAATGGGATTTCATGCTAGAAAAGCTGAAAACTGTAGTGGGGGTGGGGTTGAGAGGTATCTGGATCCATTTACTTTTAGAGAACCCTTCCACTTATTCTGCATTAGGTGACAATAATACAGATTGTCTGCAAGGTGCTTTATAGAATCTTGTTCATCCCCCCAAAAAATCCTACAAGAATGGCTGCATCATATTGGATTGGATAAGATCAAAGAATCTAAAATTTAATCCAGACAAGATGGAACTGGGTGTTTTGCTGATTTGGAGCAGGTATACAGTCAGCTTTGGATAGGCTTGGAAGATTCAGAACTGACAAAAATAAATCCTTCACACAGCGCACAATTAAACTATGGAATTTGCTTCCATAGTTGGCAGTGATAGCTATCAACTTGGATTGCTTTAAAAGATTAGACAAATTCATGAAGGTTAAGGCAATCAATGGCTACTAGTTATGCTGTCTGTGTTCTACCTCCATTGTCAGAAGTACTATACCTCTGAATACCAACTGGAAAAGGGATGAGTATTGTTGCACTCAGGTCATTTCTGCTGGTTTTCCATAGGAATCTGACTGGCCACTGTGAGAACAGGACCCTGGATTAGATGGGCCATTGCGCTGATTCAACATGCTCGTCTACTATTCTTATGGCTTGTGCTCTGCTGTTAAATGTCAGGCTCACAGTTTGGCGGGTGAGAGAAAACTCAGGGTGGGATTCATCTCAAGAATCCTGTCAGAGGAAGCCCTGTTGCTTGTGCAACAGAGATTTCCCCACTTCTCCATGTCCCCTGAAATTGCCTCTGAGGGGATCAAGAGAACCCCCTGGAACAGCATGCAGGGAGAAAATGAGGGTCGTTCCCTTTAGAAAATTGAAATGCTAACACTAATGGAATGCTCAACTTAGTACAATGTTGAGTTCCTCTGTTGGAGTGCCAGCGAAATATTTTTCACATGTTCAGACCCAGAAACCTTCCCCCAAAATAAATTCACATATGACTCAAAATTTTGGTTTGGTTTTTGGCAGAATTTAGGCCACAACTTTATTGATTACAGAAAGTGACTGATTGCATAGGCTCTGGTTCGACTAGCTGCCTGCCATGCAGGTAGCGCTGACCCAGAGTTCCAGCATAGGTCAGCCAAAGGTGAACACCTAGATAAGCGGAAAGCCGGGAATGGGCTAACTCCGCCACCCAAATGTCCCCCTGGATTCAGGCACGGGCACAATCCCCTCTCAGGGATTGACCAAACCACTGAGTCCCTGGATTCCTTTAACGGAATACCCTTCACATAGGGATGGTGAGAGTGTTCCCCCATCCCTATCACCTGAACCAGAGCCTATACGCAACCTTACAAGTTGTGACAATTTGCTACGCGGCAGGCGCAACCCAAATGGCAACAGCCAATCAGCCAAGTGGGGAAAATTCCTGCCAGTGGGGTAGGTTTCTGTTAATATATAGTATGTATTATAGGTTATTTTTAATGTTTATTTTTGTAAGTCGCTTTGAGTTCCATTTTTTAAAAAAGCAGCTAATAAATAGGAGGAGGTGGTGGTGGTGGTGGTGAAAGAAAGAAGTCCTGACCAGATACCTAAAGAACTGTCTCCTCCCTGCCAAACCTACAAGATAAAAATGGCAAATTCTAAGCTTCTAATCTATGTCTCCAATCTGTCAAAATTATGGAGGGCAGGTATAAGACACAGGGCCTCACTGAAGACTAAAAACAACCTCCCAAAACAGAAGGTCTGTCTGCTTCCATCCCTAGCTACCATCCAGCTCTTCTTGCAGGGGTTTTTTTTTGGGGGGGGGGTGATGCTTCTTAATAATCTGCTGGGGCTATTTTTTTAAAGTATTTTTAAATAGTCTTCCATATAGTTTTTTTCTAAGCTGCTGCGGCTGTTTTTCAGGATTGAAGAGGCACATATTTGCCTAGAGCACACCTTGTTATGTAACTGTCCCTTCAAATGTCAGATAGAATCCAATCAGAGTCCTAAAGGACTTGGGCTGAATGTGACTTAGCTGGCATTTGCTGTCTGCTATGACATTTCTTTTTTGCTTTAGAGTTAGTCACTAGATCCTGTTACTGCATTGATTAGCAAAGTATGCATGCATATATACATTATATATATAGTGATGTATGGAAGTGAGAGCTGGACCATAAAGAAGGCTGATCGCCGAAGAATTGATGCTTTTGAATTATGGTGCTGGAGGAGACTCTTGAGAGTCCCATGGACTGCAAGAAGATCAAACGCATCCATTCTTAAGGAAATCAGACCTGAGTGCTCACTGGAAGGACAGATCGTGAAGTTGAGGCTCCAATACTTTGGCCACCTCATGAGAAGAGAAGACTCCCTGGAAAAGACCCTGATGTTGGGAAAGATGGAGGGCACAAGGAGAAGGGGACGACAGAGGATGAGATGGTTGGATAGTGTTCTTGAAGCTACAAACATGAGCCTGACCAAACTGCGGGAGGCGGTGGAAGACAGGAGTGCCTGGCGTGCTCTGGTCCATGGGGTCACGAAGAGTCGGACACGACTAAACGACTAAACAACAACAATATATATATATATATATATATATATAATCTGTGCCCCCCCACACACACACGGAAGCGTAGATATAAAAAAGCTCATTGCTTATTCTTACAAGGCATAGCAATAAAGTCTGTCACTTTTTGCATCATTAATTTGCATTACCCAAAGTATTCTGCGATAAATAAAACTAATATCTATTTATTGCACAGTACTCTAGGCAATGCATAGTAATAAAACTATTTCTAAATATTCAGGATGTTGCATAAAAATAAATTGGTTTTATGGCCCTGTTAACATGCATTCCACACGGTCCTCCTCTTCCACCAGTCTTTGCATATGATATCAGGGAAACATTTTTTTTTTCACACAGTTACACAACGTGGGGAGGCACAGCCTATCAGACATTCCCAGTGCCCTGTATCCATATTGCTCAACCATGCTTAGGAACACAGACTTTATTATGATCACGTACAATAAGGGAACATTAAAAGCATACCATATGAAGCTGCCTTATATCCAAATTGGTTCCTGCCTTAGTTCTAGTCCAGGGTGGGGAACATTTTGCCTTCCAGATGCTGCTTAACAACAACATCCATCAGCCCCAGCAAGCTTGGCCAATGGTCTGGGCTGTTGGGAGTAAAGCACCAGTTCTCCAGCAGTACCTGCTCTAGACAGTAAAGGAAGAGCTGTTGTCCAGCAGCAGAGCATCTGCTTTGCCTGGCAAAGGTCCCAGGTTCAATCCCTGGATCCTGGTATTTCCAGGGAGAGATCCCTGTCTGAAAACCTGGACAGCCTCTGCTAGTCAATATAGGCAATACTGAGCTAGATGGACCAGTGATCTGATTTTGCATAAGGCATCATCCTATGTAAAGTGTGGCCTCAAAGACTCACATCTTGAGACAGTATCAACCCATGATGATGCTTCACTCGCTTTGTTTTTGTCTTTTACACAGAGTAGCAAACTCTCCATGGACACTGGCATAGACAGCCAAAGTGCTGCCCTCCAGATGTTGGTGCCTTCCCATCCACCCTGTCACCGTGGCTAATTGTGAAGGAAGATGACATCTGTGCTCCAACAGCATCTGGAGCACACCATTCAGGCTACCACTGTTCTTTTTCAACCTTCCTGTCAACCAAGGATCTTAGGCTATGCCACACTGGACCCCAAAGGAATACACAAAAGAGCTTATTTTTCAAGTGACCTGGCAACCGTATCCACATTCCTAGCTTACTTCTTTCTTGGCATAAAAAATGTTTTGTTGTAGAGAAAAATAAAAGCTGGAACTCATTAAATGGTTCTCTGTTAACCTGGAGTGAGGGCTTGAGCAGAGGGCTCTGTCTTGGGTCCTGTACTTTTCAGCAACTTTGTAAATGATTAGAACGGAGGACAAGTAATGCTTATCAAACTTGCATATGACACAACGCTGGGGTGGGGGTAGCTAACACTATAAAAAGACAGCATCAAGGTTCAAAATTATCTTGACGAGTTGAAATGCTGGGCCAAAACACCATAACAAACTCCAATGAAAATAAAGATAAAGTCCCACATTTAGGTACGAACGATCAGAGGAACAAATATGAGACGGAGGTGGGAGAGGGAGATAGAATACCTGGTTTGGCAGCATGATATGTGAAGAGCATCTAGCTGATTTAGTTGATCAAAAGCTAAATAGAATGAGGCTCTTAAAAAAAACAAAAACCTAATTCAATCTTAGCTGCATTAACAAAAGCACAGTGTCCAGATCATGAAAGGTAACTGTTCCATTCTATTCTGCACTGGTCAGACCACATCTGGAGTACTATGTCCAGTTCTGGGCACTCAGGATACATCTCTGAATATTATATATTATGAGATTTGAGCACGGCATAGTTAGGAGAAAAACAAAGTTTATATATTAAACTAAATATCCTACATACCAATGTGAATTTAAACAGAAAGGGGGGAGTTTTTCCCCAGTTTTAATTATGAGCAAGTACCTTGGCTGTGCATAGTCTGGTCTGTTTCAAAACTAACCAAAAACATGACCTCTTGACTGAGTTCCAAATGCCATGCCAAAATATCACAACCTTAAGCCATTTCTGTAATTTCTAGTATTAAATATATAGAGAGAGAATTGAAGCAACGGCATTTGCAGAGGCAGGGGGATTGCCAGTTTAGTGGTGTCATACATGCCACTTTCAAATCACATCATAAACCATCTCAGAAACTTGCAATATCTTATATTAAACTGCTTAATGTACTTGTCACTAAACCCCCATGACCATCTTCTTCCTTCATCTTGCCCCGCCTCACCAGAGGCCTTTACTACTGTCCCATTTTCAGTTAAGCATGCCTAAGCTGCAGTGCCTTTCGTTTATCTTGTGGTGATGGAGTAATAAACATTCCACTGGTATACTACCTGCCACTACAATGAGATGTTTGCCACCAGCAACATGTATATTTCTCAACAGATATACAACTACACCTCTCAATTCTAGCACTCCCACCATAACCAGTATTTACAGTCACTTTTCATCTCTCTCTAGCGCCAGGGGAGTCTGACCAAAAAAAATCATTTTAGAAGTGCAAGAGTCATGTTACTCACAGTGTAGAGTTCATTGGTCACCTTCAGGAGTTCTTCGTGCATCTGAAGTCCAATTTCCTTACTCTGGAACACAAAACAAAAACGTTAAGTTGAAAAAAAGGTAAGTTTGTTGCAAAGGAAAGAACTAAATGAACACGCAGGGTGGACTTTTAAAATGTTATCAGAGCTTATTTGACACTGAATCCAAGTTATTGTTACATTTCGCCCTATAAAGTGTTTGAACTGAATTGTATAGTGCTGTAGGTGAACTTGCCCACTGCAAAAAGTCTGTACGAGAGGCACTTCTATGTTCCTAGCATACTGTGAGAAAAAAATAAATGTTAAATAGAACTACAATTAGTAGAATCAGATACAGGCATCTTAGCAGTCAGAACAATAAAGTACTACATGGCTGGGGAAGAAAAATGGAAGACATTTTAACAAGGAATAGAGGGGGGACATGGTCATTTAAGCTGTTATAGTTTTCCAAATTTATTTTTTAATTTGTCTACAAAAGAATATTGTTAATCCACTGCAGATGTAGTACCATATTTATTATAGCCACATTTTTCGTGCTTTCCTCATTTTACAAAAGAGCAGGAGAATTTTTGCAACAGCGTTAGTTTCTGGTAATTCAATAAAAAAAACCCTCTTCTGAATGTGTTGCCAATTTCCTGAACAGCTATCCAGATGGTTTTCAAAGCCCTTGTTCTGCTCTGCAGTGGTGTTGCTTTTTTAAGCAGTATGTGCATTTCAGTCATGAATGTGATTTTGGGGAAATAAAATTGCCTTGGGTTAGAGAAATGCCTTCAGTACTTTATTTATAAATGTAGCTACAAATGCTTTCTGTCCATTTTTCTTCAGAAATTGAATTGGTATAATCCCAAAAGGGATGCAAATCACCATCTAGGCTCTGCTTCTCTCATTCAGAAATGTTAAGTCCAAATTACATGTGTTCTTTATCTTGAAATAGGCAGTAAATACATGAACCATTAACGTAGTTCTCACAAACAGCAGATGAGGTAACAAGCCATGTAACTCCACAGACTGGTCCCCTCCAGCTATTGTTGGACCATGAGTGTCAGTGAGCATGGCCAATGGTCAAGGATGTAGGCCAAAAACATCTGAAGGTCACCAGGTTCGAGAAAGCTGTTCGAGAAAGCTGGAGGGTATGCCCTATGGACTTACCTCTTAGGCTTTCTGTATACTCTATGTAGCCTCACTTACAAACTTGATGTAACCCCAAAATAAACCTGAATTTAAAATATGCTAAAGTGGGGATAATCTACAAAAACAAAAAACAAAAAAATACAACTGGAAAGGAGGGGGAAGAATGGCATTGCTGAAAAAGGAGTACAGAAGAAGCATAGGCATTTATATACATATATACATACATATATATATATACAGTGGTGCCTCGCAAGACGAAATTAATTCGTTCCGCAAGTCTCTTCGTCTTGCGGTTTTTTCGTCTTGCGATGCACGGTTTCCCATAGGAATGCATTGAAAATCAATTAATGCGTTCCTAGGGAAACCGCCTTCAGACCAGGTCCGGGGACAGTCTGTCCCCGGACCTCTTCTGAAGGCTGGGGGGGGGGGAACAAGGGCTTTTCTTCCCACCCCCAGCATTTTAAAAAACCCCGGGACAGCGGAGGACTTCTCCGCTCTCCGAGGCGATTTAAAAGCCCCTGGGAAGGCAGGCAGGGGGGACAAAGACTTTCGCCCCCCGCCCGCCTTCAGAAGGTGTTCCCGCCCCCGCCCCGCTTCGGAACAGCTTTCCGAAGTGGGGCGGCTGGGGCAGGTGTCCCCGCCCCCCCTCCCCACTTCGGAACAGCTTTCCAAAGTGGGGCGGCTGGGGCAGGTGTCCCCGCCCCCCCTCCCCACTTCGGAACAGCTTTCCGAAGTGGGGCGGCTGGGGCAGATGTCCCCGCCCCCCCTCCCCACTTCGGAACAGCTTTCCGAAGTGGGGCGGCTGGGGCAGATGTCCCCGCCCCCCCTCCCCGCTTCGGAACAGCTTTCCGAAGTGGGGCGGCTGGGGCAGATGTCCCCGCCCCCCCTCCCCGCTTCGGAACAGCTTTCCGAAGTGGGGCGGCTGGGGCAGATGTCCCCGCCCCCCCTCCCCGCTTCGGAACAGCTTTCCGAAGTGGGGCGGCTGGGGCAGGTGTCCCCGCCCCCCCTCCCCACTTCGGAACAGCTTTCCAAAGTGGGGCGGCTGGGGCAGGTGTCCCCGCCCCCCCTCCCCACTTCGGAACAGCTTTCCGAAGTGGGGCGGCTGGGGCTGATGTCCCCGTCCCCCCTCCCCACTTCGGAACAGCTTTCCGAAGTGGGGCGGCTGGGGCAGATGTCCCCGCCCCCCCTCCCCGCTTCGGAACAGCTTTCCGAAGTGGGGCGGCTGGGGCAGATGTCCCCGCCCCCCCGCCCCGCTTCGGAACAGCTTTCCGAAGTGGGGCGGCTGGGGCAGATGTCCCCGCCCCCCCTCCCCGCTTCGGAACAGCTTTCCGAAGTGGGGCGGCTGGGGCAGATGTACCCGCCCCCCCGCCCCGCTTCGGAACAGCTTTCCGAAGTGGGGCGGCTGGGGCAGATGTCCCCGCCCCCCCTCCCCGCTTCGGAACAGCTTTCCGAAGTGGGGCGGCTGGGGCAGATGCCCCCGCCCCCCCTCCCCGCTTCGGAACAGCTTTCCGAAGTGGGGCGGCTGGGGCAGGTGTCCCCGCCCCCCCTCCCCGCTTCGGAACAGCTTTCCGAAGTGGGGCGGCTGGGGCAGATGTCCCCGCCCCCCCTCCCCACTTCGGAACAGCTTTCCGAAGTGGGGCGGCTGGGGCAGATGTCCCCGCCCCCCCTCCCCGCTTCGGAACAGCTTTCCGAAGTGGGGCGGCTGGGGCAGGTGTCCCCACCCCCCCCTTCGGAACAGCGTTTTAAAATGCTGGGGGTCGGGAGCGAAGCGCTGCCGACCCCCAGCATTTTAAAATCTCCCCGTGTCCCGGGAAGATTTTAAAATGCTGGGGGTCGGGCTGCCGACCCCCAGCATTTTAAAACCTTCCCGGGACACGGGGAGATTTTAAAATGCAGGGGGTCGGCAGCGCTTCGCTCCCGACCCCCAGCATTTTAAAACCTTCCCGGGACACGGGGAGATTTTAAAATGCAGGGGGTCGGCAGCGCTTCGCTCCCGACCCCCAGCATTTTAAAACCTTCCCGGGACACGGGGAGATTTTAAAATGCAGGGGGTCGGCAGCGCTTCGCTCCCGACCCCCAGCATTTTAAAACCTTCCCGGGACACGGGGAGATTTTAAAATGCAGGGGGTCGGCAGCGCTTCGCTCCCGACCCCCAGCATTTTAAAACCTCCCCGGGACAGAGACTTCTCTGCTGTCCCTTGGAGATTTTAAAATGCTGGGGGTCGGCAGCGAACGCTTCGCTCCCGCCCGCCAGCATTTTAAGATCGCCCCCGGCAGGCGGGGGGAAGGCAGGCGGGGGGGAGCAAAGACTTTTGCCCCCCGCCGGCCTTCAGAAGAGGTCCTCTTCTGAAGGCCGGCTGTGGGCGAAAGTCTTTGCTCCCGACCGCCAGCATTTCCCTATGGGCTTTCGTCTTGCGATGCAAGCCCATAGGGAAATTCGTCTTGCGAAGCGCCTCCAAAACAGAAAACCCTTTCGTCTTGCGGGTTTTCCGTCTTGCGAGGCATTCGTCTTGCGGGGTACCACTGTATATATATATATATATATATATATATATATATATATATATATATATGAATGGGCATAAGGAAAGCACGTCATGATATTGGTTACTTTTTGGTTCACACCATAAAACTTTTTTTTTTTTTAAACTCCCCAGGGATGCAAAGGGGTGGCTCATACACTTCAGCAGAAAAGTTAAAGAATGTAATGTAGCTGGAATTTTGGGCAAGTGTGCCCACTCCACACACATCCCTAAAAACAAACAGGGAGTGCAAATGAAAGGGGGGAGCAGTTGAAAGAAGACCGATATGCTCAGTGGGCACAGAATGCTGGCTGGCTGGCTGTTGCGGTGGGGGGACGGGACAGGGAGGAATCATGTGCCTGAAACTCTGACCATAAAAACAGCGCACACTGCAATATTTTGTCGCAAGGCCCTACATGTTCTTTATAATTCGAACAAACTTTTAAAATAGATTTCTTCTAAAACGGTGGCACACAACAAGCAGCTGGTGTAATTTCATATCCCATAATTTTATCACATGGTTGGTCTGAGCCAAGAGATCCCACATCTGAGAGGAAGTCCTATAACTGAAGACATCTGGGTAAGCCATCTCCTGCCACTAGCAAAGACTACATTACTAAAATAAGGTGTTGGATATGGAGCATACACAGGCAGAAAAAAAGTTGGTGCAAGACAAACAGATGCGCACACACACACAGAGAGAGAGAGAGAGAGAATTTCTTTAAGAGCAAATTCAAGTTTACCCCTTATTACAACAGAGGATTCAAATATGAAGAAATCACAAAACTTTTTCAGAAGTGATGAACGTTCAACATATGTCGAACGTTCCATCTGTGCAAGTATTTCCACTCACCACAGAAGAATCCCCACTTCCCTCCCGCTATGTGAGGTTTTAGGGGTTTGCCCGACCCACCCAATCCAATTGGGGGTGGGGTGGGGTGGGGGAGGAAACCCTGTTGCACAAGCGTAAAGAAGCCTTTATGCAGAGCATCCACGGACATAATTCATTAGGTGACTCCGGTGCTGCTATGTGCTTTCCATTTCCACAAAGCATCAGTTGCATAAACATGCTACTGTGTGCAATACATGAAAGGAAACACATTGCTAGGACAAGGAGAGAGGGCCCCGTTCTCCTTCAAATATCAAATCAGACTAAGCTATTCTGTGCTTCACCTCTGACACTTGTTGCTAAGGTAGCATATCCCTCTGCCATTTTGAATATTTCCCCAGAACCCTGGCTCAAAATCTCTCCATTTTGCCTGGCCTCATTGAAGCATCATGTGCCCAACCTTCTTCAGAGACCCTATTAGCCATAACCCTTGTGAGCTTGCATCCACTATTTGCTAATACTTTTGCATAGGGATGTATTTTTCATTTTTGTTTATTTAAATGATTTATATACCACCCTTGTAGAAGTTCCCCACACAAGCGATTTTCTTTCAGCCCTTGAAAATAGCAACAGCATTATTTCTTTTGGTCTGTTGATATGCAAAAATGGGTATCAGGTAAAAACAACTGGATGCAGGGGGGGGGGATTGGAGAAAAGATTTTTTTATTTCAGCTTTTATGTCCCACACATTGCCTCTGAGTGATATTTTGTTTTTAAAAGAAAATGTTTAGCAGGAAAGGTGGCAGTTCTAGCAATACGCCTGGAATGTTTTCGTTGCAAGGCTTTGTGATTTTTGCTGGCCCACAGCCTCAGTGTTTAGCTTTCAGTGTGCTCAGCTATAAACCTTTCCAAGGAAAATTTACTACTTTGCTCCAGAGGACTTATGGGTTTTATGCAGCAAGAAACCACAGCCACTAGAGGACAAGTGCCCTTTGTCATTATAACTTTGAACAGCCACTGGAACAAGCAAAGCAGTATTACTACTAAGTATTATAGAGGTCTTGAAAGACAAGTTTAATATCAACCTAAGCCACCCCATCAATGGAAAAGTCACTGGTATGAGATTATAAAAGCTCAGTGTAACTAATGAGAGGCCTTGGGGCTTGGATCTGGAGAATGGATCATGTCTCTCAGGCAAAGGTTGTTATAACAAGTGGCCTAGCCTGAGACAGATGTGACAGTTTGGTCCACATCAGCAACGCAATCCTAAGAGTGGGGGCGGATTCCAAAGTTAGATCATAAATCTAAGCTCAGGCAGCAGAATGTTCTTCCATGCTCCACTATGCAACTCTAGTCTAAACCATTATAAATTATTATCATTGTTAAAGAATCATAAAGTTAGAAGAGACCACAGGAGTCATCTAGTCCAGCGCCTTGCAATGCAGGAATCTTTTGCCCAGCATGGGGCTTGAACCCACAGCCTTGAGGTTAAAACTATCAAGTTCTACCGACTATCATTATCATCACCATCCACCTTGAACCAGCAGGTCCCAGTGGGAGTTACAACCACTTAAAACTCAATATTAGAATCAGTTAAAACAAATTCTAGTCGCAGGAATAGGGTGGGTCCTGAAAACACACACTTCAGGTGTCAAAGGCCAGGGTAAAGAGGCACATCTTCAGCGTATGTCAGAAACTGTATAAGGAAGGGGCCCGATGCACCTCTGTTGGGGAAGGAATTCCACAACCTAGGAGCTGCCACAGAGTGACCTCCCCAAAACCACCCTGTCTTGTATCTTCCAACATCCAGCTTCACCGAAGAGAAAAGCTTCATTGTAACATGTACTGGCTCCCAGTACGTTTCCAAGCACAATTCAAAGTGTTGGTGCTGACTTTTAAAGCTCTAAACGGCCTGGGCCCAGGGAGCGTCTCCACCCTCATCATTCAGCCCAGACACTGAGGTCCAGCTCCAAGGGTCTTCTGGCAGTTTCCTCACTGCAAGAAGTGAAGTTACAGGGAACCAGGCAGAGGACCTTCTCAGCGGTAGCGGCCTCCCTGTGGAACGCCCTCCCATCAGATGTCAAGGAGATAAAGAACTACACAATTTTTAGAAGACATCTGAAGGCAGCCCTGTATAGGAAAGTTTTTAATGTTTGACATATTCCGCTGGAAGCCGCCCAGAGTGGCTGGGTATAAATAATAACATTATTATTATTATTATTATTATTATTATTATTATTATTAATTTATTATTATGCTCAATGTGTTCTGGCATATCACCCTTGCCTGGGGCATTTGGAAAAATATTTGTGAATTTTAAAAAATACTAATGACTTCAAATTGTGTATGTCTACAAGATTTACTGAATAATATTTTTAAATATTTTATAAACTCTTTGTTATCAATAGAACTCCTAAAGGTAGCAGAACATAGTAAAACTTTCTATGTTGAGCATCATTTTGAAGCTTTGTTTCCTTTTGCGGGAGAGCGTATCAATATTTTTCGTTCTGCAACTCACTTTTTCTTCTTTCAATGTTATGTTAAAGCAAGGCAAGAATCTATCACATTATATACTTGAAGAAAACATGTATCATAGGGAAAATTATAACATTGCACCTAGCTAGAAGAAACACTAGTGTAAAAACACTGGAGTGAGCTTGAAACATTACCATCAGCTGTAATTTTAAATCACTACTATCAGAACAATATGCCACATCAATAGAGATACAGATTACAAGCTTTCATCCTTATAGGAGAATTGTTGTTGTTACTTCTTAAATCTGTATTCCACCCTTCATCCGTAGATCTCAGAGCAGTTCACAACATAACAATACAAGATAAAAAAAAACAAAATACATAATAAAAACAGGAATAAAAACAAAACAATAACCCCTCCGCTCCCTGGAGGGCAGGGAGTTGGCAAAGTTGTTACATTGGCTTAAAAGCAGAACTACGTCTGTTGAAATGGAACCTCATTTACCACCATAGCATGCCATCTAAAGCCCAGCAATAAGAACAGAAACTCAAATGGAGTTTTTTTAAAGCTGATTTTGTATGAGCCAACTATGACTGTTAGTGGTAATCAAGATGCTAAGATTGTGTTCATGGAAGACAATCTTACTTGGCTAAGAGTGATCGTCAAAGAAGAAGAAAGAAGAAGGCAAGATGCTAAACAGATACCCAGGAATTCACTTTCACTTGCTCAGCAGAAATCATTTGCACTGTTTTATTTTACAGAATCCAAAGCACTTGCATTAATATTAGGGGACATGAGTTTCCAACAATCAAAGTGATTTCTCGTTAAGATCATGTCACCACAGGATATTTCCTATGCAGCCTACCACAGAGACCTGTCTGGACAATTAGACATTCTCACATAATCCACCGTCTTGAGATTTTAGCCCTTTACCCTTGCAAAGTGAAATCTATCTCCTATGATTGTGGGTGATTAATTATTTATGCAAATGTCACAACACAATGATGCAATGTCTTCTGACACCATAAAACCAGCAGCAATGTAACGATGGGCCTTCCTCCAAACCACAGTACATCTCAGAATGGCTATGAGATTACAGCAATGAAGGCATCCCTGGAAGGAAGGATATTTCTAGCAAGGAATGGATACAATGGGAAATAAACCCATTTCAAAAATCCATTGTACATGGGATAGATGTATAACCACACACAACCAGCCAAGCAATTGTAGTACCTATATATGTGTATTATCTCCCTTTAGAGGTCAGCAATAAGCACAAATACAGTGGTACCTCGGGTTACATACGCTTCATGTTACAGACGCTTCAGGTTACAAACTCCGCTAATCCATAAATATTACCTCGGGTTAAGAACTTTGCTTCAGGATGAGAACAGAAATCGTGCTCCGGCGGCGCAGTGGCAGCAGGAGGCCCCATTAGCTAAAGTGGTGCTTCAGGTTAAGAACGGACCTCCGGAACGAATTAAGTACTTAACCCGAGGTACCACTGTAAAATGATTTACAAAAAAACCTGTCTGTTTAGAAATTACTTAATTCCTGGGAGTAACTGCATTACCACTAGTTGTAAGGAGGTTACCCTGAAATAAACAACATTTTCCCCACTAGTCTGTAAAGAAGCTGAAGTAGAGCTGGGTTTTTAAAGCATCGCTTCTGCAATATAATTTCACCATAGTACTAATAGAGAACATCCCTATTTTGGGAAACGCAGTGATGATCAAAAAAATACTTTTATATTATCTGCTGAAGAACCAGAAAACTGGCAAAGAAAAGTGTTTTGTGGAATCTGTCTCCAACACTCCATTACAATCATGGGCCCAATTTTGTAATGCATCAATGTAACAAACAGAGGACAAGATAATGATCAGACAGTGGAGATCTAAGATTACTGATGTAAAAGCTTTGGGGTCATTTTAGCCATTTAGTCTTCAGTCTCCATCTAATCACCAACAAGCAGTAAATGTACCAACATTATGAATCATAAAATCTCCAACAGTGATTAGGCAGGGCAGCTCCTAGGTATCTGAAGGTAATTGTTGCTCTTTACTCCTTATTTGTTTAGTAGGTTTGTTGTCCCTAATTTTCTCCTTGGCTCCTCTATAAAACTCCATCGACTTTCCTTCCTGCTTTGGTTGGATAGTGGCCTTTAGAACTGAACAAAGGATAACATTTTCTTTTCCTGTTTCCTTCTTTTACACTGATTTCCTCTCCCCCACCTACGTGTTCTCACCACATCTTATCTTTACAATAATAGTGCATTTAAAACTAACCAAATATCAGAGCAAAATACCCCCAGATACCTTGGTAGTTAGAGACACATACCAGCAGCACCATGTTCCTTACACCTTCACCTCAAGCATGCCCAAAAAATCCACCTGCCCTCACCCCTAGGCATGGATAGTTGGAAGTAGCAGGCTATTTGCTAAATCAATCATTGGGATCTACGTCTACAATTGGAATAAAGGTGCACCTGGAATTTCTATTCCTTGCAACTCCCTTTGCCAAAACCAAACCCACAGAATAGCAAATGGAAGGGCAGTTATGCAACAATGGTACCTACAGTAAACAGGATCCTTTAACAGCTGTGTGTCTCTGAGAGAGTCATGACCACCTAACAGTTTATGGTTGTTGTTGTTTAGTTGTGTCCGACTCTTCGTGACCCCATGGACCAAAGCACGCCAGGCACTTCTGTCTTCCACTGCCTCCCGCAGTTTGGTCAAACTCATGCTGGTAGCTTCGAGAACACTATCCAACCATCTCACCCTCTGTCGTCCCCTTCTCCTTGTCCCCTCCATCTTTCCCAACATCAGGGTCTTTTCCAGGGAGTCTTCTCTTCTCATGAGATGGCCAAAGTATTGGAACCTCAGCTTCACGATCTGTCCTTCCAGTGAGCACTCAGGGCTGATTTCCTTAAGAATGGAGAGGTTTGATCTTCTTGCAGTCCATGGGACTCTCAAGAGTCTCCTCCAGCACCATAATTCAAATGCATCAATTCTTCGGCGATCAGCCTTCTTTATGGTCCAGCTTTCACTTCCATACATCACAACCGGGAAAACCATAGCTTTTACTATATGGACCTTTGTTGGCAAGGTGATGTCTCTACTTTTTAAGAGCTGTCTAGGTTTGTCATTGCTTTTCTCCCAAGAAGCATGCGTCTTTTAACTTCGTGACTGCTGTCACCATCTGCAGTGATCATGGAGCCCAAGAAAGTAAAATCTCTCACTGCCTCCATTTCTTCCCCTTCTATTTGCCAGGAGATGATGGGACCAGTGGCCATGATCTTCTTTTTTTGATGTTGAGTTTCAGACCATATTTTGCGCTCTCCTCTTTCACCCTCATTAAAAGGTTCTTTAATTCCTCCTCACCAACAGTTTATGGTGGTGGTGTGCATTTCTTCAGCTTGGTTTAAGAAATTCTCTTCTTTAAACACTGTGGCATGAAATGCTGATGAAGAAAAGGCTTAAACTTAAGGAAGAGACCTTGGATCAGCTGCCCCTTCTTTTATATCTCTTCTCTCTAAGTGATATCATCAATTGGCATAGAATCAATACTTGGTAAGGATATTTCCAAGGGCTACTTCAACGGTTCTTAACTTGTGGTCCATAGACCCCTGTGGGGTCCACAGATGGGCTTCTGTGAACTGAGCTCAAAAAGGAAACCAATTTCTGTGTACATGCTCTTGGAAGCTGTGGCAAGTATACATGCACCATAGCTACATATAGCAAAATAACTGCACACAATCATCCTATTACTGTACATGATTACGCATGGTTTTAAAAAGAGCAAACATACAACAGAGTCTAATCATGTAGGTCAGATTTCGTATGAAATTTACAAAAAGTTAGCGTATTTATAGCAAACTTCTGAAAGGGGAGCGGGGAACTCTACACATTTAGTTGGAGTTTTGGAAATGTAACCTTAAAGGAGTAAGAACATAACAGGATCCTCTGAGACAGTTCTGCTTCTAGGGTTAAAAAATGTGTTTCCATGCTCGTGTAAGGCAGCTTGATCTCTTCATATCAGAAGGTGATAATGGCTCCAGGCCCTAAAAATCTTTACCTGCTGATTTCTGCAGATCAAGCTGCAGTTACAGGCACAAGTGAAGGCTGGGCTGTTTTGTGGTTAGTTGGCAACCCAATGTTCCACAGCTACCAAGGGGACTCCAGAAGCACCTGGGCATAGGAAAATGAATGGGTGAGGACTTTTTCTTGAAAGTTCAGCACAACACAGCTGAACATGGTTTGCCTTAGCTCATCAGTATGTTAAACCAATAAATGAAATGTGGCAAGGATGAAGAGTGTTAAGAATGACTTTGAAAGACGAGTAACATGCTTTTATTGATAATTTCTAGCTCCATGCAAACAAGTTAATTCACTGGAGCACTTGAAAATGGAGGGGGGGTAGTTAATGATAGCCATTTTGTCTACTTATTTCTGAATAATTCTGCCACTTCAAAAATCTCATATAGAACTTAATGGAGTTTACAGTTCCAGAGACAAAAACAGGTAATGGGTGGTCTTAAGGGAGGCAAAGGAGGAAAAGCTCCAAGGATAAACACTACTAGCAGATTGCTAAAGGCTAATAAAGCAAGGATAAATTATGGGTGTTTTCATATATCCCTCATATTTGCATGATGAAAATACCCATTTGCAATGGAAAAATTCACCACACATTACCATTCCTGTATGTATGTCCCCACAAGATGTCAAAACCAATTAATAATGGCTCAAAGGGGGAAATTAAAAGTGACATCTCTGAAACAAAATGTTGCTCCAATTTACCATCAGAGCAATCTACAACAGCTGTAGAACAATTAGGGGCTGTTCTTAACCCTTCTAGTGCTATCTAGCCTGCACAATTATTTTTAAAACGAGCTTGAGCATGGCCTCCACAGTATGAAAGTTGGAAGGACTGCAAAAACAAAACAAAACACTGAAAAATAAGTTCCAGGAAAGAATCTTGCATTGACGCAGCAGATGCGCCTCATTCACTTAGCCATTTAAGGTAGAGCCGCCAGATTATCTACCTCCTCAACGTCCGCATAATAAAACCGTTTTGCATTTGTGTTTTCTTTTGTTTGCTGATGTGAGCTAGCAAGACTGGATACAGTGGGTATGTCCTGTAGGATTTTTAAAAAGTGTAGTGGGAAATACTCATGTGACAACATTGCAAGGAAATGTCTTGAAAAATATTAAAAGAATAGCTATTTCCAGAACTAATTAGCATGTGAAAAGGACTTTAGTGTGTGTGTGTGTTTAAATCACATTGTCACACATGTTATTAATCTGATTTATGAGCTGATCACTTTAAAAAGTATGCAAATCATGCCTGATTATGAATGCCTGGCCCAGATGGTGTTCTTTATTCTGGTCAGTAATATTATGGCTTCACACATGCATTGGCTTTCCCAAATATTACAATAACAAACAAATAAGCACACCAATAAGAAAGGAAAGGCTAATAATAATACACAATGGATTAAAGCCTAGGGAAAGGCTAGTTCCAGAATGTAAGACGCACACACAACAGTGACAAAATTACAGCACGAAATAAGCTGTTTAAAAATGGTTTTAGCTCATCATTGTTTCCCAGAGACTTGTGAGCTGTACTGAGACTTCAGCCTTATGTGACATGTTGTGAATAGAATCTCAGATGCACACTCAACACAATAACTCTGCTTTGCTCCGATTAAAAGCAGGTGCTGTGTGTGGCAAGCTGCGGATGGCATCAAGCTAATGCTACCTCTGGTTCATGCCAGGAACATATCAGCTTGGGGTGATGGCAGAGGGGCACTTAGTTGAGCATACAATGGAAACGCAGATCCCATTGGTTATGCCAGGGAAAGCTACCGTTCTAAAGGAATTGCCTAAGAGCCACTGTCCGAGAAAATAAACTGTTAAAGCTGTCAAGGCTTGAATGAGCTGAACGAGCACAGACTCCAGCTCCCTTCTCAGGAGATGTCCACACTTCCATTCGCCCTGGTGCTTCCCGCAGGGAAAGCCACGGTGTGCTGCTGAATCGGAGCCAACGGCAATTAGATTTTTCCACAGATTGCTGTTTGTTCCAGTTCAGTGGCAATGAGCCTGTTTTCCCAGGAAAGTTGCGGGGCAAACGCAAAACTTATTGGATTTGTGATTTATAGGTACGGGGCAAGCTGAACTGTGGCTGAGCCTACACTCCAGACAGAACCCCTGACTCAGTCAAAAGGGTCTGACAATCCAACGTTCCACTGCTCTCGGAATGCCTACTAAATAATTCCTCCCAGCTTGATCTTTTTTATTCCAATGACCCATATAAAAAGTGGCCTTTAATGCCAATTGACATAATGGGAAACCTCACAGGGTGCGTAGTCACCTCTTTAGTAACAACACAAGTCTAGTAGTTTCTTGGCAGAATGCCACCTGAAGAACCTCTATACATTGTATCTGCCAGGCCTCAATTAGAAGTACAGTCATACCTCGGGTTAAATATGCTTCAGGCTGAGCATTTTCAGGTTACTCTCCGTGGCGACCCGAAAGTAACAGAATGTGTTACTTCTGGGTTTCGCCGCTCGCGCAGACACTCAAAATGACGTCACACGCATGCGCAGAAGCGGCGAATCATTCTACTCAGGATGCGAACGGGGCTCCGGAATAGATCCCGTTCGCATCCAGAGGTACCACTGTCCTGGTAAATAGTCTCGTAATACTGACAAACCAAATGGTTTTATAACAGAACATTTAGGGTTTGTCCACACTTGTCCTGTGTCTATAAAGCACAACGCGGGTGGCACTGTAGTCGAAATCACTGAGCCTCTTGGGCTTGCCGATCAGAAGGTTGGCAGTTTGAATCCCCGCAATGGAGTGAGCTCTTGTTGCTCTGTCCCAGCTCCTGTCAACCTAGCAGTTCAAAAGCATACCAGTGCAAGTAGATAAATAGGTACTGCTGTGGCAGGAAGGTAAATGGTGTTTCCATGCGTTCTGATTTCTGTCACGGTGTTCCGTTGTGCCAGAAGTGGTTTAGTCATGCTGTCCACATGACTGGGAAAGCTGTCTGTGGACAAACACCAGCTCCTTTGGCCTGAAAGCAAGATGAGCGCCGCAACCCCAGAGTCGCCTTTGACTGGACTTAACCGTCCAGGGGTCCTGTACCTTTGTGTGGAGTCTGAGCAGTTTTCCACTTGTCCTATGCTGCCTAGGCACAGGTCCAAGTGGTTTCGCGTTTGCCCCCCAGCTTTCCCCTAGAAAACATGCTCTCTACTGCTGAATCAGAACAAATGACAATCCACAGGGAACCCAACTGCCGCCATTTGGTCCGATTCAGCAGTTAACCGTAGGTTTTCCCAGGAGAAGGCAGTGGGACAGATGGGAGGTGTGGACAAGCCCTTATATAACTTTAATTGTACAGTGTCAGTTTCTCCACAGTTAATGACAAGGGAACCCCAGAATACAGTTTTCTGAAAAGGCCCACAAGTCTTTTTATAGGAGAACCTGTTCAGACTCATTTGCTCTGGCATTTCCCCCCCAAAGTTCTCTCAGCACTGCTTCATTATGTGGCGGTTACTCTCTCAGGAGGCTATTGAGTGTACTATACAATAAATCAGATCAAATTAAGTGACACAAACATTCGTTTACCTTTTTAAATAGCCGGATGACATCCTCACTGATCTGGGAGAGTCTGACAATGACATTGTTCATAAAGATGTCATTCAGGGTAGCATGGTCTCTGCTTTCTCTCCGAGTTTGGGTCAGTACCAGATACCAGCAGTTCACGGGAGAAAGAAGGTGCTGATCCTTCCTATAAGCATACAAATTGATGGTTTAAAAAACATTAGCTCACACATGAGGGCAGTCTTCTTGCTATGAGTAATAATGAGTTCCACTGACTAAAAGTTGCTACCAAAAAGGTTGAGCAGGCAAAGAAAGCCTGAATTAACTTTCTATAAAAAGTTGTGCGCTTATAGCAGTTCACTGTAAGAATCTAGAGCCAATATGATGATACAGTTCACAGCTAATTAAAAATTTTGTAAATAAAAAAGAACAAATTCATGAATTAGGAGTGGACAATAGTTATGCCCTTTTTATACTAACAGCCCAATCATATACCACTGAAACTATGTCCTGTTTTATTCAATGTAGCTCACTTTCAAAATCTGTGCATTAGCAAATGGTATACCATAATAAAGTGTTTGCTTTATGATAGCAAGCAAGGTAAAAAGGAAACCATTTCCACTATGAAGTCTAATAACATACTCCAAACAAATTTGAAAATGCTCTTTTTCAAAATACACTTCATTCCAGCATTAACATTTTCAGAATAAAAACAAAATTCAATGAACACAGGTATATATTTAACTTCAGTTCCCAAATAAAATTCAATGTTTTTTAAGCCAAGTTGATAGGTATACCCCAGTATATAGTTTAAATGCAACCCACACCAACAAAGCAATACCCATCGAAGAAACAGATACTGTACATGTTCAGCTGGGTACAGTTAAAGGTCAAGAGAGAACCAAGTTAGTTTCGCTTTTTTGACCAGACAATTCCTATTCCCACAAGTCTCTGACTATAAATCACAACCATAAACTGATTTGCCACACACAGGAAAACAATCAGCTCCATACACACACTTTTGTTTATATACTGCCAAAAGACTTTGCCTTAAAAAGGCTAATACAATTTCCAATAACACCACAGATAAAAACAGTAACTACAATGAAGACAAACAAGCCAAAAAAGAAAAGCTGATAAAACTATAATAATAATAAAAAAGGCCCTCAAATGTCATAAAAGGGCCAATATAGTAGGATGGACTTTATCTGGTGCCTTTATGATAGCAATGAAGGCACCAAGCAAACATGGCAAAGGAGGGAGATTCCTCCATTTGTGTGCCACCACTGAGAGGGCCCTCTCTCCAGGAGCTACTGAATGTAGAGGCAACCAGAGGTGGACTTGATAAAAAGTGAATTGATAGCCAGATTCAAAGCAGGAGGAGGTGTAAGGGCATTTAGGAGTTGAAAGGGTAAACACCAGCCCCTTGAAGTGAACCTAAAAACAAACCAAGAGAACTATACCCCCAACAGCAAAGTGCTCTGTTAAAAACACACACAAATAAAACCCCATTGTTTATGCACATAACACACATAGGATTCTATTTTGATTATTACATATCCCCTGTAAAGTAGACTGACATTGAAAAATAGCCATCTAAGTCAGGCTTCAGATCTGACAAGGGTATTATCTGACAAAATTAACAACTGCTCTTGCACTTTTCTCTTTTCTTCTTTTTTTGCAATTTAATATTGCAAAATTATTTTAACTCTACTGTATGTTCCGCCCCCGCCCCTACAAAAAAGGCAGCCTTGGCATTTGAGCTCCTTGGTCCAAATGCCTATCCAATACACACCCGGTTCAGCTTCCTCTTCCCAGCTTTAGAAGCCAAACAAGAGGCTGGATGCCAAATCACCCTGAACCACTGTCTTGTTGAGGAAAGAAAATTACAATGAACGATATTAGACCAATTCTTTGCCATTAAGCAATCTCAACAAGTCCCTAGAGAGCAGTCAAGACCCACAACGAACATCTCATCAAGTCAAGAATATTATGTGCCGACAAAGCAATGCAGCAAGACTTAGAAACGATGCAGTAGGGAACAATTCTGCATTAGTGGGGAGAAGGACTAGGTGACTTATTAGGGTTTTTCCATCTCCCAGGCCAGCTATCCTGACAAACCATTTAGAGGCCTCCTTTTGTTATAGACATTGTTGGCTGTACTGCCAGTCGTAGTTTTGAGTCAGAGAATATTGCGGCTTGCTTCCATTCATGTAAACTGCAATAGTGCACAAGGGCTACAAATTAGAGATTGGAGACCCAGTGGAAGATTGGGCCATGAGCCAGCTTTTATTGTATCCATTTATACAAGAAGGCAAATCCAAATTCTAGACCAATGTTGGACCAATGGCTGGACCAATGTTGTGATTAGGACTGGCACTATTGCAAACCATGTGCCACGAGTTGCACAGCCCTGCTCAAGTCCAAGGACATCAGTAAATATGCATGTTCCATTCTGCGGTATTATAACATGCCAAGGAAACAGAGGAAATGGAGTTGTTTTTTAGTTTATACTTATGTTGCAACACACTTCACTTGTAGCCACTGGCCAGAAAAATACTGGGCTGCAGTAAACATACACCACTTTCTTCTCCCTGTAGCAGTTTGCATGATTAACATTGGCCACACTGTTCATTCTATGCTGCCAGCAGTTTCTTCTTTTCCCTTCCTAGCATCACTGTCAAGAAGCAGAGGCTGAAGTTACAGCCCTGCATTCCTATACGTTGTGTGTCTTGCAAAGTGTTAACTAAAGCTTGGCAACGCAGCTCAGCCGCTTGCTTCTCAACAAGCAAAAAATGCAAATCCATCTCAGCATCCCTGATGTAGCAGAAACATTTTTACACGTTTCAGTGATGTTCATTATCAACACAATGAACACCAAGAAGCGAAGGGATGACAAATGCTAGGAATATGTAGCGCCACACTGTTCTGATCTGTCTCTCCCCATCTTATTAGCCGGAAAAAATTCCGTTTCTCAAGAGGATTTCTAACTAACGAGGAGACACTGATAATCATCTGGATTCCTTCTACACAGATACACATACACACCCGGTGTTGTGCATGAGCTTGGCAAAAAGATCCGTTCAAAGAAGCCGTGTCCAAACTGAATATTTGAACCTTATGGCTTCATGGGGCTTTAAACAAAGCCATCATGATTAATGAATTTTTAATGGTTCCAAGGAAAACTGCCATGTTTTCAGGAGCATTTTTCCAGTACACAGGCTGGTAATGTTTGCAAAATGCAAAACATTGCAAATACTAACGAAACCCCATGCATAGGAAGATCTCAAAGCACTTATTATTCATTTTCAAAACAACTCTCAATGTGCGACCGCCAACCATTAATTGGCTTATTATATTTTCCTATGTTCATAAGTTGAAAAAGTGGAATGAAAAACCATGGAATAAGCAGTGTTCATGACCTTTAGAAGAACTAACTGAAGAACAGTAGAGAAGAAGGGATAACACACAGAGACACAGACACATGCAAGAGTAGAGGATGACCCAGGGAAGCTGGACCAAGGATAAATGGTGCTCTGAGGTCAAAAAAAAGAATAGCCATGCATGATCTAGATAAAGACCATTCAAGCAGTGACCCAATCTTTCTATGACATCTGTGTCACTAAAATATACCTACAAGCAACAGGGGAAATTTATTGATTGTAATTATGCTTCAGCATAAGTCTCCCCCCCCCCCTTCTTTTCTGCAGCAACACATGTGGATATTTAATTAGTGCCTTTAACTTCTAGCTGTCCTTACAGTTCGCAAAGGGTGTGCTTTCCAGGCAATAGGCACCAATGAAACTCACTAAAAATAATCAAGTGGCGTACATGACCATGGAGGAGGAATCCTCAGTTAACTATAGGACTGGAAGCAAACATTTTCATGGCTCTGAAGTCTGCTATCACAGCTTAGGTAACCCTCCCACATGGAAAAGAGGAGCAAGGAAGTCCACTATGATATGATTTCAGCTCAAAGGCGTTTACAGAAAGCACCATTTCCAGACACGAACAGAGGATTGCTTCCATTCCTAGCCAGCTCATCAAACATTTTGGCCTGAACAGAACAGAAGTTCTCAGCTACCCTGACACCCAAAAGAAATGCTGCTTTTTAAGCTCTCCACAGCCTATAACAGAACAGCCAATGACTACACAAAGTGAGCCCCGATGAACCAGAAGTGCACCAGTTGTTTATTGCCTCTTCCTTCAAGGCATCGCTACTAAACTTTGCATAGGTCATTTGCCAACAGAAGAGTTTGACAATCCAGCTGTTCTGCATGCTCAACAATCTCGGGAACAATAGAAGATACCCAAGAGTGAAGATCCAAAATGTGAGGAGTCAGCTATTATCTGTGTACAGAAACAGGTGGATCAAGGCTGCCCGCCAAAGGTTTTGCAAGGTAATCCAGCAATAGCGAAAAGGGCAGGGGAAAATAGTAGGCCGGGTGGTGCTGAAGATTATTAATGTATAAAGCAAATAAATGGTTCAGTTTTGTTAAGCTCATTTTCCATTTTCCCTTTGAAACCATAATGTTCAATAATATATTACTGCTGTTTAAAATTGATGAACCACTTTATAAGCCTCAGCAGCTTCTTCACTTCCAATCTACTATCTTAGAGGCCTCCAAAAAGTGAGGAGGGGGAGTCTCATGACCTTATTAAGGCGTTCCTAGACACATGAAAACACCTTTCAGCTCAATGAGCAGCAGCCAGCCATCACAGCAGATACAAAGTATAACAGAGCTACCTGTGGCCTCACCAGCATCCCAAAAAGACTGAAGCATTCAAAAGCAGATAATATTCGCTGAACTACAAAATTAAGCCCACAAGATGTTGAACTATCAGGGCAAGTACAACATTGATACATGCTTCTTATGGCTGTGCCTGTTTGAAACAAGCTGATAGAAAACAGATGTGGAAACAATTATTACCCTCTAGACACAGTAAGACATCTTCAAATATTTGAAGGTCTCTCACATAGAAGGAGCAAATTTGTTTCCTGTTGCTCCAGAAATGGATCCAAACCACCAAACAAGTTAAAATTGTAAGGAAGGGGATTTAGACTAAATATCAGGAAAAACTTCCCAATAATATGAGCTGTTTTAACAATGGAATGAACTGCCTCAGAAGGTGGAGCACATTTTCATTAAAGAACTTATTAAACAAAGGTTGGATGGCCATCCATGAAAGATGCTATAGTAGTTGATTTGTCAGCAGGTTGGACTCGATCAGGGTTTACCAAACTTGGGTCGCCTGATGTTTTTGGACTACAACTCCCATCATCCCTAGCCAGTAGTACCAGTGGTCAGGGATGATGGTAACTGCAGTCCAAAAACAGCTGTAAACCCAAGTTTGGGGAACCCTGGACTAATATACTTTGTATGAGTCTGTCAGATGAGCCTTCGTGGTCCAACAGTCAGATATGCTGGGCCTTGATTTTAGTAAACATCCTGGTCTGTTATGGAAGTGTGCTGGGTGACTTAATGCATAGTGCTCTCACTTCCATGCCTCAACTCACAGAAGCAAATGAGTAAGAAAAGGAAAGGCATGCAAGGCCTTCTACACAAAGGATTTTTGCAGGACTAAACAGTGGTGGGTACATCTCTCCTATTCAGGGGTGTCAACTTGAATAAAATATGGGAAGCAAGTAAGCCCCACCCCACATAATCAATCACATGACATGGTGCACGTACACCATTTGAATGGAAATGCCCATTAACTTGGGGGGGGGCAGCCCTCTCAAATCAATTACTGGGGAGCCGAAGCCCCCTTGACCCCTAGGAGTAGACTCCTATGCTCCCATTAGGGCAAGAAAAGTTTGCAGCAATCCTACTAGTTGGGCCTGGTGAGCATTTAAGGTCCCCAACCATAATCTGCGGGTTGCCATCTGATTGGATTTTATTCTGATCCTGATCTGATTTTAGGAAGCATTTTAATTGATTGCCTGATTCTATGTTAATGTGTTATATATTTGATGTTAGCCGCTCTGAGCCCGGTTTTGGCCAGGGAGGGCGGGGTATAAATAAAAATTATTATGATTATTACTACTACTGCTCTCAGAACAGGGGCTCCAAATGCTTTCCATTATGAGACAGCATAGTAAAGAGATTTCCTGGTCATCTTCAGATTTTCAATTTACACATATTGTTGCATTTGCCCACATTCTTACAATCCTGAAAGAATGGTGCAAAAACAAAGGTTTTAAAAGTGCCATTCTTTAAGTAGAAAAGAAAGACAAGCACATAGTATTAATAACACACCTTTGCTAGCCCACTCACTGACTGCACACACTATATGAGGTACAATGAACTAAGTTAATATCCGAAGAAATACTAATCACCTTTGTAAATGCCTTTGCAGGGCAATATAGCCTTCTATAAAGGTAAAGGTACCCCTGCCCGTAAGGGCCAGTCTTGACAGACTCTAGGGTTGTGCGCCCATCTCACTTAAGAGGCCGGGGGGCCAGCGCTGTCCGCAGACACTTCCGGGTCACGTGGCCAGCGTGACATCGCTGCTCTGGCGAGCCAGCGCAGCACACGGAACGCCGTTTACCTTCCCGCTTGTAAGCGGTCCCTATTTATCTACTTGCACCCGGGAGTGCTTTCGAACTGCTAGGTTGGCAGGCGCTGGGACCGAACAACGGGAGCGCACCCCGCTGCGGGGATTCGAACCGCCGACCTTTCGATCGGCAAGCCCTAGGCGCTGAGGCTTTTACCCACAGCGCCACCCGCGTCCCACATAGCCTTCTATAGTTTCTTCTAAAGGAAGGTTAGAAAATGAAGCACCACAACAGGTTTAGACTTATGAAAAGAAGCTCTTTTAAAAGGAGCAAACCCAGGTGTGCCATGTCACTAGGTTGGAAAACAAGGACAAGAATAGTGGTGTTTTCACATTTCTCTCCAGGACAGATCTTGAATTTGAAACTCATGCCGTGGTCTTTGTACCTCATAATGTTGCTGATGAACAAACAATTTCTTTGAAGGAAAAGAGAAGTTGCCTTGAAAATGTTTTGGAATGGAAAGGCAGGATAAAAGTGCTTGAAATAAAATAAATATAGTTGTTTGCTATGACAACCACACTTCCTTGTTCTAATCTTCTGCGTGGCTTTAATCACGTACAGGAGAAATCAGACGCACACAACACACTCCACCCCAAAGCTTCTGCAATTTAAACCGCAACACTGCAGAGCATTAAAAGACGACTATTTTCCTAACAAAGGCCACTATGCTTTGCAAAGGCAAGGCCTCTCACAGCATTTGTGGAACTCAGGCCTCTTTGTTTGGCAAATGGAATGAAGGACTGTATAAAAACAAATTGTTCTGATCTTCCATTATACTACTCATTCACTCCAACAATACTTAAGATTTTCTGTCTGAAGCGGCCTTAAAACCACTTTGATACAGCTCATAGACCACTCAAACTATATTTTGCATTTTCAGACACGGAGGTTCTTTACAAATAAATTTATAGGACTGAAAGCAGGATTTTCTTTCATTGACTTAAAAATATGAAATAGGCCTCTCATGCCTTATGTGGCAAATCAACTGAGCTTTGTCTAGTCCCAGAGTATTCAAGCTGCTCTTCTTTTGGAACATTTTCTCCTACACTAAATGATAATCATTCTTTACATAAGCAATCGGTGAAAAGGGTAAGGGACCAGAATAACATACAAGGCTTTCATTAGATAAACCTCAGAACGAATCTGTCTTATAAACAACCTTGTCAAGTAGCTATCAGGGGAAAGTAGTAAGCAAAATGCATAAACCATAAAAAGCCATCTCTCTCTAACATGTAATTATTTTTCTTAATGCAAAATTAAGTTCAACGTCTAAACAATAGTTCTGAGTCTTCCTCCTGCCCTGCTCACACACCTTCATTTACAGCCCCCATTTTTCCATTAGCATAGAAGAGCCGGCACCCTCCAGCTGCTTTTGCTTGGGGACTTAGTAATAATTAGTTCAACATTCACAGTATGTTCCAGGGCCTGTTCAATCCATTCGCCAGATGCTACTCTTAGCTCCATCTGGCTGCCAAAATGAATGGAGCCACAATGAGCTGTCTTTGCTTTTCATCTGCAACAACAACCACTGAGTTAAAGGGTCTCCGTAAGGATTTCTAGCCCATTAGGTTTCGGTCCCTCTTTTCATTTCACTCTGCCACCTCCACTATTTAGACCACTAGCTAAGGATGGTTTACATAAAGAAGGAAAGCCCAAAGTGTATGCTGGATAAAGGAGGAAGCATTACTGGTTGGGGGATAATTTAATCCAGAGTTAGGTGAGCAACCTGCACTGGATAGTTACAGGTAGGTAGCCGTGTTGGTCTGCCGTAGTTGAAACAAAATAAAAAAATTATCCAGTTTGCACTGGATAGGTTACACTCCTCCTTAACACACAGGTTCATATCCTGAGCAGCTCCTTCTGGATGCTCAAGTGATTAGGTATGCTTTTCATCAGGTTGATTGGTTTCGCAACCATCTCTTTTCTTAGGAAGGAATGATATAACCCCAATCATTTGCGTTTTGGTAATCACTAGATTGGAAGACAGCAACATGTTTGTTGTTTGCTACCCTGGGCTCCTTTGTGAGGAAAGGCAGCATATACATTTAATAAATAAAGAGGCTGCAACTTGTTATTTTTGTCTATTTGGTGTTACATATCTTTCTCTACACCATTTATCTCCTAAAATTAAATAATAATAATAATTTTTTTAAAAATAGGGGAAGTGAATGAGTTAATCAGCTTAGACCTACAGTTTTGTAAATAAGCACCCAGTCTACTCTATAAATTGGGTTAGACCAAGACTTCACCTGCTGTAGATAGAAAGCTCCTTCCTTTCACGGCTGATGGCGGGGGGGGGGGGGGTGCATTTTGCAAAACAAGGGGTGAAATCAGCAGAAATGACCTCCCCTTTCTCCATTAGTGGGATCATCCTATGAGCAGAACTTTGTTCAGGGTGTGCTCCTGCCGTTGGAAGCAAAATCTGGACCCAGCTCAGTATGTTTATACACCTAAAAATGTAACATGTGCACATGACCAACATGGGCTGTCTGCTACATGCATTTATTACTACAGTGGTATCTCGGGTTACAAACACCTCAGGTTACAAACACTTCGGATTACAGACTCCGCTAACCTGGAGGTAGTACCTCGGGTTGAAAACTTTACCTCAGGATGAGAACAAAAATTGTGCAGCGGCAGCAGGAGGCCCCATTAGCTAAAGTGGTACCTCAGGTTAAGAACGGTTTCAGGTTAAGAACGGACCTCTGGAACGAATTAAGTTCATAACCAGAGGTACCACTGTACATTTATATCCCACCTTTTCTCCAAGACATTCAAGGTGGCAAGTTCTTCTCCTACATACACACACATGGTAAAGTAGAAAGGTATCAGTAAAACTTGGGACAGGGGCTAGGAATCAAAACACTTAAGGGACTACATAACTGTAAAAACTGTATGGAACCTTTAAAAACTGGTGGCATTTTGGCAAAAAGAAAGATCGTACCCTGTTATCCTCTGAGAGATAAAAGTGCTTGTGTCTGCCTTGCCTATTGTCCTAGACACACCCAAGTCAAATGAATGCATATAGCTGGGAGTTAATTCTTTATTGTCAAAAGCAATCACTTACAGTAGCTTCTATGGGACTCTGAATACACTTGCACACAACTTCTATCATCTAAGTGGCTGTTCCCAGTCAGTGTCCTCTGGAACAGCTGCAGAAATAGAAAACCATGCCCCTCTCCATCAACTTATGTACTTTCCCCCCCACAGGATGCACATGCAGCCTGAGACGATACCTGCACAGCAGCCACCACTGTTCTTCCCTCTTCAATCCTCTTCTGGTTCTAGGAGACAGTGGGGCAGGAGATGGTGGGGATTCAATCAGCTGCCCACTTGCTTGATCATCCTCTCCTCCTCCTCTGACAAGTCCAGTGTTCCACTCTCCATCCCTGATAGCTCTGACCCTTCTCCTGGTGGGCACTGACCCTCATAAATTGCTGGCCCCCTCTCCTCTCTCCAAGTCAGTTTCCAGTCCCCTTGTGTCCAACACACATACATCCAAGCCCTGCCATCCCTGACACCTATTGAGGAAGGCCATTCCACAAACAATGAGAACAGAGTTGGGAGGCCTATCAAGTGGGGTGGTGGCTCTGCTACAGATCTTAACTTCTCAAGAATGAGAGTTCTGGTCAAAAGGTAGTCAAAAGACAAGGTGTCAAGTTTCTCCAAAAAGTTTTTTGTTATTCCAAACCACAATAATAGAAGGCCAATGTTCTTCAAGCCCCAGATATTATTGAACAACAGCTCTCTGATCATTTGCTAAGCTGTCTGGAGTTGTAGTCCAATAACAATGACATATGGAAACCTATTTTTACACTAGGAGAATCAGAGTAAAGAGATTACAGTGGTACCTTGGTTCTCAAACTTAATCCGTTCCAGAATTCTGTTCCAAAATCAAAGCGTTCCAAAATGTATTAATCCGTTCCAGACTTTTAAAAACAACCCCTAAAACAGCAACTTAACATGAATTTGGCTATCTAACGAGACCATTGATCCATAAAATGAAAGCAATAAACAATGTATTGCAGTCACAAAATCCATCAATGAGTAGCTGAACTGGGTTCCACACAGCCACAAAAACACAAAATAAATAGCAAAAACAGACAGACCTCAGCGTAACACTCAAAACGGAAGTGTGGCACTCAAATCAAAAGCGTAACACTCAAAACGGAGCACGTTCGGCTTCTGAAAAAAGTTCACAAACTTCAGTGTTTGGATTTGCAGTGTTTGGATTCCAAGTTGTCTAAGTACCAATGCATTTGAGAACCAAGGTACCACTGTATAGGGAATTTAGTAATATGAAGTATATAGGATTTTAGTAATTCAGCAGTACAAGCTGCAGTTCAGAATGAGGTGGAGTACAGTGGAGTGAGAGACCATCACCATTCACCTTGCACATTCAAAAATTTTAGATCACCAGGAAATGAATGACACAAGGGATTATGTCCAACAGACAAATGACAATGACAACACAGGAAGTACTTTGCAGCTATGATTGTCAAAAAGATTAAAAGGAACCAACTAAAAACAACCAATATGGCCAGGGGCAAGAAGAAGGTAAAAAATTCCACTGAGGAGCTACAAAACTAGACAGTATTAATATCCTCCTTTTCTTCTACATCCTTAGTTCATTTAGAGTTCAGAACCTCAAAGGCACATACTAAAAAGGATCCGTCATGTTCATTACTCCAGGTTGAAATATGGAACATTAAATATGCAAACTGAATTACTTTGTGGTTATAAATAAATATGCAATATCAATGTATGCAAGCTTTACCCACCAGAATGTCAGGCATGCCCAACACGTTGTCAAAACACTGACAGTAGCAGCCAACCCTTCAAGAGACTATTTTGAAAGAAGTAGGAAAGACACTAACAAGTTTGTAAATAAGTAGCTCAGCAAACCCAAGAAACCAACTGAATCTCTGTTAACGTTTTTTTCATTTCCTCAACCACCTCTGCTCCCATCAGTCATCTGAAAAGGCCCATCACTTTGAGATCACATTGAAAACTGCATTTATTCAACAAGTCTGGGTCTCTTGTGCCTCCTTTCAGAAATAGAAACATATATGCTTACTTGAACTGGTGGTGTTCCCTGGAGCTGCGAATCTTGGAAGAAAATCTCTCCGCAAGTTTTTCTAAGTTCCTAGAATACTCCAGTTCAATCTCAGCCTTTCTGCGGAAGAACTCCTGGAGGTCCTGAAGGAGCTGCAACCGGGATTCAGACTGCTGTTCTAGGCATTTGAACTGTTCCACCAACTGGGTACGAATTTCTGGACACACAAAACAGAAAGCGAAACAGCATTATAAACAAATGGTAACAGAGCCTGTAAGCGCTCGTTTATTTTGCTGCCCTACTAAAGACCTCTCACATTGACAGCACTATATTGAGCATGCCCAGATAAGTACAGATTAACAGGCTACATAAACGGATTAACTTCACATAAGTACATAAATACATAAACAGATTGACTTTAAACCTTTAAACATTGGGGGAAGGGGAATCCTCTCTTATGTACCCTTGTAAGGGGGAAAGAAACTGGACTGAAATTGAAGTGTCAGCGGTGAGATTAGGTTGAGAAATAATTTTCAGTGTCTCAAAGAACTGGAAAAAAAGTGGGGGATGGTTGCATATAGAAGATTAGTCATATATTCATTTATTAAGATTTTTGACTCTCTCTTTTTTTCCATGCACAATTTGGGGTCCAGCAATGAACACCCTTACTAAAATTTCATTTTACTGATATCAAGCAGAATTTGACTGGAATTAAGCAGTACATTCGGAATTTAAGGATCTAAAAGCATACCTTTATGTGATTATTTACTACAACCCACTCTTCTGATCCTTTGTGATTCAACAGGTTATAACATACATACATACATACATACATACATACATACATACATAAATAGCATACAGCCATGCCATCTGCATTTGCGGGGCCTCCAATAGTTCTGATATCTAAAATATTTGACAAATTACTGCTGTGTGGTAACTGCTAACAAATACTGACATTAAGCAACGTTAGATTCACCAATCTGAAACTACACACACACACACACACACACACACACACACACACAAGTGCTTTTGCAATACAATAGTGTGGTAATGGATAATGGTTGAACAGAGATATTGTCCAAAATCTCCTAGACACAGAACATCACGTCCAATTGCTAAGGAGTAAATACTCGTAACAATTCAAACTTCCATAGAAGCTCAGGACCTTGAATCCAAGATACTTGAGGTCTGTTTTTTGGCGCTGTGGTCTAAACCACTGAGCCTAGGGCTTGCCAATTGGAAGGTCAGCGGTTTTAATCCCCGCGACGGGGTGAGCTCCCGTTGCTCAGTCCCAGCTCCTGCCAACCTAGCAGTCAGAAAGAACGTCAAAGTGCAAGTAGATAAATAGGTACCACTCCGGTGGGAAGATAAATGACGTTTCTGTGCACTGCTCTGGTTTCGCCAGAAGCAGCTTAGTCATGCTGGCCACATGACCCGGAAAAACTGTCTGCGGACAAACGTCGGCTCCCTCGGCCAGTAAAGCGAGATGAGCGCCACAACCCCAGAGTCATTTGCGACTGGACTTAACTGTCAAGGTTCCTTTACCTTTACCTAGCACAGTCTTGATTTTTATATTTAAAAAAATGCACTGAAGTGGTCAGAGGACTTGTTCTCAGGCAAAAAGGATACCCAATATCGTATGGTGGCCTAGTTGTGGGCCCTATATGACCCTCACTGTTTCCCTTGCATGTGCTCACCTCCACTGCCACATTCACAACAGCCTTCTCAGGACCAAAAGAAGATCTGGCAGAAACAGGATAGCCAGCAGGAAGGAGAGAACCAGCTAGGGCTATAGTTGCTATGCTGCTCCAGCGCATGCACTCTGCTGTTGGGTCGCAGCCAACCAAGTGCACGCACAATCTGACCACAGCATGGCAAAGCGCCATAGATTATGTCATGTGCACACTGGCTGCCTTCCTGCTGGTTCCTTGGTTTCTCATTAGCAGCGGTACAAAGTTTTCTCTGTTTCTCAGGGTGTCAGTGGAGGCTTGCAGGTTGGTTCTTGGGGCCTGGAGGGAGGCCAGCAAGCTGGAGGCAAGCTGACTAGTGGGTGAAGGAGCCTGTTTGTGTGTTGGTCTATGTGAGCGAGTGACAAGGGGAGAGGGGAAAGGCTCAGTGGGGGAGAGGGGCTATCATTTGTATGCAAAGATGTGTGTTACAGAGGGATAGGACCCTTCAGGCTTTGGGCTCAATTAGTGGTACCCCACCCACCTCCATCATGCTCAGGAAATGCAGCCCTCTTCCCAAAGACGTTGCCTTCCCTGCCCTGGAACTTTAGCTGCAAGGAGCAGAGAATGAATGCAAAGCAATTTTCACTTCCATTTGTAGTTCGGCCTGTTCCTGCCACACTCTCAGATGCATCTAGAACCGACAACTTTCAGAGATAAGTTTATAGACTACATGCACCCAACAGCAGCTTTACATGAAATATATCGAGATAAATTGGTTGCTTCCCATGCTGATGTTTATCAAGTTATAGCTGTATTCAGTAATATCTGTCAGATTAATATGCCCCCTTTAGTAAATCAGGCTCTCTTACGTGATATATCGCCTTGTATATCAAGAGAAAAAGAATTGTTTCCTTTTGACGTTTATCTCCTGCCACAAAAAAACCAACAGCTTCCCCAAACACAACTCACTTTTTAAGCCTCTTAGATAATGTAGCAGAGTCTGCAAATCTCTTTAAACAGGATTGATCCTTGGAAGACAAACAATCAGAACTGGGAAAGAACAACGTTTTAACTCTTAGCCTCTATTTTGAAAAGTGGCCTCTGGCTGCTAGAGGAACAATACCCCCATCTGTATTTATGGGTGTGGATACAGCAAACAGAAACAAAAACATTGCCACCCCCTCTTTCTGTTGAATATTGAAAATACTTATGTGGTTTTTTTTCTGAATGGTTAAGGGATATGAGGAGTAGCTATCCCTTCTTTCAGATGAAAATAAGATTCCATTTGAATCTAATCAGACTCTGACATCATCAAAATCATTCAACTCTACAGTTCTATAATTCTATGACTCTCTGTTTACATCTGCTGAGGGAGGTATGGAGGGTGGCAACCAAAAAATTGACTGTTTCATGGCAGGTTGGGTATGTTTACCCCATTCAAGTCCAGACATTTTATTTTATTTTTACTAGTTGGTAAAACCTTCATTCTAAAGAAATGGTTTTCAAAAGAAATGATTTTGGCTGAACGTCTTCCTACTCCTACTTGCTTGCTTACATGTGAAAAATGAAGGTTTGTCAGTTAAGCCCTATTCAGATGTTTCCCCTTGTGTGATGACAATTGCGCAAGGAGGGAGAGGGAGGTTGAACTTCCCTGCCCTGTCACTTCTGTTCCGTCCTCATCACCCAGTCCACATGCCCCTTACACAAGGGTGACTTGCAACTTTCATTGTAAGGATAAATTGTGCAGGAGGGAGACTAATCTACTCATGGAGGCTCCATAGACAACCTGGAAAATCCGTACAGTGGTACCTCGGGTTAAGTACTTAATTCGTTCCAGAGGTCCATTCTTAACCTAAAAGTGTTCTTAACCTGAAGACCACTTTAGCTAATGGGGCCTCCTGCTGCCGCCGCGCTGCCAGAGCACAATTTCTGTTCTCATCCTGAAGCAAAGTTCTTAACCCGAGGTACTATTTCTGGGTAAGCAGAGTCTGTAACCTGAAGTGCATGTAATCTGAAGCATATGTAACCCGAGGTACCACTGTAGTCTAAATCCTGCTGCGTCTCTACACAACTAGAGAAAGCTCCCCACTGCAGAACTGCAGAACTACAAATGAAAGGCTGCAGGAATGGGGATGGAGATGTGAGAGAGGTGTGGGGCCGGAAAGTGAGACCCCACTTCATAGGAGCCAATTCCTAGGGGCTATGGAAGCTTCAGCCCCCACAATAAAATATTTGAGGGGGCCGGGCCCTCACAAAATTGATGGCCATTCCCATTAAAATGGTGTGTGCGCTGTGTCATGTGATTGATTATGTAGGGCAGGGCATACCTGGGCCCCCACAATATTTTATTCAAGTTGGCGCCCCACTTTCCACCCTCGCACAAGTGTAATTGTGCAAGAGGCAACACCTGAAAAAGGCTATGGTGCATAGGGAACAGAGGTTGCAGTCATGTACACATTCATGCTTATATCACTTTTTACTTTTAAAAAATTACCTCCTCAGATTCCAGCATAAAATTTCCAGGCAGCCTTATTTAAGCCTTTAGGGTATTCATGAGGAGCAGCCATTTACCCCCCCCCCCCGTCACCCCCATACCTCCTATTTTTCCTCAGCCCACAGAGGTAAAGCAGGACAACACCTATTCTAAAAAAATGGTGGGGGGAGCTGAGGCAACATTGTATTCCAGATAGATCTAAAAGCACAATAGGCAGTCATTGTATTCAAATCCCAGTTCTGTATTTGTTATTTCGAACTGCTGCAATATTTCAAGGTTTGGGTTGCTTATTGCCTTCTCCCAGGAATCCATTACTGGTTATTTATTACTATCTCCCCGCCCCCCTTTTCCATGAAGTGGTTTCTCCCAAAGAGCATATCTGAAGCACAGAGAGAGATGCTATTTATTATTCATCAGATATCAAGCATAGTTGTCTAATTCTACTCTTAATTGGCTGCAAACAAGGATAGTAAATGCACTGGCAAAACACAATAAAGAGGAGGAGGAAACAGCATATGTAGCTCCCTGGTCTATGCTGAGAAACTACTAAGCACACTCACACAGCATCCCTCATTTGCTATTTTGCGGAGAAGACGATTGGGATGGGCTCTAATTTTTTTAAAGTGGTTTATTGCCTAGATATCGATTACAAGCTGAAGCAGCTGCACACAAAGAAAACACACACATTTATTTATTTATTGGCTTTAACATTTGTTTTGAAAAGCAGAATTGGCCATGACATCTTCTTTCTGAAGAATCTGAAGATTCACATTGTCTTCTGGCAACTGACCTGTATTTGTAGCTTTCCCAATTGAACAGTAAGAGCAAAGGGACATCAGAATAATCACGGCTAAATGCCAAGAGTGCTGCAGATTCCTTCTTACAGAAAGAGATCGCTCTGTGAGGGGTGGAGCTGACACAATCAGTCCTCTGTCTTTTCCCTATTTTTGCCACACTGGCCTGAGGATCTCTAGGCAACAGTCCCTCTTTGCCAAGCACACAAACAAGCAATCACACATGTTGCTGTCGTAATCAACAGACAGCCCTTCAGCTCCACAACCCCACACAGGGCACTACACTAATGATGTGCCACTCTGGCATTTTCAAAGTTCATGCCGGAAGTTCACCCACATCAGCACCATCTGAGTTATGAGAAGACAAAGGTCAAACCTAACAGACACACAAACAGCTAGCTAATTGGTATCCAAAAGGCACTCAGCTGTAAACAGACACACACAAAATGGATACAATTGGCAAATCCTAGATACAGGGGTCAGCAAACTTTTTCAGCAGGAGGCCGGTCCACTGTCCCTCAGATCTTGTGGGGGCCAGACTATATATTGGGGGGGATGAACGAATTCCTATGCCCCACAAATAACCCAGAGATGCATTTTAAATAAAAGCACACGTTCTACTCATGTAAAAACACGCTGATTCCCGGACCGTCTGCAGGCCAGATTTAGAAGGCAATTGTGCCGGATCTGGCTCCCGGGCCTTAGTTTGCCTACCCATGCAGCCTAGAATAACAGGACCATTATTTTTTTTTTTAAAAAAAGGAAAACAGGATTGAAGCAGAAGATAAAAGAAGGGGCTAATACAAAATAGCCAGGAAACCAAGAAAAATCTGCAACTCGCCTTTTGTAGGGATTGAAAAGTTTCAAAATATTTGAAATGACCAAATGAGCTTACTTAAAATGATAAATTCAGGTTTACAATCACGATCACTTTGAATTGACAATAACGGCAATTTGGGTTTTCTGTGGAATGACGCTTGCTCCGATTCAGCAGCAAAGAGTTGGGGGGGGGGGGGAGTGTTCGGACACAGACCTGGAAAGCCTAGGAATTTAGAACACAGTCTCCTTTCTGTGTCTGCTTTGACTGCTTCAGAAAGGTATTATCCACTAAATGAATCCAGGTATTTTCCACAATTTTCTGAGTAAGTGCACACATTCCATTACACTGTTCTCATAAGGGATTTAAAGGGGGGGGGGTAACAGAAACCAAAGCAGATGTCCCAAGAAAATTGTCCAATTGCTCCAAAATACAAAAAGGAGAGAGCAAGAATGAGCTTTCAATACAGAGAACTACACTGTAAGGGGGGTGGGGGCAGGACAATGTTGACTAGATCACCGAAATACTGGTGGACAGCAAAAGAGGTTTAAAGACACTCTCAAAGCAAGTAAAATAATTGTAATATAAGCACTGATAACTGGGAAGCACTGGCTTGTGAGCACTCCAATTGGAGAACAACCCAGTGTTCGAAACTCCCATTGCTCTAGGCGCATTTTAACAACAGGGAATTTCATCAGCACGAGCAGTTCCTGAGCTCTGGGTGCAGGACTGCACCTAAGATTTCAGATTAAAACTGCAGAGTGGAAGGAAAGGAGGACCTTTTTCTGCCTCCCCACTTCCAGATACTCTCTGAAGACTGGAGAAGACCTTCTTAAGAATATTAGGGGGTGGGCAGGCAGGGGAAGGACTAGACCATGTGAAAAAAGAGCGTAATCTTTTAGCTGCAGTTCATTCATTTCCAGCTTTGTATTCTTGTTATAAAAAAGAGCACCTAGACAGACCTTTGTTGTGCCCATAACCTAGGTTTAAGGTGCCATTTAGCTCCTAGCTTTCATATCTCAGTTTCTAACATTGGAACAGCCTTTGCCATAGGTCTCATGGACTTTGAAGAAGCACGAACTCAGGGCAAAAAAAGGAGAAACGAGCTAAGAGGAAGGCACATTTGGCAAACCCTCACTGTGATCAACTCCCACCCGGAAACCTATGTTCCCACTGTGGAAGGAAGTGTGGATCCAAAATTGACCTCAACAGTCACTTACGGACTCACTATTAAGGCCTCTTTCATGGAAGACAATCTTACTCGGCTACAAATGATATCAAAGAAGAAGGTTTCAGTAAAACAGTCCTATATATAAGACGGATTGTCCTAAACCAATAACTTTTCCCTGTTGACAAACACAGAGATGGTGTAAAGGAATACATAAGCAGAAGGTGCCAGAGTGCCAGCTGTCCACACACAGAGAAAAAGAACAACCAAACGCCCTAAACATACAGAACTCTGTTTGGCCTTGCATTGTTCTCATGAGGTTACTGCAAGCCTTTTCACAGGTTCAGGCCTGTAACTAACACTCTACACACAGGAGCGTCTCAAATGCTTCCCTAACACAGGCCATAAATAAGGCTTGTTTTAATATATTTTTTCCTGGTTTGTTCTCTTTGCCCTGCACCCTCCTGAGAAGATCCAGCCTCTGAAAAAGACAGCTGCTTCTGGCATAGACAGACAAAAGAAGGGGGTTTCTCTAGCAACGGGGATCAGATGAAAGCTTTCAGAACCTCCTCCCTTCTCAGGTTTCTTTTCAGCAGAGTGGTGTTCACACAACTCCCACAGAGACTTAGACACAGAAGTGCCCAAGAATTTATTTGGGGGGGGGGGGGTTGGAGGGTGAACAGAGGATGAATCAATTGAATGTGCACTGTGCTCCTTCAATTTCCTGGTCTTTTCAGTAGCTTTAGAAGCAGATGGCCCAGGAACTGACAATTCTCTTATTCCAATTTCCCTGCTCATAACCCGAGCAAAGGAATCCGTCGGGGGACGTTCAAGTAAAAAAGCCAAGGACATTTCCCTGCAATTCTCCCCAAAATTCTCCCATCTTTCCTGATCACTTCCAAGTGCTTGACTACAGAATATTCAAAACTTGCTATTTTAAGCCCAGCCCTGTAAAAACTCGAGATGCATCCAGACTGCCCAAACCACTTGCAGTGATAGCATCCAATTTAGAGCAGCCTTCCACAGTATGGTGCCTTCCAGTTGTTTCGGAGTGCGGTTCCTAACTTCCCTGATCACTGGTCATGCTGGCTGAAGCTGGTAGAAGTTATAGTCCAAAACCAGGGAAATAACTCCTTTATTTGGAACACTTCGTCAACCTTACCAAAGTTGGTCATTTGTGAAAAAAGTCAAAGGTCACGTTCAGCTGGAGAAAGGCAGGACACAGCCTGGACTTCTAGGTGAACTATTTATCTAGCATTCATCCTGATTTGTTTGCACAAGGTTTATGCAGAGGTTATACAACATCTACTGCTTGCACACTCAGATTGGTTTGCAAAGTGGTTATACAAGGTTGCAGCAAGCAACTGTTATCTCACACTTCCCAGTAGTAGTAGTAGTAGTAGTACTAGTAGTAGTAGTAGTAATTATTTATTTATACCCTGCCCATCTGGTTTGGTTTCCCCAATGCATTTTCTCCTCACTTTTATTACTGCAAAAAAATCCATTTTTGTTTGGAAGCAGGTCTGTTGCACAAGAATACCAAATCTACTTTGTGTAATCTGAATTCGCCAGTTTGTGATTGAATTCCACCCACCAAACAACAACAATCTGGAAGCGAACTCGTTCTCTGCAGTTTTAAAAAGCTGATTTTTATGCTCAGGGACTCAAAATCTTTGCACAACTTGGATGCAAAAAATGAACTTATGAGTTGGATAATGGGCAACCTGTGCCTAGTAGCGCTTCTAGATCAGTCAGTACTAATTTAAAGACAGCACACCTGCAATGTTCTCCGCCTCGTCTGCCAGAGGAGAAGACAATTCTGACAATGGAGCAATGGAAGCAACTGAAGTCCAAATGGTAAATTTGAACCAGCATCCTTTCACCACAGCCAACAAATTTAAATGCCGTGCTTAGTGCCCTCACTTTCTATAGAACCTTGAATTCCTTATGACAAGGAGAACCAAAGAACTGGAAGGACCCTCAAAGGGCATCTAATTCAACCCTTTCCTCCCAAAGCAGGAAATCTACTACCCCACTATGTCTGATTGTGTTACATTATGTAGCAGACGCTGGATGGCCACCTAACATGATTTCCGGCACACCGTAACTAAAGCTTTACAGCTTCAGAAATATAACAAGGGCACAAGAATATTGGTGGGGAAAAACTCGCTTTTGCTTAATTTTTGAGATACACCAGGCACCCACAATCTGCACTTTAAGGAAACAATGGAATACCTCGGGTTAAGAATTTAATTTGTTCTGGAGGTCTGTTCTTAACCTGAAACTGTTCTTAACCTGAAGCACCACTTTAGCTAATGGGGCTTCCTGCTGCTGCCATGCTGTCGCCACGCGATTTCTGTTCTCATCCTGAAGTAAAGTTCTTAACCCGGGGTACTATTTTTGGGTTAGCGGAGTCTATAACCTGTGGTACCACTGTATATTTTTTGTTCTGACAGGCTTTTCCAGATGGATTAATGGATTGCTTCCATGAGTGTCTATTTTACATTGTTTATGTTTTGCTTTAAATATGTGTTTGTGTGTTTAACTGTTTTGCCTTTTCAAAAAACCAGATATCACATTGAGATGATTGATGAAGATAATGAACTGTGATAATCAGGACTGCACTTGAAAGAAAATAATCTGAGTGGAGGCTTAGGAAAACAATTGCTTGGAAGTGACTCTCTCTCTAAAATTTTGGACAACACACAGAAAGCAATTTTTTTAGTGCCTTGGTGCAATGAACTTGCTCAGCCTCACACTCAGCTTCTCCAACACACCATCTCTCACATAGAGGCTAACAGTGTTTTTAAAAGGGGAATCGGTTTGGTTTTTTTAATGGGAAGTACAAAGTTATAAAAGCCATTCCCCAACCTTTCTGCCTCCTGCCATGTACCAGTTGCTTAGTACTTCTGAAAAGCAGTTTATCCAGTTATTTATCAAAGCTGCCCTTAAAAAATGCCACCCAAAGTGATCACACAAAGATTTTCTCTTTTCCAGCTGAGGCTTTAATTGAAACTTGCATCACCTCAGTAAGGAACCTTGCAGTCTCCTGCCCTAAAGCCAGCCAGATGGTCATCTCTCCTCCCTTAACAAGAATGGAAAGTCATAAAACAGTTTAAGATAGCTAGGAAGAGAGAATGAATAGTAATTCCAGATTAGAAAAGACTCATTCTTGGAATTTAAATTCACAACATTAAGTCAAATCATGAGCAAATGAATTGCTTTGTGCATCTTTCCTTGAACAGTCCAATTGTTGTTGTTTTTAAACTCAACATGTTATGGCTAATATAAAAAAATCTGCTGCACAATTGCCTACTGGGTCATCATAGCCATCTAAAATGGATCAGTTCAGAATAATCAGCTATAGCGTTTGGATTTTCCAGTATGTGGTTCCTCCCATCCACTTTCCTAAGTGAACATGCCGTTTAAGTGTGTGACGTGGTAAATGAGAATCCACAAACGTACTAGCCAGTGATGAGCAAACCTAGAGGTGTGTGGGGTCTTTTGAGGCACTCAGAAAGCAACAGGGCACTTTCCTGCTTCTGGGCGTCCTTAAGGGCCCAGAACAAAGCTGGAGACAATAGCCTATGCTTCCCTCAACTCAGATAAGAGGCATTTTTATGGTCTTTATAAGCCCACCTCAAATCACAGTTTATAAAGCTGAGTTGTTTCAAGCAACCATAGTTAATATTACCCACCGTTTAGGATTTGGGTGAAATGAAAAGCTGTGATCGAACTAAACCAGAAGCAACAGCTTCTGAACTCCTGTTCATGATGGTGCAGAGTGGCAGCATAGGAGGAGCCTGAGGTTTGTTGCAGTGCACTCTTATCACACTTAGGACTAGTCCACACTTCTGCTTCTCCCGTGCCTGGAAAGCACAGGTCCAAGCGGTTTTCTGCTTGTCCCGTCTGTGTGGTTTTGCCTTTGACCCACCGCTTTCCCCTAGAAAACCCACTCTTTAGTACTAAATCAGAATGGCAACCCATGGAAAATCTGATTGCAGCAGCAGGGCAAATGGAGGTGTGGATAAGCCCCAAGATACACGCCTTAGCAGGACATCCAAACAAAGCCAGTATGAAGGACCAAGGAAAGAGACCTTTCTGAAGCATAAAAGGACTCCTCCCTATTTTGACTCTAGAGCTTTACTATGCGACTACTCCTTGGCCTGAAAAGAAGTACAGTGGCACCTCAGGTTAAGAACTTAATTCGTTCCAGAGGTCCGTTCTTAACCTGAAGCACCACTTTAGCTAATGGGGCCTCCCGCTGCTGACGCGCCCCCATTGCGCAATTTCTGTTCTCATCCTGAAGCAAAGTTCTTAACCCGAGGTACTATTTCTGGGTTAGCGGAGTCTGTAACCTGAAGCGTCTGTAACCTGAAGCATCTGTAACCCGAGGTACCACTGTATCACAAACCAAGTCTAAACCAATGAGCTAACCTGTAGTTAAACTCTAAAGAGTCTGTACTATTCCTTTTGTTGTTGTCCTCATTTTAAAAACAGAATATTGACTCAAGGCCTGGATCAAGACACACACAGGATTCCCTGAGAAACAGCTTGTAATTGTGTGGTTTGGAAATGTAGGCTAGTATCTCTGAGGAACCAGGGTCAAGAAAATATCAACTCCTTTCTGCTGCTAACCAACCAAGCAGCTTTCCAAAACGCAGTCCCTTGTTTATTCTACGTCCCTTATGAAAAGAATCAAATTGCCCCATTTTCTTATTATCCTACATCAAGTCCTAAATACACAACTCAGCATAAAGAGGCTTGAGTCCCAGGCCAGAGTCCAGATGGATTTGGTTAGCTGCCTTGCCTCAAAGTTGTGAGCATGAATGCTTGAACAAGTGGAGGCTGGTATTTTTAGTGAGTCCAAAATATGTGATAGTGCTGCTCTAATACTCACTAAAGTACATCTACATATTTTAGATCGCATTCCAATTTATTGTTGAATTTAGCTCTCATTTACAAAGCTCTCCATTCAGCTAACATTTGGCATTTTCACACTATGCATCTAACACCAAGCAAGGTTTTTTTTAAAAGGAGACACCACTTTAAGTTTTCCTTTCGGATGTCTTCCAAGCTAAACAATGAGACTTGCAGTGTAAACAAGCTACTCCAGCTTGGTCAAATTAAATAGCAGTGCTGTGTTTCTGAAAATTGGGCACCCCAAGTAATCCACAAACTTTCTGGCATACTGGCAAATTCCCTAAAATAACTAACACCCAGAAAAGTCTGGCAGTGTCAATGGTGACCGCAGGAAGGCCAAGAGCCATTCAAACCTTCACTGTACTGTTTTTATTGCCTTTCAAATAATTCATCTGCTGGACAGAAGTTTATTGCTTTCCACAGCTCACCTTGGCAGCAACTCAACTGTAATAGCCTAACTACCACTTAGAATTGCTATTTCACTCATATGTACACGCAACACACACCTTGCTATAATTCATATGTGTTTTAAATTTAAAATCCTAGCTTTTTCCCTTGCACAAAAAGAAACATAAAGCACTTAACTTGACTTCAAGATATTACCCATATAGGCATACAATGCAGAATGCACTGGATTTAGGTATTTGCCACACATTCGCATATCACTGTAACCAAGACATGGCTTACCAGAACCACACAAGTGTGCTGCTCCTAGAGAAGAACTCATACCTGTTTTGCTCCTCTCCAGTTCTTTTTAGCACAACGTGACAGCTACGCCACAGTTTGGCTTAGTGTGTCACCTAAAACCATGATCTTGGTTTGAGGTTTCTTCTTCCTGTGGTATGTGAAGAAGGCCCCAAGAGCTTGTCTGTGCTAGATATGCAGGTCATGACATTCAATAATGGCATCCTGGCAGCGGAGAATTCCTATTTCCCCACACTAACCTTCTCTATTAATTATATTAATGGTTGCTGTTCTTTAGGATCTTGTGTGCATACATTATAATCGGGGGCATTCTTCTCATCACATAGGGGGAAAACAACCAGCACCTGATCATTGCTGAAAATAAAAAAACAGCTGTTCAAGAGGGACAACTACAGGGGTCTAGTATTTTAAAATAAACTCATTCAGGAAGGTCACTCTAGATTTATTTTTATTCTCAAAGTTATACTACTTTCTCTTCAAATATTTTGGCAAACAACTCAACACTTCAATGAACACTCAGAAAGGGATAACAGCATTACACGCCCATTCTACTCGCCAGACTGTGGTTTCATGCTTTATCCTTTGTAAACAGGAAACTGTCCAATTATAGGATGTACTTTTTAAAGCCAGTGAAGTATCACGCTCATTCCAGCAAAGCCTTGCTTGCTCTTCAAGAGCAGGTTTGCCTCTCTCTTGTCTACAAGATTCAGACAGACCCGAAACACAGGAAGAAAAATAACAATAATAATAATAATCAACAAAGGTGTCCCATCCAAGGGAGATGCCTAGCTTTTCAGTGCTATGTAGCACGTGCTTAAACCACAGAGGAATGTGCCCAAGATTCCCCTTTTTAAACGACATACTTCTTGTGTTATCACTCCTCTTTAAAATCTCTGAGCCAACCTAGCAAGGGGGGAAAGGCTTTAAATAGGCCAAAGCTTGGGGTATTCCATATCAGGATATAGCTCTTCTGAAGACTAACTCTATAGAATGTAAAAACTGATGTTATAAGAATCAGGACCTTTACCTCTATTTAGTTTACGATTTTAAGGTAATTTTCTACCAGTAGTCCTGAGGTTTCACCTTTTCTATTGGCTTTCCAGAGAGGCTTAAAAAAAACCAACACCTTCATCTTTTGGCCTTCAGTTAATCTTCAGTTCAGTCCATTTGTTTGGTGCTATTTTATTTTATATAACTTGCTTTTTTTATGTCAACTACCAAATTATTTTAATGCATAATTTAAAGATAATAATAATAATAATAATAATAATTGTGGTGGGATGATGAGCTGCTTGTGCGTAAAATGCAAGTCCCTCAGAGTTTGATCAGGTTTTCAAACCTCTGCCTGTGACGGAGCCCCTCCGGCATGGCTGCGTCAATCGCTAGTAGAATCCGAAAGTGGTTGCTTTCGGAAACGTTTCCAACATAAAAGCTCTTTCACGGAAACACGTCTTCTGGACTCTCTGCGTGACAGTTTCCGGCGAGGCGTGGGTGTCCCTATAGGAGGTCCTGAGACCTCTCCACTGTTTTCGCTGGAAACGTCTCTGAGCCACCCCTCCGACTCACTTTCCCTGGAAGTTCCTGCTCGCCCCCTACTGGTTCCCTCTTCAGCTGCTCCGTCTCTTTCAACCTGAGGGAGCCTTTGCACCTCCTGTCCTTCCGATGGCAGTTCCCTGACATCCACCTCCCCTCCAGGGCCCCCTTCCCCCCCTCCCGTCTCCTCCCCTCCGGGCTGGGAGGAAGTAAAACCCCTGAAAGAACCTTCCTCATCGTCCGAAGTTTCGAACACTTCCCTCCACCTGCTACTGTCCCTCGTCTCTCGATACTCCTCGTCTTCGGAGTCTATTCCCTCTTCCAACTCCGACTCCGTGAATCCTTCCATTTCCTGTTCCTCGTCGGTGGTGCCGAAGTACTCCCTCCTAAACCTTTCTACCGGCTGTGGTTTCCTAGGGAATCTTTGGTGGAACGTTTCTGTTAAAACCTCGTCATTGACCTCCCCTGCAGTCACCCAGGTGTTTTCTGACTCCGGTTCCCCTTCCCACGCCACCAAATACTCTACCTGATTTCCCTTCCACCTGGAATCGAGGATTTCCGCTACATGGTTGCTGCGTTCCCTCTCTTCCAAGGCTGGTCCCCTGACGTGCTCCCCTTCACGTCCCCCCCTGTATGGTGACAGTAACGACCTGTGGAACACTGGGTGCAATTTCATGTGGTTGGGTAACCGGAGTTTGAAAGCCACCGGGTTGACCTGCTGAATGACCTCAAAGGGTCCCAATCTTCTGGGCCTCAATTTCTTACAACCCCCTTTGAACGGCAACCCTTGGGTTGACAGCCACACTTGATCCCCCACCCTTATGGTTTCACCTTCCCTTCTGTTCTTGTCTGCCTGCTTCTTATATTGTGCCTTGGCCCTTTCTAAGTTGAGCTGGAGCTGATGATGGATCGCTTCCATCTCTTCTACAAAATGTTCAGCCGCTGGAACGCTCCATCTCTCCCCTCCCTCCCCTGGAAATGCCCTGGGGTGACACCCGTAATTAGCCAAAAAGGGGCTCATCCCTGTGGACACATTCTCCGCATTATTGTAGGCAAATTCTGCCAGCGCCAACTTTTCGACCCAATCGTTCTCTCTGTCATTGACATAACACCTCAGATATTGTTGAAGAATGCCATTTGCTCTTTCCGCCTGCCCGTTGGTTTCAGGGTGCCGGGCCGTTGAAAAATTGACTTCCACGTGCAGCAAGCTCATGAGCTTCCTCCAGAACCTGGAAGTAAATTGTTTGCCGCGGTCCGAGATCACCCTCAAGGGAGCCCCGTGCAACCTAAAGATGTGTTCTACAAACAACTTCGCTGTTTCTTCCGCTGTGACTGCATGTGAGCATGCTACAAAGTGGCACATCTTTGTTAACAGTTCTACTACTACCATGATGGCTGTTTTCCCCTTGGACTTCGGCAGATCCGTCATAAAATCTATTGATACCGCTTCCCAAGGCCGTTCTGGTGTAGGTAATGGTTCTAATAACCCTGCCGGCGCCCGTCTTTCCCCTTTGGCTCGCTGACATTGGTCACACCCTCTTACATACTCCCTTACATCTTCCCTCACCTTGGGCCACCAGAATTCCCTGGTAACCAACCCCATGGTCTTGTGTTGCCCAAAATGTCCCGCCGTGGGACTATCGTGCAACTGCTTGAGTACTCTCCCCCTCAATTCACCTTCGGGTATATACAGTGCCCCTTTGTAATACAATGCCCCATTTCTTTCCTCAAAACCTTCGGGGCTCTCGCCCTCCCCCCTGAGTCCTCTGAGCTTATCCTGGGCATATTCATCATTTTCCGTTTCCTCTACCAGTTCTCGTTGCCCCACCAGCGCCGCCCCACACACCCAGCGGTCCTCAGGGATGACATGTCTCTCTTCAATCGCCCCCTCCCCCTCCCAATACTCTGGTTTGCGTGAGAGAGCGTCCGCCCTGACGTTTTCTGGACCTGGCACATAACAAATTTCAAAGTTGAATTTAGAGAATTCCTGTGCCCATCTCACTTGTCGTTGGTTGAGCACTCGAGCTGTTCTCCAATACTCTAAATTCTTGTGGTCGGTGCACACTTGCACCTTGTGTTGTGCCCCAATTAATAAATGTCTCCACCTCCGGAACGCTTCGTGAATGGCAAGTAGTTCCCTGTCATACACCGTGTAGTTCCTCTCGGATTTATTCAGCTTCCGCGAGAAGAAGGCACACGGTCTCCACTCTGACATACTCCTCCCCGGTTGAAGAAGTACCGCCCCTACCGCCCGGTCGGACGCATCGGTTTCCACTCTCATGGGTTTTCGTAAATCCACATGCAGAAGTTGTTCTTCCGAGGCGAAAGCCCTTTTCAGTTCTTCAAATGCTCGCTCCGCCTCCGCCGTCCAAACAAATTTCTTCTTGCTGCTGAGGCAGTCGGTGATGGGCGCCGTCAAGTGGGCAAAGTTCTTGATGAACTTCCGATAAAAGTTCCCAAACCCCAAGAATCTTTGCACATCCTTCTTGGTCTTCGGTGTCTTCCATTCCAGTACCGCTTGGACCTTGCCTGGATCCATGGCCAATCCCTTGTCTGACAAGCGGTACCCCAGGAATTCCACCTCCTTGGTATGAAACTGGCACTTCTCCAGTTTCACCCACAGCTGGTTGGCTTGCAGCCTGCCCAACACTTCTCGAACGTCCCTCACATGCTGCTCCTCATCCTCCGAATACACCAACACGTCGTCTAAAAAGGCCACACAGTTCTTGTAGAGCAAAGGCCCCAGAACGTGGTTAATAAACGCTTGAAAGCACGCGGAGCCTCCTTGTAGACCGAAGGGCATAACGAGGTATTCAAAGGCTCCCAAAGGGGTGAACATGGTGGTCTTCCATTCATCTCCCTTCCTTATGCGTATCAGATTGTACGCCCCCCGCAGGTCCAGCTTTGTAAAAATCTTTCCCTTCCTTACCCTGGTCAAAATGTCATCAATACGGGGCATAGGGAAAGCCAGGGGTTCCGACACTGCATTCAAGGCCCTGAAGTCACACACAAGTCTCGGCTTATCTGTGTTTTTTTTGTCCACAAAAAACACTGGGCTGCCCCCCACCGCTCGGGACTCTCTGATGAAACCTCGCTTCAGGTTTTTGTCAATGAACTCCCTCAGCTCCTGCATCTCCCTGTCGGACATGGCGTACAGCTTGCCCACTGGGAGTTGGGCCCCAGGGAGTAGGTTGATTTGACAGTCAAAGGGTCTATGCGGCGGCAGTTTGTCTGCTTCCCTTTCGCTGAATACGTTGCTCAGATCTGCGTATTGCGGGGGCACCTTCCCTCTGCCCATTACTTCCATCCCGGCTAGGGTGACTCTGTCTCCGCCCTGAACCTTCCCCTGCTTGCAGTGTTCTAGGCAATGCGCTGACCCAAAGGAGACCACCCTCTGATGCCAGCCCACTAGCGGATCGTGTAGCGCCAGCCAGCTCATCCCCAAAATGATGGGAGCTCCTCCCAAGGTGGCCACATTAAACGCTATCCGTTCGGTGTGCCTTGCCACCCTCATTATCATCGGGACAGTCTGTTGGCTAACTTCTCCTCCCAACAGCTCTCTGCCATCAATCGTGGTCACCTGCAAGGGATTACTTAAAGGGATGGTCTGTATCTGGTGCTCAGCTGCAAACTCCTTACTCATAAAATTACAGGAGCTGCCTGAATCCAAAAGCGCCTTGACCTGTAGGGGGTGTCCATTTGGCAGCTCTAGTGACACTTCTATCACTAAAGCAGGTCTGGGTGGTTCTGGCGTGGGCACTTTCACTGCTCTTTGGCCTGGCTGCTGTGCCCCGACGGTGGCAGCCAGGCGTTGGCTTTTACTTGCTCCTTGTTTTCCTCCTCCCTTTCCCCCACAGCTCCTGCCATCCCTTGCCATTCCTTTCTTTGTGGGCAGACTCTGGCAAAGTGCCCTGGCTGTTGGCAGAGATAACATTTCTTGGCGCTCTTTCCCTCCTTCTTCCGCCCTTCACTGGGATTTGAAACTGCGCGCGCCCGCGCTGTTCCAACTTCCATCGGCTCTGCCGGCGGGAAAGGTGGCTCTGGAATGTCCGGAATGCGCAGTTCCCTCCAACGTTCTCCTTTCCCTTCCCGCCTTTCCAAAGCTCTCGCTTCCTGGCGCGCTCCTATGGCCAGCGCGGATTTGGTCAGCTGATCCATAGACTCCGCCCTTGGCCCCCGGGAAAGTTCATCTTTAACGGCCGAAGAAAGCCCCTCTTCAAAAAGCATTTGGATGGGTTCCGCCGATAGGTCCCACCCCAATTTATGAATCAGCATAGTAAACTCAGTCCAGTACTCACGGACAGATCGGCTCCCCTGTTTGCAAGCCATTAACTGCCTTCGTACCACCCCCTGCTCAATGTCACTGGAAAACATCAGGTCCATGGCACGAAAAAACTTCCTCGTGTCCTTTAGTATCTCATTATTCACTGCCATCAGGGGTCGAACCCAATCCTTCGCCCCCCCTTCGAGATGGCCAATTACAAAAGCCACTCGCGATTCCTCGTCGGGGAAGTCATCATACTGCAGGTTGAGAGCGTATTGCATCTCAGTTCTAAAGGCATGATAGTTTCTGGGATCTCCCCCGAATTTCTGCACCAATCCTGGCACCTTTCTGGCTATCGAGGTGGTTTTCTCCTTTCCCTTTTCTGCATCCTGAGCCCTCCTCTCCTCAAGCCTCGCCGTTTGCATGGCCAGCTGGATCTCCAACGCCCTGTACCTTTCTTCCAGGCTTGGACCTCCTCCAGCTGCTCCTGCTCCTCCGGTTCCGGCTGGGTCGCTCATGATGCCGCTGCTTGCACAAGCTGGCTTTCAGGGACTTTCGGATTGCTGTGGTGGGATGATGAGCTGCTTGTGCGTAAAATGCAAGTCCCTCAGAGTTTGATCAGGTTTTCAAACCTCTGCCTGTGACGGAGCCCCTCCGGCATGGCTGCGTCAATCGCTAGTAGAATCCGAAAGTGGTTGCTTTCGGAAACGTTTCCAACATAAAAGCTCTTTCACGGAAACACGTCTTCTGGACTCTCTGCGTGACAGTTTCCGGCGAGGCGTGGGTGTCCCTATAGGAGGTCCTGAGACCTCTCCACTGTTTTCGCTGGAAACGTCTCTGAGCCACCCCTCCGACTCACTTTCCCTGGAAGTTCCTGCTCGCCCCCTACTGGTTCCCTCTTCAGCTGCTCCGTCTCTTTCAACCTGAGGGAGCCTTTGCACCTCCTGTCCTTCCGATGGCAGTTCCCTGACAATAATAATAAGCCAATTCACCTTCAAAAATCCAAAGGTCTTTAGGCCACACAAAATGTAAGCTTGTACTGTTGTTGGGCTTAGAAGATGGGGCTTTTTAATAAATAATAATAATAATAATTTATTGTTTATACTCCACCCATCTGGCTGGGTTTCCCCAGTGACTTTGGGCGGTTCCCAACAGATTATTAAAAACATGATAAAACATCAAACATTAAAAGCTTCCCTAAACAGGACTGCCTTCAGGTGTCTTCTAAAAGTCAGGTAGTTATTTACAACCATGGATAAATACTGTTTACTTTAAAAAAGAAAAAAGATGTTATATACTTAGTTATTTTAAAATTTTACATACTGTTCTTCACCACGACTTACAGGCAGGTATCTAAAGAATTCTGAGGTTATGTACAGACAGCATGAGGTTTCCACGAGGTTAATTCTGTACTATGGTAACAAAGCTGGCAAAGGGCTTATCCCTACTTCCTCTTATCCCGCTGCTTTCCGGGGGAAACTGCACATTTGGAGCAAACAGCAATTTGGGTTTCCCCCAGATTGCCACTGTTCCAAACTATCGCTAAAGAGCACATTTTCCCTTGGAAAGGAGCGGGTCAAGTAGAAAACATCTCGGATCTGTGGAAAAGTTACTTCAACAACTAGGCATCAACTAGCATAGGGATTTTGCCCCACAGAGTCTCTGGGCTTATCCCCACTTAACTTTCCTCTGTTTTTTCCAGGCAGGATCGCCGCTTTAAAGCTCTGTGTCCAAGCAGCCCCATACCCACCCCCCTGGAGCTTTCCCCAGAAAACCCCACTCTTTAAAGCTGAATCAGACCAAACGGCAACCTGTAGAAAACCCAAATTGTTGTTTGCTCCGTTTCAGCTTTAAATAGAGGGTTTTGGCTAATTCCTTTGCTAGTGGCAAGTAACAACTACTTCTTGGCAACCAGACAACGACAAAACAGCACACTGCCATGTTAATCTGCATAAGTGTCTCTGCTTGTCTCTCTTCTGCCTCGAAGGGCTACCGAGGCTTTTAAGCAAAAAGTGCTGAACACACTGTCTGACATGGTAGAAACCAGCACCAGCCCTGTGTGTGCATGTCTTCTGGAGTTTGGCCAGGTCACCAATGTGTCTCCATTGTGTCTTAAGGGCAACTTGCCATTTAAGATAAAATGAGGACCAGGTTACAGATGTATCCTGATACAGTAAGAATAGCAGTTTCTAATGTTGCTTTTCTTAGATGGCTCCAAAGTCTGTGTGTATCCGAGGCAGTGAATTCATCCTTGTGTTCATCTTTTCAATGCAAAATCAAGGTCCAGGGATCCCACCACCATTTCTTTCCCAGGGCTCAGCAATGGTACTGGTAGTAGTTGGAAGTGTAGGGCGGCAGGCAGTCAGCACAAACGCTGCCTGCTCATCCCTATTAGTTTATCATTGCAAGTCTGCGCCAAGTGAACTATTTTTTAAAAAAAGTTAGCTTGCGTCTCTTTAAAAAAAGGAGGCTTTTAAAATTATACAAGAACTCTTATTTTGAACATGACAAAAGTAAAAGCTCAAAACATTTTTGTCTGTTTTCAGAACCTCATCAAGTTACACTCAGGTGCATTTCAATCCAAAAAAACACAAAATGTGATTGAGGGATGCAGAAGTACCCAGAAAATCCCTGACTTCCATTTCTTCCCACTCAGTTCTGTCTGCTGCTACTGTTCCCCTAACATGTTGCTGGCTAGCTCCATTTCCACCTCCCAGCCATCTCATTACATGAGCCCAGCCAGCCAGGAGTTGGATAATTAAACCATCACCAAACAATTCCAATTTGCCAATGTCCAGTGATGTCATCAGTAAGGTCACACAAATCTTCCCTCTGAAGCCCTGATGCAACTCTAGTTGCACCAAAATGTGCATGCAGGTACAGATGAGAGAGGTGCCTTCAAGCAAGCATGTCATTTACAGCAACCTAGCCAGATGGGTGGGGTAATAAAATAAATAAATAAATAAATAAATAAATAAAAAATATATTGTCATTATGTATTGTTGTCGATGTATACTGGAATTTTGTATTTATTTGCATATGGCAAGTTCAACATGTGCAAGCCCATTTAACAAATTAAATAATGAAGTCCACAGTGATGAAAAGTTGATGATATATTTCCACCTCACACTCCACCCTGACCATAGCAAGCATTTCATGACACTGGCCCTCTTCCCAGGAAACCTCCAAGAGACACAGTTAGGTACATCAGTGCAATGCTCACTCCATCCCTGAAAAAAAGTCAATTATTCCCACAGGCTCCTGCAACATATGAGGTTTTAAATAATTCAGGGAGAAAAGAAATTTCAAAGCCAAAAGAAACACCACACTGCAACACAAGCACTCTGTCTTTTGGGTGGCATTTCCTGGTGCATGCTGAAGGTCAAGCTGCGCTCTGCAAGATGCCATTCTCCAGCCAAACTTGACAGAGGCCGACTGCAACATTTTTTATTTTATTTTTTGCTTGTGAACACAAGAAGGTTCATGCAAATATAAGCAGGTTGCAAGAAGGCCCAGTTCCTACACATCTATGTATCTGACTTGGGGTGCTTCCAGATGACATTTTATTCAGCATTCTACCTGATTTGTTTGCAGAAAGATTAGACTATGTTGGCTGTTGAATGAGCATTCTTTCTGATTTGTTTGTGGTGTGGTGAAGCTAAATGATGTTGCTTCAAGCAAGGGCTATCCCACACTTTCCAGTGCAGATTCCTGCCACTTGCCTTATTACAAAGAGTCCAGTCTTTTGAGGAAGCTGCTCAAAGCCTCCCAATCAACTATCACTGAACAACCTGAATTTACCGAATTTGACTGAATCCCACTCAAAACCAGCAGCAGCCTAGAAGCGTCCTTGGAATCCCTTCTCCTACACCTTGACAGAAATCCTAAAATCCCCCACAGGGTGAGGAGGGAAGAGTTCACTCTAACCCTTAAAAGGAAGCTCATTCATTTGCAACAGAAATACTAAAACTATAAATGTTTGGCCAGGAATTTCCATGTAACGTTTTGAAGCGCCATTGAGTAAGTTGCTGAGAAGGAACAGCACGTCAAAACTGGAGAGACTGATTAGTTAAGAACACTAGATGCATGTCATTAGTCAGATAGAATGGACAACTGCACCCTTCAAAGCAGAATACAAATCAGGAAATAAATACAGAAAGGAACAAAAAGTGTTAGGCATACCAGGCACAGGGGCGCAAGTGGATTACAATGGAGTATTTTGCCTTTGAAGCCAAGCCTTCATTGTTTCTGAAGCAGGAGACACCACAGGGGCATGTGATGAAACCAATTTGTCTCTACAAATCATAAGGCAAAAGGGAAGCAACTATCAGGAAAAACAAGGTAATGAGGTTATATCTCACTCCACCAGCCCTCGTTTTCTTTCAAACACTGAATTAGGTATGTTGGTCTGAGAGAAAGTAACTAGTCCAAGGTCATGCAGTGCAATTTATTCCAAGCACAGATCTAAACCAGGTTCTCACTGGTCTAATTCCAACATTATCAACTACTAGGGAATGTGTCTTCATTTCAGAACCAGTGACACACTGAGCCTCACGGGGTCCAAAATTTTTCATCTGTTCCCAAAGAATTGCATTTGGCATTTAGTGTGTGTTCTGGTACTCACATTTGTATACATATTCTAACGGTATCTTTTTAAGGTTATCTTTCTCATGTGACAATAGCAGCGGGACTGGTTTTGCCAGCCACTGCCTAGATTCCACCAATTTCTTTTTCCAGAATGCCTCAGAAATTGCAGCATTCAATTCTTTCCAGAAAAAGGGGGGGGGGGAGTCATGGCTGCCACTGAAATGATGAGACGCCTGGGGCATTTCCAGAGAAGGGGATGAAGAATGGTGGCTCCTGGGAGTAACTGCTGAAACTAGCTATCCCGCAGCAGCAGCAAAATTTTTTTTTTAAAAAAAAAAACATTAAAAAAATGAAAGGGGAAGCAAAAATGACTACAAACCAATGTGAAATGGCACAGCGTCCGTCCAAGACTAATTTTAATCACACTTGGCAAAAGAATAGAACAATCGGAAACAACTGCGCCGATTATAGGAAAAGAAACTTTTTGAAAGGGGAGGAGGGGCTCCAAACCTTCAAGAATCTTCTAAACTTCAGTACAATGATCAGGAAAACAAGTAAGTTTCAATGTGTCTGAAAAGGTGCTGTTAGAAGAATGAGGAAATGCTGAAAGGATGAGGAAAAGGCATGAAAGTAATCATTCCTTTTCCCAAATGAAACCATTGGCTATGTAACCCAATAGCAACACCACTTTTAACTGAGAGGATGACAAGGCACCCTGAATGTCCAGGTATGTTCCTTATGAAACACATTCCAAAAGACACAGAGCAAGAATTATTAGAGTAGCAAGTGTCTGCAACTTCCTTCTGTCACGTGGAGTTTCTCCATGAACAAGGGTTTGGCTGGACTTCTAACAGGGACTGCCAATGTTACAGGATCCTGGAAAATAATAATCATTTTCCTCCCTCAAGTCCTCCAAGGAACATCACATCTGGCCCCTTGAAATTCCTTGCATCCTATCCAAAACTCAATTCCAAATAACAATGGGAAGCTCAGGTTGTAAGAAACAAGGTCTGGGATATATCTGAGGCAATCAATAGTATTAAAAAGAGACTGGCTATGGGATAATATCACATTTCAGTTGCCGGGGGGGGGGGGGGGAGTTGAACTATGCTGCACTGGCTTCTGTCAAGTTTTCTGGAAGGGAAAACAAAGAGGGAAAATATGTCATGACTGAACATATTTGCAATTATCCTTACACTCATATGCCCCACCACAACACAGCAAGTTGTATTTTACTAATTACGAGAACACGTCCAAAACCAAGTATGGTCCATATTTGTAAGAAATATGGACCAAGCTAGATGTAACACTAGTTTTATGGATACAGTAAGCATGTTCAATTATTCCAGTGTAAACAGAAGGTAGGGGAGGCAGGACCAAGCAGGCCTGGAACCATGGTACATGGACGGGGAGGCATTATCCTGCTTTAAATTCCTCCTCAAAGCTATTCCTGGGATATAGGCTCCATTGGCACAACTGAAATTTTCTTTCTGGCTGTAATAGTAATTGGGGGGGGGGGGGATTACCATGGGAATTGCAGCGCGTATAGAGGCAAAGGATTAACCCCCGTTCCTGACTTCTGCAGTACTGATACTGCTCTCTTTCCTCCTCCCCCACCCCACAACTCATGGCAATTATTTACATTTTTTTTAAAGTACGTATTAGCTGCTTTCACGGAATGTCATGTCTCATTTGGCCTTAAGGCAGCATGGGGGATGGCTGACAATATTTTCCTATCCTATTTGCTCACTGAAGCTTTAGTACTATTTTGTCACGCAGAAGGAGCCCTGGACACAGCACTGGGAAGGGCAAAACGTAAGTCACTCATTAAGACTCACGAATGCCCAGAAGCCTACAGTGGGGAAGCTGATGCTTCTATTCACCAGGCACACAGGGATGACTCGTTAGCATGGAGGGCTCACTGAGTTCAAGGAGGAAATTACGGCACATATCTCGGAAAGGGGGCTATTTCGACTCAGCCGCATCTCTAGAAATTCCAGGCAAAAATTTCCAACAAATCTTGTGTTGTTTAATTCCCAAGTACCGTATTTGAAATAATCATGATTTCCAGACAACTGCAGATGTTGTTTCAACTGTTTGCCTATCCCTACAATCCCATTAATTCCATCTGAACCAACTGATTGCATATCTGGCTACTGAACTAAAGCGATTAAACTTAAGAACTTGGATACAAAACACTGGGAGATGAGAAAGAGTGCCATTCGTAGCGTCTATTCACTGCCCAAGATATTCTCATCTGCTCCATAAGATCTTCCTGTCCTTCTCCTCATTCGGTTTCCAGGGATAGCTGAAAGCGTGCAGAGTTCAAGCACACCTGTGAATAGGGATCAATCGCCTTCTTAAAGGGACCATCACGTGGACAATGTAGTGTCCTCCACAGGGCTTTGTGTCCTCCACAGGGCAGGACCCGAAGCAATGCCACAGAAGATAGTGGGAGGGAGTGCTAATCTGATCCGCCCCATTCCAAAATTAAGATTTGAGGGGATTACAGGATTACATGGAAGTAGCTCTGCCCCTCACTACCAACATGCCACTGGGAAGGCACCATACAGTGGTACCTTGGTTTGCATACGTCTTGGTTTGCATACATTTTGGATTACAAACACGTCAAACCCAGAAATGTGTGTCCCGGTTCGCAACCTTTTTTTGGATTACGAACATTTTAATATTTTTTTTGGAGACCCCATTGGCAAAAGCGCACCTTGGGTTACAACCTGTCTTTGTTTACAAACGGACCTCCGGAACGGATTGTGGTTGTAAACCAAGGTACCACTGTATATGCAATACCAGAGCTAGACCCTGCCTCCATCCTCATCTCTGAAGTGGTAGTGCAGCTGTCCTCATCTACTCTCCATTCCTCCTGCTCTGACCCCCTCTTACACTTTGCTGCTACATTCTATTCCATAAAAACTGCTCTCTGATATATAAGGATGATGATGGCAGGATATTGGGGGTTCAAATTAATTTCCAGGGAGAAAAGATCAACGTGGTAAATATTTATGCCCCAAACTCAAACAGGTCAGAGTTCTTCCAGAAATTAGAGCAAGTGCTGCTAGAACTGGAAAACAATAAAACAGTATTACTAGGAGACTTTAATGCAGTCTCGACTTTAGAATTGGACAGACAAACGGAAAAGAATAAAAAAAAACAAGGGAAGTTACCGAAATCATTCCAGGATTTGGAAGAAAATATGGACTTAATAGACGCTTGGAGATACAAGCATCCAACAGAAAAACAGTTCACTTATTTCTCTGAGGTACATAAAAGTTGGGGCAGAATAGATCAAATATGGATATCGAGGGAGCTTACATTAAGAACCACAAAATGCGAAATACAACCGAGAACTTTCTCCGACCACAACTCGATAACTCTGGAAATAAGAGGGATAACGCAAGGAGGCTTCAGATGGAGACTGAACGAATCTCTACTAGATGACGACGAGGTCATTGAAAAAGCCAAATCCACATTAAAGGAGTACTTCGATCTTAATCTCAACACAGGAACAAATATTGAAGTGGTGTGGGACGCGAGCAAGGCGGTTATAAGAGGCCTGTTTATCCAGCAAAACAACTATAAGAAAAAAATAAGACAGCAAAAGAAGGAAGAAATTCTTAAACAGCTAAGGGAGAACGAGAAAAAACTAACAATAAACCCAAAAGACGAACAAAGTTTGCACTCGATAAAAATACTACAATCACAATATTCACTGTTAACGAATCAAGAGATAGAGTGGAAGATTAAGATGATGAAACAAAGATATTTTGAGTCGGCGAATAAAGTTGGAAAGTTTTTAGCATGGCAATTAAGAAAAAAACAAAAACAGAACGTGATAAACAAAATAATGGTAGAAGAAGAATTAATAGCGAACCCTAAAAGAATACAAAAAACTTTCCTCAATTTCTATGAGCAGTTATACAAAAAAGGAGATGAAGATCCAACTCAAATAGACAAATACCTGGAGAAATGTAAAGGGAAGACGATTACGGAGGAAGAAAAACGTCGATTAAACAGGCCCATAAATGTAGAAGAAATTCAGAATGCGATGAAAAAAATGAAATTAGGAAAAGCACCCGGACCGGATGGTCTATCGGCCAAGTATTATAAAGTCTTGGGGAACCAACTATTAATGGCACTCTGTGATACAATGAATAACATCCTTAAAGGAGGGAGAATACCTGAATCCTGGAGAGAAGCCTTCATAACACTAATCCCTAAACCAGATGCAGACAAACTGAATGTTAAGAATTACAGGCCAATATCGTTATTAAATAACGACTATAAACTATACGCAGATATTATGGCAAACAGATTGAAAAAATGTTTAACAAGGTTAATACATAGGGACCAGGCGGGTTTTCTTCCAAACAGGTTTTTGAAAGACAATGTAAGACATGTTATAAATATAATAGAACATTTGGAAGTCAACAATGATATATCTGCAGCCTTAATATTCATAGACGCAGAAAAGGCGTTTGATAATGTTTCTTGGTTGTTTCTATTAAAATCTATAAAAAGTGCAGGGATAGAGGGCGAATTCCTAAAAGGAATACAAGCGATATATTCAAACCAACATGCTAAATTGGTGATAAATAACAACCTCACGAATACATTTAAAATTGAGAAGGGAACAAGACAGGGATGCCCTCTCTCCCCGCTCTTATTTATTATGGCCTTAGAAATCCTGGCGAATAAGATAAGATCAAAACCAGAGATACAAGGGATTAAAATAGGTTCAAAAGAATATAAACTTAAAGCCTATGCGGATGACCTGATATTAACTTTAGGAGAGCCTCAAGGAAGTATCCCCAATGCATTGGAAACAATAGAAGAATATGGCAAACTATCGGGATTTAAATTGAATAAACACAAAACAAAAATGCTAACAAAAAATTTAGATAACGAAATAAAAACTAAATTAGAGAACCAACATGGAATTAAAGCGGCCAAAAAAGCAAAATATTTAGGAATCTGGATTACACCGAAAAACATAAACTTAATTGAAGATAACTACACGGTAACATGGAATAAAATTAAGAAAGATTTAGATGTCTGGAACAGAGTCAAACTTTCATGGCTGGGCAGAATGGAAGCAATAAAAATGAACATATTACCCAAGATGCTGTTCTTATTTCAAAGCATCCCCGTAATTAGAGGACCTAAATTATTCAAAGACTGGCAAAGAATCCTCTCGAGATTCATATGGCAGGGCAGAAGGCCCAGGATTAGATTTAAATTACTTACAGATAAAAAGGAGAGAGGAGGGCTGGCAGTCCCCAATTTAAAATTATACTATGAAGCAGCTTGCCTATGTTGGGTTAAAGACTGGATAACCCTGGAAAATACAGATCTACTAGACCTAGAAGGGGCAGACAATAGGTATGGTTGGCACGCCTACCTTTGGTCAAACAAAGAAAAAGTACACAGAGGATTTAAGAACCATATCATCAGAGGCCCCCTATACGAAGTCTGGGAAAAAAACAAAAAATTGCTGGAGTGGAAAACGCCTTGGTGGCTGTCCCCAACAGATATTTTATCAATCAAAAAAATCAACATGGATGAGCAAAGATTGACTTATGAAGACCTACTTGTAAGATCCCAAGAAAGCTGGAAATTAAGACCATATGAAGAACTGAAGGAGAAGTTGAAGGACTGGCTACAATACCATCAGATTAACGCATTATGGACAGAAGATAAAAAATTAGGAATGAACGAAAAAAAATCCAAATTCCAGACTGAAATAATTGAATCCAAATCTAAGTTATTATCAAAAATGTATAATATTTTATTGGAATGGGACACAAAAGACGAAGAAGTCAAAGATGTAATGGTTAAATGGGCAAAAGATTTAGGGTATAACATTGAATTCGATAAATGGCTAAAATTGTGGGGCGAGGGAATGAAATTTACGGCAAGTGCCGCTATCAGAGAAAACCTAGAAAAAATGGTATATAGGTGGTACTTAACACCAGAAAAATTAAATAGAATGTATAAGACTGGCAATAAGGCATGCTGGAGATGCAAAACAAAAGAAGGAAATTTTATACATATGTGGTGGACATGTGATGAAACGAAAAAATTTTGGAATCAGATATATGACGAACAAAAAAAAATGTTCAAATACACATTCCCCAAAAAGCCAGAGGCCTTCTTGCTAGGAATGGTAGGAAAAGAAATTCGAGAAACAGATAAAACCCTATTTCAATACTCAACAGCAGCGGCAAGAATGTTAATCGCCCAAAATTGGAAAAATGCAAATTTTCCAACAGTAAAAGATTGGCAACTAAAATTACATGGCTTCTTAGAATTGGCAAAGATGACACAAAGAATCAGAAATCAAAAAAGTGCAAAGTTAAATGAGGAATGGAAAAAATTTTCGGTTTATATGGAAAGCAATTTTAAAAACGTAACAACTATAGTAGGCGCAATATAAAACTTCCGACATACAAACGAAACTAAAAATTAACACCAGCAATGACACGCAATGTGAAAAATACAACTCGAAACCAGTGGGGAAGGAAGTCGATTTTATTTAGTAATTTAGCTTTATGTTCTTGTCTTTTCTTTTTCTTCCACATTTTTGTGCTTTTTTTTTATTTTTCTTTATTCTTTACTGCTTTTTGTGTGTTTACTTGTCGGGTTTTTCCTTTTTTCTTTTTTAATCCTTGTTTGTTATTGTTGGTGTATGAATAATGAAACCTAATAAAAAAAATTAAAAAAAAAAAAACTGCTCTCTGACTTTCAGAAATCACACAATTTGCATCAAAAAGTTATGTATGTAGGAAAGGAAGAAACAAACTCCAAGGATCCTGAAAAAATTGGCCCATCCTCAAGGAAAATAGCTCTCCTCAAGGAATGCAGCTAAAAGTTACTAATAGCACACATTAAAAACTAACTTTTTTTTTTAGGCCCAGATCTGCACCACACTGAGCTAATCTTTAGGCGCTGAAAAGATTACACACCTCTAGGGCAACTCTGCTTCTAATGTTACCACGGCAACCGTAAAAGCATCCCAAGTTCAAAGAGATCAGAAAGCCTCCCAAAAGGAAGCAGCCACGAGTGCATAGATGGAATCAATTCAACTTCAGAAACCTTAACTTTAAAAATTTTCACAAACCATGCACTAAGGAGCCCATGAGAACAGCAATTAACATTGCAGCTGGCAATTTTAATGAAGGCGGGAGCTGTTTTAGCTTACATGTTTTGGAACACTTAGACTTAGAGAAAGGCCATGTCCCTCATACTTAAAAACCAAGATCAGAACCTTGCACAATCTGAATGAAAAAGTTTGCCTAAGGAAATGCTTTTCTGCTGAAGGTCTCCCACTATAATTACTGTCTGGGCTAACAGAAATGACTCAGGGGGTTTGTAATAGATCTCAGGCACCAGACATCAGCTGCAAGACAAACTGTAAGCAACATGATGAAGATGGGTTTAAAATCGCCCATTCTCCTACCTGAGAATAGGGTACAGGCAAGATGTGAGTTTAAGATAGATTCCAAAGAAAGATAATAAAGAGGAAACAGCCATGCTGCATTTAAACCACCTCGTCTTCCTATCTTAAAACACAAAGCTCTCAGCTGAAGGACATGTGCCACGAGGTAGGATGAGGGTTTTAATGCCTTCCCTTGCAGTCCAAGCAATATGCATCCTCTAGATTTTGCTAAAGGCACAGATTTTAGACTCACCTGTTCCCAGCACTCCCAGTAGATCTAATTTAAAGCTGTTTTAAAGGACAGAAAAAATGCAAGTAGCAATGCGCTTTATTTATTTGAGTTTGAAAAAGTATGCAGACACACACTGCATTATAGCTGCAGCTATTAAAGCCACAATAAACACAGAATGAAAAGGAAATGTCAGCTTCCTTTTTAACAGAACAACTGCTAATACTGCTGCATTAGAGCAGGCCTTCAGTGACTTTGCTCCAAACACTTGCTAATTTAGGCAACATCTTGCCTGATGAAGAGTTCTGAAGAACTCAAAAAATCGCCACTGTTCTGCAGCATTTTTATTTGTCTCAAAAAGGTATTGCCCAACTTTGGATTCTGGACTTCTCTTTCGCATCAACCAACTTCGCTGCTGTTGCTTTCTATGTACCAAAATTATTATTCCTAGCTGTACAAACAAAAACACTGCAGTAAAATGAAACTCTTGAGTAAAGGATCCTACCAGATGGTGTCTGCTTTGGACATCATGAAGCTGACAAATGTGGCTGTCATAACTGAGGGGGAGGAAGAACAACAGCCACAACATTTGACAAACGCTCCCAACCCCAGCAAAAGTCTCATGGAGAGCGATTGAGAGGCAAAGGCACATCACTCTGCTCAGATATTTTAAAAATCTGCCAACCACAGTGAATCACTTCAGATGTTAGGGCCACCAACTTGGAAGGCATTAAATGAGGATTTTAAAAAATCATGGAGTTAAAGACTATCAATGGCTACTAGCCACAATGGCTATGCTCTGTTCTCCAGTGTCAGAGGCAGCATATTGCTGAATATCAGCTGCTGGAAACAGCAGGAGAGGTTAGGTACTTTTGTACTCAGATCATGCTTCTAGGCTTCCTGTAGCATCTGGCTGGCCATGGTGTGAATGGATGCTGGACAAGATTGGCTATCAGCCTGATCCAGCAGACTTTTCTCACATTTTTATGGCAAATGTCTCTAAATGTTTCTAAAACACTCAAAAAACAAACGAATTAATAAAATGTACAGATTGACTCAGTTTTCCGAAGTTGCCTTATTACAAAATGTGGAATGCCCTTATTCACTCAGGTTTTTTGCGTAAGTGATCTGTGGATTGGGGTGGCATACCTCCGCTGGATTTGCTGATCTGTTGTATGCAATTACAGTGTGTTGATGGTTATTATGGGTTGCATAAAATGACACTGTCCCATTAACACGACGACTTCCGCATGCATAATGGGACTTCCTCTCCCTCTCTTCTCCCACCTGCCGGCACCACAGAACTGCAACATTCCCAGTGTAAAACACAAAATAGATACACAGATTTTGGAGAAGATGCACAAGTATTTGTCTTAAAGTTCATAACTTATTATCTTCAGTGAATGCAGTTGATTCCAATGTAGTCAATACTACTTAAATTAAGCTGCATACAGAAATGAGAACCAGTCTAATTAATAACCAATTTAATTAAGGTCCATGGCATCATGTGTGTATAATTTGGTGACTGTCATCTCTGTCTCACACACAAATGCTCACCGCTGCATTTTATTTCAGCTCCATTGTTTTATCTTCCCATCTTTTGCACGCTTTCCTCCTTCCCAGAGAAGGGTGGCACACATTTTTATTAGATAATTACAATGCAGTTTAATTCAACAGAACCTACACTTTAAACAACCACAAATTACAGAAGGTAAAAATACCTTAGGCCAAACCAGTATATACACAAAGGTCTGCGCTGTGATGGAGGGAAGGGGCCACCAGCTCTGCCCACCTGCCTCTCATCACTACTCACCATGATTTGGCAGTCACCCAGACCACCACTAGCTTTTTGTTCAATGTCTGAAAATAAAATGTTGGGCAGAAGCTTGCATTAGAGTTGCCACAGCTGTTGCTGGAAACCTTTACATGCAATTTTAATTCAAAGTGTTCTAGACAAGGGAGGATGGGAGCACAGAGCAGCTTCACATGGAAATGGAATGACATCCACCCCACTCACAATTGAGAGACTGAGTGGTTGTCCACAGTACCTTTAAAGCCCTATACGGCCTAGGACCCTCGTACCTACCGGACCGGCTCTCCTGGTATGCCCCACAGAGGAACCTACGGTCTGCAAATAAAAACATCCTGAAGGTCCCAGGTCACAAAGAGGTTAGGCTGGCCTCAACTAGAGCCAGGGCTTTCTTGGCTGCGGCTCCAATCTGGTGGAACGCTCTGTCACAAGAGACTAGGGCCCTACGGGACCTGACATCTTTCTGCAGGGACTGCAAAACAGAGTTGTTCCACCAAGCCTTTGGTCAGGGCGCAGCCTGACTCCCTCCTCTGGCAACCTGCACAGAATTTTGCTTAATGGTTGCCATTAATTTGATTTTAATTAATTTTTATGATGAAATGTTTTTAGAATGTTGGATTATTTGATTGTTTGATTGTTTGATTGTTTGATTATTTGATTGTTGTTAGCCGCCCTGAGCCCGGCTTCGGCTGGGGAGGGCGGGATATAGATAAAATTTATTATTATTATTATTATTATTATTATTATTATTATTATTATTATCAGCACATACAGCTTTTGTATGTGCCCACCCACCACAGGATCAACTATGACGCTAAAGAAGATGGGAAACTCTTGTCCCTCCATATGGTGTTGGGACTCCAGCTCCCACTAGCCCTGACAAGCAGGGCCAATGATCACAATGGTAATGTTCTACCTCCACTGTCATAATAATAAAAAATTATTTCTACCCCGCCCATCTGGCTGGGTTTCCCCAGCCACTCAGAGGCAGTATGCCCCCAAATACAGTCGTACCTTGGAAGTCGAACGGAATCTGTTCTGGAAGTCCGTTCGCCTTCCAAAACATTCGAAAACCCAAGCACGGCTTATGACTGGCTACAGGAAGCTTCTACAGCCAATCGGAAGCCCTGTCGAACGTTTGGCTTCCCCAAATCGTTTGAAAACCGGAACACTCACTTCCAGGTTTCGGTCGTTCGGGAGCTGATTTGTTCGGGAGCCAAGGCATTCGAGATCCAAGGTACGACTGTACCAGTTGCTGAGGATCACAACTGGGGAAAGTCCTGTTGTGTTCAGTTCCTGCTTCTGGGATTCCTATAGGTATCTGGTTGGCCACTGGGAGAACAGAATGCAGGACTAAATGGGCCATTGGACTGATCTAGCAGGCTGATCTAGAGGTGTGCTTTCGCTGTTGGAGCCTCTTGCTGCCCCTGCGCTGCCGGCACACAATTTCCGTTCTCATCCTGGGGCAAAGGTAATTCTTCCAGGTTAGCGGAGTTTGTAACCTGAAACATTTGTAACCTGAGGCGTTTGTAACCTGAGGTACCACTGTATCTATATGAACCTGTCACTGTTTTAAGTTCAGATTTGGAGGCCTTCAATTTGAACCTGTCTTTAAGATCAACTAGGCCAGTAGGCCACAGGCAGCATCATGATACTATTGGTATTTTTATTTGCCATCTCATTCTTAATTATCCCCAGCCTGGAATTTGCCCAGACTGTCTCAACGTCTTCTTCAAGGTATCCACTGTGACCCCAAGGTCTTCCTCCTCCTCAGTCACTGTCAGTTCAGATCTGCCTAGCATATATGTTAAATTAAAATATACCATAGTTTTCCGTGTATAAGATGGTGCTTTTTGCTAAAAAAAAATTGGCAAAAATTGGGTGTCGTCTTATACACAGATAGTGAATGCAGAGGGGGGACGCATGATTAATGGCAGCAGCAAGCAGGAGATTAGCAGCGGTGACTGGTGGCTGCGGCAAGGCCTGCTGGCGATTGGCAGTGGCAGGCAGGCAGGTGAGCGATTGGCAGAAGTGACCTCCCTCACCCCAAAAAAGCAACCTAATTTCTTAATTTTGGGTTTAAAAAAATAGGGATCGTCTTATACATTGGGGCGTCTTATACACGGAAAAATACGGTATATATTTGCCCCCATTTACTCTTGCTTATATTGAATTGCATTTGTTATTTAAATGCCCAAGCTCCCAGTTTTGAGAGATCAATCGATGTCCATTGCTGTAGTCTCTTTAATCATACATTCATGTGTTAAAAGTGTGGGATGGTGTCCCATGCCACCTATATGTGATCCTTTAAATGTACAAGCCGAGGATTTAACTTGGAACATTGTATACGCAAAGCACAAGCTCTACACCAATGAGCTGTTGCTCCTGTCCCAATAAGCATTTGAAAGGCTACAAAATTCCTACAATAAAGGACATGTCAGATTTATATGCAAGCACTTAAGCAGATTCCTGTGCGCAACTACTACATACACATATTTTGCTATGTGAACATGGGGCTCCCATTACATCTGAGTCGCAGGCTTGTGTTACTCCAGACTTTGTTTGGGTTTTCAATTCTACAGGTCTGCAAGCAAATCAACAGTTTTAACAGTTCCATATATCATGCATACAGTGAACTGACTTGTGCTGAATACAGCCTGCATCAAATGCCAAACTCTTAATCACATTAACTATTTTTCTTTCATTATCTCTTAAGTCCTTATATTCATTTACGTGAGGTGCCCCAACATACAAGACCCTTGGCAGCACATTTTGAAACCCAAATAGTGTTGGGTGGATTTAAATGATATTCCTACTTTCCCTTCTGTTCCCCTAGTTCAGAAGCAAGAACAAAACCTCATTTTTAACACTGATGCTGTTTGGCACTGGCTTGAAATGAAGTGTTAGAAAGGGTGGGGGGAGTGTAAAAATGCAAGAAATAACTGTGCAAGGCTTTATTAACATATTGCTAGATTTTTTGAAAATGTACTTGCCAGATGTTACCAAAAAGAGAGTGAGAGGCAATGGAGGGCTAATTTTTTTAAAAGCAGGAGAGCAAACAAACCACACCTGAATATGTAATGTTACCCTCCCCTCCATTTTTGTAGCATGTGTGCCCTACTGGTCACATGTGAAGGTTCATAGGTTCCAGATTCTATAGAGAACTAACACTACCCTTCTCTGTCAAACATGACCTGAATCAGGACAAAAAGAGAGGAATTGTTATGTAGCATTTCACTTTGTTTGGAAGCTGTGCACCAAGAAAAAGAATATACCACTATAGAAAGCTTCAGAAGGAACAGATGCTCATACTGTCCTCGCAGGAGCGGGGGGAGCCCATGATCACTTACTGTCTCTGCTCAAGTTGCTTTACTCCTTTCATTTCACTATCACTATAATTAACAACTTTGTTAATAAAATTTGCTCTCTGCAATTGATTCTTTATTTCTGTTTTTGAGAACGGTGATGAAGAAGAAACCTGGTTGTGATGGAAGAGGGAGATTACCCATTTGGGAGGGAAACTTTCAAATGTGCATCCCACTACCTATGAGTGTCTTTGACTCTCTCATGATGAGCCCAGGGCAGGGGGTGTGGGAGGAGAGAGAGCTAATTAGGTTTGCTAGCTCTTCCCATTTGGCCCACTGGGGTGGATTTGAAAGGCACACAGCCTCCTGTCCATCACCCTTACATCACACAACATCAGGCGTTGCACTGTTGAAGTTGTAGATCACTCAGGAACCATCAGATTGCACTTTAAGTGTTCCTGATTCCTACTTTACAGCCCCAGCTTGAATTCAAAGGAAGAATTCTTAGGTGTGCTCCCAACTGTTCCTTTGTGGCTGCAGCTTTAAAGTTGAATCACCTGACTTCCATAACTTTAGCGGAATGAAGGGTGACCAGTCTCACCCACATATCCAAGTGGTCCACAAAGGGTGGGCCAATTCTAGATCCAGGTCACCACCTCTGAAATAGACCCTGCAGTGGTTCATATTATTATTATTTTTACAGACAGGAATGTCTGGAGGGACTCACTGGTCCCAGCACTCTTCTTCAAGGTTATTTTTCAATGAGAATTGTGTTAACAAGCTCAAAACATTATTTTGGGGGAGAGAAGAGACCAAGTTGCGGGGTAGGGATGGGTCACAGGGACAGGATGTGTGTGCAGCACATTCACTCTCACTCTGTGCTGGTCAGGACACATTCCAGGGGACAAGCAAGAAGTGACTGAGGCAGCGAGTGACTTAAATGCACAGGGACAGGGAGAATGGCCAGGCTCTGGAATGTCTCTGGCCAAAGGAGGGGATGCTGCACTCTCTGCCTACTGCAATCAGCTATCACTGAAAGGTAGCTTTACATTAGAATGGTGGAAGAGCAACATAAGCCCATTCACTGTACAGTAACTCTCCAGCATAAAACAGAGTCCTTCTGTTTTAAAGCAGCAGAATCATGCCTCCATGCAGTTGACACTGAAAGGGCAGCCAGGTTCATAGATGTTATCTGCATGATGGAGCAAAGAGACTGGAACTGCTCTTCCACTACACAATTGCAACACCACTGGAATCTGAATGTATATGCCAGAGCTAAGTCAGCCCAGAGTCTAGCTTGTTGAGATGACTGACACATCGCAAAGCCCTGAGAGAATTTGGAACTTTGTGAAGAACGTTGTGCATCTGTCAGTGAGAAAGAGCAACCAAACAACCAAATTCAGCAGTTTTGCATTTTCCCTTCTATCCAGGAGCACAGGACCTTGCACAACTAATTGCCAGGAGTCAAATTCTAGAATCACATTAACCTCCCTGCCCGAAATGCAAATGACAGAGGACTGCATCATTTCTAAATGAACAAAAAACAGGACCGGGTACCCCTTTGGGTAGCCAAAGTAATTTTCTATTTCCTAGATTTCAAAAGAGTTCTCAGCTCTGTATTAACCAACTTTAAAGGAAGGCTATACAAACAGAAAGACTTAAAGTTCAACATACTGCCACTCAAAGAAACCTCAAAGGCCTCTATTGCTGAGCCTCAAACAGAGATGTCTGCAGGAAAACTAAAAAGCAATTAAAGCTGAAGCTCAGTCTTAGTCAAAGAGGGCAGAAAGACTCAAAATGAAAAACACACAGTTGGCAGAAGAGCCGCTTTGCATCTATTCAATCTATATATGGATCTTAACCTATCAGACCATGTTTACAAGATCAAAGTCAGTAGAGAACAGAGTCTCTCAGAAACATGCAACTCCAGAATTTTAAAATATCAAGCAAGGCCTGTACAAACTTTATGAATTGCAGCAAGGCACACACTACACAGCATCCCTCCAGGCACTGCAAGTTGAAATATTGGTTAGGGGACAGAGTTGGTTGTGATTCCAGTGCAGAATGTCCCCCTCAGTAGAACTCATTCAAGTTAGACTGGAATCTTATGTGTCAATTTCCAGAGGTAGGCTTGGGCACCAAATTGAGTCTTTTGCTTGCAGGATCTACTGTATTTGTATTTTGAGAAAAAAGTTTTCCATACGCATTTCTGCATGGGAATACCACAATGAAAGGAAATTGTTACATCAAAATAGGCCCTATGTTGGATTGCTGTCATTTGCAAAACTGTTCATATCACTGTGTGTAAATAAATAAATAGTAATAAAATTTATTTGTACCCTGCCTATCTGACTGGGTTGCCTCAGTCACTCTGTGCAAGCAGCACATTCTATAACATCTGACAGTTGTCGGGAAAAGGAGCGAGGTCATATACATCAGCCCAAATACAAGAAATAACTCTGAAAAGGAACATATGATATATTCCTTCATTGCCTTAAGCTTACTTATTAATACATGGGCAAAACCAAACAATTCTAATTTAAGTTGAAACGCTTCAAAAAGGAGTCTTTAATTGCTTGAGGATTCAAGTCCCAAGAGTTATAAATATGTCTGTCCTGCTTTGACATTCAAAGTCTGCTGCAGAGTAAAATAATGAATTTTGCATTAAGATAAGAAAAGAAGGTCACTGGTAAAGTATCTATCTTAAGGTTGCTGAAAATATAGAATAGGATGCACCCATGCATACTAAGCCAGAACTTCTCTGGAGGGGCAGGGGGACAGGACTTGAAAGGAAATAAACCATGTTCTTTAAAAGATAGGTGAATGTACATTTTCTTCAAGCTTAGCTCATTAAACTTTCTTTGAATGTCCAACTTTCCAAACATCTACTGAGACAGGCTCAAATGCACTTTACTGAGAAAGGCATTCTCTATGTTGGTGCCATATCCATGGAAGATCTCTTCCATTCCCTAACCAGTTTTGCCTCTTTACCATTTAGTTGGAAATTCCAAGTAGGTCTTAACTGAGTACCAGGGGGCATATATGGTGGGAGAGGCACTCTAACAGGGTTTTTGACAGTCAAAAGCAACACAATGCTTCAGGCGTAGGGAACCTTTTTGGCCTAATGGGCCAAATAATCACCTGTCCCTATTCCCCAAAGCTAACTTTAACAGGTGGGTGCGACAAGCCACCTGTCAGTCACCAGACAAGTGACACTTTGGTTGTCCCACCTGTCAAACTTTGTGCAGCACTTCCTAAGCACCCCACAATCAGCTGGTTGTCGGGCTCCTGGGAGCCGCAGCACAAGGGGCTTTGCTGGCCCTATATGTAACCCTTTACTGAGCATAGGGCTAGCAAAGATGCTTTATACAGGGATCAACTATGCAATCAAGTTCCCTACAGGGAACTTGGTAGTGCAACTGATCCAGCAGTGTTGAAGTTCCTACCCATCACCTCTGCTTTCCTCAGGGACCAGCTGTGCGATCAAGTTCCCCAATAGTAAATCAGCCACACAGCAAATCCAGTCACATCTCTACCTGTCCCACACCCCATATTGCACCTGAAAGCTTACTGGCAGGCAGAATACTTGTTGAAAATGATCCCCACTACCCTGTTTCCATAGGAGTCCATTAATACGAGATTTCTCCCACCAGCTTTTTGCCAGATACAATATTCATATGCATATTAATACAAACTATGGTTTAGAAAAGAAGAATGTGTGTGTGAACCTGTAGCACTGCCTCAATCTCTTAAGCATGATTGGCAGCACTTCACTCTCATTGTGTTCAATGGGACTAACGTCCATTGCACAGGACTGCAGCTTAAGAAAATGGAACCATTATATATGTTCCACACTTTGAGTGCAACTTCCCATAACAAGATTTTTTCTTCACAGATATACACCTGCAATACCAGCGTACAGCAATTACAACAAATATTGGTATATGACAGTGCTACTTCTTGTAAACAGGGCCTTGGGGTCAAGGAAAAATCAGGTCCATTCTCCCCCTCCCTGCACCCAGTCTTTCTCTAATGCTGGCCAGACACTTATGGGCTGTTGGTTTCTTGAGTGTTAGCATCCATCAAAACTAATTTGCTCCCGTTTTTTAGTTTTAAGAGAAGTGCCAACTTGGGGAATGGCAGCAAGCAAATACTCTGGGTAAGCATTACTTAAAAACCATGAAGTAACTTTTTAAACATTAGCAGCAGCAGCATAGCACAGTACTGGCACAAATCAAATGACTAAGCAACCAAACAAAGAAGTAGAAAGCTTCTGCATCTTGGCTTCAGCAAAAGCAAGAAAGCCAAAGCCAGAGGAAGCATGAGGAAGCAATTGTACCAGCAGCTTTTCCAGCCTCTGTCCAGAAGTTAAGCAGACTCTAAAGAACAGAGGGCCTTTCAGAAAGAACACCCACTCTAGAAAAGGGGGTGGTGTTAAAGCAATGTCTCTTTCCATATTGTGTCACGGTATCACAGGGACTCCATCCTATGCTGTCTGCCAGTGTTAAAACTTGGCAATGAAAGTCCCCTGACACCTTTCGTGGTTGATCTAGAAATCCACTGAAACTGGTATAATGAAATGAAGGGACAACTAAGTATTCCTATTTCCCCACGCACCCACAATCTCACAGTGCCAAGCAGTATCCTATATTACACACTTTTTCAGAAGTGTGGCTGAATGTTGTCTTAAGACACTGTGACTAGGAGGAGTCACAGAAGGGCTCCAGCTTCTTGCACATGCACCTTCAAGCTAGAAGGCAGAATGCAAACTCACTGTGATTACTGCCAGTGTAGTAGCAGAAGAAGCATATATTGATTATTCACTGTAGAAGCAGCATGGTCAATATATATATATATTTGGGGACTTTTTGTATCCAAGGAGTTTCCCCTTCCACCCCCAGGGATTTTGGAGTCCATATGGCACCGGCACTCCAGTCCCTTTCACAGTTTCCGCTCCATGCAATTGCACATGTTTTTGAAGAGCAGGGTTACACCCACAGACTCTGCCCCAGGAGCTGCACCCTCCCATCTTCCATACAGTGGATAAAAATGGGCTCCATTTAGATCTGAGAACACAGAGGTTGGAAAGGTGGAGCCACCAGGTGCAACTGTCTGTCCTCTTTATGCCATAAGTTGCAGTTAGGGAGGTTCAGTTTATTTATCCTAATAAACTAAGGGAATTACAAAAACAAGCAATTTTTAGCTTTGAATTCTTCCGTCCTTTATCTTAGGAAATCGGCCTCAAATACCCAAAGAGGAACATGCAGTTCACAAGAATTAGTTTTGGATTTTTGTAAAAAAGAAAAGCTATGTTCTTCTGAATCTTTTTTTTAAAAAAAAAATACTTTGCTGTACAATTTAAAAAGTTTTATTTTATTTTTAAAAAAGCTTTCCTGAAAAAGGCACACATGGCTCTTGCTCCTCACAGAGAAAAGCACTCTGCTGGAAGTCTATACTGCAGCAGAATGCAACAATTACTAAGGGCCAATCTTCCCACTCCCTACAGTATTATAGCAGCACAGAGCTTTTCAATTCAGACATACTGTCAGCTCTTGTAGTTGGATGTGGCAAGGTTTTGTTTTTAAACACACTGAAAGCTCCTCACTGTGATGCAGCTTCAACTGTATGTTTGGAGGCTATTAACATCCCAAAATTGAGAGGATGGATTTAAACTTGCAGGGCGTTGGGTGTCGGGGAGAGTCAAAGTTAAGCGAGCTGCTTAAAAATACAAGTCATACCCTGAGTCACTATTCTGGTGTTAGGTGACCCCTATTCCCCTCACAGAGTTACAGTTCCCCGACTGGTTTAACCATCAATATCCCTTCCCAGGGAATGAATGAATGAATTTATTAATACGGTCACAGACCAGCGTCAACACATACAATATCACAGATCATAAAAAATATCAGAAATACAAGGGACAATATGAATATAACAAGGATTTAAATATAAAAATTAAAATTAATTGTTAGCGTGCCCCCTGTAATTAACATTTAGGGGTTTGGTCATTATGGGATACCACTTGCTTCCTGTGATTGATTGCAGACGCACAGAATTTAGCTACATTTAATGTAGTCTTGGGATTCTTGTCCTCTAGCAGAAGTTTTAAACTATGGTATTCCGATTCTTTCCTGGACTTACGCAAAACAGGTGTAATAAAAGTCAAACGTATATCCTCATAAAGACGACAACGTAATAATACATGTGAAGCAGTTTCAACTTCCAATGAGCCACAAGGACAGACCCGTGCTGTGTTTGGTTTACCCTCAAATCTGCCCTGAAGTAAGGCAGAAGGGAGAACGTTAAATCTGGCGAGGGTAAAAGACCGTCTGTATTTGGGTACTTGAAGACCTGACAGATAGTTAGCTGGAGAGAAACCTCTCCCATGGAACTCTGGGAATTTTAGTTGGGGGGAGAGAGAGAGGTCTCCTAACAACTCTCAGCACCATTATCAAAGTACAGGTCCTAGGATTCTTTGGGCAAAGCCATGACTGTTAAAGTGGTGTGATACTGCTTTAAATATAGTGCAGATGTGGCCAAGAGAGAAACACTGAATGCATCCTACATTCTCTCTCAAGGACTATATGAGATGAGAGACAAAGCTTTTATTAATGTAGAACCTGGGCATCCACACAGCAGGAGCACTGAGCTAACTAGGTAGGTATGCACCTCTCAGACATCTGGCTAATGCAACAGAATACCTGTAGCTGCACCTATGTGGATATCAAAAAACAAGAATGCAGCCATCTCTATTTAGATTCTGCTGACCTAGCAAAGTTAAGCACTCCTGGAGCCCCCAAAAGACAGGAGCACTTAAAGGCCATGCAAATAAAGCATTACCAAATAAAATCCATATTGCCCTGTAATGAGCAAAAGTAGTATAGCCTTATTTGTGCTAGGTAGGATTTATGGGACAACAAATGTATGTAACATAGCAAGAGAACTCATCTTTGAGAATAAGCGTAGTGCTTCCACCTTTGCAGCCCCATGTAAAAGTGTTCGCCTTTGATCATTCTTAAGCTTTCCTTTAGCCCTTGAGATTGCTTTCCTTAATCCTGTGTAAAAACTGCGAAGAAGTTACTTTTAACAGGACCTCATTATTGACTGAAAATCTTCGAGAATGGAAAGAGGGTACTGTACATTACAGGGTTGGTATTTTCGCTGCAAGAGGATTAGGTTATCTCCAGTACAAAATCCCTGTTTGCGAGCTGAGGCTCTGCAGTGTAAGCAAATTATGAGGATGAGAAAGAAGGCATGCCTTCAAATGGTTAAAGTTGGAAACAGGGAGACTGAGAGGAGGAGAGAAGAGGCAGAGGGAAAATTTAATAGATGGTACTGAGTGACCCACTTTAAAAAAATTATGCCTCCAAATCAAAAATGGCCTGTGCAGGTCTTTATCATTTGAAGCGTATACTAATCAGCTAAAATACTTTGCTTTTATGTCCTTTTGGTTAATTATCCCCACTGTGCATTTTCTGCTGCTCTACTGAGAATCACGGCATAGATGGGAAGTGAAGACTATGTTTGGTGTATCGCTGAACGCTGCTTACATTTATTTCCCTACTCCAAAACTAAGTTACTACAGCTACCATACTACTGCAGAATGATCATCTCCAAATCAATTTCTAGCTAACACACATTCTTATCTCCCTGCTGTACAGTTCTGATCACTGCATCTCAAGAAGGACACTGTAGAACAGGGATGCAGAGAACACAGAAAATAACCAAAGTGATGAGGTGGCTACAGCACCTTTCTTCTGCGCAAATGTTTATGACTTTTTAAGTTTAGAAAAAGGAAGTACTATCATGGTTTAGACAAAAGTACTTTTTCCACACACAACACATTCTTGAACCTGTGGCATTTATTTCCCCCTTTCAGGGCAGCGGGCAATGCCCTTCGTTCTGCACTCCCTGCTGAGGAATAATTTTGCGCCTGAAAACCAGGAACAAGAGCAAAAGGTAGTGGGGCACAAATACCAAAACAAGCAGAGATTCAGAGAGACTTCTGCCGAGCTCTGACCACAACCCACATCAAAATACAGAACTAAAGCAAACAGAAGTTCTCCCAACTCCTTATGACTATTCTTTATAGCTTATGTTGTTAAATTTACTGCAACTAATTAAAAAGAACAAAACAACTTCTAGATTGGGCACCTGCTGCACCAGAGCCAAAACTCTGAATCGGCCTGAGAAAACCAGTTGCTGGGGGTCGCGGGAGGCCAAGATGTCTGAAGGCAGAAGGACATTTTCACACATCTCCATCCTAGAAGTAGAGGCTTGATTTAATTAAATTAAATTCCCCACTCAAAAGCACAACTGAGCTCTACAATAGGGCAAGGGTCCTCGGGGTAGGTTCCTTAGAGAGGAGGGCAAGCAAAGACGCGGGATGTATTTTAGTGGCAGAATGTCTGCTCTTTGCAAGCAGAAAGTCCCAGATTCAATCCCCAGTGGGGCTGGGACAGCATCTGCCAGTCACTGTAGACAATAATGAGCTAAATAGACCCATGGTCTGACTATGTGTGAGGCACCTTCCTGAAGGAAGGAGGTGGGTTCTTCTTTTCTCCTTACCAACAGAACAGGAAGTGATGAGCGCTTGAGCAGGATAGAGAAAGTTTGTGAAGTGGTGATAGGTCCATCAGTGCACATGTCAAAACCACCTATCTTTGAAAAATCAGGTGATTAATGCTATATGACTGTCTAAACTTGGAGATAGCATAACTCTCCCATGCTTTTAAAATGTCACTTTTTATTTTATAGTATTATTATCATCATCATCACCATCATCTAAAAAGACAACAGAAGGAATCATCATCATCATCTAAAAAGACAACAGAAGGACTCTAGGGAAAACACAGCAGGTCAATGAGTAGGGAGCCAAGTAGTGAATGAACCAAGACTGAGTAATCCCAGAGTAAATACATTGTCTAGAAACACCCATACATGCAAGTTCTGTTCAGTATAAGGATATGAAGTTGGCACCTCAATGAAGCTAGTGCTACTCATGCCCAGTTAGCTACTCCATTCTAATGAAACAGTTAGCTGAAGGAATGGGAAAATGGAATTTGCAGGGTATTGTGAAGTGGGAGGTAGGAAGTGGAGGCAAAGAAATCAGTATTGAGACTACTGGGGGCAACATAACCCAACATTTCCCCCCAAGACTGTTGAATACATCAATCTTATGCATTTCAATTTCTTCCACAACATCCTTATGGAAAAGTAAGGTTGCTCATTCATCGCTTTAGACATCACTCCTTAGCTGGAAGACCAGAAACAGCCAAAAATTGTATAGCTATCTTCAGTGCCCTTTAGCTGTATCCAAGTTATATCTGCTACGTCAGCTGCAGTGTTTGATTCTCTTCTCTCTGCTGAATCAGTATTGTCCCATGCCAATTTTAAATTCTATTCCTGGTTTATGCATATTTATTTCCTTATCTATCATTTTGATAGGTAAATCTAGTTAAGCTGCTTTATTGTGCAATCTAGAATTTTCTTCTTGCATGTAACTGGAATTTTTCAGTTCATCCTTGCATCTTTTCCACTACTTCTACAGGAGTAGCACCTAAATTGGCACCTATTCAGAAATTCTCAGAACAGGAGCTATATATAACCAATATTTAAAGAAGGCTAGAAATGCATAAAGATGGATTGGTTTTGCTGTACCATATGTCATGATGGGATTGCCAAAGAATCTGATATTTTCCTAGTTCACATATCACATTAAACTATAGTTTACCGTAACTATGGTTTAACACAAAGGAGCAGCACACTGGCTCATATTGCTGTAAGGTCCTCACTTTGCTCCTTTGCCACTCTTGGCCATGCCATAAGTCTATGCTTGTTGTGTCACCTGAACCTAGACTTGTGGTTTGTTTCTATCCAAATAAACCACAAGTAGTGAGCCAAGAACTAAAAAAAACTTGGTTTGCTGCTTGTGGTTTGTTTGGTCAGGAGTGGGTGAGAACAAAAATAGGGACTTTTCAGCAGCCTACACCAACACATTAAGCCACAGTCAAGCACAATGGGTGGTATCCAGCAAAGTAGCTCCATTAACACAAGGCTTTCTGGCTATGAAGCAGAACTTCCCCTCCCTCGGCTCTCCCAGTGTGCTCCCTAAACCTGTTCTGGGTTTTCTCCCAACCCTACAAAGATGAGCAGAGGGAGGGGAAGTTCTATTATACAGACAAACATCCTTGAGCTAATGGAACTATTTCATTGGATCCTGACTAAACTATGGCTTAATGTGATCTGTGAACCAGATCAACTACCCCACGTAACTTCCTAGATCACCTACATTGCACAAAATCATCAACAACATGTATCAAGTTCTACTGGCCACTCACAGGTTGCTGTTTTATTAGATTTTTAATTTGATTAAGGAGAAATGTTTCACTACACAAGTTCCTCAGAAGTTGACCTGCCAGGATCTTCTCCTTCTTTATGCTTCTACTTGCTCCAGGAGCAAGCAGGGTTAGCAGAAACATGATCCAGCAGATAAAGCAATAGACCAACTCTATGAAAAGTTGGCATTCAAAACTCACATCAACCCTTGGTTTGATTATTGTGATTGTCCTACTCTCAGTTCCTCAGACACTACTTCCACAAAGAGGATGCTGAAAATGTGAGCGTGGTAGGACAATAACTGTTAAATTTGCAAGCTTGCTTTTCATTGGGTTTAATTGCATAATGCGCCTTTTCAACAGCAACTGCCAAGACTATAAATAACTGGTGTGGAAAAGACTTTCAGCTGTTAGTGCTGATATTCAAGAGAAGAACACAGGCAAAGACCATCCTAGAGCCGGTTCCAGCTGGCCTTTCCCTCTTCCTTCACCCCAGGGCTATCTACCATCAACTGTTCTGTGGGAAGGATCCCAGTTAAATTTACAGGTTGATACTGATTGTGTTTCTTTTGAAAATGTAGTTTAGTGTTACTTGTAAGCAGCCTTGGAAGGAGCTATATTCTAAATCACAGGATATAAATAACTGCAAAAATTAATTAATGTGCTGTCAATCACTAAGATGTAGGAGGTGTTTTCAGTTTCCTCCATATCGGGGTTTCAACTTTTAAAATTAGCCTTCGGTTCTCCATTTGTTAAAATGGGAACAGCCCAAGTTATTCAAAAGTAAACAAGGGAAGTAAGGTAAACTCTTTTGTTTAATTTCAAATTCTTATGTTTTATTAGGATTTCCAGCTCTGCATTCTAGAACCATAAAATAAATTGAGTGGTCCAGTTTAGTTTGTCCAACAACCTTTCCAAGATGTTCAGGGCTTGCACACAAAGTTTTTGTTTATTTCAAGTCAACGTGGAAATTGCAGGCTTTCTCACCTCTCCACAAGCACAATTTCCTCTCCGTTTTCTCACCTAGATTTCTCCCTCTATCCTTCACCTTCCTTCAAACAATTCTCCTATTCTAGACTATCAGTGCTGCCACCTCAGGTCCCTGGCTCTTTTTACTAAGCCTTTCTTCCTAGCCTCTCACTTTGTAGGTCATCTCCCCAACCTCAGCAGAAAGCCCTCAGCTAAGACATTTCTTTACCACTGACACTCTCAGCCACTATAGTACTTAGCTATTGCACTGTAAGAGGGGGAAACTACAGTTTACAACCGTATTGGGGAGGAAGGCACATCCCTGCACACATTTTTCCCTGTTGAAATGGCTACAAAATTCATGAGGGGTGTCAACAAAACGCAACAGCAGGAACTTGGCCACAGAAGCATACTGCAGGCTGCACTGCAGAACTCCAAAGGCCACATGCTGCTGCTATGTGCAGGAGGATTCAAGCACCTCATCCACTGGCAACCAGAGACCTTGGGTACGAGGGATATTCAGCCAAATACCACCACCAAATAATTAGGTGCATTACAAACCAGTGCAACAGACATTCTTTTCCACCAGCAAACCAATTAGCAGATTTACTCTCAACTTTAATATGGGATGGCTGTGGCTTTTATACAATTTTACACAACAGCTAATTCCGGGATAAACTGAAGTTCCAAATCCAAGCCTGAAATGCCTAATTTGAATTAACTGCAAAATGCTCCTCAATGCAATGATGTTCCAGCTCACAAATTTGGGGCACTACAGAACCTATGTCAGGTTATTCCACAGCAGTCTTCCACAGCCTTTGTAGTAACTGCAAGAATTCTCCTTCTGCCTTTCTAATCTTGCTGACTTTTCCCAACTCTTGTCTGTTTAATGTTCTTTCCATGCAAGAGTCTTATATTGCACTTAACTAGGGCATTATCCACTTCAAAAATTATTCCTGGAATCACTACTAAGTGGGATTCTCTCACCAGGCTGTTAATGAAGAATGATTTGAAGGAGACATCTTTTAAAATATCGTAATAAAGTCCAGATGGAGCCCAGTATACTTTCATTGCTGCTGTCAATCTCTATCGCATTTCACGTAATGAGATGCTGACATCTCAGTTCCTGACCAGCATATTTAGTTGCTATGCTATGGTGTCTGGAGAAGTGGGTGAGGGGAAGGAAACCAGCCATCATTTGCAGACAGGTTTTTATTGCTTAGGCCTTAGGTTATGCATATCAAGTTTGGCCAGCATTATGCCATTCGCTCAGGAGTTATGTGATTTTCCAGCATCTATTTTCCAGGATGCTTTCAGACATCACATTCTCCAGTCTTCCAAAATCATGGCTTGGGAAACTGGGAACAAGAAGTTGATGTGTGCTCCCCTACTTCATGCACCCTGCTTAGCAGATCATTTCCTAGTTTGAGAGAGGACAATTCTCCATGGCATTCAAACCAGCACATGGGTTTGAATTATTCCTTCAGAATGGGTAGGGCAAGGCACACACATAAGGTAACTTGTTCCCAATCTAAACCATGGTTTGGATGATTGGCTGTATTTAGAAGTCGTGTTATCCAGAGCTTTTGCTGATATACATGGCCCAATACTAAAACGCCGCATGATTAAGAATTCCGAAGTCTTGCATATCCAATCTATCCAATTTCCTATTCCAATCTATCCAAGAATCTGTTCATGATAAACTGCTGGCATAAGATCCCTGTTTCAGTTGCTGGCATCTCCAGTTAAAGGAGATCAAGAGAACTAGAAGATATTTTTGCCCAAGATTCTGAAGTGCCATTGACTAGCTAGATTAGACTGTCATGGGATTAAATGGACCATTGATCTTATACCATACCAAGAATAAAACACACTCACATGTATATTTCAGTACATTGGGAGCTCAAGCTCTTTCACCAGCTCCCATTCAAAGACCTTCAAACACTTCCCTACATGTTTTAAAAATAAAAACAATTACTAGAGCTTTCAAGCCATCTTTTAAAAAGGGGTCTGATATTAATTTACCTACAATCTCATCAAGTCCAGCAAAATTAATTAGAAAATCTAGATTCGATAAAACCCTGTGGCATTTATATGATGCAAGAGGTTCATTTATCTTTTGAAATAGCCACAATAAAAATTAATTAAGACTGTCTGTAAATGGCCAACACTGGTCAATATTCCAAAACATGATTGTTCTTCTATATTAACCCTAGCTGACTGAACTTTGACAGAAACCTTACAGAAGGCAATTCTTCACTTAGAATAATACATGTGAAGATCTGCATGCAGCTGAACAAAATCAATCCAAGCTTTTTTACTTCTAACCTAAGTACATCTTGCTGATGTTCTCCTTTTTCAATGTGATCACAGCCACTGCAGCGAATATTATTGTTCTGAAACTCTTTTTATTGCTTACACTGTCATTTCTAACTTAATCATAAGCTTGCTCAATTGGATCCTTGCCCTTTTCCTAAGGCTATTCATCCAGCATTTATGTTTAGAGGTTTTGCTGCTTCCATCTCATTCCATTTAACTTTCTTGCAATTATCTCTGCAGAGCTCAACATCAGGACAAAAATCTTCATCTGGGAAAAATAGCAAAAGGATAGGGCACACAGCTCTCTGACTTGGATTCAATTATCCCACTAGACAAATGGAACATGCTTCATCTTCTGCAGGGGAAAGACTCATTTTCCCTACTTCACAAGCTTGCTGCAGATGATTGGAGAAAACAGGTGAAAACACACACACACACACACACAGAGAGAGAGAGAGAGAGAGAGAGAGAGAGAGAGAGAACAATCTTTGAATCCAAACCTATATGTCAAATCTTTATTCACATTTAGTGTCTGTCCAGATCCAGTAAACAAGGAGACCAAAATTTTGTGGTAGCCAGGATCTGCCCTCTTCTTCTAGGGTATGGCGGATAAGAGTAATATATTTTCTACACAAATACACTCCAGCATGCAGAACCATTAAGATCCACAACAGAGAAAGGATTTTGCCTTTCACAAATGGCAAAGAGCATACCACCAATCGTAAACAAGCCTATGAAACAGAAGTTGGCCATCTTTGACACAGAGCAGCAAACATACCGATGGTTAAACTGAAGTGGCACAAAGGAGCAAAAGAAAAGTCTTGTTGGACCAGGCCAAAGGCCCAACCAGTCCAGTATCCTGTTCTCACGGTGGCCAAGTAGATGCCCATGAGAAGTCTGTAAGCAGAAACTTAGTGCAACAGCCCTCTCCTTGAAGCTGGTATTCCGAGTCATACTTAGAACCTTATTCTCAAATAATTTCTCTAATCGTCTTTTAAAGCCATACAAGTTGGTGGCCATCCTTTCCTCCTAGGGGAGCAAATATTTTAGTTAAAACCATGTGCTGTTTGAATAAGTACTTTTCTTGTGTGTCCTGATAAAGTTAATTACGATCTAGAAGAAAGGCACATTGAAGTTTATGGCACAGCAGCAGCAAAGTGTGCCCCCCATTAATCTTATACAGAATTCTTTTTTGTCAGCAATTTGATCCCAATAATTCAATTGCTGTTTTTAAATGAGAAGAGTCAGCCAACAGAGTTTGGATTCCAGAACAGTGTTTTCAGCATTGCTCCAAACCTAGCTCAATCCTCACGGCAGAGAACCTAGTATACAGAAAGGTCTTAAGAATCATGGATTATCCAGCAGATTTAATATGGAAGGGAACACTTACAAGGATGCCACCCACAGTAGATACTCAAAACACGACTTCCTGTTCTTCTTTATGAAGCCAGAACGTCTTTGCCTCAATTTAAGAGGCGTGTCTGAACACATTTGAAGCACTTGTTTCAACTCTCATCTCAACCTAGCCCTCTCAAAGTTCGTACCACTGATCTGCACTTTAAAAATGGTGCGTTGGGGAGCAAGCCACATCCTCTGCACTGTAACAAAGCTCTCAGCTCAGGTGTGTACTCAATGCTGAGGGAGCTATATTCCCTATACGATTAACATTACACCCTCCATAGAGGAACCAGGTCATAGAAAGGAAGTTCCAAGTCCAACAGAGGGTACATTGTCTCATTTCTGGGGCTACATATGAATCAGTATGTTGTACAGGCAAGCCCTCCTCCAATTTATGTGGGGATTATGCTCCAGGTCACCACATGCGTCAACCCGCCCCCATTCTGGTGCTGAACATTGTGCACATATGCGCAGTTGCGCATGCCTCTAACGCGCACAGATTGAAAGTTGCCAGCACTTAATCAGCTGCTAACTGAATTTAAAATAAAACTCTCATACTCTTAGAACAATATCACGGTTTGATCAAAGTGCTACTATGTTTTTATTTCAGTGCTGTGGAACATTAAGTTTGCATTTATTTATTTTAGAGCACACACTCCAGACAGGAAGGAAAAGTCCTCTTTTTAAAAAGCACATTGACTGGTATTTCAATTGTCATCATTTCACCACTGCCATCGTCATTATCACTCCAGCAAGACGACATTTCTCCCCACTATTCCACAATGAATGGGCTTTCAGGTGGAACGCATATGACTTATGCGCTTGGGTATAAACCATCAGATTGAGTTCAAACAATTACAACTCCAGAGAGAAACCTGGCAGTTATTTGACATGGTTTGTTACATTAAATGGCACCCTATTTCTTACGTGCTGTATCTTTATTCACTTTGATGTATGATCACTCCATGCACCCCTTGATTGCTTTTGAAAAGCAATCTAAATTAATGTGAATTGGTAAAGGGTAATTATCGCTATGAATAATTAGTGCATGCTAATAAATGCAAATAGGACAAAATGTTAAGTCTTACCACTGCTAATAGATCTTGTTCTTGATATGCTTCCTACTAAGAGGGTTTCTACAGCATGAACAAAGATAGAGGGAGAGCTGTGTCCATAGCTACAAGGAGCATTTGTAGGGTAAGAGGCAATTTTAGCAAGTATTGCAAATACTGAGAGAGCTCAGTAATTTGGATTGAAAACGGCAGACATGGATAGGTGTTGGTAAAAAAAAAAAAAGCTGTTTTAGTTCATGCTTTTTCTGCAAATATAGATACAACATTCCTATTTCAAAAGAATTTTCCTTCAGTTGCCACACTTATGGATCTACACTGTTCATTTTCAGTAGTTCTATCATTCATTATTTATAAATAATGCTTTTTACCTCAGCTTGCTTTTTCATTTTCCATATATTAGAGTCATTACCAATTTCACTAGTTTCCTACTCTTATATTTCTATTGGTCTTAAAACTCCTTTTTTAAAAACTCTGATACGCAGTGACACACAAACAACTCATGGCATTATGTTAGAGAGTATAATCACATGATGGGAGCGGGTGGCGCTGTGGTCTAAACCACTGAGCCTCTTGGGCTTGCCGATTGGAAGATTGGTGGTTCGAATCTGTGCAACGGGGTGAGCTCCCGTTGCTCTGTCCCAGCTCCTGCCAACCTAGCAGTTTGAAAGCATACCAGTGCAAGTAGATAAATAGGTACTGCTGCTGCAGGAAGGTAAACAGCGTTTCCATGTGCTCTGGCACTCATCACTGTGTCCCGTTGCACCAGAAGTGGTTTAGTCACACTGACCACATGACCCAGAAAGCTGTCTGCGGACAAATGCCGGCTCCCTCTGCCTGAAGCGAGATGAGCACTGCACCTCATATTCGCCTTTGGCTGGACTTAACCATTCAGGGGTCCTTTACCTTTAATCACATGGTGCAACATTCATTGCTAATTTGCTTCACAATGCATTCTCTTAAGCTGCAGAATTGTCAAAATACCAGCTTAATGCAATATTATTTGTTCTGTTATGCTTGGAATGTTTCGAAATATCCACTCAGAATTCAAGCAAGTGACATAAAATATTCTTGCTGTTCATTATTTAAGACACTAGGTTTTAGTTTGCCTTTCTTGAATACAATTTTTGACTTCAGTCCCCAGACTACTGTTGGCCAGCAGGAATCAGGAGTAAAGTATTTTTCAAGATGTTCCGCAAGAATAATTATAGCCACAAATGAGTTAGAGGTGGCCCACATCCTTTTTGCCCTCAGACTTTTTCCCACTTGACTCATATCCCTTCCCCACAACCATAGCAAAAATAAGTTGTTTCCCTACTCTACATAGATGACAGAAGTGTGTATATAGTAGATTATATATAACTCTCATATTATATAGTTCATGACACCTATGAATCATCTACAAATATGAGCACTCCTTGTTTCCTTCTTTATGATGTATCAGTTGTCCAGCCAGGAACAGAAGAGAGAACCATGTAGTTACCAATAATGCACAAGTAGGAAAACATCAGCCGCCACCAGACTACACAGATCAACAATATTACTCTAATCACCAAACTAAAGTCTAATGCTCTTTAGATCTGGGTTCAAGGGAGCTTACCATCTAAGCTTTGCAAACCTCTGTCAAAAAGGCACAATGCTTACAGCCAAGAAATACACTGGAATCATGGGTATCTTTTCTTTTATTGTGTTTGTGCTTTGAGCGTACTTGAATATATTTGTCATCAATTTTTATGTACCACAGCAGGGATAGCTAGTGTGGTGCCTTCCAAATGTTGTTGGACTCCAACTCCCATCAGCACCAGTCAACATGGTAAATGATCAAGGATGATGGTGGTGTAGTCCATCAACATCTGAAGGGCACCATACTCTGCTATCCCTGGTTTATAGTCTGCATGTGTTGGAATACGCATCTCATATTTTGTTATGTCCTGGGAGGAAGCTATCTAGAAAGTTGACACTTGCCAAGCAACACAATTATTGGCCTGTGAAATATATTTTGTCCCCATAAAACTGGTTTTTATTCCACTTGAATTTTCTTCTGCGTTGGGGTTCCTCAATCACAAATATTTTTGTTTTCAAGCTACTTGAATTTTTATCTGCTGCTCTGTTTTTTCATATTTTTGTTTTATGAGTTATGACCTTAACTGCCCTAGACATTTTATGGAAAGAGGGGTATAAATGTTTTTAATGATTTTTTTAAAAGGAGGGCGGGGAGCTCATAATCATAATATATACTTACCTTTACTGCCATGGGCTATATGGAGTACATAGCAAGTATGAATCTTGAAATTTCTATCTAAGCTTTGAAAGAAAACGTTGCAATTACCAATTTAGAAGAAGGGTACATAATATTCCAAAACCCATTCATAGTTATTTCTCCCCAAACAAGCCCTTTTGACCTTAGTTTTCCCTTAAACTTTGTGTACTGTATACAAGGTATGTTTTCAGTATAAAGGTTCTGTGTATATAGTATGCAGCTCTGAGGGATAGAAATAACTTGAAATCAATCTTGGAGGGCTATTGCATGATCTACCAGGTGCTGGCAGAAAAACTTCTTTTTTAAAACAGCTCATTTGAGTTCCTGAAGGATAAGAAGGATAAGAATAGCATCTCACATTAAGGATGATGCTCCCCAACCTTCAACAACCAAGAACCCAGGGCAAAAGTCACTAAGCCAAACAAGCATTTCCAACACAAAAATGTTTTGTTTTTGTTTTAAAAAACCTGCTTCCATAATTAATGTGTCAGTTTAAAGAACAAAGATACGCAACAAGTTTTTCCTTTCAAAAGGTAAGAAGTAATCCATGCAGTTTTGGACTCTGAAATAAAAATGTTACTATGCTGACTGCCTAAAGCAGGAATTGCTAAATTGTGCATTTCTTTTTTGGGGGCATTCTGCTTAAACTCAACAGTGTTTCATTTATTTAATTCCATTTTTGAATCACTTCCCATCAAATATCTCAAAGCAATTTCACAATAAAAGCGTCAGTTAGAAAATTTCACTATTTCTTACATTTTAAAAAATGGCAGCAAATAAAATCATTTTCATATGTAAAAAACAATTGCTACTAAAAAAAAGGTAAGAGAGATAAGAAGGAATACACGTATGATTCAGTATTACTGTTATAGTCAGGCCCAAGGATTTCATATAACTCCTGTTTAATGTAGAGAAAGATGCCCAAGTATACAGGACATTGAAAATAAGACTGAAGGGAAAGCTGACATTTATCTTAATTCTAGATGACAAGGGAAGTCCCACCTGCCAAGATCTGTAGAAAAAGCTGAAGTATATCTTTCAGGATGACTGTGAGCCTGCTGGGGTCTAGAGAGGAAAAAATGGTAGACCACTGTTCTTATCTAAGTATTTGCATTCTCTAATAAAGCTCCATGAAAATTCTAACCTTCATTTGAGACACTTTAGAAGTTCTTTGCTTTTGTGACCTGCAAAATTTCCACTACCCCTCTCCCAATAAGAAGCTGTTTTCAAAATTATTACTGAGGAGAATTGCAATACATTGTATGAAGAACAACTTTTAGGGCCTAAAATTCAGAAGTAGCACTGCAAAATCAGGGCAGAGACAGACTGTACTGAGTCATTAGCCATGCCCCAACCCAACCCAACAGCCGTCTTGAAATGGCACAGAGTAATTTTATTTCAAGCTCCACGTTTCCTAAATTTTGCTCTTGCTGGCTACCTTTACACTCTAAGCTATAGAAACCAAGTCACTCTTTAGCAAACGTAGTTCTAAAATATTAAATATCTTTAAAATCAAGTCAGTCCTGAGCCTCTTTCTGCCATATCCTTACGGAAACAAGAGAAAGTCCTGTTCCATTGAGCTATTGGAGAAGTTGGAGGCCATGAGGGAAGAGAGAAAGAGGGAAGAGTCTCCATGCAACAGGAAGCCCACTTGACAGCTCATGCTGTTTATTTCCCCCCAAAATTCTCCAATACTGCAGGAGACTCTTGGAGATTGTTTTAAAGGAGGAAGCAGCAAGAGGCAGCTCATTTGATCTCTTTCCTCGCTCTCAGCAACACAATCAATCCTAAGGTGCTTTAAAGCTGAAGTTGAATGTCAGTTGGAGAAGGCTGGGAGAGGTGAATTATCTTAATTTACAGATGGCTCACAGCATCCACAGACAGACACACACTACTCAGAGCACTAAGCAGTCGCAATTTCTTTTTGTTGGTACCAATCCGGCATAATTTTGTTTAAATCAGAATTGTGCAGAAGTATTTTTTAAAAGAATTAGGGCAAACAAGCAAACACTTTCAGTTGAATCCATTTGTTAAGTAACGGGGGGGAGCACAAAAAGCATCACCAGGATATCTTCTGCCAAATTCCACCCAATGGTGTGGACAGCAAGCAGTGGAACATCTATCAATATGATGAATGTGAGTGTTGACACTTATGTGCCAATCACACACACAGAAAAGTTGGGTCTGAATGACCCGTTTGCAAGATAAAGCCCACATCTGGACATAGTCCACATACATCCTTTCAAGGAACACAAAAGAAATGGTTTTATCTAAGGGACCATCCACTTTGACAGGCTGTTAGTATTGTTGGCATGGTTGAATATTTTCCCCATCCAACCTCCTCACTTGTGAATATATGAATAGGCAAATCTACCTCAGATGCAATTTTCTGATTTGCCTCCCATCACAGTGAAACTGTAAGCCAGCTATCCAGTCCTAAGCTTGGAAACCTATTTGTCGTATCAGAGACCAAGGTGTCTTGGCCCCTCTGGTTGTCATCAGCCAAGATGCTATGATGTTATTAATGTCATTACAAATCTAACCCAAACAACTGACCGCTAAAAGGAGGGAGGGATCCTTATTTGCCTTCTGAGATGCAGTATTACACCACAGGATTTAAATTATACCTTGTTGGTTCAATTAATATGCACTCCCTCTCAGTCTTCTGCTGGAAACAGAGAACTCTTCCTGCTTATGTATGTAAATGCCCTACATTTAATTTTCCAGTTTCTAAATCAATTCCTTAAGGGTTTGTTTACATGCTCAGTGATGCCTGAAGTAGTTTCTGGGTATTGCTACGAAATCATACTAGAAATTGGCCATAGAACAGATAAGCCCATGTACATTAATATGTTAAGTGAATGAACACAGCAAATTAATATAATGCATGGTGTACTGCAAGAGTTACACTCACACAGAATACCATTTCTCGGCAGACACAGCCAGAGGATCCCTCAGCCTCCCTTGGCAACTGATTCAACCGCCAAGTCCATCTCCCAATAATCAAATTCAACAGCTTGTTAACCTTCGTTCAGTGAAGAATGGTTTTTCCTTTAGTATTTGCAAGCTGAGGCCCCCACTGATCTCCTTTTCACTGAGCTAAACAGTTTATTCAGCCTTCTCTTCCACACATATGCAGTGCACCATAGCTGCAGTACCAGACTGAGGGTGGCGTGGTTGGTTCTCCTGCACAGGGCACTGAGCCAAGGGGGCTCAAAATAAAACAGCAACCACCTATATCAGTGGTAGGCAACCTAAGGCCCGGGGGCCTGGATGCGGCCCAATCGCCTTCTCAATCCAGCCCGCGGATGGTCCAGGAATCAGTGTGTTTTTACATGAGTAGAATGTGTCCTTTTATTTAAAATGCATCTCTGGGTTATTTGTGGGGCCTGCCTGGTGTTTTTACATGAGTAGGATGTGTGCTTTTATTTAAAATGCATCTCTGGGTTATTTGTGGGGCATAGGAATTCGTTCATTCCCCCCCCCCAAAAAAAATATAGTCCAGACCCCCACAAGGTCTGAAGGACAGTGGACCGGCCCCCTGCTGAAAAAGTTTGCTGACCCCTGGCCTATATGGATACCTACTGAGAAAATCCATTTAAAAAGCAATTATACCAAAGGGAATTGTTGTGAAAATTAGAAATATTTAATGGGGGTGAGAAATTTTGTCCTCAGGGCATCAGATTACCAAAATCCATCCCTGGTAGCTGCTAAACATTTTGGGAAGGGCCACAACTCAGTAGCAGGCTACATGCTATGCATGCAAAATATCCCAGATCCAATCCTTAGTCTCTTCAGGTACTGCCAGAGACCTTGAGGTACACATAACACCAAGCAAGACAAATAAGTAATCAGTGTAAGGCACTTTCATAAGTACAACATTTCTGGTTTGACAAAGCCCTTCTTGAAAGATAGGAATCAGAAGAGGGGGGCGGGGGTGAATCCAATGACCAACAGATGCCTTACAGTAGTCCTTCCTTCAGAATCATGAAAAGCATGCTAATATTATGAGATATTAAAATGTGAAAGCCTTGTTCCAAAGCTTATTGGGTTTTGCCCAAACATCAAGGGGTGAGGGGAGAAAAAAACCACAGAGGGGACACCTACAGAGTTTGTACAATATATTTCCAAAAATGTAATGGTATATTTAACTTTTAAAAAAATAATCCATGGCTATTCTACAGTTTCTCATATGGAACTTGCAACTCGGATCCAGACTTACAATGCTAGCATATTACCGGTAATACCTACTCAGAAGTAAGCCCTAAGCAACCTAGGCCATGCTTAGAGTGGCCCCACTGAAATCAATAGGTCTTAAAATAAATTTTGGATCCAACCTAGAATCTCCCCATCTTGTTCCCTTTCCACTCTTTTTAAAATATTGCACACATTTTCAAAAGAGTTTTGCATTCACCACATTCAGTGGCTATTTTTATGGCAGAATTGTGCAGAGAAAGCACAAGCTATAGCAGCAGGTGCAAAACACAGCTACTTCAGAATTCCATCTGTCAGTTTTAACGGAAAAGATTCTCGAAAAGTCAAATGTTAGTCAAAGTCTCAGACATTTGAAGATATGGATGAATAGGACAGATAGGCAGAGCTTCAGGTATGCATACCACTTTCCCTCCATCCCATGACTAAGACTTGAACGAACTACGCAAAGCAGCTACGCAAATATGTTCAATTTATACATGTCACAGATTTTAGTTTTTCATAGTATAGAATTTGGAATGCTTAGAGGGTTTTTTAATCATCGTCATCACTGCACACACAACTCTGATTATGCTTCCACTGTTTACCAACAACAGTTAGTTAAGATAGTTAACAACCCACTGCTTCACTGCTATCCAAAAGCATAAAGCAATTTGGTGACCATAGCAACAGAGTCAACGACTTCTTTCTATGCAAACACTGCCAGTCTACTGAATCATCCTAAGCAGAGCTCACATTAGCCATTAGGCTAAGTATGTTAAAAAGCATGGATCCGGCAAAATAAGGTTTCGTATTCCCTGAAAGCACATTGGATAAGAGCGTTACCTATTCCACCATCCTCTTATTGTGTGAAAAGGGGGCAGTGGCCATATATCCAGCTGTGAAACACACACACACACAGAGAGAGAGAGAGAGAGAGAGAGAGAGAGAGAGAGAGAGAGAGAGAAGCCCTGCACACAAGGCCATGATCCACAGCTGGCATTACTCAAAGTACATCTTTCTCCCTGACAGCAGCATGGAAGAATGCAGCAATGCCTTTTGCCACCTTTGGCTACTGCACCAGCTACAACTGTTCGTAGACTGGGCTAGACTAATTACTGCGGCGCATTCACTGGTCAATGCAAGTTTAGATAAGTACAATACACTTTGTTTGGGGCTGCCCTGAAAACTACCACTAATGCAAAATGCAGTAGTTAGGGTGCTAAGTGGGGCATCCTACTGTGCACATTCTACCACTCTTTAAATATGATTTTAAAGCAGCATAAAATAACAAACAATTTATCAGCAAATCAAAACTGGGGTTGTGTGCACTTGTGGCAGCCATCCTGCTTTTCTGTGCCTACAACAGCTCTTCTCAGCAAGTTTCCAGCTGACTGGATGCTATGAGTGACATTCAATGGTGTTTTGCTTAGAGTAGGCCCATTAAAATTAATGGACCTAACTTATCCAAGTTAAATCATTTTAAGGGTTCTGCTCTGCATAAAACATGGCTGAATACAAAACCTAAACTTTTATACAATGCAAGCTTCAATACAGGTTGAACAGGGGCTTACAAAATTGTCATTTCTGTTTGTGGTGCACACCAAGAGCATTTCCAACGGCAGAGAATAACCACCATGGGCACAGAAAACTGCAGCCACCACCAGGTGCCAATTATAGTTACCAGCTAAGTACCAGCTGCAACACACCGCATGGGAAGGTAAGAACAATATCACAATCTGGGATTCTGACAAACTGATGACAAAGAGATTGCTGGCAGTTCTAAACTTCCAGGTTCTAGTGAAAATGTCCTAAAGCAATGAACAACTTCCTCTATCTCTGGTCCAAAGCCATGGTACACTTTTTGGGGTGGGGACCAGGCCGGCCCACCCATGAGGCAAGGTGAGGCAACCACCTGAGGCAGCAGAATCCAAAGGGAAAGCAAATCCCAATGTAGATATTTATTCCCCACCTGTCCCCAGTGTAGATATTCGCTCACACCTTCTTCCCTGGCAGGGAGCAGGACATAATTTTGTGGTTCTCCTCAGGTGCCAGAATGTCTTGGGCCAGCCCTGGGTGGCGATGAGCTGTTCAACTGACACACTGAAACTCAGTATATCTATTTCAGACAGTAACTTGCTGTCGCTGTCATGGATAGCATGGCAGTCTAACAGCTACTGATGCAAAGCCAGCGTTCAAAGGGGGAAAAGATGAAAGGAAATACAGTATGGGAGGTTTTCTCTCTCCTTTGTTCTCTTCAATGGGCCCGTGGAATGAAATGTGTAAATCTAGTCCCTTGACAGAGGTTGAAAAATGTGAACACCATCACATTAATATACTGTCCCTTGCAGGAGCCTATAAATATATCAGTTACACAAACTACAAGAATTTGGTGCTGGACTCAACTTAGCCCTTTAAAAATTATTCACTTGGAACCAGAATGAGATACAGCCTACAGCAAAACCAAGCAGGAGGGTATTTCTTTATTTTAAGAGATTAGCAGTGTCACTTTCCAAGCATCTATACTGACAGCCACCCTTCCCAACAGACAGCATTATTTATATGAGTGTTAGCCTGTTGTCCTGGAGTACAGCTCCTTTGCCAAGCAAAGGGGGCATCAAACAACTCAGGTCTGCTGTAGAGTTTCCTATTTCTATCATTAATAAAGGCAGAGAACAGCTGGCAGTGAGCCAAACTAATTATAAGTTACCTTGACCTTCTGAGGGTAGTTAAGCACAGCTCATAATTGGTCTAGCTTTTCCAAGCCAGATGAACTCATTTTCAAACCTGCCTCAGTTTTGAAATTCTGATCTATACTTTCTCAAAATAGCACAAACACCCATTCAAATTCTTTGCTTACTTTTTCTTTATACAGCATGATCAATGTTAGCAAACCAAATACAATAAATCCCTATCCCAAGGGGTTTTAGTCCCTTAAATTTAAAGGGAACTAACAGATGGACAACTAAAACAGATCCTGTGAGCCCATAGGGTTGCAGAGAGACTTCTACTCCAAGGATAGAAGGATAAACACTTGCCATCCATTACTCAGTAATCTAAAGGTCTTACTGTCCTTTCTACATTTTAACATATATCTTACAACAGTCAATCTTGTTTGGAAATCTATGTGGGAACATGGACAGCCTATATTAGGATTGATAGTTATTCTTAATGTAAACCAACATAGTTTCTTTTCTCTTACACACACACACACACACACACACACACACACACACGGGATGAAACAGGAAAGCTAGAATAGAAGAAGCAAGGGTAACAAAGATAAATGCAGTTACACACACATGCCTTGCAAGTCTATCCCTTCACAAGCAGGGAGTTACATGCACACTATGGTCCTCATGAACACATGTGTACACACACAGCTTCTGTTTTCACTGGATTCCATTGGAGCTAACTGGAGCTTCCTTCCCAGTGTAAACAGCTTCTGGGGATATCAATTAGAATGAAAAAAGTTAAGATAGCAGCTCTACACAAAAAGTTTAATTTGCTCACTCACAGCTATTTACACTATTTTTTTCCAAGTGTGCATGTAAATTGCATTCATGCAAATTTAATACATCACATCAAGTTTGGCCCTTAGCCTTGATAACACCTGGGCACGCATACCAGTGTGTTCACTGCAGATGTACATTCTGAGAAGAAATTAAGGAGCAGTGTCCCATTTCTCTGCATCTCTGCTCCAGGTAGATACCACTAACGCCCTCATCCATGTAATTAAGTTTGTCAGAAAACAAAAGAGCGGGGGAAGACACCTGTTGCCATAACAATGAATGGTTCCGTCTCTGCACCCCACCAAATATACACACAAAATTCCAAGAGAGTTGGTGAGGAAACATAATTACTGTAGAAAGGAACAGTCAACACACATAACACTTATCTGTAAACATCTAGACAACAGTCACCCTTTTTCCTGCTTCCTTGGGAAGGCTGGCACTCTGCTGTCCCGTTCAGGTGGTGTAACAAAAAACTTAACCAAGCACAAGGCCCTGAACCACTCAAAGCCACTTCAGAGGTTCATTCATCAGGTGAATAGGAATGAGAACCCTCACTAATCAAAATCACCATTCCCATAGTGGAAACCCTTTATGCAAGAACTGAACCCACTTCAGAATTGGTCAATCATGGGCCAACTTGGGAATACAACATGATGTCATCAACATGGTAGACCTAGCACCACACACTCCCACAGCCAGCACTTTGTGTACTACAAAGAATGTCTGAAAGGGCTTTCATTACATTTAGGAACCTATCCATTCCTCTTTTCAAATGTAGACTTTCTTTGATCACCCTCTTGTTCTTTGCAGAAGGTTTCTGTTTCACCCGAAATTCAACAACAGGTGGAACATAAATAAACAAGAGTGCAAGACGAAAAGCCTTCCAATCTAAGCCTCTTTCCCAACCATTATATACCACACTTTGTTCTGATTCCTTACTCTCAAAGGGCCCTCAAGCCAGTCATGGCTGAGGTATGTGAAGCCATAATGGCAAATACACTGGCTTAATCATGTTTGTCTGTCATTCTTTCCTCCATTTTCCCTGCAGAAAATAAACTATTGTGAGATGGGAGCTTCTACCCCTGTTATCAAGGGCTTATCCCTGCAGTGTGTATAACTGAACAGATTGCACAAGCCACCTTTGCTTCGACCTTTTGCTTCTTTACAATAAAGACCTGGATTTGAGAGGCTCCTCACAAGGCCGTTCTCACAAATGCAGTTCTTATACAGATCAGGCTGTAGGAAGCTACTGTTTACAAAACTTCACCTGTGCAAAGCAATAGTATTTAGGAAAGGGGCTAGAGTAGTGATTCCTAAACTATTCCCCCCACCCATAGAACATTTTAAAATTGTTGCTGATCTTGTTGGATCTCTTAATGATTTTTCTGCTGTTCAAGCAGCTGCAATGCACTGTGCTGGATGCTATACAATTTTTACTTTTTATGTCTTATATTGTGTGTTATTCAATTTGAATTCTATAGAATACAAATTTCAATACAGTGGTGCCCCGCAAGACGAATGCCTCGCAAGACGAAAAACTCGCTAGACGAAAGGGTTTTCCGTTTTTTGAGTCGTTCCGCAAGACGAATTTCCCTATGGGCTTGCTTCGCAAGACGGAACGTCTTGCGAGTTCTTGCGAGTTTGTTTCCTTTTTCTTAAAGCCGCTAAGCCGTTAATAGGGTTGCTTCGCAAGACGAAAAAACCGCAAGACGAAGAGACTCGCGGAACAGATTAATTTCGTCTTGCGAGGCACCACTGTACAACAAACAAATTGCAATACAAAGTGCTTCCATATTAGGTGTCTGGTGTAGAATTACCATGCTTCCTTCACTCAGTTTACAGGGTATCCACAGAATATCGTTATCCAACTATTGCCATGTTCCCTGTCATTGTATGTTCTCTGTGGCTCTTCCCATGCTATCAGTCCACAGAAAGGTGCCTCCAGACTGTCACAGTTTTGTGGGAGGGATTCAAGTGTATACTGTAAATTTAGGTTTGTGCAATTCAAGCACTCAGAAACAAGTCTGCTTTCTAAGTACCTAACTTTTAACAGCTAAAAAGGTGATGGAGATCTACACTGAAAAGTGTGGGACAACAATTGACAGGAAGATGCACAAGCTTGGTGCAAGCAAATCAGGAAGAAAGCTCAACAAACAGAAGAACAGCACAGGTGCAGAAATTCTTAGCACCACTCTTCCATCAGTTTCCAAGGGTCAGTTTTGACATGGAAAGTGACACATGGGGCAGAAAAACCTATCACAGTCGTTACAACTTTGGCTGTGGGCACCATTTTATAGCCCCATTTGTTTATCTTTCATTAGCTGTGTGGAGAGCTCCTACCTCTGTGGCCACAATGCCAGGGATCCCACTCCCTCAGCCTCACTTAACTACATTTTTAATTCCTTTGCTGCCACCAATTCCCTCACAAGGCTTTACAACCTCCTAGTACTGTAAATCTCCATCTCTGCAAAACCTGTCACCTAGCAACCACTGCTAAACAGGCTTGTAACATCATAAGGCCTCGTGGCAGTTACAGAGGTCACCGAATAGATCTTCCTTTAAAACAGGCTTCCTCAACCTCAGCCCTCCAGATGTTTTTGGCCTACAACTCCCATCATCCCTTGCTAGGGATGATGGGAATTGTAGTCTCAAAACATCTGGAGTGCCAAGGTTGAGGAAGCCTGCTTTAAAACAATAACAAACAAACATTATATATTCTCCATAAGCATTAAAACGCTTTTCCTGGTATTTTTAAAGCACTATAGTGCTATATCTGATGCAGTCACACAAATTAAGAAATAATTTTAAGAAACTGTTTCTAGTCACTGTCATAAACCACACTGCTAAAATAAGCAGTGATGGGTAAAGGCTTTGACACAAGGAAGGGATGGTCTTACCTTAGAATTAATGCTCTGGCTGCCATGTAGTGCCTGTGAAGGACCATGGCACCCATGAAATTGCAAGAGAAGGGAGCGGGATGTGCTGCTGTGTGCACACCTCCAGTCAATGTGCAATAGCCCTGCTGTTTGTGGAGGTCAGGTAGGAGTACACCTTAAGTGTTTAGCTTAGGAGACCTTCCTTCCTTCCTTCTGATAACCTTAACCTAAAGACAAATGGTTCAGCAATAAAAACATTTCAGCACACATACACACACACACTGCTTCTGCAGTTCAGTCTTGCATGCATACAGGCACAAGTACAATTTTGGATGCTTTCTGTATGACACCAACCATGATATCCAGTGCCTTCCAATTGCCGGATGAAAGAATTGCCATCCAGTCATCTGCTAACCCAAAAGATTAAGTGGATTCTGACAGGCAGAGTTTTCCAAGAACCTGCTGACTTAGTTGAACTCTACTGGCCTATATGCAGAAATTGTTCTGGATGTTAGCTTAACAGGAAGCACCTATGATAGATTCAATTTGTTTCCATTAGGGAGGATCAATTAATCTTTATTATGAATAGCAAAAAGTGCAACTCTTGCTCGTGGCCTCCTGGCTAGTGCTTCATTCTGTATACTGTATTAAGCCTCCTCAAGCCATGTGTCAAATATCCTCATGCAGAGTGGACTGCATTTGAATCAAGTACCATAATAATGCATGCTTACAGAAAGAGTAAAGGATGAAAACTGTCATCACATATAAACCCCTAGGGTATAAACCAATTCCAGAGACATCCATCACAGTTATTCGTGCTTAAGATTCAGGATTCTGATTTCACACCAAGATGTAAATTATGAAAAAGGGGTCAACAGTCAGTTCTTCAACCAGTGTGTTTCCTCCAGCCTTGCTATTTGAACAGAAATAGGGCATGCCAGCAAACTGAACACTAGTTTGGCCATCAATCTTGTGCCTTTCCCATCGTGCCTGCAGAACTCAGAGCTCGGCACTGGAGAAGAATCAGGATTTCATGTGGCAAGGCCAATTCCAAACCAATGCCCACAGTTCATATATATTTTGCAGGAAGAAGGAAGGTGCAACTACCTCAGAACTCTGAACTAAAGAGTCAAGCAGTCTGTCAGCCACCACTGAAGAAACTATATGCTTACAAACACACACCAGCTGAAAGTCCTTGTGCAGCTTCAATTACTCTCAATGGAGGCAAAATTATTCCACCTGTAGTCCCTTTTTATCTATGTCTGTCTGTTCTCTAAACAGGTGCTAAGTGCCAGTGCTGTTCATGCAGAGTCACAATGAAAAAAGGTATAATAGTTACATATCAACCAACACCCAAGAGGAAAAGTCTGCCTTTTCCTTGATTATTATTTCATTTCTCTTTACTATATCACTCTGAATCTGCCCTAATGAACAAATAAAGGCAGTGTTGTTCAGTTGTATTAAATTCCTGTTAATTCACAGCAATCCTCAAAGCATCTTGTAATAAATCAAGGGAGGACAGGAGAGATCGCTCAAAGCAAAAATAAATAAATAAAATAAACCCACCCCAGAATAGAACAATTTTAAAACAGCATCTGTATAAGCATTTACCAATCTAGCACAAAAGTTTTCAAGAATGAAGAGGTTTCCAGTGATTCCAAAAATGCTATGAAAATAACCACCTGGAGCATTTCTTAATGGAAAGGGAGAATATAAATGTAACCAGTTAACAAGTATGGAATCCCTAAATGAAGAATTTCATTTAGAAATTCTATGTTTTGCTAGAAGTCACAGTCGTGATATGAGCCTCACTACTTTGTCTTAATTTTATCCCATTTCATAGAGCAATTATGAAGAAATTTCCATGCCACACAAGACTCAAGCTTGAAGCGTCTAGTGCTCCATTCACAACTATTTTCATGGCCCTCTCAAATGCACTAGTAGAAGACAAGGGCTTTTACAGCTACTGTTGATAAAAAAGCAAAAGAAGAAATGTGATTATGGGTATATTTTGCCGTCTAATATAGAGGTTGCCAAAAGATGAACACCAAACTAGCATTTGCAGCAGTTAATGAAAGATTTTGCCAAAAACAAAACAAAACAAAAAAACCACTACCTAACCACCAGAGAACATATTTCCCTGATATATTTATAAGGCTGTATCAAAAGCAATTGCCTTTCTACCATTAAAGCATATTAACTCAACCAAGTTTTAGAGATCTGATAATATACACTTATTGTTCTGGCAAGACAAAACAACACAATCATATGTATGACACAAACAAGGCAAACTCATAAAAGTCAGTGGTGCTTACTCCCATGTAAGTGTTGTAGGATGGCAGGCCAAAGTATTATGCCTGAAAGCTTATTTTTAAGAGCTAGATATTCAAGAATCTACCATGTCTTTTGGAATGAACTTTAATTTGTCTACATTAAATAAGTTCCAATCCCTTCACCACTGAAATGATGTGTGTTTTGTAGAAAATTATTCAGTGGCCTAAATTGATTGGGGTCCAATTTAGCATGTTGATTTAACTTAGTGGAGAAAATTGAAAGAATTATCCAATGTTATTTTTACAAGCTGTATAAACACCTCAGTTTTCTCTAATTGCCCAAAGTATATGAAATGAAATATTCAGTTATGGGGAAAAATCAGCAGAACATATGAAATGCCCAGTCCTATACAAGCCTACTCAACCAACAGCATTTATTCATATATGGTAGTTTTAATGTAGTTTAATTTTGTTTTTACTTACATAATTGTGATCCTAAAATATTTACAATTCAACAGTTCCTTTATATAAATTAAATACAAGAGAAAATGGCACTAAATTGTTAATATACTGATTTTAACACGCCCAAATAGTTATGCAATTATATGCTTCCAAGAAATAGGTCACCTGAAAACAAAGTTAATTATAACTTTGAAACTGCCCAATCTGGTACCATATCCATTCATGACGCTACGGGTTAATTTTGTGATAAAGCAATGCTTTTTCACATAAGGATCCTTTTCCACAGAAAAATGCAGTAGTGAAAATGTTCCACCCCACTTATTCTCATTAGCATTTATTTTAGTGCATCTATTTACAGGTTTTACAATCCAGTGTTCAGATAACATGCAAAGGAGAGCGATGGGGATGGGGAGCCTATTGGTCTTCTTGTGGAGACCTACTTGTATCAGGTTGTATCCATAAAAACCCCATGGGCATTTTAGAACCCTGGAAAAATCAGAGTGATAATGCACAGGGAGATTCTCCACAAGGAAACACTCCACAAGGTCACCCTCCATGAGCTATGTGGGACAACAACTAAGGGGGAAGAGTTAGTATACTTATCCCTCCTGTCCGTCCGTCCCCAGTGTTCATAAAACATAGTTCATAATGCCTCCCTAGCACTTTTGCATCAGCAAAAACGGAACCCCCAAAGTATCTGGTCCCATCTAGTCTACTTTTGTGCTATTACAGTTTCATTTCTTCTATATTCCAGCCTGTTTTGCAAATTTATAACATCTAGGGTTGGACTATACTCCCTAAGCATGGTCCAAAAGTGTATGAGGCTGCCACATGGTTCTCTGTTCATAAAACTCTATCCTCTCATGAATGGACACAATTAAGAAAATCACTACGGTAATCTAAAAGATTTAGACTACCAGATTTTGTAAGAACTGCCATAAACCATACCGAATAGACCAATGTGTTCTCACTTACACTGGCCTCATCCACATATAATGGTAACTCAAACTATGACTTATTTGGACCACATGAACACACCGGTTCTTGCTCCTTTCTAGTCCTTTTAGCACAGTGTGGCATGAAAGACTGAGCTCCCTGCTACTCGAGATCCATTCTTCTTATTCAGAGTGCAAGCAACTAAATAAACTTCACAAATATTCTTCACCAACCCACCAAAGACAAGCACCCTGGTCCATCTAAAAAAATAGACAGAAGTTGTGCTCTTTTCTTTCTTACATATCAGCTCTCTTAGAAATGCTTTAGTCGGCCTGGCAGAAGTTCCTGGATAATGGCTTTAGTGGGTGTTTAATAGTGGAACTACATAAATCCCATTAAAGCCATCAGAAGTAATGATGTGGCTGCACTGTCCACCTCTGAAAGGAGGCTGTGTTTCACTGTCTGTGACTTTTCTAATGAATGAGGAGAGTCAGAGATCTGTCAGGGTTTGAACGTTAGCACTTGAGTACACAAAATGGCAAGTTCACTCCAGGTCTATGCCAAATGGACAAATGTTTACAAAAGTACATGCAGACAACGGTATTTTTGAGAAGTTTCATCTACATTGAAAATTGGCTGCTTCTTTTTGATGGAGACACAAAATTCTTTTGGGGGAGGGGATCCAAGTGCCTAGAATTTCATTTTTCCAAAAACAAACAAAGCCTGTTCTGAGGTCATTTTTTTAATAATGACTGCCACCATAAAAATGTCTGCCTCCTTCGTCACACACTGGGGGCTACTGCTAGGGTGGGCATCAGCTGAATGAATATCTGCAGGAAAGGTGCAAATGAGAACAGCCAGAGTGGGCACAGGACCCATAGAGCAGCTCATTTTTTCCAAGAGTTGCAGTACAGTTATTTTTAAACCTCAACTGCTAAGAAATATGTTTTTACAGATGGATTTCTTTCTTTTTTCCCTTCCTTTTTGATGAGCACGTCTTACAAAAATTCCAAAGATGTTTTATTTGAATGCACATCCAAATGTCCCATGTTTTTGGGGGGTACGGCAGGTAGGGGAGAAACAGATATTAGACATACGCGGGTTTGTTATTAATCAGAAGCAAGTCTCACTGGATTCCAACGTTACGTGACTAACTGCCAAGGAGGGATGGGAGCGAAAGATTGGGTTCAGATAGTATCTAAAGGCAAATCTACCCAGTTCGCTCTTTGCAAAGCACAGTGACCCTTCAAATTGCAGACTTCTCCAAATTATGCAATGCAGTTCTCTAGAACAAGCAATGTGTACTAAGGTAAATGCATATACAGCTGCATATGTTAGTGAACATGTACACAAATAAACATTTTGGAAAATATAATTAAAGAAATATGATTTGCAGAAATATGTACGTAAGGCAAAACTGCATATGAAAATGTATATTAACAGAAACTCACACTAAAATGCTGGTCAATTTTCATGAGGACTTCAAAAAAACAATTCATAAACTGTTGCGGAAATGTGGAGAACTCAACTCAAAATTGGAAAAATGAGAAAGAGAGAAACCATAAGTGACAGATTTGCCCAGCCCTAAAAAGGTAAAGGTAAAGGACCCCTGACAGTTAAGTCCAGTCGCAGACGACGCTGGGGTTGTGGCGCTCATCTCACTTTACAGGCCGCTTCTGGCACTATGGAACACCAAAACCAGAGAAGTGCATGGAAACGCCATTTACCTTCCCATTGGAGCGGTACCTGGTTATCTACTTGCACTTTTTGGCATGCTTTCAAACTGCTAGGTTGGCAGGAGCAGGGACCGAGCAACAGGAGCTCATCTGTCGCGGGGATTCGAACCACCAACCTTCTGATCGGCAAGGTTTAGACTCAGCGGTTTTGCCCAGCCCCAATCCCAAGTAAATTTGCTGACTAATGAGTGAAACCATTCAAACAAACAGAATCTGGGGGCTTTTTATGAAAGAATCTGTTCTCAAATTACTGAGATAATTTCACAAAATTTTGGTCGAATCAATTTTGTTCTTCTCAAAGTCTCTCCTGCAGATTTTGATCATTGATCAGGGTTTAGGGGAGACTGTCCTTTCATTTTCTGCTATCCATCCCCTTCCAACCCTGCTAAGAGAACATTTTAACACCCTTTGGCCTCCTCTTAGCCATCTTGGATTCAAGATGGGATCAGAGGAAGGAGTACCCAACCTACAGAAATCAAATGCTGTTTCCTGAAACTGGAGGCAAGCAGTATTTGCTAAAGACTTCCGATCTGTCATACCAGCAGTTGGAAGGTAAGGATTTCCCATTGTTTATTGTGGGAGAACCTCAGCTGAATTTAGGCAATGTGCTACACAGAAACAGTTGAACTCCTTTAAGTACTGACTGTGTGTGTAGCTTTTTCCCCAGCCAGAACTCAAGAGAATTCTGTTCTGGCACCTCTCAGGTGGGCACCATTGCCATTATCAGAGAACAACGGAGGCATTCATGGAGAGTTCCGGCACCCCTTTTTCAAGAAAAACAGGAGTGTGTATGTACATTTTCAGTGTACCTTCTGTATTCAGGTAATACACTTGAGGGTTTGCAGATGTCCTTGTTAAAAGAGAAAACTGGGGAGGAGAGAAAGCTAAAGGACTCTCACAGAATACCTCAGAGAATGTTCCACATCTGTTTCATAATGGTATCTTTTCATGTTTGGATCTGGCTGCACTAAGTGTGCCGTCAATTGCTCTGTGGGGGTTTTCTGTTTATAGTCTAGTTTATCACTTGATGGTTAATGGATTACAGAGCACAGATTCACACTTAAGCTCCCTCCTTATAGCCCCTGATACAATGGATCAAAAAACCACCATTTAATATAGCCATAATATTTGTCAGAGCCTATTGAATGCCTTGGAGCCTTCCACTGTAATAAAATGCATGGAGTGCGTGCATGTTTTTGAATGTATGCATGCTGGCTGTCACCTACTCTGTACTAGATTTCTCCTTTTGGGGCAGATACCTTCCATCTACATTGCCTTTATCTCAAGCCAGCCAGGCATATTTCTCTCCTGGAAATAATGTGCAAACTTCTGTTTACCAAACCTCTCATTTTGATCTAGCATTCTGCAAGACATTGCAGCCTTCTGCTCAGATGTTGAGCCCCATCCCTAGTACAGGGGGACATGCCTCTTCAATTTTCTCTCATTATCATTTTCGTATGTCAGCTGTTCTACTGCCAACATGCTGTTTCTATTAGATTTCTCTCCCCCTCCCTTCCTCCTTACTAGCCTACTTCATTTTGGAGGAGTCATTCTTTTTAGAGAGTCTGTAACTGAGACCTAAGCATGATCTGTATAGAGTGTTATTCTTGTGTGTGACAGTACCTCCACATTTTTTGCTGCCCATGGTAACCATTTTGTGCTAGTATCCATAGCACTTTTATCAAGATATGAGCACCAGCATCTCACTTCTCATAAAAAATGTGCTAGATACAAATCTTCAGAATTATCTTCAAACAACCCTTTATCTTTTAACCTAGAGGTGAACATAGGAAGCTGCCTTATACCGAGTCAAACCACTGGCCTATCTAGCTCAGTATTGTTGATACCAAGAGCAGCTCTTCAGGCAGGATTCTATCCCAGCCCTACGATGCTAAGGATGGAACCTGGGACATTCTGCATATGAAAGAGATGCTCTACTACTGAGCTATGGCCCTTGAGGAGTTTAAGATGACAAATTTTTAAGGGAAACACCCAGTTTAGAGATACAATCTGGTACAGACAAAAAGACACCATAACACCACTCACACTGGCTTTCAAAGAGCTTTTGGCTAAAGCAGTACTTTGAAACAAGGGCTGGGAAGTATAATGTGGGGGTGTGTTATCAATTTTAGACCATGGGGTTGGAAGGCTGCCATCACTGCTGTCAGAACTTCAAAAGGCAAGAGGGCTTTTAACTACAGTGGTGCCTCGCAAGACGAAATTAATTCGTTCCGCGAGTTTTGTCGTCTTGCGATTTTTTTCGTCTTGCGAAGCACAGGGTCGGGAAAGTTTTGGAAAAGCTTCAAAAATCACCAAAGTCTTTAAAAACCTCAAAAAAGGCTACCACACCGAGTTCTATGAGTTGCTCCTCGAAGTCAAGTCGCAACTGTATTAACGGTGTTAAGAAAAAGGAAACAAACTTGCAAGACGTTTCCGTCTTGCGAAGCAAGCCCATAGGGAAAATCGTCTTGCGAAGCAGCTCAAAAAACAAAAAACCCTTTCGTCTAGCGAGTTTTTTGTCTTGCGAGGCATTCGTCTTGCGAGGTACCACTGTAAAGGTTTTTGGACCCCTTTCTTGAATGTTCAAGATTGCAAAGAGAAGGCTTTTCCCCCAAATACTAACTGCCTTGAAAAATAGGTTCATATTTATATCCCACCTATCAATCTGTTATGAACTACAGCAGCCAACAGAAGAAATACAGAACCACAACTGGCCTAAACTGTTCCAAATGCAGGACAGAACGCCACCTATGAACCAGATGGTTTGAGTCCCAGACTTGAGCTGGCATTTGTAGGACTTACTAGAGATTATAATGCTGTCAAGTTTTGGCAAAAGTATTATTTTCAGTTTAGGCCTTCAGAGGAAAGAAACCATACAGAAAACACAGAAAAGAGAACTGCTGCCATTACAACACTGCTGCTGTCCAAAGACGCTGGTCAACTTGGCACCCCATATCATGTCCATTATTTAATATCTGACCTCATTTTATTCTAGGCCTAGTTCTGTCTTATCACACCTCGGCCTACAGCCCCTGCTCCATTCCATTCTATTGTTTCCAGTTGGCTAAAGCCAAAACTAGTAGGACTGAAAAATTTGAAATTAATATGAGTCTAACAGATTGCAAAACAGTATTTAGGGGACACTTTCCCCATAGATTCTACTAAATGTTTAAAAAATTGCTTCATAACTGGCAGAAGTACTTATTTTCAAAATCACAAACTGCGAGTGCTGCCTTTAAAGATACATCACCTTCTTTCACATACAGAAGGAAATGACCATTCTAATGTTGGTCTACATCTGTAAGTCATCTTTAAAAAAATGCTTCTTGCTTCAGAACCAAGTTATGTAGCCACATTCAGGAGTAAATGTAAAACATAGGAAGCTGCCTTATATAGAGTCAGGCCATTGGTCCATCTTGCCCAGTATTGTCTACATTGACCAAGCCCACAAAAACAACAACTGAGAAGCAGATGAGGTTGCCTGGACAAGAGGAACGCACCAGGGCTGGATGGGGTGCCCATGTTGCTCTCTGCCTGGAAGCTGCTTCAAGGACCCCTTTCTATCCCAACACCTTTTCCTGCTGGAGATCCTGGCAGATTCCTTCCACCGACAAAGCAGGTGTTCTAGTGTTGAGCCAAGGGGACGCTCCAGGTGTTGCACGAAGACTCCAACGCCTGATAGGTGATTTTTGCTCCCCCACCCATGGGCCTACACTGCTAGCGGGGGCCAGTTTTGCCAGCCCCTGGGTATGCCTCTGCTGGTCAACTAACTGCAATTTCTTCAATCAGGTGACAATTCCAGGCTTTACAAAGAACTACACATTAAGAAGATGGCAGGAACCCTCAGTGCAAATGTCACATCCATTTTGGGGTGGCCTGATCTTGCAGGGGAAGGCAAGTGAACAAGCAATGCCACTTACGCTTTCAGCCACCACCACACAGCCCCCATTAATCCTAAATTTCAGCCTCTGTTGGCTCTGGTTCTTTGAGTTCTTGACCCATGGCTCCCATTTGGCTCATGTTCCCAGCCTCATGTTCCAGTGCTTTCCCAACTTCTTCAATTTAATAGTGGCTCGCCTCCAATCAGCAATTGTCAGCGCAACCTCAACCCTGCCATCTCCAAATTAAGCTTCGTTCTCTGAGCTCCCAGTAGCTGACCTGGTAAAGCATCTTGCAATTTTAGATGCACAGACCATTCCTGGCTCTCAGCATTATGTTATCATTAGCTTATACATTTCATTAATGCAACATATATCATCTTGTATTGATGCAAAGAGGTAAATAAGCGCAAAACATGCCCTTTTCAGGAAGGAACAATTAAAAGCTTTCCTTTCCAGGTCTTCGTTTTCGATGCTGGATTGCTCACTGCCTGGAATAATCAGCTACTCTGTAATTTGGTGCAGAGTTTTATAACACCATGATCAAAAGCCATTACACAAACAATCCTCCCCAAACTATTTCTTTGACAATTTCCAGGCGCCGTTACATTTCACTTCATCTTAAAAGCCACCTTGTGAGCATTAGGAACAGAGCAATTAGCTATTTTATGCTTACAGGCTTAGAATCACACAGCAGGTGAGAATCTGATCATCTACTAATCTAGTCCACTGTACTGAGCCTGGTTCCCTTCTGCGTTAATCTACATCCACCTCCATGCAAGAAAGGTTACATCCGCATCATGCATCTAAAGCACTCTTATACCACTTGAATGATTGTGGCACACACACACACCAAGAATCTTAGGGACTGTAGTTTGTTCAGGGTGCTGACCTTACAGAGCTATAACTCCCAGCACCCTTAAACAACGATGATTTCGCCATCCAATGGCATGGATTTATAAGATGGACACAAGACCTGATGACAACAACAAAGACACCACAGACAAATGGTGAAATCTGGAAAGACTTGTTAGGATGGAAAAACAATTGTGAATATACATATTCTATACACAAGCTCATTATCATGCAATGGAAAATGAATGCCGGCCTATATTTTTGTACCTTCACTATTTTTTATTGTTAGTGTTAGACTCGTTTGCATGAAAAACTTAAATTACTTGTTTTTAAAAACAAACAAGCATGAACTACAGTTTCCAGGATTTTTATGACTGTTAAAAGTGCCATTAGAATAATTAAAATGTATGGTATAACTGTAACCAAAACTGAATGTCACCCACACAACAATTTTGGGTGTGTGGGCAAACAAGGCACCTTGTGCTAGAGGCACCTGTACAGTTTAACAAAGTTTAGACTATAGCTAGTTTAGACTATTTGCATCCTGACATCTTCAAGGGAAGTTTCTCTCACCCCAACCGTATTGTGAAGGATCAAATTCAAACAGCAGACTATGCTACGTGGATTCCCTGCTCTTGATTTACATCAGTAGCAGCCAGGACTGAAGAAACCCATTGAATCCTCATGGCCTCAATTCATGCAGCAAGTTCTGCTTCATGACATGGCTAGAACAATGCACAATTGCCACAGGGTGCCAATCCCCACTGCAAAAATAATGATCAGACGGGTGCACAGTAACAGCAGCTGTGAACTGAAATCACCCGTTGTCACAGCTTAAAAGTTCCCTCACATGTATGTGCAACAGACACTACTTTCCGAAAGTACAAGACTGGAGAGCATGTTGACACTAAGGAACCATTGCTCCATGTTATAAATTCCTACACAGAGAACAACTTCATGCAGAAATTTGTCTTTACCTAGTACAAACCACAATATACTTTGCCCAGCTCATACCACAGAACGCAATAAGCTCACATGCACCAATGCAGGGTCATAAGACATAATGACATGCAGGTAATACACCAATATCTGCACATGCCTTCCATGTGACCATTTTGTAACATGTAAAACAACCTGTACTTACCCCAAGCTATGAGCCACATATCTATTTACGAGTGAATTGACAGTTGTCAGTTCAATACTAGCATACCTTTCCTAGGATTCAGTCCAAGGCAACGATCCATAAATGTTGTGCAGGTGCTTGACGAATGTCTGGAAGCAATACTAGGTTGACTGAGAGCCAATAATCTGAAGCTGAATCTCAGTAAGATAGAAATGCTGTAGATGGTGGTTCTCATGTCCCGAAATTAGGTAGTCATCCTGTTCTGGAGAGGATTGCACTCCTTCTGAAAGATCAGCCTGGAATTCCAGCCTGTGTTTCACTTTGTCACTATACCCTCAGTGGCAAGGAGTGCCTATTCCTTGAAATGATTCAATCAATCAATCATTTTAATTGAGCATGGTTTTGGCTTTGGAAAGGCAGCATACAAAGTGGACAAACAACATATAAAAAACTACATTACTGCAAACACAGAAAAGCAGACATAAACAAAAAGCAAGACATCAAAAAGCAAACAACCAAACTGAACCACTTCTACACAAATCTTAAAATCCGAAATAAATATACAAAAAATGAACAGCAACAACCTCCCCCAACAAAAATCCCCAACCAATACCTCAGTCCAAGATTCTGTTCAACAGCCTCAGCTTTTGCAGCTGGAGTCAGTCAGGGCTCTGCCCTCCCAGGCCAGGGGGGAATTGGCCTGCAAGGCACAGAGCAGGTATTCCAGGACTCACAGCCTGGTCACCATGATCCACACTCTTTACGGAGCTTTACAGTGCCCCCACACTGACAAATTTTAAAATGGACTTTGAAATCCACCTCCAACTGCTTTTAACTGACATTTTAATGCTCTGTATTCAATGGCTGCCTTGGAAAAAAATGCCCTTGTTTCTACTGAAACTGATATTTAATGATATAAACAATTTTCTGCTGCTATCATAATATTTTCAGATGGCAGTTTTATGGGTTACAATATTTCATAGTGAAATGTTATCTTAAAGTATTGTGAGTCAACTTGGGAGGGTTAACTCTGGAAGAGTGGCTTGTAAAGAAGTAAATTATCACCTGCCTTCCCCCTACCTCCAGCCACTAGTCACAATGAAACCAAAGGCCACAAAATAGTAGAAGGCACTTGTAGAATTCAGCCCCTCTCAGCAAGCCTCCCCCCAAAGCATATCACCTGTACTGCCCATTACCCTAGGATGAACAGCTGGACTTGTCAGATTCTACTAACACTACAAAAATAAAGCAAAGTTATTCACAAACTAACAGCAGCCACAATAGGGAATCCAAGTGCTACAGGTGACGGCATCTAGTTAGCATTTTCTCACACTTGTCAGAAACATTCTCCTTCCAGAGAAGGCAACTGAAGATACAGAAGCCCCCTTTTCTCACATTCCAAAAGCATGTACAATCTTTGGGACCTGCCACAAAATACTTCAGCTGTTCCACAGCCCCTCCCACCTTCACATCCTGCTCGTGGGCTTTCCAGAGACATCTCGTTGACCACTGTTGGAAACCACTGTTGGAAACGGCTGGATCATTGATCTAATCTTGCAGGCATCTTCTTATGTTCAGTTCAAGAATTAAATACTCTGCCAAGTCAGCTCTCTTAGCAAAATGCTTGGGGTTTCTTGTCATCTGAACGCCAGCTCAGATACAAAGACGAGAGACACATTAAGTAAATAAAAAGACCCAGTGCAATGACCCAACAGCAGAAATGCATTCTTTTATCTGGAAGAGGAAATAGGAAAGAGAAGTCTTGGATGATCAAAATGAGTGAACATCGGAAAGAGTTTTGGAGCAGCCCATAGCAATAAAAGGTTGAAGGATAAGGGATGAGGCCACATTCTGTGAACCATATTACAGACCCACTGGTATATAGAGCAGGAGATGTCCAAAACTTGCCATGGGTGATAGCAAATGCTGTATAATGTAGGACAGGTATAGCTCAACTGTGATCATCCCAGCCCACTGCCTGGGACTCCCAACCAGTTCTGGTTAGCCACCTCTGATTTAGGACAACTTGCTGCAGGAACTGAAGCCCTCACATCAGGCCCACCAGCAAAACACCATCCATGTAGATCATGTGATCCTGACTCAAGCAGCAAGTTGCCTTCACAGTTAGCAAGTCCTGCCTCATGTACCCTGGGAACACCACTGTAAGCACTCCCCTTTGGTTGCCAACTGGCTCGTCTTCAACTGGGAGTGGCTATTTAGATCAAGAGCCAGCTTTACGGCAGAGCACCAGCCCCGAGTTAGTATGTACTGCAACTATTTAAATCCAGGGCACGATAATATGAAAATTGCCCAAATTATACACAAACGGCTGACAATTAGCATACAGCAGCATGTGTTGTGACAGTTGCATCACTGTTCAAAGCGAAGCACTTAAGACCGAAAATGCCGAATACAACAAACAGATACACAAGACCAAAGATCAATTCCCAGTCCCAAAAATACCCCATTTCAGAAGGTCTGACAATGATCCAAGAAGCAGAATGGATCTATTTAAAGTAGGGATGGGGAGCCTTAGGGCCAGGGGAGAAACAAGACCCTCCAGATCTCTCCATTCATAGAATGATAGCGTTGGAAGGGAACCCAAGGATCTTCTAATCCAACCTCATGCAACGCAGGAATCCATTCAGCTCTCAGGATTCGACCCATGTCATACCACCTGCCCCCCAGCCTTCCCTAGGCTGTGTCCATGCCCTCAAGTCATGGGTGTAGCCAAGAGGGGATAGGGAGGGGCAGCTGCCAACCCCATCAAGTAAATCAATACAAAATAACTACCGTATTTTTCTGTGTATAAGGCTAGGTTTTTTCATCAAAACCTTAGGTTTAAAATTGGAGTTCGTCTTATACACGGGTAGTGTTGAGGGGTGTTTTCTTAATTTGGAGTCCCAAAAAATAGGGGATGTCTTATACATGGGAGCATCTTATACACAGAAAAATACGGTAACTGAGGTTCTCCCCCAAAAAAAAACAACAACACAAAACCTGATACCCCTCCAACATAATTCCTGGCTATCCTCATGCCTTGAGTACTTTGGCAGGCTAGGATGTGCCCTTAAACTCTGATAACACTTTGGTTGCCTGAGTAGAGACATGGGGTAAAGACACGTCTGACTGTTGCATGGCTGGGAGCTGGAAAGGTAATAATCACCTCTGCTGCCCCGCCTCCTTCTGCCTCTGACCACGCCCATGGCTGGCATATAGAGTTGGGGTGGAAAAGGTTCCCCTCTCCTGCTTAAAAGCATCTGGGAGATGATGGGGTGGAACTCACCTTGAAGGTGACTCAACCAGTCTTAATTCTGCTGCTCAAAAGGGTTCCCAGGTTTTAATTCGGTGCTACAATTAATATTGTGCTTAGTGTGTACATTCTGATTATTTTTATTCAGAAGCTTTCCAAGTGTGCTCTGGGAAGAGGAAATAAATTTGAAAGTGTTTCTTCTCAATATAAAATTTAACTGTATTTAACAGAGGAAAGACCAGATCCCCATAGCTATCCCTAGTCTTAAAGCTACATAGCCCTTTTAGAACTCTCTCTCTCTCTCTCTCTCTCTCTCTCTCTCTCTCTCACACACACACACACACACACACACACACACAGGAAGGAACACTGCAAGCTACTCGACTACTAACAATGAAATAACCGCTGACTAAAACACAACATTATGGCAACAGCAGCAGATTAAGAAGTTTCCTGTAGGAACTACTACAGGATATCCAAGAACAATTATATGGGATAATATGTTCTCTTTCATTTTAATCTGTCAGATCTTGCCTCTATTGAAGTTAATGGGAAAATTTCCACCAACATGCAAGAGTTCCCAGATTTCATCCTGTCTATTTTGGCAAGGGATATCAAACTGCAGCCCTAGAGACTCAAATATCTGTAAAATGGTCTAGTCTAATGCCAACCTTCCCATCACAGAGGGTGATACCCAATGTTAATCGGAGTATGGATCTGCTCTGTTAGAGCCACTGAAATCAATACGCTTAAGTCATTTGATTGGGTGGGTCTATTTCATGTGTGACTTAGCTGGATAACATCCAAAACTCTTCATTACAAGGACTGTGGTGCTTACACAGATAGTCTTCTCTTGGTTTTACTTTGGTACTTCCATGCCTATATGTGTCATATGATTTTATTTACAGATTAAAATATATATATTTTAGTTTTATTTTATTATGTGAACATATACTGCATGAAACTAATATTTTCAAAGGCCACCCAATGACCATTTACTGAAGGATGGGCTAGAACGAATAACGTAATCGACACGCACCACCTTGAAAGTTGTTTTCTAGTACTTTATTAAGTCCTTACACACACACACACAATGTAATGTAGGCTTCCAAAAAAGCAAAACAAAATCTAACTACTTGATAATTAGCATACATATCGTCTTATGACATTATGTCACAATCACAGGAGGAGCACCAATGGTTGGTGCAGATGGTAGAGCTCACCATTAACTTTGCCATCAAACACCCCCACCCCCAAATCTTTTGCTGGCACTACTCACCATTCAGCACTGAACATGCACATGCAAAGCTAACCAGACTACTTGCCCTTTCAGCATCAGTCCATCAGTAATCCATGGATTAGCAAAACAGACGTAAACACTGATACTTCATGTCATGTCAGTCCCATAGTAAACACTACAATGTGTGGGGTGAAGTCCGCACCATGTTTCACGTTTATACTGCTAATGGGCTTTGATTTTATCAATGAATGAGAAGGAAGAGAGTTCTGTTTTTCTAAATGCTTGATAAAAACCAAGAATGCAATGTGGTGCGTGGGTTTTATGTTGCACTTCGCGGTGTTGCTTAACGGACAAGAGGAGAGAGATGAGGCTGTGGCAGAAACAACAGGCCGGATCCCACCAGATTAGAGCCGAACCTTCATCCAAGGGTGTGTCATCCCTAGGTACTGGTGTGGAAGCAGAACAGATACCCAAGCTTCCTTCCTCCCTGTGCAGAGCCTCCAGCACCGATCAGCTGAGATTGCTTGTCCTCAGCCCTACCCATTCCCCTGGGTTGTGTAACCTAAGAGCTAAGGAAGGCAACGAAAGGGGGGGGTGCTCTGTGTAGTTTTTAAAAATAAATAAAAGATAGGCTTAAGACACAGGCATATGAAGACATGCAGATGCTTTCCTCTTAAATGCTATTTGATGTGGTGTAAAAGGCACCACATCAAGAAGCATCATTCTACATATGGGAGATATACACACACACATATATATAAATCGACGCCTACATACTCCATCTATGCAAATGCATATCTAGCCAGCCACATACATATCGGTTATATACAGATGGGTGCCCCCGCCTACACCGAAATGGGGCTTTAATCGAAGGAAGGCACCATTTATCAAGCGATTTCGCGAGAAGGCTCCAGACCTCGCCGTGGTGAAGATTTCTTACTTTTCCTTTTTTTTTAAGTGAGGCTCTTACTCTGAACCGAGACTGCTAAAAAGCCACCATTCACACAACTGCAATGCAGCTTTTACTACCCCCACCGCGATTCCCACCCCCCACCCCACAACCGCACGACCTCTGCCGTCCACAAAAGCGAGCCATCGGCAGCCAGGGCTTGCTCGGACAAGGCAAGGGCTTTCACAATAAGATTAGCGGTGCATAATAAGATTTATAACAATGAAAATGGGAGGGCGGCAGGAGAGAAAGGAGGGGGGGAGGCTGGGGGAGGGGAGGAAAGGGAACCGGGTGAAAGTGAGAGAGAGAGAGTGAGAGAGAGAGAGAGAGAGAGAGAGAGAGAGAGGTACAGCTTCCACTCACCTTTTACTTGAGTTTCATATTCTGCTATGATCTCTTTGTCTTTCTTGAACTTTGCTTGAGATGACATCTTCGGGAAGATCTACCAAGATCCCAAGGATTATTTTTTTCCCCACCCTCCTCTCCTCTTATATTTTCTTTTAGGAGGAGCAGAAAGTCTCTCCCTCGGCTTGGTCTGCTCCGCCGGATCAGCTTTGCAGCCTTCTCCGTTTTTCACTTTGCTGCAAAGACAACACAGCTTCTCTTCTTCGCTCCCTTCCCCGGCATTTGCCTTCCGCGACCGGCGATCAAGCAGTAGCAGCTTCAGAGAAGAAGAGGAAGAAGAAGAACCGGGCAGATCCAATAATCTACAGCTATTGCCCTTGTACTAACAAGAGGAGTGAATGAAGCGCCGGGGGTGCGGGTGGGGGGAGAGAGGGAGGAGGAGGAGGAGGGTGTGTCACCTGCACCCAAGTAGCCTTCAAAGAGACGTTCTGTGTTGGAGAGGACAATTTAAAAAAAAGAAAGAGAAGGCGGCGATCCAATAAATCAATCAATAAATAAATACACAGCCAAGCCCTGGAAGCAGAGGAGGGGAGGGGCAGATCAGAGGAGAAAAAGCAGCAGCAGCAGCACACGCAAAGGTTCCTCCTTCCTTAGCATGCAGGCAAACCCAGAGCAAGGAGGAGCGGCGTGAAAAGCTCTCTGGCTGTAATCCAAGGGAAGGTCAGGTTGCAAACGGGGATCGCATCCCCGGCTCCGCCTCGACCCACAGACACACACGCCCCCCCTTTCCAAGCAGGCTCGAGGCTCCCGATGCCGAACGGGGAAGGTGACAGGCGGCGAGGGGTGGGGATGGGGGGGAGCGAGCGCCCGAAGTTAGTTTGGCTGCTGCGAATGCATTGGCTCCGCTCTGCGGCGCCGGTGCACGGAGCTGCTTTTGACTGCGGGCTTGAATTAAGTTCGCTCCACGTCACGCGCAGGCAAGGCCCCGCCTCCCGCATTTTGTAACAACGGGCACTTTGCAGCCTGCAGGGCGCTTCGGCTCACTGCAAGGGGCAGGGAAATCGGCAGCAGCCCCGCCAGCAAAGCAAAACAAACAAACAAAAACGTGCAAGCGGGGGGGGGGGGATCTGCGGGAGCAGTCCTGTCTCACAGCAGCGCCTGGCCTCCTCTCCTGCGGAAATAAAAGATTTGGAGGGACGGGTAAATTCGAGGCAAATTGGGTCTAGAATGATTTACATTTTAAGGAATTGACTTGATCTCACTATTTGACAGGATTTATTTTTTTTTAGCACCGAGCAACGTAACAGTTTCCAAGTAAGCTTCGTGCAAAGTTTAGGGCGAGGGGAGGGAGGGCGAAATCAAATTCTGTGTTGCTTTGCCCTATAGGTGGTTCCAGGTAGGAAGCTGCGATCGCAAGCAGTCGTCAGCTTTTCCGGGTGCACGCTTGGCACGTTAGCTTCCACACTGCTTGCTGCGGGTGGTTCTTGGCATTTTTTGTCCCGCCCCTCCATCCCTATTCTGGCAATGGGTGCCCACTATTGGCGCTGTAAGTTATTGACAATGCAGCAGATCCACAGTGCGGACGTGGGCATGCTTGCTGAGAAGTAAGCCCTGCAAAGTTTAGTGGGTCTTCCTTATTTCCTGTGTTACCTGACCAATCTGGTGCCAGAGGGTGTCGAAGAAATGCCTGATTTTGCGGAGCGAGGGGCTGCCGGGCCTTTGGCGTACCTCAGCTGGATGGATCTGGCCTGTGAAGCACAAGTTTACCACCCCTGGTAAATAGGCTAAAGAATGCAAAAAGGGTCGTGCTGGATCTAGCCAAAGACCCATTTGATCCCACAGGAAGCCCACAGGCAGAATTGCTGTCTTACAGTATAATCCTCAAAGTAAGCACCAGTGAATACAGTGCCACTTACCTCCATGTGAATAAGATTGCAGCCTTGCTTGCTATACCTATACAGTGGTACCTCAGGTTAAGTACTTAATTCATTCCGGAGGTCCGCTCTTAACCTGAAACTGTTCTTAAACTGAAGCACCACTTTAGCTAATGGGGCCTCCCGCTGCTGCCACGCAGCCACCGCACGATTTCTGTTCTCATCCTGAAGCAAAGTTCTTAACCCGAGGTACTATTTCTTGGTGAGCGGAGTCTGTAACCTGAAGCGTCTGTAACCTGAAGCGTATGTAACCTGAGGTACCACTGTATTGCACACAGAAAACTGAAGTTAAGAAACTGGGTGCTTCCAGACTATTGATATTTTGGGGTGGGATTCAATCACATACTGGTAAATAATGAGGTTTTGCAATTATACTCGATTAGGAGGTCTTGCACAGCAAAACCACTTCCCCAACAGGCTTTTGGTAATAAAGTGATGGGAAAACACACTGGAAAATGGGGGAATAACACTTGTTCGGACCCAATGTAATCTAGACTCCCCTCAAATAAATCAGGAAGAATGCTCATTAAGCTGGGCATCTGGAAGCACCCAGTGAATTACTTCAGGCCATATAATGAGTCCAAGGAAGAAGTGTCATTTGAACCCAGATGCAAGGGCAACCCTCTCTCCACTGGGACTACACACTTTCAGAAATTAATCATGTGCGACTCTTGTGCTTCCACAGTGATACACAGAAGTGAATTTCACTGTGTTTGATGGAATTTACTCCCTGCATAGGATTGCAGCCATGAGGACCTTTGTGTACACACCATACATTTAAAGTGCATTCACACTCCAAATGATCCTGGGTACAGTGGTACCTCGTGTTACGAACAGTCCTGCTTTCGAACGCTTCAGGTTATGAACCCCACAAACCCGGAAGTAGGTGTCCCGGGTTGTGAACTTTGCCCCGGGATACGAGCACAATCTGTTTTTGGGGCCGCGGGAGGCCTATGTAGGGAAGGCGCACCTTGGGTTAAGAACGCTTCAGGTTAAGGACAGAGACTTCTGGAATGAATTAAGTTCATAACCCGAGGTACCACTGTATTGTAGTTTACCCCTCAAAGAGCTACAATTCCCAGGTCTCTTTAAAAACCACAGTTCCCAGGATTCTTTGGGAGAAGTCATGTGCTTTAAATGTGCCTTAAATGTACAGCTATTTAGTTCTTCCAACCACCCCGGGACAATTTATTCCTGCACAATTACAACTTACACTTATTTATGCTGTCAGGATAAGTGAAATCATTTTAAGACACTTTAAATTCAAAAGTGCAATGGAAATTTTGAATAATTATTAAAGATTTAAAAATATTAAGCAGTGAAGCACATATGAATGATCATTTGATTTTAAAGGAAAATTTATGCACACTTAACTCTTTTGGATGGTATCCAACATGTGAAATGTATTCCAGGAAGGCAGACAGGCATACATGCATTTATAAGCTATCCATTGCTACTGTGTTTGTTTGCATTTGTGGTCATTTTGAATTACAATGCCATCTTCCTCCTTCCACCTCCATCCTCACTATAATGTATGCTGAATATTAATTATTACAAAGAGCAGGAAAGTGATGTTGCTTCATAAAAACTAAGCCAGACATGGAAAATCATAGACCCCGAATATAATAACCAAATGTGTACAGGTGGAAGAGTCTGATCACATACTGCAAACTCCTCTGGAGTAATGTATTCTGTGTCTTCATATGTTTACTAGGAAAAGTTAATTACATTTCTTAATTAAAATAACAAAAAGGGGACAGTAAAACATCACTCACCACAAATGTCATAATTAATGTGTGTCCATTACAGTGGTACCTCAGGTTAAGTACTTAATTCGTTCTGGAGGTCCATTTTTAACCTGAAACTGTTCTTAACCTGAAGCACCACTTTAGCTAATGGGGTCTCCTGCTGCCGCCACGCCGCCGGAGCACAATTTCTGTTCTTATCCTGAAGCAACGTTCTTAACCTGAAGCACTATTTCTGGGTTAGCGGAGTCTGTAACCTGAAGCATATGTAACCAGAGGTACCACTGTAGTGCCCATGTCCAAAGCCCACCCTTTTAAAAACATGCTGAAGGTACCTATCTACAACTGTGGTGACTGCACAACCCTTCTGTTTCTCTTAGAAGTATTTATGCAGCCTGAGAAAAGATGGAAGGACCACAGGGAACATACAGGTTCACAATGATAGGAAAACAGTGCTGTGTGGATGCACTGTATTGAGTGAAGTGTGGCAATCCCACATTTAACACCTAGTGTGGAAGCACCCTTAATGTTGGGTGAACTTCAAATCAACTCAGCAGTTATGAGCTTTCATGGTGAGTGTCCAGGGGGGAAAAGATATTCTTTTATTTGAAGTATTTTTACCCTTCTCTTAAAAAAAAAGGCTTCCAGAGCAGTGTACAATACTGTAATATATATATATATATAAGTTGCTTTTCTCAGCTTACAACAGAATACACATCTAATCTACTTGAGGATGATGGTCTGCTGAAGCCTTTTGCTTCTTTCCAGGGGCAGGAGTCATCCCTCTCACCAGATCATCCCTGCCTGTGGCTGGTGAGGGTTGGGTTCTTTTGTTGTTGTTGTTGTTTAGTCGTTTAGTCGTGTCCGACTCTTCGTGACCCCATGGACCAGAGCACGCCAGGCACCTCTGTCCTCCACTACCTCCCGCAGTTTGGTCAAACTCATGCTGGTAACCTCGAAAACACTATCCAACCATCTCGTTCTCTGTCGCCCCCTTCTCCTTGTGCCCTCCATCTTTCCCAGCATCAGTGTCTTCTCCAGGGAGTCTTCTCTTCTCATGAGGTGGCCAAAGTACTGGAGCCTCAGCTTCACAATCTGTCCTTCCAGTGAGCACTCAGGGCTGATTTCCTTAAGAATGGATGCGTTTGATTCCTCTCAATAGCCTGCACTGTTAAGAAATTTTACAACTTGCTTAATAATTAAAAAATGTACTCCTCCACCCAATGAAATGATAGACAAGAGACTCAGGAGATTGCCCTGGAAGGGACTGTGTAATAACAGTGTTATATCACACTGTATATCAGTGTTTCCTGATATAAACTGCTTTTAAAAAGAAAAACTGACTCCACCTCTTAGTTATTACAAGGGCAGTATCTGTCATTTACAGGAATTGTGTTATATGCACCCTTTTGAAATTTTTGAAGGTAAGGCATTAAGGTGTGACAGAGAAAAAGCTTTCCTGTACGTATTTGGGAATATATCAAAGCCAGGCAGCTTAAAAAATTAGAGTAGCTTCCAAATTAAGAACATGTAGCACCATCAGCACATTTAGGCATAGACTTTGAATAAGAAAATGAGATGGAAGGGGGTTGGGAGGGAGGAGGGGGGAAACGAACCCAGAAACTTTCCTGTTTTTTAAAGGTTCTCGTCCAGCTTGCAATTCTGGCATGAGCACATTCATTTCACCTTATCATACTGCTCGCTGGGAATTGTAGTTCTCAGCACCAGCTTTGGCAGAGAGATGCTTGGAAAATCAGCTCCACACAAACACAGCACACCGCCAACAAAAACAAACATATGCAGGACTTGAAGAGGGTTTAACATGTAGATAGGAAACAAAAAATGTGCATAAGAAAGAACTGAAAGAACTAACCACAACAGTGAAGATATGCACCAGACAAAAAGGCTGTTTAGTTGAGTGGTCTGGTCACGTAGTTCACAACAATAAATAAGAGTTTCATCGAGAATGGTAAACATGAAGGAACTTTGTAGTTCTACAAAGGAGCTGGCTTTGTAGTTCATTCATATAGTTTCATAGCAATCAAAGATAGTTTCAGTGAGAACAAGGGGTTTAGCATTCAATAACTTTTGCCCATGCTCTTACAATACAGCTGGCTTTGACGTTCACATAGTTTCACAGCAAAGAGGCTGTGCATAGATTACTGTTTACTATGGCTCCAATCTGCTCCCATCAGTGGCATTTGAAGCCAAAACACACATGACATTAGCTGCAATCCATTTGTAGCCTGCAGTTTCTTGAGAAATACTCCTGTTTGATGCCTTTGCCCACTAACCAGCTTTCATCCAATGTGAAAACAAGCCGTGTGACTCAGCTACATTCATCACAATAATACGTTTTGAATGCATTATAAAACATGCAACGTCAGGTGGCGTCAGAGAGCAAAAAGGAATTTCTATTATATTTTTACATAGGCTTTTTTTTTGGGTAACGATTTAATTTCTGACTTACTTATAGCGTTTTTAACCTGTGCCTAGATTCACCCATGGTTAAGATGAAGTGTGTACATTTGAGACAGCCATCGCACATGTGTAGATGACAGCTTCACTGAGCCTTCAAGAGGTTGCAGACACACGGAAACAAATTAGGTAGTACGTATTGGGTGAAGACATCCCTGTTCCATCGCTGGTGTGTATAGCAATGTAAAAAATGCAGTTTGAAATGTAGCAGGAGGAAAGAACCTTGCAGCATTTTAAGTCACTGACGTGTACATAGCCTCAGTAAGAGCAAGGGAGTTTCCATTTAATAAAATGTTGCACATACATCTACAGATCAACTGGCTAGGCAAGTGATGTGATGAATGCTGACTGCATATGCGCAGGTGTAACCAAAATGAAACATAACTTTGAGAGGAAATAGCTCAATACAAAATATATATAACAAAGCATTGCAAGCTGAACAAATTCTTTTTCTGAATTAGAGAATGACGGACTCTGGCAACCTGATTATTTCACATGTACTGACTCCAGGTTTAAGGCATGAGAAATATTTGCGTGCAAGACCCTATAGAGCTGGAGAATCAGAGTTAATAGCTTGGCCTGAATGGATCACAAACCCGATTCAGTTTTGTTTGTTTAATTTTTTGGATAGAAATTTATATCCCACTCTTCACTATGTGGGTCTCAACTATGATATGGTAAAGATTACCTGCACCATATTCACATTGCCAAATAGCAATTTTAGAAATGGAGAGAACAGCAGACTGTGACAACTAAGGCAGTACTGGATGGGAGACAGAATTAATATATTAGCACAGGATGGGACAGGTTAAAAATGTGGGAGACCCTATCCAAGATAAATGCTTTTGCAATGCCTTAGCTCTCCAGCACTGATATTAAGATGCAACTTCTCATGCATCCCATTGATGGCAATGGACTTGATTCTCTCCTTCTCTAAGTCTGTAAATTCTCAATAGTATTTTTGCTTAATCTTTGCCTCTGCGATATAATAGGGAAATCAAAGAACAACGGTGGTATTGCAAAACACTATAGTAATAGCAGAAAGGAAGGAAGTTGGGTCCTGTGATGAAGATTGGTTATTTCACCAGTTTTGTTTGTCCATTCCTTCATCAGATCAGACCTCAAGGATCAGGCTATTGTAGGATAGCCCTGCTCTGCTTTGCAAGAAAAAAAAATAATCTCTATGAAAGGATCTCAACTACAAGCACTAGAGCAGACGTCTTTTCAAAGACATTAGAGAGCAGCTACCACTCCACGTAGACAATGCTGGGTTAAACAGATCATTTTTCTGTCTCCATATAAGGGAGCTCCTTGTGTTCTTTCCACCTACACAAAGCTATGTTGCCTGACAAGTCATTTCTAGGTCAAGGCTTGCTGAAGGCTTAGTTAGGGCTTCCACTATAACGCTGGCTAGTTATGCAAATAACAGGAGAATTGTGTCTGAGTACTCAGGAACACCTAACACTAGCATTAAAGCCTTTTCTTTTTCCATTGCTTTTAACTGTGAATCGTCATAAGATTTAAGTCAGTCGATGGGTAGCCCAACTGTATCTTCACTCTTCTACAACAGCACTAAGCACCTTGATTCAAAGGCAATAAGTATGATAGTAAGAATATAGAAAGAATCCCACTAGATCAGAGCAAAGTCTGTGTGTCCCAGGAGCCAGCCTCCTTCTCAATCTTGGCGTTGCCTTGTACAACATAGCAGGGAGGAGAATGGGGACAAAACTCGAATTAGTTAGCTCTGCTTGTAATTGGCTCTGGTTCCACCCATTGTTGGCCTCCCTGCCTTCTCAATGAGCATCGCCCAGCACAGTACCTGGGAACAGGTACTGCCCTATGTCTTCTCCTTTAGGTGGCATTCTTAAACCTCCATTCGCCAGCAGCCATCCTTTAAATTCAGGAATATACAAGCTTCCCCAGCTGTATGAATAGGTCTGTGTCATGCAGGGCTACTCGGTATCATTTTTAAATTTATCTGTTGCTATTTTCTGTGTTGCTTTTATTACATTTTGTGTATGACCTAGAGATATGTGGGTAAAGTGATTAATATAGAAACAAATAACAACAACAACATACATACATACATACATACATACATACCGTCAATTGGCCCTATTAAGACATTTAATTCACAGGACTGCAGTCTTCAGTTGAGTGAATAAAGCCCTTGTGACTACTTAGCCCTGGCTTAATTGCTTAATAATAATAATAATAATAATAATAATATATTATTTATACCCCACCCATCTGGGCGGCTCCCAACAAAATATCAATAATAATAATAATAATAATAATAATAATAATAATAATAATAAAAAATATAATACAAAACATCCCTAAACAGGGCTACCTTCAGATGTCTTCTATAAGTCACATATTTGTTTATTTCCTTGACATCTGATGGGAGGGAGTTCCACAGGGCGGGCACCACTACCGAGAAGGCCCTCTGCCTGGGGCCCTGTAACTTCACTTCTCACAGCAAGGGAACCGCCAGAAGGCCCTCAGCGCTGGATCTCAGTGTCCAGGCTGAACGATGGGGTGGAGACGCTCTTTCAGGTATACTGGGTCAAGGCCATTTACTGCTTTAAAGGTCAGCAGCAACACTTTGAGTTGTGCTCAGAAATGTACTGGGAGTTTAAAACTTTCAGCATTTGTTTTTGAGACTGAATACTTTCTTTTAATCACCTTCTCAATGTCCATCAATCAAAGCTCCAACGTGATGGACCTATCATACAGCAATAAGGAAAAGTGGTGGTTGGAGTGTTCCCCATGGACACTGGAAGACGCTAGAATCATCCTCAGAAGAGAAATATAAAAGGTAAAAGTAAAGGGACCCCTGACCGTTAGGTCCAGTGGCGGACGACTCTGGGGAGAGATATAGGAGTCATAAAAACAGTGGTTTTATTTAATTTCTACAAGTGCTGTTCTTGAAAGATGTGTAACTGTTTCCCTCATTGGACTGGCTACTCTTTTAAGGCCAGAAGTGGCCAGTGAAGACACCTTCCTTTCTGTGTGTCTTTATAGCGCTTTTTACACTCCATTCTGGAGCCTCCAGATCCTACAAACATAAAAGGTAGCGTGGAACAGTCTGCCAATCCAGATAGCTGGCCATATTAACTTCATACAGCCAGCCTGTGACTTCAACCAGAGAGACTGCCAAGAAAAAAAGAAAAAAAAAGATTATTTAGGAAGTGTTTCAAACTATTTCTTCAGATAATATTCTTCTAATGTACGGAGTACAGCATATAGACTCATATGGCAGGAAGTGTTCTTTGTGGAAGTAATATATGAAGCTAGTTATTTTGTTTACTTTAGTTAAATGGAAAATATTTGTATTTTAGAACTTGTTTTATGGTTTTAATTGCCTTTGGGGGCCTAAACTGTGACTGGAGAAACCCAGCCAGATGGGTGGGGTATAAATAATAACAATAGTAATAATTTTATTTATTATTATTATTTATTACTAAAATGCAGTGCATTAAGTACTTTTAAGTAGGGCTTGTTCACACTTCCTCTTGTCCTGTGCCTAGAAAGCATGGGTCTGAGCGGTTTTCCTTTTACCCCGCTCCTTTCCCAGGGAAAACCCACTCTTTAGCGATAAGTTGGAACAAATGGCAATCTACAGAATACATGAGTTGCTGTTTGCTCCAATTGAGCCCTAAAGAGCAATTTCCCTTAGTGGAAAGCCACAGGACAAAGGGAGGTTTTTAAGCCCCTTTTTAAAGCAAAACATAAACATAAGGAATGCTTATTATATAAAATCAGACCAGTCTTCCATCTAGGATAGCACCAGCTATCCTGACTTACAGGCTCTACACCAGGGATGGGGAACTTCAGTCCTCCAGATGCTGTTGGAATACAACTCCCACAATTCCTGGCCATTGGCTATGTTGGCTAGGGCTGATGGGAGCTGAAGTCCAACAACATCAGTTGGTCCACAGATTCTCCATCCCTGCCCTAAACAGACTTAGGCTTGATCATGAAGCAGTACCAAGTACATTAGTTTTTCCACTGAGCTATGCTCCTAGTAAATTAGAAAAATATAAAGGAAGCTTGTTATGTCGTTCAAATTATCTTATATTTTGTTTTGGAAAAGACAAAAGAATTTCTTCTCTCTGAAGGCATTTGTTCAGTTTTGAGATAGCGATACACTTTTTACAGAAGAGTCCTATATCCAAGTTCCACAGGCACAGCAAATGCATATCTCATTTTCCGGCCCCAGCATATTTAGAGTTTAGAATTGCTCTGCCTGACTATCTAAAAAAGATGTACAGTGGTGCTTCCGGTTACATACGCTTCAGGTTACAGACTCCGCTAACCCAGAAATATTACCTCAGGTTAAGAACTTTGCTTCAGGATGAGAACAGAAATCGTGCTCCGGCGGCGCAGCAGCAGCAGGAGGCCCCATTAGCTAAAGTGGTGCTTCAGGTTAAGAACAGTTTCAGGTTAAGAACAGACCTCCGGAACAAATTAAGTACTTAACCCGAGGTACCACTGTAAAGGCATTTGCTGAGGTGAGGACACCAGCATCAGATTCTCCAGCTAACAAGCAAGCTCTACTGTAGTCCTGAATTTGATTTCTTCTGGCAGTCCAGACGCCAGACTCAGTCCATGTCTCCCCCGCCCCCACCCCATCTGAAGCATAATATCCAAGGCCCATCCACTTCCTCAAAGATTTGTGACTATTTTACCAGGAAAGCAAAATCAATATGAAGGCAATAACATTGCAGTTATATAATCTCGGCGAGCCTGGCTGCTCTTCAGACATCACTAAAAATAAAGCAGCAGCATCTGGAAAACTTGTTACTCTATGAATCAGTGGTCTTGACTAAATATATTAGTATTTGAAAAGAAAAGGGGAAGAAAGGGACACTTTGCATCACTTACCAAGCAGACAATTTTCAAATAAAGGAGTGTGGGAGGAGAGAAAAGCATCTCGTTGTAAAAATAAATACTTTACAGCTTCAAGGTATAAGGAAGCCAATGGTAGCTATAGCAACATGGTCACTCCAGTAAGGCTAATACAGATTACTTCCAGGGCAGTAGCCTTGATTATGCTCAAGAAGCAGAGGTAATGCTAGCTCCAAGTGAGTCCTAAATGAAGGAGAATTCCTGAAGCTCTGGCTGGCAAGCATTGTATATGACTTCAGAAAGTAAGTATTCATGATATACAGATCATGCACACTTTAGAGAACGAGGCAAAGGTTACTTGAGTTACTTGCGTGGATAACCACACATGCCTGAAGCGCTCCATCTCCTTTTGACACTAGAAGAGAGAAGAGTTTGGATTTGATATCCCGCTTTATCACTACCCGAAGGAGTCTCAAAGCGGCTAACATTCTCCTTTCCCTTCCAACAAACACTCTGTGAGGTGAGTGGGGCTGAGAGACTTCAGAGAAGTGTGACTGACCCAAGGTCACCCAGCAGCTGCATGTGGAGGAGCGGAGATGCGAACCTGGTTCACCAGATTACAAGTCCACCGCTCTTAACCACTACACCACACTGGCTCTCTTAGGAAAGTATGCGAAGACTGAAGCGCACAGGAGAACCCCGTCATAAAACAGATGACAAAGACACATATCTTTGACCAATCCATTCAGGTTCTAATGCAAGCATTAATGACGACATTATTATTGCTCCCACTTGACGGAAGACGATAAGGCTGGGACAGAAGAACCTTGATTTTTCCTGATTTGCGTTTCCAGTCACAGCGCCCGCCTCCCTGTGCAGTGGCTAGAATGTGCTGAAGGTGCACTGCAGTTGGATTTCAAGCGTCAATGGTAGACCAGAGTGGAAACATCCGATCCACAGCCCACCAGTCTGCCCACTAGAGGACCCCTGATTGGCCAGTTCAAATTAATACTTTTGGCGGGGAATTCTGTCCTGCAATGCAGTTGGCTGGATAGTGTCTCAACAGGCCATGCTCGTGCATCCTGGCTGCTGGGGATGGTGACTGTCCCACAAGGGGCCGCAACTGCCACTCACCTGGAATCAGGTAAGTGGCCAGTCTTTCACATGCATAGATATTCAGGCAGTGCACAAACCCCCAGTGTGACCATGTTTCACAGTGTCTTGCAAAGGGTTAACTCCAAATTGTGATTTGGCATCTCCACGGGCTGGTGTGTGTGTGTGTGTGTGTGTGTGTGTGTGTGTGCATGTATCTCAGTTGATTGCCCTGGTTGATTACTGCACACTTTTGGTCTGGCAACTGAATATATATGCACCAAATGACTCAGTGGGAATGCACACCATGTTTGAGGTGATATAAAAGTTCCTGTACATGGAATATATAGCTGTGATTAGGGATGGGGGAAGACATTCGCTTCACATACGGTATATTATTATTATTATTATTATTATTATTATTATTATTATTATTATTATTATTATTACTATTATTATTAGAATTAGAATTTATATACCACCCTATACCTAGAGGTCTCAGGGTGGTTCACAGAACAAAATCAAAATACAAAACCACAAAATACATAAACAAAATAAAAATAACCCACTAACCCCCCCCCAAAAAAACTCATATTTTACAAGGGCGTAGGATTTTAATGTGAGCCTACCTAATATGAACTTTTTGAATCAATATGCAAAGTGAAATTTTAGAAATTTTAAAATTCACACTTTTCTGAATTTTGCAATGCAGGTCTCCTGCCAAATGATGTCAATAAAATGCCTATATAAGGGGGCAGTATACTTAAAATGCATATATATTTGTGATAATAACATACATATATTGGGGAAAATTGCTTGCAAAAATGTGTACATTAGGCAAAACTACAAATAAAATGTGTCTGTTAAGTGAAATGCATATTGAAATTATGCTGGACCTTTCTGAGGACCTTTTTAAAAAACAAAAAACAGCTGATGCAGAAATATGATGGAGCAAACAAGACTGGAAAAATAAAAACCCAAGAAAAACGGAAAACAACAGGTTTGACCATTCCTACTTGAGACAACTCACTGCTGCACACAAGTCATCACTTAGCAGTCAACCTACCTATATGAATATGCATGTGTGAATCCACCCTGTTCTACAGCAGAGTCATTACAATCAATATTCATGGAGGGCTAGTTCGCCGTTTCTCCACTTTCAATCATCTTGGAGAAAAGAGGAAGAAGTCCAGTGCTCCTCCCTCCCCCTTGTTCACTTCGAGTTATTCAAGCATCTAGCCACAGGCCCTGCAATCACTGCACAGCAATCTCCAAATAAAAAGGCATTTAATGAATAATACTCTGTTTTGTAGCACACTTCTGTGATTAAAAACCTTTCCTGCTGAAGTGCATCTGCTTAACATGCTACCCCCTTTGGAGAAGAGACCACTATTTTGACTGTTCTCCCATCATGTTTGCAGTCTGTTCTATGCTCTGTGTCTTCTCAGTCGCTTGATTTTTTAATTCCTCCCCACTCTCTGCAGTTGTCCCATCTACTCATGAGAGTCTGCTAATATTCAGAAGTTAGGGGTTACTTACTTGTGTTTGACAACTGGCTGGTGGACACAATGCAAAACAGGGAACTTTCCAAAACTCTGAGGTCACACGTATACAATTTTAGGAAAATGGGAAGCTCCTCGAAAACATAATATCCACAATGGTTTGCAGGGCTATGGTGTTATGGAATAAGGGATGATGTCTTCAGATCATGAAGGGAGAGCTGGCATCATTTGTGAGGTACTCCACTGCTTACCTTCTAAAATGATAAGATGCTGGGGTTCTAAAAGCTCTGCAAAGCACACCCTTTGCTTTGGAAGCCTCCAATTCTCTAAAGTTGTCTTGCTGATTGCAGTTCTTCAAAGCCAAAGTGGATAAAACATTAGAAGATCTCTGATATTGCTTTTTAAAAACAATAGAAGTCATAAGGAATCATGCAAGGCAAGGGTGAAATTTGATTGGCACTGTGACACTGAAAAGGAGCAAACCATTTTCCCCATACTGTTTTTCTGATTAAAACAATACCACCATCCAATGCGCTATTTGCTCTATGGGGCAAAGTATACAGGTACCACATTAGTTAGGCTAAAGTATCCTAAATACAGGGACGCGGGCGGCGCTGTGGGTTAAACCACAGAGCCTAGGACTTGCTGATCAGAAGGTTGGCGGTTTGAATCCCCGCGACGGGGTGAGCTCCTGTTGCTCGGTCCCTGCTCCTGCGAACCTAGCAGTTTGAAGGCACATCAAAGTGCAAGTAGATAAATAGGTACCGCTCTGGTGGGAAGGTAAACGGTGTTTCCGTGCACTGCTCTGGTTCGGCAGAAGCGGCTTAGTCATGCTGGCCACATGACCCGGAAGCTGTACGCCGGCTCCCTCGGCCAATAAAGCAAGATGAGCGCTGCAACCCCAAAGTCAGCCATGACTGGACCTAATGGTCAGGGGTCCCTTTACCTTTACCTATCCTAAATATATTTAAAATCTCTCTCTTATTTATTACAGTGGTACCTCAGGTTACATATGCTTCAGGTTACATACGCTTCAGGTTACAGACTCCGTTAACCCAGAAATAGTGCTTCAGGTTTGCTTTAGGATGAGAACAGAAATTGTGCTCTGGCGGCACGGCAGCAGCAGGAGGCCCCATTAGCTAAAGTGGTGCTTCAGGTTAAGAACAGTTTCAGGTTAAGTACGGACCTCTGGAACTAATTAAGTACTTAACCCGAGGTACCACTGTACTTCTAAATATGGTAGCTAAAGCTTGACATTGGAAGAGGTTCCAGCTAAACTTCAGTCAGTCCTGGCACAAACTTTTGAGTTTATCTGATTTTGCAAAATGTTCTGTGATTGCCTGATTGTATTTTTTCTTTTCTTTGAAGAGTGCTGTAGAAATGAATTAATCGAATGGACAAAAATCCATAAGGAATTTGCACAGGCAGGATTGCAGAAGACTAATTACCATGGTTATGTGAAAACTAATCCAGAACTGAGAGATGGAGGTGCCATTAATATTAGCAAAGATAATTACTGTGAGTCAGTATCAAAATCTTTCTCACTGTTGAGTCTGTGTTTGGAAGGCTTCCACCTTATTCCTCAGAGAGATATGCTGAGCTCCACATGCCGGTTGAAAAACTGTTTATTAGACTGCAGGCATGTCATGTCTGTTCATTTCATTGCTATTGGATCTCGGGAACAACAGAAGCTGTCGGCATCTAAGGTCAACCTTCAGTATTTTTCCCAGTTTTGTGGCAGGGAGATTTTCAGCTGCCTTTAACTCTGCTTCCATTGAGAGACAAGCACTGTACGGCTTGCAAGCTGCATATGATGTCTCACTAGACCAATTATGTCGCTACAGGAAAAGTATATTTCTTTGTTGATCCTGAAATATTAAATTTTGTCATAATCACAATCTCGCTATAAGGCTGGGAATAGCTTTTAATCTCCAAGAAGCAATATTCAAAATTAGTTTCTAATCACACAACTTTGGTGTCTCTTGCCTTAATCTGAGCAATCTACCAGTGTGGTGTTTTAAATTAAATTTAGGTATTTAAAATTAGCAAGCAAACCATAGACAGGTGTATCAGAACTATTATTTTAGACAGAACACCTATCTGATATTCCCAAATCCTCATCGTTTTGTTCCTCTGATGCAGGGATGGGGAACCTCTGGAAGTTGGACTACACATCCCATCATCCCTGACCACTGGCCATCTGGAAGGCTAAAAAAAATCCCATAGTCTGCTCTAATGCCAATATTTTGACAGAATAGGTCTGAAAGCTAATCAATCTCTTTTTTTTTTTTATTGTGCAGTAGAACTGTAAGCGAAAGCTGGACCATAAAGAAGGCTGATTGCCGAAGAATTGATGCTTTTGAATTATGGTGCTGGAGGAGTCACTTGAGAGTCCCATGAACTGCAAGAAGATCAAACCTATCCATTCTGAAGGAAATCAGCCCTGAGTGCTCACTGGAAACTGAGGCTCCAGTACTCTGGCCACCTCAAGAGAAGAGAAGACTCCCTGGAAAAGACCCTGATGTTGGGAAAGATGGAGGGTACAAGGAGAAGGGAATGACAGAGGACGAGATGGTTGGACAGTGTTCTCGAAGCTACCAGCATGAGTTTGACCAAACTGCAGGAGGCAGTAATAGACAGGAGTGCCTGGCGTGCTCTGGTCCATGGGGTCACGAAGAGTCGGATTCGACTAAACAACAACAGAACTGTAAGAAGAACCCTCTGTATAGAATTCAGAGTCAATCTAGTTCAGAACTCTATTTTTGTAGTATTTCTGTAACCCACTGCGGTATTTTTTTTTTATTATGTGGGGTTGTTTATAAATTCTTAAACAAAATAAAAATAACCTGTGTCTTCCGCATTGTCCAGCCAAGTTGGTTCCAGAAAACAAAGGCCAGGGCATGAAGAGAACAACCTGCCCCTGCTGTCTGCATTCATTTTCCTGTGAAATCACAGTAGACTGAATTAGGCACTTCAAATAACAGAACTATTGCTGCCCCATAATATCATGCTGCCTATTTTCTCAGCTCTTTCTTCCCACTTCAGAATAAGACAACAGTCTATTATCTGATGCACTAGTGAGGAAATGCCATAGGTTGTATCCAGTGTTCCACAAACAGATTTCTACTCTCCTCCCAATTCCCCAATATCTGCTCCAGAAAGTCCTTCAACCCTTCAGAGCCAATTTTGAGAGCATGGGGCTGGGGGGCTGCAGGGGAGAGGAAGGGAAAGTTCTGTTCCACAGGTGAAAGACCCTTGCACTAGTGGAACAGAAATGTTGAATACAGCCCTATGTGCTGAATTACACCACATATTACTAGGAAGATGTGACAAGTGTCTGCTCTATATGCCATGTAACATGTCATCCCACCTTAAGTGATAGAATATTCTAGGTACAACCCAGCAAACCTTTGTCCAAAATACTTGTTTCATGGGGCTCCATATAGGTTTCTTTTAACATTTTCTTGTTTTAACCATAAAAAGTTAAAGGTAAAGGGACCCCGACCATTAGGTCCAGTCGGGGATGACTCTGGGGTTGTGGCACTCATCTTGCTTTATTGGCCGAGGGAGCCGGTGTACAGCTTCTGGGTCATGTGGCCAGCATGCCTAAGTCACTTCTGGCGAACCAGAGCAGCGCACGGAAACGCCATTTACTTTCCCGCCGGAGCGGTACCTATTTATCTACTTGCACTTTGACGTTCTTTCGAACCATAGCGGCCTTCAATACTTTAGCAGTAGAGAGGGATGGTTGCTTAAGTCTTTCCCTTCTGATTTTCCAATCAAAATCACATACACATTCCCAAATTGCTTTTCGCTCCACGTAGGAAGGGATACAAGCCCCTGGATCTTTTCCCCAGCTGTGAAAAGCAGCTAGAGATGGGACTTTGAACAGAAAATAATCCAGAAGCAAAAGCCTATTTTTACTTAGAAGGAATAAGCCCATTGAACTTCTGAGTAAACACACTTAGGACTGAACAGTAAGGTACCCAGTGGGACTTTCTTGAGGGGAAAACTACATGCAGGCTTAGCACATAGCATGAAGCTACATGTTCTGTTTCACCTTAACTAATAGCACACACATAGGCATCTGATTTTCACTGTGATGGCAGCAAATGGGAGGGGAGGCTTATTCACCCCTCCAATGGGATCACAACAGAGACCCCACAGGCAACAGTACTTTCATAGCGAGAGACAAAACCATCTATCTCTTTTGAGGATATGCTTGGTTGAGAGCAGCACCCCTCTTAACATCTGCAGGCAGTGATCATCCTGCAGGTGATCAATTGCCTATAAAGAGTCGTTCAGAAATGATTAAAATAGCATGGTGTGTGAAGTACAAGAGCTCTTCTTCTCCTGCTCCAGTGCTAGTTCCTTTTTTTGGTATGTTGTTGCTACAGCAACTATGCACCAAGGAAAAAAAAGATGACAGAAAGTTATTAAATTTTGTAGCAATTTAATTTTCTCTGGAGGGTTTTCTTTTTCCTTCCTAGGAGAGAATCCTACTCAACTAATCACGTTACAGATTGCAAATGGAAAATATGAGGCACAAATTCCCTGCACTGCTTTCCCCTTCTTCCCTTTAGAATCCAGTTAGACCAGATGAGCCTTGTTCAGAATCTTCCACCGGTTTCAAATATCTTGGGGGTTCTGTGTGTGTGTGTGTGTGTGTCCAACCAGTCTTGATACCCAATATTAGAAACAAATCGTGTTTTCATGCACTTTAGTCTGTGTTAATGAAACTGTTAAAAGTGCAGAATAATGAAACTAGATATTATCGGGTTTGTATCCAATGCTAGTCCTACTTAGAGTGGACCCATTTAAGTTAGTGGACCAGATGAACTTAGGTTCCGCTGAGAAGCACTTAGTTGGTTACAACCCATAGACTCTTTAGTGTTTTTGAGGAGTCAGTCAGGCCTAACAAAGGGCCTGCCAACACCGCTTCCATTCTCAGTGTGCAAAAGCCATACAAGAAGGCCAGAAAGCATAAGAAAGGATCCATTCTGCCAATTTCCACCCATGTTAAGGGTGTCCATTGAGGGTGCGTTTCCTGAGAGCTCCCATGCTCAACAACTGGCATTACCTCAGCCCCCACTGCTACTGAATACTTGGAATTGTCCATGTTGGAAGAGCCACATTTTAGATGACTACACACATGCTTTTTCCCTCCACGCGAGTTCAAAGCAGCTTACAAATATAAAAGCAAAAATTAAAAGAATGATCCGATTGTTAAAACTCAAATTATCAAGAACACAAAAGAGCAGCACTCACAGACCACTAGATGAAACAGCAACATAATAAAAATTAAGTTTTAAAAGGAATGTTTTCAACTGCTGGTGGAAGACAAATGAAGAGGAAGCTCACCTAACTTCGGGGGGGGGGGGAGTTCCAAATACAAGGGAGTCACTGCAGAAAAAGCCCTGTAGAGTTTGCCACCGACTGTGCTTCAGAAGGCAATGGCACACACAAGAGCAGTATAAGAGTTTATCTTAAAGGATGGGCAGAATTGTATGATGGAAGATGGTATTGGCTAGATGGTCCTGGAGGTTGAGAGGGAGGAAGGGAGCAATTAGGAGTAGAAGATAGCTACATGCTTTTTTTCCCTTTAAGGCTTAGTATGATACAGGTATACCAGACTTAATGAAGGTTGTAAAAAATTCAGAAAATATTATTGGACTTCTAGGATGCACAGACAGCCTGATTTGGTAAGGATTTGTGTGTGTGTGTTTCCAAACAAGTGCATCTGACTATGTTAAGTGGCTACAGCATTGTCCATAAAACTGGAAGTCTTCAGCTTCAAGTCCCTGAATTGCTATGGACTTTCTTGCTTTGATAAAATCATTAGCTCTCAGTCTTTCTTCAACATCTGCAAAATGGGGCTATTGCATTACCTACATTATAGGGTTGTTCTGGGGTAAATTACAATGTGTACTGAAAAGTGCTATATCATTATCAGCACTGCGAAAGAAAATATTCCTTTGTAGGAGGAAATTTTAAACTACTAGTTAGAAAGAGAAAGGCAAAGTGCTGAAGTTTTCAGTGATAGAGCTCTTGATAAAATGTCACAGCAACTTTAAAAAGAAAGGCAGAAATGTGAGGAAAACAAAACTGGATTAAATAACTAAATACTGAACCTTTCAGCCTTCATGAGAGTCAGAAAAAAATGGAAGCATATAACAATAACAGAATTACTGTTTTGTTCTTTCATATCCTTGAAAATATTGGCAGAGGAAAAGCTCACCTACGCAAAATGTAGGATAACAGAAAGAAATCTGTGGTGTCAGGACTGCCTCTAGGGTTGCTCTTTTGAGATTAACAACCCTTTCTTGAAACTACAGAGAGCTTTGTTGCATCATAACAAATGTATGGTTGCATAAGTTTTCATGAGCTACAGCCCACTTCTTCAAATTTATTAGACACAATTTATTAGACATTAAGATCCTACAAGACATTTTGCCATTTTTGCTACAACAGACTAACACAGCCACCACACCCCTGTCCCAGAAGCCAGTTATGGTTTACCAGTTTATGTACACAACGTGAAACATAAATGCACACTTAACATTTGTGTGTGTGTGTGATCATCTGCAAATGGTTTGCATACATTTTCCTATACAGAAATCTTTTGCTACATAATCTTTAGACTCAGAGAGTTCAATGTAGCGGGCTTCTCAAACATTTTGCCCTTAAAACAACTTTATGTAATATTTCTAAATTTGAATCTTGACATTGTCACTGATATTTACTGCAGAAATTTCTGAAACACAAGTCACTCAAGTCAAAACACCCAACATCTGTAGAGTCTTAACTTTTAGGCTACAACCCTATGCCCATTAGGTAAAGGTAAAGGGACCCCTGACCATTAGGTCCAGTTGTGACCGACTCTGGAGTTGCGGAGCTCATCTCGCTTTATTGGCCAAGGGAGCCAGCGTACAGGTTCCGGGTCATGTGGCCAGCATGACTAAGCTGCTTCTGGAGAACCAGAGCAGCACACGCAAACACCGTTTACCTTCCCACCAGAGTGGTACCTATTTATCTACTTACACTCTGATGTCCTTTCAAACTGCTAGGTTGGCAGGAGCAGGGACCGAGCAACAGGAGCTCACCCCGTCACAGGGATTCGAACTGCCGACCTTCTGATCGGCAAGCCCTAGGCTCTGTGGTTTAACCCAGTGCCTTTTACCAGTCCCTTTTGCTGCGTCCCTTTTACCAATGCCCTATTACCAGGGAGCAAACCCTACTTAACTTCTGAACATACGTGTGTGTGTGTGTGTGTGTGTGTGTGTGTGTGTGTGTGTGAAAATTGCACTGTTAATCTCTTTCAAAACTCAGCTATTTGCAATTGCACAGATTAATTTCGACAGTGCTCTAGTCACCGTCTCCAGGTTAACAATAGCCACGTGCGAATGTAAAACTTTCTAACTTGTTGTAGGAAACCTGGTTTTGTTTTGATGGTAAAATAAACCTTTGGTGGATTCTGAACTGTTGCCTCTAAGAACCTGCAACAAAAGCCAGCAGCTGTGGGAGTGTGAGCATTCTACAATCTGGCTGAAGACCTCAGGGTGCTCTCTCAAACTCTTGGAAGGCCTCTCTCTTCTGTCTAACAGTAAATCACTGCAATACACTCCCTCGGTTCCCCTCATTACTAGGCATCTCGGGGCGAAAGAGAGAGAGAGAGCGAGTGGGACGAAGGGAGCCTGGGAAACTGTGACTTCACTGTTTTTATCCTACAAAGCTCTATTGTTCAGGGGCTTCAGCAATTCATTTTAGTAGGCCACAGTGTACCCTTTGCTCACTCCAGCCAATGGGGCGCACACAAAACGAAAGGAAGCTACATGCAGGGGTCTTCTGTTAAAGTGACAGCAATTGAAAAATGAAAAGGGGGCTGAATGGAAGACGTGCTATTGAGTAAGAATTTTGCACTCTCATTAGACCTGAATTAAACTGGTGAAAGGGGCCTTCCCATGGCAAAACCCAGAAGCTTCAGTCACTCTATTCACAACTTCATTGTGAATTCAAGCACGATAATGTCATTTCCTGAAACACAAAAAATGCAAACTCCCCCCCCCAGCCGCCCAGTAAAACATGCCTGTTTTATTAAGAAGACCTTCGCTTCAACACTCTCCACACAGAGTTCATACAGAATCAAAATGGGTAAAGTTTTGCCACTTTCTTTTTCCAGTATTGATAGTGCATCTCTGCTGCATTTGGCATCAGTTGAAACAGGGATGCTGCGAGACACCTGCTGCTATGGCTAACTCCAGCTGGTTTTGTTCCATCTCTCTTTCTAGCAGCCTACAAATTACGAAACCAAACTGGGGCTCTTCCTTGCAAGCTCCACTCAGTTCCCTGTCAGACTCCAATGCCCCCAAACCATAGACATACCTGAGCCTTTTCACTCCTCAAAAGTCCTTGCAAGGGAGACAGGTTTGGAGGTCTCCTAAATATATCCCTGCTTTGAAGTGGATTGTCACAAATGACAAAGTTTCTAGCTATTGTATCAGGTGAGTGGGAGATGGGCAAGAGCAGAAGCAAGCGCCAAGGTGGATGACCAACTCACTAAGTCATTTACCTGTGTATTACAGACAGCTTTTTATGCACTTGAGCAAATACACACAATTCGGGTGTTTCTACGCACCCATAGGCATCTCTCCATCTAGGCAAGCAAGAGGCATTATCACAGTTCAAAGATACGTTCCAGCCAGGCCAAAGCAATGGAGGAGGCCATAGAACAGGGCCAGTGAAGCAGGGTGGCCTTGAAGAGTCCTGGGAGCCAGACAGAGAGGCTTTGAAAGCTGCATTCTTCCTCCAGGCCTGAGAGTCCCCACCCCTGCTGAAATTCTAAATTAGGGTTACCATATTTCAAATAGTGAAAATCCGGACTCACACACACAAAAATGCTGTTTTTAAGGGAAATTGGCAAAAACAACATTGCCGACATGGGTTGCCATGCATCCAGATTTCTCTTGATATTTTGCTGATTTCCTCTCGGAAACTGCTTCCAACTGTAGTATTCTAGGTATGTCCGAGAAATTCCGAACAAATGGCAACCCTATCTAAATTAACTCACACCCCATTTCCACTATACATTAAAAGTACTATTATATCACTTTAAACAGTCATGGCTGCCTCCAAAGAATTTTGGGAACTATAGTATGTTAAGGGTGCTAAGAGGGTGTTCTCAGCACCCTTGACATACTATGTTGTTGTTGTTGCTGTTGTTTAGTCGTGTCTGACTCTTTGTGACCAGAGCACGCCAGGCACTCCTGTCTTCCACTGCCTCCTGCAGTTTGGTCAAACTCATGTTCGTAGTTTCGAGAACACTGTCCAACCATCTCATCCTCTGTCATCCTCTATCGTCCCCTTCTCCTTGTGCCCTCAGTCTTTCCCAACATCAGGGTCTTTTCCAGGGAGTCTTCTCTTCTCATGAGGTGGCCAAAGTATTGGGGCCTCAGCTTCAGGATCTATCCTTCCAGTGAGCACTCAGGGCTGATTTCCTTAAAAATTGATAGGTTTGATCTTCTTGCAGTCCTTGGGACTCTCAAGAGTCTCCTCCAGCACCATAATTCAAAAGTATCAATTCTTCGGCGATCAGCCTTTTTTATGTTCCAGCTCTCACTTCCCAAAATTCCTATTTTGGGAATACTATACTTCCCAAAATTCCTATTCCTATACTATACTATACTATACTATACTATACTATACTATACTTCCCAAAATTCCTATTCCCCTCAGACAGCTACAATTCTCAGTTCCCTAGGAAGATGAATTGATTGTTAAACCACTCTGAAAATTGTATCTCTGTGGCATGAGAGGCCTTCTTGCATCCCTACTTTACAGCAGGGTTAGAATTACTTTCTTAGACTATGCACAATGTTTAAGGTGCAATAGCAAAAAAACAAACAAGATAACTGCAGTATTGAAAGACAGTTATAGAATTTATTAAAGAAGTATTAGGAGATGAATTAACAAGGAACCCAATTGTGTCATCATTAAATTATTTAAAGTATAGGATTGAACAGTGCAATCTGAAATTTGTCACATTTTTTATATGAGCTACAAGCAGCCAAATGGAAATAGAATGAAGTACCCACAATTGATGGCTGTTTGAAAAAGGTTTGGCCTGGCAGATCACAAAAATGTTAAGCTAACTAATTTTGTTAGAGTCTGAACAGCATAAAGATAAATTTTTGAAAATTTGATAGCCTGTTCTCCATACTGTACAGTCATATCTTGGATCCTGAACGCCTTGGTACTTGGATGTTTTGGCTCCCGAATGCCGCAAACCCGGAAGTGAGTGTTTTGGTGGACATTCTTTGGAACCTGAACATCCGACAGGGCTTCCACAGCTTCCAATTGGCTGCAGGAGCTTCCTGCTTTAGAAGTCAAACGGACTTCCGGAAAGGATTCCATTCGACTTCCAAGGTACGACTGTACTAGTATAATGAATCTGTGTATCCTTTTTCTTGTATTACTATATTCTGTGATGTCTGACATTAATGCATCCAGACCTCAGTAACTTCAAATTTCTGATGTTGTGGTTCTAGAATGGTTAAACAGGCTTCAGATAAGAGATCTTTCCCAGTCCTACCTGAACCTTCTAGATGCAAGTACTTGCTCCACCACTGAGCTATGGCCAGTAATAATAATATACAGTGGTACCTAGGGTTAAGTACTTAATTCGTTCCGGAGGTCCGTTCTTAACCTGAAACTGTTCTTAACCTGAAGCACCACTTTAGCTAATGGGGCCTCCTGCTGCCGCCGCGCCGCTGGAGCACGATTTCTGTTCTTATCCTGAAGGAAAGTTCTTAACCTGAAGCACTATTTCTGGGTTAGCGGAGTCTGTAACCTGAAGCGTATGTAACCTGAAGCGTATGTAACCCGAGGTACCACTATACAGCCAAAACAGTTACTCCCAGTGGTAGACTAAATTTTGGGGGCCTTGGAGTTTGAACTGTTATGGGGGCCCCTTCAAAATCAGCAATAAGTTCTGGGTAGACACTGTTCTCTTCTTCAGTGGGGTTGTTCCATGACAGATCACCACAATCTTTTGGTGGGTTTCTGATATTTGCCATGGAACAACTCCATTGAAGAAGCTAATAGTGGTTACCCAGACTTCGTTGCTGGTTGTGAAGAGTCCTCCCTAACAGTTCAAGCTTCAGGGCCCCCAAAATGTAAGTCCACCACTGTATGTGTTTGAGGGTAGAGTTGCAGAGAGTGTGAGGTGGGTCAGTTGCTGAGATGCAAGGCAGTTCCTAGATACTTAAAAGAGTATGGACACAAGCCCATTTCATCTCACAACACATGGCAGCTTCCAAATGCACATTCCACTGGCTTCCACCCACCAACATCCATCAGCTTCCACCAGATCCATTGTCCGTCAGCCAGATTCTAGTCATGGATATCTGCTTCCTGCAGTCTGCAAATTGGCTGACCACTATCCTATGCACATTCCAGCAGCTTTCATTACCAAACTTGCCTGTTCACCCCCTCCAGTGCATGAGACACATCACCCTGTTGAATGATCACCTGCTTACATGCACCAGATCATCTCCTCCATATTACGGCATCCCTGTAGTCTGCCTGAGAGAGATAGGAAGAATGGGTATTTCAATGTGGCTCATAATAGGCTTATCAAGGAAGGCAGGGGTAGCTCTCTCTTTGCCATCTGGATAACAGACAGCACACCTATGGAGTAGAGGTTCCCATGGTTTAAGCATTCTTGGAAATCCTTGACTAGGAAGAAGACCAAGCGATGCTGATCAGCACATCCATTGCCCACGGTGTTCTTTTAGGGAAGAGCAAAGGAATAGAAAGAAGGCCTAGCAACCTCAAGGAGAAAGGGAGCTGTCCTCGCATTGCCTAATAAGCCTTGTTGTGGTTCTTTTCATTGCTGGCTTCAGATAACTCTGGAAGGCACACACAAACACACATGGTGACTGGGACAGCTCATCTGCTGCCACCCTCCAGCATTACCCAACCATATCCACTGGCTTCCATCCAGCAATATCATCCTCTAGCTCCTGCCTGCCAACTTCCACTGGCTTCTGCTCACTAATATCCACTGGTTTCCTTCCATCTACCACATTCCCTCGGCATCTGGAGGCTCACCTCTGCCAGTCTCTGAAAGCACACATACACCAACATTCACTTTGACTACTTATGTTGCCTCCCATATATTAACACAAACACACCTGAGAACATTCAGCAGCAACCAACCACTCCATCAGCCACTCTCCTATCCATTGACATATGTGTTCCAACCTCAATCCATGAAGATTCAAGGAGCTTCCATCAGCTCAGTTCCAAAGGCAAACTTCCACCAGCTTAAATCCACAAATATCAGCCAGCTTCAACCTTGTGACATCTTTCAACTTCCAAATGCACACTCCATCAGCTTCTGTCCACTAACATCCACCAGCTTCTCCCAAATCCATCACCCAATATCAGTCAGATTCCAGCTGTGCATTTCTGCTAGTTTCAGCCTCAAACTCACCACTCCTATATGCAATTCCACTGGCTTTCGCTAGTGAACTTGCACTTTCACCTCCTCTGCCATGAGCCACATGCCACTTCCAGGTGATTGCCTGCTACAATCTTACAATTTGTCTCTTCCAAGCGGTGTCACCTCCACAATCTGCCTGCAAAAGAAAGGTGGAACAGGCACATTAAAAATATTGCAGGGGCAGCTGTGTTTCTACCTACCAGATAACTTATAGCACACCCAAGAAGAGGTTCTTGTGACTACATGTTCTTAGGAATTCCCATTTGCCTAACAATAGAAGAAGCTGCTGCTGTCAGAACTCTTCCTCCTTTGTATTCCAAAATGGTACTAGACTATTTTCTGCGCTGGGTAACCTAAACACTATCCCATTGCCTCAAACATTTACTTGACTGCTGGTTTCTGCTGATGATTGGCGTATGATGCCAATCCTGGCCCAACTACACTGGTGACCATTTCTGGGCCCAATTCAAAGTGCTGGTGCTAACCTATAAAGCCACACACAGCTCAGGACTGCCTTTCCCCATACGAACCAACACTTGTCATCCAAAGGCCTTCTCTATGGCCCTGCTCCTTGAGAGGTTTGGAGAGTGACAAGAGAATTGGCCTTTTCTGTGGTCGCTCCCCATTTGTAGAATGCTTTCCCCAGAGAGGCTCACCTGGTGTCATCATGATATGACTTTAGGTGCCAGGTGAAAATATTCCTCTTTAACCAGGCCTTTGGTCATTAAACAATCAATAGCCTTTTAAAAGTGGGCAGACTGTTACTGAATTTTTTTCTGTGATCTTTTTTATTGTTCTTTATTATCATGCTATGTAAGTTACATTTTTAATGTTGTACACTACCTTGGGAACTTCAGAAAAAGGGCGCTATATAAATTGAATGAATGAATGAATGAATGAATGAATGAATGAATAAGGATTCAAGAAAGCCTGTCATTTGATTTTATGTGCTTATTTTCCCCAGTCCCAATCTCTCCTTGGCCCTTTCTTTTGTAATGGATTTCCTATCAGATTGCTCTAATCATGGCTTCCATTGTGGACTGCCCTAAAACCTGGCTGAGATCTCATCCATGGCAAAACTATGTTAATAACCCATATAATATCCAGGTTGCCTGTCTCCACAGGAAATCATCCTTTATTAAAATGTTCCACTGGAAACTAATATAAACTTCTACTGAACTATTCTGACATTAAATCCATAGTGGATGATTTAATACGAGCCAGTGCCACTGAGCTATGGATTCTCTTGCCTCCCCTGTCCCACTTCAGTTCCTTATTCTATACAAAAAATGTATTATGTATAACTTAGTTTGCCATTAAGTTATTGTATTTGGTGTCGGAACATGCCGGGGGGGGGGGGGGGGCACATGCAACCCCTGGTATGAAACAAACCTCTCTGGGCGTCTTCCTGATGCAGCACAGCCCGGGACGTCCATAAATCTTCAGTCCCAGCATGCACCAGCAACACATATCAGAAGACTATGTGCATGCTCATTCAGCAGGGTATAGCAGAAACGATCATGGAACGTGAGTGTAGCTTTCTAAGTATTTATTAAGCAATATATATAGGACAAAGCAATAATGGCAACCTCTCTGTTCTTCTCCGAGAGAGAGAGAGTAAAGAAAAGTACAAAAGTACAGTACAGACTGACTTCCGTTCTCACACTTTCCAAGCCTAGAAAGTAAACACTGACATGTGATGTAACAATCACACATCCAGCAACGGAGGAGAGGAATGCTAACATCTGGTATATTAAAAAATATAATTTAGTCAGTCAATAATTACAAAAATAATTAATTTTTTTGTTAGTAATGGAGCTATAAGTTGAACTCTTTCATTTTGCCAGTTTATGAGGAGCTGGCAAAAATCAATAAGCACAGGAGAAACCATAAACATTATAGAAAAAAAATATTCTGAAAATTATAATGGGTTGTATTTAACCAAGTCCTACTCAAAGCAGAACCACTGAAATTAATGGACCTAAGTCTGTCATGTCTATTCACTTCTGTGGGTCAAGCCACTGCTTGTGCTTTGTTGGTATGGATCACGCACCAATCCAGGTTTAAGCTTTAAAGAGCAGGTTTTCACAGGGAAAACTCCAGAGCAAAAAAGGGTGCTTGGACACAGAGCTTTAAATCACAAACCATGCCTGAAAGGTTAAGACAAAATGTAAGTGTGGATAATGTTGTGGAGTGTAGGAGTGATTTTTTAAAAGATCAATTTTCCTGTCAGACTGGGAATAGCCCCTCACTCAACCAAGTTGAGGATACTCCACCAGTCTTTAGCAGAGTTTCTTTTCTTTCAGCAAAGTAAGCAGGTCACGTATATATCAAGCAAAGTTTTAATGATAAAGAAAATTGAAACACAATAACATACTGCCTGAGAGAAACTAAAACAACATCATGAGGCAAGAATGACAGTTGGCCTCTCTAACTGAACTTAAGTGAACACCCAAGGGGAGGGGCTGATTCTGGAGCACAACACAAAAGTCCTACCCACCAGATGCCAGACATTCTACTATTCAAATTAGGCCCCAGTGTTTTTCTAACAGATAAGCCCTAACTTGTTCCATTAGTATGAGTTCCACTTCTACAAGGGAACATCCTCCTCTTTCTTCTCTCCGCATGGTGGAATGGGAACCAGTTATAAGTCAAAAGAAAGAAGCTGAAGAGAGAGTCAGGTGATCAGAACCCAAGAAGAAGCTAAACCCAGTAAATATTATCGTAGCCCAAATCCACTCTCAACCTAGGTGGGTGGAATCACTCTGGTAATTGGGAGCCATCTACTGTCTAGGAGAAATACTCCAAACTATAGCTCTGGTGGCTTGCCACAACAATCAGCTGTGCATCAGTTTCCACTTCTAGCTTCTCACAAAGGGATATAAGCGTCATTCTGGAACATGTCCCAATTCTTTTGGTAAAACATGGGGGTTTCTTGGCTGACAAATCAATGTGAAAGAGTTCCCTGAGGATAAGAAGCATGAAAATGAATAGTCTAGGTCAGGGGGGTCCAATGCGGCACCCTCCAGACGTTGTTGGACTACAGCTCCCATCAGCCTCAGCCAGTGTTTTTTTCTGGGGGGATGCAGGGATATGCATACCCCTAAACATTTTGCGAATCTTTGTACTTTTGTTCATTTACTGTATTTATTTTCCCCGATTTGAACTATAAAATGGTGGTTTACTTGAGTCAAAATGAGAGTACCCCTAAATATTTTTTTGGGGGGGGAGTACTGGCCTTGGCCAGTATGGCCAATGGTTGGGGGTTATGGGAGTTGTGGTCCAACACTATCTGGAGGGCACCTGGTTGACTATCCTAGTCTAGGTGATTGACATAAAATATACATCAGTAGAGAATCAGGCCGGCACATCTCTGATGTTTGAAATTAAAGCATTGCCCTTAGTAATAATAGAAAGCTTTAATTATTGTAAATTAGTTGTGGCTGTACTACTGTTGTCTGCCTAGAGCTTCATAGTTGGGGGTAAGCTGGAAGAACTGAAATGGCCGAATTATTCATTAATGTTTCATGCTGTGGATTAGAATGTGATTAGATTTCTCTCCAAACTAGAGACACTGCCAGTATTGAGTTGCACCCAGGGGTTCTTGGCTTCAGCATTTAATTTGCCAGGCATCGCTCTGTTGAATTCCTCCCCCCCCCCCCATTCAGTCAGATGTGAAATAGTATGCCATAATCGCAATTCCATCTTGAGCCATAGACAGTCTTTTGCAAATGAAGAATGCAAGACTGGGTATAGATTATTCACTACACTGCCAAACTGAAGCAAGTCTTGCTTTGAGAGCAAACTTGCTTGCATTCCCCTAAACACCTTATTTGCTTTCTAATGTTCAAGTGTCTACCCATTCTTTTATTTGTTGGATTGAAGCAGGGGTCTGCAAAATAAATGTTTTCATTTTGTAATTCATTTAATTTTACTTCTTAAAGACTTAATTCATTTTGTTATTAATTCATATCACATTAGTTTTCATTCATATTTTTATTTGTTTGGGTTTTTTTGCTGCCCCTGGTAACAGTGACATCAGGATTTTAGGAGGCAACAGTTGATTTTCCTGTCATGACCAGGATATTGCATCATTCTGGGATATTCTACAGAAAAAAATGGTAGTCCTTACTGGTGCCCATCATTATTTTCCCAGAATGCCTCAGAAGTATATGCCATGTGGGAAATTCGGGGGGAGGGAAACATGACTGGGGCCTCTTAAAAGAGTTAAACCCCAGCAGCCCTAAAGGACTGACAAAAGAGATAATGTTACCCATGGCATTCTTTTATAATAATGGAAATTGAACCAAATTGGGTCCATTCACTTCCATGTATAATTCAAACCTGGTGGAGGTGTCAAGTATTGAACCCTGGGGCGTGCTGCATGCAAGAGAAGTGCTCTGTCACTGAACTATGACCCTCCCTTTACATTTGTCATTGCTGAAGTTCAGTTTCTATCCACTCAGCCCCACAACAGATCATTTTAAATTTTTAGTCTATACTTGGTACAGCAACAAAAGCCCTTTGTAGACATTCAGTGTGCTTCTAGCTATTCATACCTGAAGGAGTGTACCTGAAGGAGTGTCTCCACCCCCAATATTCTGCCCGGACACTGAGGTCCAGCTCCGAGGGCCTTCTGGCAGTTCCCTCCCTGCAAGAAGTGAAGTTACAGGGAACCAGGCAGAGGGCCTTCTCGGTAGTGGCGGACGCCCTGTGGAATGCCCTCCCATCAGATGTCAAAGAAATAAACAACTGACATTTAGAAGACATCTGAAAGCAGCCCTGCTTAGGGAACTTTTTAATGACTGATGTTTTAATGTATTTTTAATCTCCTGTTGGAAGCCGCCCAGAGTGGCTGGGGAAACCCAGCCAGATGGGCGGGGTATAAGTAATTATTATTATTATTAATAATAATAATATTCATGGAGGAGGGGTCTCTATCCTTGATGGCAAGTCCTGCCTGCTCCATACACCTCACATTTGGACTTCAGCATGTGCATTTATTTCCATGCAAAAGGTTCAGCCAGTGTGGTGTAGTGGTTAAGAGCGGTGGACTAGTAATCTGGGGAACCGGGTTCGCGTCTCCGCTCCTCCACATGCAGCTGCTGGGTGACCTTGGGCTAGTCACACTTCTCTGAAGTCTCTCAGCCCCACTCACCTCACAGAGTGTTTGTTGTGGGGGAGGAAGGGAAAGGAGATTGTGAGCCACTTTGAGACTCCTTAGGGTAGTGATAAAGCGTAGCTCTGAAATGTAGTGGGGTGGCTGCTTGCTTTTTTGTACAGGCACCCCATCTCATCGCCACAATTTCCCCCAAACCTTGTGCTACATTTCAGAGGTACTGCACAGAGTCAAGAACCTGCCTCTTAGAGGAACGGGGTTATGGGGGAAGGAGATAGATATTTTGTTGGCCAGAAAGACAGCTGAAAATGGTTGGCCTTTGGTGTAGACCCATGAATTCATAGGCATGTTTTGCACAAGCTGCTCGCTCACTGTGATCTGAAGCACTTTGGAACTTGCTGGTTAACCCTCAGGCCATGTTGTCCTGATATTACTTGTGTACCTGACAAATCATTGATGCCTCTCCAGATTCTTTAGGCTCCCTTTGGCAGCTTCCTCTTGTCATTTATTTAAGCCGAGGGAAGTGAGCTGACACACGGCTTTGGCTTGGAAAGATTACATTATCCAAGTGTTGTCCTTGGCTGAGAGGCGCATTCACGATTTCCTGATAAAACAGTCAGCAATCACAATGCCAGGCCAGTGTTTTGGAATGCCTGGAGCCTAGATAAAAGACTAACAACTAAAACAGTGAAGTCAGAGCCCTTGAAAAGGAAGAGCAGATGGACTAGCTCCCCAGGGAATAAATCTCTGAGGATCCAGGGGCATCTGTGGAAACGGTTTCTTCTTGTGCTTACCCAACAGATCAATGGAGAAGAAAAGCGGGATATGTCTGAAGGATAATCATAAGGAAGGGACTTGTCTCCCCTAGAAGTGCCACACCCAGAAGTGCCCCATCTAAATCAATGGCCGACAGACACCTTCCTTCTTTGCAATAGCTGCTTGCCTTCTCCCCTCCCTCCTGTTTTTAGTGTTGTACTATCATTGTTTTAATTCTGCTATGATCAGCTGCCTTGAGCTCTGTCAAGGAAAGGTGCTGTGTAAGTGGCTTGAATAAATAAATAATGGCAAATTGGAGCCTGAAATGAATCAGCTGATTTGCAAGGGGCTAGTGGGCAAAGTTTTATGGCGTTGGGCCTTTTCATCTCATCCAACTTGGTGGAGTCCTTTTAGTAGTAGTTGTCTCATTGCAGTGATGACATGAACCAGTGTGGTGTTGTGGTCAGAGTGTTTAAATAGGACCTTAGAGCCCAGGGTTCCTCACTCACCCATTAAACTCACTGGGTGATCCTTCGGCCAGCCACTATCTTGTAGCCTGATCTACCTCACAAGGTTTTGTGAGGAGAAAATGGATGTGTGTAGGCCGCCTTGAGCTCCTGGGAGGAAAAGTGGGATATAAATATCAGAGATTAATAAACAGATAGACAAATAAATAATGCAAGTGGGCCTGAAATATGAGGCAAACCCAAATACACTGAGATTGTTAGCCAACTTGAGTTCAACACATCTCAAAAATTAAGCTTAGGTTACTTTTTATATTAATGCATCTTTAATCCGAGCCAGCTCTGGATTGCAAGAAAACTTAGCCGTATGAATCGACACAAAGCCAACTAGCAAATAGCAATGATGTGAGAACTTTCCCACTGTGCTGAGTCACAGGTAAATCAGGTTCTCAGAACCATAAAATAAAATAAACAAAACAAAACCCTCTCAGCGTTATTCTAAGCCATTTTTAATGGTGCTCTGTGTTTCACAGTTAGGATCCCCACAGAGAGTGCCTGTCTTGCTTTCCACTGCACTTCTTCACCAGAGGGAACAGCAGTTGGCCCTCTCCACATGCTGTCAGGTTGTATCATGTGTATAAGACTATCACATTTGAAGTGCATAATGCAATAAGAGGCTATTATGATGCACCTAACAAGATCCATAATATGAAAAGTATGTTTATAACCCAGCTGTATTGTCTTCACTTAATATCCTACAGCTAGCATAATATCAAGAGAAAACTAAAATTAAAAAGGATGGCCTCTACTCGGTGTTACAGCAAAGCACAGCAATATATATGCATCACATTAAAAAAAATATTATTCAAAGGCTGCTGGGAAACACTTCTCTTGGTTGGCGTCAAGTGGAGCCTTGCTGTTGTGTTTATGATGTTAGGAACAATTCCTTTAGGAGAAATTGGGCTCAACAGAATTTGTTTAAAATGATCATATTCAAAATTCTGGAAACTGTTATTGAAGGAGAAGACCATAGGATAAGATCCAATATCTTACAACCAGACAGTGTTGTCAGAGGTTCTAAGGTTTATCCCTCACAGAACTACTCCAATGTGATTTTTTTTAATCAAAAGAATGAGAATTAAAGACCCTGGGGCACCAGGAAAAAACCTTCTAGTTCACCTAGGCTTTTGGCCCTGAATTTGAAGGGTACTTGGTATTTTAGGCCTCTTTTTCTGTTTGTCTTTTCAGTGGGGTGGCTTGAGTTGGATCTGCCATTTTATATATTGCTATAGGTTTTGAGTGCCTGAGTTTGTGGGTGCAACGCACCCTTACTGCCTACATTTAGTAAATGTTAGAATATAAGCAATGCTTGGAGTAGTAAGAGAATGTGCCAGACATTGAATTTAGCAGTGCAAAAATACAGGCTAAACTTGTATTTTCCTGACCAGGGAATTACCTGGAAATAAGCCATTATGAAACAAAGACAGAGGCATGACCCATCAAGATTGGAAGAGACCCAAGAGTCATCTAGTCCAACCCCCTGCAATGCAGGAATCTCAGCTAAAGCATCCATGACAGATGACCATCCCACCTCTGCTTAAAAACCTCCAAGGAAGGAGAGTCCATTACTGCCCGAGGGAGACCATTCCATTGCTGCACCAGATGTGAATGGGGGTATTTAGTAAGACAAAAGACCAGTGGTTTCTGTTTAGGACTGCAGTTTGCCTGATGTAACAGAGGAAAAGTGTTAGCTTTGCAAGCCAGAGGACCAGAGTACAGGGCGGGCGGTCTGTTTTATGCTGCAAAGAGGGTCAGACCCGATATTTAGGGTCTCTTGGAACCTGAGGCTGTAGCAACGGAAGGAACAGGACCTGGGATATGAATGCTCTGCACTCTCTCCATCCTGGCTCAGGTTGTAGGTATGTATAAATAAACCATATATCATAAAGACACCACCAGACTCTGCTGTGCCTCAGTGTTGCAAAGTGAAACATGTACCCTGGTTAGCGTGCCTGATAACCCTGGAATCCCATACCATTCAGAGACTGGAGTAGAGTGTAACAATGCATTGTGGATGAGCTGTTTAAGTTCTTATTCTATTTTCATTTTTACACCTGATTTTAATACCTGCTGTTATTCTGTAAGATGCTTTGAGTCACTTTTGTGAAAAAAGTGACAAACGCAATTATAACTAACTAACTAATGGAGATCAGGAACTGTGTGTAGTGGAAGAGGCAGGCCTCGTTTTATACTTTAGGAACGGACCCAAATGAAGCCAGCTGCTCAGTTGGGCCAGCCCTCCGGATGAGTGCCTGCCCCTAAACCTGCTCACCACTGGCCAATTTGGCAGCTGGCTTGGATTCAAACTTCCCGGCAGCTGAGGAGGCTCGTTTGGCCTTCCGCCTGCTGGAAATCCTTCATCATGTCAAGCCTGTGTTGGATCAGCGCCAAGGAAGGAGGCAGCTAGCTTGCATTGCTGCTGCACCTATTATGAGGTAAGCGGGCTTCGGCAGGGATGAGGAACACCTGTGGTGTTATATACTGAAGTTCTCATCCTGGGCCAGCAGGGGGATACTGTAGATAGTTCAGGTCCACATATGCAAATAACATAGGCGCCGACTCCATGGGGCCTGAGGGGGCCCGAGCCCCCTCAAAAATTCGTTTGGGGGGGCTCTGCCCCCCCAATAATTTAAGAAAATTATTAGTTATATTATGCTTTGTAAAATCACAAAATTATGTTGGTATTTTTTATTTTCCTTGTTTGACGATAGTTACCTTTTAAAATACATTCAGTAATTAGTTAAAACAAAGCCACTCCCGATCTAGAGAGGGGGTGGGGTTGCGGGCTCTCGACCCATCAACAATCTCGCGGGGCTGGCGTCAGCCCCACGAGAAGCGGGGATTCCCCCTAGCTCATTAATATTCACCGCCCACGGCGGCAGCCAATCGGCTGCCGCAAAGGGCGGGCCCTCACAGGTTCACTTAAGGTCGGGGCAGCCCGGGGCTCGCCCCTTTCGTTCCCCCAGCAGCAGCGGTTTGGAGCCCCCCCAATATTTTTTTTCGGTATGGGCCCCCCCAATATTTTTTATAAGTCGGCGCCCCTGGCAAATAAGGGATTGAAAGTGACGTTCAGTGATTGGATAGTTACAGAAAATGGTTACTGCTGCGTTCTAGTGGAGCTCTATATAAGCAGGCTGGCTGAACCCTTCAGTTCAGTTCTGTTCTAGCATGTGAATAAACAAGAGCTGTTTGAAGATCTCCAGGTGTCTCCACCGTGGCAGAAAGAGAGAAGAGAGACAAAGATTTGGGAGGGTGGGTAGGCAGAAAGGAAGAAATGGAAGTGTTTTGCCAACTTTGGCTCTAGCCCTACCAACCACAAGCTCAGGCCTTGCCCACAGAGGACCTCTGAAGGGTATGCAGCCCTTCAGCAAAAAAAGCCATTTGCATGGATATGTTTAGAGCTAATGCAGTGATTCGTGATAAAAGCTAATACATATATTTATCTACTGCATGCAATATAACCATAGAGCTAATCATCATGAAAGCTCTATCTTACTCAACCCACTGTAGAAAATGATCCCTAAAAAGTGGGTGAGAACAGCCAAGTCTGTAGAAACAGGACCACAGAAAAGATCTCGTTATAAACAGATACATTTTCTCCCAGACCTTGAAATCTAATCTGTCGTTTCAAGGAAGAAAGCAAATAGAATGAATGTTCCCATTCTTATAGTCATATAATTCTGAAGAGCTCCTGCAGCATCCATATTTAATGTAGCAACTGGAAAAAAGAAACAGCACATTAGTGTTATGGCTTTGAGCTGCAATTAACCCATTAAGTCCACAGAAACAAGGCCAAAGGTCCCAGAAAAGCCACTAGAAATTTGCAAGAGGAAGAAAGGGTTATAAATCATAAAATAAGTTGGTTTCTGCTCTGACCGACATAGGAACAAGATATTTTAAAATGGCATTGTTCTCAAGAACCAAAGTCCCAAAGTTGTATTAATACTTCACCTCCTATCAGCCCCAGTCATAATGGCCAATAGTGAGGGAAGATGAGAGCGTAGTTCAGAAACGTCTAGAGAGCCACAAGTTCCCCATTGTTGCTTTAACATGGCAGAGATGTGAGCTAAATTATAGACTGACGGAACTGAAGAAAGAACTTGAAATAATTTAATAAATGCACATCTGTTACCTGATTAAAGAAATTTCAGCTAACTAATTGTGTGAGCTTTAATAGGCTAAATATCCATGCATTTGCATATAAATAAAATACTTATGAAGGGGAAGCTTTTATTACTTCCATATTGTTGTGGTGGTGGTTTCATTTATATACTGCTCTTCATGAAATATCGCAGAGCAGTTTACAGAATAAAACCATACAATACAACAACTTCTAAATAATAATTAAAACACAAAACGGATCAAAAGCATGGGCCATCCACACTTTTGGTTTTTCTGTAATTTCAAGTTAGTTGTCTGGGAGTGTTTCTTCTCTCTCTCTCAGTGCTTTCCCTTGGAAAACCTGCCATATACTGAATTGGAACAAACGTCAATCTGCAGAAAATATAAATGACATTTCTTCCAATTCAGCAGTAAACAGTAGGTTTTCTTGGGGAAAGTGATGGGACAAAACAACAACAACAACAACCCCATCTCAGGTGATGTGACTTAAAATCACTTGAAATCATTGAACAAAAGTGTGGATAGGCCCTAACAGTGGCTTTGCAGAAAAAACAAAGAAAGAAATAAAGAAACTCAAAAGAGCAGTGTGTATACAATGCTATAATCATCCTATAACAACAAATGTAATACAGACTCCTTAGCAGTGCCCAAAGGTCCTGCTCTGCAAACAGGACAAAGATCCAGGTGTACAGAGATTTCAATAGCAACAGAGGTTTCGCAGATAAAACTGTGTGCACGTCACAACAGGTGCATTGAGCCTCAAGCGACAACAAAGGATCCAGACGCACTGTCAAGCTACATAGCAGCTTCCATCAAGAGCAGGCAACCTCCCATTTATCTGGATAACCACCCACTAATAATGCTTTGGTCTTATCTGGATTGAGCTTCAGTTTGTTGGCTCTCATCCACTCTATTTCTGAAGCAAGACAACAGTCCAGCACATCCACCGCCTCACCTGCAGATGTAAAGGGAAAGTAGAGTTGTTTGTCATCAGCACATTGCTGACACCATACTCCAAAACTCCTGATGACCCCACTCAGCAGTTTCATGTAGATGTTAAATAGCATGGGAAATAAAATGGAGACATGAGGAACAGCACAGGGAAGGCTTGATGGGGCTGAAATGAACTCCCCAAGCATCACAACCATCCAAGTAGGACCGGAACCACTGCAAAGCAGTGCCACCTATTCCCAACTCAGACAGCCACTCCAGAAGGATACTGTGGTTGATGGTATCGAAAGCCACTGACAGGTCAAGGAGAATGAACATGGATATATTTCCCCTATCTCTCTCCCAACAAAGGAGACCAAAAGCAGGGCGACCAAAGCAGTTTCAGTGCCAAAACCAGGCCTAAACCTCAATTTCATATCCTTCTTTCCCAGATTTGTGGTAACATTAAAATACAAAGAACTAATCAACAGGGACGTCAGTCAACCTTTTGACCAGAAAAATATATTTGTGTACTGAATAAAAATCATATTTTTTAAAAAAATCATGAGTCACGTTCCACGTGGGCCAGTGGTCATAAGAGTGCCAAAAGTTACATTAGTCACAAACATTCTTAGCTAGATTGTGAGCATTATTTGAGAATACATTCTCCATTTTTACTTAGGGGAAATGATGCAAATCCTTCAGTGTTGTTTAAAAGTCTTTGCATAAAATCAGACTACATTGTGTATCAATAGCAGGGACTTTTTGTGCTCATTGTGTCTGTTTCGATTCCTATAAAAAGCTGTCCCAATTTGGTCTCCCTTCTCCACCCCAAACCACAAAAGACATATGAGCAATCATAACAGATGGTTCATTCAAATTTGTTTTGTATTGTTTTGGCAACATCTAGCTTTCTGACACTGCCAGAATGGGGTGGGAGAGGTGGGAGAATCCACACTGGTTTTCAATTAATACAAATTTGGTACAAACGTTTTATGTCTGCATGTGCGTGGTTTGTTTATAGAACTTCCCCCATTCCATTCCAAGTGCCATCTAGGAACAATATGTCTGCAGAATGCAAGTTGTATTTAATTTTATGTGACAGCACATGAATGTTTATCTTTCATTTTTATAAATACGCTAGGGGCTGCGCCCCCACTCACTCCACTGCCATTCCAACCACATTAACCCCCTAGAATTTCCCCTTCCCACCCCATGCAGCTACCAAGCTTGCTTTTCACCACCCCAACCCCACTTCTGAAGTCTCTTCTCTCTTCTGTTTTGCAGCCCTGCTATGCACCCAGGTATTCACTTTCATCCCTTCATTTTGTGCACCCCCTGCACACAAACCAACTCCTGCTAACCTCCTGCATCTTTTTCCTCCCATACATTCCAAATACCAAGCACCCTTTTCACCCTCTGCCTCATTATGAAGCCACCATCCCCTCCTATTCTTCATGCCCGCAGTCATTTTCAACCAGAGACATACCTAGGCTCCCTTGTGCCCTTGGCAAGGAGCTGTACTGGCACACACAAACATGTCCCTTCCATTCCTCCGCCAAGGCACCAAGATAAGCCTGTGTGCCTCACCTGGCCGCCCAGAATAGCAGCCCGGAGAGCTCATGGACGTAGCCACTCCAAGCCAGAGTGGAGAGGTGTGAATTTTTTGTGGTGTAGTGGTTAAGAGTGGTGGACTCGTAATCTGGTGAACCGGGTTCGATTCCCCGCTCCTCCACATGCAGCTGCTGGGTGACCTTGGGCCAGTCACACTTCTCTGAAGTCTCTAAGCCCCACTCACCTCACAGAGTGTTTGTTGGGGGAGGAAGGGAAAGGGGAATGTTAGCCGCTTTGAGACTCCTTCCGGTAGTGATAAAGCGGGATATCAAATCCAAACTCTTCTTCTTCTGTGTGATGACAGCCTTACATTCATATATCTATGAGATGATATAGCAAACAAAAATAATGGGCCACTGGATTTACAGAACGAGTGAAAACAAGCTAGCTGCCTGTCATCCACCCCCAACGGAACTATTCTCACACTGGATATTCATTAACCATTTGGAGGGAAGAGTTAGTCGAGGAACGTTATCCATCAGTGTGATCACTATGACAGAAGCAGAAAGTTTGTGAGGCTAATGAGGAAAACCCACACCGAGCATGGGGATAGTAATGGGAAGGAGCCAAAGTGGTGGTAGAACCAAGGAAGTAAGGCGGCTTTCTTGGAAAGTCAGGGAGCTGCATTTCACACACTGATGCAAATAATTGGATGATTTCTTCTCTACAGGGCATTAACAGGGATATGATATCCTAGATGAAGTACCACTAATAACATCTCTGTTGTATGTATACAGCACCGCCAATGCATGGGGCAGCACTGAGAATGAAAATAGGCGCCTGCTTCAAGGGCCTTACCATCTAAAATCTGACACAGGAAAACAACAGAGGAGCAGGGGTAGGAAATGCATGGTAAATAAGGTAGGAATATGCAACTCTTTCATTTACATATGCTTAGGTTTGGTTCCCTATAGTATAGCATGAGAACTTGGGGGTGAGTGAAGGGCTATAATCTCTATTATCTTCACTACTACCCACTTAATTTCCTAATTTAAAAAACCCTGAGGAGATGGCAGTTAAATAATAATAATAATAATAATAATAATAATAATAATAATAATAATAATAATTTACTATTTATCTGCCACCCATCTAACTGGGTTGCCCCAGCCACTTTGGGCGGCTTCCAACAAATTAGAAAACCACAGTAAAACATCAAAATCACCAAGCAGGTTCTTGACGGAAGAAAGAGGCTGAGATGTACAACACCCTCAGATAATTGCATTTTGTTGGGAAGTTTTTCCCACCCATGCTGGTTGTGGTCACTCCACCATGCTTCCCCCCTTGTCTCTTGACCTTCTTCTGCCTTAGCCCCAACAGTCTCCTTCTCTCTTTTGCCTTTGTTCCAGCCCTGCATGCTTTCCATCTTAATGGCCTACTCCTTCCAACTCTCCTTTCCTCTCCTCCCATTCCTTTCCTTCCCCTCAGCTGGAACCAGTCAGAGCCAGGCTTCTTTCTTCTTCTCTACTCTTGTCTTCTCGCTGTTTCATTCACTTGTCTCCTTCACCTTCTATTCCTTGCTTTCACCTCATTCTCTACCTTCTACTTTAATGTGTTCCTAACATCCTCTTATGTCTTCCAAAGCTGTGCTCCCATGGCATCTTTGAGACCTTGCCCACTCTGTGGCCAATGGTTGCTGTCCAATGACATTGTCTCTAGGTGATAGCTGCCACAATCAGACTGGCCTGCTTCTTCCTCGCTGTATACCAGTGAGGATACCTTGATGCCAATCGAGTGAATTGCATTCTATAGAAATGAGTGCAATGTAGGCCACCAACTGTCTGAACTTGCACTATGCTAACACCTGCAAATATGGTTTCCATTTTTATCCACAACATTTTTAAATGAGCTTCCCTGTAATCTTAAGATCAGCTGATACAGCCCTACAACTTATTTGCAGACCCTTGTTGGTCTGCACTAGAAATAAGACCTTCTCAATTGCCACCACACTGCTTGGAAGAGCTTTCTGTCCGAGTGAGGCTCTCCTCATCCAATTTGTTAGGTTCCTATTTTTGTTTTGCTTTTGGTTTCATTGTGAATTTGTTGTGTTGTCTTGAGTCTATACAGAAAGCTGGTTTTTAAACCACCCTGAAAACCAGTGTGTGAAGGCTGGTATCCAAAGTTTGTCAATTAATTAGATTAAAGAGATATAACCCAAGTATCATTCAGTCTCTTCCACCACAGAAAAGTTCCAAAGGATACGTGGCTGCATTAGCAGCATCTGGTTTTCGCAATGTTACTTTGCACAACTGTTTCAGAAGCACACAATCTGCAATAAATTATCCAAAGATGCAGCATACGTGCATATTATCTTCCTATGACTTACCTCAGTAAAACTGTACAAATACTTGATAAAAGAACTGCTGGAATTCACAAAATTAAAATCATAGCACACATACCAGCTTAGCCACATTACCGGTTTTAATCAGAACACCCATGTGCACAAAAATGATAACGTACTTAAAGCGTATTCATATTTAACAACCAGGTTCAGGGGGGAAAAGGGGTTTCTTGTGGTCAAAGAGAAAGGTTTAGCAGCAGAGCACACACAGCCTTACAAGCAATGCATGCCAAAGTTTTTAAATAAAACCTACTAAGAGAATGTAGAGGAAATATATGAGTCAGTTTTTTCTCAACTACTCAAAACGCTTTCCAGCTGGGCATTACAGGCATCTTCCATCTGCTTCAAAGATTTTGGGTCATGTGATTTGGCAGACTCTGGATCTCTCCCCGCCCCCCTCCCTAAACCACCCACACTTTCCACTTTTTGTAAAGACGATGGACTGTTATTACACCCTTGGATGCAACTTCTTCAGGCAAGCATTCTCTTCAATTTACAGTATCATGTACTGCTCAAAAGATAAGAAAGAAGGGTAATCTTGTCACATGAAGGGAAGCAGCTGAGCTGGGGGTCTTTTCTTACTAAGCTCGGAAAGGCACAGTTTACACATTAGCAATGCTAACGTGCTCTATGAATGCCAGGACAGGATTTGGAATCAGATGAGAGGATGGGACTTCCTCCTCAATCCCTCATTTACTGCCCCGACCCCAATCTTAGTCTTTATCCCAGGTTTATTTCCATCTGTCCCCCATCAAAAATGTATATCCCACCTTTCTCCCATTTATAGAGCCAAAAGCAAAAGGACATGCCATGCTGGAAAAATGAAGGTGCGTTTGTGTCCTCAAACTGACAGTTTTTTTCACACCAAATTATCCTATAAGTGCTTTCTGGCGATGTGAATGTTTTATGAGGGTTCAGAGTTCAGTGGGGCTTGATCTCTGCAAAAGTACATATGATTGCAGCAAAAAAAATATTTATTCCCTACACGCACACACTTTTTCAGACATCTCTTTGATCTTATTGACACATGGATCATATTATTCCCTTTTCATATATACATGGCTTTCAAGTTTTTAAAAAAACCTCCATTACCTTGGTTGTCTTGCATACTCTATCACTTTTAAATATTAAGATAAAGGTAAAGCTCCCGTTGCTCTGTCCCAGCTCCTACCAACCTAGCAGTTTGAAAGCACGCCAGTGCAAGTAGATAAATAGGTACCGCTGCGGCGGAAAGGTAAACAGCGTTTCCGTGCACTCTGGTTCCCATCATGGTGTTCTGTTGTGCCAGAAGTGGTTTAGTCATGCTGGCTAGATGACCTGGAAAGCTGTCTGTGGACAAACACCGGCTCCCTCGGCCTGAAAGCAAGATGAGCCCCGCAACCCCATAGTCGCCTTTGATTGGACTTAACCATCCAGGGGTCCTTTACCTTTACCTTTTAAAGGTACCTTTTAAATATTAAGATGGTTTGTTAAGAAATGATCTCCCAGCTTTCAGAAGGCTCCTAGTTGGCTTTGTATCATTTATGTTTATTGTGATTAAATGTGAGGTGCATCTCTATTGCAAACACAGTTTGCAAATGAATTGCTCTGGAAACATTAGATTTAAATAGTAAACAGGAAATGGAGTCTGTCATTTGCACAAAAATGGTGGTGGACAATCATTCTTATTCCAGGGCGACTTAATGTAGCCCCACCAAAAAATAGGTAGATTGATAGAGTGTTTTGAGCAATGGAGGCTGGTTCATAAGGGCAAATGGGGCTCTACTCCACCAATCTCAGTCTGCCAGTCAGGGGTGGTTCTGCCGGTCACTGCCTGTGGTTCAGCTTACTATTGGCCTTCTTGACTTCTGCTCCAATGGGCCCCAGCCACAACTGATTTTGAGAAGAACCTGGGTGATACAAGACAAATTATACACACTCCTAACTATCACTAGCTCCTAGCTGTTGATTCCCTTTGTCAGCCCCAGGCCATCAGATTATTTTGAGGAAACTAAGTTGTTAGTGCACTGTACCATAGCCGTCAACATTTCCCTTTTTTTAAGGGAAATTCCCTTATTCCAAATAGGATTCCTCACAAGAAAAGGGAAAAGTTGACAGCTATGAACTGCACTGAAGGAGTGTGACTCTAATATTTGAGGAGTGTCAATTGTGGACCCTTGGGTATTTAATGACGTTCACCTATTGCACTGTGTGTGGATTCTGATGTGGCCTCTTAAGAGAAAATAGTTTGCATTTGTCCTGGTTCACTTTTCTTCTTGTTGTTGGTAGTTATAATATTTTCCAGACAGACTCATAAATGGTTCGGCCTGGTTTCAATACAGGTCTCAAAGTCTTATATTAACAATAGGGTTGGCATCCATTTGCTTCAGGAGACAACACAGGAGTGCGCCTTTGGGGATGAAGCTAAACCACTGGAGATTTACAGTGCCTGCTGTGGCTGTAGAGACAGATACAGGAGAGACATGTTTTGTTGCAGCTGGGGCAGATGAAGGCATCTGGTTGTGCTGCTGTAATGCACCATGGCGTTTCTTCTCTTTGCACTCCTCTCAGCAGTCATTTCTCCTCTGGTCACTGCTATGGATTAAACAGCAACAACAAATTAATATACCACTTACTTTCTCACTTGCCTTTCTGGTACTCAGCTGCAGTACTTCAAGAACAAATTCAAAGGAACCTTTAATGGACAGTGAAAATGGCAGTGTGTGCTGCCTTATTTACAATCCTAGCTACGTTCTGTGTGATAGTTCTTATCATAACCCTGAGGCCTGAGACACTTGGCCTTTCATGGTTGAAAGGGTTTTCATCGGATGGATAGCACAAGGCTGTAATAAAGAATGAAAGAAATTTAATGTTGAGGAAATGTGCATAAAACTTGATGACTAATGGTTCCATCCAATCATGTAGGAGGCTGCAGCCTTGGCAGTATTAATGAGGGTGCCACATAGTTTCCGTTAGAGTTTCCAGATTACAGTGGTACCTCAGGTTAAGCACTTAATTTGTTCTGGAGGTCTGTTCTTAACCTGAAACTGTTCTTAACCTGAAGCACCACTTTAGCTAATGGGGCCTCCTGCTGCCGCTGCGCCGCCAGAGCACGATTTCTGTTCTCATCCTGAAGCAAAGTTCTTAACCTGAGGTAATATTTCTGGGTTAGCGGAGTCTGGAACCTGAAGCGTCTGTAACCTGAAGCGTATGTAACCCAAGGTACCACTGTACTGTGATTACATTCTAGCACAGGAGCTTTCTTGAAGCAGTAAAGCAGGCACAGGCAAACTCGGCCCTCCAGATGTTTGACAACTCCCATCATCCCTAGCTAACAGGACCAGTGGTCAGGGATGATGGGAGTTGTAGATTCAAAACATCTGGAGGGCCGAGTTTGCCTGTGCCTGCAGTAAAGTCAAGAGAAAAACTGTGCAAGACAGCTTTGATTAAGATCCCTTTTTATTGGGATCCAAATTTAGATTCATATACAAGCGGGGGCAGGAAGCAGCTCATAAGTTTTTACTTTAAGCCATTTATGATGCATTATACCTTTGCACAGAAAGATTTTGCAAACAAAATATGTTTTGTGTTTTTCTGGACCATCTTAGTTTGCAATCTACATATGAAGCAAAAACCGTGCAGTGCTAGGTGCCACCCTGCTCTGCCGCTGGCACCACCACTGTGCCACCCACAGTTGCTGGCACCACATGCCTCTGCCAGCACTGCCACCAGAGACACGGTGCCAGTATCGACAGCGATTTCCAGCCAAGATCTCATGAGATCTCATCAGAAATCAGCTCCGATGCTGGCACTGCTTCTCCGCCGATGCCATAGGCAAAGGGGTGCCCACGGAGAGACCACTTCAGGGGCTTCCACCACCTGCAGCAGATGCTTCACCCTGCTTCCTGGTTGGGCTGGTCCTGCATAAGCACTAGTAACCCAGCCAGATGGGTGGGATGTAAATAATAAATTATTATTATTATTATTATTATTATTATTATTATTATTATTATTATAGATACAACGTCAAGAGACTAAAGCTTATGCACATTGCTCTAGTCTTCTGTGTTTGAGCACAGCTGTGTCTGAGACAGTTTCAGTCCATGCAGGTCCATGTCAACACACACGGGCGTGGCCTAGTTTATACATCTGGCTGCAAGTGGTGCTGTAATAATGTGATGGTGACATGGAAGCCTGTAGTTTGAGCTGGGCCCTCAAGTGGAGGCCTGCTTATTGACAGGGGGAAGCACCCAAACTGGGCATCTATGTAATTAGGTGCTCGCATGGAAAATTCGGTTCACATTCCAGACCCATCTGCATGATGGAAGGAAGTGGCTTCTGACATTTCTCTACCACACCACTGCAGCGCTGCAACCCTTCACCCAAGCCCACCACTTAGAGCAAGAGGGGACTTGAATTCAAATCACCAATCCCTTTGGCTTAGTAAAGATTCTCTCAGCCCACCTGGCTTCCTCTCCCCCGCCCCCCTTTGCTTTATAGGGTTTCCACCTCTGGGCTCCTAGCACCTCAAGCCATCTTTTTAACTACCAGCATTCTGCTGCCACCATATAGGCACTACTGTCTCCGACTAATTTTTGTCACATCCTTGATAGCTTGGCCAAATACGAGACATACTGTATTTTTCTGTGTATAACACACCCCTGTGTATAAGACTATTTAGGGGGACTCAAAAATAGTTGTTGAGCTTTTCCTTGGGAAAGGTTGCCCACAGTTGTTGAGCTTTTGGGGGGTGTGCCAAAAAAGGCTCACCCGACTGGCCAACGCTTCCGATCGAACGCAACACAGAAGTCTCCATTTCCTCTATTTCTGCTCACCACAAGCAGCCGCTAATCACCTGTCCAATTGCTGCAGCAGCGCCCAATAGACAGCAGCTATTGACGCAGCCTCCAATCTCCCGCTCGTCACAAGCAGCCGCCAATCACCTGCCCAATTACCGCAGCACAGACCAATCTACAACAGCCATTGACGCAGTCACCAATCTCCCGCACTAACGCCAGTGACAATTGACTGCTCATGGCAGGAAACAATACACCCCTCACCACTACCCATGTATAGGTAAAGGTAAAGGTACCCCTGACCATTAGGTCCAGTCGTGACCGACTCTGGGGTTGAGCGCTCATCTTGCTCTATATGCCGAGGGAGCCGGCGTTTGTCTGCAGACAGCTTCCGGGTCATGTGGCCAGCATGACTAAGCCACTTCTGGCGAAACCAGAGCAGCACATGGAAACGCCGTTTACCTTCCTGCCAGAGCGGTCCCTATTTATCTACTTGCACATGACGTGCTTTCGAACTGCTAGGTTGGCAGGAGACCCGTGTATAAGACGCCCCCAATTTTTAACTACTTTTTATCGTAAAAAAACCCCTCATCTTATACACAAAAAAGTACAGTAGTTTGAATGAACAAACCTTTTTTTATAATCTATGTCATGACATGTGTTCATAAATCTATTCCTAATACAAATGCAAATCCTAATCTTGTCCTATTCCCTGCTTCTCGGCACCCACACCAGCCCCCTGCCCCCGTCTCCTCCCTCCCGAAATCCAACTCTCCCCTTTCCTCTCGCACCCCTCTTCTAACAGTCACACTCCACCCTCAAGAAATCAACACATGACACACTCCTTCATTCCACCCCCTCTCCCCCACTTGCTTTCACTCCTTACCTTACACCTTATAAATATCTCCTTAGCTACATAACATTTTATCATATATCTCTTAGCATGCAAATCTATACAATTCAGATATCATGAGCAACGCCACACTGCCCTTATCTGAATGTTCAAAGTGGGGCAAGTCTTGTGAGACACATGACATGCTTTCTTTAAGACAATTCTGTTTGGGTTCCTTTTGTAAAACAGATTTTACGCCCTCCCATCAGATGTCAAGGAAATAAACAACTATCTGACTCTTAGAAGACATCTGGAGGCAGCCCTGTTTAAGGAAGTTTTTAATGTTTGATGATTTATTGTATTTTTAATATTTTATTGGAAGCCACCCAGAGTGGCTGGGGAAACCCAGCCAGATGGGCGGGGTATAAATATTGTTATTATTATTATTATTATTATTATTATTATTATTATTATTATTACTGCTGCTACAGCTACAGTGGTACCTTGGTTTAAGAACAGCTTAGTTTATGAACAACTTGGATTAAGAACTCTGCAAACCCGGAAGTAGGTGTTTTAGTTTGTGAACTAAATAAGAACATGTTCCGCTTCCTGTTGAGTGTGTTCCATTTGTAAATTGAGCCCCCTGCTGCTATGGGAAAGCACGCCTTGGTTTAAGAATGCTTTGGTTTATGAACGGACTTCTGGAACGGATTAAGTTCATAAACCAAGGTACCACTGTACTTCACTATATATAGAAGCATTTGCCATCACTTCATTCTTGACTCAAAAAGTGTTTTGTCTGGGTGCAGCCATGGTTGGAAAGTTTAGGTTTGATTGCTATCATATAACCCCTTTAACCATGTATACATAGGATTAACAAATATAATTCCAACAAGCTCTTAAGTTAAGAATCAAGAACTTTGCATGAAGGGTTTTAATAGGCCTTGAGTGCTGCTCTTACGGTCTGCCAATCTCATTTTATCTTCACTCAGCATCTAAAAATGCACTTAACCCACGCTCATTTTTCAGTGCTGTATGTAGGAAGTTTTCAACAATGTTGTAAGGTTTTGATTACCTGACAAAGCCAACAGTCGCATGAGTAATAAGAGAGTGGCTTATTAGCGGGCAGTGAACGTGCTCAAAAATTTCCTCAACACAGAACTCTGAATTCAACCTTTCCAGTTTAATACTGAAGGAGCCTTGTTGCGAATAGAAGGAAACTCCCCAGAGAAATATACTGGATGAATGAAACCAGGGCATTATTCACAGTGTAATTTTTCCTAGTTTATATAGAGAGACTCTCCCATCAATATGGTCTTTATGGGTGCTATCAGCACAAAATATGAAATTTTTAACAATTTCCTGGCCTTGCAACAGGAAATATTAAGGAATTCATAGGACTCATCTGTTTAATTAACATGTGTTGTGCCAATAACCATCAATCACTTCCTGCACGCTGGGCATGGCAGCATTATTAACAGGATACTGTTTTTTCCCCTCTCTCTCCCATTTTCCCAGTAAAGTCTGTTTAGTTAGCTACCTCTCAGTTCAACCTGATGTTCAAAATGTTATAAATAATTTTTATCCTGGTATAAAATTTGTCTTGATTTATTCTTTTCCTCTTTGGAGAGGGCAGATTTTCCAACCTGTTATTGTACTGTATTCTAGCATTTCTATGGGGGAAGATAGATACAGACACGCATTGTGCTGAATCGCTGGTAAAAAACTAAGTTTGACTAATTACGAAAAAAGATCTGCTCACTAAATTCCAACCATAATTAATTTATAATTCCAAATTATTATTAACTGAACCTGATGCCCTCCATGCAGCTACAGAGCATGGCAGGATTTTATCAGCCTCTGGCCCATCATAGGACCTTTCTACTGCCGTATCCACAACTTCATGGAAGTCTCTGCCCTTATTTGAAATATTGTATAAACATGAATTCCCCTTTACTCTTTGTTGCCATTGTTAGGGAAGTGGTTAAATCCTCTATAATGCTTCTTCTTCCTTGTCTGCTAAGAAACTGGAGCTATGATTATTTACCTTGGATCCACACAAAAGTGGTTTTAGGACAACACATATAGAAGGATATTCTTCCATTCTCTCACCAAAAAATCAGCTCTCATTCTGGAGGCAGTGCCATCAGGTACCACCATGGTTTACGGAGGTAGCAAGCAGGTGGGTGGGTGGGAAACTGGGCAGAGAGTACTAAGCAGAAGGAAACATTGGTCAATCACAGGATGCAAACGGGTCACCTGGATTAAAAGCAGCCAGTCCAGCCCGATGGCCTGTTTCTTTTCACAAGGTTAGAGCATGTTGCAGAATGTGTTGAATTTGCCTTATGATTCAGCAGAATACAGCAAGACGTAGTGACTGATGTGATAGCCCCAAATCAGCACTTCAGTATACCTGTACCTACACAGGGACGCGGGTGGCGCTGTGGGTTAAACCACAGAGTCTAGGACTTGCTGATCAGAAGGTCAGCAGTTCGAATCCCCGCAACGGGGTGAGCTCCCGTTGCTCAGTCCCTGCTCCTGCCCACCTAGCAGTTCGAAAGTACGTCAAAGTGCAATAAATAGGTACCGCTCCAGCGGGAAGGTAAACGGCGTTTCTGTGCATTGCTCTGGTTTGCCAGAAGCGGCTTAGTCATGCTGGCCACATGACCTGGAAGCTATACGCCAGCTCCCTTGGCCAATAAAGCGAGATGAGCGCCGCAACCCCAGAGTCAGCCACGACTGGACCTAATGGTGAAGGTTCCCTTTCCCCTTACACAGCAGCTCTGGTGCCCAACACCCTTCAGGTATGCCCTGCGAAATCAAGTGAGTCAGCGGTCCACTCATGGAAATGGGCACGCCTGAACTAGAGGGAAGCATTTGCTGGCCTTGCCTACTTTTACTTTCACCAGTCCTATGACCTGTACATTCTTGGAAATTTGGATTCGTCCCCTGAAAACATAGTTCTCTAGATACCTATAGAATTTAACAACTGACTATTCGGCCCCCCTCCGCCCACCTACCCACCCTGTGTGTCTCATGAGCACATGGCAAATGAAAACACCCATAGTTTCCCGCTGCAAAGACGCCACACGTTTCTGTTTCCAACGCTTCCGTGTTCTGTCAAACAAAATCTGGATGCCTGGCGGATTTGCAGTTGGTCCCGAGGGAGGAGAAATCAAAGTGGGAGAGGGAGCAATGGAGCCCTGACAAGCGCTGTGTTGCTCGCTTGACTTGCTTTTAAAGGCACTTTTGTGATGCAGATCACAGCAGAGCAGTTATTCAAGTACCACCAGAGATGGATATGAGCCATGATTTTCAGAGCATGGAGGAGGAGGGGGGAAACAAAGGCAAAAATGTGGGGGACGATGACAAAAGGCCTCTTCCCCTTCCTTCTACCTTGCTTTGAAATTAATGGGAGTTCCACCACTTACTTCAATTCGGGGCAAGGCTCCCCCACATAAGATCTTGAAATGTATTTTGGTTCACTGAACGTTGCATTCAAAAAGCTATTTGATATGGCAGACAAGGCGAGAGAGGAGAGAGAGAGGCAGCCGAGCTTCAGGAAGCCAGATGCCAAACAGCTCTTTCTTCTTACAGGCTCTCTGGCCGTGTTACAGTCCTCCCCCGACCCATCCGCACTCATTCACTTTTCCTATCCACTGAGCACAAACAATTCTGCATCTGAGCCTGGCTGCATTCCTCTCCCTCGAATCCTCTAGCAGTTTCCACACAAAGGGAAATCTCCTACTGTAAACGGTTTTTAAAAGCGGACTTCCTGCCAAACCTCGCAAGGGTGTTGATTTCTGTTTGGAGCCGATAAGTAGCTTTCCAGTCCTGAGGAGTGAAGCTATGGGAGGACAAAAACAGATCTGTATTAATCCTCATCCTCCCTGAGCTTTTAACCGTTTTCTGTTTGTAATGAGTAATGTGTGTTAAGGGGTGTTCCTAGAATACAGAGAATGCTCTTTACTATCAGCTGGTTCGTATTCTGAGCTTTCAAACTGCAGCTGCTTTTCCTAGGAAGATGCATTTTGGACCTGCCTTGGGCTGGCCCTGCCAGTAGGCAGAGTGAGGTGACCAACTCAGGCGGCTGATTTTGGTAGTTCCACCTCAGGCAGCAGAATGGCTTGGGCTCACCCTTCATCAAAGCACCTGCTAAAAGGAGTTCCAGACAATGAGACCTTAGCTTTGAACCTACCTACACACTAAGGTACTCATAATAGGCCTTGCTTTGAGGCTCAGTATCTTTAATCCGGGACACGGGTGGCGCTGTGGTCTAAACCACTGAGCCTCTTGGGCTTGCCAGTCAGAAGGTCGGCGGTTCGAATCCCTGCGACGGGGTGAGCTCCCGTTGCTTGTTCCCAGCTCCTGCCAACCTAGCAGTTCGAAAGCACACCAAAAAGTGCAAGTAGATAAATAGGTACCACTCTGGCGGGAAGGTAAATGGCATTTCTGTACACTGCTCTGGTTTCGCCAGAAGCGGCTTAGTCATGCTGGCCACATGACCCAGAAAAACTGTGTGCGGACAAACGCCGGCTCCTTTGGCCAGTAAAGTGAGATGAGCGCTGCAACCGCAGAGTTGTCTGCGACTGGACTTAACTGTCAGGGGTCCTTTACCTTTACCTTTTTTATCTTTAATCAACTTCCTAATGTTGGAGATACAACAGTGGAGGGTGCTCCAACTCTTTGGAGCCAATGTTTGGGTTTGTGGGAGCTGCAGGGGAGCAGGGAATCAGTAAAAATGACCTCCCCTCTACTATTTGTGGAGCCATCCACTGGATCAGATGCCCTTCAGATACACAAAGACTCCACCCTACATTTACACACTGCTTTGGAGTAAAGATTAGCTCCCAAAAGAAGTTCACCATTAAAAGCCCACCATAAAAGTTCAGGGTGCTAGGGTGGAGAGGGTGTATGGTCACTGGCATCTGATAACGTAGTACAGATTCCCGCCTATTCCATCCAGAGGGAGAGGACAGAAGGCACTGTAGACAGAGTTTGTATGTGAAAAATTGGGATTATATCCAGGCAGCAATAATTGTTTGAGCAAATGCCATTCTGACATCAAAGTATGCAAATAATAGTTAAATTAGATGCAAATTAAGTGCCCATCTTTTGGGATTCTGGCAACACTGGCAGTCCAATTTAATGTTTTGTTCTCAAGAGTGAGCGAGTGATTAGGCCTTCTGGAGGAAAAGCAACATAAAACATTCTGGTGCCAACTTTAATGATTCTAGCTAGTCAACAGAACATGGGCCATCACAAGTGGAAATTCACGCATATATAAAAAAGAAACAACACATTAATCCAGGTTCTACTTTTAAAAAGAATAATAATTGAATTCTCAGGAAAAATTCAACATAGAACTGTCATATTTTAATGCCATTGTGTTCCTAGACCTAATCAGAAGGTAAGCATAATTATGTTCTGTGCTGAATGGTGACTAAAATGGGTGATTTATCCCTTCACCTCAGTTGCAACTCAGTGGGTCTTCATTTTCTAAGCAAAAAGCCTTCGCTGTGTTGCATCTGCTTCAGCTGCAGAGGTCAGAAAATATTCTCAAGCTCTGATTAATCTAATTGTGATGCAGTCAGGAGGCTTTTTTGGAGAGTAGATCTCTGATTAGACCCTGATTGGACTTCCTTCCCTGTGTTCAATTGCACAGCAGAGCTCAGCACAGTAAATCTGTGATTCATTCAACGGCTCAACCACTGAGCTCAGAAATCAATGCACTTCCAGGGGGGGAGAAATATGGATAGGAAGATGGCAAGAAGGGGGAGAAGGCAAGAAGATCAATGTTCTGCTTTCATATATTGTAAAATCGATATTACCATGCTCATAAATTATTGTGGCTGATGTAGCAGCCCTAAGTCAACTTGAGCCCCGGCAGTCTTCCTTTCTCCAGAACTACGAAGGTACATGAACAAGCCAGTTTAGCCTCTACTTCAGAGCTTTCCAAACTATGTGTCGCGACACATTAGTGTGTCAGCTGCAATGTGTAGTAGGTGTGTTACACTAACGCTCCTCACACTCCTCCTGGGGCTGGAAAGGGTTAGTTTAACCTCCGGTTTGCTAGTAAAACTGAATTACTGTGTCGTGAAATGATGCAAAACTGACTTACTGTGTCGCGAAATGATCCATGTCCAAAAAGCGTGTCACCAACTTGAAAAGTTTGGAAAGCTTCGCTCTAGTTCCTTTTGGGCATTTCTTTAGTTAATAATAGAGTAAAGGGACTCCCCCTCCCCCTCTTTTTTTACCTGAGGTAGAAGCTGCTTTGTGTAAACTTAGCAAGTGGAGTGCTCCTGTTCAGGGTTCCACCAACTTTGCCTCTTCTCAGGATACTCCATTCCATTCTCCTTCCTCCTCCCTCCTCCCTCGTTTTCTGCCCCGCCTTCAGCCTGTGTTCTGTGGCCACAAAGCATGCTCAGTCCAGGTTGTTCCATTTAGGGAATGCAGGTGACCCACTTAAGTTTTTTCTCCTAACTCTCCCCCCACCCCCTGATTCTGCTGGTACCAGCCTCTTGCTTCTCAGTAGTCCTGTTTTGGCTATATCACTGATTCACTACTAGAATACTGTATGTGACAATTACGGTAGTTGTCACGTTAAACAGGCACAACATGAATATCTCTTGTCCAAAAGTTAGCAGCAGTCCAGATTTTGGAGAAGATAAGAGATGGAGAGAAAAAGTTGAGACTTAATCCAAAATCAAAAGAAGTTTTAAGAGAAATAAAATTCCATCAAGCACAATATGCGAAATTGATAAATCAAGAAGTGGAATGGAAAATTAAACAGATGAAACAAAGATCATTCGAACCGGCAAATAAATGTGGGAAGCTGCTGGCATGGCAGCTGAAAAAGAGACAAAAATTGAACTTCGTCACCAATCTGGAGGTTGAAGGAAAATGTATTCAGAAACCAGAAGAAATCAGAAAGTGTTTCCAGAGATATTTCAAAAAACTGTTTACTCAAGGGCCTCAAGCAGAGACTGGGATAAACCAATTTATAAAGAGTCACGGTTTGCAAAAACTATCTCAAGACAAACAAACAACCCTGAATTACAAAATAACACAACAGGAAATTGAAAGTGCCATTCAGAATATGCAATTAGGCAAATCCCCGGGCCCAGATGGACTTACCTCCAAATATTATAAGATATTGAAGGAGCATTTGACTCAGCCACTAATGGAGGTATGCAATCAAATTATGGAAGGGAAGGGAGCACCAGAATCGTGGAAAGAAGCCTTCATCACTTTGATACCAAAACTGGAATCTGAAAAGACTCAACTTAAGAACTACCGTCCCATCTCACTCTTAAACGTGGATTACAAAATTTTTGCTGATATTTTGGCAAGTAGATTTAAAAAGGTTTTGAATGAAGTAATTCATAAGGACCAAGCGGGCTTTCTACCTGGTAGGCATTTGTCTGACAACATCAGGAACATTATTGATGTTTTGGAGTTACTGCAGACAAATTTGAACACGAAAGCAGTTTTGATTTTTATAGACGCTGAGAAGGCCTTTGACAATATATCTTGGAAATTTATGAAGGAAAATCTGGAAGTGATGGGAGTGGGAAGGGCATTCCAAAATGGTATTGAAGCAATCTATTCAGAACAAAAGGCTAAATTGATAGTGAACAATGTGGTGACAGAGGAGTTCAAAATTGAAAAAGGGACACGACAGGGGTGCCCCTTATCACCCTTGTTATTCATCTCAGTCCTGGAGGTGTTGCTGAATTTGATTAGGAAGGATCAACTGGTGGAAGGAATACAGGTCGGAGGAAAACAATATAAGCTGAAAGCTTTTGCAGATGATCTGGTTTTAACATTACAGGAGCCAGAACCTAGTACAAAAAGAGCTTTAGAATTAATTTATGAGTTTGGTCGGGTGGCGGGATTCAAGCTGAACAAACAAAAGACTAAGGTTTTAGCAAAAAACTTGACATCTTCAGAAATAGATGGGTTTCAAAAGGAAATGGAACTAAAGGTGGTCAAAAAGGTGAAGTACCTGGGGGTTAACATGACTGGGAAAAATTTGAATTTGTTTAAAGACAATTATGAAAAATGTTGGTCAGAAATTAAAAAGGATCTAGAAATTTGGTCAAGATTGAAACTTTCCTTGTTGGGAAGAATTGCAGCTGTGAAAATGAATGTATTGCCAAAGATGTTGTTTTTGTTTCAAACCCTGCAGATCGTGGACAGAGTGGAATGTTTTGGAAAGTGGCAGAAGGACATCATGAAGTTTGTCTGGCAGGGCAAAAAGCCCCGGATAAAATTTAAAATACTAACAGACGCAAAAGAAAGAGGGGGATTTGCCCTGCCGGACTTAAGGTTATACTATGAAGCTGCGTCCTTCTGCTGGATGAGGGATTGGTTTTTATTGGAAAACACTGATGTCCTAGATCTGGAAGGGTTTAACAATGCGTTTGGGTGGCATGCATATTTGTGGTATGACAAGGCAAAGGCTCATAAATTGTTTAAAAACCATATTGTCAGGAAAGCTTTGTTTAATGTCTGGATTAAATATAAAGACTTACTTGAAAATAAGACTCCGAGGTGGCTATCACCAATGGAGGCTAAGGCCCCAAAAAGGCTTAACATGGAGGGTGGCTGGGCAAAATATTGTGAGATAATAGAAAGAGTCGGAGACAATTGGAAGTTGAAGAGTCTAGAAAAATTAAAAGACAAGGTGCGAGACTGGCTACATTATGCCCAAATACAAGAAACTTTTAAAAAGGACAAAAAAATTGGATTCCAGGTGGAGAAATCGAAATTAGAGACAGAATTACTTGAACCTAAGACAAAAGTGCTTTCAAGAATGTATAATTTGTTGCTTAAATGGAACACACAGGATGAGACGGTTAAATCAGCCATGATAAAATGGGCACAAGACATTGGGTACAACATTATGTTTGAAGACTGGGAAAGGTTATGGACCACCGGTATGAAATTCACGGCATGTACTGCCCTGAAAGAAAACATTATGAAAATGATATACAGGTGGTACATGACCCCAGTCAAACTTGCAAAGATATATCATCTGTCTGACAATAAATGTTGGAAATGTAAGGAGGCTGAAGGAACATTCTTTCACCTCTGGTGGACATGCCCGAGGGTGAAGGCTTTTTGGGAAATGATTTATAATGAGTTGAAAAAGGTATTTAAGTATACCTTTCACAAGAAACCAGAGGCCTTTCTCCTGGGCATTGTGGGCCAGAGAGTGTTAAAGAAGGACAGAACCTTCTTTCTATATGCAACTACAGCAGCAAGAATCCTTATAGCAAAATATTGGAAGGCACAGGAGTTACCCACGCTGGAAGAGTGGCATACACAACTGATGGACTATATGGAACTGGCTGAAATGACCGGCAGAATCCGGGACCTGGGAGAAGAGGCAGTGGAAGAGGACTGGAAAAAATTTAAGGACTATTTGCAAAAATATCATAAGTTATATGAATGTTGAGAATTTGCTAAGCTTGGTGAAAACAAACTTCGGTAATTAAGTTTGATTATGGTGGAAATTAAGTTTCGAGAGTGAAAGGACTAAATTTTAGAGTAATGTTTATATTTTCAGGATTGATGGAAAAGTGAATACACAACAAGTACCCTAAATTTAAAATACAAATAGATGAAAGTACAAAAACGCATGAAACAAGGTATTAATTTGCTGTTATTTTTTTTTATTTATGGTAAAGAATGCAGGGGGTGGAGGATGTGAGGAAGTCCAGTGGATTATGAAAAATTGTCTGCAAAATGTGAATCTTTTCTTCTTTATGATTTTTTTTTCTTTTCTTCTTTTTTGTAAAGTCGCTTTTGTTGAATTATGGACGATGTATCTGACCTTGGAAAGAAGCAATAAAAAATATTATTAAAAAAAAAACAAAAGTTAGCAGCAGTCCAAGTAAGCTGGACACAGTCATTTTCATAAGGCATTTTAAAACGCTGTGCTTTTGAACTGCTAGTTTGACAGGAGCAGGGACCGAGCAACGGGCGCTCACCCGTCACAGGGATTTGAACCACCGACCTTCTGATTGGCAAGTCCTAGGCTCTGTGGCCACCTCTAAACACCAGCAGTGGAAACACACTGGAGAGGAGTAAACCAGTAGTAAGCTGGTAATGCGTACACAGCCTAATAAAATAGGTTTTGCTGCAGCCAGACTATCTAGTAGGAAGTCTCTACTATATTTTCCTAAGTTCTGATGTAAAATGAGAAACATTCATAGATGCTGTCTTAAAACATTGAAAGCAGACATCTCATATCACCTATTTAAAGGATCAAATGTCAATATTTTTTAGAACTAATAGAGGCCGGAAGCCAAGCCTATGAAACATCACCTGGAATTTCATCATGAACAGATCTGAAGCCACAAACAGCCTAAACATTATATCAAAATACTTTTGAACAGGAGTCTCCAAAGAGCTGATAGCTCTCAAAATAAAATTCCACCCCCAATATACCTTTCAGTCCTAGAGTTTTGATGCATGGCGCTAATGAACTGGTAAAGGGGGGGGAAACAACTTTGTTCCTATGAATATGAGGAATTTATGGGCAGAAAAGGTGCCGTCCTCCAACCAGAATTCATATCACCCTATGAACAGTTAATACTTTTTTGTAAAAAAAAATTAGTCCAGCAATATGATATGTGAATACCTGGCATGGTTTTAAACGAAGGCAGGTTCCTTTCACTCCCATAGCAGTTCCTCCTGGTTCCATATCTACTCCTTGAATTCTAGACTAGTGAAGAAATAAACTGCATTAGATGTGCAAGTAAATGTATCTGAAGGTTAACATAAATTTAAGGGTAGGCCATTTGCAGGGATGGCTCTAAGCTATCTTTTTCCCATACATGGTTTTTTTCAGAGCCTGTCTGGATAGGAAATGATCAAGGGGCAGCATTTAAATCAGCCAATGTGGTGCCCTTCAGATGCTGTTGGACTCCAACTTCCATGAAAACCAGCCAGCATGGCCAGAGGCCAGGTGTGCTGAGAGTTGTAGTTCAGCAACATCTGGAGGGCATCATGTTAACTACAGCTGTTTTACTGCCATGCAACCTCATATATCCAACATGTCATGAGTTTGTGGGTGCCAGACACTTCTAAATTCCTGGATCCAGTAAGTGTTAGAATTTAATCAAGGCTTGGGGTGTTTAAATGAATGCTAGACACTTCTAATCCCCGGATTTAGCAAGTATTAAGAGCTAATTAAGTCAGGCTAGCCTCCTGGGTGATGGGCTATTAAGAGAACGAAGCATCAAACGGCTTGTGCAAGATGGCAAATGGCTGGAGCCGCCATCACTCAACAGATAAAGGCAGAATTTAGAGTAGAGAGGGGAAGGAGTTATATGAATGAGAAGCAAGGCAGCAAGCAGGAAAGTCAGAAAGGCAGAGAAATGGTAGATCTCAGCTTGAATCCAGCTGTGGCTGTGGGAGAAACAAGAGCCTTTAGGGTGTTGATGCTGTGAACCCCTCCATCGTAGGCTCAGGTTGTATATATGTGTAAATAAACCATATACTGTATCCTAAAGACATCACAGTCTCCACTGTGCCTTAATTCCCAAGGAAACATGAACTCTGGGTAAGCACCTGGAACCCCTGGAATCTCACACCGCTTGGAGAGTGGGGTGGTGTGAAACAACACTAAAATGTTTAGAAGAAACTGGTGGTTTGCCACTCTTTTTAAAGTGGGAAGGTATGTTAGAAGCCACCAATGTCTACAAAAGGTGACCATCTTATGGTGATGGGTGGAGCTATAGCTCATATAACTTTGTTTCTTTAAGGAAGCTTTTGAGTTACACAGAGCTCTTTGTTCAGTTAGAAGAGGTGGAAGAAAGGGGATTCTTCTTCTTTCTGGTAAGTTCCAGTCTCGTCTCCATTCAAGCTGGCTCATAGAAAATAATTTGTAGGTTCCATAGCTTCATTAAGTATTTGTAAAACCACTATTTTGAGACATTGCAACTTTTATTCTGTAAAGTTATATTAATAGATTAATAATTTGGTGGGGTTTTTTAATTTAAAAAAACCCCACCTATGATATACTAAAAAAAAGGGCTTTGGAAATCAGTTGTCATCAATTTTAAATTATAGCTGTCCAAACTGGTTTTCAGTTAGCACAGCTATAATAGTGCTCTGTTGTAAATGGCTTCCTTGGTGCCAAATAATATGGCAATAATGGAGCAATTGAAGTTTTTACAATAGAACAGAGGAAAATATAGAGAAATATGGCACCGTCACATTACAGTAGCTGCACACAGTCAGCAGTTGATCCTCTGCGTAATAATCGTAAACTACATCTATATTAAAAATGTCCAAGGTATAAAGTCTAATTATTTGATGGCGGGTGTGGTTTGAAACAGCACCATGCTTGGGGCATTTAAAAATGCCTGTGTTGCCTATCCAGTGGTCTAAACACCAAATTATAAAGAATATTTCAAATCAAACGTTAAATGCCAAATATACATCAAGTATACTTGTATTTGTCTGCCTGCAGGAGGAAAAACAACCTAAGAGGGCAGAACAACTTTGACCCGAAAAACAGTATGGAAATGATTACGCATGCCTCCTTCCTTGCTGGAACAGCAATAAAATTTACAGCCCCTGACAGTCATTGGTGCAGTTAGGTAATTTTAGATTCTGTGCTTTGACTACAATCATTCCACTCACCTGGAAGTAAACCCATTGAATTCAATAGAACTTACTTCTTACTAGAAAACGGTTAAGGGTTGTGCTGTTAACTGTTTTCCCCGGCCCACCTTCTTTAGATGTTATGGAGAAATCCTGTTCATTTGAATGGGTATTGTATAATGCATTGTGACATTTGTCTTGTAATGTATTTGTCTGGTCCTGTAAAAATCAGTTTAACTGTCGCTTGGAGTCTTAACAGACTCATGCAAGGAAGGTTTGGTATCAGGATTCTCAGTATGAAGAAGGGAGAAAGGAGATTTTGATTGGTGGAGGGCAGTATAGAATTTTCAGTTAGACAGTGTGATTGGCTGAAGCTGAACTAGAGGGACTGGAGGAAGTGTATATATGAATGGGTGGTGATCAACAGGGAGTTAGTTAGCGATGTTGGAGCTTGGTGTTCATGAAGTCATCTAGAAGATGAAGATGGAAGAGGACCAGGGAAGAAGAAGGAAGATCTCAGAGGCAGGCAGAGTGGCTTGATGATGATGATAATTGGTATTTATTAAATTTATTAAAATGAGAACACAAAATACATAATAAAATAAAATAAACAAATCAATAAGCCAAAGGCTTGGAAATGGAGAAATGTTTTTGCATGGTGCCTAAAGATACGTAATGAAGGCACCAGGCAAGCCACCAATGGGGAGCCACCTCAGAAAAGGCTTATTCTCATGTTACACCCCTCCAGGCCTCTCATGGTGAGGGCACATATAGGCAGGCCTCAGATGATGATCACATGAGGAACCTGGCCACCAAATACCACACCAGTTGAAGTTTACAAACCATTTTTGGAGGCAGTCCCACACATAATGCTTTGCAGTAAACTAACCTAGAGGTTCAAATCACAGGCAACAGAAGTTAGGTGAGGCATCCCCAACCTGTGGCCCTCCAGATGTTTTGGCCTACAACTCCCATGATCCCTAGCTAACAGGACCAGTGGTCAGGGATGATGGGAATTGTAGTCCAAAACATCTGGAGGGCTGAAGGTTGGGGATGCCTGAGTTAGGCTATCCCTGTCCAGATAAGGGTGCAGCTGGGCCACCAGCCAAAGCTGATGGAAAGCACTCTGCAGCACCAAGGTCATCTGAGCCTCAAGTGAAAGCAAAGGATCCAGGAGTAGCCTCAAGCTATGTACCCATTCCTTCAAAAGGAATGTAACCCCATCAAGAGCAGGCAACCTCCCAGCCATGTGGTCTAGTGAACCACCCACCAGCCATGCCTCAGTCTTAGCTGGATTGAGCTTCAACTTGTTGGCCTTCATCCTGTCCATTGCCAAGGCAAGCCAATGGTCCAGCACATCCACTGCCACACCTGCAGATATAATGGAGAAGTAGAGCTGTGTGTCATCAGCATATTGCTGACGTGCTCCAAAACTCCAGAAGTTCAGCGGTTTCATGTAGATGTTAAGCAGCATGGTGTATAAAACTGAGTCCTGAGGAACCCCACATTGGAAGCTACACAGGGCCACCCACCACCCCAAGCATCACCCTCTGGGAAATGACCATCCAGGACCAGAACCACTGCAAAATCAGTGCCACCCACCCCCAACTCAGACAGCCATTCCAGGTGGTGTCAAAAGCTGCTGAGAGATTGAGGAGAATTAACAGTAACACATTTCCTCCATCTTTCTCCAGACAGAGGTTATCATGCAGAGAGTCCAAAGCAGTTTCTGGGCCAAAACTAGGCCAAAACCCCAATTGAAATGGATCGAGATGGCCAGAGACTTGCTGGGGCCAACTGGATCACTTGGCTTAGATGGGAGAGACAGGGGGAGAAACTGGGGAGAAGGGAGAAGCAGCTTGGCATGTTGGTCTCTAGTGGCTGGTAGGAGGACCAGAGGGAAGATTTCCAGGGCAGTAGAGCCAGACCAGGTTGTGGTTTAATAGGCCAGTAAAGGGCTGGGGGGGGGGGGGGAAGGCTTCCAGCCCAGCCCTCAGTGACAGTGTTAGTGAAGCTTAATTGGGGTGCATAGAGAGATAAAGGGGGCATTTGGGGTAAGGAGTTTTTATAGGGTAACTAACTGCTTCCTTCAAGCTGTCACAGTATATCATAAATATGTACTGTAGTTGAATAGAAGCTGTTGGTATTTAAAAGGGCAGTAACAAGTTAACAAAGTGTGTGCTCGTTTAAATATGCAGTACTATTTTAAAATAACCAGATAAGCCTGTGCACTTAATGATCTTGTAACAAATAAGCATAAATACATTTGTTAATGGTAACATCGGTATCCAGCTGGACTGAATAGTTGTAGTATCCTGGGTCTAGGAGAACCCATTGGAGTGGAATTTGAAGTTTGTTATTACAGAGTAGGTAAGTAAGTAAGTACTACCGCCACTGCCCCTTTGCTGTTAGCTAAGCTATGGTTTGGCTTAGTGTTCTGTGTGAATCCAGGTTCCTGGTTTATCTCTCCCAGACAAATCAAGTGCATATTTCAAACATTTCAGCGATTTCCACCCAGACACTGCTTCCAACTGCAGTATTCTGGTTATGCCCGGGAAATTCTGGATGTATGGCAACCCTAAAACTATAAAACATATCTTGGGGTTGTTTTTTTCTTCCCTCCCTCCTACACTGCATCACTTCCTCATACCCTTTTAACTATAGCAAGCTTTCTTATCGTTCCAATAAGAAGCAAGTGTTTAGGACCATGGTTGTAAAAACAACAGCTCAGGATGATGATATACCTCTCCTGTTCATCAGCATAATTTTCCTGAACATGGAGGCCTAGATTGTAGCAACCAAACAGACAGAAAGATCATCATAATTTTTTAAAGAAATAGCTCCAGCAGCAATCTGTTGTCATGGAAACAATTCTTCACCTTAAGGTGCTTGGTATTTGTCTTTCTGTTTAATGACATTGCTTGTGTGCCTCACAGCTTCCATTCTCATTTGTTCTCTAACTCCAACAGGGATTCCTTCAGGCTGCTATAAGTTAGTTCCTAATTGCTGTATTTTATTTCTTAATGTTGACCTTCAATATTTTTTTGTCAATCATAAGTGCTTCATTCTTTTTAGCATGTCTGTATTTCACAGTGGTAATTTTTTATGCTGAACAGAGAATAATTTAAAATTCTCAAGTGCCCAATTTCCAAAATGAGATGAGGTAAGCTTATGTTCCCATTTTAGTGGTGAATAAAGGATACACAGAGAGATTCATTCATTGGAGCTGGTCTTGCCAAGGCAGAAAAACTGACTAGCAGCTTTGTACTGCCATATCTGTTTGACTAACTGGGAGATGGGTTAAAATTACAACAGTTTTATACCATCATTCGTAAACAGACTACTGGAGTATAAGGTTCTTTGATTGCAGAAGTACTTCTAACAGTCTTGGCATTGCAATGTACAGTTTCTCCAAGGCTATATATGCCAGCCACCTCATCAATGGCACACTGCGAAAGCTGTCTACACAAGCTGCTTGATTAACAATGGCTCTGAGTACACAATCATTTGGATCAGAATGCTACAAAACCATCTGAAACCAACCGCTTGAGACAATAATTTTTCCTAATATTTGGCTTGGTATAGTTCATCTTGGCACAGTACACATTTTCACATTGTTCAAGAGCCAACAAGGGCTGCCATTCCTCTACATCGTCTGAATATTAGAAAGGAGATATTTCCAGTCTGAAACCCTCTGCATTTGAAATAAAAAAAAAATGCTATTGAGACCATTACACTGCAAAAGTCGATGAAGAAGCCAGATATATTAAGTGAGTGGAGTCTTTAATTTGATTGCGTTAACAACAGGGATATATTTTCTCATCATGGGCCTGTTAAGGACAAGGTAATCCTATGCTTCGCTTTTAAGATAGCATATAGTCAAACCTGAGCACAGAATGTACATCTGATATAGGGCATGGCTTAAAGCAAAAGCCAACTGCTGCCATTTTGGAATCTTATCAGACTACCTTTGATTAAAGTGTGACTAGAAATGCTGAACTTTCTTATCTGAAGGTGGTGGCAGAGAGAAAGTGTGATTGTGCTGTAAATTGGCTGAAGACTGAGGCTGCAACATGGGGCAGCCTTGGCAGGGGCCATGGATTAAGAAAAGCCTACTGGCCCCTGTTTGGTCCCCCAGCATGAGTGAATGGCTTCTAAAAAAAATTTTTAAGGGATCCCCCAACCCAGGCTTAGGGGATAACATCCTTTGAAAACAGATAACAGCTAGATTGCACAAGCATGTGGTAATGAGCAAATATAAAATCTGGAAGTCACCGGGCCACCAAACCAAGCCACTTACTTCGAGAGGGTGGGGAGAGATGGCTGACGGGGGTGGAAGTGGGAATAAGCAAGAAACATAAGTTGAAATGAGTGGGGAGATGTGTGAGGACAGTGGGGAGAGGAAGTGAGGGGTACATTTGAGGCATAAAACATTGGTGGTTTTTTTAAAGAAAAGCCAGAGGCCAATGAGGAATGTTCAGTGGCCAAGGCATGTTATCAGTTGGCAAAGAAAAACGGAAAACCGAGGAGAGTGGAATGGGGTATCCTAGGGGATGCCTGTAGTCATGAACAGAAGCACTCTACACTGCAGTTTTATTTTTATTTAGTGGGCCACACTTGTTTTGCAACTGCCAAACTGACCTAACAGACCTATTAGATGGTAAATATCATGGAGAGTTGTCCTCAGTAAGAGTTTTAGATGTTCAAAGCCCTCCAGAATTAAAATCTCAGCCCACTCTGCTGGTTTTACCCTGGGTACTAATTAGCCGGACCTATTGATGTGGTTGTGAGGTTTATGATTGATATATTCATGCAATACTGCCCTCTAGTGAGCCATTCAGTATCATTCTCAGAATAAATATCAGTTTTGAGGGAATCAAGCTGAAGTAAAATGAGCATTTCAGACTTTGAGCAATATTTGGAATAATCCTTTAACAAATCGCATGACTCTCAGCTAAAGTCAACACCTGTTTATTTTCCTGGTGGATTTCCAACTGATAAACTAGTCTTCAGACTGTTGGAACATATTCTCAGATTATAATGGCCTCCATTTTGGTACAACCCATTTCCTCCAGACTTCTGAAGATGTGATGAATGCTGATCCTGGACACGCATGTTAAATCATTCAGTGAGCATCCTGAGAGCCAAACCACATATTACACACAGGCACATGCAGCTGCAGCTCAGGTCCCCGTTTCTTGTTTCAACAGCCACTTTGTGAGGGTGCAGTTGATAGGGGAGAAAGGCCAGCAGGAGGCACGCTTATCCCTTTCCCCACTCATCATTTCTTCATTGCAAACAGCCACAGGTGGCTGCAATTAAAATGCTTTCTTGGTGCATCACCTTGGTGCAATCACCTTTTAGTGCATTTTTTAAAACAAAAATGTTCTACATGACCCTAAAAAACACTGAAAGGAATATATGAAGAAAAGGACTAGAAGAAATAAAACATTTTAGAAATATAGACCAGGACTTGTGAACTATTATATATGTAGCATTACACTGCATGTAGCATTTTACTTGTTACTGTGACTACAGTGTTCTTTAATATATTTGGATTTCTGCATCTGAAAGTTGAGACTGTGTATTATTTCCACCTTTAAGTCAGAGGTAGGGGTGCTGCCCTTTCTCCCCTTTGATAAACACATCTAGGCCAGCTGCTGCCTCCTTGCTTGTCTGCCTGTTGTCATGCTGGAAATTGATGTGTCTTCATATTGGCAGCCGCACAAACTACTGTGTGATGACAGCCTTACATTTTACATACATAGGAAGATAGTTTACAGAGCAACCTTAACCCCCAAATCTGGTGGCTGAAGGCATTAGGCTGTAGCTTAGGTGCCTTTTTGCTGGAGAGGAACATGGCTGCTGGAGGCTCCTACTTATGTGCATGCGAGTGGTTCAGAGGGGAGGAATCTGTGGCCCTTCAAATGTTGCTGGACTACAGCTCATATCATTCCTAACCATTGGCCATGCCAACTGGGGCTGATGGGTGTTTGCATCCAACACCAGGAAGACTACTAGTCAGTGGCATAGTGTGGGGGCACCAGCGGGGCCGTTGCCCTGGGTACACATTGGGCAAACCAGGCACACACACCCCTCCCGCAGAGATCAGGTGCACGAGCGCCCACCGTCACCAGTGGGGGCTAGGGAGTGCAAAGGGTGAAGAACACTCTCCATGCCCCGCACCCTCCCGGCAGCGGCGAGGGCTGGATAAATGTGTTCCACCCACCCTGGCACATATGCACATGCAACCTCCCTGGGCGCTGGCAGACGGCGCTATGCCCCTGCTATGAGTTAGTCAGCCTTAGTGCAGATATACTGCTGGTGCTGCTTTCATTGGGAGTACTTTGCATTAGGCCGCAAAACAGGTGTGGCAGAGTCAGCCTTGGATTCGTAGCCATTCTTCCTAGAGGCTCAACCACTAGCTTGTAGCTGGCTTGGTTATATCCCTCCCAACCCATTGTCAGTGCTGTTAATTTTTCAAAATGGAGATCTGCTACGTAAAATGTCACACAGCCCCCCCCCCACCTGCCATTGCCAGCACAAGCCAGCAGGGCTTTGGAGGACCATATGCCGCTTCACTGCCCCATTTTGGCATTGCTATGCCCATGTATTTTTATTTGTTATATATTTTATTTTTCTGTTGGCCACTTTGAACATTGCTTGAAAAGCAGGACACAGATAACTTAAACAAATTTATGTAGGTGAACTTAGTCAGAAGTTTGGACAGAGAAGAAAACAACTTTCAATATGATTTCAATTCAGTTTCATCAGAACACACAGGCAATCCCACCAGGCGCATTCTGAGAGGGATTGGGCATGTTGCTAGTCCCCATCCAGTCTGGCATGATGTGTGTTGTGGTGCAACAACATCTGTAATACCTCAGGAACCGCAACTCCCCATATTAAGTGACCTAGTCTAAGCGATCATCATCTGAGGCCCTTCTTTGTGTGCCTCCTCCAGATGAGGTCCGGAGGGCACACGAGAATGGGCCTTTCCATGGTGGTTCCCAACCTGTGGCATGCTCTCCCCAGGGAGGCTCACCTGGCACCTTCATTACATATCTTTAGGCACCCAGCAAAAACATCCCTCTTCTCCCAGACCTTTGGCTAATTAGGCAATCTATGGCCTTACAACCCGAGGGAGAAGGGATTATTTTGTTTGTTACTGTGTTACACATTTTTGTGTTTCTATATAACTCAAAGTGATCTTGGGATGAAGGCTGATTTAGAAATTTAATAAATAATAATAACACCTGGAGGGCCAAGCGTTCTCCATCCCTGTTGCAGACCCTGTCACAAAGCAACGAACATAGGTCGGGGGGCAGATCCACACTGCTGCAACGACAGAACCTGGTGGCAAAGCTTGTGCAAATATGTTGTTTGATTGGGAGCAAACCTTGCCCAGTGCAATGGGGCTTGCTCCTCACAGTAAATGCAAATGCGATTGTGCTGTTGTTGCCCGCAGAGGACAGATAAGGTGATGCAGGGGCTCCAACGGGACCTCGGCTTATTATTATAGGGTCATACGCAGGGCCGGATTTAGGTTTGATGAGGCCCTAAGCTACTGAAGGTAATGGGGCCCTTCATATGTCCAGCTGTCCTTTGTCAACAACAAATTGTCGCTGTGTTTTGTGTTGAATATATGCTATATGGTAATTTATGGACCTAATAGGTATCTAAAGCCATTTGCACATAACAAAATATGTATTTTATCAAAGTAATTGATGAACTGAAATGCAACCAGTCCATGCAGAATGTAGGCACCCTATATAGAGAAATGAGCAAACCAGTGATATTTTAGGGAGCAGGCTAGCAGGCGGTGCCCATTACTTGCATCATAGGAGCCTACACAACACAAGACACTGTTGCTGTATGTTGGTTTTATTTTATTTGTTTTTTATCTTATATTTTGGAAATGTACATCCAGAGTTTGTTTTCTTTAAATTTTGGGGGTCTCCAAGAGAGTGGGGCCCTAAGCTATACAGTACAGCTTGTTTAGCTTCTACGTAAATCAGGCACTCATACGGAAACAAACGAGCACCCCTAGAAAAACAAAGGCAGTTGACAGCGGTTGAGCCAGTGCCTTGGTATCGCGCGAGGTCGGTTTCCATAGCAACGCGGGCCGAAGTAACCGTTGAGCGCGAGCCCTCCTACAGGCGGCAGAGTGGCGGCGGCGCCGTGAGCGGAGCGCGAGAGCAGAGGGAGCCTCTCTCGCCGTGAGAGCCTCCGACTCAGTTCGCTCCGCAGGAAGTGCTTGCGAGCGAGCGAGCGCGCTCCTTTTCTTTTCCCCGGAAGAAATTCCCGGTGCTCCTCGTGCGCAGGCCGGATCGGATGCTTGCTGCCGTTGCGGCTGAGGGGAGAGGAGCGGAAAACGGGCCCGGCCGTTGCCTTACCTGAGAGAAGAACTTGAAATACGGTCTGTGTCTGTGTCTTACGTTTCGAGCGGCCCCCGCTCTCCCTCCGCGGCGCCTGGACGGCGAGGGCGTCGCGAAACGGGCTCGGAAGGAAAGGCGCTTCCCTCCCTGCCCCCTCCTTCCTTGTAAGACACGGGAAACTTTTCTTCTTTGCTATTCCTTTCGAACTTCGGTACTATTTCAGTAGTTAACTTTTCCGGGTTTGTGGGCGTCACTCTTGGGAAGTGGTGGATATTTCAGTTTTATCGTCGTCGTTCTAAAAAATAAGGTAGCATCATTTCTATCACACACACACACACACAAAGGTTTGAAAGAAATTCGTGTGTCTCATCTCGGGCCAGGATATTTTATATGCCACGATTCGTCCAGATTTAAGCATTGGAAACCCATTTATTCAAATAGAAAGGGACTTAACAATATGCTTAACTTCATTATGAGGAAATCAGTGCTTAGCTTTACGTGGATCATTTTTTTTAAGTATACAGGTGAAACTCAAAAAATTAGAATATTGTGGAAAAGTTCATTTATTTCAGCAATGCAACTTAAAAGGTGAAACTAATATATGAGATAGACTCATGACATGCAAAGCGAGATATGTCAAGCCTTTATTTGTTACAATTGTGATGTTTATGGCGTACAGCTGGTAGACGGCTACGTTGACCCTGGACTCAATGAAGCACAGTGGACCAACACCAGCTGATGACATGGCTCCCCAAATCAACACAGACTGTGGAAACTTCACATTGGACTTCAAGCATCTGGCATTGTGTGCCTCCCCATTCTTCCTCCAGACACTGGGTCCTTCGTTTCCAAGTGAGATGCAAAAGCTGCTCTCATCAGAAAAGAGATTTGGGGAGCCATGTCATCAGCTGATGTTGGTCCACTGTGCTTCATTAAGTCCAGGGTCAACGTAGCCGTCTACCAGGAGATTTTGGAGCACTTCATGCTTCCTTCCGCAGACGAGCTTTATGGGGATGCTGATTTCATTTTCCAATAGGACTTTGTCACCTGCCTACACTGCCAAAAGTATCAAAACCTGGTTCAATGCCCATGGGATTACTGTGCTTGATTGGCCAGCAAACCCACCTGACCTGAACCCCATAGAGAATCTATGGGGCATTGCCAAGACAAAGATGAGAGGCATGAGACCGAGCAATGCAGAAGAGCTGAAGGCTGCTATTGAAGCTTCCTGGTCTTCCATAACACCTCAGCAGTGCCACAAGCTGATAGCATCCATGCCACGCTGCATTGAAGCAGTAATTGATGCAAAAGGGGCCCAAACCAAGTACTGAGTACATGTGCATGCTTCTACTTCTCAGAGGTCCAATATTGCTCTATTTGCAGTCCTTGTTTTGCTGATTTCATTTAATCTAATTTTCTGAGATTGTTAATTTGGGGTTTTCATCAGCTGTATGCCATAAACATCACAATTGTAACAAATAAAGGCTTGACATATCTCGCTTTGCATGTCATGAGTCTATCTCATATATTAGTTTCACCTTTTAAGTTGCATTACTGAAATAAATGAACTTTTCCACAATATTCTAATTTTTTGAGTTTTACCTGTACTCTTCTGCAAGACTCAGTGGTTCATGTACTGTATATAGTATTAATTTTATTAATGTTTGATTGTTTTTAAATGATTTTTAAATGTTTTTAGTGATTGCTTTTACAGTATCTGTTAGTAGCCTTGAGTCCCGTCAGGGAAAATGGTGGGGTATAAATAAATATGTAATGATAATAATTCATTGTGTTACTTGTTTTTGCTGTTATTCTGTGACTAGTAGCTGTAACTGCTTTTAAGTCCTATTAATTTTAGTGAAAGGCTTAAACATATTTTTAAACATTTTATGTGCACACATGAATAGAAGAAGTTCCACTATGTCTAGTGGGACTCACAAAGTTCTAAAGTTCCTCCCAGCCAGAATAGAATGTGGCAGCAGGTTTTTTTTATTTAAACCATTTATAGACTTTCTTATGTTATAAAAACAACAAGGTGGTTTGCAAAATAAAGCCAATGCAATAACATTTATAAACAGATTGCCAAAGTTCAATAGTACTGGTACTAGGGATCATTGCCCAGGGATGCTGGCATGAAGTTTTTAGCAGCTGGTATAACACCTGCACCATAGATGCCTGGCACATCTCTAAAAGTCGGTAGTTACACAGTGTGGAGCGAACCACAGAGAAATTTCTCCTTTCAGTCACCATATGGTGTACTTCCACTGGACATATTACAGCTAGAAGAGCTTCTGATGATAACTTTTGTGAGTGAGCTGGGCAGTATGGAAGGAACCAGTTCAAAGGTAATCTAGCTAGCACCAAGCTGTGCAAGACCTTGTAAGTCTATGGGAAAACCTTTGAAGTATTTGGTTGTGAGTTTAGTTGTGCCTGCTCCACGCTTGAACAGCAGTGGACCTGGACTGGGTCCCTTTTTGGGACTTGACTGGCTTAGGATTCAGTAGGGCCTTCGCCAGCCTAGGTTCATCCCAGTAGGGCCCCAGTTCAATTACTTGTGCATATTAATTCCATTTATTTGGGTGTGTAACTTAGTGTATATTTCTGCCATGTTGAATGCTACCTCCTCTTAAGTAACTGCACCTACGAGTGCTGAGTTTGGCTGTAATTTGGCATGAAGCAATATCAAATAGAAAGCTGTTGCCAAATAAAGATTTCTAGTATCCAATATACATTTTATTGGGCTATCTATTTATCAGGTTTCACAGAGGTTTATTTTTTTGTGCAAGTATCTGAATAAGCAGATAGGCTGGAATAATTAAAATAGAAGTGAAACACAACCCTGTGTTTTTGGAGTGCTATTGTCAGAGGAGCCTTATCCTTGTATTAATTTGCAAAGCCCTGAACTACTTAGGTCTAGGATACTTCAGGAATCACCTGACCCCTTCTATCCTAGCTTGATCACTGAGATAATCTGCAGGAGCATTGTTGCTCATTCCTCGAGTTGGCGAGGCTCACTTTATAACAACATGAAATAGAGCCTGTCACGTCATTGTCCCAGTATTGTGGAATGCTGTGCCAATAGACATTCAGCAGGTGCTTGCTGTTTTAACTTTTGAATGCCTCCTGAAAACATCTTCATTCTGCCAGGCCTATGAAAGAAATTAAGAATATATTTTTATACAATGGTTAATTTATACCTGTTACTAACTTTTTAATACAGGCAACTTCTCATTAATGCACATTCAATATGTGTGTGACAGCACTAACAAGCATCAGCCCAAACCCAGAAGTGACCTGAAAATGTCACAAAATAAGGCAGGGGTGGAATGGGGTGTTTGCAGGCTTTTTTCAATGGTGTACCTCAGAACGTAACCCCCACATAAATGGGGGGGGGGTTGCCTGTACGTTTTTTACTGGATGGTTTTATGTATTTTTGTTGTAAACTGCTTTAATCCTTTTAATGAAATAGTGGTCTATAAATATTTTAAAAATAAATAAAAATAAATTATCTTGAGATTATGACAAGTATCTACTTGCTTGAAATTTAGGCAGCAATCCTGTGAATGCTAATTTGGAAGTAAGTCCATCAAATTCAATGGGATCAGATGGCTCTACGTAAAAAGATGTGCTGTTTGTTACAAAAACATCTTTTAAATTGTAATACGCCTATAAATAGGGAAGAAGTAATGGCTTTGGAATCTGTACTGTTTACTGTTTCAAATACCTCAACAAGTGAATTACTTGAATTACATTTGCAGATTTGCTTAAAGACTTACAGAAGTTCTTCTAAAACATAAGCCTCTGTGCAGGCCATATATGCTACCAGAATGTCTGGAATTGAAGATGCTGCTGCTGTGCTATCTGAAGTGAACATTGGTGATTCATGCAAGCCATTAGATGAGCACAGAGAAGCCAATCCTGATGCAACCCCTAAAGATATTGTAGTCACTATTGGAGCTACCGTGCCAACTGGCTTTGAGCTAACTGCAGCGGATGAAGTACAAGAGAAGCTAGCATCAAAGTCTACAATTAGCAAGGACCGAGGGAAAATATATTTTGAAATTCCCGTAACCAGCCTTCCAAAGGTTTGCAGATTTTATTATTTGAATAATATATCCTGTTAATCTGGAAACAGCCAAATACCAGCGCAACCGCCACTGTATGTTTCGTTTTCCTGGAATGGGGAAATGTGTGATCACTGTGTGATCAATGTGTGATCACTGACACGTACAATGACCCAGAATGCAACCCTAGGGGAAAAAGGGAGTTGTTTGTATTTTATTTTGAAATAATGGTACTTTTATGCCAATCCTTACACATCTACATTCTGTCCTATGAGGCTTACTCCCAAGTAAGTAGATACAGGACTGAAGCATTTAATACCATATCACACTTAATTCTGAAGAGAGGTGCATGTGCATTATTTATGCATTTCTGCAAATAGAAACTACAAAAATGAAACAAAAAATTGTATTTAAAGTTTACAATGATATAACACAAAATGTCCTCAAGACATGAAATGCCCTCAGACACAACACATGTTTTGTTTTACATTTTTTAAGATAAAGACAGCCACTACAAATTGTTGGCCTACTGCAGAACTTAAGTGCAAGTGACAAATATCAGAAAAGGAGAATACAGCATTAAAGAAGATTGTCTCTCATTTCATTTAGGTTCACCAGTTAAGGTCCGTGGACAATTTATTTGTTGTTGTTCAAGAATTCAAAGATTATCAATTCAAGGAAACTAAGGTAGGTTCTCTCTCTCTCTCTCTCTCTCTCTCTCTCTCTCTCTCTCTCTCTCCCTCTCTCTCTCTCTCCCTCTCTCTCTCTCTCTCTCTCTCTCTCTCTCTCTCTCTCTCTCTCTCCACCTTGTATGTACCAGTATGTAAAGAGGTAGCCTAGTTAGTCTCTTGCAGCAAAAAATTGTTCATCGTTGTTTTTCTTTTTGTGTATATGTACCCACCACTTTTGCTGCCTTTTTGACACATCTGATGACATTGATATCCTATGAAAGTATTCTAAAGAACTGCAGAACATTATTTTCCTTCTGAACACACCCCATCTGTGCCACATATGAGAGTGCTTTTTAAATACAGGATAATTTCAGTACAGTGGTGCCTCGCAAGACGAAATTAATCCGTTCAGCGAGTCTCTTTGTCTTGCGGTTTTTTCGTCTTGCGAAGCACGGCAATTAGCGGCTTAGTGGCTATTAACGGCTTAGCGGCTTTAAGAAAAAGGAAACAAACTCGCAAGAACTCGCAAGACGTTTCGTCTTGCGAAGCAAGCCCATAGGGAAATTCGTCTTGCAGAACGACTCAAAAAACGGAAAACCCTTTCGTCTAGCGAGTTTTTCGTCCTGCGAGGCATTCGTCTTGCGGGGCACCACTGTAGTTGTCTATGTGATATGAAGGTGTGGCTGTTGGTGAATGGGGTTGAAAGCTTAATGACATACACGAACCATTTCACGTACCTAAACTTCCACCATGGTAGGCCCAATCTCTAATGTGCCATATCTGCAGCAGGGCAGCAGCTGCTCCAGATAAACTCAGCTACTCTTCTGAAATTTAGCAAACATAGAAAATAATAAGTTGTATTAAATGACTTTTATGGATACTTTCTCCTAATACGTTTTAGGAAGAAGCTCTGAAGGATTTAGAGGACTTGGTTAAGAAACTACCATGGACTGACCCTTTGGATGTGTGGAAGTTAAATACAAGCCTTAAGAAAAGAAAAACAAGGCGGAAAAAGGGCAATCAAACCAATGCAAAGAAAGAGAAACAAGAGGATGATGGGAGCAGGGAGCAAGCTGTTGATAAAAAACTGCACGAACCTGTGCAAAATGTTTTCGAGGCTACTGATGTCCAAGACCCAGAAAATACAGATGAAATTGTGCAACCAGGTGATGATGAACTATCTGATTCTAAAGAAGAATTGACATCCAATGGCGAAAGCAACGATGGATCAGGTGACTGCAAGAAGTGTGAAATGAAAGCTGAGACGCTGAAGTTCCGGGTAACATGCAACAGAGCTGGTGATAACCACAGCTTCAAATCAAATGAGGCGGCGAGAGATTTTGGAGGAGCTGTGCAAGATTTCTTTCAGTGGAAAGCAGACATGACAAATTTTGATGTGGAGGTGCAGCATACTTTTCTCTCCCCCGCCCCCATTAAAATATTACTATTACTGCATTAATAGTAGGGGTGGGTTAAAATATGACAGAATTTACATGTTTTAGCAATAAGCAGTAGTCTGCTTCTGACATGATAGTTCATGTGATCAAAGTTTTTGCTTATGTGTGCTATTAACTGCAATTTTAACATTATGCCCTAACCCTAAAGTGGGGTTATCTTAACAATGGCTTATTTGGAACAAGCTAGCTTCAAAATCATTATAATTAAGATTAGCCAGAGCCTATTTGTATTTGGATTAAAAGACAAGCTACAGTTAACAAAAACAACAACAACAGATGTGAAAACATCTGATCTTGCAGCTGTGTCAAATGAAGAAAGGAGAGTGGGGGAGCATTGAAGCCCAAGGCTTGCTGTGTTCTGTTCCCATCATGGAAAACCATAGCTTTTCTTTATCTTGATGTCTGAACCAGCTCAAACTAAAATGGAGATGGCTATGTTAGTATTAATTTATGTTGAGATTTCATACTAGGACCACTTGTCACATATACTGGGCAGTCTAAAATTACATCTTTTACATTAGATATAACGTAGCCTTCCCAGTTCGAGAGATTTAGGGTTGGAATGACTGACAAACAAGTGCTGACTAATGGTCTCAAGTTTGCCCAACTGCAAGATACCTCATTCTATGTTACAAGGAAACATAGTGGAGGTTGGATATAGTGTTTTCTATCTCACTTCCTTGTAATCTGCAAAAGTGGGGTGGGAAGAATAAATGTTCTAAGAATTAGTTGGATTGCTGTATATTTTAGTGGTTGGCATATGTTTTCCTAGTTTCCCCCCCACCTCAGACTCCACTTCACCTAGCAAAAATACACCAGTGGATGGTCATTGCTTTCTTTGCATTACCTCAGGCAGGGGTGGTAACTTGAATAAAATATTGTGGGGGCCCAGGGAAGCCCTGCCCCGCATAATAAATCACGTGACACAGTGCACACACACCATTTGAATGGCAGTGCCTATCAACTTCATGGGGACCCAGCCCCCTCAAATACTTTATTTTGGGGCCAAAGCCCCCACAGCTCCTAGAAGTTGGCTCCTATGACCTTAGGATTTCTAATTCCTAGAATTCCTAGCCTGGGATGTTTCAGCTGTTTGCCTTTTTCAGCTATCCTGCCATAGCTGTTGGAAGGGACAGGTAGCAAAGGATGAACTAGTTCCTGGGAGACTAAACAGGTTATGTGGGTCAGATTGTTCATCTCCCAAGTATAGGAGGACTATGGAAGATAGCCGTTTAAAGGATAAAAGTTTGGAAAATCCTACATTAGCACTTCAGTGAGGTAGTCTATTCTGTTTTTTGTCTATATATCATTGTTTACCTACAGTGAAAGGGGGAATGTCTGTGTTAAATGTAAGGGACTTTTACTCTAGGTTCTCCTCAACATCCACAATAATGAAGTGGTAGTGGGGATTGCCTTAACAGAAGAGAGTCTTCATAGAAGAAATATTACCCATTTTGGACCCACAACTCTTCGATCTACTCTAGCTTATGGTATGCTCAGGTAAGGAAACTGGAACAGTTGCAAGATCTCTTAAAACATATGTTCTCTGTTCAAACTTGTTGTGTAACTGCATGTTCTGCATATTCTGCTACTTTTAAACATCAAACAGAAGACAGCCTCAATGTACCTTACATTAGCGGGCAATTAAGTATTTATTGTGGTCAGTTCCTGAGTGTGGAACTCCTTTCCTTTAGAAATAATCCTCCTCAAATGAAATACTCCTGTGTATCTCTTCCCCTTTTTGTAAAAAAAATTAGTTTAATGTTGTTAAGGGTATTATTTTTTTTCTATTATGTCCTACAGCCTATAGGGACCATATTTATACAGTATGCTTGGGATTTTTAAGATCAGACATGTATTTGGCAGTGTCTTTTGTGTGATTCACTATTTAACACTTTGCCCTTGATTTCTGCCCAGAAATTCAAAAGAGGAAGTTGGATGTATTTTTCAAAGAAACAGCATTTTTTCATTTTTTTATGTTTGTTATAATATTTTTATATTTTGCCTTTGTCTTTATTATACAAACTTTGGTACTAATTTTGTTTAGGCTTTGTGATCTTCAGCCAGCGGACATAATAATTGATCCAATGTGTGGTACAGGTGCTATACCAATAGAGGTACTGTAGCTTTTTATCTTTTCAGTTTTAAAGTAAAGCATAAAATTCCTTACCCAGCTTGGGTTGCAACCCTATTATTAGGAAGTACGTACTGTTAAATCCAGTGGTACTAGGTTGTTCTTAGACATGCATAGGATTGCACCATGTCTACTGACAATCTGGGGCAAAGCAGTCTGATGGGCAGGGTGCAAATAATAAAATTATTATTATTATTATTTATTAGTAGCAATATCTTCAGATTTGATAGTAAACTATGAAACCGCCTAATCCCTTGAAGTCCCAGAAATGTCCTGGCATGTTAATGTATTATTGTAACACATTGTGTAGGATTTGGTGTACTGGAACATAAGGGTGACAAAACAGCCTTAAACATCTCTACATGGAAATCAGACTGGGTTCAAAGGGATTTACTCCCTTGTTTGATTAGGATTGTAGACTTTGATTCCTTATGCTATGTTGTGTAAACATTATGACCAGATAAGTTGCACATCCTCAGGATAGCATGATGTATAAACCATTTCTACTTCAACAACTATGATTAAGTATAAGTGTTTGGTCATCTTTAATGTAGTCTTGGAAATCTTTGTAGCACCCCTAGGAGATAGGCCAATATTACTGCAGTGCTGGTCCTGTATAATATCCCACTTCTCAATGTGGGAGGTATTTTCAGCAGCTGTCAGATCCAGAATTTTCTCTCTACCTGTTGTGACTCTCTGGCTTAAAGGTGTAAATGACTTTCCAGAATCTAAACAAGGTGAAAGAACAAATTGCTCTCCTCTGAGTTGGGATCACAGTGTGGAAACTTCTTCTTTGTTAGCTTGGGTTTTTGTTTAACAATCCTCCCTCCTACAAAGGGAATAATTTCTTAGCTGCCATGCAGAGACATAGAGTAAAAGTTCCAGTCTAAAGTCATTTTAGGTGGGTGGATTGCTCATCTGCTTTTTGTTTGTTTTACCCTTGGGATTTCCTTGGCACTACAGCAGAGAAAGCCCCGCCCCCTTACCTGGGGTGGTGAACTAAGGACTTCTGATAATTTGTGCCATATAATGCATTCATAGATGTTATCTCCTAGAATTAGATTTCAGATGGGTTCTTGCATTGCTGCTAAGTTTGCTGTTTCTTTCTCATTGATAGGGGGCTACTGAATGGCCTAACTGCTACCATATGGCTGGGGATAACAATCCACAGGCTGTGAAGAGAACAGCAAATAATATCGCCTCTTTACTGAAGCAAATTCAAAGTAAAGAAAGGTGGGAATTAAGTACCCAGTGGTGGTTTATGCCATATATTTGTTTTGCCGTTTGTTTGAGTAACTTTTTCATAGTCACTTAGATATTTTTAAAAAACTGTTTCCCAGTTCATTAACTTGGGCTTGTTGGTATGGTATGAAAAATTTCTTCCAAGTAATAATTCCTTAACTTATCTGGTTTTTTGTTCTTAACAGCACACCTGCAGGCAAACCTATAGATAGTATTCAGTGGGATATCTGTAGTCTACCTCTGAGGACTGGCTCTGTGGATGTCATTGTAACAGATATGCCATTTGGAAAGAGGTAAATGATGGGTGTTTTGCAGCCAAGTTTCTGATCCAGAGCCTTACAGGTACAATGAAGCTTCCAAACGAGGAAGGAATTGCTGGATTTGAGTGTAGAACTGCATTGTAGAGTTACCAAGTTGAAAACGATTGCATTTCTATAGGTCTCCATCTCTGTTCAGCTGATGGTCAACATAGCTTTGGGTCTTGATCTTTATTCCTTTTTTCTTATTTTTTTAAAAATTCTTTATTAGCTCCAATAAAGTAAATACATAAATATTTGGACAAATAGTCGTAATATTGCAACAGGCTGAAAGCAGCATAACGTTGAACATTATCATTAAGCTTATTATTCCAAAATATTATGAAGAAAACCCACAGATTAGGCTGGTTCATATGTATTCTTTTATAATAAGTTAATGTAATCATTGTTACTATAGACCAGATTTTTTTCCAAACCATGCACATAAAGTAGGAGATAAACATTTTTCCAGATTTTGGCTATAACAGCCACAGCAGTTACAAGGTTGAATAATATTTCTCAGCCATTTTCCTGGATAACATCATTCAGATACCCAAGTAACAGTATTTTAACTTCTAAAGGTATGTGATATCCCAACATACCAGAAATGTAGCCTGTACAAATTTCAAAAAAGTTTGTATTTGAGAGCAGTTTCAAAAGGTGTGTACAGTGGTACCTCGCTTTTCTAATATCTCCGTTGACGAACATTTTAGTTTTCGCCGTAAATCCGGAAGTAAATGCTTCGGTTTCCGAATACACCTCAGAGGACTTGCTGTCGGCTATTGAGTTTTCGGTTTTCGAACGTTTCAGAACTCAAACTGTCTTCTGGAACATACTACGTTTGAAAACCGAGGTACCACTGTATATACCTTTCTTTGCTCGATCCTCATCACCAGCATTTATCTGATACCCACTTATATATAAAGTGTCTTTTGTGGGGTGTTAAGTAGCACTGATAAATGGTCTTAAAATAATTATTTGGATCTGCTGAAATGCAATTCAATTGTTTCCTAGTTATTCTTTGACCTGAGTTTTGTTGCCATTTTCTCATGTATGGAACCTCATTCCAATCTAAACCAAAGGTCATAAAAAAATCTATTTGTTCTCTTCCTGGTTTCCCCATATTTATGTACCGCGTAAGAGGTTGCACCTCTGATCTGAAAGTATTGGAACAGTATGACTCTTTCCTTCCATAACTCCTGTAAACCCCTCAGTGGTCAAAATGACCCAACCCTGTAACATCTTCTTTATACACTAGTGGCCAAAATTGTGGAAACCTTTTAGAGAAAGTGTATTTCCGAGGTTTGATGGCTCATAACACCACTTTTTAATTTAGTAATACCATAACATTATATATCAGTGGAAAGATAATTTAATGAAGAATGTAATGCAACAAGGTTTGTTCAGTTATCTTTATTCTATCAAAAATTATAGCCAAATAACAAAAAAGGAGTGTTTAGAGAGCCAATCAGGTATCATCTTGTAATGAATAATCCTTCATAAAATTTATTGCATTACATTCTTCATAATCAATTTCTCTTTTGCACCTTAAGATGGGAGGAACATTCCCTGCAAATATTCCGTATTTGTTCAGGAAATCCCTTGCTTTAAGATGCTTAAAAATTGCTTATAAGGGAGGTAGAGGGTAGGAGCAAACAGATTAGTCTACCATCTACAAATCTTTTTTGAAGTTTAGCTAAATCTGAGATTATCAGGGTTCTACATAACCAACCAGATTCCAAACTGGAGACCTTATTCTTCACTTGTATCCATGCAACCCTCTACGCAATGTTCATTCAATAAATTATTAAAAGCAAGGCAGTATGAAAGGCTTGGATTCTCTCCCCACTCCGCCTCATTAATTTGAAAGGAGTTGCCGTTGATTAAATATATGGATAAACTCACTACTGTGGGCAAGAAATACTGGACAATATACTATTTATGCTTCTAAGTTTCCTTTCTGTTGCTTCTCAATTTCGCTCTAGGATAGGGTCTAAGAAAAAGAACTGGGATCTCTACCCATCCTGCCTTATGGAGATGGGCCGGATCTGCAGACCAAGGACTGGCAGAGCTGTGCTGCTGACTCAAGATAGGAAATGCTTTGCCAAGGTAGGTAGTGACTAGCTAACCCAAAGGCATTTGTTAACAGTGCCGTTTGTTCTTCACTGCTGAAGGCAGGACAATGGTATTGCTGTTATCTAGCATAAATGCTGCCAAAACTGAAAGTCAAATATTATTGTTACAGTATAGAGCAATTTGCTGCCATTTAGAAAAGACTAACTCTCTTACAGCATTATCAATTTTCATTACTCAACTGTGTAATATATATTATTCTAGATCCCAAGTTGTGCTTTTAAACTAAGGATAAAGAGCTCCCTCACCTTCAAAAAAAAAAAAAAAAGCTAAGAAGGGGGGTGGACAGAGGGAGAAACTGATTTTTCTGGTACACTATGTGACTGACAAAAAAAAAGAGTTCCAGATACGGGCTGAAGTAAGTAACGTATAGACGCATTTTCAATAGCAAGTGAAAATGGAAAAATATCTGTAACTTTCATATCTGCTTGTCAAGGGAAACTTGCCACTCGTTTGCATTTCAGGCCTTGTCAAAAATGGGACACCTATGGCGAAAGTCTCACACCATCTGGGTGAATGTTGGGGGACTCCATGCTGCTGTGTACCTTTTGAAACGCTGTGCAGAAAAAAATTAAAGAGACAAGATCATACTGGTAACATCTTGCTCAATTTACTGACCACACATGCACTCTTTCTGAGGGCTAGCTGTTTATTGTTTCCCTGTGAGTCTGAGTCACCCCATCCTTATGATATTGAGTGGAGTAAAAAAATAGGAACAAGTGAGCAAGCTTGCTGGTCCGAGGATCAGTTGTGTCATACCTAACTAGAAACTCTTGAAGGAGTTTTCAGGGCTTAAATAGAAAAGTATAGCCAATTTATTAATGAAACTAGTAACTCTTCAATGTGCCTGTGAACCTGAGTTACTGTTTCAGTTTGGGTGCAAAAGTATTTTTCGTATTCATAGAGCAAGTTATCCTGTTTCCTACTACAGGACAGCTAATTTAAGATTAAAATATTTTGCCATTGGAGAAGCACCTCCACGTTGTTTTGTTTAGTTGCCAAAAGTAGGCAACTAGTTTGTTGCTTCTGTTCATTATATGATAAGCTGTATCCCAGAATCCATTTGTTCAACAACTTCAGAGCTCAATAGTGCTGCCTGTTTTCTCACCTGCTACCTCAATTTATGCCTCAATTCACTTGTTTACTTTGATCTGCCATGTATATTGCTGAGAATGTGTACTATCAGCCTCAGCATATTTCTGTAGTCATGGTTTTGATTTGGAATAAGACTTGAAAAATGCTGTAATAGCCTTCCCCGTGTATTGCTACTGTTGGTTTTGGACACAGGATAGATTTAGATGAGAATATTTAGTGTGGTTGAATTTAACCTGATAATATAGCTAGTTATATCATCTCCTAACAAATAATATACTCAAAAGTTCCCTAACAGTAACCTATAATAATGCTTATGCACCATCCAGTGACCAAGGTTTATTACAGCTGTGTTCAAGAGATGTTGCCAGTGGGTTGTGTCCATTGTTTATATGTGTACTGAAACTGATTTGTCAAATTTTGGGAGCCTTTTCCTGTGAGCTTGAAAAGAATAGCTAAAATACTACTCTAAAATATATGTTGAATGCACTGTTCTTCAGTCTAGAAAGCATTTAGGGGGATGAAACATAATATTATACATGCTTGAAATTTTTAATTCAGATTTTGAGCTAAATGTTTAGGAGGGCGAGAGGAATTAATGCTTGTGAGATAAGAGATGAGCTACATGCAGCTGTAAAAGGCTATGAATGAAGTTCTTTCATGAGAAATAAAGCACCAGCACTGTTCCAATTACTGTAAAAAGGTAGCTCTTTCTTTCCTATCTATGGGGGTTTCTTTGGTGTTTCTCACTGTTGTTGTAGGATTTGAATTTTGATGTTATAATTTTACCTCTGTGTAATAAAGTTTTTACCAGAGCTATCTGCTTTTTGTTCTGCTGCTCACTTGGGTCACATAAAATGAGGTTAGTAGTTTATTTTCAGGAAACTATATTTAATAATTTCTTAAGCCGCAAAGATTATCAGTGGAAGTCTATCATCTATTCATCCATATTTATGACTAGCTCAAGTGACCCTTGAGTCTAAGGCCCAAGCCTGCAATATTTTAAACATAATGATACAATTGTTGAAACCTCAAGTTAAAAATAAATAAAAACCCTGCTTCTCCCCCCCCCCCCCGGGAAAAAACTAACTCGTACATTAAAACCAGCATAAAAAATCTGAAGCATTCATTTTTTAAAGGCGGAATTTGAAACATCTCATTAAAATATATTACTGTCAGTTCTGGTGAGTGTTCAAAATTCCCCAGGCGCGTTTTACGACTGGCGCAGGTCCGATTGTGACCACATGGAGAATTCTGGGTACCAGGTTGGTGACTGATATCTACATGCTGGCCCCTCCAGCTTTCTTAAGCAGGTAAGCAGAAGAGTTTATTTACTGCATTTATATCCCAACTTTTTCTCCAAAGAGGACATGGTTCACCCCCCCCTTCTCAGTCAGTCCCTACAACAACCCTGTGAGGTAGGTTAAGAGGCTGTGACTGATCAAGGTCATCCTGTGAGCTTCATGACTAAGCGAGGATTTAAACCCTGATCTCACAGGTCGTAGTCCGACGCTATAACCAGTATACCACACTAGCTTCCTAGAGTACTTCTGCTATTGGACAGCTATATAAATAAATATGGGGAAAACAAAATGTCACTTAGAGAAGGATCTGAAATATTTTCCTTGGAACTCAGATTTGTTTTATTCTGGACTGTTTTACTTGATGCTTTAATGTGTTGTAAACTGCTTTGAGATTTTTTCTTTATAATGCAGTATAGAAATGAAAATGATAATAATAAACCCCACTGTTGATAAGGCACCTGGACATCCCATTGTGGCGACCATAACCTATGTTTAAGGTGCCATTTGACAATTAGCTTATATATCTGAGCTTCTAACATGGGTTCTGGTAGACTTCTGTAAGTATAACGGTGACAGCCACGGTGTAACCACTACAGTGGTACCTTGATTTTCAAACAGTTTAGTTCTCAAACTACTTGGAACCTGAACACTTCAAATCCGGAAATGAGTGTTCTGGTTTTCGAACTTTTTTTGGAAGCCGAACGTGCTCCGATTTGAGTGCACACTTCGGTTTTGAGCGAGCGGCTTGGCCCCAGCAGTGACTGCCGCTACTTCCTTCCCTTCCCTTCCCTTCCCTTCCCTTCCCTTCCCTTCCCTTCCCTCCCCTCCCCTCCCCTTCCCTCCCCTCTGCTGGGAAGCGCCTCTTTTCGGTACAAAGTGGAGTTGGACGGCTCTTCGGAATGTAAGTGACTCCAGAGTAGGGAGACTTGGAAGTTGGTAACTCTTCTGCAGCACACAGAGAGATTGGGGGGGGGGGGAGCATGTGGTCAGTGAGTGCCGCATTCCCGAGCGGGGGATCAGGGTGGTTGCACAGGCTCCAGCCCACCCAGCTCAGCGTCAGGTGGCTAGGAGCACAACTGAGCAGCCTCTGCCTCCTCTCCACGCTTTGTTGCTGCTGCTGCTGCGTCCCGGTGCTGCCATGCCAAGGACACGCAGGCAGTCATGCTGCCCAAAGTGGAGACGGAAGCCCTGGGACTTGCCCGAGCGAATGGGGAACGTGAACAGATGCCAGAAAACATGCAGGCGGAAGGGCTGGCGTGGGTGGGGGGGAGAGAACTTTCGCCTCACTTTCCTTCCCCCCCACTTAAACCGCCGCCCCCCTGCCTCGTCCCTTCAGTGGAAATGGGTAGATGATTGCCAGTTTTCAATGCTGGGTAGTAGATTGCATTTTATGGATCAATGGTCTCATTAGATTCATGTTAAATTGCTGTTTTAGGGGTTGTTTTTAATTGGAACGGATTAATCCATTTTGCATTGCTTTCTATAGGAAAGCACACCTTGGTTTTGGAATGCTTTGGTTTTGGAACAGACTTCCAGAACAGATTAAGTTTGAGAACCAAGGTACCATCTTAGCTGCCAGGTGGGGAGATGCTTTTCCCAGCCAGCAGGGGAAAGTTGGGCAAAAAAATTTTTAAGGTGCTGGAACGGAGGTCCGGAGAATTCCAGCTGAAGAAAAGCACTGCTGCTCCCTGTAATCCTGTTAGAAGAAGCACTTCAGCTTCCAGTTCCTGGTTCCTGGGAAATGGGCATGAGCAAGCTGCAGGTTCCTCATCCCTGTTCTAAAAAGCAGGTGTCTTCCCCCAATGATCCTGGAAACTGCAGTTTGTTAGGGGCTCTGGGAATAGCTCCCATTAGCAGAGATCCGTGGAGTCCTAGGAACTCAGTGATGAGGAGGAACCAGGAAGGTAGGAGGAGCTCAGATTCCAGGTTCTTGAATTGGGGAGGGACCCTCTGCGTTGGAAATGGAAAACCGTTGGGTGTTGAGTGTCCCAGGATTGGGGCTGGGAGAACACCCTACAAGTTGAGTGTCAACAGAGAACGGGAGAAGAACCTTCCTGCATGAGAGTGGGCCAAGCTTTCTTTGGGAGCAATGTCAGGGCAGGGGCACTGGGCATCCATTCCCCACGTCTGCCAGGAGGATACAAAGTCCTCCTTCCTTCACAGGGCCACGCTTCAAGAGAATGGTCTCCGTCGCCAGCACCCAAGCTGTTGGAGAAGAGCGAGACTCCATCATCCGTGGCATTCCAGTCTTTCCTTTCTGGATTGTAAAGCCCTTCCAAGTCGCTGGAGGAATCCATGCTGCTCAGTGCCTTGCATGTCTTCTGGGATGTCACACGTGCTGTCTGAATGTGCCAGTCCCTGACAAGAGAAGAAGGGCATCACTGGCATATGTTAAAACTCAATAAAGAAATTGGAGGAACTGGTTGCTTTCGATATGCCAAAGATTAAATAATATATTGTGATCAAGATTGTTAAAAAGAAAAATTAACAAGCAGTTTTCTTGCCTTCTCTGCCTGCTGCTGGGAGCTCTGCTTAAGAAGGCTGAAGCCAGCTGGTTCTCATCAGCAATTTCTCCTTGGAGTCTTTGAAGCTGCAGGTGAAGTCTCTCCCCCTTCTCCCACTTGAGACTGCTGTTCAGCAGGGGAAGCTGATTCCTGCCCCATGGCACTACCCCCCTCCCCAAGGTGCACCTCCACCTGCCGGATGGGTGCCGCCTTTCAGGGAGCACGACAGTGGAAGTGCTGGACCAACCAGACGTTGGGAGAGCATGGACATGCAAGGCATCTTCCCATGAGGATTTTCCATTAAGTCCATGTCCATTAAAAAGGCCGTAGCCCCCCAATTTCTATCATCATCTTTGGCGATCACACGTAGCCGAGTAAGATTGTCTTCCATGAACACGATCTTAACAGTGAGTCCATAATGGACTGTGGAGGCCAATTCTGGGTCCACACATCCTTCCACAGTGGGGACATTGGTTTCCTGGCGGGAGTCAACCACAGTGAGGGTTTGTCGAATGTGCCTTCATCTTAGTATGCTTCTCCCTGGTTTCGAGCGTCGAAAGTCCATGACACCTTTGGTAAAGGCTGTTCTCCAATTGGAGTGCTCGCAGGCCAGCCTTTCCCGACTGTTTATACTACATTTCTTTAAACCTATTTCGTTGACCACCAGCATTACATTTTTAAGTTGCTTGGGAATACAATAATCAGGTATAGCCCAGGTCTGTAAGCCAGCTTTCCAAGTAATTGGAGGGGGTGGTGTGAGGCATCTGGGCCTCAGCAGTACAAGCCAAGCCCTAGCTCCATGGATCTCTTAAATTGACGGAATTCTGTTCCCGGGCAGCTGGCAGAGCCCCTCTTGTCAGGGAACGGCCACATGCCCTGGGCAATGGCGACACGACTACAGTGGTACCTCAGGTTATAGACACTTCAGGTTACAGACTCTGCTAACCCAGAAATAGTACCTCGGGTTAAGAACTTTGCTTCAGGATGAGAACAGAAATCGTGCGGTGGCGGCAGTAGCAGCGGGAGGCCCCATTACCTAAAGTGGTGCTTCAGGTTAAGAACAGTTTCATGTTAAGAATGGACCTCCAAAACTAATCAAGTTCTTAACCCGAGGTACCACTGTATTGATCCTAAGCTGAATAGCTGACCTGCTCAGCTTCAGGTCCTCCACCAAGTACCCCCCCTTGTAGAACCCACCGCTCTCAACTGCCCCCCCCCGCAACATTCAAACTCCTTTTCCAAGCCTCCTCCAATCTTCTCTCACCACCAGAATTCCACCCTCTCCCCCCTTCCTCCCTGCTTGACATTCCCTTTGGAATTCTAATATCACCTCAATTATCCTCTTACACAATTTTTAAAAAATAGATTTAGGGGGGATCCCACTAAACCCTGGAAATTGAGAAATGGTAGAGTTTGGGATTATTTGGGTTTTCAAGGGAAGCTGCAAGGGCCATTAAGAAACAATTCAAGGCCCCTGAAAGACTAACTCGAAATGAAAGAGAAGTCCTTCTGCCTTGCCCTGCAGTGTGAACAGAGACAAGGGATCTGGAAGGGGGCCAGGATTGCTGGGTGTGAGGTGGCAGGAAAAGAGAGGCTTTGAGCAAGGGGTGCTGAGGAGGAGGAGAGTCTGTAATCCAACTTGGGAAGGCTGGCTGCCCTGCTGTGGGGAACAAGTCCCTCTTGAAAGGACCCTGCTGTACTCTTTCCTAAAGCTACAACAGTCTCAGTTCTCCAAAGGTGAGAGCCTGGAACCCTTTGGGCTCTTGCCACCACTCAGCAGAGAGAGGGGAGGCACCCAACTTTTGGAGCAATACTTTCTACATCCTGCTCTGTCAAGTCATCCTATTAGATGCACATAAGCTTCCCGTTTCTGCTTCCTAGGAAATTGGGGGAAGTGAGCTGCAGGTTCTCCTCCCTGTTCTAAAAAGCAAGTGTCTTCCCCCAAACAATCTCAGGAATTGTAGTTTGTCAGGGGTTCTGGGAATTGTAGTTCTGTGAGAGGGAAGCTACAATGCCCAGGATCATTTGGCGGACGGCATGTGCTTTAAATGCTCATTGGATGCATTTTTAATCCTAGGATCATAGAATTGTAGAGTTTGGAGAGACCCAGAGCATGGGTTACTATAGCAAGGCTGGCTTCATCCAAGATTGACCATAGCTGGCATAATGACTGGAGCTGAAAATAGGCACTACTTGCCATGGATGACATATCGGGCTTCCAGTGATGATGTTGAATCAAGGAGCACTCCCAGGTTACAAATAATAAATCAGGTGGGAGTGCAATTGAAAGTTACAGAAATGAAGTTCCTCAAACATCCCTACCTTTCCTGAACAATTTTTCAACCAAGTAACTTCCTAAAGCTAATATATGCCCTGACAAATGGCATTTGCTGCAATGGCACTTTGGAGAGTGGTGAATTTTGGTAGTGAAGTAAGCAGGGGTATTCTGATAAACAACAGACAAATAGAGTTCAAGGAAAATCACCTTTATTTCATAAGTTATGGTCCCCAGTCCAGGCGGACTGAGGCAAAGTATGCAGCTCAGTCCAGGCTTTTATAGCCTGTAGTCACTCTCCCTCCTTCCTCACAGAGTAATCGTGGAAAACTCTTGTTGGTCAAAAGACAAGCCGTATATGATGTGGGAAGTCCCAATTGGTCAAAAATAAGCCGTCTATGACGTAAGAGCAATTAAAACAACCATTCTGATATGATTTATGACACAAGAGGCACATGCTGCAAGTACACAGTGCCAGTTTTCTCACATGGCTTCCATCATTCCTTTTTAGATCCTTTGCCAAGATTCTCGCTTGTTCAAGTGGTCAGGTGGGCTTAGTTCACTCACAGTTCATTCCTCACATGTTTCTAGCCTGGGTCTGCATAACCTTTGCATGAACTTTTTACCTTAAAGTGAACTGTAAGCTACATCAGAGGGAATGTTTCTCGTTTTACATCCCCGTTTTTATAGGCTTGGGGATCATTTGCACTCAAATTGGTGGTTCAAAATAAATTCTGATCGACATCACCTACAGTAGGAAAATAGATCAGGGAAAGAGTCTAATCTTCTTTCCCCATATATTAAAATCTCGATACAGATTACAATGATCTCTGCTGTTGTTATTTTTAAAGGAAAAATAAAGAGCGGTAGTCTCGTAATCTGGGGAACCGGGTTCGCGTCTCCGCTCCTCCACATGCAGCTGCTGGGTGACCTTGGGCCAGTCACACTTCTATGAAGTCTCTCAGCCCCACTCACCTCACAGAGTGTTTGTTGTGGGGGAGGAAGGGAAAGGAGAATGTTAGCCGCTTTGAGACTCCTTAAAGGGAGTGAAAGGCGGGATATCAAATCCAAACTCTCTTCTTCGTATGTTCTGGATCTTCGTAAACCAGTCTTCTGTGTCATCCAATTCCCACCAAGTAGTGAATTTTTTTCTGTTCAGGTTTTTGACTTGTGGCAAAATTCTTCTAATTTATCAGGGGCAATACTTACTGTTACGCCTATGTCATGGGATCAATTACCATTTGGTACCTAGTCATTTGTACTTGCCCCAAGTCAATGACTAAGTTAGGATAGATGGTCATCCTATGTTCCGACATTTAAAGTGCAACCGTCTGCATATATAAGGTAAAGGGACCCTGGACCATTAGGTCCAGTTGTGGCCTACTCTGGGGTTGCGGCGCTCATCTCACTTTATTGGCCAAGGGAGCCGGCATTTGTCCGCAGAAAGCTTCCGGGTCATGTGGCCAGCATGATTAAGCCGCATCTGGCGAACAAGAGGAGCGCATGGAAATGCCTTTTACCTTCTCGCCGGAGCGGTACCTATTTATCTACTTGCACTTTGATGTGCTTTCAAACTGCTAGGTTGGCAGGGGCAGGGACCGAGCACCGGGCGCCCACCCTGTCACGGGGATTCAAACCGCTGACCTTCTGATCAGCAGGTCCTAGGCTCTGTGGTTTAACCCACAGCGCCACCTGTGTACTCAGATGTAAATTCCTTTACCTCCCACATAAGCATACCCAGAATTCCAGCCTGAATTCAGGGGATTTCCTTTGTTGTGAATTCAGATCTCAGCACACTGTTTGCTTATGCAAGTTTCATTAATTTCAATAAATCGTGAAACTAAAGTCCTTTACAAATCAAACTCTGTTTTGAAGCCAAAAAAGCAAATAAAAATATATTTTAGCAAAAAAGCAACCACTAACACAGTATGATGCTCTGTAAAGCAAGCAAAGAATGACTGCATTTGGATGCCTTTTAAAATCTATACAGAAGATTTGACTGAAATGAGAAAGCAAATAGCATGTCACTTACAATTGGATATAGATTAATTTCCAGAAGCACCCCTGTACACAGATGGGACAAACTGATTAATTTATACCAATTATACATATGAATCACCAACCAAACTTCAGTGCTAAAAACAGGTTTTAAAGTTGGCACCTCCCACCCACATACCTCATTGCTAATAGCATCCAGATAAATTCATTCTATTTCCATACAAACAGGATCCCTTCATTTCTTCATTGCCAAGCTTACTGCTGTTAATACAGACTTTGGAGGCAACTTCCTCATTTACTGCAGAACTGCCAGGCTATGTTCACTTTTTACCCTGTAAAAATGTGCAGGCATCCGCATGACATAGCCATCATAATGTTCTGCTCCAACATCTTCCCTAATCAGACTCAGGAAATACGACATTTAATTTTTAAAAAAACACCCACAGCAACCCACAATAGCTGGTTTCCACATGTGTAGATGACCCATCACATTTCCTTCTGTGTATCTCCCTGCTCCCTCTAGGAATCAACTCTGGGCAATTAGCATTACTTTTCCAAATAACATTGCTTTTAAAGATTTTTAGAACATGCGAATAGCCCTGCTGGATCAGGCCAGTGGCCCATCCACTCCAGCATCCTGTTCTCACAGTGGCCAACAAGATGCCAATGGAAAGTCTGTAAGCAGGACCTGAGCACATCAGCACTCTCCCTATCTTGAAATTAGGGACGGGGGCATGATTGGGAATGGATAAAGGGGCAGCATGGTCCCAATGAAAATTCAACCCACCTCATCATTTGAGCCTGTGGGAAACGGGGCAGATCATATGGATTTGGAAGAACAGCCGCTAATCCACTTCTAGTTTAAAGAAGAACAATGACTGGGTGCTACTAAATCATCCACTTCTGGAAACACCAAGAGAGACCTCTGTAGCAGAACAAGGAAGTGCTATGTTACAACAGCAGGAAATTCTGCTAAATTTAGGCCTGAAGCTATGAAAATGTTAAGTAAATTGAAAATTAACATCTTGGAATTACCCTACCTTTTGAGATATATTTGCCCCACTATCAATAAAGGCTAAAGAACTGCACCCATGTTTCACAGAGAATAATGCACACACACAAAAAGCCTGCAGCAAGATTCTGAACTAATACTGTCTGGTCTTGGCGACATATAGGGTACTAAGACCCCATGATGCATAGGATTGCACTGTAAAAGAGATACTTTAACCCAACCCTTCTCCAAACAGCCTGCTTATACATTCTGATTTGTTTGCACAACCGTTATATTCTACTGTATTAATGGAAAAATCCGAGGGCTCCCTTGGACAAAAACAGACACCAACCAGGATAACTTGGAGCAAAACAGCAGCCTGTAGGCTTGGCCTTTATTGATCTGTTGCAACAGGGTGCTCCCCTCACTTGCAGGAGAGAGGAAGTGTAGCACCCTGCTTGTGGTTAACGCTTAGCTGGAATGAAATATTCAACGCAGCAATAGAGAAATTAAAATAATAATTTATTTGTCAGACAAATAAATGAGAGGCACAGTGGTATATGGTTACCAAGCTCTGGCCTGGCCTCCTGCCATTATGGCCAGCACTTATATTCCCTCAGCCCAGCTCCCTTGCTCCTCCTTTGGCTGCCTCTGTCCAATCAGCCTGGTTGAAATTCCTATTGGCTGCCTGCTATATCCAATCCTAAAAGATACACCCATATCCTCCTGTCCTTATATGGAACACAAAGAGCTATATATTGTTACATCTATAAATGACAAATAAGTAGTAATATATCTTACATGTGTCTCAACAAGGAATCTTAATTACCAGCTCACCTCTTGCCCTCCTTGCCCTATTGCCTTCTAAAACAAATGGTTAATCTTAAATTTTTATCTTAAACATATGTCAAGGATCTTGAGTTCACATCAACATTGAAAGATCTCCTTCATTTGAAGGTTTCTAAACAAATGCCTGACAACTATATATCAGGAGTGCTCGCTGGCGTCTCCTGTCTGGCAGGTGGGCTAGGCTGGTGGCTGACTTAATTTCAGGATAAATACAACTCTTACAACTATATGAAATAAGAATCTAGCATTTCTTAAATCCTTTGCATAATTACATTTAAGCCAATATATTTAATACATAACATAGGTAGCCTTTTAAAAGGAATAAGGCCTTTGTAAAGTAAAAAAAGGAACTCAGTAAAAAACAGCTTCAAAAGAAGCCTCTTCAGTTTACACACCCCCCTTCAGCCAGCTGCTTTTCCCATTAGCTCTTCCCAACATTTATTGCCCTTTAACTCTCTCAGTTTAAGAAAGAAACAGCTTTAGAAAAGACTTCCCAAAAATGCTCTCTTTCTGCCAGCTAGATGCTTCTCCATTGCTCTTGGCCTTTTTAACCTTAGGAAGAAGATCTGGCTCATTTTACTGGGAGGCACATTGGTATTATTTTACTATTTACTCATTCCTAATTATGTTTATCTCTGCTTTTTTTATCTTCTGTAACATGTAGGGTCAGTGTCGCTCTCAGCCTGTAATTCCCCCTTTTACGACTTTGAGAATTGTTTTCTGCTATAAATCAAGGGGCCCCTTGTCTAGGAGGAAAACATTGCCAAGGTTCTCTAAGCAGCTGGTCTTCTGCCTGGCATGAAACATTTGAAAATCTTTAAGCTCTCTCTTTAATATACAAGCCCTGATCAAACATTAATAAAATGCAGGCTTATGATTAGATGCCTCAGAAGGACCCAGAAAAATGGTGTGCCAGGCCTTATAAAGACTTTTGAAATTGCCACCTTGTAGATCAAGACCACCCCCAGAAGCATCATACATACATCACAGAAAGGAGGGGTTGAGGGAGGAGTTGTGGTGGTAACCTGAGTGTCCTGTCACCTGGCTGGTTCCCCCTTTCCCCCTCCCCATGAGTACTTTCCAGGTGACAGAGGGGAGTTTGCAGTTTCCTGCCCCCAGAGGGAAGAGCTGATTATTGTCCTTTGTTCCAGTCTGTGCTGAATCCACTCCCATATGAAAGTTCTTTGTGAACTTGGTGGTCTTCTGTCTAGGACTATCAGGGTTGGCATAGCAACTGGGCAGGGCTCCTGTGTATGTGCTGGTATGCTCAAGGGATTATGGCTGCCCTGTATCAAACCCCCATTTTGTAGTCCTTTCTTCATGGAGTAAAATAAAAGTGGAACAGTGCAAATCCAATGTATGGTTGATTTTCTATAAATTTATAGAGAAAGCGTAGCATATGTAGTGTGTGTGAAGTTTGTACAAACTGAATGATTGGGGGGGGGGGTTCCTGCGACAACTGTTAAATTGCACATCCATGTTGATCTGCTTGTGCAGAGAATATACAACTCCCCATCCTATGATTGTTACTTCCCACTTTATAGTGCATTTTATGTCACTTTTCTTACTGCAAAAAGCCCATTTTTAATTTCCAAAAAGCTTTATCAGAACAGGGGACAATAAGCAAATGCCTGACATAAATAGAACATCAATGTGTGGATGTACAAGGAAGACTAAACCTTTACTGTAGTGTAGTGGATACAATAAAGGTTTCTCCAGTCCATCACCAGGCCAACAAGGACAACTAAGTCTCAGCTTCAGCTGATCTAGGAATCCTAAAAGGGAATTTAGTCAAATTCAAGAAGGATAAGGTTATTAATGACTGCTAATCATGACTATATGCCACTTCCAGAATTGGAGGCAGCATCCTTGTTGGAGCATGTTGTTGACTGCTGTGGTAAGTGGGATACTGGGCTATACTCACTGACCTGGGAGTAAGCACTATTGAATTTAATGGAGATTTATAGGGCAGCACTGTCAGGACGCTGCCAATATCGTCATACAAATCTCCTCAGCTAAAAGGGAAACCATCACTATGTGCTCGAAACCAATGGATTGTTGTACTTCTCGAAAAGAGGTCATACAATGCGTCTGCAGCCGTATTTGCATATCCACGTTCTGCTTTTGACACGCACACATATTATATAGAGCAACTCATTGAGGAAACTCTAATTTCCCCAGCCTACTCTCTGTTTCCTGAGGTTAACATCCCACTCCAATCCCTTCACCTCCCTCATCGGTTTTAATGGAACTTTTACCCCACCCCAGCCCCCGCAAAAAAAAGAAAAGAAAAACCTCAATTTACCATTTTCAAAATGGCTAATTATGAAATGACCATACCATAAACTGGCTTGGCATGAAGCTAAGGGCGCAACAGAGACCCTTCCCCTAAACAAACGAAACGCCGAACTGCGCAGGCGCCCAGAGGAAGTGAGCGGCGGCGGCGCCTGCCTCTCTGGCTCCCCCACAAAACAATGGCCGCTGAGGGTGCGCATGCGTAGTGTTGCTCTGGCTCCCCTCTCCCTCAGCCTCTACAAAGCAATGGCTGCTTGCGCGCGTCTAGGCCTGGCGTGGTAGGCCTCCGCTTCACTTGGGCTGCGCGGCGGAGGTGCTGTTTCGTGTGGTTCCGAGTCGTCAGAATGCCGCAGAAACCCGGGGAGGAGGACGAGGAGAGAGGGGCAGGAGAGGCCTTGGGGCGCCTGCGCTCGGTGAACACTCGGGAACCTTGCCAGGTCATTTTCTGTAACCGCAGCCCCCGCCTGGTCAGCCCCGTCTGGCTGGACTTCGAGGGGAAGCCGCGCTCCTACCCGAGCCTGAAGCCCGGCACGGGCCGACGGATGCACAGCTACCTGGGTGGGTATTATGACGTGGAGAAGAAGGGCGAGGGGGGCGGCTGAGGAAAGCATCGCCGCTGCTTCGGTGCCTGAAGGTTAGGCAGGCAGATATTCAACAGGTGGAGCTTCCTGGCACGAACCTTCCAGCGAAACCTGCGCCTGCAGCCGGGCTTCTGCTCCCTCTTCCCTCAGACGTTAGAAGGGCCTCGGCCGTGCGAGGAGCCGGGAGCGGAAGGGCCCGGAGTAGGGTTAGAAAGTGGGGTGGCGGGTGCAGGAATTGGGGGGGGGGGGCACCAGAGTGGGGTGGTTTGGCCACGTTGCCTCTGGAGAAGGAGGCCTGGACTGCCTCGAAGGTTTGGATGGCCGCAGAGGAGCGCAGCTGGGTGGATCTCTGAAGACCTCCTTTCGGCCCCAGGAAAGTGGTGGGAGCAGCTGTGAAGGGGATTCGGCACCTTCCAGCTGATCCAGGATGCGGCTGCCAGATTGGGGACTGCGAGCCTGCATTGGCTCCCAGTACTGTACATTTCCGAGCAAAGTGTTGGTGTTGTTGACCTTTAAAGCCCTGAACGGCCTCAACCCCTGGATCCCTTAAGGAGCGTCTGCAACCCCATGTCCATCCCAGACACCGAGGTCCAGCTCCAAGGGCCTTCTGACAGTTCCCGCAATGCGAGGAGTGAAGTTACAGAGAACCACGCAAAAGGCCTTTTTGGTAGTCACAGTCGCCCTGTGGAACCGATTCCCTTCATATGTCAAAGAGATAAACAATTATATGACTTTCCTTAGACATCTGAAGGCAGCCCTGTATGGGGAAGTTTTTAATGCTTGGTGTTTAGTTGTGCTTTTATATTAGGTTGGAAGCTGACCACAGGGACTCGGACAACCCAGTCAGATGGGATATAAATTATTATGATTATGATTATGATTATTATATTTATTGATAGGAATACTGTATCCCTGTGCAGCTGCTCATTTGTTTTTCTTTAAACCCAGTACTGTATAGCCTTTTCTGCATTCTTTTTGCAACTTTCATATACAGACATAAGTTTCAGTGAACCACATTTGACTCATCAGTAGTTGCATACCATTTGGAATCAGTCTGTAAACATTGCTGAGCTGTTGAGCTGCTTATTTGTTTGTTTTTAAAATTTGTTTATTAAATTTCTATACTGCCCTTCTTTTCTGGCTTCTCGTGGGCATCTGGTTGGCCACTGTGAGAACAGAATGCTGGACTAGATGGGCCTTTGGCCTGATCCAGCAGGGCTCTTTTTATGCTCTTATGCCCTAACTTCATTTGTGATTTGTTTTCTAGAACATCTTTGGCTGTTCAGAGATGCTGGGACAGATGATAGTCTTCTTGTCAACCAAGCAGAGCTGTTTGTGGCTACCCGCAATATGAATGGGCAGCCTGTATTTGCAAATATTACACTACCAGGTAAAAATCCAATTATAATACTAATGTCTTTATCTCTTTACACTGTGAATAATGTTGTGCAATTATAGTCAGATTCCCATTTGACTAAATAGTAATCAAGTAAAATGTCTGATTGTTTATTTGTAGCAGTGTGACACCCTCAAAACAGTCCTTCCCACCTACCCAAGGTTCATTTCAGATACTCCCAATTCTGTCCGGTTACAAATAATTTTAAATCATTTGATCTTAACCATAAGAAAAGCCAGTAATGGGGCATTTCAGAAATTAAAAAGTGATGTTTCTCAAACAGTGTATTCCAATTGCTGCTATTAAAGGTTACTTGTATAGTTTCTCATTATGTGCCTTCATAATGCTTCATGTTTGTATAGTACAGGAGTAGGCCTTCCAGATGTTATTGGAGTACAGTTACCATTATCCCCAGCTGGCATGGCCAGTGAGGATGGGAGTTGTAGTCCAGTGACATCTGTAGGGCCACAGTTTCCCATCTCTGGTCTATCAGGTTAAGAAAAACATGAATTGTATTTCTTTTTCTTACTGATTAGCAAAACATGGTATTCCAGTATTTGTGATCCATGCCTCAATATCTTCAGCATGACATTTAAAATCTCACTTTACCATCTCTCTGCAGTGTACACTCTGAAGGAAAGATGTCTCCAAGTTGTCCGTGCTTTAGTAAAACCAGTGGACTACAGGAAATTAGACATTGTTCGGTCACTATATGAAGATTTAGAAGATCATCCAGATATTAGGAAGGATCTTCAGCGGCTTTCTCTGGAAGCGAATGATAGGCTAAGGAATAGAGTTGGAGGGTCATCAGTGGAAAACTACTCTTACTAATAAATTGTTGGGTATAAGAGGCATTAACTGCTGTACGAACTGAAAAGACATTTACATTCCATAGTGTTTTAGGAAGCAGACATTGCTTTGGTTTAGAACTTGTAACTTCATAACTTAGAGACAAAGCCATGGGACAATGAGGCAGAGTGGTAGAATGCTGCAGCTGAAAATACTCAACGAAATCCTGTCCTGGGAAAACCTATACAAATTGTATTTTACATTAGACCAAATACAAACACATATGTCAGTTGATAGAAGATTATATTGGCAAAAGCCGTGTCATGTGATTTTCCACTTATTTAAAATATCATTTTATTATATATGTGTTTAGAAAACACCCTGTATGTGTGGTCTTGGAATTTGGGCAACTTTAATTTAATTATCATACCAAATGATAAATTATCTTTAAACTGCAATTTGGTCTCCCCCCCCCCCAATAATTCAGATTGAATACTGTAAATTAGAACTCTCTGGATTTACTTTTTCTTGCGCCAACGGTTTCCTACAGGTCATTATTTCCCATCGTGGACCAACATACTTCCAGTGTGCAGGAACTGCACTCTGTCACACACACATTTGCCCTATCTTTGTCTATGCTGTTATGGGAATTTTGGTGTGATGGGAGCTACTACTGTTCCCACTTCAGCTAGAGAAAGAGCCTGGCAGCTCTGTGGTGCAGACAAAGTTTTTTCTCAGATCACAATTTCACCCTCAGTCAAAGGTTGCTATGGCATTGAAGGTGAATTTTGTGAGTATGAAAAAAATATGCTGTCTCTTAGAGGTCCATCAAACTCATTCTTTGCTACTCTTTTTTTTTAAACACTCCCTAAGCTATATATTGCCTTCTTAAAAATTATCTGCAAAATTTTGAGGCAACAGTTATGAAGCTGACTACTTTAGAACGTATTTTTGTTTTGAGCTACACAGATGATCAGTGGAACACTATTTTCCTATTTTCCAATATCCTGTGTTTGCAACTATTAAAATTTTTTGGTTTTGGGTGTCAAGCCAACATTTTTACCAGTTGATCTTGTACAGTTATTTCCAAGTATCTTAATAGGACTACTGTGAAATGAATTTGTTGAAGACATTACAGTGTACTGAATGTGTTGTAAATTGTTACCTTTTGTAAAGTCACCGGTTTGTGATGTAGGTGTGTACTAATTTTTTTGTATACTTTGTAAATTTCTTTCTAAAAAGTTAAAGCTTGAGAGAGTTCTGTATATATGATAAATCTGTACTTTTGATGTTGCCAGACAAATATGTGCACACAACCAGAACTTTCCCTTAAAAGTTCTGCAAGAGGAGGGAAGAGAAAGGTTTACCCTTCACAGAGCTACAGTTCCCAGCATCCTTAACAGACCTACGGTTCCTGGGATTCTTTGGGGGATTCTGTATGTTCTTCCAGGTCTAAAGGAAGAATCAAAAATGGCAAAATGAAGAAGAAAGTCTGTGAATTCCATGCAAGATAGATTGCAGTAGCTAAGCTGACAGTTTTGTATCTGAATTTTTGAACATGCTGGGGCACATTTGGAGCATTGTTAGATTTATATGGTTCTTTGTTTTTGATAAATACCTAGTGAGAAGATCAGCTGCCCAGACCAGATTATTAGAATTGCAATTTTGATATTTAAACATTGCTTTTAATATGTATTCAGCTATTGCTCAGCATTCCATACAATGCCATTTCATGTATTATTATTTTTTAACCTATGAGGCATTAAAGCGGTTTCCCCCCTTAATTGCAGCACTATTATTTCCCCCATTCTTTACTTTGTCTGGTGCTTTATTATATGTAAGCAATGGTGGCAGCCATTATGTTTGCTAATAAAATATACTAGGATGCATGCCTGTTCTTAAAGTTCATGTGTGACTCTCAGGTTCATTTCATATACGGTGGTACCTCGGGTTAAGAACTTAATTCGTTCTGGAGGTCTGTTCTTAACCTGAAACGGTTCTTAACCTGAAGCACCACTTTAGCTAATGGGGCTGCCACGCCGCCACTGCGCAATTTCTGTTCTCATCCTGAAGCAAAGTTCTTAACCCGAGGTACTATTTCTGGGTTAGCAGAGTCTGTAACCTGAAGCGTCTGTAACCCGAGGTACCACTGTATTTTGTTTTGTTGGTGGTAATGTGTTACTCCCTTTTCAATGTCTTATTTAGCAATGATTCCCCCCCCCCTAGAATAATAAAACTGTAGAGTTGGAAGGGACCATGAGGGTTATCTAGTCCAGCCCCCCTGCAGTGTAGGAATCTTTTGTCCAACATGGGGCTTGGAACGCATGACCCTAAGATTAAGAGTTTCATGGTCTGCCAACTGCCAGAAATGACCAAGAGGAAGAGCAGCTTCTTTTTCTTAACCAATGTTTCAATGTTGATTACCTGTGGAACAGATGGATTTTTAATGTAGGAGTCATTTCCCCCTTTTGCTTTGATATTTTCTTTTCTTAAAACAGTGCAGGCTTGAGAGTCTTAGACTTTAGGCTGGTATGCTTGTTATCTTAAACATTACATGGGTATCTAAAATGGAATTGCTACAATCCTAATCCCACTTCCCCAGGAGTAAACCACATTGAATTCAATAGCACTTACTTCAGAGATGGCATGATTAGGACTGTGCTATCTTTGACCACAATAAAGATTGATGGATGATTGCTGTTAGTCTGGAATCTGTCTCCTTTTTAAAAAAGAAATCTCAGACGAAGATCCTTGTGTATAAGCAAGAATTAGGTTAAAATCAGCAATATTTACATTTACTATTCACAGCCGAGCACTCCTAACATGTGGTTCTTGATGCTGGAGAAGGAAAAATACATAAGTGATTCAGTATTAGATTATGTACAATATTAGAATATCCTATTTGGAATATTTTTCATAGAATATTTTAATGGCACACAATTTATGTTTCTGTATTTTTGTAATCAGAAGTGTGAAAGTTTTACATGCAGAAGCAAACGGTGTATTATGATGGATTTACTAAATCAGGGCCAGTCCTACCATTAGACAGTGGGGCGGCTGCCTCAGGCAGCAGAAGCAGAGGAATGGCACAGAGGTGTCGGCGGGCAGAGCTATATGTACCACATGCATCCTAACCAAGCTAACCTGCTGTCCTCAGCTGTAGTGGAGGATAGTGGCCTGTCACTTGTGGTGAAGATTAAATTACAAATCAGGTTGACTGGTACATGGAAAGGGTCCAAGGTTGCCATCTTGTCCTTCAGCCGAGTAAACAAAATGTATTGGGACTAGTCCTGAATACACCAGAATGGATAGGTGAACATCTTAGGACGAGACTTCTTCATTCTAATACCATACCTTTTAATTTGTGTTCCTCGGTTTATATGCTTGTTTTGACCATTGCATCTAATGATGGGCTTCATATTGTAAAAAAAAAAAAAAAAGGGGGGGGGCTTGCTACAATAACAGCACAATCCTATGCATGCCTATGCAGAAGTAAACCCCATTGGGTTGAATGAGGCCTGCTCTAGCAATGTAGAGAGGGCTGCAGTCTAAATTGTTTTCCTAGCAGCTGCTTCTTTTTCTATTTTTTCTCTCGCCTTTCTGGTGCCACCCTTTTGCTGCTTCTTGCTGAAAAGTTGGGCGGAATGTTACTTGCATAGTTTTCCTTCTCCACAATTCAATCGACTAGTCACTACTGTTTTCTGTCCTATATTGTCCCCATTTTATGTTTAAAAAAAGAAATTAAAAGATTGCACACTTCAGTTTAGACGCTAATAATAATAATAATAATAATAATAATAATAATAATAATAATAATAATAATAATATACCCCATCCGTCTGGCTGGGTGTCCCCAGGCAAGTTCAAGATTCGCCCATCCTAGCTCCCCATCCTAACTCCTTCAACTCACAACCAGTTGATTGTTTCCGGGAGCTAAGTTTTTCGCCAGAATACTGTAATTTGCTCGTCTATTCACAATCGTGCACCTCCTTCCTTCCCTATTTATTTTATTTATTAACCTTTCCTTTTTAAAAACCACACATGCCCTGAAGCCAGGGAAGTCGAGGCTCCAGCGAGATCAGCCCCTTCCCTTGTTTTTTACTGCTGCGCACCGATCGGCTGGGAAAAATCAGGTGCGAGCCGGTTCATAAAGAGTCCGGCCGCGGGAGCGCAAAGTGGGAACAAGCGCGCAGCCCTCGAAGAAGGGAGGCGAGCCAGTCTCGCCCTGACGTCAGTGAGAGAACTCCCCGGCGTCGGGAAACGGGGCAGGACAGGGCGGAGTCTGAGAGTCAAAAATAAAGCCGCTGACAAGTTTTGTGAAGCGAGGTGTGGCTCCTTCAGACGCGGAGGAGACCAGGCTTGCTGGCTGGAGACAAGGAGAAAAAAGAAACCCATTTCCTTCCTCCTTCAGGCCTTTGGGTGGACAGCCGTCCATGGCCAAAGGAGAAGAGAGGGGAATTCCCGCGGCTGTGACACAGCAGGAGAAAGACATGGCCCTGCAGCAGCGGCAGCCGCCGCCGCAATATCCCTCGACGCCGTTTTCCTTGGGCAGTTCTGCTGCGCAGTCTCCTTACATCCACAGCATGCCCGCCTGGGTGCTGGAGGATTTCTGCCAGAAGATGGACTGCCTCAACGACTACGACTGGATGCGCTTTGGTGAGCCCGGGATCTCCTCGCCTGGCGGGTGGGGGAGCAGCAGCGCCGGGTTTGGGGGTCCCAGGGCAACTTTTTTGGCCTGTCGGATTTTGTGGGACTTCAGCTCCCATCGGCGGGAGCGAGTTCAGGGATGTGGCCCAGTAAGAGCAGTGGGGGGGGGGGATCACGCCCGGAGCCCCCGGTGGTGGAGGGAGTACTGATTTTAAGGAGATAGATAGACGGTTAGATCTATGACAAGCACAGGTGTCCCTATGTTTTAGCTGAACCCTGAATCAGCTCTATCCCAGGGACCCTTCTCCTCCCAAAAGCCACAGGTTTGATAGCACGGGTAGAGTTCACAAGCTGCTGGGTCTGATTCAAGGCTTGTGGACTCTACCGGTGCTATGAAACGTGTTGCTTCTTGGATAAAACAGGGTCCCAGGGATAGTTGATTCAGGGTTCAGCTAAAACATAGGGACACCTGCACCAATAGGGGAACTTGTGGCAGCCCTGCATACTTCACTGAAGCACTTCTGCCGGCACTTAAGAACTACACACATCATACAGGCCCCAGATTTATAGATTAAACTGTGCGCTGTCACATTAAACTCTGTAATCAAACGTTAGGATAGACATTGGTTGATTTAGCTTTCCAAAGCATCAGGGCAGATTACAAGGTGACTGATAAAACATTTTTTTTTCAAATAATAAAAGGTAAAGGGACCCCTGATCATTAGGTCCAGTTGTGACCGACTCTGGGGTTGCGGCGCTCATCTCGCTTTACTGGCCGAGGGAGCCGGTGTACAGCTTCCAGGTCATGTGGCCAGCATGACTAAGCCGCTTCTGGCGAACCAGAGCAGCACACGGAAACGCCGTTTACCTTCCCACCGGAGCGGTACCTATTTATCTACTTGCACTTTGAGGTGCTTTCGAACTGCTAGGTTAAAATGTAACTTGAAAGCACTGTTAAAACATCTTCTGGCAAAATAATTCATCTGAAGCATTTTTAAAGCTATAGTGCATTTATCCAGCTTGTCAAGTCCTTCCATGCTCTGTTCCTGCCCTCTATATGCAATTCTTACTGCTCTTGCCCTGCGCCTGAACATTACTGCTAAACAGCACCTATTGGTGGTCAGTGTCCTGTGTTTTAGTACTTCCCAATCCCTGGCATCTCCAGGTAGAGCTGGGAAAGGTTCTGTCTTGCCTGAAATCCTGGAGAGCTGTCAATCAGTATATACTGACAGGTGTGACAGATAGACGGCACTGGGCTAGATGGAGTGATGGACTTACTTGGTGTGAAGCCACTTTTTCTTCCTGGCGGTGGAGGAAGGGATATTGGTGTGGAAAAGATGGATACAGAGACAGCTTCATAGAACTGTAGAGTTGGAAGGGACCATGAGGGTCATCTAGTCTAACCCCCTGCAATGCAGGAATCTTTTGCCCAATGTGAGGCTTAAACACACAACCCTGAGATTAAGAGTCTCATGCTCTACTGACTGAGCCACAGTTTCCTCATCCCATTCTCCTAAGAACTCAGGGTCAGCCAATGGAAATTATAGGCAGTATGAGAGAAAATACTTCTTTCCACAACACATAAGTAACTATATGGATCTTCTGCCCCAAGACTATTATACCTTTAAAAGATTAGACACACTGGTGTCCAGTACAGGTAGAATAAAGTCTTTGAACACCAGCTGCTGGGGAGTAACAATGTGAGAGCTGTGACCGTAAGTCCTTTTTATGGGCTTCCTGGAAGTGTCTGGCTGACCATCAAAGGAAGTGTGATGCAGAACTCAAGAGACCCTTGACACTGTTGTGCAATATTGCGAAGGAGCACTGATGTAATCTAATGCTGACAGTCTGCTCTGGCTAAACTATATTATTTATCACATGCCCAGCACCCTAAGGTCCTGGGGCGGGTTACAGCAATTAAAAGACAGTGTTAAAAACCATTCAGAAAACTTATAATAACAGAAATAAGTTGGGTCCTGAAAATATTGTTATGTGCCACCCCAATGTATGAGCAGTGTGAGATTCCAGGGGCACCAGACACACTTGCTAGGGTCTGTGCTTTCTTTTGGAAATGAGGCACAGCGGAGACTGTGGTGTCTTTATGATACATGGTTTATTTGCACCTATATACAACCTGAGTCTAGATGGAGGGAGCGCAGAGCATTCACATTCCAAGAGGTTTGGGCTTCTTCCATAGCCACAGCAGCTTTAGTCTTAAACAGACACCAACCATTTCTCTGCCTTTGCGCCCCCCCCCCCCCAATCCCATTGCTTACTAACTCCATTGCATAACTCGGGTTTATTGTCTAAACCCTTTGCTAACCTAACCTCTAGTTTTTTGTAATACAGGGAGAGGCCCCACACCTTTGATGTGCTAGATGGCTCATTACCCCCAGGCTATTATCTCAAAGGAAATTAGCTTTTACACATGTTGTTTGCCTAGGATTAAATAGTTAAAAGATGCACAGTTTAAGCAGTTTGCCTAAATTGCATTAGAAGGATTAGAAGTGTCTAGACTCCAGCACATATTTCTTAATAAACACTAATGCACACATGTCCAATTTAGATTCTGGCACTTGGTAGTCTGACCCACAGTTTTACATGGAAGCCTTAATTAAAACCTAGCACACCTTAATTAAATTCCAACACTAACTTGATCTGGAATTTAGGGTGTCCTGAACCCACAGCTTCATAACATTATACATCCCAAGTGTGAAAAGCCAGGGAGGTTAGATCTCATGTGGGTTTTTACATAAGTGCAATATATTTTGTGGAAGAGGTTTAATGCATTTTTTGGGTAATCTTTCTCTTCCCCGCAGCTACTGTTAGCCGTTTGGGAAGAAAAATGCAGATACCTGTAAAAGCATACCTGACAGTGTCATGGAGTACTTTCCTAATGCACTGAATGATTAGTCCTTGCAAGCTACACTGCGCAGAAAATCTTGTATTGTGATCCCATGCCAGGAGGAATCTAGCCTGGGACAACAAAACAGTGGCTGAATGTGATTGATTGGTTGGTTGGTTGGTTGGTTGGTTGGTTGCTTAATTGCCTACCCTGCACCCTAAGGTCACTAAGTCTGGGTTACACCAATTAAAAATTCAATAGTCACATAAAAAGTACCTCTGTCTAGCTTCTGATGCAAAAACCTGCAATCCTACAACTGCTTGTCCCACACTGTTTATTCTGAAGCTTCAGGAGTAGTAAGTCATCCAAAGATTGCAGCCTTGAGGCATTGTCATAGAAACACCTAGGCTTGCTACTGTTTATAGTGCAGGACTCTCGTGTTAATTCTGTCCATCTCTATCACCGGGTTTGGTGCCTTTTACAAAAAATTAAGGTAGTGGACTCCCAATTAGAATTAACCTAAGAATCCTTTAGCTGCCAACATTTTTGCCTGGGTTATCACATTTCTGTTCTTCCTTGGAAAGAGTGGAGCTGCCTTGTGTATAGAGCAGCAGGATGTGTTTGAGACTTTCCTTTTCATTCACTGTGCAATATGAGTCAAGAGGTGGGAGTTGCTGGACTACATTCCTTGAGGGATTAATGATGCGAAAGATAAATGCTTGGTTGGCACGTGTTCAAATATCTCTCAAATTTAGGGTTGCCATGTTTCAAACAGTGACAATCCAGACAGAAAAATTGTTGGACGTTTTCTTCTGTCCTAATTACAGAAGAAAAGAAAAAAATGGGTGCCAAATTCGTACGAAAGGGAATGTGTGTTTCTCCTTAAGCTACGCTTGTGATGCCTTGGATTTTACTTCTGAACCAAATCTGCCTGGTTTTCTTTTAGCATCCCATGTGATAACTGACCAGACCGAGCTGAGGAAAATCAAATGCATGGAGAAGGCAGGAATCAGTATAACAAGAGAGCTGATGTGGTGGTGGGGAGTGAGACTCGCAACCGTCCAGCAGTTGTTTGAGCTTCTGCAGGAACTTCAGCTCTATCGGGCAGCACAAGTAATTGCAAACTGTGAGTAGCTGGTCTTCTTTCTCTGGAACTACCTAGCAGTTGCTTATAACAATTTAGTGAAAAGCTTGTTCGTCAACGCCCGTTGCCATTGTCGTTCCTTCTAGAGCTGAACTCCGTTCCAGCAGGGGCTGCTGGTTTTGCAGCCAGAATTGGGTCACTAAGCAAAAAGGGGCCCTGCTTAGGTGAACCCTGAAAGCAAAGATCTAGGGGACTACAAACAGAAAACAGGAAATGTACATATGCTTGAGGCCATGCAAAGGAAAGGGGAGGGGGAAGGAGCAGGAAATGAGTGAAGCTGAATGTTGGAAGAATCGGGACAGATGAAAGTCAGTACTTATTCGTGCAGTGTAGAGTGGTACCTCGGATTACATACGCTTCATGTTACATACGTTTCAGGTTACAGACTCCACTAATCCAGAAATATTACCTCAGGTTAAGAACTTTGCTTCAGGATGAGAACAGAAATCGTGCTCCAGCGGTGCTCCATTAGCTAAAGTGGTGCTTCAGGTTAAGAACAGTTTCAGGTTAAGAACGGACCTCCAGAACAAATTAAGTACTTAACCTGAGGTACCACTGTATAGTTAAACTTTTGAACTTGTTCCCCTATGGCGCAGTGATGGCTACCTACCTAGATGGCTTTAGAAGATTAGAAAAAATAATGGAGGAGATGGCTGTCAAAAGCCATGATGGTTGGAGACAGTAACGCTTCTGAATACCAGTTGCCAGAAATAAAAATCCAAGCAATATTTTGTTAGGGGTTTCACTGCTTCTCTCTATAGCAAACTCAGGAGGTTATGTGTCAACAGGTTTGGAGCTAAAACCAGATGACTGAGAAACAAGTGGGAGATGTTTGTATGCTTATGTAAAGCTCATGATATGCCAAAGTACAAAACTTAAAAACAAAACAAAAAACAAAACGGAGGCATGCACTCCCCAAAAAACCAAAACAGCCCTGTGAAGACTGAGCATGCTCAGTGGTCTGTGGAATGTTACGTTTTAGTTGGAAAAACAAGATAGAAGGCTTGGAAGCAGAAAATGAATTGGGCTGATTGCAGTTTGTACGGTATCCTTGAAGAATATGTAGCTGCCTCGATTCCTGAACAGTAACAGTTCTGTTGGGGATTGAGGATACACTGCAATGTTTTTTGCTGTATTGAATTTTGCTTATTATTCATACCTTCCTAGCATGGCCTTTTATAGCCCCTCTTACCTGATGACAAATATTGTTTTCTTTAGGCAGACCTTTGGTTTGTCAGGTTGATTGCTTTCCCCTGTTGTTGGTTGGCAGTTTTAGTTAAGTTGGTTGCTGTTCTTTATCTGTTTTTTTCTGTTTGTTGATACATTTGTTTTCATTCTATTGTCATTTGTTGTTTTACTGTTGGCTCCCTTGGGCTCTTTATAGTATGGAAAAGCAGGGGAAAATACCAGGGTACAAGGACCATTGTTTCTAGGTATGTCTGTATAGACACCAGGTTTGGTTTCAGATGTAACAGGAACTGTGGTTTTCCATTATGAGCATGAACCGCAGAAAGCTTCAGGCTGCCCCCCTCCTCCCTCATCTTTTGTACACCAGAGGAGAGTGTACACTTCCAAATGTGATTTTAAACTAACCACATTTCCTGTGAAGCTAAGCCGGAGTCAGACTATGAGCCTTCTCTGTGGAAACCTTACGTTGTGGAACTCCCCCTGCCATACACACACAGGTGTGTGCGGCCCCTTCACAATTAAAGTATCCGTATTTCAGTGAATGCTGAATACATTTTTTTTGTACATAGAAATCTGGTTTACTGATATACATCCCCACTTCACTGCTTTCACACCTGCACATTGGTTAAGAAGGGGAAGTAGCCCTTCTTTTAAAGGGGAAAGAAGAGGGCTGCATCGCCATGCTAACCACAGAAAATAATTTTCTGTTTGAAATATTTTAGACCAGCTTTTGCTTTAACACATTTTCTGTTAACACCATTTTTATTTGGGCTCATCGTAGCATATACGAATTCCTCTGCATTGTCCTTTTTTGAATGAAAAATAATGTGTATGTGGCCATTGAGAGTGATGCAAATTGGGTACATCTGATTTAAATTTCCTGTAAACTTTGATACATACACACACACACACACTGTACTAGGAAAATATTGCATTCATGTAGAAATGCCCATAGTGATAAATTTCAAAAATTAGACAGGAAACATGCTGGGATGTTTTCAGTCTTTTCATTAAAAAAAATCTGTCATCTACTGGGTTCAAAATTGTTGCAAAACATGATTAGACAATATGGCAGTGTGCCTTCAATGCTAATGTGAGACACTAGCAGCAAGAGGAAGAATGGATGGTGGTGACTCATGACTTGCCTATTATGCTGCTGTTCTTCGTTGCAAAATCTAGAATCCCCCAATTAGATTACTTCCAGCATGCCAGCAGAGCATTGCTTTCTGGTGCTTTCTGGTGGTGAAAGAAGAAAAAAAGGGTGTCATCAGGCTGACAGAAAAATCTTAGACGTACATCGATTATAGGGGGAGGGCAGTTTCAAATTTCAGTGGCACCCTGTGTGATGCTGAAATCTGGCTCCCCCCTTCCTCTTACCTTCCATTGGACTTCACAGTTGCAGTGTCCAAGAAGCTCAGCATCCAGTGCAACAGAACCAGTCACACTCCCATAGATCCACCTTTGAGGGCAGGGAGATACGTTGCTATTATCCCAGTGGAATGGCTGCCCTATCCTGTACTTGCTGAGACCAAGTGCAGGAAGGAAAAACACCCAACAAGAAAATGCAAAATGGCTTAACAATTCTGGGTATGCCCTCCGCATCTCTAGATACACCGCCAAATTCCATCAGTCAGGGACAGGGGCATCTATGTCACCCACATGATGCCCACCCACAGTGGGAGCCAGTTAGCACAACAGACATGCACCCAGCACATACCCATTGAACAAAAAACACACACACACACAATACGCAATATGCTACTAGAGTATTCCCCAGGACGTATTTGCTGTTTTGTTGTATGTGGTATTTCCTAGAACATTTGTCCACACTGTTGGGATTGGATTCTGGGTTACATCCAGAATAACACTGTAGACCTGTATGCACTTCCGTGGGAGTGAGTTCTGTTGAATTTGGTTGGGCTAACCTCTGAGCAGAATAGGATTTGGGTTAGTTGTACAGTACAGTGGTACCTCAGGTTAAGTACTTAATTCGTTCTGGAGGTCCGTTCTTAACCTGAAACTGTTCTTAACCTGAAGCACCACTTTAGTTAATGGGGCCTCCTGCTGCCGCCGTGCCACCAGAGCACGATTTCTGTTCTCATCCTGAAGCAAAGTTCTTAACCCGAGGTATTATTTCTGGGTTAGCGGAGTCTGTAAGCTGAAGCGTATGTAACCTGAGGTACCACTGTACAACTAAACTTGAAGGCCCTGGTTGTACTTAGGGTTCCATTGAGCCGGTTCTGGAATCCCCCACCCTCGGCTGCCTGTTTTGGTGGATGGGTGGGGCTCATCTACCTATCAGCCACCTAATGTCACTAGGGTGTCAGGTGACCCACTCTAGCAAGCCATGCTAGGAAGGAGAATCCAAGTCCAGTCCATAGTGCTTGGAGTTACCACCGATCAGTTGATAGGCACTGACTTCACGCTCCCCTTGCAGCTCTGCTGTTTTCTGAGATTGGCTGCATTTTGGAATTCCCCAAGGGGAATTCTGTAGCACAGCCTGTGCCAGGTGACAGCAAGCCTCCCTTGGCAAAGCACAGTCTGGAACTCATGGGATGTTGGGTTGTGGAACAAGTACTGTATTGTAGTTTGATGAAGATGGCTTAGTGGGCCATACTGGGTTTCCCACTGCCAGTCTTGATCCACTGTTCGTGCGGAATCCACCTAGGAGTACAAAATAAGAAGCTTCATTAACAGTAGCTTCATTGTTCATGCTAACTCTGACGTGCCAGGGTGCAAATGAGACTGCATATTTAAATTGCAACTATTTTTAGTTTTAAACTGACGTTTTCAAAAATGGAAACTCGTTATTGTCCAGGCCTTAAACAGGCCAACCAGTATGACCATTGCAGTGATTTGACAGCCCATGCTGAAAATTTAATTGTTCCAGTTACTTTTCCAAATCAAATTGCTCTCTGTGTGCACTCATTCCTGATGCACAGAAAAAGAATTCTATTATCTGTTGCAATTCACGCTGATTCACTCCTAGAAAATGTGAACAGTGTTTCTGAGTAATCCTAGCGTATAAAGCATGCCAGTTTACCTCTTTGAGAAAAATAACCTGCTTTTCCTGCTTTTCACATGCATCTATACTTCTAAACATTTTTGGCATATAGTGGAGAGGATCTATTCAACCAGGTTTCATATTCCTTTAGCAGCCTGGGATTCCTTTCTTCTCCATATTTTTAAAAGTTCACTACAAGGAATGCAGCACTTCATTAAAGATGTCAATAGCTGCACAAATGTTGTTGTGTTTGCTTGGGGCACACAAAGAAGGCCTTAGCAGAGGGACTAGCTGGCCTCTGCAAAAATATCGGAGACACCAGCCAAAGAATTATATTTGCTGTTCCTCTTTGCTTTCCTCAAGGGAAATATATTTGGATCCAGCTGAAAGGATTGAATCAACTCAGTTCAGCTGAGTCCATGTGCTCCTGATGTGTACCTTAATTAGGAAAATGTTGAAAGCAAACACGGGGTTGTACTGATCCTCATTATCTTTTATGATTGCAAGTGCCTCAGTAGTCTTAAACCTCTGGCTTCAGGAGAGATACTGTTAAAGTCCAGTTTATTAGAATATTGTCCCGTTTTTTTAAAAAAGCATTAACAATAACGGCAAAGAGCGATGTACACATTTTTGCTTATGTTGTAAAGTACAGTGTCCATGGCAATTGAAGTGTAGGCGGGTTCATGCATGACCCAAGAGGTCTGCAATGTCATGCATACAATCTGGCTTCGGCCTACAATGCCTGGTGTCAGGAATGAGCCAGCTCCTAGTGGAATTTTACAGCCGGCTGCAGAACAGAGAGGGTTAGAATTGACGCAGGCTGAACAGTGGTCAGCGCAGACTCTTCTGGACCTTGGAATGCAAGTTGCCAAGGCAACGACTGAGAGCAGGCTAGAACACAGCCAAAGTTCTCAGGAAGCTCAAACAGGCGCGAACAGAGATGGATGCAGTCTGTCAGAACTGGAAGAGGTTGGAGCTGATCCAATCTCTCCTAAAAGTCGTTGAATGGGAGGGCTGCTCAACAGGGAGCAAAAGAAGAGATGTAAGGGGCGACGGTTCAATATATTCTGTAGGAACCGGAAGGAGCCTTCAGAAGGGTCATCTTGAGTGATAATGTCAGCGGTTTCGTCCAGAGCTATCCAGAGCTATCTGCTTGTTTTTGCAATAAATATTAATTTTTAATTACCTACGCTTACTGTGTTATCAAGCCAGGAACTGGACTCCTCACACCTACATATATAACAGCAATCATTATTTTTCATTATATGATGAGGAACGCCCTGTAGAACGCACTCCCATCAGATGTCAAGGCAATAAGCAACTATCTTACTTTTAAAAGACATCTGAAGGCAGCCCTGTTTAGGGAAGTTTTTAATGTTTAATGCTGAATTGTGTTTTTAATTTTTGGTTGGGAGCTGCCCAGAGTCGCTGGGGAAACCCAGCCAGATGGGTGGGGTATAAATAATAAATTATTATAAATTATTATTATATTCAAAATATTTTTAAATTGACTATAACAGGGCAGAATGGGGACAAGGTGGGCTTATGCATTCTCCACTGATGCACGCAGGGGCCAGGAATGGAACTCCCATACAAAATCGTTCCCGGCTGTATGTAAAAGTATGTAAACTGGTTAAACATTCATTTTGATACCTTACAGCTAATTCATTATGCTCTGAACAAATAAGAAGAAGAAGAAGAAGAGTTTGGATTTGATATCCCGCCTTTCACTCCCTTTAAGGAGTCTCAAAGCGGCTAACATTCTCCTTTCCCTTCCTCCCCCACAACAAACACTCTGTGAGGTGAGTGGGGCTGAGAGACTTCAAAGAAGTGTGACTGGCCCAAGGTCACCCAGCAGCTGCATGTGGAGGAGCGGAGACGCGAACCCGGTTCCCCAGATTACGTGACTACCGCTCTTAACCACTACACCACACTGGCTGGTTCATGATACTCCCCTCAATGCCAAACCTCACAATTTAAGTGACTGCCATTCGATCCTGGCGCTGCAATTTGACAGCAGGAGGACCTAGTATAAAAAAAATTAAGATGAATTTGTGAAGGTTCCCTAAACATAGCAGGCACACATTGTGTTAACATAAATAAAAAGAAGAAAAGCAGAGAATCTTTCATAACTATAAAACTGAGACAAAACTCAAACCCTCCCTACCAGTGATAAACACGTATCAATATCACTCATAATAAAGCCACAATCCTGCAAACAAAAGCTCGGCAGTGTTAATCGAAAATAACAAATTATATTTTAAAAGCAAATTCTAATGAGAATTGCAGTTTATGATCTTCATTTCACATTTCTCTCTCTTGATTGTTTTCCTGTCTTTTTGAGTCTCCAGTCAAAAAATCAATTGTGTAAGCAACTTGGCAAAGTAAGGCTTTGCCAATGTCCTTGGTCTGTGTTTGATCCTGCTGCCCCATCCCTATCTCTGTGAGACTTACAGTGCAACTCAACAGAGGCATAGCCGGGGGGCGGGGGGCACGCCGGGTATGCCCCTGCCCTGGGGGCCCAAGCGGCTAGCTACACCACTGACTCAACATAGGCACCTCCGCTATGGACCTCTGCAGACTTTTATGCCACCCCCAATCTCCACAGCAGTGTGGGATTCCAGGGAATTTTCAGGCGCTCTTTACCCACCAAGGTCTGAGTTTCCTTTGGGACAATGAGGCACAGCAGAGACTTGCCGTACATACGTATATTTACAACCTGAGCCTACATTGGAGGGGCTCAAAGCACTGCACTCCAAGCAGGTTTGATTTCTCCCATAGCTGCGGCCTTGGATTCAAACTGTCAACCTACATTGTGCTCTGACTCCTGCTTTCTCCGGCCTGCCACCACTTGCAAACTGCAACTCTTCCCCCCCCCCCCCGCCTTCAGTTTACATCATCCCCAAATGCAATCCTGAAACTCCCTCCTAGAAACTGGCATTGTGTTCTGCTCCACCCCTTTGCTGGCTGGCACACAGTCTTAGCTTTGCTAATGCGTTTCTTAATGGCTCATCACCCTTCTCTTTGTTAATGGCCATTACTTCATCAGTAAGGCAGCCTCTAGGCAATTACTTCATCAGTAAGGCAGCCTGGCTTATATTTGAACGTTTGCTGGGGGTTCAGGGGTTAAAAGGTCTGTCGCCCACATACTCATAATGATACCTTCTTCCTCCTGTTAGCAGTTCTGTTAGAATATCTTTATGCCTAGGCCAACCAGTGTGGTACTGAAGGGAAGAAAGGCTGGATGAGTGAGATCTTGACTGCTGGGGGGGGGGGGCATTGCATAAACATTGCACAAACAATACCTGTGTGTGTGTATACACCTTTATATCCGCCTTCTCCAACCTGGTGTCCTCCAGATGTGCCAGCCAGCATGACTAGTGGTCAAGGATTATGGGAGTTATAGTCCAAAACATTTGGAGGGAACCAGGTTGTACAAGGGTATACAGTGCTACCTTGGGTTAAGAACTTAATTCGTTCCAGAGGTCCGTTCTTAACCTGAAGCACCACTTTAGCTAATGGGGCCTCCTGCTGCCACTGCGCCGCCAGAGCACAATTTCTGTTCTCATCCTGAAGCAAAGTTCTTAACCCGAGGTACTATTTCTGAGTTAGCGGAGTCTGTAACCTGAAGCGTATGTAACCCGAGGTACCACTGTATATGATCCTCACATCAAGAGTTTGGCAAGTTTTCATGGAAGTGAATTTCATATATTGCTTTCTCAAAATGGGTTAGCATATTGTCAATTTATTTTAAAATCAGACTCTGGGTCTGGAAAATTATAGGTCATAGATCAGTGTTAGGACACACTCTTTGCATGCAAAAAGCCAGATTCTAGTCTAGACATCTCTAGTGAAATTTTTTTTGGCTGATGGGGCTGGTAAAGAGCTCTGCCTGAGATCTAGGATGGAAGCTGTGAGTCAGAGTAGATAATGCTGAGCTAGACTAATTGGAACACTTAGACTGAATGGTGTAACCAACACCAGTGGATTGCAACCTTTTTGGTATGGCAACACACAAGTCCAAATTTAATTGATATAGTGACCCATTGATTCATTATTGCATGAATTCTAAACCTTAGGTCTCAGCAGTCATCAGTCGCATGCATTTTAAATGCACATTAACCAATTTTATAACTTGAAACATCCAATAGGAAAGTGTTCTTAGCACCTACGAGCACAAGTATTTGGGGCCTGAGTCATGTGAACACCTTCTGATTTCTGATTTCTGTTCTCATCCTGAAGCAAAGTTCTTAACCCGAGGTACTATTTTTGGGTTAGCGGAGTCTGTAACCTGAAGTATATGTAACCCGAGGTACCACTGTATGTGTGTGTAAGAATAAATAGTTATGCCCTTCCTCCTATTAGTGGTAATAAAATTACCCTCAACATCAAAACAACCCCAAGACCTATGTTAATTTACCTATGTTAAAATACACATACATAAGTAAACTTCTTACCTCAGGCCCAGACCACCACTGGAATGTGGCCCCTGCCAGTTGTCCAGAAGGGAAAGCGGCCCTCAGGTTGGGAAAGGTTTCTTACCTCTGATGTATAGGATTACACTTAGTCATCCAAAGCAAACATTAACTAATTGGTACAGGTGAAAGATTTCAAGGTGCATTGGATCATTGTCATATCATAGATAATTATGCTTGACTCTTTTTATTGCTTCCTTGCCTTGAGGATAGTGTCAGAAATCTCTACTGGATTTAAGTGAATTCAATATATGGTGATTTTCCCTCATTCCCTCTCTTTCTCTCATTCTCATTCTCTTGCTCATTCTCTCTCTTACTCTCTCCGTCTCTCCTGACATGCGGTATTTTTTTAAGTTGTTGATTTTATGGTGTAATTCTGGAATTTCCAAAGTATGCTCAGAAGGGCAGGTGACCAGTTTTCTTCCAGCGTGGTCTTTGGTTGCTGCGGGGAGGGAAGGAGGAACGAATGAATCTTCAAGCTGTTTCTCCCCTCAAAAATATATCAATGTAAATTACTTCTTCTCTGCTTTTCTAAGAAACTTGCATTAAAAACAAAGCCCAGACAAATTGTAGAAACAATAACCTACAATACAAAGATAATTTAAAAGTTGGCAGAGAACAATAAAAGCATTAGACACAGCCATAAAACACCTTACGAGATGGTTTGTTGTGCAGTAAATGTGCTGCTGCTGTTTGTTGCAGGGAATCCAAATGTCTTTCCCAAAATAGCAGTTGTGCTTAAAAAGAATCTGCATTTAAATTACAGCATTTTGTTGCTGGAAAGATTACGCCCCCCCCAGTCAAGGATGTACAGTGGTACCTTGGGTTAAGAACTTAATTCGGTCTGGAGGTCCGTTCTTAACCTGAAACTGTTCTTAACCTGAAGCACCACTTTAGCTAATGGGGCCTCCTGCTGCCGCTGCTGCACGATTTCTGTTCTTATCCTGAAGCAAAGTTCTTAACCTGAGGTAATATTTCTGGGTTGAGCGGAGAACCCCACCTGAGGGTCTGTTCACATTACCGCTTTAAAGCTCAAGTTCTGTGTGTTCCCCTGCTGCCCCATGTGTAGGAACACTTAGCTGGCTTCCTCAACCTCAGCCCTCCAGATGTTTTTGGCCTACAATTCCCATGATCCCTAGCTAGCAGGACCAGTGGTCAGGGATGATGGGAATTGTAGTCTCAAAACATCTGGAGGGCCGAGCTTGAGGAAGCCTGACTTAAGGACTCCAAGCTGGTTTGAGAAAAAACCTCATTATACAGCAGTATTTTATAAAATAAAAAGGAAGTACAGGATGCATATGGATTTTGGGTGACATTTGAACACAGATTAGAAACAGCACTGGAAACGCAAACACAGCCTGAGTCACATTTCCATTTCTCTATGTAAGTCTGATCCATATCCTGCTACTTTAACTCTGTATTTTGATGCTGCTTTCACAGGGAACTCACTTTCGTTACCTACTGATTCTGCAAGGACTCCTTTAGAGACCCCTCAACAGGAAAATGCATCCCTGCATCCAACTGGGAACAAAAATAAGGCCACAGCAGGTGAGACAGAAATGCCAGCGCTGCCAAATTCAGGTACAATACAGGCAGGGATGAAAACAAAACAAAAAAATGTTTTCAAACTTTGGTGAAGTTCTACAAGGAAGTGGTTCTCAACTGGTGTTAACCACATGCGTGCAATGACTTAATTCCCAAATGTGTCATGCCCTAAAGTTTCAAGAAAGTTCTGAGTATTCTCAGCAGCTGACTATTTGCTTAACCTTTGATTCTGCTGGAAGAAGTGAGAAAGTTGTCTGTGCTGCAGTAATTCTACAGATGCAATACTGAGCCTGGTCATTTAATAGTTGTGTAAAAGAGAATTTCAGCAGATGGTGCAGAGCTGAGAAAGGCTCAAAAGTTCTTTTTTCTATGTGACTGTTGAAGGTACAAGATCCCTAAATATAGTAGCACCTAACCTCTCCCTTCATCAAAGGAGGGTTATTGCATCTTACACATAGTACCTGAGTTTAAATGGCAAAATAATTGTGTTGTTGTTTAGTCATTTAGTTGTGTCCGACTCTTCGTGACCCCATGGACTAGAGCATGCCAGGCACTCCTGTCTTCCTCTGCCTCCCGCATATGATTCATCAAATAAATGACACGTGCATATTTAAATTTCCTGAAATAAATATTTGGGTGCTCATTGGGAAAATAATAGGCCCTTACCTTTTCATGAGTTATGGAGAGACTTAGCCATTTAAACCAGCGGTGGGGAGCAGGTGGCCCTCCAGATGTTATTGGACTCCATCTCTCATCAGCAGCGTCAGTGGTTTGGGCTGACAGGACTTGTAGTCCGACAACACGTAGAGCATCACAGGTTTGCCCATCCCTGTGTTTAATTTACTTTTGACAAGACAATGCTCTAAACAGCTTTGTGCCATTCGTAATTGACTATATCTTTTTTGTAAACCGCTTAGTCAAGCCGTATATAAATTTTATATAAATTTATATAGCCACTCTGGGTGGCTTCCAACCGAATATTAAAAACAAAATACAGCATTAAACATTAAAAACTTCCCTAAACAAGGCTGCCTTCAGATGTCTTTTAAAAGTAAGTTGCTTATTTCCTTGACATCTGATGGGAGGGCGTTCCATAGGGCAGACACCACTACTGAGAAGGCCCTCTGCCTGGTTCCCTGTAACTTCCCCCATGCCTTACAAATGTCATACAATGGTGATCAGTGAGGGAACCTCCAGAAGGCCCTCGGCGCTGGACCTCAGTGTCCAGGCTGAATGATGGGGGTGGAGATGCTCCTTCAGGTAAACAAGACCGAGGCTGTTTAGGGCTTTAAAGGTCAGCACCAACACTTTGAATTGTGCTCAGAACTGTACTGGGAGCTAATGCTCGTCTCTCAGGTCTGGTGTTATATGGTCTCGGCGGCCACTCCCAGTCACCAGTCAAGCTGCCGCATTCTGGATTAATTGCAGAAATAATAGTAATACAGTCGTACTTTGGAAGTCAACAGCTTAGTTCCCGAATGTTTGGACTCCCAAACGTTGCAAAGTGGCTGTTCCAGTTTGCGAACTATTTTTGGAAGCCAAATTTCCGATGGGGCTTCCGCAGCTTCCGATTGGCTGCAGGAGCTTCCTGCAGCCAATCAGAAGCTGCACTTTGGTTTTCGAACGTTTTGGAAGTCAAATAGTCTTCTGGAATGGATTTCTTTCGACTTCCAAGGTATGACTGTAGTGACCTTTGCCATCTTAATCTGAACACATTTTTTTAAAAAAAATAAAGTAAAAATAAACGCTACAGCTAAGCAGCCATGAAGTGGTTTGTAATACTGTACTTCAAATTAGTGCCTTAAGGTTTCCCCGCTAACCAATATGTCTGAAAAGCTACAAAATGGTCAGATGATATGTAACCACATTGATAGCAGAGAATGTTCCATTTCACTCTGTGGACATTACTTCCAAGCAAACATGTAGAGGATCAGAGTGGCAGAGAACATGATAACGTGTTCTTTTGTTGGAACAACTGGTGTGAAATGCTGGAGGACTTCTAACCCTGTGATTTTTTTTCATCGGACACAGATGTTCAGAACAAAACAAATCTATTTCTTGTGGGGCCCTTGAGGTTGCACAAATAGCCTGTTCTTAAAGTACCTATTTTTGTCACTTTCAGATCCTGCTCTAAAACCAGAGGCACATTTGCTTCCTCTATCCCCACCTCCAACTTCTATGGACCTTCCACATTCTTTACGTTCAAATCCACCAGTATTGCCGAGTGTCAAGGTAAACGTTAGATTCATAGATTTAGAAGGGAACCTTAAATATCATCCAGCTGACCCCGCTGAAAGTTCTGCTATCAAAACGGCTTGCACCCAAGTTCTTTCTAATTTTCAGTCAAAAATCCTTGTTCTTGTTTGAATTTGAACTTGTTGGTTTGGGTGCAGATTTATACATATAAATAAATTGTTTTTTTTTTAAAAAAAATTGTGTCCAATATTTTACATATTTTTGTAACTTGTCAGGAATAAGCAAGGACCAAACTACATGTTGTTATTATTATTCACTCCTTTTTAAAAGCGTGACTAAACTAGCCACTCTTGCTTAAAAGAAAAGAAGCCACATGGCGCCTTGATTCAATGTCCTCTTGAAGAGGATCAGAGCAGAGCAGTGATTTTCCATTGAAATTCACCCTCCCTCCCCAGGTGCTATTTGCCCATAAAAATGCTGTTTCATATACCTTCAGGGTCAAGTAGCAATGGATCTGTTGTTTGACGGGTGTGACATCCCCTTGGTGGTATTCAGTGGAGTAACCCTGCTATGTCTTCTCTCTCTGAAATCTCTAGCCTGGCAGTTCTCCCATCCCTCAACAGGAAGCTATTCCTAATCTCCTCACTGCAAGCCTTTTGTGGGCTCCAGAAGAAGTGGAAGCTGTCACCAGTGGCTTCAGTGAGGAAAACCGAATTAGTGAAGGCATGTTTGCCATTGCCTACAAAGGTTGCCGGGACAACAATTTATACGTGGTTAAAAGACTAAAAGAGGTAGGTGACTTTCTTCATTTAAGCCATAAATTCAACAAAAATTAGAAAATCTGGTTATAAGTAGGTTTGCCACTGAATTCTTAGAGTGGATTCTTGAAACTCCCCCTCTTAAGACCTCTGTTGATTTGGTGGAAGCCCCACAAGCACAGAATTGGAAAATCCTATGGAAAGAAAAGTAAGTACAGTGTAATTAAACCCAATGATAACCATACAGAGAGGATGGCTTAGTGTCCAGGCCCTAACCAGTCTGACAGGTTAGAAGTGCAAGCAAGTACATGTGAGGCTAAGTACATGCTAAGGTGTCAATCCAGCAAGTGACACGCTCCCCTCCGCACACTATCTTTTCGATACGTGGGGTGGGCACAACTGTTAGCACAGCAAGCAGCTGGAGTCCTGAGATATTTGGGGGGGGGGGGGAACAGGACACACACCTGATTGGCAGAAGGAGGTGGCAAAGGCTCAGCAGAAGGCAGTGAACTGGGTGTATCTGGAGGGATGGGATGCTCCTCTGCTAACTGCCTGATCCTTCCCTGGGGTCTTCCTCTCCGTGCCCGAAGCCACTGGGTCCCCCTTCCCTCTGGATCAGACACCTATTGAGGTTTGGAAATAATGACCTGGAACACATTGGGACATTCCCCAAGACTCTCCAGCACCAGCAAGTGTGGTGTAGTGGTTAAGAGCGACAGACTCGTAATCTGGGGAACTGGGTTCGCGTCTCCGCTCCTCCACATGCAGCTGCTGGGTGACCTTGGGCTAGTCACACTTCTCTGAAGTCTCTCAGCCCCACTCACCTCACAGAGTGTTTGTTGTGGGGGAGGAAGGGAAAGGAGAATGTTAGCCGCTTTGAGACTCCTTCGGGTAGTGATAAAGCGGGATATCAAATCCAAACTACTACTCCTCTTCTTCTTCTTCTTCTTCTTCTTCTTCTTCTTCTTCTTCTTCTTCTTCTTCTTCTTCTTCTTTGAGTTCCTCCCACTCATCCTCCGGCTCTGATCACCCCCTCTATGACACCTTCATAGGGCTCATAGCACTTAGTTGGATATCCCCTGTATGGATTGTATGACATTTGTAGGGCATGGGGGAAGCTACAGGGACCCAGGCAGAGGGCCTTCTCGGTAGTGGCGCCCGCCCTGTGGAATATCCTCCCATCAGATGTCAAGGAAATAAGCAACTATCTGACTTTTAGAAGACATCTGAAGGCAGCCCTGTTTAGGGAAGTTTATAATGTTTGATTTTTATCACTTTTTTATTATTATTAATATTCTGTTGGGAGCCGCCCAGAGTGGCTGGGAAAACACAGCCAGATGGGTGGGGTATAAATAAATTATTATTATTATGCACAAAGGAGCAGATTTCTAAGGGGTTGGTATACTGATTAAATTAAAAGATATCAAAGTTAAAATACCAACTGCATCACCTCCATTCTCAACTCAGCATTTTAATATTAGGCTCAGATTAGTGCTACTGAAGCTTAATTATCTGCTTAAGATAGCGGACAGTGGATATATGGTTTATTAGAATATATACATATATTCATCATTTAAACGGAGTTGACTATTGGGGCAAAAAATAAATGTATTCTCTTTTTATGCTTCACAGCAAAATCAGACACAAAAACTATTCCGTACAGAGGTACAGATCTGCTTCCGGTATGTAGCTACACAAAACTTGATGGTGTCTGCCCAAATGGCTTCAGTTTACTTTGTGTTTGAATTATGCAAATGAGCCCCCCCTTTTTTTTAAGAAGCTCTAGGAGGCATTGGATCTTTTAGCCCCTGCAGGATGTTTGGGGGGGGGGGAATGGTAAATAAGTGGAGGCTGTTTTGATATTTCTCTCGTATGTAACTCAAATGCACACATTCCAGGCTGTTACGCAGTCTTTGAATATTTATTGCTGTGCCTTTGCTTGTTGTAAAATCTTTGAAAATAATTAACTGCGATTAAAAGCTACTTGTCTGTCAGAATCAAAGATTTTCCCCATTATGTCCACTGCACTCAAGCTATGGGCACTTCCCCAGTCTGCTTGGAAGGGGAACAGATGTGCATTTTTTGGACAGCCAATAGCTCAAGGAATCCCTGATCTAGCAAGATCCAGCTCAAAAGCATGAGAACCTTCCCTGACTCACCCAGATTGTCCCTGTAATTCAGGGTACACGAACTGATGCATACCCCTAACAAATACACTGAGATGCAACTGTTTATTTATTTATTTGATTCCATTTATGAATCACTTCCCATGAAATATCTCCAAGTGATCTCACAGTAAAAATGTTAACAATAAAGACAGTTTTTAAAATCCCATATCTATCTGCCTGTCTGCCTCCTTGTGCACACTTCATATGTAAAAATATTTTCGGATTCAATACAGATACCAGCTCTTAGTAACTATAAGAAATAATTTTGTGGTTCTTCTGTAGCATGCAGTAGAAAAGTGTCAAGTAGGTATGTGTGTTTGTATGCACAGTTTGATGGAGCTCCACTATGGCCTGTATGTAAAAATAAGTCCCTGTGCTGCCTAAAACACTTCAGTTCAGTTTTGACATAGCAGTGAAGTTGTAATGCAAATATAAGCATGTCAGAAGGGTTGGTGACATACACATATTTTTAGACTTTGAAAGTCATTTCAGTATTTGGAGCAGAAGTCCTTGACTGGTTAGTTTACTTCACGTGCAGGAAGCAGTAGTGATGAATTGAGGTGGGGGTGTGTGCATAAGCCTGAGGCATATTTCCGTTCTAATCTCACATGGCAGTGTGTAGAGCGAGAGAAACATCCAAGACTTAGTACTCTCTACTGATTGAAAAGATTGCATACCGAACTGTGAAGATCAGAGCTGGCATAACCCATTTTGCCGCCTGAGGCAGAACAGGAAATCTACCCACCTCCACTGTTGCAGTATGCCTCTGAATGACAGTTGCTGGCATCGCAGGTTCAGAGAGTGCTGTTTTGCTCAGGTCCAGCAGGGCTCTTATGTTCTTAAGTAGGTATCTTAAATTCTGGTACATTACGTTTTCTCACATATCTGTTCAAATACCCTTTAGGAGTTGCCATCCTAACATTTTGCGGTTGTTAGGCTTTACTGTAGAAAGTGGATTTCACTGCCTGATATACCCTTACATGCCTAATGGATCGTTGATGGACAGACTACAGTGTCAGGTAAGCAACCAGTTTGCATGCTGTGTCACAGTTCCACAAAAATACTGTGTTAAAAGCTGACATACTCTAATGTACTATACCAGGAATAGCCAACATGGTGCCCGCCAGATGTTGCTGGACAACAACTCCCATGATCCCCGGCAGCTGGTCTTGCCGACGGGCTGATAGGAATTGTGGACTTCAACAATTGGAGGGCATCATATGACTATCCTTGTACGATGCTAATGTTGCCCTGGCTGCACAGATGAGAGGAAAGGCACTTTGGCCACAGTCACTGGCCAGTTATTCTGACTCTCACCATTTTACAAAAAGCTGCTCGGGGAGCCTGCTTCCTTTTAGAAAGAAATCAGCTGCAGTGGCCAGTCAGTTGCCAATCACTGTAGCTGTAGAGATGAAGGCAAGAACAAGAACACCGTGGCCCCAGCTGCTAGCCAAAGGAGGTTGGACCGTCTCCTTTTCAGCAATAAAATAATTTATTTATTAATGTATTGTTGATACCCCGCCCATCTGGCTACGTTTTCCCAGCCACTCTTGGCAACTCCCAAGAAAATATTAAAAACACGCTAAAACATCAAAGATTAAAAACTTCCCTAAAAAGGGCTTCCTTCAGATGTCTTCTAAAAGTCAGTTGTTTATTTCCTTGACATCTGATGGGAGGGCGTTCCACAGGGCAGGCGCCACTACCAAGAAGGCCCTCTGCCTGGTTCCCTGTAACCTCACTTCTCACAGTGAGGGAACCGCCAGAAGGCCCTCGGAGCTGGACCTCAGTGTCCGGGCTGAATGATGGGGATGGAGACGCTCCTTCAGGTATACATATAAATTGTGTGCCATTAAAATATTCTATGAAAAATATTCCAAATAGAATATTCTAATATTGTACAATAATCTAATACTGAATCACTAATACTGGGCTGAGGCTGTTTAGGGCTTTAAAGGTCAGCACCAAAACTTTGAATTGTGCTCAGAAACGTACTGGGAGCCAATGTAGGTCTTTATTTTTAGGACTTTAAATTAAGTCTCCTTTAAATGTAATTATATGCGTGTGTGTGTATATATATAGAGAGAGAGAGAGAGAGAGCGCGCGAGCGAGCTCAGAACTTTTGAGATGGAGTGGGACTGTTGAATCAAGCAAGTAGACATGCTGACCTGCATTCTTTTTGTAACACATTGTCTGCATACATACCATACATTTAAAGCACATTCTCTCTCCCACCCCCCGCACCAAAGCATCCTGGGAACTGTAGTTTGTTAAGGGTTCCAGGAATTATAATTCGGTGAGGGGGTAAACTGCAGTTCCCAGGATTCCTTTGTGTGTGTAGCTGAGTGCTTTAAGTGTCTGGTTTGTAGACAGCTCCGGTCATTGGTCCATCTAGCTCAGTGTTGTCCACACGGACTGGCAGCAGCTGTCCACGGTTTCAGGCAGGGGACATTCCCAGCCTTACCTAGAGATGTTGGGGGTTGAACTTGGGACCTTCGGCGTGTAAAGCAGACGTTCTGCCGCTGGACTACAGGCCCTTTCCCAAAGGTCATTGAGTAATTGGTGGTGAAAGGGGCAGAAACAAGTTCAAACATTTGCCTGCGTCAGGGATTGAAAAGGTTACACGTACTTTTATGTGGGGAAAATATTTACTGCCACAAGGTGAGTCAGGGCAGGATTTGTCTGTCAGCTTCTGCTTGTGGTTTAAGAAACTAAAAAAGTGTATGACTAGTTCTTTGGACTTGTGATTTGTGAAGAGTAGCAGACCCCACCTGAGCCAACATTTTTTGAAAACTCGGGGTGGGTGAGGTTAAAAAAGCAAGATGTAGCATGGAATCTACTGATTAAGGGGGGGGGGGGAATACCATAAGGACTGGCCAATCCTAGGATGTGCTCAGCATAGTTCTCTTGATGCCCAGTTACGGAATCTGTGCAGTATTGGAGTTCGAAATCTGTTCTGCTCAGATAATCAATCCAAAAGTAACAGAAGTGTAATGACTTTTATTAGGTATTGTACTGCTGTTACCTTTGGATTGTACTGCTGTTACCTTATTCCCCTAATGAACCAACAACCAGACAAGTCCATGTCTGTATTTTAAAAGTTTCCCTCCAGTCCTGTGAATTGTTTGATTCCTGCGTTGAACCAGCATGAGATTTAATTGTCCACCTGTCAGAAAATGTGGGCCAGCAAAGAGCTTGATTACTCCTACAGAGAAAGGTACGTTGATGGTCACAAAATCTCTTCCCTTCTGTTGCAGGGTGGTTCTGAACCATTAACATGGGAGAAACGCATCAAAATTTCTTTGGGACTTGTTCAAGCTGTTCGGCACTTACATCACTTAGGAATTATTCATGGAAATGTGAAAAGGTGGGGAGCTGACTTTAAAACACCGTTCTCTTCTTTATGCCATCAAAATATATATTTTAATAAGCTGGTGAACATTTTCAATTGGTTAAAGATTTTGTTGCAAGACAAGAATAGAAATTGGTTCCATTTCAGTTCATTATTGGTTTTTGGATAGAAAAGCATATGTAATTGCAAACTATTTGTGCAATGATGGACATGCCTACAGTGTCTCTTGCTTTGTACTACAGTTATAATTCAGCTGTATTGAAGAGGGTGCGTTTTGCAATTCAGAATCAGCAGGCAGCATGGAAGTGGGAGGAATCCTTTGTCACTGGCTGATTATCCCTTGCTGGTTTTAGCCCATTTCCATCCCAGTCAAAAGTAAGCCCCTCTCAGGGGGCAATGACTATAGGACACTTATACAGGGAAGAATTAGTGGATGCCAGAAGGGTAACATTCATTTCTTCTGCCCACCAATTATTGCTACAAATGTTCAACTAGATTCACATTTTCTTAGGATCCAGGTTTTGCAAAATCCACCATTTGGGGTGATGTGGACGTGGGTGGCGCTGTGGTCTAAACCACTGAGCCTCTTGGGCTTGCCGATCAGAAGGTTGGTGGTTCGAATGCCCGCAACAGGGTGAGCTCCCGTTGCTTGGTCCCAGCTCCTGCCAACCAAGCAGTTCAAAAGCATACTAGTGCAAATAAATAAATAGGTTACCGCTCCAGCGGGAAGGTAAACGGCGTTTTCATGCCCCTCTCTGGATTCGGTGTTCCGTTGCGGCTTAGTCATGGTGGCCACATGACCCGGAAAAACTGTCTGCGGACAAACGCCAGCTCCCTCGGCCTATAGAGCGAGATGAGCGCCACAACCCCAGAGTCGTCTGCAACTGGACTTAACTGTCAGGGGTCCTTTACCTTTAGCTTTCTATTATTTTCCCTATAATTAATAGGAAAATAGCTGTAAATAAAACATTGCAGTTCAATAAGACTGATACCATTTCTTCCTCAGTATATCTTTGCAGTATTAGCACTTTGTCAGGACACTCTTATTAATTAAAAGGGCACTTAAATTAGTTTGCATTATCCCAGGCTACGTTATCACTTTCAGATGTGAATGACTACAATTTCTTGTAGCTCAGTAGTCTTCAGAACTGAGACCAACATTTGTTTGTTTATTAAGATTCATTTATATGCTTTACTCAAGGCAAATATTGCATTACACTTCGATTTTATTTTATTTTATAAACTTTATTGAAACTTTAAACTTGTGCTTTATTGAAACTTTTACTTGCACTTCTTATCTTGCTTGCACAGTTCCAATGTCTTATTGGATGAAAACTTTGCACCACAACTTGGACATTCTGGTCTCAGGTTGCAGCCTGCAGAGAAAAAATCTGAGCGCTCTGTGATGAAAACCAAAGTCTTGCAAGCTTCTCTCGCTTACTTCCCGGAGGATTTTGTCAGGCACGGGCAGCTAACGGAAAAAGTGGACATATTTGGTTGTGGAATAGTAAGTTGCCCACCTGTTGTGTGCAATGCTATATATGATCCTCATTCTCAAGAGTTTGGCAAGTTTTCATGGAAGGGAATTTCATATATTGCTTTCTCCAAATGAGTTAGCATAGTGTCAATTTATTTTAAAATCAGACTCTGGATCTGGAAAATTATAGGTCATAAATCAGTGATAGGACACACTCTTTGCAGGCAAAAAGCCAGATTCTATTCTAGACATTGCTAGTGAAAAATTTTTTGGCTGATGGCTCTCGCCCTGACCTAGCCACTGTGATCCACGCGACAGTCACCTCCAGACTGGATTATTGTAACTTGCTCTATGTGGGGCTGCCCTTGAGACTGACCCAGAAACTCCAGCGGGTGCAGAATGCTGCAGCGAGACTCCTTACGGGGTCCTTGCTGCAAGGTGCTATACCAGTTGCACTGGCTCCCGGTGGAGTACAGGATCAGGTTTAAGGTGCTGGTTTTAACCTTTAAAGCCCTATACGGGCCTAGGACGCTCGTACCTATGGGACCGCCTCTCCTGGTATGCCCCACAGAGGAACTTACAGTCTTCAAACAAAAACATCTTGAAGGTCCCATGCCACAGAGAGGTTAGGCTGGCCTCAACCAGAGCCAGTGTTTTTTTGGCTGTGGCTCCAATCTGGTGAAACGCTCTGTCACAAGAGACTAGGGCCCTGTGGGACTTGACATCTTTCTGCAGGGCCTGCAAGACAGAGCTGTTCCACCAGGCCTTTGGCCAGGGCACAGCCTGACTCCCTCCTTTGGCAATCTTCACAGAATTCTAGCCCAATGGTTGCCATTAATTTGATTTGAATTAATTTTATAATGAAATGATTTTAGAATGTTGTATTATTTTATTGTTGTTAGCCGCCCTGAGCCCGGCTTCGGCTGGGGAGGGAGGGATATAAAAAATATATATATATTATTAGTAGTAGTAAAGAGCTCTGCCTGAGATGTAGGATAGAAGCTGTGAGTCAGAGTAGATAATGCTGAGCCAGACTAATTGGAACACTTACACTGAGTGGTGTAACCAACACCAGTGGTTTGCAACCTTTTTGGTATGGTAACCCACAAGTCCAGATTTAATTGATATAGTGACCCATTGATTCATTATTGCATAAATTCTAGACCTTAGGTCTCAGCAGCCATCAGTCGCATGCATTTTAAATGCACATTAACCAATTTTATAACTTGAGACATCCAATAGGAAAGTGTTCTTAGCAACTATGAGCACAAGTATTTGGGGCCTGAGTCATGTGAACACCTTCAATTGGTGTGAATGGTTGTGAAAACAGACTAAAAGTGCTGGAGGCAATGCTTGGGGAGGTGAGGAAAAGGGCTAAGTAAGACTTGCCAATTTTCAGAGGCAGGGTTTCAGTGTTCTTAGTGGCCGTGGCTGTCAGAATAATACATTAGGCAATATTAAACATCCACCTGCAAATTGGCATCCTTTATCCACAGATTTCAATTTCTCTGAACACTGAATTTATTTGTTTACTTCAGTTCAGAAGCTGTGCAATATACACATCCCTCAATATACCGTATTTTTCGCACCATAGGACGCACTTTTTCCCTCCTAAAAAGCAAGGGAAAATGTGTGTGCGTCCTATGGAGCGAATGCAGGCTTTCGCTGAAGCCTGGAGAGTGAGAGGGGAGTTCCCCGCAAGGCTCCCCACGCTGCGGATAGTAGCCTCGCGCCGGGCAGACATCCGCAGGGTGCGGAGCCCTGCAGCAGTTCCCCACAGGGCTCCCCACGCTGCGGATAGCACCCTGCTTCCCGGAGCGTCGGGCGCCCTGAAAGCAGAGCGCCCAGCGCTTCGGGAACACATCCGCAGCGTGGAGAGTGAGAGGGGAGTTCCCCGCAAGGCTCCCCACGCTGCGGATAGCAGCCTGCCGCCCGGCGCGAGGGGCGCCCTGAAGCAGAGCGCCCCTCGTGCCGGGCAGACATTCGCAGGGTGCGGAGCCCTGCAGCAGTTCCCCACAGGGCTCCCCACGCTGCAGATAGCACCCTGCTTCCCGGAGCGTCGGGCGCCCTGAAAGCAGAGCGCCCGGCGCTTCGGGAACACATCCGCAGCGTGGAGAGCCTTGCAGGAGTTCCCCGCAAGGCTCCCCACGCTGCGGATAGCAGCCTGCCGCCCGGCGCGAAGGGCGCCCTGAAGCAGAACGCCCCTCGCGCCAGGCATACATCCGCAGCGTGGGGAGCCCTGCAGCAGTTCCCCGCAAGGCTCCCCAAGCTGCGGATAGCAGCCTGCCGCCTGGCGGGTGGGGCGCCCTGAAGCAGAGCGCCCCTCGCGCCAGGCATACATCCGCAGCGTGGGGAGCCCTGCAGCAGTTCCCCGCAAGGCTCCCCAAGCTGCGGATAGCAGCCTGCCGCCCGGCGGGTGGGGCGCCCTGAAGCAGAGCGCCCCGCGCGCTAGGCAGACATCAGCCAGCCCCACAAGCTCGGGGGACAGCAGGGAGGCGCAGCGCCACTATCCCGCTGTTCCTCGACCTGGTTCGGTTTCCCTGACCTGCTTTTGGGGGGGAAATAAAGGGAAATTTTTTTTCCTTTATTTCCCCCCAAAAAAACTAGGTGCGTCCTATGGTCCGGTGCGTCCAATCGTGCAAAAAATACGGTAGTAATTGCACTACTTGTAATGACTGTTTGCTTAATGGACATCTTGTTTTAGCGCAGAGAATGAATACTGATATTCCTTTGATCTTAAGGAATAATCCATTCTAAAAAAGGAAAGTATGTAATTATAAAAATAATGTTTTCAAGGTTTTAGCAGAGATACTGACTGGCATGAAGGCAATGGATGAAGGAAGGCATCCTTTTTACCTGGTAAGTTAAGTGTGTGTGTGTTGGTGCTTGAAGCAGGATCATTCCCGATAGAAGATCTTCAACCTGGTCCAAAGAATACAATCCTTATGCCAAAATATGTTTTCCCATGCAGATCAGTTCTGCAGTATATGCCAGATCTTCTCTTTTTAAAATTATTTAGTATTTATTTAACTTACCGTATATACCGCCCTATACCCAGAGGTCTCAGGGCGGTTTTACAGAACAAAATCAAAATATAAAACCACAAAATATATAATCAAAATAAAAACAATAACCCAATACCCCCCACACCTACTGCTAGCAATGGGACTGCCACATCCAAAATCCTAGTACTGCCTTTACAACCCTTAGACAGCTGAATGCTGAACTGGATCTGATTGAACATTTTTTTAATACATATACTTAGCAAAGTAAACAAAAAAATTATTATTTTTACATGCTGCATAAATACAGGGTCCTCTTAAACATATCCTGCGCTGTGGTGTAAAGATCCCTCCGACACCCCCCCATGTTTCCCAGAGTTGTAGACCTTTTTTAAGGGGGAGGGAACCCCAAAGTTGTAGGAAAGATTCCCCAGAGTTGTTGACCTTGATAAAGACACAGAGAATGAAGTTCCCAGCCAATTTGTGTTTCTAAGTACAAAGCTGACGTTTTCAGATATTGTGGGGGTGGGGGGGTGTAAAGTGGTGACATCCTGAACCTAAAAAGGACCCGAAACTTGGGTCACAAAGGCTGCAGCTGCACTTACCTGAGAGTAAGCCCTGCTGAATCTAAAGGACTTTTTGTTGGTGTTTGTTTGTTTCTAACCACTAACTGCATGGAGAGCATGCTCTCGAGTCTATCCTTACCTCTGAACTGAGTCCTAATGGTAGTGCGCCCCCCCCCCCCCAGCTTTCCCCTTCCATGCCCCAAATCTGACTGAATCCCTCCTCCACCTTTTTCCTCAACGGACGGGGCAATGTTCTCGGTGCCCTTCCGCCTCGCCGTCCTCCTCGCCCCCTGTGCTGGGCAGCTCAAGGCTCACTTGCCGGGCGGGCTTCCTCAGCAGTCCCACGGCTGTCAGGGGCAGACAGGAGGGAGATGGGCGCTGCGTAGCTTTGTGCGCTGCCTCCGCTGCCTCCTCTCCTAGGCAGGAAGCGAGAGAGCGTGGCTGGCCGTAGGAAGAGCCACCGCTACCCAGCATTCCCTCGCAGCCGTTCCCGGTCAGTCCTGGACTCCCGCTGCTGGGCACCCCGATGGGAGGGCGCCACTAACCCTAATGGGTAGCACGGCCCGGCATAAATATTTTAAGAGTTTGTTTCCCGCAATAACCAAAAGTACGTGAACTGGAGGGGAAATCAGTTTGGAAACTCCCCCTCCCAGTGAAACACACATAGGACTCATCCAAACTTCTGATTGTTCTGCCACTTTCCCTGGGAAAACCTGATATTTACTGTTGAATCATAGCACACATTAAACGGGTTTTCTGCAGATTGATGTTTGTTCTGATTCAGTGCTAAAGAGTGGGTTTTCCCTAGGCAAGCTATGGGGCAAACAGAAAACTTATTGGACCCATGCTTTCTAAGCACAAGACAAGCGAAAGTGTGGACAAACCCTTAGAGAGCAATCCTATGTCGCTGGAACTAATCCATAGTAGTTTTTAAGTTCTCATGACCTTGCCATTTATTTTTTGTATGACCTGCCTTAATTATATGGAAATTAAATATGAACACTGTCCTCTGCTTCATAGTGTAATTTTGAGGCAGTCGTCTGAATGAGCTAGCCAGCTTAATATTGTCCTCGTACAAAAGGAGCTGAGCACACTGCATTTCTCCTTCTCATTTTCTTCCATAGAAAGATGTCTTCCTTGATGAAATCCAGGCGGCAAAGGAACTATCCAGCTCTAAGGAGAAAACCTTTGAAAGACTCGCTGCCACAGAAATATGTCACAAATATCAAGACAAGCTTGCAGGTCACTTACCAGAAATGACTGCTGTTTGGTTGGCCGATGCTTCCTGTGTTTGCCTGCGGAAAAAAAATGCTAACATGGCAGAGGTAAGTGTACTTCTCTTTCCACTTCCTGCTACAACAGCAAAGCTTTGCCCTGCATTCTTATAGCTTTGCAGCCAAGTAGTGCAGGTCTGTATCTCTGCTATTGTCCTGCATCTGGCTATTATTTGGGGTAGGGGAGCTAGTTTGTGCAAAACTCGTTGCTAGAATGCCAGTCCTCATAATATGTCTATACAGTGGTACCTCGGGTTAAGTACTTAATTCGTTCCGGAGGTCCATTCTTAACCTGAAACTGTTCTTACCTGAAGCAAAGTTCTTAACCCGAGGTACTATTTCTGGGTTAGCGGAGTCTGTAACCTGAAGCGTGTGTAACCTGAAGCGTATGTAACCCGAGGTACCACTGTAAACCATATCCCTCTTCATGAATGGGGTGGGGATGGGGATTGAGGGATCACACATGGAGCGGGTTGAGATTGCAACCCCTTGGCCTCACTTCTGACCTGCTGCTCCTACGCCTCTGATCTTTGTGTTTGTCTGGACATCTGCAAAGGGTCACCTACACACATGCAGTTGGAGGCCTTTCACACAACTGGGGCTCCTGTGTGTTGGTGGGCATCCCTTACTATACAGTGGATGTATGCTGGAGGTGAGGCCAGCAGGACAGGCAGTGTCATGAGTGGAGCCAGCAGGCAAAGTCCCACCCCTTTCATTTTCTTAGTACAGTACTTACTTCCCCTCCCTGCTTACTTAAGAGTGTGTGTCCCTAAATGTTGAAGGAAGCAGTTGCATTTTTTTAGTGAGGAAAATCTGAATGAGCTGTTTTAACGTTGCTGTTAAAAAAACAGGTGCATGAAATAATCGAAATGGCAGATCATCAAATACAGTGTCAGAAAATGCCCGAGTGGAGCAGATACCATGGACTCTCCATGAATACTCCAGAAGAAAACGATGAGTCAGCCAGCCCCCTTCATTTTGGTTTCTCAAATGAAGCGAATCCCGGGTCTTTGAACTGTGGAGATTTGTTGCCACCTTTGATGAGTGCCATGTCTCCTGAAACATACTCTGGGCAGATATTACGGGTCCCTTGCGAGTCAGATGAATCAAGTAACTTTTCGTGGGACCCTACAGATGCTGCTGCTGCCTGCCAGCCACCAAGCAACAACTCTCGATATCTAGAAAATGTTTCTCCCACAAAGCCTCTGGCAAATGATTCAGAATATAGCAGTGTCTTCTCAACAAAAAATATGGACTCTAATAAGGAGCCACTAGAAATAACTGGTTCTTTAAATAAAACGACTCCATCAAATACAAATACGGAAAGCTCTGGTGCTGCCTGTTCTTCACAAGGTAACAAGGTAACTTTTAAATATTCTTTGAGGAAAATTAGGAACATTTATGAAGTATATAATAACAGTAATACAAATATTATTGGTTCATTGGTTTACATGGCAAGATGATCCCTGCCCTGAAAACCTCAGATGCTTAGGCTTACAGTATTTCATTAAGGCTTGGGAACTAGAAAGTTGTGTCAAAGGCTTTATGGAAAAAGTGGGGTTATAGGAAGGATTTGAAAAAGTAAGAGAAGTGGTATCATGCAAGGGTCCTAGGATAGTTCCAAGCACATGGGGAAGGAAGCAAGTTCAATTAAAACAAAAATAGGCAACTTCAGAATTATACTGTGACCTGGACTGTTGGAGCTAAATTATGTGACATGTAATTAACACCATTTTGGTATCATTTAGGATGTGATAGATGGGTTTCATGTTGTCATCATACTTCGCTTATTCTGCAATAGTTTCAATTTTGTAGTGGCCCTCAGTTTTTTTAAAAAATGAATCAACTCTTGGGGGGAAATGGATTCCTTAGCAGCAGTCTCTCCTGCTGTATAACATGAAATGCCTGGGATAGATCATCCAGGGATTGGGCAATGGCGTCATGAGTATGCCGATGACATCCACCTCTATCTCTCCTTTACATTAGACCCAAGAGTTGAGGATCTGAAAAAGTGCCTGGAATTAGTAATGGACAAGAGGCTGTAAACAACTTCTGGAGGGCCACAGGTTAGCCCCTCCTAAGTATAAGCAACTTTTCAGCAATTCCTTCAGGTTAACTCAAAGAAAATCAACATTCTATAGCTTATTCAAAATAACTTTTACCTCAGTAATTAGTGATTGTATACATTATTTGCAATGTCACTATATTACATTGCTTATTTGCGCTTTCTTTCAGCAGGGGTGAAAGAAATAAAAATCAACGATAAAAAGAAAAAGATGATGGAACGATTTTTATTGTATGAAGAAAATAAGATAAATACTTGTGAACTCCTTGAAGATTTGATGTAACTAAATCATCATCCATGCAGAACTAAATCATCATCCATGCAGTTTGCAGAAGATTAAACTTTATTGGCAGTAGAAACAAAAGCACAATGCATTTTTTGAAGTTACATTGGGTACCTATACAAGATATGGATAGGATGGGAAGAGCATCAACTTGAGGTGATTAGTGTCAAGAAGATTGTATTCACAGCTTTATGGCTGTGATTAAAATGTATTTTGGTAGACACAGCTCTCTTGAAACCAAAGGCTGCAGCCAAAGTGAAACACAGAACAGAACAAGAGGGAAAAGCATCCTTCTCTAGCCATTGTATAAACTGAATTTTATGGTACATTTATAGTGCTTGCCTGCACTATGAATAAAATGCTTTGGGGGGCGTCTTCTCTTGCTCATGGTTTTATCATTGTCTTTTTATTTTACACAAAACTCCTCTGACATGGCAAGAGAATTCTTCTTTACAACATGAAGACTCAAGTTACTTGCTTAAGGAAATGCTATGGTCAGAATGCTATTTGTATTTAGATTTTATTTATTCATTTCTTACATGTATATCCAATTACTCAAGACAGCACACATGCTTCTTCCCCTATCTTTTATCATCACATCTCTGCAAGTTAGGTTACATTGAGGGATGATGACTGGCTCAAAGTCACCTCAGTGAACTTCATAGATAAGGAGGTTTGAACATAGGTTACCCTAGTGTGATGCAATATACAGAACTGATGTCGTGCTTTGCATCCAAGCAGACAAAACTGGTCAGAGTTCTGATTGCTCTAAATTTAAAATGCATCTATAGCAGCTAAAATAATATACATTTTGCAGGACTGTCTAGTTTGTACATTTCTTAGAAATATAATTCAGAATACAGTACAGTGGTACCTCGGGTTACATACACTTCAGGTTACAAACTCCGCTAACCCAAAAATACTGCTTCAGGTTAAGAACTTTGCTTCAGGATGAGAACAGAAATTAGGCTCCGGCGGCGCGGCAGCAGCAAGAGGCCCCATTAGCTAAAGTGGTGCTTCAGGTTAATAACAGTTTCAGGTTAAGTACAGACCTCCGGAACAAATTAAGTACTTAACCCGAGGTACCACTGTAACTCACACTAACAATGCAGTCCTATGCATGCTTATTCAGAAGTAAGTTCCACTGAGTTCAATAGGACATATGACCAGGTAAACCAATAGGACAGAATACCAGGTATTAATATTGTAGCCCAAATTTGACAAAATCATGTGAATGAGACATATTTCAATACTATAGAGATTTAAGCAGTCCTAAATCTAAGATTACTCTAGCTGATAGACTTGGTACTTGTTTCATGTAGCAACAACCTTTTGCTTCTTCAGCAAAACTGCATTATTTACCTCCTAATGGTAGGTGGTTCAAAGGGATGGGTGTATAGACAATATAAATGCTGTATTGGTGATTTTGGGGGTTTAAGTTTGCTAGTAAGCTAATGGTATTATTATAAAACTATTTATTCACTGACAGTGTTTACCTTTTGAAGCTATTAATGAATATATTGGAAATATTTTGTAGCATATTTTGTATTTTATGTATTTTAAGAACTTGATATTTTTTTAAAAACTAAGTTTTGAAGCATATTTGCATCTATCGTGTTCTATCCTTTGGGCATTAATAATTTTGCTTGCTGGAGTTTGGGGGGGCAGGGGCAAGTCTTGCAGTGCAATCTTAAGACTTGTGTACTGAAAAATAAGTGTCATTCAGTTCAGTGGGGCTTACATCTAAATTTGTATAAGCTTCTAGTCTGAAGCATCCAAAGAGATGACAGAAATAGATTATTATGCAGTTCCATGGCTTTATTGAATAGCTATATTTCCCCCCTTTAAGCTCCATAACTCATCATTGCAATATACTTTTCAGGTTCATTGCTCCAAATGCTTAAAACAAATTATACATTTGAAATAAATTATTGAAAAAGGCCGTTTTGTGAATGTGGTCCTTTTAATGGTCTACGGTGTTCTGTCTCCATATAAATTCTTTCTCTAGTTATATGTGCCACTGTTTATGGTACTGAACATAAATTTGTTTTGTTTATAATAGCCTGCTCTACATCTATCGGGACCCCTAGCGGGTTGCAGCACACAATCCCATAAAGTACAATACAGTACACAGTAAAACTCAACAGTAACATTTCAAAAACCATCTTCACAACATTTCAAGCGGTTAAAAAGGTCAGAATTCCACAATGCTGGTAAATCAAGTGTGGGCCATATATAGCTATCACTAAAGTGCCTTGTATTTTCATACTCCACACTGTAGGGCCCTAGCAAGATGGTTCAATTATCTGAGTGTGTCTCTGCAGATGGGATTGCTTGGATCCCAATTGTTTGCTCTCAGTACGTGACTAAGGCCCCAGTGGTCATCTCCAGTTGCATAGAAATGTCTGAATACCACAACCAGCCACAATTCCCCACGGAATTGGGCGTTTTGGAGAGGACGGCCTCTCTCTGCGGGGTCTTCGCCAGCCGGCGACAAGAACGGAGCCTGCGTCCGGCGTGGCCCCATTCACGCCCAACTTTAACCAGCTGCCGAACGGGTTGCGCAAGCGCGCTTCTTCCCCCCGCCAAGCTCGCTTCCTCTTCCCGTTATGTTGCCCTGCGTTTCAGTCACGCGGACCCCTGCGCCCGGCCACGCGCCCGCCCCCTGACCCTCCTCTCACCCAATCAGAAGACGAGCCTGTCCAACACCTTCCCCCCCTCCTTCTCCCGGCGTTCGGTTGCCGCCCCTAAGCTTTGTGAAGAACAGGGCGGCTGCGAGCGAGAGGAGGCGCGCGCGGTACTGTACTGAGCGACGAGAGTGGGGCCCTGGGCGGGGGGCGGGGGTTAGGGTTAGGCGCCGCGCGGCCTTGTAACTGCCAACCGCCCTAGTTTGAAAAGTGGAAGCCGCGCGTGGGGCAGTGTTCCCCCAAGGGGGGGGGGCGGCTGACGCGGGGAGGGAAAGAAGGCGGCTTCGTCTCCGAAGGGGCGGCCCCCCCCCCCGGTGAAGGCAGCCAATGGCTGCCGGCGCTTGGCAAGGAGGGAGGCCGCTTGCAGCCCCTGAGGAAATCTCTTCCTGGCCTCTCTCCTCCTCCCAGGAGTTAGGCGGGCTGTGGCTCCGGCGAGCCTCTTGGTCAACTGCCCCGCCCTCGCCCGCATTCCTGCTTCCCCCTCAAGGCAGGCTGGGAGCTCCGGCCTCTTCCTCTGGTCCTCCTTTATGGGTGTTGAAGGAGGGAGGATGGAAAGAGGCGCCCTGGCGAGTTGCTGGTGACATGGGTGGATCAGGGCCTTGATAAGCACAGGTACCTGAGTTCTGTGGGCACTAGCCTGGGTGCGCTTGAGAAACTCTGTGGTGGAAGTCGGGGAGCATGGCAGTCTGTTCTCCAGTCTTTGCATACACACGTACAGTGGTACCTCGGGTTAAGTACTTAATTTGTTCCGGAGGTCCGTTCTTAAAGTGAAACTGTTCTTAACCTGAAGCACCACTTTAGCTAATGGGGCCTGCTGCTGCCGCCGCGCCGCCAGAGCACCATTTCTGTTCTCATCCTGAAGCAAAGTTCTTAACCTGAAGCGCTATCTCTGGTTACAGATATGTATCTTCAGATGTGTATCTGAAGAAGTGTGCATGCACACGAAAGCTCATACCAAGAACTAACTTAGTTGGTCTTTAAGGTGCTACTGGAAGGAATTTTTTTTTGTTTTCGCTATCTCTGGGTTAGCGGAGTCTGTAACCTGAAGCGTATGTAACCCAAGGTACCACTATATAATTTCATACTTTAAAAGGACATGTTTCTAACGCCTTGCTGTTCTCACACGTTACAGAAATGCGCGGTCTCTCTGCGGCGCAAGCTTGGGCAGCGTGTATGTGTTAAAAACTCTGGCTTTTCTCTCTTTTCATGCTCAGGTAATCCAGCCTCAATGCAGCCAAACAGGAGGCGTAAAATAGAGTGGGACAGCTTGTCTGTTGGATCGCCTGCCAAATATCGCAGACTCGCCAAAGAAGCGCCGTCACAGCCTTCCCCTAGCAGTAGGTCTGCTACATCCATTGAGACGGCTACATTCAGGAAAGCTCCAGAGTCTTATAAAGCGTTCTCGAGAACTTCATTCGCTGCAGCGGATTCTTCCTCTGATGAGACTGAAACAAATGATGGAATTGACAGCATTCTTGGAGAGAGCCCAGACCGCCCTCTTTCCAATAAACTGTTCCTTGTAAAACGTCCCGCCTGTGACATGTCTGAGGAAAATGTGACGTCTTCGCCTCGAGAATCCTTGAAACAAAAGGTAGATAAGTGATGACAAATATTGGAATATCAGACGGGGTCGAGAGGAATTGCATTTGTTTATAATGTACTTGTGTTTGTTTGTTTTTATAGTTGTTATCATGGATGATAAAATCCTACCTTGGGAGTTTTTGTTGAAGGGTAGGATAGAAATTGTATGAATGTTTAAATAAAATGTATTCAGGTTGCAATTCTTTGTCCCTTGGGAAGTGTCTTAGAGGGAGCCGTATATACCAGAGCTTCTCCAGTGCTAGAACTTATGTCTGATTCCATTGCCACAGAAACCTCTATAACTCTGGCCCTATTGCAGTTGTTGGGCCAAACGGGACATGTTTAAGCTGTTTGTGGGCATGTTAGGGGAGGACTGTGAAATACTTTGAGTCTTTGGATTTACAGTCTTCTCAGCAGCTTTGAAGTGCCTCCAAACTGGAGAGAGAGATATTCCCACATGGGACCTGGTGTAAGTCTGTCCTGTACTGTTTCCAATGAGAAACCTAGCCAATGGGAATCAGTAGCAGTGTGGATTCATCAGTGCTTTAAATATGGTTAAAACACATTTCTCTCTCTCTGCCCCTTAGGATTGCAGCCTTAGTGGAGCATCCTTGGTAGCTTTTCATACTTTTTGAGGATAGTCAGGTTTTCAGAAATTTGTTAATTTATGTCCAGTTGCTTAGGACTAATTTGCCGTAACCGAAATCTTTTTTTTTTTTTTTTTTTTTTTTTTTTTTTGCAAACTATCGTATGGTTCTTTTAGGCTGGCCTTTTTAACCCACAATGTGAAGATATCATTTCTATGAAATGGATACTAGGTATGTTGTATGAAGTTTACACTGTTATTTACTGTTTAGATTAAACAAGATGGCTGCAGTGAGACAGGTCCAAGCCTCACACCAAGCACAGAAAGAAAAGGTGCTTCAAAGGAAGCAGGTGCTGAATGTGGCAGGAGGAGAATGAAAGACCAGGACCAAGGATCTCGACTAATATACCGCAAAGCTCTGCTTGCTATACTTGGGGGACCACTGCGACCTAGAAGGGAGGTGGCACCTCCAAATGGAACCCTGGAAGAAAGTGTTCCTAAAAAAGTGGCATCTGAATCAACTGGCCACCTGAGACGTCCCTCAATAGCATCAAAACTTGGAGAGCAGCAACCTGGAAAAGAGTCAAACTGTCTGAAAACCATAGAAAAAGAGCACATTAATATTTCTATCAGGCAGGATAGAAAAGAGTCTCATGGGTCAGATGGCAGCTCAAGACGTGTATCTGTAGTTTCAAGTTCAGAAAGAGAAAAAGACTTTAAACAGGAGTCCACCTTTCATAAAGCTGCTGCAGAAGATGAACATAATATCTCTAGGCATTGTGGAAAAGAGGCTTCCAGATCAAAGGGTAGCTTGAGGCATATTCGTGCATTATCAAGATCTGAAGATGAACAAGAAGTTGAACAGGACTCTGTCTTCCAGAAAGCTGCTGCAAAAGAAGAAAAGAAAACCTCTAGGCATAGTGGGAAAGTGGCTTCCAAACCAGGTGGCAGCTCAAGGCACATTCATCCATTAACAAGATTTGAAGATGAACCGGAAGTTAAGCAGGAGTCGACCTTTCAGAAAGTTGCTGCAAAAGAAGAAAACATTATTTCTAGGCATAGTGGAAAAGAGGCTTCTAGACCAGCGGGCAGCTCAAGGTATACATTATCAAGGTCTGCATTATCAAGATCTGAAGATGAACCAGAACTGGAAAAGGAGCCAAAAGACACCAACATTTCTGTTGGACGGAGTAAAAAAAAGGATTGCAGAGAGCATTGCAGATCAGATGGTAAATTTAAAAGCACATCTCACCTTTTACTGGTTGAAGGAGAACAGAAATATAAGCAAGAGTCCACCAAACAGCAAAGTCAAACTGATGATGAAAATGCCTGTGCCAGTCCATCTAAAAAGGAGTATGGGAGACCAGGAAACCAGCTGAGAAGTGTGTCTGAAGTGTCCAGGTATGAAGGTGAAGAACTGTTCAAGCAAGGTTGCAGCAGTGAGAAAACTACGACAAAATACAACAATACCTTCACAAAGCAGAAAACTGTGCCAAAAGAAAAATATGTTTGCCCCAGTTCATCTGATGCACATTGTGTTACTGCTGCAAAGGAGTTTGTGAATTTCCAGAGGACAGTTATTGTGGAATCTTCTCCAAAACCTGTGTTTGTGGATGACCACAGTTCAGAAGTAAATGAGAAGGTGAGGCATTCTGTTGTGGAATAAGGTTTTCAAAATGAAACCGTAGCTAAATGTTCCTGAAATGTAATTGATTTCACACAAATGAAGAGCCAGCACTTAAAAGTAAACACATTCCCAAAAGTTTGAGAAATCCTTAAGATAGCTTCAAGGATTCACCCTTGAGCTAGTAGGAAAAGAATGTAGTTTAAGGAAACTTAAACTAAACTTAAATTTAAATTACTAAAAGGTGCTGTTTAAACACAGAATCCTTCCAAATGGTTGTAGAAATGTTTAGTAGCGGTTTTCAGAGGTGCAGGATGTAAGACAAAATAGTAGTTACAAATACAACCTTTGTTGTTTGTATGATTCAGGATTAAGAGATAGTTTTCTGAATTCCATTAACTTAGAAGTTGCCATGTAGCAATGTACAAAACTGATTTCATCCTTTTTATGATGTCATGTGGCCTTTTCTGGATGACACTCATAATAATAAATTGTGTCCAATATAGCATTGCTGATCAATACAGAAGTCTTCAGTGATCCTCAAATTTTACTTACCTTTTGTGGTCGACTACCAAATATCCAAAATAAAGTGGTGTTTGCTCTCTGTGAATAACAAACTGCAAGACTAACATGCTTTTATTTCAATGTGCATTTTCTACCAGTTGTCTGAATGGCATGTTACCATTCTTAAGCATTTTTCACATATTGTTGCCTTAAATTATACAAAAAATCCCTCATATCTTCCTTTACTTTTGTTATAAACCAGTATAGGCATGGCAGGCCTAACAGAGATTAGCTGGAGAGCCATGTCTCTTTTTCTTTTAAAAACAAAATCTGCATACCTCTTGTATTTTTGTCGTCTTCCCCTGTGACCTGGTCATCTTCCCTTGCATATAATTTAAACTAATCAGATGCAAGATAACCAAGCCGAATTGATTTTCTCATTTTATTTCATGACTTGCAGTTAATGGGGAAAGAAGGAGAGTCCTCGGCTGAAAGTGATTGGTCTGACATGGAGGATGCAGAACCACCTAGTACTTTCTCCCAGGAGGATTCTATCCCAAACCACAGTACGCCAAAAACAGTGGAGACTTCACAGTTGGCAACAGAGTTGGTGATGTATCCTCCTCATTTGTACAATCGCAGAATGAGTGACTATACAAAGTATTGGACAAGCTGCAGCAAGCCAGCGGATTGTTCTTCTTTTTCATGTTCTTCTGAAGATACCTCATATGCCACCCATCTTTGTGATGTTTCATTAGATACCTCAACTGATAGCCCATCAACTACACCAAGGGATAAAGAACCTTGTATGCGTGTTAGGCCCCGGTCACTTGGTTCTCAACTGGTCGATGAAGAGAAAAACAGACGACGGAGTAAAGAAGTAGCATCATGTTTTCCTATTTTCTCCACATCTCGCAAGTCAGAGTCTTTTGTCAATCAGTGTGTAAACCAGGATTTGCCTGATGAGCTGCCTAAATATTTAAAAGAAGGGTTTATTGATACCCACTGCCATTTGGATATGTTATATACAAAGACAGCTTTCAGGGGTACTTTTTCTAAGTTTCGAAAGACTTACAGTAGCAGCTTTCCTGAAGAATTTCAGGGATGTATAGCTGACTTTTGTGATCCTCGTACATTGAACAACTACTTATGGGAAGATTTATTAAAGGAAGACATGGTTTGGGGGGCATTTGGCTGTCATCCTCACTTTGCACGTTATTACACAGACCTTCATGAAAGAAGTATCTTACAGGCAATGAGGCACCCCAAAGCTATTGCCTTTGGAGAAATGGGGTTGGATTACTCTTACAAATGTAGCACTGAGGTCCCAACGCAACATAAGGTAAAGGAGAGTGCTGTTACTTTTTGTGCTCAGTGTCTCTTAAGATTTGTGAAGAAACAAGTCATTCACTTTGTAAGGTGTCATTGGTCTGTAAAGTTGTAAAGCAGTTGTTCAAAAAACCCACTAAGTTGAGATGATAGTAGCTTTCTTTTGGGAAAAAAAACACCTTTCCAGTCCATTGCTCGGAGTATGTTGCAATCCACAGAATAACAGGATTGGTTGCTAAATCATTTTTGTAGTGCTGGTTAAATGTATTAATGTGCAGTGTTGACCTAGAACACAGGGGTGATACGTAGCTCAAATATTTCTAAGCATTTCTGTTATCTAATCACTCGTAATAGGCTTTGGTTTGAATACATTAGCAAAAGAGACATATCCCGTATTTTGGAATTTCAGCAGCATGTGATTTCTACATCCAAAAGTAGTATTGCAGTGGTGCATGGTAGCAAACAACCTACTAGCAGAAATGTTTGGTCAAAAGCTTAGGTAAGTGGTCAGAGCAGGAAGAATGAAAGAAAAATGCATCATCATGTGTAATATTAGTTGGCTGCAAAAGAACAATTCTCAACAAAATGTGTTCGAAAAACTTGCTGTAGACACAGAACTATATTGAATGGCTTGGATCCAGAGTTACTGGTCCCCCCCCCCCTTGCAACCCCCTAGGACTCTTTTGAAGAGTCCCTAAGTTTTCTTGAGCAGCTGTTCAGTGGCTAGGGAGCTGCAGGAAGGAAGAGGAACTGGTAAAAATTGCCTTCATTTCCTGCAACAGCTGTTGCATGAGTGGAAATCTATTGAACATGTCAGTATCTACAGTTTGTTCTGTTTATCCAATGTTAAATTATTCATATTACTTTCAGTTTTGTATGTGGTGTTTCCTAATTGCATCAGCATCATGTACAATACTGACACTGAAGCACAGCCAGTCTACTCCTTTAATGCCTTTTAAAATGAAATAAATGAAAATGTGCTCCTGGACAGTTTTCTCTCTCTTATGTTCCCCCCCCCCCCCCACTCCCTAACAAAATGGACTGTGTTGATAAAAGTAGTAAGATTATAAATGGTAGTGGTGGAGTGAGGTACTAGATTGTTTTCCGCACATCTTACATTTTTGTTCTCGGGGCAGTTCTAATAGCATTTGAAGATATACTCCTTTCTTGCTTGCTTCAGGTATTTGAAAGGCAACTGAATCTTGCTGTTTCCTTAAGGAAACCATTGGTAATTCACTGCAGAGATGCTGATGATGACTTGTTGGAAATCATGAAAAAATGCGTACCCAAAGACTACAAGATACACAGGTAATTGTATTAAATAATTTTAAGTCTACCCATCCTTGACTTTAAAAAGAAGCTGAAGGCCAGAGGTCCTAAAATTCTGTATGGCTGTGATTCCCTGGTTATGACTTACAAAGACCTAGAGGGCTTAGGTACAAGCTAATCTGAAAGAATGTACAGTGGTACCTCGGGTTACATATGCTTCAGGTTACAGACTCTGCTAACCTCGAACCTCGGGTTAAGAACTTTGCTTCAGGATGAGAACAGAAATTGTGCTCTGGTGGTGCAGCAGCAGCAGGAGGCCCCATTAGCTAAAGTGGTGCTTCTGGTTAAGAACAGTTTCAGGTTAAGAACGGACCTCCAGAACAAATTAAGTACTTAACCCGAGGTACCACTGTATTCCCTCGCAGAAGCCCGCCTGGGTTCTTAGATCCTTGGGGGAGGCCCTTCTCCTGGTCCTGCCACCCTCAGGCATGCTTAGTGGGGATGCAGGAGAGGGCCTTCTCAGTGGCTGCTCCCAGACTTTGGAACTTCCACCCTAAAGAAGTTAGGCTGGCTCCCTCATTGTCTTTCCACTGGCAAGTGAATACTTTCTTGTTCGAACATGCTTTGGGGAACTGTCTGCTTTGGGGGCTGGAGCCATGCAGTTTGTGTTGTGATTGTATGTTTTTAGTACACATCTCAAAAAGATATGTGTTGTGTGTTTAATTGTTTTTTAATTATTGTTCCCACCCACCCCAGCATTTTTAGCTGTTCTTATTTTATCTGTAAGCTGCCATGATTTCCTGTCAGAGAAAAAGGCGGTGTATACATAAATAAAATCTCCCTTTCTATTTAAAAAGTTACCATTTAATTTTTCAGACCAGCATTCTAAAATCATAAGTGAAAATTAAGATATAACTTGAATGCTTCAAAGGTCTCTATTTCATTGAAATTAGATTCTGTAATTCCTTGAATATAGTATTAAAATTATAATCTGCAGCTTCCGCAACCAATTTTAGCTGAAGTGTGGCTTTTATTCCAAGAAGAAATTAACAACATAGCAGCCACCATTCTGTGTCCAGCTTGCTGTGTGGTCTTTAGCATGGCCAGCATTACTGTTTTCTTGTTGCTGGTTGGCCATCGTATGTTGACCATTGTTTTCTCTCTATCTTAGGCATTGCTTTACTGGCAGATACAGTGCCATAGAACCATTGTTGGACTACTTTCCAAATCTTACTGTTGGATTCACAGCACTGCTGACATATCCATCTGCTACAGAGGCTAGAGAGTCAGTTCAGAAAATCCCTTTAAGTAGAATAGTTGTAGAAACAGATGCGCCATATTTCCTTCCTAGGCAGGTAAGGTATTTTGTTTTATTTGGGGTTGGTTGCAATCCTTTGTCCCTTTATTGTGTGCTGATTGATACTTCATTAAAATAATGTCCTTTCTTGTTTTAGGGTGTAGTATGAAAGAAAATGTTAATGGTTTAGGGTGAAGCAGGCCCTTCATATAGCGTAATGCAGTGGGGGGTTTTATCACTCCTTCCTGTTGAAAGTCATGGTCCAGGAAGAGAGGGGAAAATATCAAAAGTCAATCACTGCCCACACAGGTGGGGTCATCAGGAAAGGTTTGGGGTCTTGGACCATGGTCTCCATTTCCTCAAGGAATGACTTCTGGCAAGAGATAGGCTGCACCTCACAGTGGTTGGCAAGAATGTGTTTGGTAAGAATCTCACAAACCTGATCAGAAGAGCTTAAAGTAAATCCTGAGGGGGAGGGAGACAATATTACAGATGACAGGGAAACACCTGGTACTGGGGATAGTAGCTTCATAGATGCGCAGAAAACTGAGGGGGTGCTACAGAAACCTGTTAATGGGCAGGAAACTACAAGAAAGAAGCAGCTGCAGGAGGTCTGACGTGCCATCTGGACTTTAAGAAGGCTGATTTCAAAAAGCTAAAGGAGCTACTGAGGCATAGCTCAGTTGGTAGAGCATGAGACTCTTAATCTCAGGATCATGGATTTGAGCCCCATGTTGGGCAAAATATTCCTGCACAGTAGGGAGTTGAACTGAATGATCCTTGTGGGCTCAACTTTACTATTCTATGATTTTGTTGGGGGAGATCCCATGGTCAGAAATACTTAAAGATAAGGGAGTCAAAGATGGATGGGAGTTTGTTAAATGTGAAATATTGAAGGCACAAATGCAGACAATAACCTTATCTCCTAAAACTCTGCTGCTTCTTTTTCCAGGTTCCCAAGACTGTATGCCAGTATTCACATCCAGGAGTAGCTCTGCACACCGTTAAAGAGATTGCTCGGCTCAAAGAAATGTCATTGCCTGCCATGTTAGGCATTCTAAGACAAAACACAAAAAGAATATATGACTTGTAGGGAAGCACAAGGGAGTGTGGAAAAGAGTTGATGAGGAAATACTTTTTATGTAAATATAAATTTGGAACTTGCACATTGATGTTGGCCAGCTTGGATATTGTGACTTCTGGAAACAAGGAAAACATTAATAAGTGCTTAATTGAACCACAGTCCTTTAAAGTTCACACCTTTTCCTGCTGCTTCCCCTCCCCTCTGCTATTTGTTCTCTTCCTTTTAAGGTGCCTTAGTGTTGATTTTATTCATAAGAGTGGCTTTCTTTTTAAATTTTAAATTATCTTGGGCAGCCAAAAAATTGTCAGCATATTGATTTTTTTTAATTTTTATTTGCTTTTTTTAATGTATCTGAAGATTATAACTGAGCATTTTTAGAAGGCCAGTTTCCAATAGAAAGGAGAAAGCCAGGGATGCCTTAGTACAGGGTAGTCAATATGGTGCTCTCCAAACGTTGGACTCCAACTTCCATTAACTCCAGCCCCACCATGGCCAGTGACCAGGAATGATGGGCAGTGGACCCTGATGGCTACCCCTGGTAAGGCGAGGCTTAGCCTTAAAAAAGAAAGTGCTCCTAAATTGTCTTTGCCTTGTCTGATTATTTCTCTTGAAGCTGCAGTCCATGTAACTGCAATACCATATATTCTTAGTTGAAAACCTTCCATTTGGTATAGCATGAATATACTCAAAGAAGTAATGACATACATTACCAGTATATGATAGTAATTCCCTCCCCCCAATATGCATTAGCACAAAGGATCATCTCTAAGCATGTCTATAAACTATATGGCAAGAACCTTAAACTGAACTGAATTTGCATAATAACTCAGAGATACTGAAAGGGCTGTGAAATACTCTCTAGATCTAACCTCTAATCTGGTGTCATCTGCATGTTGTTGGACCACCACTCCCATGCTGGCTGGGACTGATGGGAGCTGGAGTCCCAACAGCATCGGGAGAGCCTTAGGGTGAGGAAGGCTACTCTAGATACACTGTGTTCTCCAGAAACCGAAGCACACACAAAGTAATTAAACAAAGCAAGGGAGTGAAATAGGCTCTCAAGTTTATTTTGTGGGAAACCATGATTTGTTTTTGTTTTAATTAGGCAGTTTTAACCTCTGCAGTGGGTTCCTTTTTAATAAAGAAAAATGATTCCATGTTTCTATATTGTTCTATTATGTATTATTTGGACTTAAAAAAGATTACTTGTAAATAAACATATTTTTATATATTCATACATGTTGTATACATGACTCTTGGGCAAGAAATTAAAGTATTGCAACCAATAACATGGAAAGCAAACATTGTTGTTCTCTGCCCTTCCTTTGCCTTCAGTTCAGCAGTGTCTTCATGTTATATGGAAAGGTCCTTCTGTATATACTTCTATTTGTTTTATTAAAAGTGTTTCCTAATGTTTGTGAAAACAGCATTCTAAGTAACTTTTTCCTTCTGCACACGTGTGTGAGGTGGATGTATGTATGTTTATATGCAGGAATAACAATAAAACCATGTTCTCCCTTTCCAGTCATAAGACAGCTCTCACTTTTCTATCTTTAAAACACCACCGGAGCACAAACTTAGCTGTTTGACACCTTGAAACTCTCAAGCCCAGATTGGGCTTCTTATAACCACATGAATGATTTGGCTCTCTGGTTGGAGGCGCTATGCCTCTGGAAATCAGTTGTTGGAGACCACAGGAGAAGAGTGTGTTCTTGTGATAAGACTCCACTTGTGGGTTTTCCACAGGCATCTGGTTGGCTACTGTGAGAACAGGATGCTGGACTAGATGGGCCACTGGCCTGATCCAGCAGGCTCTTATGTCCTGGCAAAGAGGAACTTTACCCCCTTTTTGGCGAAGAGGAACTTGCCCCCCCCCCCCGGCTTTTTAGGGCAGTGCAGAATGCTGCCAGTGTGGTGTTCTAACCCAGAAATATAGTTAAGGTCTCTCCTCCTTAATCACTGCCATGCTGTACTGACCTAAAAAGCCCAGGCTGCAATCTTCTTAGGAGCTAGCATGTGTAATGGCCTGGGATTCGGACTCGGAGGCTGAACCTGAGGAATCCCAGCCTGCACAGGATTCCCAGCCTCCAGAACCAGCTAAGCCGGGGCTGGGGCTTGAGCCTGAAGGGTCCTCGCCTGTGCTGGATCCTCAGGTGCAGGCACCAGCTGAGTCTGCTCTGGCTCCTGAGGTGATGGAGGACCCATTGCCTGCATGTGCTCCACTCTCAGCCCTGGCAGAGGAAGCTGAGGTTGCCTCTGGGTCCGGTAACCCTCCAGCCTCCCCTGAGCTGCAGAGGCTCAGGGCAGAGAGGCGGAGGGAACTAAGTTCCCGCAGGAGGAGTGCTCACCTCCAGGCCAGGAGAGACGAATCACCTGTGGACCGGGGCCGCCCTATGCCACGGGGCAGATAAAAGCCAGCCAGCCCCAGTCCCAGGTTGCGGGAGCAACATTTGTTGGTAGCCAGTTCCTGCCTGCGCCCTGTCCTGCTCTCCTGACCTCACCCGACTCCCTGCCTTGGACCCAGCGTCAGCTTTGTCGGATTGCCTTCAGACTGGACTCGGACCTCACTTCACGGTTAACCCACGGGACCAGCACAGCGTGTCTGCATGGGACATAGTATAGTTTAGCATGATATGCTAATGCGGCTCAATTGCCTTGAAGTAGAATTTAGGAGTCCCTTGAACTGCTTTTTTAAAATGCATGCAACATAGCAAAAAAAGTCATTCTTTGCAGAGTTATGCCTGCGATCCAGATCATAGCTAATAAACAGGAAGCCTCATCCTTTTTTTGTGGTAGCAATTGTATTCCCTAGTGTCAACACAGTTCTTCCTTTGATGAAAGAATGTGTTACTTGCTTCGCTGTTATATAGTTCCTTAAATTTAATTGCACACTGTTTTAGAAACTGATAAGCACGAGCTCAGATATTCTTTTCTCCTGCAACAAATGCATGAGGCAATCAATGGTATCCAGCTAAATTCATTCTAGTCTCCCAGCTCTTTCCCCTGATTACAGTCTTTCTGCTAACCCTCTTATTTGCATATTTTATTTTATTTCTTTAAAAAGCTCTGTAGCTTTGCCATCACAGAATCTTCCAATAAGTTGCCAGATACTCTTTTAACATTCTGTAATAAAGGCATTTATTAGATATGTCAGATAGCATAAAGTAAGATTTGAAGCAGTTGAATTCAAAGCATGAAACTCGTTTTAATGTAAAGTTGTTATGTTAACTCCAGCATCTTGATTTTCAGCTGTTTTTTCACTGTGTTTCTTGGCTTTCTGAAAGGTCAACAGGGCAGTAGTTAATATAAAAAGCTATGTTAATGTAAAATAACTTTCAAGGCTCTACCTGTTACAAGAGCAAGAAATATATGAATGAAGGTAGACATGAGAAGCTATAGATAGATAGATAGATAGATAGATAGATAGATAGATAGATAGATAGATAGATAGATAGAGTCCCCATACATAAAGTGATCCATGGGATCAATAGCAGTAAAGCGGGTAGAGAAAGCTTCAGCAAAATAATAATAATAATAATAATAATAATAATAATAATAATAATAATAATAATAATAATAATAATTCTGAAATCTGTTCTTAGTTATGGGGGTTTCTCCAACCCACTGGGGCAGATATAGACAAGCACATAGGAAGTCTTGTTGCATCAGCAGAAGTTCTTGCATTAATGGGTGACTTCATTGATAGAACACTTTGTCTTTTAGCAGGAGTGCTACCCTACAGGGATGCCAACAGGATTTCCTGAGCCTTATGCTTTGGTTTGTATTGGGTCCCCTACACCACCTCCACTTCCAGTCTGGAACATAAAAATAGGTTTGTTTTCCATTGTGATGGATAACAGCTGGAGTTCATTTTGCCACAAAGATTACAAGTCCCATACATTCAAAATATGATTAAATCATGACATGGGTTTGAAAATGCACAAGATTTACAAATGAAAAACATGGTGGCCTTCTAGTTATTCTGAATGCATAATCCTAAAATATTCATGTGTACAGTCCTCCTATCTAAGCATATTTACTTGGAAGCACTTGTTTAAGAGGAATATTCTCTAGTAACTATTTAGGATTGTTGGTGTGCAACTAGATCCTAAGCATAATTTACTCAAACAAGTTCTGTTTGTTCCCATGTAGATGTGCATTTGTGTGCAGCCTTAATTTCTGATGACGGGCTAGAAACAGAACTGAGGTATTTATCAAGTAGATTGAAAGGAACCTACAGCTTGTACAAAAGCAGGGAATGCATTGAGTTGCCTTTGCAGCTGATGTCATTGTTTTATCACTGCATCGACTGATGTAGTTAGGGGAGGATATTCAAAATGTGTTATACGGGGTATATTATTATTATTATTATTATTATTATTATTATTATTATTATTATTATTATAGTTGATCTCCAAATAACTTGTGGAGTGAATTTGGGTAAAAACCCTGGTTCCTTGAATGAGGAGATGTTACCTTTATTGCCTTCAATAAGTATGTCTTCCAGAAGCTTCTCCAGTATTGGGCCATAGTCTTTGTACTGATCTTCTGAGATTTTCATGCCAATTTCAAAGGGAACAGTGAACTAAGGAAAGTTGCAGGACGTTAAGGTTAGACTTTATTACTACTATTTATTATTACCATATACCCGCACAACTCAGGGTGGTTCACAACATAAAAACACAATATAAAATCATTCCAGACTATTACACTTTGTAGGCAATATTTAGAGAACTAAAGACTTGTTTTCTATATCCGCTTTCAAAGCCTAAAATAGCCAAAAAACTAGTTGGCCTCAGAAAAACCAAGCAAGAGCATTCATATCCAAATTACAAAGTGCTCACCAGGTAGCTTGGTCATTAACCATTTTTCAGAATCTGTGTGTACAAATGATTTCCATGAAGGACTGGCCCAAAACATTTTGCTGCCTGAGGCAGGGGACAAGATGAAAAGATGACTGGACTGACAACTGAATCTTATTTCAGCACTAATGAAGGGATGACATCCTCCGCTGAACCTCTGTCTTTCAACAGAAAAGGTCCAGGGGTTATGAAGAACAGCCATGGGGGTGCTGCTGTGCCCCGTTGGCATCTGCTGCCTGTGGCAGTTGCCTCACTTTGCCTAATGGGAGGACAGGACCTACTTCTAGAAGAAAGGGCCTAGTTTCCATTATTTATAATTTGGAGCTTTGTGGTCAATATGGAAGGGTTAAGAACTGTGTGGGAAGCTGCCACATAAGAGATTCCATTTCAGAAACCAGTCTGAAACAATTTTTAAGGACTACCTCATCTGCAGTGCACAAGTCATTTCTGCAGACATAGCGCCTTACTCCTTCATGACTTCGTTGTGTTTCTGGTGCAAGAGAGACTAGAAATCCCTATTTTACCTGTGGTGGCCCTGCGATACTGTCACAACGTTCTTGGAACAGGCATTTGACACTATCCTGGACATTGTATGACAAGACTACATAGACAGACCAGACCCTGCTCTATTTCGTCAGTATCTACAGAGAGCCACAGAAATAGTTTATCCATGCCACAAGGACATTATTTTGTTTCAGACGCAGCAAGAATGAAAAGCAGCCAGTTATCAGCAAAGCTTATCCGACTCTTCTGTTCGTACCTTCTTCTCTCAAGGTTATTGGAAAACCTAAATACCAAATTAGGTGGTAAAGAATGTCCCGTTTTCATACACAGTGAGTAGTTTCTGGGTCCTGTCCTTCATTATCTCATTCTTGTTGCAAATAAGAATCCTGTTCAGTGGCTAGATACTAAATACTAAAAAGACTTCAGTTACAACCCCTAGCTGCCTTGTAAGCAAATGAAAAATAAAAGTTTTAAAAGTGAGTAGAAAGAGGCAAGAGATCCGAGACCCAACATAAAAGATTCAAGGTTCGGGCCCTTTGGGTTACCCATACTGTAATCATATCCCTGCGCATGAGGTTATCTGTATATGCACTGATCTCTGGCTGGAGTATGATTTTGAGTAGTGGCTATTTGTACATGAAAATGCTAAATGCTATGTCTTCAATTATGGGGGTTTCCCCCCTTTTGTTAAGATACTATGTACATCAGTAAAATGTTTTGGGAGAAGGGGAAATATTTTACTCTTAATTTGTGTGGTACAAGTTGATTTGGGGCAGCAGGGGTGGGGAGTAGGAGACCCTCCGTGTCCCTATTTTCCAGGGACCATCCCAGTATCTGATTTGACCCCACTTTTCCTTAGGATGTCCCTATTTTCATTGGAGAAATGTTGGAGGGTATGGAGTGATCCAACCCCCAAGCTGTCTGAGGGCAATCCTGTACAGGGAAGGTTTTTTATGTTTAATGTTTTATTGTGTTTTTATATATGTTGGAAGCTGCTCAGAGTGGCTGGGGCAACCCAGTAAGATGTGTGGAGGATAAATAGTAAAATTACCATTATGAATGGGACGTCCCTATTTTTATTGGAGAAATGTTGGAGGGTATGGAGTAGTTACCTTTATTTCTATTTCATTGCTGTCTCTCTCAGTCTCACTTCCATGAACATCCAAAAATGTTTCTGCATCTCGGCGATGGAACTTGGCTGTAGGTTTTGGGGAGACTTTTCGCTGCTAAAAACAAATCACATGCAAACCCAGTAGGCAAATGATTAACTGTCCAGGATGAAACACCTTTTGATAAAGTATCAGTGTGGGGACGTAGCGATGTGTTCAGCATTTACCTGAGTTTTTGGTTGTTCGGGACTTAAAAAACTGGAACCGGCTGTGGTGGTCTCTGTCCAGAGAGAGCAGATAAGAAGCATTCCTACCACCATGTTTCTGATAAACATGGTTGTCTTTAAAAGATGCCTGTGATTCAAGCTGTATCGACCTGCAACACAAAGAAAACTGGTGCATTCTGAAATAAACTATTTGTTTTAAACTCAATAGGCGAGTCACATGAACTGCTAAAGTTTTAATTAGTCCATCATTTAATAACATTTGGCACATAGAGCCAGGATCCCCATACATGAATGAACTTGGTATATAATGTTTTTAACAATGTAAAACAATGCTAAGCAAGAGGTAGAAAAATGTCTTACCCAATACTTCCTGCACGTATGAATTAATGGAGAGCAGTGTTGAAAGCCTTTAAATAGTCATCAGTAATGTTTGCTTTGTGTACATAATACCTTTCAGTCCAAGTAGTATTAGGCATTCCTTGGAAACACATTTCAATTAAGTTAAACAGTAAATGTAAGGAAATGCGTATGATGCATTAGCTTCAAGAAACTAATGTTTTTTAGGAAAAAATCTGTTTGATTTGTCTAAGAATTTTTATATTGCAAGGGTAAAATAATAAGATACAGCTAGCACAAATACACACACACACACACACACACACACACACACACACACAGAGTGCTTTTTTCTGGGGGGGATGCATACCCCTAAACATTTTGTGAATCCCAATTTGAACTATAAAATCACTATAGTGATTTTATTGAGTCAAAATGAGAGTACAGTGGTACCTCTGGTTAAGAACTTAATTCGTTCCAGAGGTCCGTTCTTAACCTGAAACTGTTCTTAACCTGAAGCACCACTTTAGCTAATGGGGCCTCCTGCTGCCGCCACGCCACTGGCATGCGATTTCTGTTCTCATCCTGAAGCAAAGTTCTTAACCCGAGGTACTATTTCTGGATTATCGGAGTCTGTAACCTGAAGCGTCTGTAACCTGAAGCGTCTGTAACCCGAGGTACCACTGTAAAGGTAAAGGTAAAGGTACCCCTGCCCGTACAGGCCAGTCTTGCCAGACTCTGGGGTTGTGCGCCCATCTCACTCAAGAGGCCGGGGGCCAGCGCTGTCCGGAGACACTTCCGGGTCACGTGGCCAGCGTGACATCGCTGCTCTGGCGAGCCAGCACAGCACACGGAAACGCCGTTTACCTTCCCGCTAGTAAGCGGTCCCTATTTATCTACTTGCACCCGGAGGTGCTTTCGAACTGCTAGGTTGGCAGGCGCTGGGACCGAGCAACGGGAGCGCACCCCGCCGCGGGGATTCGAACCGCCGACCTTTCGATCGGCAAGCCCTAGGTGCTGAGGCTTTTACCCACAGCGCCACCCGTGTCCCTAGGTACCACTGTACCCCTAAACAATCTTTAAGAAAAAAAGCAGTGTGTGTGTGTGTGTGTGTGTGTGTGTGTGAGAGAGAGAGAGAGAGAGAGAGAGAGAGAGAGAAAGAAAGAGAGAGAGAGAAAGAGAGAGAGAGAATGAGAATTCCTGGATGGCAAGATCCAAGTTTGAGACAAGTACTATTCTTTGGTGAGAGAACCCCAGTGCAGATTTTAACGCCACAAAACAAAACGTGGAAATATAGGCAGTTAGACCTTTAAAATATGCCCCTCCAAAATGTTCCCCTTAAAAAGAAGTCTCCCTCTTACCCCAGCATAGGAAAAGACCACACATTTGGCAAGTTAAAAAATGGTTTACTTACAAACTATCCAAAGACCAGATTCAGAAAAGTTTCACAGGCAATAAAACTCGCTTGGTTGCAAAGTGGTAAAAGTTCCTAAATGATTGGTATAGGAACACCAGAATGGCTGGTGAGAGTCATGCAGTTGAGCTGCAGCAACCTGCTCAAACCTCTTCACATGCTGAGCTTCTCAGGTAGACTGGGGAGATACAATAGGCTTGATTACCTATTTCTTCCCAAGGTAAGAGAAGTGATATAGCTAAGCCTGGCATGACAGCTTACTCTGGTATTAACCTTTTAATGCATTAATTAGATTTTAGCAGGTTAGTTATATGAGACTCGTTACCCCACAGATACCCTCATAAATAGAAAGTTCCACACAGAAATACGATGCAAATTAATTCCTCACTCTTGTGCTCCCAATGCCCTTCTTCCTGAACCTGCAGCACTGGTTGACGGCTTCTGAAAATCCAGTTTTGGGGAAATATGCTAGAGATCCTCTGAGATCTGTTGAGCCAGAGCAAGCCTTAGTCTGGTTCCTTCTCATTTCTCCCTGCCTCCCCTTCCTGCTGCTCCTTTTGTGCATTGCTCTTCAACAGGTGGACCAGGACCCACTTCACAATGTGACCCAAGGTTGTTCACAACAGTCAGCAGCACTAACACTATACAAATATATGGTCTGATTAAGAATTGGGTTCCCAAATGCAAAGTTTGGGTTGAAGGTGGATCTCAAGTCTGAAAAAGTTGGAGACTACTTCACTAGAGTGGTGGGTGGGAAGGGAAGGGGATGTGCCATGTTGATCTAGTGGCAATCAATATAATTCTCATTATCATGGTGTGTAGGAGTGTAGTGTACCCTTTCTACCTGCTGGTTCTTACCTCCCAAATCTTAAATGGTTATGAGGCCAGGATATTTGAAAGCACCACCTCTTCCCATAGAATCCTGCCTGTCCATTAGGGCCTTGCTCTGCATCCAATCTCATTCAGAGCTACAGCTGCATGTGCCATGAGACTGGCGTCACATCCACACCATGCACTTTATACCACTTTAAGGCACAATTTGCCTCAAAGAATCCTGGGAACTGTAGTTTGTTAACAAAGGCCTTACCAAACTACAGTTCCCCAGGTTATTTTGGAGAAGCCGTGACTTTTCTGTTGCCACAACCAATTCTCACCCTAGAGAAGTTCATTTGGGCCTTACGCTTTTAAGCCTTTGACATGCTGTTACGACTTTCAAAAAAATCACCCAGCTTTTAGTTTTAAGATTTCCCCCCTCCTTGCAAATGATGCTGGTTTTATTTTGTTGCCATTTTTTAGTCGCAGTGCTTTTGTGAACTGCTTTGAAGGGAGGAATATTTACAACATATTTAGCTATATGACAAAAATAAAAATAAAAATTTAGCTAGAGAACATGTTTTTTTTGGTTCTGTGGGTAACTTAAAATTCTACATATTCCTCTTTCGTTTCCCTGCTTGTGTGATAGTTTCAATATGGTTAAATTGATCCAAACTACTCAAAAAAGTTATTGGCTTTTCCCAGTTACTTCTTATAGTTTGGCTGTGATCCTAAGCTTACTTGTTGGAAGTAAATTCTTTTGAACTGAAGGATAAGTAGGATTGTAAATCATGCTACCAACAGAAGGCAATACGTAAATCATTTTCCATGCAGCAGAACGCTCTAGTAAAGACCCTTAATGTACCCAATATATTACTTAGCAAAGTGCCTAATATGTTCCACAGCACCATGGGTGGTTTTTAAAAAATTGAATATTAGGGTACAACCACAACACTGGCAAATATGCCTCCCTCTTTAGGGAGGGAAGTTTGTACTTTCCCCAGCATGGTAGATTTCTCCATTCCATTTTTCACACCTTTTTAAAAAAACAGAGACATATGGCTTGGGTGATGAGATTCTGAGCTAGTGATGGAAACTGTAGACAGAAAGGTAACAAGTAAACCTGACCTTTTGTGAAGGTTTTGCTATTAAAACAAAGCATTCGCTTTGGGCTGGGTTTCAGGGGCAAGAGGGCAACATTTATCAGCTGAAAGCATCTCTCTTTGCCAAGGCACTGACATAATAGCTTGATCTATAAGTGTTCTCGGAAATACTGGCCTTATATTTATCCCCCCCAGTGAAAGAGAATGTTACAGTTGTTAAGTGTTTAAGCCAACATCTATAAAGGAAAAAAACTACTCAAATCTGAGATACGTACAAATAATGCTAATAGCAAATTTAGCAGCGGCTTTGGCATTCCCTTTCTGGGGGCCCTCACTGAGCAGTGGCGTAGCGTGGGTTGTCAGCACCCGGGGCAAGGCAAGTAATTTGCTCCCCCTAACCTGTGGATTTGCGCCCCCTAACCTGTGGATTTGCGCCCCCTAACCTGTGGATTTGCCCCAGATGTTGCGCCAGGTGCGGCCGGCCCCCCCTGCACCCCCCACGCTACGCCACTGCCACTGAGCCAGCTCTTTGGTGATCTTCCACCAGCCAGTGAAGGTCATCTGAATTTAGACAGGCCAGCCAGCCAGGGTGGTTTATTTTGCTGTTGCTGATCTTATCTGCTCTTCCTTTTATCGTTGGCTTTGTGGCTTGATTTGCTTTTATATTAATATAATTGTAGCCAGCTTGGGTACGTAGGGCATTATGAGGGTTGTAAAGTGGTCAAAACACATCACATACAATATATGAAAATCCTTACAGGAGCCTGTTCAGCCTAACACTGCAGTTGCTCATGTCTGCAATCCTATGCTCACTTTCTTGGAAGCCCCACTGAACATAAGGGGGTCTTACCTTTGTGTGCGCATGCATAGGATTACATGTGTGGTCACAGCCGAGGTGAGATTTGAACAAGGCACTTCTCTGCTCACAACTCAAGCAATTTATATACCGCTCAATTACTATCTTCTCTAAGTGGTATACAGGTAATACACAATAAGGTTAAAAATCAGCGAAAACATCAGAATTCAGTTAAAGTGCCTGCTGGAATAAAAGGCTTCAGTAGGCATTAGATGTTCAAAAAGGGAAGGGGCCTATTTGTCGCAGCTGGAATGGAGTTCCATAAAAATAGACCCACATGAATGCACAGTTGCTGGTGGATATAAAAGCCAGGCTTCCTCAACCCCAGCCCTCCAGATGTTTTTGGCCTACAACTCCCATAATCCCTAGCTAGCAGGACCAGTGGTCAGGGTTGATGGGAATTGTAGTCTCAAAACATCTGGAGGACCAAAGTTGAGGAAGCCTGACATAAGCCATGGGTAGGCAAACTAAAGCCCGACGGCCGGATCCGGCCCAATTGCCTTCTAAATCCTGCCGGTGGACGGTCCAGGAATCAGTGTGTTTTTACATGAGTAGAATGTGTCCTTTTATTTAAAATGCATCTCTGGGTTATTTGTGGGGCACAGGAATTTGTTCTTTTTTTCCCTTCTTCAAAATATAGTCCGCCCCCTCCCGAGGTCTGAGGGACAGTGGACCAGCCCCCTACCGAAAAAGTTTGCTGACCCCCGATATAAGCCATGCATCCTTGCCATGGGGGACCACTAACAGGGACTCCCCTCAAGACCTCAGTGATCAGACAGGGTTATAATGAATCAGTCAGTCTTTGAGGTATCCTACACCCAACTTGTCAAGGGCCTTGTAAATTAACACAAGAGCCCTGAACCAGGCCTGGTATGCAGCCAGTGCAAGCTTTTGAGCGCCTCAGTTATGTGCTGGTGATATGCCTGTCCCCATCAGCAATCTATCCATAGCTTTTTGCACCAGGTAGAGCCTCCATACTACCGTACTTTTCCATCTATAAGACACCCCCATGTATAAGACGCCCCCTATTTTGGGGGACTCAAATTTAAGAAAATGGGGGGAGATGGCACACAGTTGTTGAGCTTTTTTTTGGGGGGGGGGATTGCTGAAAATCGCTCACCCGCACACATCTCAAAATCCACCTCCTGTCTGTCCCATCACCAGTAGAAGCTGTCAATCGCCTGCCCAACTGCCGGAGTGTTGGCCAATCAACACCACCCATTGACGCAGCAACCAATAACACACACAATAGTTACTGACAGCCGCAGCAGCAAAGAAGCAAATGTCCACCCTATGCACTGCTCATGTATAAGATGACCCCCACTTTTTAGCATGATTTTTAAAGAAAAAAACACCATAGTCTTATACACAGACAAGTACGGTAGTTCAACCCTGTGCTGGCACAGGAAATTCACTCCTACAACGGACAGGCAGAAACTCACCCAGTGTTTAAATTTGTCGCTTCAGGTCCTACCCTCTGGAGCATCAGAAAAAAATGGCTCCAACATCTGTATGATAGATTATCACATCACATCTGAATAATCTCTTCTATGGTGAAAAGTTGAAGGAGTTGGAGGAGTTGCTCTCCAGACTCCTCACCTTCATTTGGCTTCCTTTTCTATACACATTCCAGATTGTCGATACCCTTCTAAAACTCCAGACACATTACTGCACATGATATCTGACCGAAGCAGAATAGGAGACTGAAAAGAACTAGTCTGCTTGAAAGACAATAGACTTAAGAAATGATCGCTGTCCTCATATCTGGCTCTTTATACTTTTGACTTGGTCAGATTTTACTGCTGCCCCATCTCCTTCCCTGTCACACAGGCAGATTTTGCTCTTCTTAAGCTCTTGCTGTTTTCACTCTACTTGTGTATGAAGTAACCCTTTGGACAAAAGGAAAAGCAAGCTTTGGACCAATAAGTTGATGATACATATTTACAGGGAGGAAAATATATAAAATAACCTCTGTAAAAAAGTAGCCTTCTTTCCAAACAGTTGAGATTGTTTTGATCAGACTTTATTTAGTTTTTCTTTTAAACAAAAAGAGGTACACAAAGTGGCTTAGAGTTTATTAGCTTGATAATATTTTGGAGGTCAATTTCACAAGTACTTGCAACCAATAGAAGGGCAAACTGTAGAACAAAAGCAACTTTGAATTTCTGGTAATCCTTCTCAATGTTTAAATGGCAGTCTCCATATCTCTTGCTTAAGTTCAAATTCTGTATTAGGTATCTGATGCAGAGTTTCTTTCTTTTTGTTGAAAGAGAAAACATTACCAGGCTTTAAATGATAAGAAGACTGTAGTAAGCAAAACAAGTCATTCTGAAAGAGATATTGATCCATAGAAACTTTTCATCTCCTCCTAATGGAGAGGAGTTAATGGAAGGCTTATCAAGAGTTTCCCAGCAAATTAATGAAGAAAATGAAGTGATGCTTAAAAAGAAAAAATCTCACTGCAACTGAGCAATACCCTTTTGATGTACAGTTTGCCTTGAATTTTACCAAGTGTCAATTAAGGCAAAATGCTATGGTATGTATAGCTTTCCTGAAACGTTAGCTTTGCTTGTGCCAGATCAAATAAATTTGGTTTAATAAGAAAAGTAGTAAAAATCATGTCTATTTCCTTGCATTTATAATTTGGGATTGATGTTAACCCATTTGTCACTGTTCATTCTGTTGCCCTTCTGTAATAGCAGATACTGCTCCCTGGCCCTTATTAACATCGCTGATGCATGCCCACTGTCCATCTACAGATTCTTTCCATAAAGTTACCTGTAAAAGATCAGAATAAGAGTGTTTAGTTCTTAACCAGGTTTCAGAATCCACTGCACCTGGCAACATGAGTTTATTCTGAAAATTTCCCCTTGCCAATAGTTGCCAGTCATTCCATATTTGAGGCAGCACAGTATTCCCACTCCAAACAGATCCAATTAAATTCACACAAGACAAGCTAATGTTTAAATTTACATTCTTCCAGCATTGCTAAAGTCAATACAACTTAGTGAAAATATGGTTAACTGATGTCTGTTTTTAACTTTTAAACAAGTTATTAAACTTCTAGAAAAAGTAGATCCCACCCCCCCACTGCTAGAACCTCGGAAGATATAGGCCTGGTTTAGATATGATGATCTTGGTATAGTAGGCCTTATCTTAGTAAATCAAGAACAAACCTTGGGTTTGTGCACTCTTCTCCTCTGTTTCTCACATTGAAGTGCAAGACTTGCAGCCTTTTGTTAATTTAGTTTCCCTATATATCCAAATTGGGAAGCTGGTTTATTCTCTGACTACAAATAAGGATCAGAACTGAAAAATTTGGATCTCATGAGCATAAGAACTAGTTAGATTGATACCTGCATATGGCCATGTGACTGAAAGTATAAGAATAAAATGCTTTACACTCACTTTATTATCTCCTCCAGACACTGCAAGAATATTTGCAGTAATGGACCAGCTAACATGCCAGACTACGTCATTGAACTTGTGTAGCAATTTTGGTGACCATGAATTTCCAGAGGGATCATCACACATCCAGATAAAAACTCTGCCATCCTAGAAAAACAAGAAGCAAAGCTGTAAGGACAAGGGCAAGCTCACATTCAGCACTAAATACAGCAAGGCCTCCTTATCAAGGGCATCTTATTTTCAGAACCACTCAGGCAGCATCCCAAAGGCATGTGGCTGCACCATTTAGAAGCCCGTAATTGTTGGCCCATAAAAATACTATACATTTCCAACAAGCAAGTTTACAGACATAGCATATTGACACAGGTCAGAGGTGAGAAACTTGTACTATAATAATATATAGAGGGTACAATTCCCATCATTCCTGACCGTTGGCCCTACTGGCAGGGGTTGGTGGGAGCTGGTGTCAAACAACATCTGGAGGGCAAAGTTCCCCATCCCTGGATAGGTTTTACCTGGATTATATTGCTTCAAACTTTAAGTGTGCCATTGTACAACTGAACATGGGAGGCTTACTTTTACCATTTTTACTATTACAGTGGATGCTCGGGTTGCAAACGTGATCTGTGTGGGAGGCACGTTCGCAACCCGCAGCGCCACATCTGTGCACACGCGGGTTGCTATTCGGTGCTTCTGCACGTGCGCAACCGCCGAAACCCAGAAGTAACCCGTTCTGGTACTTCCGGGTTTCAGCACGTCCATAACCTGAAAAAACGCAACCTGAAACGTCTGTAACCCGAGGTATGACTGTATTAAATAAATATCACTGAAAACATGCCAGTTTTCCATATGCAGGGAGATTTTATATATATATATATATATATATATATATATATATATATATATATATGGTACATCAAATATGCATCCCCAAATCTGAAGACTATGTGGTACAGCCCAGAAAGGACTGCGCCACAATGAATTTCTGCAAGCTTGAATCAGTTATCTGTTGCGGAGCTACCCAAACTAGCCTGATGGATGTATATGCCTTGTCAGTAGTGTACTGATAAATCAGCAACTGCACTTTTAGATTATGAATTTTATAGATCAGTGAGACATACATCTTTTGCTAGATGAAATAAAGTGAAAGTAAAATACCGTATTTTTCGCTCTATAACACGCACCTGACCATAACACGCACATCGTTTTTAGAGGAGGAAAACAAGGAAAAAAATTCTGAATGAAACAGTGGATGTATCATTTTTGTGCTTCATGCTGTGGCCACAGACATGTGATCTGATGGTGAATTTGGGGTGGCCCAATGCAAAGATCCTGAGGATCCATGTGGATCCATGCTTTTTAACCACGTTTTTGCACCATTTCAGCCCCAGGCAACAGTGGGTGTGTGATTTTTGGGGGGCAGGCTGCTATGTGTTCTGATGGTGAATTTGGGGTGGCCCATGCTTTGTAACTACATTTTAAGTGGGGAGTGAAGGAAAAACACAGAAGGGACAAGAGAGTGGTGTGCAGAGAAGCAGCTGGCTAAGAAAGCAGGAGAGGGATTTAAGGAGAGGGAGGAAAGAAAGGCAAAAGTTTCCCCAAACCGAAGCCAGCTCTCTCTCTCCTCCTGCATGTTTTCTGGCTGTCTGCGAGGAGCACGGAGAGGAATTAGAAGGAAAGACCTCTGCTTTCCCCTCTGCTTGCCTGGAGGGGAGGGGATTTGCCTGCTCTTTGTTCCGTTTGAGCAAACACAGCAACGAAACAGAGGAGGGTGGGCAGTAAGACCCTGAGGCAGAATGCAGGAAAGCAACCACTTCCTCTTTTCAGGTTTCCCTCTGCGACACAACGCAAGATTTGATTTTTGCTGATTTTTGTTCCTGCGCTCCCCTAATCGGCTCCAGGGACCCCCCACATTCGCTCCATAACATGCACAGACATTTCCCCTTCCTTTTTAGGAGAAAAAATCTGCGTGTAATAGAGAGAAAAATACGGTATATGATTTTTTTAAAAAGTCAGTTGGATCCAGACTCTTTCCAGTTGGTGTAGGGCCTGAGATCTAGTGGAGACTCCTGGAGGAGGAAGGATTGGGGAAGTGATTTCTGCTGATCTCCCCTTCTTCCTGAAGCCCTCTGCACCATTTCCCACACTATCTCGGGTTAAGAACTTAATTCTTTCTGGAGGTCTGTTCTTAAGCTGAAACTGTTCTTAACCTGAGGTACCACTTTAGCTAATGGGGCCTCCCGCTGCTGCCGCGCCGCTGCCACGCAATTTCTGTTTTCATCCTGAGGTAAAGTTCTTAACCTGAGATACTATTTCTGGGTTAGCGGAGTCTGTAACCCCAAGCGTCTGTAACCCAAGGTACCACTGTACTCTGATTTGGGGGAGATACAAGGAAGGGAAGAATTGGTGAAAACCACCTCTCTCTCTCCCCCAACCCTATCTTCCAAATAACTTTCTATTAGCCGAATTTCACTTATGGAAACTCTGGATCCAACCACAGCTTCTAAGCAGAGGGTGGCGGTCTCAGGAGCTTTCTTTGCCTATAGTAGCTAAATGTTATGTGAAAAGTAACTGTATATAATTTACTCCATTTAATCTCTACCTGTGAGCAGCTGGCAATAGTACTTGTTGGCAAGCCTATGGAGGGGGCCCAGGCTACATCTCTGACCCAGTCACTGTGAGCTTCAAGTTTTTGTTCTTCTTTCCACTGGCCATCTTCTTCTCTGGCAGGATTCGAGGGAGAAAGGTGCAAATTTAGAAAGAGCAAAACAAAACATCTTCTCATCGTATTTCCCATGCAGAAGCTTATTATAGTGTTGTAATACTGGCTGCCAGCTATCTGGGCCCAATTTAAAGTGTTGGTTTTAGCCTATAATGCCTTAAATGGCTCAGGACCACAATAACTCAAGGACTGCCTCTCTCCATATGAACCTGCTCAGACCCTGAGATCATCCTCTGAGGCCCTTTTTCATGTGCTTCCTTCCATGAGAGGTCTGGAGGGTGGCAATATGAGAACAACCCCTTCCTATAGTGGCTCCCTGTTTGTGGAATGCTCTCCCCAGGGAGGTTTGGTTTGTGCATTGATTATACACCTTTAGGCACCAGATGAAAACGTTTTTCTTCGAGCAGGCCTTTGGCTGATTGACATCCCATGTCCTTTTAAATGTATCATGGCATGGGGAGGGATTCTTGGTTTGTTTTTGTTCTTATATTTAATTACGTATTTTGTGCTTTTTATATAGTAATTTTATGTTGTGAAATCCCCTGAGATCTACGGATGACTATATAAATTTAAATAATAACAGTAATAACAATAAAAAATGCTAACCTTCCACAAAACGAGAAAAATCCTAAAGTCAAAGCAACACTACAAATAACGGGCTGATCCTATACCCAAGATACATAAAGGAGAAGAATTTCATAAAGCCTTGTTCTGACAACCCACTTCAATGATAATGTAAGGGTTTTGCAGGACTTTCTGTTTTAAACAGCAGCTTCCCATGCCAAGCTGCCTGTGAATATGGAGGTAATTTGTTGTAAGTCTCTTCAGAAGACAGCTGCTGTTTGAAACTCCAGCTAAAGCCATTTGGGCTCCAAGACATGGAAGTGCAAGCACAGATGCACACATTGGAATGAAAGTGAGCGAGGTTAGAGTCAGAAATAAAGTCTTTTAAGCAATTTTAATACCTTGAAAGGAGTGTGAGTGGGGGGAGGTTGAAAAGAGGAAATACAAAGAAAGGTATTTTCATATAGGAAGACTTTAGGTAAATTTGTTAGGACAACTTACTTCCAAATCTTGATAAGGTTATCACAGCCGCCTGATGCAAAACGCTTAATGTAGTTTGGTTTTTGGCTTGATGGCGGTTCTATAAGGCTTCCTGGTACAACTGCAGGCGCCCAGCTAACAGCATTGCAGCCAATCTATGCAAGAACACAAATTTATGCAGTTTCTTCCTATTTGTAGCCAAAGCAAGCATCCAAATATTTCTCAACACAACTAACATAATGGCAGGATACTTACTGAAGTAGTATACTAAGCATACCCTTTTTCATGCTATTCTGAATACTTTCACGTTAAACACAGAACAGTACAATTATGTCGAGAAATGAGGGCCCTGAGTCAATGCCAACTTTTTCATCTTATTTGTTTGGACTTATGAAACTGCCTTTCACTGCCAGACGATCTAGACAGCTACTGCCTATTGTACTAGCACCAGCTCTCTGCTTTTTATTTTATTTTAAGGCAGACATATTTTCCAGTCCTGTTACCAGGAGTTTCTTAAATGGAAACATCAGCAACTGAACTTTGGACTGTCTTCTTCCACATATGCACTCTAACCACTGGGGTATGGGCCTTCCCATATGTAAACATATTAGCTATGTTTTTGGACATCTGACATTCCATCAAAGTGGCTTTTTGTTTTAAACTCAGTTCAGTACTACAGAGTAGCAAAACTTTCTGCAATAAAATTTTGATTATTATATATTGATTTACATGCAACTTAATGTCAAAACAGTTTACAGTTTACAAACTATGCAGTTTACAAAGAATAAAATTGTTGCACAGACATAAAAATAAACACCCATATCTGAAATACACAATAAAAGAATCCTATTAATATTACTCACTGTATGTGCATTGCTGATTTTTTTCACTTCCCACGTTCCATCACCACTGCAGCTTAGCAGAGAGATGGCCCCATCAGAGCTGCCGCAAGCCAGGATCAATCCAAAGTCTTGTGGTGCCCAACATACAGAATTCACTGCCAGAAAACACAAAAATTGGTTTAATTATTTATAAAGGCTACTTAAAAGTTGAGGGGAATTCATGTGTAAAAGGTAAAGGTACCCCTGCCCGTATGGGCCAGTCTTGACAGACTCTAGGGTTGTGCGCCCATCTCACTCAAGAGGCCGAGGGCCAGCGCTGTCTGGAGACACTTCCGGGTCACGTGGCCAGCGTGACAAAGCTGCATCTGGCGAGCCAGCGCAGCACACGGAAACGCCGTTTACCTTCCCGCCAGTAAGCGGTCCCTATTTATCTACTTGCACCCGGGGGTGCTTTTGAACTGCTAGGTTGGCAGGTGCTGGGACCGAGCAACGGGAGCGCACCCCGCTGCGGGGATTCGAACCGCCGACCTTTCGATCGGCAAGCCCTAGGCGCTGAGGCTTTTACCCACAGCGTCACCCGCGTCCCTTAATTCATGTCTACCTTGACCTTAATGGATTTGTCAGCAATGACTGAGGCAATCAGAGCAGAAGCCTAGGCTTGTTAAGTGGATTAAAAGTCTGTCACATTATGCTTAAAGCTTTTGTTTTTAAATAGCAACTAAGTTTTAGGAATTTTAGATGGTACCAAGGTAGATTTCTCTGTGACTGCACTTAAGACAGTACATAGTTTATTGATCCTAGTAATGCTTTACCAAAATTAGTATAATGTAACATCTGGAAATGGGGTTGATAGCAGACAGTTGCACTGTAGTAACAGAAAAACACCACAGATTTTTATGCTGCATTCCAGGACTAAGATCCTTTCAAACTGGCTCACAATCAGAATGATAACAAAATGCAATAAAATGCCATTACCATTCCAGTCGGTATGGTTTTGTTTCCTTACTTTCACTGTCTGAAGTTCGGTCTTTAATAGAGCATTATACAGAAAAGGACAACGGACATGCAAAAGAAGCTCAGTAGGCTCAATTAAGGAAGACCAAACAAAGATCTGGGACCAGCATGATTGCATGAAGTCTCTAATCAATGCATGAAAATTATAACTGAAGCAACAAAGTACAGTCGTACCTTGGAAGTCAAACGGAATCCGTTCCGGAAGTCTGTTTGACTTCCAAAACATTCGAAAACCAAAGCGCAGCTTCCAATTGGCTGTAGGAAGCTTCCAAAAGAATGTTCAGAAACCAGAACAGTCACTTCTGGGTTTTGATCGGGAGCCAAAACGTTCAAGAACCAGACTGTTCGACTTCCAACGTACGACTGTACTCAGCTAGCTAGCAGGAAGAACAGCCAGTACCTGAAGAATCGTGCCCTGTGTATTCATGTGCCTTTTCCCAGGCACCGTTCTCCTCCTTCCAGATAATAACCTTCCTGTCATAGGAACAGGAAGCCAGGATGTTTCCATACATGGGGTGAGCCCAGGCAACCTGCCAAACAGGGCCTTCGTGTCTACAAAAAGCAGAAGGAATTGAAGGGGGGGGATATTAGTGCACCGAGACTTTATTATCAAGAGCATTTACAAGCCATTCAGTGTCATGGAAATATTTTCAGTTATGGATACATATTACCACTAAAATATCAAAGTGATATTTTGTAGTCAGAAATTCAGTATCTTTCCATATATTTTTATTTTTAAAATTTCAGAGTATGTACCTATTAATACACCTTTTTAAAGGGAAATATATGGAATTTTCAGTTACAAAAATAGTCACTGTCTGGGAAACAGGGCAAGGGATTTGCTGGAAAAAATCAGCCAAATTAACAACAAATTCCACAGAATCTTCTTCCTCTTTTAAAATCCCTTTCATCTAAATTCTTCTAAAATAAATATTTCAGCTCTCTAGTTCCTCAACCAAGGGTAGTACTCATTATGCCCAATGCCTTTTACTACAGCTCTTCTGTTGTTCATTCTTTCCTCTGCCCCACCACTATCCTGATGATTGTATGCTGAAATCTCCCCCCCCCCCGAAAATTAGGGATGGGGAACATGAAGCCTGACAGTTGTGTGTAGTCCTTAGATTAATTTTGTACAGTCCTTGGTCTAATTTCATGGGGGAGAGAAGACTTTTGCATTTCATCTGGCAAGAAGTGCTGGCAAGGAGAGGAAAAATAGGGGGGGGGGGAGGCTGAAATTGGTAGAGTGATGGAAGGAGGGGGAGAAAGCCCCCTCTGAGAGTGATCTGTCCCTCCTTCCTAGCAGTGTGCTGGGCACAGTAGGACAGAGAGGGAGAGGAAAGGGGTGTCAGAAAAGGAGTTTGTGCTGGCATGCAGTCCCAATAGATACCCCCAAGAAATGCAACCCTTGAAAGAAAAAGGTTTTCTCTCCCTCAGACTGTGGTAATTGACAATTGCAAAATAAGAGACGTGTAAGTAATTCTGAGGCTTATTTTAGCCAATCATAAATGATACACTTTCGAAGAAGTGTTTTGCTAAACAGCTTTGAAGGAAGACATTATCAAGCAAATTGAAAATTGCGTATGTAAACAAAGCACATTAAGTTTTCACCACTCTGCCCCCAAAGCCATTAATTGTACCCCTAAGCAGAAGCTGAAAATGGGGAAATTGTCATAGGATTGTGTTGTCTTTAATTGACTCACCCTCTTAAGTCAGCTATGAGAATTTGCCCTCCATTCCTTACATCAAATATTTTCACTGATCTGTCTGAGGAACAAGTTGCCAACCGCATGCCATAATAATCCATCTGAGCATCATGCTGGGAAGTAATAAAGAAGTTTTCATGATCATCTATACATTCTGGATTGATTGATTAATTAATTAATACAACTGGTTTTAAAATCTCAAAAGCAACAAATCCAAATGTGTAAAATGCTGAATATCACAGTGCAGTACGATGAAAAAGTGTGATCACACAGCATTTTCCTGGAAAACCCAAATGCAGCCAATATCGTACCCAGATTGAGATAGTGATGACTATCAGGCAAAACGGGGCTAGAGTCTCAAGAAGGCAGAAATTGCCCTGACCACCTCAGCTTCTAGTGGGAATAGGTAAAATTTAAGGATGGAGAGTATAAAGTAGTTTAGAATTATTGGGACGGTCATGTTAACTTTATGCCACAATATTATCTGCTATTTTGATACAACATGGCTAAGCTGCAATAATATAGAATAGAACCTGCACCAAACAGTCAACTAAATTAATGGTAGGAGCAGGATTGGAAAGCTACTTACTACTCACTCAGAAAGTATCCATTATTTACCCTGGATAAAGCTTGTAGCAAGATGGCCATTAACAGCTTTTCACACCAGATGTACACAACACTAAGTCCTGACTGACACAAATGGGAATTATGACAGAGCACAGTTCTGGAAGAAATTGCAATGCAGATAATGCCGATGGGTTGTGCCTTCCTCTGTTGCATTTTACCTACTCAGCCATATAGCTCCTACTGCTATATATTTTTTTCTTTTTTAAAAAAGCATTTTCTGCTCATTGTCACCGTTTCCAAAAACCATAACACATAAAAAGCATTGTTATCACCCTCCTCTATATACAACAAAATGCTGGTTCTATTAAAAAGGTCACTAAGCAAGACTTTTCCTAAACATAAAATCCAAAGGGAACTTCGCCACAGCATGCTCAACTCACACCTCTCTCCCTGGATTCAAGCTTGCTATTCCACTTTGTCCCTACAATTCCCACCACTGCTTCCAAGCTCATCTCACAACTGAAATAGGTGGTCCCTTTAAGTCAGTTGCTTAGGACAAATGTTCTGTCATTTGCTTCATTCTTTTAAAATAAAGTTAATCATTACAATTTCTTTTTTGAGGGGAGATTTTTTTTTAAAAAAACAACACACAAATACTTACGATCATGTCCTCATGAGAAGTGTCCACTGTATTAATTACAGACACCTAGTAGGAAAATATACAGCAAGACATTTTAAAATAAATAATAGAGTCCGACCCTAGAGTTTCACTCAATGATTAAAACATGCCATCATCTTTTGCTTCACATTTTTATGTAAGGTTTGACTGCATTGTTTAATGGGTGTCCAAAAAGTTGAAATTGATTTAACCCTCAGGTGACTTTGCAGCATCCCCATGCGTACAATCACTTTCTGAACTCAGCAATCTGTGGAACTTCATTGACATCATACTGAGATCAGTAGAGGTAGAATGTGACATAGCAAGTTAAAACTTGCACTTCTGAAAGCTTCCTGCTGCACTGTGTGTGTATATATATATATATATATATATATATATAAATATATATATATATGAGACAACATAAGATGAACCCCGCTAGATCAGTCTAAAGGCCTATCTAATCCAGCTTTCAGTTCTTGCAGTGGCCCGTGAGACACCTATGCTGTAATATTCCCACAAGGAGGACATGAGCTCATTTGAATTTCCACCAAGATTCTCTGCAACCAATTCAGAGACAAATTGTCTCCGATACTAGAGATTAAATAACTGCCATGACTAGTAAACCCTAATAGCTTTATCCACCACATATTTATAGCACTGGGCTCCATTCACCCCAGCACTACCAACTTTATTTTTTCTTCTTTTTGCAGCCAGGGGTGGGGGGCAGAAAATTGGAGGGGAGAGCTGGATCAGGCCCCACACTTGGGGTAAGTCTCCTGACTTAGATTATTTAAAGGGGAATTAGGCAAAAGCATGGACAATAGATCCTTTAGCAGCTATTGAATATGGCAGTTAAATGGAACCTCCAGGAAATATGTCTGTTAATGTGGGAGCGGGGGTGTGCGCTAAGCACTACTGCCTTCATGTCCTGGCTGTGGGCTTCCTGTTAGAGACAAGATACCAGACCCTTTGGAGCTGACCCAGACCTTGGGTAGGCTTTGTTCTTAACAGGCACCTTATGCTTTTAAAGCGGCGCAGCTACTGCGAAAATAAACACACGCAAACAAGAAAAGCCAATCCTTCGCCGATGTAAAACCGTGTGTGTGTGTGTTTATGTGTCATGCTCACTGACCCCCCTCCTATGGGAAAACAGGGGTGTAACAAGTACATGAGGGTGTCCCTGTTGGGTAATAGGTGGCCTGCTCAGGAGATGGGGCTCAGCCCGCGAGTGGGCGACGACGCTTTCTCCCTAGCTTGCCCCCCCAATCAATAATAATAATAATAATAATAATAATAATAATAATAATATTTTATACCCTGCCCATCTGGCTGGGTTTCCCTAGCCACTCTGGGCGGCTCCCAGCAAAAATATTAAAATACAATAATTCATCAAATATTAAAAGCTTTCCTAAAAGCCATGTGTGGTGGGTGGCGGTGATGAGGACCCTTTGCAGGCTTGGCATCCCTTGGGAAAAGGCGTGCGAGGATGCCCCGTTACTAGGGGCAACCCCACGTCCAGTACCAAGGAAGCGCGTCCTCCCCACCCTAGCCCAGGGCACCCCCACCCCACCCCCCTGGGCAAGCCGCGCCGGGGGCTAGCAAGGCCGGGCCCGAAGGGCTCAGCGCGGGAAGCGGGGAAGTGGGCGACGGCCCCTCTTTATCCCTCTCGGAGCGCCCCCTCACCATGGTGACGGCCGGGTCGGAGGGGAGTCTCCAGCTGCACCAGCCGCTCTCTCGCTCTCAGCCGCTCTCAGACGTGGCAAACCGCCGCCGAGACGCGCGTCCCACGACGAAGGCCTCCCGGCCGGGAAAAAAACGGTCTTCCTGCTGAGCGCGCAAAGGTTCCGCTTGCCGCTCGTTCCGCCCTCCTTCCCCATCGGCTCCTCACGGGCGGAGGCCGCTCTCCCTTGGCGCCGCCCCTGACCCTTGGCACTCCGTTCTCTCCGTTAATTCAGCCACTGGCACCTGCGGGCGCTGTGCTCATGGCGGGTCTTTGGGGAGCCCCCAGTTCAAATGCCACCTCAGCCCTCCCCCCCCCCCATGCTGCTTCAGGTTGTTCTCGCTCAGCTCCCGTTCCAACTTTTGTAAAATTAAGAATTGTTTCCTCGTGCTCTCACGCCGCCTTTCCCCCCACAAAGGAAATTACAGTGGCATTGTTCCTCTCTCCCACCCAACTCCCTGCGATTTCCCTACGAGGTAGGGCAAGGGTGACTTACTCAAAGTGAGCACAGTGGCTGGAAACAACATTTGAGCCTCCCACCTATAAATACACTTCCCTGGCTCCCAAGGGCAATCGTGCCTTGCCTCATAACTGCTGCTAAGAAGCTAAAAATGGGCTATGCATTTGTATATTGGAGTAAATGCATGCAAGAGAAGCTGAAATTGCTTTCTTCTTCACAGCAGGAGATGTAGGATACAACCTCTGTGCCTGAATGAACTTATTTCAAGAATGAGAAAATGAGGCAAATAGCACTGAAAGAATTTTAGGACTTTTTGGCAATAGAAAAACTCTCAAATCTCTGGGTCTGGATGGCATCCACTGGAGATTGCTGATCTTTTTGCCAGAATATATATATAAAATTTGTCAGCCTCACACCTGTGGACTGGAAAGCAGGGGAATCTGAGAGATTACCAGTCGATTAGTTTAATATATGTTGTGAGAAAACTGGTGGAGAGTATTGTTAAAGATGTAACTACCAAGCATAGAAGAACAAGTGCTCCAGAAGTAGAATCCGCATGGGTAAGTCCTGCCTCACAAAACTTTCAGAAAGTTGTTTGACAGTGTCAACAAGCATATAGATAGAGATGATCCTATCAACATGGTGTACTTACTTTCAAAAAGCTTTTGATAAAGTACCTCACCAAAGACTCTTCAGAATAAGAGAACTTGTGTTCAGATGACTGTCTGTAAACAGTCTTTTCATATTTTTTCCAAATTCCTATTATATATTGCTTCCCATAGAAATGTAAATTTATTCCTACAAAATACTAAACTTACGCTGAACAGTTTTGTGTACGCTGTATCGTATGCAGAAAGTTGAGCCCACAAATCAGCAAACAAGTAGCAGTTACTTAATGTTCATTTCAAAGAGTAGAGTGGTTTATTTGTTTGCAATCATTAAATATTTTCAGTTTGTAACCTGCAATGAGAACGTTTTGAAAGCACTGGAAAAGCATGTTCTCTGGGCAGGGGTATGTACAGTATTTGACGCCAGGTAAGTAGATTCTAGATCCAAGTTAAATCAGTCACAGAGCTAGTGTAAGCTGCCACTAGAAAATCAGTTTGTGGCTATTGGTCTTACATGCACTTACGTGTGAGTAAGTCCCATTGCACTCAGAGAGACTTCTGAGTATATACACACATAGGATTGTGCTAAGGTACTTCCTCTGCCATGGATGCGTTATGTGGCCTTGGGAAATTCACTGTTCCTCATCTGTACAACAGAAATAAAAATGGCTTACCAAGAAAGGTTATGGGGGAGGGCAAGAGGACCCAGCAATACTTTCCCATTGAAATCCCTGTTGGCAATCTGGTCCTATGCAGAGTTCTGCTACAAAAGCCAATTTGTTTCAGTAGGTTTAGCTATGCCAAATTTTTCAGGGGATTGGTTTGTACGTAATTTATAAATAAACCGCTTCCATAGGAACATAGGAAGCTGCCATACACCGAGTCAGGCCATTAGTTCATCTGGATTAGTATTGTTGACACTGCCTGGAAGCGACTCTTCAGGGTTTCAGGTAGAAAACATATCCAGCCCTACCTGGAGATGCTGAGGACTGAACTTGGGACCTCCTGCATGCCAAAGCAGATGCCCTATCATGAAGCTGCAACCCTTCTCCTTTCCCATACTATTTCACTTAAAGAATGTTATATTTATTCCTTCAGAGATCTCAGCTTGCATGTAGCTGTGGTTTGTTTTTTAAATAATATTGCATATTATTTCTTCTTCAATTTAGAAAGCGCTGTGCAGACAATGAGTAGCTGTGCCTGTTCTTCCATTTGGGGGAACAGTTGATTAATTTCTAGAGAGAAGTTGATATTCAAGACAAGCCCACCCCGTGTCAGCTATTAATTTCAGCTGACCCCACCATGCACCCAGCACGGAGGGGGTGATTTATCGCTGGTGCTTCTTTCATTGCAAGAAGATGCAGGATGTTAGCAAACACCTGCAGTCCCACTGCAGCAATATAGCAGAGCATCCTCTGGAATGGGGTGAAAAGACGCGCAGCAGCTGCTGCCTTCTCTTCCCCCCTCTCCTGTAACTTGAGAGGCTGCGGATATCTGCCAGTAGGTGGCGCCCTCGGCCCAGCCGTATCCCCGACTATAGGCTATATATATCCTATGATAACAGTGCAGGGGCTCAGCTTTTCCAGCGACTTCTAACCAGGGGAGGGGGTAGGAGAGGGAGGAAAAAAGAGAGAGAGAGGAAAAACACTACCCCCGTCTCACGGTGGCCCTCCTGTCGCCATATTCTCCATGCAGATCGCCAGCAGAAGGAACCCCTTCTTAGGGCAGCAAGAAACTTCAACTCCTTCCTGAACACCTATATAATATTTTAAAACAGGCTGCACAGAAGAGATCGTCTTCCAAGGCCAGCTGTCCAAGATGACTAACATATCCTATCACATCTCCAACCTTTTGGAGAAGATGACATCCACCGACAAAGATTTTAGGTAGGACCCGAGCTTTGGTAGCGTTTGGTGCATATAATATTCTGCGTGGGTGCATGTTGTAAAGTCATGTTTTGAGGTTTCGTATGTTGTTGGCTTTTGGATTGCACACACACGTGTGTGTGTGTTTGCGTGTTTCCTTGCAAGCCTTTTAGAGGGAGGGGGTTGTGGAAGAGGGGGAGGCTTTTTAAAAATACCTACGCCTGAAAAAGGACACCCTTCTAAAGGGGATGATGTGAACTAAGGAGGCTCACTGGCTGTAGTCAGTGTAATATCGCCCCTCCCCCTATACTATGGGGCCTGTAGTGTGTGCTGTATCTATAGACAGGGCTAATAAGACGGATATGAAACGTACTGCAGGCTTCCAGGGTTGAGAAGGAGAATACTGCCGTCCTAAAATTTCTCACTGGGTAGCTGATGTTATGATAACCTTTTATGTTCCTCCTCCGAGACAGAGGTAGAGATGCACTGCTGCTAGACAGCTGCAGTGGGCCATGGTTGGAGTGGGTGGGGAATCTTCCTAATCAGCTGTTACCATTTGGGAGACGATTGGTCGCCTTCAGTGCATTTTTAAAGAAAAACAAATCTGAATCTCGCAAAGCTGGGGAATAATAGCCAACCAAGCACTGGTGTTTGGAGGAAACCAGACTGAAGTTCACTTGTAACTGGAAGAAGATGCATTCAAGTCTTGCAAGCAGCAGCTGAAAACAGGCTGCAGGTTATGGCTGCATAGAATGTATATTTGAAGGAATCACTATACAGTACAGTATGACTAAGTAAGAGGAGTGGGTGGGAAATCAGCCACCAAATGTGTAAAAGAGGATTTGTATCTCTGCCCTCCAGAGTATGGTGCTAATAGAGTTTAACATTCCCCAGAGGGAAGGAAGGAAATCCCTTTGATTTCCATGGAATGTATGGCCTAAATTGGTCTAAATCCAAGCACTAGGATTCTGGTTACGGTTACCTGTACTTGAGGGATGTAAAAAATATGTTCTATGTTCAAAATTGTGAGGAGGAATCAGTGTATCTATCGTGTGCTTGATGTGCCAACAGTATTGGGCTGGTATGGTGTCCCATCACCTTCTAATACCAGTGTGATTTATACTTGACTACTGCACTCATGGGGGGACGCGGGTGGCGCTGTGGGTTAAACCACAGAGCCTAGGGATTGCCGATCAGAAGGTCGGTGGTTCGAATCCCTGCAACAGGGTGAGCTCCCGTTGCTCGGTCCCTGCTCCTGCCAACCTAGCAGTTCGAAAGCACGTCAAAGTGCAAGTAAGATAAATAGGTACCGCTCCGGTGGGAAGGTAAAGGGCATTTCCATGTGCTGCTCTTTTTCGCCAGATGCGGCTTAGTCATGCTGGCCACATGACCCAGAAGCTGTACGCCGGCTACCACGGCCAATAAAGCGAGATGAGTGCCGCAACCCCAGAGTCGGTCACGACTGGACCTAATGGTCAGGGGTCCCTTTACCTTTACTGTACTCATGAATAGAATTTGATTCTATTTGGGGAAATGATATTGAAATATGTTTACATTTCAGGGTGGTGATATCCTGGTGAATAAACATAATTGTTTATACAGTACACTTATTATTTTACTGTGTGTATAATATGTGTTGGAAATAAAGTATTCCTGTAAACACTTACATGGGAGTAAGCCCTATTGAATCCACTGGGGCTGATTTCTGAGACAGCATGCCTCCAATTGCACTGTGAATTTATTAAAGGCCCTGAACCAGTTTTACTCATTTTTCTCAGTGTCTCAATTATATATCTGAGTTGTGTATTTTGAAAGCTTACTATTTTAACCTTATTTCCGGTGGTTACTTATAACTGAGAGTTCAGCTCTTTTGAGATTCCAGTTTTAAGCAGAAGTCCTTTTTAAAAAAAAGTCTTCAGAAGGAATACTGTAGTTATTAAATATTTTAGATAAAACCTTAATGGGATAATTAACTCCAAAGAAGTTTTTTTTTTAAGTTCTTATATTCTGATCTTAAATGAATATATTCTGAACAAAGCCCAACTGATTTCAGTGGAACTTGCTTCTGAGTAGGTGTGTCTAGGTGGCAGCTTTAAGGCATAAACTTGTGAGGTTCTGTGATTAGTCCATGTGTGATGAGAATGAAGAGGTAATGACTTCTACTCTGATAGAACATCCCACTCTGAGGCGTTAGGAGCAGGCCAAGGGCATCACATTGGCACAGCAGTAAGTGTTGGGTGATCTCATTAATGCCACATGTGGAGTCACTATACTCAGGTGAGGTGTGGGCCTAGGTATACCTATAAGGTTTGCAGCAACCACAACAAACAGATATATTGATGCTGACCTACAGCACAATCCTATCTATGTCTATTCAGAAGTAAATCCTATTGAATTCAGTGGAACGTACTCCCTGGTAAGAGTATATAAGATTTCAGCCTTATATGCCTAATTTTTGAAGATCCTACCTGTGTGGCTTGCAGCTAACACAGTGGATAATATCGTGGTTGGTGACTAGTTTCATGATGGTGGTGGTGAGGCAGCTGCAGGTACTAATGTTGGAGCAATAGGCCAAATGTATTTTATGTTTCCACATATTGCATACTTCTTCGGCTCTGTCTGCCCTTTCCAGGAACTATGTGTGGGAAGAGCTCCTCTTATTTCCTCTTCTCTTTCCCCACTTCCCTGTTCATGTTTTTGCAACAGCAACAAAGGGGGAAAGAGCTAGGTAGGAGAGGTTGATTGGGGCTTTGTATATTTTCATATACAGTACATTTCAAATAACTCTAGGTTCCTAAGGAAGCCTTTCATTTCCATTTATTCCATCTCTTCTCCCCAAAGTGGATTTAGACAGTGCTATTTTTCTAGAAGGGACACATGTGGCGCTGTGGGTTAAAGCCTCAGTGCCTAGGACTTGCTGATCGAAAGGTCGGCGGTTCGAATCCCTGCGGCGGGGTGCGCTCCCGTTGTTCGGTCCCAGCGCCTGCCAACCTAGCAGTTCGAAAGCACCTTCGGGTGCAAGTAGATAAATAGGGACCGCTTACCAGCGGGAAGGTAAACGGCGTTCCGTGTGCTGCGCTGGCTCGCCAGATGCAGCTTGTCACGCTGGCCACGTGACCCGGAAGTGTCTCCGGACAGCGCTGGCCCTCGGCCTCTTGAGTGAGATGGGCGCACAACCCCAGAGTCTGTCAAGACTGGCCCGTATGGGCAGGGGTACCTTTACCTTTACCTTTACTATTTTTCTAGAAAAAGAGGTGCTGGAACTGAGCTCCTGTGAGCTTTGGCTGAAAAAAAAAAGCCCTGGATATAGATATGGAAGAGAGTAAAAAATGCAGAGAAGGCGATAGAGAGAAGTTTAGGCAGCTTAGATTGTGGCACAGACCAGCTGTGAGGAATTCACAAGCCAGGCTTGGCCTATGAAAGGTGATAACACCTTACCTCCCCTTCATGGATCACTGCCTTGCCGTGGCGAAGGGGCTTGAAGAACTCAAAGAAGCTATGAACTATGCCGAGCAGGGCACACAAGATGAACAGGTCATAGTGGAGAGTTTTGACCAAACGTGATCCACCTGGAGGAGGAACCGGCAAGCCACTCCAGTATCCTTGCCAAGAAAACTCCATGGACAAAGACAACAGGCATATAAAAGTTATGACGCTGGAAGATGAGCCCCTCAGGTCGGAAGGCGTCCAACATGCTACTGGGGAAGAGCGGAGGGCAAGTACAAGTAGATCCAGAGCTGATGAAGCGGCTGGGCCAAAGCCGAAAGGACGCTCAGTTGCGGATATGCCTGGAAGCGAAAGGAAAGTCCAATGCTGTAAAGAAAAATATTGCATAGGAACCTGGAATGTAAGAACCATGAACCTGGGTAAGTTGGAGGTGGTCAAAAATGAGATGGCAAGAATAAATATTGACATCCTGGGCATCAGTGAACTAAAATGGACGGGAATGGGCGAATTCAGTTCGGATGACCATCACATCTACTACTGTGGGCAAGAAACCCGTAAAAGAAATGGAGTGGCCCTCATAGTCAACAAAAGAGTGGCGAAAGCTGTACTGGGATGCAATCTCAAAAATGATAGAATGATCTCGATACGAATCCAAGGCAGACCTTTTAACATCACAGTAATCCAAGTTTATGCCCCAACTGCTGGTGCTGAAGAAACTGAAATTGACCAGTTCTATGAAGACTTACAACACCTTATAGAAGTGACACCAAAGAAGGATGTTCTTCTCATTATAGGGGACTGGAATGCTAAAGTAGGGAATCAAGAGATAAAAGGAACAACTGGCAAGTTTGGCCTTGGAGATCAAAACGAAGCAGGGCAAAGGCTAATAGAGTTCTGTCAAGAGAACAAGCTGGTCATCACAAACACGCTTTTCCAACAACACAAGAGACGACTCTACACATGGACATCACCAGATGGGCAGCATCGAAATCAGATTGATTATATTCTCTGCAGCCAAAGATGGAGAAGCTCTATACAGTCAGCAAAAACAAGACCTGGAGCTGACTGTGGCTCAGATCATCAGCTTCTTATAGCAAAATTCAAGCTTAAACTGAAGAAAGTAGGAAAAACCACTGGGCCGGTAAGATACAATCTAAGTCAAATCCCTTATGAATACACAGTGGAAGTGACGAACAGGTTTAAGGATTTAGATTTGGTGGACAGAGTGCCTGAAGAACTATGGATGGAGGCTCGTAACATTGTACAGGAGGCAGCAACGAAAACCATCCCAATGAAAAGGAAATGCAAGAAAGCAAAGTGGCTGTCCAACGAGGCCTTACAAATAGCGGAGGAGAGAAGGCAAGCAAAATGTGAGGGAGATAGTGAAAGATACAGGAAATTGAATGCAGATTTCCAAAGAACAGCAAGGAGAGACAAGAAGGCCTTCTTAAATGAGCAATGCAAACAAATAGAGGAAAACAACAGAATGGGAAGAACCAGAGATCTGTTCAAGAAAATTGGAGATATGAAAGGAACATTTCGTACAAAGATTACCATAATAAAAGACAAAAGTGGTAAGGACCTAACAGAAGCAGAAGACATCAAGAAGAGGTGGCAAGAATACACAGAGGAACTATACCAGAAAGAAATGGATGCCTCGTACACCCCAGGTAGTATGGTTGCTGACCTTGAGCCAGACATCCTGGAAAGTGAAGTCAAATGGGCCTTAGAAAGCACTGCAAATAACAAGGCCAGTGGAAGTGATGGTATTCCAGCTGAACTATTTAAAATTTTAAAAGATGATGCTGTTAAGGTGCTACACTCAATATGCCAGCAAATTTGGAAAACTCAGCAGTGGCCAGAAGATTGGAGAAGATCAGTCTACATCCCAATCCCAAAGAAGGGCAGTGCCAAAGAATGCTCCAACTACCGCACAATTGCACTCATTTCACACGCTAGCAAGGTTATGCTTAAAATTCTACAAGGAAGGCTCAAGCAGTATGTGGATCGAGAACTCCCAGAAGTGCAAGCTGGATTTAGAAGAGGCAGAGGAACCAGAGACCAAATTGCAAACATGCGCTGGATTATGGAGAAAGCTAGAGAGTTCCAGAAAGACATCTACTTCTGCTTCATTGACTATGCAAAAGCCTTTGACTGTGTCGACCACAGCAAACTATGGCAAGTTCTTAAAGAAATGGGAGTGCCTGATCACCTCATCTGTCTCCTGAGAAATCTCTATGTGGGACAAGAAGCTACAGTTAGAACTGGATATGGAACAACTGATTGGTTCAAAATTGGGAAAGGAGTACGACAAGGCTGTATTTTGTCTCCCTGCTTATTTAATTTATATGCAGAATACATCATGCGAAAGGCTGGGCTGGATGAATCCCAAGATGGAATTAAGATTGCCGGAAGAAATATCAACAACCTCAGATATGCAGATGACACAACCTTGATGGCAGAAAGTGAGGAGGAATTAAAGAACCTTTTAATGAGGGTGAAAGAGGAGAGCGCAAAATATGGTCTGAAGCTCAATATCAAAAAAACGAAGATCATGGCCACTGGTCCCATCACCTCCTGGCAAATAGAAGGGGAAGAAATGGAGGCAGTGAGAGATTTTACTTTCTTGGGCTCCATGATCACTGCAGATGGTGACAGCAGCCACGAAATTAAAAGACGCCTGCTTCTTGGGAGAAGGGCAATGACAGGCCTAGACAGCATCTTGAGAAGTAGAGATGTCACCTTGCCAACAAAGGTCCGTATAGTTAAAGCCATGGTCTTCCCAGTAGTGATGTATGGAAGTGAGAGCTGGACCATAAAGAAGGCTGATCGCCGAAGAATTGATGCTTTTGAATTATGGTGCTGGAGAAGACTCTTGAGAGTCCCATGGACGGCAAGAAGATCAAATGCATCCATTCTTAAGGAAATCAGACCTGAGTGCTCACTGGAAGGACAGATCGTGAAGCTGAGGCTCCAGTACTTTGGCCACCTCATGAGAAGAGAAGACTCCCTGGAGAAGACACTGATGCTGGGAAAGATGGAGGGCACAAGGAGAAGGGGGCGACAGAGGACGAGATGGTTGGATAGTGTTTTCGAGGTTACCAGCATGAGTTTGACCAAACTGCGGGAGGTAGTGGAGGACAGAGGTGCCTGGCGTGCTCTGGTCCATGGGGTCACGAAGAGTCGGACACGACTAAACGACTAAACAACAACAACAACAACAACACCTTACCTGTAAGACCACAGGTTCTTAGTAAGCACTTTGTGGGTGCCATTGAAATGGTCAGCTCTTTGGTGTGCCTGGGTCTGCTTCCTGTATGCTACTTGTTCACTTTTATATATGGAGCGTTTGCAAATAATGCCTTTCTGTGAGTTTTCACCCTATCCCCAAATATGTAGAAAATCCTGTCCCAATTCTCAAGGCTAATCCCTCACTGAAAGCTTTGAAGTCCTTCGCATCTGATTTTGCCAAATATGAACAGCTTCCCCTGCCCTGTCCAAATTATGTGCTAATGATTCTCAAGCAAAGATAAATGGTACATTAAGAATGGCTGTTTAGGGCTAGAGATTATGCATCATTGGGAGCTGCACTTTGTACATGATCCCGGAGAAATGATGTTTTGCAATAGGTAGTAGTATCTCTAGGGAAGTGCCAATATTAAACACTGAGGTGTGGACCAAGTTTTGTTTCTGTGTAGCACTGCCTCTTCTAGCACCAGCTGATAAAGTGCTGGCTTTGTGTCTGGCATAGCACTTTGATATAAGCTAGCACCCATAGCATTCTGTTAATGAAGGAGAATACTTAACATTCTCTAATTGTAAACCATGCATTTGAGAATAGATGGGAAGATAAATATAACTATTTCAGCTAGTGAAGGCTCACAGAGCTGCTTCTACTTTTGTGCAACAGATGGAACATGCCATTGTCCCCTTGGTGTTTTGCTGCTGTAAATAAGATTGTTGGGAAGATTGAGGTTTTTTAAAATAAAAAAATGGTTTAAGCTAAGTAAATACTTTGCTTCCATATGCCTGGTTATCTTTAGTTAAGGGGATTCTGTATATTGATTTAACTAGTAGGCAATCTATGGATTGGTTACTGTTGGTAAAGGTTTGTTCTTCCTTTCACTCCAGCTCTATGGATTTTAATCTTTCATTCCTTTTAAATTGGAACTGCTTCCTGCCAATCAGCACAACCTATTGCTGATGTGTGTGTCGCCCCCCCACCCCAGGTTTATGGCTACCAATGACCTGATGATGGAACTGCAGAAAGATTCCATAAAGCTAGACGAAGACAGTGAGAAAAAAGTTGTGAAAATGCTTCTAAAATTACTTGAAGACAAAAACGGGGAGGTGCAAAACCTGGCCGTCAAATGGTAAGACCCCTCTACATCAGCTACAGCAGTACTTGGGTTTTTTACGTAAAACTGCTAAGTAATCCAAAGGAGGCTTGGACAGGTTTTTTGTAGGCTATGTTGTCTTGTATTTTGCTTTTCACCCTGTATGAAAACTTGCTATTTCACACAATGTAGGTTCAGTTTCTGGTTTGTGGCTTTGCCTGCTGATCCTGTCCACAGACACAACCCTTGAGGGGATTATGGATGATCCTACAGCATATGTGTGTGCATATTTGCTTGCAACAGAAAGCTGTACTTTTTTTTGTTTGCTTGTTTGACTTGCCATCTCCCAGTGTTCCCTTGTGAAAGATGCCCCTGATATAAGGCAAGTTCCTGTGTTTGCTCCCATGAGTACAGTATTTCCTTTATAGCTGTCATCTTCCAAGCCTTGTCTGCGGAAGATTTCTATTGGGAACAACATTTCATGTGTGATACCTCTTATCTCTTTCTTCCTTGCCACCCCCTCACCCTGGCATTGCAGTTTGGGCCCTTTGGTGAGCAAAGTGAAAGAATATCAGGTGGAAACAATTGTTGATACACTGTGTACAAACATGTTATCGGATAAGGAACAGCTCCGGGACATCTCCAGCATTGGTCTGAAGACGGTCATTTCTGAGTTGCCTCCTCCATCTACAGGTAAAACGCACAAAACCAAAACCCGAACTCTCCTATTTGAAGTTTTGTAAAATTCCTTTTCCAAATCCTAGAAGCTATTAAACAGAAATGCATTCATGTCCTGAGTGGAAAGGGTTTATTTTACTTTTAAAGCTAGAAATGAAATGGTTGAAAATTACACTAGGACTTAATGCAAATCTCACCACTCTGACTAAAAATTGTCGTAGTCGAAGGAAGATAATCTGCATTTGAAGCATTGCCAGATATATTTCCTTGTTCTTTTTCAAACCCCTTAATTCCCCTCTTTTGTTGACCATTCCGGGTCGCCCAACCACTGCCACAGTGTCGTTTCTCTTGGCAGATCAAGAGGAGAAGATGACTGCAAAGGTTGTCAGGTTTCTAGCTGGGGCAATCAGAATAAGGTCTACTATTTGACTGCTGATTCAGGAACCTAAACTGTGTTTTATAGAATTTACTTTTTATTTTGTTCTGTGTATATCACATTGTTTTTTTGTTGCTATGGCCGATGGCTGATGCAAATAAAGTTTCATTCACCCCTTAATTCTGGTTTTCTCCCCACCCTAATAGGTTCCACTATGACAGCCAACGTATGCAAAAAAATCACAGCCCAGCTTACTGGAGCCATTGGAAAGCAAGAAGATGTCTCTGTGCAGCTTGAAGCTCTTGACATCTTGTCAGATATTTTGAGCAGGTATAAAGGAAATGTTTCAAACAGTTGTGTAGTAGGATGCATCTGCAGCAGCTTTCTAGAGATGAAGAGCACAGAAGCATTATTACGCTTTACTAAGTGTGTTATTTTCCTGGCACCAAGCGAATGACACGTTAGAGAAAAATCAATTCAGGCAGTATTCATAACTCGGTTTTAATGAACTTGTTCTTAAAAACTGTGTTGATAGGAAAATATGTGAATTCTGTTCCTCATTTTGTTGTAGAAAGGTGTAGAGAAGTGCCAGCAAGTTGTTTCTTCGTGGTGTTTATGTGGCCGCTATTTGGCGAGGAGTTATGCTGACACGAGTCTCCTGTGTCTCTTGCCCATGGCTGCAGGTTAGGGGGGACTCTGTATTCCTTCCATTCCTCAATCCTGAACTGCCTCCTTCCTCAGCTGACAAGTCCCAGGTTGGCCGTGCGCAAAAGGGCCATCATTGCCCTTGGCCACTTGGTTTTGACTTGCAATGGGAACATCTTTGCAGAGCTTATGGAGCACCTCTTAGCAGAGCTGAAGAGAAACAACTCCACGTCTACCACCAGAACATACATCCAGTGTATTGCTGGAATCAGCAGGCAGGCTGGGCACCGCATAGGTAAGTCTTGTTTTGCGAAGGCTTTGCCACTTGTGACTGCTGTTACCCAAGTGGATTTCTATGCCTATATTTCCCCCTTAGCTCTTGGTTTCATTCCTCTAGTGAGGTGGGATTTTTACCTGGGCCTATTTTGAACTCCTGAGTTAATATCTTGGGGATCTACCGGTAGTTGTACTACCATAACATCTTTTCCTGCTGTAGCAACTTTGAGTATGTTACGGCGTAAGCAGGAGCCAAAGGCAGTTTTTATTGCTTGGGTAAGCTAAGAACCTTTTATACTAGGATCAATGGGGCTGGAAGATGCCCAGGTGTATGAGAGCCCAGCTTTCTGGCCTAAGATTCTAACAGGCCACTAGCAAAGAATAGGAGTGAAGAAAGTGTCAAAGATATATACAGAACAGATCAATTCAGATGGCTCCAGCAAATGAGATGGGAAATTGCTCCATATGGATAATTGTAAGCAATAAAAAAAACTTCAGCGGGTGATTTAAATTGAGGATGAAGGAGATATTTTCACTGCGGCTGCTACTATTTTCTTGGATTTATGTGGTCCCAGATCTATTGATTTCTAACATGCAAACTGCCATTGCACTGCTGTAACTGGATAAGGGCTCCCTTTCACGTTGTAGAGATAGTTATGCATTATGATATGTCTGAAAAACTGATGATATTTCAGATTTTACTTCCAGCACTATCGGGAGCCCCCTGACTACTCACTAGGCCTGGGAAAATTTATGTTTAATGGTTCACTCCTTCGCTGTCTTCTAGGAGACTATCTGGAAAAGATGATCCCCTTAATCGTTCAGTACTGCAACGTTGAGGATGATGAGCTGAGGGAATATTGCTTCCAGGCCTTTGAGTCTTTTGTGAGAAGGTTTGTGTATGTTTATCATGGTCTGGTTTTCCGTGACATGCAAAGTTCAGCATGCCATGTTGCTTTGTGTATTTTTTTTGGGGGGTGGTGTGGTTGTGAAGGGTCTGCTTTTCAATAAGCTGCTATCCAGAAATCTGTGCTATCTGATCTGATTTTATTCTGGTTAAGGGAATTGTGTCTCAGGAGCCCTCCAGTGATGTTTTCTAGATGGTTGTCTGGCCCCTTTGCATGCCTATGTAATGACTTCCTTATGTTATATAACCACACCTGCTGGAAAGGGACTTACCACTGAATGGAGACGTATCAAGCAGGACACATCTGGTGGATCTGGAAATTTTGTAGTGAAGAGTCGCAGTTCTAAAATAATTGAAACTTGAGTCATGTTTCTGCAGCTGAAATCCCCAATAGTTTGTTTTCAGGGAAGAGTATAACTTCCTTTTCCTCATTGTTCTAAAGCTAAAATAAAACGAAGAAAAGGGCTTATGTCATTTTAAAAAAGACAGGAATAGAGTGAGATTGAATCAGGCATTATGAAAAGAGATCGTGTGCTTTGTATAACTGTTAAGGGAAATTTTGACACACTGAACCTCTCCTGTGATCCTGCCTAGAGTGGTCCAGTTGTGGAATTGTATCTGGTCCAGATAATGATTTTATGCAAATATCAGTTTCCAGATTGATTTCAGTAGAACCCCGATTGCATACATATTCCTTTGTGCACGTGAATCTGGACTTTTTGTTGAAATGAATAGGCAGCGCTTCGAGAGGGTCATGTGTGCATTTGAGACCTCATAGTTGCAATCAATCACAATTAAGAAGTATGGTGATGTTTCTGAAACTGATGTAAGGTGTTTCAAGCCTTGGGGGTGACAGAGACTGTTATTAATTGGTTGTATGGAGAATACTATTTATTGAATTAGGTATTTTATTCCGTTTTCATTTGAGCTTTTCTTGCTATTTTCAAAGGTGTCCAAAAGAAATTGCCCCTCACCTTCCTAGCGTGACAGCATTGTGCCTCAAATATATCACTTATGACCCAAACTATAACTATGACAACGAGGAGGAGGATGAAGAAGAAATGATGGAAACTGAAAATGGGGAGGATGAGGAACAAGGTACGGCATGCTTAGGAATCTGATGGTGATATATTCAGAGAATCCTGGGCTGCCCCATCAGTATCCTGAACAGTCCTTTCAAACCTCTCTGTCTCTTTCCTGAGCCATCCAGCCCAGAGGCTGGCATGGAGAGACTCATCTTTCCATGGTCAGCAGAACATGAAAACAACGTGTTCGTCGCTTTTGAAGTAACCATAAATTCACTCTCCAAAAACATGTCCAAGTTGATTTTGGAGCACCTGCAAGATGGGTTTAAATAGATCAGCTGAAATGAATTATTTTCATTGTTAAGCAGGAGAGGCAGTGAGGCCTGGCTTAGCTATAATCAACGGCCACTTGGCTCCTGTTTCTCAGATAGGTCCTCCAGTGCCTACTTTTCATAGAATCATAGAGTTGGAATAGACCACAAGGGCCATCGAGTCCAACCGCCTGCCCTGCAGTTGTTTGAATGAGAGGGAGAGATAGCAAACTTCTTCCCATTGTGTTGACTGAGACTGGCTATTTCTCAACTCTGTTCCTCCATAGCAGGATCCACTGAGAGGCCAGTCTATCCAGCAGCTAGCAGAAGGAAAGAGAGTGATTCTCCTTCTCTTGTTCTTGCTGGGACATGCAACCAACTTGACCTTTTTCCTTTTACGTTTCTTTTCTGTACTGAAGTATGTCCAACACGGCCCTTGTAATTCTAACTGGACGGAAAACTATATCAAAATCCTATTGTACTGCAGTGTTACGGGAAGATTTGAAGCAATGATTTATTGTCCCATTGTTCGCCTTGTGTTTCTTTGTTTGAAAAAGAGAAATAAGATGTAGACCTGTTACACCCTAAAGTAGTCAAGATCTACATTTCCACTTTCCTAATGCTTGGTTTTCCACTTTTCCTCCTTAGAAAGTGACGATGAGTACAGTGACGATGATGACATTAGCTGGAAAGTTCGCAGGTCTGCGGCGAAGTGCCTTGAGGCTATTGTCAGCACCAGGCACGACCTCCTGCAGGATTTCTACAAAACACTCTCACCGGCTTTAATAAGCAGGTTCAAGGAAAGGGAGGAGAATGTTAAAGCAGACATCTTCTGTGCTTATATATCTTTGTTGAAGCAAACGCTGCCCATTCAGAGTTGGTTGCATGCTTCAGATGAGGCAAGCAAGGAGGATATACCTCTCACCATGCTCCAGAACCAGGTGAGTGATGGAGCAGGGAGCCAGGGGCCTGAAGAGATGACCCTGCCTCGCACAGAGATGGGGAACCTGCGACCCTCCAGATTTTGCTGAACTTCTACTCCCATCATTTCTGACCACTGACCTTGCTGGCTGGGGCTGATGGGAGCTGGAAGGCCAAAGATTCCTCATCCCTGGCTTAACAAGGTGGTTTCAAAACGATGAACTTACATTAGACTCACTGGCTTGGTTCAAATGGAACTCTGTTGGTTCAAATGGAGTTCTGTTGCCCTTAAGACAACTGATGATGAACAAGCTTGCTCTGATATGATGATCTGGTTCCATGAGTAGATAGACAGCAGCAACAACAGGAAGATGCAGCCTACTATTTTGTGGAGGAGCCCTTCCTCTCTGCAGACGCCTTGGAGGAAAGGTGCACTGGTTTAGCATGGCGGGGAAGTCATGGCAGCCGTGGTCCAGGTGCAATTTTTATGGGGGGGGGGGAGTGACCAGGCACCTCCACAGCAGGCACCTTCATTGGAGTTTGGCTCTGTGTGCTAAGAAGCTGTGCCTGGCTGTAGCTCTGGTCTGGGGTCAGGTCTCACCTGGAAGTGGGGGGGGGGGGAGCAGGAGAGTTGGCGGCAAGGCTCCAGCCCACCCTCCTTGGCTGTGGCATGCCTTGAGCCTGGTTGAAGCAGCTCTGCTCCTGGGTCAGGTGTGACCCAGGGGTGGAGACCCAGGGGTGACCCAGGCGGTGTGGGCATACGCTCTGCCACTTGAACATTCACGTAATTGGGTCTTCTGTCAGCTTATGAAAATGTGGTGTGCTGTGAAAGTGAAAGAAGAAAATAACTCGTCGTCAGCACCCACTGCATTGTTTTCAAAACAGTATGATTTCTCTAGCAGCTGTAGCAAAGCAGCTACTATTCTGAAGTGAGCAAAATGTTAGCTGCCATTTAAAAGTTGTGTTTCACTTTCTGAATCCATATCTCAGCTTGATAGCAATGGGGTCTGTGGCTATTGAGTGCCTGCAGAGATAGGGCATGCATTGATTTGAAATGTACTTGATTGGAATGATCCTACTTCGTGGATCTTGGGGGAACATTTTGGTGGATCTGAAGTTTTAAAAATGGCTCCTGTCCAAACGTTTGGACACACAGTACACTTGCTATTGTTGTTTAAAAAACATCCCTTTGGAAGAATAGTTCATGTGAAAAACTTTATCTGAAAAGAATTGGATCCCCTATGTGTTTGCTTCCTGCCCCCCTCTGAGAAGCTCACCCATATCCACATAGATGAATATTATGAAGAAACAATCCACGACTATAACCTTTCCTGCATAACAGAAACCATTTGCAAATTGGCTCCCCTTCCCATTCCATACTAAATGATTAATGCCCAGTCTTAGACTTGGATCACTTGCTTCTTTAGCTTCGTGTTGGGTTACTAATGAGTTTCTTTCTAACCTTACAGGTTCCAAACATCGTCAAGGCCTTGCACAAGCAGCTCAAAGAGAAGAGTGTCAAGTCAAGACAGGGGTGCTTCACTCTCCTGACAGAACTGGCTAATGTTCTTCCTGGTTGCCTTGCAGATCACATACCTGCATTAGTACCTGGTAAAACTTGTCAGGAGGGAGGGGACGTAGCAGGGCAAAAGGTTTTCAGTATAGAATATTTTTCATTCTCAAATGTGATGCACCTAAACCATATGACAGTGGCTTCTTTTACATACATAGCTAACCTTCTGCTCCTTCAGAACAAGTCGGTGGATATTTTACCATTGGCTTTGCAGAAGCCAAGAGTTGGTACTATCTAGTCCTTTAAAAATCCATTTGAACTTCATGGGTTGGGGGTAGATGGCCTTTCTTATCTTAAATTCTCATACAAAGTGGAGGCACACATCACTTCAAGCCAGAGTGTTTGCTCAGAGCTGTCACTGGCATAGACATGGCAGGTGACCAGTTCTGAGGTGAGCTTGTTCTAGCACACCTTTGCTTTAGATAGAATTGGAGTCTGGTGAGAGAGCAGAGTTACCTGCCCTCCAAGGAGCTATATAGTAGGGGAATGACTTCTGTAAGCTACTATAAGGCACCCAAAGGGATTTGTACATGAAACAAATTGTGTGGAAGGTGCAAATTATTAAAGAGTGCAAATTTATCTGTGACTAAATCTCCACCCTGCCAATTCTCTTTTGTATGAGTTTAATTCTGTCTGAAGCGAACTTTGTATTCTAAAAATAGAACCAAGCTGACTAATACTTTCTCCAAACAGGCATTGTCTTCTCCCTGACTGATAAATCCAGCTCCTCCAACATGAAGATTGATACGCTGTCTTTCCTTCATGTCGTCCTTTGCAACCACTCCCGGGATGTGTTCCACCCACATGTTAAGGCCCTGTTGCCCCCTGTCGTGATTTGCATAGGAGATCCCTTTTACAAGATAACTTCGGAAGCTCTGCTGGTTACGCAGCAGCTGGTGAAAATCATCCGGCCCCTGGATGTGCCTTGTACGTTTGATGCCAAGCCCTATGTGAGAGACCTCTTCTCTGCTACTCTGAAGAGGTTGAAAGCTGCTGACATTGACCAGGAGGTGAAAGAACGGGCCATCTCTTGCATGGGGCAGATTGTTTGCAACCTTGGAGATTACCTAAGCAGTGATCTCCAGCCAACCTTGAAGATTTTCCTGGAGAGGCTGAAAAATGAAATAACCCGACTGACCACAGTCAAAGCGCTAACTTTAATTGCCAGCTCCCCACTCAGAATAGACTTGAGGCCCATTCTTGCAGAAGGATTCCCCATTTTGGCTTCCTTCTTGCGAAAGAATCAGCGTGCCTTGAAACTGAGTACCTTGACGGCTCTCGACATCTTGATCAAGAACTACAGCGACAGCCTCAAGCCGGCCATGATTGAATGTGTTCTAGTAGAGCTCCCTGATTTAATCAGTGAGAACGATATGCACGTTTCTCAGGTGGCTATCGTGTTCCTTACAACCTTAGCTAAGGTTTATCCTTCGTCCCTGTCCAAGATCAGTGGTACAGTTCTCTCGGGACTCTTTCAGCTTGTTTACTCGCCTCTGATGCAAGGCGGGGCCCTGAAAGCCATTGTGGACTTCTTCCAAGCATTGGTTGTAACTAAGACAGTCAACATGAGTTATGCAGAACTGATGAAGCAGCTGACTAGCCCTATATACTCTTCGAGCCCTAGTGGGGCACCTGCAAATTTACATAAGCAGGCCTATCACTCTGTTGCAAAGTGCGTGGCAGCCCTTTCTTCCGTGTGCCCCAAAGAAGCACCCGGGGTGGTCAACCAGTTCATTCAGGATGTGAAGAATCCCAAGTCCAGCGCTGCTGTCAAAATGTTGGCCTTCCTTTCCCTGGCCGAAATAGGACGCACCACAAACCTCAGCGCTCAGAAGGAGCTCAAAGCCGTGATATTGGATGCGTTCGCTTCGCCCAGCGAAGAGGTGAAATCGGCAGCTTCCTACGCTCTGGGCAACATCAGTGCGGGCAGCCTGAAAGAGTACCTTCCCTTCATGCTCAAAGAGATTGGAGGCCAGCCTAAACGGCAATACTTGCTGCTCCACTCCTTGAAGGAAGTCATCAGCTCCTCTCCGGGAGAGAGCCTGAAACCCTACGTGGAGGACATCTGGGCCCTGCTCTTCAAACACTGCGAATGCACCGAGGAAGGGACCCGCAACGTAGTCGCCGAGTGCCTGGGGAAACTGACCGTGGTGAATCCTTCTCAGCTGCTGCCCAGGTTGAAAAAACAGCTGTCATCAGGTAACAATGAGGCCAAGCCCAACTGTAGCACTATTGAGATGCTGTCGGCACTAAGGCCCCCTGTGCCTTTCATGACTCCTGTCATTGAGCCAGTGCTGTGGAAGCAAGGGCAGCCCACTTATGAAGTCGAGTGAAGCAACTGCCTCAGGTGGTAGAAGCAACCCGAGGTGGTGTCTCCATGGGCAGGCCTTAAAGCTGGAACTAGTGGCAGGGCCTCCCTCTCCAGTAGATAAGTGATTTTGTTTGGCATATTTTAGTTAGAGGGATTTATAGATGGCTTAATCAAAGAGCTCTCTGTGCATAATAACCTTGGACATAAAAACTCAGATAAAACTCATGAAACTTACTAAAAACTATGCATTTGCATTCATTTTTATAGTATTAGTGGATGGCCACTAGATGCTGCAGCAAATTATAATAATTTGTTGGTTGGCTCTTCTGTATATTGATGCGAGTGTAGCTTTGGAGGAGAAAAGGCAAGAGAGATGTTCCAGCTAGGAGAACAAAATGGGAACAAAAAAGGGTGGGGGGGACTATTCTGGTATATAGATAACTCGATGAAGAAGAAACTACAGTATTTGTTTTTAAGAGGAAAAAAACCCCTTAGGTTTTTATTTAAAAGGGCAAACACATGTTCTCTTCTACATTTGTACGTTCCTAATGAAACCATATTCTGTAGGGTATTAACAAAGTAGGTTTTCTTCAGATGTCTTAACGTTTGCCTAACAGAGGGGTGTCAAATATAATGGGCAGTTCTGGATTAACCACTAGGCCAAGTCACCTTAAAAATTATCTGTAATTCCCCCCCCCCCCCAAGTATGTTTATCAGTGTACGCTGCCTTGCTATTTTGTGATACATTGTAGAAATACTTCTATACAGTGGTACCTCGGTTTATGAACAGTCCTGTTAACGAACTATTTGGTTTACGAACTTCACAAAACCAGAAGTAGTGTTCTGGTTTGCGAACTTTACCTCAGTCTATGAATGGAAGCCGAACGGTGGAAAGGCACCGGTGGCGGGAAGCCTCATTAGGGAAAGCATGCCTTGGTTTAAGAACGTATTTGGTTTAAGAACAGACTTCAGGAACAGATTAAGTTCGTAAACCAAGGTTCCACTGTATATAAAATAAGCATACTGTGGAAGAGGGTTCCAATTTCATTTGGGCTTGCTATTGTGACAGAATTGTCTGAGTGCAGCTCTGTGGATGACTATCTTTATATAATGGGGGAGCAATGGCTATATTCCCCATTTCAAGGGGCTTCATCTAGGAGGGAAATTTCTGCAGTGCAGAAAATGGGTGTAGGCTATTATTGCTGTGACTAATGCAGAGGGGGAAATTAAGGAGTCATCACAGAGGTGTGGGCTTTCAGAATGAAATTAAACGGAGATTTTCTTTTCTTTAAATCAGTGTTGATGTTTGGGAATAAAGCACTGGGAAAGGTTTTTAAAATCCCATTTTAGACAATACAGTATTGCTTTGCCAGGCTAAATGTTCCCAGTAAAATTCTGCTCATACTACTAAGCATTTTTGTTTGTCACTTTACTCTGCCTTCGTCTGACAGTGTGCAGCTGCTGCCAGTCTGCATAAAATTTTTATTTCATTAGACCATTAGATGACCACCCTGCTTAAACTGCAGCTGTCTGCCAAGTGGCTTAAGCAGGGAGATGAATGTAAAGTTAGTTATAGTTTTAGTCCTCCAGCTGGTAACATCACTTGAGTACCAAAACAGGTATGTCATGCACACTTAAAATTCCTGTTTGCTGGCTTAGCTTGGATTTCTCTCTCTCTCTGTCTCTCTCTGAGTGTGTCTGTGCTTGTGTGTCTTTTGGAGTGGCGGAATTTGAATAGCATTCTTAATAAAATGTTGTTATCTGATCTCTATGCTCCTTCTTAAGACGATTCTTTCCTCTGTTTTGATTGCAGGTTCACCATATGCTCGAAGCACAGTAGTAACTGCAATCAAATTCACCATTTCAGATCATCCGCAGCCCATCGATCCCCTTCTTAAAGGATGCATAGGTAAATCTTCGTTTCATACAGAAACCTCCCTGGGTGATCAGAATACCAGGCATTGTTTTGTTACGATAAACAAACACATAGTGGCTGTACAAGTGGTTTGCTTTAACTGCCTGCAATTCCCATTTAAAGGTACTCAAAAATAAATAATCTAGGGGAGTTGTTCTTTAACCACAATCAGTGGAACTGCAAGGCTGAATGCATGTTTTAGAAGGCCCCCTCAATATATTAGCCATTATGCTTTAGAGCAGAGAAAGAAGAAGAAGAGTTTGGATTTGATATCCCGCTTTATCACTACCCGAAGGAGTCTCAAAGCGGCTAACATTCTCCTTTCCCTTCCTCCCCCACAACAAACACGTTGTGAGGTGAGTGAGGCTGAGAGACGTCAGAGAAGTGTGACTGGCCCAAGGTCACCCAGCAGCTGCATGTGGAGGCGCGGGGAAGCAAACCCGGTTCACCAGATTACGACTCTACTGCTCTTAACCACTACACCACACTGAATCTCCACAAATAAATCCCCAACCTGTTTACTCTCCCCACCATTCCCTCCCCCTTCAACGTGTTGAATTTTATTTTTTTTAATCAATTTTTGTACTGAAAGTTTTCCACTTAACATACAATAAAATCAATGTGTTGAGCTTTAGATTCAGCACACAAGGAGGTAACATGTGTTGTACCCAGACACTGAGGTCCAGCGCAGAGGGCCTTCTGGCGGTTCCCTCACTGCGAGAAGCCAAGTTACAGGGAACCAGGCAGAGGGTCTTCTCGGTGGTGGCGCCCTCCCTGTGGAACGCCCTCCCACCAGATGTCAAAGAGAACAACATGTACCAGACTGGGATTGAGTTTACGCCTGGTTCCTCCTCGCCTCCTCCCTGGTTTAATGGGGGACTTGAAGAGCACTGATTACATTGCAGGTAGCTCACACATGGTGCCAGAGCACAACTCAAAACAACCCTGATGATAGTAGTACCCCCTGTCCTTTGGTGCTGGTTATGTCATGGAAATGCTCCTTGTGCAGGAACTTGTTTGTTTCTATACATGGCTTGGTTATTTCTACAGTAATCTATCCACAGATCAAGGATGGGTGAATTTAGTAGTTTTTTGGAGCCACCTCATAGGTGGAGAATTAAGAGAGAATTTTTTAAAAATCACAGATGGAATCAAAGGTTGTACAAGACGACTTTTGCTCATGCAACAGGACCATGGCTTTCTCTGCACAGCCCTAAAATCTGCTCTGGAGAGTCCCTTAACTCCTTCAGATCAGACTTTGGAGGGCCCACGAGAAGAGAAAGGCAAAGTCCTGTGGTCTGAGCGGAAGCCAGTTCCAGCCATGCACAGATTTTGCTTTGGACAAAACTTCTCATCTGCAGTTCAGTTTATGTGGAGGCTGCTAATTTCAATATTGATGAGGTTTGTCAAAAAGAAATTGCTTGCTGCTATATATTCTGACATTTCTAATACAGTGGTACCTTGGGTTACATACACTTCAGGTTACAGACTCCGCTAACCCAGAAATAGTACCTCGGGTTAAGAACTTTGCTTCAGGATGAGAACAGAAATCGTGCTCTGGCGGTGCGGCAGCAGCAGGAGGCCCCATTAGCTAAAGTGGTGCTTCAGGTTAAGAACAGTTTCAGGTTAAGTACGGACCTCCAGAACGAATTAAGTACTTAACCCATGGTACCACTGTACATTTGAGTTCTGTTTCCAGTTTTAATTTTCAGAGAATGAAGGGGAAAGGGAATGGTGTTAATAACAGATGCAGCTAATCTAGTCACTGCAGGCCTCTTCAACCTTGTGCCCTCCCAATGTTTTTGGATTAGCCGCATGTCCAAAGTTGTAGTCCAAAACATCCGGAGGGCATCAGGGTCAGAAGTATAGAAAAGAGGGTTTAAGGTGGCTTGTTTCCACAATGCCGACACCTTGTTTTCACAGTTTCTGTAGGTGTGACTCAGTTGATGGGGTACTGAGTCTGTCTTTTATGGAGTGAGGCTGTTATTTCATAGTGACGTTCCCATGCTGCTCAAAGGTGAACATGCTGGATCTCTCTTCCACATCTGCGACAAGGTGACCAGTTGCTGTTTCCCAGCTGGTTTTGAAGTATTATTTTTGTTGAAGTATTATTATTTTTGTATTATTACTATGCAGGTGACTTCTTAAAAACACTTCAGGATCCCGACTTGAATGTTCGACGTGTTGCTTTAGCTATGTTTAATTCTGCTGCTCACAACAAACCTACTCTGATCAGAGACCAGCTCAGCACAGTACTGCCCCACCTGTATAATGAAACCAAGATTAGAAGGGAATTGATACGGGAGGTATGGACCCATGTAGATAATATTATCCATTTCAGTTTCATATTGTGATTTGGCTTTTTCCTGCAAAGTGTGTGGATTTATCTGGTTTAACTCCATAGGTTCTGTTTGCCTAAAGTCTGCATATATTGCATAAACAGAATACATAGATTGACATTTGGTTTAGCAATTTCACTGTAAAAAAAGAGATGAAAATGTGGTTTGGCTTCTAGTTTCATGGACCCTATAGCATTTCAATGCCCTTACAAGTAGCATGAAGTAGCGTATGTTTTTCTGACAACTGAAACAGTTCAAACCCCAGCTTACACATTAAAAATGCTTTGCTGATAATGTCTTTGCTTTAATGTCAAAAGTAATTACCAACATAAATAGGGAGTAATCAGGATAAGGATAAACGGGCTTTAAAATTTTGTACAGCAGGGGAGTGCAGACATTTGTGATTGTTACTGGTTGGGTGGAAAAGTCTAATAGCACATGTAACCTTTAGCAGACGTTAGTTCTGTTCATTTCATCATATATAAATTTTGGCATCCCTTCTAATGATTTATAAAATTCAAGAAATTATGTTCTCCCCGTGTAGTACAACTTGTTTTAAGCTTTACAGTGCAATCCTATGCACTTGCGTTTCAGTGTTAAACTGAACTTTCTTCCTGATGTTTTTAGGATTGTAGCCTCAGGGCAACTATGTGGTATAGTTCACTGTTCAGGATAGGGACTGTGTGTATTCTGGGGAATATTTGAGGCAGCAGCGGATATAGAAGAGAGGATTTAAATGTTGTCGATGCTGGTGTCATGCAGATATTGCCTACTGGAAAGCTCTTCTCTCTTTGAATGACCAGGTATAATAGCATTTCCCCTTTTTCTTTTTAGGTAGAAATGGGGCCATTCAAACACACAGTAGATGATGGCCTTGATGTAAGGAAAGCTGCTTTTGAATGCATGTACACACTTTTGGAAAGCTGCCTTGACCGACTAGACATTTACGAGTACTTGAATCACGTGGAGGATGGCTTGAAAGATCATTATGACATCAGGGTAACTACCTCCTTTTCATTAGCAGCACAGCTTATTTCATTTGTTACTACTTCACTAAGGGCTGTTTAGAGGTTGCTCACCTCCCACGCCATGTAGAGAACAAGGCTGTTTTCTTCCTCCCTGTGCACAAGTGAATGCCTAAACTTGGGTGTTAATTGTTTGAACATGAGCTCTTCTATATATTCCTAAATAGTGAAACCCTTTTTAGTGGTTTTGAAGCTCACGAGATCAATGTTTGGACATCACTTCTACATAGGAAAGAGAGAGTAGGGAAGAAGTGTTGCCGGCCTGCAAGTCACTGCCATTCTTGTGGAGTTTTTAGGAGTAGGGAAACAGCCAAACAATGGAGTTTTGTCATTTGCTTCCCTGGTTTATCATAGAAAAATCTATCATTTAAGAATACAATGGGAACTTTGGTGCAGTGATTCGAGGCTGATGATGGTTGCTTGAACCTGTTGTGTGAAAGTGATCGTTAAGTCACTGGAAATTGTAGCACTGAAAATCTTCAGGGGGGAAATAGTTCATTGTAGCCTTTTCCTTTTTCTCCATTTTTTTTTTTTTAGATGCTGACTTTCATTATGCTGGCTCGCCTTTCAACACTCTGTCCTAATGCAGTCCTACAAAGATTAGAACGACTAGTTGAACCCCTGCGAGCAACTTGCTCTACAAAGGTAATATACTAGGAAAGCTCAAGTATTTCATTTCCTTGAGCAGTTAGCTTCCAGGTCTGTTTGAACCCCTGCCCTCCATTCTCAGGCTAGACAGAATACCTACCTTTCATTGCTGTAAGCTAGAGGTAGCTAACCTTTGGCCCTCCAGAGGTTGCTGGAATACAATTTCTGTATTCCCTGACCTCTAGACCTGCTGGGATTTGGGAGCCCAACATCTGGAGGGTAACCCTGTATGTAAGCCAGTTGTTTTAAACCAGTGTGCTGTGGCACCCTGGGGTGCCTTGAATGATATGGGTGCCACGGGCAACACTGGCCTCTGTCCCTCTTTCCTTCCCTCCCTCAGATGCCCTATCGCATGTCTGCCTCCCAAGGGCTTGTACAGCTGTTTGTTGCAGCAGCCCTGGCTATAAGCTCCACAGGCAAATGGTGCCTCTGGGAGGCACCTCTTTGGAGTGGGGTGGGGGGTGGGGAATTCAGAGACCAGGTATGACCGTAGCAGCTGCCCAGAAGACACCCAAGGAGAGGGGAGAGGCTAAGGGAACACTCCACAAGGAGGGTGTTTGAAAAAGGGTGAGGCTGCCAGCTCTGCAAGCAAGTGGTGATGTAATTGGGCTCCTGAGCGCCATAGTGGTGCCGCAGAAAGAATGCAGTTGGCCAACGGAGCTGTGGACTCAAAAAGGTTGAAAATCTCTGCTATAAGCCATTATAAGGTCTCTGTGTTTTATTCCGGGCTGCTGTTCCTCTCACACAAAGACTTCTGCTTGCTCAGTGCAATTTCTCCAGTTACAGGATTGCCAGTCAGTTTGATTTTTATTAGCGTATTTTTGTTCTGCCAGAAGGTCATTTTTAAAATGTCTTATTTTTCTTAAATATATTTTTCTTAGGTAAAAGCTGGCTCTGTAAAACAGGAATTTGAGAAGCAAGATGAACTGAAACGCTCTGCAATGAGGGCAGTAGCTGCCTTATTGACCATCCCTGATGTAGATAAAAGCCCTGTGATGGCAGAATTTTACTCTCAGATCAGAGCAAATCCTGAAATGTCTTCACTTTTTGAAAGCATTCAAAAGGATTCTACTTCATTGTCTGCTGCAGAATTAATGGACTTGAGCTAGAACTCCCAATGTTCTCCTCCTCCTTACACTCCACTATGCTGAGGGTGGACAATCATATTCTAGAGCTGATTTTAGATGCAGATGTCATTTTAAAAATGACAACTTCCTATATAAACAGGCATGATTTTAGAAACATAAAAATGGCAGTAAGGCCTGTTGATATCAATAGGGTAACACCACTTTTAAGGTCACTTATTCTTTAGCTCAAATACACAATCATGATTTTTTGCCAAAAGTTGTGCATTGACAATTATCTCAAGTCACTGATGTGGTGGCACTATCATGGAATTTTATAAAACAGTGATGATAAATGAAGTTATGCTATAAAGATCTCATAATTGCCTCAGTTAGTGACTTTTATGTGTGCTAATTTTACACTGACTTGAGTGACTTTCATAGTAGCAGGTGAACTGAAGTGCTAAACTATGAAAGTAACCCAACTATCTTCCATGATGGAATGCCTTATGCTTAATATTCGTCTGTTACCACATACCTCTTAAATGCAGCAGCTGGGTATTTACTATCCCCCCCCCCCCATGAGAGCTTGATACCAAAGCATTTATTTTAAAATACAAAAAGTTAGCATGTCACTCCCAAGAACCATTGATCTTTCTGGTATGAAGTATTTAATAATGAAATGGCACCAACTGGTTATAAAAATGCTAACACCAACATACTGCTGTTTAAATCTCACAGTACAGCAGAGAAAATGTTAATTTCTTGCAACCGTGGATTATTAAGCTTCACTTATAGGATTTTTTCTCCATTTGAGTCAGTCTGTGAATCACTTAAGTGCTCTATTTATAAAACAGGGTGTCACCTTTTTTGTTCTACATGAACCACATCCATTGAAAATAAAGATCATAAATGCATCAGCAGTATTGATTCAATTGCAGCTTTCTTTTTTTTTGCAAGTTGATTTCTGTAAGGAGTTCAAGTTAGTTGCTACAAAAATACTGCTTGTTACTAGTCATACCTCAGGTTAAATACACTTCAGGTTAAATACGCTTCAGGTTGTGTTCTGTGGCGACCCGGAAGTAACGGAATGGGTTACATCCGAGGTCCGCCGCTCAAAATGTCACATGCATGTCCAGAAGCGGTGACCCGTGCACATGCAGGTTGCGTTCTGCTCAGGATGCGAACGGGGCTCCCATTCGAATCCAGAGGTACCACTGTATGCAGATATGGAAGTTCCAAGATACCCAATATTCTACCCATCCAGCAACGACTAAGCTTGTGCTCTCAACTTGGATAAAACAGAATGTAGGGTTGTACAGGATTTGAGGTTATATTCTAAATTTCAAGCAGCATCTGCTTTCTTCAAGTAAGGAAGCAGGAAAGATCACAACACATAGACAAAGAATAAACAGGTATGCTGCCTTGTAGTAAGTCATTTGGTCCATCCTAGTTCCTATTGTCCACCGTGCCATGTAGCAGGCAGGGTTCCCTCCCAGCCCCTACCGACAGATGCCAAGGATTGAACCTGGCATCTTCTGCATGCTAGTCAGGAGCTCCACCACTGAGCTATGGCCCTTCCCCAACTTCTCAGAGCAGAACACCTTAGTAATTACCATTTCACATACTACTATGCATATGCAAATGAGCTTTCATTGAAGCTGGTTCCAAAGGAGGTGTACCTGTTTGGCACAGTCACTCTTTTTAAGATGTATGTTTTAAAGCAAGCTGTGAAGTTACCTTGAGCAGATACAGCTTAGTGACTTAAGAACTCCTGCTTTTTTCTCACTGCTAATGTACACCTCTTCCGTGATAGTAAATTGTAATTGTGTGGGTTTGCAAATACAGTATCTGTTAGCAGAAGACAGTAGTTTATAAAATATTACTACCTTTCTAACAACTGATCTTCATATGAAGTTACAAAAATTGCTTTTATATACCCTCACAGCAGGAACATCAGTTTTCCGACACTTTTTTGTTTTGTTTTACTTTTTATTAAATACAGTTGTACAAGAACAACTATTTATTCATTTTCCTCACTGCGCAGTCTGGCATTTGGATTGGTGACTTTGATAGCAAGCTGAGCTGCTCTTTCCACAATTACCTTCCGATTCTTGGATGAAACATTGTGAGCAATCTCTGCACAATAGGACCTGATAAAAGATAATGGCATTGTGTCACGAACAGTTCATTACCATTTTAAATCTAATTCTAGGAAAGGCTGAGTGAGAATCTAAGATGCTGGAAGTCCATGAAGTAGTCAAGTATGTACTGAGGAAAGTAGAGGGGTAATTACATATTAAGGAAAATTGCACAACAGTCCTAATGTAAATGTTCCACCTGCAAGTGGGACATTATGTTGAAATGCTACTGTACTATTATGTCAAAAACAACATGTCTTTGTTAAAGTCTATGCGCAGGAGAAATGGCCTTTGCATTCAAATGTCACTTTCCACAGGCAGGATGCTTTTGACATAGGGGTTGGAGGCATTTAGATATGTGGAAGCAGTATGCTTCCAAAAGGACTGCCTAGTTTTTTCTGTTCTAAATGCAACTTGAAGACTCCAGAAAGGATAAGGGAGTCATTTGTTACAATACCACACACAGGCTTAAACGAATTGGAAGACTGGAGGAAATAATGTGTAAGGAGATTCCAGATCAAGGTAGACCATGGGATCCTTAGCTCCCAAGGACATTGTTCTCCAAGGGCAGTCCAGATGGAGGATTATTGTGCAGCAGGTGCTGCTCAGGTTTCCATAGCATCCATGCAACGTCATCAAAATCCCAGCATACCATTTTAGATTTAATCTTATTTTGTCTTGCCACAGAAAATTCATTATGTGAAAACAACACATTATACAACTGCCGTCATCACTGCTGTGCAAGTTTCGAAGTACTTTTTTTGGTGGCCAGTTTGTAATGGGTGTGATGTTTCTGTGGGTGGTCTTTATTCCTACACCCGAGTTCTTTCCAATGGTCCAAACAATGAGTGTGTGCCTATTTCCACTGCTTGCTGAAAGCACACTGAAATTCCAACAACCCAGTTCAGAGGAACTATGTTCTCAAGATCGCAACATTGTAAGAGATTCCCTTGGAGACAAAATCCAGGTACATCTACTGCAGTTAAACGTTTTTAACTGAGGTTTTGCACAAAAAACTATACAAAAAAATTAATAGCCTTGATTGGGCCCACAGGTACAGAAATACCCACTCATATACTCAGACTGAGGAAAGATAGGAGTAATTTGAAGGGAGGGACCACACCAAAGATTACCCGCTGGTGTGAATGGAAAACAGCAGTATAGTTATGCACATTTTGATTGGGTCCAGTAAGAAAACCTGCCCGAGCTGTGCCGTTCCCCATTTGACTGAGCTGAATAGATATTGGGGAATCAATAGGACATTATAACCTTCCTCAAAGAGCTCTGTGTGGCATTTTAGCCTACTAACACTGTGGTAGTTTACAGAGAACCTGTCCCAGGCTGCCTAACAGGAATCTGAACTAGGATTTCCCTCCATCAAATTTCAACCACCCCTAAACCTCTACAGAATTATCTTTGAGGCAGATACCTAAATGGTACCAACTGATACTCTGCTGTACTTTGAACACTATAATGGATGCAATGACCTTCCCAAGCGCGAAGACAATCTTCCTCCCCTCAGCATTATGACATTAAAGAAATATTAATATTGTAATATACAAGGAGATTTTCTAGTGGTAAACCTTCCAGCAGTGACAGATTGAGTTCTGGAAAACACAGGAAAAGCGGAAGATCCAAAAGGAAAAAGGAAAGAAACGGATGGGGAAGAGATGGCTAGTAGCAGTATCCCATTAAAGAAAAGAAAAACAGGTGTGTGAGAGATGAGCTAGATCCCACAACTCCCAAAATCTTTTTGCATTCAGTGACTACCACTCCTGCAACCAAGCCAGAAATCTTCAAACACAACATGGCATCCCTGAATCCCTTTTCCAACTCACTTGTTGCTCATCATCAGCACCTCCAGCTCTTTGACGTTGTGGACAAGGAACTTTCTGAATCCTGAAGGCAACATGTGCTTTGTCTTCTTACTGCTACCATACCCAATGTTGGGCATCAAGATTTGGCCCTTGAACCTTCTGCGGACTCTGTTGTCAATACCTCTGGGCTTCCTCCAGTTACGCTATAGAAATCCAGGGAGAAAGAATATCAAAACCTCAACATCTGCACCATCATTTCAGAGATCTAATATATTACCATGCCAGTGCTGCAAAACCAAAACACAAGCTGGCACTCTTGAGTATTTTAATATCTGGTGATTCATCAAAAGGACACCTTACCTTAATTTTGACATAGCGATCAGACTGATGGCGGATGAACTTCTTGGTCCTCTTCTTGACGATCTTAGGCTTGATGAGGGGTCTGAGGGCCGGCATCGTGTCTAACAAAAACAGAGCACACCTAAGGAATCAACACACTATAGGAAATAATTACCCTAAAAAACAAAACAAAAACCACCCTGTAGCAGCGCATCTTTTCTCCCTACCGTGTCCAAAGCTGGAAGAGCATGAAAAGCTCTCCAGTCCTGGGAGGTAATCAAATTAAGAGCTGAACCTCTGAATTATTTTCTCCCACATCTATTTAGTGCAGAGAAACCTTTAAAAAATGCCAGTAATGTCCTAGGCCTAAAATACATATTATTAATGGGCTTTGTGTAACATATGCTGTAAGTAAGCCCATTACTAGTAAAATGAGCTGCAAGATTTCACAGAAATTATCCTCTTGCTATTATCTTTCCATGTTAACTTTTCCATTTTAAAAAATATTTCATAAAATTAGTAACATTAACCAGATATAATACAAGCGGACTGGGCTGATTCAAAATGGTAACTAACTGTAGTCTTTTTCTCATGATGTTTTATTTGCGTATTCCATCACTTGGGAGTTGTGGCTGCTGGCCAAGCTCCTCAACTGTGCCTACAATTGTACAGTCATACCTCGGGTTACAGACGCTTCAGGCTGCGCGTTTTTGGGTTGCGCACCGCGCCGAACCTGGAAGTACCAGAATGGGTTACTTCTGGGTTTCGGCGCACGCAAATGCGCTAAATCGCTTTGTGCATGCGCATAACTTAACGAATTGCGACCCGTGCTCACACTGTGGGTTGCGAAACGTGCCTCCCGCACAGATAACATTCGCAACCCAAGTGTCCACTGTACCCAAATAGAATCCTCACACCTTCCACCAAATATATAGAGGTTGAGCGAGAGACAGTACAGTAATTTAAATCCCACTTCATATGCTGATTGAAGGTGGATGGTACACAAATGTTCACACCTATGAAATATTTATGGGTTGCATCCAACCAAATTGTACTCAGCAGGGCCCCCGAAATGAATGAACCCAAGTTACTCGTGTCTATTAACAAATATACATTGATCTGCTACACCTTTATGAATTTTCCCGATAAAACTGACTTCCGAATAAGTACCACTGTCAAAGATTATGCCAAAGGAGCTGTAGTTTGCGCGCGCGCACTCACAAAAATCCAGCCGAGGTAAATCAGGGCCAGAACCTTATGCACACTTAAGCCTCAGGAGAAGGCGATGGGGTTTACTTCGGCCTAAATGCACATTATGACTGTGCTAAGCGCTGTGTTGCAAAGGTCGATTTAGAAAGTTGAATTATCCGCGGCGAAAAAGCTCAGTTTGTGAGCAACTTCTTTATTTGAAGCCAAGCCTTCCCCTTCGATAAAGATTTACTCGTCGGAAAAGCTCAAACCCTATTACGAGTTCTGTCCAGTTTCCCCTCCATGGACCACCACGGAGGACCCATGGTGCTGCTCTGGCGAGCGAGGGCTAAGCCTTCAGGCCCTTGTGCTTGTCTGCTTTGCCCTCGCCTCCCGCCCTCTCCATGCCAGGTTAGCTCAGCAAAGGGAAACCGAGCTTCGCCCCAAGAGCGCCCCCAAACTCCCCCCCCCCAGCGCGCCTGGAAATAGCGACCGGCCCCGACAGAAAAGGCCTCCAAGCTGCCCCTGGAAGCGGCAAAGTTCTCCCAGGAGCCTCTCCCGGCAAGGATGACAACGGATCTCCCGGACTTACCTGCTGGAGAATGGCGGCACCCGCGCAGAGAGCGAGCGCGGAGAGAAAGAGCGAAGGCGGAAGGCGCAAGGGTTGATGGGACGCCGCTGTAGGGTCCTGGCAGATCGGGTGAGAGCCACACCGAGGGCACGGAAGGACATAAAGGCGGAGTCACTCAAGCTTCTGGTCCTCCTAAAGAGAACCCTAACGTGTATTTTATCATCGAAAAACGTCCTGGCTGAATATTTCAGACTTTAATTGTTATATTAGCTTCTGTGAGGTTAGCTAGGGATATTAAGGACCTGGAAACGTCACTTCCGGCAAGCTGTAGCAGAGGGGCAGGAGCTCAGAAATAAGAAAGTGGTAGAGAAACCTGGGCAGGGCAATTTCGGGTTCGCATAAAAGCTTTTTTTTATGCTTCCCACCTCAACAAAAGGGTGTCCATGGATAGCAACGAAGGAATTGAAGATTTTGGCACGGATTGGACAGCTTCATGTTAGGCATTAATATAAAGTAGAATCAGAAGTTATGGCGTGGTGGTGGTGCGGCTTAGAGAATCGGAAGTGAAATCCCGTGTATCAGTCTCACCTTAAAGTCTAGGAGCTGAGTGGTGGGGAGCTTGGAGGTGCTTGAGTGGATGCTGCTGCCACAGGGACACCTGGTGGTCTTACATGGGTAGCGCAGGCGCAATCTCCATGCCGTAGCTTCTGCGGTTGGTTCTGACCGCCTCGTGGAGTTGCTCGCAAGTTTCGCCCGTTCTCGCGTTAAAAAAGAACCCCGTTTCTTCTACGGCAGTTTTCTGCTAAATAAAACGCTCGTCTTCCAAAGGGACCACTTTTATAAGTTTAAAAACAGACTATTCCACAGACCATTGTACATCTGCAGTGTGCAATCCTGGACAAGTCTCCTCAGAAGCAAATCCCATCAAGGTCAATGGGATTTGCTGTCAGGTTTATACAGGGAACAGGTTCTTAGTTATGATCATCATCTCTTCAAGACATGCTTGATGATTCAGAATTTCCTGCTTATCCCTGTGTCTGGGTTTCATATTACAAAAGAGGTGCTTAAAACTTTGCAGCACGGGGTTTGGCAAGGCAGATTCTCATGAAGTTCACATAGATAGTCTACATGAAATTAATTGGAATTCATTAGCTCCCACGGTACTATGTGGAGGACAAGCAAATTGCCTTGAAAACCCTCTAGGGAAATGGTGCAGTTTTAGATAATAGATGAAAAACCTTCCTTTGAAAATGTAAGGAGAGATTGGTGGATGCTAGAATTTCCCACCCCAAATACATACCAAAGCATTTTTTATGCGTAGCCACTGGCAACCTTATTTGGAATTTTATTTGCAAATAATTAATCCAACCTTCAGTATTAGAAGTCATCAAGTATATATTTTTCAAACTGATATTTCACATACCCTTGCATTCTACACACCTTGAAGCACTCTGAAGGTGCTGGGATATTGGCAGTTGTTTACTGTATTTTTCCGTGTATAACACAAACACACACACACACCCCACCCCATGTATAACACGACCCCTATTTTTGGGGACTCCAAATAAAGAAATCCCCCATACGCACTATCTGTGTATAAGATGACCCCCCCAATTTTTAACTTGAAAAAATAGGGAAAAAATAGTCTTATAAACAAAAAAATATGGTAATTGCTTATTGTGCGATCTAGCAGTGAAGAGCAACCCCTTCTTACAGCCCTTCTAGACGATAAGGGTTTGAATACAATTTATTAACTCAGTAAATAAACCATTTGTTTTAAGTGGTGCCAAGCATTTTATTGGGGGATACTGTATTTCGTTAACACTCTACTGCAACAAAAATTTGTAAAGGGGGGGGGGGAATGCATTTCTTTATGCAGGAAGAGTTGCCATTGCTACTGGAACATCCAGAAAATGAATACCTATTGGACAGTGTCTGGCACAGCGATTAGCATTTGACTGTGTACACACTATGGCTTTGAACCACATTCGAGGCATTTTCTTTCCCTCAAAGAATTCTTGGGACTGAAGTTTGTTAAAGGTATCTGGGAGCTGTAACTCTGTGTGCCCAGAATTGCTTGAGAGGGGAAAATGTGAATCAAATTTGCTTTAAAGGCATGCAGACTGTGAATAATTACAAACAGAGTTCCTGATGCTGAACAGGCAACAAACTGGTAAAGGAGATTCAGTATAAGTAAGTAGAAAGAGGTGCACAACAGTGCACCCCCAATTTCATAATGTGAATAGCATGAACTAGCAAATGTGTGGGATTGTGGTTGCTGCAGTCCTCCCTGGGTCCTCGTGCCGCCAAGGTTTGGCTTAGTGTTACATCTATACCTGGGCTGTTTTGTCTTGCTTGACCTGTAGTCAAGCTTTGTTCTTGGCCTATTGTTTGTGTTATTTTCCAGGGGAGATTGCGGCTTAGCTCTGGGTGTCATGGCAGCAGAAGCTAAGCAGCTGTGGGTACTGCTGTCTGTCTCCACACGCTTGTACATGCATAGCCATTCTTTGGCTGAGTCTCATGGGCCACCATAGCCAATATATGCTTATAGGATCTAAACTGACCATTAGAAACTAGTCAAAACAAAAAAAAAATCCTTCCAGTAGCACCTTAAAGACCAACTAAGTTAGTTCTTGGTATGAGCTTTCGTGTGCATGCACACTTCTTCAGATACACTGTCATTAGAAACTAGGAAAGAGATCTTGTCGTTATGGTGGATAGTTAAGTGAAAGATCAACAGAGTGTGGCTGCGTGTTTGGAAAAAAGACAAATTCAGTGCTAGAGATTATTAGAAAAGAGACTGAAAAAACCTGCCGGGAATATAAAACCTTTATATAGATCTATAATGTGACTGGATTTTGAATACTATATACTCTTCTGATTGCCCATCTCAAAAAAGGAATATATTGATTGCCCATCTTAAAAAGGAATAGATATATTGCATTACATTCCCCCCCCCCCATTCCCCTCTTCAAGGACTCCCAAAGTAGCTTACAAAATAATAATAAATAATAATAATGATGATGATGAAACCATAACAATACAATCAGGAAACAAAGAGCAACAAACCTCTAAAGAAAAGAGTGAAACCAATGCAAGCAGACTTAAAACTCCACACAAAGGCCTGGGAAAACAAATGGGGGTTATCTGGCACAAAAAAAAAAGACGATGTTAGAAAAACACCAGGGATAGAATTTTAAAGATAGGAAGCCACCACACAGAAGGAAGGCAGATCTTAAGCTGGTTGCTCATTCATGGGGTGATCCTTAAGGAAGAAGTGCAGGAAAATGATGATCTGCCGGTGGACCTCTGGGTGATTTGCAAATGTTTCTGGCTCCCAGCTCTTTTAGCTATAGCAACAATTAAGACCTCCCCCCCCCCAATTATGTGCTAAAATAAAGATTATGGAAGAATCAGGTGTTTTTGTATTAAAGGATTGTGAGCTTAGCTCGGGGGCAAATTCCTGGGCTGAGCATGTGCTCAGGGGCCTTCTACTAAGTTTTACTCAGAGTAAACCGGTTGAAATGAATGGAAGTAACTCAGTTATGCTCGTTAATTTCAATGCCTCCCCCGTCCCCCCCATCTACTATTTCACCCTCTAGTTTGTGAAATATAAAGACCTGTCTTACACTGAGCCAGACCATTGGTCCATTTAGCTGTTGCCTACATGGATGCTAGTGCCTCTCCAGGGTTAAAGGCACAAGTCTTTCTTGGTCCTCTCTGGAGATGGCATGGGTGGCACCTGGCACTTTTGGCACGCAGAGGATGTGCTCTACCATGGAGCTACAGCTCTTCCCCAAAACAGATCCTGCATGCCTGACGTCTGACCACCCAAGTTTAAGGCCCTTGGATTCTGAGCCATTTAGGACATTACAGTTAATACCAGCACACTGCATCATGCTTGGAAGCAAGGCAAGAGCCCACTCTAGGACTCCAAAGTGCGGGAAGAGGTGTAGAAAGAGGATTTCAATGACCAATTAGTCAGATCACCTTCCCTATGAGAAAAGGCTAAAATCTTTGGAGCTTTTCAATTTGCCAGGGTGCTGGGAGGTGACCAAGAGAGGACCTTGACTGTGATGTATAAAATTATTGGATAAAGAGAATTCTCTAAACACCTCCAGTAATAGTTGAACAAGCAGGGAGAGTCAGTGGTCTTCCAGATGTTGTGGAACTACAGCTCCTGTCATCCCTGATCATTGGCCATGCTGGTTGGAGCTGATGGACTTGGGAGCCGAACTACACTTGGAAGGCCCCAGGGTGCCTGTCCCTACACTAGAACCTGGGACCAGCCTTCTGTACCTGTGTCCCCATACACTTAGGAGCCCTGATTCTCCTTAGATACATAAACACTCCTGGTGTTTCCCAAACTTGGGTCTCCAGCTGTTTTTTAGACTACAATTCCCATCATCCCTAGCTAGCAGGACCCATGGTCAAGGATAATGGGAACTGTAGTCCAAAAACAGGTGGAGACCCAAGTTTGGGAAATACTGAGACAATACAAGGGTGACAAAATCAGCAATGGGGCCTGGGGGACCTAGCAAGCATGCCCCCGAAACCCATGCATTTACTTTTCGGAATGCCTAAAGTCAGAAAATGCAGTTGGGGCACATGTATTTTAGAAAATATCTGAAGGCAGCCCTGCTTAGGGAAGTTTTTAATATTTGAAGTTTTATCACTTTTTAATTATTATTAATAATAATATTATTATGTTGGGAGCCACCCAGAGTAGCTGGGGAAACCCAGCCAGATAGGCGGGGTATATTATTATTATTATTATTATTATTATTATTATTATTATTATTTTTCTGACAGCCTTGCAAAACCCCTTTAACCAAACAAGACTGTTGCCATCCATCTTTCACTGCAGTCTTCTTACCATGTTCTTGTTTTGCTTACGATATTGGCTTTTCACAGCAGATCCGCCGGAGTAGTCATGTGCTCATGAAATGTCAGGAACATTTTGAAACACTGTCAAATATAATAATTATGCTTTTGGGATTCTGGATCCCCATACGACACGTATCCTTGGTCACTGACTGGCCAGCTGCGGTCAGGATTGTATCTAGCAGGATAGGCTGGGGACGTGCGAGGGACATGGCTGAATATAGCATTCCCGTTGTCGCGGGCTTCCAGGGGTAGAAAGAGACGCAGTTGGCTAAGAAGATGTCCTGGCCAGAAATTATTTGGGTCAGTCTTGGGATTCAGGTGGGCAAACATCTTCCTTAGTTCACTGAAAACAAAATCCAAGGAAAGAAATACTGTTAGCGTGAAAAACAAACCAACACACAACCACAATATGCAGGCTTTGTGACATGGAGACTTCATGAAAACATGGTTCGTCGTTCTTGCAAGCTCAATATAAAAATACACATGTCTACGTAAAATGGAAAGGAGGCCTAGCTTTGGAGTAGGGTAGCATTAGAAACTCAGATATATAAGCTAGGCGCTTAATGGCTCCTTAAACCAAGGTTACGGTCACCAAACTTGAATGTCTAGTTGCCATTTTGGGGCAAGATGGCTCTAAAGTCTTATTTCTCAAATGGTGGACTAACTGTGATTGATTCTCATTTAAACATCTGGCTCATTCAGATGACAACCTTGAGCTATGTTAAGAGCTTTGAGAACTTAAGGAAGGAAAGTCACTTGGTCCAGGGACCGTCTCTCTCTCTCTCTGCCTATTCCAATATATGCCTATCCCAACCTTTTTCTTAATGGTGACTGCTCCTGCTCTGGCTGCACAGAAAAAGCACTTTGGCTCCTGAAATCCATTATGATTGTGCAGATCAAATATAACTGATAGAATTCTACAGGATGTGGTTTTAGTGTGTGAAAACAATCTCGATCCAAGGATCCCCAGATGATGGAGATGTCAGGCACCGTCCTGACACATCCGCACTAGACATTTAAAGCACTATGACACCACTTTAACAGTCATGCCTCCCCCTACAGAATCCTGGGGACTGCGGTTTGTTAAGGGTGCTGAGTTGTTAGGATACCCCATTCCTCTCACAGAGCTACAATTCTCAGAGTGGTTGAACCATCAGCTCCAATTTGCAGGTGACTCTGAAAACTGTTGTTCTGTGAAGGGAACAACTCTTAGCACCATTAGCTACCAGGATTCTTTGACTGTTTATACCACACTACTTTAAAAGCATGGTGTGGACACAGCCTTAACTAAAGATGGGATGGGGAGTTTGAGGGAATGCACACAAGCAGGGAGAGAATAAAAGAATGAAGCAGAGTTAAAGACTATTATCGTTAAACCTGGGAACGGGAAGAAACCAAAGCAAAGTGGGGAAAAGGTGAGGAGAGGGAGGGAGGAGGCCAACCAAACCTTTAAATCAAAAGCCTGCCTGAGGAAATTCCTTCAGGTACGAGACTATAAATTGTTTTTAAAACTCTTCTAAAAGAAAAGACGAAAGATTGTGTGCCATACCTTTCCACGTATTGTTCCACAAGTATGCCCATTGATTCAGCTAAGGCGAAGTTATAAGCAGTGAGAAAATTATCTGGAGGAAGCACTCTTTTTGAGTGAGGCCTGCAAGAAGAAATGCACCGTGAGCTTAGAGGTGGCCAAGCTGGAAAGGAGAAATCTGACAGGATAGAGGAGCCCCAGACCCAACACCTATTTCAAACAGTATATCTGAAATATTTCAGCCTGATTTCAGATTTAATCCCTGGAATCAAGCGTAGCCTAACTTCTATGTAACACATGTGGCAATATTACGCACTCATTTACACTGACTGAAGCATGCTCACTGAATGTGGCTGAATTCAATGAGAAGGCAACTGGTTCTGCCAGCACTGATCACCTGACAAGCCCATGACTTATTCTGCACACTCGCCCCGCGAACACTCTTGCCCGTGTTTGCACTGGTGGTGGGAAGCAGCACCTCGGCCTCCAGAATAGAGGGAGCAGCCAGCAGGCTGGCTTTGGCTGATGCAAAGCAGGAGTGGGGAGCTTTTTTTCAGCCCAAGGAACGGATGGCGAACTGGCCCTCCTTCCCTCAAGCACCTGACGCCATCACCTGAGGCCACTTGCCTGTGCCGACCAGCAAAGCCCCTCTTGGTCAGTTTGCAGGTGTGTTTTGGATTCAAACCACGCCTGCACATGGGTATATTTCCTCTGCAGACCGGCAAAGCTGCTCTGTAGAGGGAAAAACATCCGTTTGCGAAGCAGTGGAACCACAAACCGAACCTGCGAACAGGCAACCGCAGAGGGGCCTGCTGTCCGTGTGCCCCGCTCACCAAGGAATGTCCAGCCTGTGGGCCTGCTTAGGCACTGCAGGAGACCTCATTTGGCTCACAAGGTTGTTTTCCAAACTATGCCTGCTTGTCCCACATCAAATGTCCTACGTGACATCAGGTGCGAGGGCAGGTAAGGGTGTGGCTGCAGAGCAGCAACCGGACGCTTACCTCAGTGGTACAAGAATGCCTTCCATCAGCTTCGGCTGGTGGCCCAGCTGAGCTCTTATTTAGACAGGGACAGCCTATCTACTGTTGTTTGTGCTCTGGTAGCTTCTAAGTTAGATTACTGCAGGCGTTACACATAGGGATGCCTCCGAAGATGGTTAGGAAACTTCAGCTAGTGAGGATTTCAGGGGCAGGTTGCTCACCGGGGCAAGATGGTTTGAAAATATTACACCGATACTGGCCAGACTGCCAATTAGTTTCTGGGCCCCATTAAAGTGCTGGTTTTGATCTATAAAGCCTTAAATGGCTCAGGGCCACAATACCTCAGGGACTGCCTCTCCCCATATAAACCGACCTGGACTCTGCCATCATCACCTGAGGCCCTTCTTCATGGGCTTCCTCTGTGTGAGGACTGGAGGGTGGCAACACGAGAACAGGCCTTCTCTGCAGTGGCTCCCCGTTTGTGGAAGGCTCTCCCCAGGGAGTTTTGTCAGGTCCCTTGTTCATACACCTTTAGGTGCCAGGCAAAAACGTTCCTCTTTAACCAGGCCTTCAGCTGATGGACATCTAATACCCTTTTAAATGTGTTGTGCAAGTGAGATTATTGGGTTGTGTTTGTTTTTATTAATATATTGTGTTTTTTACATTGTAATTTTATTTTGTGAACCACCTTGAGATGTGTGAGTATAAGGTGGTATACAAATCTAATAAACAAAAAAGAGGCAGCCTGTATGGGAGAGGGTTTTTTTAAAAAATAATAATTATATACTGGTCTCAGGGCACTTCACAGAATAAAATCAAAATATGAAACCACAAAATACATAATCAAAATAAAAACCCAATAACCCAGCCTCTACTTTAATGTGAGGTAAACATTTGTCCCATGTGGTTTAGAGATAGAGGCTAAGACAAGACACCAATCAGCTTTTGCAGACTGACCAGCTCAACTTCAATAGGAAGGGTCAGTAAGGCTGCGAAAGACTAAGGCTGCAATCCTCACCACACTTACCTGGGGGTATACCCCCTTGCTTCTGAGTAGACATGGGTAGGATGGCAGCCTGAGGGGGCCAAACTCAATGGCACAGCTCTATATTACAAGCACTGATATAAATCTAGGATAACACCCAGCAGATTGAACACATACTTCATTAGTTTCCAAAACTCTCTGTATGACTTCCAGCGAGTGTTAAGGGTCTTGTCTGTTTTTTGGACCTCTGGCTTCTTAACCTCTGCCTTCTTCTTTCTAGGGGAGAAGGAAAAACAATTTGTTTAGAGACACCAAGAGGGGAATAGAGGGAGATGACAAGAAAACACTCAGAACGGCATTTGTCCGCAAGCCTCCTAATATTTTTGCAGCAGCAAAAAAGCTGTTGTTCAAATGTTGCTGAGGAAATGATTTTAAGCCAGTGACCCAGCATGGGAGCCCGTAAGCAGCCCATAATGGCTGTGCTCTGAAGCAGGGGCATGGATGTGGCATAGAAATCCTAAGACCTTCCAGTCCAGCATTCTGGACTTTGCCTCCTATAGTGCCTTTGCTTTTGCTTGTGTCATGTTGAGGCATCCGATACTCAAAGTCCACCCCCTCACTTACTTCAAACCTCAGTGCTGTTCAAGCCTCAGGAGTATTTCCCGCAGTTCTTAGGGCGGCATTAAGGTATGGTCAAAACCAGGCGCCCTAACCTTATGCAGCTAACAGCCTATATTCCATGTGAAAGTTGCCCAGAACACCCATGGACAATTAAGCCAGGAAGCTGTGGACTGAAAGTGCCCAATCAATTCAAAATGCCCAGTTGACTGGCTTTGGTTGTAGCAAGGAAATTCCAGCATGAGAATTTGCAAAGACTTCTCTCCTGCTTGTACAGAAACTGTAATAGGATATTATCTTCAAACCAAACCAAACCTATTTGTATATCGTCTTGATTTTTTAAAAAACCCCAAAACCAAACAAACCCTTTTTTGTCTCCCGAAGTGCTTATGGGTTGTGCTGATGGCAATCTTGGTTGGTATCCAGACTGGTCATAATAACCTCCAGGTTGTCTCATCTTGCGGAAATAGTTCCCCTCTCTTACAATTCTGTCCGGTGGGTAGAGCAAAGCTGATGGTACAGAAAATGAAAATTTTAGAAGAAAGAACAAACTGTGGCATTACAGTCAACCCACATACAGCAAAATTTCTACCTTAGCTATACAGTGGTACCTCGGGTTAAGTACTTAATTCGTTCCAGAGGTCCGTACTTAACCTGAAACTGTTCTTAACCTGAAGCATCACTTTAGCTAATGGGGCCTCCTGCTGCCGCCACACTGCCGCAAGATTTCTGTTCTCATCCTGAAGCAAAGTTCTTAGCCTGAGGTACTATTTCTGGGTTAGTGGAGTCTGTAACCTGAAGCGTGTGTAACCCGAGGTACCACTGTACAAATAATCTTGGGTAGGTTCAAGCAGCTTGTGGATTTCCCCATGACTCACTTGAGTGGTGGACCTCTAGAGCTTGCCTGAAAGAGTCCCACCTGAGCTGGCGCATCTGAGTTAATTGGGTGTTGCTGTCGTAACTCTGCATCAGCCAATCTCCCTCCTCGCTTTCCCTAGCTTACGGAACTTGGATGGGCATTGCCTGTGCTCTAAAGCCTACCTTCACAAGGGCTAGAAACGTAGCCAAGTTGGTGTGCTTGTGGAGCACTTTTAAGGAATCGCAGGATACCGACAGGCTGTGTGTTAAGTTCCACAGCGCAACCCTACACATCTTTACTCGGAAATAAGTCCGCTAGAACATAACTCCCCAAGCAAGTGGGTTTAGGGTTGTAACCTGAATCGACCCACCACGCACCAGACCTGAACAACTACGTAACAGTGTTATTCTGCCTAGGTATTTGGGGGGGGGGGGCGGGGATTAGCAGGCGACTTTGACCCTGAGCCAGTGTAAACACCACCCTGCTTTCATGATATATACAGCATTCCTTCCAGTCCCCTTGTTTCACCATACCCCTTTTCAGCATCTTCTCGGTAAGCGGGACGCCATATTTTTCACACAGCTTGAGACACTGAGTGTAGACCAGGTAGCAAGCCAGCCGGTGTTGGTCCACCAGCTCTCCCATTTCACCCTGGATGGTGCTCGGAAAGCAGTGGCCGTCCACAACCGCGTCTCCGGATTTCACAAGCTTACACTGTTCTGCATATTCTAAGGGGTTGGTCTTTCTCTGCAACAAAAAGACATTGCCTCTTTTGTTACAAAACATCTGAATGCCGCTGTGCTGTGCAAAACATAGTAGCGTGCCGAGGAGGATTTTTTCCTAAGAATTAAAGGACCTACTAATACAGGGCTTGTGGGAAAGTGTGGTCCTCCAGATATTGTCGGGACAGCAACTCCTCTCAATTCTAATCAACAGGACTGATGGCCAGGGATGATGGGGATTCTTGGTTCAAACGCAGGTTTCCCATTCCTGACCTAATGTATATTCCTTTCTAACTCTGCCCTACACACTGTCGGGGTGGGGAGCCTGTGGCCCAGCAGGTGTTGCTGCACTCCAACTCCCATCAGCCCCAGCCAGCATGGCCTACAGTCAAGGATGATGGGAGTTGGAGTTCAACGATGACAACAACAACTGAAGGGATGCGAGTTCCCACCCCTGATCTGTGAAAAGTACCTGAAAATGGTCTGAGAAGCTTCCCCCCCCAAAAAACCCCTCCCTTCCTCCTGCAGCCTTTTAGTGACCCCAAAATCGGCTCTGAGGGAAGGGGGAATCAGGACAGAAAATGGAAAGAGAAATTGCTGAAAGGAGCATCCAGTTAGCAGGGGGAGAATTTCCACTGGATTTGACTCACTGCTGTGAATGGAGTAAGTCCTTTAACTTGCAAAGCCCAAGGTCTGGCGCCAACTCAACAGAGTAAGACAGCGTTCGAGGGGGTAACTCGACATGTCTTTTTACAGCATCGAAGGTGGCTTGAAAGAGGGATCGCTACTTATGGCCTCCAGAGTCAAAGCAAGAGAATGAAGGTGCAAAGAGTTCTGCCGCAGAAACACGGTACCTTAGTCCGTCGTCTCATTTCCTTGTATCTTTTCCCAGCTACCTCCATCTGATTATAAGATAGATGCATGCGGTCTACTTCTGTGTTGATGGGAGGAACTTCAAGCCGGCATATCTTTGCTTCACCAGAATGTTTGGAGAATGTAACGCTTCTCCTACAAGACTTCTGTGGTGCGGAAGGTGGGAGCTCTTCTGTTTCTTTCAGAAGGGGAGAAAGGGGGAAACAGACACGGCATTAGAAACCTGTCAGAATTTCTCACAAACACGAAATCTGCAGCATGACCACCAGCAAGCACCTGTCGCCTGACAGTTTAATGCCTTTTCACGCTAGATCATGCTGGCTCATTCTCTTTCTTCATGGGAGGACTTCATGAGATATTTTTCCTCACAAGGGTTTTCAAAGTGAACAATAGCCATTCTTGTCATGAAATTCTACTCAGTATTGATCCAAAGCAGAACTCCGACGTTTAGTTAGTAGAGTAAAAACTTAAACATGTTGCAGGACCCCCCCAAAATAGACCAGAGGCAATTAATACAGTGGTACCTCGGGTTACATACAGTTCAGGTTACAGACTCCACTAACTCAGATATAGTACCTCGGGTTAAGAACTTTGCTTCAGGATGAGAACAGAAATCATGCTCCGGCGGCGCGGCAGCAGCGGGAGGCCCCATTAGCTAAAGTGGTGCTTCAGGTTAAGAATGGTTTCAGGTTAAGAATGGTCCTCCAGAACGAATTAAGTACTTAACCCGAGGTACCACTGTATTGAATCCAGCAGAGCTTTACTGCTACTGAAGGCAAATGAGGATAATGGTCACAAATCCAATACATTCAGGATTGGCACAGTCCATAAGAAATCCAGTTGTGGCAGACTTAGCTTAAACTTACAATAACTTATAATAAGTCTAAACCTTAACACTAAGCATACTATGTACAGAACACCACACCAGAAGGAAAAGAGGTAGAAAGAGAGAGTGAGACATAGGCTCCTTCTGGCCCTACATTTATAGTCAGCATGACCTTGACTGAAAGAGAAAGAGAACCAGTTTAAACCAGCTGTACTCAGCTTCTCAGAAGGAATAAACCAAACATCAGTAACCTTCTGCCTGTTTCTTTCACACAGAGAAGCTTCCAGAACCCTCTTGAATTAATTAGAATAGGAAAGATCTCTACACATCAGATCAATACTTTCTGCACTAAGAAATGCAAACTGACAATTCTGGCCTGTTGTATTAAAAGAAAGTAATTCCCTTGCAATACTTATTCGAGAGTAATCACCTCAAATCCAGTAGGGCTTACATCTGCACAGCACTGGGAATTCTAATCTGAGGTACAGACTCATAGAACTGTGGAACTGGAAGGGAACCAAAGGGTCCTAAAGTCCAAAGCAGGTAGCATGGTGAAAACCAAAACAAAGCAGCCCTTATTTCTGATATAATGCAGAACGCTTTTGCCTCTGGCTCCACCTCTACTGGCCTGCAGCCCCTAACAGATTACACACACACCACTGAAGGAAATACAGCTCTTGACATAAAAAGCCTGTCCATCTGACTCTGAATTGCATTTGTTGGGGTTTCCTTGGAGTAGGCACAGCAAAGGAGAACTTTTCCCTGCACCTTTATCCCTGGCCAGCAGGGGTTGAAGGACTGCGGCGGCATCTGTGCTGCTCCATCAGTCTCCTTCACTTCTGACCAGGGGCTAGGATGGCAGCCTTACAACATACTGGACAGCAGAGTATTTTTTGAAGAGGAGCAAAAGCATGGACTGAAAACTGAGGGTGGCCTTTCCCCCACCCCCTCTGGCAGTGGTTTGCAGGTTGGCCCAGTCATGCCACTCAATTATTTTATGTGAAGATTGACTCCGCAAGACCAATGCTGCTGGAGGTGAAAAGTACTACTAGGGTTATTCAGATATGACTCAAACCTGCCTTTCAAACATGTAGGCCAAACATGCCTTTCTTTCCCTTCTGTAATCAGCTTGGGTTAGCAAGGCTCTTAGAAACTCTTGGAGGTGCAGGATAAATTGCTACAGCCAGGACTCGTAGCATCAGGATACACACTGGAGTGCCAACTTATTTTTTGTGTACAAGGAATTCCTATGATAACCTTTATTACAACCATCAGCAGCTGAAGCTGAAAACTTCATCCCCGTTAGCGATGTCAAGACAACAGAACCACGTCTTAACACTTTTGCTTGTTTGTTTACCTGGCTTTGATTCTTTAGGCTGCCTCCATTGCTCTCTTAAGTTATCTGCCCATATTCTCTGACACTCAACCAGGTCATCATAGTTTATATAATTCACTTTCTTTGACATCATGAGGTAGGTGATCACGTCTTCCAGGTCAGTTGTACTGAGAGGAATGTTGGTCTGCAAACGAGTATAAAATCAAAACTGCAATCATCAGGTCCAATTACAGTAAGATTGAAGATGTGTGACCACCAAACTGAAGAGAGAGTGAGTCACTCCTTATTGCAATAATCTGCCTTATCTTTGTACGTTCTTCACAAAATATGCATGTTTGAAATGCATCATATCCTAAAAATACACATTACGTATGCATTTTAACCTAGCATGTGCTTATTTTTAATGTATAGTTTCTGTGCTGAGAACCATATTAGCAAAGTGCAAAAACAGAAGGGGTGATTTCATTTCGATCTGTATATTCTCCCAGGAAGCAGAATTCAGAACCCGTTATATTCAAATGCTGACCCATTGAAATCCTTGAGCATCCGTACTGTGTGTGCCCGTTAGCAGCAAGTGAAATTATGTAGGCCAATAGTTGGTGTGCAAGAGGATGCCTGCGCCCTGATTTGGCTAGAAGCATAAGCATATAGAAGCTGCACACACATCCTTCAACGTAAGAGGAATCAAGTGTGCAAAAAAGGGTTGAATATGTGATTCCCATGGCTGAGAAGCAACTACCGAAAATCCCCACCCAGGAACACCTACCCAATCTCTCTGTCTAAACAGGGAAATGGTTTATAAATAGTCTTTGCCACTTACCTCTTGGATTATTTTAATGAAGTCGGCTCTGCTGAACCTCATCGTCTTGGTCCTGTCTGATTTCTTAAAGAGGTCCACCAGCTTGAGTTTCTGCTTGTGCAGAAGGTTTTGCAGCGTCATGAGGGACTTGGGGTGAGGAGCGATGACACGAGGGATGACCGTCTTGTGTGGTGGCTTCGGTCTCAGATTCTGAAAGACATTGGGTGACGGGGGGGGGGGGGAGGATAGAAAAGAACATGTAAAACTTTCTTCCTGTGAAGAAGAAACATTCTCATTGGTCATAGGAACACGAAAGAACCAGCCAATCAGTCATCACAATAAACACAACATTATGAAGCCATGTAGCCAATCAGAGCTGGCGATGTGTTGATGGTGATGGCAAGAAAAACAATTCCCATTGACCTCACTCTGGATAGAGGGAACAGTTAAGTGTCCCTTTTGATCAGGTGAGTGAGCTGAACTCCCTGTCATGCTGCAAGTTTTCTTACCGGCCAGGATTGCAAAACAAGCCTGTTGCCCTGATCCAAATGCAGTTTGTGGAGTTGCGGGTGATGAGTTGAGGCAGAATGTGGATAGGGATGCAGGCCATGCCCAATTAACATGGGGTTTGTTGCAAGGCACCACACATTTAAGTGAAATTGAGTATATTTGAAGAACCACCATTGAAAAAGTCTGCAAACACCCCGTATGGCCACCGCACCACCCTTTTCCTGATACTTCCGGGTCACCTCTGGGTTTGGCGCGATGCATGCACACACGGTCACACACATATTGGATGCACCTAAAACAGTCGCTGCCAGTATATTTAGATTCACATCCCATTGAAGAGGATACACTGTAAATAAACCCTGTCTACTTTTGGATGTGCTTCCAGATACGCATGGCCATGCATATTGCATTACCTTAACAAAATGCCCATTGGCTGCACATCCCTGTCCCCATCCTGCCCTAATCAGGATCTATGCTTGATGGGATTGTGGTAGGAGAGGGTTACGGTTACCTGCTTGGCAACAGAGACACGCTCCCTCTTCCCCCCAATATCCTTCCCAGGGCAAAGGTTTTTAACCTTTCGTGTGTGTGGGTGTGACCTTGTTATATTGCATAATTTCATTTGTTACATTGTTCTATTTTTGTTACTGGATATTGGGAAAGAGTAATAGCTGAGATGGGGGAACATTTTTGTTTGCAAAACGAAAACCTCCATTTGGGGTCTTTACTACCTTAAATCAGTCAGTCAGTCAAATTTATCCGAGCTGCTAAGGCACAGGCAGAAACCTTATAAGTAGAATATTTATCCCAACCCATCAACAAATTACGTATTTCTCCCATTATTCAAAACTGAAACTCCCTGGAGAATCCTATCCCTATAAGATAGCACACAGGGAGCAAAACTGCCTTAAATCTCAAAGAGCTGAGTCGCTGAGGCCAGCTGTGGCTCTCTGTGGCACTATGAACTTGCAAGTTCCTAATAAGTTCCAACGCACTGTCACACAGTCAATCCCTCATTTACCCGGGGGTTGCGTTCCGGATCATTGCGCTCTTGCGTGAAACCGCAAACCCTCTGAAAAAGCCTGCAAACACCCCATACCGCCCTTTTAGTGACGTCTTTATGACATTTCTGGGTTACTTCCGGGTTTAGCGCTGTGTGTGTGACAGCACATATATTGGTCACACCTAAAACAGGAGGGGCACGGGTGGTGCTGTGGTTTAAACCACTGAGCCTAGGGCTTGCCGATCAGAAGGTCGGCAGTTCGAATCCCCACGACGGGGTGAGCTCCCGTTGTTTGGTCCCTGCTCCTGCCAACCTAGCAGTTCAAAAGCACGTCAAAGTGCAAGTAGATAAATAGGTACCGCTCCGGCGGGAAGGTAAACGGCCTTTCTGTGCGCTGCTCTGGTTCGTCAGAAGCGGCTTAGTCATGCTGGCCACATGACCCGGAAGCTGTACGCCAGCTCCCTCGGCCAATAAAGTGAGATGAGCACCGCAACCCCAGAGTTGGTCTCGACTGGACCTAATGGTCAGGGGTCCCTTTAACTTTACCTTAAAACAGGAGGAGAGGGAATCTGGCAGTCAGAGTCAACCCCCTAGGCTAACTGTAAGTAAGAAGGCAGGCAGGTGGGGGCTAGCTAAGGGCAGACAGAGATGGGAAGGGGCTGCCACACCAGCCCCTAAAGGACCAGCCTCCACCGCTTACCTCAAGGGTGTCATCTTCCCACAACTTGGCTTGCACTTTAGTCTTCAACGCTTCCTTGTCTTCTTGTATCTTCCTCAGCACATTTTGTTCCTGCTCACTGACGGGCTCTTTCCCCATCAGCCACTGCTCCAGGTCCACACAGTTTAGCAGATTCTGCAGTTGTATTCTTCCCTGGATCCAAGCTTCCAGCTCTTGCAGGTCTGCCTCCTCTTTCGCAGAGGTTTTATCTTCAGCCTCTGGAGGTTTTCCTGAGCCCACAGGTTTCTGCTCTGGAGTGGGAAGTTCAGGTGGATGAGGCCTGGGCCCGTGAACCGCCATTTCACTCATCGGAGGGGCGATGAGAATGCGACGTCGAGATCTGGGGGGCCCAAATCTGCTTGCTTTCACTTTGAGGAAAAAATGTGGATAAGCCTCTCTGATCTTGAATTGTTTAAAGCAGTGATCCAAAACCCAATCCAGGTTGTCGGCGGGGGAGTCTTCGAGCAATGCTGCATTTGACAGAGCTTCGCCTTCGCTGAGAAGAGAACAAAGGGATGAGGAAGTTAAATTTACCCCAATAAAACAAAACAAAAATAAAACAACCCCCCCCCCCTCAGAGCCAAGTCTCTTTCCATTAGACCTCCACCAGGAATGGATAATTCTGCTGTTTCTGCAGTGCATTTGATCTGACCAGTCAATCACAGTGACTCAAGGGCACAATTACAGGCTCTCTCTGAGGCACACCCCAGCAGTGGCTCATGAAGAAACAGAAAAAAATAAAAAATAAAAAATGAAGAAACAGAAGGGGCTGGAGTGTCTCTATGGCTGGGCAGTTTTTTCTCTTATACATACTAGATACAGTGGTACCTCAGGTTACATACGATTCAGGTTACATATGCTTCAGGTTACAGACTCCACTAACCCAGAAATAGTACCTCGGGTTAAGAACTTTGCTTCAGGATGAGAACAGAAATCGTGCTCCGGCGGTGTGGCGGCAGCAGCAGGCCCCATTAGCTAAAGTGGTGCTTCAGGTTAAGAACAGTTTCAGGTTAAGAACGGACCTCCAAAACAAATTAAGTACTTAACCCGAGGTACTACTGTAAACTGTTTGGAGTACAACAAAATGTGCTTGTTTGTTTTTTTAAAAAATTATTGTATGTAACCCGTGTTCAGATTAATGTGTGTGTGTGGAGTGGGGGAGGGGACTGCTTACTTTATGTGATGGCCTCACCCACTATTGTTTTTAGAAAGGGATGGGGAGGGGGACAGTAATTTGACAAAAACTACAGGGGGCTGGAGCTTGCAGATTTCCTAAAGGGCTCTCATACCTAATTGCCCCCCCCCCCCGCATCCATAAACTGGGCACCACATTTCATTAGTTCAGTGTGCAATTTGCATGCATGGCACACTACTGTCATATAGAACATGGGGAAGGGATGCATTTATTCATGGCATAGGAACTACATGTTACTTGTTTCACCCAATGAGCGGATAGTTGAGAAGTCCACCCAGAACACATGTCTTCAAAGTCTGACAATCCAGCTTGGGCTGCCTGCTGGGTGATTGTGGCCCTGACTCTCAGCTATCACTGTCTGGGAAACATCAGTGTACAGAAAGAATGCCTCTTTCAGTTGCTCACTCAGTGCCATTGTATCATAGCAGGAAGCAACTTAAAAGCCAAATCCCACACTATGCTCATGAGAAAGAACTACGAGGTAAATTGTACCAGACAGTTTAAAAGTTTTAAAGGTTTTTACATATCTGCACACCCTTCTTTCTTTTTTAAATGTATTTTTATTAAAGATTTTCTTGGTTTACAAAAGTATGTGCAATGTCTCTCTCTCTCTCTCTTTTGCCCAAGTAACATTTTTTACAGATCAGTTTCATTTGTTGAGACATTAGGAAGAAGAGGGGGAAAGAGATGGGGGGGGGGGAGGTGAGTGGGAGTGAGGTCGGGTGGCGATGTTTCTATTATACTTAATATTTTTGTGTCAGCGTTGCTTGTGCAGGTTCTCTGCTATTCACTTGTGTTCCTTTGATGGTGAGAGAGGTTGGGGTTGGCCTAGGCACACCCTTCTTTCTTAAGGAAAAACAAACCAGATTTTACAAGATTAAAATTATTCTACCCCTATTTCTTTACAAGCAAAGAACAACCGGGAGGGGGGGGGTTCTTGTCTTTTATATGCTGTAAGGAATGTTGATGTTTTATATGAATGTTTTCCTGTTCTGTTTTATAATACAGTATACGGTATTTATGTATGAGTTTTTCTATGTAACTCGCTCAGATACCTTTCAGTTGACAACTTTTGGCCCATCTTGAAGGCACCACGTTGGCCATCTCCAATAAACAATAACAGTTCCTTAAATGCCGCACGATTGAATTCACGCCCCCTCAAAACCCTACTGAACTAGTTGTTTATAATGTTATCTATGGGAAACGGGCTCCGTAAGGCCTCATGCTGCAGTCTACAAACCTCTTGGGCGAAGAAAGGACACTTAGCCGAGGTTGCGACGAAGTGCTAAATGGCCGCGATCCACTCCGAGCGCCTGATGTTCCCGATGACCAGCTCGTCTGATCCATTTTGGTCAACATTTCGGTGTAGGATCGGACGCCTCCTAACGAAAAAACTCGTCCGGTGGGTTTTTCAGAAGAAGCTCAGAGAAGCCTTCTCATCTCAGATCGGCAGAGGGGAAAGAAGAAGCCGAGGACGAACCCCCTTCTTTCTCTTCTGTAGCCCTCAAGCGGCCCTGGGAGCAAAAGGGCAAGGTCCGCGTTGTTCTTTCTTACGCATCTGCGTTAGAGCACAAGGCAAGAGTTGCATTTTGGCGGGCGCCAAGGCAACGGCCGCGGACGCCGGCAGCTGATTGGCCGGGAGACGCCGGCCCGAACGTTGTGTCGGCAACCCTGGGAAGCAGCTTGCGCCAGTCCCGGGCGGCAATGAATGGCTCGGCGTCGCTCTTGCGCCTGGATGGGGGATTCTCGAGACGGGGGCCGGGAAGCGGGAAGGAGACTGGACGTGGCGCAGCCTGATCCTATCCAAAATCCCACTGAGGTCGACGGGGAGTGCGCGTAGCTCTCAAGGCGAAGCACAAGTTAACACTTACATCGGTTTCTGTGCTTCCCCGTCTGTGCAGTTGGCCGAGCAAACAGAGTGAGCTTCCCGGAGCGACTTTTTAAAAGTCGGTTGCCATATTTCAAGCAGTGGAAATCGGCATGGGCTGCCGTACATCCTGGGCACCCAATCCATTTCCACCTGGATGCCGCTAGAGACAGCGGTACTGTATTCCATATATATTATATATAACCGGAAAATTCCAGACGCATGGCAACCCTATTTCCATAGGAGCCAACTCCTAGGGGCTGAGGGGTCTTCGCCCCCCTAAAATATTTGAGGGGGCCCACCCACCTCGTTGATGGGCATTGCCATTCAAATAGTGTGCGTGTGCCATGTCATGTGATCCAATTTTGCAGGGCAGGCCTTCCCCCCCATATTTTATTCAAGTTTGCACCCCTGTCTATTTCACGATTCATCCTGTAGCTCCTAAATTCTAAAGCATGAACACTCTGCCCATCATGAATTTGTTTGGTTATATAATAAATCACAAACAATCTCATTGTTCCAGTTACAGATAGGTAGCCGTGTTGGTCTGCCATAGTCAAAACAAAAAAAATTCCTTCCAGTAGCACCTTAAAGACCAACTAAGTTAGTTCTTGGTATGAGCTTTCGTGTGCATGCACACTTCCTTCTGAAGAAGTGTGCATGCACACGAAAGCTCATACCAAGAACTAACTTAGTTGGTCTTTAAGGTGCTACTGGAAGGAATTTTTTTTGTTTAATCTCATTGTTGGCAGTCCCGCTAAATGTTTCTTTGGCAACATTCATGAATATTTCGTATGTTTGGTACCAATGAAAACCTTGTACTGTATTCCACTATGAAATATATTTTATGGCACTCATTCTTTTCTAAGTTTTATATGATTATTTTATTCTCTTGTAATCCCCCCTTTTTATTATTGCTTTCAAGTACAGATAGGGTGAACCCACAGAATCAGCAAGTTGCCACAATCAGCCATTTGGAACTATGTTTTCTATCAAGGCTACTTACTTTTATTTAAGGAAAGGGCTGGTGCTGTGATGTTTTCACTCTAACAAACACTGCTCTTTGCAGTTTTCTTTGCCATGTTCATTTGCTGCAGAAAATGCGCCCGAGTCTTGCAGCTTCTTAAGGATCAATTTATTATGTTATACCCCTTCATGGCATGGAACCTTCACAAATGCAGTGAGCTATGGCCCATGGTAGCTTATGCAAGAGTAAATTAGTCTTTGTGGACCAAGATTCTTTGCGATTTTTCTTTGAATGATGTTTGATTATCACTGAGCAAAAGTGGCCCCACCATAAATGAAAGGCAGGCAAATAAAAATAAGTGAGATTCACATGCTGTACCATCAAACATAACTTCTTTCCCCTCCTTGCCCCCGTGGTCTTCTGTGCTCCTCCAGGAGCATATTTTGGGGAGCAAGAAAGCCTGTGAGCAAAATGAAGCCCTGTTTGTGAGAACAGAAGTCCGTTTCCCAAGCAGTTTGCAATCCACACCTAAGCACAGATGAGCAAATGTGGATTCCTGGAGCAAATATGGCAAGTACTGCATTCCTCTCCCAGTCTTGCTGCCACCATACTGCCCAGCAGTAAGCTATGGTTTGCCTTGGTATTATGCCCAAACCTGGGCTTCTGGTTTGTCACCCCAGACAAACCATGAGTGATGGATTTGGACATAATCCTAAACCAAACTATGTGTTGCATTCAATTAGCTAGAAATATGTGCTTAAGTTGTTTGTCCTGGGCAGGATCTATTAGTTGAGAGAATTGGGAGGAAATAGGAGGAAAGAGTTTGCTAATAATGTGTTTTATTGTTACGAATAAGGATTTCCTTAAGAATCAGTTGAATTTATTTCTTATGGTTAAATGGGTAGATATAAAACCATGGCTTACCCCAGCTAGTGAAAATCCATTTACACTTAAACTTAGCTCCATTTATTTCAGTGGGTCTACTCCAATTATGACTTGGTGATGTTTAGAGAAGGTCCTATATCTTGAATTTGTAACAATCTAATATTATATGCTATAGGGACTTCACCAAATACAGTACAGAACTGCATCTATCGTAGAACAAATTGGAGGATTATTCGGCAATTAACCTTATTCTAGTAAGGTTAAGTAAGTTTCATGGTTGTTTGGTACAGTATTTGCAGTGTTGAAGGACAACAATTTAGAAAGTGTCACTTAATATTAACACAAGTCTTAGTCAACTTTAATTACAAAAGGTCTGAACAGGATTATGTACATAAACCAATGCTGAAATTTAATACACAGTGTCCAATATACAATATCTATATTAAAATAGTTACATTTATAGTAACCAAGAGGGATGACTGAAAGAGTTTGATATTAAAAAAACCCCAGTAGATATTGTACCTACACAGAGCTATACATTAATTAATATTCAGTTTATCATGATTTTCCCGTAGCCAGGCATGATATACATTCAGCTTATGGTCTTGTGGCTGTACCTGAAAAAGAATAAGGATGTTAACCATTTTAATTAAGAAATACAAAATTTGTATTAAGCTCAGAGTCTCAAGCACACAAATGGAAACCATTCTTTGGCTTATTGCCATAATTTCAAGTACATTTACTTGGAAATAAGTCCCACTGAACAGCTTTGGGCTTACTTTTGGGTCAATAGGAATATGCTCACGCTGCAATTGTGTTTGCTACTACAATAAAAGGCAACTCTGAATCTTCACGGTGAAGGGTTGAAGATAGTCCAGCTTTCTCCTCTACTCTGATGCCTATAAATTATTCTGCAGAACTTATTGCCACATCTTCTGCAAGGCATGAGCGCAGCCAAATGGCAGTGATACATTGCAGGAAGGAAACATGGGACTCTGCACACCCACCCCATCCCAATTTTGGTTCTGAGACTATTGCTGCATAGCAGATCAAAGAGCTGTACCCACTTGCTTTGTGCAGTTCTGGTTCATGCTCATTTACGTGACAGGGACTGAAGGGAAGCAGAGCCACATGATTAAGGGCTTCTTGTTTTAGGGCTTTGGTCATTCCATTATATATATATTTTTATTTATTAAATTTGTATACTGCCCTTCATTCATAGATCCCAGGGCAGTTCCCAACATAAAAATACGAGATAAAAACCACAAAATACATAATAAAAAGAACAACAACAAACCAATAACCCAATCCATCCACTCCCACAACACATTTAAAAGGGTATCAGATGTTATTCATCCAACAGGCATTACAAAAATCAAAAGCAGAACACTTAATCTTTCATTGATTTAAGAAGATGGCAGCATCAGTTACCTCCTTCCACTCATTGATGCAAAAGATCCTGTAAGAGTCGTTTCCATATTTTCCAATCCCATGCAACTCAATAGGATACCTCCACTGTTTGACCAAGTATTCATCTAGGGCACAAACAAGCAAAAAACGTACAATAAAATATCCAAGACTGGATTCATTAAATTCACCTTTAAAATTTGTGAAAACATGCATCTTTGAATAAGAGGTGAGCTAAACAGAACTTATTTAAAAAACAAAGAAGGGTGAAAAAAATGGGTGACATCTAACATTTGTCACTCTTGGTAATAGTCCCAGTGAAATCAGTGTACTTGATTCCAATGGGTCTACCCTGTGTGTGACATAGGCTGTGTACGCACTACACCTTTAAAGCACCTTTGAAACACATTCTTTATTTCAAAGAATTCTGGGCACTGTAGTTTATTAAGGGCTGCTGGAAATCGACACACTGTGTTGGGTACACAACACCTGGTAGGCTGATACTACAAGGAATCGCAGCAAGTTATTACTAGCATGCTACATTGATGCTGACAGAAGTGACTAGAATGACATCTATAAATAAAAGATAAAGTTTAGAGTTTCAGTTTTCTAAACTGCAAGACACAGCATAGAAGACATTAAAATGTCGTGTCACAGATGCAGCTCTATTGTCACAGATGTCAATAAGATCAGCAGTCTTTTTACAGCAGAAAGGAAATGTATAAATGCTGTATGTGGACTTAATTTTTTTCTCAACTTCCCCACTTCCTCATTTGGTAACCTCTCAAAACTTTTTTTTTTTAATGTTCTGTGCTTGGGTAGTTCAGCAATTCAATATGGACGGTTTTCAAAGGGGAAATGTCACCACTGTTCTCCAATCTTTCGCCTCCCACTCCAAATGTTCCTTCAAGGTAGCAAGTTTATGCTCACTTACTGAGGAAGAAGCCTCATACAACACAGCAGAATATAAACCTGAATAGGAGTGCACTGTTAAAAATAAATAAATCCTAATGCCAAATCTCTCAAATATATTTTGTGTTAGTTCTATGGATCTGAAGAACATCCAAGCTTATATAGAGACAACCTTGGAAAAAGGAACTACCAATAAAAGAATAAAATAGAAATGCAGTTTCATGTGCAGAGCATGTGTGTTCTCATTCCTCTGGATCATAGACTTTAGTGTTCTAGCTCAGTGGCAGCTGGAAAATCTCTAGATCTTGTCTCAGTCATGAATTCACTAAGTGGCCTTTAATACACCACCATCTCTCAGCCATGGCTTCCCATCTGTAATATGAGGATAACAACACTGATCTACTCTGCAGGGCCGTAATTAGGATTTTATGAGATAATGTACTCTTTCTCAAACAAGCTATAACATACATTACATGCCAAGAGTTGCTACCTGAAAATTTGATGATGGTCTTTGCTCTGAGTTCATAAAGGCCAAGAGGTTTAAGCAACTCTGACATTTCCTTCCAGTTTGCAGCTCTTGCGATTTCAGGTGAAGGATATTTCTTGAAAAATTCCCACAGCACAGGGATGGCCATCTTACCTAGTCAGATATAAGACAGTGAATAGTAGGGTTCCTACTGAATTTCTTGGCAAGGCTGGCATAGGCACATATGCTGAATTGCTAATACAGATAACGTCTAACCTCATGTAACAGCTACTAAAAGTAACAAGACTAAGACGCATCTTCATGAATTCTGCTGCCAACGTGTCTTCTGGCCACATGTATGTATAAGCAAAACAGACACATGTGTTTACTACACATTACAATCAAATGACTTCCACAGGAGAAAATTAAGAGTTGTGTGAAGAACTCCCGCGGCACAGAAATATATTTTGTGTTCCAATACAGGCACAGAAGATGTGTCATCTCAATTTTTAAAGGTATGCATGATCCCAAACTTGTATAATACATTCAGCAAATGGCAAAATTTAGGTCCATTCTAGTCAACCTGCTTATTGAGCATTCATCCTGATTTGTTTAAAGGGCAGCTACACAACAACAAACATTCATACTGATTTGCATCATGTCTTCCCATTAGTCATTATTTCACCCCATGCTTTTCAGTGCATTTCCCATCGTTTTCCTAACCGCAAAACAGTGTTTTTTATGTATTTGTTGCACTAGGATGACAGAACTGCAGAAACCCAAAGTTCCAGTATGTGTTGGAATCCCTCTTGCACAAAACGGTGTCATCATTTTAGTAGCCCTTTTTCCACTTCACATAGGTCATGGTCAACATTGGCCCTTTTCTCTCTTCCTGGGGAATGTGTGTGAATCAAGCAGAGCCATTTACCATCTAGCCAACCCTCCACGGGAAAAACTGAAGTAATCAGTTCTGCCCACATATGAGATTCATGAATGCTCCCTAGCAGCAGTGTAGGACTGTATAACTGGAAAGATGCTCAACACTGGTGTGTTTGCAAGTGAGGGGCTGGGCGAGGGAGAACATAAGTCTTGTACCTGAGGTCTTATTCAGAAATATAGTTGCAATGAGAAGTTTCCATGGATCATGAAAGAGTGTTTCTTGGACCAAATTAAAAGGAGAACGAGGTGGAGTCCATTTCCGAAAGGCCTTCCTTCTAGGTGGGCTTGGAGCTATACAGAGAGAGAATCAAAATGTGAAATTCAATTGCCTCTCTTTTATTTAAATACATTGTTTTCCTTAAATCAATCTGTGTCTATAGACAGAAGCAGAAAGAGGATCGTTTTGACCGCCTCTTCCGGCTCCAAGGAGCCTGGTACAGAAAGAGCTCTTTCAAGAGTCCCAGTGGGATCAGCTGCAGTGAACAAGATCTAAGAGATGCCTGTCCATGTTGTAAGCCTTCATCTTCATTTGCCCAACTAAGACTGCAATCCTTACTGGGAATTGTGGTTTGTTTAAATCCCACTTGTTAAAGTTGGCTTCTACAATATCAGTCACCATAGTTTGATTGTAGTTTGTCCTGAAGCAAGAGTTTTAAACAACTACAATTCTCCCAAGTCTCGCTGTAATGAGGAACTAGGGTTTGTTTAACATTGGAAGAAGCTTCTGATAGCCTCTAGTGCACAAAAAGAGAGAACACACAAGGCAGTGTCTCATAGTGGCTTATTTACATAGTGAGAAACCATAGTTTCCTAGGCTCACAGTTAGCTTTTTTGATTGGATACCTTACTATTCAGATTTAATTTACTCTCCCAATACCATACATTTATGAAGTGCTCATATCAACCAAAAGTTGGTAATAATCTGACCCATTAATTTGACCCACTACATGGAAAGGAGTAATAATTACGGATAGTTGCTGTGTAATCTCTTCTTACCTCACATAAATTCTACCACAATCTAAAGCACTTTTATTTGGAACCAAGTACCAATAGGTTAAGAGGGCTTATTTCAAAGTAAATGTGTGTACTCTTAGCTATGCAAGTGAGAAATACATTGGATTTACTTCTGACGAAATATGGGTAGGATTGGTGTGCAAATTATATTGCTAAATCTTGTAATCCCCCACAAGGCATTTTCATAGAAAGCAATTTTTACCTCCTTGAATGAATTTACTAGAAAAATATGGGCTGGTTTTCCTTCTCTCCACTTGAGGTCTTCGAAAATGGTCCTCTAAAATTTTGAAAAGAAAAGTAAAAAACAAATGCAGATATATATATATATATATATAATTCATTGCGAATTCGTATCAAATTAAGTACTGCACTATCTTTGTATGTGCCATTCTCTTACAGAGGATCTTCTATCATTAAAGAGTGGTGGATTGGGAGCCCACTGTAGTCTATCCCAGCAACTACACTGGCTATGTTTGGAAGATCGTTTCTCAGCTTAATAAGCAAAGATGTGAATAAGTCTTCCTTGCTCCTTTCTTTGGGCTTTATCCAATGTAGTGTTAAGTCAGGGTTCCATCAGCTCAAGAATACCTGCAATGTGACATGGGCCATGCACTGGAGGGGGGGGGGGTTATGTCGCTCTAGCAGTAATCCTTGCACCGATAGGACGAGTTAGTAGAATATCACCTTTTGTGCAAGTGGGAACAAATCAAGAAGTCTTCCATTAACTATGATTTCCCATTTTTTCTGAACCAGGGAGCTATGGTTAATGACTTCAAAGCCATGATTTGAAGCTGACTTATCCAGGCAAGCAAGAGGCATTTATTATGGTTCAAGGAAAAAGAGAAACATTCTAGCCAGGCAAAAGCACTCGCGGATGCAGGGACAGGGGATGGCAGACTGGAGAGAGTCCCAAGGACCAGACAGAGCTTAGATGGTCACATTCAGCAAAATCATGTGAACACACTCAGGTAGACAATACTAGCCACACCAAAAGCACAGAGCACGAGGCAAAGAAAGTTCATTTGTACCACTGGCCTGTGATTATCTCCATAGGAAATTTAGAAAAGAGCTCTACTCTGAAGAATATACCTTTTACTGATGTAAAATGGCTCTCATCACTGGTCTGTGAGTCAGTAACCTCCATATTGGAAGCAATGTTTAACTCTTGGCTCCCTGAAGGCACCCTGTTTCTCTGGTTTTCCAATTCTGAAAAGTTTTCATCAGCTGCTACAGAAACTACGCTGGTGGGATCCTCATCACATTTTAAAACTTCTGTGCTTGACTTGTGTTCCAAGACAGCGGCTACCGTTCCAACGTGCAACTCCACTTTTGGTTCAGAAACCAGCAGCTCGTCCTTTAAGCATGTTTTCCTTTTTCTTGAGCCTCTCTGGCACACTTTATGGACACTGTTAAAAATGTATGTATCTTTTTTTCTTCTGGGATTTTTAACAGTTTCTGCTCTTTGACTTTTTGGGGGTCGTTTCCTCTGTCTTGTGTTATAGGCATCATCCAGATTCCCCATTTCTGAACCGCATTTAGCTTTCTTAATCTGGGTTGTCCTCTGAGCAGCACTCCTCTCTTGGGCTTTGAAACAGTAATCCTTTGAGGGGTCCTCTGCAGTGGGCCCATCCTGCAAATCTGGCTCACCAGCACTGGTTTGAAATTCCAAAATCTTATTTTGCTTTTCTTCACTGCTTTGCGGTCCAAGATCTAGAGTCTGGTTGCTAGTGATACAGTTCTGTCCTTCTGACCCCAGAGCCCTTGTGCTTGATTGAATACAGTCCCGAACAGAGACAGAAAAATCGAAGTCCTCTGATTTAAGAACAGTCTCTCTGTTCTTTTTAAAGTAATCCAAAAGTGCACGTCTGGATCTGACCTTCACTCCTTGGGGACTAAAAGGGAAAAAGACCATCAGGCAAAAAGAAGTCAAACGGCAACGTTGAGTGGAATGCAGCGTTGCACAACAGGACTTCACCTGCTTCTTCTCCCCCCTGCAGCAACCGCACCCCCAAAATCAGCTCTGGAGGGTCAGAGGGCATGCAGGGGGGGTCAGCAGGGAGAAAGAGAGGATGGTGAAGTCCCATTGTAGGAGTGTACTTTTATTCCACTCTCACATGGAAAGGGTTGGATACAAGTTGTCAACTGTAGCAACCCTGTAGATTATATTGTGGAAAGACAGACTATACATTTTTCAAATAAATATATATTTTGGAAGATCAGAGAGTTGAAGCTCCAATACTTAAACTATTTGTAAGCTGTTATAAATGCATTTTGGGACGCGGGTGGCGCTGTGGGTAAAAGCCTCAGCGCCTAGGGCTTGCCGATCGAAAGGTCGGCGGTTCGAATCCCCGCGGCGGGGTGCGCTCCCGTCATTCGGTCCCAGCGCCTGCCAACCTAGCAGTTCGAAAGCACTCCTGGGTGCAAGTAGATAAATAGGGACCGCTTACTAGCGGGAAGGTAAACGGCGTTTCCGTGTGCGGCTCTGGCTCACCAGAGCAGCGATGTCACACTGGCCACGTGACCCGGAAGTGTCTGCGGACAGCGCTGGCCCCCGGCCTCTAGAGTGAGATGGGCGCACAACCCTAGAGTCTGTCAAGACTGGCCTGTACGGGCAGGGGTACCTTTACCTTTACCTTTATAAATGCATTTACAGTTAAACAGTGGTGCAAGTACAGCTGCCTTGGAATTGCAGCAGAAAGATGAGATACAACTATTTTAAATGAACACGAACTTAGTATTTGTAAATATTATAAACACAGATGTTTTATATAGCATAGAATCCATCAGCATGACGCTTGGTTGGAGTACTAAAGGGGAACACAAAACTGTGTTCTGACTGGATATGTGTTTCTAATCTTAAGGAAGGAAGGAAGGCTATCTGGAGGATTTGAAGTTGTTGCTCAGCTGAACACTACTATTCTTTGGAAAAAAGCTGTCCAATGCCCTCTGCTTCTGGAGAGCCATGGGGGCAGGGGCAGGTTACAACAATGCAGACTTTGAGTCGGATGAGAAGCAAAGAGTGATTATAATGCAGGAGATGGGGAGAAAGAGGGGGCTCAAACTGTGGTTAAGAAGGAGGAACGGGGGGCTGCTGTGTTGTGGGGGCTGCTGCTGTTGGTGGGTCACAGCCCCATTTTTCTTGATAGACCATTCACCCCTGGATATGTAGATGAAACAGTACAGAAAATTGCATCTGTCAAATTTCTGAATGCCAGGTTATTGTCAAAGCCGCGAGAGTTCTGTCAGAAAACAACAGCAATACCACATTAACTTCTTCCTCTCTTTAGTAACACTTCAACAAGCTTAAACATAAAACAGTATATTTACACTTCTCCCTATTATAAACATAATTATGACACTATGGCTCTCAGTGCACCAAAATATCATTTGGATGACATAAGATGTACAATGTCAAAATTTACCATCAGCACTACTGTACCTGACAAAATAGATGTCATATCTCCCTTTTGTTTTGCCAGACTGTCTTTGCTTTATTATCCTTTCCCATCCTTCAGGAACAGCTTTGCGACACAGAGGAGCCAGGAAAGATACAGTTGCTTCAGACTCTTTGCACCAAGTTAGACTTTCTGTGATGGTCTCAGTATCTTCCTCCTTGGGATCAACACATTCCCCCCCTGCTGTTATAAGATGCCCTTTCTCTTTGTCTGCATCTTCAGTCATGTGCCTATTACCTATATCACTGAAAGTGAATTATCAGAATATCAGAACAAGCTTCACCTTTTTGTAGCCTTTCCTTAAACAGACATTCTAACCTCTCAATCATTTTTAATGCTCTTTTTTTTTTTGCATTTCCCCCACATTTCCTTTTCGGTTGTTCCAAAACTGCTTTATTTCTGGCAGAGGAAAATGCAATAAATTTTGCACCTAAGTGTAGAAAAATAAAGTATAACTTAAGCAACGGAGAACCCTGGTTTTGTTTTTTGGCATGAAACACCAATTGCCTAAAAGGTCTGGGTGAATAAGGAGGTCTCCACTGGTGCCGGAAACGAAGAGGGTGCCAGGCAAGTCTTTCTGGGGAGGATTTTCTATAGCTAGGGTGCCAGCACTGAGAAGGCCACCTCGGAGCAGCAGCCCACCTTTCCTTCTCATTTGGTGGGAGCAAGCAAAGCAGTGGGAATGGGAACCAATGGGGCAATAGAAGCAGAAGGCTAAGAACGGCACAAGTTAAGAATGGCTTTATTCCGGTTTGCAGTATTGCCATAGCCCTCAGTCAGACGGAAGACCATCATGCCAAGACAGAACGCAGGCGTGCCATTTGTCAAACTGCCATGACATCACTGCATGCAAAGGAAAGGTGATGAGGGTGAGGGTGATAATAGTTGCTTGCAAAGGAGGATCAAAGCAACAGGCCGAGGGGGGCGTTGCCTATTTCAAAAGCCCCGCCCTCGCCACTCCCTCCTGCGTTAAGTCCTTACCTGCCGTCAGGCTGCCCCGTCGCCCCTTGAACTAGCGCCAAGGACATCTTTCCTCTCCTCTCTTGTAAGGCGGCAAATTCTCCCGCGCCTGCTCGTAAGGCGCGTGCGCATTCCTAACACGCGCGCCGCCAACCCACACAATGACAGTAAGCAAGAGATCGCTCTCTCCTCTTCGCGCTGGGATCAAACCTCGCAAGCAGCGCGAATTACACCTGAGTGGGCTTTTGCGCACGCGCACTTTCGACATAAGCTCCTCCTCTCTCCACACCCTCGTCCCACCCGCCCCTAATATTAATATTGCGCGTCCTCCCCCGGGCGTCATAGAAACTGTAGTTGGGGAGAGGGGGGCGGGGAGGAACCGGGCGGAGAGTTCAGACATGCGCAAGAGTCGCTTTTGCGCGTGCGCACAACCAAGGGCGCTTCGCTCGTCGCTTTTCCCCCTTGCGCAAAAGGAAAGGAAAAAAGAAGGGGAGGGCGCGTGGAAACTGCGCATGCGTGTTGCCTTGGGTTGCAGCCCAGCGTCCTATGTACACAAATAAATAAATAAATGAAAGCGGGAGTTGGGCGCTGGGGGAGGGGCAGGCAGGGAGGTCGCGAAGGGGATGCGCCGGAGGGGGAAACATGCGAGCTGCGCTGACCTGGAGAGATAAGGCTGAGCAGTGGTAAGAAGAGGAGGGGCCTCCCTCTGACAAGCCTAGAGGGTGGAGTGGGTCCGTGGGGGAGACGGGGGGGGCATGGAGGGAAGGAAGTGGGGGCTTCGACCTCCAGCCAGAAAATAAGGCCTCCTCAATCCGCTCTCCCTTCCAATATCACCAACAGTAAGCGAGTCGTGAGGGGGACGGCGTGCAATTTTATCCCGCTCGCGACAGGCAGCATAACACCCCCGTAGCGTCCCTCACGTCCGTTTCTGAAGGCTAATGAGTTAATGCAACCAACTGCAGCGGCAGCAGCAACAGCGAAAACAACTTAGAAAGATGCTTCCACGTTTAAACTGGAAGCCACAAAGCTGTTAAGATAATGCTTTTGCAGCAGAAAGGGAGCTCGTGGGTTTCCCCTTTTGGTGGAAGGGACACAAAGCGAGACCCTGGCAGGTTTCAGTTATGTGTGTGTGGGGGGGTGCGCCTTCCAGAGCCTGAGGTGCTTTACCTGCATTCCTTGCCAAAAGGGGCTTGTGGGTTTTTTTTGAGGCGGACAGGCCCCTCTGTCCCCTCGACGGTCCTGTTGTGTCCGTTGATGTAACGTTAGATCTTCCCCGCTGAGTTGATGTTCTTACGGTGCTCCATCGGTAGGACTGGAACCCAGCCAGATGGGCGGGGTACAAATAACAAAATAATATTAAAAATCCGCAATGGCCTATACTGGTTGTTTTACTCGCTGCCTCAGTTCTTGTACTGGGCAGGTGGATTTCATGAGCAAACTTTAACAAAATAAACAGTTGATGCAGGTTCGTTTTCCCCCTAACCCCGTAGGTAATATATATTGCTGCACATCATCTTAAAATTCTAATGCTTTGGTTTAATTGAGGTGTATCTTTTTTCTTTTTTGGTACTATCTGTGTACGCTTTGTGACATTGGTCTTCAGCTGGTGGGTTGGGACTCACCTGATCACCACACCAGCACCATTACTGCTGGGTCAGACCATTGTCCTCCCGTAATCCACCACCTTTTCCTCACAGTGGCCAACCACAATGGCCTTTACAGCAGGACATGACAGCACTCTGCCCACCTGTGATTGCCTCTAATATTGGAGGTAGAACATAGCCACCTTGGCCAGTCACCGTTGATAGCCGTGTCCTCCATGAATTTGACTAATTCTCCCTTTTTTAATGTATTTTTATTAAAGATTTTCTTGGTTTACAAAAGTATGTGCAATGTCTCTTTCTCTCTCGCCCCCCAGTAACATTTTTTACAGATCAGTTTCATTTGTTGAGACCATCACTGCCCTCTGTGGAAGCAAATGCCATAGTTTAACTATGCACTGCATTAAAAACACTCTCATCTGTCATGAATCTTCCAAAATTCAGCTTTGTTGGATGAGCATGATTTCTAGGGGTGTAAGAGTGTGGGAGAAAAAAAAACATATATCTAGCCACTGTCTTTATACCATGTGTAATTGTGTAAACGTCTATCTTGTCACCTATTACCTTTTCTGGAAACTTTAAAAGTTCCAAATGCTGCAACCTTTCCCCTTAGGGACCCTTCATCATTTTGGTTGCCCTTTAAGTATTTATAACTCTCATTGGATACTTCAGTACCACAGCAGAGAACAATAAAATAAAGCAATAATAAAAGATACATTACAATATAATATACAGTAATTACAACAGCCATAAAAACAAGTGTTTGGCTGAAATGTTTTTTGTTTTTTTTACTATTGGCTGTGTGGGTGAATAATCCCCAGTTTTGTCTAGAATACGTACCGTACATTTAACATAGATAAATCGCAATGGCTAGAGTGGCTAAATGAATAAAGTCAGTGTTTTGATGTAATGCTTTGAGTATGTAAATTGCAGCCTTTTGATTTGGCAGATATGAAATGTCTTGAAAATGGTATGATTGAGGAAATGTACGAATGACAATTGTGGTATATGAATATTACTCTGAACCTACATCCACAAATTGAATTCTTTTTAAAATACTCATTCTGTAGGGTAGTGATCTATATTTAGAGATCTTGTTTTTTATGTACCATATGGGAAAATATTGGGGATATGAGGAGTTTGGTGTGCCATTTAATACCTTCCTTTGTTTTCACAGTATATATGACCTTGCTTTTAAACCTGATGGAACTCAACTAATAATTGCAGCTGGAAACAGATTACTGGTACGAGGTTTTCTTTAAAAAAAAACAACCCACCCACCTTTTTTTTGTTAATTAACATCTTGAAATATTTGGTAGATTAATTTATCAAAAGAACTCTTATTTCTTTATTATTTACTATAACACATATGGTAATCTATTGAAAGAACTCTTATCCCTTCTCTATTTAATGTAACACATTTTTTTAAAAAAATCTTACAACTGTGATGTAATTTGACTATGTTAAAAGCTAATTACTTTTTAGCTATTTAACATCTTTAAACAGAGAGAAGGCTCTTGTCTTTGTTTTGATAAATTAAGCTGAGCTGGAAGAAGTCAATAGCTATTTTAAGTAGATACACCAAATTATCTGTCTGCATATTTCATAGATGCTTTTTTCAATTTTCTAATGTTTGTCATCATTATTTGTAAAGATTGCGTCTAATTTCTTGGTGTGAATTTATGAATGGTTTCTAAGTACATGATGTAAGAAGTTAAATGAAGGTAGGTCTACACCAGCCTTGCAAATAAGCCCATAAAGATACTAGCCTGTGGCTTTTGTTTTTCATGCCTGAAGGCTGGTGGCCTGAATTTCCATGCTGGTTATGAAGAAGGGGAAAGTTCCCTTCTCCAGGTCAATATGGAAATACAGGGTACTAGCCTCTGATAGGAAAAAAAAGCCTTCTAGCAAGAGTTTGTGGGAAAGGGATGGGCTTCCCTTCTTTTGTGACCAACATGGAAGCTAAGCAGACTGGCAGAGGTGGGACAAAGAGACTCATTTCTCCTCTGCCAGCCTGCTCACTTACCTGTATGGCAGGGATGGGGAACCTCTGGATATTGTTGGACTACAACTTTCATTGTCCTTGGCCAGTGACCATGCTAGCTGGAGCTGATGGAAGCGTAGTTCAACAATTATCTGGAGGGTTGCAGGTTCCCCATTCCTGGTGTATGGAGTTTCATGGACTTACCTCTATGGAATTTTTTCTTGCTTATGACAGTCAGGAGATTTATTAAATGTAAGGCTAGTCTCTACACTCCTTTGATAAGAGGTTGCTATGCGCACTTTGGAAATTGGTTTGGAGGGGTTGGTGCAATGGTATTCAGAGCTTGCTGAAATAAGGCTTTCTCATAACTTTTCAGGGCTGGATTGTCCTTTTGATACCTTTCATTTCTTTCTAAGCCCCATGGAGCAGATTCACTGCTCCTAATGTCAGCTCATCCTGGCGCTGGCTAGAAGCTGTAACACAGGATTTTATTCTTTTATCTAGAAGAAACAGAATATACCTGCCCAGCCCTACTCTGCTTTACCAAACCCAGGATCCCCAGTGTCCTTTATTTGTAATCATACTGGATATGAAAAGAATAGGGTTAGGCTGTTTGTCCTGTTATAATGCTGGCTTCTATGTGTCAGTCCATTAAGAAAATTACTTGTTGAGGTTATGTTTTAGAAGTCATGTAACTGCTACTTTTAAAAAAATGAATAAACAGAAGAGAGCCTGTATCTGGACTGAGAAACATAGGAAGCTGCCTTGGTTTGTCTAGGGCTATAGCGTTAATTTGTGCGTCTAATTCTTAGACTTATCTCTTTATTTTATCTCTACAGGTATATGACACTTCGGATGGAACATTAATCCAGCCCTTGAAAGCACATAAGGATACAGTGTACTGTGTAGCTTATGCCAAGGATGGTAACTTAAACCTTCTGGATTTTTTCAAACCATTAGCATTTGATCTGGTTTCATAGGAACAGAGTGTCATTTGCATTTATATCCAGTCTATTATTCATAAATACTTTTAAAGAAGAATATCTGTATTGCCAGACAATGTCAGTACAGTCCATACTATGACAACTGAGCTTCATGTCAGACCAGAGCGTATGCAAACATTTGTAGATACAGGTTTGATTCTTGCTCACCTGAAGGCACTCAACTAATAGCAAACAGTGTCATTGCTTTTCTGTGTGCTTTAGACTTACCAGTTGCAATAAACTTATGTGAGCTTCCATAACATTCCCTAGGTAAGCGCTTTGCATCAGGAGCTGCAGACAAAACTGTGATCATCTGGACTTCAAAGTTAGAAGGTATCCTGAAGTACACGTAAGTGGATTGCTTCATGATTATTTTGCATGCCTTAAATAACAGTTTTGAATATGGACTCCAGCCACTATTATTAATAATAGTAGAAGGAATATGAACACGGGTAAGAAGCTAAACATGCAGAGACAAAGGACATTACATCACTTGACCAGGTTAACGGGAGAATGAGAAAACAGGTTGTGAGGACTGTTCTCACTGCATAGCTCTCGAAAGGGTTCCTCTGCAGTTACTGCACTTCTGAATCACATAGTACATATCCATTCTGGATCTGATATTGTGCTCCTATTTTCCTTGTTCACTTACATCACAGAAGCAGATTGGCCCAGTATTGTTTCTGTAAATTCTGCATAATAAACATTATGTTACTGGGGGCGGGGCGGGAGAGGTAACTCCTTCTTCAAGATAACTTCCTGAAGTGCTTCTATTCAGCACTAAAGGATAACAATTTAAGTTGCTGGGCTGATGTGTTCTAGGTAAAGTTTTAGTTACTTATTAACAGCCCATTACCGTTTCCTTGTTTTATGTATTTAAGAAACTTTTATTCCACTCTTAAGGTAAAAATTGTCAAAGCAGCTAACATAGCAAAAACTAAAACAATAAAGAATAAATAAGAACTGTGTAAAATAGTACCAACAGAAAGAGAGCTGAGTCAGATCAGAGCATTATACTAAAACCCAGCATAGAAAGGCTTGGGCAAATAAAAATATATTCCCGTGCCACCAAGAGGACTGAGCATTCTAGAACTGGGATGCCACAACTGAAAAGGCGCTTTTCATGAGCTGCCACTCATCTCTTTTCTGAAGGTGGGGGACCACTCAAAGAAGTTTCTCTGAATGGGGTCTTGGTAACCAGTCAGGCCTGTGTGGGTAAAGTTTTGCTTAAGAGACTCTGGTCTCTGACTTTTGAACCAGCACCCCTCACCCCACACAATGCTTGAAAGCTTTATATTTTCAAATAACCATATTGCACCTGAACTATTTTTAAAGCCTGTTGGATTTTGGTTTCATTTGCACTGAACTCCTGATAGAGTTGGGTGAGGCTTAAAAAAATAAATATCCAAAGTTATTTGTTTATTATGCCTAACCACTTTTTAGATTGTTTTGTTTTAGTGTTTCTGGTTAATTTGTTTTAGGCACAATGATTCCATACAAAGTGTATCCTACAATCCTGTCACTCACCAATTGGCATCTTGCTCTTCCAGCGATTTTGGTACGTCTTCCTCATCCTTAGTTTCTTAAGGCCAAATCCTATGACTTCACATAGCAGTCAGGAATCAATCAGATAGAAATGCAATGTGTGCTGTACCATAGGTATAAGCAGTTGAAGGACCACAGGAAGTTGCAATACAGCAGCTCAGACTGCCTATCTGACTCTGATCTCAGGCAGATCTCAGGTATCCAGAGCTAGTCTTGGCCACTATGAGAGCAGGATGCTGGACCAGATTGGCCACTGGCCTGATCCAGTAGAACCATTGATATTAATGGACCTGTGTTCATCATGCTCCTTAATTTCATTGGAACTACTCTGGCTAGGTCTAGACTTAGATACAACAGTTGGTTTCAAATAATCTATCATGTAGAATGCTTTTGACCAAAGAGATAACTGATTAGATGTGGAACCTTCTGGTGCAAAGCGTGTGCTCTGTCATTGCGCTGTGGTCCCTTTCTTGGCATTGCTGTCAGATGGTGCATTGTGGCATCATGTAAAGCCATTACGCAGCACATAAGCTGGCAGAGAGAAGGTGTGGCAAGGGGAAGGACTTTGGGGAGTTGTATTTTGTTAAGATTTAGGAGCTCTTCTCTTCCACATTCCCTCATTGTTGTTGGTGTGAATGTTTTCTTATAATGATGAATGAATTGGATGGTAACACTATGCTGTTGTTATTTTCAAGGTCTGTGGTCTCCTGAACAGAAGTCAGTCAATAAACATAAAGTTAGCAATAAGATCACCTGCTGTAGGTATGTAAATACTGCGCTCAAATGTAGTTATTTTGTTATTGTAAATATTAAAACATCTAATAAGTTGCCACACAAAAGATTGAGAACTCAAGGCAACATACAAGAGAGGTAAAAACAAAACTGAAACAAATCTGACAATACATTAGAATGGACAGCAAAATTGTCGTCTAATGAGTTTGTAGAATTTTATTATAAATTTAATTATAAGATATGGTTCCAGAATGGGTTGGAACAAAAAAGTAAGCAATTAAAGAAACAGATAAAAGCATTAAGTTATAAGGCACGTAAAACACTTCAAAATTGAACAGAACACTACAAATATGTGTGAATAGCTTGCTTTCTCAGATAAAGAATATGCAGGCATTATAATTTTGTGGAAGACCTTTCAAAATCATCTTATAATAATTTTTTATTTGTTTTCAATTACAGTCCAATAATAGCCTCATTATAACAATACCAATTTATAACACAATTATTAATATCAATCGTTCAAATACCAAATTATTTAATTTAGATAAAGTGGCTCCCGCGTGCTAGATTTGATGGTTTGATGATTTTCTTCATTTCTGTGTTCCAAAATCTTATTAATTTCAATTACATTCTGGTCATAATAATCCTTATAGAACCACTGCAATATTAATAACTTCTATTCATGTTCACACCTTAAATGATTTATAAAACTACACGTGAGGAATTCAAACTATATCCTTGATCTTCCTGTGTGTGGCAATTATTCTGTTTGTGGTGTTTCTTCCTTTCCTTGTAAGATGTTACGTTTTTCTTTCCCCCGGTTATTGCTGTTATCCATCATGCCTTGAATGGAGCTGATAATCCCAATGTCGTTCCAGAAATTTCTCCATCACTCCGCCCCATGCTTCGTTGTTTTGCAACTTTAACAACAGCTGCAAAAGTCACTCTGTCCCAGTAAATAACCTTTGGTCACCATTTCCCCTCTCAGCCTGGGAAGAAAGGTCTGTCAAACTGCAGACGACTCAATAAGGAACTGTATCAGTTCCTTGGCAGTTCACAGACTCCTTTCATCCTTCCTTCCAACTGAAGACATATGAACAATTATTCTTCCAATTAAATTAAATTCCAAGTTCTCTTAGCTTTATTCAGTTCACATCATTAATAATAAAGGATGGGAAAGTTTCCATCGTAAACGTTTTGCAAAATAGAGCTTCCCTCCCCTTTTCCTTTTTTTACACAGTTCACACAGTTCCGTTTGATGTTATATTCTATATTTATAATCCAATTTCTTCCACCCTCACTTGTACAAATAAAATTTGAACTAACATTGAGAGGAGGGTTGCCAAATCATAAATGTAGAGAATAAAATTTAAAGTAAAGAAACCGTAAGCTCCCCCCGCAACCATCTTTTGCACTGAATGAAGTCTTATCTCAAGTTCAAACCTTAAAGTCCTTGCACTTGGTTTGTTCTGTACTTTGTCATCTCATCTCTTCTAGCATGTGCCTGTACTTTAGTCCAATTAAGCTCTAATTAACAGGAGAACCTCTGCTTCTTAATGGCGGCGTTGGAGGGTTTTTGGCAGGCTTTTGCACTCAGTGCCTCCCTGCCCCGCGCATTCCATGCCGGAGTGAGAGCCAGGTACCAAGACGAACTGCGAGTGAAGCCCGTTCCCCCCTCCATCCCTGGGGGAAATTTGCAAGGATAATTACCCTCAGTCACCCTTGTTTTTCCTTCGCCAACGATCTCCTGCTGTCATAGAGGCTGGTTCCGTTAAGGCAGAGCGGAACTGGAAGCCGACCTTTCAAAATCACTATTCAGTTAAACAGAGGTTGCCTTATGCTGCTACTGCTCTATATTCCTAATTAGCATGTCCTCTCCTTCTCGGCATGTAGCTGCAGGTCATTTGGGCAAATGTATACTTTAAAGCCATATTTGTCAGTGCAGTGGAAGAGTTCAAGGAGTATCCTCTTGTGTCCTCTTGAGCCTTTTATGCCCACCTCTAAGTAAAAGGTATAATTTCTGTAGGCCTTGTGACTCTCAAATGTTGAGGAGAGGGGAATTTTTTCAAACTGCTGTTATGATTCTTGCCCTTTCTCAGTTGGACTAATGATGGCCAGTACCTTGCTTTGGGGATGTACAATGGCGTAGTCAGCATAAGAAATAAAAATGGTGAAGAAAAAGTCAAAATTGAACGACCCGGTGGATCTTTATCTCCTGTGTGGTCCATTTCTTGGAATCCATCAAGGTAAATGTTGCTGTCCCTATATTGTTTGTCTTTGATAGTTTCTGCACACTAGTCTGCATTTGACTTTTAACAATAGTTCTATAAACATAAATAAGAAATCATTTTGATGAAGCTCAGAAGACTGGTTTAATGTTTTCATTTTCTTGGCAATATCAATAAAAGTTCTTAAACTTTCTTCAATTTGAAGGGAATTGCTAGTTGCTGAAGTTGCTAAAATTAACTGTTCCTGAATCTTAAAAAAACCCCCACAGAAATAAAGCACATAACTGATCAGCTCCCTCTTTGTCTGCTAATACAACATATGGGATGTGGGTTGGAGGTTGACTTTGGAATGAAGAATGCCTAATGCATTATTGGATTGTTGAGACTCTAATAAAATATAAATATATTTTACGTATTTAAAGGCTTTTTAATGATATTTGTTGCTTATGTGTAGCCCTGTAGGTCAAAGATTCGATATACTCTATCTCAAATAATATACTGGATTTTAAAGCAAATGTAAAATACATCTCATATAAATTAAACAGCTGGAAGCATAATAAAACTCTGACCCTACAACTTAATCTATCCACACACACACACACACACCCCAGCTACTCAATGCTCTTAGAATGCTCCTGGAAGATCTTTAGTGCTTTGATGAATGTTTCTGGTAAGGGAGTTCCATAGTTTATAGGGAAGCTGTATTTGCATAGGTGTCCTGAGAGATAATAATCTCAGGAGCATGTGTTTGGTTAATTTTAGAGCTTGTAATACAAAGTGGGGAAGGAGGCATATATTTAGATATGCAAGGATTGACTGTTGCATCAAATGATAAGTAAAGGTAAAGGTACCCCTGCCCGTACGGGCCAGTCTTGACAGACTCTAGGGTTGTGCGCCCATCTCACTCTAGAGGCCGGGGGCCAGCGCTGTCCGCAGACACTTCCGGGTCACGTGGCCAGCGTGACAAGCTGCATCTGGCGAGCCAGCGCAGCACACGGAACGCCGTTTACCTTCCCGCCAGTAAGCGGTCCCTATTTATCTACTTGCACCCGAAGGTGCTTTCGAACTGCTAGGTTGGCAGGCGCTGGGACCGAACGACGGGAGCGCACCCCACCACGGGGATTCGAACCGCCGACCTTTCGATCGGCAAGCCCTAGGCGCTGAGGCTTTAACCCACAGCGCCACCCGCGTCCCGCATCAAATGATACTTGTTAGCAATTGCACGTTTACCATTGTATGTACACACAAGAGGGAGCTGCAGCAAATTCTAGCTCCTTGGTATATGTACCTGTATGGTTCTTATGCTGTGCGTACATCAAAACAGTTTTATAAACAATTTAAGGGTTCATATAAAGTTAATACCCTGTTTCCTACTGTTGCACATTTCAGTACAGTCATACCTTGGTTTTTGAACAGTTTAGTTCTAGAACGTTTTGCTCCCGAATGCTACAAATCTGGAAGTGAGTGTTCCGGTTTGTGAACTATTTTTGGAAGCCGAACGTCCGATGGGGCTTCCAATCAGAAGTCACGCTTTGGTTTTGGAAGTTGAACAGACTTCAGAACAGATTCCGTTCGACTTCCAAGGTACAACTGTATTTGGAAACAGCTGTATTTTGAGACCATATATAAGAAGAACCCTACTGAACCAGAACTAAAGGCCTAGTCCAACATCTTGTTCTCACAGTAGCCAACCAGATGCCTCTGGGAAGCTTCCAAGCAGCACGAGTCCAACAGCCCTCTCCCTGCTCATCATGCTCTCTAGCAGTGGGTGTTCAGAGGCACACCATCACCAATACTGAAGATGTTACACAGCTATCATGACTAGTAGCCATTCATAGTCTTATCCTCCATGAATTTGTCCAATCCCCTTTTAAAGCAGTCAAAATTTGGTGGCTATTGCTGCATCCTTTGGAAGTGAATTCCATACTTTAACTATGTGCTGGGCAAAGAAGTGCTTTCTTTTGCCTGTCCTGAATCTTCCAACATTCAACTTCATGGGGAGGCACTGAAGAACGACAAATTACAGGTATTTTCTCCAGCCTTATCCTTCTCTAGCCCACAGAGGGAGGGTCATGTTTTCCTAAAGCCTGACAACCAACTGAGTTTGCACTGAAGAAGACTTACTGTCCATTTTAGTAAATCTGGGGAAGAAAAGTTTCAAAAACTACCTGGGCAAAGTGTTTTAACATCAGGAGAGTTGATCTTGGGCTAATCTGTTTTGAAATTTGAGTTTTGTAGCAGTAGGTCATGTGAATGAACAATTGATATTTGCAGTCGATGGGAGAATCTCTGGAGTTCTAGAGAGAGCGAAGAGGAGGAGGAGGCAGGTCACGCCTGTTTAGAGGATATACCAGTTCTGAAGTCCATCACATGCAGTAGTCAGGGTAGTGAGGCAGAGGAAGAAGAACATGAGGAAGATGAGAGCCCTAGGAATGCCAGCTCGTGAGTGCAAAATCAGAGAAATAAAACTATAGTATGAAAATAGACATATATTTAAATCTTAGCTTGTTTCTGTCTCATTATCAATTTATAATTATTGCTTCACAGTATATAAACAGAACAGTATTTTACTTATATATTTGTGGCATTTATATTCTGCTATTCAGGTGGACTTCACAAAGCAGTTTATGTGAGATTGCTACAACAATAAGCTTTGGGTGTTTATTTTTTAAAATAAGTTATAATAACATGGAAAAGACAGCCACTTAGACAAGCTGTAATTGCTTCTCTCTGCTCCTTGTCAGGGCAATTTGTGGTGATAGAGAAGGGAGCGGCCATTACTGGGAGCTGGATTATAGTGACTCACCAGACTTTTTCTTTTTTCTCCACTCCACTCCACTCCACTCAAGGCAAAGTGGAACCCCCATCAGGGCAGATAGAGGCTCCTGTGAAGACTGTTAAATGATAGGGAAGGGCCCCCGCTGGAAACTGGATGATAGCAGCTCATCAGGCTATTTTGTGACCGCCTGAGGTTCCCTTAAAGCGACCTCACAGTGTTTGTCCATACTTTCCCCTTCCAACAAATTTCTCCATTCTTGACTCTTAAGGATAGTATCCAACATTTCTCAGCATAAGTTCTGGCAGTCTTCAACAGAGGTTGAATGTTTTCCCGAACTCAAGTTTGGGAAAATTTCTATGTTTGTGCAGCACACCTTGATTCTAGGGATCTGTAGGCCACACAGATGTTGTCTGAAGAGATTCCTGGAGTTCCAGGTAATTGTTGAAAAGGACAGTTAATACAGGTTGACAGTGTTGCCCCCCGTGTTTTTTCCTGCTAATCAGAAACTGGCATTTTTTCCTCTTGAATAGATTGACTCCTACGGCTTATGGCCAAATACCATTTATTTTAATAGAGGGAATTATAAGTTACTTTAATAGGTTGGAAGAGCAGTTTGCCAAGGATCATTTTGAAGGAAAACATGGCAGCCTTCTGTAGATGGTGGGATAAGAGGTATATTTAGGTTTTGGAGTTGTATTTTCTTTTGCACTTGTGTGCAGTTGTGCAAGTGAAAGGGAGCTCTACACATATAAGTATGAGGCTCAAGGGACAGTTTTAGGTAAGGTGGGGTGGAGACTCCTTTTCAGACTGAGGAGTCACAGCCCCTCCTGGCCAACCTTCCAGGTGCTGCATGCCACTTGTGAGCTCAGCCAAAATAGGCATGGCCATGCGCCTGTCTTCATTGCTGCTCAGCAGTATCAGCTAAGCTGAGGGAGGAGGAGATAACCAGAAAGGGTTTGAACAAGCCCTCCTCGCGATCTCTTTCAGAAACTACACACATCTCCACAACACGGTCCTCCTTGCCTTTGCATCGTTGGGGGCAGATGGGTGGAAGGGGATTAGAAAACTCTGTTTATACAGCTGACAGCCATAGTAGAGAACACTAGGGGCTATCTGTTACTTTGTAGTTCATCAGAACTGTTTACAACGTATCATAATTGGCTTCTCCTTTTGTGCCTGGTAGAGATGAACACAATGACATCTTAGCTGTGGCAGATTGGGGACAAAGGCTTTCCTTTTATCAGCTCAGTGGCAAGCAGGTAAGTGTTATATTAATACAATGCCTTGGAAAGTACACTTTTTATTTTCTTCCTGGGAAAGAACTGAGTTGAAAGTTCCACTTATCCAGTAAGGTGTGACTTTAAAATTATAGGCCTGCTTGCTGGCCCTTTGTACAGTAAAGCATTTATATTTTTCTATATAAATCATTAGCAGCTCATGGCTCGGATTTGCAAGTTGCTAAGGAGATAAAAAGCATTGTCTCCTTGATCATTAGCCAGTTCAAGCTGTACTGTTTCTCAGGTACGCATTAGAGTAGCTCCACAGCTGTGCTGAGTGGTGTCACTTGTCAATATCACCATGTGCTTCAGAGCCAAGGACTGCTGAACAAGAATATCCTGACCAGGCTCCATTGACTGGTTTGAAGAACAAAACTGGTGTATGAGGTAGACTTGCCACCTGCTACCAGAGCTAAAGACCGATCGTAACCTAAAAGCATTAATTAAGGAAGGAAAAGGAAAGCCTGTGAGATCAAACAGCGATATGTGACAGATTTAATAGGAACGTGTATTTAATTACTGTGTTACCTGTGAACTTTAAAATACATATATCTGATGTCTTCTTTCGTATTGTTCTAGATTGGAAAAGACAGAGTCCTGAACTTTGACCCCTGCTGTGTTAGCTATTTTTCAAAAGGAGAATACATTTTAATGGGAGGCTCCGACAAACAAGTCTCCCTCTACACAAAGGATGGTGTGCGCCTTGGCACCATAGGGGAACAGAACACATGGGTGTGGACGTGTAAAGCGAAGCCAGATTCCAATTACGTGGTAAGAGTGAATTGGTAATAGCCTTTGCACATGTGGAACTGCAAGGGGTCCCTCCACTTTGGGGTCATGATTTTGTTTCTACTCTCCTTGGTTCCAAAACCATCAAATGTGAGGGATAAGTTAGCCAGGAGACATACAGTTGTACCTTGGTTGACAAACACCTTAGCGGTTGAATGTTTTAGCTCCTGAACGCTGCAATCCCGGAAGTGAGTGTTCTGGTTTGCAAAAGTTCTTTTGGAAGCGGAACATCCAGCGGGGCTTCCATAGCTTCCGATTGGCTGCAGGAAGCTCCTGCAGCCAATCGGAAGCTGTGCCTTGGAAGCAGTGGCGGAGGAACCCTCTCTGGCAGCCAGGGCAGGATGCCGAGGAGCGAAGCAAACCACCTGGTGACGCACATGTGATGTCCGTACGGAGTGCGCATGTGCGGCACCCCGTAAGGAGTACACATGTGCGGCATCCCGTACGGAGTGCACACACGTGGCAGCCCGTATGGTCGCCATGTGAGACGCAGCCCGTACGGACAGCGTGTGAGAGCGGCAGCCTGTACGGTCGCAGTGTGAGAGGCAGCCCGTATGGACGCCCATACGGATGGTGCGTGAGTGGCGCCCATACTGACTGCGCGCACCCTCGGCCACTCTAGAGCTGGGAGGAGGCAGGGACCATCTTGCCCCCCCCCCCCAGTGGCCTGCCCCCTCTGCCCCCCACTTCATACGCCCCTGCTTGGAAGTCAAACGTTTTGGAAGTCAAACGGACTTCCGGAACGGGTTCCGTTCGGCTTCCAAGGTACAACTGTACTTCAAAACAAATGACAATGAAAGTGGCTTTTTATAGTTCTTGGAACAACATGTGTCCAAGGGACCATTTCATGTGTTACAAAGAGAGGCAAATCTGAGAATACAGTCAACAGGACAACACAGCTGTACACAGCTGGTGTTGCCGTATGACACCTGGTTTTTGGCAGACATATTGGTTGCATTCTCCAGTGGCGGCAAATGGATGGCATGTGGATTAAAGTCTCCCGCAAGTTTAGTTAGCAGCCAGATAACATGTAATGACTAAGAACAGGTCTGTGCTAGGAAAATTCACTGAGCTCTGTGGCATTTTGCCTTAACTTTAATAATACTACTTCAAAGCTAACATGCACATTTGGGGCATATAACAGATGAATAATGCCTCCAATCTCTCCAGCCATTTTCCGTTTCATTTTTCCTTTACGTGCTGAGATTTGTCTATTTGAAAGGCAAAATCTGCCTCTTACTTGGTACAATTCTCTTTAAAAAAGGTCAAGTAATCTAAGAAGGTTGCCACCTTTTCAGTCTGTTTTATGGTTCGGATACATAACCATATGGTTTTTGACTTCTGGTGATCTTTTGCTTTCTCTTCAGGCAGTAGGATGCGAGGATGGAACAATTTCATTTTATCAGCTGATTTTCAGCACAGTCCATGGCCTTTATAAGGACCGCTATGCTTACAGGGACAGTATGACTGATGTTATTGTCCAGCACCTCATCACAGAGCAAAAAGGTAGCTTTTGAGGGGCATGTCTCTCAACTTGGGTGGATATATACAGCTTAATTACTGTCTGCATATTTGACTGTAAAGGTAAAGGTAAATGGACCACTGACCATTAGGTCCAGTCGTGGACGACTTTGGGGTTGCGGTGCTCATCTCACTTTATTGGCTGAGGGAGCCGGCTCAGCTTCCGGGTCATGTGGCCAGCATGACTAAGCCGCTTCAGGTGAACCAGAGCAGCGCACGGAAACACCGTTTACCTTCCCGCCGGAGCAGTACCTATTTATTTACTTGCACTTTGACATGCTTTCGAACTGCTAGGTTGACAGTACAAAGTGTATTTAAATGAAAACATTGATCTGCCGTTTTATGCCATGAGTATGAAGGTTACAACAATCAATGGAGGCCCTGCTTTTTGATTTGGCACCAAAAGTGGTCGAGGCAGGGCCTTCTTTGTGGTAGCTGCTCAGTTTCACTATTACTTCCCAAAAGAAGGTAGACTAGTGCTATTCCTGAGATATTCACTCTGGCTTTTAATGAAGTTTTCTACTCTTTACATTTAATCCTTTCTCTTAGTTCTGTTAAATTATGTGCATAATGTTTCAAATTGTCCAGTGCTAAACATTTTTGTGAGCCCTTGTTAGGGCTGAACAACAATCTAGAAATCATCTTGTAAATAATTTTTTTGCATCCAGGAGACCTAGCATACCCTCTCAGTGGGTATCTTTTGGCAGCTGTCCCAAGATTTGTTGATGCAGCTGCTGTTTTTGAAGTTTGCTGCTGCTGATTGGTTTTATTGCTTTAAATCTTGAATTGTGAGCTTCCCTGAGGCATAGGGCTGGAAGGTGCAGGATAAAAGTGTTATTGCGAATCTATATTTCTTTAGAGAACATGAAATTTAACAAGACTTTTACTTGGATGTCACCATGCTTTTGGAGTCAGTGGGCACATTTGGAATTTTGAGGAAGGGCTGTGGGCACCTGTCACAAAAATGGAAAGCAGATGAGGAGTCAGGACCACAAATGGGTGTGGGCAGTGCCAGATTTATGTATAAGCTAAAGAAACTATAGCTTAGAGCCCCACTTTCTTGGGGGCCCCCCAAAAGAATTAAAGGAAAAAAACCTGGATGTACATTTCCAAGATTTTAAGTTAGAGCTTAATAATTATTTCACTTATTAATATACATCTTCTTAATTGTATTTAACTATTAATATACTTCTTAATTGTATTTCAGTTCAATGATTGCTTTGATAAAATACATATTTTGTTATGTGCAAATGGCTTTAGATACCTATTAGGTCCATAAATTACCATATGGCGTATGCTTTTCAACATCTACATGCAGCCGCTGGGAGAGATCATCAGGGGGTTTGGGCTGGGTGTTCATCAGTATGCAGATGATACCCAGCTCTACCTTTCTTTCAAATCAGAACCAGTGAAGGCGGTGACGGTCCTGTGTGAGTGTCTGGAGGCGGTTGGAGGATGGATGGCGGCAAACAGATTGAGATTGAATCCTGACAAGACAGAAGTACTGTTTCTGGAGGACAGGAGGCGGGCAGGTGTGGAGGATTCCCTGGTCCTGAATGGGGTAACCGTGCCCCTGAAGGACCAGGTGCGCAGCCTGGGAGTCATTTTGGACTCACAGCTGTCCATGGAGGCACAGGTTAAATCCGTGTCCAGGGCAGCTGTGTACCAGCTCCATCTGGTACGTAGGCTGAGACCCTATCTGCCCGCGGACTGCCTCGCCAGAGTGGTGCATGCTCTGGTTATCTCCCGCTTGGACTACTGCAATGCGCTCTACGTGGGGCTACCTTTGAAGGTGACCCGGAAACTACAACTAATCCAGAATGCAGCAGCCAGACTGGTGACTGGGAACGGCCGCCGAGACCATATAACACCGGTCTTGAAAGACCTACATTGGCTCCCAGTACGTTTCCGAGCACAATTCAAAGTGTTGGTGCTGACCTTTAAAGCCCTAAACGGCCTCGGTCCAGTATACCTGAAGGAGCGTCTCCACCTCCATCGTTCTACCCGGACACTGAGGTCCAGCACCGAGGGCCTTCTGGCGGTTCCCTCACTGCGAGAAGCCAAGTTACAGGGAACCAGGCAGAGGGCCTTCTCAGTAGTGGCGCCCTCCCTGTGGAACGCCCTCCCACCAGATGTCAAAGAGAACAACAACTACCAGACTTTTAGAAGACATCTGAAGGCAGCCCTGTTTAGGGAAGCTTTTAATGTTTGATGTATCACAGTATTTTAATATTCTTTTGGAAGCCGCCCAGAGTGGCTGGGGAAACCCAGCCAGATGGGCGGGGTATAAATAATAAATTATTATTATTATTATTATATTCAACACAAAAAACAGTGACAATTTGTTGTTGACAAAGGATAGCTAGACATATAAACGGCCCCATTACCTTCAGTAGCTTAGGGCCTCATCTAACCTAAATCCGGCCCTGTGTGTGGGCATATTCCTGCCCCCAAACCGCCCATCCATTGCAACATTGGGGAAAAGACGCTTATATTAGCTACCACGGCACTTGTTCACAAAGAAAAGCTCTTTGCACCTCTCCTTTGTTTGGAACTGATGAGAGGGTAGATGTCCAATCCTAGCATCTATTATGAAATGTGGACATTTCTAAGGATGTGCATTCAAACAGGCTGATTCATTGCACCCAGAAACAGAGCAGGAAAAGGAAGCAGTTTCTCATTGATGGTGGAGTTTTGAGGAGATAGTTATTGAAACCTTTCATGGGCACCATAGGAATACTAGTGGGCACAGTGGTGCCTACAAGTGTCACATTAGTGACATCTTTTTAAGCCAGTAAAAAGAATGAGTACTAGTAATAAGTGGCTTCTAATTGGCACCAGACAGGTGTGTGTTGTATGAATCTAAATAGATGCTGTAATAGGATTTAAGGCACTTTAACTTAACCCTGCAAATCAGTTTACTATTTTCTTTTCTTTTGTTCCAGTTCGCATTAAAAACAGAGAGCTTGTCAAGAAAATTGCGATATACAAAAACAGATTAGCAATCCAGTTGCCAGAGAAAATCCAGATTTATGAACTATATTCTGATGATTCTTCTGACATGCATTATCGTGTGAAGGAAAAGATAGCAAAAAAGTTCGAATGCAACTTATTGGTTGTGTGTTCTGAGCACATTATTTTATGCCAGGTAATTAATAAATATATACTTTAAAATGAACTATACACATATTGAAATATTTTTTTCTAATAAAGGTTTCTTGGGCAGAAGTCATCCATAATGAGCTAGTTTACTTCAGAGATGGCTGCGAGATGAGCCGTGTATATTTTTTTCCACCTGTCCCACTCCAGATGTTATACATACATGGCTTGCCCAAAATGCGGCATTTAGAAGAAACATCAATATTTTATTGGGGGTTAGATTCCCTCCCTTCTTTAAGCATAGCAATATTATCCCTTTTATTTGGTTGCTATCAGAATGTTAATAAAATGTTGCCAGTAAATCATCTGTCCTTGCTTTCTTAGAGACACTAAAATGGTTTGCTGCAGACACTCAATGCAACAATCTAGTAGTAAAATAATCTGTGGCTATCCTTTAAATGCTGTCTGGCTGTTCTTTTTGTCTCTCCTGAGGCTTCTGTCCTGCTTTGATGCAGTCTTGAATAATTAGATTATAATCTGTGGTTGTAAACATTTCTAATGAAGGATCCTTGAAGAATTGTAGATACTGTAAAACCAGTGTTGTTGCGTGGTTTGCTGGTGTCTGGGATGCAGAGGGTTCATGGAGTCCTCCACACCAGCCCAGCTCTCGCCACCAGAGCCAAGCGGGGCCACACCTTGTCACTTGCTCACCCACCCAGTGAGGAGCCCGGCTGGCTGATGTGGCCCTTGGCAGGCAAATTCCCCCGACGCTGGCCGGGCAGCCATTCAACAAGGGGAACATGGTGATGAGGCCAGGCTCTGGGGCTTAGAGACCCCTGGAGGCAGGCAGGGTGGGATGGGGATCCCAGGGAGGCGTGCTTGGTTTGCGCCCCCTCAAATTCATGCGCCTGGGACTAAGGCCCCCCTCACTATCCCCCTGTGTAAAACTTTCCTCACCTGTTGCAATGTAAGTGGTTGATGAGTTGAAAATCAGACTGATATCTGTACCTTGACTGCCTAGCATGAAAAAGGCCTGGCATGTGTACAGCACTGTTAGGCTGAGAGATATGAGAATTACTTAAATGAGAATGTAACATGTTCTTCCCTCTTTTAGGAGAAAAGGCTCCAGTGCCTCTCATTCAGTGGTGTTAAAGAAAGAGAGTGGCTGATGGAGTCTCTCATTCGGTACATAAAAGTAATTGGTGGACCTCCAGGCCGAGAAGGACTTTTAGTGGGGCTAAAGAATGGCCAGGTGACCTTTTGTGATTAAGTTCATAGGACTTTGTGAAATTTGTACTCATTAAGGAGATGATTTAGATGCTAAAGGGCCCAGTCAATAGGCTAAAATTGCATATTTGCTTCTTAGTGTCTTTGGCTGCTCTTTAAGTGACAAGTTTTTTGCACGTTCTGTATTTGATGGTTACCAAGAATTACATGTTCACAGAAAGCAGCAGTTACTCAAAAGCTTCCTTCGCCATTTCTTTCCTTTAATGGAAAATGAGTTGCAAGTAACTGGTTTGCAATAAGTTAGGGAAAAGTACGTACTTCCGTAAAGTGCTGTAGAGAGCAACATAGACTACTTGCAGCTTACTGTTTTGGATGAAGTTACTACACTAGCTTCCTGGTAAGCTGGTTGCTGTTGCTTACCAGTGGGGAGAGGGGAAGAGGCAAAGTGGCAGGGATATTGGCAGGGTGCAGTTGCACTGTGCCAGATTGGCTCCAAGGTATGTTTCCACCACATCAACCTTCCTGCCACTTTGCAACAGTGACCCACCTGTTGGGAAACTAATGCCCCCCCCCCCCCAGGAAGCGGTTTCTGCTTTTATATTAAATATTAAATTTTTTTGGGGAAGAAGAATCAAAGTGTGGAGTTAATTTTTGTTTCTGATTCTTGTGACCCTAAACCTAGCCATCATCTTGCCTCATGTTTTTATTTTTATTATTTATAATCAAGGAAGTAATTTGGGCAAAAGCGAACAGTCTGCTTTAAATTTGTTAGACTAATTATTCTCCTGAGTTTTTATTCTCCAGTGCATGAGACTGACAAATAAAAATAGTATTGCTTTTAAGAAGTATTTTATTAACTCTCTGAATTTAATCACATCCAGATTCTAAAGATATTTGTAGACAATCCTTTTGCAATTGTCTTGCTGAAACAATCCACAGCTGTGCGCTGCTTGGATATGAGTGCATCTCGAAACAAGCTGGCAGTGGTTGATGAAAATGACACCTGTCTAGTGTATGATATTAACACCAAAGAGTTGCTCTTTCAGGTAAACATTTGGAAACTCCATCCCTTCCCTCCCTTTGTCTAGCACTATCCACATGATCACAAAGAGCTAAATCAGAGAATAGCTCTATCATGCTGCTCCTTTGTCACCCTGTATCTTAGAGAAAAGTTTCCCAAAAGGATGAGAAAGGAGCCTTAGTGAGACTGCTTGGATAGCTATTAGGAGTTGTTATCTACTTAAAAAGAGGGTGGGGGACCTCTGGCCAGCAGATCAATAGTGGCCCTGTAGGAAGTCCAAGTTGACCTGCCAAGTCTTCCTCAAGCATGATCATGTACCATAAATGAAGACCATTCATTTTTTTGTATTGCATGTTGTTTGATCATCCTCTAGGAACCCAATGCTAACAGCGTGGCTTGGAACACACAGTGTGAGGACATGCTCTGTTTCTCTGGTGGTGGATATCTCAACATCAAAGCTAGTAACTTTCCTGTCCATCAGCAGAAACTTCAGGGCTTCGTTGTGGGATACAATGGTTCCAAAATTTTCTGTCTCCATGTTTTTTCCATGACTGCTGTTGAAGTTCCCCAGGTAATCTTTAATCTTGTTCATTAATTCTTTTTGTTGCTGATGTCAGCATTATCTTAAGTGCTCCTGAAACATGTCTACTTTCTGTCCAATAGAGTTTTAAAATATTTCTCCACCAGCTTTTTGGCCTTCCTTTCATGAATAATGTCTGTAGTTTTGTGCTTGGAGGAGAAAGGGATAGTTTTCACTGTCCTGTGAGAGGTAGGTGAAAGTTTATTGTGTTAATCATTTGACACAACAATGCAGAATGAAATCAGGTAGACAAGAAAACTCCTAGTAAAAATTGGCTTTACCAACTGCAATTACATATTATTCCATGGCATGCTCTCACTTTAATGCTGCTGTTTCTCCTATTACTATAGTTATAGGTAACTTTGTTCTCTCTGTTTTTTCTTTCGCTTTGGTGAAGTTCCAGCCAAATGCCAGTTATTCTCCTACACATTCTTGCTTGTGACTTCTTCACGTACCAGTTGTTTGTTCAAAACATTTTAGATCAACAGCAAATGTGATTTGTCCCTAAGAAAACCGTGTTCTCAACAAAACAATTGTTTGGACATGATGGAAAGTACTAGCAATAGAGCCACTGAAGTATTTAATATAATGAGTAAAAGCTGGTGGTGTCAGTCTACCAGCAGAACAGAGCTCCGCAACAGGATTTCCATTTCTCCCCATTGCAACCCTCTGTGCACCCCCAAAGTCTGCTCTAGAAGTTTGTGGGGACTGCAGGTATTGGGAAGAGAGGAAAGGAAAATCTGGTTGCGCAAATTGAAGGTTGCTTGCACAGTGTTGGATTACAGGAATAGTTCACTTAATGGCCAAGTTCAGATGTATTTATTACAATTTTATAAGTAAACCTATGCTTAAGCCTTGTGAGTATATACTTCATCCTCGTGCCATGCCTTTCGTCCTCCTTGGTGCACTGCAATTAACTCAAAGTCTTCAGCTTATCATAGTTATCCATTACCTCCAGCAGGGAAACTATGGTTACCAGAATTTAAACAAGTCATGGTCTTAACTCATGGTTTGATGTTGGGTTAAGATCCTTGCTTGTTTGTATCCTGGCAACCATAGTTTCTTGATCTGAACAAAAAGGGAAATAATTAACTGAAAAAATCCTGAGTTAATTGTGGCATGCTAAGAAGGAAAAGGGGTAACATGAGAACAAAGTGTGCAGGCCTGAGGTAGATGCACATCTCAACTTATTAAGGCGAGACACAAACCAGACCGTTACGTTTTTAGGGACTACTTTGGAAATGTCTTTCTTTGTATTGTTTAAAATTTTTAAAAGTATGGTGGTGGAATTTGTGCTTGATTTTGCACTTTGTGTCCATTCACAACTGACTAACATTAGCAGAAAGAATGCAGAACTGGGGTTTAAATTTAGCTGTTTTGTATTTACATGATCAAAGATCTAGTAAATGCCACTCCTAAAATTAAAGGATTTTGGAATGCACTTGTTTTCCACTTGGCTTACATTTAAAGGAAGAGAAACTGAGGGGGTTTTATAGAGCTTTGGCTTGGAGCTGGTGGTCATCCTTTTAAATAATGACTTGAATAAGAGCAGACAACAAAGTTGTCACAATTACTTCTTCGCTTTCTGTCAATCTATTTTGGAGTGTAGGATAGGAGAATAGGATTAGAAATGAAAATAATCTTGACTGAGTGTACTGTAAAGTTCAGCAAAAATTCTATTTACACGTAATTGTGTGTAGAGAACAAATACAAAAGATGGTAAACATGCAGAGGAGGATGTGAGGTTCATGACTGATCATAAACTGGACCTTTGCCAGCATTGTTGCAAATGCCATTTAGGCAAGTTTCTACGCAAAGGGAAAAATTGAACACAAAAGAATAATCAACATGAATCTGACATCAGAAATGGCAATATTCAGAAGCCAGTGGGGGAACATTTCAGCATTCTGGGACAATGTGCATGCCCTTGAAGTGGTCATCCTGAAGAAAAGGAACTTAAAACAGACACTGCAAAGTAAAACTACTGAATTACAGTCTGCTAAGAGGTCCAGGAATGTCACTTGTGGATTGAACTGAGACAAAGGATTTTTAGCGCCTTAAGGGGGCAATCCTATGACAAGATCCACTGGAATGAGTAGTTTAGGATGCAGCAGAGCTCCAGCTTAGTCAGGGTTAAGTTTCCAACCCTAGCTCAGCTGAATATACGCAGGTATCGCATGCTTGGTAGAACCAAGTCTGGTGTAAGTCCTGCAAAAGGGGCATTCTGGAGCCCTGGTGGGTGTGAGACCAGGGAGAGGGGACCCAGGCTGAATCCTAAGGCCACTTAGCTCAATCACAAGACATGGCCATGGAACATTAGTTTAAAGACTTGTTTTTCCTCTGCCAGACATAGGCAGATCAGCCGCAGCCGTGCTGCTTAGCTGAGTTTGGATACGGTATAACTTTACATTGGCTTAATTTACACTGGCTTGCTTTCCCTTAGTTCTTTGTTCATAGCATTGCTCCCTTAATGTGCTAGTTGGCTTAGTAATGGTAAGAAGTCTGTGTCATCAAGAACTGTGAATGTGAATTAGCCCTGTTAATTAGATCCTTTTCTGCATTTCTTCTTACCTCACTTCTCAGAATCCTACTTCAGCCTGTGTGTGAGAGAGTATACATGTATGCCAGGGGTGGGGAACACAGGCCTAGGGACCAAATGTGACTATCCAAAGTTCTTAGGACACGCCCCAGGCCACACCCCTCACTGGTCCTACTCTGTGCCTGGCTTGAATGAATCCTTGAGTTGCAATAATGTCTCCTGCATAGCTAGATGGATGACTTTTGCATGGCTGAAATGTAGCCTGCTATACTCATCTGATGTCCCACCCATCTTTGTCTCTGGCACCATCCGCCCCTGGAATGTGGCCCCTAGGAGGTTCTCTCTGAGGCAATGCAACCTTTGAGCTGAAAAGGGTCCCCACTCCTAATATATATCTATAATATGGGGTAGAACTTCATGTATCTGATGATGTGAACCTACTTCACTAATGCAAATGGTGTAATATATTTGCTGGCATTTAAAGTGCCACCAGACCCTTTACCGTTTGGGCTGTAATAGTAAGAAGTCTTGTCAACCAGAAATGGATGGGGAAAATTCAGTTGTTTGGCACTGGTTAGACCCATAGAGGACTCTTTCAACTAGATGATTACAGAAGTAGATGTGTACATGGGATCCTGTTGGGTTTTGCATTTCACAATTAAATTATTGTTCTGGAGAAGATGGAAAAGTTTAGCACAGATGAAATAGCATAGAATACAAGAGGCAGGAGAAAACGTTGAATGCATTTTAATTTATTTATTAGCACAGAGAACGTTAACGCTTGCTTTGTAACATGGATTTCCCACCAGCAGCTAAAGAATGGATTTGTTTTAGCACAAGGAGAATGAAGTTGCTTGAAAACATCTTTTAAATTATAGATGGGTGCAAATGTAGCCTTAAGGAAAGGGATTTTAAAGGGGATCATGGAGCGGGAATAATTTTCAAACATTTAAAAGGCTGCCGTAAATGGTGATAGAGTAATTGCATTCTGTTGCTTTGACAGAGAGAAAACAGAATGCTATCTGCAAGAGCAGTTTGGCAACAGAACAAGTTAGCCAGGGGATGTGTTTTGGAATTTCCTACACATGAAATGTTTTGTACAGAATTCTTGGTAAACATCTGTCAAAGAGCTTTCTTTAGTGAATACTGCTCTTAGAGAAAGAACACTGATCCAAATAATCACACTTAAAATGGTACTTATATGTTATTAATTCTGTCATAATGTGGATGGAGATGCACATTCAAACATGAAACCTATGGAAAGCAGTGCCATTTAGATATTCGTTATTTGGTTTGTAGTCCAGAGGACATTTGAATCGGATGCATGTCTTTCAGTTCCTGATCCAGCAAATGATAGACATCCAGATTTCCAAATTGGGGTACTACGGCTACATTATTGGGGCTACATTATTTTCTTGTATTCTGTCATGTCTGAAATTTTCTTTATAGCATCTTAGTGGGAAATGCAGAAAATTTGGTTTGCACTACAGTTATAGCCGCTGTGATATGATAGGAAGTTTATCAAGTGTAGGAAATCACACTAATATCTTAATGCTTTACTTTGGTTTTTCAATTTGCAGTCAGCACCCATGTATCAATACTTGGAAAGGAAAATGTTCAAAGAAGCCTATAAGATTGCTTGTTTAGGAGTAACTGACACAGATTGGAAAGAGCTGGCTATGGAGGCTTTAGAAGGACTCGAATTTGAAACTGCTAAAAAGGTAAAGTGTTTCAGCTTCATATCTGAACCTTCTGCAATTTGTATTGGCATACAGTTAGAGTAGACTAATTGTACATACATACCCAGCTGTATCACTAGGAACTGTGAGCTGAGTGCTTTAAAAAAATTATTCATGGTGAAAACACGTAATTTGTTCTCTTCTACAGTGGTACCTCACAAGACGAATGCCTCGCAAGACAAAAAACTCGCTAGACGAAAGGGTTTTTGGTTTTTTGAGTTGCTTCGCAAGCCGATTTTCCCTATGGGCTTGCTTCGCAAGACAGAAACGTCTTGCAAGTTTGTTTCCTTTTTCTTAACACCGTTAATACAGTTGCGACTTGACTTCGAGGAGCAACTCATAGAACGCGGTGTGGTAGCCTTTTTTGAGGTTTTTAAAGACTTTGGTGATTTTTGAAGCTTTTCCAAAACTTTCCCGACACCGTGCTTCGCAAGACGAAAAATATCGCAAGACGACAAAACTCGCGGAACGAATTAATTTCATCTTGCGAGGCACCACTGTATTTCTGTTCAGAATGCAGAAAATCTAATGGACTAGGGATTAGCACATACATTTTGCTACTCAGGCTTTTAAATGCATTAGGAATCTATAAATTCCAACTCAATTCCAGTGATAGGGAATGATTTAAATGTAAGTTTAATTAGAACAGCACTTTGCACTATAGGTAGAAAAAAATCACCCATATTCACCCATCCTTGGCTGTGTTGACCACTATGTGGCAGTAAAGATTTATTTTGCTGTAACGTAATAAGCCTGCTTTTAAAAAAGTTACAAATTTCTTTGCCAGTCTTCTTCTCTCCATTGTGAACTGCTTTAGCTTTGAATATGGACATTTATTCTATTTCCCTCTCATTCAGAAAAGCTTTGAACATCTCTTTTTAAATGCCCTCCTGTGTGTGTCTATGGGAGGGGGGCGGTATACAAACTTCACATGTTCCAGACAGTATGCACTCTCTTAACATTGTAAACAAACCTAATAAGTGATAGCACATTTTCTTTCTCTTCTCCTTCTAATTTAAAGTCCCTTGCCATTAGGACTAGGTAACATTGTGTTTCCTAACATTTGTACTTGACCTGTTTTCAAGTTATTTTTGATGTAGCGTGGGAAAATGTACTTGCTAATCAAATATATTGCCCACTTCTGTCCCGTCATGGAATTCAAGGTTGAGTATATGGACTTTCCAGATCACCTCCCATTCCGGCACTGACCAGATCTACTTCACTTCCAACTTGGTTGCTGTAGTGTGTCCCTTCAGACCATGTCCTGGGACCATTATTCATCAGTTGTCTTTCTGCTTCAGCAACCTTCTATTAAATAAAGGGGATCGTTTTGAAATTAAGACTAGGTAAAGGTAAAGGGACCCCTGACCATTAGGTCCAGTCGTGACCGACCCTGGGGTTGCGGCGCTCATCTTGCTTTATTGGCTGAGGGAGCCGGCGTACAGCTTCCGGGTCATGTGGCCAGCATGACTAAGCCGCTTCTGGCGAACCAGAGCAGCGCACGGAAACGCCGTTTACCTTCCCGCCGGAGCAGTACTTATTTATCTACTTGCACTTTGACGTGCTTTCGAACTGCTAGGTTGGCAGGAGCAGGGACTGAGCACCCTAGACTCTGTGGTTGAACCCACAGCGCCACCCGCTGGAAATTAAGACTAGGTATTGCTTAAATGTGTGTCCTTTCTTAATTATCATTTTCACAGAGCTTCGATACGCAGTTTAGATACAATTTTCATTAATAGTAGATTTTGTCCCATAGTGGCTTTGTGCAAAGATGTTTCTGTTCCTAGAGGTGAGGCATCTGATTTTCACTGATGGCACCATCACCTGCTGCAACTCTCCTTACCGTATCCTGTACTGTTCCAGAGGATTCCCCTGACCCTCAAGAGCAGCTTTTTCAATGGGGGGTGGGGACTGTGGGGACAATTGATAAAAAACAAGAGCCTTGCCTTGTGCAAGCAGGAGTGTTTCCTAGAAAGCCACCACTGACTAAAACTCAATTTATGCTTCTAATTTCTTAAAGCATTTTTATCCTATTACTTGGTCAAAGAAAGGGTATTAGATCTAGTAGTTTAAAGGGAGGTTGTTTTTACCATCTTGAAGATGTTAAGTAACCTGTCCACTAAGTATTAGAACAGATTAGCACAAAGAAAAACAGCTTCCAGAATACATTAAAAGAGAGAGACACAACTATCCTTGTGTAAGCACAATATATTTGTTTTAGATTAAATATCTCTATAAATGAGGAGCTATCTCTGCATTTATTCGAGCAGATTATAGAAATGTAAATAGCTGTGATTTATTTAGTATGTTGAGATTATATTCTTAAATGTCACAGATTAGATTATTAAATGCTACAGGGTTTGAGATTTTTTTTAATTGAAATTTTCTCCTCTTAATTTATATGCTATATCATATAACAGCGCACAAGGCAGCCCATACAGATTAAAGATAATAAAGATGAAAGATAACAACTTTTCCTTAAAAACATTTTTCAAGGAAGCCCCATGCAGCATGCTTAACCCTGGTCAAATCTCATTATTGTAATGGCATGGCTGACAGTGGCTAATTCCAGTCTCTTTGGAAGGGATGCAGGAGGTGTCTCAGATTAGCTGACAAAGGAACCTCCTAGCCATAGCTACTACATTTCCCCCTGTACTGTGTTTGGATGCAGGTGCTTGCACAAATTGCACACCTGATTCAGCAGCGCCACCAGTGTTCCACGAATCACAAGTAGATCATATCCCCAGGAGCATCCATGTTACAAGCATTAACATCATCTTGTCTGTGTTCAACATCTGTTGTTGAGCCTCAAAGAATTTTGCAATATCTCACCTTTATGGTGTAAAAGTGCCACTCATGGCTTCTTACAATATTTAGAAATTACAGTTTTTTAAAGACAGTAATATAAGATAAGTAACCAAAGGGCAGCAGTTCAAACCTGAACATGGAAGCAGCTACATACAATAAAAGCTTGCTGTAATTTGTCTTCAACTGGAGAGAAACAGCAAGGGAAGATGCCAGTCGACTTCAGTGGCAAGTGTTAATTGGGCTAAGGATTGTAGCCTTGTACCTTGATCCCTAAACTTTAGCCGTGAGCTAAAGGATCAGTGAACGGGAACTGCCTGTGTTGTTAGGATTCCCAGCAATGTATTAATTTATTCATTTTTGCCTCCCCACCCCCGGTTCCATAGCAGTGGCTGGATAGGTGTTTGGCTCTCTGCCCTCCTGCAACAAAAACTGGAAGGAAAGCTCTGACAATGTGTTTATTCTTGGGCCCCATTGAATTGTGGTCAGTACAAGAAATTCCCATTGATTTCAGTGGTACTTGCTTCCAGTTAATGCATTTGGGATCAAGTGTTAGACCAATTATCTTTCCATGACTATGCCCATACTTAATTAGTGCATTCAAGAGATCCTACAATAGTTCTGTCTTTTTAATACAAAGTAGATTAGTGGTCTGACCTGTTTTAAAGTATGACCTGTTGTTTTCCAGTTTCTGGCCAATGCAATCTTAGTATTGCTGTACATTCATATTTTTTTTAATGATACCTGCTTATTATAGATTGGTTATAATTTATCCTCAGTGATAATGACTAAGGTAGTTCCATCTTTTTTTTGCTGCCAGATTTGTGTGTTGTTTTATCCCAAGAGTACATGACACATGGGGTCCCGTTCTTAATAAAGGCTATACACTGCACAAATACATTTCCCCCTTCACTGAATTAATATCGTATCTATACACATGAGGCTAAGTTTATTACAGAGCTGCATTTTTAAAATATGCTTGTCTCAACCTGACTCTGTGTAACTCAACGCTTTGCACAGCATGCATTATGTTCATATCGGATATTCTGTTTAAATCTCCATATTTAGCTCATGCAAAAAGTATAAATAGTAATCTAATTCACTGCCACTTGTGGTACACAGTAATCAATTTTTGTCTAGTATGCATAGTAAGTAACCATAACTAAGTATATGTGGAATATATTATACCTGTTGATTGTTTGCCTACACAATATTAGGACATTGCTGATGCATTTTTCTTTCTTTGTTTCAATAGGCATTTACCAGAGTACGAGACCTTCAGTATCTAGAACTGATAAGCAGCATTGAGGTAAAGGAAAAAATAGGGGGATGCAAAATGTGAATTAAGGAAAAAGCTTACTCGGTGCAGTATCCACATAACAGAATGTTAAATGGACAATGAATCTATTGAGAGTAAAAAAAATGCTGAGTATTTTTGATTTGGAATGATGATTGATATGTATTGACTTTGATCCACTCTTATGACAGAAACTTAATGAAAAAATGGGGAATGGCTTGAATATTCAATTATAATGCTGTAGATTCCTATGGCTTGTTTCAAAGTATTTTATAAATAGGAATTAATTAAGTCTTACATCACCCTCTTGAGATAGGTAATTATTTTTATCTCCATTTTCCAGACCAGGCAACTGGCACAGAGGTACTGTGACTTGCCCAAGGTCACATGACAAATCAGCGACAGATGGGAGTAAAATTTGGGGCTTGCAACTTTCATGTTGCGCTCTTAACCTGCTCAAATTCCTAGCCCATGACTTGATAGATTTTTTAATTATAGAATAATTACTAAGAAGAATCTAAAGGAAAAGCAAATCTATCACCACTCTGACCTTCCTGTAGGATGTCGTAGTAATGTAAAACATGTGGGTCTACAATGAAAAGTCTAAAGGGAATCCTTCATGTAGATGTTAATTGGGGTTCCTGTCTCTTGTGTAGGGATGCAATCTGCTCTCTGCAGCCACTGGTGGCAAAAATGTCCTTGTTTTATCACGGTGCTTAAAGGAAGTTTACTACTGATATGGATGACATTGGATGCAGGAAGGAATGCCACAGTTATCATTCTTTTTACAAACTATGAAAGAGCAAAAGTGTATTTGCGTTACTGAATCAGCCCGCCATCTGTCCTGTTGTTGTACATGATCTCTGGGTTAGTTATCATGCCTGAAAATGAATGGCAAGGGACCTTGAATTGTGCAGACTACGCTTTTCGTGTGTAGCAATGGGGATAGCCACATCTAGGTTTGAGAATGGCTACCGAAATGGTTGCAACTATTTTAGACCTTTCTTGTGTAAATGTCCCCAGTTAGTGTGTTAGGTTTATTTTGAAGCTAGGTCAGAGCAGTATATGCCCAGCAGTATGTTAACTTGCTTGTGGCAGATCCAGTGAAAAGAGAGATAGCAGGGTCCCAGGGTCACATATAGTGCTTTAAAGAATTCCCACTCAGTTGCAGTTTTATGCAGTAGAGGTACATTTTATTAATCATTTCACATGGGAAGAGCCCTGCTGGCTCCTTCAGACCAAAGCTCCTTTCAGCCAAGCATCCTATTTCCCAGACAATTCCAGGAAGCTCACAAGCTGGGCATCAACTCTCCAGCAACTGGTTTTCAAAGGTCTGCTGCCTCTTACTTGGACGGTCCACTAAATTAGCATGGACAATAGCCACTGATGGATTTATCTTCCATAAATGTGCCGGGTTCAGACATTTCATGTCATTTGCAGAGATGCTGCATTATCCTAACCTCCCAAAACCACAGTGTTTTTAATACTTCTTGATACAGCACCTATAGCGCCCCTTTTTGTGTAGAATCTAGATGCTTGTTGTATCTAAAGATACTTGATGTTACTGATTCCCAGCACCATTTTAATTTGTTGCTCTGCTGCTGTACGGTTCATAAAACAGTAAATCTGCCTCCTCCCATTCTATCAAGCTAATTTTGTTTTAGGTGTGGGTTTGTTTTTTTCCATTTGAAGGCTATGTGCTCTCCCTTTTCAGAGTGTTGTGAAAAAGCTTTGACCATTTCACTTCTCTACTTTTGATAGCAGAAGCTGAATTGAGCTGGGAAGTTCTGGTTGCTGCCAGTATTTGCAAGCCTGCCCCCCAGCTGTCCTCTGATTGGCCCATTCTCACGGGCAAGTCCTGCTAAGCCGTGAAGGCACAGGGGGAGGCTCTGGTGTCCTCCAATGGTGGCGCCCCAGTGTGGATGGCCCCAGGAGCGGGCCACAGCCACACTGGGCTACAACCGCCACCCCAAGTTCCAGTTGAGCAGCCATTGCCAGTTTCACTTCTCTGCTTTTGATAGAAGAAACTGAATTGATAGAATTCATTTGGGGTGCTGTGAAAGACCCTTCAGGGCAGGAAATGACAAATATATCCAGTCTTCTGCATTGGAGCATATATCTAGCCTTTCTCTCATTAAAGTAAAGGGAGATGTGGAGCAATGGCTTCTCAAATGAGTCTGAATCTGTAGAATTTGTCCCCACCCTTTATCCTTTGAGATTTGTTTTAGTCCTCTGGCAATGAACTTGCAGATTATTCAAAAGATAAAATGCAGTAGAGGGTATTCTTTGTAGGGTTGGGTGTCAGACAGACCATTAAGATACATGGGGGGAGATTCTGTATCCTGTAGGATAAATCCCTGAGATGCGTGAGGAAGCTACATTAAGGAAGGAAAAGCTTGGGAGGCAGGGAGAGAATAGAAGATGCTATTCTGTTGATTTGAAACACCAACAATCAACAAAAAAGGTGGGCTGTAAGACTTCCGCACTAAATTAATTGGAGAGAGGTGGAAGCAAAAACGGGCTCTCCTGCCTCATGTTAGATACCCCATGAGATGGATGACAGATTAGTCCCTATCTTGTAATTCCCTGTGCTTCAGAATGTAAGTCCACTGTGGCTATATATGCACTGATGTTTAGCTTAATGTGGGTAGTTTAGAGAGAAGAGCTGTAGCTCAGTGGTAGAGCACCTGCTTCACACACAGAAGGTCTCTGGTATAGTCCTTGTCATTTCCTGGTAGGGCTGGGAATGTCCCTGTCCTGGAACACTGGAAAGCTAGATAGACCAATGGTCTGACTTGTTACAAGGCAGCACCCTATGTTCCTTTGTAATTTGGCATTCTGTATGCATGCTATAACATTAAACCTTCCTTTCATAGATAACATGCCACTAATTAGAGAGAAACATTTGCCAAATCCTGTTTTTCATTATGTTCTTGTCAGATTAATTTTTCTTTTTAATCCAGATGGTATAAGCATAACTTTCAGCAGCCATTTGATAAATTTTAGTACAGCTAGATTTTATGATCTTGAAGTGGGGCAATTGCATGTGGTTTGAAATTGCTAGGCTAGTTTTTTGCACATTTGAGGAGCAGGGAGCAACAAGCATATATAATAAAATAGTATATACTCACATGCCACTTGGTGTGTTTGCATATCTCTTTAGGTGCAGAACAAGTGGACTGAATTTTATTCTAGACTTGCTTGGTCACTCACTGGAACACTTCTCTGGAGTTTGTTTGCTTTCTCTTTAGGTCGTCCAGTCACAGTAAAAGTACATAATGTTGGGAAACCTGTGGGCAATGTGCTTCTTTGGCATAAAAAGCAGGCAAAACTCTACCAGTGTAGACAGAATGAAGTAATTTTTGTTGTTGGCTGCCCTAGTTTATCCCTGGGAACCAACAACAGGATTGCACACTCTTTCTTTCCTTGCTTCTTCCCTCCTTACTTCCCCAGTGCCAACATTTTGGTTTAATTAAACTGCAATTAAATGGTTTGTCCAAAATGAGGAATGTAAGTTTACAGACCAAGATCTTAAACCAACTACAAACATGATGCTAGACCATTCTTTATCGCTCAGTGGACAAGCCTCAGGGAGCCTGTGGTCGGCATGAGCCTTGCTCAATAACCCTTCCTCTCTGCTGCTGAGAGGAGGAATTCTGCTGAGTTAACTTTCAGTTCCAAAGATCCTTGGCTTATTTTTACATGCAGATGAGGAAACCTGGTTTAAAACAAACAATGCTTAGTTGCTAAGCAAGTCAGCTTCATTTCCTCCAAGAAAGCATCTTTCCATGATAGGAAAGTGGTTTTATTTCCACTAATACAACACACATCAGCTGGGCAGGGATAATATAATATGATAATGATAATGATAATAATAGCTGGCAACCAATTAAGGTTAGTTCTTCCTGAATACGTAGATTTATTTCACTGGGAGGGGAGACATGTTGGCAAGTTCATTGTAGATGTAGCCATTCCATTGAAGGATATTTTTATTCCATTGTAGTGACTTTGAAAGTTCTTCATTAAAATTTATTCTTAGCTGTCTGTCAGAGACAACTTTTTAAAAAGTTACGTTCAGTGCCATGTTTCTTAACTACAAACTATTAAATTTAAAATGCAAAGTACTTAATTAAAAATATAGGCATTTCCATGCTGTTGATCACCATAACAACAAACTGATAGTGCAGATGGTGACCATTAATTTTTAAAATAGAAATAAAAGCAACACCACCACTTTCTGATGTTTACAACCTTGGTTATTAAATCTGCATTATACTATAAAATCTAAGGCTACCAGACACTTGAAATTCCCTTTCATTCTTGTGTCTCTGTATTCGTTTTGCGTGCCTTCCATAACCTTGTCAAAGTTGTAAGTGCTTTGCCAAGAATCACACATGTCAGCAAGTAGAACAAATGTAAATAATACACATTTTTCAAATGTGTTCAGTTTGTATTTCTTTCCTGGCAGGTACTGGAGAAGGAGGAAGGACAGGACTCATGGGGCAGTAAGTGAGCAGGGTAGAAAGGGAGTGGATAGATAAATTTAATAGAAAGGCTTAGGACAATTGTAGGTACAAACTAGGACACTTCAGAAACATCACCTGGGCTCCTAACCAGGGCTTTTTTTCAGCCGGAACTCAGTTCTGACACCTCTCAGGTAGACGCCATTGCCGTTATAAGAGAGCAAGGGAGGCGTTCATGGTGAGTTCTGGCACCTCTTTTTCTAGAAAAACAGCACTGCTCTTAACAATTCTTATCACATATTTTTAAAAGGTAAAACAGATTTTTCAATGAATTCAAATGCACAGTCCAAAAACCCTGGCATAATTTGCATTATTTTCAAAGGGGCTTCTGCAGAACAACAGGATCCTAATGTATCACATGAAATCCAAGCATTTTTATATGTATGTATCTGTCTTTGTAAGGCAGTCAACTGGCAGGATCCTTTTGGACTAATTTGCCCTACAATTTCCACTGCAGACTGAAGAGTCCATTCATGGATCAGTAGGTTCAGCTGCAATTGTCACACCTGTAAACTTCATTGACCAAATGCCCTGCTTCTTAAACTCACATTTATCCTGCCATGGAAACTGTTTTACGTAGCAGTTTTGTATGCCTGTATCATCATCATCATCATTTTTATTTATATCCTGCCTTTTCCCCAGATTGGGACTCAAGGCAGTTTACAGATAAAAATACAAAAACACAGATAAAACAGAAAAGGCTAAAAACAAAGTCTACTTCATGTAGTTGCCACAGTGGCCCACTTAGTATTACGGTTATTTTAGGTCATATTTACAAACGTGTTTGTATCAGAGCTTTGGGCAATCTCAATCAACTTCTTGGTTTCTTTGTGCCATCTCTCTCATGCATAAGCCAGTACAGCCCTTGCTTTTGAGAAGCACCAAGGGGCTTCATTGGTTGTCCTGGGAAAAGATACCCATAATGATGAACGGATCTTAACTCAGAAATGCAAAGATTACAATGTGAACAGTGGAGGTGGAAGCTGCTGAGCTTTCTTAACAACTGCAAGTGGATAATTTCTCATTGAGACGCAGGAGGGCAATGAGACGTTTGGTAGATCAGCACCTTTGGCATTGTTCCAGGGACACCTCTTAAGCATGCCAAACTAAGGCGTGATCACTTTCCCACCGTATTTAGTCTTTCATTAAATTACAAGTTATCAATTGGTGCCGGGTAACAATTTATTAACTCCTTGAGGGTTATCCCAGCGCAGTCTCAGGCATTTATAGCTCAGGGAAACATTTCATCTGATACGACATATGCTTTTATTTCTTGGTGATCCACTCGCTCTCTGCTGCCTTTGGGAGAATGGGGCTGAGAGTCCTCCAGTAGCCATAATAAAAAGCATAAAAGCAACTTGTATTTTGCTGTACTGATCATTCCAGTACTGATTTGCTCAGTATCTAGCTGCCTTTTGTACTGTGCTCTTTGCGGGTGAGTTCCTCAAGAATTTTTGATCATGGATCATTGTGTTTGATTCTTTGCCTCAATGACTGGCACCATTTCATTTGAGTAAGTTTCAACCCAGTCCTTCATGTGACAGAACTGTTATCTGAAAGAGCTTTAGATGGTTCCAGCCATTTCCTTATAAGCCTTTTTTGTCTGGTTGGTAGGCACTAAATATCACAAATACACTCTTCCATCTTTAATGCTGAAAGTGTTGATATATTGCAATGTATCCATGGAATTCTAACCCTTTTGAAGTTGCATTTGCCTTGGACTATAGACAAGAGCAACATTGCAGTAAGCATTGGTAGGAACAAGTTTTGACATGTGTTGCGTAGGGTTTGTCTACATATCATGCCAATGTAGAATTGATGTCACCTCTCAGATCTTGGTTGTCATTGGGAAACCTGCACGTGCCTACTGCTTGTATGTGATAAATTTATTACCGTTCTATCTTGAGGCGAAACACATGATAGTGCTAAACTGCGGTTCTTTGAACGTGTTTCAAAAGGTTTATTCTGAGATGCACAAAAGTTTCTTTTGCAAAAGAGCTGTCATTAGCCTTTTTGTCTTTAGCCTTTCCACCAGTCTGTGGGTGATACTCAAGGTTGGTCATCCGCAGTGTACATCCACTGAAAACTGCCTAAGTAATTTGAGCCCATTGGTTGCAATGGGTCTCCTCCAAGTACGACTTGGCTGGATGTCACTTAGTATCCTGGTGGTTCCCTTCCTGTGAGAAGTGAGGTTACAGGGAACCAGGCAGAGGACCTTCTCAGTAGTGGTGCCCGCCCTGTGGAACGCTCTCCCATCAGATGTCAAGGAAATAAACAACTACTTGACTTTTAGAAAACATCTGAAGGCAGCCCTGTTTAGGGAAGTTTTTAATGTTTGATGGGTGGGGTACAAATAAATTATTATTATTATTATTATTATTATTATTATTATTATTATTATTTATTATTATTGTTCCTGAAATCCACATCTTAGCAGCTGTTTGTCTCATGGAATAACCTGTATTAGAAATAATAAGGAATGAGAAATGTGATGAATTTGGGTTTCATTTATTTGGAGACATTTCATTTTCAAATTTTATGAGAACTAAAAGTATTTTTAGAAATGAAATTTGGGGTAAATAGGATTATAATAGGAATATAACATTAAGAACATCTTGGAAATTTCAAGACAGATAAAATGCTTCTTCACCCGGACCATAGTTAAATGATGGTTAGCCCTCTTCCAGGAGGCAGTGATGGGCACCAACTTGAATGGCTTTAAAAGAAGATTAGACCTATTCACAGAAGACAATGCTATAAGCAGCTAGTAGCCTCAATGGTTGTGTTTTACTGCTGTGTCATAAACCTTATGCCTTTGAATACCAGTTGCTGGGAATTTCAGGTGGGCTGTTGCACTCACATCCCGGTGACAAGCTTCTCACAGGCTACTGTTGGAACAGGATGCTAGACTATGTGACCATCAGCCTGATCTAACAGGCTCATTTTATGTTCTTCTTAGGTATTGCATTAAGGTGTGAGCCTGCCTTGACTTTTATGTTCAGTTAAATTATATCTTACAATGGGATGTGTTCTGTTTTTTACTGGACTATTGAATGGGCAGGGCAGTAGAGAGACAACATAGAAAGCTTACTAATGGTGCTATTGATGTTAGCAGGGCTAAGTCAGTTTATGCGTCAGTAATCCAGTTTAAAAGCTTTGTGAATCACGGCTTAATATTTTCAGTGGCTCTAGCCAATCTTGTTTCCTGCCTGATTATGTTTGCTATAACATTTCCTGTCCTTTATTCTTATTTTTTTAAGGAGAGGAAGAAGCGTGGAGAGAGCAACAATGACTTGTTTCTAGCCGATGTTTATGCATACCAAGGAAAGTTCCACGAAGCAGCCAAGCTGTACAAAAGAAGTGGACATGAAAACCTGGCTCTTGATATGTACACTGACTTGCGCATGTTTGACTATGCAAAGGTACATGGATGTGATTTATGGGGTGTTTATTTAAACTGCCTCTGGCGTTCAAGAATCAAGCAGTTTCCTTTTGGCGTGTGCATTTTCTTTGGTTCTTCTTTTCTGGAAACTCCTGGTAAATATCATTGACCTAAGTAACTAACCTCTCAGGAACTTTCCCACACAGCACGCAGTTAAACTATGGAATTCACTCCCACAGGATGTATTGATGACCACCAATTTGGGCAGTTTCAAAAACGGATTAGAGACGTTCTTGGAGGATAAAGCTGTCAATGGCTGCTAGCCCTGATGGCTGTGTACTGCCTCCTCCAGTGTTGCAGGCAGTGTCCCTCTGGATACTAGTTGCTGGGAATCTCAAGTGGGGAGAGTGCTATTGAACTCAGGTTCTGCTTCCAGTGTGTGGTGTAGTGGTTAAGAGTGATGGACTCGTAATCTGGTGAACCGGGTTCGCTTCCCCGCTCCTCCACATGCTGCTGCTGGGTGACCTTCGGCTAGTCACACTTCTCTGAAGTCTCTCAGTCTCACTCACCTCACAGAGTGTTTGTTGTGGGGGAGGAAGGGAAAGGAGATTATTAGCCACTTTGAGACTCCTTAGGGTAGTGATAAAGCGGGATATCAAATCCAAACTCTTCTTTCAGGCTTCCCGTAGGCATCTAGTTGGCCCCTGTGAGAACAGGAAGCTGGTCTAGGTGGACCTTTGACTTGACCCAACAGGGTTCTTTGTACAGTCTTAGGAACCTACATGGTGGTATTGTGCTGCATTACTGTGCAAGAGCGTTGTTTAAAAACTGGGATTCCCATTATATCTCAGCAAGTTTCACAATACCAGTTAACAGCCTCTGAAATAATCTTTGATTCCTTTGATCCTGTAAATGAACCCTGAAGTTGTTTTTGTATATGTCTGCAAATCAAATTCCCATGTAGAAATAAGTTGTACACAATATGAAGAATGTGACAGTTTTACATGCACTTTCATAAGTTTTATGTTGCAGACTTTTAACGTCTTCTGTGGTATTTTTCTTATCAAAAACCTTGAAAATCAGTACGCTTTATAGTCTCATTAATCACTCGTTACAGACTTGCTCCATCCATTACTGGACATAAGCTTTGCCTTGGCGCACATATTTCTAAATTTCTTTTCTGTGGGGGGGAAAGGTCATCTGAAATGCAGATGGTATTGTCAATGTTTGAGCAACACTGCTTTTCTCTAGCAAGTTAGACTAAAAATTGCAAGGTCTTAATATCGGTTTGTGTTTAAACTCCTCTGAAGCAGAAATCTAATTCATAGAGTAGAAATTTGTCATCATGCTAATATGAATTTTCACAATGCTGAACCAGCTTAGAGTAAAATGAAATCTTTTCAGGGTAGCAGAGCTTCATATAGAGGCTAATGACATATTACACACATTAAGCCCTGAAAGTTGGGTTTTCAGTCTGTTTATTTAATGTTAAAGAAATAGCAGCTCTGAATGAAGAAGCAATAAGGGATTACTTAACTCTTTCCCCATCCTCTCAGTCTCTCCCTCCCTCCAAATCCCTCCTCTTGAAATCTGCTGTTCCTTTAAAAAAAAAAAAATTACACAGCTGCCAGAGCTTCATTACACATATTTGCATGTAATGAAGTTAACTTCATGGACAAAAGAGCAACTAAACAGAGTCAATTTTATTCAGTGGTTGAACTTTGGTTTGCCAGTACTGCTTTTTAAAATAGTATGCGGATTCTTATTTTTTGCCTGCTACCCTCAGGCTACTAGACATTTGCAGAGCCTGTCTCTTGAGCCTTGGTAGTTTCAAACGACCCTGGACAGTTCGTAGTTGGGAGGGGGGATCCTATACTGTGGGGACAGCTCTGGAGATCATGTGCATATGGGACCTTAGATTTCTTATCAGTATACCAAATCACACATTACTGTCAACTCACAAGTAATTTATTGCAGTTCAGGAAACTGAACTTTCTGCTTCTAATTTATTTCAGTGATCTAAGCTACAAAATGCAATTACACAAAACAAACACTGTCTCTCTCATTTCTTGGTTCAGCTTCTTCACAGTCAAATAAAACAAAATGCTCTTATTTTTAACTGGACCCCACAGAACAGCAGGATGTTCTTAAGCAGAATTGAATTTAATGTTCCGTAAATGCTGTTCTGGGCTCACATTTGCTGCAATGATGCTATATATCCGTCACACTAATTCAGAGTGGTTACTTCATTCCACTTAGTGTCTGATCTCTGCCGAGTTCTGCTCTACCTTAGAGTCCTGTAGTGTGGTACAATCTAGCAACTGGATATATTTCCTTGCATTACATTAACACCAGTCTGCTGCAGGGATGTGCCAGGATGACTTATGACACTATTTCACCCAACATGATGTGATTCCTTCAGGTTTGGTTACAGTTGTGTCCCATTCTAAGTATGTGCTTACTCTGCTTCGAGCAACAGGATTTCTGTCACTTTTTGTGGCCTCCTAACTGATCAGTTATTATTATTAATCAGCACTGCAAATAACAAGGCCAGTGGAAGTGATGGTATTCCAGCTGAACTATTTAAAATTTTAAAAGATGATGCTGTTAAGGGGCTACACTCAATATGCCAGCAAATTTGGAAAACTCAGCAGTGGCCAGAAGATTGGAGAAGATCAGTCTACATCCCAGTCCCAAAGAAGGGCAGTGCCAAAGAATGCTCCAACTACCGCACAATTGCACTCATTTCACACGCTAGCAAGGTTATGCTTAAAATTCTACAAGGAAGGCTCAAGCAGTATGTGGATCGAGAACTCCCAGAAGTACAAGCTGGATTTAGAGGAGGCAGAGGAACCAGAGACCAAATTGCAAACATGCGCTGGATTATGGAGAAAGCTAGAGAGTTCCAGAAAGACATCTACTTCTGCTTCATTGACTATGCAAAAGCCTTTGACTGTGTAGACCACAGCAAACTGTGGCAAGTTCTTAAAGAAATGGGAGTGCCTGATCACCTCATCTATCTCCTGAGAAATCTCTATGTGGGACAAGAAGCTACAGTTAGAACTGGATATGGAACAACTGATTGGTTCAAAATTGGGAAAGGAGTACGACAAGGCTGTATTTTGTCTCCCTGCTTATTTAATTTATATGCAGAATACATCATGCGAAAGGCTGGGCTGGATGAATCCCAAACTGGAATTAAGATTGCCGGAAGAAATATCAACAACCTCAGATATGCAGATGACACAACCTTGATGGCAGAAAGTGAGGAGGAATTAAAGAACCTTTTAATGAGGGTGAAAGAGGAGAGCGCAAAATATGGTCTGAAGCTCAACATCAAAAAAACGAAGATCATGGCCACTGGTCCCATCACCTCCTGGCAAATAGAAGGGGAAGAAATGGAGGCAGTGAGAGATTTTACTTTCTTGGGCTCCATGATCACTGCAGATGGTGACAGCAGCCACGAAATTAAAAGACGCCTGCTTCTTGGGAGAAGGGCAATGACAGGCCTAGACAGCATCTTGAGAAGTAGAGACGTCACCTTGCCAACAAAGGTCCGTATAGTTAAAGCCATGGTTTTCCCAGTAGTGATGTATGGAAGTGAGAGCTGGACCATAAAGAAGGCTGATCGCCGAAGAATTGATGCCTTTGAATTATGGTGCTGGAGAAGACTCTTGAGAGTCCCATGGACTGCAAGAAGATCAAACGCATCCATTCTTAAGGAAATCAGCCCTGACTGCTCACTGGAAGGACAGATTGTGAAGCTGAGGCTCCAGTACTTTGGCCACCTCATGAGAAGAGAAGACTCCCTGGAGAAGACACTGATGCTGGGAAAGATGGAGGGCACAAGGAGAAGGGGGCGACAGAGGACGAGATGGTTGGATAGTGTTTTCGAGGTTACCAGCATGCGTTTGACCAAACTGCGGGATGTAGTGGAGGACAGAGGTACCTGGCGTGCTCTGGTCCATGGGGTCACGAAGAGTCGGACACGACTAAACGACTAAACAACAACAACAACAACAACTGATCAGTTTCTTTTCTGTGTTTCTCTGTTCCCTCCACCCCCAAATCCAATAGGTTGTAGCCATCCGGTATCAACTGATAGGGTTGTATGCTACATATGTGTCAGATTCACAGCCCTTCTCATACAGTAAACATTAAACTAGCACAACAGGTACCCAGCCATAGGCCCTTTTCTGTTACTTTGCCATAAGTATTTTAGTAACATCTGGGGTTTGTGTCAAATGTGTTACATCTCTCTAAAAACCAGAGGTGCTTTATGGTCTTTGTAATACATGTTTTCAAAACAGTCTAGCAACTTAGGCCTTTGTAAATTTAGAACCTGGGAGAGAGAGTACAAGCTCATGGTGACTTGCAGAATCACAGGCGGTTGCCCCTTCACAGAGGTGCCAAAAACTGAATCAGAGGCATGAGGTGTGCAAACCATGTTTCCTGGCTCTTTGATGAGAGACCTTCCTCATCAGAATCCAGCACTCTGTCTCTTGAGCCACTTGTAGGAGAACACTAGTAAAAAGTAATGTTGCAATTAATGAAGTGTTTGGGTCAACTTTCACGTTCTAGTCTCACACGTTTGCTAATCCTTTCCTTAAGAGCTGTTGAGTAAGCCAAATTTGCCATTATGGTTTTCGACCAGATTTCATAATTGAATCCATTGGCTTTAGGACCTCTTAAATTGTAAGACTGACCTGTTTAGAGAAAACTGTCACCTGTCTCTTAACTTTATTTACAGACATTGTTCTTGGCAAGTCATGGAAAGCGGGCAAAAACTGATATTTCATTGGTTTTTCCTCCAGAGAATTTCCTGCAGACATTCTGTTTTCTCTGTGTTCAAACTATGAGAGTTCTTGTGTATTTTGTAATACCAGTCATGCTTAAATCTAATCAGTTGATTTAGTAATTTCTTCTTCTTTTACTCCTCATGTGATGTAAACTGCAATTAAGTTACCAGAGTATATTGAAAAGTGAGTTGGTGGGGAAATGGGTATTTGGAATGGGCAGTTGGCACAGTGAATGCTACAGGAAGCATCATGATTGTCATCTCCTGCACTTTTCTCAGGAATTCCTTGGCTCCGGAGATCCCAAAGATACAAAGATGCTAATTACAAAACAAGCAGACTGGGCCAAGAACATCAATGAACCCAAATCAGCTGTGGAGATGTACATTACTGCCGGCGAGCACATGAAGGCCATAGAAATCAGCGGAGATCAGGGCTGGGTTGATGTGTATGTCTTGATTTGTTTTTTTCAGAGCTATATGCTGCCATTGTTCAGCAGAAATATTGCCATTTTTTTCTGATTGTGCTCACTCTATGGGTTGCACATGTTGAAGGAGGGAAATCCTATATTGGCATAGTGGGAATGGGGTCTGTAACTAGTGAGAGACGTAGAGCGCCCCTGAATTACTTAGGGGCTCAGTTGTGCTAGTTGCTGTACAAATCTGTAACTGAAGATAGTTGAAGATTATGGTGCCTGTGTGATTTGCATGTTCAGCAACCCTGTTTTCAAAGCATTCATCTATTCGTTTGTACTTTTGTGTATGGCTGCTTTTACACAAAATTGCATTCCAAGTGGCTCTGAGCATATCAAATGAGTAGCAACAGATAAAAGAATTCAAAACCATGGTATGAAAAATTAAAATTACAAGAACAATTATAAGGACATTCTTCAAGGTTATCTATAATTACTCTGATTTGTTGAATGTTGGTTTCAGAGCCTTAAGAAAACACTGCTGAAGATAAAGCATGCATGAAATATGAATTTCTTAGGATTTTAATAGGATTCCAGAGTCTGCATCAAAGCTGCAGACTGGATTCTCTGTAGCAAGGCTGTGCCATGCACACTAGAAGTTGCAGTTTTGTATCTGAAAGCTTTTGCTTACAGTCCAGGAGTCCTTTCTGGTGAACAGGCAGGTTTATAGTTTGGCAAGGAACTTGCTGGACTATACATGTAAACAAAAGTGCTTTGCCTTCATACTTAGAACTCTGTAAAACAAGTTGCATGCATATGTTTTTAAGAGGTAGCAAGAACTAAGAGTTTTATAGCCACTGATGGGTCTTCTTCTGCATCTAGATTGATTGATATTGCTCGGAAGCTGGATAAAGCTGAGCGCGAGCCTTTGACAAAGTGTGCCTACTATTTCAAAAAGCTATTTAACCATGGCTACGCAGCGGAAATCTATACAAAGATTGGGGACTTGAAGGCCTTGATACAGCTCCATGTGGAAACTCAGCAGTGGGATGAGGTAAGTACAACTCATTTATCATCCTCTGGGTATCTGCATCCTGGATATATCCTAGGCCTTAAATCTTTTCAATTGCATAAACAAAATTTCTCCTTTTTTAATAACTTAAGTTGCGTGCATGTCAATGTTCTATCATGCATTTCAGAGTAACCTTGCTACTTGAGGAGAAATAAACCAATTGCATGAGAAGCCTTTCACCTGAGGAATTCCTCAATTACAGTGAGCTATTTACCTCAGATGCTGATCTGTGACATCTTTGTGCCACATGGGGCTCATTTTGTCACAAGAAAAAGAGGTCAATGGAGGGGAAGAGAGAATGGTTCGTGGGAGATGACATTCAACTTAGCACAGCTTGCTACCCTTTTGCCATCTTTCCCTGTTGTGCGGAACTGCAAAGCCACCTTTAGGATTTTCTGGTATGACTGAACTAATGCAGTTTACCAAAATCTGAGTGGATCTATGCAGCCCATTTTTACTCAGGAATCGGCCTCTCTGTTCAGTGGCAGATAGAGATGGTGGAAGTCGTAGCCCAAACTGTCTGGAGGGCACCAGGATGGGGAAGGTTGGATTACAGAATTCATTTTCAATTGTCTGGGGAAAGCATTACTTACTGAAATGGCGTGCTGTTGATAAATTTCTGTCACAAGGCACCAGTTCTTGACTGTAATGCAAACCAGGTCTGAAACCCAAGACCCACATGTGGCAAACTACTTCACTTTGATTTCATTGTTTATTTGCCATCAGGAACAGTTCCTCAGATGTATTTGTGAATTGGAAAATCATTTATGTTCAGCTATGTTTTTCAGCAAGCATGTTAAGAATGATTTTTATCTGGTACGTAGGCATTTGCTTTGTGTGAAAAGCACCCTGGATTTAAGGATGAGGTCTATGTTCCTTACGCTCAGTGGCTGGCAGAAAATGATAGATTTGAAGAAGCCCAAAAAGGTAGGACAGCATGGCAAGTACGCCTGTGTGTGTGTTTTTTACTAAAATGTTGATAGCACTCAACATGCCCTGGGGAAGTTCCCAGGAACAAAAGTTCAAGCACTGTCTCTTTGAAAGTGATTCTATAATTTGCATTAAAAGCAAAAGAAGACTCTTAAATGGATCTTACTCAGTACTTACTTTAGTTGTCGGGTAAGCTTCTTGTTGTCACTAACAGCAGCAACAAATTTAATAAAGTATAAGTTCAGTAAAAAGAGCAGACAAAAAAGTAGATTCTACATCTAGTGTTTCTACTCACTTTCTGCTCCAACAGTCCTTGATAATAATTTGACACATATATATTCTGTATTTTTTTTAAAAAGGCATGTACTGGTATTGGGGGGATGCCAATGTCTAAACCACAGAGCCTAGGACTTGCCGATCAGAAGGTTGGTGGTTTGAATCCCCGCGACGGAGTGAGCGCCCGTTGCTCGGTCCCTGCTCCTTCCAACCTAGCAGTTCAAAAGCACATCAAAGTGCAAGTAGATAAATAGGTACTGCTCCAGCGGGAAGGTAAACGGTGTTCCGTGCACTGCTCTGGTTCTCCAGAAGTGGCTTAGTCATGCTGGCCACATGACCCGGAAGCTGTATGCCGGCTCCCTCGGCCAATAAAGCGAGATGAGCGCCGCAACTCCAGAGTTGTCTGCAACTGGACCTAACAGTCAGGGGTCCCTTTACCTTTACTGGTATTGGAGAAAGGATTATCCCAGTCTGAATAACTAGAATGGCAGCAGGTCTCAGGAGAGCTAGAAAAGCATTTGGTAGTCTTGCACATTCATACCTAGTCTTTAGGAACAAAAAAAGTAATAATGAGCCTTCATGTCCTTAGCATATCAGTGGAACACATGAGGATTGCTTCTCTAGCCATAGGGTGGTGAGGAGTCAGATATGAAAATCTATGAGAATTCAGTTTGTAGAGCAGCAAATTCTGTGTATTACCTTTCATAAGCAGTTCTGTTGTATAAGTTGCACATGGGAACAAGACCGTTAACAGAAAACGTAAGAGTGTGAATTAGCCCTCAAAGCTCATTCAAATTTCTGTTTTGAGCTTTTGTAAAGCATATATTTACTGAGTAGAATCTGGACCGAGTTTTAATTTCAGCTAGTGACTCTTTATATTTTGAGCTTATTTGCACTTTACATTTTGAACTTGGGTGCAAGGACCTGAGTTTAAATGGCAAATGCATATATAGCTTTGTTGATTTGGAAGTGTTTTAAGTGACAGGGTTTCTCAGCAATGAACAGGAAGCAGCAGTTAGGAAAGGATCAGGTCTCTGCTTTCACATATATTGCAGGGAATGTTGATCACTTAGATGCACATGTGCAATTCCTTAGTCATTACTGCCGCTGATGGTTTTTTTTGCCATTTTAACTTGGATTTGTACTGAACTCAAAAACTAAAGTGTGAATTAAATCTCTTATGTGTAGGCTTTCTTTTGATCAGAATTATTTTGCAGCTATCGAGACACAAATAAATTTGATTGGCCCCTTAGCTAGATAAACACCCAGTTACAGTTTTCCTCACTGCTTTTCAGCCCATTTAGTGCTGCTGCACAATCTCATTGGTTTCAATGGGTCCTTTCAGGAACCATACAAAGGCAACCTCGAAATAAATGGGAGTTGTGCAGCAGCAGTGCTTAGTGGATTGTGCCCACAAAGTACATGAAAGAAGCCCGAGACACCACAAAAGCCACAAAGTACATTTTTGAAGTATCTACTGCTACATTAACTTACCCACAAACATGGAGAAGAATACTAGGATGTAATCCCTTTCATCTGCTCCTTTGTTTAGTTGTGGGCTCTGTTCTTAATTTTAATCAAGTTAATTGGTTTAATCACTTTGTAAAATCTTCTTTATTTTGGCCCCCTTTGCAGCATTCCACAAGGCTGGCAGGCAAACCGAGGCCGTAAAAGTGTTGGAACAATTAACTCGCAACGCTGTGGTAGAAAGCCGATTCAATGATGCAGGATATTATTACTGGATGCTGTCCATGCAGTGTTTAGATATCGCTCAAGGTAAGGAAACACAAGCAAGTTTACATGTAATCTGTTCATGCCCGAAGGCAGAACATCTCTCAAACTCTGATGGCTTAACTGAAAACTCATTGTGAATTGCGTTGTACAAGACTTTTGAATTTTGTTATATTGTACATATTATGATCTTATCTTTTCATGTATGGCTGAGAAGAGAAACCTCATTCTTAACCCTAGCTCAAGCTCTGTCTTCTAAGGAAACTAGGTAACTTCAGTTTCTCAAAACATGGAGACACACATATCTGCTAGGGGAAGCCCAAGCTCAGTCTGATTGAATGAACAGCATGGTTTGGTCATGCCCACCTATTCATTTCAAGGTGGAGGGCTTGTCGACAGTTCTGCTCTTCCACAGGCTTCTTGCTCTTCTGGTAATCCTCCTTTGGGAACCTTAAAAAATGTTCATTTATTTAAAATGTTTGTCTCCTGCCCTTCTTTTTTTACTGATCCCAGGGTGGGGTTTAGATCATATCACAAACACAGCAAGAGCAGAAAATGCAACAGTATGAATATGATTAAAGTTCCTGTTAAAAAAATAAAGTTCCAGCAAAATTTCCATAGGTTGATATCATGCAGATGCCTGTGGAAACATAATCATTTGGGGTTGCTTCCAAAAAGAAACTACTGTTGGTGTCAACTGACTCTCCAAGCTGAGAGTATTCCACAACTGAGGTGCCAACATCAAAAAGGCCCTGTGCCATGTTACTGCTAAATGTACAATCCCTTAGTATCAGAGCAGCAGGAAGGGCCCCACCTTTAAAGTTCTTAACATCTTGACAGGTCGGTGTCAAGAGAGGTGCTGTTGTGGACTTGATTCTTTCCCCCATCCATATGCTTTCCCTTCCAATATCCCAGGCACAAAATATGGGGACAAGTTTTGGGTTGAGGTTTTGGTCTTCATTTAGGAAGGCTCACTGTGGCTGATGACATCTGCCGTACATCATTCCTTAGCATGCTGCTCAATGGGTGGCCAGAAGGCTAAAGCTCAGAGCTGCTGGTCTTTAAAAGTGAAAGTCTTTTACAGGGTAGAGAAGTTGACATTCATTAGTTCTTCTAGAATGTGATGCTTGTTCTGGCAATAGCATTGGGGAAGCTGAGCCATGGGCCCAGGGCCCTATTGGGCAAGCTCCAAAACTAGGGCTGCTGGAGAGGTTTCTCAGTCTAAATGCTCTCGATCAGTTTTACTGGAGAAGAGAGGAGGTTTCAGAAGCCATTTATGAATCTTTACATTTCACTGTTAGCAATCCTTTGCTTAGGGGGATTTAATGTGTAGTCAACTGTGCTGAGGAGCACAGCCTCAACACGCATCTCAAACATGTTTAACTGAGGATGGGTCCCACTGAGTTTCCTGCTGAGTACTGTAGGGATTGCAGCCTTTGCATACAAAGTAGCTTAAACTATTTCTTTAATGCATACAGTGATCTTATAAAGCAGGCAGCTTATTGTTCCCGTTTCACAGAGTGGGGTTTACACCAGGAAAGAGCAATTTGCCCAGGAACATGTCAGTCTGAGAGCTGATTTTGGCTCCATATTCATTATTCCCACTACCATAAGATGCTGTCTGTCCTTAGCTTTGTGTGACCCAAAATTAAGGCGGAGCAGGCATTATTATTGTTTTAACAACACTGTACAAACGTTGATATCATTTTGCCAGTACTCTTAAATACTGTTCACTGAGTAAAGTCTCTGCCCTTCCTGTGCACACTTACATGGAAGTAAGCCCTATGGAACACAATGGGTCTGCCGTCCAAGTAAACCTGCACAGCAGTGGCGATAATATTGTGTAAATTATTCCAAAAATGCTTGTTCAGTTTAAATGTAAACATGGAAAATGTTATTTCCTTTAGTTATAGCTTCTGCAGATGGTGTTGCTAGAAATGTGCTCCGCTATTAGCTATGGCCCCTGGCTGTGTTAAAACTATGCATTTGTCTTCTTAATTTTCCTGCTTTTAAAGCCCAAAATGACATATAAAGCTCACCAAACTACATAAGCTATACTTTGAGGCACACTTGCTCAGTGGTGCTAATCTCTTAGGGGTGTTAATGCAGTAAGCAGGATGGGTCTGTGATCTTTCTTGAGTAAGTCTCTCACTGTAGGTTGGCAACTGATCAGAGGTTTTATACTGATGCTGCCTTTCCCTCCCTCAGACAACGAGCAGCAGAAGACTGAAATGTTACAGAAGTTTCACCACTTCCAGCACTTGGCAGAACTTTATCATGCCTATCACTTCATCCACAAATGCACTGTAAGATTTTCACATGGAGCTTCACAGTTAGTTCACTCTTTGTCCTTTGAAACCATTCAAAAGACTGTTAACTGATGCAATGTGTTTCTTAGGCCTCTTGTGTCTTACCCAGCATATCCTCTCATGGAGAGGCTGGTATAAGATTGTCCCCTGAGTAGCTTATCTTTGTGGCCTTTTTCTTTAAAGTTGAGATTAGATCTAATCTGTTTGGATTCTTCAAGTGTTGTTGCTTTCTGAATAAAGGAAAGCAGTGTGAGGCAAGATAGCAATCAACTAATGCTTAATTCTGTGCATTTCTTTATTAGCTTAACCTTTAATTTTTAATTTTTTATTTTAACATTGCAGGAAGAACCCTTCAATTACTACCTGCCTGAAACACTCTTTAATGTGTCTCGGTTTTTACTTCATAGCCTGACCAAGGAAACACCTTTGGGAATTTCTAAAGTGTATCCTTTAAAAGGCAAAATCCAAATTCAAGAGCTGACAGGCCAAGCAGAAGGCTCATTGGTGTTGTCTGTTACTGATGTGCTGCAAAAATCTACGTGATCCTTGCTCTCTCAGAGCTATATTACACAGAATATCAATAGGTTGCTATTCCATCCTCTGTATGAGGTTTGAACCCCCAACCCTCTTTAAACGCTTGGAAGCATAAAACACTTCCTGCATAGCTTTGGAAACATCTGTGAACCGTAGAGACATGTTGCTTAGAAAATTTGCCCTTCACTTGGGCAGATGAAGTTGGATCTTCACGTTGCCACACGACTCACCATTGTGTTTGCTGCAGCAGACCAGCATGGTTACCTTTCTGGGGTTTGTCACTGTGAAGATTGTAGATACGTTACACTTGCCATAAGGAGTCTCTTGACTGGCCATACAGTTTAATTCAAGGCATGCAAAGTTCAGGCAAGTATCTGGAATGTAACCGAGCTTTTCCTCCCACCTCTCCATGGATGAATGTGTGGGACAACTTGTTTCCTATCACTTCCTTTGGGAAGGGGCCATGCCTTGGTTACAGAGCATCTCATTTACATGCAAAAGGCCCCATGTTCAATCCTTGGCATCTCCAGATAGGTCTAGGAGAGACTCCTATATGAAATCTTGGAGAGCCACGACTGACATTGTAGACAGCGCTGATCTAACTGGATCTGACTGGCTCTTGACAATCCTCCTTTTGGCCTGGCTCCAAATATGAAACTTCCTTCGTTTCTGTCCAGAATTGCTTTTCTGGAAGCTTGGTCAGCTTGAATTCAGGATGGCCTACATTAAGCTTAAGCTGCATGGTGTGTTTTCCCTGGGATTTTTGAGTTTCTAAGATATTCAGGCTTCATTACAATAAGAGGATGGCCAAGGTTTTAGGGTGGCTTAGTTTCTTGAAGGAGGTTCCTCATAACTTGCCTCAAAAGTCTTGCTCTTTTCTGTTGAGTGAAATCCAGTTAACCCAGCTTAAGTGAAAATATTTGAATTGAGGCCTGTTAATTCCTGTCAAATGCATTTAGTTTATCTAGACAGCAGATTTGGCCCCACTTGCTGTCTAATCACCTTTCAACTGGAAGGAAGCACCCTTGTTTTTCGTAATGGACTTTGGTATGAAAAACAGACTGTAGCGATGCTTGTCTACTGGCTTCCTTTTGCATGCAATAATTTATGTTGCAAGGTGGAGGCATTTTGACCAACAACAAAAAAGGAGGTTCTTTAAGAAAAGCCATCTCTGTGTCCCTTCTTCTCTGTGCAAACATCGCTAATTTCAAAGAAGCACCCTTCATATTGATGGGATTTCTCTTTCAAAACACCATCCCCTTCAGCCATCTAGCAGTTGTTTCACATTTTGTTTATGTAAACATGCTTATGTAAACAGACTTCTCCAGCGGAGGCCTCTTCCAAGCCCTGGCTTTGGTTGCGCTTAAGCACATAGCTTCTCTGATTGAAAGCAATGATGTGGTTTTTTTCCTGCTTGCCATATGTATGTTTTGTTCCTTAATTTGATTACAGCAATACATTATTTGCCCTGGCAAAGCAGAGCAAAGCTCTGGGGGCTTATAAATTGGCTCGTCATGCCTATGACAAGTTGCAGGGGCTGCAGATCCCAGCTAGATTTCAGAAATCAATTGAGTTGGGAAGCCTGACAATCCGGTCCAAGCCCTTTCATGACAACGGAGTAAGTTCCAATTTGGTATTTTCCCCATTTCCCCCCATATTTGACATGACACAAGAGACCACACTGGCATGTGTATATAATCTGAGAGGCGTTGTGAGTAAATGTACTGCTTCTGCAGAAAAAATACGATGTTATATGTCGTCTCCTTATTAAAATGAAGATAGGTGCCTTGCATGTTCAAATGTATGTCTTTCAAGAAACTGCCTCACCCACTTAATCCCCACATGCTATCCTGGCTGATACTGTTGCCCTGCTTATTCCCACCACTCTGTGGCATGCTTCACCTTATTTATTTTATTTACAATATTATTAATAATCTTGCTGGCCCTTCACCATAAGTTCCCTGGGTGGGTAACGATACAGTATGCAAATATAAAAGCAGATAAAAGTGGTTCAAGAATAAAACACCTAAAAGAGCTCCAAATGGAAGAGAACAGTGTCTGTCTAACAGTGCAATCATGTCTAGTCAGAAGTAAGTTCATTGAGTTTAGTGGGGCTTACTCCCAGGTTGCAGTCTAAGGGGCTCTGTTTTCATATATTCCCATAAGCATTTAGTTCCTTTCTTCTCTCTGGGACTGTTCACAGTTGGTCTCTTATGTTTGGGCCTACCCCATTCGTCAGGCTCCCCCCTTTTCCAGCACTTGGGACTCGTTACTCTTTGTAAATCATGTTTTTAAAAGCTTGCCTTCCTCTTTTTAGTCATTGTCTGAGTCTTGCCAATGTTCTATAAAATTCTATCTAAAGGGGCGTGCAAATCAAAATAAATTGTATGGTGCAAATGCTTAACCTTAAATGAACAGGAAAAAATGCACTCCATCTGGCCACCTGAAATAATATAAACACAATAAGGCCCTGGAGATCCATATAGCTGCCTGAAGTAATTGTGCAATTTAAAAGGACATGAAGTGAATGAATCAAAGGTCCCATGTTTCATCAAGACTCTGAGCCAAAAAACCTGTTTCAGTAACCTTTGTTCACATCTTTCTGGCAATGAGTTGTGTGTTGCATAGGACTCATCTGACGCTGCAACGTTTGAAAATAGAATATCTAATGACTCAAGCAGTCATACTCTGGAAGAATATTTATGAAAGCTTAAAGGCCCCAATTTCACTATTTTATGTTTGGTTCTGTTCTCTCCCTCCCCTTTTTTTGGTGTAAGGAAACTTAAGAAAATGACAATTCTCATGTGGTTCATATAGCCTCATTTTTTGGCTGCCAACATTGAATAGGCAGACTGCTTCAGGGAAGTTCACACACAGTCAGATGTATACAATACTTTACAGCTGAATGTGGCTAGTAGCCATTAATAGATCAATCTGTCTCCTTGTATTCATGCCGTGGTAGCAAATGTGCTGCCATCCAGATGTTGTTGGACACCAGCTTCAGTCAACCTCAGCCAGCCTGGTCAGTGGTCAGGGATGATGGGTGTTGTAGTCCAGCAACATCTGGAAGGCACCACTTTGGCTATCCCTAGATTGCTTTCTAAATCCCGACACATTGGGAGGCGTTCAGTTCCATTACTCACTGATATTTTGTGGTTTTAAAAAAGGGTGTGTGTGTCTGCCTTTTTCTGCTTTTGGAGAGAAGGTGAATAATTTCACTTTACTTAGGTGCTTTATATCAGACATGAGATTTTGCACTTTGTTGTAAGTCCCTTAGCTGTTTTCCTGCCAAAGGTGTCTCTCAACTATACTGAAACTCAGCTAAGCTTGGTGTGAACAACCTGGGCCCTCTGTATTAAAGATGAACTCTTCTACTTTATTATGTCTTGATTGCTGCTATCTACCAAGGATGGTTCTTAATGGTCTCTTCAGCACATCAAACAAGAAACATGATGGCACATGCTTATAGCCTTGTTAGTAGTTGCTGTCTGCTCCGGAATTTTTTCTCCTCTGAAAGTTCACCAGAGTCTGAGCATGTTTTGCAGAATCCATGGGATATATTTTTAATTAAAAATGTCATTTTAGGATTAAGGATATATGTTTCCATTCTGAACCTCTCAATACACGTACTCATTTTGGTTATTTATAAAAGGTAGCTGGCTCGATGTGAAAATATATACTGTAACTGTAGTGATAACTGGTCAGATTCAGTAGCTGGAATCTAGAATCCTGCATCTAAGTTCTTCCTCACCAGCATCAGGCTTTGGGGATTTCCCCCTCTTCAACCCAGTTCCTTGTTTTCGAGGCTGCATTGGAAGGCCCCCTGATCTTTTGAGCGGGTGGGGGCATAAGGAGGTGCTAGGGAAGGGGTTATTAGGAGTTCTCAGACTGGCTCCCCACTGTTCTTACGATTCTGCCCAACATATTCAGCTGGGCTCTTTTGCTTGCAGTAACCTCTGTGTGCTTCTTTGCAGGACCTTGTGCCTCTGTGTTACAGGTGTTCCACCCACAACCCATTGCTGAACAACCTGGGGAACGTCTGTATTAACTGTAGGCAACCCTTTGTCTTCGCTGCTGCTTCTTATGGTGCGTTGAAATATTACCGCTCTCCTGGATAAAATATGTCCGATATCTGTGGAGTCTAAAATTGTTGTGATGAGTTTCTGGCAGTGCAGTGCCTGTTTCTACTCTCTCTCTCTCTCTCTCTCTCTCTCTCTCTCTCTCTCTCTCTCTGTGTGTGTGTGTGTGTGTGTGTTTTTCAGGTGGGTTTCCAAGTATATGAATCTCATTATTAACAGGTTGTGTGTGTGTGTGTGTGTGTGTGTGTGTGTAACAACAATGTCTATCTCTTGAATGGATACAGCAGGCATTGTGGATTTTCTAAGTTTCGTTTTCACCTCCGTCCTTTTCAGATATCTTACACCTGGTTGAGTTCTATTTAGAGGAGGGGATCACTGATGAAGAAGCTGTTGCTTTGATAGATCTGGAAGTGCCGAGACTCAACAAAAGAGACAATAAATGGCAAGAGCAGATGAGTGATGGTATCCTTTCCCTCTTGAAAACGTCACTTCCCTTTTTCACACGTAACACTAAGCCAAACCATGTCTTAGCATAAAAGAGCATAGTGGGCTTCCAGAGAGGAGATTGTGGCCACTTTGGTCTTCCTTGGTCATTTAGCCTTTGTGCTTTGCTGAGCTAAACCATGGTTTGGCTTAGCATGCTTTCTGAACCTCAAGTCATAGATTAACTCTCTTCAGACAAACCACAAGCTGTAACCAAGGATTGTCCTTTGGTTTACAGCTTGTGATTTGCAGAGAGAGAGCGAAATGTGAGTCCAAGTTCAGATGACACACTAAGCCAAACCAAAGCTTAGCTCACTGCAGCAGCAAAACAACCAAAGTAGCTTGGAGCCTGTATATTTATTCATTTGTGCTTCACCAGGTTTTGTTTGGAACAACTATATAGTAACACTGTAATTTTTATTTTATTTTATTAAAAAATCCACATGGTTTATTAGGGTTTACACATTACTGTACTACAATAGAACTGTACAAATCCTTAGTTTCCCTTTCCGCTCCCAGCTTCCTTCCCTCTCCCCAACCTCATGCACTTCTTAAAAAATATATTTTTAGCTACAGTGTTTTCACCTCTGATACTCAGTTGTTTAGCATGCAATGCAGTGTTCAGGTTTACATGCACAGATAAAGGTTAAGATAAATGAGTATCAGTGCTCTGCTGCAGTCCTAGATTAACATCTGTTACATTGGAGAAGTTTTCATCCCTTTGCTGGGCTGAGTTTATCCAGCCCCCACAACAGGGAAAAAACCCCACTGTGCAATTTTAATATATTTTAAATCCTTTTTGTTTGAACAATCACATCAAACTGTTAGGACTTAAAATAATTGTTTCCCTAACAGACTTTAAAGAAACTACTTTTTTATTTTTCAATCCTCCAGCCTCCAGCCAAGGAAGACAAGACCGGGCTTTCTTTGAACTCCACCATTATTGATAGCATTGCCAAAACGTGCCATTTTAACGGGCCATTCGCTTTGGGAGTCTCATTCTACTGGCTGCAGTATAAAGGCACGAAGCCAGAGAGATTGAGATCCATGTTGAGGCAGGATGCTGTGTGCAGAAGCACACAGAAGCAAAGTGGGGATGGGAAATAATGAGAATAACACTTTGAATGCATGTTGGGAGAAAGGTTGAGAGTTAGCCTATTAAGCATCCTTGTTCAAAGGACTAACTATGGAATAACTTGTGTGTGTTTGTTTTCCATAATCTGCTGCTCTCGAACACTGTGAGGCAAGCCTTCTGCATCCTGATCAAGACTTATATGCAGTTTTGATCGCAAACCAGGGTTTCTATCATAATGTATGAGTTTTTCACCATTGTGCATGCGGGGAATAGAAATCTGAACACCACACAGGTGCTCTCCCTTTGCACTCCCTACTTCTGTGTAATTCTTCCCTAACAAATGTGCCTAGATGTGCAGACAATGAGACTTCTTTACAAAGCAGACGGGATCGAAGAGGATGACCCATTTGCAGCAAAACTGAGCTTTGAGGTTAGAAAATGTCTTTCCCGCAAATCCCTTCACCTTTGTTTTTTGCTGTGCTTTGTGCTGCGAAAGAGCACCTAGTATGGATTTCCTACCAGCAAATGTTCTCTTCGTGTCACATCTTCATTCCATCTGTAAATATTTTGTAATTTCCCATAAACCTTCTCTACCTTACTCCACCAGATACAGCCTTCCCTTGACTTGTCTGACTGCTTTATTTCTCAATCCCCCAACTGATGGGGCATAAGACCCAGCTGAGAATTGCTTATTTGAGTCAAATGGCCAAAATTGCAAGAAGACTCATGAAAATTCATTGAAGGAGCCATCCTGAGCCCCCAAGAAGGGTGGCTGGGAGACCACTGGATATGGCAATCCTTCCTCTCCATGGTCTCACAGGGAGGTTCACAGCTAGAGGTTTCCCTGGTGGGCTGCTGGCAAGGTCCACTGCTGTAGCTGAGGGAGGTACGGGGAAAAAGGAAGCACCCCAGAGGCATGCCGGGAGCAGATCAGAGATCCAACACCCACTTTCTGACCATGCACCTGGAATGGGGAGAAAACCTATATCAGGCCAAGAGTTGGCACAGTTATTTCAGGTTTTGTTTTATTTTATTTAAGAGCCCAGCAAAGAAGAAGAAAGTGCACACATGTGCACAAGCCCAGCAGAGCTGAGGAATTGCCATTTCTTCTGCCCTGAATTGTCCTCCCTCCTACCCAGGAAGCCTCAATAGGATTGCCATGTTCAAGGAGATACAGTGGTACCTCGGGTTACAGACTCTTCAGGTTACAGACGCTTCAGGTTACAGACACCGCTAACCCAGAAATAGTACCTCGTGTTAAGAACTTAGCTTCAGGATGAGAACAGAAATCGTGCTCTGACGGCACGGCGGCAGCTGGAGGCCCCATTAGCTAAAGTGGTGCTTCAGGTTAAGAATAGTTTCAGGTTAAGAACGGACCTCCGGAATGAATTAAGTACTTAACCCGAGGTACCACTGTACATTAATATCCAATATGCCTCTACACATTTCATTCCTGGTTTTTTTTTTTTTTAAAGAACCCCAATCACTTTAGGTTATTGATTTATTTTAGAAATACCTACCCCACTTTTTTCCCCTTTAAACTTTGGAGGGGTGAACTTCAGTGGAAGGCTATAGAGGCAGCTGGACACCCTGCAGGCAAACGTTCATTACTGTTTGTTAGAGAAACGGGCGGCTTTCAGCATGAAAAAATACATAATTACAGACCTAACAAAAGTCATAAACAATAAATATAATATCAAAGAGTACACAACCAAACTGAACAATTTCCACATAAATCATAATAAGATATAAAATAAACATACAAAAATATTACCGTATTTTTTGTCCTATAGGAAGCACTTATCCCCTCCAAAAATGAAGGGGAAATGTGTGTGCGTCCTATGGGGCGAATGCAGGCTTTCGTTGAAGCCTGGAGAGCGAGAGGGGTCGGTGCGCACCGACCCCTCTTGCTCTCCAGGCTTCAGGAGAGCCCCATCGCCAGCCCCGCAAACTCGGGGGACAGCGGGAGGCGCAGCTTCGGCATCGCTCTGGGTCCCGTTCTAGGGGCTGGGGGAGGGGGAAGCTCCTCTTTCCCCTCCTCCAGCCCCGCAAGCTCCCAGAGCGATGCCTAAGCTGCACGCAGCTTCGGCATGGCTCTGGGTCCCGTTCTGGGGGCTGGCGTCGGGGGAAGCCCGAGCTTCCCCCGCGCCTGGGGGGGGGGAATAAAATTTTCCCCTTTATTTCACCCCCCAAAATCTAGGTGCGTCCTATGGGCCGGTGTGTCCTATAGGGCGAAAAATACGGTAAATAACTTTGGCAGTTAAGAGCTGTTTGACAGTGGAACTGACTCCTTCAGGAGGTTGTGGACTCTCCTGCATTGGGGGATTTTTAAGCAGAGGTTGAATGGCCATCTGTCATGTATGATCTAGTTGAGATTCCTGCATTGCAGGGGGTTGGACTAGATGTCCCTGGGTTCCCTTCCAACTCTACAGTTCTATAATTCTATGATTCAGTGCTTTCCAGCACCGCGTTGCAAGAGGACACATGCAAGCTCTCCAGAACTAGGAATATTTCCAGGACTAAATACAGAACTGAAAAGAAACTGATAACTCAGTGCAAATGCTGCTTTAATGTATGCAGATTATTCCCCCCAAAAACCTCATACTTACTCCCTGAAAAAAACAACACCTTGCCTTTCCAGTGATCTACCAAGTTCAAACATGTTTTCCCTTTTCTCAATCACTTGTTTCCTGCAGCAAGGGGGGTCGGAATTTGTCCCTGTGGTTGTGAACCGCACAGTTCTTGGGTCACTGAGCAGGAGAGATGTGCTGGTTAAACGCTGGCCCAAGCCGTTACAGTGGCAGTACTTCCGATCCCTGCTACCAGATAATCCCATTACCACGTGTCCTTTCTGCTTTCAGGTAAGGGCAATATTTTACTTCAGGAGAGTCTGATAAATGTTCAGTTGTACCACCAAATAAAATAGTACAGGATTATTATTATTTTTAAAAGCCCTCATACACTGCTGCTTAATTGTAAATAAACCTGTGGCACTAATTCATTTTAATGATTAAAAATAAAATAAAAGCCTTAAAATTAACTTTACTACATAAGTGGCAAGGCAAAGCATCACTTTGTGGCTGCTGTAAAGCCTTTGGGAGACCTAAATGAAGCAGCCAAGTTGAACTAAAGTGGATCATAAATTGCATTTCTGTTTGGGGGTTGCCTCTTTTTTCTGACTATATCCATGGCTCCTCCAGATGACCTGTTTATTGCCATTTGCCTTGATTTGCTTGCACAAAACTTAAGCACACATTATACAACGTCCTCTCTTTTTTGTGTGTTCTTTCTGGTTTATCTGCCAATCAGGTTATATGATGATGAGGTTATATGACAATGGATGTTAATTCTGATTTGGGTGCCCAGAAGATACATGTCAATCATTTTTGCTAGTTTTCGATGTCAGACTTGTGTCCCTTTATTGTCTTTCATAGAGACTGACATGTCTGCTCAATGGAAACATTAGAAGTGCATTGTTGACATATATTATGTGGGAGAATGTGTAGGTGAATGAGTTCCTGGTGATATGGCTGATCTTACCAGGGTCATAAGAGTGTTGTAGTTTATGTGCACGTTAATACAAATGGAGAAAGCACCAAAAATGTTTTTAGAGCAACCCTGTCCACTCACTTTCTTCCTACACTGTGACTTAAATTGAGTCACACCTGACATCTGCAACCCTCATTTACAGATGTTTCATTCAGAAGATTACGAGCTCCTGGTGCTGCAACATAACTGTTGCCCATATTGTCGGAGGAAGACGGATGAATCCAGCCAGTGAGGGAAACCAGACGCTCATGCATCCTGCTGCTTGGTTTCTGTAAAGTGTTCCTGAGGTCCATTAGGCTTTCTTAACAGCTTGTTTGATGGCAGAGTATAAAAAAGAAAATTATATATGATATTCCTACTTTCCTACTCTTTGTATATGAAACTGGCACATGCCAAGTTTTGTTTTACCCCCCAAGAGAAATGTATACATATATATTTATTTTTAACAAGTGTAACTGCAGAATTTGTATGACTGGTGGGTGATTTGTACATCTACAGAGTAAAACAGAAGAGAGGATCTATGGAGCTATATTTTTTCTATTAAACAGCCCCCCTGCGTAATGCTAGAATGTATTCTTGACATTTTCACAACAGCCTGTCAATTTGTCACTGCTAACCTTTTAGGGTGAGATTCTGCCTGAAGAAAAATATGCTAGTTTTGCACCTGCTAGCACTAGTTCTGGACTGGCTCCTTAGCATTTGGGTTTTATGACAGTTTTCAATAAAATATCACTTTTTGAAAGAAACCTGTGTCCTTTCTTTTCGTATTTGTTCTCTGTCTCTCTCTGAACTGCTATTATGAAAAATGGGCTTCCACAATTTTGACAAAATAACTGTACTTACACGAAGGACATTTCTTTTTCAAGGTCTTATTTACTGCCAAATGCTTCCTGTTATTTTAGAAAAGAATTATTGTAGTGGGAGTTTCATAGAATTCAAGAGATAAAAGCTCTCATTTATTGAGGTATCAGAATCATTAGGGTCCTTCAGCATGACCTAAAGACCCTGACATTTGCCACATCTGTAGGCACCCTAATTATGAAAACATTTTGCAAGCTACATCTTGAGATGTGGGGCGTGAAATAGAAGCCAAAAGGATTTAAGTACTTTGACATCACTTACAGAGCTGAACTTTGGGGGGGGGGTACGGGTGCAGTTTGAAGACACTCTGATTAGAAGCAAACAATAATGTGACATTTGTAAATATGACTCAGATGTAAGAATGAGTTGGGTCCCCAAATAGTTAAGCTGCTCCATTAGCTGAAACGCTGAACTTCAATACACACATTGTCGAAGACACACTGATGGTTATAAAGCAAAGATGGGAAGCCTCTGGTGCTCTAGATGTTGTTGGACTCCAACTTCCATCAGCATCAGCCAGCATGCTAGGGGGTAATGGTCCAGCGGCCAAGGAAACTGTAGCAAGATTGAGTAAAAAAATTTAAGTGTCAATCAACGATACAGGTGCTGCAAATGCCAAAGCAGTAGCCAAAGCTGCACCCATGTGGGCTGGTCAGCAAAATTGGGAATCGTACTGGTCAGCTCTTCAGCAGAGAGGCAACCAGAGACTAGGCCAGAGCACTTCCAAAAAATGAGGTTTCATTGATGAAGTAAAATATAAGGCAAATTACTAAAGGTTGTCCAGGAGGGGAAGGTGAAAGATGAGAGTGATGAGGCAACAAGCCCAAAGGCAGGTGAACAGAGATGCTTCAGCATTTGGAAGGAAAGGAGCAGGGAACACTGGAAACTAACGCAAAAAAGAGCATCTGAATGAGACAAACGTAATACTGAGTTCTTGTTCAATTTGATATTTATTAAATTTCTATTCCACCCCCTCATCCCGAAGGAAACTAGGGCAGCAGATATCAGAATGTTAAAACAATATCAAACACATCCTTCCATTAAGATCTGTCAGGAACATGCCAGAGGGAGGCAAGGATCACAGGATGATAGGCAGACCTGGACTGCCAGAGTCAGGAGATCTAAGAGTCAATCGGACTGTGTGCCTGCTGGCAAGGCTGCTCTCTTGAAATCTCACGCAGTTCAGGGGTCCAAGACCAGCTATAGCCTTTGAAAAATCAGTAAGGCAAGACACTGCAAAGTTTAGACAGTGCTGTCATAAATATACCAGCATACATGGAGCCTTGACATGTTTTGGCAGCAGACTTGCCACATAACATCAAAGGTGTCTTTTGGATCTTCATAACTGCTCGGACTGTCAGAAGTTCTGATAATATATAAATATGTCATGCTTAATCTAAAAAGAGCTTTCTAAAATCTGTAGTGGTAGCTCATAGATGTTAAAATATTAACTTTGGCACCACTCATTATCATTACTCATATATGGACCAAACAAGCAATCTAACAAAAGCATCCTTAGTCAATCTGATTTGCTTTATTTCCCCTTTCCCACTTTGTTGATGTGGGTGGTGCACTTAAAAAAAATAAACCTTTTATTGCCTTTCAAACCATATAGCCAAACAAATATCTACTGTTCCCATTACAAAAAGCCCTTAAAAGTGAAAAGCTAAAGAAAATTAATAGGCCCTCATCTGTCTGGTCTTTGACCGCAAGAAAGATTGATTGATGATTGATTGACTGACTAGGCCTTCATACAGAAGCTACAGTTATTCTGTGTAATAGTGACAATATTGCAGACATATTGCAATTAGTTAAGGAAAGTTGTAATGAAGTGATAATAAACCATATGCTGTGTAAATAAGCTATTGTGCTTTAAAAATTTAGATTCTATTGGATTTGTTGACAAATTTTATTGTCTTTGACCCCAAAGCATTCCTAAGTTTTTTGAGTCAGTTTCCCCATCAACACAATACTCCATTGTTGTACAGTGGTACCTCAGGTTAAGTACTTAATTCGTTCCGGAGGTCCGTTCTTAACCTGAAACTGTTCTTAACCTGAAGCACCGCTTTAGCTAATGGGGCCTCCCGCTGCCACCACGCCGCCGGAGCATGATTTCTGTTCTCATCCTGAAGCAAAGTTCTTAACCTGAAGCACTATTTCTGGGTTAGCGGAGTCTGTAACCTGAAGCGTATGTAACCCGAGGTACCACTGTACTTGTTAGATCTCTCCAGTGTTTTGCTATGGATAATCATTCCACCATTAGCAAATGTCCCACCAAAGCCTTACTCAACCTCTCCATATTCCAGTCATATAATGATGCAGTTTTGGCAGCGAGCTCTGTCCACCTCAGCAATGGCTTATTGAATCTTAATATAGTCCGTTCGTCCATCTGAAAGATAAAACCTTTAATCCCACAATGCCAGATCTATGTAACAGCTAAGTATTAGATATCTGGGTCATGTGCGCATAGCAGATTCCATGCCCTTGGACCACCTATGTAGCAGGGTGAGCATTCCTGTACACAGTTTCCCAATTAGACACCCCCTTCCATCAGAGTAGGAAGTCAGGTGTGCAAGCTTCCTGTCCCACACTGATGGTCCTGTGGTCTCTTGCGGAGGACAAGGCATGACCTGATTTATCTTGCATTTTGTGTGTTTCTTGGGGGGATCAGTTGTCTGCTCAAGAAATCAGAGTGCATTTGTTCAAATCCTGACATGAAGGTGTTTACTAACAAACTCTCTTGTTCCTACTGTTATTACATGCCTTTTATTTAAACTTAGGTTCACTAGAAAGGAACCAGTATAAAAAAAGTATATAGCACCCATTCAAGGGTGCTTCACCCACCGTGCAAGTAGATTGTGCCCTGTTAATTTATGTACAAAGCACTGCTTTATTATTTCAGTGCTGCAACTTTACTGCTGATTTTTATGACTGTTTATTGTTATGATGGTTTAATGCTGATTTTTATTATGTGGTTTTATTGATAGTTCTGCATTTGGGTTTCTACAGTGGCTTTCTATTTCGGATATGGTTGGGAGGCACATTATAAATGATGCATAGTGTGCAAGCATATTTAAATGCAAGGTGCTTCTGTGCCACAAGTGTAGAACAGTTTCGTTCCCATTTTCCCTGCCACTGCTCCTACACACAGGAGCTTGAGGAATGTAAGGAAGGGACTGGGAATCTGTAACAAAAGCAATCTGAGCATCTGCATGATTCCAAGGGTTCTTTCAGGGAATCGATTGCATTTAAACCAATTTCGAAGTGGATTCAACTCAGTTGTCTATTGTATAAATAGACCTATTGCTATTGCCTTATGGGCTGTATGAGATTACATTCAGCAGCAGAAAAGTCTTAATAGGCTAGATACACAGCTGAACTTCAGGTATGATCAGCAAAAGCATGCAGATATGTGTCCCTGGAACTTTCTTCCAAAGGAGATCTGGTTTTTCAGAAACGGTGCATGATGTTTCTACTCTGGCTGAAGTAAAAGGCAGGGAGCATCCTCTTGAAGCCAAGCAGGTAACCGGTTATTTCCTGTATCCTATTTGACATCTTTGTGTTATATCTAAGCACTCTGTCAAACACACACACACACAATCTGTTCTTGCAGCAGCTTTGTAACACCATCACAAGTACTACCTGAGCGTCACCCCAGCAGAGAATTAACAGTTCCCATCTTAGCTTGGATTATTATGATTAATGTTGACCCAAGTCTAAATTGTGCTGACATCAATAACACAGGGCTTACCTGTGGTGGTTTTTTTTTATAAAAGGAACAGTGCTAGCTTAGTTTGGAACAGTCCAGCTAATGTAAGAAGGAGATTTATAGAGAAATACAGAGATCTATACTTGTTGAAGAAGCCAAATACCTACAAAGCTGCCACCATGAATGGAACAGAAGGTGAAAATTTCTATGTCCCCATGTCCAACAAGACCGGCGTTGTTCGGAATCCGTATGAGTATCCTCAGTACTATTTGGCAGAACCATGGAAGTTCTCTGCCTTGGCTGCCTACATGTTTCTTCTGATTCTTCTGGGATTCCCAATCAACTTTCTGACTCTCTTTGTCACAGTCCAGCACAAGAAACTCAGAACTCCTCTGAACTACATCCTTTTAAATTTGGCCATAGCCAATCTCTTCATGGTCTTAATAGGCTTCACCACTACCATGTACACATCTATGAATGGATATTTCATTTTTGGAACGGTAGGATGCAACATTGAAGGCTTCTTTGCTACAATGGGCGGTAGGTCTGTTTTATGTTTTCCTTCAAGTATCATGCCACTATGAATTCACTGTAGACATAAGTTCCTATTTCAGATCTTATAGAATTGTATAGGTGGAAGAGACCCCCGGTCATCTAGTCCAACCCCTGCAATGCAGGAATCCCAGCTAGATCATAACATGACTTCATTCTTCAACAGAATTCCAAAAGCTAGTACTATTCAGAGATTCTACTTACGCCTTCTTGTGTCGCATACCTGAGCTAAGGTAACCGTGCTGGAATAATGTTAATAGAATTGATGGGAAACCAATCATTTGATCATGCTGGCAAATGATTAAAACTAGGTTCAACTTCACAAGTGCAATGCGATATATGGTTCTGTGCACTATGCCTACTTCTCCTGTTTTATAAAGTTTGCAGTCGTGATTTTTCTCATGGTTTTGGTGGAAGACATTCCGAGAGCCTCCGGAGATGGTATCTTGTAAGATCTCACACCTTAGCTGAAATGGCAGGGGTTTAGCTAAGGCATCTTTTATTCCACGTGTAAATCAGGAACGGAATTAAGTTGTTAACAAAATGTAGACCAAAACCTCTTTCTGTGCTCAAGTCAGTTTCAATCATCATCTCTCGATCATTTTGATTATGTGATGTTATCTTTTATTTTATTTCTACTTGGTTTTCCACTTGACATACAGTCCTTAGGGTAGAGAAGACCTAAATTTGAAATAAAATAAACCAGCGAAAAGCAAACAAACCCGACCAAATTGGCTCAAGTCTCTTTAGGCGGTCTTTATCCATGATCAAGAAGGGCAAAAATCCAAGTTTTATTCCCTTCACTATTCAGTTTCAAAGTCTCTTGCTGTGGGCAAGGTCCACCCAGTGCTGCTTCCCTACAAGCCCATTCATTTCACTGAGGTTTGTAAAGAAGTGAAGCTTCAAATATGTGGCTATTCCCAGGTTATTGTTTGGCTACAGGCAGACAGCAGAGAAAATAAACCTTTGATCAAGAATTATGTGACTCGGGCCCTTACCTCTCAAGCGTCCCTCACTGGGAGGCGTATCCTGCATTCATCCTGCTCTCCAAGGGCTGAGAAATGCCAGGAACAGAGCGGTGGGATGCCACAGCATCCTTTAAGAAAGGATCAAAACAAATGTGGAATGGTGCTTAAGGCAGCATAGCTGTGTTGGTTTTCGTCATGCTGGGGTTTTTTTTATGTCGCCTGTGTTTTGATCTGTTTTGTTGGGCTTTCAATCGTTACTACATATAATGATTTGATAACTCCGTTGTGAGTCACCTTGGGCAGCTGTGTTGAAGCATGAGGCATGCTTGTTTTAAATAAAATATATTAGTAAATGAGTGAATAGAACAAACTCAGATTTGCCTACATCCCATACAAAACAAGTGGTGGAAGTCTAATGTAACAAGAGAGGAAAGCAACATCTTCCCCAACACTTTCCTCCCTATATAATCTGGCCCCCGGTGCCCCCCTATTCTCCCCTGGGCTCTGCTGGAAAGTGTACCTGGTTGAGGGAGAAGCACTTGAGGAAAGGAGCTACAGGGATGTAAGCTATGAGAGTGAATTATTGAAAAGCAGTATAAAAATGTTACAAATGAATTGACCAATGTTTGGCATGAAGAGGGTTCAGCTCTCTCATCCTCTGAGCTTAAGTGCATGAATTTGCCACAGTCTTGCGTAAACCTGAAGAATGAGGGAACTAAAGAAGGATCTGATCAGACATGTAGTATGGTGCTGAGTAGACCATACGACAGGGAGGTGAAACCTGATGCCCTCCAATTGTTTTGCACAACAACTATCATGCCCAGCCTTTGGTCATGCTGACTGGAGCGGATGAGAATTAGAGTCCAATAATATATGAAGAATCACAAGAAAAAGAGGAACCCATTGAGTTGTTTGAGGGGGTGGCTTTTCCATCTCTCCCTCTCCTTCTCATCTTCTTCCTCTCCCCCCCCCCCACCTTATTGACAGATGCTTCTTTTGTTCTCTTACAGGTGAGATAGCCCTGTGGTCTCTGGTTGTCCTGGCTGTTGAAAGATATGTGGTGGTCTGCAAGCCCATGAGCAATTTCCGCTTTAGTGGGACCCATGCCATCATAGGGGTGAGTTTCACTTGGATCATGGCCTTGGCATGCGCTGGTCCTCCTCTCTTTGGATGGTCAAGGTAGGTATGCATCATATTCCTTGCAGTAATACAGACTGCGGTAAATTTGGGGGGGTTGGATAGGAGAGGGATAATGGAGCCAGAACAACTAGTGAGCATTCCTTAATGATCAGGGGCGAGGGGTGTTATTTGTTGGGGGAAATGACAGATAAATGGCCCACAGTGACTGGAGATACTTCTGGAAGGTGAGAGCCTATTTGGCAAAGGCATATTTTGCCAAAGTTGAAACCAAAACTTTAACTGGACCCAGAAACTAATTGGCAGCCAGTGCAGTAGGAGCCAGGACTGTTGTAGAATGCTCAAACCATCTTCCTCCAGTGAACAACCTGGCCACTGAAATTTGCACCAGTTGAAGTTTATTTATACTGTTAAAGCATCAAATGAATGAATGAATGTTACAATTTAAAGCAATTGGAGTGTTAAGATGTTTACTCCCAAACTATGCTCTGTTTATAAACCCAAATATTACAAAATAAAAACCCACTGTGACTGTGCTCTCTTCCTCCAAATGAAACCAGACCTGGGTTGCTGCTATTGCTGGAGCTTCTCAATACTTGTGGAAGTGGGGCACCCACAATAGACTACAATCCCACCCACTAACTCTTTTGGTTTAACTGTAGGTATATCCCAGAAGGTATGCAGTGCTCGTGTGGAGTTGATTATTATACACCGAACCCGCAAGTTCACAATGAATCCTTTGTCATCTACATGTTTCTGGTGCACTTTGTCACACCATTGACTATTATATTCTTCTGCTACGGTCGCCTTGTCTGCACTGTTAAACAGGTGGGTGACCCTACAAAAAGATAAAACTCTTCTCCCTTCCCCAGCACAAACCTATCAAGGCTGAAAACATTTCTCCTGACTTCATCATTCCCAGCCCAGTGCAAAGAGATTTCACAATGGAGGTACCAGGATAATCCAAGTTTTGACTTTGTACCTTCACTGCACTTCTGAAACAGAACCACAGCAATAATTGCGGAATGTTGCATTTATAGTTTACTTAAGGTAAAGGTAAAGGGACCCCTGACTGTTAGGTCCAGTCGCAGACAACTCTGGGGTTGCGGCGCTCATCTCGCTTTATTGGCTGAGGGAGCCGGCGTACAGCTTCCGGGTCATGTGGCCAGCATGACTAAGCTGCTTCTGGAGAACCAGAGCAGCGCACGGAAACGCCGTTTACCTTCCAGCTGGAGCGGTACCTATTTATCTACTTGCACTGCGTGCTTTCGAACTGCTAGGTTGGCAGGAGCTGGGACTGAACAACGGGAGCTCACTCCATTGTGGGCATTCAAACCTCCGACCTTCTGATCGGCAAGCCCTAGGCTCTGTTCTCCTTAAATGCTGTAAGCCCTTCTCAATGATGCCCATTCACCTGGTTACAAAACAGAATATAAATAAATATTGGGGCGGGGCGGGGCGGGGCGGGGCGGGGGCGGGGAATCAAAATGCTATTTGCACAAACTATGAAACCCCATGCAGTTTTCCACATCCCTGCTGCCAGCTCTTCCCTCCAATGCCAGCCTTAACAATTCAACATATTGTAATAATAGTTTTCAATTGTCACTTGCTTCTGAAAAAGGATTGGGCACCAGCTTCACAACGAAGGGAACCAACTGTTATTTTTGGGGATATAACAGAATGGAGGCCCAGAACCTTTAACTACAGCAACTAAAGAAGCTGTATCATCCCCCACCGCACTGGAATGCTGCTAGTTTCTGTTCCGGTGATTAGCTGCCCATTCCCAAATAGCCCTGTTGCCTAGTCTTGACCACCCTCTGTTGTCATGCTTCTAGGCAGCGGCTCAGCAGCAGGAGTCTGCCACCACCCAGAAAGCTGAGAAAGAAGTCACCCGCATGGTCGTCATCATGGTCATTTCCTTCCTTGTTTGCTGGGTGCCCTACGCCAGTGTTGCTTTCTACATCTTCACTCACCAAGGGTCAGACTTCGGCCCTGTATTTATGACCATCCCGGCCTTCTTTGCCAAGAGCTCTGCTATCTACAACCCGGTGATTTACATCTTAATGAACAGACAGGTAACTTGGCAATGTTGCCCTGGCTTTCCAACAATATAACAATACTTGAAGAGTTTATGGCACTCTCCCTAAGTGCTTAAAGTGCTTCCTTATATACATTAGCTTAATAATTCTTGTGGCAAACCCTGTAAGGTAGACCATTTTTATTACCCCCCGTATTACAAATGTGAAGTGGAGGGACGCTGAGAGACGGTGGCTTCCCCTAAGTGATTGTGTTGCTGAGCTGAGATTTGAACCAGGCTCTTTAGCTCATGTGCTAAATTTATCTTTACTGCATTTTGCTTCTTATTAATGTGCCTGAATATAATGCGTCTTGATGCAGGTGCTGATGGTTAATATGAAAAAAATCCCTAATCTTCTGTTTTAAAATAGTACCGTGTGGCAAGGGACGGGAGAGGATGTTCTCACATTATCTCAAGGATGATACTTGCTCTCTGTTGGTTGCCAAAAAGCCTGTCCCCCTTCTCACCCATTTTTTAAAATTAAAACAGCAAGCTCCTAATGACTCTCACCATTTGTGAAGCATTTACGGCAACAGGACTAAGCCTAAGCATTTCTCAGACTATGAATTATAGTATTATCAATTACTTCCCTGGGAGCTGCGTTGTGCCAGGGAATCAACATATGGGCCCCAGAGGATTTTCACTTGCTTTAAAATACAGTACAGCTTTCACTGTGTGACTAGACAGAGAGGGGCAAGACAAAGCAGGTTGTTTTTTTTAAATGTAGGATTACAGTGACAGAAGAACAATGGAAGGTACAGTGAATTCAACTTTAGACGATTTGTCTAGCCATTGTCTAAATCAGGGTTTCCCAAACTTGGGTCTCTAGCTGTTTTTGGACTACAACTCCCATCATCCCTAGCTAGCAAGACCAGTAGTCAGGGATGATGGGAATTGTAGTCCAAATACAGCTGGAGATCCAAATTCAGGAAACACTGGTCTGAATGGCCTTTCCTAATGCCCAGATACGTCAGTGACTTTTTGGCATAGCCCCACATGCTGATTTTTGTTTGTTTGTTTGTTTACAGTTCCGTAACTGTATGATCAGCACCCTCTGTTGTGGAAAGAATCCGTTGGCTGAGGAGGACACATCTGCAGGCACTAAGACTGAGACTTCCACCGTCTCCACAAGCCAGGTTTCCCCTTCATAGATCTACCAAGGAAACCTTGGGCTTCAGACTGTTTCATTTGCATGACCGCATTCTTTTCACCCCTGCCGTCTCTGTCACTCTCTGCAGCATGCCACCTGCAATTCACCTGGCAGGGCAGAATGGACTCTTCATTTTCTGACAGCTGCTATCAGAGAAATGAGCCTGTATATATATTTGTGGCGCAAATCAACTCAGGCCCAAGGCTGCGATGTCGCATGAGTTCATGACCCTAATATGCCTGCCTCTAAAACCATATATTCCCTGCAAATTGACTTACCTGCTTGGTGCAGCATTTGCATCTGATTTTCGTCTTCAGTCATATGGCCTGTGTACATAAGGTTGTCTGGGGCCAATTGGCTGTGCTGATGGATGCATTGCCATGGTTAAATTCCCATTTTCCTCCTAGGTTCTTTTCTGAGCTTTGTACAGAGTGAACAGCTGAACATTCATGCGTAGCGAAGAGACCTGTATTGTTTTCGTTGTAGCTGTTGTTGCTCATTTCTTATTACGTAGAGAGACTTATCAAAGCTTAATTTACGGAAGCATAATCAAAGAAAAATGTATAATTTGAAACTCACTTTTGTGAATTGCGAGTGTGGGCAAATAGGAAAACCAGGACATCTCTTTTGTAGCATGAAGTGGGTTGGCCTTTCTTCAGATTGCTTCAACTTTCAATGCAATAAAACTGTGGTATACCACAATGCCAGGGCCCACATGCTGTCAGTGAAAATCAGGATTTACATTTCACTTCAGGCATGTACTGCACTTGCCTTTGTTTCTTCCTAAAAAATTATAACCAACACTTTCAGAGCCAAGTGGCATTCCCAGGACAGATGATAGAAAACATAAAAACAATAGCTTGGATCCTAAGAAAAATTAGCAGAAGGAAAGTTTCCTTTCCACTCTGTCCTTGCAGCAGCTCTCAAAAAGCTTAGGAACACAGGAAGCTGCTGTATATTGAGTCAGACCATTGGTCCATCTAGCTCAATATTGTCCACACTGGTTGGCAGTGGCTCTCCAGGGTTTCAGACAGGGTTCTCTCCCAGTCCTACCAGGAGATGCTATGGATTGAACTTGGGACCTTCTGCATGTAAAGTAATTATTATTATTATTATTATTATTATTATTATTATTATTATCATTTATACCCCGCCCTCCCCAGCCAAGGCCGGGCTCAGGGCGGCTAACAAGCAATAATAAAAACAAGTTGAATGAATACAACTTAAAAACAAGATTAAAAACACAACATTAAAATATTGAAACATTAAAATATTAAAATGCAGCCTCATCACAGGAGGAGAAAGGAAAAAGAAAAAAGAGGGGGAGGGAATCAAATTGGCTCCAAGCCAAAACCCAGGCGGAACAACTCTGTCTTACAGGCCCTGCGGAAAGAAATCAGATCCTGCAGGGCCCTGGTCTCATGAGGCAGAGCGTTCCACCAGGCCAGAGCCAGAGTTGAAAAGGCCCTGGCTCTGGTTGAAGCCAATCTAACTTCCTTAGGGCCTGGGACCACTAGGGTGTTGTTATTTATGGACCTTGAGGCTCTCCGTGGGGCATACCAGGAGAGGCGGTCCCGTAGGTACGAGGGTCCTAGGCCGTGAAGGGCTTTAAAGCTCAAAAGCAGCACCTTAAATCTGACCCTGTACTCCACCGGGAGCCAGTGCAGCTGGAAAAGCACTGGGTGAATATGCTCCCATGGCAAAGACCCCGTGAGGAGCCTCGCTGCAGCATTCTGCACCTGCTGGAGTTTCTGGGACAGCTTCGAGGGCAGCCCCGCGTAGAGCGAATTACAGTAGTCAAGCCTGGAGGTGACCGTCGCATGGATCACTGTGGCCAGGTCGGGGTGGGAAAGCTAAGGGACCAACTGCAGATGCTCTAGCACTGAACGATGGTCCCTCCCTTTCTGGAGGACCTCATGAATAATGTGAGATGGGCCACAGGGCGAAGTTGGGGGTGGGCTTCAGTTGTGCTTTGGAACTGGATTTGGGTTCCAAGTTAACTCAACAAGTTCAAGGAAGGAAAATTTTCTATTCCCTTCTCTTGTAACAATTCAGCACTGTGTCCCACATTGTTCAGGAAGGTCTAATCCTCCAGAAAGGCTTCTCAGGGGTCAGAAGTGCCTGTGGGCAAGAGAAGTTGTGAACGGAACCCATGTGGACAGGTTTTGCCTCAGGGTGGCTCCTCAGGCCTTCCAAAGTAACACAGTGGTGTTACAAATTGTGTAGACAAGCTGTGTAGGGTTGTCTCATGCTGAGTGGAGGCAGAGAATATCCAGCAGTTGAAACATTGCAATGTGGGAGTGCCTGACCCAGATTTCAGTGGGGAAATGGACAGGAGCAACAGAGGAGGAAGACAGAAAATACAATGAAACCAGAACTGTTTGGAGGGTGAGGAGAGAGCTATGAGGGAAGAAGATGGATGACGCAGGGGGAAAAGAGGTAAGCTACAAAGGGGATTTGTGCTGCCCCAGTGAAGACAACGAGGGAGGGGAAAGAGGAAGAGGATGGAATGGTCTGGGGCACAACAATCGCAGTGGCAAGCCAGAAAGAGGGAGAAAGTACAAAAGGCAGAAGGAACAGGAAATTGTACAAGGGGAGAGGGGGGGTGAAAGATAGACAGGAGACGAGACCGTTCAAGGGAAAAAGAAAGGCAGGCAGGAGAGAAAACAGCCTATGTAAAACAAAACAAAAATGTGGAATCTTGTGATTAAAGGGAACAGCCAAACACTTCATGCAGGTCCCCACCAGGGGGTTGTCTGAAAACAAGAGACCACCTGAGGGATTCAAGGACTTCTGGGACAGAAGGCAGGGATGCAGCTGACAAGAGTTTGTGTGCCATGGATGGCTATACAGTACATGAATTGCTGGAGAAGAATGGGGACAGTGGCCAATAAAGGCAAAACAATAAGGTACCGACAGTGAGAGGAGGCCAGCATGTGATTTAAAATAGCCAGCCAAACCTTTGATTTTGGATAATACTTGAATTTCAGAGTAGTTAAAGAGGGCCCAACTCCTTTGCTTTTTGTAATGACTGGGTCCCATTATCTGCTGTTTTGTTTTGTTTTGTTTTGTTAAGATGCAAGCCACAAGGCCCAGTACAAGCAGGCTGTGTGAGACCACTGGAAGAAATTGTTTAATTTTTGCAGCAGAAGCCTGTGTAGGGTGTCCAGTTCTGCATTGCCGAAAAGGAGGATTTGCCTCCCCCAAAAAGAGGACAGCAAAGAGTACCAATTTGCACAACATTTGCAAATGGTAATTGTATTTGTAAAGACACTGATTTAGACATAATTTTTATAATCTAACTAGAAATAAAGTGCTTCTCGCTGTAATGGGGAAGTCAATTTGTGTGCCAGTTCAGCGTGCTGATTAGGTTCTGCAAACTGTTGAAGGGCAACGTCAAGACTCTCGCTGTCCTGTTTTATGATTCTTTATCTAAAGTCAAACTTGGACTGGACAGCCTTTCAAAAAAAGAAGAAGGATATCCTAAAATAAAGGCCTGTCATCTGACAGCCTTTCAAATTAGAGGCCTGCAGCCTGCCCGTCTAGAAGATAGAAACACATAGTCACCCTAAACGTGTATTAGTGGTTGAGCCTTGGCAGAGAGGCCAAATGAACCCAGGTCTACATACATTCATAATTTTATTTGTATTTTTCCCTTCTGCAGTTCAAACCATGCTCGAAGCAGCTTACAACATGAAAAAATACATAACTACAACATAACAAAAGTAGTCACAAACAATAAATAAAACATTTCATGCACAACCAAACCAAACCAAACAATTCCAACACAATATCTATAATAAAGATTAAAAAAATGAAACTCAACAGCAACAGTTCTCTCAAACCCCCAAACAACCCCCCAGCCTAAGACTCTGTTCAGCAGCTGCAGCTTTTGTAGCTGGAGTCAGTGGGGGCCCTGTCCTCCCAGGCCAGGTGAGGAAAAGCCTGCAAGGCAGGGAGCCGGTCTTCAGCCAAGATGGTCTAGAATCTAGATCAGTGTTTCCCAACCTTGGGTCTCCAGCTATTTTTGGACTACAACTCCCATCATCCCTAGCTAGCAAGACCAGTGGTCAGGGATGATGGGAACTGTAGTCCAAATACAGCTGGAGACCCAAGGTGGGAAACAGGTCTCGAAGCCAACAACAATTTCATCAAGGGCTATTCTAGCTTTCCTGCCTTAAACTAAGCACTGATTGTGTATGCCTGTCTCAAAAAACACAGTTCAACCAATTCATGTGCAGGAGGCCAGCGTGGTGGGGCAAGGCGCCACCAGAAAAAAAAAGACTGACTTCCTCTCAGCTCTGCAGACCGCAAAGGCATCCCGTCATCAAGATTGGGAGACAGAATGGTATTGTTTGCCCACCTATCTTCTTTGTTTTGTTGCCTCCTGACATAAATGATTCAAGAAAAGGCCTAGGCTAGGAGACTCTTAGTCAGCAGAGACTCTGCAATGTCTTCTTCGTGCTGCGTGACACGTTTCCATGGCAGCATATACAGATTGTCATGTGGCCTCGTTTTTCTCCTTTCCCTCTCCCTTCCCATTTTCCCACACAGACCACACAGCTTCTGACCTTGAGCTTCTTACCAGTCTCCAGCGGGCACCTTTCTTGCTTTCAGCTGCAATACCATTTGGCGGCTGCCCAAGTCGGAAGTTCTTGGCCAACACTCTCTCTTGAGAGGATTAATGGGCAGCTAGCTATTCTTCACTCTGTAACAAGCAAACCAACTGAGCATATGGACTGAGATTTTGACATATGTTTGAGGAGCCGCAAGATGGCATAGTGTAATTGTACTGAAGTATTTGAAACTTTATTTTTAGCTCAGGTTTTTTTTAAAAAATAAAAAAAGTCTCTTTCTCTCTCTCTTCTGCATTATCAATGCTGGAGACTACTTCTGTGCAGCATGATGATCCTCTCTCTGGTTTTTAATCCTAGGCAGCTTTGCAGGGAGTGATAGGGAAGGTAGCAAGAAGCACAAAAGTTAAATCTGCAATAAGGAACTATTTGCAAGGGCAGCCCCTCTCATTAATTTTACTGACATTTCTACATGTTAAGCTCTTTTTACTTAAGCTGGCACCTAATTACTGTTTCACACATAAGAGGAGTAATTTCTAGGAGGAATGGAGGTGAACCGAATACTTTTCAGTATTGCCTGGGAATATTTTATCTCAAATTTTATTCGTAAAAAGGTATATTATGAAATATATGGGGTGGGAGGGATTTAAGCTTTGATTGATTAATTTTTACAATTAATCACCCAGGGCATTAAATTGAGTTTTTCGACAGTCTTATGGACTTATAGATAACTGCTGGGATCCATGCTGTAAATAGCAGAGCTAACTGCAGACGCCTTACTTAAAATTCTCCAAAGAGGAAATACAGTGCTAGAAAAACAAGAATGAAGAACTCCCCACATACAGCCCAGGGCATAGGATTCCCCTACCCCAATGCAAGAGGCTTTTAAAATCCAGAGCAGAAAAAAATGTCAAAATTCATTAGCAATTTTGTCCTAACACACAAAGCTTTATTTGTAATTTTGCCATCTATCTTTCTATTCATCTATGCAAAGCAATTTCCTCTAATATAGTTATGCATATTATTTTCACTACTATGTGAGTTTTAATGCATACTTTACCCTGGCATATGCATTTTTGTGCACATTACTCGGCTGGGCGACTACATTGCAAGATTAGGACTATGGGCTCTTGTATTTCAAAGTTTACCACTGCACCACTTGGTGACCCAGAACTGACACGACTTGTATCACTAGAGAGGCAAAGACCAATTTTCTACTAAGAGTAGCAGTCGCCACCAGTCTGCCACATAATTAAACCCAAGAAAGTAGAGATACCAAGGTCTCAAAAGCTGGTTCTTCAGCTGTTGCCTTACATTCATCTAGACATAAAATAATTATTTAATAATTATGAGGAGCCTTCCTCCTAAAACAGGCTTCCTCAACCTCGGCCCTCCAGATGTTTTTGGTCTACAACTCCCTTGATCCCTAGCTAGCAGGACCAGTGGTCAGGGATGATGGGAATTGTAGTCTCAAAACATCTGGTGGGCCGAGTTTGAGGAAGCCTGTCCTAGAAGCTCATGTTGGTGCACAGAGTTCTCCCACGCTCCCTTTCTCCTCTCCACAACCCTGTCTTGTGGGTTAGGCTAGGTAAGAGATATTGGCTGGCCCAAGAGTTTCATGGTCTGTTCTGACCCATTATCCCCGATATTAACATGTTATTCCTGAACAATCTACCACTATTCTGATTTATCAGGTGACCTGCATTTGCTTTCCTGCATTTCCTTATGTTATCCATCCACTTAATTTGTTTGTCTAACCTATGAAAGCTCATGCCACTTTTAAAAAATAAAATAATAATAATCTTGTTGCTTTCGCCACACCGAAGAAGCTGGAATGGCCTCCATGAAATACAGTAGTTTCTCGGTGCCACCTCTCTGTGCTGTGTGTCGTGGCTGATCATGTAGCGCCCTGCCATGTGGACATTTTCCAAGCCTGTGCTGTTCATTCCCAGCTGGCACTATTAAGGAAGCAACCCTCAAAAACAAGCCAGATTTCCCTTACTCTGCAGATCGGTTGTTCTTCTGGAATTCAGTATTTCAATTCCTGAGAAAATTAGGTCATCTCCAACTTTGTTTGACAGCCATCTTAAATTGCTCCCGTACATGAGGGATGAGACAAAAGGGAAACAGGCAAAACCATAGAGAGTAGGTCTAATAGGTTATACAGTACATGTAGTAGGAATAAACCCTGGAGTTGTGCTGCTGTTTGTACGGTTCCTAAAAGCATCTAGCTCACCCTTCTTAGAAATAGGATGTTCCTTAAATGGACCTCTGGTTTGATCTAACATAACTTTTCTTATGGCCTTATGGAACCTTAGCTGGTGATAACCCTTCTCTCTTGCTGTCTCATTTCTCCAAACCTTCTCCAAGCTACCGCTTCCTCTATTTTATTCCTCAAATAAGATATATGCTTTCCTGAATTTCATCCATCCTTTTCCAAAGGAAAAGTGGGGGAAATTTGAATGCTCTTGCATTTGTCATGCATATTTTTTTAAAAAAATCCTTTCTCTACCAAATGGGTAGAATGGAGAAAACGGATGTAATCACGTTTAAAAAGAAGTTGCTCTACATTATTCACTCTGGGTGTGAGCCTGGCTTCCCATTCACTATCTACATGGCCTATGTACATTCTATCAAGCTGAATTCTGGGCCAGCTGTCAGTCTTATTTCCTCCTTGTTTCATGTGGGCCACCCACCTCGTTATTTCTAAAATAAATGCCTGTATGTTTATCTGCATGTTCATCTTTTGCCTTATTTTAAAATGTCAGTGTTAAAATGCCATTAAAAATAATAATTGCAAAACTTGGGGGGGGGGGGGGTTTGGAGGAAAATATCTTGGTGACATCACAACAGCTAAGGCTTACCAGTTAAGCAATTGGTGCTGTTTATTCACCACTTTACCCTACAAAATCACAATTTTTATTTTTAACGAGGCCAAGCGTTAAATAGAAAAGGTAGTCAAAGATAAACTTTATTCGCATTAGCCAATGGCCATAGCAACATAAAACAACAATATAGATGTTATGCACTGAAGTTCTCACCCTGGGCCAGCAGGGGGATACTGTAGATAGTTATGCAAATGAAGGATCGAAAGTGACGTTCAGTGATTGGATAGTTTTAGAAAGTTGCTACAGTAACATTGTACTGGAGCTCTATATACCGTAAGCAGGCTGACTGAGCCCTTCAGTCAGTTCTGTTCTGGCTTCTGAATAAACAAGAGCTGTTTGAAGAATCGCTGTGTATTCTGATATGTTCACCCACAACTTAACAATATACAAATAAAATATATACAAATAGAAAAGACAGCAATGGGTAAAAAGGGCAATCAAATGGCCAAGATTATCATTCAGATAGTGGCCCTTAATCTCATTGCACCCTCGATAAACCTAGCAACCTTTGCTGTTGAATAGAAAAGGTATATTTGTATTGAATTCAGTGTGGGTGCTTCTAGTACAGCCTCACTACTCTACAAATGTTATCTCTGTCCTCATCCAAAGATGCTGCTGGCTGTGGATGCTGTACTTGGCAGTTTCTAGCTGTCACTTTGCTTCTTCAGACTGCTGCATCTCCCAATTCTCGCATCTCTGTTAGTGCGTTCAGATGTTTGAATTCACTGTGTGGCTTCCAAAAAGCTCTTTATGATTTTCTCTGTTCGGCTTCCAATACTGGAGTTTCCAACTCTTCATTTCCAGTTTTAAAACTGAAACATCTCCAGTGTTTTAGCATGGTTTCCAATACCTGTGGTAAATTTCCTCCCCCTGATTACTTCAGTTCAGGGGAACCATTGGTTCGCTGCTTCTTAGAAGCCATTTCACCCCCTGTGCTAATGACCCTCCCTTTGGCTGGGGGGTGGGGGTGGGCAGCTGATATGATTCCAGGGTCTTATCAGGGTACACTCTTGACTCAGAGCCGCTAGAAGTATCCAACTTTAAACCTTCTTCACACTGTGGTCTATTGTGACCTAGCTTGGACAAGGCCTAGTCACTATAGCAACCACTTTTCTGTTTTGCTCCTCATTTCAGAATCCAGAGACCCAGAGGCTGAGAAAAATCACAGCCTTCTTTTGCAGCAGGCAAGAGTGAGGCTGTTTATGAGATGCAGTTCTGAAGGAAATATTTACTAGATTAGGCTGGAGGACATTCAGTGTTGAGGATGATGCCTCCCACTGGATAGGAAGAACCCTGCAGCATTTTAATTCATCCTACCCTACAGATCTTTCTGCCTGTGGCTGTGACAGCCTGGACCTTTTTCCCTCTGGGGGAAAAAAATCCCAATTCTGAGCATCTTTGCTATGAGTGTGTGTTTCCTTTTCAGTTCTAGCTTTTGTCTAGTGTGTCAGCACTAGTTTCTCCCTCTCTCCCTCTGCTTCTTAGGTGCCATGTTGGGCACCCTGCTGTCCTTTAGGAGGGTGTCCACCAAACATATTATTACACACCGCCCCAATCTCCACAGCAGGGTGAGATTCCAGCAGTTCAGGTGCACTTTATCCTCTGTGTTTCCTTCAGAAAATGAGGCACATCGGAGACTGTGGTGTCTTTATGCTATATGGTTTATTCACACATATATACAATCTGGGCCTATGATGGTATGTGGCCAGGATCTGCTCCATTTTCTCCACGAAGGCATTGCCCTGGAGTCTTAGTACTAAGACCATTAAGCGGCAAGTGGATGCATTGAGCAGTGTGCTTTCTTGTTGGGGAAGGGGGCGGTTATCGGCTCATACCCTCTATAGGGGGTTCATGAAACTACTATGTAAGGAACAAACTATTATATATAACTACTATATGAGGATGGAGCAGGTAGTTGCATGGAATCATGTTTTTTTATGTTTAAAAAGGTAGTTAATCTTCCAAACCAGGACTACTATGCAGCAAGCTGAAGCAGGCAGTTTCAGATGGCAGAATTTAAAGGGATATAGATGAAGGCAGTAACTGATATATAAATGGTGCAGAGTGATTAAAAATAAAATAATTGTTGGCCCCAGTGTCGGGGATGACGACTTACGTAGTGCTCCACTTCAGGCAGTAAAGTATCATGGGCCAAGCAGACTCAGACTCCTGTCTTTTCAGAACGTGACTTCTGCTAGCAACTTGAGCCATCTGCTTCTCATAATCTGAGGAAGTCTGGCATGGTTTGTAGAAACAGAATCTAAGGGCCATGTGAGATGCACACTCATTACATCTCCAGCTATGGTTCTCTCTCTCTCTCTCTCTCTCTCTCTCTCTCTCTCTCTCTCTCTCTCTCTCTCTCTCCACCCCCGTGTGTGTGTGTGTGAGAGAGAGAGAGAGAGATGCAAACATTCTCTGTTCTATATCAAACAGGCTTTTGGATTCTGTTTGAATTTACATTTCCTAAGTGCAAATTCAGCCTGCTGTTTTGTGGATTGCATTGCCACTGCTAGCAAAGGGACTCCGTTGCACATGTTTCTAAGAAGGGTTTGGATTAGGTTCACACAGAGCATGAAGATGGGAAGGAGCACGCAAAGAGACAGGCAGTTGCTCCTCTCTCCTAGTATATATACTTTTGCCATCTCTGCTCAGCTTTTACATACAGTACATTTCCAGAACAATCCTTACACCCAAGGCTGCCAGATCAAACTTTTCAATATAAGAGGCTGCTTTGGAACTGTGTGGAGTTCACAATATGGGGTGGTCATTACGTGCTACAAAAGCATGAATTTACAGCAGGACCAATAAGTTCTGGATAGAAAGATCCTTTAAAGCAAGAGACATCTGGCAACCTTACTCCAACCAGTGGTTGATACTCAATGGGAACTCACAAGTGGAATAATTCTGTCTATGTTATTTGGGAAATTCCTGCTGACCCAGAAGTTTCTTCTCTTCCTACTTGTTCTGCTATCTCCATGCACTCTCTGGCAGCCTGACAATCCACCCACTAGGCTCCCATGACCCAACAAAATTGAGAATGACTTGCATATGCAAAGCCTGCTGTGAGTACACATTCCAGCAAGAAGGGAGTGCCTCTGGTTTGGATCTCTTACAGCAGCTGCCCTAATACAGTCCCCCAGTTTTCACAGCTACTCTATGATTTCCCAAAGCAATACGGTAAGTGGGTGGGGATGTTGTTATCATAGCCTGTTATGTAATAAATCCTCCTCAACCCAGTTCATGCACCACTTTCTGATGCTGTTGTTCTTTATTACAAGAGTGGGAAACATCTTAAATTGGAGGGCCACATTCCCTCTTGACCAACCTTCTGAGGGACGCATGCCAGTCAAGCAAAAGCACTCAAAGAGGGTGTGTGAGCCGGAGGGACTAGGGCCAGTGAGAGGTGTGGTCTATAGAGGGGGCAAAGCCTGTGGAAAATCCCAAGGGCCAGATTCAGCCCTGGCCCTGAGGTTCCCCACCCCTGGTTTATTCGGTTTATTTGGCTGTATGTCCCCCTGTGTTCAACAGGGCTCACTCCCAAGTAAATGCACATAGGACGACAGCCCTAATTATTTATGTATTCTTGCATTTCCCTCACCTCCTTTCAAAGCATTTGAACAGGAAACAGTGCCATTAAAAATAATTACACTATAAAACAGATTCCAATTAGAATGCAAAATGCCAAACATTTGAATTTCCACATGCCACCTTACTGCTAGTCGCTTACGGTAGTCCATACTGTAACGTCTCAGAGCGCTTTCTGAAAATGCCACAAACGCAACTCTGAGAGATTAAAATCAGATTTGCGAAGGGATTTTAATATCCCATGTATCTTACATATCCCCAAGGCCTTGTTTACATGCTGCTGTTGGGTGCAGACCACATTTAGGTTGCCTGTCCCTTTAATAGTTCTGAGGTACTGGCCTCTTCGTCTATCCCTTTCCCCTCTGCTAGCTGTGGGGCAAAAGCAAAATCCTTCCAGCTACAGATGGGGAGAGACCAGAGTGTCCAAAGAGATCCTTGAAATAGTGGAACAGGAGGAGGGATAACACAGCTGCATGAGCTCCTGGTGCTCAGAACTGTTAAAGGGATAGGCAGCCCATCTTTCAGTGAATACTTGGTTCATGCGAGCCGCACCTATTATCACACCCATTTCAGGTGGAAAGAGTTCACCTTCAAAATGTTCTCTACAGCAGCCACACATTTAGGTGAATACACTGGTGTGTGTGTGTGTGTGTGTGTGTGTGTGTGTGTGTGTGTGTGTGAGAGAGAGAGAGAGAGAGAGAGAGAGAGAGAGAGAGAGAGTGGGAAACAACCACACTCTATATCCTAATTCAATTGCCTCAGTGACATTCAAGAAGGAGATGTCAATAGGTTCAGCATCACTCTGAGCTTTGCAGAAGTACAATTTTTAAAAAGAAAAAAAAAGAAAAACTGAAGAGGGAGGGGGAGCCCCGAAGCAGCCCAGTGAGGACTGAGCGTGCTCACTGGCTGTGGAATTCTGACACTTGGGGTGAAAACCCAGAGCGAGGCAGAGTGGACTGGGAGTGTCTGGAAAGGAAGAGACACATCAATGTAAAGGCGGCTGCTCATTCCCTCTTGTATTGCCTCCACAGCACTGGCTTAAGTGGGCTTTAGGGAGGAGGTGTGAGGCTCTGGCAGGGTCCTTCACAAAGCTCAGTAAGAGCTTGTCCAGCCTCGTGAAGGAACTTAGAGGCGGCCTCTAGGACTCTGTGAGAGCCCTCATGCCTCCTTCCCACAGCCAGGCAAGCATTTACCATGCTTGATTGCTCCTTTGTTTTGGAGTATAACTCCCATCATTCCTGACCATTGGCCATGCTGTCTGGGGCTGGTGAGAGCTGGAGTCCAATAATATCCAGAGCATACCAAGTTGGAGGAGGCTTGAGGTAGGCTAGTGACTTGTTCTATTTCATCATGTGCCAGTTTTCCTGACACTGAAGCACCATGATAGGAAAACACGCACCTGCCACACACCTATCAGTTGGAAAAAAAGAAAAAGTTTCTGGTGACTTTAACTACAGCCACCACACAGAAATCTAGCAGGTGAAACTTTGTCCAGCACAGATAAAAGCCCCCGCCCCATGCTACATAAGGTTGTGTGGAGATGTTTTCAGAAGAGGGGTGGTGGCGGCGGCAGCAGCAGCAGCAGCAGCAGCAGCAGCAGCAGCAGCAGCAGCCCTTCAAGGTAATTCCTGGTACAGTTTGTTCCGGTTTAAAGGTGGTGGCTAGAACAAGCCCCTTAAGAATTCTCTTTTATTGTTGAGATCTCTAATTATCCTTTCCCTCCTTCCTCACCCACACTCCTGTTTGCAAGTGCTGGCAAACTAAATTCAGCCCCACTGCCACCTGTTCGTAATCACGCTGGCACACTGACTTGAAGGAGAATAATTAGCAGCTGCCACTGCAGCCCTCTCAATTAAGATGCTAATCAGAAGCATTAAGAGGAAAGTGAGGAAAGAGGAAGAAGGGAAGAAAGCAAACTTGCTCCGAAAGCAAAGGTCTGTTTGTGCAATTTTGTTTTATGATAAGAAAGGCTAATTCTATTAAGGTAGGCAAGAAGGCACTGGCCTGAGTTATTGCCATGGAAGCTGGGCTAGGCCAGTAAAAAGTTTTGAGAAACTGGTCTGGTTAGTGCTGCCATTATTGTTTTGGCAGAGCTGCTGTGGCTCTGTAGAAGTCAACAAGTCTTTTCCCAGGATGAAGTTGCAGTGATGGGGACTGCTTTGCCAGTTGCGCAGTAGTTCAAGGCAAAAGACATCCGCCAGAGAACCCTGTTTGTCCCTGGAGTATTGATCTTGTGTGAATAATAGCCTTGGCAAAGACTAGTGAAAATGACTGAATATGATGCTTTGCTAGGTTTGTAGATTGGGCAAGGCACCAAAACTTCTTCTTGGCATTCTAAGGAGCTACAAGGTCCATCCTGCCAAGGCTGCCTTGAATATGCAGGCACTCAATGTGACAAAGTGCTGGGGATGGAGCCTGAACCAATGAAAAATGTAATTTGGTTTCAGCTGGATTCAAATTGAGTTCTTTACCTGGCCTTTTTATGCCTTTACTTGTCCTTGTTGTTGTTGTTTAGTCGTTTAGTCGTGTCCGACTCTTCGTGACCCCATGGACCAGAGCACGCCAGGCACCTCTGTCCTCCACTACTTCCCGCAGTTTGGTCAGACTCATGCTGGTAACCTCGAAAACACTATCCAACCATCTCATCCTCTGTCGCCCCCTTCTCCTTGTGCCCTCCATCTTTCCCAGCATCAGTGTCTTCTCCAGGGAGTCTTCTCTTCTCATGAGGTGGCCAAAGTACTGGAGCCTCAGCTTCACGATCTGTCCTTCCAGTGAGCACTCAGGGCTGATTTCCTTAAGAATGGATGCGTTTGATCTTCTTGCAGTCCATGGGACTCTCAAGAGTCTTCTCCAGCACCATAATTCAAAAGCATCAATTCTTCGGCGATCAGCCTTCTTGATGGTCCAGCTCTCACTTCCATACATCACTACTGGGAAAACCATGGCTTTAACTATACGGACCTTTGTTGGCAAGGTGACGTCTCTACTTCTCAAGATGCTGTCTAGGCCTGTCATTGCCCTTCTCCCAAGAAGGAGGCGTCTTTTAATTTCGTGGCTGCTGTCACCATCTGCAGTGATCATGGAGCCCAAGAAAGTAAAATCTCTCACTGCCTCCATTTCTTCCCCTTCTATTTGCCAGGAGGTGATGGGACCAGTGGCCATGATCTTCGTTTTTTTGATGTTGAGCTTCAGACCATATTTTGCGCTCTCCTCTTTCACCCTCATTAAAAGTTTCTTTAATTCCTCCTCACTTTCTGCCATCAAGGTTGTGTCATCTGCATATCTGAGGTTGTTGATATTTCTTCCGGCAATCTTAATTCCAGCTTGGGATTCATCCAGCCCAGCCTTTCGCATGATGTATTCTGCATATAAATTAAATAAGCAGGGAGACAAAATACAGCCTTGTCGTACTCCTTTCCCAATTTTGAACCAATCAGTTGTTCCATATCCAGTTCTAACTGTAGCTTCTTGTCCCACATAGAGATTTCTCAGGAGACAGATGAGGTGATCAGGCACTCCCATTTCTTTAAGAACTTGCCATAGTTTGCTGTGGTCGACACAGTCAAAGGCTTTTGCATAGTCAATGAAGCTTGTCCTATGCATGGACAAAGAGCTGGACAGGAAAATTCAGACCTGCCTTACATATCAGAAATGCTGCTCTGCCTTACAGTCTCTGTTTCTGATGTTTCATTTATAGAGTCCTAAGGTCTTGACTTCTATTTATTTTCTATTACTAAAAGACTAATATTCTCAGGGTGTTGCCTTATGTACCGGGCATCAACTGCAGAATACAAACAACCCTGTGCATTTCTGCTCCCTTTATCCCAAAATCTGTCACTGTGTTTTGAGCACTAGCCTCCCCAACTTGCCTATGATTTCTGTATTGCAGAGAGCAACTGCTCTTCAGTGCCACCAAATTTCTAGCTATGTAGCAAAACAAGGGCAAATGATTTTGGCTTTCTCTGACTTCAGAGAATGGTGGTAGGATCAACATAATATTAAAGGGATTCATGCAGCTGTTAAACCCACCATTTTGCTCCCTCTTCCCAAGCAGGGGGATGTTCTGGACTGCTTTTCTTGGACTGAATTCATCTTTTCTCATTCTAGGGCTTGTCTACACTTACCCTTTGCCCCACTTTCCCCAGGCATAAGTCTGTGCTTTAAAGCTCTGGGTATGAAAGCCCCACTTTGTTGTTGCTCTGGAGTGTTCTCTGCGAAAACCTGCTCTTTAAAGCTGAAGCACAACAAAAGGCAACCAGAATTTTCTGTTGATTGCGGTTTGCTCCAATTCAGCCTTAAAGAGCAGATTTTCATGGGGAAAGCTTGTGGGGGTGGGAGGGGTTGCTCAGACACAGAGCATTAAATCACGGACTGTGCCTGGAAAGAGCAGAGGAAAGGTAAGTGCGTGTAAGCCCCTGGTGCCCATCGACCAGTCCTAGCCCTCTTTATCATGACCACCAACCTGATAGAAGATGGAACTATTTGAACATTATCTGTGCTGGATCTTAATGAGTGGGAAGGGATATATGGGGAAATATGCTCACACAGGTATCCCAGAATCAAACCATAACGGGCTTTTTAGGGAAGTTGTTGTTGTTGTTGTTGTTGTTGTTGTTGTTGTTGTTGTTGTTGTTGTTGTTGTTCTTCTTCTTCTTCTTCTTCTTCTTCTTCTTCTTCTTCTTCTTCTTCTTCTTCTTCTTCTTCTTCTCCTCCTCCTCCTCCTCCTCCTCCTCCTCCTCCTCCTCCTCCTTCTCCTTCTCCTTCTCCTTCTTGGAGCAGCCCAGAGTGGCTGGGGAAACCCAGCCAGATGGGTGGGGTATTTATTATTATTATTATTAATTATTTTGGGTTTAGCCCTGAAACAAACCCATAAGCAGCGCCACTCACATTAAGATTGGTGTTTTGTGTCCCCCTTAGCTAATTCCCGAAATCTGGGCAAGCTGCAGCTTTCAAACAACTTTCAAGCCCCACATCTGACACATTTCAGGGGGTTCTAGCGCACAACAATTACCCAATCTCTTTCTTCCTAGAACAGGCATAGTTGTGAAATCAGTGGCAGCCAATAAAACATGTTCTTGGCCACTCTCTCAACCAGGCAGCTTAAGTTCTGACTGATGTACTCCCAGACACTGAATTGGCTCTTTCTGGGGGGGAGTGTTACCCCACTGGGCTATGATAGGCTTATTGAATTGGTCTCATCAGGCTCCAGTTCTAAATTATTCAGACACCGATACTTGACTGTGTTAAGTTCCCAAGCTCCGATGGCCCATTAACCTCCTTGATTTTGCACGAAAGACTGCCCATCTAAACTACTGGAGGCAAGTCTAGCTCTGCATCAGTGTGTTATGGCTTTGATTGACAAATTAGGCCTACTGGCTGATAGAGGGGTGGGAGGGAGATTAAATAGCCTAATATGGCACTGTTTCTCTTGTAAACAAAAGAAAATGACTCATCTGTGTTTCTCTCCTCTCTCCTCTCTCCCTGCTCCCCATCCCCAATCTTTTCAACAGATGCTAAGGAGGAGAAACCAAAAGCTGTGAGCAAAAAACCTAAGGCAAAATCCAGCAACGTTAAGTCTTGGATGCCAAATGAAGGACTCCCATCTGTTTGCCTTGCTCAGTGCTGCAAGCGCCTTAGTTGTGATTAGGAGCTACTTCTCAACAGTGTCGAAACTTGACAGTGTGGGGAATGCTGGAAGGGACCCAGCTTCCTGCCATGGAGGTCTGGAGTATTAAACTTTTCCCAAAGCTGCAAATTGAAGCAGAAAGTGCTGGATCCGATGTTTCCGCAATGACTTGTATTATGACAGCACGAGAGCTTACATTCCTCTGGTGAGAATCTGCAGTGTGTTAAAAGTGCTAGAACCCAGTTTCGTAGGCGCAAGCTTGCATACAAGCACATGCTGTTGCGACGATGTTGACCAAACTCTTGGATGCAGGCAGGCCAGCGTGCCTGCGAAACCGAAGGAAGCAGCCCACTGAAGGGGAAAGATGCCAGGGCAGACAAGAAGCAGGGCATCCTGGAGAAAGCTGGCCAGTAGAACAAAGACAACTGCCCTGGCCAGCAAGAAGCCAGTTGCAAGCTTTTCCCTTTTCACGAGGTTCATTTGCCACAACAAAAGTAAGTTGAACAAGGTCAGCTTGCTCTGACTCCACCATGTTTAATTTTGCTGTGACTTCACAACCATTCTGTAGGCAGTACAATCACATCTTATGCTGGGGTTCGGTTCCAAGAGTTCCACATATACATGAAAATCACGTGTGCCCAAATCCTTGGAGCTGCCCTCATGCTAGTGAGCAAGAGGGAGCAAGAATCTCCTGTACTGTTAGGAGGGTGTTATATCTATAAAAGGCGTTCCTATTAGGGGTGCCAGCTCAGGGAAGCCAAGCCATTTGGGGGGAGGGGGCCGCCCCCCCACATCCTGAAGAATCGGGAGAGCAGCTCCTCCTCCTCCTGCCGCAGAGGGGGAGAAGGGTCGAAGCAGCTCCCTGCCAGTGGTGGCGCCAGAAGGAGGCGGAGGAAGAGCTGCCAGCCATTGAAGCCATGCTGTTTCTGCATTCAGCTCCTCCCAACCTTCTGATGTTATCTGTGCAACATTGGCCTCCCAATTGCCCTTGCAAGCTGGCGCCTCTGGTTCCTATACAAGAGGCATCACCATAACCTCATAAGCAAGAAATGAGAGTGTTATGTACTGAAGTTCTCACCCTGGGCCAGCAGGGGGATACTGTAGATAGTTTTCACTCAGGTCCACATATGCAAATAAGGGATTGAAAGTGACGTTCAGTGATTGGATAGTTACAGAAAGCGCTACAGTTGCATTGTAGTGAAGCTCTATATAAGCAGGCTGGCTGAGCCCTTCAGTTCAGTTCTGTTCTGGCCTGTGCATAAACAAGAGCTGTTTGAAGAATCGCTGTGTTGTCTGATATGTTCACCCACAACTTAACAGAGAGGGTGCCCAGAGCTACACAATTTCATTATACAGTGGTACCTCAGGTTACATACGCTTCAGGTTACAGACGCTTCAGGTTACAGACTCTGCTAACCCAGAAATAGTACCTCGGGTTAATAACTTTGCTTCAGGATGAGAACAGAAATTGCACTGCGGTGGCATGGTGGCAGCGGGAGGCCCCATTAGCTAAAGTGGTGCTGCAGGTTAAGAACAATTTCAGGTTAAGAACGGACCCCCGGAACGAATTAAGTTCTTAACCCGAGGTACCACTGTAGAAGTAAAGTTGAACTCAAGTTTCTCATCTCTAAGTTTCACCCTGCCAGGTTGGTTGACTGCCCAGAGAGTTGAAACCCCCCCCCCTCCACTTTGGGTAAGCTAAGGTGAAAAGTCCTTGTGGAAAGCTACACGAAAGTCCAAGGTCATTCTGTGGACTTGGCACCCTACCTTGCAAAATGAAGTATTTTATTTTTGTCCTGCATTGTCTTTACTCCTGCTAAAGGCTTCCTTGAAACCTGAATGTGGCCCCGGCTGTGATGCATTCATTTCTTCCTTTGCCCTTGTTAATTAGAACAATGATAAATGCCGTTTGGGTGAAATGGAGCTAAGCTGAAAGTATGTGGCAATCTTCCAGTCCTAAGGAAAGAATGACATGGGACTAATTAACAAAACTCAATCAAGGGTTGTTCTACAAGGGCAGCTGTGTTCACATCTTTTAGCAGTGGAGGACGGTGTCTGCTTACCCCAGTAGTCTGTGTGACATTACAGCTTGAGCTTCTAGATAGTTAATAGGAATGATATACAGTTGAGTAGGTCAAAGCAATATACTTAACTTGTTGAGAAAGGCAGAATTTCAGCTTCTCTCTCCCTGCCTCTTCTCTGTTTCCAGTCTGTGCGATCGGCAGTTTTGCTGCAGGTGGAAAAATATCCACGGCTGGTTCACACATGCATGATCTAATGCCACATACAGAACATCCTTTTTAACAGTGTGGTTTTAAATATTCAGCCAACATTAATTCACTGTAGAGAAGCCCAGGGGTACACATGAACCCATATATGAACAAGCCTTAACAGTGCAAATGCCCCATCACTAAGTACCGCAGAGGAAAAAGGGGCTCTCAACAATGTAGAGCACTCTTTTTTTTATTAGAATCATAGAATTGTAGTGTTGGAAGGGTCCACGAGGGTCATCTAAGCCAATCCCCTGAAATGCAGGAATTGTTTTGCCCCATGTGGGGCTCGAACCCATGACTTTGAGGTTACGACTATTGTGCTCTGCAGACTGAGCTGTCCTTCAGGCTGTGCATGTAGACACCCATTATGAAAGGAGTTAATGGTACAACAAACTCCATTCGAAAAATGGACTTTCCCCCATAAAATGATAAATACAGGCATCTGTGGGGGTTTTTATTCAGGAAGTAAAGTAGGAGACGTAAGTCTCTGAATTAGGTACATCAGTTGAATTTAGGTGGGATGCTGCTTGTGATTTGATTGTCCCTCCACCCCGACTCCACTATACATTTTGTATGGTTTATTGATGCATTATTCTCTTCTATGTGTACTATTATCTGACAATTGATATGGGAAACTGTATTTAATGTTTCGTTGTAATAATTTATTAAATGTTTTGTTGAAATAATTTATTAAGCAAACAAAACCCAGAGTTTGAAATATATTTTAAACAGGTACTATCTAAAATACCTCCATGTTCATTCCCCCAGCTGCATAACCTGTTTTTAATTAAAATTAGAAGTCTAACAGCCTTCTAAGAAATGCTCAGACTAGGCCTTCAGTGGGTCTCTGAGGAAATGAAATTTCAGGACTATAGAGAGCAGAGCGTGCGACTGCATATGCTGATGACGTCACCCAGACTGTAGTATCTGACTTGTTCCTCAGAGGAGCTGGAGGCAACTAAATGTATGGGGAAATGGCTGGAGTTTAAGGGGCAGAAAACCGAGTGAGCGGAAGCTGCTGCTCATTTTTGAGCCTACTTGGTGGTGAGGAGAGCAACATACTTCTCCACTATCACTGTGTCTGCTCCATGTTGACCCGTGAAGCTACTCTGGGTGGTTGGCAGTCCATATATTTTCAGTAATTAATGTGTTTTTAGCACCTCAAAGGCTAACAAATTTATGATGGCAAAAGCTTTGGTGGACTGAAGTCTGCTTCGTCAGATGACATCTCATTTCATGCATCTGAAGTGGACTGTAATCTGTGAAAGCTTTAAACTAACCAATTTATGATGGCATGAGGTACTTCAAAAACTTTCGTTTTTGCTGCCACAGAGCAGCACAGGTACCTCTCTGAAAGTAACTGAGACATTGGTCTTCACAAAAACCCTAAGTGTTAGTGCTGTGTTCAGAGGCCTTGGACTCTTAGAAATAAGAACCTGGTCTTAGATACGCTTATTAGATGGACAAGTTTTAGAGTTTCTTCCTTTGTTATAGACACAGCTTATTTACACTTACGCTTTGCTCTGCTGAGTGGTGGACTTACATTTGGGGGGGCGGCGGCAGGGGGGCGGTTTGCAACCAGCAGTGAGGTCTGGGTAACCACTGTTGCCTTCCTCAGCGGATTTGTTCCACGACAGATCACATTTTTAAAAATCAGCAACTGCATCATCTATTTTGATTAAAATTGCTGTACTGGGTTATCTCACATGTCAAAAACACTGGTGTGAATAAAAAAATCCCCGTGCCTTATAGTTTTCGAGTTATAGCTTAGTTGGTAGAACATGAGGCCTTGTGGTCCCTTCCATCTATTCTATGTGGTGCATGAAAAGTAGGAAAATGTGAGATGCGCTTTAAAAAGCAATTTTTTTTAATGCAAGGTGGACAAAAGTTGCTTATGGGGCCCTTCTGGGATTAGGAGCCCTGAAGCTTAAACTTCATTAGTTTCATAGCAGATCTGCCTTTGTCTCTTTCCAGGCACAAGTCCGCATTTAAAAGCTCCTTATCTGAGCTTTCTTTTTCTTTTTTGCCCTGGAGCTTTCCCAGTGAAAACCCGCTCTTAAAGCTCAATCGGTCAATTTGGAAGGAGTCATAAGTGTGGATAAGCCCTTAAATGTACTTAGCCTGGAGTATTGTGTAACCCTGGTCTGGCTCAAGGAATAGATCTGGCATAAGCTTTACAGGTAGGCCCCCATTTAATGCAATGATGAATAGGACTACAAACACTTACAATAAGCATGCAACTGGCAGAGTCAGTGTGGAGTTGTGCCTACAGGGCTGGGAGTTTAGGACTGGGAGTTAGGACTAAACTGGGGCATGTCATTACAGGAATAAAATGCTCCATCTTCTTTTCAACATTTGTGATTGACTATGATATGCTATCTGTGTCTTTGACAGTAAACTGCAGTCACAGTTCTGTGGTGGGCAAAGAGAGTGAGTTTAGCCCTGCAATAGTTCTGATGAAGCGCCTGTGGTATGGAAGTTTCCATTGGCACCCATGTAAATAGCAGCTTCATGGGGGTGGGGGTGGAAGCAGCCTGGGAAATGGTCAAGCTCCCTCTCTCTGCCTGCTGGCGTTCTGATCCTAGTGCCACTCCTTGCACCTGCTATTTGCTAAAAAAAACGAGAGGGAAAAAAAAGATAAACTCAGCATTCATCAGCAATTGTTAAAAAGAAATACATGTCACATTTAACCGTGCATACACACATTTTGACCCATAACTCATGAAACCTGGGTTAGAATTGCCACTCAGCCACAAAGCATGCTGAGTAGCCTTGGGCGGTTTGCTGTGTCTAACCTACCTCACAGGATTGTTGTGAAAATAACAATCAGTGCCTTGTCTTGAGCATCTTACAGGAAGAGAGCAATAAAAAAACAACAGGTTGCAATAATGAAATCATTAGCTGCGCGTAACTTAAAGCTATTCAATCAGTATTAGGAAAGAGAAGGGTTTTCAACCCATGCTTCCCTAGTCAAAGATCAGTGCTCCTTTGGTGAGATGTTAAAAAGTGGAAAGGGGGGTGATGGAGACCTTCCACCTGCTGGGATTTCTGAAAGGCGATGGCTGTCAGTATCCACATATAACTGCCATCTTTACAGACTGATTGTGGTTTGCCCCAGCTAGGGTTCAAGCGAGAGTTGAGTGAAATTGTTTTCCTTGTCTGCAAGCTGGCTCAGTATCTTGGTTGATGCCGGTTTAATTGGACTGAGGATTGTATTCTCTTTAGGCAATCAGATTGTAATAACAGCAACCGGAGATGATCTATGTGACCTCTTCAGTATTTTAGCCAGCTGTTTGTGCTTTATAGCAGCAAAGTATTGACATATACATAGGTGAAGCAACACAGACCTACTTTGCTGGATGTCCTTCTCTTCCTACTTTTTCGTTGCAATAGTTCAGGAGTGTTCAACATGGGAGAAATCATAGAATCATAGAGTTGGAATGCCTTCCAAGAGAACATAACAGATTGGTTACAATATTTTCAGTTAAATGAAATATTTAAGAATGATAAAAAGATAGGATTTGCGTGTGAAATTTCAACCTTTCAGAGAGAAATAATAGAAAATGATGCGAAATTAATATCTAAAATGTACAGTCTGTTGCTGGAATGGGAAACGAAAGATGAAGGGGTCAAATCAGTTATGATTAAATGGGAACAAGATGTGGGACATAATATTCAGCTGGCAGAATGGGAAAAACTATGGAAGAATGATATAAAATTTACAGCATGTGTGGCGATTAAAGAAAATGATGTATAGATAGTTTTTAAATCCAGTTAAATTAGCAAAAATGTATAAAACTAAGGAAAGCAAGTGTTGGACATGTAAAGTAACAGAGGGAACATTTTTCCACATGTGGTGGGACTTTAAAATTATAAATAAATATTGAGAAATGATTTATAATGAAATGAAGAAGATGTTTAAAAAACCTTTGTCAAAAAACCAGAAGCTTTCTTATTAGGTATTATAGGAGTGGACCTATCAAAATCACAAAATAACTTGTTTATGTATGTAACAACGGCTACACAGACCTTATTAGAACAACATTGGAAAGAAGAAGGTGTCCCATCTAAAGAAGATTGGCAAATTAAATTAATGGAATATGCTGAATTGACTATCAAATTAAGAGGAAAAGATGACAATGAATTTAAGGAAGAATGGAAGATGTTTATTGCATATACTGTATACAGAAGCAATGTACACAGGTTACTACATTAGCAGGGTTTTAAGATAACTTGTAATTTTGTTATGAATGAATAGGGATTTAAATAGGTTAAAAGTTTAACAATAGACATGCAGTATGTTGATACATAATAGAACCAAGGAAGGGATTAAAACAAGGAATCCCCAACCTGCGGCCCTCCAGATGTTTTGGCCTACAACTCCCATGATCCCTAGCTAACAGGACCAGTGGCCAGGGATGATGGGAATCGTAGTCCAAAACATCTGGAGGGCCGAAGGTTGGGGATGCCTGGATTAGAGGGAAGTCAATTTGTTTTGTTGTTTTTATGTTTGCTATTTTTGGAAAATCAGTAAAATGCTACCCCTCCCCCCAAGGAATGCCCTCCAAGTGTCATCTAGTCTACCCACCTGCAATGTAGGCATCTCAACGAAATCATACCTGGCAGATGGCCATCCAACCTCTGCTTGAAAACTTCCAAGGAAGGAGAGACCACCACCTCTCGTGGGAGTCTGTTCCACTGTCAAACAGCTCTTACTGTTGGAAAGTTCTTTCTGATTTTAGTCATAATCTCCCTTCTTGTCACTTGAATTGGTTCGTGTCCTACCCTCCTGAGCAGGAGAAAACAAGCCTGCAGCATCCTCCATGTGACAGCCCTTGAGATATTTGAAGATCGGAATTGTATCTCCTCTGCTTGCAGGGGGAGAAGATCAATATGATGGCTGTTGACTCTACTTGACATGCTCAAGAGTTCCATGAGGGTGAAAGCCTGAGCAGAGACTGCCATGTGAATTATTCCTACCCTTCATCTCTCCAAGGTGCATACAGAAGCCTGTTGTCGCAAAATGGACCCTTGAACACCACGGCAGGACCAAGATCAGCTGGTGCATTCCCCCTCCACACCATCATTTCTACACAGCTGGACACCCAAACAAGATGATCATTTCTGGTCTAAAATAAGTGGGTGGAAGCTTATCTGTCTAACATGTCTGCTAAGGAAGCTGATGTGTCTCTTAAGGATGACCAGATGCAGAGGAGAGGACTCCAAACCTTTAATACTTGTGCAAAGGAATGAATTTCAGCAGGTTTAGCTTTTCCCACATGAACCACTTCACTGGACAATATCCTCTCTTCTATCCCATGTTTGAAGGCATAATGATGACCATAAAGTTGTCATCACAATGCACTGAGTCTCTATGGACCATTGTGTATCTGCACCTCTCAGTTAACAATCCCCAATATCTCAAGAAGTGGTGATGAATGATGTTCCATAAATCCAGTGATTGAAGTGAGAGTAGCAATTCCCACATTAAAAAAAAAAAAGAGCAGTTCTCACTTTATTCTGAGCAAGGCTGGCCCTACCATTAGGTACAAGGAAGTGGCTTTATTGGGCATTTTTATATCACGGAAATGCAGCAAATTTATTAGTCATGTTGTTGTTGTTTGTTGTTGTTGTTGTTGCTGCTGCTGCTGCTGTTGTTTTTCCTGACAGGGACAGTGAGTGATGCTTGTAGAAAGGATTATTTAATGGGCACCAAAATCTCTTAGGTAGCTTTGTGTACCATACAGTTTGACTTGAAGGAGCCACCTTGGACCAGTCCGGTAGCTAACTTTAGATCCAAAACCCTGTGGCCTTTTGTCCACCAAAAGCATATTGTACCACTTAAAGAGTTTTTCTGCCAGATGCCACCACTAACTTTGGGATTTCTAGTGTCATTTTTCTCCTCCAATTCAGCCTTGGTGAATAAGCTGTAGGTAAATCGCCCATGAGAGCCAGTGTGGTGTAGTGGTTAAGAGCGGTAGTCTTGTAATCTGGGGAACCGGGTTCGCGTCTCCGCTCCTCCACATGCAGCTGCTGGGTGACCTTGGGCCAGTCACACTTCTTTGAAGTCTCTCAGCCCCACTTACTTTGTAGGACGCGGGTGGCGCTGTGGGTAAAACCTCAGTGCCTAGGACCTGCCGATCACATGGTCGGCGGTTCGAATCCCCACGGCGGGGTGCGCTCCCGTCGTTCGGTCCCAGCGCCTGCCAACCTAGCAGTTCAAAAGCACCCCCGGGTGCAAGTAGATAAATAGGGACCGCTTACCAGCGGGAAGGTAAACGGCGTTCTGTGTGCTGCGCTGGCTCGCCAGATGCAGCTTGTCACGCTGGCCACATGACCCGGAAGGGTCCTCGGACAGCGCTGACTCCCGGCCTATAGAGTGAGATGAGCGCACAACCCTAGAGTCTGGCAAGACTGGCCCGTACGGGCAGGGGTACCTTTACCTTACCTCTTTAAATCGCCCATGGTTAATTCTCACGTCTATCAATTATACAACCCGTAATTCATTGGGTGCAGTGGTTGGCACACTATTAAATCAAGTTGCCAGACAAGGAAATGGTCAGTTAAATTCTTTACCTGCTGGTAGCACAGGTTAGCAAGAAGAGGCCCTGCAAGATAGCTGAGTGGGGGCAGGCAACCTGCAAAAGGCTGTTGCCAAGAAGTGAAATGTTGAGCCTGAAGCACTAGGAAGGCTAGTCAAGGCTCAGGGTTCACAAAGGGCAGAAGAATGAATAGGGAGTGGATTACAAGGGACAGAAGAAAGGAGAGGCAAGGGAGCTGTGGAGGCTAAAGTAGTGTGGGCCTGAGAGCCTACAGGGTATAAAACCCTCAAGTTCAAACCTGAGACCTCTCTAGTTTTAAGAAAGCAATCTACCAAGCGCCTTCCCCCATTCCCCTTTCCATGGCTAGAAAAAAACACACACCTTGATTTAATTATCAAGGGATTCTCCCAGGGCCTGGTTGTGGCAGACAGTGAAGCCCAAGAGGCAATCTGAACTGATCAGTGAATCTGCTATGTAGTGATGTAGATATATCAAACCAAGGACTGTTCCTCTAGGCATGTTTTTGCATAGGAGCTGGAAGGAGACACAGCATGGCAAGTAATGGTGGTGAGAGCTCCAGAACTTGCCTATTCCTCTACACGATAGTGGTATCTCTGCCTTCTAAGAATCCCTTCTGCTGGACTGAGGGAAGCAGGCAAGGGGAGGGCAAGACACCGGCCTAATCCTGCTTTGGTCCAATTACCCAGACCAATAGCCCACAGTTTAAGAGATTTCCAATTCAGCCTTGTACTACCAGAACCCAAAGCCCTCTTCCTCAAGACTGGAGCAGGTAGCTGGGTTGGTTCTTCTTAAGAGTCCAGTTTAGAAACAGACATATTCCCACATACTTTTTAGTGGCTTTCATCGTGGGTGGGGGTGACTGAAGTTTCATATTGAAGCTGGACACATGACATTCCAGTTGACTTTTGTTCCTCTCCCAAAGTTTTATGAATGGAAACACTCCGACACTAATTTTGATCACCTTGTTTTATTACAAAGATATTTCCCACCAAAGATTCTGCCACTTCCATTAAACAGCAGGTAGGGGAAAAACACACCCACAAAGAACATGACAGAATTAAAAATATATTACAATGGAGTTGGGTTCTGGGCAACAACACCAACCCTCAGCTTCTAGTTTGTAGACAATTCATTTCAATGGTTGTAGCAAATATTTGGACAAAGAATTAAATAATAAAGCATATGCCATGATACACGTATGCTGCCAAGCACATTACTTGGAGCATACATACATACGCACGCACGCACGCACGCACACACACACACACACACACACAAACACTCAGGATATAGTAATATGTGAGGGGGATACAGAGATCGGTCCCTCTGGCCTGGTGGCCTGTCCAGACAGTGGCTTTCTGCAAACCCAATTAAGTGCTGAAACTGTGCTGATGCTTTCCAAAATTACAGCTGTCTGCACTGACTGGGCTAGAAAAAAATCTCTAATCCTGTCTCTGTTTTCCTTCAGCTCTCTCCTCCTCCCCACAACTGGTGGTCCAGCAGACTCTTTTTTCACATTCCTGAGTCAGCCTTCTCAGTATGTGTGTAGCTGGCAGCTCTTCACAGTTCAAAAAAGAAAAGAAAAGAAAAAAGAATTTTGAAGAAAAAAAAAATCTCTTTCTAGGTTAAATGTAGCCCAGCTACATCCTTAAAGTTTCTCTTCTGCAGCCACTTTCTCAGCAAACAGATGTAGATTTCCTCAGTAAGCGTAATCTTCTGCAATTCTGTCTTTTTTTCATGTCTTATATTCCTCTCTATTTTTGCACTGGATAAAATCTGTACTTTTAATATACCAATATATAAAATCCATCATGACATATCGGTTCCCCACATAATATACTACACTATGCATTTCTGATATACTTGACAAAGGAATAGCTACCCATAACAATATTGCAATCGGGGGAAATAAACTGCTCAATTCCTACCCAAGTGATCAAATCTTAGCCTCATAAACTGTGGCAACTCCCCTTTAGACCTTGCCGTGGATGAGGTAGTGTACTTCTTTTTTTAAAGCATTATTTGGCAGTTTGTGACCTTGGCATTCTCAGCAGCATCAGCTGGCTTCAGTGCTCACGGTAAATCTGGATTTTTGTTGTATGCAACAGCCATTGCCTTCAGGCAGCTACCTATTATACTAAAGAGGAATTCAGAGAGAGAGAAAGAGAAAGAGACAAGAGAGCTAGGACTACTGTGTATCTTCCTCACAGTTGAGAAAAAAGAATGCTTCCTAGTGTAGTCAGTGTAAAGGCATACGGGAAACAGTTAAGGGGCTTTATGTTTAAAACCAAATGATACTTTAATGATGCTGGCAAATATGGGATACTGCATTAAAGGATGTTACCTTATGCAAGAAGTTGGAGCAGGAACAGACACTTCTTCTTTTTTTTTTTGCTTTTGTGAAGCTACCAGTGGTCTTGCGTTAAGCCAATTGTGGATTTATGGTGAGCCAAGAGTTCAGCTTTGTACATTCCCTCTAAAATTGTAGGGGGGCAGAACAAAGAGAAGGAAGTGCATCCCTTTGACCCCCGAAGTAATATATATATATATATGTATTTTTCTCCTTCTAGGGAAAAATTATTCCTGGAGACAGATGGGCATTTAGAGGGGAATTTGTCGATTGCAGTTCAGTGTGCATAAACATCTGGGAAGCTTTGGGAAGCGGGAACAGCTGCACTGATTTGTTCTTTTTCAACATTGTCTGCTACACAATAATGATCCCTCCAGCAAGGTAACAGCCACTTCCGTTTGGGGGATAAAGTGCTTTCACATGTCTCATGACTACTTAGGAAGCAACTGCATTGTCTAGCCTGTGAGTTCCCCACCTCTTTTCAGCCTCGGATGAAGATGTGGTTAGGTTTCCGTGTACAGTACAAAAATAAAAGGCACAAAATACGTCTGATGCAGCAGGCTGTGTACAGTAAATGGGTTCCCTGATATTTAAAGTACACAGAAGGGAGAGGGGGCACTGTTTTGCGGGGGGTGGGGAGTCCCCCTGTTGCTCCAAGGGCCTTTTGAAAACCTTCATTCAGTGTTTCCCGAGACGTCTCTCTGCCTTTCTCCAAACCACCTCAGCATTGTCTCCATACCCTGAGCTCTGGTTTACAAGAGTCTCTCTCGGAAAATGGATAAAAGGAAAGACGGCCACTTTGAATACGAGTAGGAGCTCTTCAGAAGGAACTACTACATTTGGCGGCGCAAGTATTGTGCCTCTGTCTGAAAGATCAAATAAATTATGGGTGCCGTGCAGTGCAGATCGCATAAGGGATTTCAAGCTGTTTGGTGGCCAAACCCTCCCGTCGCCTGATGGTTCAAGGAGACTGGCCAGACAGACGCACCATCAAGTTGGTTTCTTTATCATCACATACATACAACAGGCTGCATACTGACACACACAGATACTTTGAAAAGGTGTTCCCTAAAGGACAGTGCACTGTAGAGAAGGCCACTTCTAGACGTGGAGCAAAGTCCAGATTGCCACCTATGCCTCGCTGCAGCATTCGTAAATGTTGTCTTCCATGAGTGCAATCACTTGCTCAAATTTGTGCTGCAGCTGTGTGCGCCTCGTTGTGGGGTTGGAGTCCAGCGCATTCACTATCTGTGGGAAGAGGGATTGAAAGGAAGAAAAACAACAACACCAAGATTTGAGATTGCAGGGTTTGAGATCCTTGCATTCCGCCAGTGCAATCCCATGCATACTCGGGAGTAAGCGCCGCTGAGTTTAATGGGGCTTATCCTCCGGAAAGTGTTGCAGGACTTCCAACAAATAATGCTTTCCCTTCCAAATAATTTCAAGAGCCTAAATCACACATCTGTTTAAGTCCATCTATTCCCTCCTCTCCCACGGCAACATTTCCCATAATTTCGATTCTCCACCATTCACCCTCATTTTACCCTCTTCCACATCATTTAACACCCTAATTCCTAAATACTCTACTCTTTAGGGAAGGGTGTTGTGTAACAGAGCTATCGTTCTCGGTTTAAGCTCAGCCTCTTGTCTCGCTATTTTGTGAACAGCATACTGCCACTTGATTGCAAACCAGGGTTTGTAACCCTGGTTTGAATGCCTGTATTAGAGCATAAACCACAGTTTCATAGAAGTAATGGAAAACTGTAATTCTACAAATCCTTGATGTATTGCATTGCCAATGATAGTCACACTTGGAGGAGACCCACTAAAATAAATTGCTTTCACTGGGTCTACTCTGAGAATGACTAATGGATTTCACCCATAGCATTTGAATTTCATCCTCGTACTGTAGTTCTCATAGCTTTCACCCATATTGCGATATACAGATTCTTGCCAATGATAAGTGAATACATTTAGGAACTGAATCATAGGTGTGTGAGTTATGTGACTTAATAAAACAGCCCCCCTGTCCGCCAAACATTTTATGCTTATTACTATTTTTGTAGAAAAGCTACACCATGTTTTACTTGTTTAATACAATTGTTTTGCATTATTAATTTGCATGACCTCTCTTAGGCAAGGGAGGAATTCAACATCTCACTAATGCAAGTCTTCTGTCAGGGAAAGCATTTCAGCTTGTGAGACTAAACGACCCCTTCTCTCCCCCCCCCCCCCGCCTGCTGTTCTGGGGGTTCTCCTGACTCCTGCAAGCCAATTTTGGGGTGCATGGGAGGGAGGAGGGAAGAACAGTGCCATTGCACAAGTGGAAGTCCTTGTGCAGGGCTTCTGCTGGCAGACTCCTTACCTGAATAACACCCAATATGTTTGAAATACATACAATGTTTGAAATCACTGCATATTAAATTGCTTTGGCCCTAATTGACTTGTAAGATAGGCTTGTTGTTTTTAATATCCACGCAATGTAGTCTCTTCTTGAGGTATCATTCCCTCAAAACCCACTAAACTTTGTGAATACGTAACTGCTGAACATGTCCCTAATATGACTTTCTTTAATACATTGGACTTGCGACTTTGGGTTTGAGGTTTCTCTGAGTTGGTGTGTTAATGGCCATTTAACATTGTGACAAGCAAGGTTATCTCCTGAGCAGTTAGAGTAACACCAGGATCTGTTTGTTTCTAAACATAATTAGAATTGTTCCAAGGTGCAATATGTTTCACATCCACAATGAATCTCATCTGTCATCATTGTGCTTGACATTCTGTTTGTACGGATTGCTTCTCATTTTTTGGATTATACAATATCCTGAATGAATTTGTTTTATCTTTAAATGTTGCCTCTGATGTCTTCATATAATTTATGACAAAGTTCAGAAAATTGTGCCAGTATATCATATCATATCATAAAAAGGGACAGGGACCTAGCAAACCACTTCCCAAACACTAACCCAAGTGGGATTTGGGCTCTCTACCCATTTGGCTGCTTAATGTGGGAAGATGGCAAAATTGTCACCCTGCACACTGCCCAACCTTGTCATTGTTCAAATAACATAGCAACAGCAGGTGTGCTTAGATACAAATGCTATAAAATTATAACTCTCTGGTACACAGCTGAACAGTTGTGTGCTTCCAACTGAATAAAAACAACATCTCCCGATTTTGGATAAAGTTTTGATCACATATCTCAACCTTTGCTATGAAATTCTGATGTGCAGGAATTGCAACTGGATGGAAATTTCAGTTGGTGGTAGTAAGGTTTTAATTTAAGAAGTGCTCTAATTACACTAGGTTTATTTTTGTGTGTGTGGGAGCTCCATTGTCCTTTAAAAACCCATTTGTGGATGTTTAAGACAGAAAAAGCTGGCATTTGAAGCAAACTGCTTGACAATGGTTGGTTGGTGTTTTTTAACCAGCAGTAACACAGGTCTGCTAGAAAAAGAAGCAACAAGAAGAAGAAGAAGAAGAAGCTGTGCAATATAAATTCAGCACCTTCACCAAATGCTTAGGACCCTAAGGGCACAGCACAGAATCACAAAAGCTGGAAGCCTGAGCAAGGTCTGCTTCCTGCGACCTTCTTTGTTTTAGAGCTGCGATCCACTAGGCGAATTATTAAAAGTCATTAACTCCTTTTAGAGTTGATTAATGCATGCTGAGATATGGCCTTACTGTATCTGGACTAAGTTTGTGAATCAGTCATATGGCTGGCGTCACTGTGCATCTAGATCAGGGATGGGGAACCTCTGGCCTGTGGCTCCCCCACAAGGCCAGCTTTCCCAGTACTGAGGTGGGTGTGGCTTGGCAGAAATGGCCTTGTGGGCCAAATGGGGGAGCCACAGGCCACATCACATGTTGTGATTCCTGCATTGCAGGGGATACATTCCAACTCTACAATTCTATGATCCACCCTGGCATTGACTGGAAGCTGTGGGTAGAGAAATGCTGCCTTGTATTATCTCTGCCATGCTTAGGAGCTCAGATTGGGAGATAAAATCCCTCTGCTTGCTCTTTACAGATCTTTCTAGATACTCCCATCCCATGGCCTGGAGTGGGCTGCAAATGCTGAACACTTGTGTATGCATGGATGATTGTGTGCCTGTGTGTGAAAGTGTGTGGCTGCCGGCATGTGTGTGAGAGACACAGAAAGGGAGAGTGTGCGGTGTGCCTGCATGCCTGGTGCATGTGTTTGTGACATTGGGGAGAGGGGAAATAAAAGTATGTGCTTTTTCTTTTGAGAGGTTGCATTTACCCCTGTCCCACCACTGCAATGTGTGCCGTAGAAGGTTGGCCAAATCTGAATTCAGCACTTAGGCTCAAATTGGTTCTCCATCTCTGGTCTGCATCACTGACACAATAAGAAAAATCTTTCTGATAGCTGGTTGTCAGTGACTTGATAAGACCATGCACTGAAGAACAAGGATCTGGACTTGCAGTAAAGCTTCAGTGCAGAGGGCACGTGTTGAAATTTCATACGACTGTTTCAACCATCCGTGCAAACAGAGCCTGTTTGCATTCAACCTGGGTCAACAGCACAAGGTCATGTAAATTGGCAACTAAAAGGGAAACAGCGAAGAAAGATGCTTACCTGATTGCGGTATCTCTTGGCATATTTGTAAATTTCAGTCATGGCAACATTGGTGTTAAACTCATTCCGATATTTCTTCATAAAGGATAAAACAAACAGGGGGAGACTATTAATCAACATACACAAAATGATATCCATCCTGTTTGACGGAAATCAATTACACTAAAATGGTACTTGGATTTCATTGCGCTGTAAGCTAACATCAGCATATTTGAACTCTGGTTCTCTTCTAAGTTAGTTAATTAATATGTGACATACATAACTTCAGAGTTGCAGGAGGAAAAAAATGAAACCAAGGTCAATCTCTTGATTTATACTTGCTTTGGCTCACACATGGATTTGTTTGATCCTCCATGTTACTCTAAATAATATCACTTAGCATCTTTTGGCTACAGAACTTAAAAATATCTTTATGTAGATTTGAAGTCAATGTTCTATATATTGGACATGACTAAAAACATTTGCTCCCACAATATGGGATGCTGATGTCATAAGCTATTGCTCTGAGTGGCAGAGCTGATTTCTTACCCTGGATTCCTCTGCCAAGTGTGCATTCATTTCCTGTTCACTGAGAGGTGGCATATCATGGATCTGTTTGTAATACCTCTGCACTATTTTTCTATACTCCGGAATCTCCTTGGCGTACAGCAGTTTATTTGTAGGCGAGTCCTAGAGAGAGAAGAACAGGAAGAATCCATTATTTCACTGACTTAATGATTAGTTCCCTTGCTATCTGATCCTTAGTGGGCATAATATTGGCATCAGTTTAAGAACAGAATATACAACCTTAAGGAAGAAACTTAATTATATGCACCTTGCCCTTTAAAACAGAGACATGCAATAGCACATTCAAGGCATGAGGTTGTATCCAACAAAGTCCTCCTGTTACCTCAATGATTTTCACCTGCACAACAAGACTTCCTCTCCTTGCATGCCTCCCTCTCTGCCCTCCCCGAGTCTGTTTCCGAAGTTCCTCCAATCCTCCAGAGTAGATTGTGTGTGTGTGTGACTGGGGAGACATGGGGGAAGTCCCAGTGTGCTAGTGGGATGGCTTCACTGGATAAAACCCATTGAAACCACTGTATTGGTAAATACAATGTAACTGTGCATGTATATTGCAGTGTGTAATACATGTAATTAACCAGGATCATTTGCTGACATGTGTACCTGCAACAGCAAATGCCAAAGCTGTCCGGCTTCTAGATGACCCACCAGAAGCTTCATGTGGAAGGGCTAAAGAGCTTATGTTATCAACATATTGCCAACATTACACAGAAACTGGGTTTGCCTCTCACTATTTGCCAATACTGCAAGGAGGAGTAAGGGCATTTACACTGCCTTAGTTAGATCTGTAAAAATGCAAGTGAAGCTGCCCACATTAAAAACTGACCAGCCGCATCAGTCTCCAGCTCTGTTTCTTAGCTCAATCCACCAGTGTTCCTACTTACTGTGGATTAAAAAAAGAAAGAAAAGAACTTTAAGACCCCATGAAATGAGGGGTCAGGGTCCTTTAGATAAGTCTAGTGAGGTACTTGACTGAAGTTAGCAGCTTTTAAATCATTGGGGTGGGGAGAACTGGGTCCAGTAAAATAATGACGTATTATGAACACATGTCACTGTATTTTGATGCATGGGGTTTATTTCCCCCACTTTACTCCACAATGCCGCCTTTTATGCTGTTGTATTCTTTGAAACCATTTCCATCTGCTGTCTGACCCCAGCCGACCCGTTTTCTGTCCTGACTTAGGGTTTGACAAGGAAAAACTGTAGATGTTTCATAACAGATGCAAAAATGTTCAGAAACCCAAACATACACAACCGACACATCTCATTACAATGTCACCTCGTGTTAATCTCTCTGGGCAAAGCGGTTCCCAGTGTGCAAAGGGGAATGCTCAGCTGCAGTGGTTTGCATGGGCCCTCTCTGCACTGCAGCTCTGCTGTGCATTCACTGCAGACGGGCCAGCATTGAGACGTATGTGATTTACAACATTCCCTAATAAAATTTATTTATGCTAGAAAGTTTCAAATGTCAACACCAAACTCAGCAGAGTCATAAAGAGAACAATATAACACACACACACACACACACACCCTTCCTGCTTTAGAGATTGATCTTGCTCCTGAAGCTTGCTCCTAAAAATATGGGAACTCATAAGGCCATATACTACTTGGCACAGCCTTTATCCTGCTAGAACTGCCTCATATAAATATATATTTTTAGGAGCAAGCTTCAGGAGCAAGATCAAAGTCTGTGCCAAGTAGTATATGGCCTTATGAGTTCCCATGATACAGTTTTGTGTCCTGACTGCACAGCTTGCAACTCTCTCCTCCTGGAACAGGACAAGTGAGCTAGATCAGAATATCTTTATCATTACTGCATTACTATGCTTTAGCCTCAAACTTTCGCACTATAACTTGTTTTGCAGATATCCGCAGCTAAACATGGCACATACACAAAGAGGGGTTTCCTGCTGCATGGTTCCTATTGTTGACGGTTTCCTTCATAACCATGTAAGAATCTCTCATGAATAAACGGTGGTCTAAATCCGTTCCACCACCAGCAGAGCGATCGTTTATTATTACAGTGATAAGGCCTGAGAAGAATATATAGGAAGAATCTCTAAAAGAGCCTAGAGACTTTTGAGTCTATTCCAGCCTGGATTCTGCGAGCTATCAATCTGCTTAACTGGACACTAAGCTCCTTTTAAAACATGAGCCAATTGGTCAGGCAGTCTCTCTAGGAAAATGGGGACACTCTCTCGACTTCTCAAGGACAAAACAGTGTAAGTAACAAAAAAGAGAGGATGATGATGTATTAAAAAATGAGAGGATCAAAGCCCACTGCTGAGCATATAAAGGAAGTACATATACAAGATGGTCCCATTTGGTTCTATTCTGGCTAAAATGTGGAACAATGCCAAACAGGCCTTTGTTATAATTAATGGTTGTAAAACTCAGAGATGCATCCCATAAATCAGCTTCAGGCTTCCTGTGGTTAGGAAGCTTCCTGGATTCCATTAGAATACGGTACATAACATCTACCTACTTAGACAAGAAACAAGGAGAGAGTGGAGTACGTATGTTTCCCCCACCCCTTATTTCCAAGAGATCTAGCATTGGTATGATATATATTGATTCCCAAATTACTGCTTCTGCCTTATCTCCCCCCCCCCCCACATGATTATTTTTTAAAAAAGAAATTATAATACAATAAGGGAAACTAAGCTAAATAAAAACAAAAAGAAAATACAGAGTCCTGTCTCAAAAGTAGCTCTTAGCCTTTGTCACACACAGAGTGGTGGACCCTCCCAGCTCTCACCTGGGAGCTTCCCGTTCTTTTCCCAGTCTCTCACCTTGGGGGATCTTCCTTTCCCTGCCACTGACTTATCTTTGTGAAAGAATTTAGGCCGGCAGGAGGCAAACAAGAGATTTCCAAAAGGGTGCCATGACTGTTAAAGTGTCTTTAGCACAAAGTATCAATCATCCTAACAAAGAGAGGTTCATTTTTGTCACAACCTTTGTAAGGAATTTGGCATAAAAAAAGACAATTTGCCACACCAAACTGTGGTGTTCTTTATTTCAACAGAGTGGAAATAATTTTAAGTCAACACTTCAACCTGAAACTCCACTTTTAGTGTTGCTTGTTCAAACTACAAAATGCTGAGATGACCTTGGAATACCAGAAATATCACACTTAAACAAGGTCTGCCACTTCCAATGCACAAACTGGCATACAATGCTGGGATTTCTGGGTACCATAATCTAAGAGTTGCCATGGAAAAGTCCCCGTTATCTCCATGTGTTACAACATGTCAGGATAAGGCATCTTCAGATGACTGTACTGTGCTGGTAGGTTCAGGTGATCTTTCAGATATTCTGGTCCCATACTGTACAAGGCAGCACCCTCAGCTTGGGCCAGGAAGCAAACAGGATATCATTGCTCTATGGTCAAAAGACTGGGCTCCTGTCAGCAACAGTTTTGCATTTTGCACCAATGGAAGCTCCCGGACACTATTCAAGGGCAATATAGTAGCTTAATCTTGAAGAGACATATGCATGTGTAACTGTGGCAAGAACACCCTTCTACAATATACGCTTATCACATTTATAAATTTTAAATTTATTGTTGTACATTGTTTTAAATGTTTGTTTTCCTTCTGGGATTGTACCCCCAAGTGTGTTTTATAAGCTTGTCTCTGACCGCAATAAATTATCTATATATCTATATAGTCTCACTGACAGACTGACTGACAGACAGAATAGTCTATAGTTAGCAAACCAAAGATGAGCAAAAGGAACTCCTGTACACAACCACCTGTTTATCCAGAAACACTCCCAAAATGTGTAGCTGCCAAACCTGCTCTCTTATCCCAGGCCAAGCAAGAAGCCTGAAAAGGGGTTGATCCATGTTTACTCTCCTAAGCTACAGTCTATTTTTGAGTTGCCCCATTGGCAGGAACCTATGGCAGGATTGTGCCCTTACATGTACTTGCTGAAGCAGTCTCAAATTCCAGGCTGCCAATGGCCATGCAGCTCCACTGCTTTTTACCCCACAGCAGATCTCAGGTCTTTCGGTGACAAAGCTGACCTGTCTGCTGCAGGAGCTGATCACTCAAAAAGTGTTTAAAATGTCTGGATGGCAATTCATTTGAGCGGTATGAGCCGGACAATTTATCATGAGTGATTTGTGCCATTAGCACTGCTGTACTGATAACACATCTGACACAGCTACATTTAATAACAATGAAATGGAAGAAAGCTTAAAGTGCCATCATATAATTCTCATTTTGCCGGCTGCCCACAATGGCCAGATTCATTCCCCTAGTATTCTTGGCTAAGCCGACACTAGCTGCATTGCAAACAAACAGAAAGGAAATATTTGTGAGGAAAGCAAAGGAAAAAGAAGTCCTTATTGGCAGTAATGTACCTTGCCCAATTGCAGGTCAGAGATGGAACAGGCATCGATAAAGGCCTGGGCTATTACAGAAAGGCAGGCATCTATGTGGTCCGTTTTGTCGATGTCAAAAACAAACTGGGGGTTCTTCAGAATGTTGACCCAAAACCTCAGAGGTAGGCTGCAAAATAGATGTAAATGGTTATCATTCTCTCATCTCTCCATTACAGCGTAATGGAAACAACTTAGGTCTATGGGAGTACAGTGGTACCTTGGGTTACATACGCTTTGGGTTACATACATTTCAGGTTACAGACTCCATTAACCCAGAAATAGTACCTCAGGTTAAGAACTTTGTTTCAGGATGAGAACAGAAATCGTGCTCCAGTGGTGCAGCAGCAGCAGCAGCAGGAGGCCCCATTAGCTAAAGTGGTGCTTCAGGTTAAGAACAATTTCAGGTTAAGAATGGACCCCCAGAACGAATTAAATACTTAACCCGAGGTACCACTGTATTAAAATATAAACTGCTGAATCTGAATAGTGCAGTAGGGTTCTGGATTGATGTATGATATCATCTGACCGTCATGCTTTCTTCCTGGATTCTAATTTTCCTGTGTTTATGAAAACACAGGTTATTTATCTGCTGACAGTTATTTCAATGTTAGCAGAGGTTGCTCCATTACTGCTCAGAAAATGACGTGGAAAGAAACTGCTGTGGCATGGAGAGAAGGAGCACAAGATTCAGTGAATACTCCTCCCTTCAAACATATAGGGTGCTATGGGTCATTAATCTCTTGGCTTTTCAGCCCAAACTGCTGACACGGTTGTCAAAAAACATGGGTGTATCTGCCCCTGAAGAGCTTTGCTATGAGTACCTACTTATTTAGGAGAGATACTGTATAACTAATTGGGAGTGGGAGAGAACCCTATTGATCACTGCCAAATGGTTTATGTTACCTATAAACCAACAGAGTCTGTTCTTCAGCTTTGACAAGTCTGTTTACAGTTGTCCTCAAATACAGTGAATCTGTAGAGCTCTCTGCATTTGCACAAATATTTGTGGTAGCCTATATTTATATGAAAACTTGCTGACACTCAATTTTGATTTATTTTTGAGCTGGAATGGTTGTTTCCCCTGCGACAACTTGAAAGGCATCTCTTTAATATTCTCTGAGGAGGATATACGTTCCACTGCTGAGCAGACCTGAAGCTATTTTCTGTTCCCTTGCCATTTCCCGCCATTTCCTTTTCTGTATATGCTGTCTCCTGAGAAACTACAATGGAAATCAACGAGATGTGCTCAACCATAAGCATACTTATAATTACAGGAAGTTCTCCCCTTTTGTTTATTTATTCCGATCAGGCTGTCTTGCACCTCAGATGTTGCACACATAAAATGTCTGTTGCCCGCTTAGTATGATTTACTCCATGCCCTCTCCTCCTCAATCTTTCTGGGTCTGGACACTTAAGTATTCCAGCCCCCTCACTGCATATTCTTATTAATAATTCTAGTGATAAATAATATAAGCCATGGTTATTTTGAAATACAAGGTTTTTTTTAGAAGTATGTGTTCATTCAAGGCAAAAGGATTGAAAATTCTATTCCCAACCTGTTTGTTTTCCAAATGTGCAATGTGTCTGGGTCAGAGATCCCTCTCTTTTCTGCTTGCTCTTCCAGGAAATCAAAGAAATACTTGATAGCCAGAGGAGGTTTGTCATCTCGGAAACTCAGAATGGCTTTGAATAAGTCATCCAGGAATTTTTGTAGTGTGCCCTCAAAAAAGAAGAACATTCAAGTTGGTTTAAGAAAGCGGCAACTGTGGTGGCAAAGATGCTGATGAGATATGACTATTTCTTTTTAAAACTAAATTGAAGAAATCTTGCTATAGAACGATTGAAGAATGAGGCAAAAATAAGAGCCTGGAATGGAGGACGGGTTAATTCTGTGCACTGTGATATAATTAGCTTTAGTTTGCATTTAATCTCTCTTGGCACGGAGAATCTCCTTCTCTGTTGCTGGAATCCAAGAGCACATCTGTGATTGTTCTGTGTGGTAAACAGTGGGAAAAGCTACAGACCCCTGGCAACTCTTATGATCTCTCCTCCAATTATGAATCACAAAGCACTGGAATTACAGGCTGGCTTAAAGCCAAGCTCTGTGTCCAAGTCTGTTAAGAGCAATGGTCTGATGTTGTAAGTCGAGTTTCTCAATGCAAACTGGACGGTTCTTCTCCACTGCTGCATCAGGCACTCCTAGGCTGCCTCAGACTCCATTGAGGTTTAGCACTTTATCTGACACCCCAACATGTGAAATCCTTGCGGACTTTAAGAACTACAGTCCTATTTCCCATAGTGTTCAGGTCCCATTTAAGCGACAAAACAAGAAGCAGAATTAATGACATGCGAGTGCTTGAAAGCTCCACTTGTGTCACCGGTATTTTGAGAACTACACTGTGAATAATGTAAGTTAGTAAGAAACAGCAAATTAAGCTTTTCTCTCATGTTATAGTCCAGCCTTGCAAATATCCACATACCTTTTTTCTTTACTAATCTGCCTGCCCAATCCATATATCCTTATGTTAAGTCATTTGTTAGTATGTGGAAGACCTAACTAAGTGTTATACGCACTACTATTACATGCATAGTAGTATATATATAGTGTTTGTGTGTGTATATATATATATATATATATATATATATATATATATATAATATATATATGCTTTCGTAGATTTTCACGGGTACAGGAATGCAGGTTTTGGTGTCCTCGGGTGTCTTCCCGTGTAAAAGTTGGGGTGTCTAGGCGACGTTTCGACGAGGTCTCACTCGTCATCTTCAGGCTGGTGCTTTCGGCTTCTTGTTACTGGAACAGAGTAGGATCTCAGTGTTTGAGTTCCTATAAATACTGTTGAGGGGTGTGGTGTATAGCCTCCAATGTTCTGGGCAGAGAGGAAGTTCCCAGGCTAGTGTGCCTTTTCTTCTTTTGTTCCTTAATTGCTTGAGGGATATCTTGAGTGATTTCTTGAGTGATATCCTGAGTACCACTTAGGTGGGTCATTAGGTATGGATTAGTTGCTAAAGCCTTTGTGTCTTGACCTCTTGAACTTTGTGAAGAGTTTTTCTGAGAAGATGGCTGTACTGCATTTAGTTGTGCTCTGGCTTGGCTTCGTGTATAGGGGCGAGCTGTGGTTTTGTGGCCTGTGCCAGCCAGATCTGTGTAGGGATTGCAGGGGGGTGCAGCATCCGGAGGTGCCACCATGGTTTGGCTACTGGATGGTGTCTGTAATTTATCTGTGGAGAGGGTCTGGGTTTGGGTCTGGTGTGGTTGATTGGTGATGGCGTTCTGTGTGCCTCTGGATCTGGTGTCAGTTTTTGTGGGGAGGGCTAATTTCCAGATGTCTGGCAAGCGGGATGTGTCGTCACGCTTGTTCATGTTGTGAGGGTGTTTCTCTATCTCGATGGCTTCCATGATTATTCTCTTGTGGTGATGTTCCATGTTAGAGAGCAATTTGGAATCTGCAAAATTAATTTCGTGTCCTGTTTCTTTCATGTGTTGGAAAAGAGAGGAAGTTTTTTCTTCTTTTTTGACGGCATTCTTGTGTTCTGCGATACGTGCATTTATTCGTCTGTTTGTTTGTCCAATGTACGTGGCTGGGCAGACTTTGCAGGGTATTTCATAGACCCCTTGGTTTTCCAACTGGATTTTATCCTTGGGGTTTCTGAGGATATTGGCTATTTTTTGGTTGGCGCAAAAGGCTGTTTTGATATTGTGTTTATGGAGGATTTTGCTAATTTTATCTGTAGTGCCCTTGATATAAGGAAGGAGGGCCATGCCATTGTTTTCTTCTGTGTCTTGGTTTTTGGGGGGTGTTTCTTTTTGGATTAGCTTCGTAACCCTGTTTTGCTGGTATCCATTGGCAATTAACACATTTGAGAGATTCTGTAACTCAGTTGTCAAGTGGTCTTTGTCAGCCAGGCGTTTGGTTCTGGAGATGAGAGTCTTGGCTACGGAGTTTATTTGTGCAGGGTGGTGGTGTGATTGTGCATGTAAGTAGCGGTTGGTGTGTGTTTTTTTCCGGTAGATAGTGTGTCCTAGGGAGCCATCAGGTTTTTTGTAGATTAGGACGTCAAGGAAGGGAAGTTGGTTGTTGGCTTCTATTTCCATAGTGAATTGTATTTTGGGGTGTAGGCTGTTGAGATGTGTGAGGAAGCTGTCCAGTTTTTCCTTCCCGTGTGGCCAAATTACAAAGGTGTCGTCAACATATCTGAGCCAAAGTTTGGGTTTGTGTTCTGACTTGTCTAAAGCATTGGTTTCAAAGTGTTCCATGTACAGGTTTGCGATGACCGGTGAGAGGGGTGATCCCATAGCTCGCCCCTATACACGAAGCCAAGCCAGAGCACAACTAAATGCAGTACAGCCATCTTCTCAGAAAAACTCTTCACAAAGTTCAAGAGGTCAAGACACAAAGGCTTTAGCAACTAATCCATACCTAATGACCCACCTAAGTGGTACTCAGGATATCACTCAAGAAATCACTCAAGATATCCCTCAAGCAATTAAGGAACAAAAGAAGAAAAGGCACACTAGCCTGGGAACTTCCTCTCTGCCCAGAACATTGGAGGCTATACACCACACCCCTCAACAGTATTTATAGGAACTCAAACACTGAGATCCTGCTCTGTTCCAGTAACAAGAAGCCGAAAGCACCAGCCTGAAGATGACGAGTGAGACCTCGTCGAAACGTCGCCTAGACACCCCAACTTTTACACGGGAAGACACCCGAGGACACCAAAACCTGCATATATATATATATATATATAGCATAGGGACGCGGGTGGCGCTGTGGGTTAAAGCCTCAGTGCCTAGGACTTGCCGATCGAAAGGTCGGCGGTTCGAATCCCCGCGGCAGGGTGCGCTCCCGTTGCTCGGTCCCAGCGCCTGCCAACCTAGCAGTTCGAAAGCACCCCCGGGTGCAAGTAGATAAATAGGGACCGCTTACTAGCGGGAAGGTAAACGCCGTTCCGTGTGCTGCGCTGGCTCGCCAGATGCAGCTTGTCATGCTGGCCACGTGACCCGGAAGTGTCTGCGGACAGCGCTCGCCCCCGGCCTATAGAGTGAGATGGGCGCACAACCCTAGAGTCTGGCAAGACTGGCCCGTACGGGCAGGGGTACCTTTACCTTTACCTATTACATGCATTGCAGGAGTACCATCATGGTTCCTTCCAACTCTACAATTCCATGATTCCATGTGATCGTCACTTCTAATCAACAAACATACTTTTCAAGGAGCTGATTTGAAGCAGAGAGGGGTGTGAAGCAGAGAGGGGTGGGTGCCCTTCCTTTTCCTCAACTACTGATTTTCACTATCACAACTATTTTTATTTATTCAAAATTTATAAGCCACTCTTTTGGGGTTTTGTTTATTTAAAAGAACAAACTTCACAAATTAGTATCTTGAAACCCATGATGGAAAGGTGGCTGAGTGAGTGTGAATTATAGAGGGAAAGCAGCATGGAAGGGTTAAGCACCATTTTCTCCAATTCAAGCCACACCCTGGCACACTCCTGAAGTGCATTCACCTAAACCAACTGGCTGTTGGGAATTCCCTTTTTTCCCAGGCCCTCAAAACATTACAATAAAGCATAATATTATGAGGTACAAAATACAGATGCAGTCCCAGTAACTAAGCCACACTGGCATATTCTGTGTGGTTCCACTTTGAGGGCCCTGCAAGGAAAGAACCAAAATCCTTTCCCCATTAATAAAGCATTCTAAGTAAAGGATCTTTAAGGCCTGCTGATCTGAGTTGGTAAACTAGCTCTACAATCCTAAACTTGTTTATTCAGAAGTAGGCTCCATTGTCGAAGGCTGCAGTCCTATGCATATTAGCTGGGAGTAACCTCCCATTTGTTTATTTTTTGAATACTCATGCCCAGGATCCCACTATAAGCATTCTGTCCATTTTTGATGAATGAATTTGGCTATTCTGGGTATTGGTCATCAAAAGCCAGAGACGGGATGCTTCTTCAAGAGTTTAATTTGTGCTGATTCACACCAGTGACAGTCACCATTCTTCACACTCAGCACAGCCATAATGTATCCTACCTTTGTGGACAGCAATCTGGTCAGGTAGATTTCAGGGAGGACTTTTTTTCTGTGACTCTGTCGATGAGATTTCTTACTCTCATTCAGGTCATCTGTGGGAAGGACCTGAACAATTGCAGAAAGACAGGGTTATACATGGTTAAAATGAATGTTTTGATATAAATGCTAATAAAGCATTTGTGTTAGAAGAAGAAAAGACTGTTAGCCCATGCTATAAACCAGACAATTCATATTATGCATATTATGAGTACTGGAACAATATATATATATATGAGAAAACACCAATTGTACTGTTTGCCAGCTGTGCTGCTTGATTCCTTTCCACCGCCCTCCACCTTAATGAATGAATGATTTTGCCATAGATTCAGTTTGCAATGAATTCAGCTGTCTAAAACATCACCAGACACAATGTTCCCTTTCCCTTCTGGTAATTGGCAGTCATCATAAAGGTAAAATACATTAGAAATATATGTAAGATTATGACTGAGATTAAGATGAAAAATTGAGTTCTCCCCTTCTCTCTGCCAAACATAATGTGTGTTCAATTATTATCTTATTACACAAACAATGCAGGAACCACAAGGGTCTCAAACGCACCCCCCTTGGTGGGTCTGATCCTGGGCCAACAAGCTGGCCAGCTGACAAATGCATCAGTCGGCATATGCTGCACATATGGAAAACATTCCTAGATTTGTCTTTGACAATAAACTATGTGCAGCATTGCTGCCCTTTCATTGCACATTGCTAAACTGATGTGAGGTGGGGGAAGGAAAGGTGGAGGTTTGTTTCATAACAAACACACTTGGCAAATTTCATTGGACCAGACCAGCCACCCACCCACCCACCTATCAAACTATTCCGGTTAAGTAATTATTTCCACATGTTTGCATAAAGCTGTTGCGATTTGTGTGTGAACAGTGATTTACCCGTACCATGTCATTTGTACACACACACACACACACACACACACACACACTCCTTGTGTGTGTGGGTCCAATTCCCAAACAGACATTTCCTTACGGAGGAAAGAGAGGGAAACGACCCACTAAGAAATCTTTGGCCCACCCACAGTGGGCGAGTCATTATCCCACACTGATTTTGGAATAGGATACTTACCAAATGAAAGTATTTTTCAGTGTCCAGGTCTTTCACTGAAAAAGAAAAAAAAGAAATCTTTTTTGGAGAAAATGAAAGAAAATGGCTTAGCTTGCTACTTTCCACAGCAAGTTCTTTTCCCCCTTAGAAGGAATGTTTCTGCTGCTGAGGATAATCAGAGGTAATAACACATGATATACTTAACTGTGCTCAGAACTTAAGTAACATACCCCAACAAAACATTAACTGACCCAGATGACATTTACATGAGTATCTGGTAGTAAAATCCATGTTTTATAACTGGAGAACTTGACACAGTGGCTGAACCGAGAAGGAAATACAGAAGATACTGGCTTCCAGTCCTGCTCTCCAATTGCTAGGCTACATCCAGGCCTGGCATTATTTGGCCTTTGTTCCCTCATCACGGAACACATGCCAGTTCCTTGAATAGAGTGGTAGAGAATTAGACCTGGACAAACTGAAATCTCTACAGTGAATTGGCACCACTGTATTTGCTACAAGAGGAGGCTGCTGTAACAGAAGGCTGCAATCTTTAAGCGTTATCTGTGAATTAAGTCCCACTGAACTCAATAGGGCTGATGTTTTGAGTAGGTATGTGTGGGGTTGCACTGTAGGTCCTACTTCCCTCTCCTCTCCAGACTCTTTCCCTCTTTTATAAGACCTCATTTTCCAGTGAAAAGCAAAATAGCGCAGAATAAGTAGTGTTTTCCTCTTCCTCGGTGACCTTCAATTCTTTTCATCATCGTTTTATTTGTCAGCTTCTCTCTGCAAGTGGCCATTGTGACTGCTGAAAACTTGATCTGCCTACTGGTCGGCCACTTACCCAGCTAAAAGCCATTCTGCCCGGTGTCTGGAGTGGGCGGAGATTGGCAGCTGATGCGTTGAAGTAGAAGATGACAGCCATTCAAGGACAAAGGTCAACAAACAAGCCTATTTAGCAACAGTGAAGAGGATGACCTCATAACATCCAGTCTGATGATGACCAAAGTATTTATGTACAGCTCCAGGCCTCGGTGCGTCCCCACCCCCGCCAGCTTTGCCAAAATACTGCTTGCTGCTGTTTGGACACCCATTTTTCTCTCTCCGGTTGCTGGCTGCCATTCAGAGAATGTCATGCACTGCAGGGAACAGGGCACTAAGTGTCTCCGCTCTGCTTTTCTGTCTCTTTGTCTAGCCATCAATCCTACTCAGTTCTGTGGTGGACGTTGAAGGCTTTCAGATGAATGGTATTATTCAACAACATAAATTACTGTAGCTTAATCACTGTGATTGAGATAGGGATGTGAATCTTGCTAAGTCCCAGTTATAACAAAGTAATATCATGATGTGTTGATTACTTTTAAGCTGTAGAAATTTTTCATAGTATCATTAAATTGCTTTCACCTTGAACTGAAAAAAACAAAGAACGACTTCACAAGTGAGGCTTAATATGTGCCCCCCCCAATTTCTTTTCTTATATCTTTAATGCAGAACAGAAAGTGGAGTAAATTTGTAATGTGAGTAACCAGTGCAGGATTTGTATTACAAATCCAAATGAAGCAAGGACCACTGCAAGCCTCACATGTGAAAATACCCAAAGAGCACTGTTACTCCTTAAAGACTAATGGGCTTACTGTGGCATGAGCTTTCAAAGGGAGGATTGGGAGGAAATGCTGTTGAATTCTGACACAGATAGTGCAACAGCACTAGGATGGACTTCTAAAATGGAACATAGGGTTCAGGAATCCAAAATTGTTTCTGGGAGGAAGGGTCCAGAAGGTTTGGTGAACTTTCAGATTTAAAAATCTGGCAATGGCAACATTAGTAAAATTGTATGGTCCCTTTCCAACCATTTTTACTGCAGCGAATTCCTTTTACTCTCAGAGTCAAAGTAGGAAAAGCACTGCTTCCTTTTGCTTCTACCCTCCCTGGAGAAAACACACCTGGAACAATGTGAATAGATGTTGGGAAGGGAGATCATATGAGATACTATCATTACATTATTACAGCAGATATGCAAATGGAGTCTGCACAGGAGTGATGTTTCTATTGGGTTTTCCCCACGCCTGTGAGTTATGAGGTACAAAACCTCATAGCCCTGCCTTCAACTTTCTGTTTTGCTGGAGCAATGATAGTAAATGAACAAACACTCAAAAATCTAAGAGGACTAGGTTGGCCTAGCGATTAGAGTGTTGGCACCAACTGGAGCTTTTATCCTATGGCTAACGGCAGTGTGGATGATTTTTGCCAGGATTGTGGCTGGGGAGGGAGGGGCTAGACTTATCATCCTAGTGTATTGCAGTCCCCGTGAAAATTGGAGTGGGTGGCCCACACCTGTCACTATTATAATTTAAAAAAACAAAACATGTTTCTAGTGAATAATTAGTATCAAGAATGCTTTGCTTGGTAAACCTTATAGCAAAAGCCTTCGCATGTGGAGCACCCTCCTTGTCAAGGAGATAAATAACAATACAACTTTTAGAAGACATCTGAAGGCAGCCCTGTAGAGGGAAGTTTTAAATGTTTGGTTTTATTATGCTTTTATATCTGTTGGAATTATTATTTTAAAAAGATGGTAGCTCTAGTTTGATAAAACATACTAAATACAACCGAGGAATCAAACTACATGTGAAACATGGTAGTATATGGTCCATTTTGTAAAAGAAAACACAAAACATCCCAACAATTGGGGGGGGGGGATGGACACAAGTGACTGAGAGTTGCATGCAGTTCGGTCTCTAAGTAGCAATATGAAAGGCACTCTAATCCTGGCTTCGGTCTGCAACTTATGAAGGAACCCCTTCCCATCAAAAGGCATAAATTATTAGGAAAAAAGTAGTAGCTTACCTCTACTTAAAGTAGTATCTTTCTTATCAGTTAAACTCATAGCTAGGGAGGCACCTTCAGGGATCTGTGAGTGAGGGGAATACAAAATAAATAAATAGATAGACCAATAGAAAATAGGTGGACAGATGGACTATGCATTTCAAGGTTTCCCCTCTTTCCTGATAACACTGCAACAAATTTATTGTGATGTGAGTGAGCACACAGAAGCCTGCAAGTCTGCATGCTGATAGGAAATCTGAAGATTACTGCAGGGACAAATGAATGAAATGCAACAGGAATCCTGATCAAGATGCATCCTGGATCCCTCAATCCTGAACACACTTATGAAGGGAGCAAGTCCCAAAGGACACAGAGGGACCAACTTCCGATTAAACATGTATGAGATTGCACTGCATGCACCGTTTTGAGTCTTCAGAGGAATTGCTTGTGGAAAATATTACATCAGAATGATAAAAAACATGCGAGGATTTTTCACGAAAGACCCATTAACAAGAGATGATAGACATATAATAACCAGTTTACAGATCCTTGCAGCAGAAGACACACAAGGTTTTTTTTTTGTTATGACAACATTCTGCATGTGGGTTCCTTGATGGAAATTACTCCAAACACTGTGGTGGAACAATCACAGACCCAGGACTGGTTCACATATGTAGCCATCCATATGATTTGGGTCGTGTGTGCGTCATAATGAGACGACAAGGGCCTAGCTCTACAATGCCACGCTGCTGGTGTTATGTTGCTTCCCCAAGCCCAAGCACATCCGTAGTAGTCCTTTGAATACACACTTAAATTCCTCGACTTTAACTTCAAATGAAATTATTTCCTCAAAAGAAGAAAGGAAGGGGGGGGGAACCCATGCTCCCATAAGAGACCAATGGGAACTCTGACACCACTCTCAGCAACAAAGAGGAATGGTATGATTTTAATTAGGATGGATAGTAGCCATTGGGAAAAAGAAGCTTCCCCCCCAGCACTAACTTGTTTCGCATGAAGAGTGTTTAATTAGTCTCGATGTGTTGCAATATTAACGAGTTTCTCGCCAGGGCAGATGTCTGTTCCCCGGAAGCTCTTATGGAGTTATGGCAAGCTTCCTGCTTGCTTTTGCTAATTCTGCTTAGAAAGCAAATTGTGGCATCTCCCCGAGGAAAGGCAGGCCCAAAGGAAGGGAAGTTCACGGAGCATTCACACTTCTTACCTTATAATGTGCTAGCGTGTTCAGTTTCTTCCTGCCATCCTCCATCACTGAAGTGTCATCGAGGTCCCGGAGGATGTAGCTGTCAGTGCTTGTGGCAAACCATTCTAAATATAAAGAAAATGGGACAAGTGGAAACCTTCTCTGAACACAGCATGTGCTGGCAAGAACACAGAGTGTTTCCTTTTTGTGTCAAGTTTGACAAGGGACACAGGTGTTTCGGTGTCAAGCTCTGTGGCTCTTTGGGGGCACTTGTGCCATGAAACTCAAATACACCTTACAAGGATATGCCAAACAGGTAAGAAAATGATTACGGCATTTCATTCTGATGTCATGTATCTCTCACACTGTGAATAAAAAAACCTGTTCAAGTACAACACACAGTGTGTAAAGAAAATAAAGGAATCTGGATGTAAAGTAGAAGCACACACCTGATCTCCAATAATCTGGGCTTTTTTTTAAAAAAAAGTGAGAAAATTCACTTAACTGATATCTCATTTTGAATACATTTGTATGGAAGTAAGTTCAGCAGATTTGGAATTATGGATCACAGCTTTAGAAAGATAATGTAAACAAAGCTAACACCTTTTCATGGGGAGCAGATTTTACCTTCTGTTCCCACACATTTCGTTCTGGTGTCAACTGTGGCACTTTCTCCCCAGTGGGTAATTCAATTACAATTGTATCCTGATTTTTTTGTGACCCGGAAGGGAAACCGCCACGATTCCTGTGAGCTTCACCATATTCAAAATGCATTGTTATGTTGTGTTTGAGGGATGTTAAAACAGACCCAGGGGAGAGCAAGTGGTCAATCAGAAAGGGTCCTAAATTTTTCAGGTTCTGCTCATATGCAAAATATGCAACTGTTTTGAGATTTTATTACAATCAAGTGGTATATGAATATTGCAATATAAATAAAACAAAACAAACACGGAAGTAACGTTCATTCTGTATCAATGTTCATTTCTGATGAACAGGGTGGGCTCCCAAAAGATGTTTACTAGGCAAGTATTCAACCTGGGACTTGATCTTAGTAGCAGGTTATTATTTTTTTATAAATCAATTCACAATGTTCCTAAGGCACCACAGTTCAACAACACTTAATATACGGAATACAGGTGTTCCATGTTTGAACATTATGCTTGTGCATAATGAGCATTTGCATCCTAAAGATAATGACAGGTATTTCTGAACAGGGGAAAAAATGGTTTACCAAGATCAACATCTTCTACTCTAGGCCACTGGGAATATGGAATATTCTTGCAAAAGGCTTCAAGTATCTTCTCTTTAACCTGGCTGAGAGTGTCTGTATCCATGACCCGAACACTCAGTGAATCCATCCCACAGCCTTGGAAAGACACATTAAGATTCTGTGGAGAAAGATGGTTGCTTACAGTATAAGGTGATTTGCACAAGTTAAAAGACGTAAAAAGCCTGTGAGCTATAAGTGGAGGGAAAAAAATCTTGGCACACCATAAGCACTGTACTAAAAAGAGATGAATATTAAAGCTAGCGAAAAGTGCTGATTTACAGTCTCATAGATTGAAATTGACCATATTATTCAAAGAACTATGAGACCATGAGAGAGTACAGTCTAAGCTTCCCCAGAATTGTCCTGTCTATGAACCCAAACCCTGAAAAGCAAGAACTATCTTAAGCTGGGAGTAGGAAAAGTGACTGCCGCAATTTTTTCCCATGCACTCACTTTGTCACAGGAGGAGACTGAGAGCCAGTGAACCAATAGGTATAGTACAGTGGCAGCTGGTTAACCTACTGTACAATGATGAACAGTGACATGAGGTAATGGTGCACTTTGAAGCCCTGCCTTTCAGGACTTCAAAGTGCAGCATGGGGCTATTTGACAGCATTTTGTCACAATATAAGGACTAGACAACTCAGCATACAAGCTCCCAAATTCAAGATTTGTAGAAGAAGGAATCATGAGTTCTTCATCATGTGGTGAGGAGCTGTCATTCAATGGTAGAGCATTCATGTACTTTCACAAAAGCATTTTGACAGCATAGAATGAGCCATCCATGTTTGATAGATCTATTAATTTTGGTTTGTCTCATTTTTCCAATCCTAAATTCAGTTCCCCACTTTTGCAATTTTTTAAAAAATGTTCATGAAAATTCATAAGCATTTTAGTGTGGATTTTTCTTAACATACATATTTTTTGTAGGCATTTTTGCAAAGAATTTTCTCCTAATTGTGTATTGGCATTTAGTATGCATGTGCATTTTGACTTACCCTGGTATAACACTGATGCTATCTTTGCAGGGACTTTTATTTACTATCACCTGGGAATTGTGCATTCGCTTAAGTTTCACTTACTTGTAAACAAAGAGTCAACAGCACTTTCCCAATTTGTTCTTATGGAGTTATCTCTGTAAAGAGAAAGTTAATGCCAAAAGCCCTGCTGCTAACCTCCTTAGCTCTGCATCATAAATTATAAATCAGTTGGTAATGTGAACCTACAGCAAGGAAACAAAGGACACCCAACCAAAAACCTGTTCTCATTTTTACACCAGCACAGCTCTTGAGTGAACCCCACTGATTCTGGGAGAGCTCCTTCAGATTTATGCTATCGTAATCAAAAGCAGAGCTTGGTTTGGACTTTGCAAAGGTCTGTCTACTGCATTTACTGTCAGGGTTGTAGTTAACATATTCCCTGAGATTCTACATTCTTTGTACGAGTTAGTCCCACAAGAGGCATTTTACAGCATCACTTTTCAGCACGACTTCTGTAACACCCTGCGTAAAAGCCTTCACGCCGTGGACTCCGCTTTACAACCAGCAACCTTTGCTGGCAGCGAAGTTAGTGCTTTGCCAGAAGCTGAAAAATGTGACACTCCTTTTTGATAATGGCTTGTTAATTCCCCCCCCCCCCCCCCGCAGCATATCCTGAACATCAGCCAATCAGATGGAATTCTCAATGGCCTGCATATATTCTCTGCTTTGAAGATCTTAATATCCAGATGTTTTAAAATAAGATATACTTCCATATGTACTTTTCCAAGTCTAATATATGCTAGCACAAGGATGGTAACTTTACATGGAGAATGAAACAATTTTGACAGTGAATATGAAAACAAAGCTATCTGATATGCACAAGCCTTCCTATGGATCTCTTGACTTGTCAACCTCAATGTTCTTGAGACTTACTGTACCCATTGATTTTGGTCTATTTACAGGATATAGTTGGTCTCATCCACTGACACAAAAGACAATTTATTTAGTACTGCCCCTCTCCTCCAGTTCTCATTCCCCAAATGCCCAATACGTCTAGAAATAGGGCACACTGCCTCACTCCATTAAAAGAGCTAAAACTGATCTGGATGACTCAACTTTCATATATAGCCATGACACAAACAAATCATTTTCACTGAAGAGCAGGAATCTCTTACCCTTGGCTTTGCTTCAATATTCTCTCTCAACAGCCATTCTTCGTTGAGAGTATACCTGGCTTTTCCAGTGATGGCATCTATGGAGCCTTTGTTGATCTGTTGCTTGATTGCACAGAGCAGGAGGAAGAAGGGCTCCCCAACAGTTTCCTAATAGGGGAAATAACAGGAAATGGTTTGGTGACCAAGAACCAATGAGAGTCATTTCTCACAACATGCCCCCCCCCATGATTTACAGCAGGGGCCAGCAAACATTTTTGGGAGGGGGCTGGTTCACCGCCCCCAGACCTGGATTGCACACATGGCGGAGGGCTTCTCTCGCTCCCCTCTCTCCCCCAGTCCCAGCCCCTCCCTTCCCCCTGCCTACCTATGGTGCTGCTGGCAGCGGGGGGGGGGGGGGGGAAGAACACGAGTGGCCTCAAAGCAGCCCTTTCCGGCCACTCGTCCCTCCTCCTCTGCCGCCAGCCTCTGCCACTCGCAAGGGCAGGCACAGGAGCTGCGGTTGGCAGACCACAGCGCCTCTCCCACCTGCGGCTCCTGTGCCTGCACTTGTGAGTGGCAGAGGCTGGCAATGGCGGCGGATGGCGGCGGAGGGATGAGCGGCCAGAAAGGGCTGGCTGGCTCCGGAGGGGCGCTGTTCAAAATGGTGCTCAGCCAGCCCCCTTCCTCCACTACACAGGGCGGGGAGAAAGGCGAGGAGAAGCCAGGAGGGGGGGAGGGGGGAATGGCATGGGGGGGGGGAATGGTGGAGCTGGGAAAAAAATTAATGGGAAAAAATAATGAACAGAATTGCCACTCCATGGACTGTCCGTGGGCTGGATCCTGAGGGCAATTGGACTGGATCCGGCCCACGGACTGTAGTTTGCTGACCCCTGATTTACAGAGCCATTTCCCTGCTGCCATATTTGCAGAGGTAAATATTACGAGCAAAGTTATTGTAGGAGGCCTCCAGGCTAGTTATTATTTTGTGGGAGGAAATTCAAGTGGAAACTGAAACATCACATTTGTGCAGTTAAAGTGGATTAAAGCCCTCTGTTGTCCTAGTACAACAAATCTCACTAAAACCCCCCTCCCCCAACTTTTTGTAATTAGGAAAGCGATGGGGAAGCACATAGAAAACTTTGAGGTGAAAGAATGATTAACAGGAAGATGTATCAACACCCGCAAGCAAATTTGGATGAATGCTCATTGTCATCTAGCTACCCTATAAAGAAATCAGAATGAATGCTCAATAAACTCAAGGCAAAGTCTAACCACCATGTAAACTTTGTGCAAGCAATCAGGATGAATGCTGAATAAATGGGTCGTCTGCAGGAGCCCTTAAGATCCTGGAGAGCAAATGCAGCTTTCAAGCAACCAAAAAGAGATGCTCATCATTCTATACAATCAAGCAATATTATCATAGAAACTAGAGCAGGAAGCAGAGTTGGAAGCAATAATACAATGAAATTACAGGAGGAATTTTAAAGAGTCAAAATGAAATTATCCTATTGTAAAGTCCCACAAATAGATGGGATCCTTGCTTAGTCTCTTCTGAAACCAGAACATGACATTTATATTTCTCTATATTGGGAGGATAGGTAATATTATCAATTGTACAATCTGGATCCTATCCAGACATTAACGCCATGCTTATTTTACTTGGCAGTACTTCAATACTGATACCACATAAATTGGATAACAGTAATTTTATTCACGTTCTCAGTACAGTTTTTCAGAGATTTCAAAGGCAATTTTCCAGATTGAATCCATCCAGTTTCACTGTCAAATAACTGTAAGCTAACCCCAATGTATTTTAATTCAGAAATCCTTTATATGTCAGCCTTTTTAATATTCATAATTTTTTCTTCCAACTAAAACGTTTATATTAATTTACCATTTTTGTAATTCAATTTTACTCTTCCCCTCATGCATTCATGCACACACACACTTCTTCCGAACTTCTTAATTGCTAAGGGCAAGAGAAGTACAATTACTGCAAAAATGTTTCAGGAATCCAAGTGGCCAGCGTCTGTTCATTCCGATTCCTCTGCTTGATTGATGCTAACGCTATTAATGCTTTCTCATCACTACAGCAGCTAGTTTAATGCCAGCTTTGGCTTTGCTACACTTGGGATGCTACTATATGGCTGAAGATGGGTACATGCCATCTGTTGTGTAAGCACCAGGATTTAATTTGCAACAAGCAGCATTCTTATGCTAAAACAATAATCATACTAGCTTCTTATTTGAAGGTTTTGTCAACACTCTGCCAGATACCCACATCTAACTGGGCCTGTTGTGGTCAACAGTTTGCAATGTTTGAATTTTACACCCTCGATTTTTCTGCATGAGTCACACAGCAGTTGCATGAAGAGGAGAAACTATAGCTCCAAACGACAGCTCTGATTCTGAATGGAGATGTACTTTAGGACGTGCTTAATGCTATAGACATGCTTAATTAAGGTGCTTTGTCGAGTCAAGTCTCACAAAAACTGGAGAACAGGCTGTGGTTTAGGGCTCATTGAGTTACAAGTGGGGAAATAGTGACACTTATTCAAAGTAGGGAGGGAGAAGAAAGATATCAAGGGTCTTGGGCCCAAGAATGATGAAGGCCATTGTTACAGAATAAAATCAGATTTTTTTGGGGGGGGGGGTATTCACATATGTTCTTGCAATCAAGCTTTAATGAAAGCAGACAATACTGAGAGTGCTCCAGATTGCCCTCTGCTTCGGATTTTTATAGCACAATCCTATGCATGTTTGGGACGCGGGTGGCGCTGTGGGTTAAACCCCAGAGCCTAGGACTTGCCGATCAGAAGGTCGGCGGTTCGAATCCCCACGACGGGGTGAGCTCCTGTTGCTTGGTCCCTGCTCCTGCCAACCTAGCAGTTCGAAAGCACGTCAAAGTGCAAGTAGATAAATAGGTCCCGCTCCGGCGGGAAGGTAAACGGCGTTTCCGTGCGCTGCTCTGGTTCGCCAGAAGCGGCTTAGTCGTGCTGGCCACATGACCTGGAAGCTGTACGCCAGCTCCCTCGGCCAATAAAGCGAGATGAGCGCTGCAACCCCAGAGTCAGCCACGACTGGACCTAATGGTCAGGGGTCCCTTTACCTTTACCTTTTTATGCATGTTTACTTGGAGCTCAATCCTACTGTGCTCAAGGATGCTAACTCCCTAGCTAATGCATTAAAGATTGTAGCCATGCTTTCGTCTCTGAGAAGGAAGAGTGTGTACCTTGTAAGGGAGTTGTTGAAAAGGCTGACCTTACTGTGAAATGCTAGAGAGGAACATAGGGTGGTTGTGTATTAAAATCAGATCACCCCCCTACCCCCCACCGCCTCGTAAGGCATGTAGCTGAATCTCCACCACAAAATGCGTCAGAGTCTCAGCCAGAGACAAATTGCACCTGAATCATAAACCTGCTTCCAAAGCCAGTAAAAGTGTTTTGCGAGAAGGCCACAGTGACAGAGCTGATATTTACTGCCTTGGCATAACATGTATCGCATATGATTAAGCAGAGCATGTGAACATTTCTCCCCCGCTACGTCTGAGAGTGCCACAGCAAGAAGCAGTTAAGCAGGCATTTCAGCTGCAGCTACACTGTTCATGCTGTAGACTTTACAACAAGAATTATTACACAAAAAATAAACTATTTAAGTCCCAGCCTCTGACATGCTAGTTCTTTGTGTTTATGAATCCCAGAAATAGTGGGTTGTTGTGAAAATCTGCAGAAACAGAAAGTCGGTATATTTCAAAGATTGGAAAGGAAGTGGACAGCGAGGGACTACAGATGAAGTAGATAACTTGGAATTTATTTCAAATTTATTGCTGGGAAATTGGTTTGGGAAGTAGTTGAAACCATCCTCAGACTAGGATTTTTGTTGTGGGGGAGGGATGTAAATGTGCTTATTCGTGGGGAAAAGGGATGCTTTGAATACATTTACTGTTATGTACTGAGCTGAATCCTAGAACAATAGGATCCAGAATGCAGCAGTCTGATTGGTCTGCAGGAGCCACCCAATCCAGCTCCAGGTGGAAGTGAATCAGCGACCTGCAGGAGCTGCCAATCAGTCTTCTGGATGAAGTGAACCAGCAACCTGATCGGCCTGCAGGAGCAGCCAATCAGGCTTCTGCAGGAAGTGAATCCGCAACCTGATTGGCCTACAGGAGCAGCCCGGAATTAGCCAATCACGTGGGACCCATTGTGTAAATAATGTATATATAGCTAGACGTTTTGAGGAAAGTTTTATTCATTGCTACTATGAGCTGAATAAAGAACATGAAATTCACACTCAACTTTGAGTATATTTCATTTACAGAGCACATTTTCTTCTCTATTATATTTGCTTTTTAATGAAATGTTTGGTGATTTGTAACTGCAATGTTACGGGCTCTTACAAGTAACCCTGGGCGGTAAAATCACTTTGTATTAATGAAACCCAAAGCTGGCATCCTTTGAACTGTTCCATCTAGGTTGTATGAAGCTCTGTTTCTATATGCTGGGTTTAAACAACAACTGGGAGGGGAAGAATGAACTCTTGGGTTAAATTTACAAGCTACTCTTCTAATGAGACTGAAACAATGTTAGAGATGTCTCTTGGGAACATATTATAGACAGTTAAAATGCCCGAGGGCACAAACAAAACTATTCCAACTACCCCAATTCAAAGTAATTTCTTACATTAAAAACATTGCTTTATGGAGGCTAACAATGGGAACATAACAGCAAACTCCAGTGTCTCAAGCCCACTATCTTGGCTTCACATTCTAGTTCTTTGGCTAGCTTTTGGGCCACAGAACCATAGCTGAATCCTTGCCCCCTGTTTCTCTGTGGCTAGGGGTGACTTTTACCAGCTTTGCCTGGTTTGCCAGGTATGCCATTCCTGGACAGGGATGTCCATGCATTGATAACCTTGAAGCTGGATTACTGCAATCCACTTTGTGTAGGGCTGCCCTTGGACCTGGTTTGGAAGCTCCATCTGGTGCAGAATACAGTGGCCTGACTGCTGATGGGGACACCTAGCTGACAACATGTGGCACCATAGCTATCTGCACTAGCTGCCTATCTGAGCCAGGTTCCAGTTATTAATTTTGAAAGCTCTGAACGACGTAAGTCCAGGGCACCTTAGGGTTAGCAAGGCTCTTCTGACATCAGCATGAATTAAGAGTTTTTAGTGTCATTGGCCCAGTCCTGTGGAATATTCTGCCAACAGAGATTCAGCAGGTGCCTTCTGTTTCAACCTTTAAATGCCTGGTGAAAACTATCCCATTCTGCCTGGCTTATGGAGGCAATTAAGAATTCATTTTTCCATAATAGCTGATGCTCTCTAACTTCAAATGTGTGGATGGTTTTTTCTTTATTACACATATCTACTGTTGTAAACTTCATCGATATTGTTTATGATCTAGTGGTATATGCATATTTTTTATAAATAATAAATAACAACAACATTTTCAAGGTGAAACGACAGATTCTTGCACTCTGTGTTCATTTGTCCAGAAGAACCCCTGGCAACACCCTCCAAGGCTCCATACTTACAACCACTAAGTTACTATTCCTACCTTGTCTCTCATCATACACTGAAAAGATGAAAAAAACTACCCTGATGATGAGTACAACTGAGTGTTTAAAAGACATTGACTAATCTGCATTACGCAACCTTAATCTTTGCAAAGAATTGCCTATCTTGCCTATATATTAGCCTATATATTGCCTATATATTAGCATTTAGTTAGACTCCAAAGAGGACTCAGTTGATTCTTCCCCCATGGTTTCTGAAGCTAACTCCAGAGAACTCCAAAGTGCTTCTCTTAGTGCCAAACTAGAAAGATGGTACCTATACGACTGCAATGAACATACCTAGTTTTAAACCATCAATAGTGACTGTACAGTGGGAGCAGGTGGCATGAGAATTGGGTACACAGCATGCAGGGAAGCACAGTTAACTTTCTCCCACCCCCATGTTGGAATCCCACTGAAAGTGCTCCCACCTGAAGCTGTAATTCAACCCCAGGAGAGACCCTTACATTGACAGCTTCCAATAGCAGTTGGGGAGGGTGTTATTGGGACTGCAGCATATGGAAAAGTGTCCACCCACCTTCTTGGTCCTAATTCTGATCCCCTGCAGCTGCTATTAAAAATTTAAAAACCAGACACGTTAATTGCAATCATGCAATAAACATCACAGCTTGTTTGGCTCTCATTGTATGACAAAAGGCAAAAGCCTTCTGGGGTTTCTCACTTATAAGTTAATAAAATCCTAAGTTTGTTACGACAAATCTAGGTTTTTATTGAGGCACCTTCTCCTTCTCCTGAAACATACAATACCTTTCTGGAAGTCACATCATATTTTTACTGGTACACTTCAGATATCATGCCAAACTATGGTTTAAAACCTGAACCATTTCTTACGATTCCATATCAACCACTATTTAGAGATGCTTGCTTGCTTTCCTTTTCCTTCTGTGTTTTTCATTTTCTATAAGAGTAATAGTCTCAACTATGGTTTCAGATTAATTCAGCAAAAGCATGCCTTGCAAATATACTTTTAAACATAATTTCAGACAAAGCTTTGCTGGCTGATTGCAAACCATGATTTATCACGTCAGACATCACACCAAACTATCACCTTCTTTAACCATGAAAATTTCTTTAACATTAATTCCTGTCTGCATTGAAGCAATGTGTTTCTGTGGAATTCTTTTCAGACTTGTGTTTTTGAAACTCTTTGTTTTTCTCTCCCCCAAATGTCTGAACTCTCAGACCTTGACCACAATGTGAATTTGTGCACAAGAACGAGACACATGCAAATTGGGGAGGGGGGGGGGAAAGGACCCTGAAGTAAAATAAATTGTATGAAGTTGTTCCCTAAGGGTTAAGCTACGTGAGTCACTCTGTATACAAATAGCTGCATTTGTACAGTGGTGCCTTGCAAGACGAAAAGAATCCGTTCCGCGAGTCTCTTCGTCTTGCGGTTTTTTCGTCTTGCGAAGCAAGCCCATTAGCGGCTTAGCGGCTTAGCGCTATTAGCGGCTTAGCAGGCTTAGCAGATTAGCTGATAAACAGCTTAGCGGATCAGCTGATAAACGGCTTAGCGGATCAGCTGTTAAGCGGCTTAGCGGCTTAGCTGATAAGCGGCTTAGCGGCTTGGGAAAAGGGGGGGGGGAGGAAAAAAACCCTGCAGGAACTCGCAAGACATTTTCGTCTTGCGAAGCAAGCCTATAGGAAATTCGTTTTGCAAAGCACCTCCAAAACGGAAAACCCTTTCGTCTAGCGGGTTTTCCGTCTTGCGAGGCATTCGTCTTGCGGGGCACCACTGTATGTCATGATAAACCAGGGTTGCAGGCTTATCAAAGTTTTACTGTGAATGAGTAACGTAATGGTACATGTAACCTGGACATTCCCTCTTCGTTCTTCCCTTGGCATGGGAGAAACAAACCATGAAGCCACAATTAAAGTTGTTTGATTCCCCCCAATGAGGCAAAATTGCTAGCTAGCTTTAAACCATAGTTTGCTGTTGTCAACAGTGTTAACACTCCTGGTGGCCATGCTGTGGCCACAGTATTCAGACATACACCCCAGCAGCATGGAACTGCACCACTGTGAAGTGGACACCACATCCTTGGGTGCCCATTTGAAGGAGGTCTGAGTCTAGCCGACTTGTGTTGCAGAGTAACCAAAACAACAAGGTGCTGAGTCTAGTCAAGTTTGGCTGAGTGAGTCCAAGTGCAATGAAAATAGCCTAATTACACCAGGCAGTTCTTTGTAAATTCTCTTATCTCTTGGGCAGCAGAACACATTTGTGAAAGCACCTAAAATCTGAGCCTTTTAATTTACACAATAGGGCTATATTTACAAACTGAACCAACTAGTCAGGCTCATCACTGGAGTTGCCCTTTGCTTAGGCCACGAATGGCTATTTGACTATTTTTGAATGTTTCCATTTTTAGATGGTTTGCTCTTCAACCCTCCATTTCTGCAATACAAATGGATGGATTGTTTGGCACAGAATTAATATAAAACAAATGTTTAAATCATGTAATGCTAACTTACGAGGGAAAATACAAGCAGCTGGAATTTTTCCACTGCACAATTGTTAAGGACCTTTTGCAGCAGCTGTTTCAAATAGATGTTGTGATTAATGGGGATAATTCAAGAACTAAAAACAGACCCATCGTCACATATGTCTCACGGCCCAGTGCTACAGGAGGGCTAGTAAATTTCTTTACCAAAAGCTGCCTGTAAGACTGGGCTTGGTTCACAAAAATGTGGTGCATAATAGAAATGGTTGACTTATAGCGGATAATTTAAATTGCAGATTGTGGGTCTAATTTCTTGTTGGTGGATCTGGGTGTAATATCCCTGAATACAGTAGGCTTGCTTTACTTTTCCAAAACCTTTGCAGCTAGAAATCAATTGTGACTTCCATTTTCTTTTGGTTGAGCAGAACTGGGCTGACATTCCATTGTTAATCTGAGTTGAAGTTAGTCTGTTGAAGTAGTCAAGACTCTAGTAGCACCTTAGAGACTAACACATATATTATGGTATAAACTTTTGTGGACCAGAGTCCACTTCATCTAACATTATAAAGTGTAATCCTAAACTGACAAATATACACACATGATTTTTTTGGGAGAAGAGTGAAGTCAGAAGATCATGAAATGCAAAAAGAATGAGCATTGGTTATTATAGAGTTCGAACCTTGGTTCCACTGCACTGGACTAGGTTTGGATGAGGCTCTGTTGCTGCAGAAGTTTCCCACTGTGCCTAAAGAAAACTTGAGTGGGAGGAAGCAACCACCAGCAGTATACATGTCAAAAGGTTGGCAGCATAAATTATTGAAATGGTGCATCTGGGGACAGAGAGAGTAGAGCTGAGCTGTCTCAGTCATCACTGGATCCTAAGCTTGTCCAGCTCCTGGCAGGTTGTGGCAAAGGGGCCTAAATTTGACCTGTTTGCTTGGTCTGAAGGTGGTACAGCAAACATGTAGACTTTGCTGCCCTGGCCAAGAAAAGAAGGGGGGCTTCAGAAGGAATGGTGGCTCCACCACCCACTGTTGCCTGCCAGCGGTTAGGACTGCACCCTGACTATGCAAGAGCAAAATGGTGATTGTATCACCAAAACTGCTTTTTCATTTTTTTACAATTGCCACAATGCTCTTTGTTATTTCCCCGTTCCCTGATATTCTCATGTTTTCAGGAGGAAAACACATCACAGGCACTTTTGAAGAAGGGTTCTATCATACCCTGCGATTACTCTATTGTGATGGCAACTGTAAGAACGAGACACTGGTGCAGCATAACATTTAATGTTATGAATTTATGGGCTTTTGCTACATTTACGTTTACCTTGGAGGCACACACACCTGAAGAAATTAAACACAACAAGAACATCTTCTCTTTGGTCCTGCAAGCGTGCATGCAGAAATGGCCAACCATTTCAAAATGTGCAGCCACCTATCGTTTGTTTTCTGTGATTCTAGGAAACTGTTGAGTGGATTCAGGAATATCATCAGGAAATTTGTGTGTGGGTAGAAATGTTTTCAGTCCTAATTATCACCAGATTTAACAAAAAAATCTCTGAAGCCACCACAAATAAATGGATCACTGAACACTACAATCATCATACTGTGTAGCCACAATTGTGTAGGACAAATATGATTTCTGAAACTATACTTTGCCTTCTCATTAAGATTTCCCAAAATGCTTTAATGTCCTGCTTTAATGTATTTTAATTTAATGTATTTTTAACCTTCTGTTGGAAGCTGCCCAGAGTGGCTGGGGAAACCGAGCCAAATGGGCGGGGTAGAAATAAATTATTATTATTATTATTATTATTATTATTATTATTATTATTATTATTATTATTTTTATTATTTTCTACAAACATCTGGTTGGTCAGTGTGAGAGGAGGATGCTGGATTACCTGGGCCTTTGGTCTGATCCAGCAGGACTGCCCTTCTGTACTTAGCAAAAGATGCAGCAATTCTTTCTATGTATGAGATAATACATGGTATCTTCACTTGGATGATTAAAAGCACTTCTACCTGAGACTGAGATGAGTTTAAGATCTACTAACTATGTTCCCTTAGGTCGCCAATTAATCCTGATTGTTCCTGACCACACAATTCATAGCAGCAAGCCAGAAAGTCAGGGGTAGTTATCCTACTTTGTTTTTCAATGAGACATTTCCTCATCAGTTAGGACAAAACCAGAACATCAGCTGTATATTTCAGGACAAGTACTGTATGTGTTCGTTGTTATCACTTTGCTTCTAAAAGCAGTATTGTTCCTAATGAAAAGTGCTAAGCAATTTTATATGCATATACACAAAATATTTTTTAAAATATTGAACTTCATCACTGGCATGCTGCCTTTTCCTGTCCTCCGGTTCTACAGCTAAGTAGACAAGAGCTGATTTTCAGCCGAACGAACAACAGCAGAAGGAGAGGTGGCACTGTCTCACCCTTGTCAAAACCAGCTTCCTTCCAAATTGTCTAATTTACTGGCAGGCTTTCCCCAGATTCAGCCAGTTATCGGCTGCTCCACAAAATACCACAGAATTAAAGCATTATCACAGCACACATGGAGAATCAATTTATGTTTATAACATCTGTCTTTTATCTTTCTCTTAGCTGGGACCATGCCAGGTTTAAAAGATGGGGGGCAGGCTGGGGGGGGGGGCGACAAATTATTTACAAGCTAGCTTCATGTTTTAGATTAACATTTAAGAGTCCTAATCTTTGCTTCACTCTCCTGCTATGAAAGCTGCATCCTTCACCCTGGCTGTGCAGACCAAACTCTTCCTCTGAGATAGCTCTCCTGCCCTCAGACAGGCGCAAGGTGGGATGTGAAGCCTTGGAGCGATAGTAAACAGTGGCTGTTTCTTCATGCGTGCCTATCTGAGAGCAGCAGAAGAGAGCTCAGAGGAACATAAAAGACCATATGAGAACTGCAGGCGTTGTTAATTTCTTTTGTAAGACCATCCTGCTCAGAGGTACCGTAAGATAAAGCTCTATCCCCTCCCAAGGTTTTCTTGCACAACGTTCAGAAGAAATTAGGCAGCTGAGTTTGGTTGTATCGGATTCCAGCTGAGTTCTCTAGTCCCAAAAGAGGTCTCCACTTTCTTAACCGGGAGGGTAAGTATATGCAAAATCAGCAGATTTTAGCACCATAGCATGCAATTAAAAAAAAACGCACGTTTCCTACTTTCTTTCCCTTCCCAGGCTTGTTGAATGTCTATCGCCGACCGCACATGAACAAACTGGTTTTGTTTAAATATGTGATGCAGTTCAGAGTTTGAATGCCTATAGTCAAATGGCACATCATACAAATCATATAAATCAGAGAAATGGATGATCTAGTTGAGATTCCTGTATTGCAGGGGGTTGCACTAGTTGACCTTTGCGATCCCTTTCAAAATAGTCCAAACTTCTAAATATTGTTCACTTTAATAAGCAGTGCTATTTTTCTAGAAAAGGGGGTGCCAGAACTCACCATGAACGCTTCCCTCATTCTCTTAGAATGGCAATGGCAGCTACCTGAGAAGTGCTGGAACTGAAAAAGCCAACTTAATGAGGGAATTATAGCCAAATTATGCCAACATAGCAGTTTGAAAGCACGTCAAAGTGCAAGTAGATAAATAGGTCCCGCTCCGGCGGGAAGGTAAACGGCGTTTCCGTGCGCTGCTCTGGTTCGCCAGAAGCGGCTTAGTCATGCTGGCCACATGACCCAGAAGCTGTACGCCGGTTCCCTCGGCCAATAAAGCCAGATGAGAGCCGCAACCCCAGAGTCGGTCACGACTGGACCTAATGGTCAGGGGTCCCTTTACCTTTTTATGTCATTTGGGGGTGGCGGGTGTGTGTGTGTGTGTGTGTGTTCAACATTATTGGTTAGAACGTAAGAAGTGTCTGCTAAATTAGGCCAATGGCTCATCTAGTCCAGCATCGTGTTCTCACCGTAGCAAACCAGGTGCCTGCAGAAAACCCAGGGAGCAGGACACAAATGCAATGGCACTCTGCCCACCTGCTATTCCTAGCGACTGGCATTCCGAGGCCTCTGGCAGTGGAGGTAGAACATAACCATTCTGGCTAGTAGCCGCTGATAGCTGCTTACTGCCAACTGCATACGTATTCTTTACATACTTAAACTTTACGTATTCAACTTAAAAGGTCCATTAAAGGATATAGTACTTTTAGTAAATTTTAAACTTTCTGTAATGGATGTGACATTAATTCAAGAAATGAACATACGTCAGGGACTCAAAGGTGACTAGTGAAAATTAGCTGTGGGTGAGGACATGTAGGGGCAAGTGTATGTGGGCAGTAAACATTTGAGCTACCGTATTTTTCTGTGCGTCTTATGGAGTGAATGTGTGGTCCCTGGAGCCGAATTGCCCAGGGGCGAAAAGCAGATTGTGCTTTTTTCTTTTTAAAGAGGGAAGGGGGTAAAGACAGCAAACTTACAAGGAGAGGAGACAGGAAGACTAAAGCAATGAGGAGAGAAATTAGAAGAAAAGGGGGAGCAAAAAACTGCTCCAGCTAAGGAAAAGACACTAAGGCAAACAAGAGGGAAGGGAGCGTTGAAAGGAAGCAGCTGATCGGTAAGGGATTGGGAGGGAGATAAGGGAGGCTAGCGATAAAGGAGGCTGCCTGAGAGGTAAAAGCCCATGGATCCTCAGGATTTGGGTCACCCCAAATTCACCATCAGATCACATAGCATGTCCATGGCTACAGCCTGCACCAAAAAAATTACGCACCCACTGTTGCGTGGGGCTGCAATGGCGCAAAAACATGGTTACAAAGCACGGATCCACATGGATTCTCGGGATTTTTGCACTGGGCTACCCCAAACTCACCGTCAAATCACATGTCTGTGGCCACAGCATGAACCACAAAAATCATACATCCACTGTTTCGTTCAGAATATTTTCTTGTTTTCCTCCTCTAAAAACTAGGTGCGTCTTATGGTCAGGTGCATCATATGGAGCGAAAAATACGGTAATAAGCATAAGAAGCTGAGGTAAAGCAAGACTTACTTAGATGAAAGTATGGAACCAGAAATTGGGAGCTGAACAAATAAAAAGCCTTGATTCATGGGGCTCATTAATAAAATAGCTGAGTATCGGTAGTTTTGGTCATCACTGATTATGTTTTGAAGCATAAAATTTATTTTTTTTAAAAAATCTAAAACTAAATTTGAGTTTAATTCTTGAAAGCAAACTCCAAGCCTCCAATCCTTTCTTGAAAAGCAACATTTGCAGACAGTATGCTGACAGCATTTGAGTTGAGCCAATTACAAAATTTGCATAAACAGGTGCAGCCTTTGTGTTCATGTTTGGATTTCTCATGTTGGGCTATAGAAATATCAGCCTAGTAATTTTCTAGGATCAGAGGGAGCCCCTTGAAAAGAAATATGGCCAATATCAACAATCCTGGTTGAAACATTATGATAAAAATGCAGTTGTTTCGAAACAAAATCTGAGAGGCTAACATTTGACATTCGAACAGAAATTCCACAACAGCATCAATGGGAATAATTCTTCCCTAGAAAAACTTGGGGGATAAAGAAGTGGGAAATGCTGAAAATACGATGACATAGACAACTTCCCTCTATGCTAGTTATCACCTTAGTATGTTATTTTGCCAGAACATTATTATGGTAGGCTAAATGGAAAAAGTATCAACTGTTTCAACAATGGGGATTAAGTTTTTTTAGAATCTTAACTTTTCAGGAATCACACGCATTACTGTTTTGGATCCTCACAACAACTGCTTAAATGACAGCCGTTCTATATACTTATAGATACAGTGGTATCTCAGGTTACAGACGCTTCAGGTTAAAGACTCTGCTAACCCAGAAATAGTACCTCAGGTTAAGAACTTTGCTTCAGGATGAGAACAGAAATCTGCACAGTGGCGGCACGGCAGCAGCGGGAGGCCCCCTTAGCTAAAGTGGTACCTCAGGTTAAGAACAGTTTCAGGTTGAGAACGGACCTCTGGAACGAATTAAGTTCTTAACCTGAGGTACCACTGTATCTGAAAATCTCTGTTCAGCTGTGAAGTTTACTTGATGGCCTGGGACAACTCACTGTCCATTAACCTATTCTACATTGAAGTGTTGTGGATAAAAAGTGAGATAACACTATATCTTAATCTCTCTCCTGGGCCACCATTACCCAGGGGGTAATGAGAGCATGGGAAGAAAATCTAAATGCCCTGAGTAGGAGACAATGAACTATCAAAGGTGCCCCGCTCAGTTTCCCACAGCCACACCAGGTCGCAGCCTCCCCCAAAGCTAAGTGGTCTTTCCTACTTACTCTAAGAAAGCTGTACATGCAGATGGACATCCAGTTGGTCAGCATCTTCTCAACCACAGATTCTGTCCTCCTCAGCATAAGCTTGGGGTTTTTAGAGGCAGACGCGTCAATGAGATCCACCAAGAGGTCCTTCATGATGCTGGTGTAGTACTCCAGTTTCCCATGCAACGCAATGGTGAGCAAGGAGGCCAGGTTGCATCTGCAAGAGTTAATGGATGGTATTTGAGACTGATAGTACAACTGGGACCCATCAATCAACGTGAACAGAAATTAAAACCATGGTAACGTTCCAGATTTTTAAATATTTTTTTTGCGCAAAGCCTTTCAACATTGTTGAAGCTTCAAACCATTTGTATTGCAGCTGTGCATAATCACATTGTATTATGCCCCTCCAATAGAAATGGATGCCAATCGTTCAAAGAAAAAAACACTGTTCTGGCACTCTGTAGAATAATAGAGAAGGTTAACACCAGAAAGCTGGAAAATGGCATAGTTGTATCTTTTAAAGAAATAAAGGGACAGCATGATGTTTAGGGGGATATGGTTGCTGTTTTTTGTATGTGGCTTATATACAGAGCCCTTGAGATGCAAGGCTACTTAGGTCCGCTGTACAATAACCATAAAACACAGCCAGGCAGCTCTACCAACTACTTTACTTTCTTCATCCTTTAAAAGCTCCCCAGTTGCCATTTCTTTATACAGGGTGCTTCTGAATTAAGCACCATATATTGTGTCTCTTGCTGACAGAGGCGGCCACAGAATGCACTTCAGAACAGGTTAATCCTCCTTGCTCCACGATAACACAGTGAAGACTACTTTGTGATATGCTAGTGACTCAGGAGGAGGCGTAAATGACTACTCAGAGGGCCTAAATAGTTGTCATAGTGCAGAGAGGATGCAAGAAAAGCAAAGAGAAAATGATTTTAGCCACAGTGCTGTGGAAGCAAGCTTAACTCATAAGGATATCAAATTCCTCCTCCTTCGTCCCTTCTCAGTTCAAGGACTGTTGAAGTCCAGTCCTCTTCAGGCATTCTGTCTTCACATTAACATGCAAACTCCCCCCACCCCGTAGGGACAAGCATGCTAGCCCAGCCCTACACTGCTCTTCCAATTGGCCTCCAACCCTTCTGAAAAAGGGAGGCTCCCCAAACATTTTAGAAGCCTGATTTTCCAGGAAGTTTTCTGCTTCAGATGCCTGTCCTCCAATCTGTGGAGGGTGATGAAAATTGCAATGGCGGCAGGTGTGTGTGGCTACCTGCTTGTCCCTGCAGCATCCAGCAACCACGTGCAACTTAAAACAAAAATAGGATGTCTGAAGAGGATTTATGTGAAGATGAAATCCTACACCTGCTTTTTCCGGAGGTGTTGCTTGGCTTCCTTCTGTCAGCTAGATAGAATTTCTGTAATATGTTGAGGGTATGTCAAGGTTGATTTGAGGTACGTATGTACCAAACTTTAAATCCCATCTGTAAGTGTGTGAATGAGCCCCAATGGTCTTTATATAAGCTATAAATATTTATTTCATGCAATGCATTCAAAACCAGCAGTCCAAGGCTTATTTAGTATTGCTTTAATATCTTTCAGAGTACACAGAATGTGAACAGGTTATCTACCCTCTTTAAAACTTGGAGTTGCTCTGAGTTTGGTTTTTTTAAAAAACAACAACAACATCTGGAAGCATTCATTCCCCTATAAGCACAGATATCAGGTTTAGAAAAAGAACTCAAGAGAAAACCAAGTAATGATTCTGTGTTATCAAACAGGAAGTACTTTTAAATACCCCAAAACAGGGCAGGGCTCATCCAGGTTTGCAGGCTGAAAGAGGTATGTGGTCAAGTTAGGCTGAACTTGTGTGCCACCTAAAGTTACCTTAAAATCTTAAAAGAGAACCTTACCTGTCTCTAACAGCAAAATCTTTCTGCTGCTCAAGAGCATGGACGAAGACATTGAGAAAGTGCTTGTTGTTGAGTAAGGTTGAGAACAACGCAATTCCTTCTTCCATGTTGGGTCTACAATTTTCAGGAATCTAAGGCAAAACCAGCAATTTGGATGAGAACAGTCCCTCCATCTCCCATCACATAAATCTTAACTAACCTACTTCATTTTAAGACTGTGTACAGCAGCTTAACAGTGGCTAGCAAGACCAAACAAAAACTTCTTTACCACTGAAGGCACTCCAAATAGTTTATGACTACAAATTTGATAGGTATGAGCTACCTTGATACACAAAACAAAACCATTTAATAAAAACCACAGCCACAAAGTAGGCACACAAAGGGAAATATGCATTCCCCTGCTTTGAGCCTGGTTCACCTGATTCATGTGAAAACTCCCCCAAAGTTACGATTCTCCATCAAGTTAGACAGGCAGCTTTTTAAAGTGAGCCTAAAAGTGCTTCCTTGTGACCTACAACTAATGATGGATGGATGACTTTGTCAATTTCAGCTTGCCTGTCTCTCATTTTCCTAAACTCAAGTTCAGTTTGTTCGATTTCTGCATCTGTTTGTGATTGTTTTAAAAGAAGTCCACATGAACATTCATTCCCATTGTTATGCCATTGTTTCTAACAGGCATATTTTTGCATGTAATTTGGCACAGTACGCACATTTTTGCAAGCGATTTCCCCCAATGTAATTATTTTTTATTACATTTATACCCCACCATTCCTCCAAGAAGAACAAGGTGATATACATAATTATCTCACATACCATTTAACCCTCACAACAACTCTGCGAGGTATGGCAGCCTGTGAGAGAGAGACTCAGCATAAGAATATAATAAGACCTGGCCAATGGCTCACCTAGTCCAGCATCCTGTTCTCACAGCAGCTAACCAGAAGCCTGCAGAGAAACCAGGGAGCAGGACACAAATGCAATGGCACTCTGCCCACCTGCTATTCCTAGCGACTGGCATTCAGAGGCCTCTGGCAGTGGAGGTAGAACATGACCACTGTGGCTAGTAGCTGCTGACAGCTGCTTATTGCAACCAGCATATACATTACAGGTGTCTCCCCACTTGTGTGTCATCAGCATGTGTGCTCCTTCCGACATGCACACCATTTTCAGTGCTGAAAGGGGGAGGAACAGGGGAATCCATGGTGACGTGTGGCAGTTGGGAATGGAGCCCCCGCATAATTACTTACTTCTCAACTTAAAAGGTCCATGAAAGAAAATAGTACAGTGGAACCTCAGGTTGCGAATGTGATCTGTGCGGGAGGCACGTCCACAACCCGCAGTGTTTGCAACCCGCAGCGCCACGTCTGCGCACACGCGTGACGTGATTCGGCGCTTCTGCGCATAGTGTGATTTAGTGTTTCTGTGCATGCACAAGCGCCGAAACTCAGAAGTAACCCGTTCCGGTACTTCCGGGTTTTGGCATGTCCAGAACCTGAAAACGCGTAACCTGAAGCGTCTGTAACCCAAGGTACCACTGTACTATGAATGCAAGAAATCAACATAAACCAGGGACTCAAAGGTGAAAATTAGTGAGGAAATAGAGTGGCAAACGCTTAGTGTATCTGGGCAGTAAACGTTTGAGGTAATAAGGAGCTGAGGTAAGTCATTACTTCCTTGGATGGAAGTGTGGAACCAGAAACTGGGTTTGAAATAAATAAAAACCTCATTCACGGGGCTCAGAGGTCTGCAGGAAGTCTGCAAGCAGGTCTTGAGAGCCACAGCATTCTCCCCAGTTGTGATTCTCATCAACTGTTATACAAAGGCATAATGCCTCTGACAGTGGAAGTAGAACACAGCCGTCGTGGTTAGTGGTCACTGGTAGTTTTATCCTCCATCAGTTTGTCTAAACTTTTAAAGCCATCCAAGTTGGTGATATCACTGTATCTTGTGGGAGCAAATTCCATAATTTAAACTATGCACTGTGTGAAGAAGGGTGTTTCTTCAGTGTATCCTATATCTTCTAATATGTGTGAATGCATATACATTTATTCTAGAGCTCCCCCCCATGAAATTATTATTTTTTCTACAGTTTTCTACATCCTAGGAGGACATTTCCTATTGTTTTTACTCCTCTGTAGCCAAACTTCATTGGTTCCTCAGCCTTTCCCTTTCCCTCAGTACGGAACATATTACTTATTTCTCATGCATTTCTTAACCACTATAATGAAACAACACACTGATGGTTACAGCTGTATCTGTAGCCAATACTCACCTTCCATTCTCCCAGCAGTAACGGGTGAGTTTCTTGCACCTGAGAGCCCATCTGGGAATTAAGGTGCTGGGAAGGCAGAATGTAACGCTCTTCATAGAGGGAGGAACACTATTTTTTTAAAGAAACACAGAAAACAAATCCAAAGCACATCTTGTTATTTGGCAAAAAAGGAAGCATGATCAAATCCCTCATGCCTTCTCCAAGTCCCTGTGCCAACAAAGCAGTATTGTTATGGAGTGGCCAGGAGAAATGTCATCATGACTTGAGGCTACTCACAAGTAAGAAATAATGTGGTTTTATGGAGGTTTTAAACTATCGGCAAGAAGCTTCTGAATGAATGCATAGAAGAACTTTGGGGGAGGCATATTGTTTGAGAGAAACAAGGCATTCACAGTGTGAAGGTTATGAACTGCCTAATCTGACATTCATGGCTTCACAGAAAAGGGGGAATTATTTGGGACTAAGCCACAATAAGTAGTTATTGGGTATTTGAATATTTGCCTCTTCCAAGACAAAAGGAGCGAACTGTTTCTTTCTCCTATATTTATATACTCGCCCGAGGCTTTGCGTAATCTGCAAGACAATTCAAATTCCGCTCACAGAATTCATTTGCAAATGAAGGAATTGCATATATTTCCATTTCTTCCTGTTTTTTGTTTGCTTTCATTTATTCTGCTTCTGAAATGTGGCTTTTCAAAAATTTGGGGCAAGTACTCGGATGGAATAGTGTAATGGGGAATGAAGGAAGAGGGGGCCATGCATACTGTAGCAAGAGATAAGATGAGAGCATCCATTGGCAAAGGGCAAGTTGCTGGCAGGATATCATAGTCTTTCCCTAGGACTACCCGAAATCATTTACAGCCCAAGTTTTCCTTTTAAGCACTCGCTGCTCAGACATTTTAGTGCTTTTCCATAACTATGAGAGCTAGCAAATTCCAGAGCTGGAATTCAACAAAGTTCTAAGTCTTTCGTTCCATCAGCACCATATTTTTCGCTCTATAAGACGCACCAGACCACAAGACGCACCTAGTTTTTGGAGGAGGAAAACAAGAAAAAAAAAAATTCTGAATCTCAGAAGCCAGAACAGCAAGAGGGATCACTAAGCAGTGAGTCTTATAGAGCAAAAAATATGGTACATGATTTCTGTTCGGAAACTGAACGTTCTCTGCCTTCCCTTCCCCCTACACACCATCTAAATCTGTTCTAGGGGGTTTCCATAACCTGCTAGAGCAGTTTGGGGGAGGGCATGGGTGGTGTAGAGTGGAAAATGTCCACTTGCAGAAGCAAAAATCCTTGATGGGACACGCGAATTGAATTTATTTATTATTTATTCGACTTATATCCCACCTTTTTCCTCCAAGGAGTTCAAGGTAGCATACATGGTTCTCCTGCCCCTCATTTAATCCTCACACGAACCCTGTGAAGTAGGTTAGGCTGAGAGTGAAAGGCCAAAGGTCACTCAGTGAGCTTCTGGCTGAGAGGGGATTTGCACCCTTGTCTCCCAGGTTAGAGGTTCAGGTCCTAGTCTGAACCTCTAACCACTACACCACATGGGCTCAGATTCACTTCCTCAGAATGTCAATTTTATCGTCTTGCTATGTAGTAGATGCAGTGAATGTGAGTGCTTACCTCCCTGCTTACTTTACTGCAAAACAACAACAACAAATGAAGCTCCCAAACAGAAATCACCCCTCTCTCTCCCACTATCAATAAAATGCAGCTGTTTCTAGGGTGCAATGCTGCTATTAGATCAGCATATAATACATTATGGGCAGATGATAACCAGAAAAAGAAAGCACAGCATTTCGTTTGACATTCATTACTGGGTTTAAGTTAACATACTCGCTCTACGCGGGGCTGCCCTTGAAGCTGACCCAGAAACTCCAGCGGGTGCAGAATGCTGCGGCGAGGCTCCTTACAGGGTCCTTGCCACGGGATCACATTCATCCAGTGCTTTACCAACTGCACTCGCTCCCGGTGGAGTACAGGGTCAGGTTTAAGGTGCTGGTTTTGACCTTTAAAGCCCTATGCGGCCTAGGACCCTTGTACCTACGGGACTGCCTCTCCTGGTATGCCCCACGGAGGACCTTAAGGTCCATAAATAATAACACTTTGGAGGTCCCAAGCCTCAAGGAGGTTAGATTGGTTTCAACTAGGGCCTGGGCCTTTTCAGCACTGGCCCTGATGTGGTGGAACACTCTGTCACAAGAGACTAGGGCCCTGCGGGATTTGACATTTTTCCGCAGGGCCTGCAAGACGGAGCTGTTCCTCCTGGCCTTTGGCTTAGACCAGTGTTTCCCAACCTTGTGCCTCCAGCTGTTTTTGAACTACAACTCCCATCATCCCTGACTAGCAAGACCAGTGGCAAGGGATGATGGGAATTGTAGTCCAAAAACAGCTGGAGGCACAAGGTTGGGAAACACTGGCTTAGACTCACTCTGACCCCTTATATGGGATTTGGTATATAAATTTTCCGTTGGCTTTTTTGCTGGCCCATGTAGGACCAGCATGGATAGTTGGCTTGGTTGAATATCTGATGTTTCCTCCCTTTTATGGTCTTGATTTATGGGCTACTACTAAAATAAGGCTGCATTTTAAGCTGTATTTTAATTAACTGTTTGTTGTTGTTGTTTGTTTCTATTATGTTTTATTGTAATTCATATTTGGTGTTAGCCGCCCTGAGCCCGGCCCTGGCCGGGGAGGGCGGGGTATAAATAAAAATTTATTTATTTATTTATTTATTTATTTATTTATTTATTTATTTATTCTGGATCTGGAACAGCTCAGTTAAAATGTATACACCTGTGAAGAGTCTGTAAAGATGTCATAAGGACACTGAATGCTGATTGTTTTTGCTAAGAAAGTGTCTTATAACAACTTCAATTATTGTTATATTCCTATCTTTGAGATATTTGGTTCTGAAAGTGAGCATGGTTGAACAGGCTGTCCAGATGTGATTTGACTTAGCTGAATTATGAATGTAAAATTGAACTCCGTAACACAATTGCTGAGGCCAATCTCAGTGTAACACCAACCATCTTCTCACTGGGGAACTGAAGATATATCTAACCCTGATTGCTGCAGTGCATAAATCAAAAGTCCACAACTGGGGAAAAGATATTTGCTTATTAAACATTTAAGAAACAGCACTCGATGCTAAGTGATGACATGCTACACAGCCCTAGTTAATACTAGTTTGGACTGGAGATCTCTCTTCAATGCCACTGCCTGACTGCGCAGCCATTATTTTCTGTTATAAATTTGCCTTCTAATTATCAACAAGGTCTGCTTCTGCTTACAAGACAAAGATCCATGGTGACGGGAAGCAGCTTCTGGGGGCTTGCTGTAGAACTAACATCACAATAACTGGACAATAGTATTAAACTGCACTCTAAACAATGAGTGTTAAAGGCAACATCGAGCATAAGGCAAACAGAAACACACACCAGTGTACAGCTGGGAAAAACCATGCATTATTAGAACCTTCAAAGTGCCACATTATCTTACTTTGGGAAAGAATGTTCGTGTAACGAAGTACTTGTATTCCAGGAATGGGATTCCTTGACTGCGATTTAACTCCTTGGTAAGATCTGTCATATCTGTCTGGAGTTCGGCAAAACCTGATCCAAAGAAACCACAATCAGACCAAAGAGCTGCTTTCATCTAATGAAAACGTTTTCTTCTTCTTCTGTATGTTGCAGCACGTTGGCAGCAGTTACACCTACTTTTGGGGTCAAATCTTGCATCCTAATGATCTCTAGAACATCATGTATAGCGGAGGATTCTGTAAAGACTCATGGACTAAAAAGAAATCTATTTGTACTCTAACTTTGGCATGCAATATTTATATTTCTTAAGTATCTACAGTGCTCTCATAAAATACAGTGCTCACACAGTCCTCTTATAAAATAGCAGGGCAGCGTACAGCAACATAAAACTATAACACCTCTTTCCCCAAATTAAAAGCAGTTTAGAACAATAATTTAAAAGACTGGCTAATCAAGAAAAATGTTGAATAACTGCATAGGCCTGTCGGTATATAAAGATCTCCAAGAGACACCTGAAAGTTAAAAGTGAGGAAGCCTGCCAAATCTCTACTGAAAGTGTGTTCCACAGGACTGGCAACACTAACCACCTGACTTGTAGTTCAGGCCAGTCAGGCTGCTGTAAAATGGGGACAACTAACAGAACTCCTCCAGAGAATGCTATTTTAGTTCCTTGGTTATGGATCCTAGAGCATCAAAAGCCTCACAGGACTTTTGTGAAGAAGCCATTTCACACATATGGAAACCAGCAACGTGAGAGCATCTACCAGCCACCTTCTGATGGCGTTGGTAAGACAGTATTGAAAAAGAGCCATAGGCAGAAGTAGGTCCTGTGCTCCTTGCTCATCAGATTATTTTACAATGCTAGTGAATTGGAAGTTTGCTATTTCCCCAAGTCCATGCAACAGGTTTCATTCAAAACTCCTGACCCTTCACCCATTAGGCTGTGGTTTGCCTACTTGGTTGCGATTTTGTTTACAAGTTCCCCAAATGCAGCAAACCGTTTCTGGAAGTTTCAATCACAGCACGAGGCGGCAGCTTCCCTTTTGTTAACAATAATACCATTTTGCAATCTCTGAGGAAGCTGATCTCTGAGTCACAGGACTCAATGCTGTGGGCACTGCTGTTTCTTCTGCATGAACTCTGAGGGGCATCTCAGGACTGCAAACTTCTCTCAGAGTATTTGAGAAGAAACATTTATTAGATGCCCTTGAACACTTTAAAGGTACTTACCTTTACGGATTTCTTCTCGGATCTGGGACTCCATCTCTTCCATCTGCAGAAGAGTCTTTTGCCAATAACGCTCCGCCCTGCGACTCTTGGTGCAAAACACAAACAGGGCTGGAGGAATGGAAGGAAAGAAGGGCCCCAAAGAGAAGACAATGAGCAGTTGTGGCAGTGTTCAACACATCCATTTCCTATTAAAATAGCACTGGTGGTGCTTTTACGATTCACTGGGGAAAAGAGTACGTAATGCTACCCCCCTAACCGGTGAGAACTGCTGCTCACCAAACATGAGCCAATTGGAATGAAAAATAATTGACAGAGCTGGGTCTGATGGCTAGTCCTTTGGATCATGGATGAAGGAACATTTCCAGAGGGTTAAGACGGTTCAGTTTATCTCAGTACAGGATCAGATGCTGCTTTGATATGCTACAAGCCCAATTGAGATACGAGATGAACACATTTGTGTTTGGATTGTGGTATGGTCTATCCGTCCAACTTACATTAAAAACAATCAAACACAAACCCACCCACTGAATTATAAACTGTGTGGGTAAGCTAAACGCATTTCTCCTGTTTTCTTTCCTTTCTCGATTATTACACTAATCAAATACATTAGTAGGGTAGCTTACAAAAGAACATCAAAACCCCATAAAAAACAGCTGGTCTTAACCTAGGCTTGGAAGGATAATACATGATGGAACACCTCTTCTCATATGAGCCCTACCCAGACTCTGAGGCCCCAACATAGTTCCTTCTCCCATGTTTTCCTCTGAAAGGAATCCCAACCATGGTAACAAGAGAACAGGCCTTTTCAATTGTGTCTCCTCCCCAACTTGTGGAATGCTGATATTAACATATTTTGACTTCCTTCTACCAGGAATTTGAGTGTTAACATTTGACTGTTATAATTTGTGTATTATCCCTTTCAGTGTGTTGTTGTACTGCTTTGCATTTTGAACAGTCTACTGCCTTTTATTTTCATATGTTGATTTTTCTTCCAGTAAGATGACAAATAAAATAAAATAAAATAAAATAACTCCAATAAATCTTTGGAATCTCTGCTTGGAAAATGGTTATGTTGGGTGAAGCTGCCTATGACAGGCATTTGTCCCTTACCTACAACAGAGAGCAGCAGCAAGATACTACAGATGACTATGGAAACAGTGATTGCTGTCTCACTTCCTCCAAGGTGCAACATAGCAATTGTTTGATTGAATTTCCCAACCTGGATCTAAGAAAGAACAGGATGGAACCATCATGAAGTTATTTAATGAGAAGCTAGGAGCAGTACAGAAATCAGGTTACATGCACAGACAAATGAGTTTAGCAAATCATTTAGTGGCTGGCTCTGCAATACTGAATGAATCACAGTTCTGTACTTTAATAGTAGGACCTACTTTGATTAGCATTGCCGGGTCTGGTTGATGGTTATCAGATTGTCTGTGTGTCACATGCACAAAGGCAAAACTTATCCACTGAAGTTACTGACTTGGGGCCCAGATACTACTGTTTATATCCCTGCTCATCACAAGAATTGCTACAAGACCCTGGATGACTTCTTCAGATCCTGTTGTCCACTATGTTTATTTATAATGTACGGGTACACTTTAAGAAGTCATACCCATGCCTGAAAATGAACATCAGAACTAGAATAAAGTATCAGTCCCAGAGAGACAAAATATGTTTTGATTTTTTAAAAAAATGTAAGTGCACATGCAAAATGTACATCAAATGTAAGCTTGATACAAAAAAATAAAAAAATAAAAACACTTCACTTTGTTTCCAACATCATACTGTCATTAAACTTTGTGTGTCACTCCCAAGAATACACCGTTGTCTTTTCAATGCAAGGAGCCTCTGTCTCAGCCATCTAAATGGCTGTGGGAATGAGTTATTCAGACCCAGTTGATTAAACTTTAATATAAGATTCCACTGTCAGGTTTCTCCCTTCACTTAGCAGCATGCTTTTTTTTCAACAAACAACCTTTTTCATGCACAATAATATTTACTCAATCCGAATTCTCCAGCTCAGTTCACATTTAGCAGTTTTTCAAACATTTGATTTGAAACAGAAAGAGAAACATATGCAGCAACCTCAACTATCTGCAAAGTACAGTTCCCCCTCATTAATTATATAAAGACTGACGAGCGCTTTGACCTTCCTGTGCTAGGTGAGCAATGTATAATTTTTAAACAATATAGTGGCGCACAATTCTATGTCTTTTTATTTCATGCAGTTTAACAAATCCCTTGAACCAAGAGTATTATTTGCCGTTTACTGTTGTCAGTTGTTAAACTCTTTTAAAATGGGCTGGAAATCTCCAAGTAAAAAACAGGACCAAGAAAGGAAATGAAGAGCCACAGGCACGTGCTGAAGAATTTGCGGCAGTGTTGGGGTTAAGGCACAGTAGTGGGATGGGCAACTGGGGCCAAAGTGTGGCTTTAGGCAACCCACTTCTTCATCTCTGCAATAAGCGGTCCAGCGGAAAGCTGGGGACAGGGAATTTATTTGCGATTTAATGGGGAAGCATACTCTCAGAACAACAAAGAAAATGAGGCATTTTCACTTCTGGAAACTTGAGTTTCGCTTCCCCACAGAAAGGAGTGTGACCTGGAGGGAGCTGGTCTGTGCCAACCAGTTGTGAATCAGGGGTCAGCTGAGAATCGAACTCTGTTTTCACTGGTAGACTCTGCACAGGCAACTGCATAATCCTGCTAGAAGTTACTAGAAACGACCAGGAATTCCACTAAGGGGCACATCTATAGGGCAAAGAAATGAGTGCAAGAGGGGTTATTTGGGCTTAAATCATTCCAACAGCAGGAAGTGTTGCTCGTCCCTGTGCCCTGTGAAGGCAGAACGCTCCCCATCACTATCCAAGAGGCCAGGCCTAGAGTTTATTGATATAATTTAGCTGTGGGTAATCTAATTTAATAGAATCTGTCACTAGAGAGTTTCCTGGATGGGATTTATTTCCTCTAGAAATGATATCAGGCATCGGATGATTTTGATATTTCTCATGTGCTTTAAAATGTTGTTTAGCAACATGATAACCCTGCCATATCTAGCAATGGAAAAGCCTATCAGGTGACCCTACTTTTTTAAAGCATTCTTTTACAAATAAGCACAGAATTCATGGTGCCTACTTTTTCAGACTTGGAACAGAAGAATAAATGTGTACAGCAACCTTGCCTCTAATTAAAATAAAAGTTTCTATCTACTAAACTCCATAAGCAAAACATAAACATATTCACATTTCCTGAAAATTCTGGTTTAGCAGAATATTCCACCATACATATATTCAGGTATCTAATAATGGTGGGAAACAGACAGAAAGCAGAAGCAACAGCTTGAAGTTTCTACATCCTTTGTCTACGAAAACTGCAATGTAAAACCTCTTGATTTATTTTTCTTTATTGGTTATGTCTTGTTACGCTGCCCTCACATCACTGTGAGTGCAAAACCCCACATTTTTTGAGCAGCTCTAGGTAATGAGTAGAGTAATAAAGGAGCGTCTCCACCCCCATCGTTCAGCCCAGACACTGAGATCCAGTGCTGAGGGCCTTCTGGCGGTTCCCTCACTGTGAGAAGTGAGGTTACAGGGAACCAGGCATAGGGCCTTCTCGGTAGTGGCGCCCGCCCTGTGGAACGCCCTCCCGCCAGATGTCAAAGAAATAAACAACTATCCGACTTTCAGAAGACACCTGTTTAGGGAAGTTTTTAATGTTTGAAGTTTTATTCTGTTTTTAATGTTCTGTTGAAAGCTGCCCAGAGTGGCTGGGGAAGAAATAATAAATTTTTTATTATGATTATGATTATTGCCACTATCAGTAGCACCATGAACATACCACATAACATAAGCCAAAAAATGAAATCCCATACCACATAACATAAGCCAAAAACAATAAAGGAAGGTGAGAGAGCAATGAGAGAATTGTACATGCACTTAGGCTTAGTTTCTTAGTTGGACTAAGTGAGTTGCACAAAGCATGGTTTTAAAAATGTACCCATAGCCCTGGTGTGGAGCCAGTGCACCAGACAAGAGTCTTCACACAATTGCTCCCCCCCCCAAGGAAAAATATAAATGGGGAGCACGAAGCATGCTTTTTAAAAAGCATGCTTAATGTAACAAGTAGTTTGACCCTAAAGGTTTCCAAGCTGACGAATTTATGGAAAGAGTAGCTTTTAAGCAGGGATTTGATTATGATTTCACCTAAGTGTTCTGGGAAGGGGTTCCAAGCACGGGGAGCAGCAAGAGCAGCAGAAAGACTGAAGCTATTTAAAGACTTTTGGGTGAGCGAGGCTGGTTGGGTTGGAGAACTGACGATAATAAAGAGGGATTTGGGGAGACAAAGGAAGAAAAAGATAGGGCGAGGCAAGCCTATGAAGACCAGGAGGCAGTGTTAAGTTGTTCGAGCTGGTTGCAAAAGGAAGTCAGTGAAGGGATTTTGGGGGGCGGGGTGGATGAGAGGGAGTGCATGGTCCGCATGATAAGAGAAGCGAACAATTTTGGCAGTAGAATTCTGGAGCACCACAATGAAACTCAGCCTTGGTCTCTTAGCATCTTTCCTGCTTAGCTAGGTTTAATGGCTGCTGGTATGGGATAAGAACGACATTTTCCAAATTTGCTGCCTCTGGGTCATATGTGGGATGCCAGCCAGGCATTGTGACCTGCCAAATACTTGGTAGACCACCCATGTTTATCAAGGAGAGCTGCAATACATACCTAGTGTGGCACATCTACCTTGGGGGGGTTGAGAGGCTGAATAAAGTGGCATGAATTTAACCGACGGCACACTTTTTTTAAGGATACAGCAATTTACATGGTATTAAAAGATCTCTGAAGTAAAGGGGGGGACCCTACCAGCTTGCTTTTTAAAATATATATAGCTACCCTATATTTATAAAAGTTCCAATTAAAGATGGAATTTTCTCATTTTATAGTTCCCTGTAACAATGGGTGAGGAAATTCAGAGGCCTGCTATTTCTGCCTGTGTTTGTTTTGCCTTTGCAATGGAATTATACGTACAAAGACCCAAATAACAAAATAACACCCTCTTCTCAGATGCAGTGCTAGAAGCATGGGTTTCTCCAGCTTAAAGAGAAGTTTCCATCCCACATTTGCGAAATGCTGTGCTTCTGGGGAAGATTTGGCCACAGGCTTCTCAAGTCCCAAAAGGCTCCCTCCCTCTCCCCCTCTCTAAGCCACATATTCCTGCCAACTTAATATTAACGCACTTACTGGAAAAAAGGGAACAACTGAGATTTGGGGGTTGGGAAAAAGAGAGAAAGCTGTAGGTTGTTAGGCCTTAGAGAGAACGTCTCCACCTGTCTCGATGTGTGAACAGCTTTAAAGCCACTCTGAAGAAGCTAAGGGACACGTAGAAGGTAAAAGTAATTGCAGAGAAATGAGTGTAATTAGTGACTCAGTCTGGAAAAAACCCCAGAAATGAAGACTTGTAAAACCACAAAAGCAGACATACAAGTTGAAGAAAGCTTGCACCGAAGAGCAAAACCTCCCTGAACGTGAAATCAGCAGCTAGGACATGGCTCTTTTGAGGGCTGCGCAACCACTCCCATCAGACTGAGGAAGAGGGAGGAAAGGAGCCCTGGGCTGGGGAAAACACACACACGACAGCCAACCATGGGAACTGGCTAAACTTTCTCCACGCTGCCTCTGTCCCCACAACTATACTCCCATCTCTCACATCCACTTAGTCTACTGCGCTGAGAGCAGTAGCAGGAGTGCTAGCTCACAATAAACTACAGCGAATTGCCATACTCACTATACATGGGTGAAGGAAGACAAAGCACTTTTAAAGGAAAATATTCGATGATAGACAGGACCTGCAATTCAACACTGCAATACTGTGGCTTGGGAATTCACAAAACCATATACCCAACTTTATTTGTATTTAATTTGTTTATCCTCAGCAGAACTGGTCATTTCTTAATTGGACATGATCCCACCGGCCTGTCCTTAATGGGTTTCAGTTACTCTTAGCCTGCAGGGGAATTACTGCCTTCTTTCTTTCTCTCCACCTCTTGCCAAGGTTCTGTCACACATGAGCATTACATTTTAGAGTGACAAAGAAACAAAACCCACGATGAAGAGAATGGACTTCTGTCTGAGTCACTGTTCAGAAACCAACAGTTCACAAACATGAACATCGCCCCAGATAATGAGGTCCCAAAGGGGTAGGGAAAGAGTCCATCTCCTCTGATGATGCATTCCTGAATGCACTCCTTCACCTTCTCCCACGTAAGATAAGTGATGTAATTCCATTTTAGGAGGGGTGAAATGATGGGGGCGGAGGTAAAATGCTACACTAAAGTAAAAGTGAGAATTCTAAAGATTTGGTTGGATTGCCTGTACATATAGTGGAAGCCAAAATCTAGGGTGTCAACAGTGTATGTATGTGGGTGAAGAGGCAGGTTAAATACAAGCTGGCAAATGCTTTCAGGCTTCTACTACTTACCGTAACAGGGAGTTGTCTTTCTGAGGTGCTCAAAGATTCATTGACTGAGCAGTGAATTACTTTATCTGAAACTATTTGGATCTCGCAGGAAATTAAGCCAATCTTAACTTCATACTCGTTGCTTTCCAGGCCAAGGTTGTCAGGCTCTTTCTAATTATGAAAAAACAAACCAAGTGAAAAATGACTATGCCAGTGAATCAATGCTGGTCTCCGCTACACTGTCTACTTCTCAAAAGGTCGACTAAACTCAAACATTTCTGAAATCTTTTAATTTAGTCCAAAGCTCTCCTTTTCAGCTGACATTTTCCATTTTACCAAGGCACCACAGGAAACACACAGCCCTCTTTTGGATGTGATGGAGATACGGGGGATGGGGGGGGGAACGGACAGGAACTGTTTTCCAGTTCCTTCCCAACTCCCAGAATGGAAAACATCAGAGCCAAAAAGCCTTAAAGGCCTGGGGAAACTGTCTTTGATCTTCCCCTGATTCTGCACATCAAATGGTATCTGATTAAAGATAATCATAAGCCTGTATAGAAACTGGTGACAGAAAGAAAGACTAGATGGTGCTTAGATCCTGATAATGGCTGCATTTGACTGGACAATGCTTTTGAAGTCCATGGTACTCAGTGAGAACATTTCGCAGAACATAAAGGCCTGTGACTAGCATTGTTCCAAATCATTCAATTCTGCTTTGTCTCAATTTCCTTGTTTATTTAACAGGAGGTGTCAAAATGATGTAGGATTTCTCTTAGTAAGTATAAATTTTCAGCCTCCATTTCTTCCTTCAAATGTTCTTTTATCTGTTGTCCACTATTTCCTTATTTCTGAGTCTCTCAAGGGCTGGATTTGGCAGCTGTTAGAGGAGACATAAACTCTTGCTGGACTCTCTGTGTCCACATTTCCCCTTGTGTTTATTGAATCATGAGGTGCTCCTTCTTGCCCCAATCAATTGTTACAGTGTTTGAGGTGCTGGGAGGTCCTATTCCAGGCTTAGCCTGCCTCTTCATGATCCCTCCTTTTGAGACGTTAAAGGATTTCACAAATAAGCACAGCCCTGCACCCTTTTCACTTTCTTCACTTATCTGCCTACATAGGACACAGAACCCTCCAGGCAGCCCAACTTTGTTTTGAGGGTAGTTTCAGATGAGACATGAAAGTGCAAGGAACAGGAAGTGCAAGTGTCTCTTCTCCACCTCCCCTGCTTGGAAGATGTAAAACTTGTCCGCCCTTCAACAACTTGTACATCTTCCAAGAGAGGGAGAGGTGAAAGTTCTGGATAAGCTGAAGATGCAGAGGAACAGGAAGGAAGACACATTTTCATGTAGTCCATTCCAAAACCACTCTCCTTAGGGGGATAAAATAGTATTGCTCTTTCTTAGCGTAAGCTCATTATGATGCTGTTTGAGAAACAACATTCCCCCTTACAATATTTCTTACAATCGATGGTGTATCACCATCAACTCAGTCTAGCAATATTCCCTCACCAGCTGAACAAAAAGGTAATATGAACCAATGGGAAATGCTACCACTGAAGCATGCTTCACGTGCACCACATTCTTACATGTATAACTAGCGTCAAAGGCTCTCCTGGATGGTGTTTGATCCATTTCTCCTTCTTGGCTGTGAAGAACTGAGGGTCCATATAGTATTCCAAGTGGAACTTGCTAATGTGAATGGCCTCCTCAGGATGTTCAAAAGGGAAAAGGCTGTCGTCGGTATACAGGCGTCCATTGATGTAGAAGTCCACAGGTGCTGGCTTGCTCCCGGTGAGGTTGGAAGCAGCTGGAGAGGGGCAGGTAATCACAGTGTCCGTGTGAACCTTACAGTTCTGAAAGCAGGAAAAAGCATGCACATCAAATACAGATCAACTCAAGTGGTGTCGATGGGCAAGCAAAGGTTTCAAAAAGTCTGCAGCCATTTGAGGGGTTTTTTTTGCATGGGGCTAGATATTTTCATCAAAGTGGACAGAGAAAGATGACACTGAAAGGGAGCCTTGCTTGCTAAAGGGATGCAAGAGAGGTTGGGGAGAAATCAGCAATTACGAAATTATTGAATCATCTCTGACTGTCATGTATCATAACAAAATAAAAAAAGAAATGGTAAAATCCTTATATTTTGGAAAAATAAAATAATCAAAGCCCACATTCACAAAAATGATCCAAACAGACATTTTCAAATACGAGAAATCAAAATTCAGTTTTAAAATGTTTCATTTTTAAACAAATACAATGGTACCTCTGGTTACATATGCTTCAGGTTACATACGCTTCAAGTTACAGACTCCGCTAACCCAGAAATAGTACCTCAGGTTAAGAACTTTGCTGCAGGATGAGAACAGAAATCGTGCTCCGGTGGCACGGTGGCAGCAGCGGGAGGCCCCATTAGCTAAAGTGGTGCTTCAGGTTAAGAACAGTTTCAGGTTAAGAATGGACCTCCGGAACAAATTAAGTACTTAACCTGAGGTACCACTGTAGTGGGGTTGGTCTAATGAAAGGAGCTTTATAGCTTGACCCACAAAATCTGGACTGAGGGACACCACAAGCAAAGTGCAGGCACACCCCAAGGTTGTCCTCCCAAACCAAGAGTTAATTGAAAGCCAGTGTGATGTACTAGCTATGCTCATGGACAAGACCAGTACTCACTGCTCAGCCATGAAATTCACTGAATAGTCTTCTGTTAGGCATCCTCTCTCAGCATAACTTATCTCACTGGCCTGTTGTGAGGCTAAGGGATGAGAAGAATGTGTGCCACCCTGAATAGGAAGGGCAATATAGCTATTTAAGCCATTTAACCTGTGAGAAAATATCTACACCAGGTTAAGGAATCTATAGCCCCCTGAGATTGCTGGGCTCCAACTCCCAGTGGCTCCAGCCAATGTGGTCAATGGTCAAGGATGATGAGAGTTATAGTCTAATGATACCTGGAAGACAACAACCTACCCATGACCAATACAACCCTAAATATGGCAGTAAATCAAACTCTAACCCACCCCAGGGGAACAGGAATGGAATGGTAGCAATTCCCTGATAATCCAGGGGAAGAAAAATATTGTAGGAAGTTAGGTGGTGAAGGAGGACAGCCATTTTCAGTGGGTCACAAACTGAGGTGAACTAATATCATTTCTGGCTTCTATGCAAAACTTATGCCTTCTATTTTGCCCACCATCATATTTGACTGAATGCTTCCATCATTTTCAATCTTTTCTTTATCATGCTACTCTCACAAAGACTTACCGTTTGTTCTTTTCCAACACTGAGAACAACCATAGACACATTCTGAACCATCAAGAATCCATTTCCTTCCACGGTGATGATTCTGCCTCCACTTTTAAACAAAACGAAAACAAAAACAGTGAAGTAAGGGATCAGATGAAGAATGGGGCATCTTTCATTCATACAAGATAAGAAAATGAACGAAAAGGAAATAGACACGGTCCTGTATTGAAGGAAGTCTGCAGTCCTGTTCAGCCCAGCATCAATCAACACTGTGACTGGCAGTGACTTTCAAAAGTCTCAAGCAGAGCCATTTTTAGGTTATTCGCTTTACCAAACTGTAGCAGAATAAAGGCTACTTCACACATTACCCAGAAGTAAATACACACAAATTTAAGCACATGTGGTGGAAAGCATTGGTCAAGCAAGGTGTGCAAGGACAATGATCAGACGTGTGGTGGAAAGTATATTTTGCTGTATGTGCATCTTACAGTTTTACAAGTACGCACAAAATGCATTTCAACATGTATGGATAAAAGAAAATGTAATAGCATCTGCTTGGACTAAAAAGTGGACAACCTGCAGCCTAGGGGCTGCATGCAGTCACTGAAATAATTTTACGTTGCTCCCAGCATTACCTAATAACTTCAAAAGCACAATTCACTAATAAAATAACAAATAACTATTTCACCACTGAGGCTAAATAGAGACATGCTCTGAATATATTTTATTACCTCGGCTGCAAAGTACGAATAAATAGTTGCGCTGACATGAATCCTGGATGTTTCAAACACTTAAAAAGCGGAAGGTTTGGATAGTCTTACCCCGTCAGACAAGCTGCCTGAGGAATGCTAAATGTGGCACCATCAATGTGAAATCAATTAAAGAAAATAATGAGATAGCTTTAGCACATGCCACCAATACAGAGAGGAGGAGAGAGGAGAGGCTTGTCTCCATTGGTTACCAAAAACTACATCCAGACTTTACCCCGCATGTGGCCTTTCATTACTTCAACCATTTCGTGTTCTACTTGCTTTAATTATACCGCAACATCAGGTGGCTCATCGGGGAATTCAGGAAGATAGTGATTTATCCCCTTTGCCTCCAAAAGACACTCAAATCCAAAGTGATAACACACAGGGCTCTTACAAGCACAGCCTTCGCTAGTCATTTAAGGCCTCTAAAGCCTCAGCGTGCTGTGGTTATGCATATTCATAGGCTCTCTGTAGTTCACGCTACATCTGCGATGTTGCTTGGTGTTTCCTTGAAGAAATTTAATTCCGAATGGTATTTGATCATTGCGGGGGAAAACTATGTTAGGTCCAATTACCCTTTTGATGAGGAAACCTACAGCACCACGTTCAGCAGGAGCGGCAGCGTGGTGGCAAAACGGAACTAGCGGCTTAGTGCTCAAGAGGAATCCTGCAATATAAATTTCCAAGCACTTTGTTGCCCTCTTTGGTTGGCCTATAGTAACAGTGCCATTTGCACACCACGGTTTAAGGTAAACGTAAAGGAACCCCTGACCATTAGGTCCAGTTGTGACCGACTCTGGGGTTGCGGCGCTGATCTCACTTTACTGGCCGAGGGAGCCAGCGTACAGCTTCTGGGTCATGTGGCCAGCATGACTAAGCCGCTTCTGGCGAACCAGAGCAGCGCATGGAAACGCCGTTTACCTTCCCGCTGGAGTGGTACCTATTTATCTACTTGCACTTTGACGTGCTTTCGAACTGCTAGGTTGGCAGGAGCAGGGACCGAATGGGAGCTCACCCCGTCACGGGGATTCGAACCGCCGACCTGCTGATCGGCAAGTCCTAGGCTCTGTGGTTTAACCCACAGCGCCACCCATATCCCCTACACCATGGTTTAGAACAGCAATTATTTGCAGCTTAGTGATCTTGAATGCTTCTGCCTGACTCTTATGTTTTGCAGCTGCCACCCTGCATTCTGACCCAGTTCTGTCCTGCCTCGCACTCACAAGACTGACAGAACTTCCTGCCCAGCACTGAAAACTGGGTGTGCTGCTGCTGCTCATTTGCAATTCCCCACATTGCAATTCGTGTTTTGGTTTTTTGTGATGACATGCGATCCCACTTTCAGAACGTTGCATAAGATCAGGGCAGTTGGCCCTGGTTGGACTTAAAACACTTCCTGAGTAACTTGGGCTTCAGGTGCACTTGCAGACTTCCTCAAATTTCTTTGTTCACATTATGCTGTTACACTTCAAGACTGTACTAAGCAGGGAGTGATTTCACGGAGAAATTCAAAAAGGAACTGGAGCCCCAAGGGCTCGAGGGGGGGGGGGGAATGGAATCAAAAGCATTTTTTTTCCCCAAAAAGAAAAAAGAAGCCCTGAAATGTGTCTGCCTTGCAGGTTCTTTTGAATAATAAAAAAACTGCAAACTGTATCAATCAGTCGGAGCCAGTAGGAATAGTACGATACTCATGCGGACTTTGGCCTGAATTTCTACATCCTTTGAAGCACATAAACTTAGGATTCTTTCCCCATTATTAGTTTGGAGTTTAGTGATGCCAACTGAAACTGGGTTTATGGTGAACAACTGTTCTGCCCCACTCATCGGCTCTGCCTGTTTTTCACAGCAATTTGTCTATTTTACTACCCCAGCCTCAGCACAATATGCAGCCTCCATGAATGCCCAAACCCCAACCTAGATGACCGCCTGCCACCTTTCTAATCCTATTAGTCCCTGCTAACAGTTCTAGAAAATTGCACAGAGTAATGTCTTACCTGATCTGACTCCTTTTGGGGTTGATATCTCTTATACTTGGGTTTTTCTCATACTTGAAGGTGCTGTTATCACCAATGCAGGACTTCCTTTCAAACTGGACACAGACTTTCACAGTGGTAGTAAATTCCACACCGGGCATGGTGCAAGTGATGCTAGTGTCAGTGCGACTATAAAAAAAGAAGACACAATGAGCTGCTGAGTGCAATGCATGGGTATGCCCAGTTGTTGTTCTCTACAGTGAGAATCCACACCACATGCCATTCATCCGAAGCTTTATAACACAATGGACGTTTATGAAATTACGAATGGTGTGTAGTGAGCGTGTGTGTTTGTCTCTTTTTTTGTCTCTGTCCATCTGCCTCTTCCCTCAAGCACAACTTGGGGCCACCTAATGACTGATTGGCAACCAGCTGAGGACAGAAAAAAGGAAGCATTTCTTCATAAAATGCATAATCAACATGGGATTTCTCAGTATGGGGTGACAAACACTAGTCTTTATGGCTTTAAAGGATAGCTGGACAAATTCACAAAGCTTCCATCAATAGCTATTAGCAATGATAACTAAATGGAGCTCTATTTCCCTCGAAACCACTGATTCTGGTGACAAGCTAAAGGGAAAGGTCGTTGCCTTCATGCTATCTTCTTAGTAAACTTCTGAAAGGCATCCTGCTGGCTGGCAGTGGAAAAATAAGGCTGCAACAGATGGACTTTGGGGTGATTTCAAGCAGTGCTCTTCCAGTGTAAGGTACTGCCAGTTGTTTTGCTAGGGGAGGTAGGCTTTTTGTTGAGGGGGGGGTAACTTCAGTTTGCTAGGTATTTTTATTGATTTGGAGGGGCAGCTGCCCCTCCTTGCCCCCCCCCCCAGCTACGCCCATGGTCCTGCCTCATTCTTCCCATCCTTTACTGCTCACACCATCCTCATCAAACTGCAGTGCTGGTGTGCTTACCTGTGGCGGTGTAGTGGGGAAAGCCCCATTGCATGAGAAAAAGCTATTTTGCAACCCATGCATCAAAGACTATATTAACAGAGCAAGATGTGCTTCTCCTACACTCCAGACTGGAGAACTGGGCTTTTTAATAGACTTGTTTTCTCACTTCTAATCAGGGCAACTTCTGACCCTATTTTAATATTTGCAGCTCATGAGAAAATTCCGCAAATATAAAATTATCTGTTAGTTACATATAATTTGAAAGAATTGCTAAGTACCCTTCACAGATACAAAACAGCGGGGGAAACCAAACAAGACTAGTAGTGAGATTTTATGGCTACTCAGCAAGTTTATATGTCTTGCATTACAGAGAGCTGTGCTGAATTTGTTCATACTGAAGAATTTGTGTTTCCTTGGAAAAGCCATTGGACAAACACTTGGCATATGGCATATGGCTCTTGTTTCTTGTCAGGTAAATTATAATTTCCTGCCTCCACTGCTGAATTATGGTTCATTCTGAGGCAGCACTTACCTGAGATCTTCACATTCTTTTGTGTTATTAACCAAAACTCGGAGCTCAGATCCCACACTCAGGTTATTCCCTGTGATGGTTACTCTGGTTCCTCCTGCCTTGGGGCCAGTAGATGGAGACATAAACTTCACTACCGGAAGCTAAGTAAGAGAGGAATGTCAAGGTGAGGTATTCATTAGTTTCTTAGTCTGTAATTAATGCTAATGATACAGAAATACCGCAGGCAGGGAAGATTCTGCATGTCAAAGGTTCTGCAACAATTCTCCAGGAAGAAACCAAGGGGGGTTGGTTTTGCGAACAAAGAAAGCAATTCTAACCACATTTGTTTGGAAGTGGGCTCCACAGACTTGGTAGGGCTTCCAAGCTTCCAATGGGACAATCTGTAAAACTCATCTCACAAGATGAAGATACGTAAAAGGATCTGGAGTAGGTTGTCCTCAGTATGATAATCAACTCTATTTCTCTTTTACATCTGAAACAGGTGAAGCTGAGGTGTTAAACTACTATCTGGAGGTAGTAATTAACTAGATTAGTGCCCCAAAATTCAAGCTCAGAAATGAAAAGGTAGAGAGCTGCTGTTGGCCAGATTAAGGTGGCATCCCACCTGAGGAATACCTGACTTGAACTTTTAACTGGTATCTAGTTTGATGTCATTTTGATACCACATACAAATTTCTAATTCTTTTCCTGACTGTAAAAATAAATAAATCGAAGCCATTGCTGCCTTATCTGCCTTGTTTTATCTATTCTGCTGCTTTCGTTGTTTTGTAATATTCCATATTTGATTCTTTGAAATTGTTTTTAAACTTTGAAATCAGAAGCTGAAGAGCAACACAGAAAGCAAACAACAATCATTTCTCACTTCCCACCAGTGACTGGTTTTCAAACAGTGCCCCTTGAACTCTGAACCCGGCCTAAAACCGTGCTCAAATTTTAAAGTCCTCTTGAGTTTCTGATGCAGTAATACACTTACATTTTCAGTCATATCTGTATCAGACTGGCAGGCTCTGACTGCCTTGATTTGTAACTAAGGATAATAATATCTGTGACAGTAAAACGGAGATGAAATTTATTGTACCTTTGAAGGAGCCTTTTTAAAGAAATGCCATAGGTGTTCTTTTTCTGGCCTTCTGAAATATATTCAAATGCCTTTTAGTTGAGTTTAATCTTGCACAGCAAAATTTAATACTGAAGTGTATACCATACGGTAACACTGCAACTTTGAAGGGGCCTTTTTACAAAAAAATACTGGGATAAGCAGAATGTTTTTAGATTCTTTTTAAAAGCACTTTAACTTTAAAAAACCCCATAATCCTGTGAAAAAGTTTTACATTTTTGTAAAAAATACTTTGTATGAGATTTAAGAGCCAAACCATGGTGAACAGGATCTCCTCCCTAGGCCTCATTTTTAACACTGAAAACTAGTCACTGGTGGAAAGCTGAAGATTTGGATAAAGATTTCGATGCAAGGGAAGGAGTTAAACTCTCTTTCTGCTTTAAATTGCCTTTCCAAAGCTATTATTTACCTAAGAGCCAAAACATATTAATGTAATAGTTTGGATTGCCCTTTATTTGGGTTATTAATTGTTATTTTTGTTAATGCCAATTTGTTAATGTCTATCTCTTCAGAAAGTTATCTGAGCCTTCTTCTCTTGGGAGTTCCCAAACTGGTACCCCCCCCCCCTTCTCTGCATTGAGCCAGACCATGACAAGCAGTGACCTCCAATATATAAACTGCCAAGTGGTCAAGTTATGAGTGGTACTGAAAGGCTTGAACCTTGGATGAGACAGGTACTTTGAGGTCCAACGAGACAAGATGGAAGATAATCTGGGTGAAGAACCCTCCACCAGAATTCAAGAGATGACCCACAAATTGCTTCTTTGGTAGCACTGGACCCCCGTGAGACTCTCCCACAGGAGAAGGACCTTCTCCCCATTCTGCCGGTGCAGATGTGAGGAAAGGAGAATCCATATTCATATGGGATGCGAATGTGCCAAAGTAACCAAATTCTAAGTTTGGGTGTTTGAATTAGCCTCCGTTATAACTGGTAAGATTTTAGTCCTGGACGTTGTGTTGACGTTGCTCTTAGATGAAAGCGAATAGAACCCCCTTGGGTTCTATTCTAATGTTGCCAGCTGTTTGGATGGAGGCGGACAGATGATAGAAGGCAGCAGAAGGGCACACGATGGAAGGGTGCTGGGCCAAAGTGTGCGAAGGAGCTCTCTCAGAACACTTGAATAATCAAAGAAGAGTAACAAGAGGTGTAGCTAAACATGGCAAGTTTGACACTGTATAGTGCTGATTGTCAGCTTTATTAACAGTAATACCTCCTAGCAGTCCCCAATGACACACACCAAGCTATGGAGCAGATATCTCTTGGCAAGATAATTATAGTATTGACGTGAGAATTGTATACTCTGTAAATTTCCGTTGGTGTCAAAGCTGGAAGTGTTGATAAGATAGCTCTACCTGCGAGTTTCCATCAGTGATGGCATGTTTTTGTTGTTTGTTTTCTTAATCTTTTGAATTAATTAATAAAACATTTTTTTAAAAAACTGTTCAGACTTGTGATTGTTGCTGGGCAAATTTTGATGTGTTTTTCCTCGTGCAGTTAACGGATGTACCTTCAATTGCTTTCTCCTGTAGGAATGTTGCCTGACCTGAACAAAGGCCTGGGAATGTTAAATCCATCATTAAAGGAAGACTTCCAACCAAAGCCACTGGCTCCTATTTTTGCTTCTGTGCAGGTGTTTCCTGAAGATGCAATTTCCTCCGGCACCATCAATAGCTTTAAAACATCCTCATCCTTTTTAACTTCTCCATCACCGCTATAATAATTCTAACACCAGATACAGTTTTTTTTTTGAGCTCTAATTTGCTACATTGCATCATATAATATGACTTAGTATTGCTATTTTTAAAAAAAGGAGACTTGAGAGGAAGAGAACAAAGGAAGCTGCCTCATGCCATTGGTCCTAGTTCAGTATTGTCTACACTGACTGGAAGGGGCTCTTCAGAGTTTGAGACATGGGTATTTTCCCAGTGACAAATTCAAAGTTAAAACCCCCAGTAAGAACAAGAAACAACTTACCACATAAGAGTATCGGTCCCTGGATTTTCCTTCTCTGCTCAAATTAACTGTCACCACATCAGAAAATTCATCTGGAGCTTCTCCAGTCCAGCACACAATTCTGTGTAAAATAAAAAATAAAAAAGCAATTGTGACTGAGAAGAAAAATATGGATGAACTTGAAATAGCACCTCATAAAATAAAAGGTGGGCTGGATTGAACTCTATTCCCCACTCTTTAAAATTCTTTATTTTTATATTAAAAGCATTATTTCAGATTCCAACTAAGATAATTTATACAGGAGAAAGAGTAGCTTCAAACTTAATGCCTCAAATGGAGTTGTGCTACCATTTCCAGTGCAGATGATATTCCGTACAGAAAGTCTGACAAAAGGATACTTCAGGTCAAAAGCACTGGAATCAGATTAGAGTAGACCCTCGGGTTACGTTACCTCCAGGTAACACAACTTTCCGGTTGCAAACGTGGCAAACCTGGAAGTGGGTTTCCTGCTTGTGTATGCGCATAAGCGCTCTATGGCACTGCACACATGCGCAGAACAGGCGCCTCCAGTTACAAAGATTTTGGGATATGGCCGGGCCTCCAGAATGGATCCTGTTCGTAACTGGAGGTACCACTGCATTTTGCTTGTGTGGTCACATGCTAAGGGATACTCCATTCTGCATGAAAGGGGGGAAGTGTCTGTTGGTCTCCCCACCAGTTTGCATTAAGAATTCAGAGCACTTTGGATGTTTTGGTAGGGAAAGCTCACTCTTCTCTCAATGAAACAGGGATGCCCCCCAAAATGGAATACAAATGCCCAGCTTGCACATCATGGATTACCATGATCAAGCAGAAGCAATGTGCTCTCTTCTATGGCAAGGTGCCTTGTCATACTTTCCTCACACAGAAGCCATTTCAACGTCCAAATAGTCACAAGTTGGTGAATTCATGATGGCATAGCATGATAATAGGTAAGCCTCCAGAAGGGGGCATATATAACCAAGTGTAAACTATCCTGGTACAAATTATTTCACTAACCCTTTTCTGTTCATGATGGACTGAGCCGGAAAGAAGTAACACCATTCCTACTGAGGCAAGAGTCAGTTCAGAATTTTGGGGTGCCCTTCTCAGAATGAAGAATTAAGCTTATTCTTATTTAAAGTAACTTGACTTTCGAAATTTTGTTGCCATTTTTTTTCTGATCGAGCAACTACGTATTTCATTTTACTTGAAAATGTGAAGCTCATGAAACTCCAATTATGCTTTATTTCTTATGAAAAGTCACTAAAAATAAAAGGTATTTTGTGTTATAGAGAAATATGAAGTTTGTTCATGACCCAACAGGAAATAACTAGGCATTTATATTAGTAGTAAATAATCCTGTGATTTAGATTCGGTAGCATCTTCTATTTCAAACTTAAATAAAGTATTTCTGTACCAGCAACCTTTGGGCTTTAATTAATTAATCTTTGGTGTTTTAATTTGCTCCTTGTTGTCCCAGTGCTGCCGTTTATGCATTTCCTGTCCAGGCATGCATGTTCCCATTGGGTCAACAGACTGCTCTTCAGATAATTGCATTCATAAACAACAACAACAACAACTAAGAGCTGAATATGTCCACTGCAAAAGCTATGGCGTATCATACTATAGGGTGCAAGAAAGGGGGAGGAGTGGCGGGGGGGGGGGGGGAAAGCAAGAGGTCATTTCCATAGGGTAATACAACAGCCATCATCATTAAACACTGGAAATACCCCCTCCAGCACCACCCAACAAAGGAACAGCATCTCTTTTTGTGGGGATTACTATTACTTTAAAAGCTTTGGAATGCTTATTCAAGATGGTGCAAAGGACACAATGGGAAGGTTAATAAATGAGGCACTACTCAGATGTAGCGCACTGGGTGGGGTGGAGCTATTACTCTAGCTTCCCAGTGGATTATTGTTGCTTCCTGGGAGGGAGAAGGGGAGGCAGCAGGGAGGTCACCACAGTGTAAACGGAACAGCAGAGCCACTCCGTTACGCCAGCTGGTGCATTTGCACTATGCCAACTTCTCCGCTGACCTGCCCCTCTCCTTGTGGTAAGCAGCCCACACGCCAGGAAGCTCGTGTAATGGCCCCGCCCCACTTGGCGAGTCACTTCTGGCACTACCTTTAATTCAAAGAAACCCAGGATTGGGAAGTTATCGGAGTCAGGACTTAGGATAAAGTGTTCATTATATCCCCTATTCCCACATGAAAAACAATTGGTGCAGGAACACCAATGCCTTGTTTGCGTATTTTCTCCTCCTCCTCAGATGGAAATGGTAACTTCATAATTGCTATACCCAGCTATTTCCCTCAACTGTTCCTAACGGGTAATTTCAATTTCTTCCAAAATTAGATCTTGCTATGTTGCTTGTTATCAACAGCATGCCTTCAAGCACAGCCCTTATAGATTGCTTGATCTGCTGATCTTTGGTGGCCTCGGCTCGTTGGCCTCCTACAACCGTTTTCCATAAGAAATTATCACGAGAATTTCTCCCAGGTTTTTGTGGATGATTTCATTCCAAAGTAACTGCACACAATCACCTCAGCTGGTCTCTGAAGCCTGTCTAGCAGAGATAACGAAGACAACTTTGCAAAAATGTATGTGAATGTGAAGCTAGTGAAAGGTCTGACAGCACAGAAGAAGTTTCCCAGTTGTTTTAGATGGAGCTGCAGAATGGGTAGCAGCTGTGCGAGTTTTGATTACATTTGTCCTCCTGACCTGCTGAGGGCACAGGTAGGAGACAGGCGGGAGCTTAGAATATTGTGGAGATCAATTCCCTGGCACAGCCAGCTAACTAGAAGGCTAGTTATAGTACCTGTCTTTTCCGCACTTCTTCACAGAAAGCGTTTGTCTCATGGTAACTTCCCCTCTGAGGATGCATGTGCATCACTCAAAACAAAACAGATAGGACCTACGGTAATCTTCCAGATGGAAGTCCTCAGCAGAGAATACAATTCACAGGAACGACCTGAGAATTCTAGAATGTGACTTCTCTCAGCTGAAGTTATTACTGTGGAATGAATCCCTTGTGGGGATAAAAATCATTAATCAGTTTCAATATGTATCATACAGAAATCTGCCCTTTTCATAAATGAGCTGATTCAGAGTCAGCTTGGTTCACTGGGTCACAAAGCAAACAGTAGCAGCTACTATTAACAACTAGGCGGCCAGTGGATAATTGGATGCCTTACTCTCCATTTACGCATGCATGTGAATCCCTGCAAACATTTGCACGCTCATACCAAGCCCTCACATTCCTGATCTCTGAAGAAAGACCGCTGGAAGAGATCAATCAGCTGAAGAGGAGGAAATAAACGACAGCAATCCCTTTCCTTTCACTCGCTTTTAAATCATTCAGCATGAGTTACTCACTCCTCAGAGACGATATATCTGTCCGGGAGCGGCGAACACTTCACATTCCCTATTTTGACAGCGTTAATGACATCACTGAACCTACGGCCCAGATTTCTTCCTCGTATTGTGACTAGAGTTCCTCCTTCCAGGGGTCCATTCAGGGGCTCGATCTGCAAGTTCAAAGGGAACCTGATGAGAGTAGGTTAAAAGCAAAGGCATGGAAGGCAGCAAGGTGGGGAGCATTCATTTTTATTCCCGTCTGGGTACAAACATCAATTTTATGCTCCCTATTCTTCTACGGGGGGGGGGGGGAGGCTGTGGGTCCAATAAATGAGCCATATGCTTAAGATTCATGTCCTACTTCGGCTTTGTGACTAATACAGTTTTTACAGTGCCTTTTACCTCATACAGAAATAATTCCATACACCACTGAAAATACAACTATCAGTATTCTTAAAAGTTTTGAATAACAGTTAAGGGAAGGGAGAAAGTAGTAAGAACTGACAAGTGGAGAAAACATAATAATGATACCAACTCTTTGCGCTGGGAACAGTCAGCACAATCTTTTGTATAATCCTTAACAAAAGGGTTGGTCTCTCTAAACACCACCATGCATGTTATGAATGATAACAGCTATAAGTGGGCTATTTGTTCCCTGCCTTTTTATATACTGACCCAGCACTGATTCAGAGAGAAGACTGCCTAATTATCACCCTGGGATTTTTCATTTAAACAACAATATCCAAGTCTTGCTGCAAAAAAGACTATAGTTTGTTTCAAAAAAGTGTTTATCTACCTGTCTACCTACCTACCTATGGCTTTTATAAACTGCCCCAATCTACAATGTCCTCTGGGAGGTTGTGGTTAGCATCTACACAACAACATTTTGTTGCACATTCAGGAAAGATTTTTATTTGTTACCCTTTGTTCTGCAGTCAGCCACAAAGCCACTTTGATTTCGCTGGACATCTGGCCTAGCTTAATGCCCTACATTTAGAAAGGGCCTTTTAAATTGCAACAAACCTATTGGGGAAAAAATAAAGCCGCCGAAAGCCGCACAGGAACAGCAGCCTTCCTTCCTCAAAGTACAGTTAGAGAGGCTGCAGCTTGCCATTCACTGTAGCTGCTGCCAGCATAACATGACGTAAGCCAAGGGGCAGGAGGTCAAGAGTGGAGGCTCCTTCTTCCGCCAAGCTGCTTAGGGCTGATAATGTTCCCTTACTAAGCTCAGCGTCCCTCTCCAATAGACTTGTGGTTGTCCTCCTCCCCCACAAGACAACTCTGTAGACACTAAAGAAAAGCTTGTTTGTTTTTGCAAATGGAGGGATTTGGATTGAATGTACAGTATCTGCTAAGAAATAGCATCCCAACCCCGTGACATGCCGTAACCTTAATTCTTGTGGTTTGCTTTCAATTCTTGATTTTGGCAGAGAGGCAGGAGGCTAAGTTTCCTATACAGTGGAGCGAGGCGGGCTCCCTAGCATTTCCTCTGTACAGCCAGGCCTGAGAAATGGGAATGGTAGATGTTAACAATAAAATGGCTATTGGATTATGAATGCAGTAGGGACCTACCCATCCTCACCAACACAGCTTTAAGAGCATTTCTCTGGATTGTGATCCTCTTGATTTTCCCTGACCTCTCAGCAGCTTTTGATACCACTGACCATAGCATCCTCCTGGAGTGGCTTTGCGGCATCAGGAGATTTCTGTTTGGTCCCGCATCATCTGTGTTAGCATTTTAAAACTGAGACTGGTGAATTTATTCCTACTTTTGTGTTGGTTTTAGGTACTGGTATCGATTTAAAGTGGGTATTTCAAATGTTTTAATATTGTATTTTTGAAATATATTTAACTGTTTTGGTACACTGATTAAATACATGCAGTAGATAATGGTTAGAATTCCTATCTTAAAATCTCTGCATTGGTGGGGTCACACTAGACAGTCTTTAAAGCTGGCTCCAATTCTAAATACCAAGCTAGTATCCACTGTTAAGTCCAGAATACTGGTCCCTGTTCCACCATCCATTAATAACAACCAATTCCTGTTTACTGCGGCAAAATGACACTGAGCAGCATGCCTCTTTCTCTACTGTGCCCAAGACTTACCTTCTTAATCTCAGGAGGAGGACACATGCCTGGAATCTGGAGGGACTCAGTGTTTAGTCTACAATTAGAACTGCTCTCGCTCCAAATGCACTGATGACCCAGATCTTCTCTCCCAAGACACTGAGAACAGTCAGCACTTCCAACTGCACAATTATAAATCTCCACTAGAAAAAAAGAGATAAATATCCTAAGCTGGAAGCATATTATGACTTTGCTTAACTTTGTGTGTGCAACTGCCCCCCTGCCAGAGTAATGCAACATTTCCAGCAGCAGAGTCTGGACATACAACAATTTAAGAAGTTTTGGCCATGGTCCTAAAGATTTCCCAGAAGTTCTGGGCACTCGTTCCCACTGCAACATAATTTAGTACTTGAAAATCCCTTTGTCAATTTGTGCTACATTTTTCTAATTCTAGATATCCACATGAGAGGCAGCTTTGCTCAGCTCAATACATCTAGTTAGCAAAAACTTTAGTTTACAATGGGAAACAATTATCATTACAATACTCAGCATGATACGTACATTTCACCAACTTCCCCCAAATGGGAATCTTTTTACTTCTCTTATTTCTGCCTGTCCTTGTTTCAATGGCTTGTTACATTTTTATTAGACCAGGAATGGAAAATATGTGGGCCTCCAGATGTTGTTGAGCTCCATCTCTCATCAGCCCCAGCTAATGTAGCAAACAGGATGATGGGAGTTGTAGTCCAACAGCATCTGGAGGACCATAGGTTCTTCATCCCTGTGTCAGAGCACAAAGGGATTACCTGCTCTCCTAAAGTTTAGGCCTTTTGCCCCTGAATAAATAGGAAATCCTATTTATTAATCAACAGAATGTGGTGTCGAGAAACATTTTCACCACATGCTATAGAACAAAACTAAATCACATAGAAAGCAAAAACCAAATGGGAGAAGAGAGGGAAAGATCTGGATTAATAACTGTGGGTGTGGAATCATACAGACTAGTGTTTCAGCCAAACTGGAGCCCTGTTGCAATGAAAATGCAACAACTGACTTTTACAACAAAAACATTACAGTATAATTCTGAACCAAAGCTTGATTTTGCCCAATATTTTCAACCAAACAGTGGTGTTTTTCAGACAGCTATCGGAATGATTGCCTTCAGCACCCTCTGATCAAAGATGTATTACCTATGAACATTGATATTACATACGTGTATTACAGCTAACAGCCATTTATAGATCTAACTTCCATAGACACTTGCACTATGGGATATTGCAGGCGACTAATCTTTTCCTGATGCTGTTTAGCATCTATATGAAGCCATTGGCAGCAGTCATTCAGAGTTTTGGTGCCACGTACCACCAGCATGCTGATGACACCAAGTTCTATTTCTTGATAACATCTTAATCAGGTGTGGCTATGCAGTCCTGGACTGGTGCCGGAATGCAGTGATGGGATGGATGAGAGCCAATAAATTGCATCTGAATCCTGTCAAGATGGAGGCTCTGTGGGTGAACTGATCTATCAGTTGCTTGTTCTGGATTGGGCTACACTCCATCTGGAGGAGTGGATCTGTAGTCTGGAGATACTACTCGTTCCATAATTGTCACTCGAAGCCCAGGTGACCTCAGTGGCTAAGAGTGTTTTTCACCGGTACAACATCTCCAGTTGTTCTTGGATGACTCATAGCTTGGCCACAGTCATCCAAGCATTGGTAAATTCAACCTTTGCTGAAGCAACTGCAGTGGCTGCCAGTATGCTACTGGGTCAAGTTTAAGTAATTGTTTTAAGTAATCAAACAACTTGGGACCAGGGTATCTCAAGGACTACTTATGTTCCTTCTTGGTCAATGCAATCTTCAGCAAAGGCACTTTTAGTGGTTCTATATGCTCCTGAGCAATGTCTAATGACTATCGGGAGCAGGGCTTTTAGGGTTGCAGTGTCTCTTTTTCTGGAATTTCCTCCCTATTGATATTAGGCAGGCATCAACTGTGCAAAATTTTCAACCATTTTTATAACACATTTTTGTTTAGACAGACTAGTCCTGACCCAACCATGTACCACTGATATTGAACTTATTATTTGGATGTATTATGGCATTTAATGATTTTATATTCTCTGCTGTTTTAGCTGCTTTAGTATTTTTACAAAGAGCATTACACATTTTTATATATAAATAATGCAAAATAATCACCATTTAAAAAATCTGTATGAAAATCTGTATTTAAATTCATGCCTAAATGTGTACTTAAATATTATCTGGTGACAAAATATTTTTATTGCTTGTTCACCCCTCACTTGAAAATAATTTCTTCTGAGAAGTAAACAATAAAATCAGGTTAGTTGATCTAAATATTCAGAACACTTGAATTCAGCTATCAACTAAACAAGTAACGCAAAGCTGGTCATACTCCAGGAAAATCTTAGTTAACCCAAACTGTTTTTGGTGATAAATTATTGAATTACATACTACATAACTACATATTTTGTGAGAAAACATTTAAATATGTGTTTTATAAAAATGGACACATTTCTTAATACATTTCACTTGAAAATGCACACTTTTCACATATTTTGGTATGTTTCTGGAGCTGAAAACTTTATTGCAAAATTCAGAGAAGAACAAAACCCAAAGGCTAATAATGGCCCAATCCCTATGTTACCCTCAGGGGTGTGAATGAGGTCAGTTTGCTAAAAATGCAGACCAAACAACATTCTCCTCCCTCCCTGGTTGGAAATAAATTAAAAACTTAAGTGGTTGCTCAAGAGTGTTTGCTTTGATTACAAATATATAGGCAGGGATGACAGAATTAGCAGAAATGTGTTTACATATTTTGCTTCTTCCCAGCATTGAAAATACACATATTTCAAATGTATCCCACAGTGACACTGTGTTCCCATAAAAACTGCTGCTGGTTTATCTGGAGATTTATCTCCTTTGAGCTAAATTCCATCCCTGACCCTAAACAGTCCACACATTTTTGTTTCAATATCAATCCAGTATGATATTTACAGTACAACCCTACACATGCCTATTTGAAGCCAAGCCCCACTGAGTTCAGCAGGGCCTGCTCCCAGGTATGTATAGCATTACAGTTTTAAGAGCTCAATCCTATACATGTTTGCATAGGAGAAAGTCCTACTGAAAACAATGGGACATACACCCAAGTATGTACGTATAAAACTGCAGCCCAAACTATTTTGTATTTAGTAATTGGATGAGTGCAAATAGCAGAACATGTGTGAGTATACTGTATACTCACACATGAGTATTTAGCCGGAACTCACCAGAACTCAGTTCTGGCACCTCTCAGGTGGTCGTCATTGCCATTATAAGAGAACAAGGGAGGTGTTCATGGTGAGTTCCAGGTATACCCTGTATGTTGTAATCTGCAGCTTATGGTGAAGGGTGGGCAAGAAATATGATAACAAATAAATAAACGTTGTAAAACGAGATCTCATTTTTTGTATGTTTCCCTGATTTCAAAACATCTGCTACTAAGGTATGTAAAGAGACTCTAGAAGGTCAAAAGCACCAACTAGCTAAGAATCTGTAAGCTTTCTAAAGGACATTTTACCCTCTCTAAACGGAAAAAAAAAAGGTGGAAAATGTGTTTAGAACAAACCTGTCATCAGTGCTGGACTATCAATGTATCTATCAGGTTTTTCCTTCAGTTGAAGGTTTAGTGGAAAGAGGTGCCGTTTGTCTGAAGTGTGAAGCTGTACAAAGAAAGTGAGTTAAGAGTTATCCCATTTACAGAAACACCAGACCCCAGTGGCAAAATACATGTTAGCTTTATAGCTGTCAACACAAGGCATTTCTATATTGCAACAAGATGTTTCTTGGAATATGATATTCAAATTCAGCAGGAGAAATCAGGAGCCTGGGGCAAAAAAAAAGAGAAAAAGAGGTACTGCTCTGTCTTTGTTAATTAAACCTAAGTAGCTGAGTACCAAACCAATGGGAAAGCAAAATTATGTTTCCATGTGGAAACCAGGCAAGCAAGCTCAACCTCATTTTTTTTTTTAAAAAAATGTTTCTAGCTCTCAACAGTTAGCCAGAAAAGCCTATATATAGATAAGAGAGCAATTGGCTCCAATTTTCAATTGGAGTTTCATTGCTGGACATGTTGCACATCACTGCTGTATATTCATGCTAAAAAGAGCGTAAGAAAACTTGGAACGAACTTATGTCATGGAAATGCTAGAGTTCATGGAAGCAGAACCTAATGAACTTTGATAGGACGATATGACTTGATAAAACAGCATACACAGGGCCTGGGGCTCTGTCACTAGAACAGAGGAGACATCCCCACTAGCTGTGAACTCACCAGCACGTTGCTGCACTGAACAGCAGATGCATTCACCCATTGGGCCTCAAATATCCTGTCAGTTTGAAAATGACATTCCAAAGGCATCTCCTAAACAATTGGGAAGACAGGGAAGAATTTGCATAGCAATATCAATTTTTTAAAGTAAAAACATCGATTTTTCTGCACTCCAATAAACCCAATAAAACAAATTCTGTTCTTAGTAGTGATGGATGTTTGATCAATTTCAGAAGATCATTTTCTGGTTAATTTCACATATGTTCATTGCAGTTCCTAAATCTATTTCATCCCATTTCTGCATTCATCCTTTAAAAAAACAAAACTGCATGAAAATCTGTATTTAAATACATATGCAAATAATATTTTATCACATATTAAAATATGCATTTTGTCTCAATTTAGGTACCGCTTAACATATTTTATCCTGAAATATGCATTGTTTATGCATTTGGTCATTTTTTTTTGAGCTAAGAACTATATTGCAAAATTCAGAGGTGTGAAATGCAAAGGGTAATGACATTCCAATCCATGTATTAATCAGGAGGGATGAACCAAGTCAATTCATTTAAAAATGTGGACCAAATGAAACTTGCCTTCAATTGCTAGTTCTCTGTGACATTAAGATTTCATTTTTCCCAGTAATAATTTCAGAAATAATAACTGTGACCAATAACTAGTTTCATAATCCTAATAAGCTTGATGAAAAATTTTTGAATGAGAGCATTTGATTTAGAGACAGTACTTATCCTGAACTAACCAGGAGCCATAACTCACTGGTAAAGATATATGATTTGAATGCATAATAAGTTGGCATTCTAGATACAATGCTTACTTCTTGAGAAGTGCATGGAAACGCCGTTTACCTTCCCGCCGGAGCAGTACCTATTTATCTACTTGCACTTTTTGGCATGCTTTCAAACTGCTAGGTTGGCAGGAGCTGGTCCCAAGCAATGGGAGTTCACCCCGTTGCGGGTATTCAAACTGCTGACCTTCTGATCGGCAAGCCCAAGAGGCTCAGTGGTTTAGACCACAGCGCCACCCACATCCCCTAAAGGCTCACCTTTCAATGCAGTCAGATAGCCACAACTTCAGTTTCCTTCCCACAGTTGTGCAGAATGAAGCAAATAGGTATTACTCCTATTTTCCTACACTCTGATAAATTAGTGAATCAAATTCTGTTCTTGGCTACCTTGAAAATAATGTGAGACTAGGCTTGTAGTTCAATCTAATTTCAGAGGAGATTTTGAACCCCTGGACCTGAGGCATGATTTTGGGAAGTAGAGGCCTAAACTGGTTCAACTGGTTATTGTAGTATTGTGGTCGTATGAATGGTGGTATTGCAATTATTATATAATACTATAGGGTGGGAAAATTCATGAGTAATCATTAAAGATCTCAAAATACATGTGTGATTTCAGTCAATGGTATTTACTTGTGTTTGTACATATATAGTGAAATTGTGAAGCATACATTTTCCAAAGAAATGCAGTGTTGCTAATCTTTCCCTTGTATTTGCAGACAGGCTGAGAGGAAACCAGACTGTAAGATAGTTGTCTGGATTTGCCATCTAGGAGTTGAGTTTCTTTAGTACCTTTCCTGTTTATTTCACCTCTTATCAAGTTACACACAGTATTTCTCCCCTGTAGCCACCTTGCAGCACCCCAGAGGAAGGCAGCTTCCCCCCACCTTCTCTTTTGCTGTAAACATAAGGGCATATCCTTATTTACCAGTGCCAGACCTTAGGGAAGAAACTGTAATAAAGCTACAACATAAAGAGTTTTCTTTGCTAGTGTTGCAAGCCAACTGTGCCTTTGTCTAAGGCTTGTTAAGCTCCTCTGTTGGGTACTGCAACTACTTCAAAAACTGTCAATAAAGGCCCTTTAAGAAGCTTTTAAAACACTTATTTGCTCTGAACAAAAAAGGACAGGCTACATGCATGCACAGCTATAAGCAGGGGAAGTGCTTTTCACACAAATCCACATTTAATTTAGGCCTGTAATCACATGTGATCATTTAAAAATCACGCACCAGTATGAGACACTGAAATGCTCTACAATGCTAGCTTTTATGGGGGGGGGGGGAGTTTTCTTGTCTTCATTAATTCATGTGGCATTTGCTGATTAAGCACCTAAAACATTGTGCTCCATCTACCCCAGAAACTCGAGAGGAAGAAGAAAGGTAGGATATTTGGTACATCCACACTATAGCTTAGTTATCCCTAATATATTAAACTACTAGGGGATCAAGATGGACAGCTGGGAATGGATGACTAAATTAATACCATGTGTACATAAGCACCCTAAATTACCCAAACCTGACCAATGAAAGAGAGGATACTGGGCAGGACGAAACACTATATTCTAATGCAATACATGAGCTCTCATATTCTTTTTAAGGGTTCATATAATAGCAGCTTTCATACACTTCAGGGGGAATGCACAAAAGCATAAGATACAAATGAAGTATTCTTCTTTGTCATTGATTCCTAGACTCCTATAGAAACTAGTCTATGAATGTACCTCAAACACATAATGCTGTAATGCTAAAATTATTTGCCTGACCCAATTCATGTGTCAGGAAAGTACAAAGAGCATGTATTTCCGTAAGTGCAAAAAAACCCAGATTGCCAAACTCGGAGTGTGATTTGCAGAGCAGAGAGGAATTATGTCCATGTTTCTGGTCTTGATTCGTTTCCAGTCATAGATTTTGCCACTTGTTTTTAACAAGCTGCTTTTTTCTCTTTTTCAAGCACGGCTTGGAGTACATTCCCCTGTGAGAGTTGCACACCTGCAAAGTACACTGAGTGAAATATGGATAAAATATCTTCAAGTCTATGAAGTTGATTTGCCCCCAATCTGTTCAAGTGAAAGTTTTACAATATTATAAATCCACCTATTGCATAAATACCATGAAGGGTCTTGCATTACATGTAACAGACCCCAAGAGAACGTCTGCATACACAGTACATTTTCTTCTTTCTTTTTAAGCCCACCCAGTCGCTTGCCAAAGTGACTGCTTTCTATTAAAGGTCTTTCCTCTTATGCCTATTTCTGCCATTATGGCAATGGGAAAAGGCAAGTTATGCATTAACTTCATTTAATTTATGATAAGAGATTGCTACCCCATTAGTAATCTCAGTTTTCTGACTCGCGGTGTAAATGTAGACTCTACCTGCTTTTCTGCAATGCCTCTCTGTTTTATTACCTTTATGAAAGCAGTATTCATCAAGGTGATGACAATGTCCTGGGAAGTCCCTGTTGGTGCTGGAGCAACAGAGGAAGGTACAATCTGTGGACAATCAGTGCTGTTCTGTAGTTCAAGAAGCAAGCAAAAGAAAGGAAGGTTAATATGGGAAACTTGGGGCCTTCTTAACACTTGAGGCAACAGAATTTAGAAAAAATGGCATGGCTGATACATCCTTGGCATTCACTAATTTTTAGTCCCAAGTTATAACAGGTAAGGGTAAGGTAAAGGTAAAGGATCTGTGGATGGCTAAGTCCAGCCAAAGGAGACTATGGGGTGCGGCACTCATCTTGTTTCAGGCTGAGGGAGCTGGTGTTTGTCCACAAATAGCTTTCTGGGTCATGTGGCCAGCATGACTAAACTGCTTCTGGTGCAATGGGACACCGTGACAAGAGCCAGAGTGCATAGAAACACCATTTACCTTCCCGCTGCAGCAGTACCTATTTATCTGCTCACATTGGTATGCTTTGAACTGTTAGGTTGGCAGAAGTTGGGACAGAGCAACGGGAGCTCACCGTATTGCGCGGATTCAAACCGCCAACCTTCCGATCGGCAATCCCAAGAGGTTCAGTAGTTTAGACCACAGTGCCACCCACATCCCTTCCCCACCTTATAGCACCCTTTGGTAGGCAGTTCTTTGCCTCACAGCCTTAAAATCCAATCCTGCAAAGTCCCGTCATGGCCAATGGGACTTAATCACTAGTAAACATGCTTAGAACTGTAGGCTTAGTAATTTAATTATATGCATTTCATCTCTGCATTATCAGTAAAAGCCCTCTACTTTACATAGAAGATAGCCGTCAATCCTGAACTCAGTGGCAGGTGCCAACTGCATGTGGTGTGAGCTGGCACCTTTGCTTGCACAGACCAATAATATATTAGTGCGAAAACAGAAGAAACTTCACCAACAACCTCCTCCCTGGAGTGTGACCGTGTGAGGCTTGCACCATTCCTTCCTATTCATCTTCTGTTCTACGGATAAACACTGTGCTTTCAGACTTCAGGCAACTGTGTTATCAATCTGGGATTTTTCACAGTGAAATTAATTTCCTCACAAATTAAAAGGAAAACCATATGCTCTCATCAGCTGCCATGTCTGAGGTAGCTACTATACCAGTTATTTTACTAGAAGAAATGAAACCAAATAATATGATACAGTGTATTTACAGAAATTCCAGCAACAGTCCTTGCAAAAAACCGAGCATTTTGCTGTGCTTTTTGTTTTTTGTTTTAAGTATGCACTTGATGCTAAATTTAAGCACTGCATGCATGTGGCTATGTACAGGCAATAACTCTTATCAGTTTTAGAGGTGGAATTGAAGGGCTCTCATTGCCTATCTCTCACACACATCATCATCATTAAGGCATGATTTCTGCACAAATCCATTTTGCAGTTTTGTAACTCTTCTATAACTGCCCCGAAAAAGCAGAAATAAACAATCAGAAGCATGACTAGCACTGTTGCAGTAGTTGGGTGTACAATATGAGATGGCTGTGAATACTAAGTACCCATAAAGAGCACTGCATTGCTGCTGTATAGTGCATGAAAGAATGGGCACACATTTCTGTCCACATTCACATAACCATTTAAATGATGGGGGGACGGACGGAGATGGAAGCAGTTTCCCTTAGGAGTAAACTGACTAGGTTAAAAGCTGCTCCTAAGTTGGCCTCATCTTGTTCATGTTCACAACTGTACTGATATGTACAGGACTAGGGGAATTTGCTTTTTTATGAAAATAGATTAAGTTATTAAGGTTCCTCTGCTGGATCAGGTCTAGTGTCATGGGAGCCATATAGAGAAAGTCATTCCCATTGCTCCAAATGAAATAACCATCTGTATAAAGACTGTGTGTATGTTGAGTGTTTACATTGAAGACAGGCTATTGTGGAACATAAGCAAAAGAGGACAACCATTGGTGTGGTGACATGTGCGTTGTTTGATTAAGCAAGGGCTGAATATGAAGCAAATACAGTGGTACCTCAGTTTTCTAGTGTCTCGGAATCCAAATGCTGAAAACCCAGAAGTAATTGCTTCCGTTTTCGAATGAGCCTCAGAGGTCAAACAGCTTCCACTGCAGTTTTTCTTTTTTCTCCATTGACTTTGCTGACTGCCCTTTGCGCCTTGGTTGTCGAACGTTTTGGAGGTCAAACAGTGTTCTGGGACGGATTACGTTCAACAACCGAGGTACCACTGTATGTTATCTATTATTCCACAGCACCCAGCTCTATTGGACGACTTTTATCACAGTTCAAACAAAGGCTCAAACATGCATGAAGCCATACGTACAAAGTTGGAAAATATAAAAGAACCCTCTCTGCATCTTCTCAAAAGTTCATCACATAAAACTGATGGATGGACAAAGGATCTGATTACAACGAGCCCAACTTTCACAATTTGGTTCATCTAAAAGGTTTACACACACACACCCTGAAAAGTCAGGCTAAATTCTTATCTCACTAGTCTACCAAATATGCATAAATAGATTACATGAGCTAACTGAGAAAACATCGTGTCCCACAGTGCACAAAGGTTGATTCTCTTGTCATTGACTGACTTCTAATTTACACCTGAGTGAGACAACTTAAGACCTGGGCCTTGTAACACTTAAAAAGATAAACAGTAGAACACTTCTCTCTCTCATATGCTGCAAGCACTGGGAACTCCTGGCACTTAAGACTGGCTCTCCCCTGGTTCCTGCTAAGCCCATCTTCAAGGCTTCTCAATTATCTTAAAGTGCTTGTTTGATGGGGGAAAGCATGTTTCATGGTTTATCGGGACACTGATCTTAACCATGCACCTTCCCTGGGCTGTCTCAGCACGAAGATTAAATAAGGGTGATATGCAAGCAGAGAAGTAAATCAACAAAGAGGGAGTGGATTGATTCTGATCCCTGAGTCTCCTTAATGTGAGCAAGAAAAAGAAAAAAAAAAGAGGGCAAGCAAACTCAGCAGGGAAATGAACATAGCTTTGTGTGTCCCTGCACAGCAAAGAAGCTAGCTCAGATTGCTAGAAAAACAAACAATAGCGAACAGATTAACTCACTACCTCGCAGTGCCTTCTCCTGCCTTGTGAAAGCTCCTACTTTCATTTGCGGCTGCCTAGGGGAGAAGAGCCTGTATCCATGTTTGTCCCCAGTCTGCCCACTTTGCTAATTGTAATTTCCGCCATCCCTGCTCCACCACCCTCTTCTTGGACAGACCCTGAAAGGTTACCAAAACAAGACCCCCTCCCCCATTTCAGCAGAGGGCAAAAGTTTCGGAGAAACAGATCCCTCCCTTTCAGCTCATGACTTGCCTGCACGCAGCGATCACTGCAAATGCTTATTAAGGGTTAAACTACTAAATCCTGGTTATCAACTAGTCCCTTATTTTCAGTGCTCCTGTCTTTAGTTTCCAATCCAAGGAAACAGAATGAATACTGCAGCCCACGCATCCTGATGTTTAATCACCCCAGCAAACACATTCTAGATGGATGAACCCGGTACATTCAGTTGCACAGCAGGGACAGCTCGCCTGAGTGTACCTGAGACAGAAAGGGCCTTTTCATATTTGGGGTTTAATCCCTTAGTCTGTTATTACTAAGCATAGAAACAGCGCTTTTCATCTATGAAGCAGCTCTCTAAAATGGCACTAATTCTTTCAGCTGGATAAGGGGGAAATGTTTTTTCTCCATTTTGCACCAGGCACACTGAAACGGGGGGGGGGGGGGGGGACCAGTGGTGCATTCAAACAAGTTAGCATCTCAGAGACAGGGAAGAAACTCCGTTTGCCAAATACAGTAGATGCTTCGTATTTCCAGCATAGCTCTCTGGGCCTATAGTTTAGCAAAAAGTATTGCATAATTTAAACAATGCACAATATCTAACTGTATCTGTGCATTCATATCTGTTATTCAAACAAATCAGAGGAGTTCCCACATTGCATTTCACCAAAGCAGAAGTTGATAAGTGTCAGTTTATAATGTGAGAACAGTTAGGCAGGGTGTCTGCTTCAGGGCTGCTGAGACATGAATTTGGTGAAAGCAGCCTGGGATTTTGGTGTCGTAGCAGTGAAGCAGTCGTATGGTTTCTTATATCTATTACTAGGCCTCATGTCTTAATATCAGAGAGGCACCAAAAATAACACAGAAGATGGCACACAGGTGTCTGTGAATACAAATACGTGTGTTTATTTGAATGCAGAATGGTTTTTTTAATGTTTGTGGGACTGAGGCAATTATGCTTTCAGATGGTAAGGGTTTGCTGGCACACTTGTCTATTAAAATTCAGTTCATGCCCTCAAAACTTCATTTGAAATCTTGCTTTATTTCCTCCATCCCCACCCACCCCCACCCCTCAGGATGTAACATCTGCTAACTAAAACTATTCTGTGAATTTCAGATTAATGCAAATCTTTGGGGCTCTCACCCACTTCTCTTAGTCCATCTCATGGCAGCAAAAATTTCTACCTATTCCAGAAGGAGATTTAAAAGGTATATAAAAAGTAAGCGCAGGGGTTTCTAGATTAGCCTTGCCAAGCCTTTTTGAAGATGATCCCTTCTGGGTGCCCTAGATTCATCTGCTTAGTTTAATCCTCAACAGTTTAGGAGGCTCATTTTGCTGACAGTGCAAGGATCTTAGGGTCCTGAAAAGGTGAAGCGGTGGTCAAAGGGCCACTGAAAATACCGTACTTTCCCAAAAGGACTTGGTGTGGAATTCTAAGGCAGGCCTAACATATGCCTTGTAAGGGATGCTTTCCTGGAAAAGACAGTTTGTGGAACTGAAAAGCTGAGTTTTCTTCCTCTGTGTATTCAGATTCCCAAGGAACCATACAGATAGCAATGCAAGTGTATAGGCAGTTACTCCCTCCATGCTATATTTCCTTTTCTTCTGTTCCAAAGAAAAGCAGACAAATTCGCACAGTCCTTTCTACCCTATTGGGATTTCTTTTTCATGTAATGGAAATTTGTGGCAGTCGGTATGAAGCAAAGGGCTTGGCTACAAATGCTGTTCCACAGAGCAGACTTGGCAGCTGGACATTAACAGAAGGAACCAGAATCCAGTGGGTTCTAGGGTCAGCAGTGGCGATGGAGGTGCTGAGACCAATCTAGCAGCCTCTGAGGAAGCCCAAATTTGAAACCTCAGGATATCATGTTGGAAGAGGTGGATTGTAAGGACAGCTTCTAAATTGTTTAGAGTTATGATCAAACTAGTAACAGTTGGTTGTCACCTTAGATCAGGCATAGGCAAACTCGGCCCTCCAGATGTTTTGGGACTACAACTCCCATGATCCCTAGCTAGCAGGACCAGTGGTCAGGGATGATGGGAAATGTAGTCCCAAAACACCCAGAGTTTGCCTATGCCTGCCTTAGGTACTACCTATAGACCGAACTACTCGTGTGCCTACTTTTACTATTCATTCTGCTTCAGAAAAGGCCTACAGGCATAATTTTGCAAATGTGTAGATTTTAACAACCATCAGTTCAATGTTATGTTGCTGTGGTGAAAATGACATTTACTGAGGAAAACATAACTGAACAAGCAAAACCAAGGCCAATTTTTTAACGAAGCCATGCATGAAAATCCCTGTATCTAATAAATTTACACCACACCGATAAGATCTGATTTGTCTAATGTATTCTTTCTGAATATTTTGCACTTATATATAATTGAGGCAGAGTAAAAACTGGAAAGTGAAAATAGAAAGTATGACAAGAAGGCCAAGGCCCTTTCTGAATAAAACAATCAAAGAGAGACTCAACACGCTAGAAAATTTTCAAAGCTACAAAGAAGTTGAATGGAATTTAAAATGTAAATGATCAGTAAACTGACTGCTAAAAGGCCAATTTGTTTAAATTAACCTCAGGAACATTATGCCAAATTTCACAATAATGACGAGATGGATTTTGGATAACAGTGATTTCCTGTTCAAACTGGTGATTTTACTAATGTTAGCTTGTTTTATTAATATCCCACAATAGACTAGTAAAAGGTTAAAAAAAAAACCCTGCAAGGTATTACTAGATTTATTTTATTGCTAAAATCCAGGCATTGCAACCCATGTGGAAATAAAGATACTGTTCCAGTTTTAAATGGTAATAAAGATCCAATGGCTAAAGGCTGATTGAACAGCCAGGAAATGTGAATACTTTTGTTAAACACATATAACTGTCTGTATTTATTATTATTATTATTATTATTATTATTATTATTATTATTATTATTATTAAAAACTGTCCATACTTCCAAATATCCTGCACTTGAATAAAAAGAAATGCTCTACTCTCCATGCATCCAAGTAGCAAAGAGGTTTTTTTTTAATCAATGAACACCACAGCACAAGTTTTAACAACAGGAATTGCAGTGCTCATTTCACTGGTATGTAAGATGCAGAGGGGTGAGGAACCTTACATTTGGTCAAAGAACAAGGTCAGTGAAAGATGGGGAAAGCATGAACACAAACCCATCATGATTAGGAATGACTCTTGAAAGTCATCTGGCCTTCCATGTAGCTCACTGGATCAGGCTCACAGAACTACTACCTGGGACACTCAACAGCTAAATAAATGGGCCACAGAAGATTTATGTAATCCAACCCACTGCCCATTTATTTTTCTGCACACACATGTAGAAATGTCAAGTACTAGAGGTTTGAATACCAAATAGTGAGCAGGCTCTGCAACCTATTATCATTTGGGGGATAACTGGAAATCAGGGTCGAAAGACCTTGTCCAGGCTTCCTCAAACTCGGGCCTCCAGATGTTTTTGGCCTACAACTCCCATGATCCCTAGCTAGCAGGACCAGTGGTCAGAGGTGATGGGAATTGTAGTCTCAAAACATCTGGAGGGCAGAGTTTGAGGAAGCCTGGCCTTCAAAACATCACCACCACCACGATACACAATGTTTATGCACAACTTCTATACACACCATACTCAACTGTAAGGTTTGTAAAAACAAGGTCCTCAAATTTCTACCAAACCAGGAGAAAAAGAACCCTAGTGTCATTAAAACAAAGAAGTATAATGAACTATCAGTGTTATGTGCTTACATTCATCTGTATTGAGTCCTCACATTCAGTTGAATTGGAGACACAGGTGTATTTTCTAGTGCACCAGTAACACTTCCATTTAGCCGAGAGGCAGGTGATACATCTGAAATGCATAAAAAGTATGTACACTTACTAATCCACACCAGGGCAGTTTAGACTCCTGTCTGGAGCTAAATTTCTGTTGCAAGTCTACAGACTCTTCATTATGGCCTTGTGGCAAGTCCTTCCACTGAAGGTTTTTAAAAGTCTAACACTCCATTTCCCCCCCCAGGTGAGAACGCCCAGAAACTGCCCTTCTGCCATTCCACTTAATCCACGGACTAGAGAGCTAATATAACATCTGGTTTTGAGCTACTTCCCTTATTGATTTTCAGGAATAGCTTTCTTCAATGAATACGACTTTCACCATTGCATAGAGGCAACTTTGCCATTAAAAAGCAGCAACCCAAACTTGCTCTAAGTAAAGGCTCAACACCACCATCGATGCTCCCTCTCACGGCTATTTTACTATTAGATAAAGAAATATTTAGTCCAGTGTTAACATTGCGGCAATGCTGTCTGACCTGCCAACATGAGTTGTAAAATTTTATCCTGTGCTTTGTAGTTCATGCATGATATTAGCTAGTGATAGTGACTTTTAAGCTTTGGGGGATATTTACAGAGTGGTAGGTAAGAATCTAAACCTTTAATTTCAAAAAGATTAATTTGATTGGCTGCAAAGTATACACTAACAATCCAATCATAATGTAGGTCTTAATCAGCATTTCTCAAATCGAGCCAACAAGACCATATGTGAGCATGAATAACATCAACAAAACATTTCTTAGCATGGGTATGCTGAAAGCATGTTACTGACATGCTTTCAGTGCTGACTCAAGCAATCAGATTATTCTAGAAGGAGAGTGAATCTGTTCCCCTAAGTCATTAACTCTATACTGCCTTCAAAACCCATATCCTTTTAACTTTGAACATCCACAACTGCCTCTTCACATCCCTTAATTACTCTTTTATTTGATGCTTCCTGCAGAATATATCCCCCTTCTTATAAACACAACAAAAGGGATGGTTATACTTGGGGAACCAATTGTGTCCAACTCTGGGGCTGATAATCCATTCAACAGAACAGTTGATCGGCTCTTGAAATTGTACTGAAGTAATGCCATTTCACATACTGCTGTAACTATCCCTAAAAGTTGTCTCCAAAGGTTGATTGGTTAAAGAGCATGATCTGCAAGCACATGGAAGAGAACTTCCTAGGGATAGTGGCAGTGGAAGAAAAACCAGGCCTGACAAGCTAACACCTAGTTGTTTCCACAACTCCATGAGCTGCATAACCTTCATGCTCACTATGTTTACTGAATCCTGGGAAATTGTATTTTGTTTTACAATAGACTGATCAGTCTATTAATACGTAGAATTTATCTCCTGAAAATCAAGCAGAGTTCTGAGGGTTAACGCTAAAGCTTTCAGATAAAATGAAATAAAATATTAAGCACGTTTAAGAAACTTGAAAGGAAAAAATGCCAAAAGCCGTCAAAATTGTCCAGATGGTCTGAAATGCTCTAAGACCCTTTCTCTGTGAATCTTGGCAAGCTGCACAGACTTCCCTGCCAAATCCTGCCCAGGGTCTAAAATATCTGGTTGACAACTAAGTGGTCCCTGCTTAGTTAACCCTCTACAATAATTGCTCCTGGGTGATGAATGTACTTTTTTTTTTTTTTTTAGGACTACCTAATTCACAATCTCTCCCCTACCGAAAACAAAACAAAACGCAAAAAGGGTTTCCCAATGTCAGATTCTGATGCAAGTCATAGCCAAGCAACCTACTGTTTGTCAGCAAGCTGCCATCTCCCTTCCACTGTAATTTACGGACCATGAGATCACTTACGCTGTCTTTGGATAAATGTTTCCAGTTCTCTTGCAATCATAGATGGTGAAATTGGCCCACACAATATTTTTCCCGTTGACCTGTACAGCAGTTTGAACAATCACATGATCTGGGGGGGAAACAAGCCAAAATATAACAGATCACAAGAGAGTTGCTTTTATATTTTTCTAAGCTTTCAAGACAAGATAAATGCCTGGGCGGGGTGTCTCAAAACTGTTTCTTTTCCCAGGGGAATGCAAGTCCTCAGTCTGCCCTCCCCCCCAAACTCAAAAGTTTCTCTTCACTTAAAATTACAGCTTTCAACTCTATTTCTCCAAACTAGGTAGCCACACAACAAGGGGGTAGTGTGTAACACTGATGTTAGCAGTGGAATTTGTGTTTCCTGGAGGAAATTGGGGTGGCATGTAACATATAGAACAAAGAAAGCTGCAGGGTTCAGCTTTTGGCATGTAACCCCCTTTTATTGCACATTCATGATGATTTGTGCTCATGATGCTATCAGGTAGGTCATATGTGATCTCACTTTCAATACTATTTATGCCTGCAAAGGTTCTGAGAAAGTCATACTGCTTCCTTTCTAGTCAATGCATTTTCAGTAACCTGCTGATAAAATCCCATAACCTCTCATACCCCAAATATTCTGGGGTGGGTTTTTTGTCCCGTGCTTGTTGCACTATGGTTCCTCCAGACCATAATTGGGGAAGCACTGCAGAACAACTAATAAAGCAGGATAAATCTACCACTACTATTATTGTGTCAAGACCATGTTACAGAATAGACTTGCAATAAAACACCAGTCTGGAGGGGCCCCATGGGCAACTTTTTCTGGATGAAGGAAAATTTGGTACCAAACATTAATACACCTGTGAGAAAATAATGCATTAGTAAGAAAACATTTCATAAGTTCTGAAGCATTTTATCTTCCACACATGTCTACCCTAACAGGATGCCCAGGGAATCCTCCAATTTGAAGGTTGCAGGGATTTATTTTACAGAAATAAGGCAATCATCTGACTTGGTTCATTGTGGCAAAGTTCATGTGCCGTACTCAAAAAGTTAGGATACAAAATTCTACACAATTACTTATTCAACACTAGAGTACCAAAAACACCCACAAGATACAAAATACTATTTCTGTTAAGCACAGAGTTGCAAAGTATTACAAGTGATTAGAACTAGGCCACATTTAGACTGACAAACCGTGCTTGGCAACTGCAGGCTAATGAGCAGAAAGCCACATGGCAAGCAGTTAATCAGCAGGTAAAGCTTTTCCCAATGGCTCTGCATGTCTGGAAATGCTTCTCCTGCAGAATTTCTGCTAATCACACAGCTGTTGAAGACACAGGCGCTGCTGCGCTGAGGGGGAAAGGCTGGCAGTTCCCCGCAGAACTTTACAGGTGTCTGGCATATGGAAAATTGCAGCATAATGCATAAGTGTGGCATTCATGAATTGTCAAGGTCCAGCAATCAATACCAGATGGAGGAAAGAGGTGGTTGCTAAGGCCAGAGGGAATCCATACCACCATTTGGATATGGCGATGACAAATGAAGTCACCATTAATTGAGACTTTTTTCTCCCATCAAGGCTGGTGTTGCAGATGCTCTAGCATGTGCCGAAATCACAGCTCAGTACTTCCTGGGTTGATTTATATTTGACAGGAGATGGTGAGCTGCAAATTCCAATATATTCAAGCCATATATGAACACGCCTAAGGCTTAACACCATGCTTGTGGTGGGCTTATCACCATAAACTGGTTCTTATATGCACTTATACTATTTGAATAATTTAGGAACAAATATGCACATCCTTCTCTACCATGCATCTATACAGTGGTACCTTGGGTTACATACGCTTCAGGTTACATACGCTTCAGGTTACAGACTCCGCTAACCCAGAAATAGTACCTCGGGTTAAGAACTTTTCTTCAGGATGAGAACAGAAATCGGGCTCCGGTGGCGCGGCAGCAGCAGGAGGCCCCATTAGCTAAAGTGGTGCTTCAGGTTAAGAACAGTTTCAGGTTAAGTATGGACCTCCGGAACGAATTAACTTAACCCAAGGTACCACTGTAGTGATATTCAACCTGAGGACTCTGTGACAACCACCATGTATCCAAAGTCATACTGGATCTTCAAAAAGGAATTGTCTGAACCTGCATGATATAGCAAGGTAGCAGATATTGTGTTTTCCCCTGGCAACATGTTGCTGTTGCTGTTGTTGTTGTTACAGTGTTCACAGGATTGTGGCAAAACCTACCAAGGTAGTACACATGAGGACTTCAATATTTCCTTGATAATGTTCACACATAAATGAACACACACAGACATTTCATGCAGTAACCCAGTTTTCCATATCAAATAAATATGAATGACTACGGAAATAGTGGAGTTTCCAAGTCAAAGTCACTACTGCTCTCAATTTTTTTTTTTTAAAGCATGTTGTCTCTATTCTTTGTTACATACCTTGATTGTATGGGAAGGCTGGATATTTTTCTCTAGGAAGAAAATTGCAATAAACAAACTGGCTCCAAGAGTGGGCAGCAACTTTAGCTACAGTGGATATATTATTTCCATAATTGCAAGACATCTCCATTCCATTCAAACTTGGAATATTCCCATTTATTTGGATTATCATGCCCTAATACAGACAAAAAATATTGAGTTATTGCTAAAAAAAAGAGAGAGAGAGAGAGAGAGAGAGAGAGAGAGAGAGAGAGAGAGAGACAGAATTTTGAACTGCATTGACTATCTGGTTTAGGAAACAAATGGCTACAATTGATTTTTCATTTTGCATAATATTTGCCAGCTGGAAAATAATGTATGGAAAGCATGGCTAAACTAGTACAGCTTTCAGAAAGGTAATAAGCAGTCGATGAAGGAGACTTACTCTTGGCTAGTAACATTGTTTTCTCTTAGGTTTTTACTGCAATTTCTATTTGGACATTTTGAAAAAGGAAGTTAGTAGAAACATTTTGCTTGGGGACAAAAAAGTATATTTATTTAAATTTATTTTCCAATTAATTAGCATAAACATTTTTCCTTTAAAAAGCCCTGAAGTGTTTTGCAACAATATTAATATACAAATTATACACACACACACACAACATACATAGTTGCATCCTACTACATTTTCTGAGAGTAGACCCATTGGAACTAACATACCTATTAATCAGGTTCATTTCAATTAATCTACTATGAGTAAGACCAATGTTGGATACAACCTATAGCCTCAATAAGCAGCAAAAATTATTGTGTGGACTCTCCCCAGCCAGTTGTAACAGTTGTGTAACAGCTTTGCTTATCAAGTGAAGTGGAATCACGTGTACCAAATCCACCCCTTTGCCCATGCACAATGGCCACACCTCTTGCTGTCAGTGCACACAGCAGAAACACTTCCCTGATGTCTGAATATTTGGATGGTGTTAGAAAAGGATGCTTCCCAGATACTGATGTTCATGGATAGAACTTCTCTATGTAGGGTACTTTGGTTCAATCAGGGTCCTTTCCAATGCTGAGCTCTGTGTACATCAGACAGTACTTGCGGAAAGCCCTTTCCTATACCACTCATTCTACGCAAGCCACAGGATGGAGGAATGACCAAGGTGCACATCAGTGGGGAAGAACTGACGCATGAGGTCTTGTAACCATCCTCACCCCTCTGTCTTGGTGTGTTGCGTGAACCTCCCTTTTAGAACCAGTGAAAAGTGGGACTGAAAAACGCCACACTGTAGGAGACATAATTCCCAAGGGGGTGAAGCTCTAGTCTTGGGAGACGGGATGGAATGCAGCAAAGCAACCTGTTCTGGTGTGGTGCTGTAGCATTTCAGTGGTGGCTAACCAAGTGCAACTGAAAAGGAGTGTGATCAATAAATCACACTCAAGTACACAATCTGGTGGCATAATGTAATTCACCCCACCTGATCGGTGCAACAGAACTATTTCACAAATTCAAAGCTGAAAGATTAAGCTAAATGTATTACCGTACTTAACATAATTTCCATTGTGTGCTTTTTACTGAAGAGCCAGGAAGCAGTAGCTTACTAGTCCTAAAAAATAAACTTTAAGTGAATGTTTGTTGGTTTATTTTAACATTATTAATGCAGTTGTGTAAAGGGTTAGAGGTTTCTAGGGGAAATGGTTTAATTATTTACTGGCTCTTATAGTAAGCTAATCCTGATCTCCAGAGAGGAATGACAGAAGTTGAACAAAGATCTTCTGCAGTTTACTGGCAACCAGCAAAGGTCTTTGGATTTGTCATTCAAACCATATTCCCCTCAAACTCTAGGGAAGTGCAGATGATGCTGTTCTTAAACATAAATAAGTTCACGTCTGCTTAGCATTCAGTGCTAAAGGCATCTACACTCTTTGTCCACAGTACTGGCCTTGTGTCATTAACAGTACAATCCTGCACGTAACTACTCAGAAGAAATCCCCACTGAGTTCAGCGGAATGCACATCCAGAGTTATTTGCACATTAGCTAAAAGTGGCCCATTATCACAATTATATTATGTTATGAATAATTATATTACCACATAGAACCAATCATCATTTAGGCATAGTTTCTTCAGCAGAAAGGAAATCTTGGGAAATGATTTGACGAAAGGCTTCAAAAAAGTGAAAAACCATTTTAACTCTGAAATATCAAACTGATGTTTGTGTGCAAATAGGTATGCTGAATATTTAAACTTCAATTTTTCATCAGTTCAACTGGTTCAGCCTTTTGTGTTCAGGTAGTACTCTCTTTAGACTTGGCCTGAGTGGTATGTTAAGCCAGTTCCTCCTTGTACAGTGATGACCCTGACAATGCGATGTGACTTCCTCTGCGTGGACAGATATCCCCAATGACTACTTGATTCCATAGGTGCAATATTTTGAATGAAATTTCTGCTTCACAGAGTCAAAAAATCCAAAATTACCAATGCTGTCTCAACTTTCAGAGGTGGTAACATGGCAAACATTCATTTTAATAGTGATTCAAGTCTTCAAATGTGCACCCTTCTGTAGCCAAAATTGCACTGTCCATGCAAAAGGGTGACGCAATAGCAGACCTGCAGTAACCCCAAGGTTTGCAGTTGCTCAAAAACTCTTTAAAAAGAAAAAAGAAGACTCCTCAAACAGCCCCATGAGAACTCAGTGGCTTGAAGCACTGAGGGACTGAGAAGAAAAACAATGGGGGTGGGATGTGTGGGAGTGGAGGGGGCAGATGGAACGGAGTCTGATACTGTCAATCCCTACTCCCTACTCAGAATCTGATTAGTTCTAACTCAGAGTAGTCCAGCTTAGGTCAATTGATTTCCATGAGGGTGTGCTCTGAGTTTCACTTAGTCAGATACAACCCATAAAGGATACAATCATCACATTGTCAAGAAAGGTCACTTCCTGGTTCATACTGAGAAGCCTTTTTTTAAAATGTCCCCAAGGATGTACCGTATTGGCCCAAATATAAGCTGCACCTGAATATAAGCCGCACCTTTAAAATTAAAGGGGGGGGAAAGAAAAAAATACAATACCCGAATATAAGCCGCTCCCTTAAAATTCCACAGGCATTCACACCCGTTCCGTTTTACTGTATGTGTGTTTCAGCAATGATATTGTAAAAGCCAATTTTTGTAAGGTCACAAATTTAAGATGCACTTTAACTTTTCATGGTCAAGCTTATGTTCTGGCCTTTTCAAGCTTATGTTCTGGCCAATACGGTAGCAAAGAGAAACCATGGAAACTCATGGATAAAACAAATAATTTCATGTAGGTTGGATACTGTGAGAGGATGGGTGCCTCTCACAAAAAACCCAATTCCCCCCCCCCCCCAAATGAGGAAAAAACATAGGAGGAAAGAAATGGAGGACTCAGTATGCTCAAAGTGCATGGAACACTGACAGACTGATGGCGGCAGGGGCGGAAAGTGACAAAAATGGGGAGGGGTACAGAATGAAAGAACAAGCTGTGGTAATTTTGTTGGAGAGCACCGCTGGTGACATCTATTTAAAATGCACACAGTTGAAGATGCCCCTGGCTGCACCTGAAGTCTGATAACAACAAAGCCAAGTGATGTATGCCTACCAGCATACATAAAAGTCAGATTGCAAAGTTCTGTTCTTCTAATAATAGCAAACAGTTGCTGGTGTGATTATGGCTCCTGCAGGGTTGTGGAAACCCCATTGTTTACAGGTGTAGATAAAAGTATTTATGGAAAATACCTGAGGGAGGAAAAAAGGGGTGAAACAGTTTCATGAGGGTGGAGCATACTCTGTTGCCACGGAATGCTGTTGTGGAGAAGAAAAGGAAACCGGGATGAAATGGAAGTATTCTGAAAGAGGGCATGGCTGGCTGGAACAGCGAAACCAAAGCACTCTATGCACTGCAATGTTTTGCTGCAGGTCCTACTTTCCCTCATAATTTCTGAAGCTCAGAGGTGGCTTGGGTCATTATGCAACCAAAACAGCACAACCCACCCACAAGAGGGTTGTATCTGCAGGCTCAGGAAAACCAAAAGTTTGCAAAGTGCAAAATTCTTGGGGGGGGGGGGAGCCTAATGGGGTAGACCCTCCAAAACAGCCCAATGGGGACTGAGCATGCTCAGTGGCAGTGGGATGCTGACGGTTGAAGTGGGGCTAGAAAATTGGGGCAGAGAGGGAAAGGAGTGGTGTTTCCTGGCTGTTTGGAACCCTGAGCATCACATCAAGCCATTTTTTTTTTGCAGGTTCCACTTAGAATGGTTTAGAATAAATCCCGCTGCTTATGACACAATATCAACAAATAGTGCAATTCTCATTTGACATACTTTGTTCTCCTTCTCAATGTTTATTTCAGAGGGCAGTATGGTCATTGACGGACACTGCTGCACTCCTTCGCTGGCACTTATCCAGAAATTGGGTTCAGAAGAATTAGCGCACTCATGTTGCAGGGAACACCTAAAACAATTCAAAAATAGTCATGACCCCAGACCCTCAAAATTATTAATAATGTTACCGGGAGAACTGCAACCCTCCTCATATTTTTCACGGCGCTAGCATCCATTTTATATAATCAACATGATCTCCATGATATAAACATTTTAGCTTCAACACCCAAGTGTACAAGAGACAAAATTGAGAGATACTTTACACATTATGCTTTCCTTGTGTTTCCCCGCATACTCTTTTTCTGTATCTGATGCTGAAAAATCGACTCACAAACCCATGGAAACCAGAAATTAAGCTTTTGAACTATGTTGGCTTAGCAGACTCAGAGGAGACAGTGTATCAGCTAGCCATGAAAGTTACTTTCTCCCCCTCCCCTGCATGTTCTATTTCTGTTTTATCAGATTTTCCCTTAAAATAAATATATTGTTCCAGCAAACTAAATTGATTGTTCTGCCTTGGTTATCTTTACTATGTTCTGGCTTGTTTCCTATAAATACTTCTGTTTAGTCTTTTGCTCCTGTGATTGAGTTAGGAAAGGCTTGAGAGAGCGGCAGGATTCTTATTAGTTGTAGCATTACTCCTGAAGGGGAAGTGCCATAGCTCAGTGGTAGAGCATCTAGGCTTGGCATGCAGAAGGTCCGGAGTTCAATCCCCAAGTGGGAGAGACTCTTGCCTGAAACCCTGGAGAGCTGGTGCCAATCAGTGATGACAATACTGAACCAGATGGGCCAATCATCTCACTCAGTAGACGGCAACTTCTTATGTTCCTATGACGTGGCAAACTAGCAACCTATGTGAAGTTGGTTGAGCTTGGCCAGTTTTTGAACCATTCAAAACCGCACATAATATGTGGCAGTAAAAATAAAGAGCTGTTGCTAATCTCCAATTGACATTCTTCAAGTGGTCGTCCGTGAAGTTGCATGATTAGGTTCTCCACCTACAGAACCTTCTAGAGATCTTCCTTTCAGTGCTGGAGGGAAATTCTTTCCACACATGCTCTGATGGGCAAGGCAGGCACTCTCCCTCCCATGTCCTTCTGCACAGCCTTAGGAAAAAACTTTGATCTAATGTTTGGCAAGTAGGGCAGAGCTATCTAGCTTATTCTTGTTCATCAGACTATTTTACAGCTTAGAGAATTGCAGAGTTTTATGGGGATATGTTGTTCTGGGACATGGTGATTGCCCGTAATATATAGCCTATGGCTGACCTTGCTCCCTCTGCTAAACCATTAACTTGGGACCATTAGTTCAGTTCTCGGGGCAGGGGATGCTGATTTCACGTTTTCAAGACCTATAGCTTACAAACTTACTTAAAAAAAATTAAATTATTATTATCAAGACTACAGATTGCACATGACCTGATTGTAGGTACTGTGCTCAGAATAAGACCAACAATATTCGGTTGTAAAATACTCTTATCATTTTCCCAAGGGGTGGTGTAATCCTGTTAGCTTCACTCTTGAATTCCATAGTTACAGTGGACATTGTATTTGACAAAAGGAAAAAAGAAAGAACACTCGGCCATTTAGTCCTATCTTGTCCCTTCAAAATATTACCTAGCAACATATTTTAAAATAATCTTAATATTCAGGTATATGTGTTATCAAAGAAATGTTCCTAGGATTTTGGTCCCCTGCTTAATGGAAGCCACTTGAAAAGGACCTTGAAAGGTCTCTTCACGGATCTTCTATTTTACGGTACGATAATAGAAATACAGATGACAAAGCACTTCTATACTGATTTTAATTAGAGATGCTTTTTATTCTCGTCAAACTCAGCATCTCATAATGTTTATTTTGTAAAGTATTATTATTTTTTCCATAAACAATTATGTGTTTGAATTATGAATTATGAAATTACACTTGCGAAAAGTGTACCTTGTTTACAAAATATTTTTTAAAATGGCTTTTGAATGCTTAGGTTTCAGCCATGACAATTATTTCTTCAAAATGAGCTATTAAAATTAGAAATGACTTTTGAAGACTGCTATCAAACAACCCTAATCTTGTCAAAAGAGCAGAAGCAAAGTAATGAAATAAAAAAGACTAGTGATTTCCCTCAACAACAGACAATTATTTTCTGCACAGAGCAGCCTATTACTAAGAGGCATGTAGTGTACAAAAATACCCACCTGGTCTCCAAGGTGCACCATCCACAGTAAGCATCGGCTGCAGCCAAGCACTCTGTACATGTGGTATATTGATCACAGGCAGCTACTTTCACACGGGCTATCTGCATAATAACAGAAGTCCAAGAGAGTAATACTTTTTATTTAAAAAAGCTTTCAGAGAGGCACTAGTTTGTTAATAGGAAAGAAGGAAACCACAGTTTATTAACATTATTGTTTTATGTCATAGGTTACTGCCACCACAGAGGTCTTTAACTATTAGCATAGATTGTGATAGAACACTCTGCTGCAAGAGACCTTTAAGAAGAAACTGTTAGCAATCCTAGCAGTTTTTAGAGACAGGCCCCAGAACAAGCTAATGAGCTATAAATTCCTCACTTGGGTCCAAATCTGATCTCCTAGGAGAAAGCCTTCTCTCCTGTGTGCTATTCCCAGTTGGGAATGCACTCTTACACCTACAACCAGATTTATACAAGGTTGCATAAATAAATGAGTGATTGGTTGTTCCCAGGGTCATCTGTAGAGAGTATGGGCCCTAGGGTGAATCAGGAGACAAGTGCATTCTTCTCTTTTGTGTTTTGCACTGCCGGCTTTTATGCCTCGCCGAGGGCAGGCGTGCAGCCAATGCCCTATCAGCCTGTGAGGCACACCCACTAGGGAGGCCACTGATTGGCCCATTTGAGATGCTGCAGCAGGCAGGAACTTCAGCCGGATGTCCAGGCGGCCGGAGGAATTTCCCTAATGGCCGCCCGGCCATGTGCGCTCTGTTCTCATTGCCCGGGGATGGCGGCCAAGTGCGAGAGCCACAACAGGCACCCACCCAGGAAGGAGTAAGCGTCCAGTCTCCTCTTTTGTGTTTCACTACAATCTCCCGTCCACCTGCTGCCGCCACCTCACCCCTTTGAAAATTCTGAGATTTAAACTTTATGCATCACGTAGAACAATCCCCCCCACAGGTGGATTTATAACCAAAATCTTTACCCTAGGTTCAAGTAATGGAAGTGCTTACTCTCATCAAGTGAAACGTCCACCCGTTATTCATGTCTCATAACATTTTAACTTCGTTTTAAGAAATATAGAACATGACTAATATTGACTAAAACATTTTAACTTTCTTTTCTGTCTTCCTCCTAATCCTTAGCCTGCAATCTCCCTCTTTAATCTCCTTACATCTATAGTAGACAGCAGCTTCATAACTGCAACTCTTACCCATTCACTATGTGCTCAGTAAAGAGTACTCTGACTCCTAGCTTGAAAAATATGGAATGTTTCACAAATTTATGTGTCCTTCTTGCACAAAGGCCATGCAATTTGTGCAAGAAGGACACTGACAAACTGGAACGTTCAAGAAGGACACTGACAAACTGGAACGTGTCCAGAGGAGGGCAACCAAAATGGTCAAAGGCCTGGAAACGATGCCTTATGAGGAACGGCTAAGGGAGCTGGGCATGTTTAGCCTGGAGAAGAGGAGGTTAAGGGGTGATATGATAGCCATGTTCAAATATATAAAAGGATGTCATATAGAGGAGGGAGAAAGGTTGTTTTCTGCTGCTCCAGAGAAGCGGACACGGAGCAATGGATCCAAACTACAAGAAAGAAGATTCCACCTAAACATTAGGAAGAACTTCCTGACAGTAAGAGCTGTTCGACAGTGGAATTTGCTGCCAAGGAGTGTGGTGGAGTCTCCTTCTTTGGAGGTCTTTAAGCAGAGGCTTGACAACCATATGTCAGGAGTGCTCTGATGGTGTTTCCTGCTTGGCAGGGGGTTGGACTCGATGGCCCTTGTGGTCTCTTCCAACTCTATGATTCTATGATTCAATTCTTCTCTGTATCATGCCAACTTTAGCTTATGTGCTGCCCAAGCTAACCAATTTTTAAAAGTTTTATAGGCTCAGTGACTCCCTGCAAAGGGGCTTCTGGGTGAGCATGAAGATGCCAGCCAGCTGTTGTCTGGTGCCTGAGCACCACTGGGGGCTGCTGCTGTTGGTACAGGTACTGCATTAAAAGGATGGCCTCCAGCTAAGCTAAATTGGCCAAATTTAGCCTCCCCACTCCCCCACACACCCTGGAGCAGCTCTGTATTTAATCTAAGAAATCCCCATTCCTGGAAACTCATTAAAAAAACAGAGCAGAGGAATTCTGAGAAGTCTTGCAAGATCATTTCTGTGGGCTAAGTTTCTGTAGAAGCATCTAAGATGGAAACGGCAGTGACAGTTCAGTGTGTTCTTCTGTTGTTTTAAATATTCTATTCCAGTGCTGTTTCCCAGTTGAGGAATTTTGGATGAGTAAGGCAATAAATCTATATGTTTTTACTTAAAAGATGGTATTTGTCTTCTATATGCAGAACATTAAGATCTGAACAAGAGAAGATTGTCAAGATGCCTGACAAGAAAAAAAGTCTAGATTTCTTATTATTGAAAACGGCATCCTTAAGAAAGTTGCAGGATCAATTCAATGCCTTTTAGTTCTTCTGTTGTTATGACTCCTAGGCTGTTTTATTTCTAATTTGATTGTTTCTGTATTTCTTTATGTAAACTGCTCTGGAAGTTTTTGCTGAAAGGTGAAAAACAAAAACATTGGATAGTGCAGAATGCTGCTGCCAATAATACTGACCAACACTTCCATGTAGGTCTGTGTAAAGCAGACACCCCCAAACTCGGCCCTCCAGATGCTTTGGGGCTACAATTCCCAACATCCCTGACCACTGGTCCTGTTAGCTAGGGATGATGGGAGTTGTAGTCCCCAAACATCTGGAGGGCTGAGTTTGGGGATGCCTGGTGTAAAGTTTCCCTGATACCTCCCTGAATTGGCAGAAATCTATCCAGACCTGATCCAACCTAATCTGGACTCAGAAATCCTAATCTTGTAATTAGAAAATGCAATACTTCAGAGACAGTCTATCTAGCTTTTTTTGGAGCATGTTTTAAACTCTGGATCACCACAAATTGCTACAAATCAATATGGCTCCACCTGGCCGACTCTGTAGCATTTTATATTTGCTTCGAGCCAACTTGTACCAGGCACAAATCAGCATGATCTGGTTCAGGATTTAGCCAGATTGGTTGCACAGCCAGATTTTGGTGAAGTGTCATGTAATACCTATCTTCCCCAGTCTGGGATGGAAATATTCAAGGAAGAGTAGGCTAGAGAACATCCTTATAATCACTTCCATCATCATATTTTTGTGGGATGTGCAGTGGCTGCCTCTGGGTTACAAAGCCCATTTCAAAATGCCAACTTTAAATATACACAAATTGCTACCTAGGTACTTAACAGAATGCCTCTCCCCATCTTGAGCCTAAAGATAGGCAGTGGGAGCCTTACCAGAGGTCCAGAGGGGTGCTTGTTATATGAGGACTTGGAAGTGGGCCATCTTGGGGCGGGGGATGGAATTACAAAACTCCCTCCCCTTGGAAGCACAAATGTTGGTGAAAACTCATCTGTTTTTAATACTTTGGAGGTTAAGTCTATCCCCCCCCCCAAAAAAAATTGGTTCTTTCTCATGCTATTGTTCAGTGGAATGAGATTGTTATGAATTACTATGTATGTGTTTGTCTGTATTTTATGATATTTTATTGATCTTGTGTATCTGAAGAAGTGTGCATGCACACGAAAGCTCATACCAAGAACTAACTTAGTTGGTCTTTAAGGTGCTACTGGAAGGAATTTTTTTTGTATCGACCTTGTTGTTTATGTACACTTTTATGAAAACTGCTTTAAGGTCTGCATGAGATAAAGCAGCTATAAGAGTTTTAAAAAATATATAATTTGGTTGAAAGTTATTTGGATGAAGCAGCACTGCCATATAATTTCACTAGTGGCCTCTTGACTGACAAGATATTCAAAACTATTATAAAATACCACATGAAGAGAAGACAGTGAAAAATAGTTCCAGCATTTAGTCCTCCAGGCTAAAGGGTGCTAGAGAAATTTAATAAATAACTACTACTACTACTACTACTACTACTACTACTACTACTACTTCAATGTGATTTTGTAATTACAAAGAATACCTCTCCCCACTATCTGATGCAGGTTCTATGTGCAACATTCTAACAGTAATAGCTAGAATACCCAGAGTGATCTGACATAGAGATCATATCACCCTTCAAATGCTTGATTTAAACTTACTCAAAAGTGACATACATAAACCTCTTACACTCCCACAAGCATTGTTTTTACATTGTTCTGGCTTCTCCTCAGATCACATTCAAAATCATGGTTCTCAACAATGGCCATAATTCCATTTGCTTTCTTGTGAAATTTAACACATAACTCAACCAGAACCTATGGTATGCTAGGACAATATGGGGGCGGGGGGAACTCACACACAATTTGGATATTGCTGCCACTGTATGGTGGCAATAATGCTTCAGGATGGTATCATCGCACACTGATAGCAGCAGCTGATATGAGATGGTGATAAGTGATGTTAGCACAGTGAAACCTCTCAAACAGAGAATTCTGCAGGCTGTGGGATTTCTCTAACCAACAGATAGCATATGCTATGCTAGCAATTGACAAGAGAAAGGCATGTTTTCAAGGAGTAATATTCATAAAGAACAAGTTGGTTTTTCCTCTTCATTTTTTATTAGTTATATTTATGTTCCACCTTTCCTCAATAGAATATGATGGAGGCATGCATAGGGCTACCACGAGGCCCTCCTATTCAGCGTTGCTTGACCCAACTCAACCTGCATAACTTCAGCAAGGCTGGTACATTATGTAATTTCAAACCATAGCTCTGGCTTGTGTAGATTAAGTGAAACTTTTGACATATTGTTCGGAAAACCCTCTTATCTTGCCTAAACAAATTTCCCCAAAGCTAAATACCTCTGGAGAAAAGGAAACAGAACCAAGTTAGCCAGAGAAGAGACAAATTATATCACCTGATGGCTTGCAGACTTAGTGCGCTTGACGGAATGATAAAGCCTATCCTAGGTAAACCATTTTGATTTGTTAATGCTAATGGGATACAGTAATGGCATGATATACTATCCCAAAAGGAATCTTGTGAGAGTCTGTACAGTGATATATGGATATTCTGTAGGGAATTGCAGCTGGAGAGTTTAAATACCAAGTACAAAATTATTGGTTGCACATCTGTTTCAGTAGATTAAGAATGAATGTAGCTTGCACCATTTATGACTGGAGAACATACCAAACTTGAGTTTCTCTTCAACCAGGCAGTTTAAAGGCAACAGGAAGGGAATAATTATACAAGAAAAGAACACTTTATATGCTGAATAGTTCTTGCTCATGCACTGTGGTATCCAATAAATTAGGTACAACTGTGTACTGAGAAAATCTCCAGTAGTGACAACTTTAAACTCTAGGCAAAATTGTGGTAGAAATTCAGTGATACATAGATAATAATAATAATAATAATAATAATAATAATAATAAATTTTATTTATATCCCGCCCTCCCCAGCCGAAGCCGGGCTCAGGGCGGCTAACAACAATAAAACAGTACAAAAGTACAGCATAAACAACATTCTAAAATCATTCATTATAAAATTAATTAAATCAAGCCTCTGGCAACCATTGGGCCAGAGCTCCGCGAAGATTGCTGAGGGAGGGAGTCAGGCTGTGCCCTGACCAAAGGCCTGGTGGAACAGCTCTGTCTTGCAGGCCCTGCGGAAAGATGTCAAGTCCCGCAGGGCCCTGGTCTCTTGTGACAGAGTGTTCCACCAGATCGGAGCCACAGCCGAAAAAGCCCTGGCTCTAGTTGAGGCCAGCCTAACTTCTCTGTGGCCTGGGACCTTCAAGATGTTTTTATTTGAAGACCGTAAGTTCCTCTGTGGGGCATACCAGGAGAGGCGGTCCCGTAGGTACGAGGGTCCTAGATAATTATTATTTTGCTTTTACTATAGATAGGAAAGGAAGGAAGGAAGGAAGGAAGGAAGGAAGGAAGGAAGGAAGGAAGGAAGGAACCACTATCATTCAGCTTTCAGGAAAATCCAAATGCAGAATGAACAACACAGATAAAACTTTAAAGTCCTTTAGAGAGACAGAGCGAAATTATCCTAAATAATATTAACGTTCCATGAGATCAATATTGATAACAAAATTTGAAGTCTTGTTAACATTTTGTTTCGCATTTTTGTTATGCCCCAAAGCAGAGGTTTTCAACCTTCTTGAGTCCACGGCTCCCTTGACCAACTACGTTCTTTCTGTGGCACTCCTGTGGGGCTCAGGAGCCCAGTTGTGTCACCTCTTGCCTGCAGAGCTAACAGCTTCTCACCCTTTTTTGAACACCCTCCCTTATGGGGTGTTTCCTCAGCCTCCTCTCCTTGAGAGTCCTCTGGGCGGCCACCCTGGTCTCTGAGCTTTCCTCCCCCCACCCCAAAGAGAGGCGCCTCCTCACGCTGCCCCACAGGGGCCTGGGACTGTCTGCCTATTCCCAACAGCAAGGGCTGGCAGACTGGCAGGCTGGGTTCCCTTGCCCATTTGCTTGGTTATTCCGAGGCCACCTCAGCTCTTGGCAACCAGCACCCTCTGACCAGCCCCAGAGGCACCATTTGCCTGCTGAGCTTGTAGCCAGGGTTGCTGCAACTAACAGCTGTGCAAGCCTTTGGGAGGTAGAAATACGAGAAGGCATCAGAGGAGGGAGGTAAGGAAAGAAGGCCAGAGGCCAGTGTTGCCTGCATCACCCCTGACCATCATTCAAGGCACCCCAGGGTGCCATGGCACACTGATTGAAAACCACTGCCTCAAAGCATTTGATTCTAATCAATGACCAAGTTATGTATAAGCCCCTTTTATATAATTTATACTTTTAGGGTTTCCATAGGTGTACAGGTTTCTATCAAGAGACTTATCTTTTTAACAACAAGGTATTTAATACCAAGTTATTAAAGCAGACAAATATTCCGAAAATATTTATTTACAGGATTATTTGTTTTAAAAAAATCTCTTGGCATAGACCTGTACACCCATGAAAACCCCAAAAGTATTAGTCATATAAAAGGGGCGTGAACATAACTTGTTTATTGATTAGAATCAAAACTTCTACAACTTTTTAAAAAAATCACCTCATCTCCAGAACACTGTTTATTCCTCCGTACTCACCTAATGGCACTGAGAAGGTATGTCTGTAAAGGAGTCTTACCTGGTGGGAAGTCATTAGATACAGGTAGCTGGAGTCAGAAGGATCAAACTGCATGATGGGATGGACAGGTTCACCATAAGCCACAGTAATTGACTCCCTGCTTATCTCCTCCATAGAACTGTTCAGATTAATCTGCCAGGGAAATAAATATTTCATAAGACCACCACTTTGGGTTTTTTGAATGAAGAAAGGGAATCATTGTTTATAGAAACTTGAAAGTTATTAACTGAACAGTTAGCATGAATTAACATAGTATTACTGTATGTTTGATGATTCAATAAACCAGTTTTTAAAATGAAGAATATCCCAAAAGTTTATCAACCTTTTTAAAACCCTGAGGGGGGACTCAGACTGTAATACTATTGGCTGTTTTCCCCAAACCACACCAACAATGACATCAGGTACTTGAAAGATGGACTGTCCTGCTCACCTGACAAAGTTGGATGTGGGTTGGGGACTGATAAGGATCTGGCCCACTGGGCCAAAAGGATTTCCCACCCCTTGCTTAGAATTACACCCAAAGCCACTTTAGCTTAACATCATGATTTATTTGGAGTGTAACAAACCACAATCCCCAGTTCTGATGTATTGCTAAAGCCAGAGATTGTAGTTTGCTGCACCCACTCGCTTACAGGGTGCAGTGAAGCAAAAGTCATGCGCAGATTCGCCGCAAACCAGACACGGAAACCCTGCTGCTGCAACACTAACCCTAGAAGCACTGAGGCTTTACACATACTGCTTATCCATTAATGAATCTCTTGAATATGCCATTGATAATGGCCCTTGTAAAATGCCCCTCTGCAGTGCACTTTATAACTTACCGGATCAGATTAATTCCCTATGTGATAGGAAATCATAATTGCTGCTTGGGGAGCTGGCTGAACATTGCTTATGCCCTTTTATACTGTCTTGCCTTGGATGGGAAACCTGAATTATAACTCACACCAAGTATTCTGTATGCAATGCCAAGTAACGAGGAGCCCCTAAGGTAAAAAAAAAAAAAAAAAAGCGGGTGGTGCAGCTGTGTAGCAGAATTAGATTATAGCTATCTGAGCAAATTATCCCAGCAAAGAGCAGCCAGGAGCCTTTCTCTAATGGAGGTTCAGCAGATAAGGCTGCCTTTTCTGATATGATAATGGAAGCAGATCTGTTACTATTGTGTGAATACAAGCTCTGTAAGGAATGAATCTGCACCGACTGCCCTATGGAGCTGGCTCTGATGCCGGCTGCCTACCACTCTGCTGCGTAGCCTGTGCCTCTGGGCCAATGTCAAAACAGAGGACCTCTGAGATCTTTCCCACCTTCCTGCTAGGAACATTTGTAAAGCAAAGAAATTGGATTCCCTTCTGTCCTCCCTCTCTTCTGATCTAATATTCTACATTATGTGTTATTATCTCCAGACTGATATAAAACAGGTTTCTAATAATGCCCTTTCCTTTTCTTAATGGTCGGCATCTCATCAATTGTAGCAGCTCCACTGAATGACTACTCTGATTGGCCAATACTGAACCTTGCTTTGGCAAGTGGGCATACACCCACTGTGGTTATTGCAGCTGGTGGCTGTTCATGGCTTGAAGACAATTGTAGTGCCTTAAATCTTGGCCCCTGATGTATTGTTTTGACACAGATGAAACGGGCATATCACATGCATTGGTTTACGTCTCTTCTCCAGCTTAGCAATAGGTGGGGACCAATCAGGGAATATTTATTCAAAATGGAGGGTGTATCTCTCTATGTGCTTTTTTACAAGTGCCAATCAAGACAGGGAGCATTTCATACGAGGAAGTTGTTAATAACTAAAAGCTGTGCCATAACACTTCAAGTATGGGCATTTATTTCTACAATATATTAAATGACATCTTGATTGCACTGTAGCCTCAAATGCTGATTAAAAGTTAAGAATTAGTAGATATTGTATATCACTATGCAATTTAAAACCAACATCCAGTTGCTTCTTTATTGTAGAATGAAAGCCTGTGCAGTGCGCTTGTCAAGTGAGGGAGTTTCCTGTTTAAATTAACAGAATCATGGATTAACATGCCAATCTTACATTGCACAAGTATGAATTCTTTAATTTCATCATCAGTAGTCTGATCAAGTGTGCTGCATCAGCACACTTATGCCCACAGTGCTTTGTCAAGATGCTTTTAACACTGAACTGAACACAGTTATCATTAGGCTCACTTAAGCAGTTGTCCAGCTCTGTTCTTCAACTGTGGATTCTCAGATATTGTTAGGCTACAGCTCCTATCATCCCTGGACATTGGTTCAGCTGGCTGTGGATGGTGGGGGTTGTAGTCCAATAACATCTGGGGACCCAAGGTTGATGAACACTCTATGGAAGCATTTTGTTTGAGACATTACTGAATGGGTGACGGCACAAGAGCTATTGTGGTCCATGACTGAATGAAAGACTTAGGGAAGGGTGGAAGAACTGCAGCAGAAGGCTAACAGCTGAATAACAAGGGGAGTGAAGAAAACTCAGCCTGGACCAACTGTAGTCTAAGAAATATGTGATAAACCTTCAGCAGCAGTCAGGCAGGATTTATTTGCATGATGAAAGAGCTGTAGAGATTCCTAGAGCAGCCTCCTCAGGCTGATGACATCATCTACCCCGTTGCTGGGAAACTGCAATTCACTCCAATGCAAGAGTGACTTCTGGGCAGCATCGTGCCTGGACTGGACTCTCCCACTCTTATCTCCTGCCAGCTGACACACAAAGATGGCAATCACTAAGAATAAAGGTCTGCTGCATTGGCTACCACAGCAATGACATGACATGCAGCCTGCAGTCCTGCCCCCTTCAAAACAGGTCTTGACTGCCAAAGACACAAAAGCAAACTGAGAGGTCAATGGTAAGGCAGTGTGCGTATTGTTTTAATTTCCCCCAGATATTAAACTGCCACAGGCAGGCCCAGTTCCTTGCTTGGATAGGCAATAAAACTGCCAGTTTATGGTGAAGGAAATTTCTACACTCCACACCTGAAATCTACAGGTTTAGAGCAGTATACAAATTTAAGAAATAATAATAAATAATTCTATTGTTGTGAGGATCTATCACAAGCCATCATTTCACAAATGCTAACCCAAGTTGTTCAGACAGTCATATCAGCCTTTCATGATCACCCAGTTCCTCCCATACAGGGATTTCAAACACTTAAATATCACTCAGCAGACCTCATAACATCCCTGCAGCCACCTATGAGATAAAAAAAGAACAGCTAGTACAGAAAGCAAATGCCCTAGGATAACTCTGATTAACAGACAAGCTAGAGCTGAACGAGCCAGATAATTGGCATTGCAGATAATCATAATGTTCGGTGCTTATCTACTGTTTAGCACTGATAGCACATTAAACAGTGCTTAATCAGCCTGTTTGGAACAGTACAGTTTGGTGGAAAATGCAACTGAAATTCAATTGATCTTAAACTTTCAAGAGAAACAGTCAGACAATCAAATATGACTGTACATGCAAAGAAAGTGGCTAGGGAATTTGGGGTTTAGAAAGTACAGTTGCACAAACTGTTATTTAGCCAAAGTGCACAAATTAGCAATTTTATTGTTTACAAAAAAGCACCATGGAATCTTTAACAACCACAAGCACTCAGGACTTCTTCTGTCTTTTCTCTGAAAAACCATGCCTTCGGTTCTTTAGCGTCCCGTAACATTAGAAGGGAGATGAATCATTAAAACCACTTCCTTCTGATTCAGGAGCTCCTTGGCAGTCAATCATTCAGGAACTGAGCCAGCCTGACTCAATTTACTAAGCATGCTAGCTACATAAAGGTGAGGTGGCAATTTAAAAAACAGCTTTCCAAAGGTGGTTACTTATTGTCAAGCGTTTCACCATGTAAATATGTACTGATTATTTACTACAAAGTCCATTTGGTTACTACTGTTAAGTTTTACCTTGAGCAGTCTTCCATTGGCTGTTCCCAGAAATACAACTGTATAATTATTGACGCTGGTGACAGCTACTGATGTAAGTCCTGGCGAAGTGAACACTGGCCTGGCCTTGATAGGTTGCAGGATTGACAATGGATGCTGGAGATGCGCTGCTCCACAGTCCAACTGTTCTGGTTGCAACTGAAAAGGGGGGAAAGGTACATTAGTAAATAACTATTGGGACACTGTAGGTATCTGCATTTGGTTTTTGCATCCCCTGCACTCTGCATTGCAGACAATGCAATGGAGGTGGCCTCAGGGGTGGGTGGGTGTGCTGAGATTCCTCAGGGGAAGCAAATTTTGTATTACTTCACAATGTTCCCAAACAGAGACATATCTATTTTTCATGTTCTATATTTCCTGCTTCCCCCACATAACACTACTATGCAAGATAGGTATAGAGCATATATAATGTCAAGGGTTTCAGCTTGAGGCTCCTTTTTTCTTAGCATCTATTTATTACAGGTATTTTTAGGCAATCCCAGGGCCATTTACAAGAATAAAACAATTAGAACATGATTACAGAAAACAGTAACGTAAGAAATGAAAAGGTCATAAAACCATAAAAGCAGGAATACTATCAAAAGTGAACATCACTGTCTGCCTTAATGTAATCATAGTTGAAAATGATTGATCTTCTACTTCTGTTTGAAAGAGTGTTTGGTGTAATACAGATCTGCATAATCTGTCACCCAAATAGCTTGCCTGATAAATTGTATCATAGTCTCATGACACTGATGGATTTTCTCGAAATTCATAAAGTCCACGGGGAAAAACAGTGGCCTTATACATGAATTCATCAGCACCAAATGCACTTGCTCTCACAGGCAGGATGCAATGCAGAGAAAAGACTAAACAGGTTATCGTATCATTATTTGTATAAGTCTACAGGGTTTTATTCTTTGTCACACTTGCAGGTGGCTTTTCTATCTCCCTGACTTAAACATATGTAAATATTCTGTCCTCTATGTTTGGCAAATTTGCATATATCTTTACAACACTGCAATATTACTGAAGTTAAGCAACCTAATTCCCTTAACATTTCCTTCCAGTGGTTTTAGGTTGCAATCCTCAGCATATTGAATAAACTCCTCTGAACTCATGCTTCTCAGTAGGAATATAGCTATCCTACTGCACTTTAGGCTCAAGGTCCATTTAAGGAATGAAAACAAGCAATGTCAGTATCTTTCAGGTAAGAGTAGTTTCCTGAATTCCAAGGCAAGAAATATTAACCTTGCCAAAGCTGTTTTTTTTAAAAGAACAAAGCAATAAAGGTTGCAGCACTGAAAATAAAAACTAATAACAGCTGCACTGCTAATCTCAGAATCTGCTCAGATACCATTTAAGTAAAAAACAGCACTTCAGTGTATGCTACAAGTAAATTTAAAATAAAGTCCTCGGACTAGAAACAAATGAGTAATATGCAACTTTTTTTTCTTCATAGCTGTGTTTTGTTTTGATGGTTTACAGAATTGTTCTAACTGAGCATGGAAAATGCAGCAACTTAACAGACTCTAAACAGAAGACTCCTGCACAACTTATCAATGTTTTTGGCCAGCCATCACAGGCTGTCTAGCAGGAGATGGTCAGAGATTCTGCGCAAGGAAATGGTGCATGTTGAAGAAACACACGAGATGAATCATAGAAGGATTCACACTAGTGGAATGGCCAATAAAGGACTTGGGTCATATACTTGCTGAAAACTCTCCGCTTTCCATGTTAAAACCGCACCCCAACTCGAAAAGACACTAAATTTCAGCCTGCTATTATTAAAGTCAATGTCCTGGTTTATACAACACGCTAACCCAAACTTTGGCTTAGCAAGATCATGCAAATGCTTGGGCTCCCCAAGGGGAGTTTGCTGCCACTTTGCTCTGCTTGGTTCTTGTTGCTGAACAAGGGAAAGGTTTGGTTTAGCATGCTGTCCAAACAAGGACTTGAGGCTAAGTTGGAAACACAAGCACAGCAGGTCGGAGGTCGCTGGGGAGATGGGTTCCGAAGTGCTGAAGCAGCAAGCATCTTGGGATTGAGATGGCCACAGCTTTATTGATTCAGATGTAAATCGGTTTGGGCACAGACATTGGGTATGTATCCCGAATCAGTCAACCGGAATGCTGCCTGATAGGCCATCCGGGTTGCTCCTGGGGTTAAGGATCCCCCCCCCCCCAAGGATGCAAATCAAATAGGACAATCCCACCAGGTCGCCTCTGAATGGGTCATTTTCAGAGGGAGATTGGTTTTGCCATTTTCACTGCAAATTTTAATAGATCTGGGGTTTTGGTTTCAGGATGTTATTGTTCCTAAGGAACTGAAACACAAATCATATTTGATTAAGCAGGTATGGTGATAAACAATTCCCATTCAGAACATTCCCTTGGAGTTGTTCTTTACAGATGAAAGTAATTGTTGTCATCCATGGAGTGCACCTCCGGGCTGGAGTTAAACTGCTCTGTTAGCAGAACCAAAGTGGCCTCCTCAGGGCACCAGCCTGGGCAGTGTGTATGGAGGTCCTGAGTGGACTAGGACTAACGGGTGGGCAGGCAGTATCCCCCATAGGTCTTCACAGCCTTTAGATGCACTTAAGCAAGTATGGAAATAGTGACCTATAATATTCTCCTTGATCAAATGCACCTCTTATCATCTGTTTTGATCTCGAACCATTGCCAAGGCAGAATTGAAGAGTTGCAAACCTGTTTTCGGAGCCTCTCTCTTCAATTAGCACGCAAATGCAAATTTGTTGCTACAAACTGAAGGTTATGCTTTATCCAAATTAATGAACACTATGTCTGGTCATTCTCCCCTATCCTGCAAAGGCATTAGGCCAGGAGTTAACTGACTTTGTAAGCCACACTAAGGCAAGATGGAAAGGGCTGATTTAAAAACCTTTTATGCTGAGAACAAGTGCCAAGAAAGACTAACATAGACTCTATGGCATGGTTTATTAGAGACCAAACAGAAGAGATAATGTGTTACAAATATGAGGATCTCTGCAAAATGTATTTTGCAGCTCTGCATTATTTAATGCTATGAAAAACAAAAATCCAACCCCATCTCTGAAGCAATGCTTTTATTTCTTCCTGTAATTGGGCAACACAATTGGTTTTTACTATGTACATCCCTTTCATTTTTCTTATTTAATAGTCCTTCCCCAATTTAGTCTACTTATACAATGGAACTTTGATTGTTGAACGCTTCAAAAGCTGAACAATTCAGAACCCGAACGCTGACATTTTCGAACACACCTCAGAAGTCGAATGGCTTCCGAGGCGCATTTCTCCATTTTTTCAATGAATTTTGATGACTGGCAATTTTGCCTCGGTTGTCAAACGTTTCAGAAGTCAAACGGTCTTCCAGAACAGATTACGTTCAACAACCGAGGTTCCAGTGTACATATTTTAAGTCAAGTTCCTAGGTCTCTCTCATAGTGATATCTGAATCAAAGTCGTTGCCACTAAATATAAACTACAGATACTCAGGTATAGTGGTACCTCGGGTTAAGAACTTAATTCGTTCTGGATGTCTGTTCTTAACCCGAAACTGTTCTTAACCTGAAGCACCACTTTAGCTAATGGGGCCTCCTGCTGCCGCTGTGCTGCTGCTGCACGATTTCTGTTCTCATCCTGAAGCAAAGTTCTTAACCTGAGGTAATATTTCTGGGTTAGCGGAGTCTGTAACCTGAAGCGTATGTAACCTGAAGCGTATGTAACCCGAGGTACCACTGTACAGTTAATGGCTATAGATCAGAATAAGGGAGCAATCCAAACAAAATATCTCCTGGATGAGTGAGTTAGGATCAAACTGGAACAGCTAGACTAGGCATAGGCAAACTCGGCCTTCATATGTTTTGGGACTACAACTCCCATGATTCCTAGCTAACAGGACCAGTGGTCAGGGATGATGGGAACTGTAGTCCCAAAACATCTGGAGGGCCAAGTTTGCCTATGCCTGAGCTAGACTATACACTGGCGTAAATCCCTCATCCCAGCTCAGATGGAGTTATGCTGGTTTAACTCCTTCATATGGCTCAGCTGAGGTTAGGGAAGCTGGAGCAACACTGGAGGATGTGAAATGGGTGAATGGCAGGGCAGAGGACTGAGCAAGGGCGACTTATGGTGAATCCTAACTCCATTCAGCTCAGCCATGTGATCCGGCATCCTGATGGGATGTACGCCAGCAAAAAGGAGGTGCAAATCAAATTATTTTAAAGGTTTGTTTTCCCTCTGCCAGGCTTAGGCCAGATTAGTTAGCAGTAGCCTCACTCCTGAACAGCATTTCGATCAGAATACCTTACACGGGCTTAATTTAAACCAGCATACTTTATGCCGGCTCCCCATACTAATGATAGTTGATTAGTCCCTTGTAGTCCATGCAACTGAACTGATTCAAGTACTCTGACAGCACAACTCCTTTCTATGAAACGGAAAAATGAGCCAAAGACCAGGATAAGCAATGTGTTCTTAACTACAGAATGCAAAAGGTTGTCCATGGATAAGTATATTGATTCTTATTTACGTCAGCAATTTTTGTGAATTCTGCCGAACCAAGCAGGGGAGGCTCATGCTTTTGTAATACCAGGCACCAGAAAGTGTGTTTCTTCCACACCAGAAATGGGTTCAACAAGTGAATCCTTTTCAAGCACAACATTTCTTCGCAATCAGTACAATGGTGGAGGCTGTCTGTATATAAAACAGCACATATCGCTCTGAAATGAGATATCCCTGTAACAAAAGTTATACCTAGGCAAAACACATGCAGACAGCACACTACAAATTGGAAACAAATGCACATGGCCTTTTCAGAAAATGAGAGTATGGAAGGCCCTTGGGAGAGGCAGGAACAGCTGCTTTCTTTATTTAACAGTCTTGGATTTGGCAACCACTGGTGAAGATAATTGTTTCCTGAACTAGAAGGTCTAGATTTCTTCTTTGAATGCTGTAGAGGACAACTTTCATGCCTCATCGTAAACATATCAAGAGCCAGGAGGGCTGTTCTTAATTCAAATCTATATAATAATCTATATATCATTTTCCTGCGTGTACTAGATATAATGGGCAGAGGAAGATAAAGTCCAAAGCTTGGAGGAACCTCAGTCAGAGGTATACATCAGATCTTATGTGCATTGAGCTGAGACCAATTGATGTCTGGATCAGAGCACATATTTGGCTTCACCTCCACAGTTCTCCCCAATACTTTCTCACTCTCTCCCATTCCTTTCTATAGGAAAAAAAAGGACAACCTTCAGATAGAGAAAAAAAATTGTCTCCTGCATGTGACATAGGACAAACACACACCACCCCAATGGTGTGCCTGTGGATACAGAGTTTTATTTTATGGCAAATGAATAAATACCTAGTCATTTCAAAAGGCTAAAGTAAAACTGAAGAACAGTTTTGTGTCAGGAATTTAGAAGGCTACCATGTGCAAAATTTGGGTTTGGGCATATTTTTGCACATCTCAACTTACACTAACTGTTTATTAATCTTTTTGTGTCTTCCTTCTATTGCTCATAGGCTGGCACAAAACTTATAAGTTAACATACAGTAAAACCAGATCGGAAATGAGAGTTTGGTAACTGGAGTGGGAAAGGGATGAAGCCGACAGAGGAACTAGGATAACAGAGAATAGAGAATAAGGAGAGGAAGGACACTGGATGGGTTGGGTCTATAGTCTTTGGCTGTTGTAATTTTTATCAAAATCTTCTAAATATGATGGCGGTTTTTTTTCATATTTCTCTGGGTTTATTTTTTGTGGAGCATTGTCTGTTTCCTCTCTGCAAAATTTAGCTTATTATCATGCCATTTATTTGCTGATGACACAATGTTGTGGCCTTCCTATACGGGGAAGCTTGGTTATGATGCTTGCCTGTTCCAGAGATACTGTGAGATAGTAAAAGGATGGTAAAAGGATGTGATCCTTTCCTTTCTGTCCAGAGTAGTGAATAATCCTGAATCTATATACCAATTCTGGTATTATACTACAAGATACATATCAGAAGAGTACTTTAGCAACTAAAAGACTAACAACTTTATTACGGCATCAGCTGTTGTGGATTAAAGTTCACTTCAAGTTCATTAATTAGAATCCTTCACCTTCTGTTGTCATCTGTATTTTATTAATGTGATTTTAGGGTGATTTCCTTCCACACCCCTACAAAATTATTCCCCCCAAAAAGACATAAACATTTGTATGGCCTACATGATTTTTGGGGGTGGGGTGGGGGTAGCAGTTTTCTTTTTCATCATTTGCTACTTAGCAAGGAGGGTAAAGGAGGCAGAGTAAACAATAGTAGTAGGCGTCCATGATATTTCAACTGACTGGTCGTTCTTGTTTAGGTTCCTGTTTTGTATGGAATTCTGCAACATCTTTATGCTGATGAAGCTGATGAAGAACGATGAGTAGGGGAAGAGTTGCATGACAGTGCTCCCTACTGGGCTGCTGTTATATCCCTGCCAACAGGGTTGAGAAGCTCCCAAGCACCTGATTACCTATGTGATGCCTGCTCCTAACAGCTGATACCAAAATCAAGAATGTGTGATATTATTCCAGTCTCACATAACTGAATAAGGTCCAGGGAAGACACCCACCCTTCTTTCTGTCCAAATTAGAGAATTGCATATTTTGTACACCTGTAAGCATATATAACCTGGCAGAGAGGTATTTCAGTGTAGGGTATAGTATTCTTATTGCAATTAACAAAAATGGCAAAACTGTTTCAATTCATCTAGTTCATAGATATATAAATATATATGAGATATGATTCTGGGAGAAGAAGAAAAAGCTTATTCCATCTAAAACCTTAAGGCCCCAATGCATTTTTTTTTAAAACTCAAAATTGGAGTACAGTATAAGATAGATGATTAACCACAGTTGCTGCCATGCGGAAGATTAATTAAATTAAACAAGGAGAGGTTAGTTTTCAGGAAGTCAGTTTCTGCAGAAACACGGAAAAGAAGTGGTAAGGCAACGCTCAAGGAAACAATGAATTTAACAGATTTGGGGTCCTGTATTTTGTGAGCTTGAACGTTCTTGACCAAATTGAGGAGTGTGTGTGTGTGTGTCTTACAAATCAAATGTAAACTTATTTGAACAGGAAATACTGTATTTCTATTAAAACTTTTTTTGCCACAATGCGAAAGGAAGTCAGAGGGTTTCTTCTGGTCCTTTTCATGCAACTTAGCAGAGGATTAAGCTGTTGACTCCAAGCATGCATGAAGTCCTGGGAAAATGACATTGCTAGCATTAAATTATTCTTTATGAATTTATGGGACATAAATATGGAGCATATGAAGACTCGTGTCAAAAGCTATTTTTACTACACAAAAAGAATTTCTATTAATTCTTATGAAAGAGACCCACTTTAAAAAAGTAAACCATTAGCTATCATTAGAATTAAAATGAAAAACTCTCCAAATATAAACTACTGTATAATATCCAGTGACATAAATCCAGTGTAGAGAAACTTTTCACCATCATACAATTTGACAATAGTTATGAATGTGTAGACTTGTGCAGTGCTCAGCCTTTTACATTAAAAATAAATAGCCCACCCTATGCCAATAGGGTTGAGCAAAGGTAATAATGTTGTGTAATACTAGAAAATGCAGGTTGGATTCTCCTCAAAAGCAGTGGCGTAGCGTGGGGGGTGCAGGGGGGGCCGGCTGCACCGGGCGCAACATCTGGGGTTAGGGCAAATCCACGGGTTAAGGGGCACAAATCCACAGGTTAGGGGGCGCAAATCCACGGGTTAGGGGGCGCAAATTACTTGCCTTGCCCCGGGTGCTGACAACCCACGCTACGCCGCTGCTCAAATGAGCACTTCCATTCGTATCCAAATATACTGAAGCCATATTCTTATTCATGCTATGCTAGTCTTTTATTTCTGCTTGTCTCTGCCTAGGATGCGCTGTGTTCACATGTAATATTAAAAACACAGGTGGGTAAACTGCAGCCGCTGACCTAATTTTATGTGGAAGCTGCCCCCTTCTTCCGTCCCATCAGAGTTCCTCCCTTCCTATTCATTTCCCCCTTTGCCCTGGCACTAAAAGTATTTTCCGTCTCTCATTGTAGTTTCAGAATACGTGGAAGGAGCTGTATTTTACCCGATCAAGATAAAGTGATTTAAAACAACTGGCGCTTTGTCATATGCACTGAGTCCCAGACCATTTCCTCCAGATCCAACTAAAAAGTGCCAGTTGTAACTTTTAAGGCTCAAAATGACTTCAGAGCAGGTTATCTGAAAGACTGTCCTTTCTCATCTATAACTGCCTGGTTTTTAATATCTTAAACAGAGCCCCTTGTTTTAACATAGGGTCCCTGGTTCAAGTGAAATGAAACACTGCAAAAGTCCTCCTCCTTGAAGAGACATGAACTCAATGCTTTGCTCAGGCTCAGCCACCAGCCTTTCCCAACCTGTGCCCTCCAGATGTTTCGGACTACAACTTTCATCAGCCCAGGCTAGGATGGGCAGTAGTCAGGTACGATTGGAGTTACAACCCAAAATAGCTGGAAGAAAGGGAAGTGGGAGGCTGGTTTAAAGTGATTTTTGTTTTGCCATCAAGTATTTGATCAGAATATGTATCTTCCAAAGCATCTCAACACTACAAAGTTTATACACTTTGGTTTTTGCATTAGCAGATGCAATACAGTTACCATTCATTGGATTTTGTAGTGCATAAAGTTCTCTTTTTTTAACATTTGTATCTTACATGAAAACTGGAAAGGTTGAAGGGACTGGTTATGTTTAGACTAGAGAAGAAACACAAAGGAACATGATAGCACCTTTCAAATTCTTGAAGGGCTATCACACAGAGAAGGGCTGCACTTTTTCTCTGCTGCAGCAGACCGGGGCTGTGGGGGGAACATATAGACATATATTGTGATGAAGTTACAGAAGGATTAAGTTACAAAAGATTTCAGTTAAACATTAGGTGTAATGTCTCCACAGAAAAATCAGCTCAAACATGGCCCTCCTGTTTGCACGTCCTGGTAAGCCATAGTCTGAAACAAACTATGTTTTGCTGTGCATGAACAGTGTGCTGGTGTGCACTCCTCAAATCACACCTGCCCTGCTCCTCTTTGCTGAGCTTGGAAGGCACCGTGCTGGCACAACATAACATGAGAACCAGTGCGTGCAGTTTGCTTCGCCTAAACACACCACCAGTGGCAAGCCAAGGCCTAACCTTCATTTCTGCTCATGGTTTATTTGACGAAAGGAAGCCACAAGTGTCGGTTATCATACAATGCTAAGCCATCGCTGTGGTTTGTTTCCGCCAGGCTTTGGTAAACAGAGGGGTGGCATGAGCAGGATTTGAGCAGAATGCAACACCAGCATGCTGCTTGTTCATGGTAAGCCATAGTTTGTTTCAAACTATTACTCACAATGACAGGTAACCAAAACAAAGAAATTCCCAAGAGTACAAGAAATCACAGGAACCCCCTAAACAATGAAAATGGTATGAAAATGAGCTATAACTAGACAAAACAAGGCTGTGTGCATATAAATGAGCATATAGATATGAGTGATAGCCACTGTAGTGTAACATATACAACAATTTCTCCAAATATTCAAATTATGATGATGCGATCTCCTGGACTGCACCCTGCTTTCTGCCTCATCAGAACAACACAGAGGTTTCTCACAGATGGTAGATGTACATCCCATTACAGTGGTACCTTGGTTTGCAACCGTTTTGGATTACAAACATTTTCGACTACAACCACGTCAAACCCGGAAGTGCGTGTCCCTTTTTTGGGATTACAACCATTTATTTATTTTTTGGAGGCCCCATTGGCGAAAGCGCACCTTGGGTTACAACCTGCTTCGGTTTACAACCGGACCTCTGGAATGGATTATGGTTGTAAACCAAGGTACCACCGTACAGCCTCGTTGTTTAACTTTTCAAAATTATGCTAATCTTTGTTTATTTTTAATCTTTAAAAGTATAATACAATAAATAATGTCACCCAATTGACTGGAATCCCAAACTTAAGAGTGAAATGCTATTGTGAATGGAATACTCAGTATAGTTCCTCCACAAGAGCTTCATCAATGAAACTTATACCACAAGGGCAGGGCCGTCTTTACCTTGGGGTGCAAGGGGTGTGGGGCACCCGGGCACTAATTCTGGGGAGCACCAGGCACCCGCTGCTGAAGCTCTTAACTATCTACTTGTTATAAAATAATAAATAATTCTGATCAAGCTAGAAAAATAAAATCCATATATACCTAGGTATTACTGAAATGTATACCTACTGTTTCAGTAAAGGATTTTCGACATTGTGTGCTCATTTACCAAAGACGCACAGCGCCAGCAGCCATGCTTGTCATTCACAACGGCGGTGCTTGTCTGACTCAACGATGGCACTTGTCATTCTCAATGGCGCCGTGCACGCGAAATTAACTCTTACATCAAAATATTATTTTGTATTGTACTGAGTTGCTATGCAGCAGCGGGGTCAGCAGCACCTTTGACACGACTGATGTTTCGCTAAAGTAAATTTGGGGGCGCTGGGTGGATCTTTGCACCCCGGCGGCGCATATGGCCCTGCACAAGGGGCTTGCTGCTTGCAAAGATTACAACATGAAAGGATTGTTTAGTTATCACGAATCGTTCTAGCACAGAAAGTTTGCATAATGGAAAAATACAAAGCAACCGTATAAAGACACATCAAAGTACAAGTAGATAAATAGGCTCCGCTTCAGCGGGAAGGTAAAGGGTGTTTCCGTGCGCTGCTCTGGTTTGCCAGAAGTGGCTTAGTCATGCTGGCCACATGTCCAGTGAGATGAGCACCGCAACCCCAGGGGTACCTTTACCGTACAAAGGCTATATTTGGTTATATTTGAATAGAACAATTACTCACGAGTAGAGCTATTTTTTAAAAAGTTACCACATATTTACATCCACTTTTCTCTGAGAGAGGAAAATATTTATGAAAATATAGATAAACTTAAGCCATTTAAACCTGTGGCGGGGACATGGTATTCAAGCTGTATATCAAAATACTTCTTTTAGGGAAGGTGACAAGTCCAAGGGTTTCTTTTTTTGTATGAAATAGGATGACATCTTTCTAAATAAATAAATAAATAAATAAATAAATACAATCAGAATGTATGTGATGACATTACATAAAATCAGGGCTTTCTTCACCCGGAACTCAGTTCCGGCACCTCTCAGGTGGACACTATTGCCATTCTAAGAGAACGAGGGAGGTGTTGATTGTGAGTTCTGGCACTTCTTTTTCTACAAAAATATATATATATAAAATAGCACTGCATAAAATTCACAGTTAATGGGTGCTTCAAGATTTCTAGTAAACATATTGGACTTGTGCTCATATTGGACCCCTCAACCAAGGGGTCTAGATGCCTGGCCAACATATAACTTGGAACATGCACACATAATCACATACATTGTACAACATAAACTGAGCTGCAATTACTGAAAGATTTTGTTTGTTTTGTTTTTGTTATCTTTTTGTTATCAACAGGATGGAAAAACTTTTAATATCAAAACTCTGTGGACAGCATGTATAATTAAAGTTCCATGTGCATAATATCTGCAGAGACCAATTTATCTGCTAAATGTAGGGTTCTGCTAAATCCCACAAAAGGAACTCTTTGGCACCCTGGCAACTAATATCCCAATGTGTTTGCTATTATAGGCTAATGATTAAATTCCCAAGACCCAAATCATCTTATCTGCTTTAGTATCGGATGAAGGTGTCAATAATGAACAATGCTATCTGTTCTTAACCTGGACTCTAAATCTGCCTGTTTCATGAAAACCCTATTGCACAGATCTTGAGAGAAGTAACAAGCCTGAGATGTATAAGGTAAGGTAAAGGTAAAGGTACCCCTGCCCGTACGGGCCAGTCTTGCCAGACTCTAGGGTTGTGCGCTCATCTCACTCTATAGGCCGCGCACCCCGCCGCGGGGATTCGAACTGCCGACCTTTCGATCGGCAAGCCCTAGGCGCTGAGGCTTTAACCCACAGCGCCACCCGCGTCCCCCTGAGATGTATAAACTTGATCAAATGCAGTTTTCGTTATTCACAGTAAGTAGGTCACAGATGACCTATAAGACCCCCTCCAATGATATGGATTATAGCCTACACACAGTAGACCCACAGAAATTAATGAACCTCGCTAGCGCTGCCCATAAACCTCACTGGGTTTATTCTGAGTAGAACTAGCAATGAATATAACCACCCTAGTATGCAATCTACAGCATCTTTTAAAAAATACAGATTGACAACTGTCCTGTTTTCTAGGATTATTGTTCACTAACATTTATAGACATTAATTTTAGTGCCTTCGTCATTTTATTAGGCTTTTATGTTATCAGCATCTATCTAATCCACATGCTGAAAAAAGGAATCTTGAGTAGCTGCTTCCTTTGGAATCCCTATTAACAACTCTGAATTCTTAAGCAGTTTTATGCGCAATTATTTCCTGTTTATAATATCTAAGTATTTTGAAAGGAATGGCTCATATATAGCATATATTTTCTTCTCCATGAAACTAAAACTCTCTCAACGTATCTGGATGCAAAACTGATAAAACTTAAATCTGTCATTAATTAGAAGCATGTTTCCATCCCACATGGACCTCTTTTATATCTAATGCCCAAATATTTGTTCTGATGAAATTCCAATTGGATCTATTAAGAGAGATTTCCATGATTTGATCCGAAATTGTTGTGAACTGAAAGGGGAACATAAGCACTCTAATCAAGGGGGGGAATGCTAATGAGAAAAGAAAAACAAACAAGAAACAGTGAAAGCAAACACTTTGAAGTCTGCTCAGCTAACATAATTCTTTCATCTATTGTAGTAGCTAGACAGAAGACAATGAACTGATGAAACAGCTATTCGTTTTTCTCAACCAATTCTACTGATTTTTCTTGATGTCACTGGCTTTTGTGCAGTGAATGCTCATTTATAATAACAACGATGATGCATCAGGGGTCGACAGAGGAAATCAGTTAATGATTTTACGCAAGCAGCTACATTCATGCACTTAGCTCAGTCTTCTGAGTTGGGGTTGAAAGTTTCCATTTCAACTGAGTGTTTGTAATTTGTTTGTTTTCATATGGTATATCCTTACATTCGGAGCGTCTCTTCTTGTACAAAAAAGCTTTCCCTGCTCTTGAAATTCCTTTTGCATTTCAGTGTAGCTTTTTCTAGCCCCCATCACAGAGTAAGAAAAAAGTAGTCATCGGTTCAGCAGTATAGTAAACATTTTGCCTCTGAGCTATTTTTTCCACCATACATATAAAAAATGTTTGACTTGAGAGGGATATCCAAAAGTCATAGTAGGCCAATACCTTCCAAACGCTGGGGTATCTTGTTAAAGGTGTGGCTATGAGAGTTTAAATTGTGGGGTGGCCGGGGAGGCAGCCTCATTTGCCTCCACTCTAGGGATCTCCCAGCCCGCCCACCCTCTTTTCTTGCATGGATTGACTATGGCCTTGCTATGACTTATGTCTGTCACCTGGCTGTCGGGACCGGGTGGGAATTTTTCCACTTGGCAAAATTGGCACTAGCCATTTGGTTTTCGCCTACCTAGTAGCAATCGTCACAACTTTGTAAGGTTAGGCACTGGGTAAGCCTTATTATGGGAGGGGAGGTTGTTGTCTCCAACTGCCCCTCCATGTTAAGGGTATCCTGTTAAAGGGATCTGGGGGGGTGGTTCCTGTCCAAAGCCTGGGTGTGGGCTGGGGCCATGCCACGACCCAAACGGTGACCCGGGGGGGGGGCTCATTTGATGTACATCATAGGGCTACCCCTTCCGGTGGTTGACCCTTAAAAAGACTTCCTGCAGTCGGGCAGAAGTCAGGATATAGTCTTGCTTCACCCAATTGCCTAAGCCAAACCGTTCACATCTGTAACCAATAAAGTTGTGGCCTTATTTATCCCATTAACCCAATATATTTGTGTTTGTGCATTGATTTCGGAGGGAGCTAGGGGGTCTGGGTGCTCACCAATCAATTTAACACTTGCTGAATGCAAGTGTCTGGCACTCAGTTTAACACTCCAAGCCTTGATTAAATTCTAACACGATCCAGGAAGTATTAGGAAGTATTAGGAGGGAATACTGTTAAGTGAATCTACTTTCTTTTCCCATTAATAATACTTTAGCACATGACGAAGGCTCTCTGATCAATTCATACGTCAAAATGGCAGAATTTCCTTTCAAAGAGATCTTAGCTGTCAGAAGGGCAAGTTTTTGAACAACCAGTTGAAATCTTTCTCTATAAAAATCCCAATATTTCTTTTCATCACTACGCAGATTTCTCAACTATTTTTCCTCACAGGAATAAGTTAAAATCCACACTATCCATCACAGACAAAAGTCATGATCTCATAAAACTTCTTGCTAAGTTACTTTGGCAATGAAGTATTCCATCAGCTAGAACCACTAATCAGTTACGAGGTGGTTCAGTCCATGGAATAATACATCTTAAATCCAATTTGTGTTAAACTCACTCCCAAACTCAAGGCACTAATATTCAAATTAGCTACTCCAGAGTAGCTGTGTGGTTTTGAAAAGGTATCTTAGAGGGTAGCCTTAGATTAATATTTTCAGGATGGATCTTTAGCAAAATGCTTCCTATTAAAACCGAACAATTTCCATGTCCTCAAAAACCCAGAGGTTGAAAATACATAAGCATATAAGTTAGGGGAATCAAAGCTAGCATCAGCTCTAATGCAAACACTGCTATGCAAATATTTCATCAGTTGTCTGTTTTAGAGTTTTTAATGTTCCTCACATTTTCTTTTGAATTAAAAAAAGTTCAAATAACAAACTAGTCATAGGGCAAGTTAAAATGAATGCTAATTTGACAATCCAGCGGGACTTGTTTAACAAGGTTTTCTTTTTGTTATTGAAGACTGCATATGTTTTTTTTAAATAATTAAAGAACTACTCAGCTTCATTACACAAGTTTCTCTACGCTATCAGCACACCTAAGCCTATGAATGTGGCCAGGGTGGGTGTTTTATGTCAAAAAGGAAAAGAAGGAATGGCTATAATCTCCATGCAACTAAGACAGCGAGTGCTCAACTGATTAAAGTTGTTGAGGGAAGTGTTTGCCCTTTCCTGAGAATGCACATCCTTTTTACTAGCCATGAAGACGGATTATTCTTCGTTCTGTGTTAAATACAATACTTTAAGATTAAACAATGAAATCCCCGAACAATGGCTAGACTGATGGATTAATGAATAACAGTCTCTAGAAGGCCTCTTATAGCCAAAATATTGTATGTTTAAGCAACTAAATCCTTTGTGTCCTTTAAAATCACCCTTTTTAGAAAACGCTATTTTTCTGCCCATGCTCTCCTGGGACAGGAGACATAAGTCAAAGCACCTCTCTGCAAGGGCATCCCACCAATTTAGAAAGCGCAGCTAAAATGTCGCTTTTGAAATTGTTTGGAATAAGTCATCTGATTTATTCAGACTATACTACATTATTCAAGCTATATTTTCTTAGCTGCTCAGTTCTCAAGAGAACCCCCCTTTTACCATTCAAGCTGTGTTTCTCATTTATGTTTAGCTTTGGCTTTGCTAACGGACTTCAAAAATATCCTAACTTTCCCAGAAGACAGAATTTTGGATTGACGGTAAATTTGGCTTCTTACACTTTGGAGGATATATTCTTAATACTGCTACTAATACAGTGCCCCTCTGATCTTCAAAGTGCTTCAGAAGCAATAAAATACAGCTCTGTTCTGAAAAATACCCATGTACAAATAACATCTTTGTAGTCATTAGGACTATTCCTTGCTTGTACTTAATCATGTGTCTGCTTAGTTTAGTGAAATGCTGGATCTTTGCATATCTTTTCCTGCTAATCCTGCACAGCCAATAGAATTATGGGAAAGGGCAGAGGAATTCATCCCCGCTCAAACTTGCATAATTTACTCAATACCGAGGACAGCTGATGTGGCACACATTTTATTAAAGCCGTTTTTGAAACAACCTTCTCGCGCACTGATGTATGTAAGAAAGTTTGAAGAATAGGAAAGAGAAATATTTGTTTCAGATTTACTGGCAAAGTGAAGGCTGGCCCATCTTCTAACCCAGTATCTTATTTCTGATGAGAGTAGGGAGTTTGAAAGCACAGCATGCCAGTAATGGGGCACCAAATGCTTATTCTTATAAGCATACCAAAACAGGCTTTTATAAGCAAACAGAAAACAATCATCCATTGATCTCAAACCTAAAATTATTATTTTTAAAAACTGACACAGGTGCAATCATTTCCCACTGGACTGGCTTAGGAGGAAATAAGACCCCTCAGGGTGTCGAAGTTGGTAATAAGGAGTAACTATATCACATATCCTGGAACTGTGAAGTGTTTAAAGACCTTGGGAATGAAGTAACCAGCAGATCAAACCTGTTCATACAAATATGTATATGGGAGTTTGAAAAAAATGTTATATATCCCAACGGTGAAGAAATAAAAGTGTGGGAAACAGGAGGAAATAGGAAGAACTGCAGTCATAAATCAGAACTTGATTCAATGGAATGAATAGCTTTAGCTTTACATGAAAAAGTAGTGTACAGCAATAGGCAAACGTAAGGCAAGTATGAGGGAAAATGGGGATAAGGAAAGATAAAGCCAGAATGCTGTAATACAGGGATGAGACATGTGGGTGCTGATTGTTGATAAGTGTACTTTTTAAAACATGTCCTCCTTGCTCCCTTTGTCAATACTTTTTGGATTATTTGAATAAATGAATGGCGCATCATGGGGAAGTGAATTGGGAATATATTAAAGCATCACACCAATACCAGAAAGATTAGACTGAGGCCAAATGGAAAGTCCACAAAAGGGCAAGTACTCAGAGATTTCTGATACCCTGATTTGTTCACAGCCAGTTTATATCAAACTTCTGATACCTCTCTAGATCAGTTTGGACTATGGCTCCTTCAAGAATTCTGGAAACTGCAGTTGCTGATGTATTGAGACTTCATGACACCGAAATTCCCAGGATTCTCACAAAAGAGGGACTGTTAAGCCAATTTTATTCTGTAGGGTGGATATGCTCCAGCTGTGCTGAGCTATTCTCAAAACAACCCAGGACACAGCAGTATTGGTGATGAAGGACAAACCTCATTATAAGGCAACCACAAATTAAAAGGGTTTGGATTCACCTCACATTGGGATTAAGAATTTTTTAGGGGAGTGGGAACCAATCTGAAGTATACTTCTATCACGAAATCATATATCTCCGTTTGCTTAAACTGCCTCACAAGGATGTAGTGAGCACAAGCAAGATGCTATATAGCACTGAGCACATTGATTAAAAGTAAAATCCAAAGTAATCGGACAATTGATTATGATTAATAATATGCTCAACAATTGTAGTCTATAGTCATATGATAAAACACTTTGCCAAACATCACTGTACTTTCATAGCTCTTTCCAACATTCACAGAAACAGATGTTTCAAAGAATCTTTGGAAAGATCAAGTAAATATATCAAATCCAGTGTGCGTCTTGTACCAGAACTCAGTAAAGTCAGAAAGTGATGAGAGGGATGAAATACAAAGTTACATTTCAGATTCACTTCTTAAACTTTAGAACTTTCAGATCAGTCACATAAACCAACCGGTCAGATTCACTCACTTTAGTGAACAGTAAGAAAGATGGAATGTCTCACCAGACAGTGGTCGTTAAGAGTGAAGATTTTTGTTCACTGCTCCAAATTAAAGTTTCTGTTTTCAGATTATACATTCTCAGAGCTAGTAAGAACCTGCTTAGATCACTCCAGGAGATAAAACTCGACTAACGTTACAGAAAAGGACAATGGTGTAGTAGAATAAATGTACACTCTCTATGTTCTCTGTAGGATGTATCCAATATTGTGTGAATGGAAGGCAAGCTCTTTCCTTTATCTGCCCATCCCCTGCAGTCCCCTGTACTACCAGAAAGGCTGCCTCTCCATAGGGTTGGGGACCAACCAGACATTATGGTCTGTGTCATATGGAGTGGCAGTAAGAGGAAGAATTAACCAGAATCTGCTAATGGAATCTTGTACCACAAGAACACAAAGATTCCTCTGACTGATTTTGGGCAATTTCTCCTTCCCATTGTGGCCTGGCCCACAATGTTCCGTAGTCTACCACCCCATGACCCTCTGGGGAGGCTTTTGTGAGAGGCTGAAGGAAAGATCAGAAGCACAAACAGCCTCCCACTTATACAATGCTAGAAACACCACATTTTGCTTCTGGCTTGGCTTGTGTGTCTTTTGTTTTTCCTGGCATGGACATACAATACTGGGAGATGCTTACCTGCTGGACTTCAGTCATTCTGCTGTTTAAAGACACACAAGTCCTGCCAGAACAAAAGGAACCACAGGCTCCTCTCTGCTTTCTTCTTCTTCTATCACGGCTATTATGTATTAATTTATAAACATTGTTATCCCACCTTCATATTAAACTCCCAAGGGTATCTTAGAGTTATGAAACAAAATGAGAAAGCAAGAAAGACACAGCATATGAAATAACCAAGCAGAGCAGCAGACTAACAAAAAGGAAAAAACCAGGGGAAATCAGCAGCAACAACAGTAAAACCAGATTAAAAGATAAAAGGCTTGCTTAAATAAAAGGCTGTTTAGTGCTGAAAGAAAAAAGCTTTGGGGATGGGGGGAGAGTTTCACAGGTGGGACACCACAACTGCAAAGGCCCTTTGGCCAGTCACCCACCTGCCTCCCTCAGAAGGTGGCGGCACACAGAGAAGTGCCTCAGAGGATGCTCTCAACATTCAAGCAGGTTCACTACAATTTAGCTCAGAGGTAGCCAACATTTTGTGTTCACCTCCCATCAACCCTGGCCACTGGGCCATGCGGGTGGGACTGAGGGAGTTGGAGTCCAAAAGATCTGCAAAGTGCCACCTTTGTTAGCCCCGATCTAGATAGTATCTTTCTCCAGCTGCTAGAAAGGTAATGTTCCCAGTGTGATTATACATTATATCAAACTTTTACCTGTGGCCCTCCAGATGTTGCTGAACTACTGCTCCCTTCATTCTTGACCGTTGGCCATGGTGGTTGGGCTGATGGAAGCTGCACTCCAACAGCATTTGGAGGACCACAGATTAACCACTGCTCCCTTATAACATAATTGTTTCTCTTCTTACCAAAAGTGTGTTAAGTGGAACTGTTGCACTTGTGGGGCTCCTGCAGTAGGAACACTGTGTTCTAAATGGCAACTCTCTTTTACCCCATGCAGTTGGTGTGTGCGGAAAGGGAGGTTGCACAAAAGGGGTGTGTGTGGAATTGGCAGGGGGATGGAAACGGGGTAGCAAAGTGGGGCTGCAGAATGGAAGAGAGAAGTGGTTTGGGAAATTGGTTTGGGAAAGTGAAAGGGGAGCTTAGTAATTATATGGGGTAGGAAAAGGAAGCTCTAGGGCAGCCTTTCTCAACCTTGGGTCCCTGGATGTTCTTGTACCACGACTATCATCCCTGAGCACTGACCATACTGGCTAGGAATGCTGGGAGTTATAGTCCAACAACATCCAGGGAACTAAGGTTGAGAAAGGCTGCTCTAGGGGGTCAATGTGGGGGATAATTTCAGAAGATTAGCAAATGGAGCAAGCAGGGGTGCAGTTGTGTGTGTGTGTCTGTATCGAGAGTTATATGCACCCATACACTTACAAAATTGAGCAGCAGAGGGTTAATTTAGTTGATGGTAATGGTAACACACATTAGCAAATGACGAAATATCTTAACATTTCAACAGAAAGAAGCCAAGCCAAAGAACAGATATCCCTTGGATTTAACTGGATCCAACACCATATATTTTGATTTCAGTCTGGATTTGGAAGAATTCTTTCTCCATTTCCACTTTTGGTTCATATGTTTCTGGAGTCTTTAGATTCCTTGGTAATTTAAACCAGAGGCATAAGAAATGGTGGCCAACAAGTGATCGAAGAAGATCACTATCATTCAAGAGAAACTCATCAAAAGCAGCTTGCTGAAATCTGAAGTTCATTTCTCTCTCATAAATCTATTAAACCAAATAGATAATATTTATGCTTGAAATATTTTCAAATGGTTATTTTCTAAAACACATAAACATGTATTTTGTGCAAATATGATAATGTCAGCAATAGTCAACCAAGCATGTTCACTTTTGAGCACTTTTGAGCTACAATAATAAAAAAGTTTCTTTGGCATCAAAAATTAAAGAAAGTGTGAATATATTTGATATTCTACTACCAAAATATAATGAAAGCCAATCTGCTTAAACTGCTAAAAGCGATATAATTCTTTTTTATCTTAAAAAATTCTGAATATTTTAATAAAAATTCTATTCTACTAAATACTAACATAATCATTTGCACAGTCCTTTTTTACGCAGAAATTTGGATCAGTGCTGTTGAGAAACTACCTGCCAATTCCACAAGATTTGTGACTGCAAGATTTATAATGTCTGTAATTTATCGTAAGATTTTTTTGGCAGCACTTATTCCTTAACAGCCTTAACAGAACTGAATCTGGATTCTTCCTAGGCCTAAGCTTCCTATAATCTGGAATCTACCCCCAAACTTTGTTCACAGGTCGCTCATTTTTTCATTCCAATATATTTTATAGTTTTAATAGTGTGTAGTCTAAAATCATGGAAGGATGTGAACTAGATGACAGCACATTCAACGTAACCAATAATAAATCACCTATCCCTTCAACCTAGGGTAGCCAGGGTGAAATAACACTACAAAACAGAGTTGGAAATACAGAGAAAAGGAGCTTTCTTCATTTCCAGGGGAAGAGAATTCCACAAAACTGGTGCTGCAATGCTAAAAATGTGTGCTGGGGTCGCAGCCTGCTTTATTGCAGGGGCATATTGCATCATCAACAAATCTTCATCCACAGAACTAAATTAAATTAGTGGAATACCCTGGTCCAGAACTGCATAAGGCTCTTTATGTACCAGAAGTAACGCTTTTAATCTAGCACAGTAGCAATTGACAGGCAATGCAACACTTTCAAAGGAGGTGTTGCATGTTGTTGTTAAGTTACTGTAGCTTCTGGACCAAAGCCCCATGTAAACTGCATTATAACAATCAAGTCTAAACTCTCCCTGTCCAGGAGTGGTCATAACTGGCATATTAGTGAAAGCTGGTAAAAGGCACTCCTAGACACTGAAGATACCTGGATCAAGGAGTGCCCCCCAGTTGCCAATCTCTCCTTCTTGGGCAAGGTTCTTGAGTGGTTGGTGATGGACCAGATCCTGGTGCTCTTGGAGGAAACTGATTTTCTAGACCCATTTCAACCAGGATTTAGGCCTGGCTTTGGCACAGAAACTGCTTTGGTCACCCCGTATTATGGCCTCCATCGGGAGAGAGACAGGGAAATGTGTCCTTGTTAATTTTCCTCAACCTCTCAGCAGCTTTTGATACCTTCAACCATAGTATCCTTCTGGAGTGGTTGTCCAAGTTAGGGGTAGGTGGCACTGCTTTGTGGTGGTTCTGGTCCTACTTGGATGGTTGTTTCCAGAGGGTGATGCTTGGGGAAAGCTCTTCAGCCCCATGAAGCTTTCAGTGTGGGAGTTCCTCAAGGTTCAATTTTATCCCCTGTGCTGTTTAACATCTATATGAAACTTGCTGAGTGGAGTTTTCCGCAGTTTCGGAGTATGTTGTCAGCAATATGCTGATGACACACAGCTCTACTTCTCCTTTACATCTGCAGGTGAGGCAGTGGATGTGCTGGACTGTTGCCTTGCCTAGGTAATGGACTGGATGAGGGCCAACAAACTAGAGGAGAAATAGGTCCTTTAGGTGTTGTGGGCTGGTAAAGGTGACAAGCTGGAGAGAGGCTTAGACTTAGAGCATGATAGTTGATTTCCTTTTGGCTCCAGAAGCAAGACCCTCTTGGGATGTTAATGCTGTGAGCCCCTCCCTCGTTGTATATTTGTGTAAATAAACCATATATCCTAAAGATACCACAGCCTCTGCTGTGCCTCATTCCCGAAAGGGAATTTGTTCTCACCTGATAGAGGCTAGAGAAGAGGCAATATAGGTGTGAAAAGTCCAGAGCTCTAAATCTACACATATCAATAAGACCACACTGATTTACAGTAAGGGGGAAGAGATCACAGTTAATTATGCTTTATAATTTATCACCTTTCCCTATAATTTATTCCTGCTTTCCCTGGTTGCAGTTGCAATGCGCACCATTGCTGATCAAGGTTCACTTCAGCAGTGAATTCCTATCCTCTCACAAGAGGATGAGAATTATGGGCAGCGCATGAGCATAGAATCAAAAGTATTTAGTTTCCATGTGTTACACACACTTGTGCAATGTATCAAAATGCAGTATTTCATAAGAAACAACAGGGCAGATACAGGATACTTATCCCAAACAAGTGGTGGGAGTACACTGGATGCAGAATAATCAGGAGTGCACAGCTACATTTGCAGTTTCAGGTCAGCCCATTCTGAGGTTGGAGTTTCACAGATTCCAGAAAGCCTCACACAGTTAGAATCCATCAGAATTCTTAAACAGATGTTCGACATGAATGCTGCTCTTTCTGTTGGTTTCTGCTTTCCTTCACTGTGCAGCGAAAGGGCTTGTCACGAGACAGGTGTTTACATTCCACAGTCTGTACTGTTGGAGTTTCTCACGGGAAAGGGAGACTGGATGTGACGTACACTGGTTTCCTGTTTTTCACTGTGTGATTCTCTCCAAGCTGTCGAGGAGAGAGGATGCATTTTCTGCTCCGGCAGAGGCAAGATGTCTTTCTGTAATATACCAGCTTTGAACTGTAAATAAAGCAATATAGAGTATGTAGTACGTACTCCTCATCCTTCCGCTGGGCACGGAACTCTGCTTTACACCAACACGTGGTTATGGGCTCCAGAAGTCGAGTCGGAGTGCCGGCAAAGGATCGGAATGCAGAGGGTCAGATCGGATCGGAATCTGCTCTGCGCGTAAACATGATTGATGAGGTATGTACTACTGCTCCGGGCAGCCTGCCAGCTTCTAGTTAATGGCTTTATGGCTGGACTTTGAACTTTTAAAGCCGTTTTGCCGGGAATACGCAAAAGGCTCCCAGGCTCAAGTTACTATGCTGGGGAAATCGAAAGTAACTTTTAAAAGCGCTTTTGGAATGAGGCAGCTGCAGCAGTGACGCAGCAAGATTTAAAGCAGCATATATAACGCTGAAGGCTAATGCCAGAGTCATGATGGCCCTTCAGGATGCTTGTAGGATTCCTAAGCTCAACAAGAAGAATTATGCGGACTGGGTTTTGTATGCAGAGGCAGTTCTGCGGAAAGAGGGTTTGTTTGAGGTGATTACAGAAACCCCCCCAGCTCCAGTTACAGATGCATGGAAAGCTAAGGATTCCAAAGCACGGGGAACACTTACATTGATAGTATCCCCAGAAGAGCTCTGTCTATTGCGTGATAAGACCTCAGCCAGAGAAATTTGGGATTCTTTGAGAGAGGCTCACTTAAGGACAGAAGCTGGATCTACTATGTTTTACTTTAACAAGCTGCATAATATGGCTCTTGCTGAAGGTGGAGATGTGCGTTTACATCTGATGGAGATGCAAAATCTGAGACATGAGCTGCAACAGAGAGGACTCAACTTTCCAGAGGCTGTGTATTCTTTAATGATACTACAATCTTTGGGTTCAGGTTGGGAGTCTGTTGCAACCCAGATTGCTGTGCAGCCAACAGCTCAGCTGACAGTGGACTATGTTACTGCCGTGGTGTTAAATGAAGCAGATCGCCGGGGTGCTAGCTGCATGGGCAAGGGGGAGTCTTCACAGACGTCATCCCATAGTGCAGTGGAACCACCAGATGGCGCCAAAGCTTTGAAGGCAGTGAAATGCTACTCGTGTGGACGTCTAGGCCATATGAAGAGGGAATGCAGATATCCCAGGGCCAAGACAGAGCAGCGCAGCGAAAGCTCATCGCGTGGAAAAGGCCGAGGCAAAGGCAAAGGTCCGGTGTCTAGGACAACGCAGCACAAGGCTATGGTTTCACGCTTCACTCCAAAGGTTGCAGAGGTCCAGAAGACGTCTAGATCTTTCTTCGTTGTTGATTCGGCGGCAACCCACCACATGTGCAACGATAAGAGACTGTTTGTGTCTTTTACACCGCAGGAAGGTGCGATTCACCAGGCGGATGACCACACTATTCCCAGTAAAGGCTACGGAACTGTTGTTCTTCACAGTTTGGACTTATCGATACAGAATGTCCTTTACGTGCCAGACGCCAAACATAATCTTCTCAGCGTAGGACAGTTGAATGAGCGGAACATTGACGTGTCCTTCAAGAACAAGAAGTGCATCATCACAAAGAAAAATGACTATGAATTGCATGCTGAATATGTTGATCGTTTGTTTGTTTTGTATTATGATGATGTTGTGCAGGATGACACTTGTTGCATTGCAGGTTCTAACAAAAGTTTGCATGCAGAATGTATTCATGATTTTCATCGAAAATTTGGTCATTTGCATTTTGAGGCAGTATCTGAAATGCCTGCCTTGGTTGAAGGTATGACTATTAAACCCTGCAAGTACCACATGAAGTGCAAAGCATGCGCAGCAAACAAGGTGAAAATGGCTGCGAAAGGTAAGGTGTCTAGTAGGCAAGCTACGGAACCATACCAAATTGTTCATGCAGATTTGGTTGGACCACTATCGCCCTCTTTGGGTGGAAATAGGTACTTCATGGTTCTCATTGACGCATTTTCGAGGTATATTTTTGTGTACAATCTCAAGCAGAAATCAGAGGCTTTTCCTAGGTTCAAGGAATTCTGTGCTTGGTTGGAAAATGTGCATGGTAAGAAGATAAAGACTCTTTTCAGTGATCGCGGGGGAGAATTCACTTCTCAGCAGTTTGAAGCTTTTCTGACTGAGAAAGGAATTCAACACGATTTGTCTAGTCCTCGCTCGCCATGGCAGAATGGACTTGCGGAACGGGCAAATCAGACATTGCTTCAAGGGTTAAAAACCTTGCTGCATGATGCCAATCTTCCAGAGAGTTATTGGGCCGAATCTCTCTCGTGTTTTGTTTACAGTTACAATCGCAGGTTATCTTCAGCGATTGGTTGTACCCCCTATGAGAAGATGTTTGGCAAGAAGCCATACATCAAACACATGAAAATGTTTGGTTCTGACATGTGGGTTCATTCACCACAAAACTCCAAGTTAGACAAGCGTGGATTGCATGGTATCTTTCTAGGTTATCAGAAAGGTTCTTACAGAATAATGATGACTGACTCTAAGACAATTAAGCTCACGAGAAGTGTTGAGTACAATGCAAAGTGGGGGGAGAATGTGGGAATTTTCCAATGTTATCCTGATGACGGTGATGAGACTGAGAATAGTCAAAAGCAACCACAACAACCCACACCCACTGATGAAGGTTCTGAGTCTGAATCTGAAACTGAATCGGGTGATTCAGAGGATTTCAAGAGTGCGAAAGCCTCTATGCGACCCTCTGAAAGCTCTGATCAAGAATTGGAGGAACCATTGTTCACAATAGGTCGCTTTTCTCCTAAGAAGGAAGAGGAGAGTGTTGAAGACTTAAGGCTAATTCGTAGATCACAGAGAGCCACAAAAGGCAAACCTCCAAAGAGATTTGCTGATGAGTTTGCTACGATAGCAGTAACAGCTGTTAAAAGCTCCAAGAAGGTATTTGAACCTTCAAGTTTCCGAGAAATCCAGGGTTTGGATTCAAAGGAAGCTGAGCCATGGTTAAATGCCATGAAGGCTGAGCTTGATTCCTTAGAAAGGAACAAAACATGGGAGCTAGTTCCAGTAGTTCCAGGAATGAAACTGCTTGGAAGCAAATGGGTCTTCAAAGCGAAGACAGATCAAAATGGCAAGATAGTCAGACACAAAGCCAGATTGGTAGCCAGAGGTTTTGCACAGGTACCAGGTGAAGACTATCACGAGACCTACTCACCCACAGTGAGGTATGAAAGCATTAGGCTTATGCTCAAGCTAGCTGCAGAGGAAAATCTACACATTAGTCACCATGATATTAATACAGCTTTTCTGTACGGATCTCTAGATGAATCACTTTATATGCTTCCACCTGATGGCGTACAGGTAAAACAGGGATTTGTTTGTGCTCTGAAGAAATCCCTTTATGGTCTCAAACAAAGTGCACGGTGTTGGCACACAAAACTCACTGAAGTATTGTTTACTCTAGGTTTTAAGCAAGGGAAAGCTGATCCATGTGTATTTGTCAAAGAGGAGGGGCAAAAGAAACTGTACTGTTTGTTTTATGTTGATGATTTATTATTCTTTTGGAAAGATGTCGCAATGTACAATAACGCCCTAGCTCAACTAAAAGAGCACTTTGACATGAAAGATCTTGGTGAGGTAAACAACTACCTATCTCTGGAAATAGAAAGAGATCAAGATGGTAACATTCTAGTACACCAGTCACGGAAAATTGCTGATGTGTTAAACAAACTAAACCTGATGGATGCTAACCCTGTAGACACACCGATGACAACAGGTTATCAGGTAGATGACACTGAAGAAGCATTTTCTGACACTACACTGTACAGAAGTGTGCTAGGCAAGCTAAACTTCATTGCCAGATGTTCAAGACCAGACATTGCTGTTAGCTGTAATTTGCTAAGCAGACAAGTCAACAATCCTAGTGTCAAGGATTGGAAAGCTCTGAAACGCATAGCGCGATATTTGAAAGGCACTATGCATTACAGACTGAGATTTAACAATCAGAAGTCTGGTGGTCTTGAGATATTTGCAGATGCAAGTTTTGGAAGTGACACTACAGACAGGAAAAGTACGTCTGGAGTTTGCTACATGTACAATCAAGGTCTGTTTGATTGGTCATGCAAGAAGCAAACAACAGTTAGCTTAAGTACTTGTGAAGCTGAACTGAATGCACTGTCTTATTCACTTAAGGATTGTGAATGGTTGATACAATTGTGCAAAGACATGAAAATTCCTGTCAAATGTCCAATCCAGGTTTACCAGGACAACAAAGCATGTTTGGCTTTGCTGAAGTCTGAAGGTTGTAAGCAAAGCACGAAGCACTTGCAATTAAAGTTGCAGCATGCTAGGGAATGTATTCAGAAGGGACTCGTAACGGTGTCCTATATGCCAGGTAATGAAATTCCTGCTGATGTATTGTCCAAGATTATATCAAGGGATCAACACTGTACCTATGTGCAGAAGTTGGGTTTGTACTGATATTGTACGAACACGCTGCCCAGTGATGTTCACAGAAAGGGGGAGGATGTTGGTTTCTGCTTTCCTTCACTGTGCAGCGAAAGGGCTTGTCACGAGACAGGTGTTTACATTCCACAGTCTGTACTGTTGGAGTTTCTCACGGGAAAGGGAGACTGGATGTGACGTACACTGGTTTCCTGTTTTTCACTGTGTGATTCTCTCCAAGCTGTCGAGGAGAGAGGATGCATTTTCTGCTCCGGCAGAGGCAAGATGTCTTTCTGTAATATACCAGCTTTGAACTGTAAATAAAGCAATATAGAGTATGTAGTACGTACTCCTCATCCTTCCGCTGGGCACGGAACTCTGCTTTACACCAACACTTTCTGCTGAAATATGTCAATAAATTCAATCAGCCTCCCTAAGAGAGGGATCATTTTAAACAGATTTTTCATTTCTTCAGTTACTTTTAAGTTTTTTCTCCCCACTCGGTGAGGAAAGCAGGGCTGAAACTGCTACTCAGCAGATAGAGAAATAATTGTTGAGCATGGGAAGAGCTGCACTTGAAAGTTAATTATCCTGATGCTAAATTCACAACTGAATTCACTTTATTTTTAATCACAAACTATTGATATAGTTCAAGATCTACAGAGAGGACAATTGCTCTCCATTGACAGAGCACATGGCTTGGAGTTCTCAGTTCACAAACTACTCAATGAATAAACAAGTGACTTTCCTTTAGATCTGCAGCTTCACTACTGAGAAAGAATTTTTTACTTTTCAATTTGCCTTCCCCCAAGAAGCACCAAAAGCCTTACAGTGCAATCTTATTTGTATATAATCATAAGTAAGCCCCACTGAGTTCAATAGGAATTATTATCAGAAAAGTATAGGATTGTAGCCTTAACTCCTTACTATATGCTAACTGTCTTGAGAGCAAATGTCTTGAGAGCTGGTGGGGCTGTGGTCTAAACCACTGAGCCTCTTGGGCTTGCAGATCAGAAGGTTGGCAGTTCAAATCCCTACAACGGCGTGAGCTCCCATTGCTCTGTTCCAGCTCCTGCCAACCTAGCAGTTTAAAAGCATGCCAGTGCAAGTAGATGAATAAGTACCGCTGCGGCAGGAAGGTAAACGGGGTTTCCATGCGCTCTGGTTTCCGTCACAATGTTCCGTTGCACCAGAAGTGGTTTAGTCATGCTGGCCACATGACCTGGAAAGCTGTCTGTGGACAAAAGCTGGCTCCCTCAGCCTGAAAGCAAGATGAGCGCTGCAACTCCATAGTTGCCTTTGACTGGACTTAACCATCCAGGGGTCCTTTAACTCCCCCCCCCCCCACCTTTTTAGTGCTACAAATTATTATTGTGGTAATCCAGAGAAGAGTACCAAACTTCATTATAATTTCACTTGTCTTTGGCTTTATGGCTATTTCCTGAAGCTGAACAGAAGGCAACCAATTTTTAAAACGCATACCAGTATATCTCAGTGTTATATGAAAGGCCCTGTTAACACATACTGCAACTTTAATCTTTTCAAGTAGGTACCTCAACCCATGCAAGTCTGGAACTAAGAGTTAAAAGTTGTGCACTTAGGTCAAGAGGTAATAATTATTTGTTTGCAAGGGAAGTACTCTAATGTGTGACATGTTGTAGAAATTATTGCTTTAATCTTAAAGTTTTAAGTTAAGCGTCGAGTTCCAGGTTCATTTTTGTGGAAATTTCAGCTGGAAATGGAAAAAAAAATCATTGTCATGTTTTGATTTTCTGGATTAGTATAAACTAGAACTTCAAAGTAGCACAATTCCTTAAAAACCCAATCCAGCTGAGAAAGGCTTGGGTATATTTGGACAGTAAGTAGATGTTCCGTCATATTCCCATGTGGATTCAACTTTTACTCTGGGAACATTTTCTTGGTTTATGTTCAATTTCTAAACCCAAGGGTACACATACCAGAAATGTTTATATAATTTACTCAAGCAATACACTTTATTCAACAAGTCATTACTGTAAAAGTAACTATTGGCTATTCAGTCGCTGAACCACAAAACACCATTTTCAAATGATATGCAAAGCCTGACAGAAAACCACAAGAGCCAGGAAATTCAAAGTTAACGCTAAAATTGCCCTTGTGCATTTTACAGCATCATCCTATGCCTGTTTACGTAGAAGCAAGTACCACTGTGTTCAGTGGGACATACTCTGGAGTAAGCCCTGAAGCTGCTTAAGTAGAACTGTTTGGACTTGGAGCATAAATATTTTTGCTTGAAATTATTTCTCTTGTGTAGAAGATGACCATCTTCAATCTTCACTCACAGCAGAGGACATCTTACTCAAGGGGCTATCTGAAATGGCATCAGGTTGTGACTACACAAGTGCCAGACCAGGGGTTGCTTACCTGTTGGAACCATCCCCAAATGCAGTCATTCCACGCAATATGCACCTTCTGGTGAGTTGATTGTTCACCAGATGCATGACACACACCCAAGCCTCAGTAACTTCATTGGAGACTGGTGAGATCATCTTAATGAGATTAGCTCAGTGTAAGAAATGGTGTAAGAGCAGTAGAATCCACTGTACAGCCTCATAAATCAATGATACTGCACAGTTTTGAACAAGACAGACAGAACAGTAGCTTAAATTGCCTCTGCTGTTCGGTGCAGCATTCTGCTGCTTTGAATGGGAACTAAGAGACCTTCAAACAGTTTGTGAAGGACTGCCAATGAGTCACTCTTATGAAGTTCTGATAATGTTTAATGTGCTATCCAAGTATGCACAGATCGATCATGTCTTCCATGAAATGAGTACCCAACTCTCCTACCTGCAAGAAGGAGGCTGATTCCATTTTCAAGACTTGCCTACACAGCCTGGTCACTTAAATATTATTCCTGCTGCAGAGGCATAAGTCAAGGAAAGCTGCTCCCATGCATGTAAGATAAATTTTAAAGGTCCTTTTGATTAAAAATGGCTTTCAGTCTACTCTAACAATTATCTAATTAATAGCACATCCCCGTGGAAAGTAAGAACGCTGCACCGGTATTCTAGCAACGACATTCCACTTTCAGTTTGACAGGGCTATTCACAAACATAAATTAAGCATAAAACAAACATTTTCCTGAGGTGGCGCAAGGAAAACAAATGGTTCTCTGACAAAAGGTTACAATGTGAAGTACAATTCTGCAGTTCATTGTTCACTTTATGTGACCAGCACCAAACCTGAGTCCTTTCACACTATTTACTACTGCGGGAAAACATTTCAAGAGAGCCTTCCATTTCAACCAACCTCCAATTCCACCTGAGTTCTAACTGTCTGGGGCTCCAAACACAAACAGTCCTGTTAAGCGCTAGAGATACTATGCTATTCTGGCAAAGCATTGTATTGTAATAATAATAATAATATATCCTGCCTTTTTCCCTGACAGGGACTCAAGATGGCTTACATCTAAAATAGAAATGGCTAAAAACATAGAAAGAAAGGCAATAATTAAAAAATAATTAAACATCAATATAATTTATGTATAAGATCCATTAAAACATACAGATCATAACAATAAAAACATCGCAACACCAGCCCTTTCCTTAAGAGTGGTTGGGGCAACCCAGTCAGATGGGCAGGGTATACGTGATAAATAAATAAATAATAATAATAATAATAGTGATGATGATGATAATAATAATAATAATAATAGAGTCAGTTCCCAAAAGCCTTCCTTCAAGGAGCTGAGGGCAACATACAATATTCCCTTTATCCTCACAAATAACCCTGCAAGGTAGGTTGAGAGAGGGTGGATGGTCCAAAATAATCCAATAAATTTGGAGGGTGAATGAGGACTTGAACATAGAGGTCTGTAATCTTAAATACAACACTCAAAATCACAGCCTTTTTTTACTTCTTCCTCATCTTCAGGTGCTCAAAATTGTCCTCAATGGACAATTTTGCATCTCAAGTCATTTAGGGCTTGACAGACAAGTACTTTTTGCTGGAACACTGTGTTGATTCTTTGAGGGGAATGATTTGAGGCCTAAGATAAGGGGTATCTTTTTCTCTAAACCCCACTGAGTATTATGAAAAGTGAAAGCAACTTAGATTTCCTGCTCCTTTCTTCTTTTTCTTTAGTGTTTGTAAAAGCAGGGTTTAGTTTGTTATAAGCAAACTCTGTCAGTTGATAAAAATAATCTGTGTTAATGAACCATCATTCCTTAGCTGCCCTTAATTGGGCTGTTAGCTCAAAGGCAGCAAGTGTAGTGCCCTGAAGATAGAGGCAACATACTCTCCTCAAACTGTATATTAACTGTGCAAAATCATTCTATACTAACTGCGGTTTCTTGATCCTCTCCAAGCTTCTGGATCTTCTTCATGTAGAGGTCATTAGAGAGTGGATCACTGCAGGCAAACTCAGTTGAGGAATGGTTGTAGCTGGTGAACCAGTCATGGCTGGATGTAAGCATTCCTTGCCGCTGAGGCCACCTGTGCCTCTACCAACAGTTTAGAAAGACTGCTTCTCTTTCCAGGGATATGGCGATTGTGGCCTGATGTGGCCAATGGGAGCCAGAGGGTGGGACCTTTGTTCCTCATAACGGGTTTAGGATCAGAGTTTTCCTTCTCCTAGACAGGCTACCTTCCCAGGTGGTGGTTAATCTAGTCCACTCAATCATTGCGGAATAAGGATTTGAACCAGGGTCTCCCTGCTTATAATCCTACATGCTAAACTCTGGGTTACACTGGGTGTAACCAAACAGAACAAAATAATCTAGCCTAAAAAGGAGTTAAGCACTTGAATTGTGCATGAGCAAAGAAACACTTGGAAATTCACTAAAAGCTGAAAAGTGGCATTGCAACAGAAAGGGAGACAGACCCTTAACTGCAACACCATGACAGCTGCTCTTAGAATAGATTTTCCCTACTGCGTAATCAAAGCTGGGACACAAAATGATTTAAAATATTTCTCTGCCTCAAAGGTAAAAACCAAGGTAACAGGCTTAGTGCAAAGAAACACAACGGTACAATCCCCCTTTTCTCCAGCAGTTCAAGGAGTCAGAAATAAAAGCAGCTTGTTAGTTCACCGGCATTCATGATCATTAAGGAAAATGGGGAGGGGACATGAAAAACTCTTTCCAAGTAGATGGTGAGCAATGAGGTGCCCAGTGGATCCAGTCAATGTTTCTAGAGGCCCAGAGATCAAATTAATGGGACATATAAAAACAGTAAGCAAACAACTGTAGCATGTTTCACACTGCGCACTGAAGTAAAATCTTCAATCCAAAATTATCAAAGGACTTTCAAAACGTAATGCTTTTCCGCCACTAAGGCAGGCTTGGTGATAAAAACATGATATTTTAACAGATCTGAAAGCCCGAACATGTAGAGAATGAACTTTTAGTAAAGCCCTAAGTAGCTCAAGGTGTAAACTTCAAACCTCTTCCCCCAGAATACTTCCACTAGCTTCAGTAAATCTGCTCTGAAGCACATGCTTTTTATGCATCAAAGCCTAACTGCCTGATCCTGTGCTTGCTACTCAGATGTAACAAAATCCAGCAGAAGAGCTCTGGCACTAAAAGTTATGTGCAAAGTCTAAAGACAAATCCTTACGTGGTAGAGAAGTGAGGCAGTTTTTTGTTTTTGAATGGGAAAGAACAGAGAAGGGCAGAGATGGTGTGAGCAGAGCTTTTCACTGCAGTAGTTATGATCAGGGTCAGGTTCAGATCTCCTGCATCATTATTTATACAATGGACAGAGCAGTCCTAAATGGGTTGTGGGGGTGGGGGGAGTGGAGAAATACAAATCCACCACGATAGCCCAAGCACTGTCAGCTCACACTAGCCAGGATATGACATTTCTCTCCCTCTTTTTTGCTATGTCAGCTCCAGGTTGGTATAGCAGTGGGGCCTAAGGATCTGTGGAACGTTGCAGAAATACCAAAATTAGAACCATACTTAGTAAACATACAGGGTTGCATCTAATGCCAATACTACTCAGAGTAGACCCATTGAAATAAGCGACATGACTAACTTAAGTTCATTTATTTAAATGGGTCTACTCATTTAATAGAATGCAGTGGGATACAAGCCATGGGCTCCAGACACTGTGCCATCCATGGGCATATCCACAAGGTAACTGAGGAGAAACTTGGCCTGTCCTTATTTTTTAGTCTAGGGCAGGGGTAGTCAACCTTTTTTATACCTACCACCCGCTAATGCATCTTTCTTGATGGTAAAATTTCCTTACCGCCCACCAGTGCTTGATGGAAGGAGGATTCAGCTTGTGCCGTAGAACCCCCTCCTGCCCACCTAGAATCCTGAAACACCCACTAATGGGCGGTAGGGACCAGGCTGACAACCCCTGGTCTAGGGCTACTCCTGTTCAGCTTCCAGTTCCCAGCTCTCAATTCAAAGCCCTGGCCTCAAGCAACTACCCATCCAGGGTTAAAGAACTGTCTTGCTCCCTGTGCATTTTCCTTAGCTGGTGGCATCTCCACTTAGCTTCATTGTCAGTCTCCTTCTATAAAGAAAGTGGGACCCACAACAAAACGTTGCAAAACTATTCCAGATTGTCAGCCATCTCATCTTTATGGTACTCTGTTTCATCCCCCTTCCATGCGGTTTCCCACCCACCCCCATCTGAGTTGCCAGCCAGCCTGCGGTGGCCACTGAACATGCATAGTTCTCAGTGCTCCCCCCCCCCCCCCGCTTGGGGGCTTTTGTACTTCTACAAATGCAGAATAGCTCTCTAGCCTGTTGCTTCTTTTCTGTTTGCCCTGATCACTTTGAAGCAATCACCTTCTCCCAGCTGGAAGCTGGAAGCCTTGACGCGGAGAGGAAAATGTGAAGAACAAACATATAAGAGTCTGCATTTCAGACTTCTGGAGCTATGCACATGTTATATCAACTGGAAATATTATTATTTTTTTACATTTTAAAACAGAATTTTTAAAAAACTAATTATTTATTTAAATTTCTAGTATGCCCGGTTGCAAAGGCTCAAGGCAAACCGCAGTCTGAAACAGAACATCAATCTAGGTCATTGGAAAAAATAATAATACTGGTTCCCATAATGATTTTGATGAATTGTACTGAGATAAATGTTTCAATCCTATGTTTACTGGGGTAGTGCTGACCAGGAGAAGAATGAATAAATTCTTGTGGTTGCAGATTAACTTACATTTGCTTCTACACAGAACTGTAATTACCCTCAAGGCAACACAGTAAGGGGATGGTCAAGTACGGAAAGGAGAGGAAAGTGTGGTCAAGAGTGGAGTAGTCACAAAAGCCGCTCCTCCATGAACCACAAAGGTGGTTTGACAATGCTTGGATTATTACTCCCCACCCATACTTTCTACAAAACCATGCAAGTCTTCACATAAGAAGAGTCTTGATGGATCAGGCCCAGAGCCTATCTTGTCCAACAACCTACCGGTATTTCCAACAATGGCCAACAAGATGCTTATGGGAAGTCTAGAAGAGGAACATGCAGGCCTCTCCTGCAGCTGTTTTCCATCAACTGATATACAGAGGCATGGTGCATTTGATGCTGGAATTAGCATACAGTCTTCATGACTAACAGCCAATGATTATTCTTATTCATCATGAATTTGTCCGATTCCATTTTAAAGCCATGAAAATTGGTGATTCCTATTTCAACTAGTGTATGAAATAAAGAAGTAATGAGGTATAGTTTTAACTATGCTCAGATAAAGTCCTGTTCTTTGCCTTTTCTGAATCTCCCACTGTTTAGCACAGTGATGGCCAAACTTGGCCCTCCAGCTGTTTTGGGACTACAACTCCCATCATCCATGACCACTGGTCCTGTTAGCTAGGGATGATGGGAGTTGTAGTCCTAAAACAGCTGGAGGGCCAAGTTTGGCCATCACTGGTTTAGCATCATTAGGTGATCCCAGGTTCTAAAGTTATGAGAGGAGAAAGACTTCTCTCTACTTTCTTTACACAATGTCTAGTTTTATAAACTTCTAAACTACATAGCTCCAAATGAATTATCAGTAGCCCTTTCTTGCACCTTTTCCAGCTCTAATATTGTGATTTTGCCAGGTGCTGAACAGAAACCCAGGATCCTTGAATATGGAACTGTGTAATTGTCAAAGAATTTCTAATTGCTATGACAACTAGATGAGATACAGAGTTCTGTTTTTATATCTATTAAATTTTACGGGTGTTATTTTCAAAGGCCTCAAAGTAACTTTTACTGTACGCCTAAACACATTGACTTGGAAATATGTAGCATTAATATCCATGGAACCTACTTTAAAATAAAATCGCTTAGGAGAGCAGCCTTAGGGCTCTAGGTTCTACTGAAAATTGATGGACTATATAGTCTAGAAATGACTCTAAGTCATTCTTGATCACTATAATATTTCTCCCAAAGATAATCAACTAATCATAAAAAGCCTACACTTGAGCACAAATCTAGCCACTTCTTACAAAGATGCGGTAAACCTTAATCTACAAACTACTGATGCATTCATTCTTTGATCCACACTACACATAGTGTACACACTACACACTACACATAGTTGCTAGTAACTTTTTCCTAACTTAATAATAATAATAAAGCATGCACAGAAGACTGCGAATTTCACAAGAGGACTGGCAAGGAAAGAGGACTGGCAAGGAAAGAGTGTGTATTTCATCCATTCTTTTCTGGTTTGTTTTTTGTTTTTTAAAAAAGCTGTCCTTCCATTCTCCAGGAAAAAGATATAGGAACCCATATCTTTTTTTCTGGGAAGTGGAAAAGCAATTGGGTTGGGGAAGAGATTAAATACCCAGTCTACTGCTCCACCATTAAAATTTGCAAATTCCCATGACTGTGTTTTATTTAAAACAATAACAACCAGGGGTAATTGTGCCATCAAATGTAACATTTTAACAAAAACTGGTGTAAGGTAGTAGCCAGCTGAGCTGTGGATAAACAAATTCCTGGTTTGAATTTCACCAGTAGCTTACTATTTATTTGAAACATTTATTAATGCCCTTCCTTATATTTGGATTTCAATGCAATGTGCAATTAAAATTACTGTACTCTCTGTTCCCCCCATCTACAACACAGAGGAGGATAATAATAGTAACTTATCTAAAAGAGCTGTTATAAAGATCACAGCTAGATGAAGCACATGATGTGGCATACTTAAAGGTCACATAAAAATGTGAAGCATGTAGTTTGAGTGACCCTTGCAATATGTGTCTGGCTGCATCTCGCATGATGCCATGCACAGTCCTCACCTCACCCATTACTGTTCTGACCTATATCTCCACTTTCAGTCCTTTAGCATGAATTAGTACTTTTCTGTTTAAAGTCTTGCCTTTTTAAAATTGCAAAAAAGTATTTATTTGAAAAGATTTATTAACTTTGGTATTGAAGTGTATCGCGAGAAAAGTTTTAGCCTCAGAAGATTTTTGAATGGGGAATAAATTTATGAAATAAAATTCTACCTTGCACCCTGCACACCCTTTAGGGCCAAACTAGATGTGACTATAACATTTGCAAAAACATGCTCAGATGGGCCATATTTACAAAATATCAACACAGACTTAGCAGAGAGTGGAGGAAAGATTTAACCCTTTTACAGTGGTGCCTCGCAAGACGAAATTAATTCGTTCCGTGAGTTTTGTCGTCTTGCGATTTTTTTCGTCTTACGAAGCACGGTGTCGGAAAAGTTTTGGAAAAGCTTCAAAAATCACCAAAGTCTTCAAAAACCTCAAAAACGGCTACCACACCGTGTGCTATGAGTTGCTCCTCGAAGTCAAGTCGCAACTGTATTAACGGTGTTAAGAAAAAGGAAACAAACTTGCAAGACGTTTCCGTCTTGCGAAGCAAGCCCATAGGGAAAATCGTCTTGCGAAGCAGCTCAAAAAACAAAAAACCCTTTCGTCTTGCGAGTTTTCCGTCTTGCGAGGCATTCGTCTTGCGAGGTAACACTGTACCTCCTATGCTCTTTTCCTGCTAAAAAGTACTTGCATCACTACTATTTGTTGACACAGCTTCAATTTTCGAATGGAAAAAACAGGAGATGTCTATAAAACTCTCCCTCAATGGATATGGTGGCCACAGAAGTGTTTTGCAAGAAAGAAAGAAAGAAAGAAAGAAAGAAAGGGCATGTCTAAGCATGTGATTCAATCACATGCTTACTTAATCACATCTTTTTTGAGTGGCTTCCTTTTCTCTCTCTCTAACACTCTTCCATGGTGCATGGCGGACAATTTTATCTTCTCAAAACTCCAACACCAAGGATAATGGCTCTCTTGCAGGATGTGGTTGCATTTCTGCGGGTATGTTAAGTTTGTTATTTCTGAGTCTGGTGGTGCCAATATAGGTCAAGTCACTAGTTGGCAGAACTGCTACCAGTTCTGAAATGGCTTCCTGTTCCCTGGGGAAAAAATGACTGCCCCATTCAAAGGTCTGGAACAAATATTCTCAGAGCAGATAGTTCTTATTATTCAAATTTCTCAAAGAGAATGAAACTGATTTGCGCTGCTATTATTATTATTATTTCAATTTATACACCGCCCTATACCTGGAGGTCTCAGAGCAGTTCACAAACAAGACCACAACATATAAATCAAACCAAAAACAATAACCCAATTAAAACCTCCCCAAAAAAGAGCCACATTCTAAAAGGATGTTGGATGTCAATAAGATCAACCAAAGGCCTGGTTAAAAAGGAACGTTTTTGGCGCCTAAAGGTATATAATGAAGGCACCAGGCAAATTTCCCTGGGGAGAGCATTCCACAGACGGGGAGCAACTGCAGAGAAGGCCTCTTCTTGTGTTGCCACCCTCCGGACCTCTTGAGGGAAGAGGCGGTCCTTGAGATATTGTGATGCTGAGCTGTTTAAGGCTTTATAGGTCAAAACCAGCACTTTGAATTGGGCCCAGAAACTAATTGGTAACCAGTACAGTTGGACCAGGATCGGTGTAATATGCTCAAACTGTCTTGCTCTAGAGAGCAACCTGGTTGCTGAATTCTGCACTAGCTGAGGTTTCCGAACTGTCTTCAAAGGCAGCCCTACATATAACACACTGCAGTAATCTAACCTTGAAGTTACCAGAGCATAGATAACAGTAGTTAGGCTATTCCTGTCCAGATAGGGGCGTAGCTGGGTCACCAGCCGAAGCTGATGGAAGGCACTCCGGGCCACTGAAGCCACTTGAGCCTCAAGTGACAGCAAAGGATCCAGGAGGACTCCCAGGCCTCCTCCTTCAGAGGAAGTGTAACCCCATAAAGAGCAGGTGACCTCCCAGCCATCTGATCTAGGGAACCACCCACCAAAAGTGCCTCAGTCTTATCTGGAGTGAGCTTCAGTTTGTTGGCTCTCATCCAGTCCATTACTGAGGCAAGACACTGGTCCAGCACTTCCACTGCCTCACCTGCAGGTGTAAAGGAGAAATAGAGCTGAGGGCCATCAGCATACGGTTGACAACTGACTCTGAACCTCTGGATAACTCTACCCAGTGGTTTCATGTAGATGTTAAACAACATTGGGAATAGGATTGAGCCCTGTGGAACCCCACATTGAAGGTTCCATGGGCTGAAAAGCATTCCCCAAGTAACACCCTCTGGGAACAACCATCCAAGTAGGACTGGAACCACCACAAAGGTGCGCTACCCAATCCTAGTTCAGAGAGTCGCTCCAGAAAAGATACCATGGTCGATGATATCGAAAACCTCTGAGAGGTTGAGAAGAATTAACAGGGATGGTTCCCTTGTCTTTCTCTTGATAGAGGTCATCATACAGGGTGACCAAAGCAGTTTGTGTGCCAAAACCAGGCCTAAACCCTGATTGAAATGGATCCAGAAAATCAGTTTCTTCCAAAAGCACCTGGATCTGGTCTGCGACCACTCGCTCCAGAACCTTGTCCAGGAAAGGGAGATTAGCAACTGACTGGTAGTTAGTTAGGTTTTCTGAATCCAGGGAAGATTTCTTAAGGAGTGGTTTTACTACTGCCTCCTTCAAACAGGCAAGGATCACCCCCTCTCATAATTGATCACCTCCCTGGCCCAGCCCAGCTGTTCCCTCCCTGTTGGTTTTTATCAGCCAAGAAGGGCAAGGGTCTAGAGCGCAAGTGGTCACCCTGACTGATCCAAGCACCTTGTCCACATCCTCAAGCCTTACCAACTGAAACTCACCCAACACAACAGGACTAGACTGTGCTCTGGACACCTCATGAGATTCATCATAACAGCAGAGTCAAGATCTTGGTGCATGCAAGCGATTTTATCCTCCAAATGCTTTGCAAACAAGTCACAGCATGCTACCGTTGGTTCTATCACCTCCTTTGGGCCAGCCTGTAAAAGGCCCTGTACAACCCAGAAAAGCGCTGCCAGACGACATAATGAGGATGCAATGGAGGCAGCAAAATATGCCTTCTTTGTTGCCTTCACTGCCACTAGTTAGGCTTGATAATGAGCCCTTACCAGTGTTCGGTTGCATTCATTTGGATCCTTCCTCCACTTCTTCTAGGTTATCTGTTGTGCTCAGTCATCAAACGTACTTAAGGCAGTTAATATTTTTAAATAACTAGTTTGAAGCAGCATTAAAAACAAGCTGCACTTCAGCAACTGGGTGACATAACTGATAGCCTTAGTCTAGGAGAGCCGGTGTAGTGTAGTGGTTAAGAGTGATAGACTCATAATCTGGGGAACCGGGTTCGCGTCTCAGTTCCTCCACATGCAGCTGCTGGGTGACCTTGGGCCAGTCACACTTCTCTGAAGTCTCTCAGCCCCACTCACCTCACAGAGTGTTTGTTGTGGGGGAGGAAGGGAAAGGAGATTGTTAGCTGCTTTGTAGTGATAAAGCGGGATATCAAATCCAAACTCTTCTTCTTCTACTCTTCTTCTTCTAGGACCAGGAAGATGGGTTCTACACTGCTTAGACACCTAACTAAAAAACCTGAGCCCAGTTACTGCCTCTCAACCTGCTCCACCTCACAAGGTTGCTGTGAGGAAATAAAAGGGAGAGAAGGATATAAGCCATTGTGTGATTCCTGAAGGAAAGGCAAGATACAAATGCAGCAAAAAACAAAAAAACCTCGCAAAGAACCCAAAATAAACAACCTTAGCACAAAGACTTATTGCTGTAAGTAGCCATAACAGTTATTCTAAGCAGTTAACACATTTTAGAGGCACTTGAGCTTGCAAGAAGCATTGAAAGTAAGCTGGTTAGCTTTTTGTATTCAAGCACACAGTGCAAGTAGATAAACAGGTACTGCTCCGGTGGGAAGGTAAACGGCATTTCCGTGTGCTGCTTTGGTTCACCAGAAGCGGCTTAGTCATGCTGGCCACATGACCCGGAAGCTGTACGCCGGCTCCCTTGGCCAATAAAGCGAGATGAGCACCGCAACCCCAGAGTTGTCCACGACTGGACCTAATGGTCAGGGGTCCCTTTACCTTTACCTTACTTTTGACTATGGGTTAAAAATTCAACTGAAAGGCAAATACCAAGTACGTTTGGAATACATTTCTACCCTAGACTGTATTTTTATTTACAGAAAAGTGTTAAAGGGTTTGGGCTCTGACCATGGAATGCCCTCTCAACAGAGGCTTGCCTGTTGCCCAGGCCAAAACTTTTTTCTTTGCCCTGGAATTCTAACTTGGATGTATGTTTTAGTATTGAATCATAGAATCATAGAGTTTGAAGCGACCATAAGGGTCATCCGGTCCAGCCCTCTGCAATGCAGGAATCTTGTGCCCGGCGTGGGGCTCAAACCCGCAGCCCTGAGATTAAGAGCCTCATGCTCTACCGACTGAGCTATCCCAGCTATTGTAAAACTTGGTTACAAACTCATGGTTAGCAAGGGAAAAGTTAAACCATGAGCATGAGTTCAGATGACACACTCAGCCAAACTTTGACTTAGCTAAGTTCAGCATGGAAATAAAAAATAAAAAAAAGACCAAGGAGAAGCAATGCCCTGTGAATTCCTCTCCAGGACCCTCACTTTCACATGCTTCTAGTAAATGTGTTCATGTGAACAAGTCCATTGTATAACGAAGTGCTGGTGACAAGACCCAAGTTCTAGAGCCACTAACTTGGAATGTGTCTGTAGAGCATGGGGTAGCCAGTGTGATGCCCTCCAGATGTTGTTGGCTTCCAGCTCCCTTCAGCCCCAGCCAGTATGGCCAATGGTCACATATGATGGGAGATGAAGTCCCAGTTCATGCCGGTTATTCCTACTCTAGATTAAAAGGAATACCCCTTAAATTTCTATCTACGTGATGTGTCCCATATAAATGTTCACTAATATATTCTGAAAAGTTCCTCAGCCCTCAGCCCTGCCATTTCCTTGTTACGCTTCTATTGAAGTGTTTTTCCCATTAGTTTAAATAATGCTGAATATATGCATTTTCATCTCTTCACCCAAGTTCACAAAAAACAACAACCTCAAGTTGCTTTGTGTTTGCATTTTTGTATTGCAGACTTCAAGGTACCTTTGAATTTTAAAAAGAACCTCCCCACCCCAATTTTCATACTAAAAAAGTTACTGTTGTATATGTACAAAGGTACCCAGTTGTCTGGACACATATTTATTGTTGTTTTAAGCAAAGAAAGAAATGAAACAATCCCAAAGCAAGTCAGTTTTGGGCATACTGATTGTGCTGGATGGCTTCATTTTGCTTTTTACTCCAGAAGCATGATTTTCTTTCTTTCTCTTTCCCTTTATTCCCTTCCCAATCCTGTAATATCAATGTCTGAATGCTTACTTATCTTTATCTACCCTATTATTATATCAGCAATATACCCTACAAGTCTAAACTAATTTAAAAAGAAGAACAGTGTCCTTAAATTAATCATTTTTAATATATAATTAAAGATGGTTAATTCAAGATGTGGCCGGTATGCACCAAAGAAGTCAAAAGCCCCAGGAAAACAAACAAAATGTTCAGTTAACCACTGCCCTCTTTTTAGGCCCCTCTTAAAATCCAAATATGGGCTTTACCCAACAAAGAGCTTCACCCTACAAAGAATTGAATATCTGATTCTAAAAGCAGTCGACAGTTCAGCCACTGTAAAAAGCAGAATCTCAGCTTTAAAAAATTAGTTACAGTGGGACATGTGATTACATAACGGTGCAATATTTAGTGTATTCACCCTTAAGGAATTAACTGAAACACCATCCAATTACCAAATGTCTTGGCTGTAGCAGCTTAAAACCTGTACTTGATGATTACTGAAGCATATCTATGAATTAACTGCAGTGAGGCCGCAAACTTTAGCAAAGCATTGAAGCTGCCATGCCAAATGCATTTGGTTAACAGAAAAACTCCTTTCTGACACCGCCAGTGGAAGGCAGACAGAGAGAGAAGACCAAACTTTCATGGTCCAGCTTCTCTGTGAAATCAAACAGATGTTTCATGATCCCCGGGAAGAAATGTGTTGTGCATCTTTCCCAGAGGAAGAGAAAACAAGGCAGCCCTGGTAACTTTTCAAAAAAGGAAAAACAGGCACTGACATTCAGCCGACACTAACATTTATGTCCAGTTGGTAACAAATTTTGACAATAGCAAACTTTCACCCTGAAAGCTGTAAAACAAGGCAGCCTGTGTCCCTTCTCTCTGAACTTTACACATACAAGAGCTGCCCCACTGCAGGAATATGTGGGAAGAGAACAACTGTAACGGAACACACATTCTTAAGAGAAAAAACCCAAAAGTGGGTGAGCAGAGAGTGGGGGTGGGGGGAAGCAAAACTATGAGTCACCAGTGGTTCACTTAGGACAGAGAACTTGGGAAGAAAGGAACTTCTTGATTTAAAAAAAGTGTGTGTGAGGGGGGGTTAAATTCTTTATGCATTTGTGTGCACAAAACCACTGCACATTTGGCTTCCTTGTAAACTGCAAAAGAACCCAACTGACTTTCACAATGTACCTAGGGTTGATATATGATACTGCATGAATATAAGCTATGTGGGTGGAAAGATGATCACCATGCTTCACCCATCTTTCCCCCTAAAAGATACTCCCTCTGTTGCAGGTATACAGCACACATTTAGCAAGTACTTATAATGTACTACTACTAATAATAATAATAATAACAATAAATTATTATTCATACCCCACCCATCTGGCTGGGTTTCCCCAACCACTCTGGACAGCTTCCAACAAAATATTAAAATACAATAGTCTATTAAACATTAAAAGCTTTGCTAAACAGGGCTGCCTTCAGATGTCTTCTAAAAGTCTGGTAGTTGTTTTTCTCTTTGACATCTAGTGGGAGGGTGTTCCACAGGGCGGGTGCCACTACCAAGAAGGCCCACATATAAAGTGACCATATGCTTTTTATTTCACCAAGTGTACACAAAGAAACTTAACTGGGAGACCCAAAGTCATTGTTGCTCTCCAGAGCATGTCGCTCTCCATAGCTTGAGTTAAAGTAGACACATACATTTAGCTTCAAACATTTTGGGGTACAAGACGATACACACTCTAAATCTGTAATATGTAAAGTGGCCTTAAGGACCCACACAATACATTAGTAGAACTGATAATGGATTTAATAGTCATCATGGGTATGAAAAAACCCAAATGTTTTCAGCAAAAAACAACTCAAAACTTCAGGGAACATCCCTCCCCCCTCTTTCCCACTCACAGCATCACTTTTGGATATGGATCTTAACATATACACTCTCACTGCAGGGAGTGCTGAATGAACCAGTAAATCTGAATGTGGGGTGTCCCTGACCTAGGGAAGAAACTGTACTTTCCACCAGGTTCACTGTTGCAAGGTTATGTATGTGGTGTTAGGGGGTGGGTAATACCTGGTAGGTATGCTCCTTCTGGGTTACTTAGTCCATCTTTAGTTCCCACCCTGTACTCAGCACTCACCTGTGCAAAGACAGGCTCCAGCGGATTGAGTAGACGAGACTAATAGTGTGTCCAACAGGCAAGAAAGCGGTTTCTGCACATGCTGTAGAGGGAAGTGAGGGGCAGGTGGGGCTCGTCAACCCAAGAAGGTAGCCCATCTAGGAGAAGGAAAACTCTGATCCAAAACCTCTGCCCTACACAAATCCAGAGTGAAGTCTCTAAGACAGTTGGATGGTGCCTTGTACACCTCCTTCTGGCAACATCTGCAGTCAAGCTGGTGCCAAACGTATTGCTCTGCTTTCCTTTGGACCACATCAGCGAGGCCGAGGGATGGGTGTGTACTGTCGTCTGGGCAGCCCAGGACCCCCATACGCACTGCCCAGGCTTGTGCTCCAGGGAAGTCACTTTGGTGCTGCTAACGCAGTGGTTTGACTTCACCCCCGAAGGTGCACTCCATTGGCTCTCAAGACAGATGCCAACAACAACAACTGTTGCAGGGTTGATCACTGAGATTCTGTGTTCAAATTAATGTGGAATCCCCTAATTAATTATGCACTTTTATCCACAGGAGTTGGAAAGGGATTAAAAGAGCCTAAGGCCCCCAACACCCATTACTCTGTCCAGCTGCAACCATTGAGGAGGAAATGCCAACGAATAGAACTTTAACATGGCTAAATTGCAAGTTAGAGATATAGATTATGAATTTAGGTCCCCTTTATACATGCATTCTAACAGACACACAAAAACCAATGTTTAGAACAATCTAAGCATTGAATGTACTATTATAAAAAGCCAGTGTAAGTGTTTAAGACCCTGGTCTTGCAAAACCTTGGTGGCTACATTCTTTCTCAATGGTTGGAGGTAGCAATGCTTCTGAATGCTAATTGCTGGAAACCTCATGATGGGTCAGAGCTCTTGTGCTTGGTTCCCGCTTGTGGGATTCCCACAGGCATCTGGTTTGCCACTGTGAGAACAGGATGCTGGACTAGATGGGTCACTGGCCTGATCCAGCAGGCTCTTCTTATATTTGTATCACACCCTAACCTACCTCACAGGGTTGTTGCAAGAAGAAAACTGGAGAACCATGTGTGCTGCCTTTGTTCCTTAGGTGAAAGGAGGGGTGCAAGTGTAAATAATAATAGCAAATAGAAGAAAGAATGCATTGCACACAGAAACAGAAGTTTGCAATTTGTTTGGGATGCAGAATCAAACCTACAAAAATTAAAGATGCTGGGTTCTAAATCAATCTGTCAAAGCTCAGTGATATTTGGACCCAATGTATTGATTTAGTCTATTCATGTGAAGGATACTGTCAGCAGATACGTGAAAGTCCACTGTTTGCAATACAAAACAGGACAAAACAAAGGAAGCCTTGAAGAACCAGTTAGAAATTGCTTTTTAAGCTACACTACAGATTTACAGTGCAATCTTAAGCATGTCATCTCAGAAGTAAGTCCTATTGAATTCAATGGGGCTTGCTTGCAGGTAAGTAGGGTCACGATGGCAGGCTAGTATGTCTTTTTAACTTTCATATTGCTTTGGACATGATATAAATGTTTAATTTTTTAGAAGTTAGCTCTGTACAAAGAACTATATCCAAGGCTTACACTGACTGTTTAAGGAGCTTTCCCTGTGCAAAATCTGCACAATCAGCATTGTGGAGAGATGACAACATAAGAGAAGGACATCTAACCAAGGGAAACACAGCACCATATTCTACCAAAACAATGTACCTTGATTCCAAAATTGCCTCAGCAGATTGCTTCATCAGAGAGATTTCTCTTTTCTCCATCACCCACATTGTTTTCCCAATGGAAAATCTGTACTTTGCTCTCGAATAGTAAAATGCCCAGGAAACAGGATTACTATCACAATGAGTCTTTCTTCAGAGATACACATGATGCAAATAGACCTCTTAAGGACCACCTTGCTAGATCAGCCCACCTAAATCTATTACTCTGCTTCCAACAGTAGCCAAACAGATGCTTTCTAGCAGGGCCTGAAAACAGCAGCCATTCCCTGCTACCTACTTCTTCACCAGCAACTGATTGCTGACAGCAATGGGATAAAATCATCTTCCACAAATTTGCCTAACTATTCCCTTTTAATAGGGATAATGGGAGTTTAAGTGCAACAACTTCAGGAAAGACAAAAGTTCCCCATCTATGGTTTTTACAGCAGTCACAGTTCAGATTCCCATGCCTGGATAAACTGAAGATTGAACTGTTAAACTAAACATCCAGAAAAGTGTCTTCTGAAGTCAACTAAGCCAAGATCTAATTGCATGGCAGCAAATCCCAGACATTAATTATGCACTGTGTGCCCGAAGCACAGCAGACTGTTCAAAGAACGTTCGTTACAGGTAAGCAACCTGCCATTTCTTTTGCCTGCCCTGAAGCTATTTGCAATCCATTTCATCTAGTGACCCCAAGCTCTGGACTTCCAAGGGAGGAGTAAAATGTCTCTCCACCCACTTTCTCCACACGCCATGCACAATTCTATAAACTTCTATCATGCCTCTATCTAATCCTTCGGCCACAAAGTAGGTAAACTGAAAAACACTGCCCTCCTAAACCTTTTGCTCAATGGGGACACAGTGCACCATGACCTTGATGGTTTTGGTTGACCTTTCCTTTTGCCCGGTCAAAAGGGACACTCTCCAATATAACTCTCTGTGCTGCAGCTACTTACAGAGGGGCTCCCAGGTAAGTCATCACCAGCCCAGCCCAAAACCACACCTGAATGACGCAGTCCTCTGCTTCTAACATTGGAACTGCTTTACCGCCTGGTACCACATCCCACAAAGTCTTCCTCCTAATCCCTATGGAGGGTGGCTGTCCTTGCTCAGCTTTTTGGACATGCTCAGCTGCACTCTCTTTATCACTGTTGGCATCATGCTACAATTTATTCCCCACCCTTCACCCTAAGTTCCCAGGGCTGGTTGCAGCAAATTAAAACACAACATTGCTATTAACAAGCACTATGGAAAACAAGTTTAAAACCACCTAAAACTACAAAAACAAAGTGGGCCCCCAAAATACATGGCAGTGAGAGCCCGGGCACTAAAAGCAGGCCAAACTTTGCCTAACTGTGGAGACTGATAGGCAAGCCTTCTGGGTCGCCCGCCTTCTCCCTTACCTGGATTTTCCTCTTCTCGCAGGCGGGCCCGGTGCCTTGCACCACGCTGTCGAGCACCGTGACCAGCCCGGCGTCGGGAGCCACGAAGCAAGAGTTCCTGGCCACCCGGATGGCCTCCTCAATCTCGGCGAAGCGGAAAACACACAGCGCGGAGGGCTGGGGCGCTTGCCGGCCCCCAAACCCCGTCCCGGAGGAGGACGAGGCCTTCTCGAAGACCCCGAAGAGCAGCTCCTCCGGCCGGGGCGGCGAAGCGCTTCCCGAGCCCACCTGCAGGGCGGCGCTGGCGGGGAAGACCGACACCAGCCGGTTGAAGAGGTCGCCGCCGCCGGCCGCCCCCGCCGCCGCCCCACCTCCGCGCCAGGCGCCGCTGCTGCACTGCAGCCCCATCTGGATGTAGGACTCGGTCAGCTTCTTGGTCTCCGCGCCGCCGCCGCCGCTGCTGCCGTTCAGAGTCGTCGCCTCAGCCGGGTCGCCCAGGCAGATGCGCGCCAGCAGGCTGTGCGAGTGGCTCTCCTTTTCCCGCGCATTCGCCTCGCTGTTGAGGGCCAAGTAGGCGTAGCGGCCGAGCGGGGCGCCCGCCGGAGGCGAGAGCGGGAGGCCGCTCCGGGCAGGGGCGCCGCCGGGGAGAAGGGAGGCCCCAGGCCCGGCGTAGGGGCTCCGGCCGCTGGGGGCGCCCTTTTCCTCGCCGGGGCGAGAAGGCGGCGGCTGCGACGGCGGCGGTCGGGCTCCGCGGTGCAGGAAGGCGCGCACGAAGCTGAGCTTGTGGCGCTCCTTGGCGCCCTGCTTGATCTTGAAGATGTTGTCGTCGGAGGGGTTGATGTCGAAGGTGAAGAGGCGCGCCAGGTCCCCGCGGGCGTCCAGAGCGCGGATGGCGATCTCGGGCGTGTTCTCGAAGCGGTGGTCCTCCAGGCTGGCGTTGCGCGGGAAGAAGGGGCTGCCCAAGCCCGTGTAAGTGGCGGCCACCAGCAGGCGCGTGTCCTGCCCGGCCTGCTTGAGCACCAAGCCCACGGTGGACGCGTTGGCGTGGTTGGCCGCCACGTTGAGCATGCTGGGGAACACCGTGACCTGGTCCCCGCCGCCGCCTCCACCTGCCCCGGGCGGGAAAGCGACGGCCACGACGGAGATGTTGTCCATGCTGCGCAGCTGGCAGAAGCCCTGGTAGACGGAGCCGCACACCACCAGGATGCCTTGCTCCGGGTCGGGCTGCAGCAGCTTGTTGTAGTTGTCGGTGGGCTTGCGGGCGTGCTCGCACGACGCCTGGGGCAGCTGGGGAGCGTGGCAAAGCGGGTTGTCCTCCTTGGGTCCCACCTGCTCCTCCACCTCCAGGGTCAGGTTGGGGCCCGACAGCTGGTAGAGCCGGTTGACGGCCGCCAGGTACACCTTGCCTCCCGACGCATCCAGAGCGAAGTTGTTGGTGGCCGTGAGCGAGACGAACTTGTGCTGCACTTCCAGCCCGGGCACCGGGAGCACCGGGAGCAGCAGCAAGAGCACGAGGGGAAAGGCTGGGAGAAGGCGATCGCCCCGCGGCAGCACCTGGCTAGCGCCTCGCCGACCCGGCGAAGAAACCATCCTGCCTCCTGGGCTGCTGCTCTGAACAGAGCATGAGGCTCCTCGGCGAAACGGGGCTTGGCAATCGCCAGGAAAGGAAAGAGCGGCGGCGGCGGCGGCGGATGAAGCAACGCAGCGGAGCACGAGAAAGGAAAACCTGTTTCCTGCAGAGGATCTAACACGCCTCAGCTCCGGAGTGACGCCAGGAGGGAAGTCCCGAGCCTTTGTTGCAAGCGATCGGCAGCCTTTTGCCTCCTTACTGGACCGACGTCTCGAGTGGGGTTAAAACGGCACGTCTGAGAAAAACTGCGCCCTCCCCTAAGTCTGACAGCTTCTCTCTCCTTCCTTTCTCTCTCTCTCTCTTTCTGTCTCTGCCTGAGGACAAGCTGCCGCTCTCCGACTTCTCCGAGGTCCTCTTTTTTTTTTTTTTGGTATTACCTCTCCCCCCTCCTTTATTTAGGGTTTGTCATGTGAATATGATTAAGTTGAAGCAATTTTTCCCCAAAGCTGGAAGGCAATCACCGCACCAGCCCCAAACACAAAGAAGCAGCTCTTGATAGCAGCTCCTTTGCTAACAAATAACTCTTGTGTTTTGCGCTTTTCTCCTTTTTTTTTTTATGTTGGGAAGCAAGAATGTAGGACTCCACTAGCGGGAGGCGGAGGGGAAGGGTGGTGGGAAGAAGAAGAGTAGGAGATAGAAAACTTTTCTTCTCTAGCCATAAAGCAACACTGCAATCAGTTGTAAAAATAGACCTAACCAAACAACATTAATTTCAGGAAAAGGCAACACTAAGCGACCCCTTCTCCTTGCAAGCTGTTATTCTCTCCCTCTCCCACCCCCAGCAATGAAAATAAGTTGACTCTCCATCTGCTTGAAGTGCTGCCCTACTCATAAAAAGGGTTTTACCAGAAAGGATAACAAAAAAGAGAAGGTCAGGCTGTCTGGGGTTTGGGGGTCAGGAATAAATTAAGAGGACAAGTATGCCGAGCATGTAAGATGAGGGAGGGGTGAACTGGTTCAGTCCCACTGTGTTTTGCTCATTGACACCATAGAGCAGCGAGAGTGTTTGAAAATGTACTTCAGAGTGTGCTGAACTGCAGGGCACCTCTTGTGTTCTCCCAAGTTCACAATCTCAGGGACCTCCTTCCCCACAGATCAGTTGTAGCACACTCCAGGTTTCCTCCTCATCAGTCCACCACTTGGAGGAATCGTCTCTTGACCATCATTATTTTGAAAAGACAGTGCCTGTTTTAGATCACTCTGCTTAGTGCACTGTTAATGATACATTCTTTTTCAATGGTTTTATTTTTTAAAAAAATAGTGTAGTAATAGCTTTTCGTGAAGAACATCTGTTGTGTAAAGCATAGACTTTTAGACTTTGGTCTGAGATGCCTGGTTAGATATCTCCACTCTGCCACAAAGCTTTTTGGGCATCACTGGAGCTGTTGTCACATACTCTGACCTGAGCTGCTCAAAGGTGATGGGTTACAAATGTAATAAATTAAAATAAAGTGGCATGTCACAAATGGAAGCTTTTGGTACATCAGAGACACTTGAAACTCCTGGTGCCTACACACTTCAAACATTAACTGCTTCTCTTGTGATTTGGAGCTCTTGCAACATTCCCACTACCATCATCCCCAGCACTCTGGTCCCACTGTTCCATGCCAGCTTCCCAGACTCTTAACATTTGATTGCCTCACCTGTCGGGTTCTGGCACGGATTTCTGCCCCTAAGATCTGGGTATCTTCATGCAAACAAAGGCAATTCAAGCCACTTTACAATTTCCCCCCTCTGCAAATATTATTCAGGAGCAAATGCCCCACACCTACAGGAGTGCACACCCTCGTGAGTAAACAAATAAGAGTAGGGGGGTACATGTCCTGAAAATCACTTTTCACTCAGCTATATTTAGTATGTAGAAACAAAGCAAAGAGAACACAAGTTCAAGTCCTGAGCTTATTGTGATATGCAGATGGTTAGTTAAGGCCTGACCAAATGACACGTGACTGACATGTTCGGCAGTCTCATGATCACTTCTTCAGTTCTGGGGTGCTGGGAACTTAAGTGAGGGAACTGAAAGAGTGTGTTTTATGCTTTACCGTCTTGCCATTTTTCTTCTCAGTATTCCCCACCCCCTTGCTTTCTACCCATGTGTATCTTTTCTCCTGAGGGTGGAAAAGCAGCTGGGGTAATTCCCCGGAAAGGAAATGGTTAAGCCACTCCCCTGTCTCCTCCATTCATCTGATCATAGTCTTACCCTTCTACATTTTACTTTTATTGTCTTTTATATATATAAAAAACCCCGCAGAATGACACAATTACACACAACTGCTGTGTCACATTGGCCTTCAGCCACCCAGACTAACTGGTTGAATGCCCCTTCATAGTTCAAGCTCACACAAAGAGTGGGTGGCTGATTCTCCAGTGTTAATTTTTCCTGTAAGGTTCTGTATCTATAGAAGCAGTTGCTGGCATTGGGCCAGAATGTTGCCCTTTAGGAAATGGGAGGTGACTAGTAGATGGCATATCAAGCTTTCTTACAAGATTGATTCAATCAGAGGGGAAACAGCAATCATTTTTTAACTCTGAGCCTTTCTGGCTCCATGGAGTTGACAACGTTCCCCCCCCCCAAAAAAAAAGTCACATGATACAGAGATTCCTTAACCTTAAAATCACGATTCAATGTTAAATCACAGGAACGTGAATTGTTGTTATTATTATTTTATCTTTTCTAATTCAGCCTTTTAATGCTCCAAAGGCATGTGAAGGAAAAATTAATAATGTGCCTGTAGTGTCCCCTAAAGGCTCAGAACTAAAAAAGAAGGGGGGAGGGGGGACCACACAACTGCATTTTTCTTTATCGTTAATCTTATAGTGTTGATGTAGTTTATTATGATAGATATAAGGAGCAGGGGAAGGACATGCTTTCCTCCCTCCCAAAGGCTGGGAAACTGACATCCATAGTCCCATTCTTTGTATTCCACACAGCTCATTAGATGCCAGGACCCTAAGCAATGGGACAGCCTTATTTTGCTAAGAAAGACTATGATTTTAGCACTGAATAGCAAAAGCTTCCTTTTGGTGGAGCAAATTTGCTGCTTTGTTGGTCACCCGCCTGCTAGTGTTGAAAGGCTCCATTTCCTATTTTATTTCCTTGTGCCCACTCAAGATCTTGTGACACCCAAGTTATTTCCACGTGTAGAAGACATCAGTAAGGGTGATGGGAATTCTGAATGATCCATGCTCAGGATGGGGAGCGAGCCCTACCTCGTTGTCTAATCTTATTTCTACACCTGCCAGCTTGTTTCACCTGCTTTCCTAGCTTTTTCTCCTCTTCAGAGCATTAATTAATACATAAGAGCAGTGGCTAGCCAAAAGCGCGTGTTAAATGAAATACAGAATTCCTCTGTCTGTCCGTCTATCTCATAGTTCATGCTAATCATATTCCTAATGGATAGAGTTATTAATGTGGAACTCCTATAATTGCTGGGATTTTACATTTTCAGTTTCTGAGTTTCAAATCCAACTGTGAGCAAGGAATAAACACCAATGTTTTGAAGATAATAACACCTTATGTTTAACACCTTTTATTGGAAAGTGCCAAAGGAATTTATAAGCATAAGTTAATTAAACATTACGATACACAGCTGAGCTACAGAAGAATCATTAGCCCCATTTCACAAAAGGATAGAATGAGATAAGTAAAGGTAAAGGTACCCCTGCCCGTACGGGCCAGTCTTGCCAGACTCTAGGGTTGTGCACTCATCTCACTCTATAGGCCGGGAGCCAGCGCTGTCCGCAGACACTTCCGGGTCACGTGGCCAGCGTGACAAGCTGCATCTGGCGAGCCAGCGCAGCACACGGAAACGCCGTTTACCTTCCCGCTGGTAAGCGGTCCCTATTTATCTACTTGCACCCGGAGGTGCTTTCGAACTGCTAGGTTGGCAGGCGCTGGGACAGAATGAGATACTGGGCCTATAATTTCCAATGTCTTTACTGAATTGTGATGCTTTCATTTTAGGGTCTTCAGCCAATTATCTGATAGGGTAAATCTTTGGGGGAGGGGAGAAAGAGAACAGGCTCCTTTGTATTAGCGGCCCAAACTCTGGCACCATAAGGAGGAATCTAGAAGAAACAGTCATAGCCAGTGATTCTATGGTCTTCACACCAGGCAGCTGCTAAACTGGAATCACACTAGTCTAATATATGTCCCATCTGCACTATACATTTCTCTCAGTATGATATCACTTTAAGCAGTCATTGTTTTCCCCAAAGAATCCTGGGAATGGTAGTTTGTTAGGGGTGCCTAGAGTTGTTAGGAGATCCCTAATTTTGCAATTTCAAAACTGGTTTAACAGCCCCTCTTCCCAGGGGACTATGGGAATTATAGCTCTGTGAGGTGAATAGGGATCTCCTAACAACTAAGCACCATTAACAAACTACAGTTCCCAGAATTCATGGGGGGAAGCTATGACTATTTAAAGTGGTATGGTACTGTTTTAAATGTATAGTGCAGATGGGGGCTTAGTCACAACTTTGTGCTCAAACAGAAGGAGAGTCAACAGTACAACAGCAGAAGCAAAAAATGCCAGCATAGCAACAGCAACAGTCACACCTAGTGTCCATGGAAAATGCCTCCACCAACCCCTTCATGGATAAAGTTCACTTAATCCTTCCAGGAAATGGGAATTGTGCACATTTCCAAGTCAATGTGCACAATCTCCAGCTAGCCTTGGGGAATGTGCACATAGTGACTGAATTTTGTACATTATCTGGCAATTGTACATACTCTCCAACAAACTTTCAGGGCTGTGCATATATCAGCATAATGTTGTAATTTTTCTGGCCGTTATGCATAATCTCCAACAGGCTTTTGGAACCCTGCGTATCTCAGCTAATTTTTTTACATTTTCTGGCTTATAAGGTATAATAACCAGCAGACCTTAGGGAATGTGTGTGTGTGTGTGTGTGCGTGTGTGTGCGCGCATACACACACAACACACACATTGTACATTCTCTTGGCAATGTGAGATTATCTGCTGAGTATGTATAGTCCTTTTTAAAAAAACAAAACAAAACATGCCCCCTTTTGGGTATTTATGTTTCAGAAGTATAACATCTTTGCTTCCCAGGCTTCTCCTAGCCCACTGCCTAATCTTACATGTCCCACAACATACCATCCCACTGATCAGTCAAGCAGTTGGGTTGCATTGTGGGGTTCCAGATAAAGAGTTTTTTGTTTGTTCTGTTTTTTGAAATCCAGCCTCTTCACCCTCAGATGAGCAGCACAGTCAGCTGAACAGCACAAGGGGCATTGCAGGGAGAAGAAAATTTTGAACTTCCTCTCCCACAATTCTGATGGAAATCCCCGCCCCCTCTGGACTGCTATAAATCTTAGGGAAAAGCATCATGGGGTCTCTCATCAAGGGAATCTCCGGGGAAGGAAGATACAAACGGCTGAGGAAAGAAGCAGAGCCATGCCCTCTGCCCTCTGGAGTCTGTCAGGTTTTTGTCAGGACTTCCTCTGGTCCAGCAACTGCTGTTGCCTCAAGTACTTAGGAATCCTACTGACAGCTGTCTGTAGAACTCTTCCAAGGGCTGCCTCCTGAGCCACAAGTTTCTCTCCACAAACCTCAACTGTAGCCCAGTGATGTCAGCTTTTGGTTTCTGAAGCCTCTCAAAGCCAGCTCTTAAACTTCCCGACTTCCGCTTTCAGCTCTTCCTTCGGTTGACCAACAACCACACATCAGCCATTCTCCCTTCTCCTTCTGCTCTTCCTTCTTCCTCTTTCTCTCTTGGATCTGAATGGTCTCGTAAGGTCCTATTACTATCACTTAATGGGCTACGACATTTTTACTAGTCAGTTATAATCATTTGCAAAGCTTAATCATTTGCAAGAACTTCCATAAAATTGCCAACATTGAGTCCCTGGAGATTTCTGTCCTGAAAGTCAGTCCCTCAAGACAAACTTATAACATCCAATACGTTAAGTTTGCAAAGTGGGGCTTCCCTTCCATTCCTCTTGGAGGAATTTAACAGAGCACTCATGAGATTGTTCCGGCAGCACAAGCATTTCAACTTGCTGGAAGGAACAAGCTCCCCTCCTCTCCCTTCATGCGCTGCTCTGGGACCACCCCCTCCCAGCCAAGTTGGGGGGCACACAGGGGGAGGAGATGGGGCAGAAAACCCTGTTACACTAGTGGAAATCCTTGCACTGGTTTCCACTATCAGGGCTCAGCTGAATCCAGTCCAATATCTCAGACAAACCCATCCTATTTGATCAATTTGTTTCCTTCATCCCACGAGCTTCATAAAGGTCAGTGCCAGTCCTTCCAACTTTGAACAAATTACCCTGAAGAGCAGCGTTCTATCAAAATCCAAAACAGACTTGCTTTTTTCATCCATTCCCCGTAGCTTTAAATTTTGAAAATCTAGAGCTGGACAAAAATGAAGAGACCCTCCTACCCATGAAGCCTGGTTCAAAGTATCTATGCTGTTCCCTCACAAGCTTCTACTAAACCCATTTTAATTCCAGGGAGGACAATGGCAACACAATGTCGGTGCCCTTATGTTTGAGTGCATTTTTAGCAGCCTGGTCCACCATATCATTGCCAACAATTCTCACACGGGCTGCATTCCAAGAAAAACAGACCCAAAGACCTATTATTGTCTGCAGTTCTGAATACAAAAACCGTATTCCATTTACCAATCCACATTTGCATCCCATACCTCTCTCTGCTTGACCAAAGCCTGGCCTTTGTGAAAAATGTGCCAGGACCAAAGTTTCCACTTGCACTCTCCTGTTTCTCTAAATATGGGAGTTAGAGTCGCATCCAACATATATTGAGATATGAAATCTATCTGTCCCGGTTGGCAGCAGAGTTAAATGGGAGGCAGTTGCCTTCGGCTCCCAGTCTGGTTTTAGTGGGAGTGTTTTAACTTATTATGCCACACTTGCAGACATAGCAATATGCCATTATTAAAGGCAGTAAGAATCCCAAGGAAGAAGAAGAAGAAGAAGAAGAAGAAGAAGAAGAAGAAGAAGAAGAAGAAGAAGAAGAAGAAGAAGAAGAGTTTGGATTTGATATCCCTCTTTATCACTACCCAAAGGAGTCTCAAAGCGGCTAACATTCTCCTTTCCCTTCCTCCCCCACAACAAACACTCTGTGAGGTGAGTGGGGCTGAGAGACTTCAGAGAAGTGTGACTGGCCCAAGGTCACCCAGCAGCTGCATGTGGAGGAGCGGAGACGCGAACCGAGTTCACCAGATTATGAGTCTACCGCTCTTAACCACTACACCACGCTGGCTCCCACAAATAGCATAGCGCTTCCGCTAGGCCCATTCTTGCCCACCATGCCCCCAGTTCCACTCAGGTTCCTTTTGCTTTGACGTCATCCTGCCAACATCAGGGTTACATTGGCAGAAGCCTCCTGCTGACACCAGAGTATTGCTATGTTGCCGTATTTATTTCCCTGTTGTAACCAGTACAAGGGGATTTAGGAGCCGTCCTATCTATCTGGTGGGTATGATTACTATGTTACATATGTGCAACTGACTCGTAAAAAAACACGTGCAGAGTAGTAACACACTTTTTTTCCTAATATAAGGGTGGAAAAACACATCTAACCATGTTTTGCAGGAATAAGTGTTGCAGGAAATTCCCTTCATATATCTATTAGTCATTTGGAAGTAGATGGCAAGCAGAGTCACAGAATCTTTGTGGGGATTATATGGGCTGCAACATACAGTGGTACCTCGGGTTACAGACTCTTCAGGTTACAGACGCTTCAGGTTACAGACTCCGCTAACCCAGAAATAGTACCTCGGGTTAAGAACTTTGCTTCAGGATGAGAACAGAAACCGTGCAGTAGCACCGCAGCAGCAGCGGGAGGCCCCATTTGCTAAAGTGGTGCTTCAGGTTAAGAACAGTTTCAGGTTAAGAATGAACCTCCAGAATGAATTAAGTTCTTAACCCGAGGTACCACTGTATTTCACACTGGGACATATTTCACACTGGAATTTGAAGACACCCTTCTGAAACCAGACAGGAGAGTGTAGAACTAATATGGCCAGAAGCTCTCATACATTCTCTGCCTCTCTGGATGCTTTGCCTATGGCAGGATCCTCTCTCTCTGGATGGGCTTTGCTCTTGACCACACCTTTTCCAGGTCACATTGCACATATTGCACACAGGGGAAGCTGCTCCCCCACTGGACCAAATGCACATAGTATGTCAAATGGCGACTGGCATAGCAAGATTTGGGGGTTCTAATAGACAACAAAGTGACTGTGAACCAGTATACTGGCATAATTTGTGTTGAAAGAAAATACTCTTTCCAGGATTTAGGATATAATAGTGCTAATCCCATTTTCAGTGCTGAGAAGATCCTAGATGAACCACTACAATACTACAGATAAAGAAGAACGTTTGCATAATTGCAAGATGAAACCCAGTCTAGATGGAATATAGTGAGCAAGAGTGTGATTCTGGGATGTTTTGGCCAGAGAAAAGACTAAGGAAGCAGAAATATCATAACAATACTTGGTTTTTCAAAATACAGCATTATAAATATGGTGGGGCACTTTATAAAAACATTAGTAGCGTGTTGACCGCTTTCAAACATTTAAAAGATCTCAAAAAGGGAGATGGTCGTTCAATTCATCCAATGTGCAAAATGCAGTAATAATTTATTTAAGCTCAAGAAAAATGAATTTAACTTTAAAATTAAGGTAGAGGCAATTCAGTATTAATATAAGTTGCCTGGAGATTCTACTTTTTCATGTTAGGAGATCTTCAGAAGAGGTGTGGAGATTTTTAGTAAGGGCTTGAGCAGGCATGTATTGTGTATGCTTTAGCTTCCTCAATGTGGTGCCCTCCCTATGTCATTGATCTACAACTCCCATCATCCCTGATCATTGGCCATGTTGACTGGGACAAGGGAATTTGAGGCCAGAATACCTTTAGGGCACCAAGCTGGAGAAGTTAATTTAAGGATATGCTTTCTTGGTCACATGAGAGTGAGCTAAATTGATCCACAGAGCCTCTTGCTGCTGAAATACAGAACTCACAAAACACAAGAGGCACAAAATTCTAAATCCACTAAAACACATTAGAGACTTGGCCACATCCAGCACAGAACCCAGTAATATTGTGGTCTGAGCACACTAGCAAGCACAATTAGGACAAATACAAGAAGCCTGAGTTTTTGCAGCTATTCTGTTAATTAACCTTTCACTGTTCTTCAGGAGCTGCTGTGAGATTCATGCTTCCAAATATGATTTTCCCCCATATTACTATTTGTGGAACTGGTAGCAGCCATGGAAGATGGGTAATTAATGAGATAGCCAAATCTGCAGATGACACCACAGTATCCATGATAATAAAGCCTAAATAAATTAAAAGTATCTTCACAAGACTGTCTTTTTTCCCCCTTCTCCTGCCAATCTGGAGGGGAGAGATACTTTTGACAGCTCAGGTTTGACAGTTCGCAACTAAGTTTCTAATAACTGCAGCGAGGTCTTTCGTTGCTTTAAATTCCTGCAGTCCGGGGGGGGCAGACTTCCTTATTTTTTGCCCTCCCGTTTTCAGCCAAATTTTCGATTTTTAAAGGTTCCTAATTTTTTCCCTTCTTACTCACGGGAATCCAGTCCAGATTTTCTTTTCAGGAAGGAATCGGCGCTCTCCGCTAATGGCGACGCGGCTTCACTCCGCAGGCTGGGTAGCGACTCTCAGCACCGCGCTCACTCCCGATGCCGCTCCGGAGCCTTTAAAAAGGCTCTTTCACAGTACCGGGGGGCGCAAAGGTGCCCACCGAGTCTCCTTGCTCTCAGGCTTCCGCGCCTGAGATTTTAGGGGTCCCCCACTCGCCGTAGCGGGTAAGACCCGAACTTGCGGAGCAGTCCTTCTCCGGAGCTCGGAGGTAGGACCGCCATTAAGCGCTGGCACCGACCGGAAGACCCCCATATTACTATTTGTGGAACTGGTAGCAGCCATGGAAGATGGGTAATTAATGAGATAGCCAAATCTGCAGATGACACCACAGTATCCATGATAATAAAGCCTAAATACAACTTGAAGAGCTCCTGAAGGATCTCTCCAGAATGGAGGTCATGGCAAAATTTAGAAGATGAGATTAAGTGTTGATAAGTGCCAGATAATGAATTAACATTCAACATGCAGCCCACATTTAATTTATTCTACTTCTCTCTCACCCTCTTATCTTCTTAACCCATGTTTAAGAAAGAATGTGGTGGTATTGCTGTTGACATCCTCCTTAGGTCAAGATAGAAGCTAGCAGTGGGTTATGTGACCCACCAAATGGAAAGCCAGTGAGTGAAATAATACACCTAAAGGTTCTGGATTTCATGAAGCTGCTCAGGGAAAAAAGGGAGAAGAGAGAAAAATAATGGAAAACTGTCCATTTTGCTCTGGCAGTATAAAAGGTAAGCAAAACAGCATTATTAGGAAATTATTAGAGGAAAATGACATGTATAATATGTCCATCTTTCCTATGAGAAAGATTAAATAAAACAGCCTTTTAATATAGAAAAAAGGACTGTGTATCTAAATAAGGTCTACTCTTCCAGTGAAATTAATGCATCTCAATTAGTTATGTCCATTAACTACAATAGGTCTGCTCTGAGCACTGGAAATCACTGAAATGTCCGGGAAAATCTGGACGCATGGCAAAAACACACAGAGGCTGCATATGCATTAACCTGTTTGTAGTGCAAAAATGTACTTTTTCTCAATGCAGAATGCTTCATGCTTGTCCTCAACATGCTGTTTTCAATCTGTTCTAGATGCTACTGTCACAAAGGTAAGTGTGGTTACTTGAAACATGTTTGAAAACCCTCCCCTGGATTAGGTAATCCACGCATTTTCCTCCCTACACATGCCTCCACCCCCGTGAATGATAGAGGGTGTGGTGGTCGTGATCTTGGGATACCCACCACGTCATTGGCCAGGGTCATCTACATCTCTTTTCCAGTGGACACACTGCAGGGTAATGCAGACTCAATCTGCCATGACCTTTCATTTTTGGAATGAATCCAGTTTCTCAAGAAGCGTTTTTCAGGGACCCAAAAACGTGCAAGCGGTCTAGACTATGTGTGGACTATGTAACAATATCAAGTGCCCAATCTCTGTTTCTGAAATAAAATCCCATTCGTGTGCATCGAGAGTCTCTTTCTTCGAGATAATTTATCCTTTCCTGATTGGGAATTGCAGCAGACTATTTTCCTAAGTTGGAAAAGACCCTGATGTTGGGAAAGATTGAGGGCACAAGGAGAAGGGGACGACAGAGGACGAGATGGTTGGATAGTGTTCTCGAAGCTACAAACATGAGTCTGACCAAACTGCGGGAGGCAGTGGAAGACAGGAGTGCCTGGCGTGCTCTGGTCCATGGGATCAAGAAGAGTCGGACATGACTAAACAACTAAACAACAACAACAACAACATTTTCCTAAGCCCTTTAGTGCAATACTTTACACCAGAAACCAACAAGTTCTTGTTGTGCACGTTGTACCTGGGAATGGCTGGCAGTTCCCCCAGCCTGAATTCAATGTTGCTAGTGTGTATGTGTGTGTAGGAGGGATTGCAACAGAGGTATTCTAAATAAACATGTGCGGGTTTCAGTGGTTGCTGGGAGAGAGGGAGTGGGGAGAAATGGCCATATGGTTCTGTCCCATCTGGCTGGTGCACTTGTCAAGTAAACACAGGGAGGAAATCTTCATTCAAGGCAATGTTACCCTTTGGGGATTTTGGGAGCACGTTACACAGTAAGTGTACTGGTCCTTTACTTATGTGGCTTGGACCAGTTCTAATGACCCATGTACCTGCCATTCTCCCGTCTGCCATTCCAATTGCAAGAGGAGAGCACGCATTGTACACAAGTGCTATTTGGCTTGCAGGGATCAGATGTGCTGAGTCAGTACATTAAAGCTTTTTTTTTAAGGGGGGGACTCTGTGGGGGCAGGCCATTTATGCTCCTGAGCTCTAACAGCTCCAGCTCCCCCCAACAGTGCCTAATTTGGTTCTACTTTGTCCTGCTAGATGCTCAAGAAAAGAAACCCAGCATGAGCCGCATTAAATCAGGGAGAGCAGAACAGTTCCAACCCATGCAAGCAAGTTTTAAAAGGTATGTTTGGAGTGGCTAAAGCAACAGTTTTTACTTTGTCCATTTCCCTTATCTGTGCGAGTGATTAGCAAGGGGAAAAAAAGAACCTTTCATTCGAAAGCCACTTGGAATCTCCCGTAACAAAACTGAATGTTTATTAATTTTAAACGTATTCCCAGCCCTATCCAAAAGGCTCAAGGTGGCTTATAGTTTATTAAAAGATAAAACTATAACAGAAAAAAATAAGATATCCTTCCCCTAAAAATAATTCTGCTAAAATAACCCCTTGCTTATCATCAGCCACCAAATGCCTGCTCAGAAAATACTCAGGTGGACCTCAAAGAGAAGGGAAGGCCAGTCCTATAAAGCAGTCACTGAAAATAGTTTCTCTAAGTGCCTTGCCATTTGAGACCTTGAGATTCAATTTCCCCATGAAAACTCTAATACAATTTGGGGAGCAGCAACATGACCCGCTGCAAAACAGGCATTTTGAATGTTTGCATATTGGGGGGGATCGGAAGCAGTTTTCTATGTCAACAATAGACAAACAACATGTGCTGTCAAAACAAAAAAAAATCCTTCCAGTAGCACCTTAAAGACCAACTAAGTTAGTTCTTGGTATGAGCTTTCGTGTGCATGCACACTTCTTCAGATACACTTCTTCAGATCCGTGTATCTGAAGAAGTGTGCATGCACACAAAAGCTCATACCAAGAACTAACTTAGTTGGTCTTTAAGGTGCTACTGGAAGGAATTTTTTTTGTTTTGACTATGGCAGACCAACACGGCTACCTATCTGTAACTGAAACATGTGCTGTGTTTGTAAGTGGGGGTGATGGAATTTGTGGTCCAAAAGATCTGAAGGGCACCAGGATGGTGAAGATGAATTGAGGTTGTAGTGTAAGGTATGATATTATGTTATAGGATGGTTATCAAGAAGAAATATGTTAGACTGAAGAACTTAGATGGACAAACAACAGCCATAACTCAGGCAGGAACACTGCGCATGTAACATAGATAAGGCTAAGGGCACAATGTTAGGAATGATATGTTCACCCCTGACCACTGGTCATGCTACCTGGAGTTGTAGTTCCAACAACATCTCTAGGACACCAAGTTGGGGAAGGTTGACTTAGCAGATGGACCAATGTACTGACGCAGTATAATACCATTTCATAGGTTCATATTATATATGATAAGGACGGGCCAAGAGAAAACAGTATTGTTTCTAAAACCCATGCGTTAAAATTAATGTTTAGGGCTCGATGCAGATCTTCTCCTATGAGCAACATTGGCTGCACACTTCCTTTCTATGACTGCAGGTTCATTCATATATTGCAGGGGAGGTTGATGGCCAGAAACTCCTACTTTCAAAGCAGTGCTTATAGGAAGGGGAGGTGTGTTGCAGTGCGAGACTGTACCATCCATTTCCTTATTGTTTTTGCTGGAATCACATATGATGTTTTCCTGGCCCTGCTCGCATACTTATTTCTGCTCCATTACCTATCTTTTTTTTTATTTTTAAAAAAGACCATGTTTCACAAGAGCTGTGCCAAAATGCAGTAGTCAGTGCGGATTGTTTTCTTGCACTGAAGGGAATTTTGCACAGTCCTATGAATGTAGCTTGGGGGGAAAATACGTAGCCAAGCTGGTATTTTTCTTAATTTAAAAAAGAAGGAAAGAGAAAGAAATAATTGTCTGGCACATGGCTAGATATTCAGAATTTATTTTTTTTAAAGAGAGACGTAGTTGTCTGGTTGATTGATTTGCAACCCTTCAGCTGAACACAGCCATAGAATCTAGTGTATTATCAACCTTAATTTTCATTAGAGTGGTAAATTAGGGCTAAATCAGGCAGATTTCGTGAGTTGTCAATATTAATGATTTATAAAGCCCCAGCCGTGTGCAAGGCACTTAGCGGTAACTGTTAGGTGGGGTTCTTTTCCCAGACTGTTTCCAGTCTAAACAGACTCCAAAGTATGGTCTTCTTGGGCTGTGTTACAAACAAATCACGCAGATGTGAGCTCCAAGGGCAGAGGAGTCACGTATGATCAGTGTGGTTCCAGTGGCACTAAGCTGCAGCCTGCGAGTGCTTCTTTGAACAAGATGGTGATTTATTGGGGCCCTGAGGAGATTTCTGAGTGGAATCATGTTTTTCCCTCAAAAGTCCTTGTATTTAAAAGATGAGCCTTTTCTGATGCAACACAGAGACTTACAAACTGTTTAATGCCAAGAATCAGTCACAGCCATGTCTCCTGGACACAGCGCACTAATACATTTAAAAGGGAAACGTTTGACCGTGGGCAAAGCTGCACGTATCTTGATTGCTACCAAGCAAATGTTTCTCCTAAGCAATCCAGTCTCAGCGGAGTCTTAGTAAACAATTAACAGCATGATTCCCCAGTGCAAGGACTATTTAATAGTAATACCCATCTGCCTGGGTAATAATAATAATAATAATAATAATAATAATAATAATAATAATAATAATAATAATGTGTTGTTGTTGTTGTTGTTAGATTTGCTAGGATACAGTATTATGCTAAATCTTAACAGCTGGGGGAATGCTCTAGCAGCAGACGGAATGCAAACTTTCCATTCTGTCTCAAGTTCCTGACATGATCCAACCTCAATATGGTAAAGAAAGAAGATACTTTTAACATTTTCTTGCTTTATAATATTCTGTGATCAAAGTGGATGCATGGCACAATAAAGTCCCACACAACAGAGTGATTCTAAGAACAGTTGACTTCAATGACTATTCCATTTTGAGATCATGAAGGCACACTTAGGATGGAGGTGTTTAATATCTTGTAGCAGCAAAATTTCTGGAAAACAGGAGAGCCAAAATGCAGGCTAGAGGGTCAAAGAGGGGCTAGAACAGGAGTAGAGTGACTTGCAGAAGAGTGAATTGCAAAAAATTGGCATGGATAGGTCCTTGATCTGCTCCTTCCTAGTTAATATGCAGCCAAGATGATAAAGGCTTTGGAAATATGGGGAATAGTTAAAGGAACTGGGTGTGTTTAGCCTGGTAAAGAGGAGACTGAGCCATCTCCAAATATCTTAAGGACTGTCACATGGAGGGTTGAGTAAGCTTGTTTTCTCCTGTTCCAGGAGGAGAAAGGAGATTCTGACTAAACACCAGAACTTTCTGACAGTAAGAACTGTTTAACAGTGGAACAGACTCCCATGAGAGGTTGTGGACCCTCCTTCCTTGGAGATATTTAAGCAGAGGTTGGATGGCCACCTGTCATGTATGATCTAGTTGAGATTCCTGCATTGCAGTGGGTTGGATTCGATGACTGTTTGGGTCCCTTTTAACTCTACAATTCTACGATCTTCTGTCCAGTTTATTATTGTTTCTTGCATTGCACCTTTGTTTTCGGAAGAGTAATAGGATAACTTGGCAACATCTGCCTTGAAACTTGCCAGACAGTGGGTACTATGTGCCAGAAGCAATTTGCTTGCATTCTAAAGAAATTTTTGCCAATTGTGAATTTAATTGGTTTGGCATTTAAAATCAAACAAAATCAGTTATTGTGATTCAGAGATTATTGAGGTGTTTCCCAGAATTAGGAAAAGAGAATGATAACAGACATCTGGTAACTAAGTGGCAATGGATCTATTTTCCCTCGGCCCTTTCAAATTGTCTCTTCAAAAGAACCATAAAGAAGCACCAATTCTATTTAAAACAATACATATACAAGCTTCACTTGGCTAATGTAGTGCTATCTATACCCTAATGTTCAGGGGATTTTGTGAGAGTGCAGTGAAGCCTCATGCAGCGGCTGGCTGAATTACTGTGATGTCACAGAATGTTCATCAACATTCTATTTGCTGGAGAAATGACACTGTTGACAGTAGAATATAGAGGTGGGGAAATAAAGGTAAGTTGGTGTGAAACTGAAATTTCAACCAGGCTTGGGGGAGAATGTGAAAAGGAATCAGAAGGGGTCCATGGAATGGGAAAGATTGTGCCAAAGCAAGGCAGCTGAAAGGAGGAGGGGAAGTGGCAGCAGGCAAAGCAATATGAGGGCAGAAGAGGCTGAAGGGAAGGGAGATCAGCAGAGATGATGATTGGACAAAGAAAATGTCAGTCAAGGGGAAGCAGCAGCAGCAGGGAGGAATGTAATAATAATAATAATAATACAGTGGTACCTCAGGTTAAGTTCTTAATTCGTTCTGGAGGTCCATTCTTAACCGGAAACTGTTCTTAACCTGAAGCACCACTTTAGCTAATGGGGCCTCCCGCTGCTGCCGTGCAGCCGGAGCACGATTTCTGTTCTCATCCTGAGGCAAAGTTCTTAACCTGAAGCACTATTTCTGGGTTAGTGGAGTTTGTAACCTGAAGCGTATGTAACCTGAAGCGTATGTAACCTGAGGTACCACTGTAATAATAATAATAATAATAATAATAATAATAATAATAATAATAATTTTTTATTTATACCCCGCCCTCCCCGGCCAGAGCTGGGCTCAGGGCGGCTAACACCAGTAAAATTACAATAAAAACATAATAGGGGAAAAAACCAACTGATTTAAAATACAGGTTAAAATACAATTTAAAATGCAGCCTCATTTTAATAGTAGCCCATAGATCATAATAGTAGCCTTTAGGAGGGTAGCTGTTCATTCTTTCCACCTGCTAGGACACACTGCTGTGACATCATTCAGGCACAACTCTTGAGGGGCAGGAAACATGGTACTTTGAAGGAAAAGGCTACTGCTCTCAGATTTCTCCCAAGAGCTGGCATGCCTCGCGAAATTGCCCTGGCAACCACATAATCCCACCTGTCATTGCATTCTGAGAGGATGCCCTTCTAATCCCAGTCAAAAAGGCTATAGTGGTGCAGTAAGAGATGACATCCCATCTTTGCGTTTAATGCTATGATTCTAGGTCAGGCTAAATAACATGCCTAGTTCCTTGCAAGTTTTAGGCGGAATCCACACAATGTTGTGGACAGCTAAAAGGTGGGATATCCACGGAGGAGAGTGCGGAAGCTAATGTGCCAAATGCGCATACAGAGAAATCAGGTCTGGAAAACTCATTTGCAGTACAAAGTCCCCTTCTGGAAGCACCCACAGAAGCAAAATGCCCTATTGTGGCCGCGTTTCCATCTCAAAGGAGTGTCTCCACAATTCCACAGTGTCTCATCATTTCCGCAAGAGCAGAGACCTCTCGGTTATTTGGGAGATGATCCTAAACGTTTCCATTGGTGTGTAACATCCGATTCTCTAACATCATGCTGGAGTTCATTTACATGCTGTCACCTCAAGTCTCCAGACAGAGTTGTCAGCCATGCTGTCTTCTCAGTCAGAAGCTGTGATGTGGTGCCTCTACCCAGAACACTTCATAATTGATCCTGAGGGATTATTACTCATTAATAACAGCGTAATCATCAGCATGTTTATCTAGAAAGAAGCCCCAGTGAGTTAAACAAGACTTTGCTCTTATGCGTTTGCTGATTTACCCAAGAGTAAGCCCCACTGAAGTCGGTGTGTTTTACTTCTGAGCAGCTTTGTACAGTGATACCTCAGGTTAAGTACTTAATTCGTTCCGGAGGTCCGTACTTAACCGGAAACTGTTCTTAACCTGAAGCACCACTTTAGCTAATGGGGCCTCCTGCTGCCGCCGCGCTGCCGGAGCACAATTTCTGTTCTCATCCTGAAGCCAAGTTCTTAACCTGAAGCATTATTTCTGGGTTAGTAGAGTCTGCAACCTGAAGTGTATGTAACCTGAAGCGTATGTAACCTGAGGTACCACTGTATAGAACTGCACAGGATGTGTTCTTAGGATGTTGGTGCCTAATTTGTATGAAAGGAAACTTGAAGTGCTATTTAGAACTAATGGGCAAAAGTGCAAGCTTACTAAATGGTATCTCATATATATAGTTATATATATTATATTTATAAATCACCAACATTAGCCAACTGTTTCTCACTGACTACTTTTCTAACTGCACATGATGGAAATCAGGTATGGAAAAGGAAACCCAAAATAGAGCAGGCATTCATTATTTGTGTAAGTGGCTGGGCTTTTGTAGCTTTTGTTATTGCATTATTTTGTATTTTTAAATGCTTTCCATGTATGCTATAAATTCAAAGTAATTTGGCTTTCTGGAATTTTTACATTGTCCTACTTGCCTGCCTGGTAGAGCAATTTGATAGGGATTCATTCATAAGCACTGAGCATAATTAACTAATAACAATGTATGTGTGCCTGAGGTTGCTCATCTAATACAACAATGTTAATATAACAAAGGGGTTTCTTTTTGTCTAAATTAATAATAAGGACCCCCATATCTGAAAGATGCTAAATTGCATGTTAAATAGGAAAGAGGCAGGTGCTTCTTCTTCTTCTTCTACTTGTAAAATGCTTTTATATTAATTTACTTTTATATCACATTTAATTTTCAAGTTCTTATTGTGCTCATCTTCATTACAATTCAATGAAGTGGGTCACTGTTATTCATCTTCTGCAGCTGGGGAAATGTGGGTGAGGGCTGTCTCTTTCGTGTGATTTGCCCCAGGTCACGCCATGAATCTCTGGCAGAGACAAGACTTCAGATCTATCCAAGTGGCAATTTGCTACTCTAAACAGTGGGAGGGGGCTATTGCCTTTATGTCCTAGGATGTCTATCTGGTCCGTCGCCCAGCTCTTCACAGTGGCCAGCCGGATGCATCTTGTATGAAGGAGTGGCCTTTGGTCTGATCCAGGGAGGCACTTTCTATGTTCTTATGCTCTTATTAGGGGCTGCGCCTCTGCTTACATCGCTTGCAAACCCCACTGCCATTCCCTCCACATCAACCCCCTAGAGCTTCCCTTTCCTACCCTATGCAACTCCCAAGCTTAGATGTCACCTTCCCAGCCCAATTTTGAAGCATCTCTCTTTTTCTGCAGTCCCACTTTGCACCCATTTTCACCTTCACTCGCTGCTCAGGTCTCTCCCTGCCTGCTTCTGTGCACTTTTAGTGTCAGCTTCCTGTGTCTTCCTCCTCCAAAGCATCCTTCTGCCCAATTATGAAGCCACAATCCCCTCCTATTCGTCAGACCCTTTAATGCAGGCATAGGCAAACTCGGCCCTCCAGATGTTTTGGGACTACAACTCCCATCATCCCTGACCACTGGTCCTGTTAGCTAGGGATGGTGGGAGTGGTAGTCCCAAAACATCTGGAGGGCCAAGTTTGCCTATGCCTGCTTTAATGCTCCTTCTTTCATCTTCAGCACCATTCCCATGCCTCCTACTCCTTCATTTTTTGCAACATCATTTTCACCCCCATTTTCACCTTCACTGCCTTTCCCCCTCCCCCTTCCTTCTGACTCCTGTCCGTTTCCATGTCTCCTTCTCTCTCCTGTTGTTTAGCCCCCTTTGCACGCACATACCTTTCACCCTCACCTCCTTTTTTCTACCTCTTCCTTCCTCCTTTTTTCAACTTTCCTTTGCACCAGACCACCACTCACTCCCAATCTTAAAAGCAAGCCTGCCAATTAGCTTGTTCAGATAGAGGAGATTAAGTTCAATTGGTGTGTGCTGTATATATATAGGAGTTTGCTTGTTAATAAAATATCTGCTCTAAGTTATGATGTTGAATCTGGAATTTCATGAAGATAACACATGGCACCAGGAGTGAAGGTACTATGGGATATTTGAGGGTTCTGCATCCTTTATCTCATATGAGGTAGCTGAGGAATGGAAGAGGAAGAGCCTTTTTTTATCCCTTTCAGTGTTGTTGTTGTTGTTTTCTTCTGGCTTTACTCAAGCAACAACAGAAGTCTGAGTGAAGCAAGGGTGGAGAGACACTGATATGAAGCTTGTGGATTTAAATAATGACACCAAGCTGTTTAACAAGGACAAATAGTAGCGGTGAGTACAACTCAGAAGCTAACACAACAGAGCGTTTCCCAACTTCCTTCTCACTCTGATCAAATCTTGTTTTAAGCTGCCACTTCTCCCACTCCCATGTCCTCCTCTGCTCCCTCTACTGAAACCTCCACCAATGTTTAAAACCACCATTTTCTTCTCAGTCCTCTCCAACCCTACCTTCCTTTTCGCTCCCCTACTCTGAACTGACTTCATGTGATAAGGCAAATCCTCCAATGGGGCTGTGCTCCGATTTCATTCTAATCCAATATTAGGATGTGGAACTACAATGGGGGCTGCGTGATGACAGCCTTACATTTCATATATATATATATATATGAGAAAAAAATGTGCTGCAGCAGTTCTTATGAACAAAGGTGCTCAGTCAAGAGTGTTAGATGTGTGCCTTTAGAATCTCATTGCATGTGTTGAGCTTTTGTTAGAAATATGTGCCCCTCTGTTAGTTTTACTAAGAAACGTGAAATGTTTTCATTCTTAATCTTGGGAGACGCCACTATCTCCAGCTTTGAGATAAATCCTTGACCTTTCGGAGCCCAGGCAGCATGTGTTTTGCATTCACACTAATAGATGTTCCACATTGTAATGTCATTTGTAGGGTGTCATCTAATGTTGCGTTTCTTTTTGACAGATCTGAATAGCTTGATCTTTTCCTTGACATCTCCTCTGTGATTAAGTCAATGGCTAGAGTCATATCTGGAGCGCGAGCTTTATACATTTATTCACATTTGCTGCCAGCATATTAATGGGTGAGGTATTAAAGAGACATTGCCAGGTGGCATCAGGCCACAAACGTGGTGCTCCTCTCGTTAAGGGTTTGATGTGTATATACAATGTAATGTCTTGCATACACAACTGACTGTAAAATGAGTAACAAATGCTTAAGTGCTGTACATGCACATTTGACAGGTGTACAAAAAGGGAATGAACATTTCCAATCATTTCTCTCCTGTAAGTTAAAGCAGCTTTTTATAAAAACATACACACACATTAAAAATTAAAAGCATGGCCTGGTTTAGCTAGTAGTGAGAGCCTAGAACAGTGGTTCTCAAACTTTTCCCCACTTTGATAAGAAATTCATTGGAAAACATAAAGAATCAACTCCTAGCAGTGCTTGATTTCTAACACAGAACACAACTACTTTATAGTATGATCATGGGACAGCCAGAAAGTATAAAACATTGCAGCTACATAAGAACATGAATCATTCCCACACACTTGATGTTCTTGCTCTCATTTTGAAAAGGTATCTATCCATATTCTGCAAATAAAAAATATTGTTTTGATACTATATTACACTGAAATGTTTAAATGTTGTTGTTTTTTGTTGTCCTTGAATCTTCCTGCCACACTTGCCATCCTCTCTTGTCACACTAGTGTGGCATGCCACACCCTTTGAGAACTACTGGCCCAGAATCTTAAAGTGAAAGCTGGAAGATGCTGTAGGACCTCAATGTTGCAAAATTCTTGAAACTGTAGGTTCAGCAAACAAACCAATGTGTGGATCCCAGCCTTTATTACTGACACACTTGACTAGTACAGTGTTACTAGTATGCTACACACCAGCACTTTTATCAGTAGGATTTGTGACACAACACCCTACATGCCCATTTGGTTGATAGCTCTAGTATGGACTTAAAACTACCTAGAAAGGCCTTCTCCTTCATGTACTTTCTCTGTGTTAACCAGCCTCATATAACCAACATGCTTAAGTCTAATTAATGCATGAAGGGGTTAATATCATCAAGTAAGATGTCATGCCAGGCTTAGCGAGGTCACTTCCCCTTACCTTTGAAGGAAATGGGTAACCAAGCCTATTGTCCCGTCCCCCCCAATCTAGCAGAGAAGCTCAACATGTGATGAGGGCTGAGTTGGTAGCTGCAAGCTCAGACCGCATGACTCTCACAAGCCACTATTCAGTTACCGTATTTTTCGCTCTATAAGACGCACCAGACCACAAGACACACCTAGTTTTTGGAGGAGGAAAACAAGAAAAAAAATATTCTGAATCTCAGAAGCCAGAACAGCAAGAGGGATCGCTGCGCAGTGAAAGCAGCAATCCCTCTTGCTGTTCTGGCTTCGGTGATAGCTGTGCAGCCTGCATTCGCTCCATAAGGCGCACACACATTTCCCCTTACTTTTTAGGAGGGAAAAAATGAGTCTTATAGAGCAAAAAATACGGTACTTTACCAATAATCTAAGAATTGTAACTAAGCCAAGATTTACTGTTTGTGCAACTTTCTGAAGCACATAAACCTGACCTTTGAAGAGACAAACTTCTCTTGTCTCAGTGGTACCTCGGGTTACATATGCTTCAGGTTACATACGCTTCAGGTTACAGACTCCGCTAACCCAGAAATAGTACCTCGGGTTAAAAACTTTGCTTCAGGATGAGAACAGAAATCGGGCTCTGGCAGCGCGGTGGCAGCGGGAGACCCCATTAGCTAAAGTGGTGCTTCAGGTTAAGAACAGTTTCAGGTTAAGAACGGACCTCCGGAACGAATTAAGTACTTAACCCGAGGTACCACTGTAAACTGCTTTTAACTTACCAAACAAACCAAAGAGGGAAACTTTGGAACTGACTTTAAAGGACATTTTAAGGTTTTCCAGCCTATATTTCCATGCATGTTTTGTGATTTTAAATCTCTGCCAGGGATCTCTCACCAAAGAGCACTGGCCCCAAACTTGGATCTTGGCACCCGAGAATTCTCCTTTTGTATTTATTTCCCATCCCCTCGAACCATCACATTCCTCATGCAGGGACTTGTGTTGACCAGCCTGGTTGTTGTTGTTTTTAAGGTGGCAAAGCCACCTTAAATCTAACCATGCAGCTCACTTCTGCATTCTGAAATTCTACTGGCTGAGGGGAGGACTGTACCACGCCCTTTTGTGAATATTTAAATCAGCTCTTTGGAACTTCAACTATCTCTGTCTTTGTCATCAAGGAAGAAGGGGTAAACAAAGCCAATAATAAGTAGGGAAGCACATTAGATTTTTTTAAAAAAAAATCTGTCAGAATGGATCATCGTTGGCTCTTTAAATGTATGAATTTTAACTTCATGCCATTCCTTGTAAGATTCAGCTGTCTGCAACTGTGGCATTTGACTGTTCCTGGTGATGATGGGTGACCTTTCCTGAGGCTCTCTACTGTGTATATAGCACTGCTATGTGCAATCCATTTTGCTGCAGAGTGAGGTCTGTGAGGCTACTGAAAAAGTTTCCAGGGTTACATATGACTCTTCCCCTCCATCTCCTTTTTTTAAAACTACAGCTGCACTCCAGAACTAACGGAACATATGCAAGAGTTCATGCATGCATGTGCGTGTGTGTATGGACATAATTGAGTTTTATGATGCAGCAGCCCCAAGCCGTTTTGGAAAAAATGTTTTGGAGAAAAAGAGAAACCCAATGTGGCTGGAAGCTGTTGTGAAAACCGCAGAAAAACCTTGATGTAGGCACATGCAGATCTGGGAATTGTGGTCAGTATGTTCCAAGTAGGGGCAGGCTGGAATGTTCTCAGTATCCCCAAGCAGGAAATAGGATCAGTGCTGTGTAGACAGATAGATGAAATGTTTAGAGACACCAAGGTATGAGTTACGAAGGAACCCACTGTTACAGCTGAGAGGGCCTTTGAGCAGAGGTAAGCCACACAACATATGTAGCATGTGTCGGTGCTGTTTACTGATCCCATTTGCCCCACACAAATTGGGCCTGTCTTGCCTGCTTACTGGTGGAAATGACAGACCAGAAGCTACTTCAGCCCTTTGTGTATAGATCTGGAGGTTGCCTTCAAGATTACAAAATGGGAAACAATTTATTTCAGATGCCCCTTTTTCCATTAGGTCTACTATGAGCCCGCAGGAGACACGAACCAGCCTGTCACAAAGATCACTCTCCTTCTTTATCCTGAAAACAAAGTCAGCTTTTCTGCCGCAGTGGTGCTAAGCAACCAGCCCACAGCCCCAGCAGCCCTGTGTTAAGCCAGTGGCTCATTTAGCTTTGGCTGGAAGCAGTTAATGCCTTGTTACTTTTGTTCCGGGAGATGTGAATTGCAAAGAGTCTCTCCCCCCCTCCCACATCTGAATTTAAAACAATCCCGCAATCAGTTTTGATCTACATAAAGTTGCATCTAATGCTAATAAAATATGACAAACCAATCTGAAGTCCTCACTTAATCAGGGCGCAAGTTACACGGACACCAATTTCAGTAGTAGCTTCTGGACTTAATGCTAATTTTGGACTACTAATAGTTCATTAGGGACACGGGTGGTGCTGTGGGTTAAAACACAAAGCCTAGGACTTGCCGATCAGAAGGTCGGTGGTTCGAATCCCTGTGCCGGGGTGAGCTCCCGTTGCTGGGTCCCTGCTCCTGCCCACCTAGCAGTTCGAAAGCACGTCAAAGTGCAAGTAGATAAATAGGTACCGCTCCGGCGGGAAGGTAAACGGCATTTCCGTGTGCTGCTCTGGTTCGCCAGAAGCGGCTTAGTCATGCTGGCCACATGACCTGGAAGCTGTCTGCGGACAAACGTCGGCTCCCTCGGCCAATAAAGCGAGATGAGCGCCGCAACCCCAGAGTCGGCCACGACTGGACCTGGTGGTCAGGGGTCCCTTTACCTTTACCTTAATAGTTCATTATTATAAAAGTTTGCCTAATAACTTATTATCATAAACATTTGCTTATCACCCTTCCTCAGGATAGCACACACAGATGTGGGTTTCCCTCACAACAACCTGGTGAGGAAGGCTAGGCTAAAAGAGAGAGACTGCCCCGTGGCGAGCTTCATGATTGGGTCGGAATTTAAATTTAATGTTCCTTAGGCTATGTACACACCATACATGTAAAGCCCCAGCAACTATCCTGGGAACTGTAGTTTACTCCCACAAAACTATAATTCCCAGCATCCTTCAGCTAAAGTTCCCAGGATTCTTTGGTGGAGAAATGTGCTTTAAATGTTTAGTGTGTTCTAGGGATTGAGGGGAGGAGAAATTTGATTTAGTTCACATTTAAAGGCAAATCCACCTCATTCAGTTTTCAAAACAATGTGTGAACTGAAACAGGACTGTCCTTCGAAATCTGCATTTCTCTGAATTTTGCGATGCAGTTCTGTTGCCAAGCAATGTGTACAAAAATGGATAGATTGGGAGGAATTGCTTGCAAAAATGTGTGTGTTTGTCAAAACTGCATATTAAAAAGTATTCCTGGGGAGAAATTCACACTAAAATCTTTATGAATTTCCATGAAGATTAAAAAAAAAACAACACCTGCAGAAATGTCAAGAGCTGAATTTAACATTGGAGAAATGAGAAACTGAGAGGACCAAAATTGACAGATTCACCTGTCCTTGGCGTGTACACAGTCTTGGTTAAAATTTAATCTGAAGACAATCATGCGGTGTTTGTCAGTGGCATAAAGATTCCAAAGACCTGCCAGTAATTTCTAGTTAGATTCCCTGTCCCCATAATTATTATTTCTGTGGATATCCTTGGCAAGAAGTACTGGAGAAAGTCTGTTTACCAGAGGGAATGATTTATTCTAGAGTGTTATTACTGATTAACGAAGTGCATTTGGCAGATTCAGATATACAGCGACCAAATGCCAATAGGATTTGGCAATACGGGCAAATATGTATTGATTGGCAGTCTTCTTCATCTCCTTTGTATAACAGCTGGTTGGAAGGAATACGTCTTGCAGGCAGAGAGAAATAAGCTAATCTTTTCAGTATTCACATGGTCTATGCAATCTGAGCTGCCATACTATAGGTTTCTTCCCTGTTGCAAAAATTGTGTAACTGACAGGAGTAGCTAGAGATGGTGCGTTAACTGCCTAAAACGCTGCATGGTGTGACTGGAGGAGTGTACATTTCTTCGTATTATTGAAGTTGTGTGGCCAAAACAAGGCAAGGAGTTTCTCGTGAGACTTGTTGTTATCGTTTTCTTCATTTATAAGCATTTATCACCCACTTAATATTTCAAAACATCTCCAAGCAGTGTGAAATATATAAACAAGCAATATCATTGAAACAAAAATGCCACCTAAAACCAATAAAACAGTGGCAAAGAAAGGCTGATAAAATTTATCTAGCCTTCAACTGGCATCCAGACAAGTAGGCAAACTGGGACTGTATGTACTCAGTGTTTTATTTGCGTGTTCAGACCCAGAAACCTCCCCCCTAAATAAATTCACACATGACTCAAATTTTAGTTTTGGTTTTTGGCAGAATTTAGGCCACAACTTTATTGATTACAGAAAAGTGAGTGGTTGCATAGGCTCTGGTTCGACTAGCTCCCTGCACCCTTGCAGGCAGCGCTGACCTAGAGCACCAGCATAGGTCAGCCAAGGGTGAACACCTGAGTAGACGAAAAGCCAGGAACAGACTATGTTCACCCCCCAAATGCCCCCCTGGACTCAGGCACCGGCACAACCCCCTCACAGGGGTTGACCAAACCAGCTGAGTCCCTGGATTCCTTTAACGGAATACCCTTCACATAGGAATAGCGAGACCGCTCCCCCATCCCTATCACCTGAACCAGTGCCTATCCACAACCTTACAAGCTGTGATGATTTGCTATGCAGCAGACAAAACCCAAATGGCAACAGCCAAGTGGGGAAATTCCTGCCGTGCCCCTGTCCCGATGACAGACGACCACACGGCGGCATAGCAAGGTCAAAGCACAATGCCCTAAAATTAGGGAGAGGTGGGCCCCATTGGTCAGATTGAACCCAATATTGAGGGACCCACCAATCGGGTGTTGTGGCTAACCAATCAAACAACACAGGGGGTCAGTCTCCAGGTCTCACCGCAACACGTGCCCTCTTTTAGGGAGGACATGATTTAGGCATAGAGTGAAGCAGTGCAATGCAATATTAGCCCTTGCTATTTGGCAGGCAGTGTCAAGTGTCTGGATTGGCTAGGCCTAGCATATATACAGGAAGCTTGAAGAGCAGAATCTCAACCCTGTTGGTGGCTGCTAGTTCCAGTTTCCAGTTTCTGTCTGCTACATTGTAGTCAAACCCACCCTCAATCGAACTCAAGCAGCCCAAATCCAGCTTCAATAAATAAAACGTCTGTTAAAGATTATATTTTACGTTGCTGTCCCCCACCCATTTTGTCCTTACCTCAGTGGGAGAGGAGAAAACTAGTTAACAAATGAATCAAAATGTTAAAAAAGCATTATATGAACAGAGGTGAGTTAGGCTGAGTGATATTGACTGGTTCAAGATCACCTACCAAGCTTTCTGCATGAGTGGCGATTTGAACCTGGTTCTTAATGATTCTCCTCTGACTTCCTAACTATCAAACTGCACTGGCTTTAATCTATAGTACATCATAATGTATTTAAAGTGGTACCTTTGTTCTCAAATGCCTTGGTACTCCAACGCCTTGGTTATCAAATGCCGAAAACCTGAAAGTAAGCATTCCAGTTTTTGAACGTTTTTCAGTAGCCAAACATCCAATGTGGTTGTCGGCTATTGTTTACGGGGCGCCTGCACTAATCAGAAGCTGTGCCTTGGTTTTCGAACATTTCGGAAGTCAAACAGACTTCCAGAATGGATTAAGTTTGGCGCTTTTGTTTTTGCTATTTATTTTGCGTTTTTGTTTTTGAGGCTTTTTCAGTTAATTTGCTTTTGTGACTGTGTGGAACCCAGTTCAGCTACTGATTGATTGATTGATTGATTGATTGTGTGACTGCAGAAATGGATAAAAGCCCCCCATCCAAACAATGACTATCATCAGTGCAGGTAAGGGAAAAAATTTTTTTTAGTTTTCTCATCTAAAAATACTGTATTATTTGTTTTATAGTACAGTACATTGATTATTGCTTTCATTTTATGGATCAATGGTCTCGTAAGATAGTAAATTCATGTTAAATTGCTGTTTTGGGGGTTGTTTTTAAAAGTCTTGAACAGATTAATCCGTTTTGCATTACTTTCTATGGGAGCAAGCACACCTTGGTTTTGGAACGCTTTGGTTTTGGAATAGACTTCAAGAATGGATTAAGTTTGAGAACCAAGGTACCACTGTAGTTGTGACATCATTTTGGTACAGAACTCACAGTCACTATTTCTGAGAATTTCTCAGATTTACAGAATTTAGTGTATTCCTTTCGGATCTCAAAATGTAATTTATTGTTATGTGCTCCTCACTTCCCTGTTCAGTTTTAGAAGATGTACTACTGGACTTAGCTCCATTTGGATGAGAGCTCACTGGGAAAATATTTGCTTTATTTACACATCTACAAGCAGAGGATAAAGGGGCAAAGAGACACCTCGACAGCAGATTCCCATGCTCCAGCTGTGCTCTAGGAATGCAAGAGGTGTGCAAAGTCATTTGTTTTATGGAAGTGGGCTGTCAACAAAAAGACAAACTTGCGTGCACAGAGAGTTTTAACTTTCACATTCATCTCTCGGGAGGCAAAGGCCAGGGTGCTTGAAATGGAGGGTCTGACAGACAGCTGCGTGCAACTGCAATCGTATTCCGATACAGATGTTTCTATTTCCCACTCAACAACAACTTATAATATAAGAAGCTGGCACAAACTACAGTCATTCCAAAACATGTTGTGCTTTCATGTCAAAGGCAAAAAAATTGATGGGGGTGTTATTAAATAGCACATACTGACGTTTTGCCAAAAGGGTCTCTCTGTCCTCCTAACTGTGAAAATTAAGAATATCATTTCTTTCATTCTGTTATTTTAACACCAAACCCCTCAGACTCTTAAGAGATCAGAATTTCCCTCCCTGTTTTAAATAAATAGACTCCTGTTCATTTTGATCACCTAGTTCTCTAGGTACCTCTGAGAAAAAGCTTTTACCTCAGCCTCTGGAGAATCACTGGGGAAAATTACCTGTCAAGTCAAACTTTTTTTTTTGCTACCCATTTACCTGAATCATTGATTATCCTAAAAAGCAGGTTTTTTTCCTCTTTACATTATTTTAAAGCTAACTGGAGCTGCAAAATTATGGTAGGCTCAGCATCTAGTTACTAAGCATGGAGAACTTTGTTTGGTTTGCAAAGTGTCCATATTTACACCTAAGAAACAGAACAGAGTGTAATTATTCTTTGGATTTCACACTTCTCTGAATTTTGCAATACAGTTCTTGGCTCATGAAAAGGACCAACATTTTTTTTTAAATTATGTTTTGGTACAAAATATGCTTATAAATGTATATATTGTGATAAATATATATGTTGTGATAAAACATGTATTTACATTCCATTCACTTATGAATTTTTGTATAGATTTTTGTATAGATTTTTTTTAAAAAAAAGGTTGCAGGTTAATACAGAAGTGGAACAGAATGGACTTATGAATAAGTGCATGCAAAATGACAAGGTCTGAAAATATACAGTGGTACCTTGGGTTAAGTACTTAATTCGTTCCGGAGGTCTGTACTTAACCTGAAACTGTTCTTAACCTGAAGCACCAGTTTAGCTAATGGGGCCTCCCACTGCTGCTACGCCGCCAGAGCACAATTTCTGTTCTCATCCTGAAGCAGAGTTCTTAACCCGAGGTACTATTTCTGGGTTAGCGGAGTCTGTAACCTGAAGCGTATTTAACCTGAAGCATATGTAACCTGAGGTACCACTGTACTGACTCCTGCACCCCTTCTCTTGACTCCTGGGGCACATCCACACCGCAACACAACTTGTATCTTTTTGCTAAGCTGCCAGCTCGCAACACTTTCAATGCAGGTGAAACTGAGCTCTGCCTAATCATCAGCACTTCTGTTCTCCCACGGAACATCCTGTGTCACAACATATCTGGGTGGAATATGTACCTCGCCGGGAACTCTACGCTTGCCTTGTATACTAAGGGAGTATTTTCTACAGCATCAACCTTAGTATAATAGCAAGGGATGAGGAAATTATACAGCTGCTGGAATCTCCCACTGGGGTGCTTCTGTCTTATTCCCTGGCTCTGAGATTTGTGCTAATTTTCGAAGCACAAATCAATCTTGTAATCAACCTACTTTCGATATGAAACATTTTTCTAACATCATGATTAAAGCAATTTAAAGCATTGTGTGTGTTTGGGGGCACACATGGAACTCCTCCAAGAGCTGGCTTTTCCACTCCCCCCCCCCTCCGTCCCCTCATTGAAATGGATAGGGAAGCTGTGTGGGCAGAACAGTCACCTGCTAAAAGACCACTGAGTAGGGTGAATAAATCCAGTACTTTTTTTCTTTAAAAAGATGTTTAGGGGTAGTACTCTCATTTTGACTCAAGAAAATCACTGGGAAAGGAAATTAAGCCGCCATTGGAACTGACCAATCACCATGCTAGATTCCAACTCCTACTTCACACATTAAACGCTTGCTTCCGTCTGAGATTCAGGAAACATTGTGACAGGAAATGAGGCCGCCATCAGGGGTAGCAACAGAACTGATGATTCCCTTGCCATAGAAGAAACTAAAAAAATTAAAAATTTTAGTTGCTTCTCCTGTTAGATACACAAAATGTTTAGGGGTATGCATCCCCCCAGGAAAAAAAAGCTGACTAAATCTAACCAAAAACACCAGCAGTTTCTAATGCAGGTGTCTTTAAAACAGTCCACATAAAACTCCACTGTCCCCTCCAGTACAGGTGGATTTAGTTTTGATTTAAAAACAAAAAAATCTTGAAACTCATAATCTACGTACCCTGTCCTACCATGGCTGTGGCTCCAGCTGTGGTAGCTTGATAACTGTAGAAACATAATGCAGGGGGAGGTTTGCTGAAGCAATGCTGGCAAATCCACTCCTTTGTTTCCTTAGGGCACAATCCGAACCCTAGATCCACTGGGATGAGTGAGTTAGGATGTAGTAGATTTCTTGAAGCTACCAGCATGAGTTTGACCAAACTGCAGGAGGCAGTGGAAGACAGGAGTGCCTGGCGTGCTCTGGTCCATGGGGTCACGAAGAGTCGAACATGGCTAAACAACAGATTTCTGACTCAGCCAGCAGGTTCCTTGCTCAGCTGCACTACCCCACTGCAAGGCCCCCAACAGCAGCCCAGCCAGAAATACAAAGGTGTAACTCCCTCATTGTGGCTCACCTGGGGCTAAGTTGGCTGGGCTGAGGCTGGCAAAACTTATGCCAGCTGAAGCTTCTGAAAAACATGGTGAGGACCAGACTGGCATTGTATCCTAACTCCATTCAGCTCGTTCACAAATTCACAACCCAGTGGAACATATGCTGGGAAAAAGGTTGGTGTTAGTCAAGTTCTAGTCTATAGAACTTGACTATAGTTCAGTCCTGCTCCTGAACTGAGTTTGGATCGGGTGTGTTTTATGCCAGTTTAACTTCCCATTTGGCAGAGATGGGGAAGGTTTTTCCCCCCAAAAGAGTCCCAAGGTTCCACTTGAAGCATTATGCAAGCCTGCAAAACTGAATTGATTAGAGACACAACAGAGCACCCAATAGATAGGTGATAGATGATTAGATAGATAGATAGATAGATAGATAGATAGATAGATAGAGATAGATAGATGATAGCTAGATACCTAGATGATAGATGATAGATAGATAGATAGATAGATAGAGGTGATAGATAATTATTAGACCATATGTGTTACAGTTAATGACATCCCTATGAAACTGCTTCCAATCTCCAAAAACATACTAGCAAAAACCTGCTCGCAACAATAAATGCACCGATTTAAGCACACTTAAACTCAGTAATGTAGACCCATGTATTCCTTGAGGACCTTCTGGATTGCCAGTTCCTGGGGTATAACAATGGGAGACGGCCATTGCCAGAGTGTGAAACAGGATATTTGATTAGATATTCCTTTGGTTTGATCTAATGCAGCTCCTTTGGTGATCTTGTTTGTGTGTGTATCTAATTGTCTACTTTGCATTTCCCAATGTTAATTCAAACATGCAAGTATGACAGTGGTTCTGTACTATACACTAGGGATACTTTGCAACTCTTCCCCACACCCAACTCATGTTTCCTGTTTTGACTTTTTTCGGAGCAGGACTTGAAATTCCATTATTTCAACCATCAGGTGAAGTGTTGCAGAGATCGAAACGAAATGTGACAACAGCAGTTCTGTCTGTTTAAATACAATCACATGCAGAAAAGGGAAGGATTCCCATGGCTGAAAGTAATCTCAGTTAGGGAAAAAGTACTTGTGAAGCTATAGCAGTGGGTGAGGTAGGGATGGGCGAATCTGTCAATTTTGGTTCTCTCAGTTTCTCATTTTTACAATCTCAAATCCAGTTCTTCACATTTCCGCAACAATTTGTTGTTGGTGTTATTTAAATTATTTGTGAAAATTCTTTTTTTTAATAATATATTTATTAACATTTCAAAGGTTATACAAAAACAATAATAAAAAACACAAACAAAAGAAAAAAATAACAAAAATACAAAAATACAAAACTAAAAACAATTTAAAAACACATAAAATTCCATTCACTTATTTTCTTTTAACTTACTTCCCAGGCCTCCTCATACCTCCCCTTTTTGTATTCCAATTCAATTATTTGTGAAAATTCACCTGCATTTCAGTGCGAATTTCTCCTAAGAAACATATTTTTGATTGCATTGTTGACTAACGTACACATTTTGGCAAGTCATTTTCCTTAATACAGTGTATTGTTTTGTATGTTGCTTTCACTCATATACGCATTGATATACAATCTTTAAAACACCATGTGTAGTTCTGGGTGGAGAACTACATTGCAAAATTCAGAAAAGTGTCTAAGGATAGTTGTAGTTTTTGTTCACTTCTTGTTTTGGGAAGCGCAGCTTAGGTACAGTAAATAGATCTTAAATACCTACTGAATCTAATTTCTCCCCGTCCCTTGGGAGAGGAAGAGTTCCCCACTCCTCACCTATACGTCCTTTTGCTGTTACAATTGAGCTTTGCTGCCCTCTTTCTATACAACTAGGCCAATTTTAAACATGGAACTGCCACCAACACATATCCTTTGCCCCCGAAACACACAATGGAGAGATGGAGAGAGTCAAGCAGCAAGCATCAAAAGCACAAATGTCCCCTTTTCTTGCATTGTGGGTCAGCAATATTTGATATCTCTGCTGTAACATTTCATCTGGGCAGAAGGCTGAGATTTGCAGCTGATGCCAGCATCTGGAAAACAAAATGAAGGGTTTCCGGGTTTTTTAAAAACCTTTAGACAGTACACAGACACCTCCCCCACCCACACTGCAGTTGATACTCACTGGCAGCAAAATGACGTCTCTGCCACTGGTGCCCTGTGGTATTTTTACTCTGTGGAGAGAAGTTTCATCCTCGGGGGCCGTCAGGCTGGCACCGTCAGCTAGCATTATATCCCTGCAACACCCACTGGGAACTGAAAAGATATTAATGTATTCTCCTTGCTATTATCATTCCCGAACTCTATCATTTTCTCAGCCACTTCCTTTGGGACTCTCCCACCACCGCTTTCTCTCTATAGTTAATGCCCTTCGGAGTTATACGCACATGTAAGGAGAGGAGACATTCCTCTTTAGGGAGGAAATCAATCTAGACCAGAGAAGCTGTGATTACACCTTAGTGCAAAACTGACCTGCTGTACCTAAAAAAGGAATTAGGAATGGGATTAAGGCTGTTCTACTTGCCCTGCTATCATTTAATACTCCCGATTCTGAAACTGACTAAGTGGGAAAAGAGAACTAGGACGTACAATGACTTGCGCTTCCTGTTTCCTGTGCATATTTATCTTAACCTTTTCCCCAAATCCAGCTCTCAGGAAAATGTCCGACGTTGTCTGAATCAAACACTAAGAAATGCTACACAAAAGAATTGTGTCATTTCATTTTAATAAGTGCTAAACAACCATTCTTGCACACACACCATTTCCCATTTGTTCAATAGAATAAATGATGATCCTTACTCTGTGTTCCCTCACCATCTGAGGTGAAGTGAGAGCATTTTTCAGAGGTTGCCACCACATCCTAGAATTCTCTCTCCTGGGAGGTTCATCTGTCTTCCTCCATTCTGCCCATCTGAGAGATGAAAAATAACCTCTTCTTTTAGAAAATCTTTGGTGAGACGGCAATCCAATTGCCTATTATCTGGATGCTGATATTTAATATGTGGTTAGCGGTTTGGGTTTTTTAAAAAATTAAGTCATCAGGTTGTATCAAACTAACTTTGATATTCAGAGCACAGAATTAAAACAATAGACTTAGGCATAGATGCTGATTTCAATTGGCCTACTGGGATAAGGGTGGGACGCAGTGGTCTAAACCACTGAGCCTCTCGGGCTTGCTGATCAGAAGGTTGGCGGTTCAAATCCCACAACAGGGTGAGCTCCCATTGCTCTGTCCCAGCTCCTGCCTACCTAGCAGTTTGAAAGCACACCAGTGCGAGTAGATAAATAGGTACCGCTGTGGCAGGAAGGTAAACGGTGTTTCCATGTGCTCTGGTTTCCACCACGGTGTGCCAGTAGAGGTTTAGTCATGCTCGCCACATGACCCAGAAAGCTATCTGTGGACAAACACCGGCTTCCTCATCCTGAAACGAGATGAGCGCTGCACCCCATAGTCGCCTTTGACGGGACTTAACCGTCCAGGGGTCCTTTACATTACTCTGGATACAGCCTGTAACGTTGCTGTCTTGTTTCTTTAATGGCATTTGAAATTTATTGTTGTTAACTTTTTGTGATTGAGTTGCTTGGCCATTTTGGTTTTGTTAGCCACCTTATCCATTTTAGGTGGAAAAGTGGGATAAAAATACTGTTAATAAAACAGAACAGTATGAAATCTGTGGCAATAATATTAATAAGTAACCACCACTGGGATTTCTAACAGGGACCCGTAGAAGAAGGAATGCAAAGAAGGCAATAGATATGTGTGACTAGGTGGAGGGGCGGACATGAGGTCATTCAGGATGCAGGTGTTCTGTCTGTTTCATTCCTATGGGCCAGTCCACCCACTTCCCTGTTTGGTTTCTGATGAGCCTTTGAATGGCCCCTTTGAGCAGACAACTTCTCATATATATTTTCAAGGTTTCCTCTTCAAGCTTAAAGTGGGAAGTGGCTTTGTGCTTGAGTGCTTTGTTTTGATTTTGATGGTTTGTTTTTTTAAAAATAGGATTTTGAAAGGCTCAGCATATTCCATGCACACACAAAAATAAAAATAAAATAATGTCACTTACTTTCTGTATCCAGTGTAGGAGGAAAGAAAAGGAAATAAAGAAGAGTGCAGTTTTAAGAACATTGTTTACAAACAGTTATGTGACCAGAAAGGTTAAACTCTGTGATAAATGACAAAATGTGGGAGAACTGTGAAATAAAAAAACTGTGCTTGTTTAATTATGATTGCAGCATCTGGTTTCTTCTACAGTTTTGATTGAGAGTATATGCCATCAGCTGATGGGCAGAAGGAGCATGCATTGAAACTGTTGCAAAAATGGAGGGAGAAAGCCCTATTTTAGCAGTGGTTTCAATAAGAACTTTGATATCACTCAACTGATATCATTGCAGTCTGTGGGAGAGTTTCTTGAGAAATTTCCAAAGGTATCAGAAGCCCTCTCCACAGTAACTTGGAGCAGGGCTTTTAATGTGGCTGCCCCTGTTCTAGCATTCCTATGGAGAAGCGACAGGTGACAACTATCTGCAGAAACAGTTAAAGACATTCTTTTTGCAATGGGATTTCCCAGCTAGATGAAAGGGCCTTTGCCATGGGGTGGGAGGGGTGGTGGTGGTAGGTCTACTATGCATTGTTTTTAAAATAATGATATCTTGCGATTGACAGGTGGGTTGCCCCTCCAGCCTGTCAGAGTTGGCCCATGCAGCAAATAATGATCTGGCACCCTGGGCCAAAATGTTTCTCCACTTCTGGTATCTTGTGTCAGGAGTTAAATGAAATGGACAACTAGATGGGCCATGAGAGGGCAATAGATATCCACATGTAAGGAAATGCAATGGGAAGAAGTGAGGCAAGCAGTGTTGGAAAATTCTATTCCACCTTCAGGAGCAGACATGGGATTATTACGTGTCACATGTCTGTTTACATTCCAGCACAGCTTGCTGGGAACTTCCGTTGTGTCTTGACTGTCTCTCTGAGGAGATGACAGAGAGACAACATATTTTCTTTGTCCTGATTTATGCTTAATAAATCTGTAGCTTGTTAGTATGCTTCCACAAGCCTCACGCTTGTTCTGTTTGCGCAGTATGCTCTGCTGATATAGTGTGCTCAGGCTTTGAAGTCTGAGTTGCTGATTTACGTAACACCAGAGATCGGGGGATTGTCATGGCTAGAAAGGCTGGCTTCTCAACCCCCAAAGGATGCTGACAAGCAGCTCCCAACTCTATTAGCTGTTTCTACTGCATGGTCCCAGATATAGTACACGAGAACACACCCAAATTCGCCAATCAGCTTCATCCCACAATAGGACCATTAGTAGTATTGGACAGCTAGAAAAGTAACAATGGTAGTAGAACTGGGCCTCATTGGCCGTTAGCCAGGAATAGGGAACCTGTGACCTTCCAGATGTTATTCAGCTCCCCATTGGTCCCCACTATTATGTCTAATGTTCAGGACAACGAGAGTTGTCTATCCCTGTCCACTGAAATCTACTCTCCCTGCTTCAAGTATCCAAGTACTTTCAGAGGTAAGGTGAGTGCTGACAGGAAACAGGGCCTTCACAATTGTAGCATCCCATCTCCAGAATATGCTCTCCTGGGAATTCTCATTAGCACCATCTTTGCTTTCTGTTAGGCTTTTCTCCTGGGCTTTTGTGTGTGTGGAGACAAAGGACTTCACAGCTGTCAGTCATCTGATGACACTGTGGATGAGTTACAAGTTCCAAAGATATCAGAAGCCCGCTCCACAATAACTTGGAGCAAGGCTTTCAGTGTGGCTGCCCCTGTTGTTTGCTCCCAGATTTGGCTCTATAAATTTCATGTATAATTAAATAAAGAAACTTGGGCCCATGGGAGAAACATGGGGAGCCCAGAGCTGTGAGTTTTAGCTGGGGCTCAAGCCAACTGCCTGGAAGACTTGACTGCTGCCATAATCTCTGTCACAGAAAGATAGCTATGTTTTTGAACACATGCACTCTTGTCACTGGCCACAAGAGTAAAATGAAACAGCAATTTAAAATTCTAACGGTTGTGTGCCTAGCGGTTAATTTGAGAACAAAGAAAGTTTCTGTATGAGCGATGTTAGCTGAATGACAGTTCTGTCAGCATTGTCTAGAGAGAAAAAATGAAGTCATGGCTTGGGTATCTTTTAGGAACAAGGTTTGCAAGAATATACAAATCTAGAGGTGGGGAATTGTTTTTGCTTTTTAAAAAGATTTTTGGTGGTTTGAAAGAGAGACTCTATTTCCCACAGTGTACACACCCATGTTTCTTTTGCCCCACTGTCACTGTTTCATCAAATAGATTTGGAGGGTTTAAAGGGGGGGAAATGTACAAAAAACCCTGTAAAACCTGATTACCAAGGTGAGGGTGGGAGGAATGTACAGTATATCTGAAGGCAGCAGCCCTGTTTAGGGAGGTTTTTAACGAAGGATGTTTTAATGTACTTTTAATCTTTGTTGGAAGCCTCCCAGAGTGGCTGAGGAAACCCAGCCAGATGGGCGGGGTACAAATAATTTTTTTTATATTATTATTATTATTATTATTATTATTATTATTATTATTATTATTATTATTATTAATTCCAAGCACATATTCCTCTTTCAAACCTCTTTCAGCTGCTTTTAAAAAGATCTGCATCCAGCCTACTCCACAGACCAAATTTAACAACTGACAAATTAGGATCATTTCTCTCTTTCTCTCTGCTCTTAAGACTGCTCAGAATTTTTGCAAGGCAAATAACAGGTAAGGCGAAACAAAGTTTGATACTGAATTAGCTACTCTAGAAATGACTTTGAAAGGCAGATAGGCAGGCAGGGGGACACACTGACAGATCTGCTTGCATGCCAGTTCTCTGTGCTTCTCTTCAGGCCACATGATGAGGCAGGATGCACATTTGCATTCAGTCCCTGACCCAAACTTCCAATTGCTGGAGAGGGAAAGAAGTCAGGACAATTACATTCATTTGTCTGACTTGCTTTTACTGAAATCATTCAGACAAGGAAAATTGCATTACGTTGATTCTCTAAGGTATAATTTAGGCATGAGATGTTTACAATCAGGCCTCATTTGCATTAGTACAGAGGGAGGAAATATGGGTTTCTGTGGGATATTTCAATTGGTGGGTAATTTGCCAGTCTAAACACTAATGTTTACTTACATTGCTGCACTTAAGCAAATGATGGGCCAGATCCTGCATGTGTGAGTGAGTGCATGATTGAACAATGCCCATTAACCTTTGGGGTGGGGGAATAAAATAGTTTGCTGCAGAAAATAGTTTACTATGGAGGATATTTGTTGTAACAAACTGTTTACAAATGTCTAGGTTGAGCAGGTAACAAAGAAGCATGTCTACACAGGCAGGCAGCAGTCAATTTCCAAAGGAGCATCACCACCAAGGAAACAGTTGCACCCCAGCACACACTCTGCACTGTATGTTTAGAACAGTCACGGCTTCCCTCAAAGAATCCTAAGGGCTGTAGTTTATTGAGGGTGCTGGGAGTTGTTTGGAGGCCCCTTGTCCCAGAGCTACAATTCCCAGAGTGGTTTAACAGTCATATCACCTTCCCAGGGAACTCTAGCAGCAGATGGGCCACACACAGAGCCTGGTTGCTTTTTTCCAGCCAATTCACACACAAGATTGCCCTTTCCAGGCCAAATTCACATATTTTTGGCACAAGTTCTTTTTAATCATTTTGGACTAGATGGTTTCCCAGCACCTTCTCCCACTCCAGATATTAGACAATAACTGAGCTGCTGGTGGGACAATCACGACCATTTTATTAAATACAAGCTGTTTATAATCAGCTAGCAGATTTTACAAAAGCCAGTGGAGTAAGGGAGATAGTTTCACTTGGTCATGCAGAATAGCAGAATAGTGATGGCCTAAATGCCCATCTCCCCATTAAACAGCAAACTGGACTGATACCTGTGAACCACCCTGAGATCTTATGATGAAATCTAATAAATAATAATAATAATAATAATAATAATAATAATAATAATAATAATAGTAGTAGTAGTAGTAGTAGTAAATAATAATAATAGTCATCATCATCATCATCATCATCATCATCATCATATCAAACCTTTCAAGTGCACATCTTCAAATCTGGCGGCATTTTTCCATCTCCGCCAAGCTAAGCAGTTGGCTCCTTACCTCTCTCGCCCTGACCTAGCCACTGTGATCCACGCGACGGTCACCTCCAGACTGGATTATTGTAACTCGCTCTACGTGGGGCTGCCCTTGAGACTGACCCAAAAACTCCAGCGGGTGCAGAATGCTGCAGCGAGACTCCTTACGAGGTCTTTGCTGCGAGATCACATTCACCCGGTGCTATACCAGCTGCACTGGCTCCCGGTGGAGTACAGGATCAGGTTTAAGGTGCTGGTTTTAACCTTTAAAGCCCTATACGGCCTAGGACCCTCGTACCTACGGGACCGCCTCTCCTGGTATGCCCCACAGAGAAACTTACGGTCTTCAAATAAAAACATCTTGAAGGTCCCAGGCCACAGAGAAGTTAGGCTGGCCTCAACTAGAGCCAGGGCTTTTTCGGCTGTGGCTCTGATCTGGTGGAACACTCTGTCACAAGAGACCAGGGCCCTGCGGGACTTGACATCTTTCCGCAGGGCCTGCAAGACAGAGCTGTTCCACCAGGCCTTTGGCCAGGGCACAGCCTGACTCCCTCCCTCGGCAATCTTCGCGGAGCTCTGGCCCAATGGTTGCCAGTGGCTTGACTTAATTAATTTTATAATGAATGATTTTAGAGTGTTGTTTATGCTGTACTTTTGTATTGTTTTATTGTTGTTAGCCGCCCTGAGGCCGGCTTCGGCTGGGGAGGGCGGGATATAAATAAAATTTATTATTATTATTATCTAGTTGAAGAGAAAATTGTGGGAGAGAGATGGAGAGCAGGAAAAGAACCCCAGATATTAAGAGGCTTTTTAGACCCACTTACACAATTCTCGCTTATGTGCACAGGGGCTTGAGACGTAACCCGCACATAAGTATGGGGGTGCCTGCTCTTGAGAAGTGCATTTAAGCCTTGTGACGGCAACTCAATGGAAACCACACATTGCGCATGCTTCCCCGCCGTAACATCTTTTTTTATTAGCTCCCGTCGGTTAACCCACCAAGTGAAGGATAAGGTGTGAATCAGAGTGTGGGTGTCCCGCTAGACAGGAGGAAACTTTTCTTTTCGGATGTTTGGGTGGAAAATACAGTGGCTAAATGTTGGGCCACTTAGGGAAGCATTTCTCAAACTGCTCTGTGGAGTCTTTCCATTGAATTGCAGTCATGAGGCTGAAATGCGCTGCTCAAGCAATTGTCCTGACTTCTCCTCCATTCCTTCCCTTGATGCCCTTTCCAAGGGTTAAATCAATAGCAGCTGGTGGGGTGAGCATGTTGGCACAGCCTACCTGGCTTCTAAATGCTGTGCATCACTGCCAGTTACTGTCAGGAGGATGGGCGAGGCAGCAGGGAGTTTGGGGTGGTGAGGATGCAACAGTGGAGCCAATCCAACTCTTCGGATGCTCCCTTTTCAGTATGTGGCAGTGACGTGTGGCTTTGAGGAGCCAGGTGAGCAACACAGCCTTGCCCTTGCTGCCCCACTACTGGGTTAAATGTGCTGTTCAAATGTGCATTTGTCATGGGAATACTTCACCCCCTCTTAGTTTCTCCTTTCATGCTAGTGGAGAGATAAGAACTCTTTCTGATAAGAGCTGGAGCCTTAAGGGTAACAAACAAGGTGAAGGCTTCTCCCATCCGGAGATCGACAGCAAAGTTTTTCAAAGTCTCAAAGTTGCTGCTTTTAAAAGCTGGCACTTTGTCTAGCTCTCCTGTACAGGCTCCCCCAATAATTGACACTTCCGGCTTTAAAAATAAATAAATAATTTTGAGTTTGTTACAGCAAGTCCTGGAGTTATTTAAAACAAATACGCAGCAGCACTTGGTGATCCTGGGAATTTGAGAGGAGGAGGATAGAAAGGATTTGGAAATGATTACCAGCTTGCAAATGTCCACAATTCTGCTTGGGGCCTGCAATTTAAACAAGCCATGCAGTCTAAGGGTCAAACTGGAAAGGGATGTTAGATGACTTACTCAGGGTTGTACATCAGAGACCAGAATAAAATAAAAAAATTCAAGTGCAGCCCCGAATCACTGAGGGTGATTAAAAGCCCCTGGGAAGGCAGGCAGGGGGGACAAAGACTTTTGCCCCCCGCCAGCCTTCAGTCGCACATTCCTTCCCATTGATCCAAGATCAACAGGTTGATATCACTGCAAAGACTTTACAGGTTTTTAAGACAAAGAGAAACATATTATTATTTGCCGATATTCTTTACTGCTTCCAAGGAGTTAGCTTCTTAGCTCTCTCAACTTTTTCCCTTACTTCCTCTTCCGAAGTTGTAGAGCATCATGGGGAAAGACAGGAAGCATCCCAGAACTCTGAGGCATTCAAATTTGCTCCACCACTTGCTGTGGCCAAAGGAGAAAAATAGAACTACACTCTAAGTAGCCAGGCCATCAGAGAAGCCTCTTGAAAACAGCACTAGGCTGGGGCAGATTGTGAGATGAGATGAGATGATACATAAAAGCTTCCAAATGAGGCTTTCTGAGGCCACTTCAACTGCTGCTACCTTCCCTCCTCCTCCTGTTATAGATTTGCATCACCTCTACCTCACCAGAGTCATCACAGCCAGTTTTGTCATGCTTCAGTTGCCCCCTGACTTGGCACAGTCTGGATGGATCTGACAGAGAGAGGTAGGAAGAGGGAAAGGGTAGGCTGCACACAGTTGTAGGTTACAACAGAAGGTGGCTGAGGCCTCAAAACATCGAAGACTCCTGGTTTAATCAACAGTGACATGAATGAGCCCAACAGAGCAACGTGGTAGGCAATGACTGTGACAAAACAGAAGGAATCTGATGAGAGTTGACTGAAGTTGGAAAGTTTGGAAAGGGAACACAGCTAAAATGGCAAAGCAAAACCACCTAGAGGCACCCCTGAAGGAAGGAAGCACTAGAATCTCAGCGGAATGAAGCTGGCCCTGATGCAAGCATGTTCTTGGTGACAGAATGCAAAAAGAACAGGATGAGAGATAAGATCTTGGGGACACCATGGGTCAGATCCAGGACTTTGGAAATATTGACACCCTTTTCAGTTCATGGCTCCATCTGCAACAGTTCTAATTTATGCCAGCTGCCAAGGTCTGCGGTGATGTTGACACTTCTCTGCTGGGACCTGACCTGAGGCCACTAACTAATTTTTCATCAGTGGGATTTGGGCTGTAGCAAGTTTTGGGCTGTAGCAAGTTTTCTTGAGAAGGAAGGATCACTGAGGTGTGGGAAAAAGACTCCAGGGCTCCTCGTATGCCCGCACAGCCGGCCACCAAAATGTGTGTGTTTTCATAAGATAACCTCAAACACTCATTCTCATCTTTGCAGAATGTCTAGCATGACAGAAACATTAGTCAACATTAGAACAATGAGTTCAAACTGAAAAGGCCAAGGAAAGTTTTCCATGGTGTGAAGAGAAGCCTGGTGCATATGGGTTGTTATAGCAGACTTCACTGGCCTGGTGTTCTCATACAACTCTTATCAGAGCTGGATGGGAGTTGTTATTCGAAACATACAGAGCCCACCATGTTGGTGAACACCGTGGCACAGGAATTTTATTTTTTTAAAATCGCATTGAATACCTGAAATTGTGCAGCCATATTTCTGCAACATATGAGCGTTTCTGAAAGGGCCCATCTCCCTTAGGAAACAGCTGCACTGTTTTAGGAATGCTCTTAGACTGTGTCTGTTACGTCCAGGAGTGCTTTGCATAGCTTTGGCAGATGCACCAACTCTGGTGTTTGCTGCTCATGGGTTATTACGCATACTTTGGTCACCTCCAGGATGCACTGTTTGTGGGGCTACCTTTGAAAAGTGTCCCAAGACTTCAGTTGATATCTAATGTGACCACTAGGTTACTAACTGGAGCTTGTTTGTTTGTGCATTTAATAATAGCTCCACTGGCTTCCAGTTTGTTTCCAAGTGCTGGTTTTAGCCTTAAAGGCTTGAAAGTTTGGGACCTAGATACCTGAAGGACGACCTTGACACAGTACACACCAGTGTTGAGGGGAACCCCTGATGTAGGCCCCATCTGCATGTTGGAGGGCACAAGGAAAAGGATCTTTTCTGTGGTAGCACCAGGAGCATGGGACATTTTGCCCAAGGAAGTTTTACAAGCCCTTGCCCAGGCTCCAGATTATCTAGGATCACTTTCCAACAACTTGTTGCTTCTTGGTGGCCTGATGTTGTCATTTTTTAAAGTACTGTACTGTACAAGATTTTTGCTGCTCATTTTTCTGTGTCTTGCTGGTTTGTTTGTTTTGTTGCTGTTTTAAGTTTATGTTTCTAATGGAATTTATTAGCCGTCTTCTTGGCTCCAGCGAGGAGCTGAGAGGCAGGATAGAGATGTTTTTGATAAATAACAAATAAATAAATAATGTGAGAAGGAAGTAGCAAGCCTGTTCAAAAAACAGTACTTTCCTTCCTCCTGCTCCACCAACCCAGTCATTAGTACTCTAAAAAAATTGCAGGATTTTGCTCATGTCTGTTTTCCCACCCACCCTTCCATTCAAGCAGTTCATCAGAAAATACGCTGTAGATTCAGAACATCAGCACAAACATGTGTTTGTGTTCCCAGAAAGAAAACTCTTGTTGTAACATAAAAGAATGTGCTTCAAAAGTACTGTACAGTGCTTATGCAGACTCAGTTTAAATGTGAAGCTGGCTGTGTAAACGACAACAGGCCCTTACCTTTCAGGGATGGTTTCTTGCAACTGGGTAACTGCACCTAGTGACTGAAATCCGTTTTAACTTATTTTAATTATGAATTATGAATTTTGAACTGTTATAACCCACCCTGGGACCTGCAGGTGAAGGGTGAGTAGTGATGGTGATGATGATGATGATGATGATGATATCAAATAATACTTCCCACCATATGCAACCACTCAGGCATATTCCCAACCATGGATCTCTGTTGTGATAACCCTACTTTTGCAACCACCTGTGACCCAGTTTAGATGTGATATGGAACCTGTCAGTTTAGGGAGGTTTTGTTTTGTTTTTTAACACGGCCATGTCTCAAGTGACCAACTGAGGTGAGCACTTTTAGATCTGGGACAGGATATTACGAAGTCATTTTTTCAGAGCCTTTTAGTCACCACCCTTCCTGAGCACCTGGAAAATGCTCTACTGTAGCGAAGCATATTCACTTCGTAAAACACAATATTTTGAGTGACTCTAAGATTCCAAGAAAACAACCTGTTTACTTCCAGCTTAATGTATTGTTTCATGCTCTGGGCTTACTCCCCCCCCACACACACTGATAGTCAAAACAGCTGCAACATTGGGCCAGCCATTAGCACTGCTTATTAGAACAAATGGTTGTCAGTTGCTGTTAATTAAGTGGCAAGTTCAGGTATGAGGCATCAGTGTTTTGCTTTTGCTTTCACCACGATCAAATCTGAAAGGGCAGGCAGGCAGGCACCTTTCAGAAGATAGGTCATGTGTTTTCTTTTTGCCACTTGCAGCAGCAGTGAATAATGGAGCACAAGATACGCTTGATCTTGGCACACAGCCACTTCAGAAACGCTTGGATGTTTATTGCTCTGTCTGCTGAAAGATCCTTACAACCACTTCATAAAACCATGGCAATGGAAATGCTTGTATTGACAGAGGCCTCTTGGGTTTTTGCACAGAATTCTAAAGAGCTGCCTCATTCAAATTCACTGCTTCATGGCCAGACTAAATATGCATGGCTTCAACTGAAAAGGACTCCTCTCTCTAACATCTAGGAGAAATCACCTTTCGTGGTTGTGATGTCACAAAGTTTCTCTGCTCACGCTCCATGTCATGGGGAAATTATCATGATGTCAAAACACAAAACAGGTTCTGTTAGATGTTACAGAGGGGAAGAGAGGAGCTAGATGTACACCTATCATTTTTAGTGGCCGCCAGCTGTTTGTCCTGACATCCATCTTGACTTTCTTCTTCTTCTTCATCATCATCATCATCATCATCATCATCATCATCATCATCTGGCCATGATAGCCTTATGTAGAGGAAAGCAGATTGAAGGTGGTGTAAAAATTGGAGTTTGGCTTTTGCTGGCCAACTCCCCATGGGACTCTGAACCCCCTAAGTCCATGATCAGTCAGAGAAGAATGGGTGGAGGCAGGATCCAGGGGAAAGCGTGGCAGATATTTATTTTTCTGTTCCAACAGAGTTCCCTCTCCTCCTTCCAAGGAGGGAGAGACACTGACCAAAAGTGTGCAGGAACCTTTAAGACTTTTGACATTGCCCAACCCCCCTTAGCCAAAGACCACCCCAAAATCATCATACATACATCACAGGAGGCGGTCTACAGCATAAATTCTGTCTGCCAGGATACCTGATAATGGTTGTTGATTGCATTACCTGGGCTAATACTTTGGTTCCTGAATCCAGGTCACAGGCTCACCCTATTCATACACAAATATGCCCTCGAGACAGAATTTGTAAGTGAAAAGACAATGGGGAAGGCTTTCCCCATTTGCCTCCCTTACTGCAGAGGAATATTTGAGGTCATTGGGAGCATCAAAATGGCTTCAGGATTGCTCTCCTGTACTATTTCAGCCACATGGTTTATATATTTAGATATGTTAGCATTTATTAATATTTATTCTATATTTGAGACCTTATAATTCTTATAATAAAGGTGAATCCAGATAAGACTGAATAATAGTCAGTATTCCCTGACTGGCATGATAAGGAAGGGGGAAAGAAGATGCTCAGGAATCATGGAATTGAGTCTTTTCTTGTTAGTCAGATTCAAATCTCTCCTCAGCCTCTCTCACTGACTGGCTTTAGGCAAATGCAGTGTTCCTCAGCTGCAACCTCCCACTGCCTACTTTACACGGTTGTTGTAACTAATGAGGAATTTTAAGAAGTTAGGAAAAAGTGTCCTAAAATACTAAATATTATTTAACTAGGGGTTGCACTCCCACTCACCAACCCCCTGCTGTTTGCTCACATTAGCCCCATAGAGCTTGCTTTCCTCCTGAGCTTGCTTTTCACTTTCCCACCCCCATTTCTGAAGCCACGTCTCTCTTTTATTCTCCAGCCCTGCTTTGCACCCCCATTTTCACCTTCCCACCCATGCCCTCCTGGCCAGAGGGCACACCTCCTGCCACCACCATCTGACTCAGAGGTCCTCCAGGGAACTCATCTTCTATCTTTCCACTCTTGCAGGGAAGCAGAGCCTACCACATGCCAGGCCTGACCAGGTAGAATAAATTGGCAGTAGCTCTCTGCAGGAATGGCTTCTTTTGAACTTGCTTTAGCAGGGTGCCCTTGGGGCTGCCTAAGGTCCTGTGGGCTCTTTGCTTGACGTTGGATTCTGACTGGGCATGGCCTACTTCCTTTGGAAGTACTTGTTCCGTTCTTTTCAGAAGCTGCACTGATGAAACGGAGCAACACCTTGCCTATCTAGCACCTGTGCTGTAGAATTTCCCTCCAAATTCTAGATCAGATTGAGGTGGTGACTTCCTTGGGTTTTTTTTTTGTTTAAAGAAAGCAGGTCTTTTACAGAGGTAGACTGGAGGATGAGGCCTCCTTGTTGATAAATGAGTTGGCATGTGTTTCCTGGAATTTGCCGGACAGTGGGTTTTTTAAAAAAAATTATTTAAGAAAATACCTTGCTCTGTCACAGCCAATTTGTAGTTTATATGATATGATGTTTATTGGTATTGTAAACTGAGATGGTTTTTAAGACTGCTTTTACTGTTGCTTTATTATATTAGCTGCCCCGAGGGCTAGATGGAGACATGTTTAGTGGGGAAATAGATTTTAAAATACAGGAATGAATAAACATGTTTGTGCGGAATTCATGGCTGAATGGTTAAGACAATGGATTGGAAAATTAGAGCTCCAGAAGCAGGCTGATCATGACTTGAACTTAAATTTCAGACCCAAGAAAGTGCCGTGAGCAAAGTCAGAGAAGGGCATGAGAGTTCTAAGTTCAAATCGTTGCTGAGGCAGGAAGATAACTGAGTGGTCACAGGCACCTAATTTTTTCCTCAGCCTCATCTACCTTACGAGAGCCAGTGTGGTGTAGTGGTTAAGAGCAGTGGACTCGTAATCTGGTGAACCGGGTTCGCGTCTCCGCTCCTCCACATGCAGCTGCTGGGTGACCTTGGGCCAGTCACACTTCTCTGAAGTCTCTCAGTCTCACTCTCCTCACAGAGTGTTTGTTGTGGGGGAGGAAGGGAAATGAGAATGTTAGCCTCTTTGAGACTCCTTAGGGTAGTAATAAAGCGGGATATCAAATCCAAACTCTTCCTACCTGTGCTGAGGAGCCCTGGCTACGCCTGAAGCAAAACAGCAAACATGGTTCAGAGGCAAGAAAGGGATGCAGCGAAAGTGGTAGCACCATGATCCCTGTTTCCATTTCTTTCAATGGTATTTAGATGTTGCACCAAGTCCTGGGTGCCTCTTAAGATTCAGTTCAAGGTCACCTCCCCTGTCATTGGCTCCAAGCCCAACTGTTCTAAGACACAGACATTTAGGATGTGCCTGGTACTTGCCTTTTGCCCAGTCAATATGGGGCTAATCGAAATATTTTGTGATTGCAGCACATTGTTCTTTGGGTGCTTCCTTCATTTAATTCTTCATTTCAGAATCATCCTGGGCTTTTTATTCAGGGGCTGGGGACAATAGCCATCTCCAACTCCTCGAAAGATTCCATCAACGGTGTCTCCGAAAATTTTTACACATCACTTGGGAAGACAGGCAAACTAATGCCAGTGATCCACTGGGTCTTCTGCTTTATGAGTCTTCTGTTGAAATCTACAAATTGATACATTGAATAGTATATCTTATTTATTCAAAAGTACAGCCGGTTACGTCTTGTGTGTTTATAGTATTATAGTGAACTGGAAGAAGTAAAGATCACCAGTGTTGAAGCAATGATGCCTCAACATCAACTTCGTTGGACTGGTCATGCTGTGCGGATGCCTGATTATCGTCTTCCAAAGCAACTACTCTATTCCGAACTTTAAAATGCTGGTGGTCAACAAAAGAGGTTTAAAGACTGTCTCAAGGCAAATTTTAAAAAATGTAGTATAAACACCAACAATTGGGAAACACCTGCCTGAGAGTGCTCCAGTTGGAGAACAGCCTTTACCAAAGGTGTCACTTGAACTCAGTACTCAGGACACAAGGGAGAAACATGCTAAGAGGAAGGCACACTTGGCAAACCCTCACTTCTGCCCGGAAACCTATGTCCCCATTGTGGAAGGACATGTGGATCCAGAACTGGCCTCCACAGTCACTTACGGACTCATTGTTAAAACTGTGTTTATGGAAGACAATCTTACTCAGCTACGAGTGATCGCCAAAGAAGAAGAATGACACTCCTAATAATGAATAGCTTTTATGGCCTGGTATTGCCACTTACAGTAGCTCTCTGGAGAAGTGTGTCATGTTTGAGATTTCTAGCATTGTCAGAGCTGCTCCCCGATCCCGGCTCACAGAGGATCACGCTAGCCAGCGTTCGCTTTATAAAAGTCTTTATTGAGTTACAGTTTCCATTTCCAAGCTGCTGCGTGCAACTCTACGTCTTATGGCTAGACCGGCGAAGCTCCGTCTGAATCTCCGCCCCTCGTACACCAACTTAATATCCTCGCCTTACTCCACCTTTTCCGCCTGACCGTCCTTCTCTGGGTCCCTCTGCCCCCCGTGGTCTCCTCCCTCCGGGACTCCTCTGACGCTGACCCCCCGGACCCTCCTGTCTCCTTGCGTCGGGCTTTAGGACCTGGCTCCCTTTCCGGGCTGCTTACTGTGCCGCCTTCCCGTGCATTTGAACTTGGCGCGCGCGCCCAGCCTTCCACTTTCCGCTTGACCGTTTCTTTGCTCCCCGATGGGGGTGTGGTCACTCCTGACTCATGCCCTCCTCCCTGCTGCGAGCTGCCAGGGCTCGATCCCTGACGTCCTTCCTCTCCACTGCGCTCTGGTGGGGACGCTGGCCCCGATTTCCAACTGCTGCCCTCTGAACCCCCGCTGGTCCCTTCCTCCTGGGGTGTCCCCCTAGGCCCCCCCTTTGCTCTGGCCACTGGCGCTCCTTTCTGTGAATCTTCCGATTCACTGGAAAGACTCGGAGATCTCGGGTCGTCGTCATCACGCATCCTTTCTTCGGACTCCTCCCCCTCGCTCTCTGTTTCCTCCCTTGCCCTCGCCTCTGCTCCTGAACCCCTGACAAGCATGTTTGACTCTGTGTCCTCCTTGATGTACAGAGCAATGGTATCTCCAGTATGCCCTTGTTTGTTTATCTGGTAAACTTAAGACCACTTCTCATACAATAAATGCCTCCCAAAGCAAATCAATAAAATATTAAGACCATTTGAGGCATATACAAGCTCCTTCATTCAAAGATCAATAATCAACACTCCATGCCATAAAATAAATAATACAAACAGTAATAACTAGTCCAAGTACAGCAGAGACAAAGTCAGCCAAAGGCCTAAGTAAATAAGTAGTTGATGTCATATTTTGGGGTGCAGTGAGTTTGATAGTTAAGAGTGCTTGTATGTACTGAGCATGCCTTCTTTGGGTTGCCACATAATAAATTCCTGGCAGATGTGGCAAGAGATCTTAATGTCCAGGCAAGTGCCAGTAGGAGAAGACACTCTGTGTGTTTAGGACTGTAAGCCATATAAGACTTTGTGTCAATAATGAGCACTTTGAACTTGGCTCAGTCGCATATAAGCAGTCAGTGCAACTGCTTCAGAACTGGTAGAGTCTCCCATTTCCCTGCCCTTCCTATAAAGTTCGTATCCAGAGATAGCTGGTTACTGAAAGAATGGAGGGAGAAAGAGAGAGAGAAAATTCAGAGTACAAGCACCCAAAATATGGATGTTTGCCCAAGCAAAACTCATTATAGAAATCCCATGATCTCTACTGAATCCAGAAAAATCAGAATTTCTTTCAAAAGGGAGTGTTGCTAACCATACTACATGTTTTCTGAAGGAAGTAGACCCACCAATCTGAATGCAGAGGTGCTGATTATTCTCCCCATAAATTGTCATTCCAACCCAATCAGCTTACTCAAGAGAAAGCCCCATTGATTTAAGTACAAGATACTTCCAAGTAAGCATTGTACTGTAACCTGAGCCATACATATGGCTCATCCCTAACCCTGTTTCCTGCGAAGCAAATTCCAGTGTTTTTAATGGGACTTACTTCCAAGTAAATAGGCTTACAGTCTTAAAGGAACAGTGCCCTGGTTCTTGCTAGAGTTCAGCAGGCAGGCAGATTACTTGGCAAAATGTCAAGGTTGATGACTGATAACACCCAGTCCTTTTAGAGTTAGGATATGACTCAGAGCCATGGGACTTCCTATGAGAATAAGAAAAATGGAGCAACAGAATCTAGTTTGCTTGGCCTTACTTTTGGAGCTGCTCCACTTGTTAAAATCCACCAGTGGCAATCTTCAGGTCAGTTAATATACTGTTCAGAATTTCTGCTTTAAGACTGTATCCCCAATGAGTGAAGGTGTATTCTGATTTATTTTCTAAAAGCAGTGCATCTTAAGAATCATATTTGAAAAAGCAGTAAGAAATGGCTGCACCAGTGTTTATGCTACTGCTGTGATAGGCAAACAACAACAATAACATGTTGCAATGTTTTATCAGATGAAGTGTTAGATTTAATAAACTAAAGCTTTCATTGATTAATCAATTAGACTATTTTTCTTCTGACTTGTTACTGTAACATGGAATGAAATAGATGGACTTTAATACTAGCCAGTGTGGTGTAGTGGTTAAGAGCGGTAGTCTCGTAATCTGGGGAACCGGGTTTGTGTCTCCGCTCCTCCACATGCAGCTGCTGGGTGACCTTGGGCTAGTCACACTTCTTTGAAGTCTCTCAGCCTCACTCACCTCACAGAGTGTTTGTTGTGGGGGAGGAAGGGAAAGGAGAATGTTAGCCGCTTTGAGACTCCTTAAAGGGAGTGAAAGGCGGGATATCAAATCCAAACTCTTCTTCTTCTTCTTCTTCTACTAGGCTGTAAGTCATCTCAGTCATCTCAAGTTAAAGTTAAAGGGACCCCTGACCATTAGCTCCAGTCATGACCGACTCTGGGGTTGCGGCGCTCATCTCGCTTTATTGGCCGAGGGAGCCGGCGTACAGCTTCCGGGTCATGTGGCCAGCATGACTAAGCCACTTCTGGCAAACCAGAGCAGTGTACAGAAACGCCGTTTATCTTCCTGCCGGAGCGGTACCTATTTATCTACTTGCACTTTTATTGTGCTTTCGAACTGCTAGGTGGGCAGGAGCAGGGACCAAACAATGGGAGCTCACCCCGTTGCGGGGATTCGAACCGCCAACCTTCTGATTCGCAAGCCCAAGAGGCTCAGTGGTTTAGACCCCAGCTTATTATTTGTTTAATTAAAACATTTCTGTGCCACCTTTTTATTTCAAGTTCCCTATTGGTTCACAGTGATATAAATACATTCTGAATAAAATCAATACATTACAATAAATATATCGGCATCCACAGTAAGCCGGATGATTACTACAAAGCTTGTTTTCAATGCCTGTGGGAACAAACAGGTTCTTAGCAAGCATCCTTCAACATTTCAAAAAGATACATGGTTTATCAAGTACAACATTATTAATGGAGTGTCAGCCACAGGGGTAAAAAAAGAAAGGCATTTGCTGGAATGTTAAAAACTGGTATGTGTGTTCTTAAGTGATGCACGCCTGCGTCTTAAGATCTGTGACTGTGTGTGACTTATCTGTGGGAATAGACTGGGGTCAGTGGCAGAAGAGCAGACAGAAAATGGAACTGCAAAAAAGTTCAGGAAAAAAATATTGATTTATGTGGCATCCTCTAATCAGCTTAAGATGGTTTTGTGCAGGAAAGTGAGTTCAGTAGTAGCTGGAAACTAGAATGCAACTGTCTGATCAGGTTTTGTGTTGATTTGATCAAGGAAATACGGGCATGTGCTTCAAGAATAATGCCCAAAGTTAGATTTGGAGGGATTCGATAATAGGTTTGGATGGCATGCATATTTATGGTATGATAAAGTAAAGGCCCATAAGGCTTTTAAAAACCATGTAATTAGGAAATCTCTGTACAATGTATGGATAAAATATAAAGATCTCTTAGAAAGGGAGACACCCAGGTGGCTCTTGCCAATGGAGGCAAAGGCCCAGAAAAAGCTAAATATGGATATCAAGTGGCTGAGATACATTTTTATTGGAGGATAAAGAAGGTTTTAAATTAAAACCATTTGATCAAATTAAAGATAAGATAAATTGGTTACATTATCACCAGATTAATGAACTGTACAAGTTAGATAAGAAAAATGGTTTTGCTTCAGAAAAATCTAAGTTGGAAACGGAGTTGTTGGATTCTAAAGTTAAAAACTTGTCTAAAATGTACAATTTATTATTGGAGTGGCATACAAAGGATGAACAAGTTAAATCAGTGATGATAGATTGGGCAAGAGATGTGGGACATAATATAATGTTTGAAGACAGGGAAAGACTGTGGAAGAAAGGGGTTAAGTTTACTGCATGTACGCTGTTAAAGGAAAATATAATGAAAATGATGTATAGATGGTATTTAACTCCCGTAAAACTAACAAAGATATACCACAATTGTGATAATTTATGCTGGAAATGTAAAGAAAAAAAAGGTCCCTTCTATCATATGTGGTGGACTTGCCCCAAGGTGAAAGACTTCTGGGAGAAGATTTATAATGAATTTTTAAAAAATGTTGAAATATACATTTATTAAGAAACCAGAGGCCTTTCTTCTTGGAATAGCAGGTTTGGAAATGGCCCAAAAAGATGTTAAGATATTTTTGTATGTCACAACTGCAGCAAGAATTTTGTTAGCGAAGGATTGGAAAACACAAGAAATACCAGCAGTGGAAGATTGGCAGATGAAGATGATGGATTTTTTGGAGCTAGCTGACCTGACAGGAAGAGTCCGTGACCAGAAGGAGGAGGATTACCAGGAGGAATGGACGAAATTTAAAGACTATTTAGTTAAATATGTTAAGTTAACTTAATTGGAAAACTTGCAAATATCAGATAGGCTTAGGATTTAAATATGTGATGTGATTGATTGATTGATTGATTGATTGAGTGATTAATATGTTTAATGCCAAATTTGGAAGAAAGAAAGATGTTAAGTGATTAAGTTACTTTTATAAGAACATTGATTTTGGAAAACTGTTAAAATGATATACATTGAAATTCAACCAGGGGGATACGGGGAAGTCACTTAACAATGTTACTAAGATTGGTTTAAATAGTCTGAGATTTATATTTGTTTCTGTATTTGTTTGTTTAAAAAATATTGGAAAATTAATAAAAAAAATTGGGGGGGGGGGGAGAATAGTGCCCAAAGTTCATTCATTGGGGTAAAACCCCCCGAACAAACAGCCCTTCATACACATTGTGGTTTGTGGAGAAAAAGTGTTGTGCAATTTTTGAATACTAATTGATTGATATTGGCATGAACTATCAGATTCTATGCATTATCCAGAGGCATTTCTGAATGCTCAGGGGTATTTCACTAGCTCCATTCTCTATTGGTAGAACTACACATTACATGATTAAGCATGTTTGCCGAACATGCGTTTCCCAGATGATGTTTCTGGGGAGAGTGAGTTTAATGTCCCTGTCACCCATCATGCTTTCCCTAACGTGGTGGGGGGTGGGGTAAAATGTTAATGGGAAGTGAATGTACATGGCTAGTCAGAGAAGGGTTAAATATCTCTCCATTCACCCACTAATTTTCCTCTGTAAATGGCTTCCCTCCCTGCATTACTGTAATGTGCGGATCTGTGCTATTCTGCTTCTACAGGTATGGGGGGGGGGGCGGGTCTGCAAGGTCAAAGTGGCTGTTTCCATCAGTGCCCTTACTTTATGAAAGTTGAAAACTCTATTCATTATTAGATCAAAAAGATTTGTCCCAACTGCATGAAATTTAGCATGTGGAATCCAGCAGGTGCTATGAGCAGCAGGCCAAATTTCATTGGGGGTGGAGGAAATCGAATTTAAAAAAATACCCGAGAGAAATACCATTTTTAAATGTTGCTTTGATTTCCATCCCCTTTTTTGGCACATCCAAAATATACCTTCTGTTTCTCCTTTTGCTGCTTTCAAGAATTCAAGAATGGTGCAAGCAGGCGGGTGGGGTTGAGTCTTGCCTTTTACGGCTTGGTGAAAATCCATTGTGTTGTGAGGTTTAAATCCAAGTAAGGGCAGCCATAGGCTTCTTAGAAGGAGGTGTCAGATAGACATGCTGGACACTAATAAATCAGTGTCAGATTCACTCTTCCCAGGGAGAGCACAGCCTCTTCAAAACAGAAAGATGGCAAGCATGAAACCAAGGAGGTTTGCAGCAGCAGAATTCGGGAAGTGGTGGTGGGGACAAGTGTATGTACCATGGTTTTTGGTGCATGAGTGAAATTTTTAAAAGCCTCCATTTCTCTTAAATCAAAGGTGTTTTGATCTGTGACTTCAGTATTCCCGTCTACACTTCGCTCATTTCACCCAGGCAAGGAGCGATGACAAGAACATTATTATTATTATTATTATTATTATTATTATTATTATTATTATTATTATTATATATTTTATTAAGGATTTTCTTGTTTTACAGAAGTGTAGTGCCTCGTATTATTATTTTTTTTAAATGTAACATTTTTACAAATCCGTTTCATTTGTTGAGGCATTAGGGGGAGAAGAAAAAAGAAAGAAAAAAGAAAGGGGGGTGGAGAGAGGGAAGATGGATGGGGGTGGGGTCGGGTGGCGGTGTTTCTATTATGTTTAATGTATGTAGAGTTTGGTGTCAGCGTTGCTTGTGTTGTTCACTTGTGTTCCTTTGGTGGTGAGAGAGGTTGGGGTTGGCCTAGGGTGTGATTGTTTGCTTGTGATTGGCTGTGATGATCTTTGTTTTCGTGTGTGAGTGAGGTGGGTGGGACAAGAACATTATTATGAATTTCTGGTATTCATTTACTCCTTGCCCTCTTCTGCTCTAACCTGTGGTAGAAAAATAGCAACAATTAAACGAAACTATATAATTTACCACACCTCTCCTGACATTATTATTTTTTTTGAAAAAAGAAACCATAGAGTATTGAGTCCTGACTTTATATACTTTACAAATCCAGGGGAACAGGAGAGTCAGTTTAAACCAATGGGGACCGAACAGGGATTGGCTCACATCAGATAGAAACAAACTGGAGTATTTCTCAGTTACCTCCAGAACAACAGAAGACAATCGTTATCTGGAAAGGCTGATTTGATATATTTGCCTGATAAAAAAAACAGCGGAGCCTCTAGGCAGCATTAATGGAGCCAATAGACAACCTTTGCACTAACAGATTGTAAATCAAGATGAATAAATCAGCCATCCACCTTTCGCTCTTCGGACCCGATCCTGTAAGTCAAATGTAAAGCTCATTGAGTTCAGAGGTGCTTACTCCCAGGTAGACAGGGGTAGGATTTTGCTGCAAGAAATTTACCAGCCCACTGAAATCAGTGTAACTTCCAAGTAAACAGAGAGCTAGGCTGTTAGTGTGAGATGCCCCTTAGGGTCAAGCACACTAGATGTGTTTCTCCCCAAGGTATAGTGTGATATATAATGTGCCAGTTACTCTGGGAGTAGTGCAGTGTTACCTTAAGAGATCAAAGACCTTATTTTAAGTTTCTTTTAAACCTGCAGTGGTGTAGCGTGGGTTGCTGAGCAGGGCTGTGCAGAGGGGGTGGGTGGGAGGCAAACGGACAGAGTGCACATGCACATTCAATTGCCTAAAGGCATCCATGTCACCCAGGAGATTGCAGCCGCAGAGATAAGAAAATAAGAGGTTGTCTGGAGAGGTTACTTCCTGGTTCACGTGGAGAAGCTGTCTTCAACAGAGCCCAGTGACAGAAGAGCACAGCTGTACTGAGACAGCACCGGGTGTTGAAATTTTGTACCCGGGGCAACTGCCCCTGTGACTCTCCGGCTACACCACTGTTAATCTGGGACAGGTAGAAAATAAGGACTGCCCCTGGTAAACAGGATGGTTTCAACATATACCCTCTCATTGCTGCTTCTCTGCTTCCAATACAGTGGTACCTCAGGTTAAGTACTTAATTCGTTCCGAAGTCCGTTCTTAACCTGAAACTGTTCTTAACCTGAAGCACCACTTTAGCTAATGGGGCCTCCCGCTACTGCCGCACGATTTCTGTTCTCATCCTGAAGCAAAGTTCTTAACCCGAGGTACTATTTCTGGGTTAGCGGAGTCTGTAACCTGAAGCGTATGTAGCCCAAGGTACCACTGTAGTTTCCTCCCAAAGCAGTCTCTCCTGCTAAAAGGAAGACATTGTGTTATTGCTACATACACTCAGGCCATGCCATGCCCTAATATTTTTTTTTAGCTCCAGAGCCCAAATTCAACTAGGTCTCCCATGTTAATGAGCTAAATCTATTTAGTTTGAAACCTAATTATGGGGCTGGAAGTTGAGTCTTGCTCCCTGTTTGCTGTGAGGATTTTCCTTGCGTTTTCCTTGATATATAGGTTGCGTGTATGCTATGGAAGGGAGGGGAAGTGTCTTGTCTGAATTTTCCAGGACTTCCGGATACTATGTTTAAGAATCTAAACATCTGGGAGCAGCCTCCACAACAAACTAAAACAAAGCCAACAATAAACGGAAGCTAGCCTGGCTCAGCTTCAGAAACCTGGAAGTCCAGGTGGGGAGAACGCTCTCTGCATCCTGGTTCCATCTTTTAAGTCCTGGCCGGGGAGTTACTTAACCTCTTCACCGGTTGCGACAGAAACAAAACAAAAGCATGTTGGGTGGTAGGTAATCTGCCAGACATTTGGATGGGAGGTCTATTTTAAAATTCACCAAAGAATGAAAAGCAACAAAGAAGGAAGTGAGTCATTGCCAAAACACACACACACTAATAAAGATGAGAAAACAACAGTTTTATCTGGTATTTCAGCAGACAAGGGTACCACAGATGGAGGAATGGAAGCATGGTAAAGGGGGCAAATGTTAGATGAATGTGTGACATCCCTGCCACCAAACTGCTTTCACTGCTTCCCACAATCCCACCCTATGACGGAGCCTAAAGGAGTGACTGAATACCAGAAATATATATTTCTTATCAGAAGACGGCAAAAGTGTGCCTGACATGGCAGCTGAACGCCATTATGCTGATGATATAAACACAGTTGAAGGGAATATAGGGGTGGCAGCACTGATTTGCCTATGGCAACGAGCGCGTCCTGCCCTGGCTACATCTCTTTCAAAAGCGCTAGCATTTTACTTCAGCAATGAAGAAGCGGCTGCCCTAACTCATTTATTCACCCTTAAACTCAGTCCACATCTGAAATGTAGAGGAGGGGAAGGTCTTAAAAATAAGGATGGGTTATCACTGCAAGAGCTGAAAGAGACTTTGAAAGAAGAAGTCTCACTAGTGCGCTTTTGTTCCACTGAACTAGACAGCTGGTCAAACAGAAGATTCTGAAAGCTTTTTCCTAAAGTGTCCAAACAAATGCACTTCACTCACAGCAGGAATGGGAACCTGTGGCTCTTCAGATGTTGCTGGACTTCAACTCCCATCATCCCTGATCACTGGCCCTGTTGACTGGGGCTGTTGGGATCTGGAGTCCAGCATGTGGGGGACTGCAGGTTATCCACCCCCGACTTACACTTTAGTCATCAAAATATATATAAAAATAAAAATATTGTACAGTAGCACCTTAGAGACCAACTAAGTTTATTCTTGGTATAAGCTTTTATGTGCATAGAGTTGGTCTCTAAGGTGCTACTGGACATTTTTTATATACTGTATTTTTTGCTCTATAAGACACACTTTTCCCCTCCTAAAAAGTAAGGGGAAATGTGTGTGCATCTTATGGAGCGAATGCAGGCTGCGCAGCTTTCCCTCTCTGCACAGTGCCCCTTCAGCAAAGCGGGAGGAGAAATGGAAGGGGCTCCGCTTCTCTTGCCGCTTTGCTGAAGGGGCGCTGTGCAGAGAGGGAAAGCTGCGAAGCGTCCCTTCAGTGAAGCGGGAGGAGAAGCGGAGCTCCTTCCATTTCTCCTCCCGCTTTGCTGGAGAGGCGCTGAGCAGAGAGGGAGAGAACATTTTTTTTCTTGTTCTCCTCCTCTAGAACTAGGTGCGTCTTATGGTCGTGTGCGTCTTATAGAGCAAAAAATACGGTATATTGTATATATATATTTCAACTGTGTCAGACCAACACAGCTACCTACATGACTTTAGCCATCTTCCGTTGATGTTTTATATGAATGTACATAGGGGTGGGAGAAGCATTGTGGTGTCAGGCTCCAACTCCCGTATGGGATGCGTATTCCATTGTACATCTGCAGGGTCTTCTTTTCCCTGCAGCGTTGCCAGCTATATGGAACGATGCCTGCACACACTGACATGCTGCAGACACGCAACGGGAGGTGAATATGGTGTGGCATGTGGGCAGAGTCTGCTGCCATTGTGCTGCCTCCTTGCTCAGCATATGTCCAGCCTGAATGTAGGAAGAGGGACTGGTTTATTGCCCTGCTTTGAGCCACTTTGCAAATTGTGCCTTCCCTTTACAGAAAAGCAAAAGCAGGGACCTGATCTCTTCCATCCTGCTGCTTCTAAGTGTTTTGCAGTGGAAAGCCGTTTTGAGCCGACGCCTTCTGAAGCCGGAAGTTCAGTTTTCTGAGACAATTATTTCTCTGGAATGCGTATGGAGAGTCATTCACCTCTGACCTTTGATGATTGCGCTGCTTCGTTCAGCACTTTCTGGCAGGAAGAGCACCGGTGTGAAGGTTGTGGATTCAGCATGCCCATCTCCTCTTTCCTGACCCCTGGGCTGGGACTGGTTCAGAATCACATGCCTTCTGCCCTAACCCCAGGAAGACATATCCATTATATGCCCAGCAGTTGCAACTCTCTTTTGTTTTTCTTCTGCAGATCTTTTGGAAACTGGAAGAGATCCATGCCAGACACAGGGCCAAACTAGACATGACAGCCACAGTCCAGTTTCTTGAGCTCCATCTCTGCTCCATAGGTGCCAACTTCCTGGGGCCTTGGGTGCCCGAGCACCCACATAATTACTCTTGAAGGGGTTGGACACCCACAAATTTTGGTGCCAGGGCCATACATGCCACATGGCACCCACAGCCCTGGGCACTGCCCCATTCACATGAAAGGTTGGCAAGCAAAATAAGCAGGAGCAGCAGCCCCTAGTAGCAGATATGTATCGCATGTATGATCACTGACAGTCATTAGTTTTTGTGCTTATTTTATTAAATGTCTCATTTTATGATTTCTTCTGTTCTCCTTAAATACATGTTCAGATGTGCCTTGGGAATTTGGTGTATCTGACCTGAGTCATCTTGATTCTTTTGTTGTTTAGCTTTAGCAGTTGAATGATGAAAAGGGCACTCCTTTCAGGTCCCCTGCTTTGTGTTTCCAAAATTTAGGGTTGCCATATGTCCTCTTTTTCATGGGTATGTAAAATGAGAGTTGTCATAGTGATCCATAGTTAAAAGTTGGCAAATGTGCCCTCTTTTTTTATCTTCAGAATGTGGCAACCCTACCTTTACTCACACCTGGGAAATATGCAGTTGTGGGAGCAGCAAAACTATACATTTATGTATAAGTATGACTTTGTTTTAAATCTATTTCTGTAACTCTGCACTGAAAGTCTTTCCTGATTTGGGTCTTAATCAGAGAAAAAACAATTTGGCTTGATTAAACTAGGTACTGGACTCCTAGGTACTGGAGACAGGGGGTAAAAAGTATTCCAGTTTCTCTCACATCAGTTATCCTCAGTCATTAGACATACGCACATTCTACTAAACATTGATTAATATTTTTATGAAGTATTTTTTAATATAAAATCCATTTTCAGTCAAGCATTTCACCTGTGAAAGTCAGTCTCAGTCTAACGTACCTTGCAGCATTGTTAAAAAGATAAATGAGGAAAAGATATATCATTATATGTATTCACACTGTGCTCTTAAAATACAGATTTATATGTGCCAGCTTCTTTGTAATATGTCTTTTGTGTCTGCATGATAATTTAAGAATGAATATTTTACATGCCATCGCTGAGGCCAAAGACTATTAGCACATCTTGGCTTTGATAAATGCCTTGGTGTGCACGTCAAAGGTCTAATATGCTGTGGAAAGTTGGTTTTCAGAACAATTGAGGCAAGTGGGTTCAGTGCCTCCAACGCTACAAAAATATTGGGCCTAAAGGGTCAGTTCCACCTCAGGAAAGCCACCCTCCCACCGGCAGTACCATGGCACTGTTTGAGCAACCTACAAAGAGATATGAAGGGTTTTCCAGTGATTTTAAGTCTAAGAGAGGAAATGAACAAGTGATACATCTATTGGTGAGCTATACCATCAGGGGATCAAGACCAGGGACCGCATATTAAATACTTTCTAAATATCAGTGCCTGCCATCAGGAGTCAGCATCGCTGGATACTGGGCAAGGAGCAGCGACCAGGCAGAGGGCCTTCTCTGTAGTGGCGCCCGTCCTGTGGACTCCCATCAGATGTCAAGGAAATAAACAACTATAATGGTACCTTGGTTTACGAACTTATGGAAGTCCGTTCTTAAACCAAAGTGTTCTTAAACCAAGGCGTGCTTTCCCATAGCAGCGGGGGACTCAATTTACAAATGGAACACACTCAACAGGAAGCGGAACATGTTCTGCTTCCAAGGCAAAGTTCACAAACCAAAACACCTACTTCCGGGTTTGCAGCGTTCTTAATCCAAGTTGTTCATAAACTAAGCTGTTCTTAAACCAAGGTACCACTGCATCTGACTTTTAGAAGACATCTGAAGGCAGCCCCTGTTTGGGGAAGTTTTTAATGTTTGATGTTTTATTGTGTTTTTAATATTCTGACCAGAGTCTCCCAACCCTGCCCTTGTTCCTCTTGTCACTACTGTCACTTGCTAGGACACTCTGACAGTCCGGCACAGAGGGAGAGTGCTAGCAAGCAACGGGAGTGAACAAGAAGAAATAACCACAGTTTCTGCTGCCTCTGGTTCGCTACTCTGCTCCCTTTTCACTAGGAAGCAGTGGGGACTGACAGGTGGAGAATATGGAAGGTTGCATGGAGAAAGCCCACTGAGAGCATCTAGCCCAAGCTCACTCTCCCTACAAAACCAGGAGCTTGCATTGCTACATATAGAAGATTAGTTCTTCAAGGCAAATCTAGGGTAGCCTTTTCCTGGACATGCAAGTTTTGTATGCGTAAGGAGTTTTGTTCAAATGTGTGTGTGTGCCGGGTGTGGGGGCAGCATTCTGCCTCGCCCCCTCCCTGCAGTGGTCTAGCCCAGCACCAGATACATCATGCAATGCTTCTACTCATTTGTTCGGTTCTAATTTAGGATTTAAAGCATTCTCTGTCAGAGGCGACGTTGCACAAAGTTATGCGGACTGCGAGAGAATACAAGAAGGAAGGGGGCCATCCAGCTTAAGAATGCTGAATTGATGAATTTCCTCCTTTGCCTATAACTCAAAGTGAAAGATGAATAATCCTCCTAATTTGCACTTATTTGTAAGGCACCTGTTATTTGTAAATTGAAGCTCTGCGCAGGAGACCAGCAATTCATCGCGGACACCTTCCGTGAGATTAATTAAAGCGAAGGAAGCACGACAGCCTGTTTTAAAAATAAAAAAAAATACGATATGGAGCAACCTTGCCAGGTGTTTCTTCTTTAGAAAAACAGTAGGCATTGCGGCAACAGAGCTGGCAGTGCTGCTTTTGAGATGTTTTGTGTTTGTTCTTCCTCCACAATGCTGTCTTGACATTACAGCGACCTTGTGAGGAAGATTAGGGAGAGAGATAGTGACCCAATTAGCTTCATAGCCAAGGATTTGAACCTGCGTTAAAAGGTAAAGGGACCCCTGACCATTAGGTCCAGTCGCGGACGACTCTTGGATTGTGGCGCTCATCTCGCTTTATTGGCCGAGGGAGCCAGTGTACAGCTTCCAGATCATGTGGCCAGCATGACTAAACCGCTTCTGGTGAACCAGAGCAGCGCACGGAAACGCTGTTTACCTTCCCGCCGGAGTGGTACCTATTTATCTACTTGCACTTTGACGTGCTTTCGAACTGCTAGGTGGGCAGGAGCTGGGACCGAGCAATTGGAGCGTACCCCGTCGTGGGGATTCAAACCGCCGACCTTCTGATCGGCAAGCCTTGGGCTCTGTGGTTTAACCAACAGCGCCACCCGCATCCTGAACCTGCATTACCCACATCCAAATCCACATCCCTATTCACCTCTAAATGGAACCATATATGAGAGTTCCTTGCTTTTATCTAAATCCTCAGGATTAACAAGGTTTGAGATGGGGAAGTGCGCCATGTGCTGAACATGGAGCTGCTGTTACAAATGGCAGCCTCATGTCAAGTCCTCCACACACACCATGCCAAATTCAACCTACCTAGTGCTCTGATAAGAAGATAAGAGCAGCCCTGCAGGGTCAGGTCAATGGCCCATCTAGCCCAGCACCCTGTTCTCACACTGGCCAACCAGATGTCCATAGGAATTCCATAAGTAGAACCTGAGCACAACAGCACTCTGCCCACGTGCTTTTCCCAGCAACCGGTGTTCAAAGTCACCATGCCTCTTAATCTCCGTGTCGTGGGTTTGAGCCCCACGTTGGTCAAAAGATTCCTGCATTGCAGGGGGTTTGAACTAGATGACCCTTGTGGGTCCTTCCAGCTCTACAGTTCTATGAGTCATGTACCTGCATGCATGACCACAAGGAGAAGCACAGTATCACAGATGGAAAATCGTACCAGAAAATAGATGGAAGTCAAGTTAGAAAGGTTTTACCCATCCCTTTCTGTACATTTGTGAGAATTAGGTCATGACCTTACCTACTGCTCCAGCTGCTTGAGCCATTATTGCCAGTAATAAAACTCCCCCCAAAAAATGAACAAAAGAGCTAAGATTTTATGGTACTTTATGCCTTATAATGCAGGAGTGATGAGGCTGGGATTTGGCAGTGCTGACATTGTTCCAGATCTCGTGCCATGTCCAGAAAGTAGAGATCATTCAGTTCTGCGATTCAGATTCAGATTCAGAGGTTTTTCCTGCAACGTAGCCAATGGAAAGTGATTGTGCATGCACCCAGGGAGTCACACTGGCTCAAGACATGCCCTCTTCACTTCTGCTTGTGAAAATGAGAGACTTTGTCCAGCAGTGTGAATGGATGGTGTCCATATAGACATCCCTCCGAGGCCTCCCTGCTTGCCTTTTATGTGCCAAGTAAGTGGATAATCCCAGAAAATGCCTCTCCCTCGGTGTCATCAGGGCTTGGAAACAGTGGAGCAGCATTGCTTGGTGGATTGAGCCCAGCGTTCCTTTTGGATTCCACGAGCTCCTCAATGGCTGGGCCAGCTTTCATCTACTATCACAGAAACACACTGTCTCCTTAGAGATAAGATGGCTTCAGCTTCCAGCCCAAAGGGTCTGACTAGCAGGAGCTGAGCATTACTCAGGCTGTATCAATGGGACTCTTGTTTCGGGTATTATTCTTGATTCTCTCCCCCACCCCCTTGCCCCCGCCCCCATCAGAGTTGTAATCTCATGATGAGGTTACAGAGCTGAGCCGAGCCAAGTCAAGTCAAATCAGAGAAGTTTCTTTTGTTGTCAGAATTATGGTGTGTGTGAGGAGCTTTTCCAGTGATGAAAGTCCTTAGGTCACAGCAGTGAAAGGGGATCTGTATCAGGAGGGGGAAATTAGCTCTGAAGTGAATAGAGATATTAGAAACCATCCCCCTTTCTAATCTCTAATATTGGTTCCCTTGGGGGCTTTTCTCTCTCTCTCTCTCTCTCTCTCTCTCTCTCTTTCTTTCTTTCTTTCTTTCTTTCTTTCTTTCTTTCTTTCTTTCTTTCTTCCTTTCGAGATAGGAATATATTGTGGTCATGGCTGCCCTATCAATGGCACCAACTGCAGCCACCTTTCATTGCAGATGAAGGGTGCTTTCGCATATGGCACGAGCGCGTTTCAAGGGCCCCCGCATGCGGTGGTGCTGCACCTGGGAAACCCAATTAGCTAGGCTGTACAGTCATCCTAAGAGCAGCCAGCTCCTTTGTGCTCTCGTCTCCCTCATTAATCATGTTCGCAAACGGCACAAGCCCAAGAGGGCCAGAGGTTCCCGGCTGCTTTTCAGCCGTACGTGGAGAAATGGTTTGAGGGGGGAAATAAGGGCCAGAAGGGCTAAGAGAAAACATCCCCTGTGCCCCTTTGAAATGCCCTCCCGGCCATGAGAAGGACATGTGCAGGAAGGAGACTGCGTCTAGCAGCCAAACTTCAAGAGGGGAGAGGGGTTGTTTTTTCCTGGGGAAAATTGCAGCAAATGGTAGCAGCACCGCTTTTGAAGTGCTTATGGCTGTGGCAATGCTTCTAATAGTTGAGAACTTAAAAGTGGGGAAAGGCTCATTTTTCAGAAGCCAGCGACAGCAGCTGAAAAATACATTTCGGTGCTGATGGTCAGGGAAACCTGCTGAAGAATTCAAAGCCATGTTCACATTGGAGTTGGATCTCAATTGGAATTCGTGTTTTTCCCTGTTCAGATTTGACCTCCTCATTATTATTCTTTTATTACTATTTATTAAATTTCTATACCGCCCTGATGATGAAGGTTTGGAGTTGCATTTCAAAATTTATTAGATTATCCCTGGATGAGAAAAATCTGAATTTACAGGGGAGAACCATCATGATAGGAGTTGTTTATGCAGGCAATACTACTTAAATGGGAATGCAAACCCTTTCAGTTACCCACTAAACTCAGGCGTGGACAAGCCCGGAGTGTGCTTGTTGCTCCTACCCTTACAAACACCCCTCACACAACCTATTTTTTGGGGAGGGAGAAGCTACATTCAAGGGCAGAATATGCAGTCCAGTTTTCTGGTTCAGTTTGCATTCCAACCCCACCCCCCTTTCAATGGCTAGGAAATATGGAAATAAAAACCACTGTGGTAAAAATAATAACAGAAATCAATTGATTTATTGTGAAATTTTATGTCTTGGATGCCCCCCCCCTTTTGCATACATTTTGCAGTTTCTCACAAGTTGATTCACATCAAGCGGTCCTAAAGTAGCGTTGCTATGGGCGGGCTCTGTTTGGCCTGCATTGCAAGCTCTCACCACAGCTTCTTATCTCTCTCTCAGCCCACCCCCCTCACAACAGACCACCAAATTTGCTTGGGGCAGGGGAAGGCAGGGCCAGCAATTGTGGGGAGGGGATGGGCAAAAGGGCAATCTTTTGCCTGTGCATGGAATGCATGCCCAAAGGCCTGGACTGCGTACCTTTATGGCAGGTATGGGGACACTGGAATCCCTCACTGGAAGCTCTCAGGCAAGAAACAAAGGTGACAGCCACCCTCTGTTTTCTGTACTTCAAAGGATCTGGCATTCAGAAGGATACTACCTTTGCATGTTTCTATTTTACCATCATGGCTTGTAGCTAGAAATATACACCTCCTTCTGTATAATTTACTTACAGGATCTAAGCCCCCAAACTGTTCCTTCGCCACTAGACCACAATCCCTCTTTGATACAGATGCATATGGTTTATATGCTAGGAAAGGTCATCAGCCCCAAGTCTTTTTCTTTCTTGAACAAGACAAAAAAATAAAATAAAACCCAGCCTCTTGAGAGCCTGCCCTTTGATCATATTTCTGCTAATTATGCCCTATTTTATAAAGCAGGCAAGAAAAGCTACGAGCTGATCCTGCTCAAGTCATGATTAATTTACATGTAACTAGTTGCGCGAGAATTTCGATGCTCACGCCCTCATGCAACCCATGGAAGGCCATGCAATGCAATACAGGATGACAATGCCCATATTCAAAAGGCACATTTTCAATATGCGTTTGATTTAAATCCATGGCTCCTAATCCAACAAGCGATGAATGAGTGACAGCTTGCTTCTGCATGGGGATCTTAGCTAGGCTGAGATACTGGGGATGGTTTAGAGGCAACTTTCATAGTAAAAGTGCACAAAACATAGTGCCCCAACTGTTCTTTCAGTGATGCCACAACATCTAGCCCTGGAAACGATAAATCAGTGGCTAAGCACAGTGGATAATTTCATTTGCATGGATAGCAGGCAAAAAAATAATTCACGCTGCAGATGAGTGTGTTGAGCCTTGACTGTTGAATTCAGACTCCACACAGGTGTTTGCAACTTGATTTATTTACAAGGTTGTATGCAGCTCCTTGGCAGGCTCCGAAGTTAGCCTTGCACATGTTTTCGTCTAGCGAGAGCCTGGAGGCTGGGCTCTGCTTAAGAGGGCAGAGCACAATTCAATCACTTTGCTGGAACAACATGGCGTAGATATTGTTGTTGTTGTTTAGTCGTTTAGTCGTGTCCGACTCTTCGTGACCCCATGGACCAGAGCATGCCAGGCACTCCTGTCCTCCACTGCCTCCTGCAGTTTGGTCAAACTCATGCTGGTAGCTTCAAGAACACCATCCAACCATCTCATCCTCTGTCGTCCCCTTCTCCTTGTGCCCTCCATCTTTCCCAACATCAGGGTCTTTTCCAGGGAGTCTTCTCTTCTCATAAGGTGGCCAAAGTATTGGAGCCTCAGCTTCACGATCTGTCCTTCCAGTGAGCACTCAGAGCTGATTTCCTTAAGAATGGATGTGTTTGATCTTCTTGCAGTCCATGGGACTCTCAAGAGTCTCCTCCAGCATCATAATTCAAAAGCATCAATTCTTCGGCGATCAGCCTTCTTTATGGTCCAGCTCTCACTTCCATACATCACTACTGGGAAAGCCATAGCTTTAACTATACGGACCTTTGTTGGCAAGGTCTCTGCTTTTTAAGATGCTGTCTAGGTTTGTCATTGCTTTTCTCCCAAGAATCAGGCGTCTTTTAATCTGCAATGATCATGGAGCCCAAGAAAGTAAAATCTCTCACTGCCTCCATTTCTTCCCCTTCTATTTGCCAGGAGGTGATGGGACCAGTGGCCATGATCTTTGTTTTTTTTTTGATGTTGAGCGTCAAACCATATTTAGATATTACAAAGGGCTAAAGAAAGGGAGTGGGGAGTTCAGGAACACAAGCTCTGTAGGTTATTATTTCTACATAGCCCAGCTACAATTTATATTTTACTGTCTTGTTAGCAAGCCTGTGAACTAGAGGAGCACAGAGCTTTCAGAATGGTCTGTTCACCTCCTTAGCTCAGGACCTTCAGATTTCCTGTGGAACCCTCTTACCACAAACACACTCAGCATTTAAAAACAATTTAGTCACCTGCCTCTTGCTTATTATGTAGTTTATATTCCTTTTACCCTTGGGGAAGAACGTCGAGCTTCCAAAACGTGGAACGGCTTAGGCAGAGATATGGATTCTACCATACGCAAACAATGCATTTCACGGATAGGCTTATCAGGAAGGCATAAGAGTGTAAAATGGCCTCTCCACCAAAGCCTGCAGGCCAGGCTTTGCGGAATATAAGAAAGAACGTGGGGCGGAAAAGCTCACTGCCTTCAAGAGCTCTTTGGGATCAGAGATGGGAGAGCCCAAAGGGGCTGCATTCAGCTCTTGGCAGGCTTATAGCTGAGGAGAGTCAGAACTCCAAGCTGAGCTGGAAAGAGAAACGTAAATGAATAAATATTTGGGAAGGGCACCAGATTTGGAGTCAAAAACTCTGTTAGCACCATAATAAACAAACAAAGATGGTCCACCAGCAGCTGCAAGTGGAACTTCTGCAAAACCAGAATGTGGGGAGCAATATATGTGGGGTACCTGTGGACCTTTAGCTGTTCTAGGAAGCTGTCAGACCCTTGATCACCGCAGCTCAGCATTGTTGTCGGCCCACAACTCCCATCACCCCTGATCATTGGGCATGCTGGCAGGGGTCCAACAGTATCCAGATGGCACCATGTCAGCTATTCTTGTGACTGTGTGGCCTAATGGATAAGGAATTAGGATCAGAAGATTGGGGGTTCGAGACCCTCCGTGGTCAATACATTTTGTATAAGATGGATAGCTCACTTGGTTAGAGCGTGGTGCTGGTAATGATAAGGTTGCAGGTTCAATCCCTGTATAGGACAGTTGCATATTCCTGCATTGCAGAGGGTTGGACTAGAATTCAGTGGTTCTCAACCTGTGGGTCCCCAGATGGGACTACAGCTCCCATCATCCCTGAGCTCTGGCCTTGCTAGCTGGGGGTGATGGGAGTTGTAGTTCAACAACATCTGGGGACCCACAGGTTGAGAAAGGCTGGACTAGATGATCCTCAGAGTCCTTTCCGACTCTGCAATTCTAGGATTCTGTGCACTGACTGGCAGCAGCTCTCCAGTGTTTCAGACAAGCACTGGCACCTGCAATAGCACTGGGGATCTTTGGCATGCAAAGTACATGCTCTACCCCTGAGCTATAGTCATGTGGAAAACGTACGGAGAAGTTTATAGGCAACAGCCACAATACACTTTGCTCTGTGCTGTGCTGACAACCATGCAGTGAGAAAAAGACAGCATGGGACAGGGCATTTTGGGAAGAACTAACGACACAGGTCTAAAGTACCTGAAGGAAATAAATGTATGTCCTGCCACTTCCTTTTTATTGTGTATACTTCCTAAGTGGACACCCACAAACTTGCTGCACACACAAACTTTTATGTGCTGCAGTCAACAAATACTCCCACACCCATTAGAAAATGTGATCATTAGTTTTAGCAGATGGGTAGTTTGGGGGAAGAGGAAGGGCAAGGAAATATCTGACAAAAAAGAAGCATGTGGTTTCAGGGATGGTGGGAAAAGTGCTGAGCACCATTACACCTACACATGTTGCCCCTTAGGGTATCAAGTGCTCTCTTTAGACAGAGTCAGGCGGCCACCTCAGACAGCAGTCTGAGGGTGTTGTCAAAGGGCAGCAGGTGGTTAGGTTTTTTCATTTTTCGTTGTTGCATTTTAACTGCCCTGAAAAGACACTTGGGGATTTTCTGCCTCAGATGCCAAAATAACTTGGTCTGCTTCAGATAGGGTGCACTGTGACTCAGTTGTGGTGGCTGGGTATCGTTTGTTCTTCTGCCTCAGGCAGCAAAATGCCTTGGGCTGGCCCTGTCTCAGAATTAAGGCAACCCGTTTTATAACTTTCTAATGTATAGTGTAAGATGTACCTTTATTATGTGCCACACTCAGGTTTTCTTTGCCCATTAGTGTTTCCAGCATATTTTTCGGAACACCCATTGTGTGGCCTAGTTTCACAATAACCGCCACTTCTGAGGGTGTGTGGGAAATAATGTACTTCCTGCCCCATCTCTCTTCCACTCACAGACCGGACATCAGCTTGCTACACTACTGCACTGGAAAACCTCCTTGAGCTCTGGTGGCTGGGTGGAAACGGCCTAGGGATGTTGGGTTTTTTGCTGCCACATGCTGTGGGGCACATCCCTGCCCAGCCAATCAACAGGAAGCAGAGTTTCCAGACATGTTTGGAGAAGTGCGAAGATGGCAGGACCTGTGGAAACAAGATGTTTGGATAACTAATGGGTCAAGGCTAGAAATGTAATCTTTAGTCTCACAGCTCCTGCATCCAGAGGAAGAGCATGTTATAAACAAGGAGGAATGGCTCTGCCGGGGAATTTGGATTTGCTCGGGTGTGCCCGGATAGAAACAGAGGAAAAAGTCTGCAAGCTCATGCACATTACTTCCTCTGGCATTGTGGCCGATAAAGCAGAAAGGTTTATTTACTTACCCATTTACTCAACAGATCTTTATCCTGCTCTTGGATACCAGCATTCCCAAGGCAGCTGAGGGTCACAAATACAGTAATAAAATACAGTACAATAATATAAAATAAACAAGTACAATGCCTGGTAGTTCACACGGGGAAAAGTAAGGGTATGGTAATATTATTAAGAATATAAGAAGAGCCCCGCAGGATGAGGCCAATGGTCCATCTAGTTCAGCATCCTGTTTTCACAACCAGATGCCTGTGGGAAGCTTGCGACTGAATCTGTGTATTGTGGGACTTCACCATGATTCAGCCGCTCAGCCGCACACAAACAAGCACCAGAGAGCACAAACAGCACACACAAATAAGGAAGAGTAGATGGCAGGGCGTACGAGACAGGCATGCCTTTAAAATGTTCGTGCCAAGCAATAGGAGTGTTAACAGAAATATGATGAAAAGACAGACTCGCAGAAGAGACGGCCTTCTGTTTGGTTCAAAAGAAAAAGAGAGAGAGAGAAGCAGACTTTGGGATGGTGACATTTCACTATATATAAATCATATGTATTTATTTGAAAGAGGAAGCATGATCTAGTGGCAAGAGAACAGTTTGAGGAGCGAAGGCTGTGTAGTTGAATTAGGAACGAGGAAATGCCTGTTGTTAGCCGTTGTGAGTCATGAGAGCTAAATGGAACCATTCAAGAGGCAGGATATCTCTGGACATCAGATTCTGAGGACAGAACATGGCTTAGGGAGAGATCCATTCATTTACCAGTCCATGTCTCTGTTGCACGTGCTCATTCATAAATCTGCTCTCTCCAATTTTAGCATTAATCTGTGATTCTTTTTTATTTTATTTTTTTGACCTTTTGGTGCATTTTTAAAGCGAGAAACGTGTAACAAAATTCAGAGGACTGTGAAATCCAAAGGATCCTTATGCTAAATCTGTGTCTTAGTCCAGGAATCAGGTTGGTTCACTAAAAATGTGGAGCAAACAAAACTCTCCCACATGGCCTTCATGTCCTGCCTGACAGCATCTAATATTAGGGATGCACAGGCGTTCCTGTGCTTGACTGAAAGGGGCTCCCACTTTCATGTACATTCCAAGTGCACATGTGTGCAAAATAAAGATCTTTTGCACATTCCCCCTTTGCTACCACTGTCTCCCTCTGCTCTTGACCTAGCAGTGCTATACATTTGTATGCACTGTGTTAGCAGAGGTTAGGATCTGGCATTTGTTCAGTCCTCCAAAAGCTACAGCTAGAAATCTCAGATGGGGCAATCAGAATATAAATCAGCAACATTTGCCAACCAAACCTTCCCTACTTCTCTCTTCTGCAACGTTTGGGGTTTGACAGTAACTGAACACTTTGGATTGACCTGGAAAGAAACAAATAAATGCCTGAATAGCTCAGCCAGTAGAGATTGAGAATCTTATTCTCTGGGTTGTGGGTTCAAGCCCCACATTCGAGTAAAGATTCCCGTATTGCAGGGGGCTGGACTAGATGACTCTCATGGTCCCTTTCAACTCTACAATTCTATGAAACAGGCTAAAGCTTCGGAGTAGTGACAATGACACATATGTGACAAAGGAGTCACAGTCTCTGTGAGGCAGACAAGTGTCACAACTGAAAAGCATATTTCTAGCATTCGGGCCTTCAGTGCAGAGTAATTCATCTCCAAACCCTGCTCTCCTCTACTACCACCAAGTCTAGACTTTTTTTGCTTTTTCGAAATGCAAGCTGTGGCCGTTAAACTTGACTCCAGCGCATTCACCGTTACACAGATTCTTAAACCTTATTTCTATGAAGCAAAACGGCCTGAACTCAACAAGATATTTCCTGTTTGTGTGCACGGCACATTTCCTTGCTCAGAGAGAATGGGGGATCATGACACGTCCTTCGGAACCACCACCACACAGCCTCTGGCACAGATAAGGTGACAATAACGCTGCACTTCACAACTATTCACACAAATGAAAAACCAGAACAAACCCAGGAATGCAACACCTCGTGGTCCCTCTCTTAACAGAAGCATGTCTTCCAGTCAAGAATGAAAGCTGACTTCTAAACCAAAGTGGAATACCATAACCCTCCGTCTGTCATCCTTATATTATGAAGAGAGCATTTGGACTACGTGGTATACTCAAGTCCTGTCCGTGTCCCTAATTCCCAAGAAGCAACAAGCTGAAGTTCTGCAGCAGTGACCCTGAGCCCTGACACTTGGATTAGCATCATTTCCTTTGAGGTCTTGTGGCTGAGCCCCTTTAGCACAAAACCCAGCAGTCTTCCTGCTGCCCCTCTGCTATCTCACCAGCCCCAGAAAGACCCTTATCGCCCTCCCCATTGTTATCAGCCATTCACACCACCCAGGCAGGGGAGGAAGGGGGTGCTGCCTGGCCCCTGACTTCCTCACCGCCCTCACCCAGTTGTTTCCTCCAAGATAAAGAGTTTGCAAGTGTCAGGAGAATGTAATGGAAATTTGCTTTGTGAAGCAAGGAGGCTGGGTTTCTTCTAAGATTTGCGGTTAACCCCGCAGTCCATGGGGAAGTGTCTGGGCTAAGCTGGTCCGCCAAAATTATTCAAGATAGCGCAGAGCTTTCCATCTCTCGGTTTAAAGGAGGAGAAGCACAGAGCAGAGCCTGGTGGTAGGAAGCTCAGCTTTTGGAGCCAAAGGCTAGATTATTACCTCTTCCCAGAGGATCAAGAAAAGCTGTGTTTCATTAGCATATGCTAATCATCACAGCCAATGATTGACGCCTCTGTTTCTATTTTATTATGCATTGGCTTTAATGCTATCAACTGTTGCTTTGAAATAGGGATATGCTGATTTATTGTTGGTTTGGGATATATCAGAGCGTATTTGGTTTTTAGCACACTGCTTTGGATTAGGGCTACGAAAATCCAGGTAAAGAAGTCAAAATAATTTCATACGTATGTGAATTTAATTCTTGACGATGTTACAATGTGAAGCCCAAATCCTCATGCTGCAGAAATTCAGGGGTGTGGGCCTGTCCAGCAGATGGAAATTAATGCAAAGCCACGAAAAGTCTCACCAGAATCAAGAAAGAAAGCAGGCCTTTAGCAACTCAGTTCTCTTTTCTCTGGCTTCTTTTCTCCAGAATCGGAGGGAGCTACATTTCCACCTGCACAAGCGGCCCCAGTGGGGCAATACAAAGAAAACAGGTTGTGTGATAATGAAAAGACACGATGTAAGACATTTGGTAGCAATAAGCAGGCCACCTGCATTTAACAGCGTTGGGATTCACATACCCAGACAGAACTTGGAAAACACAAAATAAAAACACACCCACCAAATTAGCAGCCGGCCGGTTTACGAGTACCAAGTGTGGGTGGTCTAATGTCTAGGGAAAAGGTCAGACGAATGCTTGTTCACACTGCATTGCTCATGAGGGTCCCCATGCATTTTTATTTTATTTTTACATATACTCTATATTATTCATTAATATATAAATGCTTCAAGATGTGAACACCACAGTTCTAACTTCAACATTATTTTCCACAACTGTGCTGTAGGTTGTAGTTAGGTCGCAGTGGAGTCCCAAATCCCAAAACAGAGTTCACTTAGTTGGTCTGTTCGGAAGATATAACGTCTAAAGATCTGCATCTCTTTTGCTTTCCTTCTGAAAAGTTTTCATACCACTCGGTGGCAAGGTGTAGCAACAAATGACCAGCTCCTGTTTCCTCTCACAGGAGTCGTTTACCTGAACCATCGGTGTAACGCATGAGAAGGGAGCTCCATTAACACAGAGATTTTAACTGCTAAAAGCACAGAGAGGGGGATGACACATAGCTCCATGCGCTGTTTGCAGAAGGTCTCGGGTTCAATCCTCAGCATCTATAGTGAAAAGCAGCTCCTGGAGAAAAGCTGAGAAAGACCCTCTCGCTTACATCCTAGGAGTACGACCACTATTCAGAGAAGAAAATATGGTGCTAATAATAATAATAATAATAATATTTATACCCCACCCATTATTTTATTTTAATACGCCAACAGAATATTAAAATACAATAATCTATGAAACTTTAAAACCTTCCCTAAACAGGGCTGCCTTCAGATGTCTTCTAAAAGTCTGGTAGTTGTTTTTCTCTTTGACATCTGGTGGGAGGGTGTTCCACAGGGCGGGTGCCACTACCGAGAAGGCCCTCTGCCTGGTTCCCTGTAACTTGGCTGTAGCTTCCCTGTAACTTGGCGAAGCAGAGCCAGGTGAGTCACATTTGTATTTCTGCTACCAGGGCGTGGGAGAGGCCCTTGTGGAATTTTCTGCCTTTGGTGCTTGAGTAACTTAGCTGGCTTCGGGTTTGACTGGGAAATTTTGACCCCACCCTTTGAGAAGTGGTGGTTGGTGGGTGATGCCATTTGCAGCAAAATGTACTGAATTCAGAATTTAGTTCTTAGGTACGGGTTGAGTTGTACCATCAGTCAATGGAAGTAAAGGAAAATGATATGACTGCAACCAGGCCCATGTGGGGAGGTGGGGCGGTGGAAGCTGGATACACTTGCCACAGGCCTCGGAGGGCTCAGCTGCCCACCAGCAGCATGCCGGACTTACAACTGTCATGGCAAGAACTCCCTGTGCCTCTCAGCCAACGGGGGACTTAATGGGAAAAATGCCCGTGCCTCTCCTTATGTACTGCAAGCCTTCAATGGTACACAGTGTACTAGCATGTTTGTGGGAATGTTCAGGGAGGCAGGAGAGGATATATTGTTTAATGATGTCCTTCCTAACTTGCGTTAGCAAGTTCTATGTCTCAGCAGAGTTTAAACATTCCCCTTTAAATGCACAATGGTTTGCTTGTTGCAGGTTCGTCTGAACCTCTCTATATAAGATTCCTGGTAAGATCCTTTCTTGTCCCTCTTAAAAAGAATATACATGACAATCTTATTAAAGTGAATATAAAAGTAGTTTACTCAGATTCATTCAGTTCACAGTTAGATCCCTGAAGTCAGACTTAGGTTACAAAAGTATATATACATGTGGAACTATCCCATAAGGGAGTTAGTCCCAAGTGACTACAGGCAGGCACACACATAGAGAAAAACAAAATGGAGAAGAGAGGAGCAAAAGAAGATGTTGTGCTCCTCTTCCCCAGATTAGGCCACACACACACTCTAGTCACATGCAGAGGAAGTTTGTCCCAGCTCAGGAGGAAACAAGAAGTTTTCTCCCGGCTGATACAAAGCATCTCCTAGCATGTCCATTCTAGGAATGTTGTACTTGACTGCTATGTGTTTCACATCCCACAATGTTGCCTCACGTAGCACATCTCATGGACTGTGAGTCTGAGGGTGCCATGTGTCTGCTGCCAGAGTTACCTTGCCTCAGCAGGGCTTGGGTAAGAATGAGGTGTGTAGCATTAGTTTTGCAAGCAAAGACGAGAATTGCACGATGACTGAATAGATCGGAGCAGAATAGAACGTCAAAAGTTTTGGAACTTTTGGGGTTTTTTCCTGTGCTTTTTTTCTGGGTTGGGACACTGAAACGGGACACCCCTCCCCCCCAAAAAACCCCTGGAAGCCATCATGCCACAGTTATGTGTGGCTCTCTGGATCTTTCTATCTATTCCAGCAAGCGTCGCATCGTGTGAACGAAGTTTCAGCAAGTTGTCAAGAGCTCACTTCCGTCAGCCATGGGTGATGAGCACTTTAATGATCTTCTTGTTCTCAGCATCAAACTTCCATCCTGGATCTTGTTGACCACAGTTCCATTATAGAGGTTTTTTGCTGAACAGAAAGCTAGAAAAAAGAAATTTCAGACTGAGTTGGTATTTATGTTAATATATTATGCCAGGGTGAACCCAGGGAAATGTCCACTGAAAGCTGAATTCATGTACATTAACATACATATTGTATCCATCCCAGACATTCCCTATGTGCTTCTGTTTCTAATCCTGAGCTATTCAATCTTTTATTGACAAAATGAACTCCTCTGTGACTAAAGGTTACACAGTAGGCGGGTAGTCAGGTAGGATTGCTTAGTGATAACTAACTTTTGAGCTTCTAATGTATAAACAGCTATGTAAAATATACTGTGTTGGAGATGTTGCAATAAACTGGTTTATCTGAACTCTCTTGCCTTCTTATGTAACTGAACTGGCTGTTTGCTTTTTGAGCTTAAAACTTTCTTCTAACAAGACTCCCACCCTGGGCCTCAGTCAAGCTCTGCAGGGGCTTGACTACAACTCTAACTAGACCACCCTCCTTCTGTTTTTGTACTTCCTACATGATTCCCTTCTAAACAACCCCATGTTAAAAATATGTTAGTCTGTACAGGATGTTAAGAACTCTGGCCTCTGTTTTCAAGCAACATAGATTACATGTACCGAGACCGCTGGCTTTCCCAGGGGCCCGGGCAGGAAGCACCTCACTCTGCACAAACACCTTCGGCCCATGAAAAAAGAGATGAAAAGCTGGTCTTTGGGACAAGAATAACTATGACTCAATGGGAAGGAAGTGTGGAAACTGACTTGACTGAATATACACACACACACAGTGGAAGGAGGATCTGCCCATTGTCTTCAGATGAGTTCTAAACTATGAAAAGGATTATTAAAAACATGTAAATGATTGCTTGTGGGTTTGGTTTTAACTGCTGACTAAGGTAGGCGGTGGAGCTCTTGCCTAAGAGAAGTCCGTGTATGCCTTTTGAACCAGCAACATATTTTGCATTGCTGTTTAGTATGCTTTTAAAAAAGAAGATCTACAGTGGTACCTCAGGTTAAGTACTTAATTCGTTCCGGAGGTCCATTCTTAACCTGAAACTGTTCTTAACCTGAAGCACCACTTTAGCTAATGGGGCCTCCTGCTGCTGCCGCACCGCCAGAGCACGATTTCTGTTCTCATCCTGAAGCAAGGTTCTTAACCCGAGGTACTATTTCTAGGTTAGCAGAGTCTGTAACCTGAAGTGTATGTAACCCGAGGTACCACTGTATATCCTACTTTTTTGACCCTCAAAGCTGCTTACAACAGATTTCAATAATGCAATAAAGCAACAACCCCCACCCCACACAACAGGCCTCGGTCCTCTGGATGACATTGGGAGATGTTCAAATGCTCTTCCTTCCAGTTCTGGAGTCCAAGGACGTTGGAGCAAAATAGAGCCACTGCTCCGAGTCCAGAAGAGGAACAAGCAGATCCTCACAGATCCTCCGCTGGTTGAGACAGGGGAGTTTCCCTTGGACCTCCAGCACCTGGTGAGAGACAGGGAGTGCAAACACTCAGCAACCCTGAGACCTCCAGCCCAGGTGTTGGGAAACTTTGGCTCTCCAGATGTTACTAAATCACAACCGCCATCACCTTTGGTCATTGGCCTTGCTGCTGGAGCTGAAGGTTCCCAGCACTTGCTCTAGCCAAGGGAAGAGGCCAGAGGATGCTCTCCTTCTGCTTTGCATTCCCAGGGCAACCATAGCATTAAGTATACTTCTTTTGGGTCATTGCTCATTCAGCTTGTTTATTTTGTTTACATTTTATTCCGCCTTTGTTCCAAGGAATTCAAGATGGCATACGCAGTTCTCCCCCTGCCCAGTTAACCTTGCAGCCCTGTGAAGCAGATTGGGCTGGCAGTGAATGATTGTCAGGGGGCAGCAAATGAAAATCTGATGAATTTCCACGTGGGTTTCTCCCTCCCTCTCCCCTCTGTGTGTGTGCAAATTCCTTCAACATTTTGGAGAACTGAATTTCGGATGGAAAGAATGAGAACTTGAGCAAAACTGAAACCTGCTGATTCACTCCTGATCCGTTTCTTGGGGAGATACTCTGCAAAAGGTTTTCCTGCCTCATCAGCAGCTGTGGGGAGTGGCATGTTGCAGAGGTGGCATGTAGTTTCAGGAGAAAGGGGAAATGTGTCAAAGTTATGAACTCCTTATGGAATCATAGACTGGCAGAGTTGGAAGGGACCACAAGGATCATCTAGTCCAATCCCCTGAAATGCAGATCTCAAACCATGACCCTGACATTAAGAGTCCCAGGTCCTCTACCATAAGGTTACCAGATTTTTTCAATGAATCCGGGGGCACTTTTCAGCTTCAATGGATTTTGTATGGGGACTGATTTGTAAATCCGGGGACTATCCCCAGGAAATGGGGACGTCTGGTAACCTTACTCTACCAACTGAGCCTCTCTTATCACACTGATGTAATATGAAAAGACATTTGCTGCTGATTCTGAGATACTGGGACAATGAGTTTTCATTACCACTAGGTGTCAGCCAAAGCCCACGTTTGAACAGCAACAGACAAGGAAGATCAGGCTGCACAGAGCACTAAAACGGGATTTTCTTGATAGGCAAACTGGGATTGATTGCAAAGTTGAAGTCTGATAAAGGTTTGCAGATACAATACAAGAACTAAAACACAGGCCAAAATATAATGAGATCATAGTTAAAAGCAATAATAGTCACTTTGCAAAGTCCACCTAGTCCTAAAAGCTACTGGGAGGCCTCCTGGGGCAGGTGGTTTTCATCATTTCTGATGGACAAAGAGAGAAGATGCCGATGGACACTCATCTTCCTTAACCAGCCTATCGAGGCTGGAGGAGGGAACAGGAAGTGACCCAAGTAAGAGCCAAAAGACAGTGTTGATCCTTGCAGCTGGACAAGAAGTTGGGTCAGAAGGACACCAAATTTTACAGATATGAACAACCCCACCCTCAGTTTGAATCTTGGGATTAGGCTGACAATAAATTCCAACCCTTCCCAAATTTACCAGAATGGGGTCAGCGCAGATAGCACTTGGCAGCCATTAGCCTTAAGACCAAGGCTTGGATTACAGCACCCAGGGGCACTGGGAACTTTCCTGCCACCAGCAGATGTTGTGGCACATGCTCATAGCAGCACCCAGAGCCTCAGGCTTGAGCCTGTGGCTGCCACAAATGCTCCACTCTCCCCTGGAACACAAGTTTATCAAGAACTGTTACATTACAATTCAGCAAGCATTTTATAGAGTTTCTGCTTCAACTAGAGGGCCTTGATCTCATAACCTCCAACTCTTTGAAGCCCAAATCCAGGATGCCGCCTTCCCAGGTGCCACCTTCCTGGTTTTTTTTTTAATCACGAGAGCACGATGGCCATTTTAGTTGCCCTGAATTTGCGTCCCCCCCCCCCGCAAAAAGCACTGGGAAGTGCATCTCACTGCAAAATTGTGCAAGATCACAGCAACCAAAATGACCACCATTCTCTCACAATAAAAAACGTTTTTTTCCTAGGACACTTGTGGGATATGTGCTCTCAGTGCAGGCCCAAGATCTTTTGCTGCCTGAGGTGGAAGAGAAGAAGGCATCTCTCCACGATCCACATACGGAAGCACTGGTGTTTGAAGCTTAATACAATGCTGGTGATGGGATATCATCCCCTGTGCTACGCCTGAGGTAGAAGGCTAGATCAGAAGGCAGTAAAGGTAAAGGTAAAGGGACTCTGGGGTTGCGGCGCTCATCTCGCTTTATTGGCCGAGGGAGCCGGCGTACAGCTTCCGCGTCATGTGGCCAGCATGGCTAAGCTGCTTCTGGCGAACCAGAGCAGCGCACGGAAACAGTTTACCTCCCCCCCGGAGCGGTACCTATTTATCTACTTGCACTTTGACATGCTTTCGAACTGCTAGGTTGGCAGGAGCAGGGACCGAACAACGGGAGCTCACCCAGTCGCGGGGATTTCAACTGCTGACCTTCTGATCGGCAAGTCCTAGGCTCTGTGGTTTAACCCACAGCGCCACCTGCATTCAGGAGGCAGTATATACTGTGAAATACACACAGCTCTGCTCTCCAGGAGAGGGCATAGCCTGGGGGCTTTTAAAGGAGCTGCCTCTGAAGCTGTCTCGGAAATTTGAGCTGGTGCAAAATGCAACTGCCAGGATGCTAATGGGGGCCAGAAAGTCTGAACATGTGACTCTACTTCCCCCTGCCCACCAACTGCATTGGCTACCAGTGTATTTCCAGGTCCAATTCAAAGTGCCAGTATTAAACTTTAAGACTCTAAATGTTATACTACCAGATTACCATAAGACCCACCTACATTGCATGGCCCTGCCCATACTCTTAAGATCTGCATCTGAAATCCTGCTTGCGTGCCTGTCAATGATTTGGTGATTACACAAGACGAGGCCTTCTTAGTGGTGATTCACACTTGAGGACTCTCTTCCAGTTTACATGCATTTGACCCTTCAGCTCTGGCATATAAGGTGCCCTTAAACCAGAGCTTTCCAAACTGTGTGTCGTGACACATTAGTGGGTCAGCTGCAGTGTGCAAGTGTGTCGTGCAAACACGCCCCACGCTCCTCCTGGGGCTGGAACGAGTTAGTTTAACTTTTGGTTTGCTAGTAAAACTGAATTACAGTGTCACAAAATGATGCATGTCCAAAAAGTGTGTCAACAGCTTGAAAAGTTTGGAAAGCTCTGCCTTAAACACATACCTTTTTACTACTGCCATTCCTCAAGATAATTTTGTTGATGTACTTCAGTAACTCTCATGCATCTACTTCTCTGTCTCTTTTCACTCAGTGCATCACACTCTGAGGTTCTACTGTTTTTATATCTGAACAAAAATGAATGAAGTTATTTAACTCAGACAACGGTAAAGAAGTCTTAAATTATTAACAGTGGAGGGTGGTCTATTAGGATGAATGGAGCATTGCCCCACCATTCTGCTTGCTCCCAGCCAGCCCCTGCCTGCCTTCCTTACAACCAGTCCAGGGATGGCATCCTCTGTCAGCTTCCTCTTCCTTCGTCTCAGTGTTGTCCTTGTAGAATTCAACAGGGAAGATGATGGGGACAAACTAGAATTAGTTGACTCTTGTCTGTAATCTATGGCTCCACCTACTGTTGGCCTCCTGCCTTAAGTCCCAATGGGCACCACCCACCATTTTTGAGGAATGGAGGAGGAAGCGTTCGCAGCAGGGACATAGGCAGCACCTGAGGGATCTTAACTCTCAACAAGTATCCCCCCCCCTGTGTATTTTGGGAAATGTTTTGTCCATTTGTCCTCTCTTATGTTCAGACGACTCTCAATATAGCATTGCCAAACTTAGCACAAGGGTGCCTGAAGTGGAGCGTGGCAGTTTTTGTCAATGTTCAAATGCTGGCTGCCATTTTGAATCAAGTTGGTGGACTGAAATGTGACTTGGGCATGACTTCCCGTGATTTTCAACCCAATGGGTCCAAACTTTGCTGACCTCACCCAGAAGCTTCATAACTGGATGGTATCAAAAGCCAATGAGAGATCCAGGAGAACCAATGGACCACACACTTCTGTCTGTCTCCCAGAGAAGGTTATCCATAATCCAGGGCAACAAAGGCCATTTTGGTCCCACGCCAGAGTCTCAAACCTCTGTGTAAATATTTGCTACTAAGTTCATTTCTGCAAACAGAAGGAACTGCTGAAATAAGATCACAGCAAAATAGATCAGTCCGCCACTAGGTGGTGTGCCAGACCAACAGTTAAGAGTACAGAAGAGTAAGGCGAATAAAAATTAGAGTTCCTACCCAGAAGGCTTGTCTGGGAAGATGCTCTTTAAGAGCTGTAACTTCCCAGTGTTTTAAGATGCATATAATGCTTATATATGTATATGTGTGCGCGCACACACACATCATGGGCCAAGCCTAGAGAAGGGCAACACAATTCCCCAAACACCTTTACATTTTGTCACAATTTTAAAATTTCAAAATGTAGATTTTTATTTCACATATATTAAGACCTGTTTTTCAGAATATAATGGGCATTATGTTTTATTTTTAAAAATAAAAATGGATTTTACACCCACCCCACAGGGCTCAAACATCCAGCCAGGCACATTTTGTAAATATCTTCCAGGTTTTTTTATAACTTAAGTGGTGTGTAAAGGTAAAGGTAAAGGTACCCCTGACCATTAGGTCCAGTCATGGACGACTCTGGGGTTGCGGCGCTCATCTCGCTTTATTGGCCAAGGGAGCCGGCGTATGGCTTCTGGGTCATGTGGCCAGCATGACTAAGGCTTCTGGCAAACCAGAGCAGCGCACGGAAACGCCGTTTACCTTCCTGCCGGAGCGGTACCCATTTATCGACTTGCACTTGACATGCTTTCGAACTGCTAGGTGGGCAGGAGCTGGGACCGAACAACGGGAGCTCACCCCGTTGCGGGGATTCTAACCACCGACCTTCTGATCAACAAGCCCTAGGCTCTGTGATTTAACTCACAGCGCCACCCACGTCCCTCTAATTGGTATATACATTTTATGAAATAAATGAAATGAGATAGCCTGTGAAACTGGGTCCTATCTGGCTTACCAGGGGTCCCAGCTTGAGGCAAAGTGAAGAAGAAGAAGAGTTTGGATTTGATATCCCGCCTTTCACTCCCTTTCAGGAGTCTCAAAGCGGCTAACATTCTCCTTTCCCTTCCTCCCCCACAACAAACACTCTGTGAGGTGAGTGGGGCTGAGAGACTTCAAAGAAGTGTGACTGGCCCAAGGTCACCCAGCAGTTGCATGTGGAGGAGCGGAGACGCGAACCCGGTTCCCCAGATTAGGAGACTACCGCTCTTAACCACTACACCACACTGAAGTGGCACCCTGCCCTGCCACTGTTCCCACCATCACCTAGTTATCCAAGAGGATACAAGAGCAAGAAAATACTTTGAAAATTATGTTTAAGTGGCAGTAGACCCCGCTGCAGTTTCCCCATATGAATCGTAAGCTTTTCCCAAGTTGTTGGAGAGGGTGCAATGTTCTGGGATACCTGATCCGTATGTAGTGAGGCCGTGTCCTGATGCAATCATTTTGCCAAAACATGCTTTCTCTGAAATTCCTATTATAACCAATCATAATTTGATTTTGAATCCTAAATTAGCACTTCTTGTCACTTGAGAGCAACTCTTAACTGTGAGGTTCCATCTCACATGTCTCTTTTCTCTTAGCTACAGCCAGGATGGAGAGAAACGGTCTATCTACCTTGCCAGAGGAAAGAAGACAAATGTGGCAGGTCCTGAAGTATGCCAAATCTAGGATGGAAAAGGCTGTCAGATCAGCCAGTGTTGCACAGATCTTGTGTGATAAACATAGACGGTAGCAGCCACTGTATTGGCAAGTCTTCCCTAGATAAAATCCCCCTGTGACATGTACATCCTTTCCTTCTTCCAAGTAGATTTCAGCCTTAAAATTACCCTGAGAGATAGTGTAGGCTGACATCGGGTTGCCTGAGTTAACCCACAGTCCTCTTGAAGCTCCTCTGTGGGCAAGGAGACTTGTTGTGAACCCCAGAGATGCAGCTGATCACCATCTTAGGATTCCCCCAACCATCTTAAGGCACCAAGTCTGAGCTGAACGAATGCAGCTTTGAGTTCCTTCTCTCCAAGTCGTGATCATGTGATTGCTTCATTGCCTACCCAGCCCTCCAAGGTCTATTGCAAAGAGTCAGTGTTGGAAAGGGCTGTGTGAAGACAACCACACTGGAAAACTTTGTACCACTTATCCTTTATCAGTCCGGGTGTGTGTGTGTGTGTTTCCCAACTGTGCTCTGGAGCATTTGTGTGGCCACAGGAATTTTGGGTATGCATAGCATAGCAGATGGCCATCAACAGGGCTTCATGTGACCGGAGAGTGCAACTTTAAAAAAAAAAATCACTTGGAATATGATGTGAAGAAGTTTATTGGAAGACAGATGGGTGTGGTTAGGGTTCCTGGAAGGTGGAAAGTTTGAAACCCGCTGCTGGGGCAGCACAGAACAGATTGTTTTGTATACAGTAGGTCTCAGCTCGAATTTCCGGCATCTCCATTGACAGGTTTTTAGGCAGCTGGGCTGGGAAAAAGACCACTGCTTAAGACTTTGGAGAGCCTCTGTCAGTCAGAGCAGACAGTACTGAACTAGATGGACCAATTTTGACTCGCTATACAGCAGCTTTGTATGCGGTCAAAGGACTTGATAACGTAAGCACATGGCCAAAGGAAAAGGCCACACAAACTTTGACAAAAAACAACTTTTCGGCATGCTACTTCAGCTCCCTCCCCCATTTCCGGGTTGGATATTCCTTTCCCTCACAGGACCAAAACAACGGTTGATAGCTCGAATATCGTCACACCATTGCATTGGTTCCCTGCCCAACCCCTCCCAAGACAACCTTTAGAAACACTGAAGTCACACAGCACTTAATATCTGAGGTCTTTATTTAATTTTATATACAGTGTAAGCCACAGACAAGCCTGTGACGATCAGACAAGACAAATGTCAATCCCTCTCAACAATTAGCAGCTTAAAATACCTATAAACTACAGTGTTACGTTCACAAGTGTCATTTCTGTAACTCTTCCTCCTGTGCAAGTGAGTTTTTAGTTTTATACTTCTTAAAAAACCACACTTACAGCTATGTCAGTTGCCTACTGATGCACGGTACCACCTGGCATACACAATACAGACACACAGACCTCTTTTAGCCACATTCAGAATTCTCTTAGAAACTGGCAAGCAATCCAGTGAGGGCAAAGCACCCGCCTCCCTCCCTCCGTCAGGAGCTGGCTTCTTGGTTTCTACTGCTTGCAGCTTTCATTTCTTACAAGTCCTATCCCCACCCCATGTAGAAGAAAGATCATGACCCAGCTGGCCAATGCACAAACCTACAGACCTCCTCAACGACATCAGGTTTTTAGGTGTCCACAAAGTTGGAATAAACTAATTAAGTTATCACTGTGAACACAATGTTATCACTTGAGGATACGCTCAGAACATATGAGGCATCATATGCAATGGTGGGAGGTATGAAAGAAAATCAAAACATGGTTAACTTTTCACTTTAGTAAAAAAAAAGAAAAAGAAAAGGCAAATAGGGTTCTTTGCAACCATGTTGTAATCAGAGCAGAGCCACAGAAACTTACAGGCATGGCTAATTTATGCCCATGAATTTCAGTGGATCTACTCTTGAGTAGGACCGAAAACGTTTCATGAAGCATAGTAAGCATGTTAAAATATCACTTATCTTTCCTTCAAGGCAGTCTGCTACATTTATTCCTTTTTGTGATCAGCTGATATGTGATTAATATATTAAACACTTCACCCTCTCCAAATAAGAAATTATATGGAAAAATAATTCCGTAACTCAAGGAGGTCCACAGCCGTAAAAAGAGCAATAGTAAGAGTAATGTCACACATGTCACACACACACACACACACACACACACACACACACTCATTCACTGGCAGACACTGCCTTTAAACAAGTCATTCAGGAATGCTTCACCTTCAAGAAAAAGAACACAGCACTTGCAAATGGGATGGGAGTTTTAAAGCTAGTTCACATTTCTGAAATAATTAACATCTCTTAAACAATCTGATGCAGCCACAGCCCTTCAGACCAACAGTGGGGAGAAAATGTATGATCTGCTAACCAAAATAAAATAAAATAAAAATAAAAATGGCAAAATGACAAGACAGGAGTCAGGTTAGGAGAGTTGACAGATAGGACTCAACAACACAAAGCACTTTTGGCAATCTTTCAGAAATATGATGGTATTGAGAATCACTTATAACTGTAAGCCAAAAGACCTTCACAGAACGGTCCTGGAGATCAGGGGTGTCTATCAATCATTTTCCTTCTGGTAAACAGGACAGTTTGTTTATGGTACACTCAGAATTCAGAAACCATAAATGCATTTTTACAGGGGATGGGATTAAGCGCCACCCCCTCCTTTTAGACTTTAATGAGTAATGAGTAACAAAGTGCTCATTCATCATCCACTTTGTATTGGTTTGTATCTTGGGATAAACAAATCTACAGTGAATTCAGAGTACCATCAAAAATCTGAAGGAGATGCCAGGATACGAGTTCCTGGAAGAGGCTCATTTCAAGCACTTCAGAATGCAGACCAAAACCTGCCCTTGTTGCTTCCTTTAGTATTTTTTTTAATGAAATACCGTGAAAATTGAGAAAGGGTGGAAAGTCGGATGCTATATCAAGTAAAGTGGGCATAAATTTAAGAGAGATTCTTGTCATGGCAGATCAGGATAAATGGGAATGGGAATACTAACAAATTCACTCTGTATCTGCAAGTCTAGGGAAACAGGAATGTTTGTTTATTTATTTTTTGGCTTGAGTCTGTTGAAACTGGCAATTCCTTAGAAGGACAAGCAGATATTTGCTCAGTGACAATGAGGCGTAATGTTATTAGATTGAGGAACCTGAGTATATAAAGAGCCGTGAATCTGAAAAGTGATATGCTGAATCTCTTGAACCATGACTAGGGCAGAGGGAAGGTTTCTCGCTGCTGGAAGATAGCAATCAGAAATCAAGTCCCATTCAGGAAAGCAAGGGAAATGGTTACGCAGTTCTAGAGGATAAAGCCCTAACAGCAAGAGTTCCTGGACTTCCTATTCCACATTATTTTAGGTCACTTGGGCATTGTTAATTTCTTAAGATGCAATACTGACCAAGGGTACATTACAATAAATTATTGAATTCCAACAATGTAAAACAGACTTTAAAAAAACAACGAACTTGTTTCACAATGAAGACAGTGAGCCAGAATTAAGAATGAATCTGAATTCCAGAGATATAAACCCTATTGGCCAGTGTAAAAAAGAAAAAGGCTCCTGAAAGAAACACGTCACAGTCTTGTTCCAGTCCCAGGACCAGTTCATATGTTTCCAAAAAGGAAAGCAGAGGAACAAGCGGTCATTTCTTATGACACTTCTCCCCTAACTGCATGTCTTGCCCAGGACAACATTCTCTCTCTCTCTCTCTCTCTCTCTCTCTCTCTCTCTCTCTGGGGCATCATCTTGACAGTCAATATAAATGTGGGTGGAGAATGAACCAGCACAAGCCATTGGCAGTTACACTCCCCCCCCCCCATTTCTTGGTAATGTACAACCCTCAGTCAGTAAAGCTGTACAAAATATTATTACTTATAGAGGGAAGGAGACTCTCTCCATCACATACTATATGAGAACAAGATGCACAGAAGGGCTCTAAACACAAAAAACCCCACCAACAGTGAACACTGCCAGCTTGCTAACAGGATAACTTTGGTTTCCATTATCAGGGGTTTATTTGAACAGTAAATTAAATCTGGGAATATCTAAGGGATTGGCCTTTTGATCTGATGTTTCCTTAAGTGTTTACCCTTCCCTTAAAGATACAGGGCAACTTTCAGAACAGACCTGAAGCTGACTGGATGTAGGCTATTCGGCCACAAGCCTAGCTTTGGTATGCAAGAATCTAAATTGAAAATATAAAACCTATGGTCTATCCGTGAGATTACATCTTCCAAGTACGAATTTTATTTTCAGAGCAGAACTTCAGCTCACTCACTTGGCCGTTTCAAAAGTTAGTTTTCATCTCTCCTTACGTCAGACAAGGATTTCTTTACTCTCTGAAAAGTATTCAGTTCTCTATATGTTACATATACCTTTAAAAGAACCACACCTTTAAAAGAAAAAGACACTATGTGAAGACTAAGAGGAGGAGAGAGAGCTCTCTTTGTGATGCTGCGTCGTCGGCAAGTTAGGGAGAATACAAATCACACCTGAATAGGTCTGCACTCAAGATGCACTCGAAGCTGTTTTCTGCCTTCTCCAAAACCGTTTCAGGATAAGACAGCTCACACTTATTCACACATTTCTTCATTTCAGAACATCACTTCTTTATTTTAAAGGAAAACAAAAAGAGAGAGAGATGATGACCCTGCCCACCACTAAGTTCAAAAACAACCCCCAATAAGAATAATAAAAAATCCTATTAGAAACAATAAGGAAGCACTGAGAGTTTGAGTATTACACTCTTCAAGTATGCCATTCGGATTTTTAAATCTGTGACTATACATATATTAAAAAACCGTAAAAGTGCGACCAAGGGCATTTGCTTAAAGTATTTAAAGGGCTACTTCAAAATACTGTAGTACAACTGTGCAGTAACTATGTCTGGCATAACTTGTCCACTTCATATAGCTAGCCAAAAAGTTTAATAGGCCTTGCAGAAAGAGGGTGGTTAGCGGAAGAGGCCAACCCAGCAACGGATCCAGGGACTTCCATGCATTGCACTGGTCTTCCATTAGAGAAAGCCACCCTGAAGCTATACATTCGGACATGGAATGTGGTCAGGTTTCACAGTAGCATTATGGGATCGTCACGGTGTCACTGTGCACTAGATTAATCTTTATTACGCTTTATGTAACTGTCCTCTCCTCTCCCCCAACAGGTTTAGTACAGTAGTTCGCCATAATTTAAATTGCCCATTGGTGTGCTCCAAATTGGTGTTTTATTTTTGTACATTTAAGGAAACTTAAAGATTTGCATCCAAAGAGAACCATGCTACATAAAAAGTATCCAGGATTTTTTTTTTGCCAAAAAGAGCTCTTGAATAAAATCTAAAAAATACTATTGCCAATGTGTCTCATAGAGAGAAAATGTTATTTTAACTGTAAACAAATTCACACTCTGACACTTTAAAACTTCAGCAGAGGAAGGAGTGGCTGATTAAGCTTTGCCATGCTCACTTGCCAGAGCAAACCGGAGTGGGTAGGGCAACAGCCAGCTCTTCTCGACATCATCTAGGGGGAGAAAAGAACCGTTCCAAGTAGCCAGTGATGGCGTCCCAGTGCTTCCACAAAAAGGCAATGAAGACCACTATAAATAAAGTGCTGAACGTCCTGCTGCGAGTTTTCATGAGGGGGACAACACAGTTGGCCACGGTGGAGACAAAGACCAACAGAACGGCCATGACAGCCAAGAGGATGTTAATTAGTTTGCCCAGGAGGTTTCTGGCAGTGGCATTTTCAAGACCTTCCAACTGGACAACTTGCTGCTGTTGCTGCTGCAGTTCCATCTTTGAGATTCTGGTTTGACATGCCTCCAGTGCCTCCTGTTGAGAGTAAGAGAACCGATCAGTAACTGCACAACACCTTATCTCATGCATATACATGTTGGTTTCATCCAAAAATGGGGAAGGGAGAGAGGCTGGCCTTGTTCTGTATTGCTTCCTACTCAAATGGGTCAAAAACGGCAGTGGGTTCCTGGACACATTTGGTTGGAATCACGCCAGTCTGCTGACAGTGAGATCAGGTGCCAAGGACACGGATGAAGAACTGGTTTTGCATATCCTGAGTCTAAATAAAGTTTGGGAGCTCAATACCTCAGGCATTCCTGCAGCCTTACTCACACTGCACAGGATATGAGTAACACTTGTTGGATTCATGTCCTGTAGCAAAAATCCCCTTCGTGCTGCACAGTGCATACAGGGAATTCGCAATGCAAACAAGCAGATCCAACTACAATGCAAGTTGCTTATTGCATTTACAACAGTACTTTCACAAGCCTTGGTGGCATGATAGATTCAGCCTCAGCAACAGTAGATGACAGTGAATCCTACCTGTTTTCGATTTCATGCTTTCATATCACAGGCCACTGTTATAAACAGTGCAACTTTGGGATTGAATGAAGAGACATAGCTCTTCAGGAAAGGTAGACTAATGCTAGTTCCCAGCTCAATTTCAGCTACCTGCCTGAACACGACCCCACACATCCCAGCATGAATACTTGTGTCTCATACCCCTCACCAACAATGGTGGCAGTTTATAAGTGCTCCAGACACTGATGTTTAATTTATGCTGAAGTAGCAACAGTACAGCCGGTGAAAATGGTTTATTATGATGATGATGATTACCATTTTTATTACTATTGTAATTACCATTGAACCAGAAGGGGTTGAATGCACCTCTCTAATTTAATATCAACACCCTAAACCTACACAGACAGAGGGCCTTCTCGGTAGTGGCACCTGTCCTGTGGAACGCCCTCCCACCAGAAGTCAAAGAGAAAAACAACTACCAGACTTTTAGAAGACATCTGAAGACAGCCCTGTTTAGGGAAGCTTTTAATGTTTAATAGATTATTGTATTTCCAGAGTGGCTGGGGAAACCCAGCCAGATGGGTGGGGTATAAATTATTATTATTATTATTATTATTATTATTATTACTACTACTACTACTACTACACCACACCTGGACAGTTTATGTGGCAGAATTTTGAACACTGTTTCCCCCAGCTGGAATAATAACAACAACCCTGTAAGGGATTACTTTGGCTGTATAACTTGGGTGAATGTGAAACAAGTAAGAAAGTATTTCACTGTGGTCAGGCACTTGTACTTGGGTACTTGTTCTTGGTGTTTATTTTGCAGCTGCAACTCTCCAAGTTCAACTTTCCAGACTTCTGAATTTCAAATACTTGACATACCTAGACCAAAAACTTCCCCCTCAAAACACATCCTTATTTGGGAAAGAAAAATGGAATAGGTTGCTTCCTGAAAGGCCTGAGAGGATATACAAAGCCAGCTACTGTTTTTAATTCAACATTTGTACAGATAGGATTCAAATTAGTGACAGACACATCCTGCCATCAGCTAACTGGGGAAAATACTATAAAAAAACTCTTATGCTTCACAGTGCAGCATTTTGGCCCAAACACACATGGAAATGTTTTATTATAGCTTCCCTCAAATATGGAGGCAAACTCTCATTTGAACTTTTGAGAGTACTGTAGATGGTTAACTGGCTCCTGTTAACAAAGACTCCTGCAGTAAAAACAATGAGATAAATGTAATTCAGAATACAGGGCACAAAATCTGATTCCACTATTCATGGAAATTAAAGCGGAAACTGAATCAGCTCAATAGTTAAGAAAAATATAATCAGTTGACCATTTTCAATCTGCTTTCACCAACCTGGATGTCTCTGGCACGTTCATAAGACTGATAAGCTATTTTTTCCTCCATGCTGGCCAATTCCTGCTTTAAATTAAGGATCTCATTCTGGTGAAGCTCAGTCAGGTCATTCAGCTGCTCTTCTAGCCGTTCACATCTAGAACAGAGAAATGTGGCCGTCAAACATATTTTAAAAGTATCTACTTTGCATTTCTTTGCAAACTCAGGCTCAAAGAGATGACCAACCATTTTGAAAACCAGAGTTGGTGGCGGTGCTGGAATTAAGGTGGTGTGGGCTGTTCCCCCAAACAGGGCACTGAGCTGAGGGGATGCGAAATTTTGGCCTCACTCAGGGCGCCATATTGCCAAAGACTGGTGGATTCAATGTGATGGCAGGAAACTCAATACATATTCCCACACCCGTGTAGGTCTTAAGGTGCTCTTAGACAGTAAAACTGAGATTTTCACTGGTAAGCAGCTAAATCTACCTCATTTGAAAGTCCTGTAGATTCTGCATGTTTTATGGACTTTTTAAAATGCAGCTTTAAACTTACAAAGAAAAGCAGGGTTTAGATTTCAAAACAAATTAAATATAGGAAAGTGTATCCTAGAATTCAAGGGTTTTGGTTTTCTTTGTGTAGTTTCACATCAGGCTTTAAATTTTCTGTTCACATGCTGCACGTGAGCATAATGACACATGGGAAAAATATAACTAGGTAACCTTGCACAACTATAATAATATATGTTCAAAAGGAACCCTGGGTTGCCTCATCAACTGTATTCTTGCTCTGACAGGGCTATTTAACATTCTTAAACTCTAATCAGATTCTAGAGAAGTCTGCTGTTCGTGACTGTTTTGAGGCTGCTGCAGCAGCTAGTACAAAACATTATGGTTGGTTTCTGGGCCAGGAATCACTTCACACCAATGTTACAGCACATACAGTGGGCTTTCTATAGCCTTCTAAGCATAAATTTAAAGGCACCCAGTATAATGAACTCAAATAAGGGCATCTCAAATTGTAGGAAGTGCCACAGAGCTGTCCAAACATGTTCGCATGACAAGGGCCTTTTCTTATTTCTAGGGCTGGTTTCCTTTTCATGACAGCACACTGTTACTGTTACGCAGCCCCTTTAAGAGACAGCCTCACTTGCTGCCTCCCCTCTATGCAAATACAGTGGTACCTCGGGTTAAGTACTTAATTCGTTCTGGAGGTCCGTTCTTAACCTGAAACTGTTCTTAACCCGAAGACTACTTTAGCTAATGGGGCCTCCTGCTGCCGCCGCTGCACAATTTCTGTTCTCATCCTGAAGCAAAGTTCTTAACGCGAGGTAATATTTCTGGGTTAGCAGAGTCTGTAACCTGAAGCACATGTCGCCAGAGGTACCACTGTATAAGCTGCCTAGGTATGTATACTAAAATGGAGGGGAAAATACATGTCCAGAGTTAGCAACTGGTGTGATATTTTTATATTTGCAATTATAAAGGGGGTTGGGGGAGGGAATAAAGGTAAAGGTACCCCTGCCCGTACGGGCCAGTCTTGACAGACTCTAGGGTTGTGCGCTCATCTCACTCTATAGGCCGGGAGCCAGCGCTGTCCGCAGACACTTCCGGGTCACGTGGCCAGTGTGACATCGCTGCTCTGGCGAGCCGGCACCAGCGCAGCACACGGAAACGCCGTTTACCTTCCTGCTAGAAAGCAGTACCTATTTATCTACTTGCACTTAGGGGTGCTTTCAAACTGCTAGGTGGGCAGGGGCTGGGACCGAAGACGGGAGCTCACCCTGCCACGGGGATTCGAACCGCCGACCATGCGATCGGCAAGCCCTAGGCGCTGAGGTTTTACCCACAGCGCCCCGCGCGGAATAGTTAGTACTTAAAAGGTAGCATTAGTTGACAAGTGGATCCCAAAAGGTTGAGTAGGTTTATATGCAGTTTCCACTGGAGAACGTATGCAGACCACTGGCTTACAAGGGAACACTTTGCCACATTGCCCTGGCAGTGGAGAAAGGTTGATTCTGCTCAACATCCTTGAAACATTCAGAGGGTCCAGGGGCAGAATTTGGCTTGGGGGAAGCATTCCAAAGAAAACACTCTTTCCAAGCCAAGTATTTCCTCCCACCTCTGGGTGATAGCTTCAGGACAAAGGAAGGATGATTTTGCTCAACATCTCTGCACCACAGGTGCTTTCACAGAGCGAGTGATTATAAAGGATAGAAGGAAAATCTGGCTCAGACAAACTGACACTAAAAAACAAAATTTGGCACAGAGTCCATTTTCCCACCATAGTGTGTAAGAGAACCTTGTAATCTCTGGATGTGGCAGAGCTTCCTGACCCTTTTCCTGCCCAGAAATGTCTTCTGTTCACTGGACAGAAACTAGCCATGTTTGCCTGCCTTTTGCCAATTAAACCATGTTGTTACCTTCTCCTACCAGTGATATTCTTCAACAGCAGAGGAATGGACAATCTTCATTAGGGAGGTTTAGGGAGGTATTTGCAGAAAAGGCAGGGGTTAGTCCAACCTGTCAGTATTTTTCTGTAAAGGCAGCAAGCCTCTACCTTGAGTAGAAACCCTCAATGACCCTACAGCACCCTCAGAGGATGCAGGCACTGAAGCTTACTAATATATAGTGATATTTTGGGTTTATTGTGTCCTATATTGTGAGATTATTGTGTTTTTGGAAACACTGCAGTCCGAGTACCAAGGGGATCAGTTATAAATGCCAATATAACATTAAAAAAAAAATCCTGCAATTTTTGGCTCTCTCCAAGGCCTTGTATCAGAGGGCAAAGAATAATACCAAATATGTAACATGTTACCATGCTATCAAAACATTCCTTTATTTGTGGTGCCTCACTCAGGGTATTTTCTTCCCAAGAGGCTTGCCTGGGGGCTGCATTAATGTCTTTTTGGTGCCAGGTACAGCCCATTTTATTTTCCCATGCTTTGAATTTGATGAGATACTTTAATCCTTCTCTTGTATTGATTGTTTTATAACGTATTTGTTTTTTCTGCCTTGGATATACCCGTTGAAGGGCAATATCAATTCATTAAATGAACTGAAGGTATATGGGCTGAGCACTGTGATGTTATTCAGAGCTGCAATCCTACACACATTTAAGTTCTTTTGAGCTCAATGGGGCTTACTGCTGAGTAGGTAATTCATGTGCTGCAACTCCCTTAACATTCTGAATTTTAACTGACATTTTTGCAGTACTCTGGGTGTTTACTGCCTCGGTTCCGCAGCATACGTAGATATTTGCCTATGATCTAATAGTTGGGGGTGATTTTAATTTGCTGCAGTGCAAATTAAAATCCCCTTCAGTGCTGCCTCTGAAGGGGTGCCCAATTTTCTCTTGGGCATCCAGTGCTCCCTTTAGATGTCACAGCACTGCTATGGGAAGCTCCTGCACCACCGCCTTAACATCTAGAGGACACCCAAGATGTAAATTGATTGGAATATGCCATAACAATTTTAAAAAGCTGATTGTCTTGATCTTGCAGTAAGAGGTCTCAAACCCAGCATTTTACTTGAATCGTAGAATGTGGAGTTGGAAGGGACCATGAGGGTCATCTAGTCCAACCCCCTGTAAAACAGGAATCATTTTGCCTAACTTGGGGCTCGAATCCATGACCCGGAGATTAAGAGTCTCATGCTCTTACTGACGGAGCTAGACATCTTCTGTTTGACGTAGCAAATGCACACCTTTGTATACAAAATAAAAATAAAAATCGTCTGTGTGGTACAGGATGTGCCTGTATATTTTGTGGTTAGCATAAGTACCCACTGTTCTAAAGCTCCACATAATATGCATCACTTTTTACATCATGATTTCAAATTGAGACTATAAGAGAAGTCTCCAAAACAAAGTTCTGCATATCACAAGCCAGCAAAGCACCAAATGACTGGTCTCAAGGCTATCTTGGTAGACTAGAATTAAACAGCAACAGAAAGGAGATCAAAGGGATTAAACTTGTAAAAACTGAAATACAAATGCAGCACAACACACTAATTGAACTTCTAAGATGATCCCATGAAGACTGGCAGTCTGTGAGTGAACCGAGTGCATCTAAGCTATCTAAAGTCATTTTTCGCTCTGTAAAGAAAGCTTCAGGCATAAATTGTAACAAGAGAGACTCAGTAGAAACTGATGACAGCACATAAAGTCCTGTTTTATCAAGTAAACATCAGCTATATTCTCAAAGCTATTAAGCAACAGGCTATTTTGGAGTTTGGTCTCACTGATAAAGGATCGATTGCAAAAAGAACAGGCATGCAGACAGAGCTGGATTACCAAAGAGGGAAGTAAAAGGAGTGGCTAATCAGTCTGGACTATGAGGCCACATCAACTGCCCAATGGACAGGAGGCACAGCTTCTGCCAAGGCTTCTAATAACTTCTGACACTACAGCACAGGGCAGAAGTGACTTGCGGAAATCATATTGTCATCAAAAAATGCTGGCCGGGTGGAATGGGAGGGGGGAATCAGCAGATGAGACAGCTCTAGCAGCACCAAGTCTCAGCGAACAAAGGCAACTACAATACCATCAGCAAGAAGGCAGGCTGCAGACAAACAGGGAATGATAAATAAACTACATGCAACGCCAACTACTCTAATTAGAGCAGGAATCGCTAACACGGTGTCCCCTAACGATCACAGGACTCTAATTCCCATCAGCCCCAGCTAGCATGACCAACGGACAGGAAACTAAGGTCGAACCATCTATGAAGGTTACCACACTGGCTACCACTGCATTAGAGAAATAAAATTTTGTACAGGAAACGGAACCCTTTGGTGCAACCCCCTGACTTTCATACTGGGGTCATTTTTAAACACAAGAACGGAGAAATGCCTGCCTTGAACTCCCATACCGATTCTACCTATGGCCTTCAGCAAACTACCATATGCTTTCTTGGCATCAGTTATCACTTCACCAAGGCCAAGGGAGAGCCCCATCTTTTGGGTGTCTTAAAGTGGATTTTACTAATCCCTCAGCAAGGAACCTTACACAGTAAAAAAAGCAACGAGAGTTAACGAATAAAGCTTTTGACACAATGCTCTTTGTTTTATCTTTAATGGCAGTAACAGCTACAAAAGCTGCCAGAAAGGGAACTTCCACACTACTGAGGGGAAGAGGGGAGACAGCATGATTTTAGCTTTATAGTAAAGGAGTGCAATTAACCTCCTTTCTGTTAGGAAACATAACTATTTATATAAGCAACTTTTCCTTATAAACAGAGGATGGCAGCCAGGCATCTGCCAAAACTCTGTCTAGCTATAGAATCTTCCTGACAGAGGGGCTCTACACACACACACACACACACACACACACACACACACACACAGAACTCAGACGTGTGACTGACATAGGAAGTTGCCTTATACGGAATCAGACTATCTAGCTCAGTATTGACTGGCAGTGGGTCAGACTGGGGTCTCTCCCAGTCATATCCCGAAATGCTGGGGGCTGAAGCTGGGACTTTCTGCATGTAAAAGAGGTGCTCTATCACCAAGCCTAGGCCCTTCTTACCATTTTATGGCACATAGGAGATAGTATATATTTGACAACAAGTGTGCTTTTCCCCCTCCTTGCAGCTTAATGCTACAGATATCAACTATAAACTGAACTAGTTTAACACATAAAAACATAAAGAATAGCAGAGAGGGGTTGGAGATCTTACAGCATTAGAAAATTACAATTCTCAAGGTTGGGGGCTATGGTGCTTACACCAGTTTGAGAAATTTGGTGTAGATGTACGTTACAACAACCAAATGCAATGTGAGTGTTTAAAAATCATGAATACATTCCCTCACCCTAGGGGAAAAAAGAGTCTAGTCATAGGAACATCTGAAAAAAACATCTGGGAAAGGCCCACAGCTAGTGGAAGAGAACACAGATTGCATGCAGGAAACTGTGGCTTTAATTAGTAGCATTACTAGTTAAGATCACCTTAAGTAGCAGGATTAGGAAAGACTTGAGATCCTATGAGCCACTTCTGGGAACAGGTAACAATGGCCTAATGAGTGTATACCAAGATGTCTAAAAGCTAGTTTCATGTGATATAGAAGGGTGATGAGGAAGAACTCTTGGGATAATGTTGTTATTTTGCAATCATTTAAACATCTCTATCTTGATTGCTTAAGGATAATGATATTTTAACACTATCTTTAAACCCAATGAAGCAGATATAACCTCAAAGTTACAAATACAACAAAGGGAATAAAAAATATACACTCTGTGCTTCATTGTCTGCAAATGGCAAAAAAGCAGTCAAAACCAATTAGTGCTGCCTAAAGGTATATCATATCCTAAGACACATATGCCAAATTATACAGTAAGTTATTTTATTCAATAATAAAACACGGCCCGCTCATGCTTGCTCTAAGGCTGAACAAATACTATCAGCATAATATTGTATAATTAGGGCCCTCCCAATTTCAATATGGAATCATGGACCAACAAATCCAAATATCTGACTTATTATTTTTTTTAATATGTAACTCAAGGTACAACTTTTTGGAGGCAACAAAAGAACAGCAACTACCAATATCATAATAATAGACAGGGTGAAGTATTCTCCAAGATTTGGTGGCCCTGAAGGTATCACAAACCTTTAGAGAAGCATAGCACTGAAGCCTGCAAAGTGCATTTTGTTAAGTGTTGGGTGACTACAAGACCAGTATTACAACTACTGCACTGGCTCACAGCTTCCAGAGTAAAGTCCTAGCTTTGGCCTTTACTTTTTTTTCACAGCCATAGAACATTCTTGCTCCTAGAACCCTCTGCCTTCCACCCTCTCCCTCTATGTAGATCATCGGAAAAGGTTGGGCTCAAAAAATCCCTCATCCAACAGGATGAGGATTTTGAGATGGGCAGGGAACTGTAGCACAGGGCTACTTTGGTTTCTAAAACTGGGACTCAGAATGTGTGTGCTGTGAAAAGTAGCAAGCTGAAAGAGGTGAAGGTCTGGAAGAAGAAACCTGCACATGTAGAAGGGGACAATTGTGTGTGTGTATATATATTACGGGTGCTGCCTGATACCTGTGAGACTATTAGTGCTGAATGAATGCATGCATCTAGGTGTGCTTTAACATCAGTAGTATCAGTGAAAAGTTAGACTGAAATTCTCACCGGTATCTTTCTTCCTGCAGAGCCTGCATTATCAAGGAATAATCCCTCTGATAGTGAACCTTAAGGTTCTCAAAAGATTCCTCCAGCCGTCCTTGCATCTCTCTGATCTCTTGAATCTCATGCAGTATTGCATCAAACCCTGAGCTCTGCATATCCAGAGTGTTCGTTTTGGAGCTTGGTGCTCCCACAGGGATCCCTGTGGTGCTGTTGGCCCCCACAGAGCCTGATGTGGCACTGGAGCAATCGTCCTCGCTGCCATATTTTGGGCTTGACTGAAAATTATGAACACCTAGAGTTTTTCCCCCAGTCCCATCTTCTTGACCTTCTTCCAAGGAGTCCTTCAGATTAGCAATATTGTCTGCACTCCCAAACCTGTTCCTAATGAGTGAGGCAATCTCCCGGGGTTTGGAGACGACAGCTCCTGCTGCCGAATGGGTTGCTTGGGAGAAACTGGAAAGTCCACCCTTAACACTGTCTACCACTCCTTCGCTGAAGCCGGTGACCTTTGCACCCACATCTTTCAACCCCTGGTGCATATCCCTCAATACATCTTTGGGCTGTCGAGGGATACCATTCTGTTCGATCTCTCGCAGCTTCCGATGGTAGTGCTCTAGCTTCTTCTGCAACTGGAGGATTGTCTGGGCTGACTTCTGGTTCTTCTTCTCAAATACCTGCTTGATGCGGGCACTCTGTTGCTTGTCCGCATTATTGGCCAGTTTTAGGTATTCAGCCACATTGTCATCCCGAGCTGTTTGCTCTATTTTGATCTGCTCAGTCAACTTCAGTATTTTTTGTTGCAGGTGGGTGATGGCCACTTTTGTGCGCTGAGGATCTGGCGTTCCATCAATGGAATCTGCGTTGATGCTGCACTCTGTGCTGGAGGCCACTGCACTGGATGTTTGCGCTAGACTGCTTACATCTAATCGCTCAATCTGGGGAAAGAATAAGAAAGTAAACATTACAAACTGTTTTAATATCATGCAGCCTCCACTCAAAATGCACTTTGCTTCATCTATGAAGCAAACATATATTTATTTTATTATTATCTTGTTTCTTTAGGTATTGTTCTTCAATGTTCAGGTGAAACCTCTAAATCAGTGAGAAGAATACCAGCAAGCCTCTCCAGTTTTTGGAGAACTTAAAAGGATGAGGGTCAAGAAATTTCATCCAGACGCTAGCTTCAATAAAGTGAAGAGCAAAGGAGTTAACTGTGCTGGGTCATATGTATTATCCTGTACAACAGAGATACTTCCAAAAGCTCTATATTTCCAGCATACATAGCAAGCACAGTAATAGTATGTATAGCAAATAAACCTTTTAAGTAAATTCAGTCTCTTATTGTGTGACTGTGTGTTCATGCTTCCTTTCCACATACGATCCTGGGCCAGCACAGATCCCAATCTGTTGTAAACCACTTTGTGAAACTTTGTTTGAAAAGCAGCCTATAATTTTTTTAAAAAATTAAAAAATACAGTTGGAATGTGAGGGCCACATCCCCCAGAACAGGAGTATGCTTGTGCAAATGGTTGAATAGGTGAGCATCCGAAGTAAGGTTCATTCAACACTATGAGGTACCAATATCATGACTGTATCTAAACTTCCAGGATGATTCACCTTCGTTCTCATGTACCCACCCGAGTCTGAAATCTACATCAATTTACTGAGCACAAAAATTCCATAGCAGCCAGAGATGCTGAAACTCTCCCAAACAAAATATACTGGTATGTAGCCAAGCCTCAAAAGTGTCTACAATGGGAAAAGTCACATGGAAATGAAATTAGCATTTAACTTTCTCAACATATTGCCTACTCTTATTAAGTAAACCCTTAATAAAAACTTAACTACAATTGTTTTTTTCTTTTTAACGGGAAAGAAAGGATCCCCCTTTCTCTAACCTACCTTGGCTTTTCTGAGCCGCAATAGCTGTTCCCAGTGCATGACTTGAACAAAGGAGCAACATGCCTACAATAGCTCTGCTGAAAGCTATTCTACACTCACTCGCTGCATGCAGTAAAATGAAGTCTTAAGGAAGGTGGCTTAATACAGAAACCAATGAATCATTTAATTACTCAGCAGCTCCTCCCCAAACAGGGAAGGCATTAGTTCATGAAAAATAACAGCATGACATCATGTGAGCTGTGGACTCTTAACACACAGGCGCTCTCTCTCTCTCTCTCTCTCTCTCTCTCTCTCTTTCTTTAAAAGCAGTCCAGAGAAAACAAAGGAAGCTGTAAAGACTTGCCAGCAGATGAAACATGATTCCGCCCTACCTACCACACATAGTTGAGAACCAATGCAAAGGGTAAGTTGGAGCCAAAAGGTGTCATCTGAGGTGGAAGGCACCCAAGGAGGAAGGGGCAATCTTTAAACCACACCAACCTTCACAGTGTCTTCTGCCAATGGAGCAAGTTAAGCTATTTAAACAAAATTAAGAATAGAATGGTTTAAGAGTGACTTGACCCAGTATTAAAATAAATTCAAGAGGTGTAGACATTGAAAGCACTATAGGATTTGGGGGGGGGGGTATTAGTAATCCCCTCCATTAAAAATGGAAGGAAGTTAAATATGTACACATTTATGTTCCACAACTCTGAGGGGTCACAACCCTTAACTACTGACTGCATGTCCCATTAGCAGCAATCACCAGGGGGTGATGTGGGTAGGAAAAATAAACTGCACTATGCCTACTATAGATAAAGGCTGTCCAAGTGCTATAAAAGGTAAAGGGACCCCTGACCATTAGGTCCAGTCATGACCGACTCTGGGGTTGCGGCGCTCATCTCGCTTTATTGGCCGAGGGAGCCGGCGTACAGCTTCCGGGTCATGTGGCCAGCATGACTAAAGCCGCTTCTGGCGAACCAGAGGAGTGCATGGAAATGCCATTTACCTTTCCGCCAGAGCTGTACCTATTTATCTACTTGCACTTTTGACATGCTTTCGAACTGCGAGGTTGGCAGGAGCAGGGACCGAGCAACGGGAGCTCAACCCATCGTGGGGATTCGAACCGCCAACCTTCTGATTGGCAAGTCCTAGGCTCTGTGGTTTAACCCACAGCACCACCCGCATCCCACAAGTGCTGTAGATAAGGCTTAAATTAAGATGTACCAAAATAAGGCACTCTCTTGGGCAAGGCTTATCTACAAACACACACACACACACACACACACACACACACACACACACACACACACCTACTGCAATGAGTACTTGCTCCTGGACCTTGAGTTTTCTTTGCAGTTTGCAAACTTGACATAGGCCAGCAAATTTCATTTTACATGTAGCTTCTGTGTGTGCTATCAGACTTTACTCTTTTTAATGCCCTCTTCTGTTAAATCTTTGGCTGGGAAGCTGAAATCAATTTAAAAAAAACTTTAGACCAGGTGATACTAGGAACCTTAGTTAGCCCTTTAACTGAAACTCTCAGCTAGTGGGTAAATATTAATCTTACTTTTTGACAAAACTGAATTGCTTCCTGAAAGTGGAGCTCTCCAAGTGTAAACAGTTTTATTGCTCAGGAAAAGCAATGAATGATCTCAGTTCCTCAACTGAGCGCATGGCACACTAGACACTTACAAGGGTTACACATACGGTGAGGGGGAAAAGTATTTGATCCCCTGCTAAATTTGCCCGTTTGCCCTCTGACGAAGAAATGACCAGTCCATAATTTTAATGGTAGGTTTACTGTAGCTGTGAGAGACAGAATAACAACAGGAAAAACCCCAGAAACCCAGAAGACAAAAGTCAGAGATTGATGTGAATGCAAAGAATAAAGCTGGTTTTAAAAGGGTTTTAGATAGCCATTGATAGTCTTGTTCTCGATAACTATTGTCATGCTACAATGGCCATGTATCAGAGGTGGTACCCCACTCAAATTCAGTGGGGAATGTTCCGTTGCGTTCATGTTCCTGCATGCATCTGGTTCCCATAGGCCAAAGGTTTTCAACCTTTTTAGGTTCACGGCTCCCTTGACCAACTACCTTCTTTCTTCGGTACCCCTGTGAGGCTCAGGAGCCCAATTATGTCACCCCTTGCCTGCAGAGCTGGCAGCCCCTCACCCCTTTTTGACCACCCTCCCTTGTGGAGTGTTCCCTCAGCCTCCTCTCTTCTACCCTCTCCTTGGGAGTCCTCTGAGCAGCCGCAGCTGCCACCACTGGTCTCTGAGCTCCACCGCCCCCTGCCCCAAAGAGAGGTACCTCCTCACACTGCCACACAGAGGTCTGGGAAGCCCCCCTGGCCAGACCCAGAGGCACCATTTGCCTGGGGAGCTTGTAGCCAGTGCTGCTGCCACAAACATCTGTGCAAGCCTTTGGGAGGCAGAGACGCAATAGGGCATCAGAGGGAGGGAGGGAAAGAAAGAGGGACAGAGGTCAGTGTTGGCCATGGCACCCCTGACCACGATTTAGGGTACCCCAGAATGCCACGGCACACTGGTTGAAAACCACTGCCACCGGTTGGCCACTGTGGCTACAGAATATAGGACTAGGTGGCCCTTTGGTGTGATCCAGCAGGGCTTATGATCGTAAGTGGCTTTTTGTCTGAATCACTTATTTCTGAAGGTGTGTTTGAAATTTCTCATGAGAAGTAGCAATCGACACTATAATTAGTCTGACAATGTGCTACTCCTTACAGTTTCAGGGTTTTTTTTCCAGAAACTGTGCACAGAGTGGCAAATAAGAAAATGAAGTTTCTCTATGCATGTGCACCTGTTGACCCATCTATACAAATAGCAAGTGCTTTCAGATTTCAGAAAACTGGGTCAAGAGCAGTGTTGTGTCTTTATCCAGGGAGTAACTGCCTTGGATTGCTGTCATAGTGTATGGCTATATAGTAAGTTGCATTGCCAAACTTGGCTCTTAACCACTAGCTAATAACTATTTACGTTGAACTTACCAGTTGTATTTCATTTTACAGCTTTGATAATTGTAAGTTCATTCAAATAACCCTTATTTCAACTATAGGGCAGGTTTCAGAGACAAGTGAGGGAAGGTGATGGAGGTATTCTAACTCTGTTGAACTCCCAAAAGGTGTTATCTGGCATGTGATAAGCTTTGACTTTTAAAGCAGGGCTCCGAAAAAAGACATGCACATTCCAAATCTAGTTGAAAGAGTTTAGTGATTGTTAAAGGGGAGGCCCTACTTCTTCCAGTCACTGTGATTTTCTCTTTGGAATTTTGAGGACAGCCCTGCTGGAAGATCTTAATAGGCAGCCGCATCACACAAGGAGGGAGGAGGAGTCTTTGAACCATGCAGGTATGTAGGGCTTTAGTAGTCAATAAGCACCTTGAATTGGGCTTGGACACAAACTGACAGTCAGTGTAAACACTGTAATGTAGGTTGTAGATGGGCGTACACACAAAGCCTTATCAGTTACATTCTGCATCACTTGAATTTTCTGGACCATTTTCTAGGGCAGCCCTTGAGGAACACAGCTTTGAACATGTCTTACCATGGAACAGTGGCAAACCAAGTTTAAGGAATCTCTGGCCCACGTGCCTAGTTAGGCCCATAAGGCCTCACCCTTTTGCCTCACAAGGCATTTTGGCCAAGCCACCTCCACCTGCCCTACACCTGACATCAGAAATAGGCATGCAAAGACCTGGCTCAAGCCAATAGGGAGTTTGCAGGCACACCTACAAAGCCCTAATGATCATCTGATTAGTGCTGATCACTGATACTTTGCCTGCATCGTTTGATTTCACGTGGGCAAAATAGGGTCACCTCACATCATTGTGACATCAGGTGAATGACAGGCTCCACCAACCTGCCAAACATGGTTCACAGGGCTTGGGGAAAATAATAATCTGGATTACCGGCCAGAAACAATACAGACTAAAACGCATCCCTGATTAACTGAGCAGCACACTTTTAAAAAAATGTTTATTATTATAGTAACTGCAGACTGGAGGCACCATTTATTCAAAGCAGTTTTCTTAAATCCTAGCAGATAAGAGGAAGTGTTAACATTATTGGCTGTGCGTTTCTTGATGGATTTAGCTACTAGCTGTACCCAGAGTGTGTGAGGGATGGGGCACGCGAGTCTTGCCTGGCTGCTGAGCGCTTACCCAGCAGGGCGGGGGGAAAGGGACTGATGGCGGGGGGTGGCAACCCCCTCAATATTGTGGGGGGCTGAGCCCTGTGCCCCAAAATATTGAAGTGGCTGAAGCCCCCTCTGCCCCATATACTTGGTGCCGTCGTGTTGGAAGAACAAGAAGCATATGTATTTGGGCCCAGAGAAGAGCAGTGATGAGTTTGCCCTGTACCCAGACAGAGCAGGAGTAAGGTGATGCCTTCATACAGCAGCAAGAGTAGCCAACCTTCACCAAGGCCTGAAGATTCCCTTTGAAATCCTGCAGATGACCTAGATGTTCTCTGATCCATATATAATGGGTGTATTTGTTGTATAGCTGGTTTTTAAACACATAAATTATAAAAGAATGTTTCTCATAGGATGTAGTGGTCACTTTAAAAGAGGGACAGTTTTATGGAATCCTTTTGTAGAATAAAAGGCGAAGGGGCCTTCTTGGTGCTCGCCCCCGCTTTGTGAAACACCCTCCCGTCTGATGGAAAGGAAATAAACAACTACCGTATTTTTCGCCCTATAGGACGCACTTTCCCCCCTCCAAAAATGAAGGGGAAATGTGTGTGCATCCTATGGGGCGAATGCAGGCTTTCGCTGAAGCCTGGAGAGCGAGAGGGGTCGGTGCGTACCGACCCCTCTCGCTCTCCAGGCTTCAGGAGAGCCCCAGCGCCAGCCCCACAAGGTCGGGGGACAGAGGGAGGCGGAACGCCGCCATCCCGCTGTCTCCCGAAGTGGTTTGGAGGCTGACGGCGGGGAGACCCCGCCGCCAGCCCCGCAAGCTCCGGGGACAGTGGGGAGGCGCAGCATGTCTTCCCGCTGTCCCCGTACCTGATCTGAAGGCGGGCGGCGGGGAGAAGAGCGCTTCTCCCCGCTGCCTGCCCCGCAAGCTCCGGGGACAGCTGGGAGGCGCAGCGTGTCTTCCCGCTGTCCCCGGACCTGGTCTGAAGGCGGGCGGCGGGGAGAAGAGCGCTTCTTAATCTTAATTACCAAAACTTGCATGACAGATTTTACTGATGCTTTAAAGGAAAAAATCCATTTCCCTAATTATGGGTAAATTACATTTCTTCTGGCTCTGTTAAAACAAAAAATATGTAGTGCTGCTGAGTTGTAGTTTAAAATTTTGTTGCTTTTTGTTGATTGCAAGGATGATTATTTGCCCAGAAAAGCACCCTAAACATATTTTTGATAAATAAGTAAATAATAAAACAAACTGGGATATTTTTTCTGCACCAGATAGCTTATAACCCAGTGCTGTTTTGAGGCACATTCCACCTTGAGTGATCATGTTTATAGGTCTGCTTGTTAGAAGAAAGCTCTGCAGTTATTATCCATTAGTATGTCTGGAAATGAAACAGAAATTGGATGGCTTTCTGTCATGGGTTATTTAGTTGTGTTTCCTACATCGCAGGAGGTTGAACCACATGACCCTTTGGATCCCTTCCAATTCTATGATTCTATGAATTCTGCACTTTCACAATTGTAATTTAACTACATGTTGTCTATCCAGTGTTTAGAGAGACCCAAAATCCAAGCCCTGTATAAGAACTTACATGATTCATGATGAGTACACAGAGTTGAGTGTCAGTAAAGTAAATGTCCTAACTTGACATGCAACCGAGAGAAATCACTAAAAACTATGACTGACTGCATCAGGTCCTCAAAAGACGCCTGAATGAGCTAGCCAACAGCTATTCTGCACCATGTGGATTATTGTTCAGTATCTCCACTGGAAATTATTGGTGCCCTGCTACGATGCATACATATAATTCCGCTGACAACTCCTCTCATCTGACATCATCCTTAACATAACACTGTTTACTCAGCATGCTGGCAAGTTCTTATCACTGTTTTGGTATTGATTACAGCAAGCTGGCGTTTCTATTAGCAGGTCTTATCTGAACATTTAAAACTGCTGTTAAAAAGTGATTTTTAAAACAGCACCTGCACATTAATGCTAAGGTTCATAGAAGAAGAATATAGTAACCACAACTTAAATGACTGAACTCTTAGATCGAACTATAAGTATCGGTCAAGATTGCTTGAATGCAAGGAAGGCTCTATGTGGGGAACCAAGCAGTGTGTGTGTCTGTGTGTGTGTGCGCGTGCGCGCCAAACACTCCTGAAAATGCCCCTAACTCTCCCTGTTGGTGGCTTATTTTCAGTATTTTGAGATCAGCTGGAGGAAAATAGGTTAATAATGACCTGAGAGGATAATGGCAGGAAGCAACAGATCAGTGGCAGTTGATATGCTTTACATCAGGGTTGAGGAGCCTCTGTCAGCCTGAGGGCCACATTCCCTTCTGGCCAACCTTTCAAGGGCCACAGGCAAGAGTGGGGCAACACTGAATGTTAATTCTAACTCTGTACAGTAGGCTAGTTTCTACACACACACTCATCAGTGTTAGAAACTCAAAATATATAAGCTAATCGCCAAATGGCACCTTAAACCTAGGTTACAGTTGCCACAATGGAATGTCTAATCACCATTGTTATTACTATTAGAATTATTATTCATTTCATTTCTATACCACTTTATTATTTTAAAGGGGGAAAAACTCAATGTGGTTTACACTGGGAATGGACAGACAAGTCCCAGGCCCCTGTGGGACGGTGTGAGAAGGCACCTCTCTTTGGGGCAGGGGGGTGCAGCTCAGAGATCAGGAGTGGCAGCTGCAGCTGCCCAGAAGACTCCCAAGGAGATGGGAGAAGAGAGGAGGCTGAGGGAACACTCCACAAAGGAGGGTGTTCCAGAAAAGGTGAGAGGCTGCCAGCTCTGCAGGCAAGGGGTGACATAATTGGGCTCCTGAACCCCACAGGGGTGCCAGAGGAAGAATGTAGTTGGTCAAGGGACCTGTGGACTCAAAAAGGTTGAAAACCTCTGTTCTAGGGCATTCCTTTCTCTCAGGACAGTCATATCTCATTAATGTGAATGGGATCAACAAATTACCTAGCTGTACCACTAACTATAACCTTATAACCCTTGTGACTGGACCAGCCTTTTGCACAGGGCTAAGCCTCTTTTCCTCAGCTGGGATAGTCTGGCCTCAGTTGTCCATGCACCTTGGAACCTGCATGTTGAGGCCTTGTTGGTTGTTCCACTACTGGTGACAGACTCATTAGTGTTGACTCATGACAGGGCCTTCTCAGTGGTGGTTCTCCCTTTGTGGAAAGCCCTCCTTGGTGAGATACATCTTTCATTGGCTTGCAGGAGGAATATCAAAACATTATTTTGTTTACCCCAGGCACCTGATGCTTGATACTGTCACTGGTAACTCTGAAATCATTGGCTGAGAATGTCACTTATTTTAGAATGCTTTAATGATATGCTGTTGACTGCCCTAGGCACCTTTAGAGGGATATAGATGGAAGAACTAATAATAGCAGCAATAGTAGTAATACCAAAGTTTCTTCATTCCAGCAATTTTCACAGGTGGCTAGACTAAAAGCTGTCTGTGATCCAAACATAACTGATTTTATAAGCCTAGGTCATATGACACAAAACGAGAAACACTAGCAAAGCTTAATGTTTTGTTTAAGCAATTCTCTTACTAGCTTGCTGTTAAACGCAAGAAGCATTTTAAGATGCAACTGGTGTGCAATAGGATTCATGCCCTGGTAGAAACATGTAGTTCAAAAATTCTACAAAAGACACAGATAAATGAAGGCAGATGGGTAACTAGCTGTGTAATAATCCTGTTAAGAATGCTCTAATTAAAGGAACAGTGACTCATCGTGATTCATCACACAGTCCAACTGCAAGGGCCTAACCCAGTGGGAATCCAGAGTCAAAACATGGTGCACATGGACTGTGTGGCTTGTATAAGGAACTCCAGTTCTGAATTACTAAATCTGCTGCTTAGAGACTATTAGCACCACTTCTGTCATCTGTTAATGAAGTGGATCTGGGCAGCTTAATGCTGAAAATATTGTTATATGCCACCCTATCTTTGAGCTGTGTGAGATTCCAGAGGTACCAGGCACACTTTAACCCAGGGGGACACAGACTCTGGTGTCTTTATGATGTATGGTTTATTTACACACATATATAATCTGAAGCCTACAGTGGAAGGACCACAGCCTTCCTCCCCCAGAAGTTTCTGTCTCTCTCATAGACACAGCAGCACCCTTGCCTTTTTCAGAGAATGGTTGTATCCCACATGTTCTAACCCAAGATCAGGTCTTTTGTAACACAGAGAGAGGCCCCCCTATCTGCATTCTCACACTTAGTTCTTTGATGATTAGTTCTGCTAACGGCTCACTACTCCCAGGCTATTACCTCAAACAAGCTTTTACAGGGGTTGATTGCCTAGGATTAAAGGGGGTGCCAGAAACACAATTTGGGAAGTTTTCCGAGGTTCATTAACTCTTCACATGCTAATTGCAGGGGCTTTGAAGTGGGTCTTACATGTTCATACAGACTTATCTGAAGACAGAAGGATCTGTCATCCTGTTTTAACATACCAGTTCTAAAGTCTAACACTGATTAAACCCAGGCATTAAGCCTCCCACCAAAAGACCTGGTCTAGGGTTAGCAAGGTTATTAATATTAAGATACCAGCAGTTAAATGCTTATTTCTATTGGCAGAGACTGGTAAAAATATGCAAGTATTTAAAAATGCAGCTGATACAATACAGCAATAAATTATTTGATTCATTCCTCCTACTTCCATCCTTTCACTTCAGTAGACAATGAGTAGACGCTACCTCACCTTTAAAGTTAAGATTATTTCCTGTTATTATTGTAGGCCAGCTCAAACATGTTATGAAATTTGCAAACGAACAGTGACTAAATAAATATTAATAGGATGACAAAGTTTACGACACCAGACACACATACACTCACATGTGTGGCACAAACTTCCTGCAGATTTAATAGATTCTAACTGACATCTCCACAAACAGCAAAGATTAAAAAAGGAGGGCCTACAGTGATATCCACCTAATTCTCTAGCACTTTATCGCTTCACTTAATCAGTAAATATGGAAGAAGCAGAAGTATATGTGTGTGAACATCAGGGAGGTGTTAAGAGATTGTTTCCCCTGCAGGTGCAGTGAGGAATGTTACTTCTGCTGCCACAAGGCCTTAACCTCAGAGCACAAACCTTGGCCCCTCAGTCTAACTGCTCCACATTCACTTTGTGGTGACAAGGTGTCCCAATAAAAGCAGGGGCTCTGCATAGGGCAGAGCAACCTCTTTTCCAGGACTATAGAGAGCAATAAAGTTCCTGGCAGATCCTCAAGAGTAAAGATCCTCATCTCCCCTTTTTCTAGTTCACAGAAAGGACAATTGATCTTGTTTAATAGAAGACACTCTCTACCCAAAATATAAACAAACCAAGCCAATGGAATGGTGCTTTTTCCTGCTTGAATATTCTGCAGCCATTTCTACCATGTATTTATTGTAACCAAATGCTCTGGGCTCATATTACTAGAGTGCCCATTCCACATACGAATAAGAATGAAGAGGGAATTTCTTGGGGCAACTATCTTTTAACATGAAGTTATCAAAGTGTAATGTAAACATTTTATCTGCATACCAAACTTGAGGGATAACAGAGGTATTAATAACTTAATAAGCATGTGCCTCTCATACTTCCACCATTTACTGAAACGCAGATGCATAGAAAACCTGGGATTTTCCACATTTGTTTCTATTCATGTTGGAATATGATGCTTGATGTGGCAGCTTATAAAAACCTAAAAAGATGGCAAGTTTATTTCTGAAGATCACTGGTTTAATGATAAGGGCATGTGCCCATACAGGCTGCTTTTTCCAACACCAAGGATGATTCTGCAATATGTTCAGGCTTCCCATGAAATGCACATTGTACAACTGAAAAGCAAAGCAAGCATTTGCATCAAAATATGTGGCTGACCTAGGCAGCTATGTGACACATCAATTTTACTAATATTACTCCTCATAAAGAATGTGCCATTTATATTCAAGATTAACACTCACTCAGACGGGAGCTCTTACGCTTCCAAGCTTCTTAACTGCAGATGTTAAAAATGACTCAAGGATTATAAAAAGCCAAGCCAGCAAGGGAGGGGGGAGGAGCATATCTAAGAATATTGCTTATTAATGAGCCACTGGAGTTGTAAACAGAGCAGCCAAATCAGACGCAGCAATGCTTTTCTGCAGGATCTCACCTTGCCAGGTTCACTGAAATGATTTTCACAGCACACACAGGTACAGCAACACCACATAAACATTGCCGCATGGCCCGTCTGCAACGCCCTGCTCAGTGCTAGGTACTGCTAGGACTGTCGCCCAGACCAACTACTCTGCTCCCTACATCTGTGAGACTGAAAGAGCTCTGGGCACTTGCTGTATAAACAGACCATTTGCCAAAACAAGCAGCCCTGTGTGCTCCACTATCACTGATGCAAATGAATAGTTACACTGAGCTCAAGCATGGTATATGCTTTTCCTTCAGCAGAGAACATTTAAAAAAATGCAAGCTCACCGTCACTTAAATTTAAAGCTACAGAGCACACAACTGTTATGCCCATTACAGCTCCAGGTCAATTACAATTCACTTTCCTTATATATGCTTCTCTGCCCCTGGGTGTTGGAAGTAACTTATGCTAGCTACCCAGGCCTTTGGCTCCTCCTCCCACACCAAGTTTACAAGCTCTGCAATGCCTTGGAGCCAGGGTGAATAGGTGTATAGGACCTGGATACAAGGACAGTTAGAGGGGAAAGCTTTCGAGTGGTTTTGAGCCAGATAACAACTTTGCCGTAGGAAAAGCAAAACAGAAACACCAGAAAAACCAAAGCATAACAAACTTCATCAAGGCTGGCATTAATTAGAGTGAGGAACAACGTGGGTATATTTTTCAACTCAATGCAGATCTTTCAAGGGGCATCAAAGATGTTTATTCCCAACTAATCAATGAGATCTCAGGAGAAATTCATCCACATAACCCAGTCAACTAATTTAATGTACCCCTGCTCCCCTGCAGTGGTAAACTGGATCTTTGCACCTGACTAAGGGCAAGAGTGGAATGCAAAATAGAGGACACTGTTGTTGGTACAAGTGGTAGAGAAGTTTTGAATGCAGAAATGCAACTTAAGAGTTTTACAACTTGCTCATTGTTCCTTCATTGGAAACATCACATCATATTGTGATATGTGATTGAGCTTTCCCAATAGAGATGCCAGATTAAGACACTGTTCCAATACTATGCATGATGTTCGGTTGTGAAATCAGTAGAATGTAGTTTTATGATTTTGTGGGTTTTTTATGGAATTTATTGTTAGCCACCCTGATATCCTTGAGGGAGGACAGAATATGAATTATTTTAAAAAATAAAAAGCTAACTAAGGTAACTTGGGTAGAGACTCCAACTTTTCAGATCATCTGACATTGCCACTGTAGAAAAAACAACTTTCCATTATGAACACTGCTGCCGTAAAACAGTCTGGACATGAGCTGGATCTAGATTTACCAATCTAGAGGTGGGAAGGAGATTTCCTATTGTTCTCTCTTCCCCCTACAGACCCCAGTACCGCCTTCTACATTGTCCAGGACAGTTTCCCCTCCTTCTGAAGCAGATTTTCAGGAGAACAGACAAAAAACATCTCCCCTCTGCCCCTTCCAGCAGGAGATCCAGCCTTGCACCTGTGTAGTCAAGCTCCTGATATCTTTAACCTGGCAGAGACTTATCTCAAAACATTGGGAAGGAACTCAACATGCTCATTTTATAAGATAACTCATATAGTAGGCAACACCAACTTGGAAGAAGTTCATTCCTGTTCTAATGAGATTCATTGTCTGATACAGAGTGACCCACGAAGACTCTCAAAGAGATACTGTAACTGTCTACATTGCACACTGGGACAATTGAGACATCACAACAAAGTATGGTTTATCATTATGAAAGGGAGCCAAAAGGAATCTAAGGCTTGCATGTGCTCCCTCACATACACACTCCTGCAAAGCTATAAAGAGGAGACTGGAAGGTTTGGCTTCCAGTTTTGATTAACTGCAGCTTGTTTCATCCAAACCTGACAAACTGGTTACTCTTAGCCATGTTTTGTTGAAACAAACCAGCTCCATAACCCACAAACTACACTACAATAATTAAGGTCAACCAGTTTATCAGGTTTAGATGAAACAACAAGCTGCAGTCAATAATAATAATTATAAAAAAAAACAACTAGAGCAAAAGCTTCCAATCTCCTTCTCTTAGATAAGCTGGAAACCTGCAAGCGCAAAACTTGTTGGATGCTCATAACACCTGCAGTTAACCAAGGCTCCTTTCCAAGTCTGTTTGGAACCAAGAAGTTTAGACAAATGAGGAAGGAGCAGTGTGATGTCCTTGCCAAAACAATGCTAGCAGAATAAGTACTCTAAGATTTAAAGTTGATAGATGCTCTCAGAGCAGACATGGTGAACATTTCTATGGATTTCTCTCCAGGGATGCATTGGGATTGGTTGAACATGACACAAGTATAACGTGTGTGTGTGTGTGTGTGTGTGTGTGTGTGTGTGTGTGTGTGTGTAGGCCAGCTAAAGAAAATACTGCATTCCAAAGCACTGGCAGAATAATTCAGAAATGGAAGAATAGATTCGTCAATGAATTTGGTGAGCTGAGGATTCTTTCTCACGTACAGGACAATAACATGTAGAGCTTCCTCAAGCTTGATGGGGACAGATTCTGTTGCTTATTCCTCTCAGTTGGGTGCAAGGTGCGGGGGAGAGAAGAGTGTGGAAATTGTTATATTGGAACTCAAAACCTTTATCCAGCAAATTCATATATATGATTATCCAGGTACTTATAAACCACATTTATCTATAACAAAGAATACAAATATTTCAGTGGTACATGAAAGTACACTAGCAGTCTAAAAACTGATCATATTTCTATACATTGAAGACTGCATATTAATCTCAACATAAGTTCTGGGCTGAATTGGTTTTGCCTGTTTTCAACACAGCCCCCGCTGCCAACAAACAAGAACCCCTCTTATAAAACCTATTTCAACTGAGATCATAGCTGGATGGTGGAAGGGGCGGGGGGGGGGAGGGGAATAGCATGCATACCTATGGCCAACAATGCAGCCTTCAGGTCACTAAAAGAATATTTGTTTTAAAAAAATCCCTCTTAGTTATTATCCTTAAATAGTTCAGTTATTGTAGTTTGGTTTCCAATATATTAGAGAATGTTACTCCAAATGAAAGGATTTCTCTGTATAAGCCAGTTTTCATGCAGTGCACTTGTGTGCATACATAAAAGTGTATAACTATTTGTGGAATGCATGGCCCTTCAAAAGGCAGCTTGTTATGTAACTGGGGAAAAGCACTATGAATGGAAGAAAACAGCAGTACGGGTAGGGGGAATGATATGCATGACTGTTTCTTTATATATTGTTGCAACGAACAAACACCCAGAAGAGGAGAGAAAAAGGGGATACTAAATTTCAAAATGTGAACAACAGGCAGAAGTCAGCTAAAATATTTTTATAAGTTCATTTTATGCAAAACATTGATTCCCGGGGTAGCCCTCCAGATGGTGTTGGATTACATTTTTCCAGCTAGTATGGCTGAAGGCATACTGTACACACTGGCTACCTCTGATTTGTCTATAATAAAGACAAGTTAAGATCAAGGGGATGTAATTGAAGGATGAGATTATATGTAATATTCAGAATCAGACAGAAGAATATCCCTATAGAGGGTAACCATATTTTACTGCACTGGCAGATAAAACACACTTGTCTCCCAAATGCCTTCCAATGCATGTGCAGATGGGGGTTCACCCATCACCATTTGCCACTGGACCAGGCCCTCTCAGAGGTCCAGAGAGGCCCATGCAACTTCCAGCTTTTGAGGCCCCTAGCCATAATAAAAACAAACAAACGACAACACATGAAAACCATATAAGGCACCTAAAAAGCATGGAACATCATTTTTATTTAAAAAAATAAAATAATAAGAAATGTTTTGTAGTCTTTTTCTTTGCAAAAACACTAATCATTGAGGAAAATTTAGCTTACATACACTGTCACAGTCTACATTAAACATTGCAACTTTTTTCTAAACTAAGAGGTCCCAAATGCGGGTTTTTTCTCTCATAGGGAAGTTGCTCCATCTCCTTAATTATTTGAGTTGCCTTTTTATTTAAGAGCAATTGTATGTTCCAGCAGCCTTGAGGGTTTTCAACGCAAAATCCGTTTCCCAACTCCTTTATGCTGCAAATGTCTGGCACAATGGGGACCTGCCTAAGCTAGACGGCTTTCAGGCAAAAATTTTACGATCTCTGCTACAGGTCCCTAACTGCGTCCCCAACTCCATACTTCTGTTAGAATCTGGTGTATGCCCAATCTCAACTAAAGCATGGTGGACTGCCCTAAAACATTGGCTCAGGATTTCAGTGTTTGATCTAGGGGAGAGTTTGTATCAACATTTGACCAATGAGGAGTTTGTCAGCAAATGGCAGAAAACCATGGCTAGATCTTTTTTACCTGGGTCATGAAGGCGCCCTAAAGACACTAAAGCAAAGATTATGGGATAATACACATAGTGACTTGCGATCTCGATCACACGCAGTCTGTAGTCCATTGGCTGTAGGAGTAGAATATGGGCATGTCTTTAAAAGTTAACACCTTACATTAGAAACTTTACAGCACCAAATTATCGAAGGTTATTCACTAAAGCCAGACTAAACGTCTTTCCTTCTGCAGTGTTGGATGGCATGTTGAGAGGAGTTCCCTACCAGGACAGACTTTGCTCGTGTGCCCAAGACATCGATTCTATAAAACATATTTTGCTGCACTGTGTGAAATACGAGCAAGCCAGGGTTGAACTGATATTGCCCTTGCTGGTACCTTTCCTGGGAAATTCAGAGGCTCACTATGTGAGGTTCCTATTGGAAGACCAGACAAATGCTAGAAAATTAGCAGTGGCGAAGTTTTTATCGGTGGTTGCAAGACCCAATGATAACTATCTCTAACTCTGAACAAAATACTAAATTTTATCACCAAAGGTGAGAGCTGAGTGCAGCGTGGGGACCAAAGGTGGACAAACTGCCCCAAAGGAGCACCACATGTCCCCCACCAAAGTTAGTACTCCTTCCCTAACACCCTATACACCCCAAACAAGGAGCAGATATCAGGATATCAGGAAACCCTAGTAATTTCTCAGACAAAAGTAGTCACATCTCTTCTTGAAATTTCATCAAGATGACAATTACATTATCTGCTTTGCTTGCCACTCTCTATGAGCAGGAGATGAACTCAACCTGCATGATACAAGTTGTTTATTAACCAAATCGGTTTCTTACAGTTCCAGGGAGAATACCAGAATCTTGAGACACCCGAAAGAACAGCGGATTTATTGCAATGAAAGCTTTTATCTAAGTCTGGTATCTTTACAATGTGACTTTTTTTCTTTTTACCATAGACTGGCATGTATATACCTTTGGAATCTTTCATTGTGAAAAGTTCCAGGAAATACATTTCGCAGGCCAGACCTTGAAGTCTTCAGGCTTTTCTTACCTGGGACCTCTCTTTAGGCCAAACACACATTTGTGGGCATATTTCTTAATAGTATACCATATGTTTGCATGGTCTTATTGTTCATCCATGACAGATGGCCATCCAACCTCTGCTTAGAAACCTCCAATGAAGGAGAGTCCACCACCTTCCAAGGGAGTCCATTCTACAATCAAACTGATTTTACCGTCAAGCTGGGGCCCAACCCAAAATTTGGATACAGGACCACTGAATGTGTGGACTAGGTGTCATGGTTTACATGAGAAAATCATAGAATCATAGAGTTGGAATAGACCACAAGGGCCATCGAGTCCAATCCCCTGCCAAGCAGGAAAAGAACCAAGGATATCTGTGGGAGGCAAGGCTCTTCGGCTGAGATACCATGTTATCGAAAATCAAGTATTTTTTATAACCTTAATGTAATTAATCTGCTTTAAACACTTATTGCCTTCAGGGGTTCAAAAGTGTAGATAATAGAGATCTGCTTCACAGCAAGCATGCTAACAACATTATTTTTCATTTATTAGTCATAGTTCATCATATGAACTCTGAATACAAGTTAAGACATCTAGCATAATAAAAAATATACACTTGGTTAAGTACTTCTACTTCTGTCACATGTTCTGGAAACAAAGGCAACAGTTTGTATATTTCCTTAGCCAAGAAGATATGTCAGTAGTTTCTACAGCATGTTGAACACACACACACACACACACACACACACACACACACACGACAAAAGCAATATTTAAACTGAACCTTAATTTCCCACAAGATTACAAGATAAAATGGGATTTATGGAACCCCAAGTTCACCTCTGAATGGCAAATACATCTATGCCAATTTACAAAACATGCCTGTTTTGCACAACTATACATTCAATATGATCAGTTGTGGATTAATTTTTGCTTATCTTTTACAAACAAAAATTAGCTTACAATATAAAAAGGTAGTAATTAGGATGAATTACTTTCAAGTAAATCATTGGCAGATTTACTATTTCTAGCTATACAGCTAGAGTTGACAGCTATGAAACTACATAGAGAAAGAAAAGACTTCTAACATAGGAGAATTTCATTTCTGGTTCAGGGAACCCTGTCAATGGTTCAGCTGGGTTTCTTCACTCAAGTCCTCACCAGTTTACCTACAAACAGGAAGCTTGCCTCATAAGTACACAGTTATACTGATTTATTCAGAATGTGAAATGCTTACTTACCGTCTACATTTGCTAATCGGCTTGCAACCCAGGCTAGACCTCTTACACCTAGAGTCTTGATGCTTAAACCCTGGTGTCACTTAGGTTGAAAGAGAACTTAAGAAAACAGGACTCTTGCCACAACAGAATAGTCTAGCCTACTATACTACAGAGCATGTAAACCCGTAGCAATGGAGGCAAGGTTAATGGCAGGACCTCTGATGAGCTTCACATGAACTTATTTAAATAAGCTAATAACTGAGAGATAATTTTTTAAAAATTCCAACTGCTCCCCAGCACCTGAAGTCTTTAATGATACCAAACATTGGTTCAGTGCTGTTTAATTGTGTGGTGTGGTTTGCCACCCTCATAGCAGTAGAGATGTCTACTAATCAGAAGGATCTCTGTTTGACACAGAACCACTCAAACAAAGTCTGTTTCAGCACGTATACTAGCAAAAGCTAGAGAACACACTGGGTAACACATATATTTCAATCAATATTTAATTTATTCCAGTTTGGTAACCTAACATTCCTAGCCCAGTCTGCATGCATATCAGGGTTTATTGCAGACACTAGACTTTGTCCAATGGATATATGCATTAGTACTGTTCCTGCTAGAGAACTGAAACAAAGGAGATATTTTAGTGTGATGGATTGTAGGACTGGGAGTTCTTGCCCCCCAATTCTATCTACTTTCTTTGCTCCATTTAAAATGGCTTATAATTGTCCCCACATTTGGGGAATGCACTCCTAGCAGTCCACCTCCCCCTTGTATAGTATCCAAAATATGCATTTAAGAAGTTCAAATATGCATTAGCTCAAATTACAATGCATATAAACTTGGCCAAACTAGATATTTAGTCAAAAGCAGCCTTGAGAAGTTGCAACTGGAACAATAGCATAGGAAAGAGGTGGATCCTTTTGTCCTCATCAGATATTTTAATGCTCAAAATAGCCCCCACCCAAGCTTCTTTTCCCCTTTAAGGGTACAAAACACACTTTACCAATCAATACACTGAATAAATCAAGCTTGCTTTACATATCCTGCTTGGCTATAGTTTAGCCTGCAGAGGGCACTCTAGATGAAGATAAAACATTGCATTTGTGAAATCTGTATTCATAGATGGATTGTGAATTTTTAGATCAATCTCTTATCTTAGATTGCCACAAACACAAATGTTAATGCACACTTATTTATATTATGAATATTTACACGATTAGAAATGTGTGGATCAAATAAATTTTACATGAATCAATTTATAGGTAATTTTAAACATGCTGGAAACATTTTAAAGATGTTCATACTTGCAGTATTAACGAAAATGATGTTTCTAGTTGTGAAAACACGTTTTGCTCTGGAATGAAAAGGGGGGGGAGGGAAGTGACACGATGCTAGAAAAAGCAAAAATCCATTTAAAGAAAGCCCCTAATGTACACAGCACTTGTTATTTATTTTAAGGATGTACACCACATTTCTCCACTTCCAAAATGAAAGCACTCAGATGCTTATGCAACACCAAATTTTAAAAAAAATCTATAAAATACAAAAAGTAGCACTTAAAAACACTGCCATTCTTTATATGCAATATACATTTTTTGGGGGGGGGGGAATGCATGTCATTTCAGAACACTGTATGACCCACTCTACTAACAGCAAATATATAAATCCCTCTCCACTAACACCAAATGTAACCTAAATCTTTACATGTGTAGCATTTATGAGCTAAAGCAATAATTCAGCAAGAGAAATATGTCTATTCAGATTCCAGTTCACCCAGGGGTTTAGCTCAATCTTCATGTTGCACTGTGATTTTTGGGTGAAGTGCAGTATACAAACTGAGTAAATAATAAATAATTATAATTATAAAGCCAGGCCCTAAACAAATCCTACTGCTTGTTGCTAACCACCTCATCTGGAGAGAAGAATTGTAGATACTTGCAGCTGTAGAAATGAATAATGAATTTGGTGTTGTTAGGATAAGCAACTGTACTACTGATTTCAGGGTCAGCCCTAACATTACGTGGGATGAGGCAGCTACCTCAGGCTGTGTATGCTGGAGGGCAGGAAGCAACAGTAAGGTGCTGGAGGATGGAGCTGTGGCCTGCCTTGAGCCCCTAAGCTAGCCGCCTGTCCTCAAGTGCAGTGATGGATGTTGTCCCTTCAGTACGTGAGATCCAACTGCCAGCTTGGGTGGTTTTTATCCATGAAGCAGGGCATTCGCAACAAGCAGCAAAACAATTTGACAGATATGAATATAAGAGATGAAGTATATGCCCTACATAAATTGGGCTGATGGCAAAATCAACTTCTAAAAAAATGCCAGGGTGTGTGGCCGGTATATTGTAGGGACCACGAGGGGAAAAGAGACGCAACATGCCTGTGTGGTGGGTGCCTTCTTCACAGGTCCAGAAATTTAGACAACTGCAGTACAGTACTTTGTTTCTACACAACCAATATTGCATCACCACTACCTGGCCCTTAAGATTCCTCACAATGGAGGCTGCAAGCATTAAGAACAGGCCATTGGAGTCCCACAACATTGGAGTCCCACTGGATCAGACAAAGGTCCACCATTCTGCTTTACCTAGTGGCCAACCAGGTGCCTCTAGAAACCACAACAATGCACCTAAGCACAATACTTAGGAGAGGAAGTTATAGCCACTTATACGGGTGGAAATGCAACCAATATACTCAAGAACATCACTGAACCAGCTGAACTGCTTCCTGGCAGGACAGGATGAAAGAACAGGTTGTGCCACTTCCAACAGACTTGCCAATTGTAACCTGCTCACTTTATTCCACAGAACTTAGTGGGAGCCACTGAGAATCAAATTCCTGTCTGCCAGGTTTTATTTATTATTATTATTTATTAATTGCATTTATATCACACTTTTTCCTCCAAAAAGCTCAAAGTGGTGTACGTAATTGATCTCCCCCCCATCAATCCCCACAAGAACCCTTGTGACTGAGAGGCAGTGACTGGCATCACTTTATGATCATGCTAGAAAACAAATGTCAGAGAATCAATGATGTCTTATGAATAAATAAGAGTGTTAGGCTTTGACAAGGGAGACTTGGGTTAAAATCCCACAGGACCACAAAATTCACTGGTCTTGGGCAAGTCACTAATAATCAGACTAATCTGTTTTGGAGATGTTTGTTGTATTACAGTTACCTTCTCCCAATTTAATCTCTTACTACCCATCTTTAATTTGCAACGATTATGCATTGTATTTTAACTACCTATCACTCATTCCACAGCAAATGAAAGGAACTTTAAATGCTCTCTATTTTCACTGTTTAAGCCCCAACAAAGCAGCTCTGTTCTGGGAACAAGAGCACAGAGAACAAATACAGTATGTCATTCTCTTATTTTCATTCCTATGGATTTCTTATTTGAAACTACTCCTCTATCCCCCCCCCCCATTTTTTTGCATCTCCTGATACAACTGGTAGCTGGCTTTAAAGCTGCACAATGCCACAAGCCACTGAACTTTTATAACCTCTGAGCAAACAAACTGTGATTCAGCCATGCTGACAAAAAACAATCAAATAAACCAAAACTTTCTGCAAACTCAAACAACAAGGAAAGAGTAACCATAGGACAAAGGAAATAAATTCTCTCTGAGGTGGGAGGTGGGAGGATTTGTTAAGTTCATTCAAATGGCTGTGTTAAGGAATATTAACAGACCTAACGTAAGTTGATTAGGAAACCAACTTTTACTATATTAAGAGCAGTGAGGACCAAACATTCCAATTTCATAATCAAAGTACCTCATTCCATATTTGCCTGTTAATACTACCAATAAATGCACGATCTAGATAGACAGAAGAGAGGCAAACTCTGTTTTAACTAAAATATAAATGCTACTCAATGACAAACCTGTGTTTTACCCTTCTGAAATTCTAACATGTTCATGCAGATTGAATTTCAGTTTGTTGCTAAAGCAAAGACTGACCTCAAAGCCCTAAGGGGGGAAATCACTTTGCATAACTACAAACAGCTCTAATGAGGATGAAAAGGGACAAGAACCTTTTGTATTATGATTTATTTCATAGAAAAGGGCAGCTTTATGATGCCCAATTATTCTTCCATCATAAAAAGCAAGCAAAAAAATGTGCACAAACACACCGTTTATTACTGGCACTATTTATATGACACAAATGGATCAAAAAGCAACCACCATAAAACCATTTCAAGTCCATCTCATTACAGTTCCAAAACAGACCAAGCAGGCATGCACAACAGAAAAGGTATGGCTAAAGTCATTCATCCAAGCCTCACACTTTCCAATCCTTCTACATGATGAATATGGTTTATGCCTGCTATATATTTCTGATATATTTCATGCTCTCGATCAGCCTGGATAACCAGGACTTTAGTGTAAGTCTACGACAGAATGCACAAAAATAGCAGACAGCAGCTATTTCAAAAATGAATGGAGCATCTTTTGAAGGAATGCTTCATTGCATGTATTCAATGCCTATCTGCATGTTGAGCTTTCTCTCACTAGAACTTTAGCAAAAGCACCACTAAAGAAGGGAGGGTAACAAAACATACTGTATCAGAAGAGGATGTCGAGGTTTCCATGCTGGCTCTGAAACAAGCAAAAGAACGTGCAGTAAAGCCGAAGGCTTCTCCCTAGCTTGAACATGCTGTCCTAGAGAGTAAGGTTAAGCAGAATGTTGCTCTAGCCTTGTTAGACTGAATTCTGTCCTGCCAATGCAGTATGAATAGAATATGAAGCAGGGGCACCCTAGGCATGTTGGCAGAGCTCTGAGTGGATGTTCCAGAAAGAGAGGGCGACTCCTAACAAGCAAACTGCTCTGTGTGTCACATGAACAATCTTCAGCTGTGTCACGAAGCCCACTAAAAATATTCCCAGCCTCTGACAGAGAAAAACAAAGCTGGAGTTCCTTTTTTTTGTAACAGAACTGCAAGCAAGGATGATTTCTTCCTTACAGATATAGGAAGAACAACAACACATTTCTTTTTTACCCAAACGGAAGGCAAAAAAGCTACACCACAGACTAATTACATTTTAGCTTTCATAGTGGTGACTTGGAAACAGCTCCCCCCATCCCATATGAACATACCTGCCTCCATCAACACCCACACTTGGAGTTCTGGGTTTCTGTGTCTCCATCTTCTAAAAGATGTTAAGTGGTAATTTGGGGCAGTGGCATCAAAACTATGCAACTCTCTCCATAGGGAAACTTACTTTACTTGTCCTTTGATGGCCTCATGATAGCAGGCTACCTTATCTTCTTTTTAAGAGAGCCTTTGAACTTGCCTGAGTGATCTTTCATGATAATTTGACTGTTGCATTTATTATTAACCCTCCATACACACTGGCTGTGTTAGCACATCATGTTATACCAGGGGTCATAGCCCCTTTTGGCTCATAGGCACATCTGCAAACTGGATAAGCTGTCATAGGCACCCCCGCCACCCTGCAACTAATCACATACTGAAACCTGGTCTATTGGCTAAAACAGACTGCTTCTTTCAAGCCTAATTTCATGGGTGGGAGGGGTGTGGTGGGGAAGTGGCTCTGTGGGCACAATGGAAGGCCTCTCTGTACACACATGCAGGTACCATGCTGGTAACCCCTGCAGTAAACCATAGTTAACATTTGACTATGGTTTAGTGTGAAGGAGTAGTACATTGGGGCATGTTGCTCAAAAGTATCTGCTTTGGCCTTACCTGGGCCACAAGGAACAAACCAGAAGGTTTTGCTTCCTTGCAAACAAACCATGAGTGGTAGCCAAAGTCTTTTTAGAGAAAACTACCTGGAGTTTAGACGACACAACATGCCAAGGTTTGCTGCTCCTGAGATGGCAATGGATTTTGTGATGTATCTACCAGCAAGCTGCACATTCACATTCACTATAATAATTCACAGGACCTCGGTTTATGAGAGCTTTTTTGCAAGGATTTTTTTTGCCTATGCAGCTAGTGACAATGAATCAAGCTTGTTAAATTTGACCACTTCAAGATCAGAGCAGCTTCCATCTCCTTCTAGAACAATATTTTTAGCCAGTGTCTATTCTTGTTAGATCAGAAAACCATGGTGAGGATTGATGAACCTGCTTCTCCATCCCATACCCAAATAAGAGTAATGCTTACTGCCAAGTCTTCAGGAACAAATTTAAAGGCACAAGTGTTTAGTTTACTTTTTTCCCACTTTTTAAAAAAGCATTTAACACAGTTTACAAAATTTAATATGTTGCAACAGAACAGACACAGGAAAATAAATACCAACAATCCAGAATATAAAATTAGCGCCAGCCAGATTCTTGGTACTGTTCTCTATATTCGTAGTGTTCTCTTTTGAAGATTTCTAATTTCTAATGTTTTTCACACATACCTATGTTTTCAACTCAACTGGTCATTCAATTTCATCATGATTTCACAGAATGACAAAGGATTCATCTGGAGCCCAGAAATCAGGACTACCTTATCACTGTTCAAAAAAACAGCCATCAACAGGTTTACCACAACTATCAGTCAATCACCCATTCCCACCACCCTTCTGAGTAATACCCCTCCCCACCCTCTCACTATATATATGAGTCTGGTAACTTCTGTTTCAGTGTATCTGAAGAAGTGTGCATGCACACGAAAGCTCATACCAGTAACAAACTTAGTTGGTCTCTAAGGTGCTACTGGAAGGAATTTTTTTTATTTTCTTTCGACTACAACAGACCAACATGGCTACCTACCTGTAACTAAAAAAGATGACTTTTTAAAAAGACCACTGAATTTAGAAGAGATGTTTTGAATTCAAGTATAGTAACACATATCATGCAAGCACTCATTCAGTTCAGCTGCTAAATTTTGAACTCTCAATACTGAAACAATGTTAGAAACATCCACACTCAAACAAATCAGGAAAACACCTTAAAAACAGCCTTCTCAAGTTAAAGAAGGGTTCCTTAAGTTGTCTGAAGCAGAACTAATTCTACATCAGCAGATGGAGCTCTAGTCTAAGGGTGGGATTCAATGCTGCACTAAGGAGCTCAATTCAGGCATTGCAAGCATTTCTGCTTGCCAGATGGAACAATCTCCCCCCTCCTCACACTGTGTGCTGTTCTGAGGTTTCTCCCAACCCTCCCAAACAGATTTCAGGAGGGGCAGGAAGACTCCTGTTAGAGGACTCACTGTGCTGGCTTCTCCTAGTGCAACAACTTAGTTGCATTCAACCCCCACTATTCACTGCCTCCACCTATGTAATTGTTCCTTTGCGTAATTGTTAAATCTCAGTGTAATTTATTGTCCCTTTTGTTAATGTAATGTGCACATATATGGCTCAATACCCAGTAACAATACTAATGGGAATAAAAGGCACACATCATTTCAGAATTTGCATAAGAGGCCTTACTGAAAGGCTCTAAGGCTCCCAAAAGAAATAAGATTATTATTAATCATGCAAGAAGCCTTTAAAATAGGTGTGGCTTAATAAAAATAAAAATAATCTTTTCAACAAGCAATAAGCAAGGTGTACAAGTTCTATACTATCAAGCTTATTCTTGATCTGTAGCTAAAAAATACTTTGTCTATTACAGATCAAATACAACCCAGGAACACGTGATCCAACCAAAGTAAAACTTTCAGTTCCTTGATCACAGAGTTAAAGCACATATGGGTCTTCCATTAAAATCAATCAAATTTAAAATGTTCAGCCAACTGTAATAAATCCAATGCACTTATGACAATGTAAACATAGAAACAAAGAACATAGAATTGTAGAAAAGACTCCAACCCCCTGCAATGCAGGAATATGCAGTCATCCCATACAGCAGGCATGTTCAAAGTCTGTTTTGGGGGCCTAATGTAGCCCCCATGGCAGTATATGTCCTGGGATAAAATTCTAAAAAAAACAACTCAGCAACTTCAATCCTAAAAAAAAGCTCAACAGCTTGGTCGGCCCTCATGCATGTTCACTTGTTCACTTCATCAAATCTGGCCCTCTTTGAAAAAGGTGTGGGCACCCCTGCAATACAGGGATCGAACCAGCAAACTTGGGCATTATCAGCATCACACTCTAAACAACTGAGCTATTCAGGCTCTTCATCACAGACATCTTCATCACAGAGTTTGACGGGGGGAAACCCTTAAAATTAGTTCAAATGACTAGCTAAATACTGGCCACACATTTTAAAAACAATTTATTGGAATTAATCCTGCAATAGGTTAGATACATATTATACACTGGTTTTATTTATGACAACTAGTTTGCCAGAACACACAATTTAAATTTGGTACGAACAGGTAGACAAATTCTAGCCATCTGTATTAACCAAATCTTTACTGGAGACTCTGTTTTTGCAGCAGTGTGACAAAATAAAAAATACACTTTAACACAATATAGCCTTCTACTTCTGGCTTTGCCTCCATGTTAAGGAAGTAGATATGAAATAATAAAGAAAAGTGTATTTCAACCAATAAGCTACCCTACGCTGGATGCCTTCCAGGACAGATCGACAGAGTTCACACCAAGCATGAACCCAGACACCTATTCCCTTCAAAATTAATCACTGCACCCCTCTTCACAATAATTTTATTTTGAGTCTTTTACAGCTGATTGCTTATGAAGATCCTATCACAACTTTACCTAATACTCTGTATCTGACTATCACATCATTTTCACTACCAAAAGGTACTGAGGAAGCAGGAACCCTTTCTCAAAAAGCCTTGTCTCCAAACTAAGGTATCAGATACAAGCCTCCTCAAGTTACTATACTATTAGTTAAAAAATTCCATCTGGTTAATTAGGGCTGTTAGACTGGAGGGATGGAACAGCTTGCAACAGAGCTGCACAGAGCTACAGTAAAAGTTTTTGCACCAGAGCACATACTAAATAATTTGTGGTGAATTTTGAGCCATTTGTAAAGTCATCATTACTTCGATAAAAACATATATTCTATAGGGAACTTCCTTTCGGCTGTTCTAGAAAGAGAGTTGGGAACAATGTACGTTAACAGATGCTTACTTATGGACAATAGTTTTTTTCCTGCTGGCACATACACTATTTTCTTGCTTTCACCAACAGTCTATAGCAGTTAGAGGGGAGGGACTAAACATCCCCATTCACCTGTGCTGTCCATAAATTAAGCAGGCATTTATTTAACAGAACTAGTAAGAAATCTTGCACTGACAGTAAGTGATGGCTGGAGTAGAACTTACATGATTATTCAAATATTAATTAAGAAACGTAAGCAGAAACTTATGAAATATATATATCAATAAGGATGAATAGTTCACGTAAGGCAGAATTTGGAAAACAAGAAACACATTTGCCAAGATATTCATTTGCAGCTAGAGCTTTCTGGCCAAATGTTAAGCTAACTTTATTCCCAAGTGCAGCACAACCCCCAAGGGAAAGATGAATTGAAACAAACAGCAGGGTATGAAACAGTAAGAGAGAGGTGGAAATAATACACATTAGAAAGGCCAAACTTGACACATTTTAAAAAAGTTATTAGAATTTGTAGTTTCTAGTGACAGCTTTATTAAAATATATATTCATGCAGCTGCAGCAGACCCACTTCCACATTCCATTTATGAGGTATATGACTAATGTTGCCAACTTTTCAGGCAAAGCTCCTGTATCTTTAACAATTGCCTCACATACAAAAATACTGGAAGAGAAATTGTCCCACAGAGAAAAGTGATGCAATCCTTAGTGGGTGAGGCTTGGGACTGCAGTCTGCAGCTGAGCTTTCCTGCTACATTCTGCATATTGGATCTCTGTTAAAAAGGCATAGGAGCCATTCCAAAACTGTAATTTGGGCTAGCATATTGGAGACTCTGCTTGAGTGCCTGAGCTCTGGAATGAGCTCACTTTGCAATTTAGCATTTATTAACTGGACTTTTATTCTCATGGACAACAGAGGCAACAAATGCAAATGAACTGGCTGCCCAGTTCTTCAGCTGCCCAAATTTTGCTGAGACAATCCCAAATGTAAAACTCCTTTCTCAGGGAAACACTCCCCGCCCCCAGTCTCCAATAGTCCTCATTTGCCTATGATAGCTACTGCTGAAGCCCAGAGTAGAAACACAAAGAGGTTTCCTACTAGAGTTGTATTCTTGGTATTATTTATTTACATCAGTTTATTATATAGGATTACATGTGGGGCTGTAAACTTAGTGACCGGGCACATGCTTTGCATACAGAAAGCCTTGGGTTTAATCCAGAGCAGGTAGGGCTCACATCTTACTCTCTCCCCTTCCAGTGTGGCTGCAGACGAGTTTGGAAGCTTTTACTTCCACTTCAGATGAACCACACAGCTTGCTGTGTCACCTGAACCCAAACTGCAATTAAGACTAACTGGTAAGTGGAAAACTAATCAACCATAATTTACAAAGCTGATTTGTTTCCACTAATCAGTTTAAAACTAACAACAATTTAGAGTTTGGACAACACACTACATTGTGGTTAATCTAAACAGGAGGTCTAAACTTCCAATCTCCGTTTTATGGTTGTGCTGGAGGAAGAGAGGGCCATTATGTCTTATACATACATACATAATTTTATTTATTTCCTACCTTTCCACAGTTCAAACATGCTCAAGGTAGATTACAACATGAAAAAATATGTAATAACGTAACAAAATTAGTCATAAACAATAAACAAAACATTAAAAATACACAACCAAACTGAAAAATTTCCACATAAATCACAATAATATATATAATAAAGATCAAAAAAAGAGCATTAACAACACCAACACCCCCCACAGCCAAAATCCCCCAAACAACACCCCAGCCCAAGAGTCAATTCAGCAGCCTCAGCTACATATTTGTAGCTGGAGTCAGTTAGGGCCCCATGCCCCCAGGTGAGGTGGAAAAGGCCTACAAGGCAGGGAACAAGTTTTCCAGGACTCACAGGCAAGTTATCTTATCCTTGTGACACTAAACCATGACTTAGTGCTACATGCAGGCTTGTGTGCCATCTGGAGCCAACTGCTTGCCTGCACTTTTAGTTTCCATTTTCAGCTTGTGGCCCATTTGAATCTAGACCAGGCTTCCTCAAACTTGGCCCTCCAGATGTTTTTGGCCTACAACTCCCATGATCCCTAGCTGGCAGGATGATAGGAACTGTAGTCTCAAAACATCTGGAGGGCCAAGTTTGAGGAAGCCTGATCTAGACTGTGTTGCCTACATCACACCAGATGGTTGAGCTCACCCACCCATGCATAGTCCTCATGTTTAAATATGTTTGCTCATGTTTGCTGTCTCATCAGCAAAGCATAGGAGGGTATGTCCATGTAGGGTTTGTGGAGAACATCTATAAATAATATGGTTTCTAGTTCGGAATTCCAGTGGATTTGGATTATTATTATTATTTGGTCTTTATATAGTTGTGACTTGACAGAGGGTAAAGGAAAAAGTGGTAGGAAACAGGCAAAGATGGCACAGCAAAGAGCCCTAGCTCTTAAGTAAGGCATAAAAGAAGATTGAAGGGGAAGGGGGAAGGAAAACACCTGGCATTTTAAAATAAGACAGCTCCAACTCACCTCTCTTTTTTCAGGGTTGGTCTGCATGGCTTTTAAATACAGCCTCCTTCTGTTCCTCCAGTCCTCTTCTTGGCATAATTATGCCTGTATCTACATTGCTGTATTAAAATTCCCAGCCAATGTTTCAAAGCACATCCTTGTTCTGCACTACAGAAGTAGCTGAATTGTTCAAGAAGAACATATAGCTACAGTGATCAGTCTCTAGAGCAAGGTTGCCAGACATCCCTAGTCCTGAAGGGTTTGACTCTCTTGTCACTCTCTCACTGTTACATATATCACCACTCTGAAAATCATAAAAGCTTTAGCCGTTGCTTTTGTTGAAAAAAGACAGAAAGAAAAACGATACAAATATATGTACCGGGGCTGTGTGCTATCCATTTCAAATTCTGAGCTTAAGAACCTTTAATTCGGAACTCCTCTTTTCAGCAACTGTTTTTGTTTTGTTCCTTTGTTTGGATTGTTTTTAATATAAATAGATCAAGGATGGTGGGATTAATGGGAAGGTGGTTTTAAGTGGGGCGGAAGATGAACGGAAACTAAGGCAGGGAGTGGAGAGAAACAAACAGCTGAACAGGATATGGAAGACTTGATTTATTGGTTAGTGAAAGTCACGCCTTGTCTTCCTTTCCCTCTAACTTCTTACTTGTCAAGATATAACATTAGCAGGCCTCCAATATTTTCTCCACAATCAAAGTCTAGATACATTTTGGAAAAACTCTTAGGATGCCAAATTATGTGCTGAATATGAGATTCTTAAGAGCGGAGTCACAATCTCACACTTGCCAAGTTACATATATGACCCTCTAAATTTTGACTGTGATTTATAGAAGAAAAGTCTTTTTGAGTTTACTTATCTTTTACAGTATTAGTATTCCACCAAAAGAAACGTCATTAGAAGTTAAGAAATCAACTGCTTCTGAAAGACCTGCCCTTCAAAGACAGAGCTTCACTGGCCAATTCAACTTAACAAATGAAAGCAGGGGCTCTTTACAAGCCACCAAAATATAAATCAACTTGTCTCCTTAGGATATACAAGAGTAAACCTATCACTTACTGAAAAGGAAAAGCAAGGGAGAGAGCTCTTAAGTGTAATTAGGCATAAAACATGTTTAAGAACTCAAGCCAGCAGCCTAAACAGTAGCAACCTAGGTCCATGGAGGCTTTGAAAGAAGCAGAATGGCATCTCCCAAGAGGTGGATTATGCATAAAAGGAGAACAGCAGTTTGAACATACACAAGTTGTTTCATGCAATTAGACAGCAGATTGGAAAGGGGTGATATGTGATATTGGCAGAGTTGCAGTGAATATGAGTGAATGATGATACTTCATGTGTGCAAAGGGCACACCTGTGCTGCAATCTCATTAAGAACTATCTTGTTCTGTTCTCAAAGCACCCCAAAGCTAACATGGAGCAGGATGAGCTTGTTAGAGGTTTGAGTCAGCTTCTAGCTGTTTGACATCCATCTGTCTTGGGAGACAATGGAGCAGTGCACCTTTGGGGGTGAAGTCATAAGGGTACCAAGTAGGCAAATGTGGTACAGTTGTCAGAGAGCTGGACTAGAATGAGGGAGACTCAGGTTGAAAATCTCACTCCACCATAAAGTTCACTGGGTGACCTTGCACAATATTCTCTCACAGCCTAACCTGCTCCACAGGGTTGATTTGAGGATAAGATTGGGGGGAAACTACCGTATTTTTCACCCCATAGGACGCACCGGCCCATAGGACGCACCTAGCTTTTTTGGGGGGAAATAAAGGGGAGAAATTTATTTCCCCCCCCCCAGGTGCGCTGCACTAATTCCGAAGCTTGGGGCGTGCTGAGCTCAGCGCACCCCAAGCTTCTGGGTGCCGGCAAGGTCTCCGCTAGCCATGGGAGAGCCGCGCGGCTCTCCCACGGCTAGCGGAGCGCTGTGCAAATCCCGAAGCTTGGAGCATGCGGAGCTCAGCGCGCCCCAAGCTTCTGGGTGCCGGCAAGGTCTCCGCTAGCTGCGGGAGAGCCACGCGGCTCTCCCACGGCTAGCGGAGCGCTGCGCTAATCCCGAAGCTTGGGGCGTGCTGAGCTCAGTGCGCCCCAAACTTCTGGGTGCCGGCAAGGTCTCCGCTAGCCGTGGGAGAGCCACGCAACTTCGTGCGGCTCTCCCACGGCTAGCGGAGCGCTGCGCTAATCCCGAAGCTTGGGGCGTGCGGAGCTCAGCGTGCCCCAAGCTTCTGGGTGCAGGCAAGCTCTCCGCTAGCCCTGGGAGAGCTGGGTCTCCCACGGTTAGCGGATAGCTTCCTGAAGCCTGGAGAGCGAGAGGGGTCGGTGCGCACCAACCCCCCTCGCTCTCCAAGCTTCAGCGAAAGCCTGCATTTGCCCCATAGGACGCACACACATTTCCCCTTCATTTTTGGAGGGGGAAAGGTGCGTCCTATAGGGTGAAAAATACGGTATATATGCTACCTTGAAGGAAAAGTGAGATATAAATGTATATGCCTACTGGAGTCCAGCTTCCAAGCAGATGGGAAGCTCTCATTTATAGTTCATGTGGTCACTCTACTAGAGGCAGCTGTAATCCTGTTGAGGCTTTCTCTATGGAAATGGCTTGGAGGTTACTTTCATTAGTTCTGCTCAAACAGTAGCTTGTGTGTAGGAGCACACGTTTGTACTTGTAGTGGGTGCGAAGACTGGTGCAACAAGAAAGTCAATTTAAATTGTGAGGGCAAAGGGAGAAAACACTTATTTGAAGCTATGCCTTTACAGTGGTGCCTCGCAAGACGAAATTAATCCGTTCCGCGAGTCTCTTCGTCTTGCGGTTTTTTCGTCTTGCGAAGCGCGGCTATTAACGGCTTAGCGGCTTTAAGAAAAAGGAAACAAACTCGCAAGAACTCGCAAGACATTTCATCTTGCGAAGCAAGCCCATAGGGAAATTCGTCTTGCGGAATGACTCAAAAAACAGAAAACCCTTTCGTCTAGCGAGTTTTTCGTCTTGCGAGGCATTCGTCTTGCGGGGCACCACTGTACAATAATATATCTTTCTGATTTCTGTTGTAAAATGTACCTCAGACATATGCCAAAAGACACTAACCCACTTGAAGGATGAACAACTAATGAAAGCAACAAAAGATGATTGTGCATAGGCAATTTCTTGTTTTTTAAAAAGCCAGTATCATATTACAATCTATTCAACTTCTGATTTTTTTAAAATAGTGTTTTAAATTTCCAATGTTATAACAGAAGAAATAATCAGTACAGTGGAACCTTGGGTTGCAAACGTGATCCGTGCGAGAGGCATGTTCACTACCCGCAGCGTCACGTCTATGCGGGTAGCGATTTAGTGCTTCTGCGCCGAAACCTGGAAGTAACCCATTCTGGTACTTCCAGGTTTGGCGCGGTGCGCAACCCGAAAACACGTAACTTGAAGCATCAGTAACCCGAGGTACCACTGTATCTTGCTTAAAATGAGTTCTCAAAGGCAAGTACAAAGAAAGCCAATCTGAAGTCTTTGCATACAGATTATCCCAGGTGCAGCTTGTAACTGAATTTTCAACTGCAGAAAGACATTCTATACCAAGCCTTCCAGTCAAAACAAAGTGGGTATTTGGTTTCCACAGTGCTCAACAACCCTGTTCTACACACCAATGCAACTAATAATGTAGTGACATATACAGTACTGGACATTCATATCATGTCACTCAACCAAGGTTTTACACTAAGATTAATGGCAAAAATATTCAACTGAGGCCAATGGATCTGCCTTTTAGTAGTGACAATTAGGGCTTTACAGTGGTACCTCAGGTTAAGTACTTAATTCGTTCCGGAGGTCCGTACTTAACCTGAAACTGTTCTTAACCTGAAGCACCACTTTAGCTAATGGGGCCTCCTGCTGCCGCCGTGCCACCGGAGCACTTTTTCTGTTCTCATCCTGAAGCAAAGTTCTTAAGCTGAAGCACTATTTCTGGGTTAGCGGAGTCTGTAACCTGAAGCGTATGTAACCCGAGGCACCACTGTACTAAATTTCCAAAATAATTACGACCCATTATATATAAACAACATTTCTTCCAGCTTATAATTGAATTGCAGGGATCTTGTATTTTCCCAGCCCTGGGGTTTTGTTCCTAGGAAGAAGTGACTTTCTCCAAGCTGCATATCCTTTGCTTCTGCAATGCTGTGCGGGCATGTTACATTGGCACTTGTCATTAATGACATCACAGCAATACCCAGGGAATAACAGCCACCTCTCCCTCCAGCAAGCTTACATCATTTTATGAACTTTTTGAAACGTTTACATACTTGTTGGCTATGAATTGCTACACTGGGTTAACACAGCACTTCCCAGAGTTAGTTTAAAACAACGCTTCATCTCTCTTTCTCGCTATGTCATCATTTCAAAAATACTTAGAGTAAATTTTTTTTGAAATGTTAAGAATGTAGGAGCAGCAGCCCAAAGGCCCAACGTCCAGTTCTCACAGTCCAGATAAATGCCTGTGGTAAGTCTCAAAGCAGGAACTGAGAGCACCAGCACTCTCCCCATTTGTGATTCTCAGCACATGAGAGGCACACTTCCTCCAACAATGGAGGTAAAACAGGCATCATGGCTAGTAGCTATTGATAACCTCCTCCTCCATGGAATTGTTGAATCCTCTTATAAAGCCAACCAAGTTGGTGTCTGTGCATTCATTCTATTTCATATAAAAATATTGGTCTTCCCACATTACGAGGGAATGTGGTGCTGTGTTAATCAGAGCTAAAATACACTACAAAGGATATAAGACCAACTTGGGCCCCACATCTATTTATTGTGGAGGAATGTGTATTATGTAGGGGACAGTTTATCTACTATGTGGTCTTCTGAAGGCCCATGTCCAAAACCGATTCCCATTTTGGAGGGCTGTTCTAGTTTGCAATGAGACTTTTGCCATTTGCCCTACCAACACTATTAGTGCCCCTCTGTGCACAGCCATGGAATTATCTTAAGTCTGTTGAAGCTCCCTCACACTTTAAAGTTTAAACAACAGTTATGTCTGCTGCAGGAAATACCACCTCTGATACAGCAGGACAAACAGAAGAAGCCAGACATTCTCTCTCAGTCTAATCTACCTAACAGTTGTTGTGAGGATAAAAGAGTGAGGGTCCATGCACTCGCTTGGAAGTTCTTGGAGAATAGGCAGGAAATAAACATGATAAATGAAATGTACTGGAATGTGTATAATCTACACAACTGATGTAGAAAAGGCTGGTGTAGTTAGGACAAATGCTACTGTTGTATGAAATGGCCCTTAGGCTCTCAGTATTGGTAGGCACATTTGCTCATCTATGCCCATCACTATAAGGTAAAGGTAAAGGTACCCCTGCCCGTACGGGCCAGTCTTGCCAGACTCTAGGGTTGTGCGCTCATCTCACTCTATAGGCCGGGAGCCAGCGCTGTCCGCAGACATTTCCGGGTCACGTGGCCAGCGTGACAAAGCTGCATCTGGCGAGCCAGTGCAGCACACGGAACGCCGTTTACCTTCCCGCTAGAAAGCGGTCCCTATTTATCTACTTGCACTTAAGGGTGCTTTCGAACTGCTAGGTTGGCAGGCGCTGGGACCGAGCGACGGGAGCGCACCCCGCCGCGGGGATTCGAACCGCCGACCTTTCGATCGGCAAGTCCTAGGTGCTGAGGCTTTAACCCACAGCGCCACCTGCGTCCCTGCCCATCACTATAAGCTCTCACTAAAGCTACTTGCAAAAGTTGTACTACTGAACCTGTATTGTGCTGTTAGTCTACCACTACAGCACACAAGGAAAACAGTAATTTGAAGAGGCTATGAAAGCAGCTGTGATTGCAGCACCCTATGTTTAATGCATGATTTCTGTCTGTGCATATTTTGTTTTCTTGTGATATAATTTGTTCCTCTCTTCCATTTGGAAGGGCTTTAAGAGATAGCTTGAGGCTACACCACTTCTTAGAGATGTCATAAGCAATTATTTATATCTAATACTCAGCCACAAAAGTGTAATCAAGTCTCAATAAAGATGCATTACTGGCGCACTATGTGCGATCCCTGTGCATGAGAATGTTTAGAGTGTATTTTTAGCAGAACTATGGTTAACTCTGCATAATACCACATTTTCTCATTCGATTAAATGGTATTATGAAATGAAGACATGCATTAGAATCCATCAATCCTCTTGGACTTTCAGGGTAAAGAAGACCTGATGCTCAAATAATTTCCAAGGGGTGGTTGTGTTTGTCTGTTGCAATAAAACTAAGAGTCCAGTGGCATCGGACGAAGTGGACTATAGTCCAGGAAAACTTACATCATAATAAATCTTAAGCCTTTAATATGCAACAAGGTTTATTCTGTTCAAATGTATTTCCCAGTTTAAGTCTTCACTTTTTTTTGGGGGGGAGGGGGGCTGAACTCCACATGATATCTCCTGGGGAGCAACTTAAAAGCCTCAGATGTTGTAAACTTTCCCTACATTAGGAAAGTTGATGCATCCGGATTTTCCCAGACATCACCAAGATTTCAAAGGCAGAATTGACATGGGGGGGGGGGGGGTTCTGAAATGTGGCGCTTTGCCCTGGATCTTAGGCAAGTCAATAGAAAAATTCCAGTCAACAATTTTTGGGGTGTCCTGGTTTTTACTTTTTGAAATATGGCAACACTATCTTACAGGGGAGTTTCTCCAGCTTTTTGCTTATTTTGCTTGCCTTCTCTTCCAGCTCTACAATATCCTTTTTAGGTGCAGCAACAAGAACTGTATACAGCATTCCTAGTGTAGTAGCAACCATATTATTTTTTAAAAGGTATTATTATATTCAATGTTTTATTTGCAATCCCTTTCCTAATTACCCCTAACATGGAATTTGCCTTTTTCACAGCTGTTGCACTTGATGGAATATAACTCTCAAGCTGAAAAGGCTTTCCACCTTTTCATACCTGTCCTACTCAATTTATGTGCCATCTGAACGCAAGGATTTTGGCCCCCACCTCATCTAGAGGACTTTTGTTCATAGCTATATGTGACTAGCTATTTAGAACACAACAATTTATTGTTGATTTTTATGTTATTATGTTTCAAGGAGTTTTGAATTTTGGGGGAAACAGTTTTTAAAGGCTATATTTTGTTTCAAAGTACCAGAAATTCATTCCTTTTGAATATAATTCCTTTTGTACCATGGTGGTTAATACGGATTGCAAAAGTGCTTGTACATAGTTAAGTCTTCAGATATGTTTGAAGGGTGGTGGGAGCTACTGCTACTAAATTATGGAGTGCAAATTAGTACACAGTATCTATTCTGGTTATTTCTTTTACACATTAAGTTGCTTAAAAGGAAACATTCTAAAACTAAAACCAGTCATAGTTTCAAAGAATAAACTGGCTGCATGCTACAAAGTATCTGTGCTGAGTATCAGAAGAAATAGGCTTTGCTTGGAAAGTAAGACAATTTTCAAAAAGCAATCCAGAAAAATAAAATATAGTAACCTAAAATTGTGCACACTGCAAATTATGCCAAGCAAGCCACATACAGCATGGATATATGTAATTACCATATTTTTCGCACCATAGGACGCAGTTTTTCCGTCTTAAAAACTAAGGGGGAAAGTCTGTGCGTCCTATGGAGCGAATGCAGGGGGCAAGGCAGGCAGGAAAAGCCTCCAAGAGCCACACACAAGCTTCGTGCGGCTCTTGCGGGCTTTTCCCCAGGAGGGAGAAGGGAATCACACGGCCAGTCAGTCCCTTCTCCCTCCTCTAGAAAAGCCTTGCGCAATCTCTCCAGTCATGGGAGGCTGCGCAAGGCTAAAGCCAGGGCAGCGAGTGCAATCCATCCCGCTCGCTGCCCGGGCTTCCTCTTTAGCCTTGCGCGCCTCTCCAGCCGCGGGAGGCTGCGCAAGGCTAAAGAAGCCAACTTTTTAAAAATCTCTCTATCTCTACCTCTTTTTCTTTTTTCGTCCTTTCTCCACCCCCTTCTTTTCCTCTGGATCAGTGTTTTTATCTAGATTAACATTTTAGTTTGGAGGGGGGGATATTATAAAAAAAGGAAACTTTGCAGCTTTTATTCTAGTATGCAATAAAAACAGATTAAAAAAAACACAAAAGAAGGAAATAGCATAGAAGAAGAAGAAGATAAAAGGGAAAGAGGGGGGATATAAAGCCATTTAGGGATGCGGGTGGCGCTGTGGGTAAAAGCCTCAGCACCTAGGGCTTGCCAATCGAAAGGTCGGCGGTTCGAATCCCCGTGGCGGGGTGCGCTCCCGTTGTTCGGTCCCAGCGCCTGCCAACCTAGCAGTTCGAAAGCACCCCCGGGTGCAAGTAGATAAATAGGGACCGCTTACGGGCGGGAAGGTAAACGGCGTTTCCGTGTGCGGCTCTGGCTCGCCAGAGCAGCGATGTCACGCTGGCCACGTGACCCGGAAGTGTCTGCGGACAGCGCTGGCCCCCGGCCTCTTGAGTGAGATGGGCGCACAACCCTAGAGTCTGTCAAGACTGGCCTGTACGGGCAGGGGTACCTTTACCTTTACCTTTATAAAGCCATTTACCAGAGGTAGATCTTAACCCTTGCCTCACCTGGGAGCTTCTCTGGGCAGGAATTCCCTCGGCTTAAGTGGGGTGGGGGAAGAGTGGCAGGTGGGGGGTACCTATCTAGACACTGAAGCCACATGTCTCTCCAATGAAAATTGGGAGTGGGCATTGTGTGAAGTGGCTGTGGATCTCCTGCCGCAGAAGTGTAGGACTGTATAGAGTTGGGAGGGCCACTTAAGGGTCATCTAGCCCAGCCCCCTCACAATGTAGGAATCACAGCTAAAGAACACCAGGCAGATGGCCCCCCAACCGCTGCTTAAAAGCCTCCAGTGGTGGAGACCCCCAGCACCTTCCGAGGTCATAGAATTGCAGGGTTGGAAGGGAACCCCAGGAGTCATCTAGTCCAGGCCCAGTGGACAGCGGGCACGATCCATCCCATTGCGCAAGGCTAAAGATGTTGCTCAAGGCTAAAGAGGAAGCCAAGGCAGCGAGCAGGATGGATCGCGCTCGCTGCCTTGTCTTCTTCCTTAGCTGCGCGGGGGAGGTTTAGCTCCTGGCTGGAGAGGTTGCGCGGCTATGGATCCCGCTCGCTGTCTTGGCTTCTTTGCCCTTTGGGACTGGGGGGGGGGGAGACCCAGGCTTCCCCCGCAGCCCCGAGAAGCTCTGGGAGAAGTGGACAGGCTGCGTGCAGCCTGTCCGTTGCTCTTTGGGGCTGGGGGGGGGGAATAATATCCTTGATTTCCCCCTCTAAAAACTAGGTGCGTCCTGTGGTCCGGTGCGTCCAATAGAGCAAAAAATACGGTACATTCTAAAGTGCAATCTTTCCAAACACCTAACAAAAGTACCATCCGTGTAATTTCAGAAGAGGTTGTGAAGAAAAAGCCTGGTATCTGGCCACTCCATTTCCATCTACCAGAAGGTATCCACAGTGAGTCACAGATACAACAAAAATGGGCCTTCAGTAAGAGTAAGGATACATATTTAGCAATCTGGGTTGCAATAGCAACCTGTAATAGCAACCTAATCTCCATGTAGCCTAATCTAAGATTGTGTGATCAACAATATTTGTAATATTATTTGAAAGCACTGGCAATTAGTAGTGGATATTCTGGGTGAAAAGAGTTTGCTGATTGCACATAAAAGAACAAGAGATCTTAAAAGATTTGTTGATCCACAAGTGCAAGACTCTGTGGATATCATCTGTCTGGATACCACACTTCGTACAAATATCAGTAAATGGTATATGTTTATGAATAGAGTAGATAGCAAATCTTACATCATTCAACACTTTTGCACCTTTGCACATGTAGCAGCACACATGAGGTGTATGTTATCAAGATCCCTTGCAAAAAAATTTTTACGTAAGTCAAACCCAAAGGATCACTCAAGAAACATATAGGTAAGCATCTGAGTAGCACACATAATTTTTAAAATAGTGAATCATTTTGTGCAATAAGATCACTGTGCTGGAACATTTTCATTGTTTTGTGGGGAGATGGCCAAGGACAGAAAGAAAATTTGATGACAAAAAGTTGCAAGGAACATTATCTGAGCAGCAGATATTCGATGTCTTCATTTAGACCATTAGCAGAAACTAACTATATGTTTTGCATACAGTTTGTTTCCACTAATGGTCTAAATGAGGACCCTGAGTATCTGTCACTTTTTAAATTTCCTCTATGACAATTTTCATAAAGTGAACTTAGACCATAGCATTTCTGCGCAGATACAGTCAGACACAGGACTTCAGTTATTATCTGCCTACTATACATCAGTTTCATGAAGTGTAGTATAAAATGCAATCAAGCATTTTTTGAAAAAGAGCTTCATCCCATGATCGACTCCATAATTCCCGTGTTTTTCACCAACTTATTTATTATATTTATATCTCACCTTTCCTCCAAGAAGAAAGTGAATCTTAGATAGTTAATCAGACAGGAATGTTTTTAGAAAGCAAAATCGCTCCCAGTTGCTACATTGTCACTGTTTATGACACGGTATTTCTTCGTTTAAGTCCTTTGTGCTTAAACGCAAAAGAGATTCAGATTGCTTAACTCAGGGGTAGGCAACCTAAGGCCCGTGGGCCAGATGCAGCCCAATTGCCTTCTCAATCTGGCCCGCGGACAGTCTGGGAATCAGCGTGTTTTTACATGAGTAGAATGTGTCCTTTTATTTAAAATGCATCTCTGGGTTATTTGTGGGGCATAGGAATTCATTCATCCCCCTCCCCAGCCCCCCCCAAAATAGTCCAGCCCACCACATGGTCTGAGGGACGGTGGACCGGCCCATGGCTGAAAAAGGTTGCTGACCCTTGGGCTTAACTTCTATTCAAGGGTTAATTATAGCAAAATAGAAAATCAGTTTGCGGACAACCCATAAGACAGGAAATAAGGTGAGAGGTGGATAATGGAAAAACATGAGCTAGGAAAAAAACCAGCTGTCACAAAAGAGAATTCCAGTCTTGATTGCATTTAGATAAAAAACCTGCAGTAGAATTAAGTATTGTCAAAATTTTCCAGTATGTGAACTGAAATGAAGAATTGGATTTCAAACAATCAAATCTCAAACAATTCGATGTGGCCTCTACTCCCTTGTCTGTGTCAATTACTCTTTGTAATTCAGAGAATACTGAACAATGAACAAGCCCAGGAAAGGACTGAATATGCACTTTGTATAGAAATAATAGCTTCATAATGTAAACATTTACTACTATTTATAGTAGCACAAAATGCAATTATACTAACTTTCCTCTTCTGTAAAGAAAGATCTGATTCAATTGCCTCCAAAAGAGTTTTATAGAAGAACAGAGAAACTTCATGTTCACAACACAATCCTAAAAAGCTATAACCATCACAGATAAAACTACATTTCTTTATGCTATCATTCAAATGGCACCTTAAAGAACAGTCATTCAAATGTCTTTATAAATATTCCTTGATGATGATGGTGATGATGCTTGTAAGCCATATGCAAAACTGTCATTCTAGTTAACAGAATATTTACTTTTCATGAAACAAATGCTGTTTTGGCAGCTTTGTATATATGCCACAGTATATGTAAAGCACAGAGATTGCAACTGTGCTTATTACACTTGAATCAATTTTACAAAGACAAAGCAGATGAGGAACGGTTCTATTTGCTGAAGTATTAACCTCAGTTAATTATCAACCTACTAAATCATCAAAAAGTGCCAATGGAAAAATCTCACTGGAAAAAACCTGTACTTCTTAGGATACAAGGAGGGAGGGGGAGTGTGAAGTATATAAGTAGGTATTAGTGTGCAGTCCAAATGTGAAACAATTAAAAGAGCACTAAATCCAAAAATACAAGGAAATAAATGTGCAGTTACCTCAATTCAGAGCAACCATCAATTCCCTTTACTGCACTTAAAAGTATGAAAGCTATTTACATACAACTACAATCATTTCAATAAATTGAAGAATTTGAATTTAATATAAATTGAAGAATAAATCAGTTGCTCCCACTGATTAATCTGACACTAAGAGAGGTATTAATATGCAACTGAAAAGATATAAATGCTACGACGACAACAACAACAACAACCTCCAAGTCCATTTGCTATACATACACCTATGGCATTCTACCAGGTAAGGAATACTAGGTTTACTGAAAACAAATAGCTTTAAAAATTGTTTGCCTCCTTTCCATAGTTCAAACCTTGCTCAAGGAGGTTTACAACATAAAAAATACATAATTACAAACATAACAAAAATAGTCGTAAACAATAAACAAACATCAGAAAGTACACAACCAAATTGAGCAATTTCCACATAAATAATAAGATGTAAGATAAATATACTAAAATGTGGTGGTGGGGTGGCAATGGGTATGGCTGGGCAAGCCAGAGCTGCTTGTTGCTGCCGCCAGTGATAGTCCCATTGGCAGCCTGGGCCTGACTCTGCAAGGCACGAGGTGACATCCTAGCTGAGCAGGGTCATTTGGTGCTGCTGACTTGCATCTAGTAAATAATGAAGTGTCTGCTCAGAAGAAAGCCACGCTGAGTTCAATGGGCCTTACTCGCAGGTAAGCGAGTGTGGGGCTATGGTGTTTTATATAGGCATCCAGGGCTCCTCCGGATGACAAGATGCCCCTCCTTAACAAAAATCCTGGCTACACCCATGCACGTTGAACAATATATCACTGCACGTTGTTGGGTAAAAATTGTTATTGTGGTATGATTTCAAAACCGATTTTTGCCATTATATTGAAAATTTGCATAGTGCTAAAACAGATAATAAAATTTGTGATGTTATCATGCAAAAATGATGAAAAATAGTTGGGAGGAGGCAAAGGATGGGGCCGTGGACCCCCAGGGGTCCCCATTGGTTTTATGTGATCAGTTCCATCCAAGCTAGAACTGACATTCAAGAAATAGCTGTGTCTCATCTCAACAGAATAAAATTCCATATGCAGGGATTCTTCATGCTGCGCAAGTGCCTAGAAGTTTGAAGCTGCCAGCTAAAAATATTTTCTTAAACTCTGTATGGTGTGCGACAAAAAGAGAACCAGTGTGGCATAATGGTTAGTGCTGGACTAGGACCTGGGAGAGCAGAGTTCAAAACCCCACTCAGCCATAAAGCTCACTGAGTGACCTTAGGCCAGACACCATCTCTTAGCCTAATCTACTTCACAATGTTTTTGTGAGGATGAACCTTGAAATCCTTGGAGGAGGAGGAGGAGGAGGAGGAGGAGGAGGAGGAGGAGGAGGAGAAGAAGAAGAAGAAGAAGAAGAAGAAGAAGAAGAAGAAGAAGAGTTGTTGTTTGGATTTGATATCCCGCTTTATCACTAGCCTAAGGAGTCTCAAAGCAGCTAACATTCTCCTTTCCCTTCCTCCCCCACAACAAACACTCTGTGAGGTGAGTGGGGCTGAGAGACTTCAGAGAAGTGTGACTAGCCCAAGGTCACCCAGCAGCTGCATGTGGAGGAGCGGAGACGCGAACCCGGTTCACCAGATTACGAGTCCACCGCTCCTAACCACTACACCACACTGGCTCTATCTACAAAGATAAAGGTTGTATATAAATGAAATAAATAAATAAATAAATAAATAAATAAACAAACAAATAAACAGGCATTTCTCAAGTTCATTATTCCGAAGGAACAGAGCAGGAAATGCCACACAATGTCTACCATCCAGAATAGCTGAAGTAAGTCCCAGAATGCCAAACTGTATTCCTGTAATTGAAAATTTGGGAGCCGGATATATGAAGCCTGCTGTTTTCCCAAAATGAGGGTGAATTATGCTGTAACCACCAGTTCTCCCACAAACGGCCTTAAATACATCAGAACCAAGAAAGATGTCCAAGGAGACAGCTGAACTGGAAGTGATCTAGCCAGCTGGCCCCTCCCTGCATCTTGATCATAGTTTTTAATCATAGTTTTAACGTAATATGCTACAATTTCCAAGTAAAAGTTATTCCTCGTTGTCTTTAATACTACGATTATCCTACATAGTATATACCTCCAGTGGGAAAGAAAAAACAACAGATCGTATACCCCAGGTAGACAGGGAGTGCACTTTAACATCTGCTGCCTGCCTGTAACTCTGACAAATTAATAACACTGTGTATATATTTCATACATTGCCATGGAAAGAGACATGATTTGTGAACTTTCTAGTCTTTCCAAGGATTTAGTTCTGCTTTCTTTTACAATTTAAAATTCACATGCAGGGATGGCTCAAAGGGAAAAACTGGTGGTATCCAATTGGTGACCTTCAGTGAGGGAGACAATTTTTGATCATTCTTCTACCCCTGCAATCCCATTCCCTTCCCCACCCCTGCAAAAAAAAAGAGAGCCTGGTCTGGAAAGAGATGAAGCATCTCAAAAAATTCCCTGTTCTGCCTTCCTTCAGCAGAGGAACATCAACCATATATTATCATTTATGTTTCTTCTGTTTTGGAGATCACTTGGAGCCGTCTAAGATTGTCTTCCATGAATATGGTATTAACGGTGTGTCTGTAAGTGACTGTGGAGGCCGATTCTATGTTTAGGACAACCTCTGCCAACCAAATGCCTCCAGAATGTTGTTTTTTATTACAACTCCCATCACTCCCAGCCAGGACAGTTAGTGAAGGCTGGTTTGGGGAAACAGTAGATGTTGGTAGTACACTTAACAGTATCTGAGATTTCCACATCTAAGTTGACCCACTTTTATGCAAGAGCCGAATTGTTACTTTCTTCCTTCTTTTGGCAGCCCATGGCAACGCTTGATACCCACTGCCCTAGGGCTGTGAGGGGGTGTAAAATTTTGGCCTCATTCCTCCCCTCCCATGGAACAAAGCAGAGTGCGGCCCACGGGTTCTACGTCCAAGTACTCTTGTGGCCCACCTTGTGGCTGGTATAAAAGTTGGGCCACCCTGCTTTAAGAGAATAAAGAATACATAACAACTATGTGTTTTAAAGTACTTGTTGCTGGGCCTGTTTGTAGAAACTGCCTCAAGCAAACACCTAATAAACCTCAAAAAATTCAGCTGTCTCAAGAGTACAGAAATGAAGCACCCCTGTGTATCGCTAAAGGTCAATCCAATTACTACGGGGAATTACAGGAAAGCATCCCACAGAGCTAAATAAGCTCATTGTCCCCAGAAGAATGGCTAGAACATCCCAAATCTAGATTCATATTCTTAGTACTGTGTGTAAACTTTTGGGGACAAGTATTCACTCAGGAGAATAGCTCATAAAGCTCTCTTTTACAGATAACTCACCTTTCATTCCAATTAAATGAACCAAAAGTTATGCCTCTGTGTTGTACTACAGTAAGTCCTCTCTACTCCCTCCCTCCTCCAAATAAAAACCCACAACTGGCAATCAGCTTATGAGGATGAACTGGTAGGCCAGGGCACACCATTCTCTCTACAGAAACTAGAAGCTGTTAGCTTATGTTATTTTATTATACCTCATAGAAGTGATTACTTTGGGAGTGTATATGAACCATGATCTCACCCATCCTTATTATAAGATCCATTTGTCATTATACACCATTACTCAAAGCAACTTAAATTACTAAGTGTGATCTAATGTTACAAAAGGAGTAATAGGAGAATATCTTAAAGGACAAAGAATGAAGGAGATTTTCCAGGAAAAATATTGAAGTGCTTCCCTAATCAGCTTAGCATTCATGACATACTCATTGCCAAGAAACATGTCCAAAAGACTGGTCATCTGACACTAACAAAGAAAAGGTCTATGTTCTTTAAGTCAGTGATACTTTAGAAAATACAAAAGCTACCGGGAGGCTGCTCTATGCAGTATACCAGAGTAGGAACTGGCATTACATGCTGTTTGGTCACTTCTGCATGGTTTTTAATGCTGTAGCAGCAAGCCATTTAGCAAGAGCAACTTTGCAAGGAAAACAGTTCACCGCATGGAACAGATGTCATGGGCAGGTGGTTTCAACTGACCTGCACATGGCAGCAGCTGTCAGACTAACAGCTGCAACTACTTCCCTAGTTAGGAAAGCCATCTACCATTTCATTTGTTAATATTTCATTAAGCTGGCAAAAACAATTACAATACTGTAAATGCTTGTCAGCAATTTTTTCTTCAAGGAGACAGGTGTTGCGTTACTGCACACACTGCAGTCTGGCCTATTTTTTAGCTCAACTCCCAAGGTAGAATTCATATGTCTAGTTCATTTGCCCATATGATTTCCATTTAAGGAGATAGTAGGGAGGAAACTTTTAGAACAAACATCAAATCAAATATTGGGTTTTTTTAAGGGTTTTTCAGAAAAATCTGTTTTCAGATCAGTGCGTCTACCTAAAGTTTATTAGATCAGCACTACAACTAAGCATTCCATATACACACCATATACACAGTCTGGGTCCCCTACATGCTCCCAATGGATTAGCATAAAGGTAACCAAAGACGCGCTTGTCTACAAAGTGGAAGGGTTTGCATTACAAGGACTAAGCATAGGTGTGCTTCCTCTTCCTTCTCTGACACACCTGCAAGCACATGATCAGAAACTTCAACTTCTGTTTTAGACTACCAACAGTTTGATGCAACAAAGTTTGCCACAATTTTGTGTAACCACAAGTACTTTTTGCTGAACCAAGCCACCTTCTCAAACCATGGTTTGAAGCTAGTGGTTTCAATCAGCTATTAGATATTAACAACCACAGTTTGTCAGGTTTGGATGACATGGCAAGCTGTGTTAATCCAACAGAAGTGAAAGTTTCCAAATTCCTCCTTGCGGCTACACTGGAGGAAGAGAGAACATGTGAATTGGAGACACACCTATACTTAGTTTCATAAGTGTTTACTGTTTAGTACAATTTTGTTCCAGAATGGAAGGAAGGGGAAAGGAAGTGTCAACTATGTGGGTTGTTGAGTCTTACCTCCCTGACATTTCTGTTAAGAAGACACATATATTAAGAAGAAAAAATAAAATCCATTGTGTTGTGGCATGACTGATGTTCCCTTGCTTCCCAAAACGAGTTGCCTATTGTGATATTCACTCAGATGTTCCAAATTATCTTACCTATATAGTTCAGGCAGGTTATGAAATAAACTATTTTTACCCTCAGCTATTCAGATGATAATGCCTTCTCAGGATTCTAGTCCAGCCAAAATCAGGAGAGGGACTTGGGTTTGTCCACTCCCTTCCTGTGCCCCACCCAGCTAGGGGAAAGCACTGAGCTGAGATATAACTTTTTCCCATAGCAAAGAGGGCAGGGGAGTCCAATGCCAGCAACAACATACAATGAAATGTTTAAGACAACTAATATTGAATACACTACAACTGCTATATAAAACAGGTGGTCAGATGTTCTGCTAAATGAACTGTTCTAGTTATGAAAGCAATTTCCATGAGCTCTCTAAGGCCATTTTAAACTTCAGACTGACACCCATTCCACCTTCACCCAAAGTCTGAGATTATTTTTCTGGACAGCTTTCAGTAGCCCTTGAGTAACTTCATTTTTTTTTTACCTCTGTTATAAATATCATTGTTTTGTATAAAAATGCTGAATAGTATTAATATACTAAGGAATATACCTGACTTCCTGGGAGCTTAAGCACAGTTAAGCAATTTGGAGCATTACTTCTGTAGTCCAACGTGTTTTCATGACATAAAAGTAGTAAGAACTAATTGGGGGGAGGGGGTGATATCACTGATCAGAAGTGAAGCAAATTTAATTTATACTCATATTGCAAATTCATTACTCCCATATTCACTTTTCTGAATTTGTCTGTGACTGGAAGTACAGTGGTACCTCAGGTTACAGACACTTCAGGTTACAGACGCTTCAGGTTACAGATTCTGCTAACCCAGAAATAGTACCTTGGGTTAAGAACTTTGCTTCAGGATGAGAACAGAAATCATGCGGCGGCTGCGCGGCAGCAGTAGGAGGCCCCATTAGCTAAAGTGGTACCTCAGGTTAAGAACAGTTTCAGGTTAAGTACGGACCTCTGGAACGAATAAAGTACTTAACCCGAGGTACCACTGTAGTAAGCTCTAACATTGTTGATGAAAGGAACAAGGATGTATTTTCTCTGCAGAACTATTTTGGCTACCTAGTAACACTCATTTACTATAATTGAAGTTTAGATACTGTGAGTGTCCTGGATATTAACGCTGATATAAAGCAATATCCTGCATAACTCCATTAATATAGAGCATGCAGGCTTCCAAGTGATGCAGTATTCTTCATCAGAGTATAAAGAAAACGTATGTTAGCCTCAGGCACACATAGTATCTCCTCATATGTAGTTACTAGGCATCATATCTATAAGAGGTTAAACTTTTGAGTTCATTGTCTGAACGTAGTACAAACTACGTTTTTAGAAAAGGATAGTAATACTTCATTTCAGATAGACCTCTGTAATTGTCTACCAGGCGTTCTATTGCAATTGAATTAACAACACCAACTGAAGAGTACCAACAGATATAAATGTGTGACCGATGCCTTTTCCACATGGGGTGTATTCACACAGTATGCACATTATATTCATGTAGCGATGATATTTTTTCAGCCACATTTTGCCAGTCTGTTCACGTAATGCAACTTAATAATGCAACTAACTGTGATTAAACTGTTAACTTAAGACTAATGGGAGGTAAGGCAAAAAGAGTGCTACACTAGAAAGGCCATACATGTAGCCATATCCTATTAGTAGCATTATAGTATTTTTCCTACTGCAAAATATTTCTTGGCTACCAGGAGTGTTGCTGTTGAAAGTGTTAATAACTATGCTCAAATTACTGACGCTGGTATAGTTGATGGTATGCTATAAGGGATAATTAGGTGCAACTGATTGTGTACATTCCTATGATCAGAGAACCTTTGAGCACTGAGATGTTCTCCCAGGCACTCTTGCATTAGGTTGGAACTGCTGCATTACCACATTATTGGCATTATTAGCAGCAAAGTCTTGCCCTGACACAGACTCAGGAAGGCAACACGATCTACTCCATACTGTATCATATGACCAGGGCACAAGGCTCTTGTACCTTGCAATAACTGCAGACTGTAGATTCAGTGTACATGTGAGATTCATTCACAGAGGAAATGCATTCCAAATTTGAAGAATTCTCAAACACTACCACTTACAAATCAGAAGGAGCAACCCTGATACCATCCAACTCACCACCCACCCATAGAAGCCCAAATTGTTTATGCACCAAAATCTGTGAGGAGGGGGGAATCCATGGAGAGTGATATTGGGTATAGAATACAGGACAGAAATGCATGTATTCTGTACCTATTGAGAAATGCAGTTTAGATTGTTTTAAAAAGCAATTTTTTAGCCCTTATGACTGCACAGTATGGGGAACCATAATATTGGGATCAAATTATATAGAACCTTAAGGCCACAAACTGGCCTCCCTTGACTTAATGTAAGATTCAGAAGTCAGTGAGAATAGGTTTCTTTTGTGGAAGAACATAGCTACAGAAACTATGTGAAGTCATTGCATGCCATTTTTTTTAATTTAACAACAGTAGAGTCTTCATACAACTATTTGAACACACCCACTTCACATTCCCAATAGTGCTCAAACAATGATCATCAGATTTTACAGCTTATTTCAGATGAGTGAGTGGACCTAGGCATAAACCAATTTTAACTATTTCAATGATACTGCTTATTTCCTTTTGTAACAACACTTGGGAGAAAGGTTCGGCATTGATATGATCTATATGCTCAGATCCTCAGCATACTTTCTGGGATTACTTGCAAGTAAATAATTTAGCACTGGGGAAATAAAGTCAGGCTGTGTGTGTGTGTGGACACATGCAAGGGGAGGGAGAAAAATGGGTCTGTTTCCACTTGCCAGCTCCCAATTTTTATATTGATATTTGATACGCTCATCGCTTTGCTATTTCAAAAATGCTGATGAACTCTGAAAAGGGTCATATGGAATGCCAGTTCATTGCAACACCCTAAAGCTTCCCGATAGACTGTCTGCAGGGAGTGCATTTTGACCTAAATGGAGCATTCAGCTGCTGATCACTGCATTTAACACAAAAAAGAAAGCCTTTATAGGCATTTTAGTGAAAGAGGTACAGAATAAGGGTTTGTTTCATTTTTTTCAATAAATCCAAACTGGGTATAAAGCTTGAGGCCCAAGACCCTATAATTCAGATGATGTCCACAGTATTTGATTCATAACTAAATTCTGTCTTATACAAAAGGTATTTAAGGCCCTCATTTTATTCAGCTTTTAACCTTTTCTGTTTTTTTTTAAAAAAAGAAAACAACTAAAGGATAGGTTTACAGAATAAACTTATCTCCATGTCCAAATTCGGAAAAATACCCATTTTTCAAAAAGCCATCTTAACACACAAAAGCGATGGAAAATATTAAGCAGCAGAATTTCTTTAGAACAATTCCTTTGTTCTTCCTGGCTAATACTTTTGAAGAGGCAGCAGCAGCTTCCCTCTGCTTTGCTAGGTGGTTATCAGTCAAATACTATCCTATGCAGAAAGTCCATGTGTTCCATTCCACCTTGCTTTTTCCATTGAGCTCATATTGTGGCATATTAATATGAGTCTTGTTTCTTCTGTATCACACAAGTATGCTAGATATTAAGTCAAAAGAGCAGCAGGCTCACCAAAGTCCATAGCTCTGGATTTGCAGAGAGGGGGAAAAACCCTGTCTGCCAGTGGACAATTTGCTCTAAAAAACCTTTGTGTCTGTTAGAGGGAAGAACAAAAGGCAGAGCTGCTTCCTCTCATACACCAGACCCCCGCCCACCTCCTCCGTGCAAGCAGAGATTTCTCTTCTACGAGAGAAATGTGATAATGAGGACAGTCCCACAGATCTTGATGGCAGAAGTAACCTACCTTTGATAGCTGCCTCCTGAGGCTGAAGCGCTGGACCATGGTCACCTTTTTTCTCCAGACAAAGCAATCCACCAGGGGAATGGGAAGGGAAAAGCAAAGAGCAAAGAAGACAGACTGACAGCTGTCTAAAACTGTGTCAAGCAACACATCCTGCAGACTACTAGACGGGCGAACTCCAAGGAGAACCCTCCCAGTCTTAAAACTTCAAATCAGTTCATTGTTCTTCCAAAAAAAAGGAGCTTGTGAAACATGCAGGCAAAGACAGCGGGGAATGAGAGGAGGCGCAGAATCCTGGAGCTGATCACCCTTGTGCCAAGCTTTTTTAACACTTCCTGTGAGTCAGCTGTGAAGGGTCCTGACAGATGGACCACCCCCCTCTCTAGATTCATTAGCTAAATGTTGCCGCGGAACCACCTGAGCCTTGGACGGGACTGACTCGCTGCTCTAGTTAATTCAGGGTGCGGTTAGCAGGCATGTGCCTGAAGTACCGGTAAGAGGGTAAACAGCCAAAACAGTCCTCACTAAGATTTAAGCAGCCTCCCTCTTGTGGGTGTCAGCTTTATAAAAACACATGCAAGATCTACGCTTCTGCCCTTGTTGCAAAATGCAGCCTAGCTTGCTCAAGCCTCAGAGGGTAGGTGGGGGTGGGGAGATAGATGGTTAACAATGGCTCAGAGGAAGCAAGACTCTCTCCTACTCTGGGCTCAGCAGCTGCAGGGCTGTGCCTAGTACTACTGGCTACACATTTCCTCTTATTCACATGCTGAGGTCTCACCTCTCTGAGCGATCATCAGGTACAACCACACATACTACAGCAATGACATCAACTTTGCTCAACTCCAAAGCAAATTAGAGGTGTTTGCTTTGCTTCAAGGGGCTAAAAAAAGCAGCAAATGATTAACAAGAAACTGAGGTCTGTTGCAGCACTCACAAGAGCCCAGACAGCATCACGCCAGAGAAAATATTTAAAGAGGAGAATATTTTACCACCAGCTTAAATCTTTTCACTCTGTTGCTTCAAATTATACCTAACAAAAATCTCACTTGGAAAACTGAATTCAAGAACTGGAACTTTTGACTGATGTCTGTGCCCCAAAACTCTGTCTGCCCTTGAGGAAGTAAGAATACTGTGGCATTCGCACCACTTGCAAGTGCCAAACTGCTAGACCAGAGACTGCAGACAGAACAACAGAATTAGGTGCATTTCTAACTACTACACATGTGCATGTGCACGTCATCCAGAATTATTACAGCCTTTTTGGTTTTGCATGCACAGAGCACCCACATATAGTTCTGCAGCACTAGTTCAAGCAGGGTCATTTACTATGTGTTTGCTTAATAAGCCATCACACAATGGGGCCCAACCTAGTCTAGGCTTTAGGCACTGATGCAATACAAATAAAGGGTTTTCAAAGCTGGAGAGGATGACATCCTTAACTCATTCCCTGCCACCTCCAACATGTGTAGCTCAGAAGCTATGTTAAGAACCTCTGAATGGGTATGGAAGCTTATTACATGTGGTCTACGAATTTGAAATCATTTACCTGAAACACATTGCATGTTCTAGAAATCTAGAATGAAAACAGCAGGGACAAATCTTAAAATATGGCTGAACTGTGTAGCCATTGTGACCATGCTAACCATACTGATTGCAAAGCATACCAAAGATCAAATATTAACTCTTCCAGAGTATAGTGGTACCTCAGGTTAAGAACTTAATTCGTTCTGGAGGTCCGTTCTTAACCTGAAACTGTTCTTAACCTGAAGCACCACTTTAGCTTACGGGGCCGCGCCGCCACAGCATGGTTTCTGTTCTTATCCTGAAGCAAAGTTCTTAACCCGAGGTACTATTTCTGGGTTAGCAAAGTCTGTAACCTGAAGCGCCTGTAACCCAAGGTACCACTGTAATTTAACATCCCTGATGTTAAACACATGGAAACATTTCTACATGCATTTTCTATGGTCCCATCCCCCCGCCCCAATGCTGTCTTTCCATTTGTGGAAGATTTTGTTTTAGTAAAGGGGTTTCTCCCCCCCCCCCCCCCCCCAAATTTCCTCTTTCTCCTAAAGCTTCCTGTGTCACCTACCAGGCTGTTCAAAGGTCCCACATACATTCTGGGTCAGATTTTGAAGTGTACAGGAGGATATAGAGGAGAGGGGGAATCAGAAAGAAAATACTCCCGCTGAATCAACAAGCCTTATTAGAAAACAGCACCACTGAAGACAACCCTATATCTATTCACTCTTTTTCCATGAAGCATCTTACTGTATCAGCCATGGAAGCTAACTTTGTTTTCCTTCCCGACATTCTTGCATAAAAATTGAGTTCATCATTAAGGTTGTTTCAAAGATATACTGGTGATAGCTTCTTACTCCATGTTAGATTTTGATACAATCCAAGTACATACAGTATAACTTGGTTTATACTTCACCATTGTCGATTGACCAGTTTCTTGCATTCATGATGCATCTGATCAGCTGAGTCACAGACAGGTCTGGCTCAAGCTTTATCACCATTGGAGGCATCAAGGACTGCCATCCATTCATCTCCATCCACAACAGGAGAACATCTAAGCTACTCTTACTTGGTGTAGAGAGCGCAAGAGGAAGTTGCACTGCTTCTTCACTTTCTGGAAGCTTTGTGTGATGTAGGAATATCAAGTACCAACTCCAAACTCCTGCACACCGAAGGACTGAGGGGAACACACAATTTCCACAAGTTGATTGGGAAAGCAGCAATTCTTTCACTTGTTTGAGATGCCTAGCATGAAGGGAAACATCAGACCCAGTCTGTCACACAAAGTACTTTTCTGCCTTGTATATCTGAAAAGAGGCAACTTCGCCTCCCTTTCATTCAAGTACCACACAACCAGCAAGGGGATTGAGAGCTGTCTACATAGTTTGACATTCTCCATTCCGCCCACTGTTGTGGGGACTTCATACCATGTCATGGTCAGGTTGGCACTGGACACGGAGGTCTTCACTTTCTCAAATTACCAGAGTATTCTATGGTCAGTAACAAAACAGCACATAAAGTTGCCATCACTTCAGCTTTATATACTGTTACAAGAATTCTAAGGTCTCAAATATATAATAAATATTCATAAACACACAAATGTCTAACTATATAAACCATGTGTCTGAAATAGTAGAGGAGAGCAATCCTTAAGCCATTTTGACGCTCCCAATTGCCTCAAATATTCCTCTGCAGGAAGGGAGGGAAATGGGGAAATCCTTCCCCATAGTCTTTTCGCTTACAAATCCTGTCTCAAGGGTGTATTTGTGTATGAATAGGGTGAGCCTGTGACCTAGATTCAGGAACTAAAGTATTCACCATCATGAAAGAATGGCCAGGCTGTCCAGGTAATGCAATCAGTGACCATTATCAGGTATCCTGGAAGACAGGATTTCTGCTGTAGACTGCCTCCTATCATGTATATATGATGATTTTGGGGTGGTCTTTGACTAAGGGGGTTGGGCAATGTCAAAAGTCTTTAAAGGTTCCTGCAAACTTTTGGTCAGGGGCTCTCCCTCCTTGGAAGGAGGGGAGGGAACTCTGTTGCAACAGAAAAATAAATATCTGCCTTGCTTTCCACTGAATCCTGCCTTCATCCATTTTTCTCTGACTGATTATGGAGTTGGGGGACTCAGCATCCCATGGGGAGTTGGGCAGCAAAAGTCAAACCCCTATTTTTAACTTCAATTCATTTATTTAGCAATGTCAAGAACACAAGTATTCTATGCTTTATTACATGAAGTTGAATTACAATTTACTACTAACCCATTTTGGGTGTAATTCTCTTGCCTAACACTGCATGGGGTTAACAGCTGCTTGAACAAGCAACTGTCTCCGCATTAACCTTTGAGGCAACACAGAAGTAGTAAGTCCAGTATAACCTGTTTAACAATGCTTAACATTTTTCAACTAAGCTTGGGAAAGGACTGAATTCAAATGGTTGATAATTAGGTTTCACATTGTACTTGCTTGCATCATACATGCAATCTTACCTCTGTGTATTTCATGATCCAAAGCAGAACTAAAGAAAAAATTCCAGAACTTTTCCCTTCCAACCTTTTTAACATTTGAACCCCCATGAAACCCAAGTCTATGCATATTTATGTGGAGGCACATCTCACTGTGTTCAGTGCAGCTTACTCCTGCACAGGATTACAGGCTTCAATCCACAGCCCGATTTACCTTTGAGAACTCTTACTTGCATACCTTATTTTCTTTTTTTAAAAGACAGCTATAATATCATGAGAATGTTGCAAACATGAGCATTTAAACTATTTTAAAGTTCTAAATCACTGTATTTTTCCATGTATAAGACTAGGTTTTTTTTACCAAAAAATTAAGTTTAAAATTGGGGCTTGTCTTATACACGGGTAGTGCTGAGGGGTGTTTTCTTAATTTGGAGTTCCCCAAAATAGGGGGTGTCTTATACACGGAAAAGTATGGCATGTACTTTAGGTAAAGGTGCCCCTGCCCATATGGGTACGGGTACGGGTAGGGTACGGGTAGGGTACCTTTACCTTTTTACCCCTGCCTGTACGGGCCAGTCGTGTCCGACTCTAGGGTTGCGTGCTCATCTCGCTCTAGAGGCCGTGAGCCGGCGCCGTCCAAAGACACTTCTGGGTCATGTGGCCAGCGTGACGAAGCTGCAGCTGGCAAGCCAGCACCAGCGCAGCACACGGAAACGCCGTTTACCTTCCCGCTATAAAGCGGTACATATTAATCTACTTGCACTTAAGAGTGCTTTCGAACTGCTAGGTGGGCAGGAGCTGGGACCGAACAATGGGAGCTCACCCCGCCGTGGGGATTTGAACCGCCGACCATACGATCAGCAAGTCCTAGGCACTGAGGTTTTACCCACAGCGCCACCTGCGTCCCTTTAGGTTAGTGCATATATCTACTGTACAAATTAAGCTGCATTCTAACTGCTCCTGGACAAAGGGTTGTGTGGCCCAAACTGGGATAGCGGCAGTGTAAATCTTCGTTTTCTGCCCTTCCATCAACTCCCATGGGATGGATGTAATTCTGTCTGCATTTCTGGTGGTGTAAATTACTGCAGGCTCTGTGGACAGGACCAGGGAATGAAGGTAGTTCATTGCAGAGTTTCCTATTTGGTGACTCTTGCCTCAGGCAGAGGTGAAGCCAGCCATGTCCACCTATTACTTACCTGACATTGTATGTGCATTCTGTTCCTTCTTTGCAGCGAGGCTTACATTCAGCACTGTTTAATTAGAGGTCCAAAGTGGAGCTGATCCCAGCTGGAAGTGCAGCTTGTACTTTGTGCTAAATATAAAGAACACCAATGGAAGCCCACTGCATTCCAGCAGACATGTGTCTATCTGGTGGATACACGTCAGTGGCTGAAAGGTGGACACCTATAAAAACTGAGCTATGGAGGATGGTCAGTATTGGATCTTTACAGCTCTTTTCAGACTATGCCAGCCACTACAACTGATGGCAAATATGATTGGATTCCTCTGGTTCAATGGAACTGTCTTTGCTGAACCACTGAGATGGAATATCTTCCACATATTTTGTCCTATGTACTTTAAATCATGCTTTAAGTGTCTGGGTATTATTTTATTTGGATTTATTGGGATTACCCTCAAAAACCATCACCCCAAATAAGTCTTATCTATTGTCAGATACTGACTTTGACTTATAAGGTGTCTTTTTGCACTGGCTGCTAAAAAGGATGAATGGAAAGGTGCTTTCAGGGGTAGCTATAAATTATCATGGTGATACAGCAATTTGATTATAATTTGATTATTCATTTTATTGCTTTCTTATCCTTTGTTTTATTGCTTGTTCTTTATCCTTTATTCTGGCTTTGCAATGTTTGTATTTGCAAACATTGATTTGTTGTGGGCCTTGAGCCTGTTTGAATTTTTGCAATGGCCTTTGACCACAGGTAATAAAAGTGTGACATGACTGACCAGGCTGCCACTGATTACATACAAGTATTCTGGACAAGAAAAACATGTGTGCTTTTTCTAGTTTTACTCACTGTAAAAAGATATTTCATCACTGTAATATCGTCAAGTGTCTCCTTAGAAATATGAAAAGCATGGAATATGCCAAACACCCACTTGATTTTAATTTGGGTTGACGGGATTTTGCTTTTGCTTGTTTAATATAAAAATCACATCAAAACTAAGCACCATACAAAGAAAGAGATGCTATCCAGGTACACTGAAAGGATGCAGACCAGCCATCACTAGATGTGCAAAATTTCCAGAAATCGTGAAGCCTTTTCCTGTTCCCCCTCCTCCCCTGCAAATAAAATGGAAATGCTGGGGTAAACTGGAAAGTAAGCAATACCTTTTGGCACCCTTTACAAGCCGAAAGCCACTTTGCTTCTTTAGGAATATAAAATCTATTATGGTGACTTTGTAGTGAGCACACTAGTTGAGCAAACACCCAAATAATGCTAGCCTTTGAAACAGCATTAGCTCAACAAGAAGAAAACATGCCTTTGGAAACCTAGCCCCAGTTCCTTATCAGCCACCTAGCTGCAAAGCCCCATGCTTCTGTCATCTTCTAGCCTCAGTGCCCATTACAGAAAACAATGTTGTTTCATTTCACAGTAAATAAACTGGATCGGGGTAGCCAACATGGTACCCTTCAGATGTTTTGGACTACAGCTCCCATAATTCTTGACCAATGGTTCTGCTTGCATGAACTAGTTACTCATAACTTGGCTTGAACCTTGTTCTGCTCCAACACTAAAGTTTGTTTACTTCTGTCTTCCAATTACATACACATCCTACTTATTCAGGATTACTATATACCACCACTGTACAGCAATTAACAGGCCCACACTATACATATATAGGGAATATATGAGAAATGAATTCACAAGGAGTGGGAACGTGAAGGAGAAGAATCACAATATGAAATCAACTGGGGGGGGGGGTCACTTCAAAGTATGGATCAAGAAGGCCAGATGGGCATAAACTACAGTGGTGCCCCGCAAGACGAATGTCTCGCAAGACGAAAAACTCGCCAGACGAAAGGGTCTTCCGTTTTTTGAGTCGTTCCGCAAGACGAATTTCCCTATGGGCTTGCTTCGCAAGACGAAACGTCTTGCGAGTTCTTGCGAGTTTGTTTCCTTTTTCTTAAAGCCGCTAAGCCGCTAATAGCAGTTAATAGCCGCTAAGCCGCTAATAGCCGTGCTTCGCAAGACGAAAAAACCTCAAGACGAAGAGACTTGCGGAACGGATTAATTTCATCTTGCGAGGCACCACTGTATTAAAGGATCAATCCTAACAGAAAAAGACTACAAACTCCATTTGTCATCTACCACTTTATGCCAAAACATTTTCAGGACGACAACCTATAGTCCCTTCTGACGTATTATTTCTTTTTCTTCCAGGTCCTCAGTGGTAGGCCTATTCTTGCTTACAGGTATCACCTATATCCAAATCAGATATTCATCAATGGCAGCAGGCCACATAATGGAGATACAAACCCAGAAACTGTCCCTTCCAAAAAACCAGTGGTCACTCTGTTTTCCTATCTACTTTTGCTCGTTCACCTGCAAAATCTTGCTCTTTCCTTCAGTGTTGAGTTCATATTATTATTATTAATCACATATCTCTGCATACACATGACCAGTTCATGCATCTGATAGTGGACTAGGGCAAAAGATTAAGATACCATGCTCTTTTTCATCAATTACAATACAGATTTGCCCTTTTCAGAAACAGGGATCACAGCCTTTCTTCTTCTTCTTCTTCTAAAATCAGGGTACATATTAAACTTCAGTTATCAAGATCCACTATATTACATATTTCTAAACTAGTTAGCTAGACATTACCATTACAGGTTTACAGAGAGGCACAGAGAGTATTTAAAAGGTTAAGAGTTAAAGCTTCAGATAAATAAATGATACTTTAAAATAGGGTATTTAAGCTCTCAGTAGCCTGAGAAGGAAGAAGAAGAAGAGCTAAACCAAGGAAATTGTGTTATTTGACAAGCACCTACCTAAATGCAGTGGGATGAGTTCAACATTGCATTGAGGGGATTGTTCTATCAGTGCAAGCATTTCTTCTGGCTGGATGGAACTATCTCCCTTCACCACCACAATCTGCTCAGGGAGTTTTCCAGACTCTCCCAAACAAATTTGAGGAGGGTGTGGGGATGCACAGCTGATGGAACTCCTGATGTGCTAGCAAGACATGTTGCGATGGCTTCCACTAGGACAACTACTGGGTTGAATCTGGCCCAGGGTGCACTGCTTTCAAATTAAATGAAGATGCCAAAAGACTGATACAGTGGTACCTCTGGTTGTGAATGGGATCCGTTCTGGAGGACCATCCGCAACATGAAAAGAGCGCAACCCACAGTGGCGCGTCTGCACACGCACGGGTTGTGATTCACCACTTCTGCGCATGACGTCATTTTGCACTTCTGCGCATGCGCGAGTGGCAAAACCCAGAAGTAACTCTTTCCGGTACTTCTGGGTTGCCGCGGGACGTAACCTGAAAGAACGTAACATGAAGCGGACGTAACATGAGGTATGACTGTACAATGCTACAAAACCCATTAGACTACTTTCACTAGACTGCCATAGACCACTAGACCACAACACCCTCACAGTTATTCCTGAAACAGATTCCAAGTATTTTGATCCAGAAAGTCTTATTGGGTGTAAAATGAGCACACTTTATAAATAAAGCATTCACAGAGCATCAGCACACCATTTCTTAGCTCCATTTCTTTGAGTTCTTGACAATGAAATGCAGCAAGGCATTATTTTGAAACATGCTTTAGGCAGAATAACAAACCCACAACAGGTTTCAATGACTCAGGCAATCAGCATTCATGAAGCCTAAGGAGAGTGATAAAGACAGTAATGAGGCTTCTAATAATACCAGCAGCCTAAGGAAGACATATGCAACCAATATTTACAGACAGTCCATCTGAAGGTGCTTCCAGATAGTCTTCATGTTGCAAACAGGTTATTCAGATCCTCCCCACCCCCAAAAGGAGGTGACAGAGTAGAAATTAAGCCTAGAACAGTTGCACTCATACACTATTGCAAAGGAAAGCAGAAGCAATGCAGCACATTGCACAGTCTGAAGTTGGCTGCTGCTGCCTTCTGCTGTCCCCACTATCTTCTGCCACCCTTCCTCCCTAACCTGCAGGCCCTGTTTGGAGAGCCATCCATGCCACTCTCTAAGGAAAGAGTCCCGGAAACAGTCTGGGCCACTGTCCTTGCCAGAAAGTGAAACTTTCAATAGGATTTGCCAGTAGTCAGAAAGTAGAGGTGGCACTGATGATGTCTGAGCCCACCTCATCTACAATTCTTTGCTCTTCCCTCAAAAGTTGCATTGAGTCTAGAGGCCTGTTAGAAGTGTCACTAACTGCTTGCCTCTTGCAGCAGCAACACTCTTGTGGTGGCAAATACATAAGAGAAGCTCTGCTACATTAGAGCAAACACCTATCTACTTCAGGTGATTCCCGTTTCCCCCAGTGTCCTATGGGAAGTCCACAGGAAAACAACAACCCTCTATTACTGCTTTCCCCCAGCAATTGGTATTCAGAGTCATGCTGCCTCTGATTCTTAAGGAAACAGCGATCGTGACAAGTAACCACATATACCATTAATCTGTGAATTTGTTGAAACCCCTTCTAAAGTCATTTAACCGAATGGTAATTCTACATTGACCTATGCAATGTATGCATTCCTTTTTTCTGTCCTGAATCTCCCACCAACTCTACATCTTAGATGACTCTTGGAAAAATTCCTTTTCTAATGATTCCTAACATGCAGTACAGTGGAACCTCGTTTTTTGAACATAATCCGTTCTGGACGTCTGTTCGACTTCTGAAATGTTCGAAAACCGAGGATCAAAGGGCTGTCAGTAATTCAATGGGGAAAATTGAGAAACGCGCTTCGGAAGCTGTTAGACTTCCAAGGCGAGTTCAAAAAGAGAACCATTCACTCCCGGGTTTTCAGCGTTTGGTTTTTGAAACGTTTGGCAGCCTAAGACGTTTAAAAACCAAGGTTTGACTATATGTACACCTTTTTCAACAAAGGTCCGTATAGTTAAAGCCATGGTTTTCCCAGTAGTGATGTATGGAAGTGAGAGCTGGACCATAAAGAAGGCTGATCGCCGAAGAATTGATGCTTTTGAATTATGGTGCTGGAGGAGACTCTTGAGAGTCCCATGGACTGCAAGAAGATCAAACGCATCCATTCTTAAGGAAATCAGCCCTGAGTGCTCACTGGAAGGACAGATCGTGAAGCTGAGCCTCCAGTACTTTGGCCACCTCATGAGAAGAGAAGACTCCCTGGAGAAGACACTGATGCTGGGAAAGATGGAGGGCACAAGGAGAAGGGGGCGACAGAGGACAAGATGGTTGGATAGTGTTTTCGAGGTTACCAGCATGAGTTTGACCAAACTGCGGGAGGTAGTGGAGGACAGAGGTGCCTGGCGTGCTCTGGTCCATGGGGTCACGAAGAGTCGGACACGACTAAACAACTAAACAACAAACACCTTTTTCAAAGGCACAACACACTAAGTTGATGTTTTAACTAAGCCATCCATCAGGACTACAAGATCTAATTCCTGGTTAGCTGCTGTTAGTTTATATCCGATCTGTGTACAGTGGTATCACTGCTTGCGGACAGGATCAGTTCAGGAGCTCCAGTCGGATCCCAAGGTTTTTGCTACCGGAGGTACCTGTTCTGCGCATGCACGTGGCACAGTAGAGCCCTTTTGCCATGTGGCGAAACCTGAAAAAATACTTCTTGGTTTGCCGCGTTCACATCCTGAAGTTTACGTAATGTGAGGTACTACCGTACTTTATATATGTGAATTTAAGTTTTTTGCACCAATGCTCATCACCTTACACTTCCTTACATTGAACTATATTTGCCTGTTCACTCATTTTGGAGAAATCCTTTTGGAGCTCTTCATAAGCCATTTTTTATTTTTATCATCCTAAATTTGGTATCTTATGCAAATAAGTAAGTTAAAAAGTGACCACCCAAATACAGTGGAGCCTCGATTTACATATGCCTTGTCTTGCGGATGTTCCAAGTTGTGTTAGCGGAAAAACCCAGAAGTAGACACCGGGTTTGCCACGATTCGCGCATGTGTAGAAACAGCTTCTGCCATCTGCGCATGCGCAGAAACGCACTACCACTGAATGCGCACTCACACAAGACACCTCTTCTAGCATCCCGTTTCAACCAGCAGACGTACCTCCGGAACGGATTACGTCCGTAAGTAGAGGTTCCACTGTACAGATTCCTTGGCAATCTGACTTCTTCCTTCTGTTGTGAGATCTAATCACTGACTTCTACTCAGACTCCGCATACTATAGTTTAACCAGTTACTAATCCATAAAGGACTCATTGTCTTATCCCACTACTAGTAAGTTGACTCAGGAACCCTGGCAAAGGCTTTTGTCAAGGGCTTTTCTGGAAGTCCAAGTACACAAAGTCTATAGCTCCAAACACCCCACTCACATGTTTGCTGACTCTTTTAAAAGTACTTCAAAAGTTGGCGGTAAGACCAACAATGCCTAGGTAGTGGAGGGTGGGCAAACAGATGAGAAAACAATCCCTGTCTCACAGAGCATGATAGAACGCCAGCTTCCAATACACTTACAGTCTCGTGGTCCAAGTGGCAATCCAAACTGGCCATCTTTAGGACACAGGATGCTGCTAAATCACTAGTGTGAAGTGAACATGTATTATATAGACCTTGAATGTCTAATTTTTCTACATCCTGAATACAGAGTACACACAGATGCAAACACTACAGTTAAGACAACTGAAATGTGGAGATAAACACACAACTGCCACCTTTTCTGCAGTGGCTTGCCATCTGTGGAATGTTCTCCCCAGAGAGGATTGGCAAGCGCCTTCATTATACACCCTTAGGAGCCAGGCAAAAATGTGATTGACACCCTATATACTCTTTTAACTGTGTTTGTGCCAGGTGGTGGTGGGGAGTGGGGGTTATTGGTTTGTTTCTGTTCTTGCTTTTATAATGCCTTTTGTGTGTGTTTTTTATCTCATATTTTTAGGCTGTGAACCACCCTAAGATCTACAGATGAAGGGCGGTACACAAATTTTGTTGCTGTTAAGTTGTTTAGTCATGTCTGACTCTTTGTGACCCCATGGACCAGAGCATGCCAGGCACTCCTGTCTTCCACTGCCTCCCGCAGTTTGGTCAAACTCATGTTAGTAGTTTTGAGAACACTGTCCAACCATCTCATCCTCTCCTTGGGCCCTCCATCTTTCCCAATATCAGGGTCTTTTCCAGGGAGTCTTCTCTTCTCATGAGGTGGCCAAAGTATTGGAGCCTCAGCTTCAGGATCTGTCCTTCCAGTGAGCACTCAGGGCTGATTTTCCTTAAGAATGGGTAGGTTTGATCTTCTTGCAGTCCATGGGACTCTCAAGAGTCTCCTCCAGCACCATAATTCAAAAGCATCAATTCTTCGGTGATTAGCCTTCTTTATGGTCCAGCTCTTACTTCCATACATCACTACTGGGAAAACCATAGCTTTAACTATACGGACCTTTGTTGGCAAGGTGATGTCTCTGCTTTTTAAGATGCTGTCTAGGTTTATTATAATTGTCCATTTTATTATAATTTATAAAAAGCAACGGAAGTCCTTGTTAAATGTTACAAATTAATGCTGTATTAAATAAGAAAGCTGAGCAATTAAGTTACAGAAATGGAAATCACTCTACTTCTAAAATTTCAAAAACTACAAGAATCTTGGAAGAAGAGGAATGTAGGGTAACCACTGTCAACAAATAAAGTGTGCAAAATGAACTCAGTCTGTGTTATGGGAGGTGCATTACATGATTCCAATTAATTCACTGCAAGCGGATTAAGGGCACACAGGATTGCAGCCTAAATCAAATTAGCATACTATAACTGAGACTTGAGTGAGACATCACACGCTAAACTGCAAGCTCGTTAAAGTATTTATGTGTGTTGCATAAATTAATAAATTCAAGGAGTTACTGAGTTAGCGTAAACGAAAATTCATTCAATGTTGATACTGCAGAGTGGGTAAAAGGTAAAGGCACAACGTAACACCGTGTTGGAACCCAGAACGCACGGAAACACCATTTACCTTCCTGCCACAGCGGTACCTATTTATCTACTTGCACAGGTGCACTTTCGAACTGATAGGTTGGCAGGTGGACAGAATATGAAAGCTGGGTTCTAAGTTCCATAGCAAAACTGAAAACAATAATTTTGGGCAGAGATTGCACACTGAGGGATCATGTTAATGAGTCTTCAGAGAGCAATTTGAACTTTGAAGGAAAGGGATTGGTTCCCTTTCAACAGGATTTCCAATAGCTGGCCAGAGCAGGAGAACAGCTTCAGAGGCTAACTTACTATGCTTCTACCCTGTGTTCCCAGAGAGGAAAGAAAAGCAGAAAGAATCAACATACTGCCTCCGCTGCCCAATAAATCTTCCTCAGCTGTTGTTGTTGTTATTATTGTTATTTTATATTTATTTATATCCCACCTTTTTCCCTGACAGGGACTTGAAGTTACTGCTTTTCAAAGAAGTGATCTGCCATTTACTCCAGCAAAAGCCTCTTTTATCTAATCTCATTGTCATCGCGCCACTCCTTGGTGTGTGGAGTACCTCAGGGTGCGATACTCTCCCCGATGCTTTTCAACATCTTTATGCACCCCCTCGCCCAGCTTGTCCGGAGTTTTGGGCTGGGTTGCCATCAGTATGCCGATGACACCCAACTCTATCTGTTGATGGATGGCCATCCTGACTCGGCCCCAGACACACTGACCAGATGTTTGGAAGCTGTGGCTGGATGGTTACGTGGGAGCCGGTTGAAGCTAAATCCTTCGAAGACAGAGGTCCTGTGGCTGGGACGGGACGATATGGGATTGGGGGGGCAACTCCCATCTCTTGCAGGGGCGCAATTAGTGCCAGCACCGTCCGTTAAGAGTTTGGGTGTAATCTTCGACACCTCCCTTTCCATGGAGGCGCAGATTGCAGCTATAACAAAGGCGGCATTTTTCCATCTCCGCCAAGCTAAGCAGTTGGCTCCTTACCTCTCTCGCCCTGACCTAGCCACTGTGATCCACGTGACGGTCACCTCCAGACTGGATTATTCTAACTCACTCTACGTGGGGCTGCCCTTGAGACTGACCCAGAAACTCCAGCGGGTACAGAATGCTGCAGCGAGACTCCTTACGGGGTCTTCGCTGCGAGACCACATTCACCCGGTGCTATACCAGCTGCACTGGCTCCCGGTGGAGTACAGGATCAGGTTTAAGGTGCTGGTTTTAACCTTTAAAGCCCTATACGGCCTAGGACCCTCGTACCTACGGGACCGCCTCTCCTGGTATGCCCCACAGAGAAACTTACGGTCTTCAAATAAAAACATCTTGAAGGTCCCAGGCCACAGAGAAGTTAGGCTGGCCTCAACTAGAGCCAGGGCTTTTTCGGCTGTGGCTCCGATCTGGTGGAACACTCTGTCACAAGAGACTAGGGCCCTGCGGGACTTGACATCTTTCCGCAGGGCCTGCAAGACAGAGCTGTTCCACCAGGCCTTTGGCCAGGGCACAGCCTGACTCCCTCCCTTGGCAATCTTCGCGGAGCTCTGGCCCAATGGTTGCCAGTGGCTTGATTTGAATTAATTTTATAATGAATGATTTTAGAGTGTTGTTTGTGCTGTACTTTTGTACTGTTTTATTGTTGTTAGCCGCCCTGAGCCCGGCTTCGGCTGGGGAGGGCGGGATATAAATAAAATTTATTTATTATTATTATTTATTACTCAATGTAAGACTTGATTATGTGAAGCACTCTGAACACTTGAAATGTTCTATATAAAAGTTAAGTATTATTACTCACAAGGATATGCATTAACTATATATGAGCTCTAACTGATATTTTAGGCAATGCAGCAGTTGATATTATGAGTACTCTTTAAAATACACAGATCTATATGATGTTTGGGTGGATATTTTCAGTCTGAGTATGGCTTACCCAAAGTGTTGTGGGGCATGTTCTATGTAATATATAGAGGCTTGGTTTAATGACTTACCTCCAAAAAAATGGAAAACTGACTACAGCTTTCAAATAACGTAAGAGAAATGCATAGGCATATTTACATTCTGCCTTTATGTGAGTTGGCAAAGAATCACTTCTCCCCAAAATTTTTGAGTTGTTATCAAACCAAATACTGGAAGTCATGATTTAGTTATTTTACCATTCTACATTAGCTATAACATTAGTCTTTTGAAATACAGAGGTCAAAAGATCCACAGCACCCTCTATTGGCAAAATGGTAAAGTTTGAGAAGTCTCTCCGATTCATTTTTCTTCTGTGAGAACAGCAGTCACTTAAGAGAAATGTTCTGAGGCTAGGAAATGGAATTCAGGTCAACTGCCTCATGGCTTTAAGTAAATAATATTTCACATCCAAGTTGCGGTAGTAAATTCTACACAGCAAAATATTCAGTTTACCATGCAGAAACTGCTGTTTCAAGGGGTGAGAAATATCTTTAAACACACTCCCCCGTTGTTTTGCTATTTATAGCCATTGTTCCTCTGATCCAATACTGTCTTAACAAAAGCCACAGCTTTCAAATACTTTTCAAAATAGGCATATAAGTCACAAACTTTAAGAAAAAGTATACATAATAAAATTAAATGATTGGGTAGACTTGCTGAAACAGAAGTGTTTTAGTTTGTGTTGAAAACAAATGTTATATATGCACAGCTGCATGACTTCTCCCACTTCTCTCTCTGCCCCCTCCACAAACACTATAGCTAACAACTGAAATTGGTTCTGAAGCCAAGTTCTGGTACAAGTTGAGGTCTAGCCTAGGTTTTTTGTTTGTTTAGTTAGTTAGTTTGTTTGTTTGTTAAACAATTTTCCAACTGCACAAATTCCTCATCAGTCACTCCACACTTTAAAAAAGGAGGAGGAGGAGGAGGAAAAAAGAGGCTGAACATGCTTTACTTCCTTGCTTACACTCTGCATCAGTGGCAGTTTCTCCACAGGAGTCCGTAGTTACCATCTACAATACAGTGATGATTCATTTATCAATCTGCCTTAGTTCAGCAACTTAGCAGGCACAAAAAAGAATACAAGGATACAAATACAGCAAAGCATACCGGTAATCTTCCCAGAGACGAATGTACAGAAAAGGAGCTACCAGCCAAAAAGAAGGAGGTGTTTCAATATGGTTTGGACAGTTTAAGTATGGATACTGAGCACAACCCACCTTTATATAATTTGGGTACATGCTGTCCCTGATTTTGCCTGTAATTTAAGTGCTTTATAAACGCATATGCCTAATGTGTCTAACCACCACCCCCCCTTTTCCAGCCGCACATTATCAGCTTTCCAACTGCACAATTTTTCTCCCAAATGCACATTTTGTTTCCAACTGCACACTAATAAAAACCTTGGCCTCGCCAGCACATCAGAGAACATTATACCTCTGTGTGCATTTGTCATGTGTGCAGGCATTTACCTTTTGACCATGGAGCTCCACTTGAATTCTTAACTGGCTAAATAGCTCAGAGTCTGAAATATTTCCTACTGTGGGCCTATTTGTTTACTGGCAAGAAAGAATATGAAAAGTCTACCCACACACACCTCAACTATTGCATGTTGTTCCTAACAGCCCATACTCTTACATCCTGGGTATTCACTGATCCAGTAATAGTGCCTAGTATAGACAAGGTCTCTTTGCACAATGCAAAGACAGAGATTTATGTCAGCTTGTAATGCAATCTTGCAGTTCTGAGACTGCCTATCAATATGCAATTAGCCCACTTACTGCCATCTAAACATTTCTTATCTTGTTCCAACACACAACAATGCAATCCTATCTCTGTACAAGGCAACAACACTTCATTTGGGCATTTTAAATAAAATGAACTCTTATTAACCAAGATATCTACTCCAAATTCTGATTTGAAAAATCTGAAGCTTTGTACCTCCCACATTCACTATTACAGGGATATATGGAGTGTTTTTTTCCTGGGGGAACCCAGGGGTACGCATAACCCTAAACATTTTGTGAATCTAAGTTTGGCCTCATTGAGGTGCCCCACAATTTCAATATGAGTAGGAAAATGAGAGTACCCCTAAACATTTTTTTTAGGAAAAAAGCACTGCATATATCTATTGTACACATACGTATACACACACACAGACACACACACACACACACACACACACACACACACACACAGTGCTATGGTTGTTGTTTTTTACAGAACTGTATGAAATTTGAGAGCAGATAATATGAGCCAAACACCAGATAGGCTCAGGTAATTTGTGATGGACACCTTTAAAGCTTGATAGAAAGAAAGAAAGAAAGAAAGCACTTTAACACAGAAATTTTTAAATATTCTCTTAACTTACATCACTCTCTGATCCTTGGCTATCCCGATCTTCTTCCATGACTTTTCGGTTAGTTTCATTAGTGTTTCAATTCATCACTAAACCATTTAAACTTTGGCCATTTAAACTTTTCACAGACTCATGCTCTAGTTTTCGCTTCTTCTCTAGCCTATAGGCAATAAGGAAGTCTAGTAAACCTCTAAGGAGCAGGGATAAAAAATAGCACGCACTCATTGCTTTGGGGTTCAATTGACCAAACAGGCCTGTTCTGCAGCCAGTGTCCTTTCAAGAACTAGGAAAATCCATCATGCAAGTTTTAATAATTAAGATTGCTTATCAAGCTTTCCGTAGTTTAACCTCACCAGAATACAAGTAATTTGGAAGTTAGAGCTCTCTTTTTTTTCCATCACAACTGAAAGAATCTCCAGAAACTGGTCTGCAAAATTCTTATTCTACAAAAGGATTCCATATAACTGTCCCTCTTTTAAAGTGACCACCACTTCCTATGAGGAACATCATTTTATAATTTGTGTGTTTAAAAACCACCTGTACAACAAATACATCCATTATACTTGGACAAGACAACATCTAGGTTATGGGTAGGCAAACTAAGGCCCTGGGGCTGGATCCAGCCCAATCACCGATGGTCCAGGAATCAGCGTGTTTTTACATGAGTAGAATGTGTGCTTTTATTTAAAATGCATCTCTAGATTATTTGTGGGCCATAAGAATTTGTTCATCCCCCCCCCCCAAAAAAAATAGTTCGGCCCCACACAAGTTCTGAGGGACAGTGGACTGGCCCCCTGCTAAAAAAGTTTGCTGACCCCTGATCTAGGTCAACAAGCTCCATAAAATCAAGCACAAAAGTTTGGGCTTATGGTTCCCAATCAAGAACTTGTCAAAGTCTCAGAACACTTCTGGCTTATTCAAGGATCCGGTAAACAGTAAACTGAAGTATGTAACAGAAAATAAAAGTATTAAGAAGAGCTCACTAAGGGTGGGGGGAGTAAGTAAGCACCCTCTCCCACTTCGTGGAGCCCGTTTGACCCCCCCCCCCCAGTATACTCCAGAGCTTAGGGTGAGGAAACAAGCTGGGAGATGGCTTGAACGCAAGTGGAGGAAAGATCTGAATGAATGCAACTGAACAACGGTAAGGGCTCATCATCAAGCTTACCTAGTGACAGTGAAAGCAGCAAAGAAGGCATACTTTGCTGCCTCCATGGCATCCTCATTATGGCATCTGGCAACGCTTTTCCAGGCTGTACGAGGTCTTTTACAGGATGACCCAAAGGAGGTGATAGAACCAACAGTAGTTTGCAAAATGCTGTTTGCAAAGCATTTTGAGGATAAAATCGCTTGCATCCACTAAGACCTTGATTCTGCTGTTATAGCAGATGAATCTCACAGGGTGTCCAGAGCACAGTCTAGTCCTGTTATGTTGGATGAGTTTCAGTTGGTAAGACTCAAAGATGTGGACAAGGTGCTCAGATTAGTCAGGGTGACCACTTGCGCTCTAGACCCTTGCCCTTCTTGGCTGATAAAAACCAGCAAGAAGGGAACAGCTGGCTGGGCCAGGGAGGTGATCAGTGCCCCTTTAAGCTTCCAGGTATAGGGTGGTATATTATTATTATTATTATTATTATTATTATTATTATTATTATCATTATCATTATCATTGGTGGTGGAACAGACATACAGGGAACAGACATGCTATAAGCACTAATGCATCATTTTAGATTACCAAAGGAATCACTCTTGAGCTTGTAGGACAACCACCAGCAGATCAAGGCCCCTTCATTGTTACAATCAGAAAACCTGCCACATGGTTTTTCCTTTGCCACTACACCGTTTAACAGCCAGCCACACCAGATACGATGGAAAGGAGACAGCAAGTTCTCTTTCATTAATGTGCCTTGACCAGCTGTTGTCAGATATAAGCTTCCTAAAAAGATGACATTCCAGTAGAACCAGCAGAAGGGTAAGCAGAGATAGTATAGCTCCTTCCTGTAGACTGCTAGCACCAATTATGTGCTACACTTCTTGAATGAGTCACTTTGGCACTTCTTGTATGAGTCACTTTGGCTTTATTTCTTTAAAATGCCATTTTCATGATCACCTAGCATACTGTCTTTTCAAACGTTAAATGCTACAGATAACAGCCAACATTAACCATACTCCGAATACATAGAGATCAATAAGTCCACTGATTCCAAGGGTCTGCTCCAAGTATGACTACAGCTTGGCATCACCCTATGGCCGCAACCCAATATAAATATATTGGGTTGTAAGTCCCATTCAACTCAACAGGATTTACATTTGAGTAGTTGTGCAGGATTGTGCTGTAAATCAGTTTACCCGCTGCACAAAGCTTTGTAAGCAAGAGTAAGTGGATTATAACAATTAGGGTAAAAGTTTAACTCTCTGGTGCTTATCAAGCTTTAATTAGTACAAATCAGTAAAATTTACAGGGCCACAGGACTCTTGCTGTTGTTAGAATAGAATGCAGTTAATCTGCTGAAATCCGTCTCAAATCCAGGTTAGTTTAAAGGTAACTGATCAAACTTTCCGGAACTGGTGTTGTTTGCTCAGAGTCAACAGTTCATGGTCTTCAAGTTCCACTGTATAACTGTACCGAGCATCAATAATGAACACTGGTTTCATATCTATGCTAGTGCATAAAACAGAAAACACAATGAACAATAAAGGAAGTATCTCATATTTTCCATAAAACATTAAAGATAGTATGAGAACAGCCACCTACAATTTGATATGTATTTTTGATAAGAATAAGTTTTATCTGAAATTCAAATGAATTTCAAACACTTCAAGCTCAATTGGTACACCAGGATACTCTTATCTTATACCACAGTTGTTTAGAACTCTTTACTGTGCTGAATTAAGATAGCATGACATAGTTATGTCACTGTCAATAAAGAAAGAATGCAAATGTCTTTTTCTATTCTTTTATTATTATTATTTAAAAAGGCTACCAAGATGGGCTCTGTCTAAAGCTTGCAAAATTACCTTTGTTCCATATTGATGTGTGGGTTTTGATTTATTTTTTTTTTGAAAAAAGTCTTTCTATGTTAGCACACTAAGTTTTATGGAGCTGCATTTTGAGGGGAGGGGGGACAGAATTTAATATGAAGCATTTCTTTACTTACACAATATACAGTGAGGAATGTCTCACTTGGCCAAAATCCACTCAACACTCTGCTACTACCCAGTTTGCCATAATGTCTTTGGAAGGACAGAATCAACTTTTGTCTTGGACAATACAAGACTACACCTAGCTCTTCATGAATTTGATGATGCCACTACAGTTCATATAATATAACGAGACACATAGGAACAAAGTTTCCTATAGACTCTTGATTTGTTTCCCAGAAGACAAAACTAAAACGAAGAATTATAAGATTAAATGAGATAACTTATGAGCATATTCTGCTTTAGATATACAGTTGTACCTTGGTTCTCAAAAGGAATTTGTTCCGGAAGTCCATTCGACTTTCAAAAATGTTCGAAAACCAAGGGGCAGCTTCCAATTGTCTGCAAGAGCTTCCTGCACTCAATCGGAAGCCGTGGAAGCTGCATCGGATGTTCGGCTTCCAAAAAACGTTTACAAACCGGAACCAGAACTCACCAAAACATTTGAGTCACAAGGCGTTCAAGAACCAAGGTATGACTGTACTGTAACAGTGCTATAAAAGACAGTGGTCCCATTACCACTAACGACACATGGGCAGAGAAGCTGATGGGGATTTCCCCCCCCCCCGATAATGATAATAATAATAATAATAATAATAATAATAATAATAATAATAATAATAATGCAGCTTCTTCCCTGGGGAAGCTCCTAGAGATGTTTGAGTCACATATTAATTTGCCTTTTTATACAGGTGTTTTCATGTTAGTTAGGGATCAATGGAAGTTCTTCACTTAGTACAAGTGGAGCACTGCCCATCCTAACCCCAAGCCCCCCCCCCAAGCTGTAGCCCAATCTCTTATGTTCCTTATCATTCATATGCAATATAATGTATCACATTTGGATACAGTCTGTTCTTGTTTCATAGCATTAGGCAAGAACTATGAAGAGCCTTCCCAACCAATCAAAAGAAAGCATTTTGATCTGAGCCAACCAGTTGCATGTTACTTGATGCTCTTTTCTGAGGCTGAGGTACTTTTTCTTCCATTTGCAAGCACAAGATTAAAGCAGCCACAAGCACAAGCCTTTCTTCTTTTCTATGGCTAGCCAGCCTACCAGTCTTTGTAATCAGCAATGTATCTATGTGAGTTCATTGTTTCATTTCTACGTTCATCATTGCCACACACATGCACACCCAAACACACATTTCAATGAGAGTGGAGGCAAACTATTCCAAAAACACGTTTGACTGGTGGGAAGGAGAGCAGGGAACCTGGTTTATTCATGGGCAAGACTGAGCCCTTTATATTGTTAGGGAGAACGGGAGGGGAAAGAGTTTCCTGGTTGCATGTTTGGCTGACATCATAAGCATGGAGTGGGGGGAAGAAAATCTGGTTTCCTTCATTGGCTGGACCAGGCCTTTTTATTTATATTCTCTTCACAATCAAAACCAACCACCTTTACAAAATGTTAACAGTTAAAGTCTTGTTTTGCTACTAAAAAGTGGTGAGGAGGGGTGCCTACTGTTGGGTTGTAGATATGCTTAAAAATAAGACTTTGTTTCAGTCCTCTCCACTCCACAAGAGCAACTCAAGGAAACGCTAATGTCCATACTTTCATGATTGATAAAAAGGTGTGCAAAACACAGAGCAGAGTATCTTTACCTTGCCAAGCAAGGCTGATGTTCATAATTACTATCTCACAGTGACCTTCTTTTATTGAAGAGATGTGTTCCATCTCATCTATGCATGCATAAAGAAAACCTCCACACACACAAGTTAACTTGGAATTGGTACACTTCCATATAACACACACAACAGATCAGTAACTATGAGTCCATGCTTCAAGAGTCTGTTCCACTCCAACCTGTCCTTGTCCCAGCTGCAACACACTTGCTTCTTCTCTCCTAAATTCATTAGCTTAATTCCCTGTTTCTTCAAGTTCTGCTTCCTCCACCTATGTTGAAGAGTACTGATGATCCCCATATCAATGCACCCTACCCCACAGGCTTCCATGCCTCATCACCTCAGTCAGTCCGCTGTTTTACTTGCGCAATGTCTCCTGCTGTGATAGCCACTGCGATGTTAAAAGTTTCCACCATATCCTTCTGTAACTTTTCATTAGATATCTGAACAGGAAGCACTGCTCATTAACTAAACCAAATGGAATTAATTGGGAAACACAGATATGACTGCACTGACTTTAGGGCTAGCAGTTCCATTCCTCAGTTTCAGCAAGATATGGAACCACCACTTCCTGCCCTCTCCCTCAAAAAAGAACTGTCACATAGATCTTTCTGCGTACCTTCTATACTGCAGACCAAAATATTTCATACCCAGAACCAAGTTTATCTAATTAAACAGTAAGCTTCAATATGGCTCAATACATTTTTCCCCAATAAAAAGTTATTAAAAGTTTTCAACATAAAATACAATAAAAAGCACACTATAAAGAACACTATACACAGCAGCAACTTGCACAGTTGGAATTGCATACTACCATTTACCTCTTGGCCATACAGATCCTTACATCTTAAATTGAATCCAATGATGGACTTGCTGGAGAGAAAAAATCAATTATTATGTGCAAAGCAGTCTACTTGGGAGATTCTGCTACTTCCACAAGCTAAACAACTTCCAAAAATAAAAAAGTAAGTCAGCATCTACTGTTCTTTATTGCCAACAAGCTGTTGCATTAGAGAGCTGGTTTGCAGCCATCTTCTCTTATTACCAGTGCAGCAAGAACATTATACTATGTTCTTCTTTACTCAGGTACATGGCTTTCAAGGAAATATACATATAGACATACACACACACATTTATTGCCCTTGCTACTATATTCAATGCTCAGATTTTTTTCAAAGAAATGCTTCAGCATCCAACACTTTGCTATAAACAGAACTCACCCGATCTGCTGATGCAACCTCTTCACCAGCTAGACAGATAGGAGAGGCCATCTCCAGCACAGACATATTAGTAGGGGCATCAGTAGTTGATGAGGATCTGGGCCGGCCTGAATGAATATCCTGGAGAGACTTCCTGTTGATTTGGGGGCTTCCCTTTGGAGGCTCTGCCTTGCCCCGTCTGCTATGCAAGCTTGTTCCTCTCTTCATTTTAGGTGGCACTCTGATTTGTTGTAGAACTCTGTTCAGAGCTGTAGGGTGGGTAGAGACACCATCAATTTCAGCACATGTGCTTTGATTTTCCAATTCCGTTTCAAGCTCCAAATCAACCTGAGCTTGCTGAACATCATGGGGAGACACTGAGGACCTCCTACGTTGATGCTGGAAAAGATGCTTCAACCCTTGACCAATCACATTAATATTCTCCAAGGCATTGTGGGTAATTTTGGATAGCTTTTGCTCCGATTCATGCTGCCTTTTGGTCTCTGGATCTTGAGACTTTCCTCCAAGGTCAGGATCATCATAGAGTTGCTCACTACCAGAAGGCTCCATCAGATGACACCAAGCAAGTTTATTTGACAAGTCAGACACAGATGTTCTGTGCCCTTAAAATTTGTTTTTGCTGAAAAATGCCAAGATTGTCAGCCAATAAAGTGTGCAATTGCTTCAAGAGTGAATACACATGCAGCTGTGCCACGGTGGTCTCATGCTTATCTACTGTTAAAACAAAAAAACTAGGGTTACACATCATGCACAGATTAAGGTTATTCACATTGAAAAAACATGCAGCTAGTTTACTCTCTTCTCAATCCTAAACTTTTCAAGCATTTTTTTTTACCATGGGGATTAAGTGCATTTCCACTGCAGGTGGAACACAAAGCTTATGAAAAAATATTCCAAAACCAAATGCTATATTAAATATAGAAACTATACCTCCCTACCAACAGAGCTGGTATACTGGAAGGCAAGGAAGATTTTGTCAGAGCCGTAACAAGCATACCCCAATTTTAATATGCGTTGTGCTACACGAGGCTGGATTTGGCAGCTTATCACCATGGTATTAAGGAAAGGCAATGTAACTCAACACATTGCTCTATATTTCTAATAAATTTTATGTTATTACAAACTAAAAAAAAATGGGAAAAAGCAAAATATCTTCTTTCAGGCAAGGACCAGAAGCAGGGACCAGATTCCACATTGCCAGCGCCAAAATATTTTGTAGGTACCAAAGGCCATTAGCAAAGGCTCTCTTAGGAATCTCAAATGTCTAAAATGACTGGTTCTTGTAGACGTGAGCAGCAGAATGGCAGCAGCATTAAAAGTGGGTCTTGTTCAGACTCACAGGAACAGATAATAATAATAATTTATTATTTATACCCCACCCATCTGGCTGGGTTTCCCCAGCCACTCTGGGCAGTTTCCAACAAAATATTAAATAACACAACCTGCTCCTTCAGGTATATTGCTTTGGGTAAGTGGAAAAGGCAAACAGCTATAATTATGTCACACTACAGGCAGGTAGATGAGGAAGTAAGCAAGTGAACTCAAAGCAACTTGAATATTAAGAAAGGGAGCATTAATAAAGTTAACAATAACTGAACAGCCTTGTAATACGCTTGTTGTGATTAAGTGCGAATCACATGCATAAGCTGTGTAAGATGATAAAATGGACCATACAAATGAAGCTCAGTCTTGGCAGATCCTGCATGAATTTTGAGAGAAGTTGATAGAGATATATAATGTTTAGACTGGAGAAAACATCCAACAGAACATATTAAGAGCCATTATGATGATCAGGACACATCTAGGATCCGGTTTGGAAGTCTGTTTTGCCAGTCCTAATACTTGAACCCATGACCCTGGGATTAAGAGTTTAATGCTCTACCAATTGAGATATCCTGCAAAAGCAAGCAAATATTGTCTGTAGAAAAACTCTAGCACCTTTGCTACCCTTCTCAGACACTGCACAATATAGTGACCCACTGGAAATAAAGCCATCCCAAATTCTACCATTGTGATGTAACATATAGCAAGTTCTGTTAATAGACTGAAAATTGGGCTACCACTATTTTACCCAACAATTGGGCTACCACTATTTTCCCCAACAAAAATTGAAATTGGGCTACCACTATTTTACCCAACAAAAAATAAGCAGGGGCTTATTTGTACACATTTGAAAACTTAAAGATACAACAAATGCCTCCAATATTAATTCCCACCATTAGTTTGTATAAATATATACTATCCTATTGATGTGTAGTAGTATATTTTGTGACGTATACAGCTAGGAATAAGGCAGCTGTTCTTATGGCATGCTTTTATATGCTTTTCTATGGTAACAGTTTAAATCACAATAATCTTATTTCTCCATGGACAAAAGACAAATTATGGCATAATAAGAAGTTATGCACAAGTGTCAGGAATCCACATGCAACAGCACCATTCCTCCTTTCAGGTGAGTAAGCAAACAGACCAGAAAGTATTTAATGGGACGTCCAAACTGGAAAATATGGGTATTGGCATCCAAACAAGTCAGGATATGAAACCATAGTTTGAAGTCGGCTTTTGCATCCTGGCTTGTTTGGCATTAACCATTATTTGCTTCGAGTATATTTCCTGACCCAATTTAAAGTTCCTGTTTTAACCTGCAAAGTCCTAAGAGCAGGTTACTTGAAAAGATCACGTCCTCCTTTGTATGCCTACCTGCACCTTAAAATTCTCTTCAGAAACCCTTCCCTAGGTGCCTCCACCAATGAAATGAGGCAGAGGGCAACTAAGGAGATGTGGTTTTTTAGTATTGGCATATCAGCTATGAAACAGACTTCCCAGAGAGCCACACCTGACACCTTCTTTATCTTTTTTCAGTGCCAGTTGAAATCCTTTCTATTCACCCTGGGTTTTATAACCTGCATTTTAAATTGAGGCTGTACAGTAAATTATTCTATGGTGCCTCTGCACAATGAAGCTTTTTGCAGTATTATTATTGAATATTACCTATTACTGTAAATTGTGTTTGATGTTTTTATTTATTTATAAAAACATTTATATACAACTGTGTCATGAAAATATCTCACAGTGGTTTACAACATTATAAAAACATAAAACCACACAATAAAATCATAAAAAGTTAAAAACCAACATCAACAGACCATTGTGGGGGGTGTACTCTTAATTGCCTGCAGAGGCCTGGTGGAATAGAAAAGTTTTATGTATGTGTTTAAAAGTTGGCACAGAAGGCGCCCACTGTACGTCTCTATTGACAGGGTATTCCACAGGACTGGGCCAATGAAACCGAAGGTTCTGTTTCTCATTGTTGCCAAATAAGCCTCACCAACTCAGGGAACAACTAAATGAGTTTCTGCAGATGATCTCAGTGACTGAGCTAGAATATAAGGAACAAAATAAAAAAATTCCTTCCAGTAGTACCTTAGAGACCACCAAAGTTTGTTATTGGTATGAGCTTTTGTATGCATGCACACTTCTTCAGATACACCTGAAGTGCATGCACACGAAAGCTCATACCAATAACAAACTTAGGTGGTCTCTAATGTGCTACTGGAAGGAATTTTTTTTATTTTGCTTTGACTACAGCAGACCAACACAGCTACCTACCTGTAACTAGAATATAAGGGTTCAGGGTGATCCTTGGGGTATTCTGGACCCAAATTGTTGAAAGCCACCATGGGAATATTTACTGATGGGCTGTTATATAAATCTAATGAACAACTAGTTCTCATATCAGATACAACAGGATGTCATGGTTAGCTGCAGCTTCCTGACTTGTTTCGCTACTTATCCAAAGGGAGGAGCAAAGCAGCTATGAGTGCCTGAAGCTCATGCATATCTTGCCTTATAAAGCCAATATTTGATAATATTTGCCTTATAAAGCCAATATTTGATAATCTGAATGTGACCACAGTCATGTGATACATAGAAAGAAAAATGATTCCAGATACAGAATTTCATCCCATTTATTTGGATAGAAATGACCTCCAATTCTTAAAAGGAAATTTTTCTATAAAATTCACAACTCCAAGCTAGATACGCCGCAAGCCCCCAATCCATTATAAAGTGGATACAATAGGATGAGTAACTGCACAGAAACTCAGATTTGTTGCAATTAAAGTGGATCACACATATGCATTAAGGTTAAACTATATCATACATCTGAAACATTCAAAGAATGGGATTACAGACTGATTCCTTTGTTATAACATCATAAACACTTTACAGGCTCACTCCAATTTGTGGAATTAGCCATCAAACTACCCAGGGGAACTGCATTATCTATGGAGAATGCCAGAGGTGGAATTTTTAGTAATAACAAAAAAAGTTCAAAACCCTGCTGAGTCAGATTACTTCAGGCTGAAGAGACTCCTCAAAATCTCATTTTTTTTAAAACAGGCAGATTTTGTCCCCCATGATTCTGGGAAAATGTTTTAATCTGATAAACATTTGCTAATGAGAATGGACTACAGATAGGCCAAAGATAACCTAGATTACTATTTTATTGGCTTGGTGGTAATCATATATGCATGGTGTGACTGTTATACTGTAGCTAAAGACCTCCCTGTAGTACCACAGATTAGAGTTTTGTGAAATTCCATCCTGCTAGAGAAGACTGCATAGATTCTGCAGCTAATCCAACAGCCCTTGTCATTCAATGCTTTGCCTATGGGGATCTCACTATGCAGCTATTTCAAGAGTCACTACATGTTGTCAGAAAATGCACGGCATTTGTGGTTAATGAACCAAGTGGCAACTAAAGCCAATTTTTTCCTATTTATTTCTATTGTGTGTGGTCAGAACTTTTCTCATGCTCCCAAACATTTGCTGGTTTGCCCCTTACCCTTGAAATTCTCCATAAAAAATATTTCTGTATATTCACTAAATTGCTTTGAAATATTCTACTATGGCAATGGCCAAGTCTCCAAGTTTATTACATGGACAACTTTCACTGGAACTCATGTACTTTAGAAAAAAACAGCAAAAGTGCTACCTAATGCAGAAGATGAAACAAGCTGCAAAACACCATATATACAGTCAGTGGACATACGTATTTGCAAACATTACAGAACTATTCTAGCATCCTTTCAGTGAGACTTAACACAGCTATTGCAACTCAGATGCCAAGACACTACTTAAATATAGGGAGGAAAAGGTACTTACCTCCACCACTTATCCTTAAACATGACTGGCTGGTGGGGCTCCTCTGTCAAACAGCAGCTTGGGGGAGAAAAAGTTAGACAAAACTTAGAAAAGAAACATACACATCAAGGGAATGTGACTTACTGAGGTTACTTTAACTCCAACACTGTAATAATATGCCCCTAGCTACGGTTGGTCTCAGCATTACTAATAGGCAACAAAGAAGGAGTAGAAAAATGTGATGACTTCTGTGCACCTGCACATTCTGCTAAACTTCAGCTTACACAGCCATGCCCCTATTCTGTCTCTGCAGACAAAGAACTTGCTGGGAATTTGCCACAGTCAGTGAAAACTCTTGAATATTTGCAAGCTGAACTTTCCACATGCTCAAAGCTATTCAGGGATAGGTTTGCAACAGTGGATTAAGCTTCACTGAAAGGCTTTTCTGCCAAAAATAAATAAGATACCTTTCATTCATTAATTATTATTTTTTTAATTTTCAGTTTTTTACAAAAAAGCACCAAAGTTACATGAGAAGACTGCTTCTAAAGCAGTAGGATTTCCCCTTCTCCTACCTAAATCAGCTGTTGTGGGTCCCTCAGAGCAGATTTTATAGACACATGGGGGGAGACTGGGGAGGAAGCAGGCCCCGTTGTGTGAGCACTTCATTGGAGTCCACACTATAATTATTATTTTTAGCATTAACAAATACTAGAGCAGGAAAGGAGAATTCAAATCGCAGAGAAGGCCCATCAAGCTGAAGGGTTAAACTTCAAAAATGTTTCATAAAAGCATCAAAAATTGGAAGGCACACAACTATCCCATATACAAATTTTAATCAGCAAGTAGTAATTGAAGCAGCATATGGCAAAGCACCTCTTACACAGGGATCTCTAATTCAGATTCTTACATTTTGGCTTGAATCCTAATTTTCCTCCCATGAATGAAACAAAGTCCACATACATGGAACAAGGATTTCCCATCTTCCGCAGCTCCTACACCCCCTGAAAATGAAAGATTGTTCCTGTTTAGGAGACCCTTGGGAATGGTGCAGAATATGATGGAGGCCTGGAGATGGAAGAATTGGCAGGAATCACTTTTTCCTTTACGTGAATGAACAACTTAGAATCAAACTCTTTCCAACATCAAAACTTGTGGGTGTTTCCTTGTATATAAATATTGGGAGATGGGGGAGATTTTACAGGCAGATATTGATTTCCAGTGCACACATACCATGTTGGTACTTTATTCCCATATTTTGCTCACTACCATATTTGTGTTGACGATAAACATTTAATTAACTACTGTGGACAGAATAAGTTGCCATTCAGATGATCTGCATAGGAAAACTCTTACCTACTAGAACCAAAATATCAAAATAAGGGTGTGTTGAGGCCAATGTCCTTGCTGCATTTCAATTTAGTCTTGTTACTAAGGTAAAGGTAAAGGGACCCCTGACCATTAGGTCCAGTCGTGGCCGACTCTGGGGTTGCGGCGTTCATCTCGCTTTGTTGGCTGAGGGAGCCGGCATACAGCTTTCGTCATGTGGCCACCATGACTAAGCTGCTTCTGGCGAACCAGAGCAGTGCACGGAAACGCCATTTACCTTCCCGTTGGAGTGGTATCTATTTACCTACTTGCACTCTGATGTGCTTTCGAACTGCTAGGTTGGCAGGAGCAGGGACTGAGCAACGGGAGCTCACCCCATTGCAGGGATTCAAACCGCCGACCTTCTGATTGGCAAGTCCTACGCTCTGTGGTTTAACCCACAGCACCACCGGCATCCCTTAGTCTTGTCACTAGCTGCTCCAATAACTAATGTTCATTATATCTTGTACACTGTGCATTCTCCTTCCAGATTTGTGGGATCCTTAATGTAACACTGGCACACACCACATGCAATTGATATGTTGGGGAGGGGGGAGAGACACAGATGTGGCCACAAGTTAAGTAACCAGAAGTTAGCAAGCTACTTCTTAAGTGGTGAATGGGCATATGAGTACAACAGAACAAAGTGAGCATTTAACATTTATTTTGATAGAATCATAGAACTGTAGAGTTGGAAGGGACCACGAGGATCATTCTAGCCCAACCTGCTGCAGTGCAGGAATCTTTCACCCTATGTGGGGCTCGAACCCACGACCCTGAGAATAAGAGTCTCATATTCTACTGAGGGAGCTATCCCTCAGTTTGAGTAGAGACCAAGGTAGAAAGGAAAGCATCAAACTGCACATACAGTATAGATTTATAATTTGGCCTATTCTAGTTATCTGTGCCATGTATTGAATTACTCACAACTGGACAAGTTTCTAAACTGCTTAAATTTTAAAATGTCCAAATCCCAGCTCCTTAATATGACATTCTAATTGTTGCAGTTAAAATTATTCCAAGAGGAGGATACAAGGATGAACAAAGCAATTGACATATTATGCCATGTCGGTCCCACGGAATACAAATCATAATCATCATCCATACAGTAGATACACAGCTGCCCTAAACAACATCTGAGAAAACAACTGATAGGCAGCTTGGATTTATTTATATCATATGAGGTAGAATAGTGCAGTTTGTGAACTACACCTGGGTAGCAGCCCAGCCAAGAAGATGGTTCACCAATGTTATCACTATTTTTTTGATTTGGGTCTATATTTTATTTTATTTATAAATGGAGAAATGGGAGTGCAGAGGGACAGACAAGATAGGAAAGGAGAAAATGGAACAGATACTGTGAAATATTGAGTGGCTCTGTATTCTATTTCCTACAACGCACATCCTTATCCCAAGCTAGTCATAGCCTCTTCAAAATGTAACCAAATATGATGTCCAGTAGGTGAAACACAGCTTGTGGGTGGTAAAATGCTTTTCCCCAAAACACAAAGTGGAAATGTAGGCTGCTGTGAGAACTGTCAAAGACACTTGTGGCTTTGGAACGATCTTGAAAATCCTAATGCTGCGATTAGCAGAATAATGCCTTATAACTTTTCAAAATAAAGCTACCACAGAAGAATTACAGGCAAGCTGCCTATATGATTTTCCCACCTGCATCCCCATTCCTCCAACTGGCTAATGCCACTGAATCCTGCAGAGAGGGGGAAAAGAGGAACCCTGCATACTTATGCAACTCCTGGAAAACAGATTCCTCTGGTTGTGTCACTCAAGTGCTGCCACTTTGGTATTCTGGCCAGAGGCAGCCAGAACGTCAGCAAGAATTGTAAAATTCAAAAGCTAGAAGCTACACTTATTTCAGTAATTGTTCAATTACTTGGTCAAGTTCATTTATCATTTTTTTGTTCTTTTCCCCCTCTGTGCGTGCATGCACGTTCGCACGCACGCACCCACCCACCCAACTATGTCTGAAAAGATATATAGATACATGCAAATGAAGTTGATGCCTAGGAGATCCGTACTGGTTTATAAAAATCATGAAGATAGCATATAGGCAGGCTAACTACTTGTTTCAGAGTAATGCTGTTCTGTTCATGTGTTCCCTCGAGAACAGTTGGCTCCAGTCTTATAAAAAAAGTTGATCAATACTCTATTTTAGAGCAATTTCCTACCTGTGATGTGGAAGAAAGATAGCATTGACATACGCAGCCATGAGGCAGCTAGCAAACCATTTCAACCACAACTCAAAAGCAGAAATGTGGTCTGATTAATTTTACTGTATATAGATGAGAGACAACAGTTTTTGCATCCAGCAGTACAAAACAGGTGATGGCTAAAGAAACTATGCCAACTACAGGACCCTGGCTTTTTCATCACAGTAAGGCATTTGGAAGTCACAAGAACTTGCAACTGGTAAAGAAAGAATCAATAAATCTGATGTCCACCTTTCATAACCAGTACCTAGTATAGGAATTTTAACAACAGCCTTTCTGAAGAAAACTTTTATTCCATTCAGAATTACAGTTGGCACACATAAAAAAATTAATCTAGGTTTACTCAGCAGATTTTATGTCACTTAAAGAACTGGAGCAAGCACTCTTTGAAGTTTAAGGAAACTGTAAAAAACAAATTGCCTTCCCCCAAAATAAGTTTCTCAGTAAAGTATGTACTCCTTTTTCATAGTTCTGATATAGCACCCTATATCAGGCTATGATAAATATTGTTTAAATATATCTTTTTTATTAAACCAAGTGCATTGTTAAGGTAAGATGACAAACATTCAAGTTATACAGGACACACACATGCTGTTTAAGTGTACATACACTGCAAGTTGCTTATCACTGTTTCAGATCTGGTTTAGGTGTCAATCCTGATTAACAATAAGTTGGCTAAGGAACCGAAATTATATACCTGTACCAAACTTGAGAGTTCTTCAGCAGTTTTCAAATTATTATAACACATCCTTATGTTTAGATCTGCTTTAAAGCAATCCTACCAGTAAAATTAGAGGATAGCTCATGTATACAGCTCCAATAAGAAGTTAAGAGCTGCATAAAGAAGACTTTAAAAAAAATGCTCCTCACCATGTCAATGGGTCAGGTAGGTTTTGGCTAATCAGACAATCCTAGGAGTGTCTTCCTAACATTGGAACTTCAGAGGGGGAGTGCGATCTATGTCCCGTCCTCAAACACTGATACAGTGGTACCTCGGGTTACATACGCTTCAGGTTACATATGCTTCAGGTAACAGACTCCACTAACCCAGAAATAGTGCTTCAGGTTAAGAACTTTGCTTCAGGATGAGAACAGAAATTGTGCTCCGGCGGCGCAGCAGCAGCAGGAGGCCCCATTAGCTAAAGTGCTGCTTCAGGTTAAGAACAGTTTCAGGTTAAGTACGGACCTCTGGAACGAATAAAGTACTTAACCCGAGGTACCACTGTATAAGGTTGTCTCTGCACCAACCAGGCAGTTGGTGCTCCCAACCACCTAGGATGGTGTTGTACAAATTGCATCACTATTACCAGCTGAATTTTGCTTCCTTCCATTCTTAATGCATTTGATGCATCACTCCTTCTAATGCAGAACTTACTGTGCATTACTCCATCCAATAGCAAAAGGAGATGGCAAGTGCCAAAAGAACTGGATCAAAGATGGGGACATTGAAAAGTAAGAGGTTCTCAGTGTGCTTGGGAGAAGCCAGAGATTTACAAAACTACCTTGCTTTAACAGAACTGATAGTTATAGGTGAGCAGCAGGCTCATGGAAGAGGGATGGGTTGTTCTGCCCCTCCTCCACCATTCTCTTACCTTCCATGCAGAGGAAGGAAAGCTTACCAGCACATAATCTCTGTAACAGAAGTACAAATTAATCAAAGGGGTTTTTTTGGGGGGTGTCAGTCATTTTTAGAAACAATCCAAATGCTGTTCTTCACCTCCCCCTTGAACCACCAGCATAGCAGAGTAAGCAAAATATCAAGTATCCAGGTCAGTTAGCCAAGAAATATCCTGAGTTCATATTCTTCGTGTACTTCCAAATATATTTGATAAGGTCAAGTGGGCAACAGTAGATGTATCACTGCACTAATCTTCCATGCAGCTTCCAAATGGTTTTGACACCAAAGAGTATGCCTACTGAACATTTTAAGTTCAAAATGTCAGTAGAGTGGACCTGATGGCAATCATTACTGTTTGTGACAGCTTCATGTTAAAACATGAGCTGAATATCTTCCCAGTTTCTAGGTAGTCAAGTCATCCCAAAAAATGTCTCCAAGCTCCTATCATGTTGCTATCTCATATCACTTTGCATAGCCCTACAAAAAACTTTGTAAGCAGTGGTTTAATTCACCACCCACCTTAAAGCAGTATTTTCTAACCTTTCAGAAAGGAACTCTGCCTCATATTTAGGGCCGTAATCCAAGCAGCAAAACCAATTTTACCAAAGTTCAATCTCTGCTTAAGTACAGTGGTACCTCGGTTTACAAACAGTCCTATTTACGAACTATTTGGTTTACTAACTCCACAAAACTGTAAGTAGTGTTCCGGTTTGCGAACTTTACCTTGGTCTACAAACGGAAGCAGGGCACCAGTGGTGGGAGGTCTGCTTAAAGAAAGCACACCTCGGTTTAAGAACGGATTTCAGGAACGCATTACCATATTTTTCCATGTGTAAGATTAGGGTTTTTTCCTAAATGTCAAAATGTAAAAAATTAGGGGGTGTCTTATACTCTGGGCCATCTCCCCCCATTTTCTTAAATCTGAGACCCCCCAAAATAGGGGGCATCTTATACATGGGAGCATCTTATAGACGGAAAAATACAGTAAGATCATAAACCAAGGTACCACTGTAGGTCGTGTTGTTGTTGTTGCTCTTCAGGAAGATGTTGCAACTTTTTAAAAGTTACCTTGCATATTTAAAATCTTGACAGATTAGGAGGTTTAAGTTCTAAAAGGGTATTTAAGATTCTGTGGGATAAATTGCTTTCAACATCCTCCTGCACTTCTCGTTTCCACAGGTCAACAAATTTGGGGTGGCAATGAGTGCCAAGTAAAAAGGTTTGCTGTCACCAGGACCTGCCAGTTCTCCAAAACGTAGGGTCTTCTCCCCAACTGAGGTTGGAGATAATACAATCTTCTTCAGCTCACAGCTAGCAAGAGACTGTGTGCCATCTTCTGCTGCCTCTTTGCCTGCCAGGTGGTTGAAAGCAAGCTTTCACTCATGTTCAGAGCAGCAGAATGATCAGGGATCAGCCTTCTCCAGTATCATGTCCCCAATAATCTTGGTCACCGGGGCCTAACTAGCTCTTGCCATGGCAGGATGAGAAGAGAAGCAAGATCGTCTAAATCCCGCTCTTTATGTTTTTAGTTTGCAGTCAACTATTTATAACACAATGCTCAGCAACTAAAGTTACTTTTACATAGTGAGAAGTCAGCCCTGCACAGATAAGAAAACAGACCAACTGAGATCTGTCAAAGCAAGAGATTTATAGTGTAAGGATTGTCAAATGTCACAGGGGGCACACACATATTAATTTCAGCATTCTTAGCATACTTCAAGATATGGTAGAACAAGGTAAAACAACTCATAGAAATCACTCTGGGCGTGGCATTCTTCCAAAGAATCTTAGCCTGAACCTTGCAGATCTGTGCTGCTATCTAGCTATGGACAAGTTAGCTCTGTACAGTGGTACCTTGGGTTAAGTACTTAATTCGTTCCAGAGGTCCGTACTTAACCTGAAACTGTTCTTAACCTGAAGCACCACTTTAGCTAATGGGGCCTCCTGCCACGCCGCCGGAGCCCAATTTCTGTTCTCTTCCTGAAGCAAAGTTCTTAACCCGAAGTACTATTTCTGGGTTAGCAGAGTCTGTAACCTGAAGCGTATGTAACCTGAAGCATATGTAACCCGAGGTACCACTGTACTGAGCTTTCAAAAGTAGTTCACGTAGTGCTCCAAGAATTATCTTTTCTGTGCACTACATGCTCAATAGTAATTGTAGACTGGTACCACATGCATGATTCAAACTGCAGTGCAGATGCTGTAGTGCTGTGACTTGGACCCCTTTCCATGTTTTCTACATGCATACATGCATACATTGCATGTCCATCTTAAAATATGGTGTAATTTCACATTAATGTTAACTGCTTGCTCTTAAACATCTGCTCTCATACATCTTTGGTGTACGTTCTGATTGATTGATTGATTGACAGATTGATTCCATAACCCTTTATCACGAAACTTTTAATGTCTAATGTTTTACAATTTTTTATGTGCTGTAAGCTGCCCAAAGTGGCTGGGGAAACCCAGCCCGATGGGTGGGGTATAAATAATAATTATTATTATTATTATTATTATTATTATTATTATTATTATATTATTATTATTATTATTATTATTATTAGGCATCTATCTGGCTTTGCATGTATCTGAATACAATCTCACACTTACAGAATCTCTAAATATACCAAGGCAGAGAATAACATTTCTGGGTATTTAATTCATACTACTAAGCATCATGGGCAAGATATACAAAAAACTACAGGCAAGAATTTCAATGCCGTCACTTCTCCTAACAAACAGCCATATATCATGGCATAGAAAATGTTCTGTACAAAAAAAGATTCTGATTCTTGATTTTACACTTCTCATCATTACAATGGATAGCTTCATTTTTAAAAATCTTTTTACTTAAACAAAAGTACATTGTGCAGCACCATTGTGCTTTCAGATTTGGCAGAGGGTTAGAAATAATGTCATTATAAAAGCTTTCTTCTTCACTGCAACCAGTAGCTTATTTTAGTTGGGGACAGTGTTGTAGACTGGTGATGTGTGGAGGTTCAGATTCTGAGGTTTTGGGTTTTTCTAAAAATAGATCTAGCCACCTTCAGAACAAAAAGTTACAAAGCAAAATGGGCAGAAAGCATTCCAAACAACTGTGTTCTAGGTTCCGCCTGCTCCCGACTTTCAGTGTTCTTAGTCAATGACTAAACACAGAGAGGTAACAGAGAGGTAACTAGTTAGAAATTATAGATAATTATAATCCGTTGAAAAACTGAAAAATGGTTTCAAAATGACTCCATTCAACAGGGAAGGGCTTCATTTTGAAGCATTTTTTGTCTTCCTTGGTGCATGTGTCACTCTAGAATTTTCTCTCTCTAAGATTAAGACAATGGAAAAGGGAAGACCTGGTGCATTTTAAGGGACTGCCCAATTCACTCGAAAGCTGCTTTTTTGTCTTCACTGGCAGAAAAGAAATTGTTGCCCCCCAAAATTAACAGGAGAGATCCAGGAGTATAGTGTAGCTGTGACTGGGCAGTAGGATGCCCACCCAAAAGCACAAGTCATGATTTTTGTGACACAGGGTTGATTTTATGCAAAAGAGATTTTAACCCGGTAATACAAATACAAATAAAACCCATCATTAACACATCCATATCCTAAGGGCGAGTGGGGACGCATTATGATTGAGAAAGTGTGGGTTACATCAGCCCTGAAAAATAGCCCACTGCCGCTGTACTAACTTTAGGGGACAGAGCTGAGACTGATCGGCAATACAATGTCTGCTCTTGCCCTCAGTGCAGTATTGCTAGCCTATGTTTAACTGACAAAAGTTCAGCAGGAGGTGTGAACACATGTGGCCCAATCCTCCAGATGTTGCTAAATTACAATCCTCATCGTCCCTAACCACTGGCCTCTCTTGCGGGGGCTGATGGGAGCTGTAGTTCAGCGGCATCTGGAAGGCCAAAGATTCCCCATCCCTGATCTAGAGTAACATAACCGGAAACTTGAGTTCTTTCCATGGTTTAGGGTGCAAAAGCTGTGCAGAAATTCATTACGATAAGTTTTTCTATGGAAATAAAATTATGAGGAAAGCTTCGCCTGCTGACACTTATTACTACTTTGTAAGTAGCAGTAATAACACATCTTATTACCACTTGTGTGTAGCTCCAGGTTTATTTTTGGACCCTTGGACTCACCTGCAGAAGAGGATACAAATGTGCATTTGCCTATTCGCATTCTCCTTTGCTGTTGCATGGTGGGGCCAATCCACACACAGTGTACTAGGCCCATCTCTGGTGTTAAACGTATCTCATACCCTCAAACCTAAGTACATCTAACTGTTAAAATAAAGGTAGGACAGAAAATACCTACCAAAGGAACTTCAAACGATACCCTCAGCCTTAAGATATAGATCCTACTATCATTCAGCCAAATGATACAGAACCTGAAATAAGTACCGTATTCATTAAGGGTTGTAGTCAGGTGATCAAGTAATGCAGCTTATGCGAGAACATTCATTTCCCTACCATATTACACTTGCTGCAATAAATCTTTCATTTGAAGACACGGTTAAAAATAAGTTGCTTCACAAAGCAGACATCACCATTACAGCTGCAGAGCCATTGCAGATAGATTTAAAAAACATATCTTTAAAGATGATTTCACCTACATTCAGCCACAATAAAGCAGTTGTACAAACAGGCATCAAAAGAACCAAAGTAAAAGAAATGAAGATCTGAAGTGTCTATTATTCTGAGAAAACTCAACAGGTAGTGTCAATATTTTAAGGCCTGAAGGCACAGTAAAGGAAACTCAGAACAAAATCTACCATCTTACAAACATATATGTTTTCCAGAAGGCATTTTACCTGCTGAGATTATAGATTCTCTCTAGAAAATGGAAATTTATCTGCTGGATCTTTAGACCAGAAGATGGATACAAAAGTGGTACTTCTGGCATCAGTGCCACAGCCTACCCAGTGCTATTTTGATTCATCATGATCATCAGGGAGTAAACATAAGGGGAGAGAAGAAGAAAGATGTTATAGGAGGGGCAAGTTAATATAAAAGAAGCAGGAATCAAGGATAAGGTAACAAGTTGAGTGTGAAAGAATAGTAAGAAAAACAATTGACAGGTAAAAATACCTTTGAAAGGCCTGTTGGGGTAGGGAGTAAAAAATGTAAAAGAAAAATTCTGTGACTGACTCTGTCCTTGAACCACTATTTTGTGACTGGTGGGCCTCAGTGATTTTCAGCTATCTCAAGTGAGCCCTGCACATAGAACATTTGACAATCTATCTTATAACTGTCAGAGAGGCATATGGGAATCACAGGGTTAAATAGCTGGTGGTGACTTGTGGACTCCAATGAATACTTCCCTATTCATGAAGAATCACCATAGCTCTGCAGTGACCTTGGTTCACAGTTGGGGAATAACTGGGTTTTGTGGCAGCTGCTCCTGAGTAATTGATGATGATGATAATTTTTATAATTTGTACCCAGTCCATCTGACTGGGTTGGCCCAACCACACTGGGCAGCTCCCAACAAATATAAAAGCATAATAAAACATCAAACATTAAAAATGTTCCTATACTGTACAGGTCTGTCTTCAGATGTCTTCTGAAAGTTGCATAGTTATTTATCTCGACATCTGATGGGAGGGCATTCCACAGGGTGGGTGCCACTACTGAGAAGGTCCTCTGCCTTGTTCCCTGTAACTTCATTCTCATAGTGAATGAACTTTTTGCTGATAATTCCATAGTAGTGATAGGATCAGGCATTACTCAGTCACCCCTAACATGCTTTTGTCTGCAGAAAATACTTATCTACTGTGCTTCAGAATCTCAAGCTCTAAAAAGGCAATACACCACCACCTGCCATGCAAGAAAAGCAGTTGTAAGAATTTATATGTACAGAAAGCCAGAGTTCTTTTAAAAATCTTTTCGAAATGTCTAGCCCAGTTCAAGTGAGGTCAGTTATGCAAGCACCAGAATATCAGAATTGCAATGCTTCAGTGCACATGTGCATATTCAACTAATTTCATCTCCAATGTTCCTTACATTTTAGCTATTTGTTTTTAGCTATTTGTATTTAGATGCAACCATGTGTCATTAAGGGCTTTTGGCACTCCTTCGGAGGAAAGAAATGTTGTCAGATTACATTCAATTTACACACCATTTTTTCCCTTCACTGTCCTAGTCTCTGTTCTGCCAGAGAAAAGCAAAACCTAGGCAAGGAAAGAAAGCATTTATATATAACGCTTTCATTATCCAAGTGTTCTGGGCTCTTTAACCAACAGTTGCAGCAACAGCACTACTTTAACCTAGTTGTCAAGTGTTACTATTTTAGATATCAGCAAAGAGCACATTTGGTAAGCTATGAGATCTGATCACAAGCATTAAAAAATATTGCTTTCTTGCTGTAATGGGATTTCCAAAATTAAAGCTTTGTTTTTAAATATAGTGGGTGAAATCCAATGTCACTTGAGTGGCATTCCATTCACACAACTGGACTGCCCCTTTCTCCCAGTGCCCCACACCCCGCCATTGGCTAAAAGGAAGAGGAAGGGCAAGGCCAATTACTCACACATGGATGCAATTAGGTAAAACTCAGAGGTCATAAGAACAACCTGGGTATGGGTGATTCCCCGTTTCTTATAAAGATGTGGATCCGTCTCAAAGTCAGTCTTAAAGTGTTTCCTTGCACAGGAATAAGTGCTTGTGCAATGATCAAATCACAAATGCATGCTTAGTCAAGTGAAAACAGAATCTGATGCAGAAGGTGAGGATTACCAGTTACATGACCATTGAGCTTTTGAATTAATTAGTCTACTGTCTCACACAGAAACACATACACACAGTCTCACAAAATGTATACACTGCTTGATTGTAAAAAAACAAACAAAAAACACACACCTTTAAGCGGTTTACTAATAACAAAAACAAACCTTAAGATTAACAATAAAAGACTGTTAAAAACAGCTATTTAAAAACATTCAAAAGATAATAAAATCAACTAGGGCCACAGGGAAGATATAGCACTATTACTTACAATCCAAATCCATCCAGTTTTGTATGATTAACAAAATAGGAGGAACAGCTAAAATGATTAAGGCCTTGTGTTTATCCTGACACTAATTACATATCATAAGTTCCACAATACTAGTACCAAGAGAAACTTCCTCCCCAGCAAGGGTGCCAACTTGAATAAAATATTGTGGGGGCCAGTTAAACCCCGCCCCACATAATTGAACACATGATGCAGTGCACACACACCATTTGAATGGGAATGCCCATCAACTTTGTGGAGGCCCAGCCCCCACAATCCCTTAGGAGGTGGCTCCTATGCTTCCCATGGCAAACAACAGATGAGGGGAGCAATTTCATCATTGTTAAGGCCACACCCATACATTTTGGGTTGTTTAAATACCCTGGTGTATCATTTTTCTCTTTGATCTAGTATATAAAAAAACCGGAAATTTTAAAAAAGTAACAATAAAACTGTGCATGCACAGATAAATACCTTTGTGCACACACAGAGCAACAACCCATATACACAGTAAAGTCCTAGTGTGGATGCAGACTAACACAAGGTTGCTTTACTCAGTGCAAACTATTTCCTTCTAAAGCAGGGGTGGCCAACTCCCAAGAGACTGTGATCTACTAACAGTTAAAAACTGGCAGTGATCTACCCCCTTTTTTGGGTTCAGGTCAAAGTTGTTGAGTTTTTTCAGGGAGGAGGTAAAATGTTGAGCTTTTTTTAGGGGAGCCACAGTTGTTCAGCTTCTTTGGGGGGAGCCAATGATCAACCAGTGATCTACCACAGATGCCCAGTGATCTACTGGTAGATCACAATCTACCTGTTGGACATGCCTGTTCTAGACCATTTGACTGCAAATCCAAATCATTGAATGCCACATCACTTCTTCAAAGCTGTCTCCCATGGTAACATTTTCTGTTCCAATTCTTTTAATAGCTTCCCATGCTAGAGACCTATTAAACTTCTAATTCTGCTTGGAAATATTACATTTATTTTAAAAAGGGAAAGGTTTGCTTAAGGAGCAACAAACCAGGAAGAATTAGGGTAACCAATTTAATAGAAGTCACTTTACTCTGGAGCAGCACTTGAGGAGGATCTTCTGCTCTCCCCTAGCATGATCACTGGAATCAACAAGGGTTTTAAGTATTTACACATCAATGGTACACCTAATGGATTACAAATGCAAGGAACAGTGTAGGCTGTTGGTTAGCAAACTATCAGAAGACACTGACAACTGTAGAAGAATCCCTCCCACTCAAGTTTTTCCAGTATCTGCAACTGTTCCATAATACATCCCATGATACAGTCTTTCCTTCCACTCAGATGCAATGTGAAATTCTGTTCCTAAGAACACATAAAAAACCTGCAAGATCAGGCCAATGACCCAGCTAGACTGGCATCCTTTTCTCAGTGAGAAAACCCACATGGAGGACTCAGATTCCCAGCAACTGGTATTCAGAGGCATACTGCCTCTGATAGCGGAGGCAGAGCATAGCCTTGTTCTCCATGAATTTGTCTAAACTCCTTTGAAAGTAATATTATTTGGTGAACATCACTGCCTCCTGCAGGAGCGAGTTCCATAGTTTAACTACACACACTGCATGAAGTACATTATTTTATCTGTCCTGAATCTTCCAACATTCAACTTCATGGGATGCCCACAAATTCTAGTGTTATGAGAGGACAAAACATTTCTCTATCCAATTTCTTGGTCCTTGCAGTACCTTTCCTGATCTGCAGTACAGACCCAAGTTGAGCATCTAATATTGCATTTTTAAACACGTTCCAAGCATTTTGGAATGAAATGACCCCCTTGACTTTTCAATTTCCTTTTTTCCAACCCCCTCATCTTGTGTTTCCAACAGTAATCATGTTGAATTTTCTTGGCAGCTGGCCATTTACAAGTATGTTTAGTTTAATAGCACTATGGTCACTGCTCCCAACAGCTCTGACTACACTTACACCAGGTCCTGGTCCCATAATTCTAATAATTCTTTAGTAATTCACAGCAAACCAGAATACAGCTGTGCCAGTATCTTAGTTTTTTGAGTTAACCACTACCCCACTCCTTGGCAACGCTACAGAGAAAAAGCACCTTCAAATGGTGTTGGAGGCCCTCTTTCCCACACTATCCTACTTAAAGCAACAACAGCAACGAAAAACCAGACCAGCAACTGAAAAATAAACCGGCCCCTGCACAGATGCAATCTCAACCCTGGCCGCCCAAATCTGTTTACTTTTGCGATGGTGGCATGCTGCAAAGCAGAATCTGAAGGCGCGGGAGAGGTGGTGGGAGAGGGGAGGAAATCAAAAGAGCCCGTTTAAAACACAATGCACCGCTTTAGCGTATGTCTGGTTTAAGATAGAAACTATTAAAAACGGCACCCTGCCTAAAAACCCATGCGTGCAAGGGTGCGTGTGTGTGTGTGTGTGTGTGTGCGTACACACACACACACACACACACACACACACACACAATGTGTGCGTGTACACATATACAGTATACCCACAACCTTAAAGCAGCAACCAACATCACCAAGAACGAGATCTAACTTTGAGGCTACTGATCCCCCCCATGACTTTCCCCAACCCTGCCCGTCTCTTCCTCCTCCCATGGATGCGATTAATTTCGGGGCAGAGGGGATCACTCAGAGAAGGGCTGCTTTGGGAGTGGGGGGGGGAGAGAGAGAGAAGAGGAGGAGGAACAAACAAGCCCCCTCCCCCCGCAAAGAGTTCTGAGGGGACGAGAAGGGGCAGCAGCAGTTAGGGAGGAGGAGGAGGGAGCACGAGAAGCGGCCCCAACTGAGGAGAAAGCGGCCTCCGTGGGGGTTGGGGGGTGCATTAAGACCCTCCTCGCCCGCGACCCCGTCCCTGAGGGTGGGCGCTGAGAAGGGGGAGCGCAGCTGGGCCCTGGCCGAGGAGGCGGCAAGAGAGGAAAAGCGGAGGGTCGGGAAAAGGAAGACGCTGCTGCTGGTGCTGCTGGAGGGTCGCTTACCGGCTGTGGGAGTCGCGGGAGGCGACGCCCCAACGACTCCTGTGCTGCTCCTGCTGCTGCTGGTGGCGGCGGCTGGTCCTCCATCCCAGCCGGGCTACCAGCGCCGCCGCCGCCGCCGCCAACTCTTCTTCCCCCCCCCCTCCTCCTCCTCCCGCCTCCTCACGGCAAAGACAACGACGCCGCGTTATTGCGCAAGCGGGGAAGGAGGAGGAGGAGGAGGCGGGCGCGAGCCACAGAAGCACATAACTCTCGCTCGCTCTCTGACGTCACGCGCGTAGCTCGAGGGGCGGCGCGAGGAGCCGCTCGAGCGGCTAGCCCCGCCCCCTCCCTCCTCCTTGCTGACATTGGAGGAGGAGGGCGGAGGGTTGGGACGCTGGGGATGCGGTGGAGGGTTGGCGGGAAGGGGGCGGGGCTTCCTCGCGCCTCTGCGGCGGGTTCGGCCTCTGTGGTTGAAAGCGCGGATGGCGCTTCCTCTTTCCCACGGTTGCCAGGGAGCAGGCACACGCTTGGCTGCGCGCCAGAGCCACGTGCTCGGTCCGAAAGAGGGGTTTTTTTTTCGGGCGGGGGTGTGTGAGATGGTAAGCAGCTTCAGAGGCGCACGCGTTGTTTTTCTTTGCTCTGACATAGAGGCTAAATTGCACGTTCGTTTCCACCTCCTCTCCGTTTATTATTTATTAGGTCATCCATCGCTTTTCATTTTATAACTCGGTGAGCCTTATTTCTGAGAAGGCGTGCATAGGATCGCACTGAAGGCACGCTTAAAAATAATAATCCCGTATTTCATCTCAGAAGCTGAAGGTGGCCTACATGGTTCTCCCCATTATATCATCGCAATAAGATCGTGACTGAACCAACATCACACCGTTGACAGTGGAGTTGAACCCGGTTCTTACTAGTCCTATTCAGATACTGCCATGTTACTGTTGATCTGAAGACAAGGAATCGAAGTCTTGTCACAAGTCTCTGCTGTTGCAATGAACTCTATTGTAATGTATACCCAAAAGCCGTGACAAGCCAATTTAAACACTTTTAAGTCCTAGCTTTTACAGAAGGTATTAGATATCTCTCGAGATTCTACACACCAAAGCTAAAAATGGTGACTTCCATTCATGAATCAGTGCAGCTATAAAGTTTGTAGAGTTAATGTGAAGGGATTCATGATTCGTTGAGGAAAGTAGACCAGAGGAGGCAGGCCTTTGGCCAAAAATATCTCACCCCAAATGCACACACAGGAGCTCATAATATGTTGAATAACATTTTGACATTTTCGAAAGATTGTAAGAGTGCATAAAAATCAACTTGGTATTGCATGCACTTAGGTAACCGGATTTTAAATCAGCCCCAAATATTGAAGCTTAGTTGGCTTTAGAACTGTTGTGGTCAAGGAGAAGGGAAGGGGGAAATTCCATTCCACAAGCAAAAGAAGCCTCTTGCTGAAGCTTGTCAGATCAGAAAAGTAATCAAGTGTCAGAAGAGGAGGGAGACAAATTGACATCGCAGCATGAAGCAAATCTGTCATTCAGCCGCAAGAGTCTATGAACCTAATGTTTAGTTAGTCTAAAATTTGAACAACAACAAGCAATAGTACACAGAGCACACTGGCCAATTTGTGTGTGTTTAAAACTCAGAAGAGCTAATACTTCCTAACCATGATCTCAGCAACCAAAAGGTGCATACCTCTTTTGCCCCACATACCTAATTCTCAGTCCCCACTCTGCTCATTTTGTTAGCTACCAAAAGAGACCCTTTCAACTTGTTCACTATCCTGGGAAGCACTGAAAATTAAAGCTTTCTCCCATTGCAAGGGAAAGGGGCAGACTTTCCCTGGTTCTCATTTGATAACCTCTTCCTAGGGTGGGTAGGAATCCCACCCTCTATTTGAACAGCAGTTTGGTCCAGTTGAAATATACACACCATAAGACAAAAAGGCAGGGACCTTTAAATTGACCATCAGCTGTGAGCATCAGGACAGCACACTCAACAGCCACACCCTGGTCAAAACCTTCCTCAAGATGGCCAGATTGCTGCTATTTTGAATTTTGTATCTATTGACATATGCAAATCTGTGCCCTCCTTTAATGACATGTAAGTAGTCCTCAAGTTTCCTTTCACAGTTTGGTCATGGACAAAGGAAGGTTGAGGAGAGAGAGAGAACACACTGGGTTATTTTTGCCTTCAGTGAATAGATTCTACATTTCTTGCAATGCCGTTAGTACAACTTACTGTACCTGACATGGGTGTGGTGGGAGTGTGGCAAGTATTAATTGGTACAATTGCACAACATTTCAACTTGTTTCAAGACTATTAGCAAAGCCTAAGCCGGTCTTCTGCTGAGCCTCTGATATTTATCCAATGTGACTGGTCTTGTGTATTTTTAGAATGCTGCACCCCTTTGAGTGGAAACTGATTTGATATGGGGAAAAGAGTGCCCTTGATCCATTTGTCTCATACAATTAGTTTATCAGAAGTGGGGGAGGGAGGGATTGTCTCAGATAAAAGTTGAAGCCATTCTTCTGATGCTGACTCAGTTCATTTGTCCATGTAAATCACAGCTCTGTTCATACCTTATTAATTTTCCCCAAATAGTTACACAATACAGAAACACAAAGCTACTTGACTTCAAGTAGCCTTTCAGAAAAAGGAACTGACCTTTTATTTTTAAGCAAAATGCTGAGTCCAATGCATGCAGAATGAGACCAGTGTGGTCCATCTAAACGAGCATCCTGCTTTCTTCCCAAAGACGACAGCTAGATGCCTACAGGATACCCATGAGCAGGACATGAAAGCAACAGCCCTCCGCTGCTGATGCTTCCCAGCAGCTGATCTCCAGAGGCATTTCAACTTGTTTGCCATTAGCATCTTATAATGTGCATCTGAAGCCATGCATGAACATGATCAACCTGGAATCTTGCCAATAGTTTTTTCCCCTTTTCTCTTTTTGTCCAATAGCAATAGCTTCCTATTTAAGAATATAAGAACCACCCCACTGGATCAGTCCAGCATCCTGTCCTCACAGTGGCCAACCATAGGCCTCTCAGATGGCCTTCTGGGTCATGTGGCCAGCATGAATAAACAGCTTCTGGTGCAACAGAACACCATGAAGAAGCCATAGCGCATGGAAATGCCGTTTACCTTCCCACCACAGTGGTACCTATTTATCTACTTGCACTGGCATGCTTTCGAACTGCTAGGTTGGCAAGAGCTGGGACAAAACAACAGGAGCTCACCCCATCATGGGGATTTGAACCACCAATCTTCCAATCAGCAAGCCCAAGAGGCTCAGTGGTTTAGACCACAGCGCCACCCGCTCCCCATAATTCTGTACACCTCTGTTATGTCCTCTCTTACTCCTTCCTCCCTAAACTAAAAAGGCCCAATAGGGGAGTTGCTCCAGCCCATTAATAATTTCCATTACACCATTCTTCATTTTCCAAGCTTTCCAGAGTGCGGAAACCAGAACTGGACACTGTATTCCAAAAACAGTCACACATATATAATGACATTATGATATTTGCAAGTTTTATTTTCAACCCCTTAACCAATTATTCCTAACATGGAATTTGCCCTTTTCCACAGCTGCTGCACACTGGGTCAACATCCACAGCGGGCTATCTGCCATGACCCCAGTACAGTATCTCTTTCCTGGTCAGCCATTGCCAGTTCATATGGGGTTAGGATTTTGTTTTATTATAATTATTTCCCCCCAATGCACATCAGCTGCTTTAAGTTGAATTGCATATGCCATTTTAATTCCTGCTCACCAAGTTTGGTGAGATCCTCACAAGCCCTTTTTGTCTGAACCATACAGAATGCTTTGGTGCCATCAACAACCTTGGTCTGCTCACTGCAGTTCTCAACCTGTGGGTCCCCAGATGTTGTTGGACTACAATTCCCATCACCCCTGAGCTCTGGCCTTGCTAGCTAGGGGTGATGGGAGTTGTAGTTCAACAACATCTGGGGATCAACAGGTTGAGAAAGGCTGCTAGATCATCATGATGAGGCTACTACACCTTTTCCCATACATTCGTTCCCTGGTTCTCTCCAACTTGCCATAACTGGCAGGACTCCCAATTATTTTGGCAAGAAGGGAAAGGAGACCAGATGTACACACTAGAGAAGGAGAAGCTTACGTTCTGCTTCCTCTGTAGTTCTAAAGCTACAACATGAGTAGTTGCCATCTGTTTTGAACTGCCCCTGCTTCTATACCTGTAGTAGCAGCTTAATAAACAGATACAGTGGTGACACGCAAGACGAAATTAATCCGTTCCGCGAGTCTCTTCGTCTTGCGGTTTTTTCGTCTTGCGAAGCATGGCTATTAGCGGCTTAGCGGCTATTAGCGGCTTTAAGAAAAAGGAAACAAACTCGCAAGAACTCGCAAGACGTTTCGTCTTGTGAAGCAAGCCCATAGGGAAATTCATCTTGCGGAACGACTCAAAAAACGGAAAACCCTTTTGTCTAGCGAGTTTTTCGTCTTGCGAGGCATTCGTCTTGCAGGACACCACTGTATTAAGGAAGTGAAACTGTTTCCTAGCATGGAGAGAAGTAACAGAGAAGGCTTCCTCTAGAATGATTCTTGATGCCTGCTGTCAGGGGCAGACTTTGGTCTTTCAGATTTCATCTGCGGCCTGTCTGAGGTTGACTCTCCTCTGCCCACTTGTGGCCCTCCTCTTCCCCAGAGGCTGGGGGGAAAGGGTTAAATTCACAGGATCCCTACCAGTTTTTTCACTGGAATTGCAGTTGTCTCCTCAATTACTAAGTTGAAGTTAATTGCATCCATTGCCTAGGCCGAGCAAGGTAACACATGTAACAAGATCCTAAGGGCCACTTTTTCTAAGGACTCACAGTTTTAGGAGGAGAGAATAAGGTACACAGGGAGGAGACGTACTTAACCCCTTCCTACCCTCTTTTTCCAGTGCAACCATGGCATAATACAGAAAGCTTTAAGTTTTGCAGCAATAAGTCTGGCCTTTTGTTTATATAATAAAGGCGGCTAAAGAGCAAAATGCTACCATATATATTATGCCAGAATGTAATAGGTTATGTAATCCCAAAGACTTGAAAGAGTTTGTGAGATTTTCCAAACAAGGCACTAAAGATCGCAATAATGAGTCATGCTTATCACCTAATTACATGGAGATCAGCTCATAAAACATGCAATATGTTAATTGGCATGCACCAAGTCATTTTAAGCATACCATGTTATGTGGATTTGCAGATTCAAAGCGAGATTGCAAAAAGAGACTTTCGTTTTGTTCCAGATCAAGTAAGTCAGAAGTCGGCTGCAACAACTGTTATCATCTTAAGCTTACTCAGAAGACAATCATGCTGGCCACAAGAAAATAGTAAGAACGCACATTTTTTATTTCCTTCTGAATTGTTTGGCCAGGTTCATTGTTGCAAATAGCTTTGCCTTTTTTCTAACATGGATTTTCAAGAGCCAGATGGGTAGGGTATGTATGTATGTATAAATGAATGAATGAATAGTATTAAAAATATACACTTGCTCAACACTATTTGGCATCTGTCTGTTTTGGGAGACAATGGTGGAATGTGCCTTTGGGGGTGAAGTCAAACTGTTGGACGGTTGCAGCACCTGCTGCCTGAAAAGCTATATGAAATTGAACTTTGACTATCATACAGCCATTTAATGGCGCAAAACCTCTGTCTCAGTACTTTTCCTCTAGAAATAAAGGGTACTGGCACTGTGTACCCTTGAGAACCCACAGAAAATAAGCACTGCTCTGTGTTCAGTTACAGCAAGCCTAGAAGAATGTGAAATTGTGGGTGCCTTGTCGTAAACAGAGGTTTCTTAAGGTTTAACCAAAATTAGGAGAAAGCCATGTTCCTAAGGACTCCAGTGGATGAACTACCGTTGGCATTTGTCATGACAAGGATTCCAATACGGGGCTACATGTTTTTTATTTTTAAATGGTGCGTTTTAAGAAGAAATGTTTTAACCAAGCTGTACCGTTTAATGGGAAGAGAAGAAATCCAAGGGACACTTAGCAGCCTCGTTACCGTTAGATCAACTTACTGATACTTTTGCAGGAAGTGTATAATTGACACCAAGAGCTCAGGAAGTCAAGCAAGTTATTTAGTTTCCACAGAAAGCAGACATGACAACTGAAGAACAGTCCTACTAATGAGCCAGTCCAGAAGTACTCTGTCATAGATTTAAGTATTATAACCCCAGCATGTTCCCCAGTATAACAACACTGCAATATGAAAGGTTCAAACTAACCTTACAATTCGAGCAGCCACACCCAGCCACACAATGCAGCTATTGGTAGCGGTCTCCATTTGAGGCTCAGTCTTAATTATATAGCTTTCCCCATTCAGCATTCTTCCCAGCAAACCAATTAGCTTTCACTAACCTCTTCTAAAGGCTCTTTCTAGAAAAATACTTGCAACCGCCCTCCTTTCTCTAAAATGTTCTCTACTTGCACCACAAAATTACTATAGAAGAAATAAAAAGCCAGATTATCTCTGAAGTTAATTATTATATGCAAAAGGTAAGCTAAGGGTTTAAGGAAATGAGTATAATATTAATGCAGCCTAAAAAAAAGAAAAACCTTCCTACATATTTCTGCATAATTAGTTGTACAGAAAGAGCTTGTTAACTGCAGCTTTTTGGTATTTATTAATTCACCGCTAGGTACGTGGTTTTGAAATCTTTTATATGGACCAGTCCAATGACCTTCTGCGGAAAGGCCTTTAAATTGTCATGTACACTTATGGCTTTGTTTAGACACAAAGTGCACACATGAGCATGGATTTGTGTAAAAAGTTCCTGTTTCAAGTGAGATCTGTCATCTTAGTAATAAAGAATAACAATTGCCCCACTCTGCATCCCACTGGAAACTACATTTAAGCAAACCAGCATTCTTCCCTGGTCTTTAATCACTATAGAAACCATCACTGGGTAACAGTTGGGATATGGATTCAATGCTTCCAAGCAGCGTCATCTGTACAGCTGAAAGTGGTGACTCAGATGCCGTTTGCTTCATGGGGTATCTGAGCAGAGCTGGTGTACAGTGGAAAAAAGGAGGAGTTGTTCTCATTGGACCACAGTTGGCAATTCTAAACATGACATTCAAAGCATGAGCTACTTCCAACCACAGGTATATTCTATTCAGTGCCATTTTTAGCTGCTTGAGATGCACGTACAGTGGGGCCTTGGTTCTCAAACTTAATCCGTTCCGGAAGTCCGTTCAAAAACCAAAGCGTTCAAAAACCAAGGCACACCTTCCCATAGAAAGTAATGCAAAATGGATTAATCTGTTCCAGACTTTTAAAAACAACCCCTAAAACAGCAATTTAACATGAATTTCACTATCTAACAAGACCATTGGTCCATAAAATGATAGCAATAAACAATGTACAGTGGTACCTCTGGTTACGTACTTAATTTGTTCTGGAGGTCCGTTCTTAACCTGAAACTGTTCTTAACCTGAAGCACCACTTTAGCTAATGGGGCCTCCCGCTGCTGCTGTGCCGCCGCCACGCAATTTCTGTTCTCATCGTAAAGCAAAGTTCTTAACCCGAGGTACTATTTCTGGAGCCTGTAACCTGAAGCATATGTAACCTGAAGCATATGTAACCTGAAGCATATGTAACCTGAGGTACCACTGTACTGCAGTCACACAATCAGTCAGTAGTTGAACTGGGTTCCATACAGTCACAAAAACAAATTAACCGAAAAAGCCTCAAAAACAAAAATGCAAAATAAATAGCAGAAACAAAAGCCCCAAACGTAATCTATTTTGGAAGTCTGTTTGACTTCTGAAATGTTCAAAAACCAAGGCGCAGCTTCTGATTGGTGCAGGTGCCCCGGAAACAATAGACGACAGCTTCTCCAGATGTTTGGCTTCTGAAAAACATCCGAAAACTGGAACACTTACTTCCGGGTTTTCACCATTTGGGAACCAAGCCGTTTGAGTATCAAGGTGTTTGAGAACGAAGGTACCACTGTATTTGGGAAATGTGGGTGGCATTCAGCCAAGGCCATGTTCATACCGTATATTTAGAGCAGTATCTTGCTGCTTTAAAAAGTCATTACTTTGCCCAAGGAATTATCGGGGCCTGATAAGAGGATGGAGAGTTGTTAGGAGACCCCTATTCCCTGCCTAGATGTACTGGAGAGGTTTAACTATCCACCCCTCTTCACAGATGACTCCAGTGAGGTCTCCAGAAGTTCTCAGCGAAGAGGGCGAAGTCATTACTTTTAAAAGTGGTTAGAAAAAACATCTCCTCTCGGTACAGAAGCTCTTCCTCTACTTTCTTGTACTTGAACTGTTACCACGATGTGCTTGGTAAGCAACTGTGCTGGCGTGACCAAAGAATCACACTAGGTTTCATTAAAGGTGTGGATTTCGTGCAAGTATGTTTAGGCAGAAATACACTCTTTATATTCACATTGGGAAGCAAGGGGAATTATCAGTGCTTTTTTTCTTCTAAAAAAAATGTTTAGGGGTACTCTCATTTTGAGAAAAATCTTCATTTTATATAGTTCAAATAGGGAAACATAGAGACAGTAAATGAACGAAAGTACAAAGATTCGCAAAATGTTTAGGGGTATGCGTACCCTTGCGCCCCCCCCCCCCAAGGGAAAAAAGCACTGGGAATTATGATGTTAACTCTTCATTCCTTCATATATATTTTTTCATCTGGCAAATCTGTATGTGAATTTATTTGTTTAAGGAAACATTTACTTGCATTGAAAATATTGTAATTGTTTTGTCTTCTCCTTCTGGATCTTAGCTTATTACTACTACCATACCCTCCAACATTTCTTCAATGAAAATAGATACATTCTCTTCCATAATGAAATAAATAAATAATTCCGTACTTTTCCGTGTGTAAGACTTATGTTTTCCCCCCTTAGAAATCAAGCTAAAAACATGGGGTCGTCTTATACATGGGTAGTGCATAGGGTGGACGTTTGACTGGTTGCTGTCGTGGCTGTCAGCGGCTATTGTGAGTGTCATGGGTTGCTGCATCAATGGGTGGTGTTGATTGGCCGACACTGCGGCAATTGGGCGTGCGATTGGCAGCTTATGCCGGCGAGGGGACAGACAAGAAGCAGATTCTGCAATGTGTGCGGGTGAGCGATTTTCGGCACCCCCCCCCCAAAAAAATGTCAAGAACCCTCGGTAACCCCCCCCCCCAAAGCTGAACAACTCTGTGCAATCCCCTGCATAAAAAAGCTCAACAACTTTGTGCCATCTCCCCCCCATTTTCTTAAATTTTAGTCCCCCAAAATAGGGGGCATTTATACATGGGGGCATCTTATAGACGGAAAAATACGGTGTGTTAGACATCTTCCCTCACCGCAGGCAACTCTAAGTGTCTTTACAAAAACAAAACCTACTAGAAAGCACATGGTTGACTCTATGCACAATGTTTTGTTACTCTCACAATATGGAGTATTAGGAATCATACGTTTGGTGGACACATATAGGGGTTTCTACGGACGCATGTAACAGTGCCCCTCCCTCAGCTAGGAGGCAAGCCATACTTTGAAATATAATTTTACTTTTCTTGTCATGTAACAGTGCTTCAAGGCTGAGAAAAGTGATGCTGGAATTCTGCCTTCTGCACAGCTATTATAGGTGAGGAGCCCCCCCCCCCCAGTTATTTATTTCCATTTAGTCATCCTGGGAAGCAAAGTAAAGTGATGTCTCTCTCAAGATTAATGGCAAGCTGCTTTGTGAAGTGCTTGCAAAGGCACAATCTGTCCACCTTCGAGGTATTAAGAACACGTCATCACCACTGAGAGTGTGTCGCAACAACAAGTCCCCAGTAGGGTTTCAGTAGAAGCTGTAATTTGATTTGCTAACTCCTGTGAATAAATTGAAGCAGATATCTATTTGTGGTTCAGATAGCCTAGTAAACCAGGAATGAAATTATAGACTGTAATGCCTGGAAGGGTTCATTTTACTTGGCAGGTAATGCCGTTAGATTCTGCAAATGCGGTCCCTTCTGTGAGCGCATTAGTGCTGCCATTAATGCTACTAAAATAAAACCCACAGTCTCCAATGCAGGAAAATATTCTATTCCCAACAGAATATGAAGTGCCTAATTTGATATTCCATGAAGGAAGCTACGGAGTAAACACAGGATCACATCCTTTTTCGAATGCAATACAACCGGAACCTGCATTACTTCAGCAGCTCTCTTGTTTGATCTTTGGATTAGTCTTGCCCAAACACAGGAGAAAATTCCACCTCTAGTTAGGCTGGAGTTAAAACACAGCTCATCCATGATATCTTTGTGGGGTGGGCAAGGCCGGATTTAGGTTTGATGAGGCCCTAAGCTACTGAAGGTAATGGGGCCCTTTTTATGTCCAGCTGTCCTATGTCAACAACAATTGTCGCTGTTTTTTATGTAGAATATATGGTAATTTATGGACTTAATAGGTATCTAAAGCCATTTGCACATAACAAAATATGTATTTTATCAAAGTAATTGTTGAACTGAAATACAATTAAGAAGAAGTATATGAATAGTGAAATAATTATTAAGCTCTAACTTAAAATGATTTTTTATTCATAACAAACTTAATAGTGCAAACACATTGGCATTTGGCAATAACAAAAGTTCCGTTAGAAACACAGTTTACAAAGACTCATAACCTAGTCTCTAGAAACTTGCTATAACATGAAATAATAATAGCAAACTAGTGATATTTTAGGGAGCAGGCTAGCGGGCGGGGCCCATTACCTACATTATAGGAGTCCTACACAACACAAAACACTGTTGCTGTATGTTGGTTTTATTTTATTTGTTTTTTATCTTATATTTTGGAAATGTACATCCAGGGGTTTTTTTTCCCTTTAATTTTTTTGGGGGGGCCCAAGAGAGTGGGGCCCTAAACTATAGCTTGTTTAGCTTATAGGTAAATCCGGCACTGGTGGTGGTGGGGGGGGTAGGGACTGAAATACTGAAAGGGAGTGAGAGAGAACAGGCTAGTTTATATATATAGACTAGTGCTTGTATATTTTGCCTTCTGTCTCAGGTTCTACAAATGCTAGAAACTTTTTTTTTTTTTTTAAATGGAAGCTTGGAATCTGGGGATCATGATTCCTCTGTTGATTGCCCTTTCCCAGCCTTTGGCTGTGCCTACCTTTCCTGAAGGGTATGGGATGGGACTGAGCTCCCCAATATTGAGAGGCAGGGCCTCGCTGGGCCTCTCTGTGGTGGTGGCAGGCTTCATCAGGCCTTGCGGCCTCCTCCCGACGTGTGTGATGTCACACGTGTGTCACACATGGGACGTCATGCACACGCAACAAGCCCTCCCCCTGCAATGTTGGGTGAAACTCGGTGCCTCTGCCCCAAATGTACCAGTTAGTGTCAGACTAGGACAGGCACCCCCAAACTCGGTCCTCCAGATGTTTTGGGAGTCCAATTCCCATCATCCCTGACCACTGGTCCTGTTAGCTAGGGACGATGTTGTAGTCCCAAAACATCTGGAAGGCCAAGTTTGGGGATAAAGGTAAAGGGACCCCTGACCATTAGGTCCAGTCATGTCCGACTCTGGGGTTGCGGCGCTCATCTCGCTTTAGTGGCCGAGGGAGCCGGCGTACAGCTTCCAGGTCATGTGGCCAGCATGACTAAGCTGCTTCTGGTGAACCAGAGCAGCACATGGAAACGCCATTTACCTTCCCGCCGGAGTAGTACCTATTTATCTACTTGCACTTTGAAGTGCTTTTGAACTGCTAGTTTGGCAGGAGCAGGGATCGAGCAACGGGAGCTCACCCCGTTGCAGGGATTCAAACCGCCGACCTTCTGATCAGCAAGTCCTAGGCTCTGTGGTTTAACCCACAGCGCCACCTAGGATATGGTTAAAAGGGGTGTTTGACGAGGTTTTTTTGTGCATCACCAAGTTGGTCCAAAGAGAGTTATCATTCCATGTTGCAAGCAATGCAAAAAACACAAGGGGCACAATTCTTGAAAATTCCCAGTTACCTTTATTATTTCTGCTCTTAGCCCAGATAGTCAGACTGTGTAGATCTATACACACTGGGAGTAAGTCCTATTAAATTGGGTGAGATTTGTGACCAGGTAAATATGCATAGGGTCAAGCTATCACTGCATATTTCTAATAAATTTTCAAGACAGTCTCTTTGAGGGCACACATTACGTTAAGTATGATACACATGTAAGAAGGACACTCTCGGCTCAAAGGATATCAGAAGTATCTCCTCTGTGCTAAGTCAAATTGTTATCGGAAAGAAACAGGTCAGCTGTCAAAGTGAAGGATTATCGTCTTCGCTGCACGCATTCCACAAGTAAGGAACACATATATCATACGCTTTCTCCTTCATCTACCCGGTACTTTAAATAGGTTACAGTCTGCGTTCCAGTGAGCATAATTTGCTATTGTAATACTTTTGACTTTTGTAGCATTATAGTGGTTGCAAATTCAGCCCAGCATGTCCTGTATTTTTAGAATGCTTGTGTGTGCCTCAAAAGAATTGTACCTGCAAGACACCTTGCTGCTAACTAGGTCACAGTTAGAGGAGGATGCTCATCAAACAGTTCTTCCTAGAGAGGCTGTATGTGGCTGACCGCATGGAGTGGTGGTCAGCCATTGGTGACTGAACCAGTTCCAGCTATATGACCAGTAGGCCCAAACACAGATGTCACCTTAAGTACCATCTGAATCCACATGGCGATGCGGATTTGCATCTTCTTTTACTTCAGGTGTGAATCTTTATTGCTAGATTTGAGCAAATTTTGTTGTTGTTTAGTCGTTTAGTCATGTCCGACTCTTCGTGACCCCATGGACCAAAGCACGCCAGGCACTTCTGTCTTCCACTGCCTCCCGCAGTTTAGTCAAACTCATGCTGGTAGCTTCGAGAACCATCTCGTCCTGTGTCATCCCCTTCTCCTTGTGCCCTCCATCTTTCCCAACATCAGGGTCTTTTCCAGGGAGTCTACTCTTCTCATGAGGTGGCCAAAGTATTGGAGCCTCAGCTTCACGATCTGTCCTTCCAGTGAGCACTCAGGGCTGATTTCCTTAAGAATGGAGAGGTTTGATCTTCTTGCAGTCCATGGGACTATAAAAATCTCAATTTAAAAAAGGCTTTCTCAGCTCAGGAATTTATTTTCATTGCCAGAACCAACCTCACATTCCTGTCACCCCAAAAATCCATTCCTGGTCTTCCCCCCAAGCTTTCTTGGTTTGAATAGCTTAAAATGGGCAAAACTTTGTTGCAATTTGTTAGAGGTCTACTGCAAATCACTGGTGGATCGGGTCAAAGGCTCGTCTAGTCTAGCATCCTGTCCTCACAGCAGAAGCTTGCAAACATAACCTGAGCTCATCAGCACTGTTTCCTCCTGTGATTTCCAGCAAATGGTATTCAGAAGCATACTGACTCAGACAATAAAGGCTGAACAGCCACCCAGAGTGGCTGGGGAAACCCAGCCAGATGGGCGGGGTATAAATAAATCAATCATCATCATCATACTTGCCATATTAAAATTGGACTATTAAGTATTTAATAGTAGAGTTTTTATATTTGATATTCATTTAATTGTAATAAAGCACTTTGTGCCTCCCCCTGTTTAACTCATTTTTTTGTCCCGTCCCCACACATTTCCCACCATTAATAGCTGTACAACAGAGACTATAGTCTGGGTTTGCCTTAGAATTTGAATCAGATTTAAACCCATTTAGGATTTTCCCTTTAGCGTGGAGCTGGCAAGAATGTATGCCTTTGCTACACATCTCATCTAGGGCAGGCATAGGCAAACTCGGCCCTCCAGATGTTTTGAGACTACAATTCCCATCATCCCTGACCACTGGTCCTGTTAGCTAGCGATGATGGGAGTTGTAGTCCCAAAACATCTGGAGGGCCGAGTTTGACCCCATCTAGGGGGTACCTAAAATCAAACTGAATGTGATGCATCATTGGAAAGCACGTCCAAGTTTTAAACACTTAACAATAGACATGGAAGAAAGATTTTCATTGGGCCCAGAGCATGTGGAAAGGGGAGATTTAACCCTCTCCTTCCCAGTTAGGAGCCCAGGTAGAATCCACCCCCATGTTTTCCTAAGGTGGCCACATGGCGGGGAGGGCCTTTTATGGCTAGGAAGGTTTAAACCTCCCCTCTCCACAAGCTGTAATCCCAGTAAATATCTTTCCAAGCCTCCTATTATTATATTTAAAAATCCCAGCTGGACTTTCAAATGACACACTAGTGTTACATCTAATTTAGCCTTTAAGTGAATGCACCATATAGGAATGTCTCCAAACTTGACCTTTCTGTATGCAACTCCAACATCAACTATGGGGCATTCAGCAACTTCACATCTTACAAACTCTCCAAATCTCTTAGTTCATTGGTGGCGGAGATCAAGAGCTTCTCTGCTTGGAAACAGCTTTAATGATTAAACATTTTTGCTTCCGATTATCATTACAATTAGTTGAAATCCCAGCGATAGAGCATCACGCCGAGTTTCCTAATGAACACCATGTGGCTTTCCTTGCAGTTGTAATAACTTAATTAAAAATCTGGAGAAGAGAATGTGCTTGGGAGGGTACGAAGGAAGTCTGTTCCATTTTCAGCTGAAGCAGGAGGCAGCAGTTGCAGCATGCATGCCTCACGCAGTCCGACTTAACAAGGAATGTTGCCAATACAGTGGAACCTTGGTTTTTGAACGTAATCCATTCCAGAAGACCGCCTGACATCTGAAACATTCGAAAACCAAAAACTGAAAGTGGAAGCCTCAATACAATAGGGAAACTCAAAATGGAAGCTGTGTAGCATGTTCAGATTCTGAAAATTGTTCGAAAACCAGAACAGTTACTTCTGGGTTTTCAGTGTTCGGGAGGCAAAACGTATGACAACGGAGGCGTTCGATAACTGAGGTTCCACTGTATTTACCAATACAGTTGTACCTCGGAAGTTGAATGGAATCTGTTCCGGAAGTCCATTCAATTTCCAAAATGTTTGGAAACCAAGGTGTGGCTTCCGATTGGCTGCAGGAAGCTACTGCAGCCAATCGGAAGCCGTGGAACCTGTGTCAGACATTCAGCTTCCAAAACAACATTCACAAAGTAGAACACTCACTTCCGGGTTTGTGGTGTTCAGGAGCCAAGATGTTCAAGTCGCAAGGCGTTCGACTTCTGAGGTACGACTTTACTTTTGAAAATATGGATCTGGGAAGCATTTTAACCAATTTCATCTACATTTGTCCATGCAATACTCAAAGGGGGTGGGGAATTGAATCTTACAATTCAAGGTTTTTGGGAATGAACGTTGCCAAGAGTCAATTCGCAGACACTTTGCTTGAGGATTACCACTTTTTCTCTTACCTGGACTGTTGCACGAGTGCAGGGAACAAACTACCTCAAGAAGCCATAGCTTTGCACACCACAGTCATCCTTGCACAATGGGCTTAGCAGCTACTGGCCTGTGCCGGTGACGCTCAGTGAGGATAATTCATTTGCTGTGAGAATGGGTCGGTCCTGAGTGCAGTGGGGAGGAGGAAGCCACAGAAGTTCTTGCTTTTCTGATTGGCTTACTTGACTGATTTATACAGTCCGTATGTGTTGTGTGTGTGTGCACACTTCCATGTGCCTACATTGGCCCTACTCATCCATATGACCCTCAGATGGATGGCTGAAAAAAGGTTAGTAACCTCTGGTGTATATAGTAATGGTCCTAAAATTTAACTGCTGTTTGTGCATGGAGGAGGCAATTGGAAAATTGTGACAACTCTCCAGATCCTGAATCATCACGATTAGCCAAGAGTCCACTTTTGGTCTTAAAACTCTAATATGAAAGGGAAAGTGGTTTATAATCTTTTTTTTTTTTTTTTTAAGTTTCAGCCTTCAAAGAGGATTTGCCCGGAATTGGGGCAACACCATTTAAAAATGAATGGAATGTAAGTAATGTTGCTGGATTATCCAAGGACTGCTGAGCTGCAAACACTTTAGGATTACGATAATAAGGAGGAAATGTAGTAACTATAGATTAAATGGCAGGTTATGGAAAGGAAGGTGTCACTGCTCGCTCGGTCTAAAATGAACGATTCTATATATTGATATCGTATGCATCAAGAACTATTAAAGCAAGTGAACAAGTTTTGACACCCTTGCCGTTTGTCCCTCTGGCCAATTCAGTCGGAAAATGCAGACAGGTAAGAATTGCACCGGTTTATTCAAAACCAAATCCAGATTCATTGATGTGTGAAGTGCGCCATAACAAGGGAACACACATTTTGCCACTGAAAAATTCAAGAAAAGAAAGCACTAGCTGAGTGGGATCAATTATTTACCCTACAGTGCCACCTGTTGGAGTAAACCTGCTAATGTTTTCTAACACGCTTTTCTAAATGTCCAACTCAAGAAATAATATTGTCAGGGAATACTTGAATTACAGGGCGCCTCAGAATTCTAAGAACCAGAAAATAAAAATGGATGCAGTGAAAGACACAGCCCAGCCCTATGCATGTTTACATGACACACTCTGATATAGACTTGACAATGCAGTCGTGCTTATTCTCATTCCTAAAGTACCTTAGAGCTCTGCTTGGCCTTTTGGAAGTTGCCCTTGCAAGTAAACATGGTTAGAGTTAGACTGATTGAGGTTATGGGATAGTCATGTGTCTCCAGGTGTGTCAGACTCCAGGGATTCTACCCCCCTGCCCCCGCAGCCTCCAGGATCAAAGAAGAAACAAGAAAGTTTGTATTTATGGTTTTATTCAGCAATCAGGGAGCAAGACGAGGGCAGTAGTGCTGGACGCCATCATGACGTTGCTCACTCTGAACCTCTCCTTTTCCTTCCTCAACAACACACCGTGTCCCTACGGAAAGTCTCAAGGGTCACACGTCTCTGCATTCTTCCCTCTTGAATCTGGATTGACCAGCGCATCCTTGGAGAAGGAGGAGTTCCTAGGTTCTCCAAGGAGGCGTCTGCTATCTGTTCTCCAACCCTCCCGCCTTCTCCCAGTACCTCAAAACTTCGCAGTTCTCTGTCCTGTCATAAATCAGTCCTGCCCCTGTCTCTTCTTGCAGTTACAGGAGAATGGGGGGGGGGGTTCTCTCCTCCAAAAGAGGCAGAGGGGAAGGAGGGGTCATTTCCCAGCACTCCTCTTCAGACCAGTCCCTGACAAAGTGTGACAATACCTAATTACAGTGGTACCTCGGCTTAAGAACTTAATTTGTTCTGGAGGTCTGTTCTTAACCTGAAACTGTTCTTAACCTGAAGCACCACTTTAGCTAATGGGGCCTCCCACTGCTGCCGCTACCGCATGATTTCTGTTCTCATCCTGAAGCAAAGTTCTTAACCTGAAGCACTACTTCCGGGTTAGTGGAGTCTGTAACCTGAAGTGTCTGTAACCTGAAGCGTCTGTAACCCAAGGTACCACTGTATTAAAACAGGCTCAGTACATGGGTTGTATCCAGAGTTAGTCGTTACTGGGTGCTGACCCAACTGAAGTTAATAGGCACAACTAACTTAGGTTCATTCATTTCAGTGGGCCTACGAACTTAGTTGGATGCAGCCTCATGTTGTAAATGCAAGAGATGAAAGGAGAGGCATGAGTAACAAGAGATAACAGAATCATAGAATTGTAGAGTTGGAAGAAACCTTGAAGGTTATTGGGTCCAATTCCCTGAAATGCAGGACTCTCAGCTAAAGCATTCATGACAGATGGATACCCAGCCACTGCTTAAAAAGCTCCGCGGAGGGTGAGTCCACCATCAAGGGACTCAGTAGCACTGTCAAAACAGCTTTTACTGCCAGAAAGTTCTTCCTGGTGTTGACTCAGAATCTCCTTTCTTATAACTTGAAGCCATTGGTTTGGGTCCTACCCTATGTATGGAGCAGGAGAAAATAAACTTGCTCCATCTTCAATGTGACAGCCCTTGAGATATTTGAAGATGCCTATCACATCCTTATACGGCTTGACTTCCAGAACCGTTATCATCTTGGTTGCCCTCCTCTGCACACGTTCCAGCTTGTTCATACCCTCAGCACACCAGTAACATTTAATATATGTACTGGGGCAATGATAGCAGTTAAATAAGCACAACAGTGTTTGTAGTTAAAGGCCTTCAAATCAGATATGGTTGTCCTTTGCAACCACTGGGAGGCAGCAGCAGCCTAGGTTTGATTTCTTTGCATAGACACTCTATGCCTATATCAAACCACAGACGCTCAGGTGTGCTAGGGATGGGTAAGTATGTCAACTGCAATTTCTTTCGGTTTCTCAGTTTTCCAATAAAAAATTCAGTTCTCCACATCAGTTTGCATTTGTTTTTTTAAATGACATCATGAAAATTCACCAGCTTTTGTGTGCAGTTTTCTTCTTATGTACAATGCACAAAAGGATTTCCCCCTAAAACAATTCATTTTTGTATGTCATTTTCACTCCTATAGGCATTCATATGGATAATTTACCCCAGCACATGAATTTTTTTTGCACCCGTTACATGGCTGGAGAGCTGCCCTGCAAAATTCAGAGGTGTGAATTTTGAAGGATGGCTCTGTTCAGACTCTCATATCATTTCAGAAAGTGCGGATTAGGTGAGTTCACCTTTAAATGTGAGCCCTATTGAATTTCTCCCCTTCATCCCCAGCTGTGTCTCTGTCATTAATTGCTGCAGGTAATTCAGCCAAGCGAAAAGCTGGAGGGGGGAAGCTGGCAATGGTTAGGCCTCTGCTCATGTCCTGGAAGAATAATTGATTCTTGTCCCCAAATACAGACATCATCCCACCCACCAAATCATCCAAAATGAAGTGGCGTGTCTCTATGTCTGCTCATATGATTGCAGACACTCACAGGTGGAGAAATGGTTCCTTGCTATTTACAGTGTCACTTTCATTTTGTGGCACAAGGAGTCAGTGCATCTGGCTGTTATCCAGAGGGTTGGTGGTTCAAACTCGTCCATTTCAGGGGCCTGGACCAGATGACCCTTAGGGTCTCTTCCAACTCAACAATTCCATGATCATAACCCTGCTCCTGTGCCTTTAACAACAGCCTAAGATGCTGAAATCATCCAGCAGCAATCTCCCTACTTAATAGCCCTGTTCCCTGCTTCGAAACGGGGCTAGAAAGAAGATGCCAGCCTTAATTACATCATGGCTGTTCTCATGGGAGATGACACCTTTTGAACGACCCTTGTTCCTTTACCAGACATTCTACTGGTTTAATTTTTACCAAGCAAATGTGCTCTACTGGGGTGGCACTGTGGTCTAAACCACTGAGCCTCTTGGGCTTTGTGATTGGTGGTTCGAATCCCCGTGACGGGGTGAGCTCCCATTGCTCTGCTCCAGCTCCTGCCAACCTAGCAGTTTGAAAGCATGCTAGTGCAGGTAGATAAATAGGTACCACTGTGGCGGGAAGGTAAACGGCATTTCCGTGCACTCTGGTTTCCGTCACGGTGTTCTGTTGCTCCAGAAGCGGTTTAGTCATGCTGGCCACATGATATAAAAGCTGTCTGTGGACAAACACTGGCTCCCTTGGCCTGAAAGCGAGATGAGCGCCACAACCCCATGACTGAGGCATCGGACAACAGTACTGATACAACGGAGAGCCAGCCATCTTTTGCACGAACGTTGGCCTGAAATTCCACAGAGAGTTGTTGTTCTCCGTGCTCCTCCTGGGAGTCTCTTGAATCAAAGTTTTCCGCAGACTTGAAGTGAATTGTCAGGAAATGACAGCATAATGAATAGCCTAGCATAGCTAAGAGGAAGCTTTGGCTTTTGTAATTGGGAATGTGAGATACAGAGATGCTGTTGGAAAGGAAATATTCTCGCAGCTCCTACCATTCCAAATGAAGAATACTGCTGAACTCAAACCAGCACTGGATCTGTAGCTTGGCAATTTGGGATGCGGAATGATCTTTGGGAAAATGCACAGAAAGGTCACTCATCTTTCTGAAATTGTTCAGCCACAAATACAGGATGCAGTTTGGGGTGGGGGGGGGGGGAGAGAGAGAAAAACCCAGATCGCTTGCCTTTCAGTGTATTTTCTCCCATGTATTTCCTTTTTAAAATGCTTATGAGTTTGGAGTCTTTGATGGATCTGCGTGTTGCTTTTAGGTGCGCTGTCTCCCTCTCTTTTGCACAGGAAGCAGCAAATGAAGGACATGGATAATCCTAATAACGGCTCAAAGACAAAATGGGCCCCTTTTGACCATGCCTCAGATCTTCATCCCCTCAGTGCGTTGCTCTCTCTTTCCCCCTCCCCCTACATTTCATCTTCACAACTACAATGTGAGGTAGGTCAGGCTAAGAGATAACGGCTGGCCCATGGTCTTTCCTTGAGTGTCATGGCTGAGGAGGGATTTGAACCCGGATCTGTATATCTTTTCCTGCTTTGCAGGGAGTTGGACTAGATGATCCTTTGGGTCCCTTCCAACTCTACAGTTCTATGATTAAGCATCAGACTTAGTGCCTAAACTGTTGAAACATACAGGAGGACAGAGGCTTGTGCAAGGGCAAAGTTTGTGCCATGCCTGCAAATCAATTTCTTGCTTTTTTGTGATTCAGAAGCAGAGCACTTGCCAGCAACTCCAGTTAGTACTCATGGCTTATTCTGGAAGGCTGCTAGTGTTCACATGCCACAAAAAAAAGAATCACCTTTTTTACGGATCACTTTTCAAGATCTGCTTCCCCTGCCTTAATATAAACCTGCTTCTTTCTTTGGAGACTATTTCCACTGCCTTTCTGCAGTAGCTGAATAGAAGCGTCCCCCTTGCAACCATGCATGGCTAGTTCACAAAAACAACATTCGCGAGATGAAGCGGAAAATCGAGTCTAGTCTCCTGTGCTAATGATACATATACATTTAAAAATAAGAATCTTGCATTTCTCAGACATGTAGTCAAAGCAGCAGAAAACTGCTCCAAAGCCTATGAAAAACCATATTATATAACCTCTGTAATTAGGCTGCCTTTAATTACACTGGTCCCTTTCCCTGATCAATTTGTGACTTTTAGGTCTGTAATTAATCTTTCAGAATGTCAGACAGCTCACAGCACATTTATCTCTCTGTCACAAGGCACACCCCTACCAGTATTGTCCCGTGTCCTCTATGTAGGCTTCATTATTTTAAACTCAGCCTGTGTGCTTCTCAAACAAAGTGTTGTTGTTGTTCTTAGTATTATACGGCTATATATTTTCTAAAAGTGTTTGTCCGCTATGCGTTTGGACACCTGCTATGATATTGTAACCAAATTTTGCATGATTTCCCCTGAGAACTGGATTTTGCCTATGTTTGGGTGCCATTTTGGATCAAGATGGAGGAGGGAACATTTCCAAACTGCACTGGTCTCAATCCCTGATTTCAAAACTGATCTGATTTGCTGGTTTCTTGGAATCCCCGAGGCACACTGTGCACGAGGCTGCCAGTACATTATAAAAGGAACTGCTGGAGATGCTATCTTCTGAACTGAGTGCAAATGCTGCGGACAATTGGGAATTTGGGGAATGTTTCTTTACTGAAATGTACAGTTACTTTGACATGCCCCCTAAAGCCTTGGCAAGAATGGGAACTGCTGCTTCTTTTTAACTGCAAGGGGGAGGGTGGGGCTGAGGAAGGGAGGCAGATGAGGTGTGAAATGAGGGAGGGAGGAGAAAGGGAGAATCAAAAAAGCAGAAGAGAAGGGGAGAAAGGGAAGGGAATGGCTGAGGGGGGTGGGTGGATGGGGATGCCTGAATGGATAGGTGTGTGTACCTGGAAGGAAGGAAGAAAGAGAGAGTTTGTGCGATGGCTCTGCCCCTGCCCACTTTTGGCTCTGCCCCACCAACTGCAGGCATGTGGCTTTTGGATGACTCCCCATTTAGGGTGCTTCCAGACAACCTGTTTATTGAACATTCATCCTGATTGGTTTGAAGGGAGCTTAGACAAAAGTGCATTAAAGCAAGTGTTATCCCCACCACCAGAGAGGAATGGCAAATTAAGCTGTTAGAAAATGCCGAAATGGCAAGGCTGACCAGAAAGCTCAGGAACCAAGAAAGAACGGGGAAAATTTGTAACTTATTTGGGAGACCACTGTAAGCAGATGAAAACATTAACAGGATTTTAGTAACACTTGTAATGTTACATATATAATGGACAACATGGAAAGATACAACATATGGATTAGGTAATAATATGCAGTTGAAAATGCTGACAATAGGACCCATGGAGGGGAAGTTGAGGGAATCAGAGAAATCTCTAAATGTGGGTATCTATTTTGTATTGTTATAGCTTTGCACTTGTGAAAATTATTTCAAAATAAAATAAAATAAAACAAGCATTATCTTATACTTCCCAGTGCATTTCCTGATCACGAAAAGTCTGATCTTTTGGGGGAAGCGGGTTCATTGTACATGACCTCCCCGTTTGCTACGATCACAAAACTGGAATTGCTGGCATGTGGCTCCATCCCATTCAAAAACAGCAAAAGTCCACTCTTTATCTCCTGGGAAACTGCAGAAATGGAACACTATTTTGGCTACAGAGGCTTACACATGTAAAGCAGACAATGGACTTATCTACCGAAGAATGGAAGGGATTTGGCATCATGTTTGGTTCCTGAATAACAGAGCCTTTGCAGAGGAATTTAGAGACTTTTTGAATTGGAACATCTGGAGACAGATTAACAAGAACAACAAGAACAATCGACAACTGGATAAAGCTGGAAGCGGGAACATTTGGAACATCCAGAAAAAGTATAAAGAAGTAAAACTGGAGTTTTCACTCCCAAGTATAAAAAAGTCTGGATGGGAAAAATGGGCCCTTTTGAGATAGACTCCTTCCAAGATTGGATATACAAAATTAAAAATGACTGGTAAAGGACTATGGTTTTTTTTTTAAAAAATGTGGGAGCTACAGGAAGACATCAGATTCGAGAAATATTGGGGACGCAACCGGGGAAAGGGGGAGGGAAATTTGGAATCCAAAGGGTGTAAAACTACATTTTATTTTATTATATTTTAATCTATTATGTATATTAAAGGGGAGAACGCGTGGAAGGGACTAAGTCGATTTTAGGAGGTGGGCCAATATTTTTAAATTGGGATAATGACACTAAGTTTAAAATCTGGGATAAGAAATTGCTGAACTTATTTGTAAGAATTGGAATGCAAGAGGGGGAGGGGAGGGGAAGTCCTGGAAAGATGATATGGAAAATAAGACTCTAAATTGGGATGTTTTGTTTTTGATATTGTTATAATTGGAAATGCCTAATAAATATTATTATTTAAAAAAAAAAAAAACAGCAAAAGTCCACACGCACCTCTCAGGCTGAAAAGGTTTTTCTGTGCTAAGGCCAAAGCAGTTGCTTTAGTTAGTTGTAATACGTGATCATTTCATTGAGTGGCGCTGTTAACCCTGTACTTTGGGGCATAAGGTCACCCCTTGCCACAGAGCGGGCCCTCCTAAATGGCCTGCAGTCTGGTGGCACCTGCGGTAGGCAAGCAGCTTCATTGGGAAACACTGCACAGGTAGCTGATACTGCACACCTGTGTTTTATTTCAACTTGCTTTCCCAAAGTGACTATGATGAGATTGGCAGTGGGCTCAGGCACTGATGCCACCATGGGGATTTGGGGGGTGAATAAGGCATTGGAGCACTGCAGGGAGGCTGCGTTTCCCTCCTGTAGCAGCCACCTGTGCCCTCACACTGTTCCAGAGAGTCCTTCCATCATCAGGAAAGTCTTTGGGGAACTGGGCTCACACTTCCTGGATCCAATCCATTATTCCCATTGTTGCACTTATTATTTCGGTTTGTTGTGCTTCTGAAAAAGCAAGATCCCTAAGAGCCATTGATAACAACATGATAGATTCTTGAAGAAGTCTTCTTACTTGGTTTATTTTCTAGGGCCAAAAGGAGGAAACTTCAGCAGAAAATGATTAGCAGAAGAGCATAATTAAAGGGAAGAAGTGATTTACAAGGATGGTGACAATCAATAGTAAAGGAAGAAAACAGCAGAAATGATTGCTCGAGAAGGGAAGACAGAGAGAAATCGAAAAGTTAAGTAGCAGTGGGCACTGCAAGTTGTGACATTTCAATCAAACTGGATCATGATGAAATTTTGGATCTGTGGTTGCATATAAAACTTTCAGAATGATCAAGTGAATGTTTTGAATAATTTCTTTTATGTAAATGACAGATGGAAAACCAGAAGTCCTTTTTCACTTTTATTTATTTCTTTTCTTCCTTTCTTTCATTTTTCTTCTTTCTTCTCTTTCCTTTGGTGTCCTCTGCTCTGGGCCATTACTGGGGTCCAAGGATTTCACATACATGAAGGTGATGGTTGGTTGGTGAAGGACAGGGTAGGGAAGATCTCCCAGGGTGAGAGACTGCGAGAAGAAAGGCAAGTTCCCAGGTGAGGGCTGGAAGGGTCGACTCCTTTCTGGGTTAAGAGCTATCCTTGAGAGAGGACTCTGCATTTTCTTTTCTCTTTATCTCTCTGTTTTTGTTTCTATTTACACTAGTTTATTTTATTTTATTGCAGTATGGAAAAGCTTTAATAAAATCTTATGGGGGGGAAAGAATGATCAGATCTAAGATCTGGGTTTTAGATGACCACACAGAATATTAGCAAGGTCAACTTGTGAAATGGGATAATGTATGAAGAATGGAGTCAGATTTACCCTTCTTGAGTTCCAGGATACATCTACAAAAGAGAGTTGACTTCTTGGTTTCCCTCTCCTCTTCCACACCATTACTTTATTAAGATGTTCATTATCCCCAACAATGGAGGCACATTCCTGACATCTCCTGTACACGGCCATTGTTTCCCCTGTGATGTCCCAACAACACCATCCTCCCTACTAGAAAATGGCATGCCTGATCCCTTTACCGACATCCATTGTATACTGCCAGGGACCCTTTCTCTCTTTTTTGGCAGAGTCTCTGATTGCATAGCTGGAATCTACATGTACACAGTTGAATACATGCAGCCTTTATTTACTTTCAGATGTATGTGTAGAATTTTGGAGGGCGAACAGGGAACATGATCCCAATGACACACCCACACCCTGCTGTCTGAAACCATATTTTCCATTTACGTGGGGAGGCCTATATGTGTACAGTTTGCATGTGATCAGCCTTTATTGAGGATTTCTCCTCCTCCTTTCAGGGCAGTTATATGAAAATGAGCGGTCTCTATCCTGATTTGCTTGCGGAATGTTTACCTGTCTTCCCACCGTTCACTCATCTGACACTTTTCGGTGCATTTCCATGTCACTTTGCAAACATCAAGAAATCAGATTCTTGTTCGAGGTAGATCTGTTATGCTATAAGGTGACAGTGTGCTCTAATCTGCTTCAATAGCACAAACTCAAGGTTCTGGTATATACTGGTACACCCCCTCACTAAACACCCGAAAAGGTCTAGAGCTAGGCAAGGATTATAACTGACTTCTTTATAATCCTCTGATTTGGAAAACCTGGTTTTCCTCCTAAGATGTTTTGGGCTGGCATATATAATGTTAAACATTCACACACACACACACACACACACACACACACACACACCTCTTTCCAAAAGCTGTTTAAGAAAATGACTGTCATATCGCTGTCAGACTGCCTTATTTTCACTCAACAAATGGAAATCTTAGTTCTGCGCCATTTAAATAAATGGAGAGAGGAGGTGGCGGTGGGCTGGCGCTCTCTCTTAAATTGCACCTTAATTACAGAAACCTGCCACAATCGAAGGCGGTTACAGTTCTCTCATACAAAATCAGCTTCCCTGCTCGGTAAACACCTTCTCAGTTTTGCATGTCTTTCAGGATGACATGAAGAGAAAAAAGCTTCCCATCTAAACATAGAGGACCATGAGAAGTTGATAATGGCTTTCATTATGGATGAAGATTGGGTCCAGATCATGCTGGGGCCCAGCTGAGACTTAAATGAAAGGCAGGCTGTTGGCAGCATACTCAGCGCTGCTGTAGATCATCTGCCTCTCTCTCCTGTTTCTGTCCCAAAGTTCTTGACAAACAGAAGTTGACCGGGGGTGCTGAGGCATTGCAAAACATACAAGGGAGATCTGGATGCTTGAAGGCTTGGATAGTAGAGTTACCAGGACAACTGTCAGGGACTGGGCAGGGGAGGAATGGTGGAGACCGCCTCCTCAGCCTGACCCTTCCAGAGAAGAAGAAGACAGTTCAGAATTACAACAGGGGTTTGAGGGAGGTCACAGCTCAGAGGAAGATGAGGGGGAAAGTTGGGAATAATGGGAGAGGAGGAGGAGGCAGAGCCGGAACAGCTGGCTGACACGTTATCACTAGAAAGCATTCCAGAATCACCATCTCCCAGAACCTGGCAAGCCTTAAAAGTAGGAGAGCAAAGGGCTCGGAGACAGATGGCCCTAAGCGGCAACCATAAAGGGGTGTGTGTGTGTGTGTGTGTGTGTGTGTGCTGTTGATGAAAGAGGAAGTGGGAGAAAAGGGGTGTGTGGAGATTTACTTGAGACAATGCCGTTATTCTAAGAGGCTGCATTTCTGAGCCTCTCTCTGTGAATATTGAATAAAAAGCAGTTGGTAGGAACTTTCCTTTTCTTATCCATTCCTGGCAACCTACTGTGGGGGGGGGGTTGGATCCTCTGACGCCTGACAACAACTGTATATGCATATTTTGTTTATTTTGGATCAAGGGATCCATGTAAATGTACAGGAATGGGAAATGTGGCAGTGACTATTATTGCCCCAGCTTTGTCTTGCCGTGGTAGCAACATGAAACTTACAGTGCAATTCTAAACATGTTTACTCTAAAGAAAGTCTCATTGAGATACATGGATCTTACTCCCTTGAGCTTAGGATGACAGCCTTGTTTTCTCATTTTCTTTACAATCTTATTTCATGTATATATGGCATACATACACAAAGAGGGGGGCGTTGTTAAGTGCGCAATGTCTCAAGAATCGTAGGCATATATATATATATATATATATATATATATATATATATGCGCAGAACTGTCGGGACATAATCAAATCACAGTTAAATACTTCTAAGTCCTGTGATGGTTGAATAATCAGGGGAAATGTCTTGGGTCTGTGTTCGAGGCAGTGGGCAACTGCTATGTGATAAAGATGAATTCTGTGCCAGGGATCGTTATGGCAGGGTTGAAATTAAAACAACCAGCAGGGAGGGCCCTAGACATTTTGACACCTAAGGCAACTCCAGCATGGTTATTTTTCCCTGCCAGGGAAGAAGGGGTGAGTGAAGATCTACATCAGGAACAAGGGGGGAAGACATTGGGATCTGCTGCACCTAGAGATTTTGCTGTCTGAGGCCATCACCTCACCTGGCCTCATGGGTGGGCCGGCCATGACTGCCAGTATTGTAACACCCTTATGCTAACCTGTGGTGCAACCGCACTTGGCATACAGTGTACAGTTCTGGTCACCACACCTGAAAAGGGGCATTGCAGAAGTGGTGCAGAAAAACGCAACTCTGTTGTGAGAAATGCCTACAACACCATTTGGAGCTTTTAAGTTTTCAAAATAAGTTCAACAAGAGGGAACATGATAAGAGGAACTTCAGTCTCTCTATCATGTTCATACCAGTAGGTGTTCCCTTTTACGTTTGTCCCTGCCTTCTGGTTTGTTGTTTCTATTACGCCAATTCAGTACCAACAGGGCATGCACACAGAAAACTGTCTGTGTGCATCCGTTTTTTTGAAAGCTCCCTGCCCAAAAGCACACAGTCTGGCAATTGTCAATTTGCTTGTGCGGTTTTCTGGGTTTGTGCAAATCTGAAGGATCAAAAGTGCCCAGGGAGGGGGAAGTTTCCTGTATTCAAGAGCACAGCCGAAATAGCTAAGGGTAATTTCATGTGGACTCTGCAAATTAAAAGGGAATGCTGACAGCTGCAAACACCAGTAAACTCCAGTGTGGACAAGCCCAAAATGTGGTGACGGCTTCGAAAGGGGATTAGATAAATTCAAGGAGGACGAGCTTATCAATGGCTGTTAGCCATGATGGCTGTGCAGAGCCTCCAGGTTCACAACTATTATGCAGAAAAAGGAAAAGGAAAAGCTTTTTCTCTTGTTATGATGTTTGATCAAATCAATATCAACCCGTCTTTCTTGGCTTAACTATTGAGGCAGATCAGTAGTGTTCTTGCAAAGTAGGAAGTTTGTTCATATCTGCCTATTAAAGCAGAAAGGCACTGAGAGCTATTCTTCACTGGGGTCTGCTAGGTCACAGCTAGCAGATACAAAGTGCCACGAATGGGGCTATTTAATTGGGCTTTTACAATGTAACATTTAAAGCACCTCATATTCAGCCCAAGTGTACTTTTCATTTGGCGGCGAGAAAGTGCATTAATTAAGCATGTTCTGCTTTCTTGACCAATAAAAGACATAAACAGGTTGTGTGCATCGTGTTCTTTACATTGCTATGACTACTGCAAACCTAGTTTTCAGGAAGGCACAGTTTTCTTCTTATAAATGATCACCAGTTTGCATTTTTAGATAGCGCAGAAGTATAGTTCAGTTAATCAGATTGCTAGACTGTTTGGCAGTTAGACTTCTTCTATCCTCACACAAGCAGCATTAATAGGAAATGGGAACTCTATGCTCACTTGCAGATTTATGTTCTTCATGACTGAAAGATGCCAACTGGTTTGGGGAACAGCCCGTTATCCAGGACCAGGAGACAGTCTTTTAAAGATCTTCAAGAGAACCTGGGTCTCCCCTAATCCTGAGCGCCAGTGTTATTTCCAACCAAGCTGGCTAATGAAAACTGGAATCTTTTGATGTGAGTGTTGTTGCTCCTCTCCAAAATGACCTCAGCCTAGGACAGCAGAGGAGGCTCAGGGGGAATTCACTTTATCAATATCTGTTAGCCATGATGGCTGTGCGCTACCTCCACTGAATATTAGTTTCTAGGAATTGCAAGTGGGGAATTGCAAGTCCTCATGACCTGTTTTCAAGTTTTCAGTAGAAATCTAATGTGGACTACACACATAGCTGTCAACGTTTCCCTTTTTTAAAGGGAAATTCCCTTATTCCGAATAGGATTTCCCTTTAAAAAAGGGGAAAAGTTGACAGCTATGACTACACAGCCTCTTAGATATCTGGGAAAATACATTGCTGTAGACCCAACTCTATGGAACTCCCTCCCACAAAAAGTTAATTAAGCACTGTCCCAACTGAGTTTCAGATGCTGCTTTATTTCAGAAAACTTTTGCACTCTTGAGGCTTCTCAGGTGTTTTATTTTCTTCAATTTTTTAAAAAAGGGATTCTAAATTCTTTAGGTTTTACATTTCAGAGGTTCAATTCATGTTTTAAACTTTGTGTGTTGTACATTTAGCTGCTGAAAGCTGCTTTGAAACTTACATAGTGAAAAGCAGGATAGAATATTTTCAATAAATAAATAAAATAAATTGCTGTTGGCATTTGTCTCAAGAGACAATGGAAGAATGCGTCTTCAGGGGTAAAATCAAGCCGTTGGAGAGTCACAGTGCCTGCTGTGGCTGTAGAGACCAATATGGGAGAGACACGTTTTGTTGCAGTTGGGGCAGATGAAGGCATCCAGTTTCATTAGTGCAGATGCACCATGGTATTTCTTCTCTCTGCGCTCCTCATCTCATCACTGCTATGGATACATGGCCTGACTGTCTGTGTGCAGGCACTGTGGTCATCTGCAAGGGATTCACACATGGCAGAGTTAATGCTGCCAGTCTCCATGTTACGTTTGCAGACATCTTTGTAACACAGAGCTGTTCTGCCAACAGGCCTGGTACCTTAGACCAGCTCCTCATAAAGCACATCGTTGGGGATCCTGCCATCTTTCATGCTATGTACATAGATGTCGTAAGAATTTTTAAAAGTAAATTGTTCCCCATTAATAAAGATATTGCAGAACAGTTTTTTTAAAAAGAAAGTTGATAGAACTTTTTTTTATTCTTCTGCGCTAAATAATCTTTTCAGAGTGAAGCAGTGACTTCCTAGAAATTATCGCCGCTAACAATTAACTGCTTCTTTGTTTTCTGTTCCAAGACAAAGGCTGCCCCTTGCATGTCACGTTTATATGAGCCCTATTAGATGCGGGACTCGTTACCCATCTGCCTCCAAATAGAAATTCTTTGCCTGCGCTGCATTTCCATTGCAAATGGAGAAGACTATTATCAAAGGTAAGATGCAGAAATCAAAGAAAGGAATGCAGGCTCTCATCGAATGAAAGAGAAAATGGTAGGAGCAAAAGAGCACACAGGGAACGGAGAGAAAGAGACCATCTGCAGGTTCTCTGATGTCTAGATGACCTCGTTGCCTCATGTGCATCATTACTATGCTCCCAGACACTACTCATTAACATGCCAATGACCCTTATTGATTATATGTAAGGTGTTCATTTTTACTAAATATTTTGAAGATGAAAAGCAAGAAGAAATGTCGAATAATTCCAAATGGACGTGTGCACTTGAAAATAATAATGAAATGCATATATTACAGCTAGGAATTGTTTCCTTTGCATAGAAGGAGGTTTTCAATCTTGCGTAGTCCATTGATACAACCGCAGGATGGCTTTATGTTGAAGAGCTATCGTCTTTAAAGGCCTAAATGGCTTGGAACCGGGCTGTACTTAAGAACACTGCTTCTTCCAATGTGAGGCTGCTCATCTACATAGGAGAGGCCTGCCTGAGTGTCTCATCACCACCAGATGTATGGCTGGTAGGAAGGCACAAAGGGAAGGCCTTGGTAGTGCCCATGTTGTGGAACTTCCTGTCCAGGAAGATTCACTTGGCGTCTCCCTTAATGGCTTTTTGATGCCGCTTAGGGTGACCACTTACACAACACCATAAGACTTGCATAAGACTTGCATGTGGAAATTCATTTTCAAAATTAGAAATAGTTATTCTAACTTAAACAGAAAAACAACACCCCTCACCATAGTGGGGAAGACTGATGAAGCGACCTGTGTGCTTGCTCAGCCTGATGTTACTAGGTGCTGATTATTGGCGGCAAACTTCAAGGGGTCTTATCTTCCTTGCTACGGTATGTTTATCTATAAAAGAGACTAGGTCTGGCAATAGAAGATGTCTTCTAGTCAGAGGTGTACCTGGGCTGCCTTGAACCCTTGGCAAGGAGCTGTATTGGCATCCCCTGTCCCTTTGCCCACCCCCAAGCAGAAGAGGAGAGGCTCAAGGAGCTCACAGATGGGTGCTGGGCTCCTAGTCACCCTGAGCCACAGTGGGGGTGCCAACCCCTAGGTAAGCCCCTGCTTACCTACTACTATCAACATAGTAGTACTATCAACATTCTGCTACTAGAGGACTGTCCTGTGATAGTTCTTAAAATAGACGACTGTCCTCTGCAAAGTATGAGACATGTCCACATCCTACTTGCCCTGCATTTTGTTTTTCATTTTAAAAAGACATTTATATGCCACTCAACAACATATGCGTCATAAGCGCCCTCAGAGTGAGATGGCTAGACATCTCCCTGAGTTGATGAAGTGGCACCGAATTTAACTCCTAATTAGTGAAATCTTTTTTGACATACAGTGGTACCTCTGGTTACAAACTTAATTCGTTCCGGAAGTCCGTTCTTAAGCTGAAACCGTTCTTATCCTGAGGCGTGCTTTTGCTAATGGGGCTTCCCGCTGTGCGCGTGCCTCTGTCGCACAATTTCCTTTCACCTCCTGGGGCAAATTTCACAATCAGGAGTTACTTCCGGGTTAGCGGAGCTCGTAACCTGAAGCATTCATAACCAGAGGTACCGCTGTACTAAGCACGACAACGAAAACAACCAATCACTTGCGCTGCAAATGTATCAGATTAGCAAATGGTACTTTTGTCCTCACATTAATAAGCAATCAACACACGGTCACATTAACACGTGTATCAGACAAATATTGTTTTCTTCCTGGCACTTTTGTTCAATAGCAGGACTAGTTTGGAATCTGGGAGATCTTCTTTCAAGGGTGCCATGGGAAAGAAGATATCCTATGAAACACCAGGGTGGGAAAACTGCTGGTGCATGTTTTTCTATTTGCAAAGAACGTCACTTATCTAAATTAAATGCAAAGGCGTTAATGAAGGAATAATATTTATTATACACTTCATTACCCCTCCGGATAACTATAATTGAATTATGTACTTTGTCACTAAAACAGGCCGGCGGAGAATGTCACAAAATTAGACCTATTTTACCAACCACGTCCACTGTGTAAAATACGCCAGCGACAGTTAATTAAATAAATGGTTGGAAGCTGCGTTTTTTCCTTCTTCTCGTTAACAAATATTAATTCCTGCATTAATTAAGACATGCTTACAAAACACAATTAATTTAAAAGATGGATTCGGTGCATGCACCAGAGGGTTACGAGAGATACACCACTGAGGTTCACCCATAGTTCCAGCAGATTCATTCCAGTTAGCACCAGACACCCTGCCACATACTTATTGTCCATTTGTACAATGAAAAGAAGACAGAGCTCCACTGGGGATCTTCTACATTCCTAGACGAGCCTCATAATTTATCCCTGCTGAAATGGATGCATATTTATTTATCTACTTACTTACCATACTTTTCTGTGTATAGGACTAGGTGTTTTTCCCCTCTAAAATAAGGTTAGAAATTGGATAGTGTATATGCTCCATTTTCTTAAATTGGAGTCCCCCAAAGTAGGGGGGCGTCTTATACATGGGGGCATCTTATACACAGAAAAATACGGCATTTGCTTCCATTTATGAATCACTTCCTATGAAAGGCCTCAAAGCAATAAAAGCATATATAAAAAACAATTCCGTAATATAAAAAAAAAATACAATTAGCAAACAAGCCCACTTGGAAATTAAAAGGGCTTGAGGAAGTAGGGTGTGTTTAGCTTGGGAAAGAGGAAACCGAGAGGAGATATGATTTGTTGTTATTGTTTAGTTGTTTAGTCATGTCTGACTCTTCGTGACCCCATGGACCAGAGCACGCCAGGCACTCCTGTCTTCCACTGCCTCCCGCAGTTTGGTCAAACTCATGTTTGTAGCTTCGAGAACACTGTCCAACCATCTCGTCCTCTGTCGTCCCCTTCTCCTTGTGCCTTCCATCTTTCCCAACATCAGGGAGTCTTCTCTTCTCATGAGGTGGCCAAAGTATTGGAGTCTCATCTTCAGGATCTGTCCTTCCAGTCTTCAAATACCCTAAAGGGCTGTCACATAGTAGATGGAGCAAGCTTGTTTTCTCCTGCTCCGGAGGCTACAACCTGAACCAATGACTTCAAGTTACACTGGGGGTCCCTTCCAAATCTATGATTCTATGAGGATATCATCATAAATTCATCTCAGCTGCAAATGTACATCTTTGTTCCTGGAACAATAAGCTAAGTCATTTAAAAGGCATTCATCCTAGAGAATAACATCATAGTTAAATGCAAAGTTGTTAAAGGACGGCAGGCATTAATGGATTCCCCCGCCCACCCCTTTCAAGCTATATGACTCTTGTCTTTGTCTAATTTACTCATTCATACCCCCAAGAGCATTGCAACACTTCTCTGACTACAGATCAGAAGAACTATAAAGTGATATTTGTGTAAATAACACGTCCTTTAAAATGCGCCACCAATATCTCTCTTAACTTTTCTGTTCATAGAATTGTCAAGTTGTGGGTATCTTTTGTGTGCTGGTCTGGCAGAATGTGGGGAGATAAATTAAGGTGATGCCTTCCATTTGACTAATGACTAGTTGTTTAGATGTTCGAGCTTTCAAGCACCTTGTTTTTGAAGGTGTATCTGATACGGAACAAAACATTTTGTGGGTTTCCATGTCCAGGATTGGAATTTCTGTCATAAGGTTGCATTGAGAGACTAGGCTACTTTTTGCTACTGTCTTCTAGAGAACTCCGTGTGAGGCACTAGGAGCTGACACAGAATCCACACATCCCTCCCTCCCATCTCCAGTACAATGCAGTGTGTGTGGTTAAAACCCCAGAGAAATATTCATAAAAAAGAAAGATGATATTCAAGACCACTTCTTGACAGCATATAATTTTGTGTAGGCTACACTCAGTTCTTCAAGTGTAACAATCCAATGTCTTTGGGATTGTTTTATTTTGCAGTAGTACAGTTACACTGCTGATGTATATAACTAATGATTTTTTAACTTTTAAACATTTGCACTTTGTTTTCTTTTCAAAATTGCTGAACCACAGTCTCAGCATGAAGAGGGGTTTGTGGGGGGATATGTTTAAAGAGGAATGTCTGTTTTACAATTCTCGGCAGTTTGTTTTCAGCACCATGTCGCTGCTTTTCTCATTTCAAAGACGGGAAGGATTAATGATTGTGTGAGAGCCTCGAATCAGAGTTGTCATGTTTTCCCCATGAATAGACTGCGGGAGGAGGCTATGACTTCAGTCCTAAGCACACTTGCAAGCAACCAAGCCCCACTGAACACAGTAGGATTTGCTTCTGAGTGAATATGATGAAGGTTCTGCTGTAACTCTCCAACGCTCTCCTGCCATTGCTGCTTTTGATGGGTAAAGGAAATACGTCTTCTTAATGCTTGCAGACCTATTTTGAATGCCTGGGCTCAGCCCTGGTGTATGCAAAGCACTGATTGATTTATTAATTTTGAAATGTATCTTCCACTGCATGACACAATGATGCCGTTGTGATGGCCAGCAGCAATAGTAGGGTTGCCATATGTTCTCTTTTTCCAAGACACGTCCTCTTTTTCACGGGTAGAGTCATCACAGCGATCCATAGTTAAAAGTAGAAGTTGGCAAATGTGTCCTCCTTTTTTGCTCTTCTAAATATGGCAGCCCTAAAACATCCATATATAAGTTGCACAAAAACATAATTTGATATATTCAAATCACAATGTAGAAGCTGGTGGGGGCCAGTTCAGTTGCTCCTACCTCTAGATGCGACTCTGCTTAGCTCCACATTTTTCTAATATATTTCTGCTTCTTCCGGGGCCTTTGTAACCCAGTTTGACATTTCCCTTCCTATTTGAAAGAAGAGATGTGTGAAACTGTCCCTTCTTCAGTTTGGAAGTTGTTTGAAACCAGTCTTCTCTAAGTCAGTTGCTTAGGACTGGGGCTTTGGCCCAAAAGCAACACTAAATATATTTTGATTTTAGCGTGTTCCCAGATGAAATTTATACCACACCAATTTATTTTTTCAACCTCTGGATCCTACACATAGACTCCTGCATTGATCTTTCAATGCCACCCACAGAATCTGATTCCTTTTAATCCATTCCTGGATAGAGAGCTAACATATTCTTTCTTTCCTCTTCTCTTAATATTCTCAGTGGGGGAAGATTTAGGGAGGCAATAAAAGCAAAGCTGTATAATAGTTTAATGTTATTATTGGTTTTGCATGCCATGCTTATTGTTCGTAAATGTTAATTTGCATATTGTTCCTCTAAGTAAAGTTTGATAGTTGAGTTTCATATTAATATTTTATTTTGCTCTTCCACATAATCGCTGTTTGAAGAGATGGTTCTTTACTTTTCCCGTGCCCCAGATTCGTTCACGTATAATGTGCTGTTGATTTCTCTTTGATACTATTATGCTTATAGCTTTCATAAGCTGGAATGTACTCGCTGATCTTCTGCTGATGTATTTAAAACCAAGCTTTCCAGATTTTAGCCTCTCAGGTTTTTATTTATTTGGCTACCACACCTTTGCCCGTTGGGGCAAATTAAGAACCTCCCTCCTTTTTGAATGGCAGCAGTAGCAGTAGGCTGGAAGAAAGTTTAAATTCTACCCCAGTTTCCCCTCTTCCCCCTTTGGTGGTTGTTATGCAGCAATGGTTTCAAGCCAGTTTCCAGGAGCACTGCAAAATATAATTTCCCCAGAAGTTGCCCTCTGACTGTAGCACTGGGAAAATTACATTTCTCAGCACTGTTACAGCTGTCTCTGCATGCCAGGCAGCAAGAGTGAGTCCTCATTTCTCTTTTTACATTCCACTGTCACCCCTGGAAGAGCAAGCCAGGTAAGCCGCCAGCTGCCTAGGTTGGTAGATGTGGTGGTTGGAGGCTCACCAAGGTGAATGGGGGACATGATCAGACCCTATTATGTTCCCAGTGACACCAATAAAACTTCAGGTAAATCTGCTTTTACTTGGATTTCGGTTTGGGATAAATTGAGCTATATATTTTTCAATATTTTTTTGTCCGGGAATAGTTTGATAACCAGGGGTCAGCCAACTTTTTCAGCAGGGGGCCGGTCCACTGCCTCTCAGACCTTGTGGGGGGGGGCGGACTATATTTTGGAAAAAATAATAATAATGAACGAATTCCTTTGCCCCACAAATAACCCAGAGATGCATTTTAAATAAAAGGACACATTCTACTCATGCAAAAACACACTGATTCCTGGACCGTCCGCGGGCCGGATTGAGAAGGTGATTGGGCCAAATCCAGTTCCTGGGCCTTAGGTTGCCTACCCATGGTTTGATTCAACAAGCCCAGTCCAGAGGCTTGTGGGTTTTCCCTATTGCTATTAAATGACCAGCCCACTCCCACTACTGTCACATACACCTCCCCTGCCAGCTCAGAGAATGGTCTGAACACAGCACTCAATTCTTTCCATAAAGCCAAGGGGACGGGTGGTTGCCCAGGAACCATACATCAGCCGCACAGAGCTCCTCGAGGGAAACAGGAGGCTATAAGTGCAATAAGTACCTTTCCAAAAATCTAGCCTAGATAACGGCAACTCCAGCAGCATTCGCCACCTGGGAGGGCTCTCCTGGTGTTTTCAGCCTTAGCCAGAAGATACCCAGCCATTTTTCTCTTGTGAAAGTATCAGTCCATTTTAATCCACTTAATTAGGCAGAGTGATGCAATCATCTCAAGCAGCTGATGCAGAGTGTCATGAAAGGTCAGCAAATTTATTGATAGTTTTATTTATTAGCATTGGCAGGGCCGAGGAGGGGGGAAATGAATTTGTAGGGTTTGCTGCTTCAGGTGTCAAAATAGCATACAGTGCCAAAATAGCAAACTGTCTTAGGCTAACTCAGATTTGATTCTATTTTATTTTTATTTGTTCATTTGTTTTTGAAGCCATTCTGATGGGCTTGACTATGTCTAGGTTTAAGCCTACATGACTGTTGTTTGGGCCCAAACCATCGTCCATATTAGGTTTGCCTTGGTCCTGAAAAATATAACATAGCTGTGTGTTTTTTGAGCTGATGTTCCTGTACTTGGGAAGATCCTAGATTATTCTCCAACCCATTTTTTGATGGAGACATCAGATGGGCTGATCTATACCCAGGGTGGTAATTCAATGGCTTTGGCCAGTGTGGTGCAGTGGTTAAGAGCAGTAGTCTTGTAATCTGGGGAACCGGGTTCGCGTCTCCCCTCCTCCACACGCAGCTGCTGGGTGACCTTGGGCCAGTCGCACTTCTTTGAAGTCTCTCAGCCTCACTCACCTCACAGAGTGTTTGTTGTGGGGGAGGAAGGGAAAGGAGAATGTTAGCCGCTTTGAGACTCCTTAAAGGGAGTGAAAGGTGGGATATCAAATCCAAACTCTTCTTCTTCTACTACTACTTCATTTTTATATGAGACAGATGCCAGGCAAAATCTTTAAAACCAACAGTTCCTCTGATATGCTAACATTGGAGACTTTAGTGTAAGGGGTATTTCGGACAAGTCTCCACTCTGTCCCAGCTTTCTTGCAATTCATTATAACTCAAGTTAGAAATCTATTGAAAAGTCAATTCATTGACAAACTCATGCTTATAAAATAGCTTAAGCAAACCCCTGCATCCTTCTGTTTAGCTGCTGTGTCCTATCTTAATTTTAACTAAGACTGAAGTCTTGGAATAGGCTGGAATTGTACCATTCACTATGGAGGTCTAAGTGCTTTTCGGGTAAATAACTGATTCATCTGATGTGTTTTCAAGCATGCTAGTGATTAGGTGAACATGTGACCTTCTGCAGAAGGAGAAGGAATGGTAGAACTTGCAGGCAATTGATGATGCTGAAAGCCAAGTACTGTTGTCACTCAATGCACAGGCAAATTTATACTTCAGGACAGCATAGCCAGAGGAGGAAAAATGCCTATACTTTTGAAATAATGACTCACTCAGTTTGATAGAAGAGTTTGCATTTATCAGAAGCCAATGCCTGATTGCATTTATTTCGTTTAGGTTCCTTTCTCACAACAGCACCCCAGATACCAGTCTGACAAATGTGAGCAGGGCATGTCAAAGGTTTTCCTTCTTCAGCTATGGGCTTGTTTTGGAGCAGGTGCTTGGCACAGCTGTATTTCTCAGCAGTGTTTTTAATTTCCAAACATTGTGTGGGAGACTAGTAGCCAAACCTAACATATTCTTGCTAGTTAGCATGAGAAGGGCCTAAGTCCACAGTGCTGTATTGCTGATAGGTAGATACCTAGACCATAGAAATACAATTGGTGGAGAGGGCCCTGTGTGATGTCACTTCCTGTATTTGGTGCATATAGTACTTCCTGTTCCTCCCCCCCCTTTGACTAGCATTGGATGCAAACATGCCTCTGCTTGCTCCAGCTTCTGGCACATACTGGTTATACTGTAAATATAAGTCTAGTGCTTGCATGGTGGGTACTGCTACTGTTGCTGTGAACCATCGCAGGATTATAAAGGAAGTGGATATTATTTTAAAACTTAATTCTCATGGTGTTGCCTGATTCTTTGTTAAGCGGGGAAAGAAATAGGAGCCAGCTTACTTTATAGCTGGAGTTGCTCAAAGCAAGGCTTTACATCCCAATTCCTATACTATTAATTTTGCTGCCAAGGATGAGATTTTGAAACTCTGCTCAACCCACACACGTGGGCTTCTGGAGGGACAAATTGCATTTAATACATATATCATCTTCTACCTATTAAAACCCATCCCACACACTGCAAATTAATTCATACAACTCACCAATTTATACTCTGGCTTCTCCTCAGAGTGTACAAATCTTTCTCCTTTTACCAATTTTTAAAAAAGAAAAAGAAATAGCAGTGGAACCAAGGAAAGCCAGGTGGAGAGATGCCTCTGCCACATCCAAACCTCCTCCGGTGTAGCAGATTGGAGGTGGGAGTTCAATTGCTTGTTGATTAGTGATTGCAGGACCAGGCATTGGACTTCCCATACCCCAATCTGTATACAGTGGTACCTCGGGTTAAGAACTTAATTCGTTCCAGAGGTCCGTTCTTAACCTGAAACCGTTCTTAACCTGAGGTACCACTTTAGCTAATGGGGCCTCCTGTTGCCGCCGCACCACCGCCGCGCGATTTCTCTTCTCATCCTGAGGTAAAGTTCTTAACATGAGGTACTACTTCCAGGTCAGCGGAATCAGTAACCCAAAGTGTTTGTAACCTGAGGTGTTTGTAACCAAAGGTACTACTGTATTAAGAGAACAATAAGACTGGTTTTTGGTCAAAACAGGCCACAACTTTATTGAATACAGATGAAAGAGGTTTGGCTTGGGCATGGGGCAATCAAAATACTTCCGGCCTGCCTGCCAGAAGTGTTGTCAATCCAGGCGGGGGTTCCTAAGACTTAGGGTGACCCCTGTAGGGACCGCCGTCTGGAGGAGTGCCTTTGGCCCTGTCCCCCCCAGGCATGCGGACATGGCCACGCCCCTCAGATCCTGTTAATGGGATACCCCAGTGTTTGGAGGGGCAGGCGGAGACTGCAACCTCCTCTCCATCTAAAGAAAAGATTGCCCCAATGCCCAACCAGTTGTGACGATTGCTATGAGGTAGGCAAAACCACCAGGTCAGTGCCAGTTAGCCCAGTGGACAAATTCCTACCCGGCCCCTTGAAGGACGGCAACCACTGTAGCCGCAGCAAAGTCATTGGCTATCAGCTTAAACTGAGGGTAGGTGGGTGAGGAAACCTGGCGCAGGAGCAAACAGGCTGAGCCCCAGGTGCTGACTGCTTAAATGGGCGGCAAGGGGCGGATCCAAGGGAAGCCCACCGTCGGTTCCATCGGCGCTGCCCCCAGCACAGCCGAAGTCCCAGCCTGCAGCCCCATTCACCAAAGCAGGGTGAAGGCTAGGATTCGGTTCCTGATAGGCAGAGGGAGCCATCTATCAGGAAGGGCACAGCAATTTGAATTCCCATGTTGGGGCCCCAGTGAAGCCTCCTTCATCCCGCAATGCCACTGCATGCAAAGGGGTGAGCCGGCTTGTTAAACAGTGGAATGGGGGGGGGGGGTTAAGCAGAGGTTGGCTGGCAATCGGTCACGTTTGATTACTGCATCTCAGGGGATTGGACTTGGGGTCCCTTTCAACACTTGGCTCAAGTGACCAGTGCATGGATAATAGAATCAGAGAATTGTTTTCTGTGATTCTATTATCCAGGCACTGGCCCCTTGAGCCAGTGTCGTTCAATGGATAGAGCATCATGCTTGGATCTGTAGGTTGTCTCCAGTGTGCTTTGGTCTAAACCACAGAGCCTAGGGCTTGCTGATCAGAAGGTTGGTGGTTCGAATCCGCACAACAGGGTGAGCTCCCGTTGCTCTGTCTCAGCTCCTGCCAACCTAGCAGTTCGAAAGCAAACCAGTGCAAGTAGATAAATAGGTACCGCTGTGGTGGAAATGTAAATGGCATTTCCGTGCGCTCTGGTTTCTGTCACAGTGTTCCATTGCACCAGAAGCGGTTTAGTCATGCTGGCCACATGACCAGGAAAGCTGTCTGTGGACAAACGCCGGCTCCCTCGGCCTGAAAGCAAGATGAGCACCAGGTCACCTTTGACTGGACTTAACTGTCCAGGGGTCATTTACCTTACCTTTTTTACCTATTCTGAGAAGACCCATTGAAGTTAATGGCCATTATGAACTTGGGTTTATTAATTTCAATGGGTCTACTTTATGCAGAACTTAGTTGGATACAACCCTGTATTTATACCCCAGCTGTGCCTTGGAAACATCTTGGCGTCTCACAGCCTCAGTTTTCCATCTGTAAAACAGGCACAGGGTTATTGTATGAGTGAATGTTACGGGCTGCAAAGCATTTTGCATATTCAATATATTATTTAATTCAATGAAATAATACAATACCCTCACACCTTCAAAACCATTTTTTATACTGAATGGGCCTTAGAGTGTTTGTCTTTTATTTTTTACTGCAGGCGCAAGGCAACTGAGGGAGAAGGGGACTGGGGGGGGGGGGAGAAAGCAACTATCTCTTTGTTTCTGCAAATTTCTAAATTGAGAAGAGCTTCCAGTGGAGGAAAAGACATCAGTTTCCTCCTCTTTCCAAAAGGATTAAACAAAACTGTGTTCCGTCCTGTGACCTCACCCTGGAGGTGGTGATTTGGTGAGCAAGAAGTAGCATGGAGTTTGTTAACAGAAATCAGTCACTGTCTTGAGCTGTGTCTGCCAAATCTTCCCCCAGGCTTATTATCCTTCAAGTACCAGGGGGAAAGTGTCAACATCTCTTTCATTGGTGTTAGCCAGAAAAACCATCCACTGTTTCAGGTGGAGTGGAATATTTCACAACATCCAAGCCATTTTCTTTAGGGTTAGGGTTCTCCCCCCAGCCCTTTGCGGACATTTCCAGGTCCAACTGGTAAAGACTCCAGTTTGAAATCCTGGAGAGCTGCTGCCCATCAAGGTAGGGCAATCTGTGGCCCTCAGCCTAATTTCATGCAGATGGGCAGGAGGGAAAGGGGCAGGGCATACCTGCAGGCGTGTGTGTGTGTGTGTGCGTGTGTGCAAAAATCCCTCCCAGTTTGTGAAATGCTTTCCCTTGGTTATATGTATCTATCTCCCTCATTATTAAATTTCAGGGGGAATCTCAAAACATTCCTGTTTACCCAGGCAACCTTGAAATTATTAGCTGTGCGAGGATGTGGCCTTTTAAAATGTTTTCAGATGTTTCATTTTTTAAAAAAAGTTTTCAATTTGTTTTGATTTTATTTTTAATTGTTTTGTTTTATCAGTTTTGTGTTTCCTGCCCTTGGCAGGGTGGGATAAAAATCAAACCAACCCATCAAAAAACTTTACAGAATGCAATAAAAGGCATGTTCTGTGGGGCTTCCAGCCATAAAGTTTCCTTCTGTTAGCGATTTTCCAGATTTGTCATTTCCAGAGTCCCCTCCCCACATCTATAAGTTTATACAACTTAAAATACATCTTACACATGAATAGGAGTCATCGGTGTAGGATTAATTCAGTTAATGAGTGAGTCAATGCATCTTCTGAATGAATTGTTTATGACTGACTAGGTCATGCATGTTGTGCAGTGCGCTGATGTGATTCAGATGCTTACAAAAGATGGGAACTTTAAAAAACAACAACAGGGAACCTTATGCCTAAATTACACGGCAGTCCCTCTGTAGTTTGTTAACTGCTACTGAAAACTGTGGAGTTACAATAGCTTTATGATCAGGCCATAAAATTCAGTGAGCAGGGCTTTTGTCATGTTATAAATAAGAATTCAGTGATGGAGCCAGTGAACCCCATAGAGAGAACCACACGACCATAAGTAGCCGGGACATCTATATCATCCTGTGCAGCAGGAGGAATCTAAGGGGAGATGCGTGATTTACCATATATTAAATAGTTATCTACATCCATTTGGTGCCTGTTGTGTTTTTTTCTGCTGAGGAAGTGAGCAAGAGCAAGAAACGAACGTTCATTTAAGTTCCTTTCAACAGCAATCACAACACACCATGGCCAGATCAACAGCCTAGATGCCCATGAGTCACCTCATCTATTAGTGTTACTTTTCGTTAGGAGTTAATCAGTAACACTCTGCCGGGTGGTTGAGTTAGGTCACCAACCCAAAGCTTCATAAACAGGGGCTTGGGACTGAGTCATAGTGCCTGAATCACAACGCTGCACACTTTGATAAAAGGATATCTAGAAATATCTTTACCTACATCCAGGATGGCCAACAGCTTCAGCTTGGGGCATATGTCAATTCCACCCAGGCAAACGTATTGGGGTTCAGACACCTCACCCCTTTACGATATTGTCATTTTACTGAATGCAGTAAGTTGATGGTGTCGTGATCCCTGGACCCAGCCCCTCACACTACCCTGAGGAAGAAAGAGGAAATACAGACTGCGCCAACTAGGAAGTGATGCTCAGCAGCTCCCCTTGGTCCCTCCTAGCCTAAGGACGTAGCCGCCCCCCTGCCTGCCTTGAACTCAGTGGATGAGCCCTCCTGATTCCTTCCACAGTGTAGAAATTAGCTCCTGTAGAGGTGGACAAGGACCCATTAAGTCAGCCATCTCCTTAAAGAGAGAGGGCCAACTGCTGCACAGACCTTGCCATCCTAGGTTAGGTTTCAGATGGTCCCCATCTCTTAGCTGGGGAAACATCTTCCAAACCTTGACCAGCAGAGCTTTTGGAGACATGCCTTGACCTTTGCCCAGGCCTGTCCTTTTCATTGCCTCCACTTTCCATGTGAACCTGAAGCCCCACAGCAGAGCAGGATAGGTTGCTCATCTAAGAAGAGCACGAAACTCTCAGGTTAAAGAACCTATTCAGTCTTGTCCTAGTGATTTTATTGCCACTCAGAAAATGTGAAATTTTTGTGTGTGCATCATTTGACCCCAATCCAAAGCAGCAACGTGCTGCTTTCAAGATTCATCAGCTAAAGAACTGATACTGGTACAAGTGCAGTTACAGAAATGGACAGTGGCCACTGCTGGAATTATTCAGGTAGAGAACAGACAGGGAAATTAGTTGGACTCCAGTTCTCATCTGGCCCAGCCAGCATGATGTTGGGGGGGGGGGGATGATGGGGGTTCTAGTCTAATAACATTTGGTTCTGAATTACAGCCTGGTTCAAGACGACATTTCTCCAGGAAATCCCATACATAGGGAAAAAACTGTGTGGAAATGAGTGTCTTATATGAGAACTGCCCCACTGTGCAAGTTAGTTGTGGGTATGTCACGCCTCTAGTCTGAGGTCATTTAGCCCAACCCCCTGCAAGGCAGGAATATGCTGCTGTACCATACAGAGATCGAACCTACAACCTTCATGTTATTAGCACTATGTGCTAACCAAGTCAGCTATGCTCTGCTCGTCTCAGTCCTCCCGCCGCTTCCGAGGCTTTTGGGGCCCCACCGAATCCTATGTAAGCAAATGCACAGGGACCCCACCCTCCAGGACTGCAACAGCTCCAAGCGTGGCTGAGAATGTTTTGGCCAAGGAACTGAAACAGTTACAAAGCCTCCCCATAATGCTCAAATCCTCCTATGAACTATTCATAGTAATGTGAGAAGCAATTCTGGTTTGGGGAAGTCATTCGTACACTCGGTTTGAGTTGCAGAAGAAATCAGCACTCTGGACAGCACCTGTTACATTTTAACAAGCACTATATGAACTTAGGAGAGAACCTTGTTAAGACCCAGTTCTGTAAGGAATGCTTCTGGCAACACACTTAGAGCAAAACTCTTGTTAAATCTTGTGATGAAACAAGACAAATTACAAGAACGGATTCTGGTAACATTGGTCATACTTGAGCAAGACAAATGAGTCTATTAAAAGCCACCTGCACTTTGGGAGAGGGGTAGAGACAGAGGGAAATACTACCATGTAAAGCCTGTTATCAGGGCTGGCCCAAAATATTTTTGCTGTCTGAGACTGAGCAACAACTAGCATCCTCCACCCTATAAAGTGAAGGTCTACTCTACAGCATCAAAGGCACCTGAGGCATAAAATCTCAGAAACCCCTTTTTCCTCCCTGGCAGCAAATATAGAATAAGAAAGGTAAAGGTAAAGGGACCCCTGACTGTTAAGTCCAGTTTCGAAAGATTCTGGGGTTGCGCGCTCTACAGGCCGAGGGAGCCGGCGTTTGTCTGCAGACAGTTTTTTTGGGTGATGTGGCCAGCATGACTAAACCACTTCTAGTGAACCAGAGCAGCACGCGGAAACGCCGTTTACCTTCCCGGCGGAGCGGTACCTATTATCTACTTGCACTTCATGCTTTCGAACTGCTAAGTTGGCAGAAGTAGGGACCAAACAATGGGAGCTTCCCCCCCTCATGGGGATTCGAACTGCCAACCTTTTGATCGGCAAGCCCTAGGCTCTGTGGTTTAGACCACAGCACCACCCGTGTCCCTATAGAATAATAGTAACTAGCAATGTTTATACAGTACATACACATCATATATGTCTTTCCATTTGGTGAAAACTACTGGTGTACTTTATTCAAGCTTTTTTATGAAGGCGTACTTTCATTAGTTTGGTGAAGATCTGAGCAGCACTTTGAAAGTTATGAAGCTTTCTTTCCCCATTAAAGCCTATGGCGGCAGCTATGAGCAAAATAATACAATGTGTCTACAGTTTAAAATTTGAAACAAGAATTTTGCCAGTACTCCAGTGTTTCCTACCTACTGCAGTGGTCATAAACCTCCAGGCCATGGGTTGTTTTGGGCATAGGCTTGACACCCCCCCCACATGAGATATTGCTGCCAAACTTGACACATGGGTTCCCGAAGAGGGGATGAGGGGGGTCTTCATTAATGTTTGAATGCCAGGACCCACTTTGAATCAATATGGTGTACTGAAATGTGGCTTTGGCATGACTGCACCTGATTTTTGGCATGTTGGGCCCAAACTCTAAAATTATTCAGTACTATCCATTTATTATTATTTTTGTTTCTAAGAAATCCCAGGCAGCACCAGCCATTTCCTGCTAGCCCAGGCATAGGCAAATTCCGGTCCTCCAGGTGTTTGGGACTACAATTCCCATCATTCCTGAGCACTGGTCCTGTTAGCTAGGGATGATGGGAATTGCAGTCCCAAACATCTGGAGGGCTGGAGTTTGCCTATGCCTGTGCTAGCCCTTAATATATCAAGGATATGCTTAATGGAGAGCTAAGCAGCCTAAGGAGGCTCTCACTGACTACTGAAGGATGGGATATGTAAGTTATATAGCGTATTATGTGTGTGTCAGAAAAAATATGGCACCTGTCTTTGCCTGAACTAACGAAGCAGAGTAACTCAGGTGACACAAAACACACACACACACACACAAACATACTGCAGCTAAGACTGGCATGGTGGGGCAGAAATTTCCCAATTACTGGCAGCAGAATTCATGCTGGCTAAGAAATGTTCCTCAGATGACTGCTGTGACTTCCTTCCTCCAGCCAGGATGACAGCATCTTGAAATGAAGTACAGCTGGACAGAAATGTTCTGTCTGAGAGAACATTTCATGCTGAACACTGAGAAAAGAATGAGCAGAAATGAATGCCTGGTGAGCCATTTGCACTGGTGACGAAAGAGGGGATCCAGCCTAAGTAAGTTGAACTTAGGTTCCATTTGAATCAATGGGATGAGTTAGTCATTGGAAATTCAGTTCAACCAGTGACCCAGCACAGAAAGACATTGGAACTCAAATCATTTATTTAGGTGGTTTTTTTTAAAGTTCCAAATCCTGTTCATTGCCTCCTAAAAAGAAGAAGATGACATTTTGGATAGAGAAAACAAATCTAACTAAATCTGAACATATAACATGGAGGGGGGCGGGACGGAGAGCCAAACAGTAATAACCTGGAAGGATGGACTGCCTGATACATGAAACAGGATTATGATGCTGCCAAGGAAGAGTGTTTGTACCCAGACTTGTTGCATTGTCATTTGATCCTAAGATGTGCATTGGAGATGGACTCTTGGGGAAGCAGAATACATATTTATTTTAGGAAAATTGTGCAAGGGAAAGGTTAGCTCTCCAGATCCAATCCACCCCACTCAGTGACTGTTTTGAAAGAAGCTAAAAACAAGCAAACAGGTGGGATCACAGATCTCCACTGTCTCATCTAATTTGCCTACTAAGAGTAAATAGAACAATGGTTTGATTTTGTGTTAAGCAGTTTCATATAATCCTATGGAAGTCTTTCCATGTGTGCAAGTTGCCTGAACCCCTCCTTGTCCATCTTTGCAGATGGGTGAAAACAATATAATAACCAGTCATTTCACCAGCCACTCATCTGTCATTTTATCAATATGTCAGCCAGTTCCCCAAGTTGCTGCTGTCAAACAGACAGGATTGACCATGCCAGTCATTTTAGCCATCCACTTATTTTCATGATCTTTCTTTCCCCTTTTTAAAGTGAACAGGGATGTTTATTAAAATGAGGTTTAAATGGTGCTCACTGATTAAACAAAATTGTGAAAACATTACGCAGCGCAGAACAAAACAAAACAAAACAAAACAAGGCAGCCTCCACTATAATGGGATTTTTGTATATGGTTTCAATGGCACCTATTGCATATTCAGGCACTGTGGGGTTTCAGTCCCTGAGGGAGACACTGTCCCACTTTTCAAAATGAAGTTAAAGAAGACCAATGAAGAAACGGGGGGGGGGGAGGGGGGAATATCAAGCACAGTTAACACCCCCCCCTAAAATGAAAGAAAAATCAATCCCAAATGGACCTTCAAGGACAAGATTTAGAAACCAGCACTTAATACTGTGGATCTGTAACAACATAAGATGCTAAAGGGCCAAGCAATCCTAAATGGGTAGGAGCAAAGCAGTGGATTCATTGCTCCATCCTCAACTCTGATGGGTGGTGTGCTTGGGTGGTTTTTAAAAAATGTGTTTACGGTATCATCTCCAGATTGGGATAGCTGAGGGGCCAGAGGACTTGACAAGGACCACTGGATTTACTCCATATTTTCCCGAGGTAGGACAGAGATAAGAATTTGACCTGTGTCAAAGGTTGAAATTGTTATTATAAGTAGAGTGCATCTGGTTTCTTTCAAAAATTAGAAGTGCTTGTGGTTTTAGTCTTTTAGTTAAATCGAATGAACAGTTTATTAAGGTCACTTTGAAAGGAGAGAAGGCCATCAAATTCTTAATAAATGACAAAATGAAACCATGGGTGGCAGGCAGTTGTTGTTTTTTTAAAAAAATGCAGAGTAGACCCATTGAAATTAATGAACATGACTACGTTAGGTCCATTAATTTCAACAAGGTTGCTCTGAGTAAAACCTTGCTGAACACCACCCCATTTCTATCAGGATAAGGGGAGGAAAAGGGGTCCTAGATGACCTGTCTGCTATGCTCTGTCTGTTCCTGTCCCTTGTAAATCTTACACAAAGGCCGGCTTCACATGACACAATACTTTCTGTGCAAACATCAATACGCAAAAATAACATGAAATAAAAATATGCAAATCATGATGATATACCAAACTCAACTCACAAAGACACTCTTAAAAGCAATTTTCTGCCTTTCTTAAAATTATGTCCATGTGGACTGCACTAACATAGAAGATCACATCACCGTTAATTCAAGCCATTTAAACATTGGGCATCTTGCCCAAATGTACCACTGTTATTAGCCAGAACTATGCTAGATTTTACACCCGCAATATTACTTCTGCATTCATCAGTTTACTTCTGAACCATTTGGCTTACCTATATCCTCACCCCCAGACCCTAATTCTTAGTACAGTGGTACCTCGGGTTACATACGCTTCAGGTTACAGATGCTTCAGGTTACAGACTCCGCTAACCCAGAAACAGTACCTCGGGTTAAGAACTTTGCTTCAGGATGAGAACAGAAATCATGCTCCGGCTGCGCAGATTTGATTCTTGGCCTATCCAGTTAAAAGGATCCAATAGCAGACGATGTGAAAGATAGCGATGGAGCTGCTATAAGACTTCTCCTAGTATTGACCTGAGTGTCTGCAGAATGCCTGCAAGTCCACTACACATCCATCTGAGGACTTAGGTCCCACACACATTTCGGACAAGGGCTTCTTGTTTAGAAGTGCTGAAGTTCAATAAATAAATTAGCAAATAAATTGACAGGCGCAGAAGTGACATGATATTATTTTAACCCTGCTCCGGGATTGATTTTAACGACTTCAGTTGATTTATCAAGTAGCTATAATAAATCAGACTTTATTTCATACACTGCATTTAAGGAACGTGGCTTTTGATCACCTACTGTTCACGGAAATCTATGGAAAAGTACTGTGGTATAAAAGGAGGAGAAGGAGAAAATGGTTACTAGATACTTTTTGTCTTAACCAAAGGTGGTGGTGGGGGGGACAAGTTAGGGAGTGGATATGTTTGTTTGTATAGTTTTGGATCTATAAAAAGAACAATAATCATATTGGGAGTGTAAATAAATGAAATAAATAGATAAATAAATAAGCAATTACACGACGGCCTGTATGGGTTTTCCTATTCCCACTTTGTCCAGCGTAAGTGGACCAAACAAAATAACTGTTTCTCCTTAACATTTGAAATAGCTTTGAGCCACTCTAATGCTCTGAAATAAACCAGCAAATAAAGCCTTATTTAACTTTTTCTCCCTGCGTTATCTTGCCCACTTGAGATGTGGTTCATCAAATCACCTCAGGCCCTTTACTTCTGAAGCACTGGGGGGAAACTGAAACCAAGTGAAATGAAATTAGGGAATTGGCTCTAGTTCCAGGGCATACACTTGAGGGAGGTGGGAAGACCTTCTCGTACTGGAGGTCAATGACTAATGAGAAGTGATGTTTAAATGTCTAAACCAGACTCCCTTTGCACTTAATGAGACTTAATACGTAAGTGGGTGAGTTTATAAATTTCTTTTCCCCACTGGCTGGTAAAGGGTTTTTTAACTACAGCTAGAAAATTGGCTGTGATGGTCCCTCAAAGCGCTTGCCACATGAACCAGAGATGGTTCGATAATCTATTACTTTCAAACCGCGCTGAACAAAATTCTCCTCCTTTCTGTTTGAGACTCAGTCCGGGATAAATAACACCCGTAACTGACTATATTAGTCAGCTATGTAAGAGGCTTTACTCTGGAATGATGGTGGCAAGTCAAAAGATCTTTGAGACGAGTGAGGGAAGAGATTCTGACGTTTCCTTTGGGCACAATTCACAATCCTCCTGTGCAAGGTTGTGTTACAAGTGCCAGAAAAGCCCCTCCAGGGCTGGGAACCCCTATTGTACCTGGAGTCTAGTCACTGCATGGTTAAACATCATCCTTTCATACCGCTTTGAGTGGTCAGAAGAGGTAGCAGGGAAAGACCCACAAGGCCTGTTTAGTTATTTAATTTGTTGGACAGAATTTGTATACTGCTTAACGGTGAATCAAACCTTTAAGCAAGCTTCGTATATCTGCCTGGGAATTGCACCTCCTCCCAGCCAGAGAAAGTAAAGCGGTTTTTGCAGAATGACTTTCCCTCTCACTCTGCCATCTCCGTGCTTTTCTTTCTTTTCTGTTTTTGTACATTCAGACTTAAGTTCAAATTCTGCCCATCCTAAGTAACTGCAGTGCCTTCCCTCTTTGCAGCTTTAGTAACAGAACACAGACACACATTGGGCAATCAGAATTCTTTGGCTGTTGGAGGGGAACAATTTAATTAGCAGTGCTAGAAAGAGAAAGTACTGAAGCAGGTGGAAATCAGGAAGTGGCCATAAAGAACACCTGCTATTGTTCAACCTCCCTTCCCTGCCTGTTCTTTTTCTTTTAAAGTTGGATATTCTGCAGGGTGGGGGCAGGAAACATAAAACAATGGTGGTAAAACACAGGCTGGTCACATAAGGTTGGTGACATCTGTGGGACTGTTGAGGGTGGCAGGAGAGGATATATTGTTTATTAATATCCTTCCTAACTTGCGCTAGCAAGTTCCTTCACTTAGCAGAGTGCATTCCCCTTCTTACGCAGCAAAAAGCTGGTTGCAAACTCGTGTGAGTTTCTTAAGACAACAAGCAATTCAATCTGGCTTGTCCAGATTGAGATATGTTCTAATACTCCTGGTAAGACCTCTTTTGAATCCCTTCTAAAAGAATAAAGACACCACAGTCTTGTTCATAAGTAACAAAAAGTAGTTTTACTCATGATCAGGCAGAGCACAGTGTGATCCCTGAAGGCAGGCTTTAGGCTTAAAATTACAAACATGTAGAAATAGGTTTACCCCATATGGGAGATAACCTGGGGGACTGCTGTGGCAGCCAGAAGTACAGTCCAAGTGATGCAGGAAGCGGACAGGACGAACAGCAAGGTCGGGGGGGGGGAGGAAGGTAGCAGCGTGACTTGGCCTTTTACCAGGTCTGGGAAGGTCATGCCCAACTACTAGTCACATGCAAGGAAGGATGCTCCAGGCCAGTAGGAACAGGAAGTTTTGACTGGCTTGACCAAAAATTCCCTTGCATGTCCACTCTAGCAAAACAAGGAATGTTGTACTTGACTGCTCCCAGTAGATTACATCCCACAACATCTTCTGGACCACCTGCAAAATGTGAGTGAATGAGGTGTGTTCATTCTACATTAGATACTTAATCTGGAAGAACCCATAGAGGGTTTTATTTTTTTGGTGCAGGTTACATATGTAAAATAAGGTCAAGCAATCTGATTGCTACAGGATGAGATTAGAAAGAGTGGTTGGGATTGCTTCCACCATCTTCTCTCTCTCTCTCTCTCTCTCTCCCTCCCCCCCCCCTTCCTCTCTCTGTTCAGTTCCCCTTTCCCAAGTCTGGCCATTAGTGAGAGTAAAATGGCTCTATCCTTCCCGCCATCCCTTACCTGAAGGAGACTCCACTGGAATTCCTTAAGGTGAGGGGGCAAAGAGGTCACCAGGGTATGGGTTATCCATCACAGGGAGCAGACATTGGCAATTTAAGGTCGTTCCAGCAGCTACTCTTTCTGCCCTGCAGTGAAAAGGGTGAAGGTGGGAGGCTTCGGTGAACCCTACCAATGGGGCTTTGTCCTCCATGTGGCTTTCTAGTAGCCAGGAAACTTTCTTCCCAGGCTCTTGAGTCTTATCCAGGTGCATGGGTGAAATATGCATCCCTGAACACTGTTTGATGCTCAGTTCAGAACTTTTACAGTGTTAGCTCAAGGAGGTCCAGCTGAAATTCATGGGTGGCTGTGAACCACAAGAGAACCCTGAAGCTTCCTGTATGTTTTCAAACTAGTCAATGCAGTTTTCTTGAAACAACATGGCTTTTCTCATTTGGGAGAAATGGGCCAGCCTTGTTCTAATTCTCGCTATGATGTTGATGGATTGAAAATGGTCCTGCCAGAAGTGACAAAGCCACTGGGAGGAATGAAAGGTACATTTTTAATTCCATCTTGTTCAGCTGTGTGCCGTTTCACACCACGGAACACCAGATTTGCAGAGTTAGCAGTGGTTGGGATATTGCAGGAAGGAAGTGGGGGTGGGGAGTGACAACTTAGTGCTGCAAACTGGCAATTAGCCTTAAAACACAGCCGTTTTTCCATTCTTGTGGGGGTGATATCTTCTTCCTTTAATTGAGTCCATAAAAAGAAGTGCATGTAGTGCAGGCATAGTTTTTAATATTTGTACACCTGTGGACATAGGAACTCACTTTATCTGGAGCAATCAGACACGGAAAAGATGTTTGGTGTAGTTCAGCCCACAGCATGCTCTCTCTCAGCCCCTGCCCTTCATGGGTAATTTGAGCTAGCTGAGTAGGGTCAACTTGGTGGACCCAGCAAGTGCTAAACATGTCTTTCCATAGTGGTGCCTGTCTTGATGGAGGTGGTTATGCAACCATTCCTAAATAAAACCCATTCTGCATTAGAACCAGGAACCTTTGGTTCTGTGTGCAGTTGCCCCATATGCTGAACAACCAGAACTGCAGGGTGGAACATCTTCCAGGAAGTGAAATATTTGCAGACTTTGGATTGTTCTGCTCACCTAGGTGAGCTATTGGTTTCTCCCGGACAGGAAGCTGTAAAGACCTCCTGTTTGAGCTGGGACCTACTTGAGCAACAAGGTTTTGTAGCCCTGGTCTGGCTCCCTGGTTCATCTCATGCTGACTCATCTGTGTACACACAACATTTTATTCAAGAATCCTTTGATAAGTAATTGTTTTTTTTTTATGGAGCGCGCACACAATCTATTGTATACTTTTGGCGCCCCTGAAAAGCATTTCTCGAGAAATTGGTTTCGTTCTGAAAATAAAAGCTAATTGCAAATTGATTCCGCATTACCCTGCAGTGTGTCCATTCGAAAACAGATGTAGGCGGTCCTGGCAATGACTATTGTCTCCACACCTACCCAACGACACGAGCTGACGCACACCAAGATCGCAATCACCATTTCTTCCTTCATTCACTGGGGCATCTATAGGGGAGGGGGTTGTGGCTAACATAACCAAAGGGAGGGTTTTAAAATGAGTATTAAGTAACTACATCTTCCCTTGTGGGCAGCAAGATCAAGAATAAATCTAGACTGAAAGCAGCATGTTGACAACAAGCATGAATGATTCTCTCCTGGGACTATGTGTTCAACAAGTGTGTACACAGCCCATGGCTGTACCTTATCAGACTGTAAAGGTAAAGGTAAAGGGACCCCTGACCATTAGGTTCAGTCATGGTCGACTCTGGGGTTGTGGCGCTTATCACACTTTATTGGCTGAGGGAGCCGGCGTACAGCTTCCGGGTCATGTGGCCAGCATGACTTAGCCGCTTCTGGCAAACCAGAGCAGCGCACGGAAACACTGTTTACCTTCCCACCAGAGCGGTGCCTATTTATCTACTTGCACTTTGACGTGCTTTTGAACTGCTAGGTTGGCAGGAGCAGGGACCGAGCAACAGGAGCTCACCCCATCGCGGGGATTCGAACCGCCGACCTTCTGATCGGCAAGTCCTAGGCTCTGTGCCACCCGTGTCCCACTGTAGTCTTGTTTAATTATTTGAAAGTGTCCTGTGGGGAGAAAGGGCAGCTTCTCATGCAGTAGTAACCTGTGAATTGAACAATTGCAAATGATTCTGTTGCCAGTTTGTTTAAATTGATGATCAATTTTCTTTTGGAAGGGAAAAAATACATAAAGCTACTGTATAAAGTCAGTGGGTGACTAACAACCCCCCCCCCCGGCCATACTGTTAGGCAAACAAAGGCACATTCTTATAAATCACAGCAAAAATGTCACCTTTGCCATCCATTTTCCTTCAAAGCATCTATATCTCATAATCTCTAAAAGTAAAAAATGGTTTAATGCTCAAAAGTCATCACAGAATAGTAGTCTCAATTGAACCGCATTGTCTTTCTGAGTAATTTCTGTGGAAACGTAGGAACTGAATTGCCTGTGCATGTATGCCGTGAGGAGAGCAATAAAAAGCACTCTTGGCAGTAGTCGGGTACAAATAATAGACTGGTGTTGAAAGTCTATTAAGTAAAATGGGAGATAATATAGTCAACAAATGGCACAGTGCTTTGAGGTACACGGCAATTTCGGGTAATAAAATTGCCTCAGCTTGCACATGGGAACTGTTGCAGGGGGTGGATGTATAGATTTCCATTTCTTTAGATGAGAGGCACAGGGACTGATATTTAGAGTAAGACAGGATGATGCTGGACTCCAGCTTCCATCACTCCAAGCCAGCTTGGTCAATGGTTGGATGGGAACTGTAGTTTAACCCCTAGAGAGCCACAGGTTCCACAGCCCCAACAATGAGGAAGCTAAGGCAGCACACACACACACACTCTCTCTCTCATCCACCCATACACACCAGTCAAACATTTTGGAGAAGCTTTATTTCTATTTTTATGCTTATTTTTCTTTTTAAAAATCACCTTTTAAAAATTGCCTTTGACTTTACCTTTGAAACCTTTGTAGACATGAAGAGTTCTGTCATCTGCTAGGTTTGAAGAAAAGCTGTCATTTTAACCACCCTTAACTTTTCAAGATATCATGAAAATGGCAATTGCAGAATCAGAAGACCCATAATAAGCATGCATCTGCTGTGAAATTTAGAAGAAGCAACAAGTAACCTGTCCTCAGTTGTTTTTTTTTTTGTTATGATTTGTCAATGATTGTTGAATTGCATGAGTTGCTTTTTAATTTGTTAAAATTATTCCTGGATTCTTCCCAACGTGCTACTGATGCATGATATGGGATGGGGATCCCACCATTTCCTTTATATTTCATTTATTGGTGCATTCAGTCGCTGCCATTAGTTTCGAATCACTGATTTTGGCCAAAGTTAAGAAGTCCCATTGTTGCAGTGGGGCAAGGAAATGAAATGGAGGTGTGCTTAACCTTTACAGAATCATGCCTATTTCCCCGATTGTTTTCCCTTTCTTTGTTTTTAACTTTAGCTTTTATTATGTAAGTTACTTAGTTGGTTTATTGCATTTAACAACATACTGTAAGACAACCCTGTTTGATCCGACCAGTGCATTCTGCCCTTCCCTTAAGGAGCTTTGGGTGATGCACATAGTTCTCTTTTTACTTTTATTCTTGTAACAAGTCAGTCAAGCTGAGAAGCCCCCCTCATGTCTTGCAGGTATAGGGCGGTATATAAATAATAATAATAATAATAATAATAATAATAATAATAATAATGCATGTTGAGTAGGTCTTTGTGCAGCCACTGCAGGTACAGTGTTCCCTCTGTCACCCAGAAAGTCTTCATGGAGATGTTTCATGTAATGGGGGGATGGCAGGGAGCATGTCTGGGGGTATGGGGAGGGCTGGCAGGGACAGTGGGTACATTTTTGCAAGCATTGAAGCCAAGTTGTTTCTGGAAATAATTCAACTCATTTCCAAGTCAATCCAAGATGATCCAGGGTGAGGTCACCCACCTCTACCCATAACCTCCAACAGTTTCATCCCCAAAATCAGGACATCAGCAGGGTCATGAATGAGCGCTGGACCAAAAAAGAGGGGCATATTCTGGGATGCAAACAGAAGCTGGGATTGGATTCTGCGATTCCGAGATGTCTCACTTAAAACGGGACAGTTGACTGGTATGCCCTATCTACTGCACTTTGGCACACAGGTCTGCCACTGTTGGGTTTGTAGACTGTGTGGAACAAGGCAGTCATGAGCTCACTATGTATCATTAAACAAGCCACCATCTCACCTCCAGTTCTGTAATATGAAGGTATATTACAGGGTTGCTGTAATGATATATTTGGTGGCCTGAACGCTTTAGGAAAAGTAAGCAATGCTCCGTGCACGAATAAGGCAAGCAAGCATTATCAAAATAAGACAAGCAAGTATTATCAAAATGTTATTTATAGATTTAACTTCTTGTCCGCTATCACTGTAATTTGCTGTATGGATGGTGACAGCGATGTTCTTCTGACTCACTAAATAATTTGCTGTGCTAAATAACGGGACGTTAAATTGTCAGATGTGGGAACCGATGTTGTCAAATGCGATCCTTACCTCTTTCTGTTTTCTGGTGATTCTTCTGACAGTTTTACTGTGGTTGAAATACGAAAGAATCTAAACAATGTGACAAAATTTGAGTAGAAGAAAAATAAAAGCTTAATAGGCTTGTGAAAAGCTGCTTGTGAGACTTAAGAAAAGCCAAGGATACATGATGGACACATTTCTTTTTCTTATCTTTTCCCCAAAGAAATAACAGTATGAAATTATCTGCAATTTCTCCCCCCCCCCCTTTTTGACTTTTCAATCTTTATTTCATTTAATTGTTATAACATGAAATATGTACTCTAAGGTATACAGAATATACAGTGTAAATTATTACATTGATAAAATCCCCGTTTTCCATTCTGTGTCTATCTCATTCTATTTTTGTGACTTCCCTCCACCACAACACAACATCCTTTAATATATTTTGAACTTATCATTGTGTTTATATACGTTTTATATATATATATATGTGGCTCAGATATATATAAACTTTGGCTCAGATATGTTGACGACACCTTTGTAATTTGGCCACACGGGAAAGAAAAACTGGATAGCTTCCTCACACATCTCAACAGCCTACACCCCAAAATACAATTCACTATGGAAATAGAAGCCAACAACCAACTTCCCTTCCTTGACGTCCTAATTTACAAAAAACCTGATGGCTCCCTAGGACACACTATCTACCGGAAAAAAACACACACCAACCGCTACTTACATGCACAATCACACCACCACCCTGCACAAATAAACTCCGTAGCCAAGACTCTCATCTCCAGAACCAAACGCCTGGCTGACAAAGACCACCTGACAACTGAGTTACAGAATCTCTCAAATGTGTTAATTGCCAATGGATACCAGCAAAACAGGGTTATGAAGCTAATCCAAAAAGAAACACCCCCCAAAAACCAAGACACAGAAGAAAACAATGGCATGGCCCTCCTTCCTTATATCAAGGGCACTACAGATAAAATTAGCAAAATCCTCCATAAACACAATATCAAAACAGCCTTTTGCACCAACCAAAAAATAGCCAATATCCTCAGAAACCCCAAGGATAAAATCCAGTTGGAAAACCAAGGGGTCTATGAAATACCCTGCAAAGTCTGCCCAGCCACGTACATTGGACAAACAAACAGACGAATAAATGCACGTATTGCAGAACACAAGAATGCCGTCAAAAAAGAAGAAAAAACTTCCTCTCTTTTCCAACACACGAAAGAAACAGGACACGAAATTAATTTTGCAGATTCCAAATTGCTCTTTAACATGGAACATCACCACAAGAGAATAATCATGGAAGCCATCGAGATAGAGAAACACCCTCACAACATGAACAAGCGTGACGACACATCCCGCTTGCCAGACATCTGGAAATTAGCCCTCCCCACAAAAACTGACACCAGAGCCAGAGGCACACAGAACGCCATCACCAATCAACCACACCAGACCCAAACCCAGACCCTCTCCACAGATAAATTACAGACACCATCCAGTAGCCAAACCATGGTGGCACCTCCGGATGCTGCACCCCCCTGCAATCCCTACACAGATCTGGCTGGCACAGGCCACAAAACCACAGCTCGCCCCTATACACGAAGCCAAGCCAGAGCACAACTAAGTGCAGTACAGCCATCTTCTCAGAAAAACTCTTCACAAAGTTCAAGAGGTCAAGACACAAAGGCCTTAGCAACTAATCCACACCTAATGACCCACCTAAGTGGTACTCAGGATATCACTCAAGAAATCACTCAAGATATCCCTCAAGTAATTAAGGAACAAAAGAAGAAAAGGCACACTAGCCTGGGAACTTCCTCTCTGCCCAGAACATTGGAGGCTATACACCACACCTCCTCAACAGTATTTATAGGAACTCAAACACTGAGATCCTGCTCTGTTCCAGTAACAAGAAGCCGAAAGCACCAGCCTGAAGATGACGAGTGAGACCTCGTCGAAACGTCGCCTAGACACCCCACCTTTTACACGGGAAGACACCCGAGGACACCAAAACCTGCATATGTGTATATATATATATATATCCCTCAAGCAATTAAGGAACAAAAGAAGAAAAGGCACACTAGCCTGGGAACTTCCTCTCTGCCCAGAACATTGGAGGCTATACACCATACCTCCTCTACAGTATTTATAGGAACTCAAACACTGAGATCCTGCTCTGTTCCAGTAACAAGAAGCCGAAAGCACCAGCCTGAAGATGACGAGTGAGACCTCGTCGAAACGTCGCCTAGACACCCCAACTTTTACACGGGAAGATACCCGAGGACACCAAAACCTGCATTCCTGTACCCGTGAAAATCTACGAAAGCATATATATATATATATATATATATATATTAGTTACTTTGGCCCCCAGAACAATCTTACAATAATTTTTTTCCACTCCTTTATGAACTTAGTCCAGGCATATCAATAAATTTGTTTTGGAACGATGTCTTGTCATATATTCTTCTAAGCAGTTCCATTCCTTCTTGAGTTTTTGATTCGACTGAAGTCTAATGGCTGATGTCATTTTAGCCAACTCTGTGAATTCACATACAGTGGTACCTTGGGTTAAGTACTTAATTCGTTCCGGAGGTCCGTTCTTAACCTGAAGCTGTTCTTAACCTGAAGCACCATTTTAGCTAATGGGGTCTCCTGCTACCGCCGCGCCACCAGAGCACGATTTCTGTTCTCATCCTGAAGCAAAGTTCTTAACCCGAGGTACTATTTCTGGGTTAGCGGAGTCTGTAACCTGAAGCGTATGTAACTTGAAGCGTATGTAACCCGAGGTACCACTGTAATTTGTTTAACCAATCCTCTAATGAGGGGACGTTCTCCCTTTTCCAATTTTTAGCTATCAACAACCTGGCAGCAGCCGTGACATATAAAAATATTCTTTTCTTATCATTAGTGATGACCTTAGTAACGATGCCTATTAGGAAGCCTTCTGGCCTTTTCTCAAAAGATGTTTTAAACATCTTTTTTAGCTCTTTGTGGATTGAACTCCATATTTTTTTTATTTTCTTGCATCCCCACCATATGTGAAACATTGTTCCTTCTGCTGTGTTATCTGCAATTTCTTAACACACCATTTGCAAATCTTCAATCTTCAAGTTTATTCTAGAATGTAAAGAATGAATAGCAAGATTTGCTGTGCAATCCTATACACGTCTTCTTAGAAGAAACTCCTAATGGTTTAAATGTCCAGCTAAGTGCAGATTGGATTGATATGGCAGGTAAAAAAGAAAAGAAGGGCAAGCACCATGGCCCCCAGGAAATTGAATGGACACTCCCATATTATTTGCCTGCCCTGCATGTAGTATGGGAAGTGAAAGCCATCTCAGTCACAACAGTATATGCATATTTAATGGGTCAGAAAATGTGCAGGGGACAATGGTGGAATCTAGTAGAGAGCTTGCCCATTTTGCTTTTGAAGTTGAAAACAGACATTGGCAGCAGGGAGTGAATGAAACACATACCCTCCAACATTTCTCCAATGAAAATAGGGATGTCCTATTCAATAATAGGGTGGCGGGTGGCGCTGTGGGTAAAAGCCTCAGCGCCTAGGGCTTGCCGATCGAAAGGTCGGTGGTTCGAATCCCCGCGGCGGGGTGCGCTCCCGTTGTTCGGTCCCAGCGCCTGCCAACCTAGCAGTTCGAAAGCCCCCCCGGGTGCAAGTAGATAAATAGGGACCGCTTACTAGCGGGAAGGTAAACAGCGTTTCCGTGTGCGGCTCTGGCTCGCCAGAGCAGCGATGTCACATTGGCCACGTGACCCGGAAGTGTCTCCGGACAGCGCTGGCCTCCGGCCTCTTGAGTGAGATGGGCGCACAACCCTAGAGTCTGTCAAGACTGGCCCGTACGGGCAGGGGTACCTTTACCTTTACCTTTTATTCAATAATAGTAATAGTAATAATAGTGATGATGATAATAATAATAATAATAATAATAATAATAATAATAATAATAATATCCCACCCATCTGACTGGGTTGCCCCACCACTCTAGAAATGCTGTTTAGCTTCCTGCCACTACTTGCACTTTGACGTGCTTTCGAACTGCTAGGTGGGCAGGAGCTGGGGCCAAGCAACAGGAGCTCACCCTGCTGCAGGGATTTGAACCACCAGCCTTCTGATCGGCAAACCCTAGGCTCTGTGGTTTAGACCACAGCACCACCCACATCCCTACTTCCTCCTAAAGAATCCTGGGAACTGTAGTTTGTTGAGGGTGCTGGGAATTGCAGCTCTGTGAGGGATAAACTGAGTTCCCAGGATCCCATGGGAGAAGTCATGGGCTTTGAACAAATGGTGTGTAAAGAGTCCCAGTCTCCAGGGCAGACAACCAATAGTTGGGTTCTATTGACCTCCATAACTTCACCAGCAAGTTCATATTAGTTGACTTCATGTTTGTCCTTCTTTTCCTCCAATCATGGCCTTACCATTAGACAGAATGAAGCAACTGCCTCGGGCAGATTTTGGGGAGGAGTGGTAGCAGGTCCCTGGCTGTTTCTCCTGAGCCCCCACTGAGAAGCTGAGGGTGTCATCCATGGTTTTCCGTTCCCATTTTGTAAAATGAAAATACTTAAGTACGATGGTTGCCTCATGACTTTGCAGAGATGCAGGGAGACAGCAGCGAGGACAGTGTGTGTCTCCTCTTTAACCAGAAAGCCGGCAATCGCCTCACTTGCACGTCAATATATTCTGAAGTTACTCAAGTGACGCTCGCAGACTCCCAAAAGAGTTTCAGAAAATGTTTCTTCATCAGTGCTGAACACGTTTGCTCCCTTTATTTCAGGACCTTAATCAACACCTTAGTTCTATTTACTCTGATTAACACAAAGCATGACTTTCATTACCTAAGAGGGAAAACAAACAAGAAAACAAAAAGTATTTTGTACAGAACTGTTTGTTACTGCATTACTGTTTTATGTGGGAAGAGAGTGGTTGGTTGTAAGGGTGACAGAGGGAGAGTGGAAGGCAAAGGACCTTTGCCTCAGACTTCCTTCCAATGGAAAGGGCAGAATTTGAGGTCTTGAATTTTGAGCAGTGCTGGATTTACATATAAGCTAAACAAGCTGTAGCTTAGGGCCCCACTGTCTTAGGGGCCCCAAAAAAATTAAAAGAAAAAAAGGATAAAAAACAAATAAAATAAAACCTACATACAGCAACAGTGGCAAATGGCTTTAGATACCTGTTAGGTTGATAAATTGCCATATAGCATACAGTATATTAAACACAAAAAACAGTGACAATTTGTTGTTGACAATGGACAGCTGGACATATAAAGGGCCTCATTATCTTCAGTAGTTTAGGGCCTCATCAAACCTAAATCTGGCCCTGATTTTGAGGATCATTCAGTTTATTTCTTGTACGTTTCAAATGCTTACTTTGAGGATGCTCCAGAGACTCTTTTACTAATGCTCAGTAAACAGACAGCATTACAGAAACTCCCTGCAAACTTTGTGCAGACTCACCAAGACAAATGCTCAATAAACTGGTAGTGATAAAAAGGATATCCATCTCTGATTCTAGATTTTATTATATATTGCTAAATATCATAAGGTATTTGACACAGATTTTAATCTGAATGTTTTCAATTGAAGCAGAACATATCAGAGCAACTTTGCTATATAGCTGCAAGCTGATTGTCAGCACTTGGAAAGTACTTTGTTCTGGGCGTTCCCAGCAGCAATGACCAGCTGCTTGTCAGTGCTCGGGAGACACTGCACACACTTTTCTGCCCATGTGGTTTGATTTGAAACCATGTGGGCAAAAATGGGTCACTTGGGGTCATTGTGATGTCAGATGATTGACAGGTGGGTGGCTCCACTCACCTGGCAAGTTTGGCCCATGGGATGTGCAAGGATGAGGATCAGGGCCAGATGCAATTTTGCACCCCTTAGACAATACTGAGCAAGATAGACTAAGGTTACCAGACATCCCCGTTTCCCAGGGACAGTCCCTGGATTTACAAATCACTCCCCTGACAAAATCCATCTATTTAGTAGGAAGTTGAAAAGTGTCCCCGGATTCATTGAAAAAAATCTGGTAACCTTAAGATAGACCAATGGTTTGACTCAGAAGAAGGCAGCTCCCTATGTTCCTATGCACAGCTGAACTTGGTTCATGCAGTGGCGTAGCGTGGGGGGTGCAGGCCGCACCGGGCGCAACATCTGGGGTTAGGGCAAATCCACAGGTTAGGGGGCGCAAATCCACGGGTTAGGGGGCGCAAATCCACGGGTTAGGGGGAGCAAATTACTTGCCTTGCCCCGGGTGCTGACAACCCACGCTACGCCACTGGGTTCATGGGAAGGTGTTCACAAGATTTAATTTTCTTGGCAGAACTGAAGTCATGTCAAGTGTTTATGTGACATATAAATCAGGTCTCAGTGGGAATACAAAAGTGATCAAGTCATATTGGCTGGGGCAACTGAGTCAGATGGGTGCGGTACAAATAATAAAATAATAAAGATTAGTATTATGAAATTAAAGGATTTCTTTTTGCCTCCAAAATTTTTATTTATGTCAGTAATAAAAAATGCTAGTAAATCCCAAGATTTCAATGCCACCAGTTCTTTCTTTTTCTCAGTTATGAGTTCAATGGTGCTGATTTAATTCCACAACTGGGCACAAGTGGTTTCAAAACATCATTAATGCTCGTGTAAATGTGATGGGTTTCTGCGTTTTGCAGGTTAATTTTATTTGTGAGTTCAGATTTATCCTACTGGTTTCTTAGATGCACAACGCCACTTGCAATTCTATTTAGTATGCTAACGTTTCTTTAAAAGCAAGAAACTAACACTATTGAGGGGTTTGCCATTATCACCGGAAAAAGCGCATTTAAAATGTAGAAGGAAGGATTTTAAACGGACCTTAGACTTTTCTGAGAAGAGCTGAAGCGTGGAGCATAGCAAAGGCAGGGGAGGAGTTGCAAGCAAAGGCAGATTAGGTGTTTCATGCAGAGGAATCAAAATAAGCAGATGGATTTTCAAAACAACCATTTGGAGAAGCATAGCACAGGGTCAGGAATAATCTGGACTGGGTGTCTGGAAACTTGGTGTGTGTGAGAGGGCAGGGGGTGGGGTGGGGAATAGTTTTCCTTTCCTGATCCATATAGTGAGGGTCTTCCCAGGGCAGTGTCTCTAAATCAGGGTTAGCAAAGGGGTTGTTTTTGAGTTCCAGTTTCCTGCAACCATAGTCAGCATAGCTAGAGACCGAGGATAATGGGAGTTGCACTCCATAAACATCTTGAAGGCCCAATATTAGATCCCCCCCCCCACTGCTATTCTAAATCCACTCATTCTTCTACAAGTCCCCATAATGACCTCTGCTTCCTTCCGGGGCACTTGCAAACAACTCATCTCCCGCAGATTTCCATCCCCAAGCCAATGCAACCGCTCTCCCTTTAAAAATGAAAGACTATCTAATTTATAAGGTTCTTTCTCTGTAAAAAATTTCCATGGAGTTTCATCTTCCTTCTTTGTTTTTAACAGGTTTCAGTACTGGAAGCTATGCTATACTATAGCTGATCTGATAAAGTCAGTGCTTCTTTCTAAAAGAAATGTTTAGAGGTGTTCTCATTTTGACTCAAGGAAATCACCATTTTTTTAGTTCAAATCAGGAAAAATAAATACAGTAAATGGACAAAAGTACAAAAATTCACAAAATGTTTAGGGGTATGCATCCCCCTGCATCCCCCCAGAAAAAAAGCACTGGATAAAGTTGATAGTTTTTACTTAGACTTTGCTGTTTTAACTCATTCTATGCACCTATCTTATAGGTTTGTTTTGGATGGGATAGATTGTCTCAGGAGGTGGCAGAGGGATGTTTCTAGATTTGTTTGGCAGGGCAGGAAGCCTCGAGTAAAATTCAAGATATTGACGGATGCCAAAGAAGGAGGTGGACTTGCCCTGCCAGACCCCTAAAATTTGTTGTGAACCATCTGCTTTTTGCTGGTTGAGAGAATGGCTGCTTCTTGAAAGCACTGGTGTTGGATAATGGCAGACGAAGTTGATGGACTATATGGAATTGGCGGAAATGACTGGCAAGATCCAAGACCAGGGAGAAGAGTTGGTGGAAGAAGATTGGAAAAAGTTTAAAGACTATTTATAGAAATATTGTAAAATTAAGGAATGTTAGAAGAATGTTGGAATGAAGTTATATGGCTTTAGTAGAAATGTTATAAGCAATTAAGTATAAATAGAAAATTAAAGGAAAAAATAAGGCAAGAATGTGTTAAGATAATTATAGGATAGAAAACAGAGGAAGATGGAAAGGAATTGCTGAAACAATTAATGGAAGTGGAATACAAAAAGGGAGGTGTGAGGAGGTCGTTGGAAATAAGTGAATGAAAGATAAGATATTGAAAATGTTTGAGGTGTTTTTAAACTGTTTTTGTTTGTTTTTGCTTTGTTTTGTTAGTTTAATGTGTTGGTGTTATGTAGTGTTTTTGTATTGTATTTGTATTGTTCTTTTTCTTTTCTTTTTTTGTTTGTAGTGTTGTGTTGAAAAAAGTAATAAATATCATATTTTTTTAAAAAAGGTTTGTTTTTCATCCTTCAATTTTTGTCTGTTGTTATAATTCTCTCTGTGTTAAATACATTATAAAATGAAATTATAACAATATACATTACATGCTCACACACAAACACACAAAGAGAGCGTGGAAGCTATGAAAATGGACTACTTACTGTCTATAGGCATATTCTACTCGCCAAAACTCACGTGAAAGGGACAGACCTGTTCAGGGGTCTCTTGAATTTTATTATGTTATTGTTCATTGTTTATTTATTAAAATTATCCTTCATCCCTAGATCTCAGGGCAGTTCTTTTTGATTCATTCATTACTTGAATTTCTCCATTTTCTACAGCCCTACAGTAAAAAAAAGGGGGGGCAGAGAGGAAGCACTTCATTGCTTCCTTACTATCTTGCAGTTTTTTCCAAAGGCATTCAATACAGGTAGGTGATGTCCTGGGCTTTGAAGGACCATTTGTAGGACTCAATAAGCCTTTTCTCCCTCTGAAGAGCTAAATGGATTTAACTTCAGGGATTAATTTGTCTTTTTAGCATACAAAGCACAAACAAACAGGGGCGTAGGAAGGGGGGGTGCAGGGAGTGCGACCTGCCCCGAGTGTCATCCCTGAGGGGGTGGCAAAATGGCACACTGTGGGGGGAGGCATTTCCCACAGGGCCTGGCCTGCAGCGCGCCCGAACCACACATCTCTCCTGGGAGTGATGTGGTGGCTCGGCGCCCCCGCACTGCCCAAAATGGCACCGTGGGGCTTGCGTCCGCCAGATGGACTCTGTGGGCAGCTCGCCGCGGCGCCCCCCTGAGCGGATTGCCATGGCGCCCCCGTGGGCAGGTCACCCCACCCCCGCCACTCCAGGTGCTGGAGCAGCTAGCTATGTCCCTGCAAACAGAGCGAGGGTTTCAACTTTGTATGCATTGCTACCTAGACCATTGTTTCTCTCAAAGAGTTATAAGCCCACCATCTAGTCAAGCAATTTCCCCTCATACAAATTCATGGCTTTATGTTCTGTAATTTGCTATTTTACAATAGATCCATGGAAGAGCTCCGTGTGTAATATCCCAAGGGAGTCTTGTTTTGAACGTTGGGAGCAGAATAATGAATTTTAAAACAAGTCTTTAAATCTGCAGCCATCGTTATTTGCTAGAAAAAGAGAAGGAGATTTCTTGAGCCTTGGGCTGTATTTTGTATTAAATCCTATGTTGAATGAGCTGCTAGGTCTGGGCAGGCCCCACTTATATGCCCAGGGTGAAGACCAGAGAGAAGACTGAGCCTTGGAGTCTTTGCTCTGGTCCATGCCGTAAGCCATGGCCCTAGCTAGCCTGCTATTGGCTAAATTGCAGACAAGCTCTGGCAGCCCATGCGGCCAGCAGAGAGGGAAATGATGGCCTCCCCCAGCCACGCAGGAATCAGATGGCCACTTCCGCCCAGCCATGGCCACACCAGGCTGCAGTCACCACTCCCACCATGGAGACAGTAAGCGGTCCTTTCTTTCATACAGATTCATGGCTTTATGTTCTGTAATTTGCTATTTTACAAAAGATCCATGGAAGAGCTCTGCATATAATATCCCAGTGGAGTCCTCTTTTGAACGTTGGGAGCAGAATAATGAATTTTAAACCATGTCTTTAAATCCGCAGCCATCCCTAGGGAAAGAGAAGGAGGTTTCTTCTGCCTTGGGCTACAATTTGCATGATCTGGCACTCGACTTTCCCCTAAGAGATTTGTGTTCTGTGATTTTTAATCATGAGTGCACCTAGTCACAGGTGTGTTTTTTCCCCTGGTGCAAATTGTAGCTTCCGTATTTTCTTTGTTGCCTTTGTAGGCTGGAGTCTGATATATCCGGCTAGGTCTGCAAAGTTCATTCAGCTAAATCTCTGCACTTCACTCCCAAAGGTGCTCTCCTCCATTGTCTCCTGAGACAGACAGATGCCAACAGTATTCTACTTCAACAACCTAATTGGTGTGTCATTGATTCTCAAGTCCCTATGGGATTTCTGCAGCCTGTCCCACATACCAAGATAGAAACTTTGCTGATTTTGCCATTCTCCGGGGCCCTTTAGATAATCTCTCATATACTCCTACATGGCTGGGAGAACATTGAAATGATCTAACCCTGTGGGAAGTAGCTAATTGCACAGCCTTTCCCATGGAATCGACGCCCTCTCTCCTGTCACAAGGCTGGCTCAGTGTGAAAGACTAAGCTGACTGCTCCCCACCCACTTGGCTTGGCCATTCAGATGATCTACTTCCTAAAGGCTGCTTCAGATATGAGCTCCCATGCAGCTGGGAAAATATCTGAAGTCAGCTGTGCAACAGAGGGGATTTGCCTCACTGCTGCTACATGTTTCTCTCTTACAAATGATACCACTAAACATTCTATAAAATGAATGGTGCAAAAATCTTCAACGGCAAGGACATTAGCATGTCCTAATCTATCTGCTCTACACCTCATCCAGTTGTTTGGAAGGCCACAAGACTAGCAATGCCACTTTCTCAACTAATCATAGTGCCAGCATGAATTGAATGGTATGCATGGGAACCGGCTGTTTGCATGACATAGCAGAAAGAAAAGCACATCAGATTTATTAAGAAAAATATAATATAGCATTTCTGCAAAATTTCACAGAGCTCACTTTCCACAAAGATTATTCTTATCCCTTTGATGAGGGGAAAACAAGACATATAATTTAGTTTCTACAGAGAGTTTCTTTTTCCAACTGCAGTCTTACTTTTTTATGTTGTGATAAATAATTGCTCCGCTTGATCCAAAACCTCAATCCCAAAGAAAAATTATTCCAGTAAATAGGGAGTTATTGCTGCCCCAAAAAGCTAACTACAGCTAATCTAATATGGACAATTGGATTTCTTCCACCAGTGGACTAAAGATAATTTGTTTCCCCACTGACATAAAGACAGGAGATACATTGAGAAATGTCAATGAACACCAGTGCCATCTGTTTACAAGGTAATCTCCACATTTCCATAATGTCGCCTTGCAATAAAATTTGTCTTCTGCTGGTTGTTACTCAAACAAACCAAGACTTGAAAGCCTAAACTATTGTTGTGAAGAGCTCCCTGATGCTATTTTATAAGCAGCCTGTGACAGCCTGCTTCTAATGATGGGAAATTTGAGAAATGTTGTGATACATGTCTTCCCATAAGTAGCTACAGAAATGGCAAGAAGGAAAGATTTAACCCCTGTAAATTTGCTTCTAACACTCCCAGGTCCTTAAATGGTATTGGACTGCATGGTACTGGGAGACAGAACAACAAGCCTGAAACATTACAAGACTTGGAAAGCAAGGGTCCTTGGCCTGCTCCACAAGAAGAAGTGTGTACTAGTTGTCCGAGTGGCGTTTGGACCAGCTTTACTAATATAAAAAGTCACAAGAGAGAAATGAGTTTTCCATGAAAACATACCCCATCTGTATACTTTGTTGTACCTTGCTTACTGAATTCAGATTCAAGTGTAGACAACTTAGTATGGATTGAGAAAGAGGTCTGTCCATGGAGAGGAGAGTTTGCAGAGGAAAGCTCTGCCATTACAGCTGGCCTGTTGGTAATGTTCCAGGGGTGGTAAGGGTGAAAGGGTCAGGGGTCAAGGGAGGCTTTGGGTCCACCAGATCTAAAAGCTCTTCATTTCCTGGATCCACCACTAAAGTGTGTGTGTGTAAGAGAGAGAGAGAATTTGCCAGCCCTGGAGCTAATGCCATTACAGTGGTACCTCGGGTTACAGACACTTCAGGTTACAGACTCCGCAAACCCAGAAATAGTACCTCAGGTTAAGAACTTTGCTTCAGGATGAGAACAGAAATTGTGGTCCGGCGGCGCGGCAGCAGTGGGATGCCCCATTAGGTAAAGTGGTACCTCAGGTTAAGAACAGTTTCAGGTTAAGAAAGAACCTCCAGAACAAATTAAGTTCTTAAGCTGAGGTACCACTGTATTTAAAAAAGAAAAGGAAAACAGCAAGGAAAAGTGAGGAGGTAAAAAGCTTCTGTCCTTGTCAGTGTAAGCTCAACAGGGAAACTGGAGGAGGAGAGTGAAGAAAGAGCTGTGGGTGGAGGGGGACACTTTCCCCATCCTCTGAGAAACCCAGCAAACCTGCTGCACCTGGAATTGGGTGTGGAGAGGGCAGCTGAATGGGACACAGCTGTGGGCAACCTGAGGAAACAGCATCAAGCATAGATTGAGAGACCAGGGTGATGTTTATTGTTTCCAGGAATTTTTCTCACTCTGAGACATTTGTGGGTGAGATGAGCTGAAGGCTGAGACGAAAGGTATGTCAGAAGGAAAATGAAAGGAGATATAGATATTGTCAGGGGTTCAGGGAGAGAGGCACAGATGAGGGAGGAGACTGAGAGCGAGGGGGAAGAATCCCGGAACGAGGAGGAGGAGGATGACAATGACTTGAGGGTTTCCATGAGTCTTTCAAGTGAATCGGAGGATTCCCAAAAGGGGGCGCCCCTGGTCAGGTCAAGGGGCGTCACAGGGGGGACTCGTCAGGAGCAGGGGAGCAGCAGGGGAACCCCGAGTGGGAGTTGGAGATCGGGGCCGGCTTCCCCGCCGGAATGGAGTGAAGAGGGTGGAGTTCCCAGTGTGACAGACGAAGCAGAGCAGGAAGCAGAGGGGGGAAGGAGATCGGGGCAAGACGTCCTGCCGGAAGGGGCGGAGAGTAGTACAGAGAGTAGTGTAACTGTCAAAAGGAAGGTCAGAGGTAGCGAACGCGCGCCAAGTTCAAATGTGGAGGCGCGCGGAAATGCGGAGAGTCCGGAGGAGGAGCCTGGTCCCAAAGCACGGAGGAGGGGGGAGCAGGCGTCTGGGGACTCAGCGTCAGGGGAGAGCAGGAGGGAAGGAACCCAGGGGGGCAGAAAGACCCTGCGGAAAAGGAAGGACAGGAAGAGGTGGACCAGCACAAGCCTCTTAAACTGGTGTAGAGGCGGGACTGATTCAGAGGGGACTTCAGCGGTCTAAGCGTAACAGACGTGGGGCTGCGCGCCTCGGCTGTGGAGCGTACAATGAACTTCAATAAAGACTTTTGTAAATAAAGAGGACTTGGCGTTGGTCTCTTGTGAGCTGGGACCTGAGGCGGCCCTGACAGATATATACCGTATTTTTCTGCGTATAAGATGCTTTTTGCTAAAAAAAATTAGGCAAAAATTGGGTGTCATCTTATACACAGGTAGTGAATATGGGGGGGGGGATGTGTGATTAATGGCAGCAGCAAGCAGGAGATTAGCAGCGGTGATTGGGCAAGTGATTGGTGGCTATGTTGAGGCCTGCTAGCGATTGGCTGTGGCTGCAGCAATTGGGCAGGCGATTGGCGGCTGTGGCAAGTGTGTGTGTGGGCTGTTGGTGGCAGCGAGCAGGCAGACAATTGGCAGCTGCGGCGAGTTGTGCGATCAGCAGTGGCTGTGGCAAGCGATTGGTAGTAGCGGGCAGGTGGGTGAGCGGTTGGCGGAAGTGACCTCCCCTCCCTCAAAAAAGCTAAATAACTTACCGTAATTTCTTAATTTGGAGTTAAAAAAATAGGGGTCGGCTTATACATTGGGGCGTCTTATACACGGAAAAATATGGTAGATATATAGATATACATCTATATCTCCTTTCATTTCCTTCTGACAAACCTTCCTTCTCTCTGTCTCTGTCTCTCTCTCTCTAGCGTAACTTTGTATTAATGTAACATTTTAATATGCAACTGTGTATTTTTTGTATTATTTCATTTAAGCTGTCTGCTGTTACTTCAGCTTTTTTGTACACCACTTAGAGATACTTTTAATATAGCAGGGTTGCAGCAGGTTTTACAGAAGAGAGAGTGGAGGCTAGGTTGTAAGGGGCAGTGCACAGGTAAATCATCTCACCTGAAAACAATACCCTGTTCTTCTTTGCTTCTAGTCTGTCTCCATGAGCCGCCTCCTGTTCCATTTAGCGTATCAGCACTATAGTTTACTCCCCAAATATATCTGTTGGTTTAATGAAGTCACTAATTGTAAGCAAGGCTTTCCAGTTCTAGCCCTTTGGGGGTGTTTGGGATACTTTAGAAGTGGAATCATGGTAATTACTGCTCATAAAAAAGGCTGCAAGATTAGCCTGACTCCTGGAATGGTTGCATCTTTTACTCCTACTGTGCATAAATGGACAGTTTTGTCCTTTGGGCAAAGTGGAGCATCCTAGCGGATAGGGACAATTAAAGTTAAGTATGCAGTGAGCTGCATAAAGTGTTCCTTGAAACATTTGTCTCTAGTTACTTCACACGTATATATCTTCTCCGTAAGTCATGGTTACCTGTTTTAATCTGCTGAGATGGGCTCAGATGTTCAAACAAACCAGCCTCTGGCTAAGCAAAGGCAGAGGTGGAGGAAGGGGTGTGTGGTAGGTGCGGGCTGCCCCGGGTGTCACCTCTGAGGGGGGTGACAAAATGCCGGGCGGCACTCACCGCGGGGCCTGCAGCGCATCCTAGCCATGCGTCTCTCACAGTAGAAACTCGGTGGCTTGGGTGCGCGCAGGCTCCCCGCTGCCCAAACGGTCTGCCTGCTGCCTCCCCCCCAGCTGTAGAGCGACTGAGTGGGAGGAGGCAGGCATATTCCGGAGGCCCCCACAGTGCACCCCACCCCCATGGGCAGTACACCCCACCCTTGGATGCGCTTCCTCTGCCACTGCCCAAGCGGCTTCCTCTGCCGGTGAGCAAAGGATTGCTGAATGTTCCATGTGAACCAGACCTTGGTTTTTAAAATGTTTGTTCTAGCTCCCATCCTCAGACACAGTACTCAGATTCTTGGCTCAAAGAAACCCAAAAGTTTTATTAAAGAAATCAACACATGGTCTCAGCATCAGCTCAAGGTACAGGAACACACAATTCTACGGCCTACAGGCAGATTTCTAAGATACATGACTAGACATTAGCAGAGAGGTTGTCCCAACACTTCACAAGTTCCTTTTGCTCTGCTTTTAAAGAGTAGGGAAGGGCCAGTCATTTGTTTGTGCATGCAGTTCACCTCCCAAGCTAGAAGACTATGCTTGCAAGCATGTGCTCCTGTGGGGAAGGGAGGCAAGCCAGCTATATCTGTGATGGAGCAGGTGGCAACACCTCCTTGCTGACCACACCTGAGTCCAACTCTCTGACTCCCTCCACCTCCAATTTGGCCAGACCTGCTGGTTCGTCATCCATCTCCTCAGCTACCACAGGAACTCCACTCTCAGGGGGTTAGACAGTTCCCCTTCCCCTTCTGCGACATCTGGCAACAATAGGGCAAACCCCTCTCCCAAATCACTGCCTGAGCTCTCCCCACTTCCAACTTCAGCTTCTCCTCCTTCAACAGATCTTGCCACCCCTGCTCTATCTCAGCCGATGCCGTGGGACTCATGACAATACTGTCCTTCTAATCCTTTTTAAAGCATAAAAAAATAAAAATAAATCCCCCCCATCAAATAATAATGTACATTTATTTCAGTAATGCAGCATACAAACAAAGAAGTGTCCGTGCATGCTGTTTCCATACCCCTAAGCAATATAAACAATGCAAAGGTAATACCCTGAATATACCAGATATTATCCTGGAATTTGCTGTATTACAGATTGAGGGGATGGGATTCAGGTGACCTTCTATTCTGCAGATCATTGTTCATGAACAATATGAAAAGAAGCCAAGTATAAGCAAGCCTGTAATGTAGTATTGCACCTCTTAACGCTATCAACTATACTATTGCATCATCTTTTTCCCGATCCTAGCAGACTGAATCTACTTTACTGGACACTCTGTCCTCAAAATGCAACTTAATGAAGCCACCCTGCTTTTTCTTAGGGTGCCTCTCTGGCACAACGAGCTTGAAAACCCATGCAAACGACTGTGTATAAATACGGCATGTTTAACAATGGGATACAGAAACCTTTCAGTGAGCTCTGCCAAGATATTTAATTCTGAAGCAAGCGGTGAGTTAGGCTGACTTTTAAGCAAACAATTAAGCATGCCAAGTGCCGACTTCGTAATTTGCCGTTTACCTACAGAGAAGTCTGTCAGGGAAGTGATATGGAGGATTAATGCCGTAGTATCTTGGTTATTCTTCCTCATCAGCTCATGAATCAGTTTAGTTTTCTTAAATGACACGCCAGTGAATAAAGGAAGTTTTACTGACAGATTGTACAGATGTTCACACACACACACACACACACACACACACACACACACACACACTTGAATATAACAGCCTGGTCTGCACTTTGTATGGATGTAAACAGCTCAGCCGATTTTGTTGTGCTCTGTGAAGAATTGGCTCCTTAATTCTATTAAGAGCTCCCTTGCTCATAAAATTAATGCCCTCATCTCATTCAGTAACAGTCCTCCTATTCATTATCAGAGAAAGGATATCTACTGCCTTTGTAGATTACGTTTTCTCAGAGGGTTTCCTATTATTTTCAAGAAACTCAAGACATTAAAGGATTTGCACTTCTATGTTTGCAAAGCTACTGAATTGGATTATTTGCTGAACTGCGCTGTTCCTGTGAACTGCAAGGAGAGCAGAGCAGCAACTCGGAATTAGGTGGGTTGAGGGTGTTGGATTTATTTTTGCATACCATGTGATATTCAGAGTGAAATTAAAATTCAGTTCAAAACATCAGAATCAGAAAACAAAATGGAAAGTCCTAGGATTCTGGGACATACCAAAAGGCGTATCTGTGGAATTATTTCATACAACTATGGCCTGCAATGTTGCATATTTGGGTGACTTAAAATGGCTGGTGGGAACGGTGGATGTGACTTGAGCTTGGCTATCATTCAAAGGCAGCATCACCACCCGCTGCGGAAAGGCACCCTGGTGTTCAGCAGGGAGGGTGCCAAATGGAGGCACAGCTGGGTGGGGCCAGTGAGGAGCCCTTCCAAGCTCCTAGGGACTTCAGCCATTGTTCCTGACAAGGGCAACCTCTGGGGCCAGGCCTCTCCCCAATAAGTTCCCTCCTGATGCTGAACTATATCATGCTCTCATCTTGTACAATAACTAAAAAGCAACAACCCAGATTCCGAGCCCAGCTATCTTCCCCAGGGACTGAAAAATGATGTCATCAAGTACAGGCCATCAAAGGTTCTTGGGTCCTGCCTCTGATTGTTAAAATTTGGATCTGAAGGGGGGTTATTGGTTTGTTTTTGTTTTATTATGTATTTTGCGTTCTCATTTTATATTTTTATGTTGTGAACCACCCTGTGGTATACTAGATCAGTGTTTTTCAACCACTGTTCCGCGGCACACTAGTGTGCCGCGAGATGTTGCCTGGTGTGCCGTGGGGAAAATTGAAAAATTTGAAAGATTTTTTTAAAAAAAAAAATGTCAAATTTTCGCCCACTAAGTGGGCGCCGGACTGTGTCCTGGGTATTGGGGGGGGGGGTTTGACCCCACCCTCGGCCAGCAGGGGCGCCGATTGGCACTCCTCAGGGGGACACCCTCCACTTTTCTGATGTCTGGGCTGTGATTGGTCCAGACTCCAGCCTGGACCTATCACAGTAGGACATCATCTTCCAACTTCCTTCCTGTCCGAGCACAGTGTGTGCAGCAGCGGAGAGAAGAAGACGTTGCTACTCGAGTCACCAGGAGGACCGGAGCAGGAGGAGACGGACGGAGATCAGGACTCAGCGGGAGTCGGCACTGCAGAGAGACCGCATCCGGATCCAGACCAGGCCGCAAGTGCAGCGTGAGGTGAGGAGTTCATCTGGAACCAGTCAGTCACGGTTGGGTCTCGGAAGAGAGACGAGTGAGTCCAGCCCTGTGCAGCAGCAGCAGCCCGGTAAGTTTATATATAGTCAATATAGGCACAGAATTAATTTTTTAAACATTTTCTAATGGTGGTGTGCCTCGTGATTTTTTTCATGAAACAAGTGTGCCTTTGCCCAAAAAAGGTTGAAAAACACTGTACTAGATGATAGATAGATGATAGATGATAGATAGATAGATAGATAGATAGATGATAGATATAGATAGATAGATAGATATAGATGATAGATGATAGATATGTAGATAGCCCAATCTTGAGGGAGATCAATTAATTCCCCCGACTTATCTTCTGAGGAGATCATTGCTGAGGAAGAGGACCAGCAGTATTTATTGCTCTATGGGAGTAAGGTAGTAGGGTTTCAGTAGGCGCTGAGGACTGGGGCATCAGTCAGTTGAGCAATGTGGTGTTCTAGGGGAAACTGCTTCTACAGGAGACTACTTTACATCTGGTATAAGTCTGTTTACCGCGGAGCTATTTTATTTCCATGTACATGAGAGTGAGAGAGCTGTCCACCCACTATGAATAAATACAGCCTTCCACATTGTCCCCCTGATTAGCCCCATGCAAGGAGAAAATTAGTAGGAAGAATGTAAATTACAAACCTTTTCACATCCTCCTGGCAGTGTGAAGAATCCTGATGCTTCAAACTTGTAGTAATCCCACGGATTTACATAAAATTTATGTGAAGGAGAGAATCAAGCTCATTCCCATGAATTGATGAAGTACCAATAAAGAAATCAAACATGTGAACATTTTAATGTGGGCATACTATTTTTCACTCAGTTTATATCTAGCCCTTTATCCCAAAAGGAGCTGAGGGTGGCAAACACATAATTAAAACAACAAAAATTAAAATGTTATTTAAGCAGTTTAAAATGTTTTTAAAACAATCACATTTTCTTGGGAACAGTGTTTTTCAGCCATCAAATGCCTCGTTAAACAGAAATGTTTTTATGTTCCTCCTGAAAGTCAAAAACGGTGAGGACAGACACAGCTCATCAGGTAGGACGTTCCACAAACAGGGAACCACCACCAAAATGGCCCTGTCACAGGTCAACATCAACTGGGCAGCAGCCAGGTGAAGCCATCCCCAACAAGACTTCACTTTGACTTTTACTAACACCTTCAGTTGGGCCTGACAGCTCACAGTGCAGCTCTTTCAAGACAGGTGACACACGGTCACACAGATACATGAATATGAATTTGATTTGTAGGGACTAAAGCTTTGTTTCTATCTAGCTGAGTGATGGTACCTTTCCAGAGTCTCAGCCTGGAGTCTTTCCCAACCTTCCTCTTTTGAATTGACCCTAGCATCCTCTGCAGCCAATACATCAAGGCTGGCAACCTAAGGCCCATGGGCTGGAAGTGGCCCACGAGGGTCGCTTAACTGGCCCATGAGCCATCCCTGAACCGAGCTGCCTGCTTGGCGAGTCCCCGTGTGCTGCGCTAAACTGGCACAGCGCGGTGCAGGGACTCTCTTCTGCGGCTCCGGAAATTGCTTCTGCGCTTGCCCAGATGCCAGAAATCGCGTCTGCGCATGTGTGATTTTCAGCATCTGGGCATGCGTAAAAGCAATTTCCGGCGCCGCAGATATGCGCAGACGCACTGCGCTGGCCCGGCCCACAGAGGATCTCTGTGGGAGTGATCCAGCCCATGCCCGGTAAGCCTTGCCGACCCCTGCAATACATGTATCCCACCACCAAGATATGCCCCCTCACTATTTAAAACAATAGAAGAAGTAGATTTCACACGTTGACACATTGAGCTATTTTGGGTCATTGTTGCCCCTGTGTGTAGGAGTGCAAATATCCAGAGATGTAGTGATCAGGTGGGATTGCTATGAGGAATTATAACAAATCTAGAGTAAGCCATCTGTGTCAGCAATGAAAGCATTGCGTTGACTGGGTTTAAACTATTTTGATATGATTTTTGATCAATCTACACCTCTGCATCTCTGGCCCTTTTGACCCTACTGCCCATTTTTCTCTCCTCTAGTCCTCCTGGCCATCCTCCTTATCATGTGTACTGATTGTTTATTCCCTCCGCGGTTGCCAGATGCACCCCTTTGTAGTTCTCAAGTTATTCACCCCAAAATATATGCATGCTAATTAGTGTTGTAGTGTAACTTTTCCCCCACGCGGGGTTTGATGAAATGCTCAGAGGAAATATGATTGGTTCTTATGAGCACTGTGTAAAAGATTCTTTTGCTAATAAAATGGCCTGGCGAGGGGTGCGGTTTACGCACTTTTCTCCGAGAGCCTTGCTGGTCAAAGCCTCGCGTCTTGTTATTAATCAGGGTCCAGTCCTTCCTTTAAGTTGCGAACGCAACATAGCTGATCACCTGTGCTTAGGATTCTTCCAGTAAATATTTTTTTTGTACATCTGCAAACATGGGGGCTGTTAGTAAGTAAAGGTAAAAGGTAAAGTGAGGCATCTGAATATAGACTGTATTTTTAATTAAGGTTTATATTGGCTTATATCTTGATCAGGTTCATAAAGTCTAAAATGGGCTTGAATTCACAAATGTTTCATGCCAGGCAGAGAAAACCTTGGCCATTCTCCTAAGACAAGGGGCCCCCCTTGATTTATAGCAGAAAACAATTCTCAAAGTCGTAAAAGCTGGAATTACAGACTAAGAGCGAGGACATTGACCTACATGTTACAGAAGATAAAAAAAGCAGAGATAAACATAATTAGGAATGAGTAAATAGTAAAATGATACCATGGGCCTCTCTTAAACCTTGAGCTGTATTTTCTAAGACCAGAGGCAAATGGGAAAAAAAAACATCTAGCTGACAGAAAAAGAGAGCATTTTTAGGAAATCTTCTAAAAGCAGTTTCTTTCTTAAACTGAGAGAGTTAAAAAGAGCAATAAATGTTGGGAAAGGCAACTGGCTTGGCTGGGGAAGAAGAAGCTTCTTCCTATTTTATTTTGAGGCTGGAAAGGAGGGTGAAAGGGGGAGGTGTGAACTGAAGAGGTTTCTTTTAAAAGCTGTTTTTTACTGAGTTCCTTCCTTTCTACTTTGAGAAGCTTTATTCTTTTAAAAGGTTACCTATGATAATGTATGAAATATATTAGCTTAAATATATTGGCTTAAATGTAATTATGCAAAGGATTTAAGAAATGCTAGATTCTTATTTCATATAGTTGTAAGAGTTGTATTTATCCTGAAATTAAGTCAGCCACCAGCCTAGCCCCCCTGCCAGACAAGAAGACGCCATCCAAGCAGTCCTGATATATAGTTGCCAGACATTTGTTTAGAAACCTTCAAATGAAGGAGATCTTTCAATGTTGATGTGAAACTCAAGATCCTTGACATATGTTTAAGATAAAAATTTAAGATTAACCATTTGTTTTAGAAGGCAATAGGGCAAAGAGGGCAAGAGGTGAGCTGGTAATTAAGATTCCATGTAAGATATATTATTACTTATTTGTCATTTATAGATGTAACAATATATAGCTCTTTGTCTCCCTTATAAGGATAGAAGGAAATGGGTGTATCTTTTGTGATTGGATATAGCAGGCAGCCAATAGGAATTTCAACCAGGCTGATTGGACAGATGCAGCCACAGGAGGAGCAAAGGGGGCTGGATTAAGGGAATATAAGTGCTGGCCATAATGGCAGGAGGCCAGGCCAGAGCTTGGTAACCATATACCACTGTGCCTCTCATTTATTTGTCTGACAAATAAATTATTATTTTAATTTCTCTATTGCTGCGTTGAATATTTCATTCCAGCTAAGCGTTAACCACAAGCAGGGTGCTACAAAAGGACCCCTAGATGCTTAGGTCCAGTCAAAGGCGACTATGAGGTGCAGCGCTCATCTCACTTTCAGGCCGAGGGAGCTGGCGTCTGTCCACATGTGTAGTGGAGATCTGAAGTCTTGAGCTGATACAATATTGGTGGAGTTCTGTTAGAACCACTGGAACAAATTGTTCATATCAGTAAAGGCTCTGGCTTTCTCTCTGTAACATGCTGTGTTTTTCTTCTCCAGAAACCCCTTGTTCTTGGCCAGCATCTGCTTGGGCTGCCAGCTCCTTAACAATTTTTAATGGCATGCACTACCTAGAACTTTTTGCAGTCAATAGATTGGCTCCCACTGGAAAAGGCACTAACTGAGAAAGTGCTTGGCACTGCTCGGGAATTCAAAGAAACATTAAAAGCACTTTTTAAAAAATTGATAGCATAATAGCTATATTTTTACCTGACACACCAAAGATTGGACAAAGTCGCATTTTGGTCTGCTGTCTTGATTCAAAATGGTGCTCAGCACCCAAACATTTACCAAGATCGCTGCCCCCACCTCAGGATTCCTCATGGAAAGTTTGGTGATGATATCTCAAAAGGTAGCCAAACCGATGCCAAAAAAATGAGTGAAGTCTTGCCAAAGTGAAGTTGCAGCTTGCCATATTGATTCAAAATGGCACCTGGCACCCAAACATCAATAAATATTCCCACCCCGAACACAGGAACTCTAGTGCCGAGTTTGGTGATTATATCTCAATAGGGAGCCAAATCTATAGAAAATGGATAAACGGATGGATGGACAAACAAGTTGTTTTCCAAAATATATAGTAGATGGGTTTTCCGCCCCTGCATTATCAACCTGTTGCAGTTTGATGAGCAGCTCTCTTGTGTGCTTCCAGGACAATCTTAAAATTACAGTACAGCCCCAGCTCCCAATTCAGAAGATCAGTTGTCACCTGAATTATTCTGTGTCAACCCCTCTTTTGTCTCAGTGGTGTGTGTCTCTTTCTAATTACTGGCCCACTAGAGTAAACTAAGTTGCAGATGCCCAAATCCAATTTTCTAGCAACGCAGACCCTGAGGATCTCGGGCCCTGATGTCTAATGTCGTAAACAATAGTGACAGAGACTTTGATTAAACTTGACAGGATCCTTATAAAGCCGTGAAGCTGTTGTGCTCCTATTTTCATCACCCTTCAAGTTTCCTTAGTTTAAAAAAAGAAGAGAAGATTTGAATCCCACTCAAAAGACCAAAAACATCTTTTTGTATGTCAGCTTTAGAAACAATTTGTCTCTTCAGTGTAAGACTATGTCATGCTTGAAAATACAGCAGTTGCTTTCAGTCACTGGGTATACAATGAAGGCCTTGAAAGTTTACACACGCATGGACATCAATTGATCTCTTCCAGTTCATTTTTCAATTTTGGGGGCCCAATTTGTCCACTTATTGATGCCACAGTCTAGTATGTATAATGGGGCCCTACTAGCACACATACTCCTTCTCCCCAATCTGTATCAATTAGGACTTGCTGATCAGAAGGTCGGTGGTTCGAATCCCCGCAACGGGGTGAGCTCCCGTTGCTCAGTCCCTGCTCCTGCCAACCTAGCAGTTCGAAAGCACGTCAAAGTGCAAGTAGATAAATAGGTACCGCTCCGGCGGGAAGGTAAACGGCGTTTCCGTTCGCTTCTCTGGTTCGCCAGAAGCGGCTTAGTCATGCTGGCCACATGACCCGGAAGCTGTACGCCGGCTCCCTCGGCCAATAAAGTGAGATGAGCGCCGCAACCCCAGAGGCGGCCACGACTGGACCTAATGGTCAGGGGTCCCTTTACCTTTTACAGGGCATATGGGCAATCTTGAGGGCCCTTTCATCTAAAAAAAAAAGTGAAAAGGACCATGGAACTAGACTTTAATGCGAACATATGTAACATCCACACTGGACAATATGCCATGTCACCGGTGCTCAGCCATGCACTGACATGATCGCTGAATTTGTGAGCATGTAAACTAGATCTTGAAGACTTGATGGTGAATGTGTGGACTGCTTCTTTTATTATTTTGGAAGGTATTGTGTTTTAGGTTATGCAAAACATCTACCTGTGTTTTTTTAGGCAGTGATGGCACATTCAGACATGTAGCTCATCACTTAATCTTGCAATTTATAATCAAGTGATATACAAGTATGTATGAAGAGGACGTAACAGGGCGCTTCCACTGAATGCGTTCCTTGTAGGACTGACAGATGGAAGGAAAGGTAAGGCTGATAACCAACAAAATAAAATCCAAATTCTGCATCCAGGTAGCTCAAATCTCTTCTCAAGATAAATGATTCAGCTAATAATGTGTATGTACCGTATTTTTTGCACCATAACACTCACTTTTTTCCTCCTAGAAAGTAAGGGGAAATGTCTGTGCATGTTATGGAGGGAATGCCTACGGGTGGCGGGGGGGGGATCTGCTGCAGTCGTGAGCAGAGGATCCATGGTTCCCCTTCCTTTCCTCCTCCGTGGCTCGCTTTGAAACAGCAAAGCGGGAGAAGAGCCGCTGAGTGGGGAGGAGAGAGGGACAGAGAGACTGCTTCTTTAAAGGAGCAAAGCGGGAAAGGAGAGGAGCCGCTTACACTTGTGTCCGGTTGGTTCCTTTAAAGCAAGCAGGCTCTCTGTCCCTCTCTCCTCCCCACTCAGCTAGCTAAATAGCAGCAAAGTTTTTCAGCACGCTAAGCCGGGGATGAGCGGGGAGGAGGGAGAAAAGCAGAGCCTGCTTGCTTTAAAGGAGCAAAGCGGGAGAGGAGAGGAGCCTTCTCCCCTTATACCCCTCTTCTTCATTATTAGCAGCATCCTTCTCCACCCACCCCACACATGCTCCTTGTCCCTTGAGTGCTTTTCCTTCCCTCCCCACTTATAACGTGGTTACAAAGGATCCTCAGGATTTTTGCATTGGGCTACTCCAAACTCACTGGCAGATCACATGTCTGTGGCCACAGCATGAACCACAAAAATCATACATCCACTGTTTCGTTTAGAATATTTTTTTTCTTGTTTTCCTCCTCTAAAAACTACGTGCGTGTTATGGTCGGGTGCGTGTTATAGAGCGAAAAATACGGTAATTTTGCATTGTTGAATGATCTGCATCCACAGCATTTGAGTTTGTGTCGCTTCTGGGGCAGGGGGCACAGAGTGGATGATAGATAACAAAAGGAGATATTATTGCCTCTGGATTTCTACCGTAGTCTGCAGTGAAACAAAAAATGAAATGGATACACTTGACAACCCACTCTCTATGGTCACAGCTATTTCTTTCTCTTCACACATTGGAACATGAACTGACACTTTTTAATTGTCTCATTGTCAACATATAGTCCAAGAGAATTTAACAAAATGCAGCAAAATTTTCTAATAAAAGCTTTACTGGAGATGCATAGGCCAGATGAAGACACTGCATGGGTTAAAACAACAGCTAGAAAAGCTGTGATTTTATTCAAGATACTCTGTGGTTTGGGGTGAGGGTGGGGCTTGTTGATATAATCACAGTACTTCATTTCAAAATGTATATTGGATGGCGTTTTCTCAACTCTTGGTACAGAGTGTGCAATGCACATCGATGGACTGCAGGAAATTGCCTCCTTGCGTGTGGATGATTTCACTTTCCACAGGAAGCAGAACCGAAAATCTGCCCATGAGAGGCCCTCACATCAATACATTATCAACCTATAGTTTCTATGCCATTTATTTTTTTTAGTTTGCTTTTCACTTATTAGAAGAGGCTGCTGGATCAGGCCAGTGGCCCATCTAGTCCTGCGTCCTCACAGTTCTCACAGTGGCTAACCAGATGCCTATGGGAAGCCCATAAGCAGGTTCTGGGCACAAGAACACTCTCCCCACCTGTGGTCCCCCAGCAACTGATTCTTGGAAACATTACTGCCTCCAGCTGTGGAGAGAGAGCATAACAGACATCATTGTTAGTGGCCATTGATAGCCTTATTCTCAATGAATTTGTCCAATCCTCTATTAAAGCCGTCTAAGTTGGTGGCCATCACTGCCTGCTGGCGGTGCAAGTTCCCTAGCTGAACTATGCACTGCATGGAGAAATACTATATCAGTCCCGAATCCACAGCAGTGTCCAAAGAAGGAATGGCCACTGGGAGGAGTGCAGAGAGAGGAACCCTATGGTGCACCTGTAGCAGCAAAACCAGACACCTTCATCTGCCTCAGCTGCAATAAAACATGTCTCTCCTGTATCGGTCTCTACAGCCACAACAGGCACTGTAAGTCTCCAACCGTTGAACTTCACTCCGAAGGTGCACTCTTCCATAGTCTCCCAAGACAGATGGATGCCAACAAAGGTCTTTTGCCATGACACGCATCATTTTACACTTGTTTGCATTGTTGAATTGAGCCCTTTAGACGTGACTCATAACCCTTCTCTAACCTAAAGCTCATGAGCCTTTTATATAAGACACAAACTCCCCCCCCCCATTTAATGCTGTTTTCCAAAACAAAGGAAGAAACAAAAAAAGTAGCATCGTGAGGTCACTTAAAAACTGTAGAAAATTTAATGTGCATTCAAATTTCAGATCACTGACATCAATGAAAGGGGAAGCGTGTATGTGGGGGAGACACACAACGCATCACATACGTTAGTTCCCTCACGGCTATTTGCATAATGTGTCTAGAGACAGCACTGTATAAGAAGGGAAGAGCTCACCCACCAAAGAGAACTCAGGGGCAGTTCTATTGGAGAGCTGATGTGATTCAAAGGAGAAAGGACAGTTTCGAAGCTCAGACGAGTGAATAGCTGCAGAAATACAGTGAGCTCGGACAAAACTCTTTGGTAACCTCAGCAAAGGAATAAAGCACCGGGGCAGAAGGTAATTTCCATTTAGATTTATTTGCTAGGCTGTCTGGCTCAAGTTCTCCCTTCTGATGAAGGCTGAAACTAAACAACACCTCACAAGTCTGTACACTAAGATACAGATTTTCTTCAATTATGATCTTCATTGTTCTATATTTTTTGCTATTTATTTAAGGGAAATGCCTGCTCTGAATCTGAGTTATAGCTTTATAAAACTTTAAAGAAGAATGCATATATTTCATTTACTAGCAAAGCATTCTGGTTTTTTTTAAAAGTAACTCTGATTTGATTAAAGTGGGTGCCTTAAAATAATCATTGATAGTTTGCCAGATACTGTACCAGATTTAGAAATATAAAACAGTTGGCATTACATTAAAAGCAATCACATTATGTTTTTGTTACATTTTCCAGCATGCTAAAATGCATTTCATTAAGTTATTAGACAAAATATAAAATAACATCAAGGTGTAGTTTTTATTCAAGCTTTTAACGTTGCTTCATTAAAAAATGTTTTGAGGGCTGTTAGAAAATAAATGGCAAAAAGCCGAAATAAAAATGGATTTTCATTAAAGCTAGAACAATATACTGGTTTAAAACAGTCCTTTAAGAAAGAAATTTTATGCAAGCTATAATAATTATATGCTGATAATTGTATTATAAACATTTTTGCATTTTTAAAGATATACTACAAAACAAAATCTAAGCCAATGTTTGGAAGCAAAGGTTTTATATATAACTTTGGATATGTGTAGGCAGTACCTTTTTTCTGGGGGACGAAGGGTATGCATACCCCTGAATATTTTGTGAATCTTTTTACTTTTGTCCATTTACTGTCTTTATTTTTCCTGATTTGGAGTATAAAATGGTGATTTTCTTGAGTCAAAATGAGAGTACCCCTAAACATTTTTTTTAGGGGGGGGGAAGCACTGAGTGTAGGTTACATCGAGTTAGCTCTTTGGCCACTTAAAAAGCTCATTGCTGGGGGATGAGGGAGAGAGGTGTGTGTGTGTGTGTTTTCCATCATTAAATGAATACAGTGGTACCTTGGGTTACAGAAGCTTCAGGTTACAGACACTTCAGGTTACAGACTCCGCTAACCCGGAAATAGTGCTTCAGGTTAAGAACTTTGCTTCAGGATGAGAACAGAAATCGTGCTGCGGCAGGCAGTGGGAGGCCCCATTAGCTAAAGTGGTGCTTCAGGTTAAGAACAGTTTCAGGTTAAGAACGGACCTCCAGAACGAATTAAGTACTTAACCCGAGGTACCACTGTATGTTAAAATACTGTACCACCAGCATTTGCTCTCATATTGAGTCAGTCCTTGTGTTTGCTCAAAGGCAAACATCCACATTCATTTGAAGATCTTCGAGTCAAGTGAGAGTGCATCTAGAATATTTAAAGAGACAAGCACCCATTTCCATGGGCAACTTCAGTAGACCTGGATGATGGCAGGAAAGCTTACATTTAGCTCCCGGACGTTTCATGTTTCTTTGCATTATCAGGAATGCTGCATTTCTTTCCATATTTGCTCCATTCTCTGCCACCCTGTTTTACCTGCAGGACCTTCCGTCCCACGATGACATCGGTCCAGCGGCTCCTGCTGCTACTCTCCTTGGCTTTTGCCAGCGTCTGTGTCAACGTGGGGCAGCCATTTCCAGAGGGGGTGGAGAACGAGGGAAAGAGCAATCTGGATGGCATCCTCCAAAGGGCAGAAAACATCATCTTGAAGTCCATTTTGAAGAAGGTGGACGATGACAAAGAAGATCCCAACAAAGGTAAATGGTGTACCTTGGCAGTAGCTGAAGTTCATGGCTGTATTTGTTTATATGCCATTTCCCTGTTTGTAAAGGGCCTCAAAGTGTGTGTGTGTGTGTGTGTGTGTGTGTGTGTGTTGAGGTTTAGGGAATTTAATGACATTTGTTAGGAAGAAGAGGCACCTTCCTCAGTTGCTGCATGCTGAGATGCGGGCCATTCATTATTAAATCACATTTTTGCTCCCTTATCCACTCAGTTCCATTTCAGACTGGCCTCTCTAGGGAAGAGGCACTATTCCTTTCAGTATGTGCATGCTGGTCTCTGGTTCAATCTATGGCATATCCAGGTATGGCTGATGAAATCCTGGAGAGCCACTGCCAGTCAGTAGAGACCAGGGGTTTGCAGTTAGTAGGTTGGGATCAACTGTGCAGTCAACAATATATATGGTGACACAGGGAGACCTGCAGAAGTTAAGGGCAAACTGAGGGTTAAGAGAGGGCTTTTGGATGCTGCAACTGTATTTAGCTTGTTGTGTTAACGTTGTTGCTCACAGTGTTAGGGTAAACCCCTTGTTCTTTTCAAACAGTCGCCTTCCCATCTTCCAATGCACTAACTAAATCATATTGCACATTGGATCATCAAGGAGTTCTGACTCCATTTTTTTTCCAAAATAGCAAGAACAAAAAGCCTCCCCTTCTAGCTTAGGCTGCGTTCAGGTGAAAGGAGGTTTTGAGAGTGTGTGGCACCAGAGATGGACTTTTTGGAATTTGCTAGCAGAAGTTTGATACTGAAAACAGATTCCTGTGCTGAGAGGGATGCTTCTTCTTTCATCTGTGTTATCACCCCCTCCCCACAACCACTATCACTGTTTTGCACCTGGATCTGGTTGGTTCTAGTAAAAAACAAAGTAGATCCTGCCCACCTGAAACTCGCCCACCTCTGGTGTAAATACTACTGAGCTAGATGAACTGATGGTCCGACTCAGTATAAAGCTGCATCCTATGTTCCTGGAAGAACATGAGTTAACCTGCCTATGCCTGAGAGACTGGTCTGTACTGGGGCTGCATCTGACTGCAACTTTCCAAATATGTTCTCTCAACAATTAACATTGGGCAGGCAAGCATGCTATACTATCTTAAAAAGCCTTCTAAACACTTTATTATTTCAGCTAGCCTATCCAGACACTAGTATTGTATACTTGTTTTGAGTGTTTGCTGATTGGGGGTGTGTATTATTAATCATAGTTTTATATTGTTCGACGGACACTGCATAGATTATTATTTTTTTGGTCACTTAAGCAAGAACACCAGTTGGATCCACCTAAGAGAAGGATCTTGACCACGGGGTTAAGACTTCCACTTTAATTCCATTCCCAGATAATTGTAAAAAAGGAATATCTCAGGGAGCTTCCAGATGGGTGTTTATTGTGGAATGAGTGCTCCTTGTGCATGCATAGTTTTTGCAGCATCCGCATGATGTGTCCCCAAGGTGTCATTCACACATACAAGAAGTCACCATGGGTTAGGTCTAAAGAAATGCAGGAGGATTATTCAGACAACACACTGGAACGACAATGTGGAGTTCAACGGAAAAGGGACAAATCAGTTCACATTTACAGGCTAACTTAACAACATTTGCAGGTTCTGAAGCAATACAAGAACTGAAACACAACCATCCTTCAAATTTTCCCATTATAGGATTTTGCAGTGCAGTTCTTCAGCCAAATAATGTGTACACAAATGCATATACAAGGGGGCAATGCGTGCATTTAAATGCATACATTAGTGAAAACAGCATACAAAATGCATTACATAAGGGAAAATAACTTGGCAAAAGTGTGCCTATTGTGTAAAGCTGCATATAAAAATGTGTATAGTAGGGAAAATATAGTAGACATCCCCAGATGCATATAAATTATATTAAAGGTAAAGGTAAAGGTACCCCTGCCCGTACGGGCCAGTCTTGACAGACTCTGGGGTTGTGCGCCCATCTCACTTAAGAGGCCAGGGGCCAGCGCTGTCCGGAGACACTTCCGGGTCACGTGGCCAGCGTGACAAAGCTGCATCTGGCGAGCCAGAGCCGCACACGGAAACGCTGTTTACCTTCCCACCAGTAAGCTGTCCCTATTTATCTACTTGCACCCGGGGGTGCTTTCGAACTGCTAGGTTGGCAGGCGCTGGGACCGAGCAGCGGGAGCGCACCCTGCCGCGGGGATTCGAACCGCTGACCTTTCGATCGGCAAGCCCTAGGCGCTGAGGCTTTTACCCACAGTGCCACCCGCGTCCCTCATAAATTATATTAGATACATATAAATTAGCATATGCACATTGCAGGCAAATTTGCTGAATTGTTTCAGGATTGTCTGACCCCCAAATATATCCACTTGACAGCTTTTGGTCAAGTCCATCCAGATACAGTGTATGTAGAATGCTAACATGCATTTTAATTTTCTAAGCATACTGTTGGTTTTAATTACCTTTGGAATATTTCAAATACCTGTTTTTAATTGTATGTTATTGATACAGTTAATTTAATTGGTGTTAAATGAACGGTGTGGGCTTTTTTGAAAACTGTTTAGAGGTTTTATTACATTCAGGCGGCATCTAATAGGTGTTCAATAAATAAATGCTCCATTTCAATCAAGAACAACGTTATTCTTGGAGTGTTTTAATGCTGTTCATTTCCTTGGGCAGAGCCAGGAGCTTTTCCGCCAGACTGGATCTCAAAAAGGCAGCACCCTGGAAAGAGATCTCTCTACGATCTAGAAAAGAAGCAGCATCCCGGGAAAAGGGAGGATGTGGATGAGGAATCTTATGGAGAAACTGTGAAGCGTCAGCACCCTGGGAAAAGAGAGGAAGAGGATGAATTTGATCCCTACTCAGAAGTGCAGAAGAGGCAGCACCCAGGCAGGAGGTACCTGCGAGAACAATACCTTGACCTCCCTAGCAGCAGCCAGCTAGCTTATCTGGACGAATTCTCCAAAAGGCAACATCCAGGCAGGAGGTACCTGACTTACAGCAAACGACAGCACCCTGGCAAGAGGAGCTGGGAGGAGGAGATGGATGAGGGCGAGCAGAACTTGGAGAAACGACAGCATCCGGGCAAGAGGTACCTGGTGGATGCAGAGAACCCAGACTACACTACTGTCCCCTGCGAGCCCCAGGATTCCTTTGAATGTAGCAAAGGCAGCTTGCTGCTAGAGTTGCTCGATAACGTAAGCAAGGGCCGCGTCGATGAGAAGCGGCAACATCCCGGAAGAAGGTCTTCGTGGGATGGTGCGTTGGAGGAAGAGGAATGAGACGTGGCCAGGGGGTGTGCTTTCTTGTTGTTTTCATTCCTCCGAATGATTTCTCCCAGCCATTCAATGTTCCACCCATAACCCTTTTTCTTCTTCCTTCCTTTCTGCTTGCTGAAACCTACTTCACAGGTGATTCTTTATAGTGTGCTCCTTCCTGGTGGGCTATGGTCCAGATTTAGCAATGCATGGACACATGGATTTCATTTTAAGCATGGCACTTTGTGCCCCCACCCCTTGAGAGGCACGTGGCCAGGCGCACCCCCACATGCTTAAAATGGAACGTGTTAGTAAAGGATGATTCCAATGTTTCATTTCTTGTGTGGGCCATAAGTTAATACGGGACGAAACCCATCCAAACGCAAGGGTAGTCAGATGTCAGTCTTCTTGATGCTTGCAACTGGCATTCCAGCTCCAAAAGAGTTTGCAAATAGCACACTTCATACTCATCCCTGAGTATGTTGTTTGCTGTTTTTGTATAGCATTTCCTTCAATGGGGCTTCAGTCAGAGAAACGCAGTGCCAGAATCAGCTGCAGGTCCCTTTTAATCCTGAAAATTGGGAAGTGCTTCCATCAAACGTACGCCAGTGGGTGTGCCCATGTGGAAGGAAGGAACGAGAAAACCTGTGGATAAAGGAGGGAGGGCTTAGGGCAGGACTCTGGTCACATGGACAGCTTAGCCTGTGCAAGCCTGCAGTAGACAGAGTGGTTTGCTTTTTCTTTTAAAAGGGAAACCATTTTATGCACTGACGAGATGACTCGTCATGCAGGCAGCAAGGACCACGACGGTCCAAACACTATTGCAATGAAGAAAAAAAATCCACAAAGAGCCTGATCCACAAATATAAGTAACACCAGTGTGTGTGTGTAGATTTCTGACTGGGGTCAGTATTCCCCAACCTTTATAAGTGAATTCCATCCATATCCACACAGGTTCCATGAAGCTACTTTTCCTGTTCTGGAACTTTTTATGCAGGGCCTCTAGCTATTCTCCATGTGGCAATGCTGCTTTCAAGTGGTCTTGATGATAGGGAATTGTGAACAGCCACTGCCTTCTCTATTCTGCCAAAGGTGGATTGGACTGATATCTTGCTAATGAACAGGATTAATGTGCATAGAGAAATGGCATGCCTGTTTAGCAAATCTGACATTTGCTATTATCCTTTGCCCTAAAAGTGACTCATAGTAGTGCACGGTTTTGTTTGGAAAACCCACAGCTGAGAATCCTCACAGGGCCTGGGTTCCAGTATGCCGTCTTTGAATCAATGTCTCACTTTGTTTCCAAATAAGGATTAATTACAATAAATATTTTAAATTGCAGCAAGCAGGCGTCTTTGTCTCATTATGTGGATTTTCATTTGTAAAATATGGAAAAGTTTGCCTGTTGTCCCAAAAAGGAATGTTTTCAATTTCTGTAGACAAATGGTGTTTATTTACCATAAACAAATCAATAAATATCCATAATTAACAGTGCTCCCTTGTTCAGTTATCCTTTTCGGTCATACAAAAACAAATAAACAATGTGCCAAATGATCAATGCCCTCCTGAATTTAAAAAAAGGGGGGGAAAATTCAACCCAAACTGTGATGGAAGAAAACAGAATTTTTAAAAGTCAAAACTTGTGTATGGTGATGATGACATGTTTGTATATAGCAGTGGTTTATTACTGGTTTGGAAGGTTGCTTTGTGTAGAAATAGAGTTTTCTGAAACTTTCTGCTTGTGTATGATGAATAAAAAAAATCAGAATGAACATACATAAACTAGCTAGCATCCTCCTTAAAAGAAATAATCAATGTCGGTTTGGGGAGGGGTCAAAGCTTTTGAGAAGAAGGATGTTTTGGGGGTGGGGCCTTGTTATTACAGAGATACATAGATGTGTCTTCGTGAATATCATCCTTTGATTGACACCTGAGCTGCTGAACAAGGCAGAGGCCAAATGTTTTGCTATAAAGAAGAAGAAGAAGAAGAAGAAGAAGAAGAAGAAGAAGAAGAAGAAGAAGAAGAAGAAGAAGAAAGAAATTAACGGGTTGTATCCAGTGCTGCATGAGTCGACTTCTGCTTGCTTCCCATTCCTCTCCTCTCCTTGTGAGCCCCCAAATTCTGGTCCAGGATTCTCTCTCTCTCTCTCTCTCTCTCTCTCTGTGTGTGTGTGTGTGTGAGAGAGAGAGAGAGAGAGAAAGAGAGAGAGGGACTCCCTCAGTGAAGATGGGAAATCACCTCAGACATGACCAAGTCTGAGGTGATTTCCCCTTGATCACTCCTTTCTAAAGCCGCTGAGAATTCAGGGATTCTCTATATGTGGTAGCATAGAATGTAAACCTGCAGCAAGGACTCTTCATATTGGAGGTTCCTGTGACAATTTATTCCGTGAACTGGGTATAAATTAAAGCTGAGGCAAAATGGAAATGAAAACTGTTGGTTTTTTTATTAACAAAACCCTAAAGCAGGATGAAGCTTTAGAGCTTCACTATCAAAGGCACAGTACTTTTTGTGTGTGTCAGAGCTGCTGTTTTACGTTTAAACAAGAACTTTACTAATTATCCACAACAAACCGGTCTCTGTTGAAAAGATCTTCTCCTAGAATGGCTAACCACTTTTAGCCTTCTTGTTAAAGCCCCTCTAGCCCCTTTCTAGGTCCTTTCCCTCCACCTGAGGAAATTAAACAGATTTGTTCTGCCTGACAAACCCTTAAGCACAACCCGTATTTTTCGCTCTATAGGACGCACTTTTTCCCCTCCAAAAATGAAGGGGAAATGTGTGTGCGTCCTATGGAGCGAATGCAGGCTCCCTGGCTTCAGTGATAGCAAGGCAAAGCCTCCGAAGCCTGCGCTCCGGAGGCTTCCCGTTGCTTCCGCTGAAGCCAGGAGAGTCTGCTCTTTGAGGCTGGGGGGGGGGGGGAAAGCAGCGCTTCCCCCATCGCCAGCCCCAGAGGATGGGGGGCAGCAGGAAGGCGCGCGATGCCTACCCGCTACTCTCCAACCTGGCTTTGAGGCTGGCGGGGGGGGGGGGGGAAGCAGCGCTTCCCCCATCGCCAGCCCCAGAGGATGGGGGGCAGCAGGAAGGCGCGCGATGCCTACCCGCTACTCTCCAACCTGGCTTTGAGGCTGGCGGGGGGGGGGAAGCAGCGCTTCCCCCATCGCCAGCCCCAGAGGATGGGGGGCAGCAGGAAGGCGCGCGATGCCTTCCCGCTACTCTCCAACCTGGCTTTGAGGCTGGCGGGGGGGGGGGGGGAAGCAGCGCTTCCCCCATCGCCAGCCCCAGAGGATGGGGGGCAGCAGGAAGTCGCGCGATGCCTTCCCGCTACTCTCCAACCTGGCTTTGAGGCTGGCGGGGGGGGGGAAGCAGCGCTTCCCCCATCGCCAGCCCCAGAGGATGGGGGGCAGCAGGAAGGCGCGCGATGCCTTCCCGCTACTCTCCAACCTGGCTTTGAGGCTGGCGGGGGGGGGGGAAGCAGCGCTTCCCCCATCGCCAGCCCCAGAGGATGGGGGGCAGCAGGAAGGCGCGCGATGCCTACCCGCTACTCTCCAACCCGGCTTTGAGGCTGGCGGGGGGGGGGGAAGCAGCGCTTCCCCCATCGCCAGCCCCAGAGGATGGGGGGCAGCAGGAAGGCGCGCGATGCCTACCCGCTACTCTCCAACCCGTCTTTGAGGCTGGGGGGGGGAAGCAGCGCTTCCCCCATCGCCAGCCCCAGAGGATGGGGGGCAGCAGGAAGGCGCGCGATGCCTACCCGCTACTCTCCAACCCGGCTTTGAGGCTGGCGGGGGGAAAAGCAGCGCTTCCCCCATCGCCAGCCCCAGAGGATGGGGGGCAGCAGGAAGGCGCGCGATGCCTTCCCGCTACTCTCCAACCTGGCTTTGAGGCTGGCGGGGGGGGGGGAAGCAGCGCTTCCCCCATCGCCAGCCCCAGAGGATGGGGGGCAGCAGGAAGGCGCGCGATGCCTACCCGCTACTCTCCAACCCGGCTTTGAGGCTGGCGGGGGGAAAAGCAGCGCTTCCCCCATCGCCAGCCCCAGAGGATGGGGGGCAGCAGGAAGGCGCGCGATGCCTTCCCGCTACTCTCCAACCTGGCTTTGAGGCTGGCGGGGGGGGGAAGCAGCGCTTCCCCCATCGCCAGCCCCAGAGGATGGGGGGCAGCAGGAAGGCGCGCGATGCCTACCCGCTACTCTCCAACCCGGCTTTGAGGCTGGCGGGGGGGGGGGGGGAAGCAGCGCTTCCCCCATCGCCAGCCCCAGAGGATGGGGGGCAGCAGGAAGGCGCGCGATGCCTACCCGCTACTCTCCAACCCGTCTTTGAGGCTGGGGGGGGGAAGCAGCGCTTCCCCCATCGCCAGCCCCAGAGGATGGGGGGCAGCAGGAAGGCGCGCGATGCCTACCCGCTACTCTCCAACCCGGCTTTGAGGCTGGCGGGGGGAAAAGCAGCGCTTCCCCCATCGCCAGCCCCAGAGGATGGGGGGCAGCAGGAAGGCGCGCGATGCCTTCCCGCTACTCTCCAACCTGGCTTTGAGGCTGGCGGGGGGGGGGGAAGCAGCGCTTCCCCCATCGCCAGCCCCAGAGGATGGGGGGCAGCAGGAAGGCGCGCGATGCCTACCCGCTACTCTCCAACCCGGCTTTGAGGCTGGCGGGGGGAAAAGCAGCGCTTCCCCCATCGCCAGCCCCAGAGGATGGGGGGCAGCAGGAAGGCGCGCGATGCCTTCCCGCTACTCTCCAACCTGGCTTTGAGGCTGGCGGGGGGGGGAAGCAGCGCTTCCCCCATCGCCAGCCCCAGAGGATGGGGGGCAGCAGGAAGGCGCGCGATGCCTACCCGCTACTCTCCAACCCGGCTTTGAGGCTGGCGGGGGGGGGGGGGAAGAAGCGCTTCCCCCATCGCCAGCCCCAGAGGATGGGGGGCAGCAGGAAGGCGCGCGATGCCTACCCGCTACTCTCCAACCCGGCTTTGAGGCTGGCGGGGGGAAAAGCAGCGCTTCCCCCATCGTCAGCCCCAGAGGATGGGGGGCAGCAGGAAGGCGCGCGACGCCTTCCCGCTACTCTCCAACCCTCCTGTGGGCTTTTGCGGGAGATGGGGGAATTCCCCCATCTCCCGCAAAAGCAGGCAAAAGCTGCGCGCTCTTTAAAGAGGCTCCGTGGCTTCTGCTGGCTTTTCTAGGAGGTGGGGGAATTCCCCCACCTCGCAGAAAAGCCTGCAAGAGCCGCGCACCCTTTAAAGAGCGCACAGCTCTTGGGGGCTTTTCCCCAAGGAGGGAGAAGGGACTGACTGGCCGAGTCAGTCCCTTCTCCCTCCTGCGGGCTTTTGCGGGAGATGGGGGAATTCCCCCACCTCCGCAAAAGCAGGCAAAAGCCGTGCGCTCTTTAAAGGGGCTGCACGGCTTTGCTGGCTTTTCTAGGAGGTGGGGGAATTCCCCCACCTCGCAGAAAAGCCTGCAAGAGCCGCGCACCCTTTAAAGAGCGCGCAGCTCTTGGGGGCTTTTCCCCAAGGAGGGAGAAGGGACTGACTGGCCAAGTCAGTCCCTTCTCCCTCCTGCGGGCTTTTGCGGGAGATGGGGGAATTTCCCCACCTCCCGCAAAAGCAGGCAAAAGCTGCGCGCTCTTTAAAGAGGCTCCGTGGCTTCTGCTGGCTTTTCTAGGAGGTGGGGGAATTCCCCCACCTCGCAGAAAAGCCTGCAAGAGCCGCGCACCCTTTAAAGAGCGCGCAGCTCTTGGGGGCTTTTCCCCAAGGAGGGAGAAGGGACTGACTGGCCAAGTCAGTTCCTTCTCCCTCCTGCGGGCTTTTGCGGGAGATGGGGGAATTTCCCCACCTCCCGCAAAAGCAGGCAAAAGCTGCGCGCTCTTTAAAGAGGCTCCGTGGCTTCTGCTGGCTTTTCTAGGAGGTGGGGGAATTCCCCCACCTCGCAGAAAAGCCTGCAAGAGCCGCGCACCCTTTAAAGAGCGAGCGGCTCTTGGGGGCTTTTCCCCAAGGAGGGAGAAGGGACTGACTGGCCGAGTCAGTCCCTTCTCCCTCCTGCGGGCTTTTGCAGGAGGTGGGGGAATTTTCCCACCTCCCGCAAAAGCAGGCAAAAGCCGTGCGCTCTTTAAAGGGGCTGCACGGCTTTGCTGGCTTTTCTAGGAGGTGGGGGAATTCCCCCACCTCGCAGAAAAGCCTGCAAGAGCCGCGCACCCTTTAAAGAGCGCACAGCTCTTGGGGGCTTTTCCCCAAGGAGGGAGAAGGGACTGACTGGCCAAGTCAGTCCCTTCTCCCTCCTGCGGGCTTTTGCGGGAGATGGGGGAATTCCCCCACCTCCGCAAAAGCAGGCAAAAGCCGTGCGCTCTTTAAAGGGGCTGCACGGCTTTGCTGGCTTTTCTAGGAGGTGGGGGAATTCCCCCACCTCGCAGAAAAGCCTGCAAGAGCCGCGCACCCTTTAAAGAGCGCGCAGCTCTTGGGGGCTTTTCCCCAAAGAGGGAGAAGGGTCCCACAGGAGTCACGCGGGGCTCCTGTGGGCTTTTGCGGGAGGTGGGGGAATTCCGCCACCTCCCGCAAAAGCAGGGAGAAGGTCTTGGGAGTAGCGCACAGGCTGCGTGCAGCCTGTCCACTGCTCCCAGAGCTGCGGTGAGGGGGAAATCATATTTTTTCCTTGATTTCCCCCCCTGAAAACTAGGTGCGTCCTATGGTCCGGTGCGTCCAATCATGCGAAAAATACGGTAGCTACTTCTGTAGCCAGCCCTTACCTGCCAGTTAAACTGTCAAAATCTCCATTTACATTCTCAGTCTCTCCTGATTTTCCATTTCTCCTCCCTGCCATGATTGGCTAAGGGTCTCCAGGATGATGACCCAGTGGTCTGTCCATCACAGGGGATGCAGGAGAGAGGAGAGGAAAGTTCTGCTGTGCAAACGGAGATCTACTGTGTGTGTGGAATGACATTGCTGAATACAACCCAGCATCTCTGATTTGTCAGTAATTAATCTGTTCCAAGAGGCAGCCTGATCTACGAGTAATGTCAATGCAGTTGGGTGGTGGTGGGGTGACTTATGACTGGTTTTGATATTCTCCAAACACACACACACACACACACACACACACACACGCACACGCACACACACACACACACCCCGCTGCTTTTCAGAGCAAAGCCACAAATCTTTCCCGGTAACTGACATCCTTTGGAAATAAGAGGCTTGTATGCAGGTATATTTGCAGCTTAAAACAGAATGAAGTCTGCTCCTCTTCTGCTGCATTTCAAGCCACATTTGCACAGTCTTGTTCATATCAGAGAGGGGGAGAGGTGGGTGGGGACGTCTTCCCCTGATGTGCATGACCTTTTTGGTTTCTTTGACCATTCATGAAGTAATCTGCAATGTACACTCATCTGTGCAGGTGTGAAGGCTCTCTCAAATGTTGGCACTGTTCTGAAACATGCATCCAACGGCAGTATTTGTCGAGAAACTACAGGATCAATATGGATTGTGCATATCATCGCGCAAATGAGGCTTCAAGAACTAGCACTGGGAATGCACAGGATGCAGTATAGTAGAGGAGAAGGAATTTCAACATGTAGAGCTTTTCACATCCATTAAGCATGATGGAGGCACAAGTTGCTTTGATTTTTCTATGTGGGGGGAGGGGGCAGTGGGAGAAGCGCGCGCGCGCGCACACACACACACACACACGTGGATAGAAGCTTGTAACTGAATAAATGCATGCCTTTTTTTCTTTTTTATTCAGGCCAAAACCAGGTAAATATGCACCGAACCTTTACATGCAACAATTATAAACATCACAGGAAGATAATGAAGTAATGCATAACCAAACTGGCTTTCAAAAGACTCTTTCATGCAGGGATGGCTTGCTAATTAGAGGGAGATTAAAGACTTTCTTTGGTTTATTTTAGGCATTTAATGTCCCAAGTCACAGAATTCTCCCCAGGCAGTGCAGTGCTTTTTTTCCTGTCCTCCCCGCATTCTTAGAGATCCATAGAGACTGAGAGCCACCCACACTGTTCTGAAATCCATCAGTGTGCAAAGGAGCATGGCTGTTCTGCTCTTTGCGCCCCGGAAGACTGCTTCCATGCAGATAAGAACATGGCCACCCTACAGATTATGGCATCAGCTTTTTATTCACATGCTAAGGGCAACAGTCCTCCTTGCTGAACTGTGGAAAGTTTTAAAAGGAGTTCAAAAGTTTTAAAAGGAGTTAATGCTGAACGATCTCTAGCACAGAACTAGAGATAGGCAAATTTGCCTGTTTCAATTTCTCTCTGTTTCTCATTTCCCCCCAATCTTAAATTCAGTTGTCCAAATCGGTTTGCAATATATTTATATATTTAAATCTTCATGGAAATTTGTAAGCATTTTAGTGCAATTTTCTCCTAATATACACATTTTTGCAAAGCATTTCCCCCTAATATCATGCATTTTTGTTTCCCATTTCCACTAATACATGCATTTGTATGCACACTTTACCGTAGTATATGCATTTTTGTCCACATTACTTTACTGGAAAAGTGCTTTGCAAAATTCAGAGGAAGTGCCATTCTTCAAGGATCACTGTATTTTGGTTTGTGTAGTGCTTTGGAAAGAGAGAATTAAGTTGATTCAATTGAGTTGATATAAATGCAAACTGAATTTAATTTCTTCCCCACGCCTAGATGAAACTCACCACCTGAAGCATGCCTGAATTCAGGGTCCACCTGAAGCATGCCTGAATTTAGTTAACACTTCCAAACCCAGGCAGATGGAATCTCATCCCCACCACCTCTCCATCTAAATGGCTGATTCAACAGGTGATTGCCAACAGGACTGTAGCCCCCAAATGCCACCGAGAAACACACAGCAAGTATCAACATGCTTGGGAGATTTCAAGGGACTCCTCCTGCAAAAACAGCCCCAGGAGTGGTCCAAGTGGCTACCATTGAAGGGGTTAAAGCAGGAAACCAGAGGGGAGGAGTAACAGAATGCAGCATTTTGGAAGAAGACCTGGCTGGCTCACTAGAACCCTGAACAGGAACATTCCACACTGCAACATTTTGTTGCAGGGCCTGCACAAAGAATGAAAATGATTCTGGGTCTTACTGGAAAGAAGATCAAGTAAGGATCTTCATAGGAATAATAGCTTCATAGGAAGCTATTCGTTTTTTGGGGAACATAATTTCATTAATCTAGATTTTCAAGATAGGCTACAAAAGAGAACAATAAACAAATATAAAACAGATCAAAAACATCAGAAACAAAAGCATTTATCGTAGCAACAGTAAAAAAAAAAAAAGCAGTAGGCATAAAATCAGTTAAAATCCTAGGCAATCTTTCCCCCCGAAAACATCTAAAACGTGGCTCTCTGGGCAACCTAGTCATATGGTGGCTTATAAATAATAGTAATTATTATTAAGAAACGCTACAGAGTGGCAGGGATATTTAGAGAAGGACCTCTGGTGTCAGACTTAACTAACAGGTAGGTTCCTTTTTAAAAAAAGGAAAGAAAAAAGCTTACATTTTTAATGAATATATCCCCTTTATAGATACCTCTGTGATGATGATGGCATTCAAATATTCTGTTCTTCTTCAATAAAAGAGAAAAAGGGAGACCAAAGGTATTTGGGGGGTAGATGCCCTTGATTAGTCACCGATGGTATGTGAGGCATTCTGATAGAACAATACTCCAGATACTATTAACCCAAGCCTATATTGGTATATTAGAGGTTATAGGAAGCAATTCATAAATGAACAACGGAGTATGTTTCTAAATAAAGAACACAATATTTTGGCCTTCAAACTGTGTAGATATTGAGTGGGGAGGCCCTGCATGTTATAAAACTAAGATATACTAATTTAGTTCTAGTCTCCACTGACCACAAATGCCCTGAGATCAGACTGGTACAAGGAAGGCACACTGATTGCATGAAAATATTCCATGTGATCTGAAAGAATCAAGTAATAAACCAAACGACACATTGCAGCCCCATTATAGTTAAGCTGCCACCTGGAAGCTGCTGCCAGCTGGCAACCTAAACCCCCAGAAGATAGAGGTGGGACAGTCTTAATCCATTCCGTTCCAATGCCTAATTAGTGTAATTGCATGATAATGGTTAAACATGTGCTCAGGAGCTGCAGACCTCTGTTTTCCGCTTATTAAATTGCCATCCTTCCACTGTAGGGGAAAGCAATGTCTTGAAGAAAAAAGACACTATGGCAACACCACACCATAAGTGCACGCTGCTTTATTTATTTGTATTATTAACAGCCTGCGGGGGGCATCTGTATATATAGAATAGCTAGGTCTGTCCCATCACCGCTGTTTTGAGCCATCACATTCAGAGAACATCGAAGAAGCAGGACACTGAAAACTTGGCTTGGGGGAGGCAAAGCACCGAAGGCGTGTTGTGTCCTGTCTTGGCTATGATGAGAGTCCAAAGGCACTCAGGGCACTTTGAAAAGGGCTGACAACTGAAGCAGACCACAGGGAACCACAGGGGTGCAGACATGAGGCAGCAGGTTCACCAAGATCTAGGGATGGTCCCAGGCAAGACATAAGAACCCAAGAAGACCACACCAGCCCACCTTTAGCAATCAGATTTCAACTGAGCTGCTAATTTATGAAGCAGGCCTAGAAGCACCAGCCTTGCTGCTCAGCTGAATGAATTGAAAGGAATGGAACTCTTGCTTGATACTACTGAATGGAAACCAGACATGTCCTCTGCCATAGAAGCCAACTCCTGGGGACTGAGGTCCTTTCAGCCCCCTCTATAAAATATTTGAGGGGGCTGTCCTTCCCCAAGTTGATAGGCATTGCCATTCAAAAGGGGGGGGTGTGCTTAACCCCCCCCCAATATTTTATTCAAGTTGGCACTCCAGAGAGCATGGAGGAGTGGACCCAGGTGGTTGATGAACAGCCAGAGCTGTGGAAGCAGAACCCCCAGCCTCAGACGGAAGTCTAACAATACAATAATTAGCTATGGTAGATAAATGGAAATTCCAAATTGAGAGGCAATGTACTTTGGAATGGCAGATGCTGAAGGCGAGCAAAAAGGATGTTGTAAGCTTCTCAGAAGCAACTGGCTGTCCACTCTTGAAAAGAAAATTGGAGAACCATCCAAGCATTGTTGGACTCCATATCCCATCAACCCCAGCCAGCAACAACGACCAATGGCTGGAGGGGTGATGGGAGTTGTAGTCCAACAGCTTCTGGAGGGCCATAGATTCCTCCCTCCTGTATCAAGTGGGTGTTTGGTGCAATCCAGCAAGGCTCTGTTTATGTAGAGTCAGCTGTCAAGTCTTCTTCAGGGCTAGACCATGGGTTGCTCTTTCTCCCAGACTCTTAGCAGTCCTGGGGGAATGTAGGCTGCCTGGGACCAACTGTTGCTTTCTGTCATTCGTAGAGACTGCCACAGCCTCAGCTGCCATTGTTTGAAAACTGGGATGTAACAAACCAGGGACCTAAACAGAGGTGGGTGGTGTCCATTGGGACTCATAGGGCAAAAGGCAGAGAGGCCAACAGGAGCTGGAACCAGAGCCAATCACAGACAGAGCCAACTACAGTAATCCCCCACCCCTCTCCCTGCAAGGGCAACAATGAGGAGGAGGAAGGCAACAGGCAGGGCTACCCTTGGACTGGGCATTTAGTGGGGGCAGACAGAAGTTTGTGAGGCAGTGCCCTATTTGGGCCAACCCCCACTAGATCTAAAGAAGCTGAAAACTTATTGCTTGTGTCCTTATGTCAGACACAGATCAGAGCCAGAGAGCAAAAAGTGCCTCTGGGAATGAAGGACCTTGAGGGAGGAAGGCACTGGCTCCCGTGTCAGTGTTGCCATGAAGAGAGGCAGCTGGGAAGATAGGAGAGGGACGAAGAACCTTGCCCCAGTCAGCACACTTTTGAGACACATATATTATTGCATTTGAGGCACATGGAGTCCACTCAGCTGTTAAGTTCCAACATACTCCTTCAGTCATGAACTTTGTTTCCAAAGAAGTTTCACTTATAGAAATTCCAGCAAAGGAAGCACTAAATAGTTGGGTTTCTTCACAGTGACCTTTATACATTTCTCCAAGCTCCCTGTTCCCCAGTTTGGTTAAGAAGACAGGGACAAGCTGTATAATTAGCACCTCTTGCAACTCACTTGAAACCAATCTTATCACTGAAATTGTGCCCCCCACACAGGAAGATGCTGCTGGAAGGGCTCGTCCTCCATGTTAAATCATTATAATTAGTATGGGCTGCACCTTCTTTAGGGTTGTGCCGCACTGAGTAACCCTTTATTATTATTATTTTAATGACTCATCATCTGAAGGAGTTTAGCAGAAATAAAACCCTAAAGCCTCCATTTCAGTTTATTATCACGGAGAGAAATAATTCTCCATGTGTGTACATGTGTAGAATTCCCAGAGTACCTCCAAAAGTCAGTTAAGGGTGAGGATACTATATTATGTGAGTTCTGACCACCATTGCAATGCATGCCTGTTAGCTTCCCAAGAAGAATAAAAAAATAAGACATAGAACTTATAGCAGTGAACTTCAGGGCATTCCCTGCCCAGCTTCTCTTTGTCAGCCAGCTGCAAGAATTTAGCCTTGTTTCTCCTTTACAGGCTTTGCTTGGCTGGTACATGACTACTCCAGACTGGATTACTGCAATGTGCTCTTTGTGAGGCTGACCTTGGAGGCAACTTGGAAACTTTTACTGGTCCAAAATGCTAGCTGGAGTTCCCTTTAGAACTCCTAAAATAGCATTGGTTGCCTGTTTGTTTCTGGTACCAATTCAATATACTTGTGCTTAAAGCCCTGAACGATTTATGCCCAATACCTTTGTTCCCTGCAGATTCTCTTGGGGGTTAAGATAAGCTCTTCCAGGGATCTCAGAAGTTTAGGGTGCATGTGCTTAACTCAGAAGAAGGCGTTGACTGTGGCAGCTCCTACATTGTGGATTTTTTTCCTCCCAGAGGTGTCTGGCAGCTTCATATCCTGAAGATGCACCTCTTTCCCCTGGTTTATTAACAACTTGGGGCCAGTTTACCTGTGGGATTGCCTTACCCCAAATATGCCCATTCAGCGGATCTATGGAACTGGCATTGTTACAGGTGGTACATAATCAGCGGTGGAGCAAGACAATCGGGCGCCATGGACAGCACATATGCCCTGAGCCCAGGGGTGGAGCTAGCCACTCATGGAGCGGGACCAGTCACCCGTAGGGGCGGGGCCAGCTGGGGCGGGACGTTCCACGGGGCCTCCGAGGAGTCTTCCGGCCTCCTCCCACTCAGCCGCCCTACAGCTGAGGGGGAGGCGGTGGGCGGACTGTTTGGGGCAGTGTGGAGCCTGCAGGTGCCCAGGCCACCGTGTCACTCCCAGGAGAGACGCATTGCTCGGGCACACTGCAGGCCCCGCGGTGAGTGCCACCCGCCATTTTGTTAACCCCCTCAGTGGTGACAACTGGTTCGCCCCGCCCCTACCACACACCCCCTTCCTCCACCCCTGTACATAATACTCATTCTGCATTTGTAAGAAATCAATCTTTCAGTGTGGCAGCACTTACACTTTGGAACTCTCTGCCTATTGACATCAGGCAGGCACTTTCACTGTACTTTTTCGGTGCCTGCTCAAAACTTTTTTTGTTTAGGGAAGCTTATACAGGTAACTTAGAATGCTGGTGCTTGTTTCAAGCTGTTTTTCAACTTCCCATTCATTTTAATTATGTTTGAATATTTCAAATAGTTGCTTTTACTGAAAATCTCATTGTTTTTATTCATTTTGTAAACCACTTTGAGGTTTGGGGTTGGTTGGGGTTTTTTTTTACAATCAAGTGGCATATAAATTTTATTAAATGATGTTATTCTTTTTTGAAAAAAACAAAAATGAAACTTGATGGACTTCCCAATGATGGTGTGCGTAAGCTGGCTGCTGATGTAAGGACTAAAAGGATTGCCCTGCCTGTCTCTGCTTCATTAGGGTGACCAGATCAAGAATTTGAAAACATTTGTTGGTTCATGCTCCATCATATACTTATTGCTAGAAGGTGAACTTTTGATGGAGGAAGGACCCATGCATTATTTCCATTTGTTTGTTTAAAAAACCTTGTGCAAAATCCTCAAAAGGTTTTTCTAGCTTGGGAAGTTTAAATAGCCATTTATAAGTTTACATGAGTGGCTTTCCAAGACAGAATTCCTCTTATGTTCTCTTCAAATTGGCTGTAGCAATGGCCCTGGGGAGAGAGGAAACGGAGGCAGTTTGGACATCTCGCATTCTGTGCTTTCCAAGCTTCAAGGGGCCCCCACACCACAGTCCTCAATCAACTTCTTCAAACCAACGTGGCACTGAAAGCCTGACAAATGCTGCAATAGAAACTTGAAGGCTTTTTAAGTGAACGTCCAGAGAAGCTGCAAGAGTCAAGGGCTTTTGTTGTGATCATGAAAAGTAGCAGAGTTGGAATGAGTCACATACACGATCTCTGAAATGCCAAAAATCACTGTTGCAGTTAATAGACAAATAATTTGAAAAGCACTTGACAAGTTCTCATTTGCAGTGCCTATAAATCTCCATATCGTGTCATTTTGACAGATGAGTCTGAAAACAAGGCAGCTAAATCAAATGGGAGTTCTCCCCCGCCTTCTGAATGTGCAGTTACTTTGCCAAAATATTTAATATCAACAGGTACTTCTGGCACAGGTGGATTTTTATTTATAAGTCACAGAATCACTAGGCAGGTTCTGAGTTTAGAGGAGCATGTCAATTTCAAATGTAAACACACTGGCCATGCAGTGAGAGTCCTTGTGAATTAGCATTTCATAAGCCACTAACAGAAAAGAAGGATGTACAGCCGAGTGCTGGACTAGATGGGTCCTCGGCCTGATTCAATAGGACTCTCCTTATGTTCTTATGATGCACTTTGCACAGACACTCAGAGGAGCGGAGGAAGCTGGCTTATATCACATCAGACCAGTGGTCCATTTTGCTCAGTGTTGTACTGGATCAATCAAAATACTCAGTATTGTCTACACTGTCTGGCAGCAGCTATCCAAGATTTCAGAGCTAGCTGCATATGCTAACTTATCACAGCTCCTTTATCAGTTCAGGAATGTTGGATTCCCTAAACTTTTTATCCAGCTCCCTAGATAGCTTTCCAAATTGCTTTTTCCTTCCACCTTGTCCTTAGGTTAGCACATCACCTCATTGCCTCCACATTCCCATCTCCCTTCACTCCCGATTCATGTTTACATATTTTAGCTGTCAATTCATGTTCATATTATTTATTTGGTTATTCATGTTGACATTTTGCACAAGACTGCTCTTGCACAAAACCTCCATATTATTATTATAATTAAAAGCTTGAAGTATGTTCTGCAAATGTACCCTCAACACGCAGCAATTAGAAATAGCCACGCTTCTTGGGCTTTTGGCTCCAATCAGGTGTGGTATCTGTTCTTATCAGTTTAATATCTGATACGTCCTCTATTTGAGGACTATATATTTAATGGATTTTTAGAGCTGGGAGACGGAATAAGGGCTTGCTTCATCCACTCCATGCATCAGCCTGGTATTGCAATACCACTAGGACGGTGCATCCACACACAAAAAGTGCTCGCTTCGATAGCATATATACTAAAATTGGAACGATACAGGGAAATAGCCACACCTGGAAATAAGCATTTATTCATTTTGACCACCAAAAGCTTCCTGAAGGGCCAATTTAATTTCTAATTTCAATACAGCTGTTTTTGCACAAGAGCAGTTTGGCACAAAACAGCTGTTTTTGAAATTGAAAATGTATCTACTGCAAATGTGCCTTGAACAACAACTGGTAAAAATAGGCATGCTGCATCCTTTGCTTTGGGCTGGTGGAAAGAAAATGACTTGCGTTATGCTCAGGTGAACTGAAGTAGGGGACATGGCAGTAGATGGTACACAGAGAAATGTGACCACATTAAAAAACAACTCTTTCACACAACGCAAATATATTTGATATGCAAATATATATTGGATTGTCTTTCTTTAGCAGATTATCTATGGATTGGGGAAATCTGGATTAATGGGGGTGGGGGTGGGGAAGAAAGAGAGAGAGAGAGAGAGAGAGAGAGAGAAATAGGACACCTTTTCATTTTTTTTCCTGGGAAGGAAAACATTTTTCTTCTTCTAACTTTCACCAATTAAAAATCCAAACAAAACTTTTTTCCTCTCCAAATTTCTAAGCAACTTGGGTTTTCTTTTATTTGCCACTGTGAGTTTCTGCAGCACTAGCACTTTCTGACACTGTATTTCAAATAAAAAAAGGCAAAGGGACCCCTGACCATTAGGTCCAGTCGTGACTGACTCTGGGGTTGCGGCGCTCATCTCGCTTTATTGGCCGAGGGAGCCGGCGTTTGTCCGCAGACAGCTTCCGGGTCATGTGGCCAGCATGACTAAGCCGCTTCTGGCGAACCAGAGCAGCACACGGAAACGCCGTTTACCTTCCCGCTGGAGCGGTACCTATTTATCTACTTGCACTTTGACGTGCTTTCGAACTGCTAGGTTGGCAGGAGCTGGGACCGAGCAACGGGAGCTCACCCTGTCACAGGGATTCGAACCGTCGACCTTCTGATCGGCAAGTCTTAGGCTCTGTGGTTTAACCCACAGCGCCACCTGCATCCTTTCAAATAGATTCATTAAAAAAAAACACCACTCTTTGTTGTTAAATGATAATTATAGGAGGCAGACAATATTAGAACAGGTTGTTTACTTGTGTGTTCTAGACTGTTACACAGGCCCCAACTCTGTCCCCATCCCCCAAAAAGAGCAAGTTAAGTTTTCTCAAGCATCTCATTTCTTCACAATAAGTGCTCCAAGGCCTATTGTCCATCTCCGGAAGAAAGAGAATTCTTATTTTAGATGAGCAAAATGCACCATCTAGTGGCATTTTCAGATTATATTCCCATGGGTTTCTACTTGTGCCATCACAATGTATTATTAAAGTATTGTTAACTTGTATTCAAGTTAGGTTGCTTTTACTCCGATTGAAAATACCACTGCGGACCTAGGGAAGCCTATAGAATTGTTTGGAATATTATTTCAAAGTGCAATGGTTTGTTGGCTTTGACTTTGTGGACTTTGACTTTGTTTTGACTTAGTATTTCTGTCTCTTTTGCTCCCTAATTCAGGCATTGCCCATGTATAAATGTCCCTGACATTAACAGCAAAACATGGGTTCTTTTTGCAAAAGGAAGGTTTGACAACCAATTACACTTCACTTATAAATTTACATAGCTTAATGGGAGTTGCACAATTTCATGGAAGAATTCTCTCATTAAGGAAAGTGATCTAAAACCCTTTTCAGTGAGAAAATGAACATTCTGTGTGCTTGACAAAAAAATCTGACTGAATTTACATAGAACATTACTTTACTTATTCAGTGATTCACACTGTGGATGAACACTTTGTGCTGGCTAGGATACAATTCAATAATAACACTATTCAGTCCCCTTGGGAGAGTGACAGTCAAATATCTACTTCATCAGAATATTTAAACTCTGGTGAATAATGCTTCTCCTCACTTAAGTATTCCTTATGAGGTTACATTCCTACTGGAACAAACGGCTGCCCAGGTTCATTAGTATCTTTCACAGAGAACAATGGACTAGTTCATTGTCTCAGAGGTGCTTCTTTTATCCATCAATTCAACACAATGATTAAGGCTGCTTTTTACGCTTTATTCATCTTGTTTTCTTGCACTAAGTTCTATAGCACACATTTACTCCTAAATGTTAGGTTTGGTTACAAAATGGGATTACAGTCATACCTCAGGTTACAGACGCTTCAGGTTGCGGTTTTTTTGGGTTACGGATGCACCAAAACCCTGAAATGGGTTACTTCCGGGTTTCGGCGGTCACACATGCGCAGAAGCACTAAATCGCGCTTTGCACACGTGCAGAAGTGCCGAATCGTACCCCGCACGTGCGAAGACGCGGCACTGCAGGTTGCGAACGTGTCTCCCACACGGATCATGTTTGCAACCCAAGCATCCACTGTATTCCTATTGTCAACATGACAGAGTGAGCTCAGGCTTGCCAGAGATGTTAAAAATAATTTTAAAAGGTTTATTCGGCTACCTTTGAAGCAAGAAGAGGAACAGGCAATTAGTAGGTCCTCTGTATAGAGAAGAGAGAGAAATGCTATTGGGTGACAGAGAGAAGGCAGAACTGCTCAAAACTTACTTTGCCTCTGTATTCACCCAAAAGGAAAGCAGCGCCCAACTTAGCGATAACAGAATAAATGATGCAAAGAGGGAGCTGCAGCCCAAGATGAGCTGTGGGGAGACACTGCAGAAAAGGCCACCTCTCCTGTTGCCAGACTCCAGACCAGGGGTGGTAGCTTGAATAAAATATTGGGGAGGGGGGCGGTAAGCCCTGCCTCACAACACTGACCACAAAACATGGTGCTCAAAGACTATTTGAATGGCAATGCCCATGAAGTTTAGACCTCTTGTGGAGGAGGCACACAAAGGATAATAGAATCTTAGAGTTGGAAGGGACCCAAGGGTCATCTAGTCCAACCCCCTGCAATGCAGGAATCCCTGCTAAAGCACTCCTGACAGATGGCCACCCAACCTCTGCTTAGAAACCTCCATGGAAGGAGAGTCCACCACTTCTTGTGGGAGTCTATTCCACTGCCGAACAGCTCTTACTGCCAGAAAGTTTTTTCTGATGTTTAGTTGGAATCTCCTTTCTTGTAACTTGAAGCCCTTGAGTCCTACCCTCCAGAACAGGAGAAAGCAGAAGAGCCTCAGATGATCATTGCAGGGTCCAGGTTAGTTCATTTGGAGAGAGGAGGTCCTTGAGGTACTGCGGTCCTGAGCCATTTAGGCTTTATAGGTCAAAACCAGCACTTTGAACTGAGCCCAGAAACTAACCAGCAGCCATAGCAATCAGGCCAGGATGGGTGCAGAATGCACTGGCGTAGCCTAGGGGAGCACCTGCCCGCCACCCTAATCAAATAATGATAATCTGCAGTGCTGGATTTACGTATAAGCTAAACAAGCTACAGCCTAGGGCCCCACTCTCTTGGGGACCCCCCAAGAAATTAAAGGAAAAAAAGCTGGTTGTACATTTACAAAATATAAGATAAAAACAAATAAAATAAAAAACCTACATACAGCAACAGTGTTTTGTGTTGTGTATGCTTCTAGTAATGGGCCCCACCTGCTAGCCTGCTCCCTAAATTTTCACAGGCTTGAGCATTTCTATATATAGGGTGCCTACATTCTGCTATTTATAATTATTAGTAGTTTGCATCATATATTTACACCTGTTATTATTACATGTTATAGCAAGTTTCTAGAGACTAGATTATGAGTCTTTGTAAATTGTGTTTCTTAAGGAACTTTCGTTATTGCCTAATGCCAATGTGTTTGCATTATTTTGTTATGAATAAAAAATCATTGTAAGTTAGAACTTAATAATTATTTCACTATTCATATACTTCTTGATTGTATTTCAGTTCAAGAATTACTTTGATAAAATACATATTCTGTCATGTGCAAATGGCTTTAGATCCTATTAGGTTCATAAATGACCATATAGCATATATTCAACAACAACAAAAAAACAGCGACAATTTGTTGTTGACAAAGGACAGCTGGACATATAAAGGGCCCCATTACCTTCAGCAGCTTAGGGCCTCATCAAACCTAAACCCGGCCCTGCCCAGGGGAGCACCTGCCCGCCCACCCCAATCAGCTAAGAAGCTGCAAACCGGCAGCATTCCGTTTCCTCCTACAGAGCAGCTGTTCCAGCGCCAGCGGCTCCTCCCCGCTGCCCTTTCCTAGCTCTACTATTTCTCTATCCGGAAAGCGGGGAGGAGTCTACAGGTTGCCCGTCATCAGCTCGGAAGGAGATGCCGCAACGGCCTCCTCGCGCCGCGTAGCTCCTCCCTCCCTCCCTCGCGCCAGCCGCGGAGCGATCCGGGGCCCCTCCCTTTCCCCATCCCATCCATTGCTCGGCGCTCGGCTCCCCCAGCCGCACGGCCACCGCCTCGGCGGAGAGCCGCCCCTCCCACCCGCGCCATCGGTGCCTCGGCGCTCGCCCAGCTGCCGCCCGCGCGAGGAGGAGGCCCCCTCTCCCCTCAGGTCAGTCGGGGCGGGATTCGGCCCTTCAGGTGCCGTCACTGAGGCCGCCTCCTCCTCGGGCGGGGAGGGAAACCGCCGCCGCCGCCCCTGCCCCTCGCGCAGGTGTGAGGTGGCCTCCTCCGTCCCACTTTGGGGGGATGTGGCGGGGGGTCTCTGCGGTGCCGGGGTGGGTCGGGCGAGGCGGCTCCCGGGGTTGTCTGTGTGTGTGTAGACGTCGCTTTGCCCCCCCCCCCCGCCCTGCCTTCCCATACAGTAGTTCTCGTCCATACTCCTGGGGTTGCCTCTTCATGGGGGGCGGCGGGTGTGTTTGTTTGGGGGTGAAGACGCCCCCCTCCCCCAGCAAGGCCACGGCAGCAGCTGGAGTTCCTCCTCAGGATAAGGATTTCGGTCGCCCCCCCAAAAAAAAACCTCCCAAAAGCAGCGAGCCTCTTTCCTGCCCCGCGTTGGCTCCTTTCCACTCGTTTTTTTTAACGTCTGGGGTTAGATAAGAGCGACGCTGGTTGGTCCCAAGGGATGCCGCTCCTTTCCCTGACAGGTTGGCATGTGTGTGTTCGCCTTTCACAGCTGTGTGATGCGAAGAGATTAAGGAGATTAAAAAACCAAAACCACCCCAACCTCTTTCTGCATCACCTGTCAGGCAGCTGTTGTTGCCTGTGCAGGAATCCTGCTTGAACAAAAGGAAGCCTCCCCGCCTGCTGTTTCTGAGAGGTGCCTGGGCCAGCTGTGTGGGTGTGCGGCCTGATTCGCATGCCCAAACCAGGAGGGAACAGCATCTTGGGCCTCGCCTACTAGGAGCAGGTTTGAGGTGGTGGCGTGCCAAGGTGGAATGCACCACTTCAGGTGGCGGGTGAAGGATTGGATTTTTGGATGCTCCCCGGTGGGGAAAGGCCCTTCTAGCAAGCAGAGGGTTGTCCTAAAACCTTTCCCCCTGATGTGATAGGTTTCTGTTTACAGGGAGTCTTTTTAAACCGAGTGTTTGCCTGCAGTCCAAAGTGGTACAGGCTATTATACTGCAGGTGTAGACTCAACCCTTTCTCTTTTGTTCTGATGATTTGTATGGGGGAAGTAATTGGGAGATTCCAACTGGCTTGTAACAAACATGTCACAAGGGGCTGGATTATAACAATGATCTGAAGAAAATGGAGTGTGCGCCGTGATTTGTGTGATAGCCCACTTACACAGAATGCTAAGTTGATGAGGGAGTCAGTGTTTTTGTGTTGAAGTATTTTTGGATTTCTCTTAGTTGAACTATTCTTGTCTTACAGGCTATGATTCCTTTGAAACAATGAATTGGTATCTTGCCTTAATATCTAGTTCTGTCAATGTGCATTTTTTATTTTATTTAAATCATTTCTATACCACTTTATTTTTGAAACAATCTTAAAGTGGTGTAAAACTTACCTTAAAACATCAAATAGAACATTTCAAATTAAAACATTGCAAATTAAAGTCTAGTGCAGAATACACATTTAAAGCAGCATGATTAACAGGAAAACAAAATCTTCCCTTAAATTAAAAAAACCCATTACAAATAAAAAATGCAGTAATACAATAAAACTTCTTATATACAGCATCATTAGCAACTAAACAAAATAATTGAAATGAAATCCGCACCTATGCTTCCCCTACCTCAGTAACCACTCACAAGTACATCCATAGCAATTTTCTTTTGCAAGCCTCACTCTGCATTCCTACCAACCATACAGATAACACAGCTAACCCTTAGCCAACCTTTTCTCACCAAGCAAACACCTTGTAGCAGATTATACCTTTTTATGTTGAGCTAATCAAACCTGGATGTTCCTTATACCACCCTGTTTTTTTCTCCACCATATCCCTTTTCTTGTGTTCAACACATGTCGAGAGAAGCATGATGAAAGAGGATGTGGGGCTGTTTGTTTAGCCTTGTCTCAAAGTCATACTGCTGTTCTGCCCCCACTGCTGCCACATTGAGCATAACCTCTACACCATGGGTACAATAAGGCTGTCATTCTGTCATTTCTGCTTGCCAGATGGAACAATCTCCCTTCTCTCCCATCCACAGCAGATTTGGTGAGGGACCAGGAAGAGAGAGAGAGGAAAGTCTCATTGTGCTAGTGGGTCGGTTGCTGGGGTGAAGGATGACTTAAGCACAGCCCAAATTTACAGAGTAGGAATATGTTCATTGATAAAGCAGTCAAATATTGTGCAAATACTTTGCTTTGGAGAACAACCTATAAGCTTGCACACAGCCCACCCCCTTCTTCCTCTCCTTTGCATTCCTTTCCTTTTGCACGTCCCAATCTTCCCCACCCTAACTGCCTTGTTTGTCTTGCCTAGTTAATGGCCTGGATGGAGCAGTTCAAAACCTCTGAATGTTTACTAGACAAGACAAAATGTTAACCTCGCCCCAATCATGTTTGAGGAGGCTCACTTGGCTTCTACACATGGGTTTCTTTTAATTGGCTTCCCCATCCTGCCCTATGCTTCACATTTTATCTAAGGGAAGCAAAGTTCTGGCAAAAATGTGTGTGCATTGCCTTCTTATTTCAGAGTCATTTAGGCTGTGTACACTTGAGAGAAAATTTCATTGAATTCAATGGGACTTTCTTCTCAGTTAAAGCTCCCACATACAACACACACACACACACACACACACACACACACACAGGATTACACTGTAAAGTTTTAGGAAGGTTTAGGCTGGTCACACAGGATTTTAGTGAGCCTCCTAAAAGCCCCCATAAAGGTTGCTGTTAAAAGCTGGTTAATAGATTCAAGGCCACAAACAAAAAGAAGGAAGCAATTAAAAAACAAAACAAAAAGGAAAACCAATATCCAGAAGCCAACAGTATCAATGCCCAACACATTGCTGCCCATTTTGCTTTCCAGTGATTTCTGAAATTGTTTTTGAACTCTCCCAAGGAAACAGAAAACCTCCCAGGAAAGCCTATTTGGGCTGAAACACATTGGGTGTTAACAAAAAAGTGCATTACTCTTGAGATAGCTCTTCCTTTTTTGTCTTTAGAGTTGATTCAAAATAATAAAAGGAGACATGAAATAAAATTCCATGGGTCGTATCCAGCAAATAGAATGCGTTCCTTCTGTGCAATTTAACTTCCACTTCCTCTTTCCCCCCAATGTAAGTCCACACACCCAAATCAGCTCAGGGTTTTAGCCCAACTCTCTGGAGCAGATTTGGGCATAGGGGGAGGAGAAAGGAATTATAATTGTGCAAGCAGCAGTTATTCTGCTCATGCAATGACTTAGCTGGATTCAACTCCATAGCAGCAGCTTGCTTGGTCTACTAAAGAAAAAAGTGTACCGTTAAAGGATTACTAAAAGATCTGTTTGTTCATATATATTATGATAGGTTTTATATGAGGATTAGTTTTTTAAAATTGTGGACGTTGATAATTTGAAAGAAACAAGTTTTGCATTTTGAATGCAATGTACTCTACATTTGGCTTGTTTAATAGACTTAGATGGAATTTTCACTTTCATAAGGTATTTCTAGAGCATCCTAATTACTGCCAGTGTTAATTTTTTAAGCTGACATACTTATCAAATGTACATGACTTATTTATTTATGAAATGGATATGATACATGGTGATTTTTAATTATGTTACCATTGGGTGTGTATGCTAAATTTATAAATAAAAGAAATACATAAGACTTAATAAAAGATTAGAGAAAGTTACTGAGTTAAACAGGTCATCTTATTTAAAACTGTTCCTGGATCTCTTTCAGGGCAATGTTTTGCACAAGCAACAGGAGCAAAAGCTACTTTCTTGCTATTAGCCTACTTCTCTAGTGATGAATGGCATGCCATTGTTCCACTGCTGCTGAGACCTGGAGTGTGTCAGTATCTTTGGAGTCCTTGGACCACTATGGCAACGAGCTACACACCTCCATTTGATGACCCCGGGGAGGTGAGAGAGGGTTTTCTGTGCCCCCTTTGTCTGAAGGATCTGCAATCGTTTTATCAGCTTCAGTCTCATTATGAAGAAGAACATTCAAGTGAAGACAAAGATGTTAAAGGACAACTTAAAAGTAAGAAAGGCAGTAGCTGCTGACTGTTATGATGTAAAATATAACTATCCACCATATTTATCATTTGTTGACTTGTATAATTAGCAATATATCTTCTCAGAAAATATTATATGTAGAAGGGTATATGTTTTTGAGTTACACAAAACTTCATTAGGAAGAATAGAAATGCAAATAAAGTTCAGTTATACAAAGTAGATAGAAAGTTGGTTACAAATGCAGAATGTTCATTCATTTCTGATAGCACAACTGACTTTAGGCCATGAAAACCTGATATAGGGTTACAAAATCTTGAAATGTTTTAGCTATTCAAAACTTTGGAGAACTTTTCCTTCATTAAAAGAATTTAATTAGCATTTACTAAGGATTAAATACATCTTGATGTCATTTGGATTTGATTTTAGTGTACAATTCCTTATGGAAGGCTTTACAGAACAATGTTATTATGGTCTTGCTGGTGTTAGCAGCTGTTACACTTACTTAGAAAAAAAACCTGTACCTTAAGAGTTTGCACATATTTCTGCCCCCAAGGACATATACGCAGCCATATTGCTTCTAGTTCAGGAGTACTCCTGACTGTCATAGTGATTTTGACGTATCCACCTTTGCTCAATGATGCTTTCAAACACTGAGAGTGTCTTTTGGGAATGGCATGGGAACTAGAGCTTAGTAATTGTACCATTTCAGCCATTGAATATACAAATTAGTAGCAAGAGCTGAATAATAGCTTAAGCTATAAAAATACAAAAGAAATGTAATGTGTTCAATCACTAATTATGGGGTACTTTTTCCTGTTTAAATAGCCAAGAACTCTGTAGTCAGTTCACAGTGAATTGCAAAAGCAAGCAGTTGTGTTGAAGTGCTAATTTTCTTCACTTGTTACAAGTTGTTTCCCAGTTCTTTGAAGGGTTATTAAATGCGTCATTGTTCTACCTTTATAAAGTGCTCTTGTATTTTACTTTGTCCGGTGTTCTATTTCACAAATTGCTTTCCAAATTAAGGCTGTCTCTGGATACAGAACATTCCTTTGAGGTGCCAATAATTGGACTGACTGATTAACTAGCACATTTGTATTCTCGTCAGGTTGAGCCAGGTAGAAGTATTTTATTGGGATTGTATTCTTATGTGAAGCATTTACACAGGTCTTCTCACCTTCAGGACTTCCCCCCACCAAACTTGTAATTGCATTCCTCTGAGAAGGTAAAACATGATTCTGGTGGTCAACAGATGCAGGAGGTGGGAGGCAGAACGGTCAGTTATATTGCTCAAAGTCTTAGAGGCAAATACCTCAAGGAAGTTTGGAAGAAGATGGGTAACTCTTACAAGGATGCTTAAATAAGTGTTTGTGTGTGTGTAATATGTAGCATTTGATCTTCTTTCAGATCTGGTCCAAAAAGCTAAAAAAGCAAAGAATAAATTGTTGAAACGAGAAGATGACCGAACTGATGGAGGCCCTCAGGAACGATATGAGTCTTACAGCTATGGTGGAGTGGATCCATATATGTGGGAGCCCCAAGAATTAGGTAAACAGTCAAGAATGATGCAAATAATGCACAGCTTTCACTGGGAAGCCCCCTGATCTCCACTGGAATCTATGCATAATGATGCAAAGTTGTCAGGAATTAATAGATCTTTTAAATAGAAGATATACGTGAAACACTAGGGCCACAATCCAGTGCAAAACTATACACACACTTAAGTTCTATTGCTTAATTGCTTGCTTTGTTCGTAAACATTTTTGCTTAGTTTTGTATTTGATTGAGACCTAGGATTACATTGCAGTGCGAATAGAAAATATGTAATAGTGTTGTGCCATTGGTTGTTTTAATGTAAGAAGCTCCACCATGACTGCAAGAACTTGTGGCATGCTAGTATGTGAAAAAATATATTTTTAGTAAGTTGGGCTTGACCAGTAATTGAGAGATAAAGACTGTAATCCTGTACCCACTTACCTTGGAGTAAGCCTGATTGAACTCAGTAGGACTTGCTTCTAACTAAATATGTATGGGATTGTACTCTAGTAGCTTGTAGTAGCCAGGGAATGTTGTTGCTGTTGTCTTCTGAAATCATATAGGCAGAAATAAAGAGCAGTATTTCATCAATAAAGATCACAACAGAATGTAGTTACACATGTGCACAGAACACTATGGTGAAAACATATCATTTCATTTTTTAACATTGAATTTCAGCCTAAGGGTGAGAGAGGAATAACAACATGTTAAACTGCCTTTTAACTAAGAATATAGAGTTGAATGACTTTGGCAAGTTTTCTAACAGTGTTTCTTACCAGGTGCTACGAAGAGCCATCTTTCTGATTTTAAGAGACACAGAGCAGCCAGAATTGATCACTATGTTGTGGAAGTCAATAAATTAATAATCAGGTTAGAAAAGGTAAATGGGTTACTCTTGCATTTTTCACATAAATGTGTGGAAGTTCATTTTAAACTATATGCTACTACAGTATTGCTTCTGATATGTGGAGAATAGTTTTGTTTGGATCACAGTTTCAAGTGAACTGACTAATAGGTGGATTAGAATCCTTTGGGTTCCACATGTCTTCAAATATTGCTTGGTTGTAGCCTTGAAACTGCCTTGGTTGCTCTGGTAGAATACATTTTTGGAAGAGAGATGGCTGGGGAGTGACCCCTGTTTGTTTGCCTTGGTCTCTTTGCAAATTTTGATATTGTTGACCACAGTACCCTTTTGAAGTAGTTGTGGGAGGTGGGGGATTAGGGACACTGTATTATAGGCATTCAGCTCTGACTTTTGAGGCTTCTTTTTTATTTTTTCCTTCTCTGTTAGAAGGACAATAAAACCTGCCCAGTACCAAGATAAGTGACATAAAGGAATGCTCAGGGAAAGATACTGATTTTAGCGAAATAAACTTAGGAAAGCAGACCCTGTAATATTTTTGAGTCGTGTGCTGAACTGTTGTAAAGAGTTCTCTAGTAGAAAACTTGTATTAAGACCTCTGGTTTTAATATTTTTACAGCTTACATCCTTTGACCGAACCAATACAGATTCTGCAAAGATAAGAGGTAGGTGCAAGCATGTTCGACCTTTGCTAATTTGGATTTCATTAGTGATGTTCCATAGATTTTCTCATTCTATTCCAGCAATAGAGAAGTCTGTTGTGCCTTGGGTTAATGATCAGGATGTGCCATTTTGTCCAGACTGTGGTAACAAGTTCAGCATAAGGAACAGACGTCACCACTGCCGCCTTTGTGGGTCTATCATGTGCAAGAAATGCATGGAACTGGTCAGCCTCCCATTTGCAAGTGAGTACAGTGGTATAGATGTCTTGGACCCGTGTCTCTGATGCCGGAACTAACTTTCTCAGGTGGGGGGTGCTCTGTGGATCTGAGAAGCATGGGGGGGGGGGGGCGGGCGGTGGCAAGGCCCAGTCAGCACCAGCTTCAGGCAGGTAGGGATGGTTGTAGGGGGTTTTCTGAAAATCCTGGATTTACAGTTTTTCTTATAAATGGCTATCTAGGACATAAACTTCACTTAAGGGCTCTAAAGGCTAAAGATGGTGATGTGGGGGGTCCTGATTTAGTTCTTTCTAGCAACTGTGCTATAAAATTGGCACTTGATATTTCCTTTTTATGATGAGTTACTGGAGTTGAGCTGAACTGAATTTTTGAACCCATGTTCAAGACCAGCGTTCTGTTGGTTGGACCGTTGGCTTGTGACCATTATATCTTCTGGATGTATCATTCCAGGCAAACTCACCACTGCTAGCAAGGAAGCCTTGGCCTCTCATACTAGCCCAAACTGCTCACCCAACAGCATTCAGGGCTCTCGCCGTGGCAGCATCAGTAGTGTGAGCAGTGTGAGCTCTGTCTTGGATGAAAAGGATGACGATCGCATCCGCTGTTGCAGACATTGTAAAGACACTCTGCTTAAAAGAGAGCAACAGATTGATGAGAAAGAGTACACGCCAGACATCGTGAAACTTTATGAGGTAAAATGACACTAAATAAACAGGAACTGGAAGTGAAGTGGGATTTTCCCGTTATCAATAACTTAAGCAGTATTATTATTATTATTATTATACAATATACTAGGTGCTCTTCACCTTAAAAACAAGATAGGCCTGTTTCAATGACATGTAACGTCCAGCTAAATACTTCTAAGGAATAGGAAACAGGAAGTAAGTTTAACTTTATAGTTTTAAAGAAAATTTTAACCTGGTATTTTTAAGTGGGTTTCTTTTAAAGTTGGGTTGGCTGAGAAAAGATGTATAAAAATTATACACTGAAACTGTTTACTCTAATACAGCCCAGATCCAGTTCTGGTCCTGGTTATTAACAATGCAACTTACTCATCTAAGCATGCCAATAAATTGATTAAAACATTCCAGTTGCCTTATAGCCTCAGAGTAAACTGGTTTTGTAACTTTTCAGAAGAGAGACCAGTTATTGACAATGATACCTTAACAGATGTGCAGTCTGAACCATGTTTACTTGTAAGTAAGTCCTACTGAATTCAGTGGCTCTTACTTCCAGGTAAGGGGGCTGAAATTGCAGTCTTAGAGATCTTAATTAGAAATGGTTTTAAAATCTGGAGTTCCACATTTAAAATCTGAGACCTGGTCTCCCGAAAGAATAGATCTTGATTCTCTGGATAGTAACTACTACCAAATATTAAGTTGTTACACACAGAGGACAGGAAAAATTGAAAGCATGTGAAGCAATTGTGTATCTGATTTGTTGCTATAAATAACTTTATTTTAATCTATTTTATTGATTAAAAAAGAAACTCCGACTTTGCATGGAAAAGGTTGACCAGAAGGCCCCAGAATACATAAAGATGGCGGAATCATTAAAGTAAGCCTATTCATTTTTAATAAATATGTCTTTAATATTTAATGTTCAAGAAGAAAGAAGCTTGTGTTGTCTACACACACACACACACACACACACACACACACACATCATTAAAGCCTGGTTGTGGTTTCATATTAATGGCTGGATATAAAGAAAAAGGAAATTGTGAGGGGTGGGAGGATGCTTGTGGGCATGATGTATAAGCTCCAGTCAGCAGATTAGAAAAATCAATATTCTTTTATTCCCCTCCACATTATGCTCAAGATGCATTCTAAAGAATTCAGGCGAACTTGAAAGCTAGCTCGCTACTTTGACATCTCAGTACGTCTTGATAAAGTTATTACCCTCTATTGCTTTCATCCCCCCCCCCCCCCATTGGATCAAATTGGCTACCTAGAATTTTTGTCATATTAACAGTCTATGATCCAACACAGATGTCACTTCCAGATTCTGTGAAGTCCTTCTGAGGTTATTTTTAACCTCACCAACTTTGTGTGATGCATACACAAATGTGTTGTCTGAATTTGCCCTTATCATGTGCTCCTACTTTTTCTCTGTGCTAAACTGACTTTTTCATTTTACAATTTTATATTGGAAACCACCCTTTGATCCTTGGACGAAGGATAGAAATTTAATAAATAAAATAAAATTCAGTGCAAAGTCCAGTGCTCAATAGTTTGATCTGAGATGGGACCAGTAACAGGTCTTTTAACATGAGAAATTGTTCACTTGCAAGATATTCATCACACAAAACCGATATGTAAAATTGTTATGTAAGCAATTTTTACACTATCCAAAACTATGAACTGCCCTTCAGATAATAAATGTTAAAAAGTATTGTTAATGCTTCCTGTGTTAGCACAGTCAAGAGGAATATTTCCACATTTCTGAGTTAGTAAAGATGCTACATAGGGTTTTTCTCTCTGTGCTTTAACTTTGTTGTTTTTGTAAAGTGTGTTTGTTGGATGTTGTGAGACTCAGTGGTGTTGGCAGGCCTGATGAACATGAGGCAATTTTGCTTGCTATCAGATAAGGGTCTGCGCATGCAACATTGCCTTTGTTGCCCCCAAAGAAGAGCCTTTGAAATAAATCTGTCCCAAGCTCCTGAGGTTTCATCTTGTTAACTATGAGCAACACAATTTCAACTTCTTGTGCTTAAAGTGTCGTACCTAGAAAGTGCCACCTTGGCAAGCTTTTAATGTAGGGCCTTGGCTCAGTTTTGATGATGGAACTCCGCCTCATTTCTAAACACATTTGCTGAAACTGGTGCACTAGTGTAGGCTTCAACAAAACCACTTGCCAAGGTAATTGTGGTAACAATGCATGTTTTCTTCCAGTGTTGGAGAGACAACTTACAGTCTGGAACATGCTAACAGTCTTAGGATGGAGGTGCAAAAAATGTATGAGTTAATAGATGCTCTAAGGTAAGTGACGGAACTCAAAAGAGGGGATTTCTGCATTTGTATTTTGGTTTTTGTGCTTAATCTTTTTATATTGTTGCAGACTGCCTTGAAATCAATTTTGAAGGTGGTGGTGTATAAGTAAATTAATATGAATTGCCTTAGACCACAATCCAAGCATACTTAAAGACAATAAATTTCAGTCAATAAATTTTGATTGTAGTTTGTATTGTGATCTTAGTTGGGAAATATATGGCTCAAAGACTCAGTACATTTTAATCAGTCAGTGCCCGAAAGAAGTAAAACTGATTTGATTGGGCTACTTTGGAAAACGCTTCAGTGTGCATTTTTTTCTGTGCGTGCGCATGACAATACAGTCCTGTTGTTGGAGAGTTCATGAACGTCAGTGACAAAATACTGTGATGAAGTGTGTACTTCAAGCAATGCTAATCTATCCTTTTAAAAAAAGTTACCAACAATTTACATTATTGTAACTGGGACAACATAACCAGGAAGACTATTTCATATGCTTACAATATTGGTCATAGTTGACTGTTAAGTTTGTATTGCTGATACACTTGTGGTTTTGGGTTCAGCAAGAAGATTTTGACTCTGGGACTGAATGAAGAACCACAACCTCATCCCCGAACATTGCAGCTTCAGAGAATGATCAGATATTCAGCCACACTTTTTGTTCAGGTAGGTCATCTAGGAGGGAGGAGTAGCTCTTAGGTATACAGGACACAATATGACATACAAATGTTGCAGATAAATATTTTTCAGGATGGTCTAAGTTAGGGGTGGGAAACTTAAGGCCTGGAGGCCAAATGCCTCTCTCTGTGGCCTTTAGAGTCTCACCAGGCTGCACGCTTTACCAGCCTTGTTCCACATTCTCAAGTTCTGTTGCTCTACTGGAATGTATTCTTTAACTCTGATAATTCCTTTTGCTTACCAGGATAGAGATAATCTTGCTTGCTTGCCAGGCAGCTAGCTTTACTTTTAGCTAACTAAAAGTATTTGAAAGTTACTTGAGTCACAGTGATTGAAACACTGGTACTTTATGTAAGGTTGAAGCTGAGCTAAATTTCACACACGTTGCATTTGGGCTTTAGAGAGACACAGACAAACAAACCTGTGACTTAAACCAATGCATAATTAAGGCTGCAGTCTTATACACTTGTGCCTGGGAGTAAAGCAGATTTTGCTCTGAGGCTTACTTCTGAGTAGACGTGCATAGGATTGCACTGTAAGCCTCACAGCTCAGTGACCCAGATCAGTGATAGTAGGAACATCAGAGTTGAGAGTCTTTATCATCTTCTTTGACTGCTCCAATTTTTAATAGATGAGCCAGGATCCACATTCCATCTAGCATGTGCAAAAGAGAAGCCACACTTCCTAGTGAAAAGTTGCTTTTGGTGCTGCCTGGGAGCACATATACTGGGAAGGGGCTGCCCCGCCCCCCAGCTCAGTGGTAAGGACAGTGAAGAAGAAGAGTTTGGATTTGATATCCCACTTTATCACTACCGGAAGGAGTCTCAAAGCAGCTAACATTCTCCTTTCCCTTCCTCCCCCGCAACAAACACTCTGTGAGGTGAGTGGGGCTGAGAGACTTCAAAGAAGTGTGACTGGCCCAAGGTCACCCAGCAGCTGCATGTGGAGGAGCGGAGACGCGAACCCGGTTCCCCAGATTACGAGACTACTGCTCTTAACCACTACACCACACAGTGGTAGCAGGAACCCCAGAAATAAGCAGAAGTGTAATATGTCATTCTTTTCCTCTTGCCTCTTAGCTGTCACACCACTGTGTTAATATTGACTTGTAAGTCACATTGGGGATTTTTTAAGTCAAAAGGTGATTTTTATTTTTTATAAAGCTAAGATAATTAGGAGATTTGGTGGGTGTAAGAGGCAGAGCTCCTTTACAATATCCTCCCCAGATACCTTTTTTCTGGCACTTAAGCTTTTGTCTTTTAGATGTCAGATACTATTATATTTTTAAAAACTTTTTAGCTGAGTTGACGTATTAATTTTAATGCTTTTGGTCCAGAGATAGGCTGAATGAGTGGAAAAGTTGCATGGGAGACACCCCTGCTGAATTCCTCCAAATTTCACATCATGCTGCTGACCCCACCCGCACCCCATCCTGTACCGTCCCAGAAGCCCCTCAATGTTCAGAAGCAGCCTTTTTTTTGCAGAGGGGGGAGCGCAGGGAGCTGTAGTGCATAGGGGAGCCAGGTATGCCCTGTTTCCTGAAAGAATTCCACTTGACTCGTTTTTGATCCAACTTCTTGTATTGTAAACTGCCTTCACCATATTTGATGGAGAAGTGTTTAATTTGCCCCCCCCCAACACAAATAAGGTATAACTATGATATATTATGTATTTTGTGCAGCTTCCTGTTTCTGAATAAACTTGAGAGCTTGATAGCCCATCCCTTTTTAAAAAACAATATTTTGAAAACATTTCCTCAGGAAAAATTGCTTGGTCTGATGTCGTTACCAACCCAGGAGCAATATGAAGAATTGAAAGAGAAAAGGAAACAAGAACTGGACAGAAAACTGCAGATGGAGAGACAGGTAAATATTTCAGTCAGTATTGAGACACCTTTCTAAGAGTTGTTTTATATCTGTATGTTGATTAAAACTAACGGCTCTTTAATATCCTGTTGAAAGTCTTGTATGCCATGTTCAGTGAAGTAAGTGGGTCATACTTCCATATAATGCAAATAGGAGCAAACGAATACAACTAATCCTTTGCAACTTTAAATGTTATTTCCACACCTGCTTTATTTATTGGTTTGTTTGTTTACTTGTGACTAGGCAACACTTGAAACGCAGAGACGAATGGAGGAGAAGCACATGGACTATGCTTCCAGATCTTTGGTAGCATCTAACGGTGAGGTGTCCTGGCCAAAACGGGTTGCAGTAAAGAAAGCTGAAGGTTGGCTGCCCACTGCGAACTTATCTCGCCAGCAGGAACTCACAGACCCACTTCTGCAGCAGATTGACAATATAACATCCTTTATTAAACAAGCCAAAGAAGCAAATCGTCTCGATGAGGTCCAGATGTTGCAGGAAAACCTGCGACAACTTCAGGATGAATACGATCAACAGCAAACTGACAGAGCCATTGAGCTTTCTAGAAGGCAAGCCGAGATGGAGGAGATGGAGAGAGAACAACTGCAGATCCTTTGTGAAAAGGAATGGGAGAGGGAACATAAAAAACGAATGTCTCAGCACTCACGGACACGTTCCCTGGATTTCAGAGAAGTGAAGCACAGTAAGTTAGAGATTGGGAAGGAGAGCATAAACCAAATAGCACAGGCTTTGGACCTTGATACTACTCAGAATACAAGTAACCCAGCCTCTAAAGCATCTTCACCATGTGGTGGTGACAAGCTCCAAGCGCAAGAGAGCCCAGTCTTTCCCAGGCAATTTGTAGAGATCCAAGAGCATGACAGCGTAATAGAGCAAAATAAAAATGTTCCCATAAACCCTTTTGAAGATGAGCCAGTAATTAGCACTCTAAAGAGGGAACCAAATAATCCCTTTGCTGAAGATTCCTCCACAGTGGCTCCCTTGCCCACCCAAACCTTGCACAGTGATAAAAAAGAATATAACCCATTTGAAGACGATGAGGATTGTCATCAAGCAAATGGAGTAGCTGTCAGTGCTCCGAATCCCTTTAAAGATGCTGTTGGAAATCCATTCCGTGTGCTCACAGCTCGTCAGGAATCTGGAAATCCATTTGAGGAAATGTCTTCCTCCACGAATCCTTTTGAAGAGGATGATGATAATGAAGTGTCAAGGGAAGACATCATAGAAGAGGAGCTACTGCTCCAACAGATAGATAATATAAAAGCTTATATTTTTGATGCCAAACATAGCGGGCGAATGGATGAGGTTGAGGTGCTGACTGAGAATTTGAAAGAACTGAAACGCACACTAGCAAAACAGAAGGAGAAATCCAGCTAGTTGCTGTTTCCATGCACATACAACTTTACACTTCTCTGACTGTCCCAGAGGCAAAGGCGGGCAGGTGGAATTAAAATGCAAGAGGGAATTTTGGGATTGACTCTAATTGTCTGCACTTTGGCGTGGGTATTTCCACTATTATTCAGACTTTGCTAATACTGTCCACACTATTATGATTTTGTAATAACCTAAAACTGTGTCACAGACCATTTACAAATCTAAAACGTATCACAACCAGTTTCTATCACAACCTAACCTCTTAACATTGTCATGCTTCTTGGCATTCCTTTTATTTCAGATGTAAACTCTGTAGGCTAATACGGAAACGGATGCTTTAAGGTGCAGGAAAATACAATCCTTCCCTCTGTGTTTGGTTGTTGCAGTATTACGGACTGGCCTTCTAAGCTGGCTTTTCCACTAATAAGGGATCCAGAGTGTCTGGTAAATTCTGTGTCAAGCATGAAATAAGATGGTGCCTTTAGCAAATGTGTGTAACTGCCATCTATGCTAAGGGCAAGTGTTAAAAAGCAGGTTGCTGAGATGCAGTGTGACCTGCACAGTACCAAGGCCAATGATCTGACTGTGCAATACAAAAGATAATATAAAGGGATTTTAAAGTAGATTTGGGTAGATGTGATGTTATAGACATAATATCTGTTTTAGAAAATGTAAACCCCAATGAACTTCTGTTCCCTCCATCACCTGTTTTTTCAGGGCTTTTTTATTTTAATAGCTTCCTCTAGCGAACCCTGGGAACAGCACCTTTTGTTGAGGGTGCTGATTTTTCTTGTTGCTTTCTCTCAGAAATTGCAATTCTCAAAATTCCCTGGCTAGCGGAAATGCTATGACTGTTAAAACGATAACTGCAGCATATGCATGCAAAATCGGGGGGGGGGGGGGAGCACCAGTTATATACTATAAGGAAGTCTGATTTCAATGGAAAAGCAAACTGTTAGCCAACTATGATCTGATCATGTGAAGATGGCCTTCCCTCAGTTTTTAAACAACACTTAGCTACCTCTCTCAAGGTTTGACACCTGTTTTGAATATAAAATATACTGTTCCCTTTATAAATCCAGAATGGGATCAGGGTGTGTGCTCCAGGAGAGCACAAAACTCAGATGTTTGGGAGCTTAATCTACCAGCCATTGTTGCTGTGTAGTTTCTATTATTGCTGTGGAGGGTCTGTGCAAGCCCATACCCTGTCAAACTAGAGGCTGTGAACCAGCATAGCTTGGGATTGGGTGGTTAATTTTTCCATATAAAAAACTGGTTAATTATGTCCTTTGGATATTTCTTTACTCACTGGATATTTCCAGTTCAAAATATGAACTGGAATTTTGTGAAGGTATAAAAATAATTGTATGTAACTGAAGGGCTATCAAACAATTTCTGGTTTCAGTTCTGCTGAATGAACATGATTTGGTCGCATTTGATTATTTTTTTAAGAATGAAGAGCAATTTGAATGTCACACATGGGGGCTGACTCCTGAGGATTATTATGGACTTAAAGAAATCAAATTTTGCTTCATTCATGAGTGGGGGAAAAGCCCAGCCGTTGGGACCTGAGTTAGCTTTGCTGTGTAAAAAAATGTAGATTTTCACACATTCAAAAGCGTTGGCTTAAATACTACAAACAGAAACAAGGGATTAATCCAGGAGTAGCAAGACACTAATAGCTGGTTCAGGATTTCTAAACCTGAACAGTAATTCAAACTGTTGGGATTCCAGAAAAAATGTTTACAGAGATGTGTTGTTACTTGGAGGGTGCTTAATATGGTCAAGAGCTAAAGTAGCACTTTACGGAATCAATTCTATATATCTTCTTTATTTGGGGCATGGCTTTAGGCGATTTAGTAAAAACCCCTTTCCTTCTAGTTTCCCTTTCATTTGATTTTTCTGTCTGCTGGGAGGAATGTGCTCAGTTACATAACTAATTTAATATACATAGTATATTAAATACATAGTGTTTCAGTGGTAGCTTTGGTGGGCCGGGGTAGGAGGAAAATGAGCTCAGCTTCAAAATTAATCTGATTTACAAAGTATTGACTAAAACTATGTCAGCTTGTTTAAAAAGCACTCAGAATTGTGTTGAGCCATCCTGTGGAAACAGACCTGAAGACAGCTCTGAGGACAAGAGTACTAAGGGCAGATGACCTAAGAATTTAAAGTCATCTTTTTCTTTTTCCTAATTGGAAATGACTGGGATTGGGCTTGCGGAACAGGTGCACCTAACAAATCTAACAGGACAGGCTATTATCGGGTAACCAGAGATGTGTAGTAAATAAAGAAATTTATGTATATAGCTAAAGTAAGCAAGCACCACAGCTTTTATGTGACTACCAGCTAAGGAGCAGTGGTTTGTCTAAAACAAAACCATCTATATACTTTATTCTAGGCAGCAAGACACCAGACTTAACTGGAATACTTTGTATATCCCAGCCAAAATGAATGTTTCAGTGGCTTTTTGGTTTTTTTTACATTTAAAATATGTTTCCTTGTTACATCAATTCTGCCTTGTTTTTAGGTACTCTGTAGTCTAATACTCTTTAAAGACATAGTATTGATGTATTTTTACTAGTAACTATGTTGGTTTGTAGCTCCATGACTGCAAGTCAATGTGAAATGTAACTAGCCTTCTTGATAGGATGGTGGTAGACTCACATTTTGACAGCCTTCCATTTGTACTACTGAATTTACACTATGAAACAGAACAAAACCATGCCATTGTGAGAATTAACATTAAAGACATCCATTTATACACTTGCATGCACTACTCTTAATTTGCAAGCTTTGAAGAAATAAAATAACATTGGTTTGTATGTGTGATTTATTTCTCATGTTAAATAAGAGGCCCAAGTCAGCTGATGCACTCTCAATAGGCCCCTTCCCTTTGAGGCCTGGTCTTATTCAACATCTTTATCAACGACTTGGATGATGGACTCAAGGGCATCCTGATCAAATTTGCAGATGACACCAAACTGGGAGGGGTGGCTAACACCCCAGAGGACATGATCACACTTCAAAATGACCTTGACAGATTAGAGAACTGGGCCAAAACAAACAAGATGAATTTTAACAGGGAGAAATGTAAAGTATTGCACTTGGGCAAAAAAATGAGAGGCACAAATACAAGATGGGTGACACCTGGCTTGAGAGCAGTACATGTGAAAAGGATCTAGGAGTCTTGGTTGACCACAAACTTGACATGAGCCAACAGTGTGACGCGGCAGCTAAAAAAGCCAATGCAATTCTGGGCTGCATCAATAGGAGTATAGCATCTAGATCAAGGGAAGTAATAGTGCCACTGTATTCTGCTCTGGTCACACCTCACCTGGAGTACTGTGTCCAGTTCTGGGCACCACAGTTCAAGAAGGACACTGACAAACTGGAACGTGTCCAGAGGAGGGCAACCAAAATGGTCAAAGGCCTGGAAACGATGCCTTATGAGGAACGGCTAAGGGAGCTGGGCATGTTTAGCCTGGAGAAGAGGAGGTTAAGGGGTGATATGATAGCCATGTTCAAATATATAAAAGGATGTCACATAGAGGAGGGAGAAAGGTTGTTTTCTGCTGCTCCAGAGAAGCGGACACGGAGCAATGGATTCAAACTACAAGAAAGAAGATTCCACCTAAACATTAGGAAGAACTTCCTGACAGTAAGAGCTGTTCGACAGTGGAATTTGCTGCCAAGGAGTGTGGTGGAGTCTCCTTCTTTGGAGGTCTTTAAGCAGAGGCTTGACAACCATATGTCAGGAGTGCTCTGATGGTTTTCCTGCTTGGCAGGGGGTTGGACTCGATGGCCCTTGTGGTCTCTTCCAACTCTATGATTCTATGATTCTAGGTTTCAGCATCTTCTGTGGCCAGTGTGTGTATATGGGCCTCACTGGGCTATGGGGAGTCCTCTCCTTAGGATTTCCCCTGAGAACAAAATTAATACTTTTGTAAATTTATGCATGGTGCCATTTTAGGTACATAGCAACAGCAATTATAACTTGAACACTGCAAATAGAAGGAATGGTGTGTAGCATCGTCTGCTTATAAGTTGGCAACCCACCTCTGAACTGGTTGTTGGCTGAAGATAAAGCTTCTTCGTAATCAACATATTTACATCAGCTTTAAATGATACTTTTTTCTTGTACAAACATTAACAAAATACAGAATGGTTCTTATTTACAAACAGGCCTCTTCACAGTATAGGCGATACATCTACATATTGAGATTTAGCAAGGAGCTAAGAACAGCCTTAGCCAAAATGGGGGGAGAAATGCAGTAAATTTTAATGCCAAGTTTTCTCAAGGCCCTATGGTTTTGAATAGAAAAGAATATATTTTGACTAAACTGCCTCCACCCAGTAGCTCTTGTGTTTTTCATATGGGGCAGCTCAACCTATTGCCAGCAAAAGCAGTTTGGGAGCTGGTTCAGTTTTGTTACTTCACTCTAAACTTTAATTTCCATGCCGTGACAATTTAATTCCTGCCACATGTACATTACACAAACCTGCCTCATTCATGCTAGTTGGATAGACAGGCAAGGAGAATGACCAGCCCTGAAATCTAGCTAACCACTGAGATCTTTTTAGCTACCTTTGTTGCCTGGGACTTTAGCAGGCATTATTCACTCTTTAAAGCATGTATTTGCTTTTATAAACACTAAAAGCTTGTTTCTTTTTAAAGACATCCTGTTTAACCATAAGCATCTCTAGGAAGTTAAGCGGGCACCCAATACAACCCATACCCTGCCCTCTTCCACTGCTCCTACAGATCTGCAGCATACCCAAAACTTGCACATAATCCAGAGATTTGTTAAACCCAGAGCCTTCACCACTAAGAGCAGCTATTTGAGTGAAGGGGGAGCCTGTCCTCCCAAAACCAGGCACTTATCATATAGACAGGATTCTGTATTTGGATGGTTGTATGTTACACAAAAAAAGCACACGATTCATTAAACATGGGTTCGACCAAGATGTGTTCTTTGATTTAAAAACAAATGGCAAACATGTATATTCACAACCCAGTCCATCACAAGAACAATTCCAGAATTTATTTAAAAGATTCATCCTTACTTGTTTTAAGTAAGTCCAGATATTTTTCTGTTACTTAAATGGTGGTTTGTAAAAAGACCAATGTGTTGTCATCAGTGTTAAGATGCCCACTTTCTTGTCAGTCTGAATGCTTTTACTCCCTGCTGTAGAAAGCTGGCTTAGGAAGCAGCACTCTCTTTCATGGCAGTTCTATATTTCCCAGTCATCTCCTTTGGTAATGGCACTTTACCAGGGCAGGGAATTTGGCCTTCAATTTCACACATGCATTCCCGCAAGTGGTACTTTTTGGGGCCAAACGTTGCAGGATGGCGTAACTTCATTTTCTCTTGTGCTTCTCCCTGCAGTGTTTGCCTACAAAAGAAAAAGAAATAAATTTGGTGTAAGGACAAGAAGTGCTAGACAGTGATCAATGCATTGCAACAATCCAACTAGTTCACACATAATTCTTGAAAGTACAGTTGAGGCACCTGTGTTCCTCCAGATGTTGGGAGTGCAACTCTCGTGACCAAACTGACTATGGCTATTAGAAGTCCCCAAACATGGAAAGCCACTGGTTCTTCCTCTCCTCTCATGCATTTAATAGCAAATTATAATTGTTAACAATTACTTCCTCTATCACAGATGATTGTTTGGTGTTTGACATGCTGCCTCCCTTCATTTCATGTTTTATGTCAAAACTGCTGGGAACACATAACTGCTGTAATAATAGTTCTGCCCTTGAGTGCTTAGGGCTTCTCTCGGTATTAAAGCTGCTCCAAGTCTGCTGTGCTACTCATCTAGCATCACAGGGCTGTATAGCCCTAGGACTGTATGAACATGAATCACTGCTAAGTTTGACTTCTCTAAGCTCCCCAATATTTGAACATTTTGGGAAGTGCTGCAAAACCTTTATCCACAACAAGCATCTAATGTAAGCTTGTAATTAGCAGATTACCTGGAAGAAGTAAGCATTGCCTCCAGGTGACCAGGCTTTTGTAAATTTAATGAATGAAGGTGTTTTTTCCCAGCCTTCTCGGGCCCTCAAGTGGTGCCCATAAATGGCTAATAAGGTCATTTATGACAAAGGATATGTGGGCTACATACCAGAAAGCTTATTTTAGGGTCCAGAACTCAAGCCTGCAGGAGGATGGAGTTTTAATAGCATGTTTGTGTGCATTTAAAACATTGCCCTTATCCCAGTCCAATTGAATGGGGTAGACTCAAAAGTTTGGATCTACAGCCAAAAACAAGCAGAGCCATATATGTCTGTGTGTGTGTTTTACTTACTCGCTTTTACCAAGAACTTTCTTAACATGTTCTGCGATCTCTTTGTTAGTCTTCTCTTCCACATCAACCAGGACTTGCTCTCCACTATCTGCAGAGGAGAGAGCATGACAGGGTATCTACAGGCAGCTGTCTCAACCAGGATGCTCTGAAGACACCGTCTCCTTTAGAGAGTGGCGCTACCCCTTATTTGCCCACCTGTCACCTGTCAGTCTTGGGAAGGTGTTTGCCTAAGCAGAAGGTATTCCAATGCACTTCAACAAAAGCTAAACAAAACCAAGCATGTTACTTACCTAAATAGAATTTTAAGAATGGCGATGGTGTCATGTTCTTAAACATCACAATCTGAAGCCAAGGGTTTTTGTACTGAATCTGAGGTATGTTGAAGAACACAAATTTTCTGTGGAAAGAGCAGGAGAAAAGTAAGGAAGACAGTGGATGCACTCGGCCTTTTAGAATATGAATTCAGTGAAACTTAAGACTCTTGCCAAAGAAAAGGAGAAGAAGGCAGCTCTGTGTGTGAGAGAGAAAAGGCATCAGATTCAGGAGCCAGAAACCCAAGCTCAGAGGTGGTTTCCCTCGCCCTCCAGTATGTCTCATAGCAGACATATCCGCATAAGCAATGCCAAAATAGAGGGCATGTCAATCAGTTCCTGAAAAACCAAAATGTCCATGAACACTGAGGAAGAGTAACAAATTTACTGTGGTGTAATTAAAAGCCACAGGGAGCCAATATGATGCAGTGGTTATATTGAGCTAGGATGACAGCCCTGGTTCAAAGCCATGCTCAACCCTTTGAGGCTTTCGAGATGGTAACTGGCTCAAGTTACTTCAAAGGGTTGTTGTGAAGATAAAATAGAAGGGTGAACTGCATGCACCACATTAAGGTCTTGGAAAGAAAGATGGGCTGGGCATTATTTTATTTATTCATTTCATAAAATGTATACACCATTCAATTGCTAAAAAATAACATCATCAAAGAGGTTCACAAAAAGGAATAACAATAACAACAGCAAGCTGTTACTTCATCTGACTGTATGAGGAAACTGTGCAGTCTCAAAGCAGGCCGAGAAACATTAAAGGGACATTAAAGGTAAAGGACCCCTGAAAGTTGAGTCCAGACGCGAACAACTCTGGGGTTGCGGCGCTCATCTCGCTTTACTGGCCAAGGGAGCCAATGTTTGTCCGCAGACAGTTTTCCTGGGTCATGTGGCCAGCATGACTAAGCCGCTTCTGGCGAAACCAGAGCAGCGCACGGAAACGCCGTTTACCTTCCCGCTGGAGTGGTACCTATTTATCTACTTGCACTCTGACATGCTTTTGAACTGCTAGGTGGGCAGGAGCTGCCCAGAAAGCAGGACTAGATCTAATGAGCTTGAACTACAGGAAGGCAGATATTTCAGTTGACCATTGGAAGAAACTTGTTGACATCAGAGGAGCTAGGGCAATGGAGCTACTTATCTAGGTGGGTGGGTAGACATTTCTGGAGGTCTTCCTGTTCCGGATTTATCCCGCACCGGAGCAGGCAATGGACGAGGACGGCCTGCCCGGGACCAACTCCAATCCCGTATCTAGCAGTTCCCCTACGCCAGGGGGGCAGCTCGGTTTGCCTTGGGGCTCCTTCCCCAGTCCCTGCACGAAGCGCACGACGAGCGCTTCAGCAGCGCGGCAAGCGCGGAGAGATGCGCAACTATCCCTGGGACAGGGGGACGGAGGGAGGCTCCTTGCTCGAGGGGTCCCCGCTCACCTGGCTCCTTCGCTGAGAGGCCCCCTCGTGTTGTAGTTCACCGTCATCACCTTCACGGCGTCCTTGAAGATGATGTCGCCCTGGCTCAGGTACTGCAGCGTCCTGCGGATGGGGAAGCGGCCTTTCATCGGCATGGCGGCGGCAGCCCGGCGCGCACCGCGTAGCCAAAGGCAGCGGCACGAGTCGGCGGCGGCGCAACTCCCTTGCTCCGACCCACCCGGGCGGGAGAGGAAACGGAGCGCCGATCGCAAGGGGAGGCGGGAAGTGTAGTTTCCGGGAGAGCGGAGGAGGCGGGACGAATCGGAGGGCATGGGATCGGAAGAGGAAGGCTGTTTACACTGCGATCCGAGAGAATAGTGAGAGCGAGATACCTAGAACTGCGCAAACGGAGAGGCATTCAGTAAAATGCACAAATGCGCATTCCAGACGTTCGGCTGGCGGCGCTGATTTGCAACCACCGGCATATACTATTTGAGTGCATGGGAAAGTTACGCAGGCTGTTCTCACAACTTTGCGCTGCACGAGATCCTGTTCTGATGCTGCTGCTGCGAGGAAACGCCGCCAGCGGAATGTGGAAATGCTTCGGCTCGTTTGTAAAGTTGGAAGCGGCGGCTTCAGTACAAGGCCGAGTTTTCAGTATTGAAGTAAATGAACTAGGAGGGCAAAGCTTTGATTTCCAAAAAAATCTAGTACCAAATTGAGTATGGCATCTTTCCCCTATGGAACCACGTTTTTTTCTTAAACATACTCTAAATAATATATGGTGACCCTGATCATATGTGGAGAAAGCCAGCTTCTGTTAAAATAAAAATCCAAAAAGCAAGGTTCTCAAAATGTGGAAAAAAAGGAAATGCATCTCACACAGCTCAGCACTCAGAAATGTTCAAATGCTTCCTTCCTGGCCAACAGGAATTGTATTAAATGGAGTATTTCACCATGTGGAGCTTCTTCCATGATTGTTAAATATGTATCTTGCCGCTCCACCAAATGATGGTCAAAGCAATTAACAACACAAAATACACTTAAAAATAATCAAATATAATAAAATATCAGTAATCTCAAAACAAAACAAAAACAGGTGTAAAAAGTCAACATATTTTCAATTCAGCCAGTGGACCAAATTCTAAATAAAAATATATATATGCTGACTGTAGGTCATCAGAGATGCTCCTTTTGCAAGGAGTTAAGAGACTGGCATCAGCAACTAAGGCCCTCTCCCGCATTCCAACTGAATGCCCTTCAGAAGTAGGCAGGAAAGAAAGATCCTATGAGAACCAGCAGAGAGAAAGTGTTTGGTTTTTCAAATACCATATTTTTCGCTCTATAAGACGCACCAGACCACAAGACGCACCTAGTTTTTGGAGGAGGAAAACAAGGGAAAAAGTATTCTGAATCTCAGAAGCCAGAACAGCAAGAGGGATCGCTGCGCAGTGAAAGCAGCAATCCCTCTTGCTGTTCTGGCTTCTGGGATAGCTGCGCAGCCTGCATTCGCTCCATAAGACGCGCAAACATTTCCCCTTACTTTTTAGGAGGGGAAAAGTGAGTCTTATAGAGCAAAAAATACGGTAACTCAGAAGTCAAGTGGGGCTTTGTAGGTCGCAACCAGTCAAGAAAACAGCGTTTTTCTCCATACAGTTAAAACTGCTTCAGTACTCTAGCCAGTATCCAAAGAGCTATTTTAGGCATGCCCAATGAGGATTTTTGATTTCCTCCACTTTTAGGCAGAAGCCAACCCCAGCCACCGCAAACTGCTTTTAAAATCCTCCTTGTCTGAAAAGTCATTTGCCCTATGGCAAGGATGGGAAAACATTCTTATGTTGAAGAAACACTTCGATAAAACCCTATTAGGCAGGCAAAATTACCGGTAGATGAACAATTCTTTGGATCCTAACATTACTCTCAAGGCATTCTCAAAGAATATTGTGAACCCATTCAACAATTTTTATAGTTATGCCATAATTACCTGCTCTGAAAAAAGAACTCAGAGGCCATAAAAGGGTCTTTATTTATTTTAATAGTATAAACCTTCTGTAGGCAGAAATATTAAGCCACAACAATATAATGCCACATTTAGACAGCATTTAATAAAATGCATAAGCATGCACTGCAATACTCTATATACACACACAACAATGCAAATTTCTCTTCATGACTGAAGACATTGATTAGATATAAAAATTCAGATAAAAAAGAACATGCTATTTTAAATGCTATCACATTTACAAAGCTGATTTCACAAAATAAACTGTGAGGAAGCAACAGCTTTTGTCAGGTTTTAAACCTTGTATTTAAAAAAGAAGATACAGAGACAATAGACAATGAAAAGCACAGGGTTACAAAAGGTACCCCAGGGAATTGTCACCTATCTTGTGGCAAATAGGTTAGCTTTAGTAAGAGCTTAGCGCTTGAAGGGTTTTCCAAATACATACAACAATTATATAATGGATAAATATGAGCAGTTGTTTTGTTACAAAACTATTGGGAACAATGGTGTTATTTAGAATTAGTGGTTAGTCACAGAAGTCTTTTCGGCATATGAGTTCCATAGATACTGCAAGTAAATATACTGTATTTTGGTCAATAGACTACTCAAAACTCCTCCAGCCTTATGGTAAGATTTCTATTTTTCCACACCCCTGCCCCTCCAAATGTGGTACAGAAAGCAAAAGTAACATAATTGTTTCCAGAAACAGCTTAAATCATCCATTGGCCAGAATCAGAAATCAGGTTAGTACCTCTATTACAGGGGATTGTACCTTTTAAGGAACAATAAAAAATGGGGAAATCATTTTATGATAGAAGTCTTCTATTCAATGTTAACTTTAATTAAAGCAAACAGAGTACCGATTGTCATAACACTAAATCAATGGAGCTTCCTGCCAAAAATGTTTCAAAAACATCCACAGCTGGAATATTTCTTTTTAAAAAAACAACAACAAAAAACCCCCACTATGTACATTTATTAAGCAGCAGGTCAGGAAATGGAAGCTGGGCAGAAATGCTTCTCCAAGGATTGCACGCCCAACATAAAGGAGCATTTAAATCCTGCAAGTGCAAGACTATGCAGGTGCTAGATTTTATACTACTAGGAGCACTCCTTAGTTCACCAAAACTTTTAAAAGATCAGACCTAGAGCACTGACCAGTAGGAAAATGTATGGAGATCAGGTCTTAGACTGTATAGGCATCAGGAGGATTGTTAAGGTGGTGAAGAGAACAGCAAGCTTCATTTTCCAAGAATTAACTTTGGGCACAGTTCTTCCTAATGCTAGTACAATACAGTCGTACCTTGGAAGCTGAATGCCTTGGCTCCCAAACAAATCGGCTCCTGAACAATCAAAACGTGAGTGTTCCGGTTTTCGGAAGCCAAATGTCCAGTGTGGCTTCCGATTGGCTGCAGGACGCTCCTGCAGCCAATTGGAAGCTGCACTTTGGTTTTCGAATGGTTCTGGGAGTCGAATGAACTCCCGGAATGCATTCTGTTCAAAAACCAAGGTACCTGTATGTGCAGTGATCCTCACAAGAGACCAATTTCTCTCCTTTCCTCTCTGGATGTGGAAGGATGTGGATATGGTGCCAAGGCATTGTGGAAAAAGCAAAGTGTGTGTACCTCCCAAGTCCTCCATCAAGCTCCTGCCGCCCTCCATGCTATGCATGTTACTTCAATTCTAAAGAAAGCAAAGATTGGATGATGACATGGGAGGCACACACAGACCTGCCATAGCCTATAATATCTTGGCTTCCCGCTTGGGTGCATGGCTCTCATCCACACATGCCAAAAGAGGAAGGGGAGAAATGTGTCTTTCTTGGAATGTCGACAGAGATCTTTCAATGTACCAGGAAGCATCTTGTCCTTTGTTTACTTCTTTCATTAAAAGGAAACGTCTCCCTTAAAATATAGTTCATAATTATCTCGGACCACATTCTATACGACTCGTGCATGCTCAGCTAGCTGTCATTCTTGACCAATTGTTGCCGTCTGAAACCAAAGTTTCTTCCATGGGAAAAGAAGGAAAGAATGCCTAAGCAAGCCAGAGTAACTATATAAACAGGTTTTAGGGAAGGCAGGACAGTAAGAAATATTGTCTGTAACACACAAACTACTTTCCTGTACAGGTTATCTGGAAACCTTCAATAGACTTTCACTAGTAGCAGAAGACAATTCCTAAAAGCTTGTTGTTGTTGTTTTTTTTTTTTTTAAAATCCTTTTATTGGCCTGTCTCTAAAAAGAAATGCATTATATTTGCCAGGAAAGATATGGTGCCATGTATTACGTAGCTAGCAGATAGTGACATTTATGACGCTACTCCTGCAGTTTGCCTTATGCTCAGTTACACAAGATGGTTGTCAATACAAAACTACACACATCTGTTGTGCAGCAACCTTGTTCCTTCTCATTAGCAACTTCAAGGGACATACAGACATTATAAACACAGTGATGAAGCTTTACATGCTTTAGAAAAGAAGACTGTATGTATATATATATATATATATTTTAAAAAAGCAAAACCTTTCAGAAGAGTTTTAAAAGCCCCCTTTGCATGTTGTCAATAACATAAGAAATGTTTATGGTCCACAGATGCAATTCACCAAACACTATCACTGCACAACCTCATTTCATTTCAACAGGGCTTGTGTGTATTTAGAAATAAGATGTGGAACTATTAAATAGTTTCAGTATTTAAGAAAAAGTGCAAATACATCCTGGGTTTAGAAACAGGTACCTACTCTACCAAGGAACGTGAGATGCAAATGATCATACCAGGACTGAGCTTTGAGCAAGAAATAAAATTTAGGAAGCTCAATCTTTGCAATGCATTTATAAATCTTTTTTTTGTTAACATATAGAAATCTGATATATATGATTACATGACTGTACATAGTTCTATATACATACATACACACTTTATATTACACTGTACATAATATACCAGACTAAGTTAGATACAAGCACATAAAACATCATACACACAAATAAATATGGCCGGGATCCAAAGCACTTCTTTAGGGGAGCTCAAGAGCTTGGGTAGACCTTATTTGACTCCTCCCCCATCAAAGGCATATTATTCCTCCCTCCAATGTTACATCACAAGTTGGTTTTGAAGAAATAGGAACACCTACAGACACATACTTTTTAAATTATGACTCTCCTTTCACAGAAACTATTTGCAGAACTCAGAACCCCTGTAACTCATGGCAAGCGAATCTCTGGGGGAGAACATGATGTTAGTTAGCTTGCCACATAGGCTCTCCCATAATCCACTGAGGCTGCAGACTAATAGACATGCATGTCTAAGCCCATCTGAAATCAATTAAACTCAAGATTGCCATCTTATTTAACAATTGGCAGGGCACACAGTAAATTTGTTTTAAATGCTAATGTTTCCAATCTTGTAGATAGATAAATACATGTATCTTACTGATCTCAAAAGGAACTTGCTTCCAAGGATGCTTACTAAGTAACCCTAGACAATCTGAACTATAATCAACAATGAGCAATTACATACACTTTTTTTTCTTAAGAATATGGAAGCTGGGCTAGATGGGAAACAGTGAATGACGAAACAGGTGCCTTTTCACAAAAAAATAAATATTGAAATATTTCATAGCAGTCATTAAATGACACTATTTAAAAACAGTACTTCAGCTGGATCCAAAATAAAGCAGAACTAAATTAATTTAAGGTTTGTGGATCAAGCTGTGCAAACCTGCAACACGCAGATTTCAGTGTAGCAGACATCACCTTAAAAGTATATGCTCCTCTGAGTTTTATAAGGAATCATTTTTGGTCTCAAAATTATACTAAAATTATTTTTAGGATATTTTATCATGTAAATTACAAATTTCTTCATTAAAAGTGCACACTCAAGTCTTGACACTATACATACTATAAAATATATGATTATATCTTAATTTGTTTATACCACAATAGTTTAATAGGTTCATCGTGTTGGGTTGATTAATTTTAATCATGATTTTGACATTGTATTTTCTTTACTGAAAGACGTTCAGTGCTCACAGTACTATTGACTGCAAGTGCATAAATTATTTTAGGAATAAAGTCAGAGCTAAACAGTAAGTCAAGGAAACACAACACTGTTTCACTTCCTCTGAAGCAGTTCTTGTGTGAATTAAAGGAAGTGACACCCAATGTTGTCCGTCCACTTACGCAATAGAAATCTGCTTGCACAAGGGTGCTTCTGGAGTCTCTTCTCTACCCTCCAGCCCCCTGTGCCCCCATAAAAACTGCTCCAGAGGGCCTCCCAATTCTCAAAAACAAGTTTTGGAGGTTCGGAATGGGGGAAAGGAAGAAACAGCCCACTGTGAAGGCCACTTGCATTACATTGTATCGCACCCTGATTTTTAAACATTTTTAAAAGTAGGAAGTGTAATTGATTTGGATACACCCAGGAGCTTACTAAGTGAATCATCATTTTTAATGATCTCCGGGGCTATGCCAGCTTAAGTAATCACTGAATTCCTTCCTGAAATGTAGGTTATAAATGAAGATTCTTATGAATGGGGGTAAATAGGTGACTGAACTGTGACTGGTCCTGTAAGACAATCCCTCCAACATTCTATCCGAGAGCTTAACTAGAAAGACAAAAAACAACCTTGTTGGAATATGATCTCAACTGAAGAGCAATCTGAGAAGTTGTTTTTGTGTGATTAACAACACATTATCTTAAAAATAAAGCAACACAGATCAAACAGAAAATGGCCAGCCCTTGGAAGCATTTTGACAGGTTTTGACACAATACATATTTCTTAGTACTCCAGACTTTAAAAAGAATCCACAAAGTTATGTTATGGGAGCAGGGAGTCCCTTCATGCATGATACTTTTCCTATATAGAGGTAAGATCTCTGTAGAAATATATTTCCATGAGCCCTGCAAAGTGGGGAAATCATTGAAATGAACAGATGCAAGCATGTGGAAATGGGCAGCTGTATGATATGCATGCAGCTGACTGCACACTTTTCCCTACAGAATTATGCCCAGGTAGATCAAATGCCATGCGCAAAATTGCTCAGAATATGACATGCTGTATTGCAAGTGGAGGTTGGAAAATGGCAAGCAGTGGAATTCAAACCAAAGATTCTCCAGGATGAGAGAGTTGGCTTTCCTGGCTGAGTGGCTAAACCAGCATAAGTCCCCCACTCTGGCTCAGCCGGGGCTCAACTATCATAAGTCCCCCCAAAGGGACACGACAGAGCAAGGGGAGACCTATTCTAACCCCCTTTCAACTGGGTCATGTGACCTAGCAACCTGGCATAATGTGACAAGTGAAAAAGGCGGTGTCAGTCGAATTCCTCCTGAAAGGAGTTTGGGATGGGGAAACTCAAGCTGTTTTAAGTTACACTGACTTACCATAGCTAGGGATTGCTCAGAGCAGCTATAATCCTGGGAGTAAGTTTCACTGAACCCAGTGGAACTTTCTCCTGAGTAGACACATATAGGATTTGGACCGTAAAACAGAGTTTCTAACCTTTAAGAAAAAGACTAAGCCTCAAATTCTGAAGTAACCACAGTACTGGACAATGTGATATGCCAAAATAGTATTCTCAAGTGTCAGACAGAATGAATGAGTTTGAAATTATAATGTACTAAAGAACACATTTGCTGTTTTTGAAACTGATAGCATCCTCATCACTTAGCGACTGATGCAGCACAATAAAAAGGCATCTTATGCTACAGCATTTATAAGTAAACAGCACCAGGCTCGAAAATCTCAATGGTTACCCTTTACAAAGCCAAGAAGTTAGAATGCTCTTTTCTAGTGTGAATAACTTCTATGGCATCTTACTCAGCTGACAGCAAAGCCATAAATCTTGTGTCACTTATGCTGTAAACATTTAGTAAAGTTTAACTTCAAATAGTATAGAAATCTCATGGAAAGGATCACATTATTAATAAACACATACAATTGGAATTTTGTAGCTTAAATGATTGTCTCCCACAGCTCTTCCATGTTTTCACAGAAATCACTAGCATATGACTGCATTTAAAACACAATTATTCATTTACCCTGAATGCTATTAATCACTTACCTTGCTCATACAAGCAAGAGGATGACAAAATCATAGCTTTAACAAGAAGTGCTTTGAAAGTGCTGATAATGACTACATCCTGGTAATTTTAAAATATAAATTAAAATATATAAAATATGGGCTTGGATACAAAGAACCCTTAATCAAGTGGAAAGCACTCCTGCTTGCTCAAGGGTGAGTGTGTTGACAATTTTCTCTGCCAGCTGCAACTTTCCATGTGGCACTCTGGAGCGTGACCTGACCCTTGGGCAGTAGCAGCCCATGTGGTGGCATAGATAAGGACACTACTGCTCTCCTGGCTTCTGAACACAGTGCATCACTGACGACTACCTGGGGGTTAATTTATTTATATTATTAAATCTATATACAACCCTTCATCTGAAGATCTCAGGGCTGTTCACAAGATAAAAATGCAGGATAAAAACACAAAATAAATAGTTGAGAAGAAAACAATAACCCCATCTCCCACAAATACATTTAAAAGGCCATAGAATATTGATTAGCTAGAGGCCTGATTGAAGAGGAACACTTTCGCCTGGTGCCTAAAAATGTATAATGAAGGCGCCAGATGGATCTCCCTGGGGAGAGCAGTCCACAAATGGGAAGCCAGTGCAGAAAAGGCCCGTTCTTGGGTTGCCACCCTCTGCAACACTCATGAAGAAGGCACATGAAGAAGGGCCTGAGATGAGGAGTGAGGAGTCCAGGTTGGTTTATAAGGGGAGAGGCAGTCCTTGAAGTATTGAAATCCTGAGCCGTTTAAGGCTTTATAGATCAAAACCAGCACTTTAATTGGGCCTGGAAACTAATTGGCAGCCAGTGCAATTGGCAGCCAGGATGCAGTTGGGCTCAAACAGTCTTGCTCCAGTGAGCAACTTGGGGCTGGGTGGCAAGAACCAATCAGACTTGCCAATCAGATTTGTGTGGTATGACAGAGCCAAACACATGCCCTCATGTGCCTACACAGCCCTGAGCTCCTCACCCCTCTCCATCCTGTGGAGAATAGAGAGTGTGCCAGTGGCATACTGTGTCTGAAAATCAAGAGCAGTGGTGCCCCACCTGCACTGCTGCATGGGTTGTTACTGCTTAGGAGTGACTTGGCGTGGCTGCATGAAGGAAGAGGGATTAGGAGAGAGACTCATTTAATGAGCAGAACTCCACCTGCAGTTCTTTGGATCCAAGCCAGCATTCTTACTTAAGTACTTTTTAATAAGTATTCTGATATTATAGAACCTTTTTTTGCTCACAGATAATTTCCAAATAAAAATCTTGCTCAGCAATTCCCTGTAACCCTTTCATCAAAAGGCATTAAAGTATTTCTTCTGGCAGAAGTGAATCCTAGAAAAAGCGTTTTTTGCAGGTTTTAAAATCTTGTTTTTCAATGTTGATAGGAATAAGTTGTTCTTTCAATGTGGAAAAGAATAAATTTAACAAGAAAAGGGAACATGATCAAAATATTTATACACAATGCCAAGGTTAATCAGTGACTTATGATTACTTGGTTGATCTGTGAAGACGCACTGATTTCTTCTAGGAAGATGAGCCTGTTATTTGGCCATTATATTCTGCTGTCTCCATTTTCAATATGTAAGGGATGATACTGTCTATTGGAACATTTCCAATGAGCCCAGTAAAAAAGAGTTCTTCAGTAATGCTAGAGCTCATCAGTCTAAGTGCTGGCAGGCGAACTAGAATCCGGGCTAGTCTGAAATAAGAAGACAGTAGAATATGAAAAGGTATACATCAGGTTACCAGTTTGGCATCCACTTATAGCAACTTGATTAGGTGAAAAAAGAACAGAAGAAGAGCTTGCTGAGTCAGGCCAATGGAACATCTAGTCCAGCATCCTAGAACCCTGTGCTTTGTAGCAGGGTTTTTTCCCCAGGAGATGGGACACAGACACACACACACACACACACACACACACACACACACACACAGGAATGTACAGATATATTTATTTACAACCCCCCAAAATAGAGTTTATGATACAGGCAAAATGCTGTTTCCCTATCCTATCTTGAGAAGTTGCTTGAAACAGAATTAGCATAGACAGTTAGTAGTTTCACTGTTCCATTCATTTCTGTAGAGATAAATAGGAGCCCTGGTAGCTTAGTAAATTAAATGCAATTTTTAAAAACACTGAAAAGGGAGATATGTAGATGAAGCACCATGGGGCAACTGATCCCATAACTATCGAAGAGCAGATGGATTATGAAATGATTCAAGTTTGCCAACATGTTTTACAAATATTTTTAAACAGCTCACAGCAACCCCACTGGCTTGGGAGAGTTCAAATAATTTTTAATCCAATTTTGTGTTTTCATACCTATCTGACTGTTTTGTTTTGTTTGTTTTTTACAAATAGAGAATAACCTCATAAATGTATGAGGTTCTAAATGTAACTATTTACAAGAGCTTAAAACCATATTCTGCTTTTATATATGTAGCAATAAGACCATTATTTTTAATCTAAGTTTTCAGAGTTTTAACAGCTTGTATATATTATTATTACTCACAAATCCTCTAGCTAACAACACTAAATGTTGTTACACTTTACTTGTGGATTTTATCACCACTGGACACCTAAGCCAATTCAGGTCCCAATGGGTAACAGAGGGGGAAAAGAATACAACTCAGCACACATCTACTTGGAAACAAGAGGAATTACTTCCAGGTAAGTGCGAGAGAGAAAAAATACCTGTAAGTATCTTCTGGATACGTTTTTTGAACATAGTCTTGTAACTCCATCTGAGCTTTCTCCTGGAATTTTTCTATTTGGCTGGAGCTTGTGAGACCAGGGTGATCTAAAGAAAACACAAACACGTCATTGTGCATTTACTTGACATTTATTTTTAGAAAGAATCTTCTGTTGAAATACTTCCAGAGGCAATATATGCTATCGCATGACTTTCTGCTTTCCACAGAAAATAAGGTTGGCCTCTACACAAAATAAATGGATACAAATCTGACATTAGAAATAGTAATATTTCAGTCTCTTGTGACACTCAAATGTTTGTGTGCCATTTATACATTCTTTTAAAGTTATTTCAAAATATTTATATACTGCCTGTCATATAAACATTATCAGGTAATGTACAAAAGTAAAAACAATGAAAATATAAAAAGGTAAAGGGACCCCTGACCATTAGGTCCAGTCGTGACCGACTCTAGGGTTGCGGCGCTCATCTCGCTTTATTGGCCGAGGGAACCGGCGTACATGTGGCCAGCATGACTAAGCCGCTTCTGGCGAACCAGAGCAGTGCAAGGAAACACCGTTTACCTTCCCACCAGAGCGGTACCTATTTATCTACTTGCACTTTGACGTGCTTTCGAACTGCTAGGTTGGCAGGAGCAGGGATCAAGCAACCGGAGCGCACCCTGTCGCGGGGATTCAAACCGCCAACCTTCTGATTGGCAAGTCCTAGGTTCTGTGGTTTAACCCACAGTGCCACCCGCGTCCCGAATGAAAATATACAGTAGACTAAAAACACAAAAATATTTAATATTATTCACACTAAAGTCTCTTCAAGATAAGAAATGATTACTGTACATGAAACTGGGAGACAAATTACAGAGTTAAATATTAGGAGATGACTGCACTGTTAATTTGCTTCTTAAGCAGTACAACTTACTGTAAGTTGGGTGTAATAGGTAATAGCATTTTCCTTTATAATTTTTAAAATTAAAAGATACCAGACATATTTCTGTTAATATTCCACATCCAATACAAAACATTGTCAGCTTTGCAAACAAAGCCTTCTCCCAAACTTTAGATGTCCTGCACAATTCAGCTCTTTACTCAAAATCAACAGCGGAGGGCCAGTTTTGTCATCAAGTATTTCTTCTGACACAAGGACAGGTAATGTCTCTGCAGACTGCATCCCACGCTATTAATGTTTCCTCCTGGAAAGCCTAAGTTAGCACAAGTGGTGTGCAGGCTGTAGAAAAACTGTAGCAGACTGGTTGCAATCCACCAGCCTTACACTGTCTGCTTTAGGGTTATCCTCAAGTGTATTACTGAGTATTTCATGCTGCTGGGGTTATTCCAGATATGGACAGATGAAATAGCAGCAAAAGGGTGGATTGATGATATAGCTTTTAAGAAAGTGTCTGGCTAATACTTTGATATTAAACATAAGTAAATTCCAATAAAAACAAAAGGAAAAATAAACAAAAATATGTCAGTTAATTGAACTATATTATGAAGTACCTTCATTCGTAGCATTTTCTTCAGCATTGGATTTAACTGGTGTCAGAGTATTACCCTCTTGTAAATTGAGCACCAAAACAGAATTTAAGAGAAGGGAATAATTACCAAATGCCTTACCAGGACTAAAGAGGACTATAGCTTTAAGGTAAGCATATTCATATCCATCAATATCAAGCTTAGCCATGCTATTACAGAACTCCTGGAGCTTCCAGATGTGTTCCATCACTTGTTTTATTCGGTCTCCGGAAAGTTTATCTACAAGTAGACATTACACATTCTCTTAACAGAGAGCAAAACTGTAAGTCAACCAACTATCTAGACTTTTTCAGATGACAACCAGTTTTAAACTGTTCAAACGTATGCAGTCTTTCATGGAAAAATGTATCAAACTGCTAAATTTCATTCTTTTTTCCACATGTCTGTTTACTCAGTGAGTTTTAATTTGTAAACCAGAAGCTTCCATATGTAGTGAATTACAGAGGCTTTGGAATACGACCAAATGTTCACTGGAGACCTAAGTGACTAGTTATTTGAAAGACAAAGCTTAATGTAATAATGACTGACAGTTTCCCTCTATAAATGCTTATTTAGAAATATATGCTTTATCTAGCAGACTGGAATCAGCAGCTTACCCTCATCTTTTGAATGCTTCATAGATTTAACTGAATGTTTCTATAACTCTCCTCCATATGCCAGAAACTTACCCCTTGCTATTTTGTTAACAGTGTAGACAATCTGAAAATTAATGAAGCAGTGTATGAGGTAAGGAGGTGGTTCTAGTTGGGAAACTATAGAATTGGTGCCAGGCTGAAGCGTGTAAGGGGGAAAGATGGAATGGGTGTGATAACATTTCAAGACTGTTGACTCCTTCATGCTATTTTCAATTTTTTCTTAAAATGATTGAGGAAAATCCAATCTTTGTTGTAATTTATCAGAATTTAAGAGCACTTGACATTTTTCTTTAGATGATAGGTATAATGTTGGGGACTTTAAATTGTAAAGGTTTGTGGAATGATTCCTTCTCAGTATGAGGCATTTTTTTGGTCTTTATATCGCAACATTTGCATTTATGCAAGTCAATGCAAAACAGCAGTTGCCATTTGTAGAAAAAGATTCTGAACAGAAAGTTGCCTTTCAAGAACTAGTTCCCCATTTTCCTCTGTTAAGAACTGCATGCTGCATGACCTATATATAAAATAAGCAAAGTTCACTATTACCTAAATATTTTCCTTGGCCTATGTTGGTAATAACTGTAGATATTTATGACTCTTCTGCCACCATATTGAAAACCTTTAATCTACATTTGTTAAACATTGCACAAATAGCAGGCTGCAAGTTGTCCTTTTCTCTTGATCAAAGAATAGCAATGATCTTGCTGTTTAATCTAACCTACACCCCAAATCTTGGGGCAAGAAACATTGCTTTAATTACTCTATCTATCCATGGCCTTCAAAAATTGGTTTAACTCAAAAGGCAGTGCACTACAACCATACAGTTGCAGCAAGCTCTCTTATCTACTGTGATCCTTTGCTTTCCACGAGGCCAGTAATTTCACTGTGCCTGTTCTTTCCACAAATCTGGGATGCTGGAAAATCTTACAGCCCTACACTTAATCAAACGTAGGGCACCTACCTCTCCATGGCCTCTGAATATCCTGCCTCTTTCCTTGCCCAGAGGAACTACATCAGTTCTGTTGTTTTTGAGGGCTTTGCTTGGGGGCGGAACCTGCCTATTATAATTAAGTTTGAAAGGATTTAACAAATTAAATCAGTAAATGCTGGTAACTGCTAACTTTATTTTTCTAGACCCATAACAAGCACAACAAGACAGCCAAAACCAAACCCATCATACTAAAAAGTTCTCCTGTAGATACATGATCCTGCAACTTAGTAATATAGTATTACGGTTCTAGCAGATGGCTTTTGTACAACAACTGATATTTCTGTTATCTGCTGGGCAAAGGCAGCACTCTTGGGACAGACTCTGCTATATCCAGAAATGAAAGTAGGCAAGAACAGAAAGGTATGGAATTCCAGATGTACATTTTACTCATGTTTATTACTAAACATTGACCTTTTTTTTTGCAAACCATGTAAGGTATTCCACAGTTCAGAATCTCTACATCCAGTAGGTACTCTCCAACTGGTACCTATTCTCTTTGGAAAGAATTAAGCCAAAATTCATGCATGACACTTGTTTCTCAGATAGTTTTTCTAGTGCAGTTAAGTGGCTATTCATTGGCTTTCATACAGTAATTGTTACTGTCAAGTGCCTATTAAATAGGCTACAATCATTGTTCCACATTTAGAGCTCCATTTAAAACTTCTGCCTATAATTTTAAAAATAAACACCAAAAAGCCAAAGGACTCTTGTGTTTTTCTGAAGAACTATTTGATTTGGTTTCATAAATCTACTATGAAAATCAGTAAATTCTTCAAGGAAACCTTTATGACAGAAAACAAATATGTGCACAAGAGAATAAATATTACAGTGGTTGGTGTATTCCCCTCTGCCTTGCTGAGTGCGCAAGGTTTCCTCATCAACCACTATGTAGCAGCTGAATGTATGACCCAACATGTGTGATCCATGCCTTGTTGTTGGTGAAACATTTTTTCTAGAAACAACTTAGTAAAAGTTTTATTCCCACCCAACAGATGCTTTTAGCCCCTAGATTCTATACACATATACTTGGAAGGCAAGTCCCAATGACATGATTACAACTTGTTAACTGTGCTTAGAATCACAGCTTTAAAAAATAGCCACACATACCTTCCTGTATGCTGTTCTGTAGATGGTTGACAATGGCTGCCAGAATAGTTGACAAGCTCATCACCTGTGCACATTGTGCAAGGCCTAAAGTAAACAGTTCATTCCAGCATGCACGCACGAGGCTTGTATTACAGTCCTGCCTAAAGGTGCAAAGGCAAATAAATATAGTAAGATTTATCAGTATCATTTTTCTGCATAGATTATAATTATTTTTTGTAACTACTGAACATTAGAAGAAGAAGAGTTTGGATTTGATATCCCGCTTTATCACTACCCGAAGGAGTCTCAAAGCAGCTAACATTCTCCTTTCCCTTCCTCCCCCACAACAAACACTCTGTGAGGTGAGTGGGGCTGAGAGACTTCAGAGAAGTGTGACTGGCCCAAGGTCACCTGGCAGCTGCATGTGGAGGAGCGGAGACGCGAACCCGGTTCCCCAGATTACGGGTCTATCACTCTTAACCACTACACCACACTGGCTCTCACACTGGCTCCATTAGGATTTTATTGTAGGTAAGTTTATTTTATGCAACAGTATTACATGCAATGTTTGACTGGCTCGTGTTGCTATGCCGAAAAGAATGGTGCGATTTGTGTTAGCTTGTAGGAGGGCAAATGTTCCCATTCAAAAAACAGTTACAGCTGGAAGAAAAATTGTCCTGAAAAATGGACAATATGGCCGCTGCTTACAAAGTCCCTTGCTTGCTCCCCTCATTCCAAACATTTTTTGAGATCCTACCCCCATCTTGGTAGTCTCCATGCTGAATAGCAACACAGAAAATGTAATGTTACATACGAACTTACAGTTAAGAAAAAAACCACAGAATCAAGAGAGGGAGAAAAGAAGTCACAGGCAAAATATCTGACAAACAGAATATCAGCAGTTATGCAATACACTACTTCATAGCCTGTGCCAAAATGTTCCCAAGTTCTACAGAAATCTTCAAAACACGATAAAAAGTCAGTAGAATCTTGATTACAGAAAGAAAACTGTAGAACCCTTATTTAAAGATAATGTGCTGGTTACTCTGAACTGCTTAAGCTCCCTCCCACAATAGACATAAAATAGTCTAGCAAAATACACAATAGGATCTGTGTAAGATTTTCTGATGGTTTAACTGAAATTGATAGCCGCATTAGGATTTCACACTAAACCATGGTTTACACAAGAGGCCGCTAATGTGGTGCCCAGGAGGTCTTCCTTGGTGCCCGAGAAGCTTCTGAGCTCCCACCTCCCATTCACTGTCCCCTTGGTCATGAGATGGTGAGGGTTGTTACCTCTTCTTCCTTGAAGAGGGCTGAATGAGGAACTTGCATATTTCCACTTCCTCTTTCATCTCTATGAGCTTTCCAAGGTTCAGGTCAATTCTAAAGTGTGCATGTAGGTACTTTCTTTCTCATCTGTGTGTGATTAGGAGGGGTGGCACCCCTAGAACTTGCTCAGAAATGTACCCATGGGTATAAAAATATTGGCAACCTTGGATTAGCACAGTGTTCATGAACCTAGCCTCATAGGGATTGCACTTTCCCCTCCTCTCTTTTTTCCAGGAGGACACTGGAAACCTTTATTTAGCTTTTCCTTCAGCTCTGTATATTGTTACATCTGAATTTGGGGTTGTAGTTTAACAAATAATTAGTTTCAGCAAGCCAGCTTCATAACCCAGAAGCACGTGCACCAATAACAAAATAAGGGTGAAAGGAATATGGGATGTTGGAAAGGGTATGAAGGGGAAATAGAGACTGGGATATATAAGGAGATGGAAAAGATTGAGTTGAGTCTAGTGAGAACTAAGTGGGGACATGGAAGAGTCAGGAGTCTGACAGGTGGAAGAGTGAGGTGTCATTTGATGTGTGATAATTTCATTCTTCACAGCTAGTTTAGATTGAGAAGATCCCTCCAATTCCTTATGTAAAAAATTAAAAAGAAATCATCTGCTCACCCTAGTGCTTGAAAAGCAGGAATGGATCTAGCCCAGTGCATGGAAAGAAAAAGTAAGCGGGATGCTGACTCACAAATGTAATGCACATTCAGATACTCTGGCATTGGGCTTGGCATGGTTAACTGTAAGAGAACAGAAATGTACATGTATAAAAGCCCATTTTCATCAATTCTTTTAAAAATCATTAATAGATGCGTTTTGGATACAGAACATGCTCAGAGCCTTTCATTATGGAACCATAAATATACCATATGCCTTTATACTTTATAGTGTTAATTTTTTAAACGTTCAAACTCTGTAACAGTTTAATCCAGCTTTCTTAATATAAAGTCTGCCCCATTAAAATGACAGCTCAAATGAAGCCACACTTTCTATTCAGAAAGAATTGGTTTGAATTTAAATTAGGGTCTGCAATACAGTTAGGGATAACACTTCAAGACTGTGAACATAGAGTAACTCAGGTACAATGCATAAAACTATTAGCAATTTGAAAGGTCTGAAATTTACACATATACGGTGAATTCATTTTTGTACTTTACAGATGTCTGGCATTTGGTACATAGTCATAAAACTCTTCCATTTTATAGTCAAGTAATGTGTCCTGCTCTCAAATTTTATGAAGCTGGAGAACTTTTTCAGTCAAAAGACTTCAGTAGCTGCCAGAAAGCATGTGTGGTCACATGTATTTAATTTACCATTGGGGTTTAAGGGGTAACCCATTGCTCCCTCCTTTATAAATTGTAATATGGGCATCAGCTGAAGAGATTCCAATGAAATAGTTAACTCTCAAGGAAAACAGACAGCATGGGAAGTGAAGATGATGTTCACTGACTTATTTTTGCTTGTTAAAAGTTGTTGTGGTTTTTTTTTTTAGAGCTTCTTGGCATATTTGCCCAAATAAATTAAGGGAACACACACACACCTTAAATGTCACATGAGTATCTGTAAGGAGGGGTCCTTCAACTTCAATGATTGGCGTAGACTGATCCCTACTGATTACATGAATGTTCCCACCACCTGTGGGATCCATCCCATCTGCCAGATTCTGAGCCGTTGATCCATCTGTGGTGTTAAGTGCTTTAGCCAAAGTATCAAATGCACTGCAAATAAGAGTAAGTCTATTAAAACATAATGTCACTTATACTTCTGTAAACAGATACATATCATATGTATCAATAGTGAATTAATTATCTGGCCTGCTTAACATGTCATGCATGGAGAGCCAAACTATAGTTACCAGGGCTGTGCAAATGTGTGGGTTCCCAAAGAGAAACTTGCAGCTGCATTCCTCCTTCCTGGTCTTTTTTTTACTCTTTTGCGGTGCTGAGCTGAACCAAAGGTTGGCTTAGTGTGTTGTCTGAATGTACGCTCATGGTCAAGCTGTTTCTTCACTACTGAAGAACTATAAAGGTAAAAGTAAAGGTACCCCTGCCCGTACGGGCCAGTCGTGTCTGACTCTAGGGTTGCGTGCTCATCTCGCTCTAGAGGCAGTGAGCCGGCGCCGTCTGAAGACACTTCCGGGTCACATGGCCAGCGTGACGAAGCTGCAGCTGGCAAGCCAGCACCAGCGCGGCACATGGAAACGCCGTTTACCTTCCCGATATAAAGCGGTACCTATTTATCTACTTGCACTTAAGAGTGCTTTCAAACTGCTAGGTGGGCAGGAGCTGGGACCGAACGACGGGAGCTCACCCTGCCGCGGGGATTCGAACCGCCAACCATACAATCGGCAAGTCCTAGGCACTGAGGTTTTACCCACAGCGCCACCCGCGTCTTGACTATAGTCAAGATTTATTCAGGCAACACAGCAAGCCACAGGTTGGCTTAGCTCAGTGAAGCAGTAAAAAAGTCCAGGAAGGAGTAAAGCAGCTGCAAGTTCCTCTTCAGGAGCCCACGTAAGAATATAAGAAGAGCCGGCTGGATCAAGCCAACGACCCATCTAGTGGGCAAATGCCTGTGGGAAAGAAGGATTCAAGCACAAGAGCATTATCTCTTCCTGTTGCTTCCAGCATCCGGTTTTCAGAAGCACTACTGCCTCCAATTGTGGAGGCCAAATATAGCCATCATGGATAGTGGCCATTGCTAATTCCTCTCCTCCTCTGTCTAATTCGTTTTTACAGCCACATAGGTTGGTGGTCATCACCGCCTCCTGGGGAGCAAGTTCCAGAGTTGAACTATGTGCTGCGCGAAGAAGTACTTCTTTTAACTGTTTTGAATCTTCCAATGTTCAACTTCATAGGATCCCCACAAGGTTCAAGTGTGCCCTTTTCTGAACCTTTTCCAATTTCACAATACCTTTTTGAGGTGAGTCAACTAGAACAGTACACAGTATTCCACGTGAGGTAACACCACAGATTTGTATAATGGCTTTATGATGTCAGTTTTATTTTTGGTGTGGTCCTGGTAACCCATAGTTCGGCTTACTATGACATGCGAACCAGGCCACTGAGTACTTATCCTTTCGTTACCAAAATGGCAACTTCTACACACAAAAGGGAGGTATAAGAACTCCAAGGGCTGAATTCCCCACCCCCTCTTTCAAAGGCTGAACATTGTCAGTGAATGAAATGAAACAAAATGGCTGGAACTCTGAATAGAAGCATTCCACACTGAAAGTTTTTGTTCTAGGTCACACTTGTATCCATTACAAACTTAAAGAAAGTCTCTGTAGTAGAATCCCATCACTAGAAAACATCAAATTAGAAATAGTTTAATAGAAAATCCCTTCACTGTCATAGTATCTTCACAGCAGCATTCTGTTATCTTGCTATTTATAACCCATTCCCTGAAATGCTAAACAGAGTAATTAAAGTTATGCAGGTTGAAGACAGAATCTAAATATAGAACTTGACAGTGATGCTTTAATATAAGGCATTGCCTATTATTCATAGCCTGGCATGCTGCTGCTCTAGTTTATTCAGTTAACTAACTACATATAATGGACTGGGAGATAAGTAAGTTTTTAATATGAAGTACCTACCGAGTGATCTCACTTGCAGATTGGTCTTCTTGTGGAATTTCAGAAGTGTCTCCATTATTAAGCGACTCGTTGAGACTGGCAAGTGAAGTTACAACATTTGCTAGTGTCCCCAAGGCACCTTGGCTTGTCTCAGCCTACAAAAGAAATATATATATATATGTAAAGAATACGTGTTAAGTAAACTTATTTATTAAAACCAATATGCCACTTTCCCAACATGGCAATGGAGAGAAAATCAATTTAAAACTACATTGAAAAAGAAAAAAGAAAAAAATAAACAAAATATATATTGTCCAGTTGATTGAGCCAAGTCTTTTTTCTTCATTGCTGGGATATGCTCTACTTCACACACTCATCCTTCAATAGTTTTACTGAGCTGTGCTCCTTGTGAGGAATGATGTATTCATATATATCTGCACAGAAAGCACCTTATTGAAGCAACAAAATATGGACTGTACAGTGAAAGCTATGGAAGATACCTTGGAATCTGTAGCCAGGAGAACTGTACCATCTTCTCTTATTAGCGGCTGCTGAATATTCACAAGCATCCCTGAATCAAGAAGGCCAGCTGATCTGTTCAAAAAAGGGGAGCATGAGTAATAATCTATTATTAAAGAACCACACCATTTCCCTTTCAGATAATCCAAAGTAGTGCCATGCCTTTCAGTTTTGATAGATTTCTCTATCAAAGTATCTTCAAGTTTAAAAGCAGGATAGTTAATCCATGGCACTCCAGATATTGTTAGAAGCCAATTCCTGTCAGCCCCAGCCAGGGATGACTGGAGTTGCCATACAACAACATCTTGAGGACCACAGGTTAGTCACCTCTGATTTAAAATGTGAATATTGGCTAATCTCCTAGAGACAGGTAAACACTTTAGGACTTGGACCCAGATATCCTGTAAGCAGAACTCCACTCATGCAATGGCCACATTGCTAGGAAGGAGTAGAATGATTTTTAGCAATTTATCCTCTACCTTGTATGCCGCCCCCCCCCCCCCCCCGAATGTGGACTAGAAGTTTAGGGGATCTTTCTGGAACAGGGTGAGTGGCTACTTGGGAGGGAGACTGCAGAAGGAAGAGGAAATTCAGTAAAAATCACTTCCCCACTTGCTCCAGCAAGAGCCTTTGCTGGATCACAACGCCTTCTGTGAAAGAAAGAGGCCCTTTCATTTTGCATGATACAACAGAGATGAGCACATGACAAGTCTTTGTCTCAGGGAGTTTACAATATCAGAGCCTCATTTCAGCCTGAACAGTACAAATCCTGTGAGGCAAGGTTCTGTCATACATTAAGCTGTATTGTGTCCTTTATAAGAATAAGAAGCTATATTTTCTTATTAACACCATGACTTAAGACAGGTAGCATCCAAGTAAGTACGTATGGGAAGTTCCATACTGATACATTATAATAGCATTTGAACTCACAAGAAAGAACCATCTCAAAACTAGGGACTAATTAGAAACCAATTGAGTCACATTTTAAATGCTATCTTCTATTTCTGTGACTTTGAAAGAGCTCAGAATTACATACACCTCAGTAAGATTCATTTGTCACATACCTAGCCCCATCTTTATCTGCTACAAAAGTTGGGGTTGCTATTAGAGGACTTCTCAAGTCCTTTCTGATATAGATTTTTTCTGTTGAAGCAGCACAGTTCGTTGGCTTCTCACGTTGCACATCAAATGGCTTCCTTTCGCTCTGTACAGCTAAATCACATAAAGATACAGAGCTTTAAAAGTAAATCATTCATTCAAAGACTTGTAAAACATGTAAATTCTTAAAGCAAGACTTTAGCTTGTGTAGTCTTAGCTCAATTTGGTTCAGTGAAAGTGAATGCTTTGCACCAGTTCCAGTTCTACCCAATAGTTCTATCCAATAGTTCAATCTCAGAAATGTGGAGATGGCTGATTACTGGTGGCACTGTGGTCTAAACCACTGAGCCTCTTGAGCTTGCTGATTGGTAGGTTGGCGGTTCAAATCTGTGCAACGGGGTGTACTCCCGTTGTTCTGCCCCAGCTAGCAGTTCTGCCAACCTAGCAGTTCGAAAGCACGCCAGTGCAAGCAGATAAATAGGTACCACTGTGGTGGGAAGGTAAACGGTGTTTCCGTGCACTCTGGCACTATGAATCATACCTAAACCAGGACTGGATACCTGCAGACATGGCAGCATTATTAAGCATAATAGATACCTACAAAGCAGCTTCTATTCAGTAAAGAGTGACCTCATTGCTTCTACCATCGTATAACTTTCATGTCCATCCTAGACATTACTCATCACTGTCAAGCCATGCCATCTTACATAGTAGTGTTCCAATGTTCTGCCTAGTTGTACTGTCAGGCTACTGGATCTCATGCCCTGTGTTTTCTTATTTCTTATCATACTGCAATTTTTCAAGGTATCTGACCTTTAGATACACCTTTCACTATGAATAGCATCTTAGCTATTTTTGTAATGTGATTGGAATTTTATCAAACCTCAACCACTGCTGCTACATGGTTGAAGTAACAAAAAACATTTTAAGTCATTTAATGCTTATTTCTAACATTCACAATGCAAATGATCCAAAAACTATGGCTTAGAATATAAAACATTAAATAAATTTTGATTTTGGATAATAAAATTTAAAAAAAGAACAATAGAAATTGATTTTACCCACAAGCCTCTAAACTATACTTGACAGAACAGGCTGTTTGTCTATGCATATCTATCACTTGATAGACAAAGAACCACTCTGTGTATTTTAGACTCACATTCCATTTTCATTCCCATCTCAAGGCATTTTTTTAGCCGACAAAACTGGCAGCGATTCCGATGGTGTTTATTGATGATACAGTCCTGGTTGCTACGGCAACTATAGGTCAGATTTTTCCTCACACTCCTTTTAAAGAAGCCTTTGCATCCTTCACAACTGATAGCACCATAGTGACGACCTAAAAAAAGCCAGAAATTAAGAATATACAACTAATGTGACAGGAAGATGGATTTTAGAACTATTTTTATAATATGCAGGATACTTTGTTCAGATGTTGCTGTGGTTTGCTTTTCAGTTTTTTCACATTTTTAATATGCATTGTATTCCAATCAGAAGAAAATCCTCAAGTATTTGCATGCATTTTCAGGTTTCACACATAGACACACAAGTCTCATGCTATTCTGTTAGTTAGACTGGGCTGTATTTTGTGCTTAAACCCATCAGTGATGTACTAGTATGGTTCTAAAATGGTTACTCATAACATTTATTTTATTTAGAATATTTCTTATCCAGCTTTTCAGCCTGAAGGCAGACCAACTAACAGCATTCAAAACACAATAAAACAAGGTTTAAAAGTAGAAAACACAGAACAGTTAAATATATGCCAGTGTAGGGCCAGCTTAACTCATAATCTAAGTCATGGGCAAATGAAACACATCAGACTCAGTACCAAGTGGATCAGAGCACCACAGCTATAAGCCCAATCTCCTTGCCAGGGTGGAAGACTTGAAAAGGGGCCTCTGAGGATGAGCGTAACATTGAGGCAGATTCATGTGGGAGAAACAGGTCCTTAAAGTACCCTGGTCCCACATTTGAGGCATTTATAGTTAATAAGCTGTGGGTTTCTTGTAAGCAAAAAGTCTTCACCATATAACCTTAAAGGTTACATCAATATTTTCAACTGTGACCAGAAACAGATCAGGGCTTTAAGATTGGCATGATGTATGCTGCATTTGTCTGGCTCCCAGTCAGCAATTTAGCCACTGAATTTTGTGCAGGAGTGGCTGACATGGCAGGAAGGGGTCACAGCGCCCCTTGATGGCAGCAACCCTAAAGGGTGGGGCAGAGTGGTGGTCAGGTTGGGGCTGCACAGGTGCACTGATACATCCAAGAAGTCTTGACCTTGCCAGTGACCTTTCACGCCTGTCTAGGTAAAGAGCAGTGATGCTGCTGCTGGCTGAGTGCCTGCACCATGTTGGCCACTCCTGATTTTGTGTCAGCATTAGGAGTCCTCATGTTGCATGGCACAAATTAACCATTAATAAGAGAAAACCTCTCTTAGGGGGGTAATGTTGTTTGGCATGAGTTTTTGGTGCTGTTTCTTCAAACAATGTCCCTCCTATGATTGTTAGGCAGCAATGAGTTGACTAAAACAAGGTGGACAGCTGAAGTGGCATTAATGCTGAATTCTGCATTAAAAAAATGAAAACTTAGCCCTATGCCAGATTTTGAATTTATGTATCTACCCACAGATATTCAGAAAGCAGAAAATGCTATCTATGCTTTCATTCAGCTCAGGAAACAAGAATGGCCTTGTTATTGTGTTTCTGTTGCTAACTGGTGTGATGTACGTAGGAGCGTCAAAATATTAGAATTTGAAGTTAAAGTAGTAGAGGAGACTATATTTGGAATAATCCCCAGGCTTACCCTGATGGTGATAAATACTGTATTTTCTGAGGGTTGTATATTTGGATTGTAAGCTTGAGTTGTGCTTGCATAAGGATCAAGATGTATAACAGCTCTTAGGGGTTGATGTTAAACTTCCATCTGTTGTGAAGTTGCTATGCCAGGCACACCCAAATGTGGCCAGGCAATTCATGTCATCAATCAGAAGCTTCCTCAACACCACCTATGACATGTAGCAGCTTATTCTTCTCCAGGCCCTCAGAATATTGCTACTTACCGTACTCTCAGGAGAAAGTGGAATAGAACTATACTCTGCTGGGCAATATCTAGCTTGAGCTGTTTTGCCAGAAAAATGTTCTAGAATCAAATTCATCTGTTTAACAATCCACAAGTGCCATTTTTTGACATCAGTGAGCACAGTCAATTTCTTGCACCACATCTAATAATTCTCCTACAGAACATACCTGATGCCTTGTCTCCACAGACAACACAATATTCTACTACTTGGGGTCGCTGGACATCAGTTTTAGCCAACAAACGTTCCACAGAGGCAGAGTCAGTCACAATCTAAAATGAAATATTTAGAAGGCTTACAGTGCCACTCTCCATCTCAAATTAAACAATTAAATGAAAAAGGAGCTGCCTAAATATTTTAAACATAGTTGTATCAGAAGAAGTCCCATTCAAGTTAACATAGAAGAAAAGTGAAAGTAATGACACGATTTTAGGTACTTTGCAAAGAAAGAAAGGGGGGAAGTATGGAGACTCTGGAAAGGGAGATGTTCCATGCAGAAGTAGCAGCAGTGAGTAAGTAACAAAAATGCAGAAAAAATGAGATTTGAAAAATAATGAAATGGATAAATATGAATACAGTGAGAAAAAAAGGGGGGAAAGATACAGAGGTTCAGGCGTGGTTTGAAGACAATGTGATAAACCTTATATTGGATTAACAACAGGCCAATGGAAAGAGAAAAATCACATTAGTGGCAGCTCCACAACTAAATGTTTTCTGGCTAGCATCATATGGCAGGCTTGCTCCATACATTCCTAATCAAGCCAAAGGTCTTGCAGACTAGCATGCCCTTAAGGCAATCTTCTGGAGGCAATTTTTATAACTCCGTTCTATATCTTATTGCCATCTCCTTCTGGAGAGCTGTTGAATTGGTGTTTGGAGTGACTAGCCTGAAATTAAACCTGGACAAGGCAGAGGTACTATCAGCCAGTAGGCCTACTAGAATAGGGATAAAATATCAGTCTATTATGGACAGGATGCACTCCTCTTAAGATCAGGCCTAGGAGTACTTCTGGATCTGGTCTTGTTACAATATGTTCAAGTGGCCTGCAGTACTTTTGTGTGCAGCTTCAGCTGGTGTGCCAGCTCTGCCCATTACTGGTGCAGTCAGACCTACCATTGGTCCAACATGCATTAGTCGCATATTGACTAGACTACTGTAACATGCTCTATGTGGAGCTACCCTTGAAAAATTCCATTCAATTCAATTGGTGCTGAATGCTGCCAATAAAAAATTCATGGGGCAAACTGGTGTCTTACTGTATCAGCTGCCCCGGCTGCCCCTTCAGTTCTGAGTGCAATTCAAGGTGCCAGTTATTCTTAAAGCTCTAAACAGTTTAGAATCAAACTACCCACTCTTCCCATGTGAATTACCCTATCCTTTAAGACCAGCTGTTCTGTGACAATGTACAAGAGTTTTCTCTGTGGCAGCACCTGAAACTCCCTGCCCCAAAATAACATCCTATTTGCATTCTGCCAGTATTTTGAAGATGTCTTTTCAAACCTTTGACTTGCTTGTTACTTAATTTAATTTATTTATTGTTCTGGCTCTCATTGCTCTTGCTCTCTCAAGCTGCTTTTTGTCTTAGTTTTTTGGTAACCTATTTTAATTATGGTTTGTTTTATTATTGTGTTTGTTTTTATATTTTGTTAGCCACTTTGAGTGAAGAAGCAGGATATAAATTATTGTATAATTAAGTAAATAACCCTGCGAGGAGCTGATCAGTAGCCACCTCAACTGTGGGAGCACATTTTTTTCAGATAAAACAAGCAATCCTTCAACAGTAAATCATTTTAGATGAATCAGATTGTAACAAGACATGTTATAACTGACCATAAAGCATATCCATTGAATCAGTATATATAACAATCCAGGAAAAACTATATACCTTCTGCCTCATATAACACATAACTCATTCTCAGAAACAATTATTTTTGTTTAGCATTCATATTTATTTATTGTGGTGAATATGATTACTTTTGTTTCACGTGTACATCTTACACTCGCTGCATATATCATCCCATGAAACAAACATTTTATTTTTAATAAGCTTTGCTTAATGGCTGACACATATACCCTTATTTAATTGCTGTGTTTACCTGTATTCTGCCTGGCACAATGTTATCTGTGGTGGTAAAGATAAGTTGCTTGGTATTAGAAGCCTCAGGTGCAGCCAATATCACTTTCCCTGTTCCTGTTCCGTCTGGACTAGCCAATATAAACTGCTGCTTTGGGGAGACTGATGAGTCCACTGCTGTTACTATTTGGATTTTCTGCCCTGTTTGCTGATCTGTGACAATCTATAACAAAAATGGAAATATTTTATCATGTGAGATTTAACAATTTAGTAGAATCATATTTTATAACTTCATAAAGTGTTGTTTCCCCTCCACTGCTAGGTTATATGCACAGTTTAGCCACAAAAGGGTATAGAAGAAGTAAAAAATTTTATGTACATGTTATGTGTGACAACTCAGAATGCAAATCAGTATGGAATATGAATTGGCTACATCCAATTGGTGCATTTGCACAAGTGCAAAGACTTCTGATCCAGGAAGAAGTGGATCAGTAGAAGAGACTATTTTTGTATGTTTTCTCTCCCCACTACAGCCCACAATTCCCCCTGAAATTTTGTTTTGAAGGGCCCCAAAACAGGTTTTTCTTTTGAGGGAGGGGGATGCTGGACTGCAATAGAGGGGAGGAAACTGGCCTCCCCATCTCCATTAGCAGATGCCTCCTTTGGAACAACAGTGCTAGAAGGACCAACTGGATTCCACCCAATGCACACACCATCCACAGTGCACAAATAAGCAAGAATAATTTCTCTGGCGAGATGTAAACATAAAATACAGTTCCAATAATGAAACAAAACCTGGCAGTAGTTAATTAATAATTATTAGTAATAATACTGTCTTCTTACTAAGGATGAAACTGAACACATAGAAGAAAGAGCTAGGACCAAGTGACATGGATGGCCAGAAAGCTGCTGCAGTGCCTGCAATATCTGTGCCATGCTTGTCTTTCTGCCTGAGAATGTGCAAAACTACACCTGAACCAAGAAAACTCACACTTGCAGAGATACTGTAACTCATACTTGAGTTGTTGGGCAAGATGAGGAATTTCTTGATAGAGCAGAGTGGACTGTCCTGGAACAGTAATGCAGTGAGGGGTGCCCCTGGGAAGTGAGAAGACTGTCCAATGCATAAGACAAACGACTGAAGGAATAGGACATACAGAAGCAGGACTGTCAGAAGCCATGCTCTGTCATTGGAGCTGTAAAATTGATTACATGCCCCCATCTTGGACCCTGATTCTGGACCAGAGGAGCAAGAACAGCAGTTGAAGACCTCAGTACTTAAGGTAGCTATGTAAGGTACAATGTACAGAAGAATTCCTGTCACTCCTCAGATGAGGAAGAGAGATGTAATGGTGATTCCCTACTGAAGGGGACTGAGACAGTAGTGTGTGCAGCTAACAGGAGGTGTGCTGTCTTTCAGATGCAAAGTTTCACAATGCGACAGAGACGTCTTATAAAGCCTACTGACCTCAACCCTTTCCTGATGACTCATGGGGGTACAAACAGTACTGCTAGTATCAACACACCCTTGATGTATAACAAGGGACTATGAGACTCTGGGTAGCTGACGGGCCTTGGGGCTCAGGTGTTTTTTCTGTGTTTCCTTCCTGCTGAAGGTTGTGGCCCAGTAAGAGAAAGAAAAAAACTGGAAGTAAACCACTGGCTGCACATGTGGTGTCATCAGGAAAGGTTTGAATTCTTGTACCACGGTCTCCACTTTGTTGAAGGAGGACTTCTGGCAAGGGATGGATTGCACCTTATGGTGGTTGGCAAGAATGTGCTTGCTAAGAATCTTGTGAATCTGATCAGGAGAGATTTAAACTAAAATTTGGGGGGGAGGGAGACAATAGTACAGACGACAGGAGAACAGCTGGTACTGGGGATAGCAGCTTCACTAATGCACAGGAAAATGAGGTGGTGCTATAGCAACCTGTCAAAGGGCAGGAAACTATAAGAAGAAAACAGCTGGAGGGAATGACACATGGTTTCATTTGTCTCTAGACTACTGCACAGAGAATGGGAAGCAAGGTGAATTTGAGCTCTTAATACAGGATGGCAAATATGAGCTAATGAACATTACTGAAACCTAGTGGGATGAGACACTTGGCTGGATTGCAGAAATTGAGGAGTATAACCTATTCAAAAGGAATAGACCAAATAGGAAGGGGTGAGGGGTAGCATTTTGTGTAGTGTACGCTTGTGAAGAAATCCATGACTTGGCACATGCAAGGTGGATTGAGAGCATTTGGGTAAAAAATGTAGGGGCGGGGAAACAACAACAGTGACATAACTGTTAAAGACCTCAAAGCTAAACTGAAGACATTTGACAAAGTCCCCCATGGTATTCTTGTGGAGAAGCTGATAAAATGTGGGCTGGACAAGATTACAGTTTGGTGGATTTGTAGTTGGTTAACTGACCAAACCCAAAGAATACTCACTGATGGCTTCTCATCATCCTGGAAAAAAGTAACAAGTGGGAGCCACAGGATTCTGTCCTGGGCCCATTGTTGTTCAACGTCTTTATAAATGACTTGGATGAAGGAATTGAGGGGATGTTCATCAAATTTGCAGATGACACCAAACTGGGAGGGGTAGCAAATGCTACAGAAGACAGAATTGGAATTCAAGATGACCTCTACAGATTGGATAACTGGGCCCAAACAAACAAAATTAATTCCAATATGGACAAATGTAAGGTTCTGCACATAGGCAGAAAGAACCAGCTGCACAAAAATAGGGGACACCTGGCTTGCCATGTGAAAAGAATCTACGGGTCTTAGTAGACCACAAGCCTAACACAAGTCAACAGTGTGATGCAGCAGCAAAATAAAAGGCTAATGCTATTCTAGGTTGCTTCAACAGAAGTCTAGCTCCAGATCAAGGGAAGTCATAGTAACACACACTTCTGCCTTGGTCAGACCACATCTAGAAAACTTTGTCCAGTTCTGGACACTACAATTTAAGGATATTGACAAGCCGTAACAAGTGTAGAGGAGGGCGACCAAGATGATCAAAGTCTGGAAACCAAGCCTTTATGAGGAACGGCTGAGAGAACTGTATGCTCAGCTGGAATAGGAGGCATGATAGCCATCTTCAAATATCTAAAGGGCTGTCACATGGAAGTTGGAGTAAGCTTGTTTTCTCCTGTTCTAGAGACTAGGACCCGAAACAATGGCTTCAAGTTACAAAAAAGGAGATTCAGATTAAATATCAGGAAGAACTTTCTGATGGTGAAAGCTGTTCGACAGTGGAACCGAGTCCTTTGGAAGGTGGTGTACCTTCACTGGTTTATAAGCAGAGGTTGGATGGCTATCTGTCATGGATGCTTCAGCTGAGATTCCTGCATTGCTGGGGGTTGGACTAGATGACCCTCAAGATCCCTTCCTACTATTATTCTTTTAAAATAAAATTGTTTTATGATTGAAAATACAGTTTTAGCAGCTAGAGAGAAAAGTCAGATGATATAACCAAATTCACAGGTGGGAAAACCCTTATACCTGAATGCGCTGTGGTGAAGCTACTGAAGAATCTGTGGAGATTATCTGGATGCGTTGGGAAGGGCTGGTCATCACTGGAGATTCAGATAATGTTGTCTGTACGGTTTGTACCTATATTGAATAATTTAAAAACTGATTTAATGCATGGCAAACACAATTGTGAAAATGGTTAAAACTCAAATACTAAGTACTTCCAGCAGGAAATGTTTATCTGAAACAATTCACTAATACTCCCATACCCAAAGGACTAACACTTCCTCTAACAGGATGATCAGCCATGAAATCGGATGCCCCAGTTTAGGACTATAGATAAGATGCTACTTGTCTAGTGTTAAGGTAGTAAGTGTTGCACTGATCACCAGAAATCATATACAAAATTAAATATGGGGTAGTACTGATTGTTTGGGCATTTAAAAAAAAAAACATTCACAGACATTTCCATTTTTGAAAGGAAAGTTAGAAGTTTCCTTCTACAACCAACCAAATATTGAATCATCATGATCACACTCTGTAACAGTGAACTCACGACGCTCGAGTGCCTGAAAATGAAATAGGGTCATTTAAACATAAAGGAGTGGTTTCTAGATGAGGGCTTCCTGGATAAGCAGAAGTTTGTTTGCCTATTTATTTGAAGTAACAAAAATGCCTGCAAGGTTACAAAATGCAAACAACAGTTTGTATCAACAGAAGGGGGAGAAGGGAGGACCAACGGAACTAGAAGTTACTGAGACTGGAAGCAGTTAAGACACAGAATGTTGGAACATCAGTTGTTTGTGGGAGAAGAGGAAAGAAAATGGAGGTTCAGATTTGGAGCAGGCAGCCCTGTATATGGAGTATTTGGAGAAGGCCTTGAGGAGGCCCTTTCCTACCCCTGAGCCCTTTGCCCAAGAGACCTGAAGAGGACTGCAAGACTCTTGTTCCTGGCTGTATATGGAGCCCAGGACAGCAGCACTCCACTTAGGAGGTAAGGATAGATTGCGGCACTGTGTTGCAAATCCACTTGTTTCTTCTAATACTGAACTTGGGTGGTTCAGTGACTATCCTTTTGGCCATGAATTGGGGCATATAAAAATAACAACAATGGTTCTGCATACTCAGGGGGCTCCTTGAGTATGTAGAATTATATAAAACATTATTCTGATTCTCCAGATAATACACCAGCAGCCTAAATGGTCTATGTTTACTTCTTTCCAGAACCCTGGATGGCATATGGATGTTGTCAGCTGAGGCGAAAAAAAGAAAAGGAACGGGAGGAGGAATTGGCCAGGTTGAGATGCAAACAGCTTATAGGACTCTGAAGGTGGGGATTAGGTTTTCATGAATGTGTGTTGTGGCATTAAAAGAAATCCCCCTCCCACCACAATATGGGGAGGTATAGGAGTGGTGGAAGGAAAATGGCTACCAGTTTCCAGAAACATCCTGCTCACCTTATATAGCTATAAAATGCTTAGGTTCAGGGCTGGAAGCCTTAACCCTATTCCTTTTAACACTATAGAGTCCAGCAGGGAAAGGAACAAGGACTTGAAGCCTCCCTCTCAGAAGATTGACAGGGACAACACTCCTTCCCTCCCCCAGTTATTCTCTCCACCCCACAAGCTAGTAAAGGTAAAGGTACCCCTGCCCGTACGGGCCAGTCTTGACAGACTCTAGGGTTGTGTGCTCATCTCACTCTATAGGCCGGGGGCCAGCGCTGTCCGGAGACACTTCCGGGTCACGTGGCCAGCGTGACAAAGCTGCATCTGGCAAGCCAGCGCAGCACACAGAAACGCCGTTTACCTTCCCGCCAGTAAGCGGTCCCTATTTGTCTACTTGCACCCGGGGGTGCTTTCGAACTGCTAGGTTGGCAGGCGCTGGGACTGAGCAACGGGAGCGCACCCCGCCGCGGGGATTCGAACCGCCGACCTTTCGATCGGCAAGCCCTAGGCGCTGAGGCTTTTACCCACAGCGCCACCTGCGTCCCACCCCACAAGCTAAATATGGTCAAATTCAAAACAAGGCAACTTAGTGTTGAATGGTTTCTTTAAATGTAAAGGTTCATCATTGTTCCACCCGATGTGTATGTCTTTAAGGGGCCAGAGCAAGGGCCACAGCAAGATAACGAGACCCAGCTTTACAGCTGTGAAACATAGCAGGTGCTGCTGAGTTGCATTGATTAAGCTGTGTCAGCAATTGGGTGTAGTATATAAGGAGCAGCACCTAGCTCTCCCATTACCCTGGGGGATGGGTTGGTGGTTGGGTCATGTTTGTTTGTTGATGTATTTAGTGTAAATGGAGTTTTTGTTTTCCTTATTAAAACCTTGTTTAAGTTATTTTTGACTCCCTTTTTAATGCATGGTCTCCCCAGCAAGCTCTCTGCAGCACTACCATACTGCAAAAAGCCAACACTTAGAACTATGCTTCTTCCTGCTTGTGCAAGTTTTGCTAAATCAGTGTGTGACATGCAAACACAGCCACTGCACCTTACAGGTTGGCGTGTTTTTGTCACTGAAATCTACCTCTTTTTTCTTGCAATTACACACCTATGACCTGGGTTATAAATCTGAGTTATCTGCATTTTGATTTGTTTATTTGGTCCTTTGCCTCAGAGGACCTGCTGCCTGGCAACTGCCAGCAAGGGAAGACTGCTTCCATTACAATCCAGTTGCTCAGCTTGCCCGCCTTGCCTCAGAGGATTTCGGTGGGGCTGTTACCATATACAACAAGGAAGAACTAGTTTGATGGCAGGAAATGTTGCCTGAATTAGCCTGGCTCCATTAGGATAATTTTTGTATCCGTACAGTACTAGATTTTTTTGTTTCAGTACTAGATTTTTTTTGGTAGCCTCTTCAACAGCCTCTCAGGACTACTAATTGGATGTGGAAAAGAGGGCCCTTGCATAGCTTCAGGAGATGTACCAACTGTGCCCTTTTCTGTAAAAAGCAGATCTAATGTTGGTCACATAAACTCTATAGAAAGTTGCTTCTGAAAACTATTCAGGAACTCCAGCTGATACAAAATTTGGAAGCCAGAGTTTTGTTGCGGGCCCGTTTTTCAGAACAAATACTTTTCATACTGTTCAATCAGCATGGAGTGCCAGTTCATTTCTGAGCACAATTCAAAGTGCTGGTTATCACTTGGCGGAGGATGGAGTAGCACAGTGTGGAAAAGGGAGGATTAACCCATTGCTCCTCAACTGCTACCCACGAAATCCCTGTTTGCAGCAATTTAGTGGGGAAAAGCCCTTTTGTGCAAATGATCCTCCACAAGCATAATTTCCTTGTTGGAAATGGGCGGGATTGAAAAGGGGCCAGGGATTCCCCACCTGTGCCCCCAATGGTTGAAACCAGGACACATGAAGGATAGTTTAGTTCCAACATGAGCCTGCTTGCCATATTCATCAGAGGCCCTGCTTTGCATCCAATTGCCACTGAAGACTAAGTGGTCAGGGCATGAGAGGGGCCTTTTCAACTGCACAGCTGGGCTGTGCAACTCCCAGTTCCAGGAGGCTCACACTGCCCCATCTTTACCAGTGTTTTGGTGTGCTGCAAATTTTTGTTTTGCTGTATTTTTAGTTTGATTTAGTTTCTTTCTGCCTTCTATGAATTTAGCTGCTATTTTGTTCACTTGTTTAATTATTCTACAAACTGTATATTGCCTTAACTGATGTTTGTGAGCCACCATAGGCAGGATATTAGGGGGGGGGGGGTTAAATAAAAGACCTCTCTATGGGATCCCTGTCAGTGGAGGACAGGCCATTCACCATCACATTGGTGTGCAATTGCAGCAGTTTACTCCTGCTCTGCTAGGCACTAATGGAAGTCATTCACTTTTATGGGAGAAAGAAAAAATGGATACTAAGGGTTATTGCTTAGGTTGTGCAAACAAGCCGCTGGTAAATGTAGCTTCTGGCATCAGTGACGGGTCCAACCCTTCACCCATCTGTAGTTGCAGCCTGCTTTCTTTCACCATACGAAAGTAATTGAGCCTCAGAATCATGCACTCCCTCCTCCACAGCATGCTCAGATTCTTTCAATCGCCTGCTTAGTTCAGATGTTCACGGCAAACTATGGTTTGTCATGACTAATAGCACACTCCTGTACAGATGTATTCAGGAGTAAATCTCATTGAGTTCAATGAGGTTTATTCCCAAAGAAGTGGGTATAGATAGGACTGCAGCCAAAGTCGGGGATAGCATAAGGAGAAGGGAGCATGCAAGACCAAGACTAGTGTATATAATGCCAAACAACAACTTGGTACTGCATCTGAACCGAGCCATTGTGAAAGAACCATTTTTTCTATGTAAGAGAATTTAGGGCAAAAGAAAGAATGAGAGAGAGACACAGAGAGACTCCTCAGACAGACATGTCTTACAAATATGACAATATAAAGCATTTTGTAGCTATTATTTTGCAAATTCGGAATATGCATCTAGCAGTCAACCAAACAGAAAGTTCTGGCCATTTGTCATCAAATAAGTGATCTTGCTCAGTGTCCTTTCACACACAAGACAAACAGAAATTCTTACGTTCACAATTGTTCCCTTAAGCAAATATAAATTCTACAGAACAAAAAGCATGTAAAGACAAAACAATCCCTATCCAGGCTCAAGGTTCTTGTGTTAATTTACAATGCCCTTAATACCTTGGGTCCAGGATACCTCAAGGACCACCTGATCCGTTATTTCTTGAAGACACCACTAAGGTCTTTGGGGGAGTCACTGCCAGTGATTCACCATGGCTTTTATACACAGCTTGTATCTACCAGCAGCCATGCATTCAGAATTGTGGTCCCATTTTATGGAACTCCCTTCCAACTGAGGTAAAGACAGGTTACCTCCCTTCTGAACTTCCAGTGCCTACTGGAGGCTTTTCTTTTTGTACCTGGAAGGTATTCTGAATTAATTTTATTTTTATATTTTTAACCAATGTTTATTTATATAGCATTGTGTTCCTTTTACACCACATTGAGACTATTGTAATTAAACAGTGCATAAATAAAAATAAATACAAAGGAATGATATTTTAATATGAAACACATGCAACAGCGTTATCTGGTTACTAATTATTTTTTACATTAAGAACACAATTAACTAATTATTATTTCCCAAGAAAAATATCCTCAGAATGTCACTTGTAGTCTTACAGCTACAGGGAGTATCATGGGGAAAGCACACAAAGCCACCATATTAAAATTTTATGCAAAATGTGTTAATTAGGTAAACACAAATGAAACATACAAGTGGTTTGCAGCTCCTCAGCTTGGTCCTTGGTGCTGTACTGCCTACAGATCTTAGATGAAACAGACCAGCTATGTACATAAACAGGTGATATCCAATAATGTCATACTCAGAACAGGCCCCCCCAGTAATCAATGTTACTCTGTGTATGACTAACATTAGCTATCACCCACACAATAAAATGGTATAAGACTCGCAGAATGCTATTGTTATCCATAAGGAAAGAACATATGCTGAAAGTTCAAAAGCCCAATGCAAGAGCTTTCTGTTTAAAAGCTAACTTTGCATTTTTGACACTGACAAAATATAGCAAATGTTGAGAAGATGCTGCATCATGTAAAAAAAAAAAAAAAAAAGGACATTTAACTTTAAATATTTAACTCCACTTTTAAAGCTACCCAACATGTTCTAACTAATTTATTTTGAATCCTATATATCTGTAGTTCTACAACTATTACAGTCAGTACCCATCGGTTTCTCTTTAAATCTCACCTTTATACACAGGTCAGAAAAAGGTTAGTCATCTGCAGCATTTGGCAATAGGTAGGGTAAACAGTTTACTTGGTATCAGATTTATTCCTACTCTGAAATTTTAACCTGTAATAACCCTTAATTTCTGTTGAGCAAAAGGCAGTATATTCTAGTTTATCAGGAAATACAAACTAAATCTTAATACGCTTGTTGTAGAAACTGCTATAAACTGTGGATTAAAATTCTGTGCTAAAATACTGTACATACTATCTAAAGAGAACAAGTAGTGCTAATTATTCAAACTATTAATTAGAAGTCAGCTTCCAGATAAATGGCCATTACTGTGAAATTAGAATATTCTGAATTTTAAATCAATTTAAACTAGGAGCAGTATTAGCAATATACTCTTAGTTAAAATTGCTGTTAAGTTAAAACATTTACAAGGATTAGATAAGCAAAGTGAACGGACTATACATTTAACATAAATGTTTCTTATTAAAAATAACAACACTCCCATCTTCAATAACCTTTGAATCATTTGCTTCCTGGAGCCTCTCGCCTGATACTGTACAGACTCTAGTACTTACAGTGTCAAATCCTTCTGCAGCTTTATTTACATTTTTCTTCAGCAAAGATCTTTGGCCAAAACAATCGAAGAGAAACGGAGAGATCAGTTTTAGTCTGTTCCCAAATGTTTGTATCCGAGCTCCATTTATAAAGATTCCAATCACAAAACCAGACAGAATTGTTTAAAAATGCCCTCTCTATGACCCTGCTCCTCTGAAGGTCAAGTACACTATCACTCCCTGTAACCAAGGAAGCAGAATCGACGTGTTCCTGCTGTTTTGCCAGCTGCTGAAGCAGTTTGTCTAATAATACAATTAATTTCACTGGGGGAGATGCACCCAGGTTACAAAGCTTTTCCTTCTCTTTGTCTCCCCTGTGCCCAACTACTACTGCTCAATAAAAACTACAAAGTAGCAAAATTCAAGAGAAAATAATTTGTCCAGCTCTTGAATAATTTTCAGACCAGTAAAATGAAAAAAGGAAACTATTTTGTTCCCTATGGGACTTATTTTATCTTTACAGTTCATTAACTTAATATAGCTAAACAAACACTACATTCTTGTGCACCCATCAAATATTTTGCGCTGGAATCAGTTTTATTGCACATAATGATAAATCCATTAATTTCATGGTATGTGTTAGAAGAATTAAGGCTACCATTTTAATTCTCTGGAGGAGCAACAACAACAACTAGATAACTATAAGTCTTGTAAATTAACACAACACACTAAAATTTCCGAAAATCACAGAAACTTCTGAAAAGGTGGGCGGGGACCACATTATGTTGATTCAGCTTTTTTAAAGTGCTGAAACCATGACATTACAAAACATTATATGCAATATACTTTCACTGCATAAATTTATGCATAGCGTCAGGTCATTATTGTTCAGAAAGTGGTTAAATTAAAGATGGCATTTTCAGTGACATGCTTTGTGCTGAACTGCAATGCTTCCCCCCAGCACTGGGCGATTTACTGTATTATTAGACCAACTACTTCAGCAGCTAACAAGACCATCCTTTCCGAGCAAAACTCCAATCCACATAATGTTTATGCTCATTTGTACCTGAGTCTGTCCGCCTTCCTATTTTCAAGCACCTTACTGGTAGTTAGGATAGGCACAGTTTGGAAACTGACAGGAAGGGAAAGGTCATAGGTCACCATTGGTGACAATCCCTCTCCCACATGCTCAACGCAAAACTCAAAGTTCCCTGCACATTTTCAAGGGGTATATTTCACTGTGCCAACTGAGAAACCAATCTCTTGCCCCTCTTCTGCACTCTGGATTAAACAGAAGATTCAGGGGAGAGAAGCGTTTGGCTTCTGACTCCATATTTTAACTTGATAACAAAGATTCTCACTGCTCATGCCCCTTCCAAAGACCAAAGCACTGAGAGACAACCACTCCCCTGATTTTTCTATGTGTGCCAGAGGACTCAAGGGAAGAAAGAGGAGTATGGCAACCACAAATAATGGCAGACTATGTGAAGCCAATATATGTTGCTTCTTTAGCCATGGGATATATAGAGGTTTGAGTACAATATTTCACCTAGGAATAGAGGGTCATTGTTACATGAGGAGTAAGTAGATAAATCTGTTCTCACCCTAAAAGTTAACATTTTCTTTCTCTTCAAATGAATGGAATACAACAACATTCACCTGGTGGTGTCCTAGTGCCCACTCAACGTCAGTCTCCTCCAGTAATGCAAATAAGAAAATATAACATACATTCCAATAGTTTCATGGGCATTTTGCTAATCAGAAAAAAATAATGTATATAGATGTATTTGGTTATTCTGAACTGAAGACTATTTCAGAATTAACTCAGTTAACTGGACAGCTTGGCTAGTGATATTGAAGAGTAAAAATGTAGAAACAACAAATGCACTACTGTACATGACAATGTTAAGCACAAGACAGAAAACCCAAATGTAAAAAGTAGATGTTGCAATGCTACTGACAAAACAAAGGACTACAATAACTATATTGTGCAACAGAGGAAACTAGTTGAACAATGTTACTTCAAGGAACATTTCATTAAATTTTAACAAACCTTAATTTCAAATGCAGATTTAAAAAAACTGGGATATATCCTTTATTAATAAACAGTCTTTTAGCCTTAAGATATGGTCACTGGATTTAAATCTGAGAAAAATGAACACAGTATTTTCTCTAGATGATGGTGAGAAGGCTCCTGGCCATTTTAAAAAGATAGAGTAAGCCCACAACCTACACACATTTAACTTGTGTGCATTCACCTTTATGTGCATGGCATGCATGCACGCATGCATGCATGCATAAATGAATGAATGAATGAATGAATGAATGGGGCAGGGTTCCAGGGAAAATGACTTTGGCAATCCTACCCACCATTGAACCTAATGGGTTTTGACTATACACAATGTTGGCTTTAGGCACGATCCCCAGAACATAACCCCCACATAAGTTGAGGGCTTACTGTATGCAAAGGATGCATAAATGAAATAGAACCCTACAATGCAGGTTTAAAACAGATAATGGGCAACTACTTATCAACAGCATAATCGATGACCTCCTTGACAGAAATACACAATCACTTAACACCCATTCTGTAAACAGTTCCTGTATGTTATTATAAGTTAGAAGCCTGGTGCGGAAATAAAAAATGTGTTGGCTGGGACGGTACAAGTGGATGATATGAGATTAGACTAATCAGAAAAACATAGATTAGTTCACAGCTAACAGCAAGGCGGGAAGGTAAACGGCGTTTCCGTGCGCTGCTCTGGTTCGCCAGAAGCAGCTTAGTCATGCTGGCCACATGACCCGGAAGCTGTACGCCAGTTCCCTCAGCCAATAAAGCGAGATGAGCGCCGTAACCCCAGAGTCGGTCGCAACTGGACCTAATGGTCAGGAGTCCATTACCTTTACCTAACAGCAAATAGATCTGCTTAAAAGCATAAGAAATATCTATATGGATGAAGCAGCAGAAGCCACACTGGACATGTTCAAAGACTTGCACATGCCTACAGGTCTCATCTAGGCCCTTCAGCCAGGCTGCTAGGAATATGCAGGATATAGGGGGATGGCTGCAGAATTAAGTGCGGCCCCACATTTTTTTCACCCAGCAGCACTGTATGACAAGCTGTCATTAGAAGGTGGAGAAGGGCAATACCCTCTGCTCTCCTGGTGGACGTTTTGTTATATACAAATGAAGTTCAGTACAAAACATGGGGATTGAAAAATATCACTTTATATTTTCAAGTGGAATAACCAGCATTTTATGAAAAAAATCCACTTTAGATCTGACCATCTGTAAACAATAAGACAATTATATTTTCTTTTTAAAAACCAGTCAAGAGTTACTGTAATATCATCCTTCACTCACCTCAGCCACCTGCTGTGTCTCCACTATCTGCTGAGCCAGCACCTCCATATTGGTTGTCATGGTGAAGGAGGATCATTAGAGAACCTTTTTGGAGAGATGCCAATAACTTCTATCAGCAACAGAAAAATTAAAGCTTTTGCCATTTTATTACTAAGAACAATTAAATATAGTACAGTATACACCCCCGTGATAGTACTGAACACAGTTTCAAACGTTTCATTATAAAACAGTGGTATTATGTCACAATCATTAAGTTGCTTTATTCACGAAAAAAGTAAAAATAACATTTTTAAAAATAAAAGAGGTACTGAGCTCCATATATGCCATCACCAGGTTGCCAAGAGGACCAGGAATCTCTTATTAGTAACTGTATTTGTGGATGAGCACAACATGGAGAGGCCCCTCATCTCTTTCAAGTTCTTCACACACTGCAGATATGTCTCTTATGCCAAGCAAGAGACAGACCCCTGACAGATTCACAGCTCATGCCACCATGGGAGACACTCACATCTGTTTAGAAATATTATCTCGTCCATTGAGTATCTCCCAGCTCATTCAGAGCTTTCCTCCCAACCAAAATCTAAGCACCTTTGAATAGGCATTAATATTGTTGGTTATTGTGAAATAACCAAATCCTGTGTTCAGTTTGTGAAATAGGGTTAATTTTATCAGATTAATGAAATAAGAAAACATTTGCCACTTTCATGAAATAACCATCTACACTGAGTTCAGAAAGAAACAACCAGTAGTAGTCATTATCTGCTTTTGCAAGCCTTCACTAGCTGCTTAGCAAGGCCAAAGAAACTATGCTTCCTAGCTTCCATGCTTACTGCAACAGAGGACTGAACACTTCTTGCTTTCACATAGCTTTGAGGAAATGCAGGTGTATCCAACTGTTTTTGGTGGGATAATGGGAACTATAAAGTGACTTAACTATATAGAGCTAAAAGAACAAGCTGATTTCCAGATCTTTTCACACTACTGAAATTGCAAATTATCTTAGGATTTCACTTATTATAAAGCAACTAAGAAAATGCCTATCATTGTACTTTGTAAAGAGGAAAGAAAGCCAGAACACAGGCCTGTATATTACAGGATTCCATGGAGGCAGGCACAACACACTTTTCTGCATCATACACAGTGAACCTTTTTCACATTATTCTGCTTACCAAGGACCCACACATCTGTCACTAAACTGTTGCATGTTCCAGGCGATCCTGGAAAGGACTAAAGGATGCAGATTAAGTTCACATAGGTTGGTTATTCTAGACTTCACCACTATGCGTGAACTGACACAAAACATGCTGAAGCTGTGTGCTACAGGGAGAGATAGGAATGAATGGCAGCCACTCATTTAGACAGAAGAGTAAAAAGGTGCACCTGAGTTTGGTCACTCTTAAGTGACAAAGTATTCCAAAAGTAGAATGGGAACTAACATTTATATATGGATACTAGCTTTAGCCTTTAGGCCAATCCTCTCCCCAAATCTATTTCCTACAGATGCCAAAGCACCAGTGCGGTGACCATTGCTGAATTGTAGCCACCACCACCTCTTTAGGATGTCCTCTTCCACTGTGCTGTGTTGTTGCCAGGAGTGATGAAAGCAACACAACCACCTCCCACTGAAGAAGAGGTGTAGTGCAAGATGGACAGGTGGCACAGGGCAGCAGCTTAATAATGTAGATTGGTAAACATCACCACATCTTCTTGTGCACATTCTCTTGGTATAATCCTCCCTGCAGCAGCTGTGCTGGCAAGGAGTTGAACCAAATTCTCCCCATCACCCCAGAGAGAAAGGATGCAAACAAAACAGAGCTACCATAATCTGAAGAAACAGTCACATTCTTCTCCTCTTGCTATCATTCCATCTAGGCAATGCAACAGGGAGAAATGGGTCCAGCAGGACTAAGAGCAATTTTCCCTTTAAAAAGCTCATTTATTTTATTTATTTATTGAATTTATTTATATACCACCCTATACATTTATATACTGCCCTACACCTGGTCTCAGGGCAGTTCACATACATTCTGAAATATGGCAACCCTAGTAGTGTCATCACTAATGGAACTAGGAAACAAATTATAGTACAGTGGTACCTCAGGTTAAGTACTTAATTCGTTCCAGAGGTCCGTACTTAATCTGAAACTGTTCTTAACCTGAAGCACCACTTTAGCTAATGGGGCCTCCTGCTGCTGCCGCCGCTCCGCCAGAGCACGATTTCTGTTCTCATCCTAAAGCAAAGTTCTTAACCCGAGGTAATATTTCTGGGTTAGCGGAGTCTGTAACCTGAAGTGTATGTAACCCGAGGTACCACTGTAATAGTAATGATCTAAAATTACAAATTACATTTGGTTGAAGTAGGGATAGCCAATGTTGTACCCCCAGATATTGCTGGACTAACACTCCCATACTGGCTGGGGCTGATGGGAGTTATATGGAGGAAACTATGTTGGCTACACCTGGGTTAAAGGAATAAAGCACATTCAGTCTATAGTTGTGGCCCATGAGCTCCTCAAGATGATCTGTTTACTGAGCATTCATCCTCATTTGATTACACAGTTTATTTGTAAGAAAGGTTTATTCATTAAGCAGTTGTTCAGGTTTGTTTGCTGGAAAGTTTTAAGATGTACAGTACGAGTCTTCATTCTGATTTCCTTGTGATGTTACACATCAACAATTTACCCCACACTTCTTAGTGCATCTCCATGTCACTTTTCTAACTGCAAAAAATGAGGGTTTTAAAAGTGCATTTGTTGTGTCCGAGAGTTTTAATCCACTTTAATTGTGCAAACCCAAATGTCTGGTGACTGGATCCCTCCTGCTAAATATTGACAGCCTGGGTTGACCTGTTTTAAAACCAGTGACGGGTTACCTTTTGTGGAACGTATGCTTTGCATCAGTTTTCCTGAATTTTTCTGTGGTTTTGTGTGACATACTAAAATCATTTTCAAAATATATATTTGAAACATATTTGCAACAAAGTACATCACAGGCTTCTGGTTGTGACAATTTATACATTCCAGAAACACAGATGCAAAATTTGGTAAATTTCTGTTAGTGGGGACAGGCTAAGAGCACAATCCTACTCAGAAGCAAGTCCAGCTGAATTCAGTGGCGCTTGCTCGTAGGTAAGCGAGATTACGATTGCAGTCTGAGCTCTGACACGCAATTAAAACGGTGTTCTTGAATTTGCTAAAGGGAAGAGAAACATTCCTAAACCTTGCGTTCCCACAGGATACTGTTGTTCAACGTTTTTGTGAAAAATGAGGATTAATTCAGCCAGGAACTACGATGGCAGGAACGAAAGATTTGACGAGCGTCGCCCTCCACAGAAACCCTTTTCGCGCATTCTCCCGGCCCAACCAATCGGCTCTCGTCGCCAGCGGAAAGGAAAGCCCGCCCTCCCACCGCCACAACGGGTATAATTGGCCAATGCGACCGCCCTTCAGGCCACTTCCCCCCTCCGCCCCCCAATTAAAGTTGCGGGGGGGGGGGAGGAGAGATAAGGAGAAAAAGGCACTTGAAGCACAAGATGGCGGAGTTGGCAGGTAGCCAAGTCCAAAAGCTCCGCCATTAGTCTCCCCGCCTTCCCTAACGTTCCTTCGCCCGTAACTGGTCGGGCCCGGTCGCGGGCACCCAGAGCGTGGCAAGCGGCAGCCCAGAGCGGGAGAGAAGCGGGTGGTGGTAGTAGGGTGGGGGGAAGAGTCCGCTTAAGATGGCGACGGGCTGCCCCGTATGCAAAATACCCGCCGCCCCCTCCCCTCCGCCCTCCCGGTGGCAAAGGTAAAAGGGTCGGGTTCAAGCCACTGCCTCCGCCCGCTCAGACTCCATCTTCTTTTCTCCCTCACTCGGAGCCGGTGCAGTTTTCGCGGCATCGCGGCCACGGCAGACCCCGGGAAAGGAAACGGCGCAGCGCCCGAAGCCCGCCGATCTCCGCCAGCACACCCCCACCCCGCCCGCCCGCCCGCCCGCCCGCCTCCCTCCCTCTCCGCCTCGAAAGAGCCGTCGCCCCTCCGAGCCCGAAACGCGCCGCGACCCGCTAGAATAAGGAAGCTCATTTACCTCAGGGTTTGGCGCCAAGCAAGCCCGGCGGTGGCTGCCTCGCAACGGGTCTCTGGCCAGGCCTGGGTTGCCCCCCCACCTTGCGGGCCCGGTGAGGGGGGGGAAATAAAGGCAGGCAGCGGCACCGGAGGGGTTAACGTCTTGCCCTGCACGGAGCAGAGAAAGGGGGGGGGAGGAAAGGAGAGCCGCTCTGTTGTTATTATTGTTGTTTTCTGGGCGGGGGGGGTGAACGGGAGTCTTGTGCCGAAAGGTCAGAGTTCGTGACCCCGCCGGGCGCCGCTGCCGCCGCCTCTGCCGCCTGGGAGCGTCCCCTCGTTTCCTCTTCGCAGCATTACGCCGGCCGCGGCCCCCTCCATCTCTTCCCCCCACCGCCACCCCCTCCGCCTAATGAGGCGGGGCCGGAGCTGGGGAAGCGGCAGAGAAGAGGGAGGGGCTACCTGTGGTGGTGGCGGCGGCTTCGAGAGCCCGCGTGCCTCCTGTCCCATCCCACACAGCTTCCTTCTCTTCCCCCCCCCCCGCCATTCCAGCTCTGCGATCCTTAAGGTGCAACTGGCGGCGTCCGGGTTCCATGCGCGCGGCCTGCGCTTTGCAAACCGGGGTAACGGACTCCGGGCAGAGCTCTCCCTCGCGCGCCTCCTGGAACCCCGACGCCGCAGGCGGAAGAGCCTTAACCCGCCGGGCGGCGCCCCCGCCGTCCTCGCCAACGGTATCTCGCGTCTGTTTGAATGCGGCCTCTCAAGGGGCAGAAGTTCCCCTCAGGGGCATCCTGATCTCAGGCATGCGAGAGGTAATCTCTTCAGGTATCCTGTCCTCGAGCAGTGGTTCCCAAGTACGACAGTCCCCGTGTTTTTCAAAAGCCAAAGCCAGGGACTTTTGAAAAGTTCGATATCTCTGTGGGGCTTTTTGTTGTGTGAATGGTGCCACGGACCCCCTACAGTCCCCGGACCACCAGTTGGGAAGTGCTGGCTTAGACCTTTAAAAGTTAACAGCAGGGCTTTAAATTGGGCCTGGAAACTGACTGTAAGCCTGTACAGATGGCAAAGTAATAGGTTGATTGTATTGGCCAGTCCCGGTAAACAAGCTTGCCCCATTTTGGATCAGCTGAAGTTTTCTGCATCTTAGATTGACCCATTAAAAGTACTGCCATGTTTTTTACTGTGTCTGAAACTTTTTTAAATGCTTTTTTTTTTTTTTTTTTTTTTGCAAAACTAAGGAGAGACCCATTTAGTAAGCTGCTTAATATAAGTTTTGAGAGCATTCAGAGGTGTGGCTACCAGGACATTTAAGAGGGCACCTAAGATTTGTGCTTGGCTATGCGGTCTTCTTTATCTGTCAATCTGTAAAGTGGTTTCCTAAGTAGCATATCTATAGAAATTATCGTTAGGGTCCTGCCTCTTTCCTGTCTATCAGTAGGCGAGAGGCATGCATTGTGATTTCTGATGTAAATTTTGAATAAACAAGTTTTAAGTTTTAAAATCTAGTAGTGGATACCACAGAATTCTAACAATGGGGAAAATGTTTCCCTATATTACCTATTTCTCTCAATTGCTTTCTTTGGAAAGTTTTGTGTACATTATGCCTTTTTTCCACCTAAAATTTATTTTATGTTGTGGGGTTGTGTTGTCCTAACATAACATTTCTGTGAATGATTGATTTTAAAATTATATTTGCTGTAATATAGGCCCTTCAAAATAGATACATGATAAATGGCATGAGGTTATAATTTTTTTAAAAAGCCTTACTTCTCTGATAACATTCTCAATAGATCTGATCTACCCAATGGAGTTGAAAATTGCCAAGCTTTATGCTTTTTCTAGAAAACTAGTATTCTTGGAGTTCAAACAGAGCCTAATCTGAGGGCTGCTTGTGTGTATTCTCTTCAAGAGAACATCCCTCCCTCCACCTAGCTCACAAGGATAATTTATGTTTCCATTCTTGTTATGTACAGACATAAGTTTGTTGCTGTTCCTGAACTTGGCAAATGATGGATTGTTATTAAGCCAAGATATCAAACAATTATCCTAGAAACCAAGAACCCACTGCAAGGAGAGTTCTTACAGACAGCACTCTATTATAAAATTGATATTCTGCAGCAAAGATAAGCCACCAAATAGAAACAAATGCCAGCATTGTTTCCCTCGGATAATATCTGCTACACTATTAGCTCATTCACCTGCTTGTGTCCAAGTTGATATAGGCCATAACCTGCCAACAATGCCTTTCTGCTCCCTACCTATGACAAACAAGTTAGTCTCTGAAAGAAAACATGGGCATAAAAATTGATATAAAAGATGGCAATATTCAGAAATCGCAACATTTCAGTGTCCCAAGACCCTCTGCCACTGATCTCAAGTCACCATTCTCCAACAAAAGAACAATAAAGGTGTGAAATTGCTGAACTAGAATTTATCAGTGAGTTTCATTCTACTGGTTTAGGACTGTTCTGAAACCAATAAGTCCTCTCTTCCAGCAGAATGAAACTTTTTCAAGCCTCATTGTTGTAGGGGAAAGGGAATGGTTACCCCCCCCCCCCCCCAGCTTCATTATCCAGGAAGAGTACCTTCCTGCCAGCAGTTAGGCTGGAAAAAAGTTAAAATAATGTTTTCAAGCTCCATTGCCTGGAGGGGAATGTGTGTACATGTGAGTGGTGTGTGCATACACTTACATGTGTGTGATTTGTGTGATGCATGACCACCACTGGATGCAGCCCCCAGAGGGTTGCCAAAGAGGGCTGCTCTAGCTGAAAAAGCTCCCTACCCCATGTCAAGCAACCACAAAGTTGCATTTTTGTCTAAATCTGCGTGTTGGATTGAACTTATGTCAAGATGATAACTGACTGAAGCAGTTCAAGTTTTTATATTGGATGTAGTAAAAACAGGACAATGTGAAACATATTAAAAATCCAAACAATAGCCTGTTTGGCCTTTGTGTCACCAGAGGTTGGCACAAATGAAAAGCTCTGTAGACTGCCTATGGTGCATGTACATGGTGTGCTGAGGGCTTTTAAGGGAGAACATAATCATGGAAGTAAAGGCATATAACATACCTGATTTGTGTGGTGTGATTCACACCAGACAGACAACTGGTTGCATGATTACAGTACTTCCAACTGGTTGAATAGAATAGAATAGAATAGAATAGAATAGAATAGATTCTTTATTGTCATTACACAAGTGCAACATTGCACAAGTGCAACGAAATTGGATGCCATCCCTTAAAAACAACAAAAGCAAAACAACAACAACAACCAAACAAACCACATTCCAGCCACACCCACACCCACACCCATCAAACTCCCAGGTCACACTATCGAGTTACAGCATTCAAAAAGGCCACAGCTCTTGGATAGAGACTGTTTTTCAGTCTATTTGTCCTTGACTTGATGTTTCTATATCTCCTGCCAGAAGGCAGTAGTGCAAACAGACTGTGTCCCGGGTGAGATGAATCCTGCAGGATGTTGTTTGCTTTCCTAAGACAACGGGAACCGTACAGTTCTTCCAAAGATGGGAGAGGATGACCAATAATCCTTTGGGCTGTGGTTATGACCTTCTGGAGCACCTTCCTCTCCCTAGCTGTACAACTGGAGAACCAAGCACAAATACAGTATGTAAGAATGCTCTCTATGGAGCCTCGGTAGAAGGACACCAGCAGTCTCTCACTCAGATTGTTCTTCTTCAAAAGTCTGAGGAAATAAATTCTCTGCTGGGCCTTCTTCACCAGAGCAGTGGTATTTGCGCTCCAAGTTTGAGCTGTGCTTTATAAAACTTTCAAAAGATGTTTAAACAACTCTTCATGGTAGAGGATCCTACAAGTATAAAAATGCCTCTTGATAACTAATTCTGGTTTATGCATGGCTGATTTAGAGATGAAATATTGATCCTGTTTCCTATAGTAATTTGCAAATATAGTGTGGGGTGGTTGAGAGAGCTATAAGAACATGCATTAAATGTATTTTAGCAGGCACCTTCACTGCTCTCTTTTTGGCACCTGCTAAAAACATTCCTGTTTAGAGACCCAGAACTATTTTAATATTTTAACTTTTGTATGTTTTAAAGTACAGTTGTAATTTTTCCTTGATTCTACTGTTTTATCTTTTGTAAACTGCTTTGAGGTTTGTTTTTACAATCAAGCGGCATGTAAATTTTATGAAATAATAAACAATGAATAATGATGATAAATAGCCACAATGCATGGAGAGACATTCAACAGGATAGGGCTCATTCAAGAGGTGAGCTTTTTGTGTCCATGTCTATGAATACAGGCATCTCAACTTGCCCAGGGGTCATGTTCTGGGGAGAACACATAAAGACAAAATCACATATAGTCAAAAGACATTCATTTGGTTCAGTGGCGGATGGAATTGCCAAAGGTTCCCCCCCCCCGGATGCCAGCCTTTATGCCCCCCCCCCCGTTTATTTCAAATTGCTAAGTGCATAAAGCTGAATGCACACAAGTTAAATGTGCATAAGTTGCAAATTACCTGTACTATATAGCAGCCCAAATCTTACAAGCTGCTGCTGATAGTAGTCTCATATTAAGGATGTTTTATGCTAAAACCAACCCTTTGAAATATATACAGAATACACATAGAATCATAGAATTGTACGGTTGAACGGGATCCCAAGGGTCATCTAGTCCAACCCCTTGCAATGCAGGAATCTCAATTAAAGCATCCATGACAGATGGCCATCCAACCTCTGCTTTAAAACATTCAATGAAGGAGAGTCCACCCCCTTCCAAGGGAGTCTGTTCCACTGCCAAACAGCTCTTGCCATGGGAAAGTTCTTCCTGATGTTAGTGGGAATCTCCTTTCTGGTAACTTGAAGCCATTGGTTTGCGGCCTAGTCTCCAGAGCAGGAGAAAATAAGCTTGCTCCATCTTCCCATGTGACAGCCCTTTAGATATTTGAAGATGACTATCCTATCTCCTCTTTTCCAGGCAATGTTGGATCCCTGATATTTTAGACTTAAGCTTATACCAATCTGCACACAGCAATTACAGCAATATTGGCATGCAAGACCAATCAGTCCAGTGCCCATTTGCTAGACAGTATTGTGGTTTTCTCATTAGGTAGATGGAGAGTGCCACCACAGCAAACCAACATTTGTAATGCAGAAATAAGTTAAGCTTTTTATTTATATACAGCCTTTTATTTATATACAGCTATAGATTTCTTGTCTAGCTAGGCTGAGTCTTTTGCTCCTGGTAATTCAGGCATAGTAGAGCATGCATACATGCATGCATGCAGGGTGTTGGTTGGCTAAATGCCCCCGCTCCAAAAGAAGAGAGAGAGGGTATTTTCCCTGGGAAGTTTAGAATTCATTGCAAAGAGTATCTGCCAATTTTATAGGTTCAGGATTAATTTATATAAATACTGATTTCCAAACCAAGAAGAAATGGCAACAAATTCCTAGGGACCTGGTATTTTCTCATTTTATTTTTCCATGTTTCTTAAAACAAGAACTAAATAATTACTGTATTTTTACAATGAGATTTGAGTAGTTGTTTGTTCTTCTGCGGACTTCATACAACAGTAGTTAAATGCTAGCACCAAAATGTCATAATACTGTTATTCTGTAGTGCATATAAAAAACAAAAAAAACAAAGCAAAAACATTTAGTTACTTACAGTGCAATCCTATATCTGTCTACTCAGAAGTAAGCCCCACTAAGTTCAATAGGGCTTATTACCAAGTAAGTTGCAGTCTTAACCTTGGAGTCAATCCCACTGAACTGGTTTAGTTCTGAGTAGACAGGGTTGCACTGTTAGTGTGTTACATTTGGCATTTAACATTCTGTTCCTGTCAGTGCAATTTTTTCCCCTTCTGCGCCTCCACTTCATAATAGTATGATTTTAGCAAACCCAAATTTGAAACCGGAAATGTGACTGAAAGTTAACTTATTTGAAGGTAATGTGAAAGTTGTGTTTTCATAATTCAATTTTATATACTATCTGCTTTATGAAATAGAAAACTTGATAGTGAAGTAACAAATCCATGCTACTGTGTTTATTTCCTCCCCTAAGACACATAGATTATAGAAACACAACAAATAATTGTGTGTTTGAATTGGTGTGAACCTTTATACAAATGGGGGAAGATCAAACCCAGTCAAAAGTCTAATTAGGAGTTCAGGTCAGAGAACATAATATAAATACTAAGGTTATTATTATTATTATTTAACAAAAATGTATTTTACTGTACATCTGAAATTTTTGAAGGTAACTTTAAAAATGAATGAAAATCTGTTTTGCTGAAAGATACAACAATATACTGATGCTGTGTGTCACAAAGACTGCCACTAAGGTACCAGTCCTACTTGGATTTGCTTGCCTAGAAGATCTCAAAATAAGCATTTGGGATAAAGGTCTGGCACAGAAATGTGTAGCAGTGTAATGGTCTATGGTGGAACTGATAGTATTGACAATTGCAATATCCACATGGATTATGATATTTGATTAACACAATGCTTAAAATCCCCAATCTAAACAGTTATTTGGTAATGCAGCATTAGGCTATGTCACTTTAATGCAATACTATGCCTTCCCCTCTCCATTACTTGGGTATAAAACACAGCTTTTCAAGCAAAATAATGCACAAACCCTTTGGATCAATAGGTACCATACCTAAAACATGGCTTCTCTCTGGTAGTCTCAGTGGCTTTAAAATGAGGCCCATCCTCATAAAAACCCTTGAAAGAGCAATCCAGTTTTAGTATGCTCTGCCACTGGAGTTCTAAAAATGCTTCTCTAGGCTTTAAGAGAGTGCTTTTCTAAAAGCAGTGTGGAGATGTTTATTTGTGTTACTGGCCCTATTACCTGACATCATAAAGACATCACATCAGCCTCTTCTGTGGGTCCTGCTACCATCACCTACTGATACACTCTGATTGAAAGAATGAACCAAAGCCCAGATTTGCAAGTGAGCATTGAGGGAGACAGTATCTCATCCTGATAACCAGCTGCTACATTGTGTGAAATCCACTTACATTTTCATTTACTTAATTTCTTGTTATGTTTATACCCCTCTTTTCCTCCAGGGAGCTGAAGGTGGCATATATGCTGCTCTCCCCGCTCCCCCGGTTTTATCCTCACAACAACCCTGTGAGGTAGGTGAGGCTAAGAAAGACGGTGAGCATCATGCCTGAGTGGGATTTTGAATCCTGGTCCTGGTGCAATATGCTAACCATTATACCATATTGGCTATTTAAATACTTCCCGTCAGAGCCTGATTCAAGGTAGCTTGCAAACCCATGGAGCAGTATGAGTACATGCACCCACTGGAGATACACTGTGAGGTGTAATGGCTGCTACACATCTTCATAATCCTTTGCTAGACAAGGAAGCATTGGTGGCAGTGGCCACCAATTTGCTTTGTTGGCAGAATACAGTGGAATACCAGCCACCATTCTTGAAGTGAGTGGCACAATTAAAGAGTGTAGTTGCGTATATTTCCTTGGATGAAGCAATAGCCCCACTAAGGCACTCAGATGCACATGGTTGACATCATATGAACAGCGGTTGGCCCTGCTCTTGTGCTTGCTGCTTTCCCCCACCCTACACATTGCAGGAAATGTCTTAAGCAGGGAGCCTGCTTTAGGCTTGTGGGTTCCTAGATATTTTACGTGATCAGGGGTCTAACTTGGCCAAGGAGCCTATGCACATACAACAGGTTTGTGCCTTAAGACCTTCATGCATCAAAGACGGGGATGTAAGAGATTGCCACTCATGTTTAAAGTACTCCTGCACCACTGTAATAGTCATGGCTTCCCCCAAAGAAACCCGGCAACTATGGGCAAAGGGTTGTTACGAGACCCTTCACTAAGCTGAAGTTTGCAATGCTCAAACTACACTTCGCAGGATCCTTGGGGGGGGGGGGGAGAGCCACAGCCATCAAAGTGGTGCAAGAGTGCTTTCATTGTATGGTGTGTGTGCAGCCTGAGTGCCTGAATAGAGCTGGTGTAAACTGTGAATGGAATATCTCGCCCAGCTTTCCTTATCTTGCCACCAATACAGTTAAATGTTTTTCTGCCTTTGGAGTTAAGTGCTGCTGACACTAGATTTGGTTTATGAATCTTATTACTATATTACTACTAAAAATCCAATGCCCTCAGTGATTAAAACAGTATAATAATTCTAGATACAGTCAGTTTCAGACAACCTTATGTGAAGGTTTGCAATGAATTAACATCCTCTGGAGTGGAGATGGATGTATTCTTCAGCAGAATCAGGTTGGGCCTTGCAGAGGACTGATGAAACAGGTAAGAAAGAAGACTTAACCACCATCTATGTAAATGCCAAGCTGAATTAACCTTTTTGTTCCTTACCATTGAAATGGTTTACCATTGTGTGGTTTACACACATTTTCTTTGGCAGGAATTCCAATAAGCATGACACAGTTTCATCCAGGCACTGTAAATGGATTAGTGGTATGTCAGTCCAGAGTTTTTTAGATAAGAAGCTGTAATCTGAATAAAATTTAGGACACCATACTTCAGCTTCATGGCTGAAACAGAAACAAGTTGATGATACAGTACTCTCTAAGTAATAGGACTGAACCAGTTGCTATGAGTGACTAAGCGTATCTTTTTGAAATAATGCATACATTTATTCTAAATCTTGAAAATATGCAACTGTATTATATGGGAGTGGAGTACAGCGAAGGATGAACTTGAACTTGCAGAGATAGAAAAAAGGACCATAAATATTCCTTGTTTTAAAGGTTTCCACCTGTAAGGGAATAAGCTTGAGGAAGGAACAAAATAGTCTTATACAAGTTCTCTCCTGTGTGTTTAGCCACATGGGGATATATACAGTTTCTTCCAACAGAAGGGTGCTGTTGCAAATATAAATGTGTTCATTCAAAGTCCACTTGGTTGATAACTGCTATAATACAGATGCTTCCTCCATGGCTTCAATCCATCTAAGAAAAAAAAAAGAGTAAAATCATAATCATCTTATTGTATGTCTCTGTTCAAAAGCTCAGGCAAGAATTAACAGGCATATGCAGAATGATGCATAGCCTAGACTTGATTTTTGGGGTTACGGGAACATTGTTCAGTTTGCAACACTGGCTTTTCATCACCTGTACTATAGCTAGGATGCCAGATACCTTCCCCACTTCCCTATTTGCATGGAAGATGGTTGCTATAATGTATGGACAGCTGTAGATACAAATAGGTTTCAGATTTGCAATCTTATACACACCTTGAACTCAGTGGTCCTTACTTCCAAGTAGATACGTGTAGGATTGTGCCGTAAACCTCTTGCTTGTATGTTCCATTGCTCCATTATTATTATTATTATTATTAAAAAATAATAGGCCACACAGGTGAAATTTGGAAAATACTAGAATGAGTTGCCTGATGCATTTTCCACCATAGGATCACTTATTCACACTATCCCTTATTTGTATAAACATTCACTTGTGTTTGCAGAAGTGCATAGCTTCCATACCAACCTATGGCTGGCTACAATTACAGGTAAATTTAAGCTGGAGAAAGCACCATTGGACTTGCCTGCAAACAAACATGCATAGGTCCGCACTGTAAATTACAAGCATTCATGGTTTGGTGGGAAACAAACCTACCCTAACATAATATCGTGTATTCCCACGTATGTTCAAGCACAGCAATTACAGGAGCATTCTAAGACCAATACATAACACTCATTGGCCCCAAGTAACATGGTATGCTTGGACTGAGCAACTCCCAATTACAGTGGTACCTCGGGTTAAGTACTTAATTCGTTCCGGAGGTCTGTTCTTAACCTGAAACTGTTCTTAACCTGAAGCACCACTTTAGTTAATGGGGCCTCCTGCTGCCGCCGCGCCACCGGAACACGATTTCTGTTCTCATCCTGAAGCAAAGTTCTTAACCTGAAGCATTATTTCTGGGTTAGCGGAGTCTGTAACCTGAAGCGTATGTAACCTGAGGTACCACTGTATTACACCAGAAATTCATTTGCCTTCACAGAGCTTCCCTATCTGCATCAATCCAAACCACGTCAGACCCTTTGCCATGGCCAAGCCAATTCTGTTGCTGGGTTAATGCTTGCAGGACTGTTTGTGTTAACAGATTGCACTATGTAAAGCTGATGCATAAGCAGTTGTGCGCATTTAGCAGCATTCAAAGAGCTTCAAAAAGGAAGTGAGAGCACATTAGAAGAGCTAGAAGCATTGCAAACAGTGTTTTCCCCCCACAGGTTAGTATGTTATCGTGGGCAGATCAAACACTCAGTACCTCTGTGCTGAATTGTTATCCTCTGCTCGGAAGCTATAAAACAGAGTTTGCTTGTGGTAAAGATGGAAAACTGCATTCACATTTCCGCCTTCCTTTTCTGGGGCAATTGTGAAACCCAGCAAAGGCAAACTCTCTGTGGCGACTTTATCCTGAAATCAGTGCAGAAGGGAAGATGGGCTTTAGAGGGAGGGAGCGCTACACACAGAGATCTGAGCTCTGAGAATGAGAGTAGGCCCGTTTCTCATTGTACAAGTGAGTATGCCCTGGGGCCTCAGCAAAATATAAACAAAGCTGGGTTCCAGATAACCATCTTTGGAAATGTCCCACTTGACGATCGTAGCGAAGTTCAGTGGCACATTTTAACGATCCTGAAGTGTCTTACAGGTTTAAAATAACCATTTTATGCCAGTGGGGGATAAGAGTTATTAGTGCCAGATACACTTTCCAGTTCTGTGCATGTAATGTGCAGTACACGATAGATAGCCTAAGAATGATCTCAAATGACAGCAGACCTTACCTCACTTGCTGTGTAGGTGTAGAGCACTTTCCCTTTGATGACAAACCACAGCTTTTTCCAGTGCCTTTTCCCCTTCTTACATCTGCTGAGATAGCCACTGATAGAAGAGCCCTCTCCTGAAGCTGCCACCTGTAAATGGGCAAGAACCAAACCATTCATGACAACAAATGCCTTGGAAAGGAACAGATTAATTTGAAGGACCAAGAATGTGCCGCTCCCCTCTGATTTAAATAGTTTTCCATTCAGATATGTACATACCTCTGAAACAAGCATCGATGTTGGTAGCAAGAATATTAAAAGCATACCGCTTTGCAACCAAATGGACCCTTTGCACAACCTAGGTGTGTGTTCCCAAATCTTTGGCCATGCTGCCCATTTATACTACTAGATTATGTCTACCTGGACAAGGGACAGTAGTTCTGAATAATGATGCACATGATGGGGTTTTGGTGTCCAGAACATTGTAGAAAGCACAGACCAATATTTACTTGGCAAAACAGCATTCTTCAGTGAGATGGAAAGTAAGGTTGATGCTGCTAGATTAGGACAGTTCTAACTACTAATAATTTGAAACACAAAATGCTGTGGCACTCAGGTAGTTGGAAGATACAAAACTGGAGTACAAGACCATTCTTGTGGATTATCCTAGTGATATTCACAGTGGCATCTCTTGAATCCTAGTGTCTGTTAGTCCCTATTTCTGGCAGGAACCCCCACATTAAGCAAAACAGCATATAGCATTTATAATGCTTCACCTTGGCTATTTTTCCAAGTGCATAGAGAGGCTGTAGTTCACATGTATTTTGCCACTGGACTGCAATCCTTTGTTGAGGGGAGTTTGTTAATTGAAGAGACGCAAAGAGGTGGTTTGGTCTTTATTAGCATTGCAGGGATGAGCATTCACAAGCCTTAACCTAGTGCACTTCCGTCACCCCTCTCTTCTGTTGCAGCCACAATGAGGTCAGAACCACCTGATTCCCATTTTTAAACCACAGCTCACTGTGGTTAGCTTAAACCCTGGTAAGTGAACAAGCAAGGGTGATAAAGCCGCAGTTTGAACTAACCACAGTTCCCATGAGTTTGAATATAATGGAGCTGTGGTAAGTTTAAAACTAGAAGCAGATGCTTCTGATCTCACAACTGCACCAGATGAGGAGGTGGGGCAAGCTCATTCACTAACAGTAAACCATAGTTTAATGCAACTGAAAATGGACTACTTACAATTTATTTTTATTTAATTGATGTTTATGCATTGAAATGTGTTTTCAATTCCTTAAAGCTACACTGCTGTGCTTATTTGACTTTAAAAGGCTTCCAACTGAATTAAAGGGAAATATGTCCATATATCTGAATTTATTTGCTTTTATTGCAATCGGATAAGTTTAGCAGTGTGAATCTAGAAGTTAGTAAGGCCAACACATATTTATTTGTTACATTTATATCTCCCATTTTACAAAAATAAGAAATGCCCAAGGCAGCTAATGACACTAAAATCCACCGCAGAGTCCATATATTCTTTTGACTGTGAGAAACTAACGGTGGGAAACTGTTTCAAGTGAGAAACCCTTGATCTGGGCTAGCTGGGTCTTGCTTCTGCTTCACCCTCTGGGATTGTTGGGTGTAACTACTAATAAAATGCAGTATTGTTTTGATACCAGCTTTGGTTTCAAAATGGACGAAATTTTGTCCCTAAAAGATCGTGGCAAAGTAACTTGGGACAATACTAAGTTGCAACCTGTGACATTTCAATCTGTTCATGCTGCCCTCAATTTTATACATCTCAGTTGTGATCAATTTGACAAGGAAGCGTGTTGACAAGGAAGTGAAAAATAAAATATGGTTCCATATTGGGTGTTCGTGTGTGTGTGTGTGTGTGTGTGTGTGTATGTAAAGTCTGTTTAAAAATGCTTTTAATTGTTTTTTTCAGATGGAAATACGAGAATCCCCCCCCCCATTTTACGTGTTTCCATTCTAGAATATCCCTTGGTACAACAGCATATCCCAGTAGAAGCTCACAGTGACAAGTGATGTGCAGAGCAGGCTAATTCTGCAATGCAGAAAATTACAAATACTGATCATAGAACACGAGCATTCCTGTCTTTTAGTTTCCTTGCCTTTTTGCAGGCATCCTTGATCCTACCTCCAAAAGAGCTGAAGGGATTTTCTTTTGTCTTTTGAAGGATGAGTAGTGGATATTGTGGAAGACAGAAGAGAAGGTACTGCCTGAAAACCTGGATGAACTTGTAGGGAAGCTCACACTTAGTGGCCGCTCTGCAATAGTAGATATAGGAAGAAGGGGAAAGAATTATTTGCTGTGCAGATCGACCCTGTTCTGTATTCAAATAACAGATACAGTCTCAAAGCACTTCATTCTTATTTCTTGCAATGGTTTCCCACCCTTTCTCCAGAGTGCTCAGGACAGCATGCAGAGATTTCCTTATTTCACCTTCCCAATGGCCCTGTTAGGTAGGCTAGATTGCAAGATTGAATATAGCTGAGCTTAGGCTTTTTGGTTCAAGTCAAACACTCATCCTACACCACCAAATTGGATCTCTAAACTCTACACACAAAAGCCCATTGGTCTGACTAGGATGTGGCAGCGATGCATAAAAACACCCCTCAGTAATTAAGTGTTTCACACAAGTCAAAACTTCTGAGATATTATTCTCTGGGAATAACTGTGATCTTTGTGTACTGACTGACCCTACATTAAACACAGCATAATGTTTTCCCTCCAGGAGTGGCGGGGTATAGCTAATTGCTCCAAAGAGAACTGGTGCAGTAACCAGCTCATGCCTGCTGCCTGAATCACAATCTTGCTGAATGGCTGGTGAACACAAAATTAGTTCTGTGTCATGGGGGCAAAATGGCCACAGGAAAGTATAATCAAAAAGTACTGCTCTCCAAGAAGCCTTTTGCTTTTGGTATGTGAGGAGGGACAGAGAGGACTCACCTCTCCTCCTCAGTTCAGCGTAGCAGCCATCACAGACTTTTGCAAGCCGATCTTTGAGGTACTTCAGAGGATACTTGTTTCTTGAGCAATTTCGGCATATAATCTACAAGAACAGAAGATATGGTATGTATGCATTCTGCAGACCAGTGAGACATGAATAGAAAACCAAAAGAGACTTAAAAGCTAATCAGTCCAGGACCATCCAATCTCATTGCTGCCACCACTGCATATTCATCCAACACTCAATGCAATATGCCCTGAAGCGGAAACCAGGTGCATTAAGCAGAGGACAGGATAGAGAGCTTGAGATGACTCATGTAATGAAACAAGTCTCTTTAATTCTATTTCCTGGATATAACCACATTGTCATCTTCCACTTATGTGTGGCTATCATTCTTTATAGTAAAGCTACATCCTGCCCATCATCTTCTGAAATGAGTAACAGCAGCATCAGCACAATGTCAGGGATCAGCCTCCACAGGCCTTCTGGAAGCACTGTAAAACTGATCTGTGCTTGACTACAGTCCCAGCTGTGGTCATGAAGCACAGGACAATGCTGTTATGAAATCCTATGTGTAGAAACGGCATCTCCACTTTTGTCATAAGCTGCTAGAAAGTCCTACTTGGTGCAATGAAGCTATTTTGAGCAGAGTGCTCTTAGTTGCTAAGATATGTGAAAACAGCCAGATTTAACACGAATTACCTTCCCACATGCATGGCAATGATGACGTCTCAGCGTGAGCTTGAAGTCACAACCGCAGTTCATGCACATCATTACGTGAGACACGGGTACCAGGGTTGGAGGTCTCTCACCCAAGGACATTCCCAGCCTTTCCCGAAGCTGAAAATATAATGCAGAAATGCACTGGCTTTGTTCTTAGCTCTGCCACGTAGTACAAGCTATGGTTCACCTGAACTACTCACTGGCGGATATGTGCATTGGAATTCAGTGCTAGCCCCAGTCTTTTCACCGTTCAGCATGAAAAGTGCAACCCACAAAAACCTGATCTGGTGGGTCCTGCTTCCTGATCTCTCTTGCAATGGCAGTAGAGGGGGCAGGCAGTGCCTCCAAGGCAGTGCTTTGCATGTGCATTATGTGCGGACTTCTAAAGAGTGGTTGCATTTGGGATGATGCTGTCTCAAAGAACAGCAGTAGATGTAGACAGTGATGCAATAGAAGTGCAATAGATACAGACAGTGATGTCTTGGAGACACCCCCCCCCAACATTCTGAGGATCAGTCAAGAGGGTGCCATTCCTCCAGTAAATGGAACATGCATGCGCAACACCATCTTTGAGTCACTTCCTCTTTTCTAGCACCATTGTAACAAGAGACCAAAGTCTGCCACCATAGCATATTCCCCAAGCTTCCAAATGAAGCATGAAATGCCTGCATGTAGGGAGCTGGCTCTGGATTCACCCTAAAAATCCAACTAATCCAAATTAGTTCTGTGTCATGGGGGCAAAATGGCCACAGGAACTGCTCTCAGCTGGCGACTACCACAGGATTTAATTGAATGGAAAAGAATATTTTATTGCTCAGTCCCAGACATGTCTACTTTTTATGATCGCCCAAAAGAAAATAATGTGTATGTTGTAAAGCTACACTTAGGCCAGATACACACAAATGTTTATCATGAATGAATTCATGTCCATTTTGCTATATGTGCAAATAAAGAGGTGAGTGCAGCACACAGTTGTGTCTACATGCACAAAAACTACATCTAGGTAGGAAATTGTATGTAAAGCAGGCCTAAACTGTCACTTTAGGATGTTTTAGGACATCTAACAAATTGTATATAGATTAATTTCACTAACAACCCCAAATCTAGTGTTCAGTCTGGATTTTTACTGAATGCATTGGTTCTTATTCCAAATCTTTATCTGTCCTCAAAAAAACGAAAGGGGTTTTTTTTTAAAGAAAAAATGTTCCCAAGGTGCTAGTTTGCTTTCAATTTGTACAATAGTGTACATACAGGTAGATTCATCTGGAAAGGGGGATACTTGTGTGGGAAAAAATATAGAATTGCATTGGATTTTTTTCTACTTATGTCCTTGCAAAACATCTTTCAAGCCAACTTTATTTACAAGTTACAGTACAGAGAATCTTCTTGTTTTGTTCTCTATTTCTTGTTTTATGTGATTTTTGGTTTAATATTATTGCAGTGTCTGTTACCCTTGCATGTTATAAATATTTAAATTAAAACAAAACACATTTAAGCACAGAGAACCAGGGTTGAAAATAATCAAAAGACCATCAAGTGCAGCCTCAGCAGGACCACCCACCCACCAATTCACACATCAGTCTGTGAATCCTGGACTATCACATAATAGTGCTTTGCAAAAATAAAACACCAACTAATGTTAGCCTCATTACAGCAAGATACCTGCAGTCTCCTCTGTATCTCATTGCACAACAATAAAACTGGAAAGAATTTTAAAATTCCAGGAGCAACCGCATGATGGATGAATATTAAACACACATGCTTTGGTGACCTTTGCTGTCTAGCCTTGGCAGGGCAATTTACATGAAAATAATCCAAATGCCTGGCCATAGGGGACTCTCTTCATTGTTGTCGTTGGCATCCCACTGTCTCCATAGATAATGGAGTACACCTGCAGGGGGGAAGTAAAACCGCTGCATTAGCAGCACCAAAGTGACCTCCCCAGGGCACAAGCCTGGGCAGTGTGTATGGAGGTCCTGGGCTGCCCAGACAACAAGACCCCCTCCCCTTTTTGGCCTCACTGATGTGCTCCAAAGGAAAGCAGAGCAATAAGTTTGACACCAGCTTGGCTGCAGGAGTTGACAGAAGGAGGCGTACAAGGCAGCATCCAGCCGTTTTAGGGACTGCACTCCGAATTTGTGTAGGGTTTACGCTCCCAAAGATAACCTGCAAGGTTTAGCATCAGAGTTTTTCTTGTCCTAGGTGAGCTACCTTCCCAGGTTGACAAGCCCCATCTGCCTCTCACTTCTCTCTACAGTACGTGCCGAAAACTTCCTTCTTGACCATTGGACCCACTATTGGTCTTGTCCGCTCAATCTGCTGGAGCCTTTCTTCACATGCAAGGGAAGTCCCTAGCTCACGGAGGGTTTTCTTAAACCTACTCAAATAGGTCAGACAAGCCACTGGAACCTGCTCTTACTTCAACACTGTTGTGAAAGGCAGCTGTAGTGTGAACTCTGTAGTCATCCGGGATACATCTACTGATGCAGCTGTACCACTCGTCCCTTTCAGAGCACGAGCTGTGGAGAGAAATGCAAGCAACTTGGTCAGAGTTGGGCATCCTGTTTCTTAACGGCAGGATTTTGTCCTTAAGATTCCTTTCCCCTTGCTCTTTCTTCTGGCTGTCCACGGAGGTCATGCAAAGCCCTCCCATTCATGGCAGTCTGTCCATGTGCCTTTCAGTAGAGGAAATCTGCATTGACCTGGGGTGCTTCGAAATGAGTCTTAATTTGCAATGGGTTATGGAGATGTCACAAACGAGTCAATTAAAAAACAACAACAAACGAGTCATAGAAGACACATTTTTGTTTTATAAAAATACTTGCTGGATTTCTCTTGGGAAAAATACATTTCTGATGCCAACGACATGTCAAGGCTGCAAAAAATGACAACCCCAAAACTTGCATGCAATAGTAGTAAACCCATGCTTCTGCAGGCTGATCATTAGAGGTCGCTGTTGCACTATGAAAAGCTTTCAGAGAGCAATTCTTAGGGAGTTAAAACTATCCCACCTGCTTTGCCAGAACTTCAATAGGAATTGGTCCTCTGCAAATGGCATATGGGTATCTGTATGTTTCCCCCCATAGGGCAAATAGCAGCTGCAGGCAGGTAGGGTGTGAAGAAATAGATTTTGAACAGAAAACATATGTGCAAGTAAGGGCTTGTCCGCCCTTCTGCATGTCTCATGCCTAGAAAGCACAGGTTTTGGAGCAGTTTTGGACCCAAGTGGCTTTGCCTTTGTCCTGCTGCTTTCCCCCAGAAAACCTGCTCTTTGGCGCTAAATTGGAACAAATGACAAACTGTGGAAACTGGATTGCTGTTGGTTCCAATTCAGTGCTAAACCGGGGGCTTTCCTGGATGAGCCCTAAGGACCCCTCTCCTCCATTGCCGGGGATCAGAGCTGAATCCCCTTCCCAGCAAAACTGCATTTGCTTTTTTGCAAAAACATGGGAGATCTAATTACAAATTTCCTGCCCTCTCATCTAGTTGTGAGAAAATTGGTTCAGTGGTCACAAAACCCTGCTCCATTGGAAGTTTTGTCTTGCTGGTGCTCTAAACCTCCCTCGGTCTTGAAGTTGAGAGAGAGCAAGTGCCTGAAGCAGAAATTAAAGCTTGTAGGCTGAGCAGCCTTAAGAAAGTTAAGAGTGGGCGAGGGTTAAAGGAGAGCCAAGATATCAAGCTGAAGAGCATCTATAAAGGGTTGATCCCCTGATCCCTCCTGCACTGCATTCCAGCTCCTTTCTAGTCTCATGTGAAATGCCATTTGAAGAGTTCTGCATTTCAGTCAGTTAGAAGTCCTAGATTTTATAACGTATTGCTGGGTTGCACGATACTAACGTTGCAGGTTGGTTGGTGTAACCACTGGCAGGGAATGAGACCAATGGTTATTGTGTTGTTGTTGTTGTTTAGTCGTTTAGTTGTGTCCGACTCTTCGTGACCCCATGGACCAGCTAAATTAAGTTCCCCTTTGCAAAAACACATTAGTTCCAAATTTAGACTGAGGGAATTTTGTATCAAAAGCATGCAGGATGCTGGTGACTTTACTCCTCAGTGAGTGTACAGTTCTGAGTTCTCTGAACTTTACAAAGAATTGACACTTGAGATATATGTATTTTAGGACCCACCCTGGTCTTGTGACTGTAATCCATTTTACACTGGTTTTAATGCTGTGTTTTAAATTGCTGTAACCAACCCTGGAAATTTGTGGTGGGCATGGACAAAAAATAGAAATTAACAGCAGCAGCAGCAACAACAACAACAACATCTTAATGTGACCTGCTCTTTACTTTCTGTATAAAATCACCACTAGCATCAGTGCTGGGGCTGCAGCATTGCCCCTGTTATCTCTCCAGCCTGTGCTCTTGTGTGCGGTATCAGGCAAAGATATCTGAGACTAGTTTATCTTTTGTGAAAGAAAACCAGAAGCTGATCAATGGTGCTTGACTGAGGCTGAATCCCCACAACCCCATGAGCACTTAACTGTGAAAAACATCAGCTGCTATAAAACTCAATTACCCTGCTGGTGAGAAGAAGGCCCAGGACAAAGGCATAATGAGATGAGATACCTTGCGTGCGTCTGTGCCTCCCAGCTTTATTTACTCTCCACGTGCTTCCCGCACCCAAGTCCTTAATTGCAAGATGGTTTCCATCTATTAAAGACCTCTGATGTTTGCATTGCCAATCTTAGAGTTGGAAGGGGTCCAATGGTCATCTAGTCCAACCTCCCTACAACGCAGGAATCTCAGCTAAAACATCCAAGACAGATGGCCATCCAACCTCTGCTTAAAAACCTCCAAGGAAGGAGAGTCCACCACCTCTCGTGGAAGTCTATTCCACTGCCGAACAGCTCTTACTGTCAGAAAGCTTTTTCCGATTGTAACTTATTTCCAGCAGGTCTTTTGTGCCTTTATTAACAAACAAAAATTTCCCTCTGCCCCAGTACTGCGTCTGAATGCTAGGGAGAGCTTCATGCAACCGATAAAGGCAAAAGACCCCTCCCAACCCACCTGAAATGCTAAATCAAGACTAGCTGAAATCTCTGGATATATACATGCATTTTGGAAATAATGGGAGGAATTCAATGTAGCACTAAGGAGATGCTCTGTCAGGCAAGCAATGCTTGTCTGATGGAATGATTCCCCCCCCCATGCTGTACTGGGGTTTCTCTCAATCTCCTAGGCCAATTAGGGGGGCACAGGAGATGGGGAGGGACAGGAAAGCCCTGCTGCACTAGCAAAAGCCCTGGCACTAACAGAAGACTGGCCCACAATCACTGTGTTCATTTATGACAGGGAGTAAATGAAAGAGGATTTGAAAAGAATTGCAGGTGAAAGCAGTAATGTGGATGGATCTTTAGCTATCACTATTGCATATTGTTAGCCAGGAGTGTCAATTGGATAAGATGCCTGTGTCTGTCTGTAAAAAACATTTTCTTGCTGCAAGATGAACGACTTCCAACTACTGTCATACTTCTCACTTTTTATTATTCTTATTTATTAAATTCATATGTCACCCTTCACAGGATGGTTTTGATGCATGTGTGCCAGATATGCTCAGCACGAAATATGGGGCATCCCTCAGATATATGCATAGACAAACTGCAGCATAGAATCACCTGCCACGAAGTTCAAAGCATCTTTGAGAAAGAGGGAAGAATGAACCCACAAACCAACGGCGTGCACTACAGCAAAGTTAGCCAGAGCATCTGATCAGGGATTATATGCCAACAAAAGCCTGATCTTCCACAGATACTTCCCATCTGCTTTCTGCTCCATTAAACTGCTTCTGGACTGATATATTGCTTAAGTGAGGAGAGAACACTTGGCTGCTGCTTTGTTAATTGGCACTGATCTTTTCTGTGTAAGTAGCTTGCTGGGGATGAAGAAGGGCACACAACTCTGGATGCACAAGCCAAAACTACCAGAAGTACCACCCAAGGTATCTTGCTTCTGATCTGTAAGCTGCCTTGAGTCCCATCAGGAAAATAGGTGGGGAAAAATAAATGTATTGTTATCATCATCATCATCATCATCATCATCATCATCATCATCATCATATTATTGTGGCCTCCTGAGCCCTCATTGTGAAAGCTGGTTTGTTTTTAACTGTGCCTATCAAGTGATGTGCAAACTGCAATATTTGTTTTTTAGCAGAATCCTGTTTCACCAAGTGCAAAAGAGATACACTTAGAATTCAGTAATGCTCAGCCCAAGAATTTGTTTTTTGAGAACCAGAACTGAACTAGGTTTACAGTCCAAATCATTCCTGGTTACCTCTTCATCCCTACCCCCAATTTCAACAATATAATTACAGAGGGGGGGTCATACTGCTGTGGTCTTGTTCAACAGTTTGGGAGCCAGAAATCCTTGCCTATTCACTTCAAATTACCCCGAGATCCAACAGTTGATCTTGATTTACATTTTGCCAATTCCTGGTTTAAGAACAGTGGAAACGTGGACCCTGATTGCTACTGTACTGTGGCAGGCAGCAAAAAACATCAGTGCAGCATGGGAACTAGTCACAAGGAAGACCCTACAAATCTCAATGCTAAGCAGGGTTTCACAGCAGCCTAAAGATAATTTTGCTGAATAGCCTCCTACAAGACTATCTAAAGTCTCGTTGTTACAGGGGCACTGCCTGGTTGGGCTGACAGACAGATAAAGCACAAATAATCTCATTTGCAGTCTGCATAAGAGCTAACTCCAGCCAGCTACACAACAAAGATGAGAGAGATCTCAAGGCCAGATATACCACTAGCTCTGCCTACAGATTCCCCCCCCCCCCTGTGGTCTTGATCCGTGCCTATGGCAGACTTCAGGGGTCATCTGATTTCTTAAAAGTTGTTTCTAATGGGTCCCTGCAACCCATCCATTGATACAATTCTAATCTTTTGTCTATTTCCTTCTCACAGTGCTTAATTGCAACTCATGCATCTTATTCATTCCTACTTCATGAGAATGAACTGCTCAAAGGTAGGGAAAAAATAACTTTGACTAACGTGTGGTTCTAAACATGTGCTCTTCTGATTCCTACCTGAACTGCTGCTCTTTGCCAACTGAGGTAAAGGGAACTAGTGGACAGGATATAGAGGCAAAACCCTATGAATGTAGTTTTTTCTAAGACCTAAACTTTTCTTCACTGAGCCCAGATGCCGTAATAGCAGCAAGGTTCCATTTGTGCTGCCGGCAATCCTGTGATCTCAATGCACTTTTTGGTTTTAATAGTTGTTAATTCATTAGGAAGGTTCCTTGTAAACAGAGACCTCCATTACATTGTCAGTATTTTTTAAAAAAATAATCTTTCCTCTTTCATTTAAGCACTATAAAATGCCCTAAAACCCACCAGGCAGAATTAGGTAATTATGACTTTTTATTAGCCCACCAGTTACCTCAGGGACATGACAAGTGAAGTTATAAGAAGCGAAAGAGGCAAAGCGTGACAGCAGGGAAGTTACGAAAGATCAAGAGACAGACCACGAGTCTATTAGAAATAGATTTTCTGCTCTCCGCTCTCTGTCTAAGATCTTCTGAAGTGCTGAGCTAAAGCCTTCGGCTCATTATAAGTCCTGAGACAGTTATGTCTTCTGAGCTATACGTTCAAAATGAATGCCTTCTTTATAGTTGAACACTTGCCCATTATCCACTAGGACACCATGGATATGAATGCAGTTTAAATATAGTGAGATGCCAGCTAAGTCTTGGGATGCAGTTGCACTCGTCTAGGGAGTCAATTTTTTTCCAGAAAAACGAATAGTGCTATGATATGGCTTACCTTGCCGATAGAGTTAAGCAATTTTCAGCGTATTCAATCTTCAAGACATTCTGTGCCTTTTCTGTCACTGGACGGCTAACCTAAAAACAAATGACATTTGTCTGTAGGTAGGAAGGAAATCTGTTAAAAACCACCCATGCCCAGAGCATGCAGACACTTAAATCCCTTTTGTCATAGAGCTGGGGCAACGTGGTGGCCTCTGGTTCCCAAGAAGGTCTCAAAGTGCCCATCAACACAGACAGGCTTTCTGAGGTGTTCACATAATATAAAACTAAGTGATGGATTTTCCAAGGAGACATGCCAAGTGAAATATACTCAAGAGAACAGCCACAGGTTTCATGGAGTTTTTTTCAGTGTGCTAGTAAAAACAGTCAGTCATTGGGTGTGTCACCTGGCTGGCCCCTCCCAAACCCAAGCTATATATCCTTTATTCACACCCAAGGTCACACCTGATAGGCTAGTTCAAACTTCCCTTCTGGAGCCAGATTGGATGGCTCCAATGGCCAATCAGATGCTACATTATAAAACCCTCCCTGCCTATTATTCAAGGATCCCAACTCCAGACATAACACCGAGTAAACACAGGAGGAAGGCCATCCGAATGAGTGAAAGCCTTTGTACTCTGTTCGGAGCAATGCATCACCTCAGGCAGCTGCAGGGCCAGACCAAGACATTTTGGCACCTGAGGCAAACCTCGAAATGGCTTTGCGAGTGAAGGTCTACATCAGGAACAAAGGGGGGCGGGAATAAAGATCTACAAATGTGGGAGAAGACCAGCAGTGCTTCATATTCACCAAGAGGCCTCTGTAGAGGCAGAATTGGGGGGGGGGGGACTACTGGGGAAGCAGCAGATCGAGCCTCCAAAGAGCACGCCAGCAGATCTTTATTCCCATGTTATGAATGGGAAACCGAAGCTGAGGAACAAAGGGTTGAACTCTATTTTAGTCACACTCATTGAAATCAGCAGACATCGCTAAGGTGTTTTAATTTAAATAGGTAGAGTAGAACTTAGGTAAAGGTAAAGGTACCCCTGCCCGTGCGGGCCAGTCTTGACAAACTCTAGGGTTGTGCGCTCATCTCACTCTATAGGCCAGGAGCCAGCGCTGTCCGCAGACACTTCTGGGTCACGTGGCCAGCGTGACAAGCTGCATCTGGCGAGCCAGCGCAGCACACGGAAACACCGTTTACCTTCCCGCTGGTAAGCGGTCCCTATTTATCTACTTGCACCCGGAGGTGCTTTCGAACTGCTAGGTTGGCAGGCGCTGGGACCGAACGACGGGAGCGCACCCCGCCACGGGGATTTGAACCGCCGACCATGCGATCGGCAAGTCCTAGGCACTGAGGTTTTACCCACAGCGCCACCCGCGTCCCTGAGTAGAACTTAGTCGGCTACAATGCCAGGTCAAGACCACCTGCTCCACTGGATGCCACTCTCTGGAATTGAGATGGTAGAAAAGTGAATGTTCTTAAAGGATGAAAAAGAATAATAGACATTTGAAGGTTTGGATCCATTCAGCAAGGCTTCGGACAGCAGCTTTCTAGGCAGTGTGGAGAAATTAAGCTAAACCAATATCACAGGCCTTTCCCTGTTGTTTAAATTTAAAATGTTCTGAATACTTCACAAATCAGGCAAATACTCTGCCCTCTCACCAATCTCTTAAAGGAAAAAAATTGGGGAGGCACAGGTGCAATGAATAATTTTCACATTCTTCAGAAACATATTAATTTAAATTGATCCAAAACTTCTTACACTTCCACGTCCAACAGCACATTGCTTCGTTACTTGTTGATGTGGAGGAGGGCTTCTTGTTAGTGCTCCAACATTAACCCCTCGCTAAAGCAACTCTCAGTAGCTGCAAAGAGAACCAAAGGGAATCCTGACTAGATAGTAAATCAATTTTGATTTACATTATTCAGGACCAGCCTCTTTGGAAACTGCCTCATTAGGACTTTATTAACATCCCTGCCCACTGCTGCTGAACTTGTTCTAAATTCCTGCGCTTCAAATACTTTTCTCATTTTAGCTCCTGTAGCAAACAAAGATAACCTGAAGATAAAACGCCTCTCCCTCCTTCCAGCCAAAGAGAACTAAAAGGCTTCCAGCTGGATAAAAATGCAGTGCTAAACAAAAGAGAGGGTGTTCACGTTACCCTCATGCCAGACACGGCCAAGGTGTTCTTCAGGCGATACTTGCCATCCTTCTGGGGATACGTATACAGCAGAACATCATTCATCTGTACAAAGAGAAAGACAAAATCAATTACTTGCAACATACCTTGCAAGTCTCACTGGCATTCTAGGTCCACTACAAGGAGCAACTTGATGAACTATCTGGGGAACGGTCTGATTGCCAAATACCTGAAAGGACCAAATGGAAGTGTTTCAAATGTGGGTGGGAGGATTTGTCATGTGGCGGAGTGGCGGCTTTACCACTGGCCTGCTTCATAACCCGGCTCACATTAACCAAACACCTGCGTAACTTCTACCAGTGGGTCAAATGATATAGGGCATTTTCAGATTATCTGTTTATAATGCAACGAGCAGACAGTTCTTCTGGAAATTTTGTTGTGGGAATAGACATTTCCCCAGCATAATTAAATATGCAATATTTTGGGAATCTGTAACAGGGATGGGGGGAGAAATAGGCCGTAACCAGCCAGGAAAGCTACTGAATGTTTGCACCACAGGGGAAAGTGTGCCGCTGTTCCATTGTGTGTGTGTGTGTGTTTTTTAAAATCAAATGGGGCAACGGAAGCTGAACATGGAAAACATGAGTGGAGTATGTTGTGATTATGATGTTACACAGATACCCTGTAAAAGTGAGTAAAGCACGGCTATTTCACAGTAAGCAGTGACACTCAGATGAAACCCTGAACTGCTATTTGTAGATTTTATATAACAGCACACACCTTTCTAAGTGCCAAATGCCACAAGTTAGCCAACTGTACCACTGTGTCCTGAATGATTCTATCTAAATGGGCTTGTTTTTAGCCAGTATTCACAATACATTTCTTTACTGTTATTATTTTTCTTACTTCTTACTACTTTTCTATATAACTTTTGATAGTTAATAGGGTTCGTGCTCCTGCTGGGTGAGGCTACTGTGTGAAACCATGGCTTCATACCTCACACTGGGATTGATCAGGTGTTAAGGGCCAAGCTAGACAAAATGGCGGAAGATTCAGAAGATCTCTCTTTTAAAGTATAATCTGCTACAGCGGGGAGAAGACAAATCAGGGCCTTCCTCCCCCTGTACATTTTCTCAGGCTATCATTATTCCCTGAATATTATCTATATGATTCCACTCCATGAATCTCCACAGGGTCAATAAAAAGAAAAAGCAACAATCCACTATGTACTATGCCACTACCACCAGATTATTTAATCAGGCTGCCAGAACGTCTTAATAAAATCTCTGTATAAAAAATGAACCCCATTATTATCTTGGGATCAGCTATGTAAGCAAGAACCCGAAGAGGCACATGGATAGGCAAAGACTGAAGATTGAAAAGCACGAGTCACAGAACTGATATTAAAAGTTAAGATTGAATTCATCATGATGGAAATCAGACATCGCAATGCATTTAAAGCTAAGAAAATATTTCAAGACTGGGGAAAATGGGTGATTTGTACGGTTGGAGCATAGTGGGGGAACCATTTGAGTTCCACCAGCCCTATGGACAATATGAGAGGAAAGAAGCTCTCTTCACAAGGAAATGTAGTGTGTTTATCTGTGTTTCTGTATATTGCACCCACGCAAGTGTAGAATTCAGGAGCAAACTCCAGCCACCATGATGGTGACATAGCGTTGACTTACATAGGGTCTTTGTTCTGTCTGACTACTGTCAACTTTTAACAGCAGTTTGCCTTCTTAACCATAAAACATGCAGTCCTTTAACTGGAGGTATTAGGCATGCAACCTGGGACCTTACACCTGGCAAAACATGCACCATAGCTCTGAACACTGGAAAATAGAACTGGAATGCTTGAATCCTGATCATTAGTTCCTTCCATGCTATACACTCACCCTGCTTCCTGCGCATTATTCTTTGTCTATCAGATTTATTATGGCACAAGGAGAAATATATTCTTTTCTTATCCCTTTAAAGAGCCCATGTTTGCTTCTCAAACAGCCTCAACAGCAGACTTTCCATATGACAAGGTGACAAATGGCTTGTCAGGGAAGTTTTTGTATCATTTACTTATTGCTTCATAAATTACCCACCCTGCCAACATTAATCTAATCATCTTGGTGACCCCCACGTTGTTGTGATCTCATTATGTATCCCTGTTTAACAAGGGCTAAACATACCCTCAGAGACAAATTCATTACAGCCTCTTGGAAATTGGGGATTGGTGAGGTTAGCAGAGGAAAAGCCTCAGCTATTAAGAAATAGTTCACTGAAATGAATTCGGCTGTGGTTATTTATTTATTTCAAAAACAGATTAAATATGGGAACTAATGCCACAGGAAGAGTATCAAGAGAAATTAATTTTGATACTAAGCCACAAAAATGCTCTTGGTTCATGCAGCTAGTAATTCAACCTCCCAAATGAGATGGTGCCGGTGCAAAAAATAAATAAGAGAATTGGGCTGCAGCACCCTTTGCATATTCAAAGTTTGCTTAATTACAGAGAAGGCCATACATACACTTTCTTTGCCTGTAATGCAGCCACATTGTTCAGGGTCATTCCAAGTCTCAGAAAAGACAGCTAATGAAGGGCACCCCGCCAATAACAAAAAATGAGTTCATGTGAGGCATTGTCAGGCTCTTCCCAGCATGCACTGCTACACCCCTTGGCTACAAATTCTGCTTATTTTATTTATGAGAAATATTTCCACGAAACCAAAGACACTGTATGGTTGGTGATGATTAAGGAAGCCACCCTAGCGCACTGTTGCTATGGCAGCCATGATTAGTATCCCTCAGTTTTATTAAACATTAATGGTGGTTGTGTTTTGTTAATTGCCCATTAGAGTTATTTCCCATCTGTTTTGTCTTTACATTCAAGGAAATGTGTCTGCAGTCTCTTCTAAGGCCTCACTGGCCATGACTTGCCACTATGAAATTCAAATTAATGCTACTCAGCTTACCAGGAGGGGGATGGTAATGCTAAATATCCATGCAGGGTCTGAGTATCTGTATAAAAGAGCAGTATGAATGAGATTGTGCTGGTGTAAGTACCTAACCAGCACTACGTACCAGCCATTCCCCCCCTCCCCATTTTTCCCCCATTGCTATTTCATTGCTACCATTACAGCAATATTTTAGCCAGTTCTTGACTGACTGAAAATGCTTCTAGGCATCCTTAATCTGCAGAGATACCAAGGCAGCATACAAATATATAGCAGGGGAAACCCAGATAATACCATTAAAGAATGGTAAGTGGCAATAACCAACTAAGTGATGCTCAGACTTAAGTAATTTTGTAAGTGCCTATCAAAATGTTTTCCCTTTTCCCAGTTTATAAGACAAAGGCAATGTTTTCCTAAATAATGCCTGGCACAGTGGTATTGTATCTGAAGTAAATCAGTGAGCATGTACACATGGAAAAGGTTAACTTCAGAATGGGCTGTTGATAGCATTTCTGGGAAGAACTCTATACCTCATCTATGCTATTATATGTGGATGGGATCAATTAAAAAAGTTATTTCCATGAGATAAAACAAAACAAAACAAATTTACAGTGAGCTTTACTATCTGTCCAGTCAGATCTGCCAGGAAAGCCAAGACTTGCATTTAGCCTTTTTGTATAAATGAAAAGATTGGAATCACTGCAAATACAGAAGATAGTCTGACAGGGAGTATATTGGTGCGTAGGTGTCTGCATGTGTGAAGAAGTGTGCATGCACACGAAAGCTTATACCCAGAACAAACTTAGTTGGTCTCTAACGTGCTACTGGACATTTTTTTTATTTTTTATTTAAATTTATTGTGAAAAAAAGTTATTTAGGATAAAGATGACAATATATTTGTACAGTATCTTCTCATGACTATAAAACAGCATTCATAAATTTAGGTTGGACATCAGACTTCTGGAGCAGTCTTCCTAGAGAATGTGTGGGAAAGAACCTCAACAATTTTGAGATGTTCAAACGAGCTGCAGAAGAACTGTGGAAGAAGTGTGAATGATTATTTCCACGCTGTAATAAAAGCAGGGATTCATGCATTTCCTCTGATGCAAAGTCCAAAAAGAACAAGGAAACAGGAAACATAAATCACTTGGTCTTCCTCTGTCACTGCTTGCTTCTTTCATCTGTGACCAGTTGTATCTAGTTCTTCAGATGAGGCCCTCTTCAGTTTCATCTGCAAAATGCAGCCTTAAAGGACAATGCCTTCTTGGTGGTGATCTCCAAGCAGTGGAATGCCCCCCCCCCCCCGTCAGACTGGCACAGACATTATATTCTTTTTGGTTTTCAGTGCCAGGTTAGGACATTTTTTATGTGCCCAGGATTTTTAATCCTGCCTGCTTATAGTGCTCCGTGATATGAATTATATGCATGAGCTTAGTTTGTGCCTCTCAACATTTGAAGTTGAGCTCCATTCTAAGGTTATGCTCCATTTTCGGTGCTGGATTTTGGGGGTGGATGCAAATGTACCTCTTCCTCTAGTGTGCAAGGATCTCTCCATATTCACAAATCAGCATACAACCCACAAGTAGCCACCACACACACACAAACTCATTAAGGACTCATTCCCATTCAATCTATCCAGGTACAGGCTTCTGAGAGATCAAGGTGCAGCCTGACTCATAATCTTGTACCCTGGAACTTGGGCCTCCTCCTCCAAATGTTCCAGCACCTTCAAATTTGATCCAAACCCCACAACTTGAGAACTACTTCATTAACTGGTAAGGGGAACAATGAATGGGGGAAACATATGCTACGCTGGGAGCCTGGATGTGCCGTATTTTTTGCTCTATAACACACACCCAACCATAAGACACACCTAGTTCTAGAGGAGGAGAACAAGAAAAAAATGTTCTCTCCCTCTCTGCTCAGCGCCTCTCCAGCAAAGCGGGAGGAGAAATGGAAGGGGCTCCGTTTCTCCTGCCACTTCACTGAAGGGACGCTGGGCAGCTTTCCCTCTCTGCACAGCGCCCCTCCAGCATAGCGGCAAGAGAAGCGGAGCCCCTTCCATTTCTCTTCCCGCTTTGCTGAAGGGACACTGCACAGAGAAGGAAAGCTGCGCAGCCTGCATTCGTTATATAAGATGCACACACATTTCCTCTTACTTTTTAGGAGGGGAAATGTGCGTCTTATAGAGCGAAAAATACGGTAGTTTTGCAGCCACAAAGTTGTGCAGTATTGTTGAATTTGGTGCATCCTGGCAGGATGTTTGTTTGCTCTGTTTCACTGGATGCCTGCCTGTTTCCTGCCTGGATTCTCTTTTCAAAGATCACCAGGGTACGCTGCTGAATTGACACTCTCCACCCGCTCCAAGCTTAAATACTTTTGGAATATTCTGTAGGCATTGAACTGTCAGCCAACTTACCTGTGGGGCATGGAATGAAACCTGCATATGGATCACCAAATTATTTCAAATATAATAAAAAATTGTCTGTTTGCTGTGCAAAATGTCATTTCTAATATCTTTCTGCCACCTGAAGATCCAGAAATGCCATTTGGTCAGCAGCCCTTTATGTAAGGAAGTAAGTCCCACAGAACTCAGGGTTACCTCCTTTCAAGCACACATTTACTCAAACTGTTTCAGTTCCACGCTAGAAAACATCACTGGGGAAGTTCTACTTTTATTGTAGCCGCACAATACATGGATGCACAATCTACATATGTTGGCTCCGTTTGCACAGCAGGCTTCCACTTGCACAAAGGCACTTCCCTGTCTTCTTCCTTGCCCCTGCATCCCCACACAAAGCCTAAAAATCTGGTAGAAACATCACAATCTGATAGTATCTCCAGTCTTTACTACTCATGCAATGAAGCTTCCCCATCCTCTCCTCTGCAGCTGCCTCCCAACCTCAAACTCCAGATTGTGATATTCCTACCAGAACCACTGATGGCTTTCAGTTCAATTGATAGTGTTGAGAAATACATCACAGGTTTCTCGGCTTTTATTTTCCTGGATTGTCCAGAAATCTTTCCCTTTAAAAAACAAACAAAAATAACTACCAAGAATGGGACTGCATGGCCCAGATGTTTCACTTTTTAAAATGTGTTGATCCCTATTCTTCCTTTTCAATCTAAACTCCAGCAGTTTTGTCTTTCGTGATACTACACATGCATGACCATATCATTCATTTCTGGCAGGCAAGCATTAAAAAAAAAAGAGTCACTGGTATGTCTGTTAAATCCCACAAGAATGAGCTCGTGCAGTATCTCCATATGCCAAGGGATTATTATTATTTCCCCCCCCTGCAGTGAGCAGCCAGTTTTAGCCCATTCAACACAACATTTAACAGAAGCCTAAACTCATGTCTCATGGAGAAATTGCCACCCCATAGCCCTTTAATGGTAAATTTACTCACATTTCAATGCACACTTTGTTTCAGCTATAACACTGCCTCCATCTCTGCAACTTTTTATGATGAGGACAACTGTGAAAAGCATAATTGAAGCCGAGGCTGTGCTTACATCTCCCACTGCCTCTTCAGCATTGCAGCAAGAAGGGCGAAGGAACACTACTGCAAGGAAGTATCCTGGTCCCTGGAAGATCTGCCTGCTAAAACTACAGCAGTGGCTAGATGAAGCTCCTTAGTAACCAAAGGAAGGCACACATCTCCTGCTCAGAGGCACCTCAGCCATGAATATTACTTTGCATGCCCCAGAGCTAAGCACACAGGAAAATAGGTTTTAGTGAAAATAAGGTGTCAGCCTGATCTTATATAGTATTGGAAGCAAGATGGACATGATGTTGAATGTGTGTGATTGCATTCTTCTACCTGTCTAGTTTTGTTTTGTTTTCCAAATAAGAGCCACAGCAGGACCAGGGACACCAGGGTCAGGACTGTAGCTGAGGTGGTACTGGACCTCTCCCCCAACAGTCCTGACAGAAATCCTCCTGCCCAGCAAATTTCTATTTGCTCCCAACAGAGGCACTTCCAACAGCATCAAAGGAAGCTAATATATACCTAAATACATTGAAATCAATGAGTTGAGGAGGCACACCTAACTAACGCTGCATAGGATATAGCTGTAAAAAAATTAATAAATCCTGCTACAAATTAAAATATTGTCATTCCTTGTGCCAAATAAACCCTGAGACCAAAAGGGTGGCTTCTATTGGCCCACTGTTAGGGTATAATGGTTATGAGACAATTAATATACAGAGTCATATACTATGCCTGTTTATGCAGAAGTAAGTCTGCTAAGCACATTGGGAATTACTTCAAAGTGGGTGCATGGAATTGCAGCTTTGCAGTGCCGTCCTAACCATGTTTGCTCAGAAGCAAATCCCACTGCATTCATTGTAGCTGGCCTCCTAGCTGGGATGTCTAGATCACAAGCCTCAGTCACCAAGACCCACTTGTCTGCATGTGTCAGCAGTGCGAAAGAGATTAAAGTATTCTTACCAAGAACAAATGTCGAGGGTGCCTATTTTCCCCACACACTTTCATCAGCGTCCCTTCTTTAAGAAACACCTGAGGAGGAAAACAGAGCCTTCAGTCAGTACCTCCTGCCTTCGAAGATGGGACTGCAGGCGGCAGCTAGCGCTGAATGTGGCAGCTAGGTTGCTTGTGGGGGGCAAATCACAACTAGCATATAGCACCTGGTTGCAGGATTTGCACTGCCTGCCAATCTGCTAGTAGGCTAAGTTCAAGGTTTTGGTGTTGACATGTAAGGCCCTGTACAGCTCAGGACCAGGTTACTTGAGAGACCACTTTATCCCTGATATAGGTCACTGCGTTCTCCTGCAGAGTTTCTTCTTAAGGTCTCCAAAATATCACAACTCATTTCCACAGTAACTTGGGGTAGGGCTTTCAGTGTCAAAACCCCTGTTCTATGGAGCAGCATTCCTGCTGAGATACAACAGATGTCCACTATCTGAACTTTCCAGAAACAACCGAAGACATTTTTGTTTTGACAAGCTTTCCCAGCTGAATGAAAAGATCTCTTCCTTAGGTGTTTGTCATGTATTTTCTTTAAACCCATTTTGGGGTTTGTTTGTTTTTTGGACTGTTTAAAAAAAATGAATTTTGCCTGTTTTTATGACATGCATATAAATTGCTTTGAGACTTTTATGTAAATGGTGATTCATAAACAATTTAGTAGGAGTAGGAGTAGTCATAAGAATAAGCCTGGGTGAATTCAAAGTGTTTTTTGCTTTCTGCCTAGAAGTTGAAAATGTTGGGGGCAAAAGAAGCCTCTCCAACAATGGTACTCCATAACTGAGATGCTATGGCTGAAAGGACCTTCTCCCTCACCACTGAAGGGGGCCTTTGGAGAAGGGGATCAGCAGAAGAGCTTAAAAGCACCAGCAGCTTTTCTCTTTGGGGTGATAATCAATTCTAGCACAGGAAGCAGTCCTTGAGGTGATGGGGCTGGGGTGTTGCAGGGTGGAGCTGTGGTTGTGTCAGCAAGGATGTGCTGCCAGACCCCTTGCTGGTGCGTCTGGGGGGGGGGGAGCATCCTTGCCACCACGCTACCCCATCCCAGGCCTGTTCTGCTAAGCTGCAGGGATGCGAGTGTCCTGGGGGCAGCTCAAGACTTACCATATAAGCTGCTAATGATAATAGCTGCTGGGACCTTGACAGAAGAAAGGATGGCAACTTTATAGTAAGTGGAACCGAACCCAGGTGGAACTCACCCTTCCTGGTCGAAGGAGGTTGCTCTGCCCTTTGACACTGTGCTCTATATGTACCAGCTTCTGCAAATTTTCCTGTGGCAGAGAAAGGACCAAAAACAAACAAGAAAGGTTTAGCTTTTGATTCTTAGAAGGTGATCAAAACATTCCCTTTTAAGTTCAAAATGCACCAAGACAGGGCATTTTGCTACCTGAGGCAGAACAGCAAATGGCACTCTCTTCCCTACAAGTCAAGGTAAATAATTTCCAAACCTCGCCAAGTTATTTGGGCAGTTGAAGCAGGAAATGCCACAAACATCTCTGTCTAGCAGTTTTAAAGAAACAAAGACTTAAGTCACAGTTTGCTGCCCTTTCATGACCCCCTAATCATTTTTTCCCTGAAGCAGCTGCTTTGCTCTGCCTAATAATAGGGCCGGCTCTACACCTAGATTTCACTAACCGGCTGGGCCGAAGGTTGCCTTCCCATTAGAAAGTGTCATCATTGCTGAGGCATTAATCTTCTGAATTAACATGGAGGATCCAGACAGGCACTTCAAAAAAATTCATTTATTTTCAAATTATTTCTACCCTGCTCTCCAACTCCAAAAGAGGTTCCAAAGTGGCCAGCAACTGAGAACCAATAAATTTAAAGCAACTTTACAGAGCATTAACAATAGCAGGGATGTGAAAGGCAATTGGCAGCTGCACAACTGTTAGTAGTCACACAACAGGTGTGGCACGGGTGGATTTGAGCAGACCCTGGAACACCTCAGTGTAGTCTTGTGAACCAGCCTTTATACAAGAAACACGGTATTGCCCAGAAGTTATGTGATCTAATGATGATTAATCAAGAGGAAGCAGCATTCCACAAAGGTTCACTGCAACATTAATTAAAAGTTTTTTTCCTTTTGGGTGCAGTATGTAGTCTGCAAACAATCCCTTTGAACAGCTTGTCTTAAGTGCCTCCGCTTCCATTTCTAGGGTCACACCTACACTATACTTTTAAAGCACATGACTTCCCCCAAAGAATTCTGGGTACTGTAGTTTACCCCCTCAGAGCTATAATTTCCAGCACCCTCAACAAACAAAAGTTCTCAGGATTACCTGGGGGAAGCCATGTGCTTGTAATGTATGGTGCAGCTATGAACTATGTGTACAAAGGAGAAGAGAGCTGGTAATTTAAGTTTTTATACAGAAATTTGTGTATTAAAAAACAACAACACAAAAATAATGAAAGGAAACTGCTAATTGTTTCTCCCACTTCAGAAACAGACATTTCTGCTGTTCAAGGGGAAAGCAATATGCAATTTTGTCACTCAGCTATCCTCACTGGGAAACAGTAAAACCTGCTGAATCTGCAAACAGGAAGTGTTTAATTAAAGACCCAGGAGCCCTTTGAAACCACAACAGAAGTTTGCCTGCCCACAGTAGACAGGATGGAGCGGCATCAGCATTTTATTGGGGGTGGAGATGTACCACAAATCAGGTCTGAAAAAGCAAATGCAAACAATACAGAAAATAATGGAATGCAACATCTGCCTTTTCCATAAAAAGTGAACAGAGAATGGTAATTCCAGAGAAAAGGGTTGTTGTGGAAGTAGCCTAAGGCCCCTATATAGGAGTGTTGCCATATTTTTTATGGAAGAACTATATCTTAGGAACTGCATCAACAGAAGGTCAACATGTGAAACATTTCCTGGCATTGGGATGCAGTAATGAGAAATCAGCTATTCACTCACTGCCTGCCATCACAAAGACACACAACAACATCAGTATAGTTATCTGAAGAAGTGTGCATGCACACGAAAGCTCATACCAAGAACTAACTTAGTTGGTCTTTAAGGTGCTACTGGAAGAAATTTTTTTGTTTTGACTATGGCAGACCAACACGGCTACCCATCTGTAACTGGAACTATGGAAGGCACCACATTGAGCCGCATGAAATGGAAGTCCATCAGTGTATCTGAAGAAGTGTGCATGCACACGAAAGCTCATACCAAGAACTAACTTAGTTGGTCTTTAAGGTGCTACTGGAAGGAATTTTTTTTGTTTTGACTATGGCAGACCAACACGGCTACCCATCTGTAACTGTTTTGCCTCCGTAGACAAACATTCCTTCCCGGGATATTTAGTTCCGTAACAGGGGCAAGGGATCTTTATGAGAGAATTTGCTGTCTACAGCATCACCAGACTACCATCCCAAAGTCTACTTCGGAGACCAGGAGTATAAAATTACTTATATGCAGTCACAATATTTGCCACGTATCTGTAATGCTGGGAATTAGTCTAGTCCATTTCAGACCTCCTCTAGGTCATATACATCACACAATCCAAAGTTCATAGACTTTACGTGGTTTAGTGCATTACATTTGTTATTAACTGAATTTTAAATAGGATATTTTATACTGGGTTTGGGTTTTATTATTGCAACTTTTCCTGAGCTGCTTTGGGCTGGATTATAAATTCAGTTGCAAAAGAGAGAGACAGTAGATAAAAGGGAGTTTCAAACAAACAAACAAACAAATATGATGCAAATTCTTAAAAAAACAAACACCTCAACAACAACCCACCTTTGAATGTCATAGAACTGTTGACAGGATTATTTGTGATGCTTCACCTTCAGTAGCAATAGATATGTAGCTGTGGTCTTTACAAGCAAGGTTAAGTATTAAGTAAGTAATGAAATCTGGTGTCCTTTGCAGAGATTAGAGAACTCATTAACGGAGTTTGACCCTATTAACGGCCTACCTGCATTGAAGAGCTTGGACACAATCAATGAGTCCTGGCAAGTTGTGTAATCTTCCACAGTATGGTATTTAAAATGAATCTAATGAGACCTTTGTTCCTATTACAGTGACAATGCTGGATGGCACTTCAGTACGAAAGGGATGAGTTTTTAATGAATTGCTCTCATTACATCCACAGCATCGGTGCGTTTGGTCTCCTAACATCTTGGTCTGCACGTCTCCATTGCAGTGATGTTTTCTTGTTCCCATGAAACATTTTAATTGGGCAGATGGTTTGTTGAGGCTGCAAGTCTATATACACTTACTCCAGTGTTAATTGTTTTTGAGGACACTGGGTCTTATTTCCAACTTAACACACACAGGATTGAGCTATGAAGGAGACTTGGAAAGGAAAAGAACAGTGCTAGTTAAGTTTTGCCCAGTGCCAATAATTACGGCTGAATTAATTGACTAATTGGTATGATGAATTGATTAATCAAAAATTAAAAGAAGTGGACTGAATTTTAATCAGGACCCTGTCTGGGGAAATGGAAGTCCTATTCACAGGTGATGCTATGTCTCATGATACAATCAGTGCTTTTAAAAGCATTTTCTTCACAATACATCTTTTTTCGGGGTGGGTATTTAGCTGAGAAAATTTGCTAGCTTCATTAAACAACAGAAAAATATCAATTGAATTGGGGGTAATTATTATTTTAATAGGTTAATTAAACAGCCAGTTAGTAAAAAGCAAGATATATAATTTATTTTAAAAGTCTTTCAGTCAACCAAAAGTAATGTTAGGAAGTGAAGCATCATTCATTTTTATTGCATTTTTCATTGTTGCTTTGGTATATATTAAATTTTACTTTTGAAAGAGAGCCATACACCTTGATTAGTGACCATAAAGCTTCATAAAGCAGTTTCAGAGTTGGAGGGCAGAAGATAAATAGGTGGGTATGTTTAAGGGGAGACTGGTAGACAGTACATCTCTCCACTTCCCCTTTAAGCAGTTTTCATAGAGTTTAATAACAATAATAATCAATTGGCGGACCGGTGGGTTTCATGGAGGCAGCTGATGAAAGGAAAAGGGATGGTATAGCCACAGACTTCTAGATCATGAGCCTAGTCTTATTCTGAAAGGAATTAGATTTCTGGTCTAACATTTATTTTCAGGAAAAGCTTAATACCGATTCAGCTCCTGTGGGCAAAGTTAAGGCTGAGCAGATGCAAAAAGAGTGAGACCCTTGGCTTTTCAGGATTTTGTATCTTCAGCTCTTTAGAAAGTTGCCAGCTTTTCTGTTGTCCTCCCTCTTGGGCCTTTCACAGCAGTCAGATGTGCAAAAATTAAACATTCCCCCCAGCACTTCTATCACTATGCCAGGGGAAATTTCACCTTCAAAATTTATGTGTGCCAACCTTCAGAGAAAGGCACAGGAGCCGAGCCAGAAAGATGGCGGTGGGGAGGAAGAGGTAATCCCGCTTGCAGGTGGTAATGCACCCAGCCCCGCCAAATCCGTTTTCTTCCTCTTTAATGAAGTGGAAATGGCAGTTTGCAAATGTCTACAGACTTTGCAGTGCAAAGACCCATCTGTTTTTTGTCCACAAGGAAAACTGTTGCTGAAACCTGGGCAGTAAAACAGACCATGAAAATGTTGGCCGTGCTCAGTCTTGGCACATGTTTCAGAGACATGGATTTTAAATCCCACAATCGGAGATTCCCAGCTGTGTGGAAATGGGGGACATTCTTGGCCATATTTTAAGCAGCTGCTTTGACTTTCCATCTTGACAAAGCACATGGCTTCCTTTTTTAATTTATTTTTTTTAAAAAAGTGGAAGCTTCGTTTCCTCTTCACAGGCACACAGCAATCCTAAATTTCTGTAAAGAGAAGGTGGGCTGCATCTGACCAGACGGAAGCTGTCGGGTGGATCTGGCTCACAGACACTTGGCAGGCTACCCTCCCCAGACGCTTCCGCCTTTCAAAAGCATAACAAGATTCCTTGCACAATCCCCCAGCAGCATATAAGAGCAGGTGAATTAGTATAACAGTCCCCACCATGTGGTTCCATGGAAGTGTCGGAAGTCCATGAATTTCCTATCTAAAAGCCATAGTTAAGAAGTGAATTTGTTTCTTTGGTGGTCATCTACTGTAGGGTTTAAAAAGCATGCAAGTGTCACGGCACCTGTACACAGGCTCTTGTAAGAGTTGCCTCTATATCTTAAAGGTAAAGGAACCCCTGACCATTAGGTCCAGTCGCGGATGACTCTGGGGTTGCAGTGCTCATCTCGCTTTATTGGCTGAGGGAGCCGGCGTACAGCTTCCAGGTCGTGTGGCCAGCATGACTAAGCCGCTTCTGGCGAACCAGAGCAGCGCGTGGAAATGCCGTTTACCTTCCTGCCGGAGTGGTACCTATTTATCTACTTGCACTTGGATGTGCTTTCAAACTGCTAGGTTGGCAGGAGCAGGGACTGAACAATGGGAGCTCACCCCGTCGTGGGGATTCGAACCGCTGACCTTCTGATCGGCAAGTCCTAGGCTCTGTGGTTTAACCCACAGCGCCACCCGCGTCCCACCCTCTATATCTTAGGATGCAAGAAATGTCAGTATTTTCATCCCTCCCATTGCAAGGACCACCTGATCATGTTGTTTTACTTTCATACTGTGAGAAAGGAGGGGGCAGAAGCTACTCTTCAAGACTTCCGTCTCTAGTACTGTTGCATTCCCCCCCTTTGATCTGTCTTGCGACAAGATGGCTGCATGAGAGCTGCTCCTCTCGTACATGTTTATTATGTTCTTTTATTGGTTTAATCAGTAGAAATAAATTAGGTATGCTGCAAAACCTCCACAGCTTTGCTTCCGTTTACTCTTCATTTGGGTGCTCACAAGAGCAGATGTGAGTCCACAGCACCAGGACTGATTCCTTGGAATGCTGAGTTGGTGTTCCTGCGTTCCTGTGATCGGAAGGTCGGAGAAGCTGCTCCCGTCACCCAGCCCGTCCAGGCACTGAAGACGTGGGCTGAACATGGGTGCATGGAAAAGAAAATGTGTGCTGCCAAGTTGCAACCGTAGATCAGTTTTCTTGATACAGCAAACTTTAATAGGAACACAGGATGGTGCTGACACCGAGTGAGACCATTGGTCGATGTAGCTTAGGATGGTCCCACACTGACTTGCAGAGACTTCCAAGGTTTCACAGTTTCCAGCCCTACTGAAGATGCATGGGCTTGAACCTAGGACCTTCTGTGTGCAAAACAGATGCTCTACTGCGAGTCTTGGTTTTTTTTTTTGGTCCCAACATTGGCTTCCATTTCCTGCCTGCTGAGAAACACCCCTGGAGCTCTGTTTGCTAGAACAGGTGGGGGAAGGAAGTGGCACAAGGGAAAGAAAAACTGCTACATTATGGAATTAAAAATTGCGATGTAGGTTTCCAGGTTGAACTCTATTTGTGTGGGAGCCAAACTAGACGTGACGCAGCAGATCAATTGTTAGATCTCTGGAAATGTTTCAAAAGCAGCTGCCACGGAGACTTTGATGCTCTGATGTTGGAAGTGTTTAATCCGAATTTGCATAGCTATTTTGTCTATTTATAAGCAATCCCCATACTACTACAAACCACCTAGCTTAGGCATAGTCATATTTTAACACCGGAATGTTTCATCGTGGCTTTACAGCACAGTCATACACATGTTTACCCAGAAGTAAGCTTGCAATGGAAGCCAGACATCCTGGAAAGTGAAGTCAAATGGGCCTTAGAAAGCATCGCTAATAACAAGGCCAGTGGAAGTGATGATATTCCAGCTGAATTATTTAAAATTTTAAAAGATGATGCTGTTAAGGTGCTACACTCAATATGCCAGCAAATTTGGAAAACTCAGCAGTGGCCAGAGGATTGGAGAAGATCAGTCTACATCCCAATCCCAAAGAAGGGAAGTGCCAAAGAATGCTCCAACTACCGCACAATTGCACTCATTTCACACGCTAGCAAGGTTATGCTTAAAATTCTACAAGGCAGGCTTAAGCAGTATGTGGACCGAGAACTCCCAGAAGTGCAAGCTGGATTTAGAAGAGGCAGAGGAACCAGAGACCAAATTGCAAACATGCGCTGGATTATGGAGAAAGCTAGAGAGTTCCAGAAAGACATCTACTTCTGCTTCATTGACTATGCAAAAGCCTTTGACTGTGTCGACCACAGCAAACTATGGCAAGTTCTTAAAGAAATGGGAGTGCCTGATCACCTCATCTGTCTCCTGAGAAATCTCTATGTGGGACAAGAAGCTACAGTTAGAACTGGATATGGAACAACTGATTGGTTCAAAATTGGGAAAGGAGTACGACAAGGCTGTATATTGTCCCCCTGCTTATTTAACTTATATGCAGAATTCATCATGCGAAAGGCTGGGCTGGATGAATCCCAAGCCGGAATTAAGAGTGCCGGAAGAAATATCAACAACCTCAGATATGCAGATGACACAACCTTGATGGCAGAAAGTGAGGAGGAATTAAAGAACCTTTTAATGAGGGTGAAAGAGGAGAGCGCAAAATATGGTCTGAAGCTCAACATCAAAAAAACGAAGATCATGGCCACTGGTCCCATCACCTCCTGGCAAATAGAAGGGGAAGAAATGGAGGCAGTGAGAGATTTTATTTTCTTGGGCTCCATGATCACTGCAGATGGTGACAGCAGTCATGAAATTAAAAGACGCCTGCTCCTTGGGAGAAAGGCGATGGCAAATCTAGACAACATCTTAAAAAGTAGAGACATCACCTTACCAACAAAGGTCCGTATAGTTAAAGCCATGGTTTTCCCAGTAGTGATGTATGGAAGTGAGAGCTGGACCATAAAGAAGGCTGATCGCCGAAGAATTGATGCTTTTGAATTATGGTGCTGGAGGAGACTCTTGAGAGTCCCATGGACTGCAAGAAGATCAAACGCATCCATTCTTAAGGAAATCAGACCTGAGTGCTCACTGGAAGGACAGATCGTGAAGTTGAGGCTCCAATACTTTGGCCACCTCATGAGAAGAGAAGACTCCCTGGAAAAGACCCTGATGTTGGGAAAGATGGAGGGCACAAGGAGAAGGGGACGACAGAGGATGAGATGGTTGGATAGTGTTCTCGAAGCTACAAACATGAGCCTGACCAAACTGCGGGAGGCAGTGGAAGACAGGAGTGCCTGGCGTGCTCTGGTCCATGGGGTCACGAAGAGTCGGACACGACTAAACGACTAAACAACAACAACAACAACAACAACAAGCTTGCAATACTAACTCCACTTACCAGGGAGTAAACCCCACTGAATTCAATAGGACTTGCTTCTGAGTGGGCATTGGGGAGCTACCCTGTGCAGTAAGTTTTACACTTTAACATTTATTTCTGACAGATAATTAAAAATAAATGTTGATTTGAGATATATCTGAACTGGTAGCACTTAGGAGGCATCAGGGCAAGGTGGAACTCACCCCTTGCTGCATGCTGTCATTGGCTCGGTCCGCAACTTCGGAGACGATGAGCAAGGCAGCTGCAGTGGAAGAAAGCAGAACACGTTAACTGAGGTTCAGAAAAGAAAAGATGTGCAGATTTTTAGGAGGAAGAATATATATCCTTCTTAGGTATGGAGTCTCGCTAAGGCTAAAAGAAGTTGTACTGCCTAGGAATTAATGCTGTTCAAGAAATACATGTTCAAATTCCTGTTCAACCATTACTTGGTCTGGGAGCCTTAGCCAAGTTGCTACAGCTCAGCCTCACTTCTACAAAATGAAAGCAACATTCCTATTGAACAGGGAGCTATTGCACACTTGTCTCAGTTACAGTTATTGCAAATATACATTATATGTAAGGTAAAGGTAAAGGGCCCCTGGATGGTTAAGTCCAGTCAAAGGTGACTATGGGATCTTGCTTTTCAGGCCGAGGGAGCCGGCATTTGTCCACAGACAGCTTTCCAGGTCATGTGGCCAGCATGACTAAACCGCTTCTGGTGCAACAGGACACCATGACGGAAGCCAGAGCGCACGGAAACGCTGTTTATCTTCCTGCCGCAGCAGTACCTATTTGTCTACTTGCACTGATGTGCTTTTGAACTGCTAGGTTGGCAGAAACTGGTGTCAATACACTGGATAAATTTACTAGAGTAAATGTGAGTCAGTGAACAAATGCAATGGTAGAGTTCAGACTTTGGTGGTGTTTTTAAATTTATTTTTTTTAAGCAGAATATTGTGTTTGCCTCTGTTCAAACAACACATTTTGGAACCCTCTCGCTTTTGGATCTGGCCACAATCTGGCATATGTAACTGGTTATACTTTGCACAAATCCAGAAGAAAAAACATATACACTTTGGTTGCAAGGCATGAAGAATGCTTCAAATGAGAACACTGCACAGTAAAATCCCTTTCATGGATTCAGTTTTCCATATAAATCAAACTTCGTAGTAACAACTAGTTCTTGATCATGAACACAAAACCAACTGCTTTTCAAAGTTGCTTTGAAAAGTCGCATTGAGTTGCCTGCAGCAAGAAAAAGCGACTAATAAATTTAAAAAATAATAATAAATTATTACAAGGGCCATTTGCAACGCAAGTCTATACACGTCTACAGACAAATAAGCCCCATTGAGCACACTGGGACTTATTCACACTTAAGTGTATATAGGATGGCAGCCTGACAATTCAAAGTGTTGTCACTACTCACGATCAAAGTTTCAGATAGTAAAATTATTTCATGTTAAGTATTTGGTCATCACATACATTGTTCATTCTAAATATCTAATATGACCTATTTTGAGGCCACAAGGAACTTAAAAATCAGAGAACAGTACATGTTTTGATGAGTGAGTGGCCCCAAATGACATGAACAAGAGAGGTAATTTATCTTAAAATCAAGCTGAGATCTGAGTGCAGTGATGTTGTTTGTTCACAGACTTCTTCCTGGACCAGTAGAGACACTAGCTATTTATTAGGCAAAATAAATAGTTATTATTATCATTTTTAAAATACTGAATTACCTTGTGTTTCTTCATACTCAGCGGAATCAGGACAAAGGTTATTCAAGTAATCTGTGGGGAATCAGATATAAAGCAGGTAGTAAGTCTCAAATAAATTCCTTTTGATCCACTCTAAACACTAAACCCTTAATCTAGGTGGGTTTTCAGCCCAGATCTCAGACTGGTGGAACAGATTCTGTCGTGCTGAAGGCAGCCAGCCTCAGGCTGCAATCCATTGCACATTAACCTGAGACTAAGCTTAAGAAACATAGTGGGATCTACCTCCAAGTTAACATACACAGGATTGTAAACCACACTGAACCTAAGGTTTAAGAACAGGTTTGCATCTTAGGAGTGTTCTGGGAACATAAGAAGAGCCCGTTGGGTCAGGCTAATGGTCCATCCAATCCAGCAACCTGTTCTCACAGTAGCAACCAAGATGCCCGTGGGAAACCTCAAGCAGAATCCGAGCATATGAGTGCTCTCCCCTTCTGTTGTTTCCAGTAACTAGTCTTCAGAAGTTGTAGAGGCACAACATCGCCTTCACAGCTAGTAACCATTGGCAGCCTTCTCCATGAATTCCTCCAATCCTCTTCGAAAGCCGTCCAACTCAGTGACTACTATGGTCTCCTACCCCATATTTCAACCACTTGTAGACCTCAGTTTTCTGTTCCCAGGCAAAGAGGGGGCCTGGCAGATTTCCCTAGGCAGAGAAGTTCTGCATCCTATGTCCCATAACAAAGATGGCCCCATTGCACTTCAGAAAGCAGCAGGAAAATACAAAAAGGGTTCTTCAGCTGATCTAAGTGGATGGACAGGATCACATGGGATGAGACGCTCTTTCAAGTAGCCGAGAAACAGAATGCATGAGGACATGCACCATTTCCCTATACATAAGAACGTTGGAAGCTTTAAAAGTTTCAGTTCATTCAAGAAGATGCCAGTACCAGGGCAAGAGTCAAAAGAATGGGATTTTTAATTGCAAAATTCCAAACTGCCTAAGATAATGGAACAATTTCCCCCGCTGACGCTCCCCCCCCCCCCGATTAATTATATTCTAGTTTAGTTATAGTGGATACTCCTATGAAGGATTAAAAATAGATAAACACAAACTTATTCCAAATTGAGAAATTATGTTTAACTGAGTGAAGCAATATTTAATCCTTGACTGCATGCGACTTGATACAGATTACAACTGCGCTGAATTAATGAATACGAGTTGCGTTACTGATAGAAGTTTATACAAGAAGATGAGGGAATCTGTTATTTCTGGATCTCCCTGGACTAAGGGAAGAGCTGTTGCAATCACCACTTTGCAATATCTGTGTAGGCTATACGCAAAAGCTGTCGCTGGGGACTTGAGGCATTGCTTATCCCTGCCGGATGAATCATTGTGGTCTACAGTAATTTTTCCCAAATGTGTATGGGAAGGCAGAAGCACTGCAGCTGTAGTGCTTTGGCTGGTCCTCCTAAGTGTATCCTGCAATGAATTTTATTACTCTTGTTTGGTAATACAAATGAGAGCAACAAGGCTGGAATGATGGGCCCCTGTCAGGAGGAGATGCAACGGTCCTTTAAGTGGGGGAAAGGGGTCCTCTGAGCCCTTTTCAGCAAACAAACATTCATCTCCCTACTTGGAAAAAGAGAATTAAGGCAAGAGAATGTGGCTGCAAGCCACTAGCCAGTCACACATGCTTAAAGTAAATGGGGCATAAGGATCAATAGCAGATTGTACAGATGAGGAAGGTGTGGATCCAAACAACTGCAGAGTTCAAGACAGTTGCTTGACAGGAGCAAGGGCAGCAGGTTGGATCCAGAGTCACAGAAGGAACTGCAATCCAGCTGAGGTTCCCACCAGAAGAAGGAAGGGAGGCAATTTCTGTCTCCTTTTCCCTGCAGTCCCCATACTGTCTCCTACACTTGAGGATCTCAAAGCATTCTTGAGCAGCTTTTCAGAGAGCAGAGAGAGCTACAGGGAAAGGAGCAAGCAGCAAATATCAGCCACTTCTCCCTCTAGCAGTACAGTTCCATGAGTGGTTCTAAGTCATGATTTTTGAGGTCATTTGAGGTCATGTTCTCCGGAAAGTTGACCAGGGATCAATCACCTAGCAGTAAAGGTCTTCCCACTTACAGAGCACATGCACTCCAGAGTATCTGCATTTCTTGCTACCTGAAAACCTTTCCCCTCCCTTTTCCTAGCAAATGAAACTGACAGAAAACTTCTCATTGTAGTTGAATTAAAGTTGGACAGGGCAACGTAACATTGAACTCCTCCCCAAAGAATGATCCTTTTTTTTAGATCAGTGCAGACAGAGGAAAACCTTGTTAACACCCAGTGTCACACCTGTCCACGTAAGCTGTACTGGTGCTCAGATCAGGAAGACATCTTATAGCATCTGGTAGCTGATGGGAGTGTGACATTCACAGGGCTTGTTATACAGCAGGCAAGCTGTTTACAGGAATGCTATATGCCAGGGGTGGCTAGCCAGTGGCTCTCGTTAGACCCTATTTCCCATCAGCCCTAGCCAGTACAGGCACTGACCTAGAATGATGAGAGTTCTGGTCCAGCAGCCTTTGGAGGGTCACAGCTTAACCACTCCTGCTATATGTGAATACACCACTCATCTCACTACTACTATTACTAATTTTATTATTTATACCCTGCCCATCTGGCTGGGTTTCCTCAGCCACTCTGGCTGGCTTACAACATAATTTTACAGCAAACAAATCTGTTTAATGCACTAAACAGATGCATGGACCTATTAAGATAGTTGTAGTGAACTAACGCCCCCTTGCTTAGCATCTGTGGAGGAAACCAAATCACCCAGCAAAATCACTCATTGGCATCTGGTAGTCACTTGTGCTGCTGTTCTTGCAAAAACAAAAAACCCCCACAAAAAACAGGAACCACTGGGAAGACAGCATTTCTTTGGACTTATGATCAATGTTCTTGGACCAAGATGAAAGTACTTCTAATCAGTGCTGTGAAGTTCTCTTCGGGAAGTTCCCTTTGTTCTAGTCCATTGATTTCAGTTCTTTCTAATATGTTCTGAAGCTTTTTTTACCACTTGCTGAATATGGGTGGGATTTCTTCCCATTGCCCGCCCCCTGCAAACTTCATCGTATGTCACTCTCCACCAAAAGACACGGGCCACCCCCGCCGCCCCAGTTGCTTGCCCATCTTTATGCCTGAAATGATCCATAGCTGGAATTCCTGTGGACTCATCTAGCATGTTATGTCATCTTGCTGGTGCTTTGCTTTGGGATGAGGCTGCTTTCGACCCAGCCTGCCAGGCTTTTCACTTTTCTATTCTTTCTTGCTCTCCTGATGGCTTCCAGGCTTCCAGCAGTGATAATGAAGGTGACATTTGGCAGGCAGAAACATTGGGGTTACAAATACAGCTTGACACCAAACAAGGGATGCTGAACATTCATGGGGAGGAGCGGGAGCATAGGATCAGGCCTTGTTCCTGACATACATGTGTTCAGTAGACTTTGGGAACAGATCCTGTGCATAAGCAAGTGGCTTCTGATCATGTATACAGAGCCTAGCCCATGTGCACTGTTAAGTTGTGGGCGAACATATCAGACGACACAGCGCTTCTTCAAACAGCTCTTCTTTATTCAGATGTCAGAACAGAACTGAACTGAAGGGCTCAGTCAGCCTGCTTATATAGAGGTCCAGTACCTTGTTACTGTAACAATTTTCTAAAACTATCCAATCACTGAATGGCACTTTTGATCCTTCATTTGCATACAAACTATCCAATCACTGAACGTCACTTTTGATCCTTCATTTGCATAACTATCTACAGTATCCCCCTGCTGGCCCAGGGTGAGAACTTCAGTACATAACATGCACAAGGTCTGTTCTCAAAGTCCATTGGGGATGAGATCAGCTACCACACTCTGTTTCCTTCCAACGCATGTTGGCTGCCCCTAGATTTGTCTGAGAAGGAAGGGATATAGAGTTTAATACAGTATTTTCTGATTGGCATAAACTCTACAACATCTCAGATGCAGGACTTTCCTCACACTCCTGCAACCTGAGGCCTTTTAAAGTGGAGAAGACAATAATCTTACGTATTGGAGATATGTTCTCTGCCACAGAGCTACAGACTCTCTACTCCATTTTTCAGGTGCAGTTGCTGTCACTGAGAGAAATCCACAATAACATTGACAATGGAAAACAAAAGGATGAAATGTTTAAGTCAAGTGTGCTATGAGTCACAAGAGTTACTGGGATTCTCTCAGAGTGTATGGGATTCTTGCTCTAATTCATTCTGCCTCTGCCTCTTCAGATTCATTAGTATTGCTCTGTCAATGCTTTGTGGAAAATCCAAATTGTTATTTGCACTGACTGAGCGCTAAAAAGCGGTTTTCCCCGGAGGAAGACAGTGGGACGAGAGGATGTGCGGATAAGCTCTAGCTTGGCTTTCAAGGGTGATAATGCCTGAGGATGACTATAAGCTAAGAACAAACCAGGCAAAAGGAGGAGCCTCCTATCATGGGAGTGGCATATTTTATATCTTGCTTACCTGTGAGGAGCACATGGTACTGGAATATGCGCTGCACCACTTTCAAGAGCTGATGTTTCACATTCAAGGGACTGCCACCACGAAACTGCTGTCCTCAAGAGAAGGAAAATAAGAAGGGTGAAGGTCAGAGCTCAGACATCCACAATCAGATAATAATCAGTCATCCATCCAGGTTCACACGACTGGCAAGAGAGACATTTAAAGCGCTGTCAGAGAGAAGATGTGCCCAGGTAGTCTCCAGGAGCTGCCCACAATATTTCAAAATGAAACTAAAACCCAATATTAAATTTTCATGATTATTTATATTTTGGTCGATAGTCAAAATAGACTTCAGAATTCAGACTCCATGCGACTACAGATTTCAAGTGACCCTTGTATATTTTTGTGGCTACAGCTGGTTGACTGGAGCCAGCTGGAGGGTTCCTGCCACAAGCAGCTTGATATTTATAATGCATGAGTATCTCAAGGCTAATATAAAATCCAAGAACTTTCCCAGAAGAAGTTGACATTAGTGCTGTGCGCAATTTACAGGGCAAGTGTCTCTTCACTTGGGCTAAAAGGTCATGAGTATACTGTGGGGGCCTGACATGAGCTCAGTAGCTAATCATAGGACTAGCAGAGAAAATAGTTGTGCCTTCATGACTATTTGACACATCTGGCGAGATATGGCCCATTGACCTCAACACTGTTCTTCTCTATTGTGACATGCTCACGAATGGTATTAAAAAGTGAAAGGACCACTTTTCTTTGGAAAAACAGGTGGGGATTAACAAGGTAAACACAGAGCAGGAAGCAGGCTGCTCTTTTCCTTTTAATACAGAATTTCTGGCAGAAGTTTTAAGACATATTAGCAAATGAAAATTGTTCCATTTCCCCCAAACAGGGGGTCTGCTCCTATTTTTTCTGATGTAATTTATCTTCTTTTTTGTAAACTATTTTGAAAATTTTTTTTGCAGAAAAAGAAACAAATAATACATCGGAAAGCAGCGACATGCTCAAGAGCTCTACATATGGAGGAGTCATATAGGAGGAGATGGTCCCACAAGCAGCTTGGTCCCAAGCAATCCACGGCTATGAAGCTACCAACGAGCAACTTGAATTGCACTCAGAGCTGAACCAACAGTTAGTGCAGCAGGTACAATAATGGGGTCACATGATTCTGCACCGGCTGAAGTTTCCAGTGGCCTGTTACAGTTGCCCAATCATTGATGTAACACATGCATCTATCACTCATGGTAATATATGAGAGGGCTTTTTCTGTGAGGGCAGCACTCACTGCTCCAAGAGCTTGGATTAGCTCTCTCTCTGTGTACTTAGGTTCCACCAGCAGTTGAATCGTTTTTCAACAAGCCTTTGATCCCTGCCGCTGCTTAAATTATTAGATGTTTGTTCTGGCTCTCTGGATTGTTTTTCTACATTTAATTTTGGTCATGTGTTTATTATCTTAGGGTTGAGTTTGTGTGTTTTTGGATCCTCAATGTTCTTTAATTGTACTTGTCTCGCTACGTTGTGGCTTGCTTTGTAAAGTCTCATGCCTTGAAAACGGAATGGAAATATCTCAGCAGGGAAACAAACAAGTAACGCAGAAATAAGCATCTTGTTACTGCAGCGACTCCTCCTCCTGTTTCCAAGTCCGAGAACAAACTTCAGCCAAAAGTTAACAAGGGTCATCTGGCATGGATGAACTATGAAACAGGTTGCGACAATCCAGGCTGCCTTGGCCGGCCCTGGAGCCATTAAAAATGAATAGCCATGTCTCTGATGGGACGTCATTGCCACAACTTACTCTCTCATCCGTTTGCTACTTTCCACCTAAGTTTCCATAGCAGCTTCAACAAAGGAAACAAAGGAGAAACCCAGGGAGTTTGCATTAGAGTTGCTAGCTAAGCGGCACTTAGGAACCTTCAAAAGCTGCCTTATACTGAAATGAGACCATTGATTCATCTGAAGGAGCGTCTCCACCCCCATCGTTCTGCCCGGGCGCTAAGGTCCAGCTCTGAGGGCCTTCTGGTGGTTCCCTCACTGCGAGAAGCAAAGTTACAGGGAACAAGGCAGAGGGCCTTCTCGGTAGTGGCACCCTCCCTGTGGAACGCTCTCCCATCAGATGCCAAGGAAATAAGCAACTATCTTACTTTTAAAAGACATCTGAAGGCAGCCCTGTTTAGGGAGGTTTTTAATGACTGAGGTTTTAATGTATTTTTAATCTCCTCTTGGAAGCCGCCCAGAGTGATAAATTAAATAAATTAAATAATAATAAATAATTATTATTATTATTATTATTATTATTATTATTATTATTATTATTATTGTTAAACTCAATATTTTCTATAGTAAATGGCAGTGGCTCGCCAGAACTTCAGGCAGGACTTTGTCTCAGTCCTACCTAGAGATGCTGGGACATTCTGCACGCATAGCAGATGCTCCACCACTGAGCTGCAGTCCTTCCCTGAGATATCCACCTGCTGCTGCTGCTTTTCTTGTCATGGATTTGCGGTGAAAGGGGAAGTGGCGTCTGTTCAGTTTCTGATCCTCACCATCATCATGCAGTGATGGCCGCTTCAGACAACACAGCTGTCTATTGTCCACTCGGTGCTGTTCGTGCATGGAGGATCTTCTCAGCATCCACACAATGCTGTCCTCATCAAAATGTCACTCCATATTTTCCCCTACCTCATTTCATCCAGATTTGCAAGTTTTGCAGATTTCTCCCACCCCCACCCCATCAAATTTTCAGTGGAAATGCCAAATATGGAGGAAAAGAAGAGGGGATGGGGGTGTCATTTTGATGATGGTGAAGACACTGTGCAAAACTTCCATGCGTGAGCAGCACCAAGTCCTCCCAAAACCTGCCATATGGAGGCACCCTAATTACTAAAGACACTGTAGGCAACCCTTTTTACTGACCAAGCCTTTGGCACCCCCATATTCAAACATTTCCAACTTTGCACACACACAAATATCCGAACAGGATCAGGATCAGTTTCGAAAGTGATACAGTGGTACCTCTGGTTACAAAATTAATTTGTTCCGGAGGTCCGTTCTTAACCCGAAACTGTTCTTAACCTAGGTACCACTTTAGCTAATGGGGCCTCCCACTGCCGCCGTGCCATTTCTGTTCTCATCCTGGGGCAAAGTTCTTAACCCGAGGTACTACTTCTGGGTTAGCAGAGTCTGTAACCCAAAGTGTTTGTAACCTGAGGTGCTTGTAACCTGAGGTACCACTGTACAGGAGAGATTTGCCTTTCTTCCATCACCATCCCTTTAAACGAAGTTACTGAGTGTTATTCCTATTTGGATACTGTTGTGAGCGGGGAGAAGATCAAGGATACAAAAACACAAAGCAAAACCCAAACCCACAGGAAGCTTCTGAGTTCAGATTTACGACTCCAATAAAAATCCCATTAACTCCAATTGTAGCGGAACTGAGGGGCAACACACCAAGCTGAGATAAAAGCATTAACACGGCAACTTTTATCCCTTACTTAATAGTAGGGTCTGTGACGTTCCTGTGAAATACATTCTGACCCTGCTTCCTGGGGCATTGCGAGGGAGATGGGGAAAGGGCAGAGTAAGAACCATTGATCTGAAACACACCAAAGGCATCTTCAGAAGAGCTGTACTGATTTATGTGCCAGACAAGAAGAGCAGGATTAAGGCAAGACTCTGCATTAGTCCCAAGGGAATAGAGCACATTCAACTGCCAAGCATAAACTCAAAGAGAGTCGGGACCTTTCTGGATATAGGGTCAGGCACTAATTTACCTCTGAATTGGTGAACTGGGAGGACAGTTTAGGCATACATATCAGAATTAGGCAAGGAAGAGTGTATTACTGGGGCTAAGATCAAATCCCTCCCCACCCCTGCAAATGTATGTGGTGAAAATTGGGAGGGTTGATCCCAGAAACAGTTAAATCTTCCTTTTTTTATTTTTACTTTTTTCCTATTTTTCCATTGCTGCCTATGGGGACATTAAAAATTGAACTTTTTTTAAAAAGAGAGAGAGAGAGAGACTGACTAGTTTTCTGGATCTCAGCATGCCCCAAACACAGCATTCTTCTGGAGCATGGTGGTGGTAGTGAGGAAAATGGCTGCTGCTAAAAGAATATGGCTACTGCTATCTTTTTGTGGTGGCAGCCATTTTCCTCCCACATTGCCCCAAAATGCTGCTGTATCTAGGGTATTCTGAGGCCAGAAAATGGCAGTGGATTGGTTCCTGAAGGAAATGTGATACTTTTGGCTGGTGACAAGAAAAGGAAGAACAAAAACAAAGACCCTACTACTAAAGGAGAGCAGCTCCCCGAATTTGGCCCCTATTCAGGGTCATAATTTTCACCTGCTGCCAGCATTAGGGTTTCCAAAATGATAAATTACATCAATCCTGATCTAAGCTCTGGTATCTACACTACAAATTTATACAGGATTTATACCCTTCTAACTGTTATGGTTTCCACCAAAAAATCCTTTGGATTTTAGTTAGTGAAGGGCGGAGACAGAGAGCCATGCACCTGTCAGTCAGCTAATGTCATAGGTTTTAAATCACATCAGGTGATTTAAACTTCTGGGAAGAACTCTATACATGCTCCCAATGCGTCCTTTGTAAGTCTCCCTTGAATGCAGCCACAGCTGTAAAGGAAGATTGATTCCTCAAATTGAAATTGGCACCGTATGACACTAGATGATGGACATGGTGAGCCAAACCATGTCCTAGGCCAAATGGGGAGGTCTGGCAGCCCCAATGAGGCCCATGGGTCAGACGTTCCCCACTGCTGGTGAACGGACTGACAATTCTCTGTTACAGTCAAGGTGGACAGACTTAGTGGGATGGAAGTGTTTGGAACACATATTCTCTGCCCTGCAAATATTACCTTAGAAAATGTCTTTTCAAGTAAGAATGTATGTCTAGAAGGCTTTCAGATGAACCAACCCCATATGTTGCTGTAAGTGTAGAATCCCATAGTCTTCTCACAGTCAATGAATATGTAGCCCCTGAAGGAGCAAAGCTAAGCCAGGTGCTGTTAGCACATCTAAACCTCCTTCCTGTCTTTATTCTAACAGAGAGTTCTCAGTTTCTACCACTTTACCCCCTCACAAAATTATAGTTTACAAGGTTCTCTGGGGAAAGAGAGTAAGTATTAAACCAGATAAAGTCTGTGGTATGAATATGCTCTGAATATCAAACACACACAGATGCATTTTGTGAATATATCCCTGCTGGTGAGAATACTGCCATTGCCTTTGAGACAAGCAATTTTTGACTCTAGTATATTGAACACCTGGGCAACAAGGAAGTACAGCCCACAGGATAACCAAGTTTGAGATAAGCCCCCAAAAACAATTCTTGCAATTAGAAGTCTGCCTTTCCGATCAAAGCCTTCAGAGCAGCATTCTTAGACTCCGTTTTTATATTTTTGGCCTCAAGGGTTCAGACAGTGAAATATCCACGGGCAAATGTTGACAAACGGTCATTTTAATGAATTATCATTATTAATATTTCAGATGTGCTGCAGAGGGAGACATAATCCATATCTCAAGGGCCTGACAGCCCAAGCCACATTAAAAATACAGCAGCCAATTTATCCTCGTAACCTTTTCTGTCAGATAAGTAAATATTACTACCTCTCCTCCCCTACCCTTTACAAATGGAGAAATGGATATATATTAGGGCTGACATTGTGTGCATCGCCACCAGAAGAAGAAGTGTCACTGTGGCAGGAAGCAGAAGAGAGGGACAAAGTTTGCATTAGCCCCGTTCAGGCATTCTAAATTCCTCCTACACTGAGCATGAGCACACTAGCCCTATGGTTTTCCCTGTGACGGCTGGAAAAATAACCTCCGAGACTGCTGGCAAGTTAGCAAAGGCCAGGAATGTGCAGGACAGAAGATGAAGGAATTACTTGGTTCCCATACATTTGGTGTCAGGTATGGCGTGCTCAGTAACAAGACAATCCCTGACCTAGAATTCTTGCTGCTTCCATCTCCCATAGCTGCCCACAGTTATGTGAGAATGGATGATCACACATTCATTGTTGTTGTTGTTTTATTATAGCAGCCCTTGCGTTACATACATAAGTGCACAAGCAACCCCAATTCTTCTCACTTGAAGGTGTGCATGTGGATCTAACAGGTACTCCTCCAGACTTAACCCTCCTCCAAAGCTATCCCTGAACTGAGTCATCATTAACACCCCCCTATGTGACCCTTTCTGAGCTCTGAAGGGAGGGCACACAAGGAAGGAAGGAAGGAAGGAAGGAAGGAAGGAAGGAAGGAAGGAAGGAAGGAAGGAGAGAGTGATAAAGAGAACTACAGGACAGTCGTAAAGGCCCTTACCTCAAATTCCCGAACGACAGTATCCAGCTGGGAAGTTTTAAGGCGGGCTTCATCCAGCAAAGCCAAATTCCTATCAAACTGCATAATGTAAGCCGTGTGGTGAATGAACCTTGATTCCCTGGAGAGGAAAATGTCAGCCACTTTCTGGTGATCTTCCCTAAAGCCACATCAGGATAAACAAACAAACAAACAAACAAACAAACAAACAAATGAAAAGGTTACGACGTTTGGGGTTTTTTCATTTAGGAAAAAGGAAAGTAAGAGAGGTCATGATAGAGCAGGCATAGGCAAACTCCGGCCCTCCAGATGTTTGGGACTACAACTCCCATCATCCCTGACCACTGGTCCTGTTACCTAGGGATGATGGGAATTGTAGTCCCAAACATCTGGAGGGCTGGAGTTTGCCTATGCTTGTGATAGAGGCATATGAAGATTATGCATGGTGCGGAGACAGTGGACCGGGAGGTGTTTTTCTCCCTCTCTGATCACACTAGAACCCAGGGTCATCCAGTGATGTCACATGGTGGAAGACTAGTGTGCAGACAAAAGGAACACACACACATGAAATTCACTGCCACAAGATGTGGGGATGGCTGCCATCTTGAGTGTTGTTGTTGTTTTAAAAAAAGGGATTAGACAAATTCATGGAGGATAAGGCTGTCATTGGCTACTAGTCATGGTGACTGTATACCCTTGTCTCCAGCACTGGAAGCAATATGTCTCTAACTGCCAGTTGCTGGGTAACATGAGCAGGAGGGTGCTATTGCCCTATCTCCTATTCTTTGCTTCCCAAGGAAGCCATATTAGCCACTGTGGGAAACAGCAGAGGGGGTCTTTGGTTTGGCTCTGTCCCAACTCTACTGGATGCTGCCCACAGCCATTCCCATTTATCAGCCCTGAGCTGTTTTGTGAAGAACAGACCTTTTTAATACTCCAGGTCCACACATGATGCAACACACCTATCTGAAGACAGTCCACTGGGCACATCTGGTGGCCCAGCAGAACCTCAACAAACCTCCTGTTTGGGGAGCTGGCCTAGGACTGTGAAAACAAGGATTTCATCAAACGTCCCACAAGCACAATATATGGTTGGTGGGCTATTATTTGTCTTGATGGCAAATAAATAGTTCTATATATTTACAATGTTGATATCCCACCCTATCCATTCAGGCTCAGTGTGGCTTTTGCTCATCTCTTTTCACTTACACAAATACTGCAGAAGGTATCTGTGACTTCCTTTCTTGTTATCGGGATCCCAACCTTCCAGCAAAATGTACTTTAACAATGGTAGAGGAAACATATCTGGAATCTATTGAAAATGAGGTCATTCAGTAGCCAGATATATAATGCCTGAGTGCATAGCATCTGGAGTTATTACATATCATGCTACCAGGTTCTTGTAACAGATACAACGTAAAATCTCAGGGTGAAGTATAGCCTCTTAGCATTCAGGGTGAGGCCATCACAGGCAAGTTGTTTCACATTCAGTTACTTTTGATTCTCTCTCTATTTCAAAAGAAATAGGTGCTTGGTTTTCCTAAAGATTTCAGGATGTCAGGAAATGGATGCCGTCCTGAGATGGCATAAAGGCCTTGCTAAATCACTTACCAATTGAGAACTTTTTCTTCCAGCTCTTCCAGTATTTCTTGGTGCAGTTTGTAGATTTCTGGGATCTCATTCAATCCTTCCTTGAGCTTTGCTTCTTCATGGTTATCTTCTTTGTTATCTTCATCTCCCAGCACTTTTAAGACAGCTTCATAGAAATCCTGTGTACACACAATTCAGAATATCATCTGTAGGCTGTTGCCAAATCCTACTCGCATGTTCCTGACTACCATATTCAAAATCTGCCATTCAGTGCCAAATTTCTTGTCTGTGCCTTCGTCATTTCTCTTCCTGACTAGCCGTTTGCTTTCCTTACCTCTTGTTGCCTCACTTTTCTTCAACTAAGTTAAGGTTGACCCAAACCATAATTTTCTGATGTCACACAGTCCTCTTGTGGGATTCAAGCGCTCCCTTGTCAAGAGCTTGAAAACCTTTCAGAAAGACCCTTGAAACAGGGTTCAAACTTGACACTGAGGCACTGTGTGAAATCTGAGATGTCACAAATGAGAGAACTAGACCAGAGGGACAATGATTGTCTCCTTGTTTGTTGGTTTGAACCAATTTTTACAATGCTAAAGAAAATCTTTCCCTATGAAAACAACCTGTCTAGTTTTGTATCACAATAACATTACCAAAACCTATGTACTAGTTTCCTTAATTTTTATGCATCAATTTTCTATCCCTAGTCTTCATATTTAAAGACTTCTTACTGTTCTGCTCCAAACTACATTTCAATTCCATCTTTCCCTTAATCCCCTTTGTAAAAAACAAACAAAAAACCTAATGCATTATGGTCACCCTTTGCTCACCTCACTGACGCGCCCTTTTATACTTTCCTCAGTACTACTTCCTTGCCCTACAACATCTGCCTTCGCTAAATAAATCCTTCCTCAAAACAGACTACATTATAGTGTTGTTTTTCAAGATAACAAATTCCTTGCACATCCGTGTGGAAAACTGGAATTTCAGTTCTGTCTGCCCTTATGCAATAGTCAAGGCACTTCAAAAAAACCACAAAGCCCCTCCACTAAAAATTATGATAGTTATGTACTCCCCTTCGCCCCAATCATAGAGATGTAGAGGCAGCACTACTGGATTTAAGCTGCAATCATATTCCTGCTTACCTGGAAGTAAGTCCCTTTGGACTTATTGGGGCTTACTTCTGAGTAAACATGTACAGGATTGCACTGTTAAGGTCCCTAGCATGAGACGGAATCTCTTGGAAGTGAACAGTGTCACTGTCAACACCACCAGCAAACACATCTGGAAAGGCACAACGCAGAATGCATGCTATTTGAAAAGAGTGTGAAAGGCATGCAGCAGTATGCTCCCCAGACTTTCAGAGCCCAGGGATCTGAGTCATCTTTTCACAGATGATTGTATGGTTTCTGCAGAGACCCGCAGGCTAGTGTCTATCGGAAAATATATAGCTCCAAGGCATTTCAATGGAACCAAATCATAAATCACTGTTCATCTGTCCTTTTTGTAATAAGCATCTTGCCTCACTGCTAGCCCTTGTTAGTAGGGCTTGTGTTGTCACACATCAGCAGGTCCATTTATTCCACAAAAGCCGGCAGCAAAAACAAGGCAAAAGGGGCGAATGGTGCCCACCAACAATGTTGTTTAGTCGTGTCCAACTCTTTGTGACCCCCATGGACCACAGCATGCCAGGCACTCCTGTCTTCCACTGCCTCTCGCAGTTTGGTCAGACTCATGTTTGTAGATTCGAGAACAATGTCCAACCATCTCGTCCTCTGTTGTCCCCTTCTCCTTGTGCCCTCCATCTTTCCCAGCATCAGTGTCTTCTCCAGGGAGTCTTCTCTTCTCATGAGGTGGCCAAAGTACTGGAGCCTCAGCTTCACGATCTGTCCTTCCAGTGAGCACTCAGGGCTGATTTCCTTAAGAATGGATACATTTGATCTTCCTGCAGTCCATGGGACTCTCAAGAGTCTCCTCCAGCACCATAATTCAAAAGCATCAATTCTTCGGCGATCAGCCTTCTTTATGGTCCTGCTCTCACTTCCATACCTCACTACTGGGAAAACCATAGCTTTTACTATACGGACCTTTGTTGGCAAGCTTTGTCTCTGCTTTTTAAGATGCTGTCTAGGTTTGCCATTGCCTTTCTCCCAAGGAGCAGGCGTCTTTTAATTTCGTGACTGCTGTCACCATCTGCAGTGATCATGGAGCCCAAGAAAGTAAAATCTCTCACTGCCTCCATTTCTTCCCCTTCTATTTGCCAGGAGAAGCTATGAGCTATGCCGTGCAGACCCACCAACAATAACCCATAGCAATTGTTTTGTCATTGTTGATTTTTAAATGTACGTCAAATGGGACCGCGTTCAAGTTGTGCATGTCCTTTCATTGTGGTAGCAATAGGTAAAACTATCCCACTGCCAAGGAAGGCTTAGTTTGAATCAAATTTCAGCTCTAGGAACTGTTTGGTGAAAAGGTTAAACACTGGAACATATGGTGATAGGATGCATAGCACTTTTCCTTTACCGTAGACTGCCCATCACCCCTTTTGCCAAAAGTTTTCAGCCTAATGGTATACATTTGTGACTATTTGCACCTTGAAAATGGTTGGTGCTGCTAAATACAAGTTATATTGTTTGAATAGTAAATGGCAGGGTAGCAAAAGCACTTTCCCTCACACCTTTCACTTCTTTTTCCTTTGATTCCCAGATAACACATAAGACATGGCATGAGTCAAGTATGTTGCTATCAAATTCAGTGACATCTATCAGGGCCTCACTGGGCTTCCGTGAAGCACTTTTCTGTCACTTTATCATGAGGTAAATAAAACTTCATTCCTTTGGTCTGGTTTAGAACCACTGTCACGCTATCCAAGTTTAGTTGGGAGGCTGGATTTACCATTTCCATGTCTCCTTTTTAATTATACGATGGACTTGATGACCAAAACTGAGCCACTATGTTACTGGTGATCTCTGCTCCTCCTCTGGTATCCTGCATCATCCCATAAGTCTATGCCCTTATGACAGTAACAAAACATGGCAGGGTTTGTGCAGAGAAGCTAGCTGAGTTTTTCTACTGTGCCTGGCAAGTATCCTGAAGAACTATTCATGGGTATAAATCTTTCTCTTTATTCCCCTGGAGCGGATACACTTAGAGAGGAGTCTGAGCCAGGCAGCTGGGTGTTCCTCGTTCTGGCCTGCGCTAAGGCTCTTGCAGGCAAAATGTCTTCTTTTCTGCCAATCTAATCTTTATGGGAAAAATAACTGGATCTTTCGTTGTCTACAAAAGTAAATGCACACCGGAGGGAACTGGAAGCAAGCTGTAAGCTTCTGCTAGCAGTGGAGGACCATATGGAATCACTTAGAAAAACATCTAGCGCTTTCCCAATTCTTCCTCTGCATCCCAATAAACCATGGAAGTGCCTGGAGATTTTAATTGCACAAGAAAAGGGAAGGAAGGGAGGAAGAACGAGCAACCGAGAGAGGAAGAGTGGGACCCATCGACTGGAAAGCCAGCATGAAAGAGATGTCCTCTGAAAGTTGCAGAGTTTGAAAGCTCCCTGGGGTTCTTCGTTGATAGCAGCCGCAGCAGATGTGGATGTTACAAAGCTTCTTGGTTTCATAAAAAAAAAGTTTTATCTGTCCTGATATGACCTTCCTTTGCTGTTTATACACACCAATAACTCTTGCAACAGACAAAACTACCTGGAATATCACAATGACACTGTAGCTATTGCTAATATAGTCGTACCTCTGCTTACGTATCCCTCTGGATAAGTAAACTTTGGGTTGCGAACGCAGCCAACCTGGAAGTGTATACATCCGGGTTTTGCCACGCACGCATGCACAGAAGTGCTCTGCGTGCAGCACGCAAGCACACAAGCGCTCTGTGCATCGTGCACATGTGCAGAAGTGCTCAATTGCACTGCGTGCGTACACAGAAGGGTGCCTCCAGTTATGGACTTTTGGGGATATGGCCGGGCCTCCAGAACAGATCCCATCCATAACCGGAGGTACCACTGTACCAGGAATATGCCTGGTAAGAGACATAGTTGGATTATGGGTGACGGGAATTCCAGCTGATCAAAGGATATCCTGTGACACACATACACACACAAGAACACAATGTTCTTGCGCCTGGAACTTCCTCTCTTTCCCTCAGTGTCACTGTTTTCATGTGTCATAGCATTTTTATCCTGTATGTAGGTCTACACCAGGCATAGGCAAACTCGGCCTTTCAGATGTTTTTGGGACTACTACTCCCATCATCCCTGACCACTGGTCCTGTTAACTAGGGATGATGGGAGTTGTAGTCCCAAAACATCTGAAAGGCCAAGTTTGCCTATGCCTGGTCTACACAGTTGCTTGTACACTAGCCTTTTTATCCAGAATTGATGTCCTCCCTTCCCTTATGTTTTGGAATCCACACACAGCATCGCTGTCCTCCTATGTTTTGTTTTGTTACAAAATTCAACTGCAGCAAAGCACTATTAGGGCTTCTGAGGGGAATTGTTCCTTGGAACTAAAAGTTACCTGTTTGCAGGCTTGAATTGTTTACTGGTAGCCCAGCCAGCATGAATGACTTGCCACACAGTTTAAAAATAAGTAATCCTAGCCCTGCCTAATCAGAAGTAAGTCCAAGTAAGTCCTAGTGAATTCAGTTGTTGCTGTTGTGTTCAAATCCTGATAGCTGGTTTCCCACAGGCATCTTCTCAGCCCCTGTGAGAAGAGGATGCCGGACTAGATGGACCATTGGCCTGATCCTCTTCTTATGTCCTTATGTTATGTTCAATGAACAAGGAGTTCCTGCTCACATAAATGCTAACCAGATTATTTATTTTAAAAATATGCATATCCTGCCTCTCAATTAAAAATCCATAGTGAGGTGGTATCATCCACCACACATGTGGAAATTGTTAACTGTAAAATTATCAAAAAATAAAAACAACAACAATTAACACAGCTGAAGCTAACTAAGCAGCAAAACCTAGCCAGAAACTAAACTTAAAACAGTCCACACTTCTGAAATAAAACCACCTTTGCCTGGCTCCTGAAAGCTGAGAGAGATGAAGCAGTGCTGTGAGGGCCTGTTCCCAAGGAATCTTCCATTCAGTCTCAGATGGGGAAGGCCACACACAGGCTGGGCCCTTGGAGAAAGATCTGAATATATGAATAAGTTCATATTATAGAAAGTGATCCTTGATTTGTCATGGACCGAGCTGATTTTGAGCTTCAAATGTCATGCTGAGTGCTTTGAATTAAACTAGGAAGCCATCTGGATCTAGTGAAGATGTTGTCAACACCAACATTATACTGGATGACAAACATGGATGGAAGTTCACTTGGTGCCTTTGAGTATGATCCTCAACCCAGTGTTTACTCACTGGGCCAAACCTTAGTAAGACCCAAAGGGTTTACATTGCAATTCTAGCCATGTGTACTAAGAAGTGATTCTTACTGAATTCAGTGGGGTTCTGGTGAAGATGAGGGAGAAAATCAATTCAGTTCCCATTTAAAGACAAATCTATTGAATTCACACTTTGTAAAACAATTATGAGAACCAAAATGTAGCCATCCATTGAAATTCACACTTATCCAAATATTGTGATGCAGGTCTCCAAACAAACAATGTTCACAAAAGTGAATACATGAGGTAAAAGCATGCATTAAAAATGACTATCTTAGTGAAAACAACATACATTAGGAAAAATTCTTGGGAAAATGTGTCTATGAGTCAAAACTGTACGCAAAAAAATATGTTTATTAGGAGAAAGTCACGCTAAAATGCTGATGGATTTTCATGAGGATATTTTTAAAGTTGCTGATTGCTGCAGGAATATGGAGAGCTGAATTTAAGATTGGAAAAAGGAGAAACCAAGAGAATCAAAATGGACAGGTCTTTCCATCTCTATTCTCAGCTGAGTAGAGTTAGAACTGCAGCCTTAAACATTGCTTTAATATCATTACACTTTTAAACTTGAGACAGGATATTCCATGTCCAGACACTTTGGATAAATCCTGGTGAGAGTTTGTGTTTTTACAGACTACTGTACACAGAACAAGCAAAAATTTAGAATGTTGCCAGCCTGAGTGGAGTACCAGGCAGAGGGGAGTGCAGCTGTTTTTTTTTTTTTTTTATAGTAAATTTTTATTAGTTTTCCATAAATAAAGAAAAGACAAAACAAAAACATAAACGTAAACAAACAAAAACACGACTTCCCCATACCACCCCTTTTCTGCATTCTTGTTTCAAGATTTTTCAGCAACCCTCTGATCATAACTTAAATATATTTCATGTATTTAACTTCAGTTAGTTATTAATACAACTGTAGTTCTTTATCTCTTATAACTCTGAGCCCCTAATTTTCCAAATTACAACAGTTTTTAAGATAAACTTTAAATTTGTTCCAATCTTCATCCACCGCCTCTTTCCCCCGGTCTCGAATTCTGCCAGTCATCTCTGCCAGTCCCATATAGTCGATCACCTTCGTCTGCCATTCTTCCAACGTGGGTAAATCTTGCGTCTTCCAATACTTTGCTAGAAGAATTCTTGCTGCTGTAGTGGCATACATAAAAAATGTCCTATCCTTCTTTGGCACCATTTGGCCCACCATACCCAAGAGAAAGGCCTCTGGTTTTTTAACAAACGTTCTCTTCAGAACTTTTTTTATTTCATTATAGATCATTTCCCAGAAAGCCTTAATCTTCGGGCAGGTCCACCAAAGGTGATAGAAGGTTCCCTCCGTTTCACTGCACTTCCAACACTTGTTGTTGGGCAAATGATAGATCTTTGCTAACTTAGCAGGAGTCATGTACCACCTGTAGATCATTTTCATAATGTTTTCTTTTAAGGCATTGCATGCCGTAAATTTAACACCAGTGGTCCATAACTGCTCCCAGTCAGCAAGTTCAATGTCATGCCCAATATCCTGTGCCCATTTAATCATATTAGATTTCACCATTTCATCTTGAGTATTCCATTTCAACAGCAAGTTGTACATTCTTGACAAATTTTTAGTATTGGGTTCTAACAGTTCTGTTTCTAATTTTGACTTTTCCACTTGGAAGCCTTTCTTTCTGTCCTGCTTGAATACTTCATTTATCTGTCGATAATGTAACCAATCTCTCACCTTAAACTTCAGTTTCTCAAAACTCTGCAATTTTACATTTTCACCATCTTGTTCTATAATTTCACAATATTTAGGCCAATTAAAACCCATATTCAATTTTTTCACCTCTTTTGCTTCCATTGGTGACAACCACCTGGGGGTTCTACTTTCAAACAGGTCTTTATACTTAATCCAAACATTATACAAAGCTTTCCTCACGATATGGTTCTTAAAACCTTTATGCAATTTTACCTTGTCATACCATATATATGCATGCCAACCAAATCTGTTATCAAATCCTTCCAGATCCAAAATGTCTGTATTCTCGAGGAGCAGCCAATCTTTCAACCAGCAAAACGCTGCTGATTCGTAGTAAAGTCTTAAGTCCGGCAGGGCAAAACCCCCTCTATCTTTCGCATCTGTTAATGTCTTAAATTTTATTCTTGGCTTTTTGCCCTGCCAAACAAATTTCGATATGTCTTTCTGCCACCTCTTGAAACAGTCCATCTTGTCTATTATTTGTAATGTCTGAAACAGAAATAACATTCTAGGCAATACATTCATTTTGATAACAGCAATTCTGCCTAACAAGGAAAGTTTCAGCCTTGACCATATGTCTAAATCTTTCTTAACTTCTGTCCAACATTTATCATAATTGTCTTTAAAAAGATTCACATTTTTCGATGTCAAATTCACCCCCAGGTACTTCACTTTTTTTGCTATCTCCAAACCTGTTTCATTCTGGAATGTCTCTTTTTCTTCATTTGTTAAGTTTTTTTCCAAGACTTTAGTTTTTTGTTTATTCAACTTAAATCCTGCAACTTGACCAAACGTCTCGATCAGTTCTAAAACTCTTTTTGTGCTAGTGATTGGCTGTTGCAAAGTCAAAACTAGGTCATCTGCAAATGCCCTTAATTTATACTCTCTCACTCCGACCTGAATTCCTTTAACCAACTGGTCCTTTCTAATCATGTTTAGCAAAACCTCCAGAACCAGTATAAAAAGTAGGGGGGAAATAGGGCATCCCTGTCGTGTTCCTTTCTCTATAGCTATCTCTTCCGTTACCACATTATTCACAATTAGCTTTGCCTTCTGCTCAGAATAAATTGCACCTATACCATTTTCAAAACCTTGGCCTACCCCCATCCCTTGGAGATTCTTTTTCATAAAACTCCAACTAATATTGTCAAAGGCTTTCTCCGCGTCCACAAAAATCAAAACCGCTTTTCTGTTAATGTTCATTTCCAACAGTTCCACAATGTCTATTATGTTCCTCACATTGTCAGACATGTGTCTTCCCGGGAGAAAGCCAGATTGATCCTTATGAATCTCGCCTGTCAATACTTTCTTCAGTCTTTTTGCTAAAATGTCTGCAAAAATTTTGTAATCCACATTTAATAATGATATCGGGCGGTAGTTCTTAACCTGGTTCTTTTCAGTCTCGGTCTTTGGTATAAGTGAGATAAAGGCCTCTTTCCACGTTTCAGGTGCCTTTTTCCCCTCCAATATTTCATTGCAAACTTCTTTCAATGGTTGCACTAAACCTTCTCTCAAAGCTTTATAATATCTAGCCGTCAGTCCATCTGGTCCTGGAGACTTTCCCAGTTGTGCCTTTTGAATGGCCTCCTCTATTTCCTGTTCTGTTATTTTCTCGTTCAAAATCAACTTGCCCTGTTCTGGAATTTTCGGTAGTCCATAATTTTTAAGAAATTCTTCTATTTCTTGTTCGTTTACTGGCCCTTGTGTGTATAATTTCCTAAAAAAACTTTGAAAACAGTTACTTATCTCATTTGGCTTATGAACATTCTTTCCCTCTATCTCCAAACAAGTAACTGTATTCAATTTTTGCCTCTTTTTCAGTTGCCATGCAAGGAGCTTCCCACACTTGTCTGCAGACTCAAAAGTCCTTTGTCTCATTTGTTTAATTTTCCATTCTATCTCTTGATTTGTCAGTTCCATATATTGCGTCTGATAATATTTTATCTCTCTCAAAATTTCTTGAGACTTTGGTTTTGACCTCAGTTTCTTTTCTCCTTCCTTCATTTTTTCTAAAATTCTTTCTTTCCTTTCATTTTGCTTTTTCCTCTTGATTGAATTCTGTTGTATCAGGAAGCCTCTCATCACGGCTTTACTCGCGTCCCAAATTGTTCTTTTTTCCACATCTGTTCTCAAATTTATCTCGAAGTAATCTTTCAATGTCTTTAGGGCCTTTATACAGAATTGTTCATCTCTAAATAGGGAGTCATTCATTCTCCATCTAAAGGATCCAGTTGTTGTCATTTTCATTTCCATCTTTACGGCATTATGGTCGGAGCAGGTTTTTGGGCAGATTTCTACTTTTTTAATCTTTGTAGCCATCACACTAGACACCCAGATTTGGTCGATTCTCGTCCATGTCATTTTAGATTCCGAGAAAAAAGTTCCCTCTCTCTCGAGAGGATTCTTTGTTCTCCAGATGTCAATCAAGTCCATATTTTCCGTCATCTCGAAGAAAGTCTTTGGTAATCTTCCTTCTTTAGATATTGTCTGTCTTTGTGCCTTGTCCATATTTGTAGAAACCACTCCATTCATGTCCCCCATCATTATTATTTTGCAGTCGAGATAATCTAGTAAGGTCTCATGCAACTTCTTAAAAAATTCTGCCTTCCCATCATTTGGTGCATATACTCCAATTATCAAATATTTTTCCCCCTGGATCTGTACTTCAATTGCCAGGTATCTTCCTTCTTCATCCTTAAATTTTAATTTTGGGTCGAGTTTTTCCTTTGCATAAATCACTACTCCTCTCTTTTTTACTTTATCGGAAGATATAAATTCTTGTCCCAATCTTTTGTTCACCAACAATTTCCTGTGTGCTCTAGTTATGTGAGTTTCCTGTAGACATATCAGATCCAGTTGTTCCCTTTTCAAAATGTGGAAAACCTGTCGTTTTTTTCTGGGATGGTTCAAACCGTTGCAGTTCCAGCTTAGAAGTTGCAGAGACATTTTGTTTGTTAGATGTTTGATCCTCCGACTGCTCCAAGTTTTTCTTCCTCTTCAGTTGGCGGTTGTGGTAGTCCAAATGATAGATTTGCAATGTCCGTTAGCCCTCCTCCTTCTGATGTTAATCCTTGTCCTTCTCTTGCCGGGTCCACCGTACCTTTCTGTAGGTCCTCTAGGTTTCTCTCCAAAAAGTACTCTTTCTCCTGTACTGTTCTTATTCTTACTTTCTTCCCTTTGTAGTTAAAGGACAACCCCTGTGGGAATTCCCACCTGAAGGGTATAAAGTTCTTCCTCAGCAAATTGGCAAGATCTCTATAAAAAGTCCTCACTTCCAAGATGTATTTAGGGATGTCCTTAAAGATTTGGACTTGAATATTTCCAATCACCAAAGCTTTTTGATAGTGAAGGTTCAGTATCTTGTCTCTTTCCTCTTTGGTTCTAAAGGTGATCAGACAATCCCTTGACTTCTTGCTTTGCTTTCTACCAAGTCTGAAAGCAGTTGTTATCCCCACTTCATCTTCCTCCAGATCTCCTTGCCAATTTTCCAGAATTGCCTCTGTGAGAAATTCCGCCAGATTGTCCTCTTCTTTCTCTGGAACCTGTCTAAATTTCAGATTTCGTTCTTTCCGTTGTAATTCCAGTAAGGAGAGGGCCGCTTCATGCTCATTCACCTTTTTCTCAATCGGCACAAGTCTTTCCTGCGTCTCACCTGCAACAGATTTTGCACTCTCTGCAATTTTCCTTGTTTCTGAAGATTCCTGAATCAGTCTATTTATAGATTCTGTATTTGTTGCCACTGATGTGGTATTCAGATCCAATCTTGCTGTAAGTTCTGTCAATTTCTTTGAATTTTCTGTAGATTGCTTTGTTAAGGCCTCAAGGGATTGATTTATTTTAAGCAGTGCCTGTGTCATAGATTCCATTGATGCTGCTGTCACACTGTCCGGTGCAGGCACTGTGTTGCCAGAGATTGAACCTCTTTTCTTTTGTGTTAGTTTAGCTTTAGATCTGGTTCTTATCTCCTCTGCTGTGCCACTCATATCCCAAGGCCGTTCTCACAGGAAAAACTTGCAATGGAAAATCCCACTATTAGTCAGTTACTTTGCAATTTTTCCCTCTTAGCCCTCAAGAGGGAGCAGTTAAAAGTTTCCAAGTTAGAAACAACAAAGAGACAGAAAGCCGGATGTAGAAAATCTCAAATCCGCCATTAAAGTTGTAAAACTTTTTCTCCAATTTAAATTTGGTTAGTCCAATGTCAGTAACAAAGTCCCATTCAAATCTTAAATGTCTTAAGATTTTTTCACCATTTAAGGTATAGTCTATGTCCACTTCAAAGTTATTTTAAAGAACAGTTTTCCCGGTGTTAAGTCCTGGCAGGTCGTCCCGGGGATCAGAGCAGTGAAAAACTTTGTTTCCCTTTAAATTAAAAGTATCTTCACAAGACTGTCTTTTTTCCCCCTTCTCCTGCCAATCTGGAGGGGAGAGATACTTTTGACAGCTCAGGTTTGACAGTTCGCAACTAAGTTTCTAATAACTGCAGCGAGGTCTTTCGTTGCTTTAAATTCCTGCAGTCCGGGGGGGGCAGACTTCCTTATTTTTTGCCCTCCCGTTTTCAGCCAAATTTTCTATTTTTAAAGGTTCCTGATTTTTTCCCTTCTTACTCACGGGAATCCAGTCCAGATTTTCTTTTCAGGAAGGAATCGGCGCTCTCCGCTAATGGCGACGCGGCTTCACTCCGCAGGCTGGGTAGCGACTCTCAGCACCGCGCTCACTCCCGATGCCGCTCCGGAGCCTTTAAAAAGGCTCTTTCACAGTACCGGGGGGCGCAAAGGTGCCCACCGAGTCTCCTTGCTCTCAGGCTTCCGCGCCTGAGATTTTAGGGGTCCCCCACTCGCCGTAGCGGGTAAGACCCGAACTTGCGGAGCAGTCCTTCTCCGGAGCTCGGAGGTAGGACCGCCATTAAGCGCTGGCACCGACCGGAAGTCGGGAGTGCAGCTGTTTTAACAATCCACCAAAAGCAAAGATTCAGCAGAGTTAATAGAAATAGCAGCCACCATCCTCCCAAAATTGTGAATGACCATTTCCCAGTCACACTGCATGCAGTATGGCAAAACATGCTATGAGAGTGCAAGAGAGTGCTTTAATAGGAAACTACCATGGCCATATATCTCATCCAAGGATGCCATTCATACGTCATGCATTTAGGTACCTCTATAGATCGGGTTAGATGGAATGCAAAATCAAACACTCATGGTTTCAGTGAAGAAACTCGAAATTTTATGGCTGCTTTCAAAACTATGTTGACTTTCTTCAGCAAGCACAAAGTAAAAGTGAAGTTTACACAGCGTAGCCATTCTACTGCTACACCTTTACCACTGCTGGTAAATTGCTCCGAAAGCTTGGCACATTATCTCCCTCCATCATTAATACTAGCACTGTATCACTTTGCCACTTTCCATTTCCACTCATGAAGAACTACACAGGTACTCAAAAAATGTATAGGCACTTTCGATCTTTTCCTCTCAAATTAATCTGGAACTTTTGGTATTTTCACCTCAAATTAATCAGGACTGTTACTCAGTCCCATGAAACACACCATACCAATCTGAGAGAACATTGATTATTCGTCTTTCAAGCTCTGAACTAAAGGGATTGTATCCAACTAAGATTCACTGAATTGAAAGGAACCAAATTAGTCATGCCCATGAATTTCAAAGGGTATACTCTACTCTGCGTAAAACTAATGTTAGATACAACCCACGGTGTCCTGAAAATCTGCCTCCACTTTTTTGGGGGGGTGGGGATCCATTCTATCCCTGAAAAAGTGGAGGTAGATTTTCTGATGGTTTGCAGGGTGGGGTTAGGATAAATTTTGAGAAATATTTGAGGGTGGGTGTGTTTGGCTAACCCAAGTTAGACAAGGTAGTTGAGGGCTTTTAAAAAATAAATAAATCCCCCCTTAAAGAAAGATTGGGGGGTGGGTAGAGGCCAGTGCAGCTGCTGTGAGCAGCCACATAACCAACCAGGATTTCTATGGTCTGTGCTTCCTGGAGCCTGGACAGACTTATCACGGAATTCACTATGTGACATGATGCGATGTAGTTTAACTCCCATTGTAATTTTGTCACAGGCTACAGAACATGCAGTGGGGTGGCTGTGGAGTTTTACAGCAGCTGCAAACAGCTGTTTGCTTGGGGGTTTTAAATTGATAATGATAATCTATAAAAATGAAAACAATTTTGGCCATCTCATCTAACTAAGGAAAGCCAATCTGAACATTTTTTAATGATGTATTGTTTTCAATACTTGATTGGGAGCCGCCCAGAGTGGCTGGGGAAAATCAGCCAGATGGGAGGGTATAAATAATAAATTATTATAATAATAATATTATTATTATTTCTAAGAATACCCCCTCCTGTGGTTTTTTTTTGGGGGGGGGGTTATTTTTGCCCCACATGAACTGAAAAAAATGGCCCAGCCCTCTCCCAAATGGTCCCAGACATAATTACTTTTAAGGGCTGTCTGCTTCTATATTGACCTGCTTGGGCTTTAATATCTGCTTTGTCCTCCTTGCCATCAACTCAGTGTATTACAAAAGTGAGCATTTTCAGTGATGGTGTCAAGGCTCTGGAATACTCTCCAAGTGGAGACAAGCCAGGCTTCCTCCTTATCGTATTTTCGAAATAGGCTTTCATGTATGAATCTGCTGCTCTTGATTTTAAAACTGACTGCTGCTTTTAGATATTTAATATATATCTTTGTAATTGTATTATTCTCCTTTAATCTGAAATGTATTTTTTCTTTCTTTCTAACACAAACTACTCTACCTGAAAAAGAGCAAGATTTATCTAACAGGAGAATTTTCCAAGACATATACCACTCTCCATGTGGGCTGGTGTTTGAGGATCAGGGCTGATGTTCACGAGTCTATGTTGGAGATGCACTAAACATTTTCAAATGTCAGGGTTCACTTTGAAAGCAAGGCATTCAGCTGAATGAATCCTAGGTGGGAAAAATGCTCACCAAACATTCTCACTGCTCCAATGCTATTTGATGTCCTTTTACGTCTTTCTAGCTGACACTGGTGCTTCTCGGCTGCATTTTCACTCCTCTCACACTTTTGCCTTACTGACTGTGGTGACCCAGAAACTTTGATAATTTTCATCCATGATACCATCACATTACGCAATGTGTTGTGGTGTCACTGAACAGATCAAGTGGGTTATTAAAGCCACTGGTAACAAATGGCAATGTGGACATGTGGAACCAAGGGTGGTGAAGAAGATTTAAGCAAAAGGAAAATGTTGCTGCAAAGAACACCACCGAAAAACAGATGTGATCACAAGTGCTGAATATAGCAGGAAATGGAAGGTGATTGTGAACACTCACAAAAATGAGCATGAAATGAGGCAAGTAGTGTTGGCTCATTTATCTTCTCTTCTATTTGTCTTTTTTAAAAAAGCAGAAGGAACATTTGCACTGTGTGATATATCTGTTGCTGCCCTTTACCATTTCAGTTTAAAGGTTGACACTATTGAGATTTCCAAGAATTTCTCTAGATTATTTCCCCCTGAGAGTTCACTACACATCATCACACTATAGCAGCCAAAGCTATGCCTCAAATCTGTAAAAAAAATCACTTAACGAAACTAAAGTTTTTCTTTCTCATGGATTTCAAGCAAATGTTACTATATTATTAATTGCCTCAATAGACGTGTGATTATAATTAATTCTCAGACAAATGAATTAATTCCAGCAGCCAGGATGGCTAGCCTCGCAATGATTAATTCTGCAAAACCAAAGCCTAATAGTAATGCTGTAAGCATCCATAAAAAGAAAAAAATGCTGTTGCCTAAAGTGCTGAAAGCCTGGGAAACCATTAATCACAGGTAAAGTACTTTTGCAGTCCCAATAACTCTGATCAATCACAGTACCCGAAAGGTCTCCAAATTCATCATCTGAAAAACACAGTCCAAGAAAGAAGAGGGAAAAGGTACCAAATATTTTTTAGCTCATACAATTCCCTGCTAGATTCAGAAATGGGGAAAGAACTAGAGCCATCCAATTACATTCTAAGTGACTCATGAGGCTCAAACTGGAGTGTATGCTCCTGGCACTATTTCTGCCATTAAAAAAATTGCAACTGTTATTTCACATTCACAGAGTGCCAGCTATTTTCTAGACACTGTGTAGAACATAAATGTGACATGGTCCTGAGATCTAAGCAAGAGAATTTGAATCCCAGCATTTTGTAGCTCTCTCTCTCATGAATGAATGCTGGAAGTGTCAATTAGTCAATGGCAGCATTCAGATGTAAAAATAAACTATGGCTTATTACACTAATGAGCTTGGGACTTGTCAGCTCCCTCTTCCTCTTCCCTCCACCTGTGCAGCTGCTCAATTGAAAAGTAGTGCAGCATTATGTCTGAACCTTAAATGCTGGTTAATCTCAACCAGGGCCAGCCCAACCTGAGGTGAACCACAAAATGGCACACATACTCCACCAGGGAAGAAGAGGTAAGTGAAGATCAAGACCAGGAATGGGGGGTGGGGAGGATAAAGGGTGGGATGAGATCAACAACACCTATCTGCCAAGAGGCTGCTGTAGAAGTGGCATTGCGGAGGTGGGGGGCTGCCAAGGAGAAAACAGGAGACCATGCTATCAGTAAGGTCAGCTAACCAGAAAGCCTGATGGCTTCCTCATGTCATATGTACTTGGTGCACTGATTCAGCAACTTGCACTGTTCTTATCAGATTTAAGAGACCATGATGGCACACAGAGTACAAGACAGTCTCTAAGTTGAGCAAGGACCAAGCTACCACAGTCTATGCTTTGAGCTAAGCTGAGGCATTTCTGAGGGTGCAGAATGAGTGGCCTTGCACGGCAGAGAACAGCAACACTGTTTTTCCAATTGAAGATGAGCTGCAGTAAATTCTAACACAGCAGACACAATTTGCCTACTATCCTTCAACTGCTGGGTGGAAATTAGGTCATGGATTGTGAACTCAGTACATGCACTCACTCATTCACTCACACACAAACAAACTTGCGCACACACCAAAATCAAATGAGGCTAAGCACTGGCAAACTGTACAATGCACGTTTCAAATACTGTACCAGTAGGCTGTTTGCAAAGTACTTGGCCAAAGGCCAAGAAGGGCTGGCACACATTCTCTCTCTGTGTGTGCGTGTGCGTTTAAAGGAGGGACACTAAGTAGTTGAACAGCCATTTTGGCTTCCTGTTCCCTCTGTAAAGACCCATGAAGAGTTATTTTCCCACCTGCTGACTAGGAAAAAATGAAGACGCAGAAGAATAAATGAATCAGCCAATTGCAGCTGAAAACAGCCTATTGTTCTCAGATGTTATATCCCTCTAAGCTTTTGTCAAGTGCTTTGGGCACTGTAACATTCAACGTATTTTTTTTTCATTTAGACAGACTTCTCCCATTCATTGGGAGATTTCATTAGCAAAACAAGCACTTGATTAGTCCAACAGGACTTTCAATGCTGTCCAAGAAACCCAAGGCAGAAGAAAGTGTGCTTTGGCTCATTGCTCACTACCCCTCCTAATCATTTCCAGTTAATTATTACTGGCTCAAATCTCATGATGTTTGCAACACATGTAGCATTGTATAGCTATATTCAGTTTGGTCTTCATGCTTTCTGTCTTTCTAGCAAACCACTGATGCAAAAGCAAAATGACAAATGGAAGGACTTATGATGGTACTGAAACAAATGTTCTCTACAAAGAACTTTCAGCTAAAATTCTGAGCCACAGTGGGGTTGAGGGGTGCAAGGGGGAATCACCTGGGAAATTTCATGGGCGGGAGGAGAAATCTGTGGGAAGCTGAACCTCCCACCACTTCTGGGGCTTATCTCCCAGCAAAATTTCTTGGGCTTGCCCTGTTTGAAGTGGTGCCTAGTGACAGTGCAAGTTCTCTCTATCGTGTTTGCTTTCTAGTGGCATATATGTGAGTCAGCACTTGATTCTGCAGTCATCATATGATGAACATGGTATGGATAAACTCTCCACTTAGTTTTCCTCTTAATTTTGCCCAATCTCCTTTCCCCACAATTTGTTGAACTTCTTACTAAAACACTGTAATCAAAGCTGGATGAAGAGCAGCTACACTTCCAGATTAACATCATACACTTTATTTTTGAGCCACACCAGCTAATATAAAGTTTGAGCTCACACAATGTTTCCACTCTTTCGGTTGAATAGCAGAGTGAGTATATGGAAATGTCATCATTTTGGCAATCAATCAAACTATTAAGGTCCCTGCTGAAAGGCCAAACTGATTCAGTTCCGCTGAATGGAGTAGGGATCTGCTCCGATTTGCGGGGAGGGGGAGGTGTCAGGGAAAAGTTGGTGTTCCTGAGACTTTAAGGAGATAAAAAGAATTTTTCTTTTTCTAAATGAAGGTGTGGTCCACTTTTGTTTGCTCTCTTGAGATGTAACAGAAGATACAAAGTGGTTTTTTTTAAAAAAGGTCCCGTCCCCCCGTAAGTTGAATTGACAGGAACAGTGATAATGAATCAGAAATAAGGGTGTCTAAGAGTGTGCCCGGGGTGGCGCTGTGGTCTAAACCACAGAGCCTAGAGCCTGCCGATTAGAAGGTCGGCAGTTCGAATCCCCATGATGGGGTGAGCTCCCATTGTTTGGTCCCAGCTCCTGCCAACCTAGCAGTTCAAAAGCATGTCAAAGTGCAAGTAGATAAATAGGTACCGCTCCGGCAAGAAGGTAAACAGCGTTTCCGTGTGCTGCTTTGGTTCGCCAGAAGCGGCTTAGTCATGCTGGCCACATGACCAGGAAAAACTGTCTGCTAACAAACGCCGGCTCCCTTCGTCTATAGAGCGAGATGAGAGCACAATTCCAGAGTCATACGCAACTGGACCTAATGGTCAAGGGTACCTTTACCTTTTAAGTGTGTTCCTAATAATGACAAAACTACCTATGTTAAAATAGCTGACAAGAAGAAGGAATCCTAGGGGTGCCAATCCCCCCTCTGTTTGTGGCCCTGCTCCTGTGTTCTTAATATGAATAAAATTGGGGTGCATGGGGTGAGGAAAGGGGTAGAACCTCCGGTGGGGGAACATTTCATTTCATGCTCCTTCTGGGATAGTGTGTCAACCTTCAGTTTTCACCCTGCACTCAACTTTTACCTGTGGCTCCTAGAAGCTGTCAGCATGCGACAGCGGCCAAATGCCGGGAAACAGCTTTGACTGGCCAGCTAAAACAGATGAAGGGAGCCAATGGGTATCAAACCCTCAGTGAGTTAGGGACATCCCCTGCATGCAAAGACAGGCTCCAGCAGATGGAGCAGACGAGACAAATAGTGGGGCCAATGGTCAAAGAAGGCGGTTTCTGCAAATGCTGTGAAGTGAGGGGCAGATGGGGCTCATCCACTTGGGAAGGTAGCCCATCTAGCAGAAAGAAAACTCTGATCCTAGACATCTGCTGCCTTGCAGAATATATTCAGAAGTATACCCTGCCTACTCAAATCCAGAGCGGTGTCCCTAAAACAGTTGGATGGCGTCTTGTACGCCTCCTTCCAGCAACTCCTGCAGCCAAACAGGATGTGGTTTCCTTTGGACCACATCAGTGAGGCCGAGAAGGGGGTCTTGTGGTCTGAGCAGCCCAGGACCTCCTTGCACACTGCCCAGACATGCACCCTGAGGAGCTCACTTTGGTGCTGCTAAAGCAGCAGTTTGACTTCACCCCTGGATGCACACTCCATTGTCTCTTGAGACAGACCAATGCCAACAATGGAAAAAATAAAAAGCACATGAGGCTTTTTAAAAATCACTTTCCCCTGCATATCAATCACAGGCTCAAGCCCAGGAAAAGACTTAACAACAATGTTGATTGGAGAAAAGTATCGTGTAAGAAGCACGTGAAAAGGGAGAAAAATGAAACAGTCAGCTGACATCCCTGGCAGTGGGAAATGAGTAGCATGCTCTTCTAGCCTATATCTCTCCCCCCCTTCCTTGAGCTATGTGACATCTGGTCAACCCCATATTACACAAAGATTTCTGGAAAGTTCGTGAATTAAACAAGGCAGAAGTGAAGGAAGTGAGTGGTGAATATCATCGGCTCAGACTCAGACTTTCCACCAGAAGGACTTACACCACAACAGGTGGGGATTGTTTTGCGCAGAATGGTTGATAAGATAACAGGTTGAGGGAGTCCAGAGCATTACCAGACCACCTAGCCACTAGTTAATAGGTGCTTGTTCCAGACACTGGTACTTTAGGGTGACCTCACAGAGATTCTCACATTATTTCCCAGAATGCCATCTCCAGTGAGAACTCCATGCCATTTACGTACAGTGCTATTCTAAGCTTGTCTATGCAGAAGGCAGTCCCAATCAACTCAACGGAGCTTACAGCCTAGAAAGTGTGTTTAGGACTGCAGCAATGGTCAGTTAATTAACTGACTTATTGGTTAACAATGAGCTATTCGACCTTGTAATTATTAATTTTCCCCACACAAAATGATTCATACAAGAAATTCCCACTAGTGCAAAAATGAGAAAATGTCTTTTAGATTAAGAGATGATTTATGCTTTTGGCTCCACAAGAGACCTGTGAACTGCAAAGGTCTGAGATCCAAGTGGGAGCTGACTGTATTACTCAACCATACAAAATATTTGTTTGCACAGAGATAGGGGAAGAATTTGCTGGAGTCATCCCATGCTGACGAAAGCAGCTCTAAAGAATTATTCCTTCTTCCCATCCCAAAGTTGTAAGGAAATACTCATACAATGCCTCCAAATTTCTTTCTCCATGAAATGGATTTCAAGAAAAAGTATGTCGTTTTAGACAAATCATCCTATCAAGCTGTTCGGTCAAAGTTCTATTCCGACTGATGAGGAACTCGAGAGTCTACATGTCTGGCACATACAGAGCAGGATAGCTTTTATCACAAGACAGACTCCTTTGCAATGGTCCAATGAGCATTTCTGCATGACAAGCCACTCCTGACAGAGTTCACCTCAGCCTCTTCAACTGCCTTTTCTGTCTCCTAAATTATACCTAAGTAAGAGAGCAATTAGGTTTTGACAATTAAAATGATTTACTTACCATATGTAACAGCCGGAGCATCTCCACATATCTGTGGAAAGAGACAGTTTTATTAATTGTCAACCAGCTACCGCTGAATAAATCAGTGTGCAATGCACAGCCCAGCTTACTGCAAACCAAATTTTAGCTGGTGGACTTACTCTTTCTCTGAAGACACTAGCTCCTGGGCAATGAGGTGGGCTCTGGATTGTCCTTCTTTCTGTACAAAACAAAATAAACAAAGGTCAAAAATTCTCCATAACAGTCTGAACACTCTTTGGACCTGGTGGTATAAGAACATCAAAGTACTGTGGAGGCGAATCTTAAACTTCAATACATACCTGCAAACCAAGACAACATATACACCCCATCATAGTATCTGTCAGGTAGAGGAATGTGCAAGATCTTTCAACCATTTAATATGAAAAGGTTGGTTAATCTTTTCCATATGGGGCAAGCAGGCACAACTGATAGGCCACATCCTAGCATCTGTCTGCTAAGAGAATGTAAAAGGTATTTCATCCATTTAATGCAAAATGTTGATTAGGTGCTCATCTTTTCCCATATGTGAGTAACACATCCAAGGGGATGACATACAGGAGAATGACTGCAGGAAATATAAAGTATGGTGTATAAATTATGCTTTGCGCTTCTGATTTGCTTTTTCAAGGAATGTTAATTTCTAAAGATCACATGAAGCTGGTTCTCCGTATGATAATTACTGCAAGGGTGACATTTGAGAGCTATTGGGAAACTCAAAATAATCTATTAAAACAGCATGGTTAATTTAGCTATAGATTATTACCCTATACGTAAGGAACAAAGAAGGAAGGCAGAAATGGATAATTTCAGAAAGAACAGGAGCCCCTTCTTAGACAAAAATTGTTCCAAGTTCTAGCTATTTCTTAATTTACTATATAACAGAACAAATTAAATTTATGACATTTATTGTAACATATACAGAGGGCCAGCTCCGGAAAAGATGGGTAAAGTTATTGCCACCACATTCCTTGCTTTTGTGAGACATAGCATGCCCCTAGAATCTCTAGGGTAGGGTTCCCCAAACTTGGATCTCCAGCTGTTTTTGGACTACAATTCCCATCATCCCTGACCACTGGTCCTGCTAGCTAGGGATGATGGGATGATGCCAGTGTCACCAAACGTCAAGGAGACATACACTAAAAAGGAAATAAACAGACTCCAGTGACATCGCAAAATGCTACAGTGGCATAAGCTTTCTTGGAAGAGCGATGGGCAGGCAGACAGAGAGGGGCACACATGTATATAAATAATGCACACATTCACTTGGGTACAGAGGAAGCTGCTAAACAGCAGCGCCAGAAAGCCCTGAAATGCACCCTGGCCACTCGGCACGTCCTCTACTGATGGGCTTGGCTCAGATATGCCAAGAAGCGGAGCATATTTCACTACTGACCAAGGCCCCTTCTCTCTTCTTGTATACAGTTTGTCACAGTCAGCCATTCTATTAGTGATTGATTTGTCTTGAGCCAAAAGCCAAAACACTGGTACCCCTGGTGTCACATGGCCTGTCTAGGGCGAGTTCTGAGACAGTGTCTCTAGGCGTTGCCCCGTCTTGTGTTGTTTAATTGCTGTTTGTTTAACCAGGAAATGAACTCTGAGATTGACGACAGTGTCCGGAGACAGACTTCTGGGAACAGGGAGATGTAGGCAGCTCAGGTCCTTCAACTATCAGGTTCCTAACACTGAACCCAAGCGGTGGTGAAAATATGAAGATCTGCCATTTCATTTTAGAGAACTTTGCCAGCTGCTTGATTTCTAGCCTAGCAATAAGTGCTTTGAATGTACACTTCCTTCCCAGACTCGGTGTTTCCCAGTAGCTGCAGAGACTCCAGCCCCCGCTGTTAACTTTGGTGAGGGAAGCAATGGATTTGACACAAAGTTCTGGCTTCTTGCCTAGACAAGCCCTGTTGCTTTTAATAGCCTTATCTTTCTCAAGATCTAAGGGCCTTTCCAGATTTCCCCTCCCTCCGAATACTTTTACCTTTAGCATGGTATTTGCAACGGCAGTGCCATTAATCCAATAAGGGATAAGGAGATAAGTCCACAGAGAAGGAAAATAGTACTGGTGGTGGTGATATAATATCAGAGGAGATGTGGATTTTAGCACTGGGGAGGTGACACACCCGGACTTCCAGGGGGTGGGAATTGTTTAAAAGGAACAAGCGCAAAATGTGGGACATTGGGAGGTGGTGGCATGTGCTAGCCATGACAGGTTGTTTTGTTTTGTTTTGTTTGCAAAAAGTCAAAATCCTGCTGACCCCTCACCAGCAGTTATGATGAAAGAGGAAAGTTGAAGATAGGGGGAGAGCTTCCCCTTCTGGAATTTCCTGCTAAAATGGTTGGTTATTATGGGTTCAAGATGGAGCCAGTTCCGAAGAGGTGGGTAGTCTTTGTTATGTTAGCCACCTTCTTTGAAAGGATTTCAGGAGCAGGAGAGTGCTCAGCCTTTCTAAAATAAAATGTTCTTTAAAAAGGTTTAAGTTTCAGTAAATGGCATAGCCATGAATGCATGAGATACCTTTGCGAAGTCAAAACTGCACTGTCGAATACACTGAACAACCACCCAAACATCAGTTGGTTCATAGAGAAATATAACTTGCAACGAGAAATTTATACTCTCTTAGCCCAAGTCCTATTTACATTTAGTTATAACCAGAAGTGTTTGAGTAAAGAACAGGCTTAGGTGTGCCTAAATCTCTTCATATATGCTATATGAGAAAAGCATGTGGTGGAAATTTACATGCCCGTGTCAGCCAGCACAACGTTTGTTGAAGGCTTGTTGAAGGCTGTTTTTCCCTTCCTTTTGTCTTCATCTCTGTATGCTCAGGTGACACCCCAAGCAGATAAGACAGGAAAAGACACAGACAGCATGGCTAAAACAGAGACTTGGCCCTATATATGAAACGCATGTGTCTTATTGATATTGTGCCACTGTCTGCCAAAGGGATGAATAACAGGATAAATATCAAGGAAATGCAGGCTAGGGTCTGATGTGAAGCATTAGCAAGAGCAAATGTGTTTCAGGAGGCCATTAACGCTTTGCAAGCAGCTCTTCATTCATTCATGAGGTGCTTACCCTTTCTAGTACAGGCACTTTTATGGATAACATCCGTTCATCATTCTTGGGACAGGAAGACATCATTCTTGGGACATCATTCTTAGCTCACTAGTGACACAGCTTCCTGTTTTCCTGTTCCAGGTAGCCATGTCTGAGGCAGCTACTATTTTCAGCTGCTTACTGATTTGATAAGAACCTGGAAAGCTACATTAGGTCAGGCTAACTGTGCCCACCTGCTCTGATGGGCAGCAGTCTTCCAGGGTTTCAGGCAAAGCTCTTTCCCACCTCCTGCTACCTGGAGGTACCAAAGATCAAAGCTCCAGCATGCAAGGCAAGTGCTCTGCCTCTGAGAGTTACTGTCACTCGCCTAAAGATGATGTACATGCTAGGGAGGCGGCTTGCAATTCTGAAACAGTGCAATGCCTTAAACCAGCCTGCTCCAGTTGCCTTTTTGGTTTAAAAGACCTGACATATGCATGATGGAAAATAAGAAGGTTAAAGGATGGAACATGTCAGCGTTCTTTGGGATCTAAAAGCCTTACAGAAAGAAGTACAGCGGTACCTCGGGTTACATACGCTTCAGGTTACAGACTCCGCAAACCCAGAAATAGTGCTTCAGATTAAGCACTTTGCTTCAGGATGAGAACAGAAATTGTGCTCCGGCGGCGCGGCAGCAGCAGGAGGCCCCATTAGCTAAAGTGGTGCTTCAGGTTAAGAACAGTTTCAGGTTAAGTAAGTAAGGACCTCCGGAACGAATTAAGTACTTAACCCGAGGTACCACTGTAATGGAGAAGTAAACTGTTCAGTCAGGGCCGTCTTACCCATAGGTGCTAGGGGTACGGGGCACCCGGGCGCAGGGCTCTCAGGGGCACCAGGCTGAGAGTCCGGGCCCGAGAATTGAGTCCTGGGAAGAGCCCGCCCATTAGTCAGAGCACCGCGGTGGGCTTACTGCTGCAGGCGGCTCAGCACCGCAAGTTTGGGGGCAACCGAGCCAGCGAGACGCTGAGGCAGCTGGCCAGCTCTGCCCTCCTGCGCAGCTGGGACTGGGCAACTGGGGGGGGGCATGCCGGGCAGATCTTTGCACCCCGGCACTGCATATACTTAAGACAGCCCTGTGTTCAGTCCTGCAATCAAATATAGGACCTGTACTTAGCCAAGTTATAGCAAGATTGGGAGAGAGAGCGAGAGAGAGAGAAAGAGAAACCTGTAAGTTTATATTGGGCAGCAGGACAGTTTGGGAAACCCTCCATTTCTAGAGGAGTTAAAGCCAAGACTGAGCAAATTTCTGGAAGAAATACGCTTTGGTGTAGTTTTTCTTGCCACTGAATCCAAGAGAGATGATGAGAATGCTAGATTTCAAGTCAAGGGTAACCCTGCCACTACCATTGGCCTCAATGACTCTTCTGACCCCAAAAGAGTGCAGCACTTTGATTTGTTGGTCATTGGACAAATATAATTATTAGAGGCCTGTATTTTACAAAAAGACATGCAACCAACCTACTCCATATATAGTAAATTTGCTATTCATGTGGGTTTGGAGTCAAAATTGGCAGGTGACAAATCTCCAGAAGTTTCTTGTTTTATTGTAACGGGCGAGGGCATATAATGCTGGTGAGCCAACACCTGCAGTATTTCCACTGACCTTTGTACCTGCTCTACCACTCTAGGTATCACAGTAGGCCTTTGAAGGCAGTGGTGGCATTATTTCTCTGGGAGCCATTACCCCAAGCCTGCTATCCACTGGTGGCACCATTTAGGCTATGAAACAAGTAGAATTCAACATGGCATTATGGCAATTGTTCTGCCAGTGCAAGCCCTGTTGTGCTGGTGGAAGTCCTTGCATGGGCTTCATCTAGCGAGACTAGTTCGTTCAATCCCACTCAGAGAATTAGTTCACTATGGCAATACAGGATGGTAAATAATATCAGGACAATAGTGCTGAATCACAGAAGGGTCAGTTGAACCTAAAACCTAGGTGCCTCAAAGTTAAAAATTAAAAAATGCAAACTGGAAAATTATGTCTCCTGTTCCCTTTCTTGGAGGGAGGTAGATCACACCATCTCCTGGGGAATCTGTTTAATTATACACATCCTCTTTGTGGGGCGGAGTAGGGGGAAAGAAGCTTTCTAAATCTGTCTCTTCCTTAAAGGGACGCAAAACAGTCACTCCCCAAATACGTGGCTTATGCTCGAGGTTTTCTTTTTTGGATTTTTTTTTAAGTATGTGGGCTTGCTTCATTATACGAAGGTTAAAGGTTTGCAAAACAGAATGATTAATGGAGCCTGGAAACCAATCCCACCCAGTAGAAAGATAAGAAACGGCAAAGACAATTTGACGTGCTGCAACAGTGAGGCTGTTGCTGCTTGGCTCTCTGCAAAATCTCTGTGGCCTAGCCTGCTATTTCCTCTATTTGCAGACAGATCTGTTCTGCATGCTGCAATTGTTCACCATCCTGTCCCTTGCTCTGTGTTGTTGCCATACATTTCTGGCAACACATTAGGGCAGGGTGGAGGGATTGTGTCTCATTCCCACTGTTGACCACGTATCAAAGATGTGAAATTCTGAAGACCCCACTATGCCTGTTAAACGGTTATTGCACCCAGGTATATTAAGGTTTTCTAAAATGTAGAGGTTTTCCTTCATAGACAGAAGGACCCACCAAGAGGGGACACTAGTCTCAGGCTTTATTTTTAAAACATTTGGCACCAGCTCGTCACATTGTAAAGACTTTTCCAAATTTGAAGCCAACACAGCAGATAAGATGTTGACTGCCTTTCCCTGTAGAGAGACAGGAGAAGTTGCGAAAGGGAGCCTTGCATTTTCAAGACTTTATTAAGAAGCCCTACAGCAGCATTTTCAAAGCTTTCCTCGGGAGGTGGACTAAGAGTGGTTTAAAAGAACGGCAAGAGAATTGCCACTTGGCAAGTTTTAAATTAGCCTCGCTGGGTTTATTTTATTTCTTTTGTCTCTAAACCCATTAAACAGTTTGGCCTCAGCGCTAGGAGGACAGCAATTGCAGATCAACATGCATTTAAATTAATTAGTATAGGTAAATGAGCATGCAGATAATAAGGGCCAGTATCTATTCCCCCCCCCCCAGCAGAGAGAAGTAGAAATGATATGATTTGAGGTGCACAGGGGTAGCACATGGATTAAAATGTACAGGACATGAGGGGACAGCAGGCTTGTGTCTGCTGACCCTGGCCCTGCTACTGCCAAGACCTCTACATACCGTATTTTTCCGTGTGTAAGACTAGGTTTTCCCCCCTAAAAAATAATGCCCAAAATTTGGGGGCATCTTATACATTGGGGCCTTCTCCCCCATTTTCTTAAACCGGAGTCCCCAAAAATGGCTGTCATCTTATACATGGGGGCATCTTATAGACGGAAAAATACAGTAATCAGGATTCTCAATAATAGTGGGAACCTACATGCAGACCTTGCCCAGGAACGGCCCACCCATGAGGTGAGGTGCGGCAGTAGCCTCAGGTGGCAGATCTGGCCTCAGAGAGCGCAATGATCCCTGCTGCAGCTTCCTCTGTTGCCACCTGCTATGGACTCTCTGGCCTCCTTTTGTTCCCCCACCGCCTTCAGCAAAGTGGGGTGTGTGTGTGTGTGTGTGTGTGTGTGTGTGTGTGTGGAAGATGCACTGGGAGCTGTGGTGAGGGATGTGGAGGAAGAAGAGGAGAAGGCATGCACCTCCCAAATAAGTTGATTAACTGGTACATAAAGGTACAGACAGATTGCATCTTACATTAAGTTCACGTACGTAATCGCAGCTTCACATGGATCACTGAAAATTTAGAAATAAATAAAACTGAAGCTGAGGCTCCAATACTTTGGCCACCTCATGACAAGAGAAGACCCCCTGATGTTGGGAAAGATTGAGGGCACAAGGAGAAGGGGACGACAGAGGGTGAGATGGTTGGACAGTGTTCTCGAAGCTACCAGCATGAGTTTGACCAAACTGCGGGAGGCAGTGGAAGACAGGAGTGCCTGGAGTGCTCTGGTCCATGGAGTCACGAAGAGTCGGACACGACTAAACAACTAAACAACAACAAAACAGGGCAGGAGAGCAAGAACCCCCCACCCCAGGAAGGGCCATCTGAGATCTCAGGGGAGCCCTCAAGGAAGCCCACACACAACCTTTCCAGAGCTGGGTCTCTGCCTCGTGGGGCAGGGTGGAGGGCAAGGTGCACTCAGTGCCAGTTTTGGACAGGTAGAGATGGTTGCATGGGGCCCTTCCCAGGTTTTACATGATTTTACTTATACACATGATAGCCAGGAATGTAACCCCCAAGTAAGATGAGGTCTACCTATACAGCAGTGCTAGATTTACATGTAAGCTAAACAAGCTATAGCTTAGGGCCCCACTCTCTTGGGGGCTCTCAAAAAAATTAAAGGAAAAAAAACCTGGATGCACATTTCCAAAATATAAACTAAAAAAAACAAAACAAATAAACTTTGATAAAATACATATTTTGTTATGTGCAAATGGCTTTAGATACCTATTAGGTCCATAAATGACCATATAGCATATAGTCAACACAAAAAACAGCGGCAATTTGTTGTTGACAAAGGACAGCTGGACATATAAAGGGCCCCATTACCTTCAGTAGCTTAGGGCCTCATCAAACCTAAATCCGGCCCTGTATACAGGTGCTGATCTGAATTTAGGCTTCCCACAGTTCAAACGGAGCAGCCTTTGCTGAAGGCCTTGAATTAACAAAGCTGCATGTTTGGGAAGTATGTTTATGGGGTTTGTAGATTATATGAGTAAAATTGAAATGGAATGTGCAAGTCAGGTGCAGCTCTCCAACGCCTAGGGGTCCCTGAGGGTGAGAAATTTCTGGTGCTTGTAGGTGATAGTTACCCCACTGAAACCATTTTGTGTGTCTACAATATACTCAAACGGGTATAGAGAGACACAACGGGAAGGATCTTAATGCTCCCCCCGCCTTTTTTGTTTTTTACTCTTAACATAAATGGGGCTTCCCCTTGGAGAAGAATCAAGCTGAGTAGACATACAAGGGAAAACATGTGCTGCTCCTAGCTCCACATTTCACATTAACTTTTTGCCTTGAAACCCCAGGCAGCAGTTAAGTATAATGAATGTGACTTTTTTTATTTCTCCTGCATTGAGAGTAAATGGCAGGCAGGACTATCCTACAGCTGCAAACGACTTTCTATAAATCCAAAATCACGCTTAATTGCCTCTATTATGACCTTTAAACATCTGTATCCTGAGTTTTGTCTTTATAAACATTAGCATTACTGCTGAGATCACATTAATCCGCTTTAATCTTTACCGTGAAATCGTTTTGCTTCCCATATATAATTTTCAGCTGCTCGTAGAAATGTATGCATCTATTTTCTCCCAGATACAATGGAGCAGCCATGCCAGTTTTTACGCCTTCCCTGTTCACTGAGGATAAGAACCTGTCACTTGTTGGACCAAACTAAGCTCAGATGTTTGCTGCTTGGTTGGGGGTGATTTGTGCCATTGACTGCATGCAAGGAGTAGATATAGCTTGCCCCTGGTTACAATTGTCCATGTGCTTGGCACCTGAAATGACGAGGCAGCCCTCCTGCAAAGGGCTCTCCTTATCTCAGGCTGAAATGGTAATTTAATGAGGATTTCAGGGAAAGGAGGTGTTTTTGTGCCCCAATATGATGCTTGCTTCCAGCAAGCTTTTTCTTGAACAAGCTGGAAAAAGGCAAGGTCACCTTTGCTCAGAGCAATGGAATAAATATATAAAAGAGACACACATGTGAAGAATGGCCTCAATATGCCTCCTAGGTAGTTTTTAGCTGGGTAAAACTGAGCTATAGGGGTCTATGTGAAGGGCACCCCCTTCTCCAAGGAGTAGCACGGCAATTTTAAAAAATGACAGCGTCCTGTTGGAAATTTGCTAGTCCAACACCAGCTGCCAGGGATTCCAACCCCTCCCCCAATGGATCCAACCTTGATAAGAAGATCCAGTTTTAAACAAAAAACCTCCCCTAGAATACAATGTGACTCTGGGGGTGGGATGGGGGGACACCCACCCACCCACCCACTACATATTATATAAGACAAACTACATATTATTATGGGGGAAATCCATGACGTTCTGGATGTCCCAGAATATTCCTTCTCTTTTAAAAACAAACATGTTCTGCATGAATTTACCAGGTTGATTGGAGTGATGGGCTGCAAAATGGGGGGGGGGGCAATCCTTCCCTCAGCACCAGGTTTGGGATCAAAACTGCTCCCTGCAATCTGCTGTTTTATACCACAGGGGGAAATATTTTGTTCTTTGCTTGTACAGTGGTACCTCGGGTTAAGTACTTAATTCATTCCGGAGGTCTGTTCTTAACCTGAAACTGTTCTTAACCTGAAGCACCACTTTAGCTAATGGGGCCTCCCACTGTTGCTGCGCCGCTGGAGCACGATTTCTGTTCTCATCCTGAAGCAAAGTTCTTAACCTGAGGTAATATTTCTGGGTTAGCGGAGTCTGTAACCTGAAGCGTATGAAACCTGAAGCGTATGTAACCCAAGGTACCACTGTATGTATGTATGTATTAGCTGCCTTGAAACATAACAATGGTATGCTGCATGCTTCATTTCAAAGAGGTTAGCTCAGAAGAGCAGAGATCCACAAGATGTAACCCAAATGTATACTCCAGACTAAGAATCAGCGGCAGAGCAAGCCAATCGGGCACCTGGGGTGGCACACGTGCCCTGCACCTAGGCCAGCCGGGGCAGGACACTCCATGGGGCCTCTGAGGAGTCTGCCTGCCTCCTCCCACTCAGCAGCCCTACAGCTAAGGGGGAGGCAGCGGGCGGACCATTTGGGGCAGTGCAGAGCATGCGGGTGCCCAAGCCACCACATCACTCCCAGGAGAGACGCATAGCTTAGGCGCAGGCCCCACAGTGAGTGCCGCCTGGCATTTTGTCACCCCCTCCATAGTGATACCCGGGACGGACCACACCCCCTTCCTCCACCCCTGCTAAGAATGTTGGGTTTTTCTTTGTTTTTTAAAGTGTGGTCAAGAGCCAAATTATGTCCCCAAATTTGCAGAGAGGCCATGCCTAGGGTGGCATAGTCAGAAGTGGCTGTTGCTTTGAAACAGTGTAGTGATTCTATGAAAACACGAAGGCACTATTCAGCCAAATTTAAGGGATGGTGCTTAAGTCTCTCCCATTCAGTGAGATGAAATTAAGTACGTTTCACCTGATTGTGCCTTTGGCTACTTTTAATATATATGCTTAGTTGTTTTTATTTTTAACTGAGCCCCATTCTAACCAGTATAAAATTACATGCAGAGACATAAGGGGATCTAAGCCCACAAAACTGAAGAGCAAGAATCTCTTGTATAGCAGATCCTTCCCACCCTCAGTAGAAGCACTGTTAATAAAAATAAAGTACACTTTCTGGATAAAACCATAGATCTTATCTGCTAGGTGATCTCATGCCTTTATTCAGACTGATTTTCCCCTGGGAGATGGAAACCATAGACTAACAAGCAAAACATTAAAAAAGAAAACCAAAAACTTACTCTTGCTTCCAGACCAGCCCAAATACTGTTTTCACAAGATTAGCTCACTTCCAAATCCTTGGTACTATTTTTGGCATCCAAACCTACTGAAGTCTGCCAATTCTCTCTAAGTGACAGTGCACTGAAATTTGCTCTTGTTTTACAACTACTTCATCTTGCGCTAAGGATTTCCCTACAAGAGAGAGACAGTACTTTTGCTGGGTACTTAGATGATTTACTTGCACTTCATCACTCAGACATGGCTTTTCGATAAAATGGCTAATATTGCAATCTTTCTTTACATATGAATGCAGAAGGAAGTTCCACTTAGTTCAATGGAAGCTTTTCTGAGCTAAGTATATATGGGACGGAAGCCTAAAATTCTCTCAGAGGGCTGAGAGCTTTTTGTGTGAAAGCCTCAGAAAGTCGTAATATATTACCAACTATGACAAGCGCTACGTTATGGTATCAGTGACATGCCATCCTTCTTGTTCAATCCTGTCAGGAGTGTCTCTGACAGCATTCATCTCGGGAATTTAGAGAATGCTAAATTTTATCAGTAATTCTTCAGAACTGAAAGGTCTAGGAGGAAGTGTCAGAAAATTTGTGGTGGTGGTGGTGGTTGTTAAAATTTGTATACCGCCCTTCATCTACAGATCTCGGGGCAGAATTATCGCACTGACCAGCGTTTCTCCAGTATTTTCCAATCCATGTCCATAACTTAGGGGATGCTGTCTCCATACAGACACATAAATACTGGACTAGCGAATGACAGTGTCTGGGCAGCTTTCTCCTCCAGCAGTGACGGACACTGCAAGAGTCTTCAGGGTGAAAGCCTAAGGTGATCTCACATTGTGAGCAACTGATAGGGAGCGTAGCAACCATGAGCAATGAAGGGGGTGTTCTTAGATTGCTGATCATCAGTTTAATGGAAAAGATGGTTAGGCGCTCCTGTTCTCTGTTATCCTTTTTTTAATGACACCTGACATAAATGGTTAAATAAGACATTTTGCTGCCTGAGGGGAAAGAACAAGATGGCACCCCCTCATTCCATAAGCCAACTGGACATGCAGCTGAATCTTATTTCTGCATCAGGAATGGGACAGCATCCTCCACCACACTTGCGGGCAGCAGGCTAGCTCAGGGGGTACAGGGCTGGCTCTGTGCCTGACGCACACAGCTCTGTCTTCTAAAACTGAGGGATGCCTAAGCGGGGCTCAGAAGGAATGGCCAGGAGGCTGCTGCCATTGCTCCTTAGTCTAGAATCTGTTGTCTGAAGTGGCTGCCTCACTCTTCTAATGCAGGGATAGCCAAGCTAATACCTTCTGGGTGTTACTGAACATCCATGGCCATTTGATTTGCTGTATGGGACTGATGGGGGTCTAATAATATCTGAAGGGCACCATGTTGTACCTAATGGAAAGGCTGGCCCTGCTAACTACCTGAAACCTCAGCCTAACAATGAACTAATTTCTGTTTTCCTGGTTCCTTTTCACTGCAGAAAATTGTATTTTGACTCATGTTGAACTGCTGCCTTTGCCTAAAGCAGAACAGTCATATATTTGGCCCAGGCTTAAGACTCAAACTTCCAACATCTGCAGCTAATTTTCATTCAGTATCATATGTTTCAGCAATATCTTGCTTTCAACATGATTCCGTAACTGGGCTGAATGCAACAAAGGGAGATCAAAATTAAAATGGCAGGGGCACTTTACAAATGCTTCTCCTTTATTCTCTCTGTATGTCAGCCATCTGACGGCCTACTCAGTAGTGGCACCCTGGCTGTGAAATGCTCTTCCCAGGAAGGCTCACTTTGCCCCTACTCAGATTTCATTAAAGTGCCAGGCAGAAGCATTTTATTTTCCTAGGCTTTAAAAAACAAAACATCTTTACATTGTTCTCATTCTACTTTGTTTTATTGCTCCCAATGGCTTTTATACTGTTCTTTTATACAATGTGTTTTAAACCATCTGCTTTTACATAGTGGAGACAAAGAAGTAAAAAAGCGGGCATGAGTGGAAGAGCAAGTGGGAAAGACAGAAGGGGGCAGGCATACCCTCCAACATTTCTCTGAGGAAAATAGGGAAGTCCCATTCCAAAATGATAATTTTACTATTTATACCCCACACATCTTATTGGGTTGCCCCAGCCGCTTTGGGCAGCTTCCAACATACATAAAGGCAAAGGTAAAGGTAACCCTGACCATTAGGTCCAGTCCCAGATGACTTTGGGGTTGCACACTCATCTCGCTCTATAAGCCGAGGGAGCCAGCATTTGTCCACAGACAGCTTTCCAGGCCAGCATGACTAAGCCGCTTCTGGCAAACCAGAGCAGTGCATGGAAACACTGTTTACCTTCCCGCCGGAGCGGTACCTATTTATCTACTTGCACTTTGGCATGCTTTTGAACTGCTAGGTTGGCAGGAGCAGGGACTGAGCAATGGGAGCTCACCCAGTCGCGGGGATTCGAACCGCCGACCTTCTGATCAGCAAGTCCTAGGCTCTGTGGTTTAACCCACAGCGTCACCCACATTCCTTTCCAACATACATAAAAACATAATAAAACTTTAAACATTTAAAAAACCCTTCCCTATACAGGATTGCCTTCAGATGGCTCAGGAGTTGGATAACTCCATACCCTTCAACATTTCTCCAGTGAAAATAGGTACATCCTAAGGAAAAGCGAGACATTCTGGGATAAAATCAGACAGTAGGATGGCTTCTCTAAATCAGGGACATCCCTAGAAAATAGGGACACTTGGAGAGTCTGAGCAGGCAAGACAATCAAGAAGGCTTCTTCCTTATCTTGCCTCCTTCATGTATACATCTGCCTTTCTCCTCTATCTAAAATACCTGTTTCTGGCAAGTGGATGAATGGAGGCCTTGATCTGGTACCTGTGGTGTTGTGCAGGGCAGATGGCAGCTCCCAGGAGTCCAGCTTTGCCTCAGGGGCTGCCAGTTGATTATCAGTTACTTTCACAGTCCTGCTTTGGGCAGAACTGAGAGTACAATAGAGCGAGACTGCTTATAATGGGAAAAACACTTTCAGGAATAAATATATGTCCAGTGCGTCTTCTGACCACCAATGTAATACTGACACCCTGCTTGATCATTGATCTTGGCTGCAAGTTCAGACAAATGTGATGGGGGGGGGGGGGTCATTGTATGTTGTTGGTATCCTGCAGGTAGTAGCTGAATCCAGTCAGTGAGCAGGGGCAGGGGTGGAATCTATTGCAGAAATGGCTCAAGACACCTCACGAGATCTATTGGATTTGTTTCAAGACAAGACCTGCCTCCAAAATTTTATTTACACACACACACACCCCTTTAAAAATGGTGTTTTACCTTATGGAGGAGGTTGGACTCTCCCTGGTTCCCATCCTCATCTCCAGAACTTTTCTGTTCCTCATCTGATGTGACGTCTTCAATAGGAATCACAGAGATAGGGCACACCTTGTAAGGTTCTGTGTAGGCACTGTGGACAGAGGAAAGCAAGTTATTCTAAGGACATGATGATAACAAGAGAGGCTGCATGCAACAGATTCCAGATTCTGTTCCTCTATCACTATGCTGGGTCTGAGTGCTAGGAGCTTTGTGCCATATTGTAAATAGCATCATCCTGCTAGATTCTACAACCTACAAATTCATATTCCATGTCAGTCATTTCGGTGTTGTAGAGAAGTTTGATGTCAAGCAGGTCCCGGTGTGTGTGTGTGTGTGTGTGTGTGTGTGTGTGTATTTTAACAGTGAATGGCAGAAGAAAAGTAGACTATTCCACCTTCTTCATAAAGCAGTGAGGCATTCACAGAACAACCACTTTGAGTCCTACATTGCAGGGGGTTGAAGTCCCTTCCAGCTCTCGAGTTTTGACTCTATGAACCACAGAAGTGGGAAAGCATGACTGGCAGGAAAGAAAGAAAGATGTTTTCAAACAAAAACATCTTGGAGGTCCCAGGCCACAGAGAGGTTAGGTTGGCCTCAACCAGAGCCAGGGCTTTTTTGGCTGTGGCTCCGATCTGGTGGAACGCTATGTCACAAGAGACTAGGGCCCTGCAGGACTTGACATCTTTCTGCAGGGTCTGCAAGACAGAGCTGTTCCACCAGGCCTTTGGCCAGGGCACAGGCCTTTGGCAATCCTCACAGAACTCTAGCCCAATGATTGCCATTAATCTGATTTGAACTGATTTTATAATGAAATGATTTTAGAATGTTGTATCATTTTACTGTTGTTAGCTGCTTTGAGCCTGGCTTCGGCTGGGGAGGGCGGGATATAAATAAAATTTTATTATTATTGTTGTTGTTGTTGTTGTTGTTGTTGTTGTTGTTGTTGTTGTTGTTGTTGTTGTAAGAAACTGGTTTATGCACCTCATGAGGAAGGATTCTTCCAAAATGCATCAGATCTTAATATCAAATCTTACTTCAAGTAACTGGAATTCATCCCATCCACCCCCATAACCTCCAGACCACTTGATGGGAGGAATTCGAGTGCATCTTGGAAATTGAGATTTGCATAGTTCAAAGAGCTCTGTCACCCTAAAATCCCTATCATCTATCTATCTATCTGTCTATCTAATCTATTTACTTTTTGATGCAACAGTGAAATGCAGTGAAAAAATATGGTATGGACAAACAGTGGCGTAGCGTGGGGGGTGCTAGGGGTGCCGGCCGCACCGGCCGCAACATCGGGGGGGGGGGCGCGAGTCCAGAGGGAAGGGACAAGTTCCTTCCTCCGCCGGGCTCCCCGCCGCCACCGCCAGCCTTGCGCCCTAGGGCGTGCGCGCCCCCCGCCGCCGCTGCGGCTGCGCTCCACTCACTGCTCGCAGGAGGAGCAGCCGCTGCAGCAGCGCCAACACCGCCACCGACGCCTGGCCGGGCACGGGCAGCCTCCGCACCCCCACGCCATCCCCTCGGCCCAGCCACAGGCGGCAGCTGCTTCTGCCGACTGGGGAGGGAGGAGAGCTGCGAGGGGCCTCGCCGCGCCCTGCGCTCCCCAAAACCCTCCGAGAGGAAGCCGGCGGGCGGGCGAGGGTCTCCCGGCGGAAGGGGGCGCCGCTGGCTCCGGCTCTCAGCGCAAGTCTCAGCCGCGGGGGGGGGGGGGGGCGAGGACGGAGCGCGGCTGGAAGCCCCCGGACCCGGCCGGGAGGAGGAGAGGCGCTCGCCAAGCCCGGATCTGGAGCGCCTCGGAGCGTGGGCTCCACCTACAGCCCAAGGAGAGGAGGGGGCGGGGAGGCGCGCAAGGGGAGGGGGCTTCGGCTGCCTCGGCCCGCGGGGGCTCCGCAAATAATAAATTTAATAAATTCCTGCTGAGCCTTTGGGGGGGTCCTTGGCTCCTTCGCTCGCCCCCAGCCCCAGTGGCGTAGCATGGGGGGGTGCAGGGGGGCCGGCCGCAACATCTGGGGGGGGGCGCGCTCGCACTCGAGTGCTAAAATCCACGGGTTAGGGGGCGCAAATTACTTGCCTTGCCCCGGGTGCTGACAACCCACGCTACGCCACTGTGGACAAATGATTAAGAAGAACACATTCAAAAATCACTCACTAAGGAAATTGGGATGAATGCTCGTTGTCATATAACCTCCCCACAAACAAGTCAGAATAAAGTCTCAATGATCTTACTTCTGGTAAGGTTTTGTGAAAGCAGATCAGGATAAATGTTCAATAAACAGGTCCCCTACGGAAGCCCAGTATTTTCTGAAGAGGTATTAGAGATATGGTGAGGAGAGAAGTCTTGATCATCAAACTTTGCTCTGCATTCAGCTATTGAAGGTACATAACAAATAATGGCTAGCGTCCTGACCTCTCCCTTTCAGATGATATTTTCCCAACTATATAAATGGGTCTTTACCACAAGGGTCTACTTTCTGTGCTTTTAGTCTTGTTTTAAATGTATTTGTTGTTTTTGTGTTTTTAACTGCTTTTAATTATCTTCAGTGTAAAATTGCCTTGAGATGGTTGCTTAGAAGGCAACAAATCAATCAGCGAAGATGAGAATATGTACATAGGGCTGCTGCCTTAAGATGTTTATTTCTGAGAAACAGCTAAATATTATTGGAATGAGGCAGTTAATCTAATGTAACAGAATCTGGATTTTCTATTTTTATTATTATTATTATTAGTTCATTATACATCAGCGAAATTTGATTAATTATTGTGAATTATATCTGTATCCTAGCCTCCCTCCACATAATTAAGTGTAACATTCATGGGAGTTATGTCATTTTTCTCATATGAACAACATAATGAACAAAGAAAACTGAGTTAAACCAGTTGGCTGTCTTACCAGTTGACTGTTTAGAGTGTTAAGGGAAGGGTAGTACCTTTGGCAAAAATGCTCCTCTTCAACCAGGCCTTTGGCTGATTAACATCCTATACCCTTTTTAATGTGGAAGAGGAGGGTTATTGTTTTGTTCTTGTTTTTATTATGTATTTTGTGTTTTCATCTTGCATTTTTATGCTGTGAACCACCCTGATATCTACAGATGAAGGGCAATATATGAATTTAGGAAATAATAAAAATTAAAATGAATGCAATATATTTCTCCTACCACTGGGTTATAAGCACTATCCATTCTTCACAACCCTATGAAGTAGGTTAGACTGAGGGACACCCAGTAACTTACATGTCTTAGTGAGAATTAAACCCAGGCATCCCAAATCTGACACTCCACCCTGGCAAATTGGTAGTAAATATGCTGCATACATATATATGAAGTGAAGACAATGTTTTGTGATCCTTGTATCTCTCCTGAATAATAGTTCTACTGACTCCAAGAGGCTAATAGGATTTGGTGCCTAAGCCAAGTGAGATCTATCTATCCTGATGTTCAATGGTTGGTACCTGCTGTTGGATCCCACATTCTGGGACTGCAGGGCTAACCAACATGGTGCTTCCATTTGCTGTTGGACTCCAGCCAGCATGGTCAATGGTCAGGAATGATGGGAAATAAGAGTCCAATAACATCTAGAGGACACCACACTGGGTATTCCTGCGGCAGTGTAGCTCAATCCCGTATTCAAAATTATGGTCCTATGATACCTTGCCTGTTCCAATTCTGAGGGAAATCAAGATTACTTTTTTGTTTTACATTATGACCGTAGCATGAGTTGACCTGTCCTGGATGCTGGGATGGGGCACAGCAACTGTGCCCCATGCCAATGTTTGTCAGTATTACAGCTAGGCATGCTTTGGAAAAGTTCTGCAGGAAGACTCAGCCATGATCATTCACAATATTAACATTCAGAAGACTTTTTGTTTTGTTTTGTTTTTTGGCCATATGTACTTAAAATGTCCCCCAAGATGTATACAGTCTTGTATACATAGAAGCTGGGCTGGAAGAGCATGTGACTGATAATTCTTTTATCTCATTCCAAGCAGGCTCTAGACGAATCATCTAATACCTCCGATAATAGCACGTAACAATTGTTAATAATGTCTGGTGTACACGATGAGGCCATAATGGCTTTAAAATGAACAGCGACTGCTTAAGGAAGAAACCTGTGGCACATTTTCACAGGCAGCTATGCAAATGCAAGTCATTATGATTCCCCTAAGCACTGCAGTAGGAAACTCATCACCTTTATGATTCCCCCACTGCCCCCTCCCCGCTATTAGATATTTATAGCCTTTAATTCAGTAAATAGCTCCAGGCTGAAGAACAGCCAAACATTCCTTCACGTCATTGGGACCTTACGTGCATGGGCTGAGAACCATCGCTCATATACTATCAACTATGTGGTTGCCGTAAGCATTTTGCATTACTTGGTCCAAGTTTCTCACAGTTGCTTTTGACAAAAGAGACCCCTTTGTTTTCCCAAAGACCCAGAATTTTTCAGTCACTTTTTCTTGGTAACCATTTACCCTAAATGCTGCAGCAACCCAATTACACAAAAACAAAGCCCAAAGCTACACAGTTTCATGCTTTTGTGTATTCCTAGCCCATTTCTGGGCAATATATTTTTGGTGGTCAACCACACATGTAACCTCACATGGTTCTCTACGGCCTTTCCGTATTCCCTCTAAATCCACCCACCACTATTCTTTTCCCTCCACTGTGTTCACCACTTCCATAATTTTCAAGTCACCATAGCTGCAGGATGATGGCAGCAGGTTGCACCTTGACTTATGCACATAAAGGCCTCCACACAAACAACCAAACACACAGAGGGTTCTCTACACCAGACTTATTGATACTAAGAGCAATTTGGCAATGGAACCAAGTACCTAGAGGGGTGGTGGGTTCTTTAAGGCTGTGGGTCCTCAAGCAGAGACTGGGCAGCCATTTGTTGGAGGTTCTCTAGATTTCCTGCCAGGTCAGATGGCCTAAAAGGCCCTCTCCAACTCTACGATTCTATGACTATGACTGACAGGCCTTGAAAAGCAACTGGATATATAGGCGCTCTATAGATGTTGTAATTAATGTGTCAATGGGAAGAACCTGCAAAAAAACAACATGAGAGCCTGCCGGGTGGCCAACCAGTTGCCTACCGGGAGCCCTCAATCCTCCTCCACACTCCCAGCTTATGTATGTCTGAAAGAGGGAGATGTGGTCATGTAAGGATGGCGCAAGGTGATGCAAGGTGAATACATTTTGGGACTTCATTTTTCTATCACAAAAGAAAGTTTGTGATAGGGAAAGTTTTTTAAAAAATAAATATAAACATAAACATAAAACTAAAACTAAATATAAAAAGGGAGCACCATTCAAGTTTGGATCACTGAACGTGAATGGTTTTGTGAAAATTTATAAAACACAACAAGCATGAAGTGCACCCTTTTCGTTGTGTCTTTTCTATCTCTGTATTATTATTCCTGATGAGATTGAAGCTGTGTGGGCTCAGGATCATTTATGACAGTGGTTCCCAAAATGAGTGATACCCGCAGAGGGGGCAGTGGGATTACCTGGGGGGGGGGGGGTGTTCAGAGAATGGCAAGGGGCACTGAAGTTGAACAAAGGAGCAATTAATTGTTACTATTGTGAATTTTATTCTTAATTGTGCAAACCATGATTCTGAACAATGTTTTTTATAGGGTAGGGAGCACTGGGGATGAGTTTATGGAACCAAGAGGACGGTGGCCCAAAAATGTTTGGGAACCACTGATTGACACCACTCAACACATGGCAAAATTAAAAATTTGTTAGGAGGATAATCAGCACAGCAAATTTCAAAAGGGGGGGGGGGAATACAGTTGTTTAAAAAGCAGAATCACACATAATATAAGAGCTAGCCAAGAAAGGTTACTGAGAAAAAAGGAAACCTGGTATTCTAACAGTTTCCAAAGATCATAATGAAAGATGCATAGATCACATTAATTCTGTCAATACATTTTTAAATGGCATGTGATTTAGTAAGACCATCTCTCTGGATGGTCTTGGAATGAGATATGATATTTCATGGCATAGATATTCGGTGCACACAAAGTATATGATTGCAAATGCATTCCCCTTGCAAGCATTCATCTTCACCCTTGATTATTTATGATGGGCAATCTCTTCTCCACGTTGGAAGGCTATTATTCTTTACAATACAAGAATTTTAAGCAAAACCCCTTTCCAGAAAGGCCAGTAGAACTTGTCAATAGGCTGTGGATTCCATTTGGCTGAAGGAGGGAAGGAGTAAAAGCAGCTCTAGGCTACTGGTGCAGTTCAGAGATGCTTGGAGGAACAGAGCAGCCTTCTTCAGCTCTTCCAAATAAAGTAGGGAAGGGTATGCATTCAGGCCCTCCACCTAATGCCCCTGCCTGTGTGAGCTCCTCTCCTGTGCATTGAGCATGGAAGTCTGTTAGAGGATTCTAACTACTGTATGTTCTGTAGAACATGGTTAGAATCCCCCTTGCAATGAGGATCCCTGAGCGATCAGGGTTCCCAACTGAAGAGAGGATTCTAACCACATGCAGCTGGATGTGGTTAATATCTCCCTGCAAGCATTCATCCCCAATACACAAAGCTTGGTAGAAAAGTCCCTCAGGTGTTCATTGAAGAGGGATAATGTTGATGCTATTGCAGAACTTCAGGCAACTTCTTCCACCTCAACTCTTAAAACAACAGCAGGCCTAATGTATGCTGCAGTCCTGGACTCTGGGGTGTAATAAATTCATTGCAATCTCTGGACCATGTATGGTGTGATCTAAGTTTGGGAGATATGAAGCGGGAGGTACGGTCTGAAAATTCTGTGGCGCTCCAGTTACATCAACAGGAATATAACAGAGCTTTCAATGTGGAAAAAGGTGAGCTTTTAATTATAGATTTGACTTTGGGGAAACAGTTTGGTTTGCAGAGCCCAAATACCAACTGAAGACCCAGGTGAGCTCACCCATTCCAAGGGTTCAGCACATATGTAATGTATTGTTGCCCAAGACAGGAATAGGGTTTCAAAGGACTTGTGAGGGAGTTACACTGGGAAGAAGCTGGTGAGCTGCAGAAGACGTTGCCAGCAGTAGTGGCCAATAGAGCCACAGCAGAAGCATCCTGACATTGGTCCCACAGCATAATACTTGGACGGGGCTGGGGTAGGGTAGGGTGGTGGTAAGGCCAGGGCTGTGTAGACATTGTGGTGGACCCAATTTGTCAGCTGCACTGTTTGTTGCATCCATCCAGTCAAATCACTCCAGGAAAGTCCTAGAGTGGAAGAACACCGAGTGTATCTCCATGGAGGGCAGAACCCAGTTGCACTTAACATACCAGCACTTCAAAGGCAGGCACTTTCTCTCAATACATGGGCTAAGTTCCTACAAGGACCGTGTTTATGTGCAGCCTTCAGAAATGCAGCCCTCTATTTACCCAGAAGGACTCTACCACCTGCTTTTCACAAATGTGTATGTCTCCTCTTTATCCTACCCTAAGACAAAATCCCTGAGAAGAAACTATCTGCTTAACGGAGCCCGATCGTTACTTAGGGTTTCCCATGAAACAACACCATCACAAATGCCAAAATAACTTCTTGATGATACATCGCAGTGGGTTTCATGGCAAAAACAGAGTGGAATGACTTTATAGCATTGCCTTAGATTGCTCATAAAGGAACTTAAAAGTACACTCTGTTGTTGCTCTCTCAGTATCTCTGCTGATAACTTAATGAGCTCCAGTGGGACAGGAACTAGCTGTTCCCGCATTTAGAGGTAATGATGATGAATTATCTTTCAGCTTGTGTCTCTGAAAGTGGTACCAGTGTTGGTACAGCGATCTCAAGCAAAGCTCCATTTCGGAGCTCCTTATTCATGCGATCAGCAGTTTTGTGCCATGAAGTCATGACATTTGTCAAACACAGCAAGTATTCTGCATATTTCAAGAGGGGCTGGGGGGGGCAGGGGTTGTGTGTGTTGCTGCTGATAAACAAAGACAAGAGTGCAAGTGAGGAACTGAGGCCAGAGTGTGCTTCTCTCCAGCTCTGCAGTCCCAGGGCAACACTATTTAAGAACAGTATCGAAAGATCCAAATGATTTCAGTAATTGCACAACTGCAAAAAGACAGCCAGTTCCTTCTTCTATCAACCCACTGAAAAGGAGAGCTGGTGCAGAACCAGAAACATATATGCTCCGTCTCCTATCACAATGACACACCCTCCTCAGGGAAAGCGAGGGGAGAGTCAGGCAGACTATTATAAGGGCTCCTTTCTAGCTCCATAGCTGGAAGACAGGTCTATATGCCAAAAAACTGAATCAGTTTTGCTCCTGTCCTTCAATGGCCACTACTACTCCCATCATATCCTGCTCTTTTCTGGTTGGGAAAAGCACCCTCAGCTTGGCCCCTAAGAAAGGAGGAGGCTGCACCACTCGTTCCAGTGAGATGATGGGGCATGAACAGAGCCATCTTTCTGATTGGGCTTAGTGGCGCGTTGCGCCAGGGCGCCATCCTCTCAGGGGCGCCCCAGTGAATGGGGGAGCTGCAGAGCTTTGCCGGTGGCCTCCCCTATCCCTGCACGCCCGCCAGCTGTGCCCCATCAACTATATGGCTGGCGCAGTTTGCCTCCCAAGCCTCCGCGGGAGGAGAGCGGTCCCTGCAGAGGTTTGGGAAAAGGTCGGCAACTCTGGGAAGGGGGAAGGGATGCTGGAGGGATCTTTGCACCACGGCACCGGATATGCTTAAGACGGCCCTGGGCATGAGAGGCAATTTTGAGAGGCAAGATCTTCCTCTCTTCTCATCTGCCACTTGGCTGCAGGATGCTTCATTGATTGCCCTGCTTGCTGCCATCTTCTCCTCTGGTTGGGGTAGACAAGCAAGTGGTGACAAGGCTGACAAAGCAATACACAGTGCACACACTTGCCTTTCCAACTGCAAAGCCCTGAACACCCCCCCCCCTGTTCACTTATCCACCTCCCACACAGAGCAGGATAGTGCCTGCTGACTTTGCTCCAAACCTCCACACACACATTCAGTGGAAGGACCATTTGGCATGTTCACACATAAGGTTTTCCACCTGATCCTGATCACGTGTAAGAGATTGTTTATTTTTAAAACAAAAATTGAAGCCAGAATGCTCTCAAGAATGCAGCACGGGTTTAATTTAGGGGAATGGTGATTGCTGATTGGTGAATGATGGTTTGATGGTGAACGGTGATTGTTCATAAATCAGAAAATCTGGATATTTTCTGATGCCTTAAGGCAAGTGTTTTTCCTGGAAGTGTCTGTAAACATTCCCTGTAAGCATGTAAGTTGTATATAAATGAGTTGGCATCCTGGGTGCTACAGCCAAGAAGACCCTGTCTCTCACATCCTAGACAACCATAGTTCCTATGGCAATGGAATGCAGAGCAAGACTCTGTGACTTTTTCAGTGGGCGGGCAGGCTCCTGTGGAAGAAGATGATCCTTCAGATATCCCGGTTCCAAGCTATGTAGGGCAGGGATAGACTCCAACTCCCATGAGCCCCAGACAACATAGTCAGAGACGATAGTTGTGGTCCAAAATATCTGGAGGGCCACAAGTTCCTGACCCCTGGTTTAGGACATTATAAGTAAACTACTTTGAGGTTTTATTACAATCAAGAGGTATATAAATCTTATGAAATATCTAATTAAATCAATAAATAATAAAAAGGTAATGACATTTTCAATAAACAGCACCTTTGGGGTGTGGGTGGGAGAGGAATAAAAGCTTGGTGAGAGTGATTTTTGGTGAAAATGTGAATGGGAGGAACAGGTTAATCTGCATCAAGACCTGATACAACTGTCTTTATTTTCTGGAAAAAATGAACTGGTCCCTGCTGAGCACTCTTAAGTCTATTGATTCGTCGATCAATTTATCTCTATCACTGTGTAGATAGCAAACAACTAAAGCACCCCCGAAAGAATCCTGGGAACTGTAGTTCACCCATCAAAGAGTTACAATACTCAGCACCCTTAGCAAACTACAGTTCCCTTGATTCTTTGCCAGGGGTGGGGGTTGTTTGAAATGTATAGTGTGTATGCAGAGCCATCTATTAAATGCAATGTGTAGTTTGACCTTAACACTAAATATAAAATGCAGTGTGTAGTTTGACCCTTCCTATAAACGCTCAAGGACCAAGCCCTTCAGGGACCGATAGCACTTCATCCAGAGAGTAACTCTGGAATGGCTGCTTTTATAGCCATTCTGGGATGTGAGCAGGTCTGTGCATTCAGGACTTGCTTCCCTGGTTCCTTGCTCACCTCCCCACTTCACACCTGCATAAATTCTCCAGACCAATAATGCACAAGCTATATTGCAAGCAGGGGAGAAGGAACGCCTAGAGGGAAGGTTGCTACAGCAGAGAAGTCAGCAGGATTCAGTGGAGGAGAACAGGGAAGAGCCCCGGGGAAAGCAGAGCACTTCCAAAGGATCTGGAGGGCAGGCACAGATAAACGCTTTCCCAGAGAGCAGATATGCCAGTTTTCTCCTCTGGCCACCTCTGCACTCACAGTTCTAAAACGTATTTTCTTTTCATCTGACGCATCTACAGAAGACCATAAACAGACCTGCACATCTTAATAATAAATAACTACCATGTGAGAATTAACCGAATTTCGCTCAGTGAATCAATACTGGCACACAATCAGCCTCAGGGCACCTGAAAGTGAAGGGGATGGGGAAGTTTGAATTTTGGTTAATTAACACCCATATAACTTCAGTGCAATAAAAATTACACCATCACTTATTCTATGTAATGCTCCAGGAAGGGACTAGCGAAGGAAAGGGGAACTAGCCACCCTCCAGCCATTTTTGACAGATGGGCAGGGCCTGGTGGAATAGAGCCTCCTTCCTTGCTCCTGTTGCAGTCCTTGCTCTCTTGTTACAATTTAATTGTTCTTAATATTGTATTTTTAAATGCTTGTAACCTACCCTGGAGCCTCACTGCAAAGGGCATGTAAGAAATCTAAAAACCAAGCATTTATAGTATCAATATTGCATTTATAATATTAATATATCAATATTGCAGCTGATACTGTTCTCATGGGGTGTATGGCTAGGCATAAACATTACCCATTTACAAGCCACCATGGAAAATCCAAAGCGTTGGTCTTGGCCGATGGGAGTTGTATATATAAAAAAGACCTCCAGTTGAAAGAGAAAACCATGACGAAAGATGGCATCAAAAGACAGAGGGCAGGGATGAGGAAACTGTGGTCCTCCATTTGTTGTTGGACTCCAACTCCCATCAGCCCCAGCCAGCACGACCAATGTCAGGGATGATGGGGGTTGTAGTACCCCCAACATCTGAAGGGTCACAGCTTTCTCATCCCCAATATAGGAGGAGCAAAAAGTTCACTGGAAATGGGAGGTTTATGTTAGTTGTAAACACCGGGAGGATAGCTCTGTTGCAGAGCCTCCTATTGCAGATTTCCCCACACCTACCTTTTCCCCCTGTGGTGAGATTGAACAAAATAGCATTTAGTTGTCTAGAAATGGGGGGGGGGGTTGCTCTTCTCTACCAGATATGCCCAGTGAAACACCCCCCGGTTTTTTATATAAAAAAATGGCTTGGGCCTTCAAGCAGTGAAGATGCATTTGGAGAGATTTTTTATGCAGGCACTTTCCTTGAGCTACTAGATGGCGGAGTTGTGGAGGAACAGATTTTGCTAGTTCCCATAGCTTTGCATTCTCCTTATTTCATAGCTGTGCAAGAAATCCACCAATGGCAGAAGAGCGCTGCATGTGTCCTCCTTCAGCTTTGATTCCCTCTTGTGACAGGTTTGGATTTGTTTTTCTTAGGCTGCAGCATTCTCAGCCTTCCTCCCCGCCCCCCTTTGTACTTAATGTACAAAAGCCACACGCCCGCCTCCACCAACCTGGTGCCACCAGATGTTTTAGATTACAGCTCCCATCAGCCCTGGAGTTATGGTCCAAAACATCTGGAGGGCACCACGTTGGCAAAGGCTGCCAGTACATCACACATGCAAGCAATTTTGTAGCATATTCCTACTTGGATCAAACAAAAACCGACCATCTGATGCCATTCTGAGTGTATGTAATAATGATGACTAATGATCGTAAAATGATGTTCGCCTCCTTCTGTTATCTTTCCCCATTAGAAGCTCATCAAAAGGAGACACGTTCGGAAAGTACCCGAGAGGCTGCAAAGTGGCAGAGCAAAAAATATGAGCCGCTTGCTCAGCACAAGCAAAAGCAGCAGCAGCAGCGAAACAGACCCCGGGAACAGATTGAGAGCCATTGCAACAGCTTTGCTGGTCTCTCCAGGAAAGTGCCTTTTTTTGCCATTTGTAACGGATTGTCCTAGCAGATGCCGAATTAGGTTTCTCTCTTCCGCTCCAAGACAAATGGCTGCATTGCACTTATGTAGAAGCACTTTCTAATCTGGGGAGAATGTCTCAAGTGTATTACGGCACTAATTATTCTGAATGGCGCTATTAATGACTGGTACAGTAGCAACGCTTGCAGAAATGCCTTTCTACGGTGCTGGGTCTCATTTTTGGACGCAGCTCCATCGGACAGTGGTGGTTTGTCTTCAAAGGGCTGGCAGTGTCACTCACAGTATTTCCATGGCTCTCGGTCTACCCTCCAGATGACCTCCTTTCTTTCTAAGCCATTCAAAAAAAGCTTTTCTCTTCCAACAGATTAAGTCAGATCGCTGTCAGAGGGTGGTGACCTTGCGTGCTTCCAAAATGGGAGTTTATCGTGAGATTGGTACTCCCTATCCAAGGAAGTATTTTGTACCAACCCATATTACGTAACACCCCCCCCCATTTAATCCAGATGTCTCTGTTCCAAGGAAAATCTGATAAACAAGAAAGTCTGGCAAGCACGCCACATTCCAGGTACAAATGTTTCAGCACTAGCAATGGGACAGCACCCTTCACTGCACCTGAGGGCAGCAGGGTAACTTAAGAGGAGCCTTTCTCAACTTTGGATGCCCAGACATTGTTGGACTACAACTACCATCATCCCTACCAATGGTAACAACGTTCAGATTTTTGGGCATTGAATTACAAGAGGATCTGTCCTGGAGTGTCAACACAAGGGGGCTTGTGAAGAAGGCGCAGCAGAGACTGTACTTTTTGAGAATTCTAAGGAAAAACCATCTTCCGCAGAAACTGCTGCTTGCCTTCTATCACTGTGCCATTGAGAGCGTGCTCACTTATGGCTTATGTGTGTGGTACGGAAGCTGTACTACCCAGGACAGGATGGGGTTGTGCAGAGTTGTTAAGGCAGCAGAGAGCATTGTTGGCTGCCCACTCTCCACCTTAGAGCAGATTTATGCCACAAGGTGCCATAGGAAGGCACTGGACATAGTAAAAGATCCATCGCATCCTGGTCACTGTCTCTTCGAGCTCCTGCCGTCGGGACGGAGATACAGGACGATGAAGACAAGAACAAGCCGTCTTAAGAACAGCTTCTTCTCCAGAGCGATCTCGGCCCTGAATGGGAAGCCTGGACTTTGAAAGTCATCTAATCTTCCTTGCTGTATTATATTGTATTGTTTTAATTAGTGTATTTATAGTTGTTTTGATTTTGTGTGGAGTGCCCTACCTGGGTGGATGGAGCAGCCAAGTAATTTCGTTGTCCCCGAGAGGGGGCAATGACAATAAAGATATTATTATTATTATTATTACTGCTAGCTAGGAATAGTGGGACTTGTAGTCCGACCACATCTGGGCACCCAAGGTTGAGAAGGCTGGCTTAGAGGGTGCAAGGCAGGCTATGTGATGCTCGCAGCTCTTGCCATCTCTCTGCCCATACCTAAGCATCTGCCACTCTGTATGACCACCTCATTCTATCTCATAGCACGGTCACAATAACTGCCATGGGACTTGGGAAAGTTTCTAATGGGCTGACCTTGGACTTGGATGAAATGAGAAAGCATCCTCAGTGGTACTGGAAACTTCCTACTTGCAACCCAATTTGTCAAAGATCAGCTGTGCAAAATCCTGGTTATCAAAAATTTCAGTTTCTTCCCTATGTCCTGAATAGACACAGTCTTATGAATTCTTTTCCATTTTAAGTCACCTGTTTGTTTGATTTCCAATTTCTCCAATACTCTTCACAGCATCTGCAGCATTAGGCACTTTTTAAAAAATTAACAAAAATTATATACCGCTTGATTGCTGCAAAACCTTTAACTGGTTTATAAGAAATTATCAGTAAAGATAGTTGAAAACAAGTAACTGCAATCATTTTTTTTTTAAAAAAAACAACTTAGCAGTAAACTAAAGAGATGTTAAAACGCATCACCTTCTGTGTTTCTGGATAAAAGGAAAAGGTAAAGGCCCCCTGACAGTTAAGTCCAGTCGCAGACGACTCTGGGGTTGCAGTGCTCATCTCACTTTACAGGCTGAGGAAGCTGGCGTTTGTCCACAGCCAGCATGACTAAGCCGCTTCTGGCAAAACCAGAGCAGCGCACAGAAATGCCGTTTACCTTCCAGCCGCAGCGGTACCTATTTATCTACTTGCACTTTTTGGCATGCTTTCGAACTGCTAGGTTGGCAGGAGCTGGGACCAAGCAATGGGAGCTCACCCTGTCATGGGGATTTGAACCACTGACCTTCTGATCGGCAAGCCCAAGAGGCTCAGTGGTTTAGACCACAGCGCCACCTGCGTCCCTCATGTGTTTCTGGATAGCCTGGCCTAAATAAAAATATTTTAAGCAGACACTGAAAAGAATGCAGCAACGGTATCTTCCTAATGCCAATAGGCAGGGAGCTCCAAAGTGCGAGAGCTGCTAAAAGAATAATTTCTTACAAGTGTGGAATAAAAATTGTCTCAATGCCGGTTCTTCAGATTGAATGAAGCAACCAAGTGGGCATATATGGGGTAAGGTGAACCCACAAGTAAACTGGTCCCAAGCTGTTAAGGGCTTTTATATACCAGCAGTAACACCTTGAACTAGGCCTGAAGCAGTATCGGGCAGTACCCTGATATTTGCAGACTGTAATGACACAAAACTATTTGAAAGATAGCGTTGTATAAAAACTCAATTGACATATGGCAAGGAAAAGAAAAATCTGTTGAATGGAGACATTTAAAGGGTCCCTCATGGTATAATATCTTCCTAGCCCAAACACTTTTTCAAAGGTCAGCATCGGTGATGTGAAGCCAGGTTAACGCCGACAATTGAAAAGACACCCTTAGGAGTTTAACTCCAGCAACATTTCCAGTGAGACTTCTTGGCAAAGCTTGGCCTTTGCAAAAGGTTCTGCAGCAATTTTCTCAAAAGAGACCTCTGAATTTCAAAATGAAAGCTGTTCAGAAATGATGGTGTTGCCCTGGGAAACTTCCTTCAAATTCTTAGACTAGGACTTGGTGATATGCACGTCAATGGGAATGACACCTCCACTCCCATCCCAGTCTTTCCAGGGAGCTCATTTTCCTTGTGTGTTATCAAGGCCTTGCTGGGTAGGACTCTCTTATGGTCACAATATCCGTGCAAGGCAGACGAGATAAAGGTAAATAATAATAATAATAATAATAATAATAATAATAATAATAATAATAATAATAATATTTATACCCCGCCCTCCCTGGCCAGGGCCGGGCTCAGGGCAGCTAACACCAAATATAAATTACAATAAGTAATAGGAAAAAAAACAAAGGAAAATAAAGTTAATTAAAATACAGCTTAAAGCATCCATATAAGCATCCATCTCCCTTTTTCGGGTTTACTGAATTTACAAATCACCCCCCACAAAAAAATAAAGTCCCAAAACAACTTACAAGAAGAAGAAAAATACAGTAATGGACATACATAAATGTATTAAAAACATAGATTAAAAAACCCCAATCCTGGGTGGAACAGAATGGAATCATTCCACTCTCTGGACAAAAAATCAGCATAGGACTAAGCAGCTTCCCACTCATCCCAAGACTGGACAGAAAAGCACTTAAGGGATTCATTAAAAAGAAGCACTTCCCACTACCCACTAGGAAGGGTATTTCTGGGAGCATGACACAGGCAGAAGTTCTGGCAAACACCGTTAAATAAACAGAGCTCCTGATTATGCACATCCAATGTGCTGTATGAGCACTCCAGTTTCCCAAACCCTTCCAGCAACTTATGCAGCATATTCTTTAAGTGTATATAAAATGTGGCCACTTCAAAGTCATTATCTTAAACTACTGCTGCAACAAGGCTCAGATTTTCTATAAAATTAACCATTATAGGCTCATAAAACGCTGGAAGCCTATGCAAAAAGGGGAGTTGTGTTTCTTAATTCAGCTAAATGATATTCTTCCTTAGATCGTTAAAATCACTGCTAAGTAAAACTTACTGCAAGCAATAAACTTTAATGCAGCAGCCAAAGAGAGAGAGAGAGAGAGAGAGAATATGCCATTAAAAGTGTATATGGGAAGGTGGGAAGAGATGGGACGAGAAAGACGCATAGCTGACAGCATCGCCGTAGACTCTCTAACCCTCAACTAATTTCCCTGCTTGTAGCAATGATATGGCTGAATGAGAGCAGATTGCAGACATTTTATCCTCTGCTCTTCTGATGATTGCTGGCAATCACTCCAAGAGTTAGCCAGCGCACAAGAGGAAGCAATAGGCCTTCTGGGACAAGCTAACCTCAAGCTGACTGACTCAGTACAAGTGGAGGCAGAGCAATGAAAACAATTATTTAGCAGTGCTTCCAGCATAACTAGTTATTTGGCAACATGAGGTAAGAAGAACCTCTACATGTCTGCTAACATCTGCTTATCAGAGAAACATTGCACTGGTTCACCGATAACTACAAACGGTTGTTTCTCCATCCTCAGGCTTGCATCCTCTCTCCTTCCTCTGGTCATTGTGCCCTCCCAATTGGTTCTTCTCCTTGTTTAGGTAAGATAAACCATTGTTTCTTGAATTAGAAAACTGTGGCTTACATTTGCCCTCCAAACCAGAACAGGAAACCATAAGCTGAAGTGGGCTTCCAATTCTGATTTCAAGGGTAAACACAACCGTTCTTGTATAGCAAATAATGGCATGCCCCAAATCAGAGGTGAGAGAGCATGTGAGGGAAGGATGAAATACATGGGTCCAAGGCTCAGACCCAGCAGACCAACCATGGTTGCTAAGGTTACATCCAAACAAGTCAAGGTTAGCAGGTCTGCTCCCTGATGTAAGCAAGGAATATTTCCTCAAAGAAAACTGATTTTCAGTGATGCTATGCACCAGCCATATTTACTTGATTGCCTTGTGACATCTTATCTTGTCCTATTATTTTCCACTAACAAAAACTGCCTACTTGAATTTGCACATTGCCAAATGGATGATTGCCTACTGATGTCAACCATTCAGGGTGGTAGAAGGTGATTATTACATTTTGTACCTGTGTAAGAGGTTAGGGCAAGAACTGGCCAGTCATGTGTAAGAATATCATAATGCCAGTTTATGAACTTTTTATATCCCTTATTTATTCTGCTAGTTAGTAGATTTTAAAAAATAATTATTAATGGTTAAATGTTTTCACAATCTGCTACACTCTACAGCTGGATAAATATGGCTCATCTTATAAATCACTTGCAAAATTCCAGTGCATCAATTGTTTAATAGATGAATATATGATTTAGGTTTATCTTTAATTATTTCAGCCAGCTCTGGATAATAAATATGAGTAGGGCTTGCGTTATCAAAACATTAGCAAGGACCAAATAAACCAGCAAATTAATTATGATGTAGTTTGTAGGAAGTCAGAACTGAGAAAACTAGGAGTTCAATAAAGAATGAGCCAAGTGAAGGCAGGCACTCACAGCTGGAATATTTCCTCTCCCTCCCTCCCTCTCTGCAGTCCCAAACATAGAAGCCAACTCCTAGGGGTCACGGCCCCATTGGCCCCCCAATAAAATATTTGATGGGGCCAGGCCCTCACAAAGTTGTTATTCAAATGGTGTAAATGCACCATGTCGATTCTGCAGGGTGGGACTTACCTGCCCCCCCCCTATTTTATTCAAGTTGGCACCCCTGGCTTGAGGTCTACATTTCAAGAAGTGTTCTGATTAGGGTATTATAAAATGAAGGGGATGACTAGAGTGGTGACAGCAATGGTGACTAGAACCAAAAGCTTGGTCTAGCTTAAGCTGGTTGTGATTTAGGCTGCAACTGCAAGTTAATTCCCACACAGACTTTCTAGACAAGAAGTCTCATTAAACTGCATGATCTTTTAAGTCAGGGATGGTTAACCTGTAGTGCTCCAGATGTTGTTGGACTCCCAACTCCCATTAGACCCAGCCAATGTGACTGGTGATCAGTTATGTTGGGAGATGGGAGTCTAAACCTATCTGGAGGACCGCAGTTTCCCAATCCCTGTTCTAAATGAACATGCTTTGAATGGCACTGCACATCTCACTGAAACCAAGGGTACAGATTATTGACTAACTCAAGTCTCATTGCTTTTAATGACTTAGCCACAGCTATCTAAATTTCTAGACAGACACGAAAAGCAGCATAGGTCTCCTACCATCTTTCTAGCTGCGTTATGATATACCCCACACCCCATTAGTGAATGGTTTTCTTGCATTCCTCCATTACATTTCACCAGCTTCTTTAAAAATAATTGCAAAAGCAAATTCAGTGACGCTAATAATGTGCATGATGTCAGCAACCCTGCAAGATGGGCTATTCTAAATATGCACTGAATGCAGCCAACTCCTGGAATGAAAAACAAAGCCCACAGGCGTTGCCAGAAGTATTAAGAAAAAGGAAAAACCAGGCACAATCTTGACTGGTTTCAGCTGCCCAGGATAATACATGGGACTCGTTGAGCCTTTATAGTTATGGCATATCTTATCAGCTAGCAAAGGACGTTCATCTTGCTTGTTTTCTGCTCCATGACTCCTGCTCCTACCACTCCTGGCCTGATACTTCCATCTGATAATGTCTTTGTAATACACCCTTCATGACCTCAGTTATGTTTTATGATGCATCTGAAGCATATAGCCTCTCCATCAAGAAGAAGAAAAGTCATAGAGAACGGGATGGTAACTGACTGTCAAATGGAAAAAGCCCATTAGCTCTGTTATCTTAGTGCCAGCTTTTTCAAGGGTGTCCAGCCTGCAAGTGCCAGTATTGCTGCTGCTGCTGTACTTGCAAGCTGTAACACACAGCAATTTGAAATTGAATCAGCCCATGAGGGGGATGTCTGCAATCCATTTGAGCTTTCTGGGCCAAACCCAGGCAAATGTTAAGGTAGCTATCAGGCGAAGGAATTGTTCAAGCCAGGAGAAAAGGCGGACCTGGCACAACCCAGTGGTTAATAGATTTAACAACTGCAAGAATCTGATCAGGCTCCATAACGAAGAGGAGAACCTTTCATTTAGCTCTGCCAACTGGATTGTGGCTTCCTGGTACACATTCTGGCAGGCAGGAGATTCCTTCATCTCTTTCATGGAAAATGGATTATTACAGGAGGACTGGGGAAGCCTCTGACCACATGGCCAGGGTTCTTGAAAAGTGAGGAACTGAGCCAAGCGTCAACTCTGGACAATTCACAGGGATCCTCTTCCAAATTTCTTCTTAGGCCGCTGTGTTTGGGACATGCACAACCACTGTTCCTTTAGCAGAGAGGCAGGCTGATGAAAATATTAAGAAGAGCAGGAAAGCAAACACCCAAGACTGAGAAAGTTCAGAGTCACTCCAGGAAGCAGTGGGGTCGATATGGCCCCAAGATACAAGGAGGTGGATACAGAGGAATGCTTTATACACCCTGTCCAAAGTTACAACTAGCAGTTTAGGGGTTACCTGCACATTGCATGCAAACAGATGTAGCAGAGCTCTAAAACAATTTATTGGAGGGATTCTGGAGTGGTGACGTGGCAGAGAAGGTGGGCCTTAACTGTTTTCCACACTCATCACTTCTCTGCTCTAAACCCCATCCACCCCAAATCTACTTTTCTTGCAGTGGCAATCCAAACATGGGGCTGAAATGCATCTCTCTGAAGCTCCAAGCAAGTACTATGATGACTTGCCTTTACAAAATTTTGGGGTTTGAACATGAAAGAAGGGAGGTTTGAAAAAGAAGCATCTCAAAGCATTCTGTACTTGGGACTCCTGGGATCCGCCTCCGTTCAACCAAAAGCTTTTACAAGCTTTTTACATCTCACTTTGCAGTTCTGCTTGCTGTCTTGGCCCCCGTCCTGCATTTCCTGTAAACAGGGAACACTTCCTCCCTGGAGATGACCTGGCAATGAACTAGCAATAGTTGATGTTGGATGCACCACACCCAGAACCCTGCTGTGCTGGAAGGTACAATTGGTGACTGTTAACATATAATAAGTTACTAAAAGCTCACTGAGCCTGTTACAGGATTCTCTGTATCCAACACTGACAATGCTGGAAATGTTCATTCGTGCCATAAATGTGGTTTTATTCTAACAAAACAAAATGGCGGAAACACGATCAACTTACGCTAGCTTTTCACTGTGATGGTATCTCCTGAACATATCATTCTGCTTAAGTATCAAGCTTAGACCAATAAATTCATATTCCTTCACATAGGGAACCTGTGCCCCCCACCCCTGAAGTTGCTTGACTACACCTCCCTTGATCCCTCAGCGTTGTTCTTGCTAACCGGGACTGATAGGGGTTGGAGGGCCACAGGTTCCCTGTCTCCAATCTATGGGCATGCCTGCACTAGATACTTCAAGTGGTTTAGCAGGACTTCCATTTTCTCAGAGAACACTGGGAATTGCAGTTCTTGGAGGGAAATTTAGGGATCTCTTTCAGAATTATCAGCACCTCACCAATCTACAAGTACCAGGATACTTTGGGGGAAGCCATGGTAGTTAAAATGGTATGAAACCAATAGAAGCTTGGAAGGGAGGGCAAAACAGAAGTTGGCAGCGTAGCTTGGGGGGCAGTTAGTATAAATTGTAGAATGAATGTTTATGATGCTGCATTGGTAGTAGAGATTGGGAGGGGGGGGTTGATTCATTTCACATTTAAAAGTGAACCTACATAATCCATGCATTTCAAAACAATATGATAACCCAAACACATTCCTCCTTTAAAATTTGAACTTCTCCCCTCCCCCCAGTGCTGTTCTCCAGTCAAGTAATGTGTAAAAAAATGTATATTGTATGGTAAAGTATGCATAGGAAAGCATATATTAGTGAGAATAACATGCATTTTACTGGGGGAAATTGCTTTGCAAAAGTGCATTTGATAAAATTGCATTCAAACATATGTATATGAGAAATTCACTCCCAAAGGCTGGTGAATTTTCATGAGGCTTTTAACAAAATCGCACACTGACGTGGATGTGTGGAGAACTGAACTTATGTTCGTGAAAATTAGAAACTGAGAGAACCAACACAGATTCACCCATCTCTAATTAGCAGTGAACTAGTAGATAAATCTACACTCCGCTCCCCGCCCCTTGGCTTTTATTATGTATTCTCTTCAGAATCTATTATTCTCTGCCGTTTGTAGTTACGCTATGTCAAATAAAGCAATGCAAACATTTCTAAGGCTATTACAGCACATCTCCTAGCCAACTGGAAAAGTAATTCATACATTTACGCGTTTTACTAGGATCCCACCCTATTTTGTGGATGCTTAAGCCAATGCAGGGGGCTGGGCAATTAATAGAAATTTGGTGGTGAAACGTTGCATGGACAGATCTAGAGCAGCAACAACTTGTTGTAGAGTAATACCAAAACATTTCACCCACCTTCCTCAGTAAATAGGCCCATATGGGTTTAAGACTAGAAGTTCTGGGGAAATAGGGTGACAACTCTCATCGCTGTAAGCAGCCCAAGGGCAAAAGCAGTTATCAAGAAGCTTAAGCTGAGCATCACACAGGTTCAAGCCATCACTCACCCAAAACACTGGATGTGTAAACACCACCTTTTCTGCCCGCCTGTCAGAGATGCAAGAAAATTGTCTGGATATATTGCAGCAAAATTGGCTAACCTTCTTGAGCCTTTCTCCCACCCTACCCCCTTAGTTTTACAGTCGAGACTCCTTCCAAGCAGGCATTTGTCCTGATGGTTTCTGTACAAATACACACACCAGACAAGGGCAGCAACCTTGGAAGATTTATCTAGTGCTGCTTCCCACAGAATTGCAACTTGGGGGAGGGGGAGGGGAAAGAGAGAGAGAAAAGTAGAGAGGCATCTCGGTGAATACTAGAAAAGCATAATAATCTTGAGAAAGTGTCGCCAGACCACAAAGCCAGACAGACTGGAGCTGTGTTAATGGCACATACTGGAGATTGTTTTCACTGCTCAGGACTTAGAAGAGAATCCAATCATGAACTGTAGCGCAGTAAGTTATTATCATTCTGCAGGTCTACAATATACAGTACGTGCGAGGTACTTAAGAGTTATAAAATGTCAATGGAGGCTTAAATTTAGGGACTGCTTACATGCATAACACTCATGTACACACTTACGAAAAAGAGAAAACACAGAGTAGCATTCAGTGGAAGTTCTACTCAAATTAGACCCAATGGAATTAATGAACCTAAGTTAGACCACAGTTACTCCATACGTTTAAAGCACACTGATACCACTTTCATGAGTTCCCACAAATTATGAGTTCCCACAAAGAATTCTGGGAGCTGTAGTTTCATACGCCCCAACATTTCTCCAATGAAAATAGGGACGTCCCATTCCATAATGATAATTTTACTATTTATACCCCACACATCTTACTGGGTTGCCCCAGCCACTCTGAGCAGCTTCCAACATATATAAAAACATAATAAAACATTAAACATTTTTTTAAAAAAACTTCTCTATGCAGGATTGCCTTCAGACAGCTCGGGAGCTGGATAACTCCATGCTTTTCTCCAGTGAAAATAGGGACATCCTAAGGAAAAGTGGGAAATTCTAGGATCAAATCTGAAACTGGGAGGGCTTCTCTAAATCAGGGCCATCCCTGGAAAATAGGGACACTAGGAGGGTCTGTAGTTTGTTAAGAAGAAGAAGAGTTTGGATTTGATATCCCGCTTTATCACTACCCTAGGGAGTCTCAAAGTGGCTAACATTCTCCTTTCCCTTCCTCCCCCACAACAAACACTCTGTGAGGAGAGTGAGGCTGAGAGACTTCAAAGAAGTGTGACTGGCCCAAGGTCACCCAGCAGCTGCATGTGGAGGAGCAGAGACGCAAACCCGGTTCCCCAGATTACGAGTCCACCGCTCTTAACCACTAAGGGTGCTGAGAGTTGTTAGGAGGCCCCTACTCCCCTCAGAGAGCTATAATATTCTGAGTGGTTTAACAATCAATCCCTCTTCAGAGGACACTGTGGGAATTGTAGCTACTGGGGGCGAATAAGAGTCTCGCTTACCAGACCCAGACCTGCTTAGTTTCAACAAGGTGGTAACTTCATGTGCTTTCAGACCAGCAAAAGATGGATCCCTGACCATTTTCAGGGAAGTTCCACATAAAATGGGCCACAGTAGTAAATAAGGCATGAGAAAACATCAGCAGAACTTTTTGACATTTCACGCATTTCATAGGGCAGCAAGTAGGTAAGGCTGATCTGATCACAAAACCGTAGAACAAATGAATATCTTTCATATTATGGCCCCATATTTATTTTTCTGTAACTGCTAGGAAACTTGCCAGTGAAGAGTTGCAAAGGTAATGCTTTGAACACCCTTACAAAATTGCTGCCACTGGTGAATGTCAGCTGTTTTCAAGATCTCTACTCCAAATATGTTTGATGTTATAAGGGTAAATTAAAGGAAATTATTACTCAAAGTAAATAGAACCATGAGGCCATTACATAGGATTTGTTTACTTTCTGAGATCCAAACCCAATCAAGGCTTCAATCAATCATGTTATTTGTATGCTGCCGTTCCAAAGTTAAAACCATGCTCAAGGTGGCTTACAACATGTAAAAAATTACATCACTGCAAACGTAACAGAAGCAGTGAAAAACAATAAGCAAAATATCAAAAGTTCACAACCAAATTGGATTGCAAACATGATCCATGCGAGATGCACGTTTGCAACGCACAGCGTTCGCAGCACACGCGGGTTGCAATTCGGCACTTCTGCACATGCACAACTGCTGTAACCTGTTCTGGTACTTCCGGGTTTTGGCAGTCCGTAACCTGAAAAAACACAACCTGAAGTGTCTGAAACCCGAGGTATGACTGTGTTTCCACATAAATCAAAAGATCCAAAATAAAAATACAAAAAAACCAGCAACAACCTCATCCCAACCCTGCCTCCTAAACAACACCCCAGCCCAAGGTTCTGTTCAGCAGCCTCAGCTTTTGTAGCTGGAGTCAGTCTGCCCTCCCAGGCCAAGTGAAAAAAAGGCTGCAAGGCAGAGAGCAGGTCTTCCACAGCTCAGACGCAGCATGTTCACATGGTGCGCTCATAGTCACAGATTCTGTTTGGTGGACTTCTAAAATTACTGATCATCCAGAATGCAGACAGTGTGAAAATTGCAAATCACTCTGTGTGAGGGTGAATCATAATCAAATAACTAAGGCAAAGCATTATCGCAAAAAAAAAAAAAAAAATATTGATTTCATTTCCCCTTCAGCCATGTGTAAAAAGGGACTAAAAACAGATAAAAAGCAGGCGAAGAGAAGATATGGAGAAACGGAATTGGATCTGGATCTCTGAGAGAATGATTAAAAGGAAGCAAGAAATCCTTAGTTTGCTCTTTGCTGTTCAGTAAGGGAGATGAAGTGTGTGATAGACACTTCCTTCAAAGCAATAACAATGCCCAGAGCCCATGATTCTCACTTACACAGCACTTTTTAGTATTCAGAGCACTGTACAGCTTTTTTCTCCCACCCAGCCTCAAAATGTCCCTATGAGCAAATAGCATTCTTGCAGCTTTGTTGCAGACAACAGACAAAGCCAAAGAAGAAGAGTTTGGATTTGATATCCCGCTTTATCACTACCCTAAGGAGTCTCAAAGCGGCTAACATTCTCCTTTCCCTTCCTCCCCCACAACAAATACTCTGTAAGGTGAGTGAGGCTCAGAGATTTCAAAGAAGTGTGACTAGCCCAAGGTCACCCAGCAGCTGCATGTGGAGGAGCGGGGACGTGAACCCGGTTCACCAGATTACAAGTCCACCACTCTTAACCACTACACCACACTGGCTCTAGAGAAAGAAAAAGGGCTGGCCCAGAGGCAGTGTAGTGTAGTGGTTAGAGGACTGAGGAAACCCATGTTTGGATCCACACTCTGGTATGAAGCTCACTGTATACCCACCCATGTATAACTCACATGGTGTTTACTGCAAATAAGTACAGTATGCATATGATGACTGTTTTTAAAGGTGAAATGAACGCTGTTCAGTGTGGAACTACTGCGATGAAATAGGCTGTGGCTCATCCCTGCCTGCAGTTTGGGCCATGTGATGCGAAAGTCACAATCCTCCTAGTCTTGGAAATGTTGGGTGAGTGTCATGGACTGGCTGGGTGCAGAGGAATGGTGGGAAAAACCAGCCAGGGAACCCTCAAAGGAAGAAGGCTCAGAGCCCAGGGAGTGGTGGTAGGGTGGCAAAGAGTGGTCAGAGGAGAAAGAGACAGACGACTGGGAGGAGGACATGTCAGAAACTGAAGAAGTAACATGGCTTAGTGAGTTGGGAGAAATGAAAGTAGGAGAGTGGAGTGAGGGAAGTCGCCAAGCTCCCCTCCCCGCTGGTCTCCCAGAACCAGAAGAGGTATGAAAAGGGTGGAGAAGTTAGCTTTACGGAAGTGCAGTCTCAGATTGCTTGGGAAAGGCCATGGGGAGGAGAAGACTTAGGCAGATGTGGAAAGGCCATCTCCGCAACTGCCTCATAGGGGCAAGACCTACTGAAGAAGAGTTGCTGTGCTCATTAGGCCTGCCACTCATATGCAGATCCTGTTTTTGCTAATGAAGACTTGACTTCATTTATTCCAAGTGGTTTACTGCTGGCTCGCTCCTGGCAGTGAGAGAGCTGAAGTACTCCCAGTAAACTCTGTATATAACCAGAATCTTTCTTATCTGTATTATTTCTTCACTTTCTGCAGCCTGATCCCCAATACCTGAAGCAGCGTCTCTCCCCATACTTGCCTGCCTGTGTTTTAAGATCTTCTGCTGCAGTCCTACTCCAGGTGTTACGGAATCGCAAAGATTCTCAGTGGCAGCACCATTCCAGCTTTGAAATACCTTCCCTAAAGAGACTTGCCTAGCTGGCACCTGCTATTTGCTCTTTTCAGTACTGGGTTAAGTTGTTTTTATTTACCCAGACATTGCATAATCCCACAGTCTGCCCTGTAATTCTGCTGTCTTTTATTACGGCTGTCACTGTTAGTATTTTATTGTACTGTGTTAGGTTTTTGCACCTGGAATCTGAAGTGATGAAGGTGGTACAGAAATATTTTAAGCCTTTTTAAAAGGTTTTTAATGTGGACCCCCCCTAAAAAACCCCCCACCTGGTTTTACACTATATTTCCTCATTTCTGACCCACTGGATTTATTCTTAAAGTGTAGCTTGCAGCCATTCAGTGACCTCGGCTGTCTTCATAACGGGGAATTCCACACAAAGAATAATACAATTCATATACTGGGTGGAACAAAACATGGAATTTTCCCTGGCAGGGGGCGAACAACTTGTTGATATAAATTTGCAGACCAATTGGATGGAGAGTATAAAAAGGACAATTGTTTTGCTAAGATTATTTCCAGATTTTCCAGGCTGTTATGGGCCAACACAACAATCAAGAGCTGGCTATTCATAATAGGAAAAAAACATAGAATGAAAGAGAGCGATTCACAGATCAGTTACAAAGGCATCAGCCTACTGAAGCCAATAGCATTGCACTGGTGTGACATGGCGTGTGGAGGGTGTGCCTTGTTAATAGGTTTGCTGTTTCCTCTTCAGCAAAATTTCACATATAATGATTTCACATGTTTCGTGATAAATTGATTGACTTTTAAGGAGATTTATAGAACAATGAAATTCTGTACTACTCATGTGGTACCATAAGAGGCAGCAAAGAAACAACAAGAAGTAGCAATATTAAGAATGAGAACTGATACTCAACAGATAGAATTCTGCCACTGATTTTAACCCTCAAAGCCTGAATATAGTCTTTATTTAAAATAGATTTTTCTAGCATTCAGTTTTCTGACTATAAGCTTACTCTGAGTTATTGCTGAACTCATAACCCAGGAGTGAACAAATGAAGACAAAATACTCTCATATGGACTGGTAACACTGTACGTATTGTAGAACCAGGACTGTAAGCATGGTCCTAATTTGTCTAGATTTCCCTTCTCGAGTTCCCTTTTCTTTAATTTTAAAGCCAAATTATTACTTTTCCTTTATTTGTGTTCGGCAACATGACTTAATCATGAAACTTGAATCAAGGGTCTTTACATTTTAGTTTGAATTTCTTGCCAGTCCATTGTTTCCATGGAATTCCTCAGAACAAGGACAAGGAACAAGTTTCTAAACAAGTACAGTACAGGAGAGAACAAGTTGGCTTTTTGATTTGCGGAATCCACGAGAGGACACTACCCAGTGGTACAGCACATGCTTAAAGGCTCAAGTGGAACCGCTGGAATCTCCACTTAAAAGCAGGGATGGGGAACCTGTGGCCTTCAAAGGTGTTGTTGGACTCCAACTTCCATGAGTCACAGTCAACATGGCCAACAAATAGTCAGGGATGATAAGAGCTGGAATCCAACATCTGGAAGGCCACAGATTTCATAGCCGTAACTTGAAAACATATGAGTATAGAGCTGGGAAAGCCCTCCACTTGAGCCATAGCCAATCTTAATAGACAGGCAATATTGATCCAGGTGGGCAAACAGTCTCACAGTTTTATATGTCCACAGTTGGAAAATGTTTGTACTTTGGAAATCTGATAACAAGTCAAAGGGTGGTGCATTGCCACCTACAGAACAGATCAAATGACCTACCATGTACTAATGCAAAACGTGCCAAAGAATAGGAAGCTATCTCCCAGTACACATTTTCTGAGCCCGTCACTCCGTTTATTTGACTCCATGGTGAAGAACCAATATTTTGGACAGTGTATCTGAAAGCGATGTCCAATGGCAGAATAGCCACTGGCAGAGAGGCTGAGGAAATTCACCTGTACTAGCACCACGTATCATTGCCTCATCCCTTTCATGATACATTGCTTCAGGCTCTTCTCTGCAATGGCCTGTCCAGCACTGGCTTCACTATTCCCTCAAAAGGAAAATAAGGACAAAACTGGGAGAGTGCTTTACCAGGAACAGGCACCACACCTTGAACAGGGTCTGCCCCAGATAAACAGGGGAAATTGGAACATCTGGAAATGGCATGGCGTAAAGTGAACTGAGCTTCAAGAAAGCTACTGAGGCCTAGTCATGGGATCTAAATACTTCCTGCATTGGTAGACGGTCTCCACTAGAGAGAGCAAAGGAAACAAAGATGCAAGAAGGAACTATTCTTGCAATATGCTGTTGCTTTGATTATGTCCTACAGTATGTGTGGTAATGCCCCAGTGGCAAACCCAGTCCAAGCTGATAGAAGTTGAGCTTGTGGCCTGAGGATCATGGAAAGGTGTTTGGTGGCGATAGGTCTAATTGTGCTTACTTTAGGCCTTTGAAGAGATACCCCCTAATTAATCCGACCAATTACCCAAGCGAAAGGGTCCTTTTATTGGCTCTTTAAGAGGGGTCCTGGCAAAGCAGACCGTGCCTCTTAAATACATTCTCCCATCCATTAACTCTAATTGGTCCATTAAGATAAAATTAATTGTTGCGTGCCAGTGAAAGGCCAATATTAAGGGGCTTTACATTAAACCCCCATGGGTCCCATCAAAGCACAGTTCTTGCAGGATAATTAAAAGTGGACTGTATGCTATAAATAACTGTGTCGGATTGAACAACAGACCATAAACTATTGAATTAGATTTGTAACAACTGCAACTACAACACCCAAAAGCAATTGCATTTTTAATGCTATGGGATATAGGCACTGTGTATCATTAAGTAGCAAGGAAAAGAAGATTCACGGGCTGCCTCAGAGTGGTAATGCGCCATGCCTCATCCAATAAATCTTTGCAATAAGAGTCGGCAAACGGCATATAGAGAAGATAATGCATTCCTATGCAGGATAGAAGAGGAGTTGGTGATTTCTAATGTGAACATACGCTGGCCATATTCTCATTCTTCTTCTCATTACAGGCAATACCGGACTAGTTTTGCAGGCTGATGAACTCCTTTCCTATCTGTAACAATTTTTGCACTCTGGTGACGGGAGCAGAAGAGACGAATATTATAGCAAAGGTAGTATATAGTCAATGTTGCTAATGGCACCAGGAAGGAATAAACAATCATATGCTCTAGTAGTTACAGTTGCTGTTGTATACGGCAGTGCTTTGCTTGGATACCACTGGTTGTGATAAAGGAACAGCATCACGTACACAACTAATTGCTACTGGCACATCATGCTTCCTTAGGTATTAGCTGGTAAAGAGGAATCCACACAGACATGTCTCTGATTATTACTGCCAGTATACCAATAATGGTGATGGAGTTACAATTTAGCTGATGTAATCCCGTGAATGCACATACATATAGACATAGTGCTAAACTTTTAAGAAACTACTGCATGAGGGGGTTAAGACGATAGGGTAAGCTGTCCTGTCAGGCTTAGCACCTTGGGAGGAAGGATTACCACTTTGTTCTCTCACTTCCGCCATGTGAACCCTACCAGCATGGAAGTCCAAGCAAATTACTTAGAAACTCTTACCGTACTTAACCTGTTACAGATAGGTAGCCGTGTTGGTCTGCCATAGTCAAAACAAAAAAAAATCCTTCCAGTAGCACCTTAAAGACCAACTAAGTTAGTTCTTGGTATGAGCTTTCGTGTGCATGCACACTTCTTCAGATACACACGTACTTAACCTGAAACTGTTCTTAACCTGAAGCACCACTTTAGCTAATGGGGCCTCCTGCTACCGCCGTGCCGCAGGAGCCCGATTTTTGTTCTTATCCTGAAGCAAAGTTCTTAACCTGAAGTACTATTTCTGGGTTAGCGGAGTCTGTAACCTGAAGCATATGTAACCTGAAGCGTATGTAACCCGAGGTACCACTGTATTTTGGGTGTGAGAAATTCAAATCTGCTATTATTTTGTGATTGGACAACATTTAGCTTGGTAAATCTATGTTTGATGAAGAAGCACATAAACTGCTTTTGGAAAACCAAGAAAATTTAATTTTACCTTCTGAAAATGTCAGGTGATGCTAAATATTAAGATTAAGAATATATAATATAACTGCATGTACTTGGCAATCATTTTTAATTATTTCTATGCAATTTTACACACATTTTACCTACCAAGTAAGACAAAATTATATTAATTTAACCAAAATATCTTTTGTATTCCCAAGTACATCATATGTCAAACAGATAAATAACTATATGGCATAAGGAATACATCTGAAAACAGCCCTGTACAGTTAAATTTTTAATAGGTGATGTTTTGGTGTGTTTTTGATATTTTGTTTTTGGAGCTGCCCAGAGTGGCTGGGGCAACCCAGTCAGATGGATGGTATATAAAAAATAAAATTATTATTACTATTATTATAAGTTGTGTTACAACTTTTAGCACCCCTCATTTTTGAAACCTGAAAGTTGAAAAATTCAACACGCCCTACTGTGTCCTATCTTTGAAGCATTTGTAAGTAAACTATTTTTAACTTACCAAATATGTGGTCTTTTTCTATGCTAAGGGAAGTGAGGAACTTAGAAGCAACTTAGAAGGAGATATTTCAAAAGCCTAACAGCCTATATTTCCATGTTTTACTTTGCTGCATGTTTCGTGATTTTAAATCTCTGGTGGGATTTTAAATCTCTCACCAATTAGTACTTACCCCAAACCTGGATCCAGGCATTCAGGGAATATTACTTTTCTTTTACCACATCTAGTATCCATTATTCAACCAAACCAGCACAACATTCAGTGCTATTTTTCTAGAAAAAGAGGTGCTGGGACTCACCATGAACTCCTCCCTTGTTCTCTTATAATGTCAATGGCGCCTACCTGAGAGGTGCCGAAACTAAGTTCTGTGAGTTCCAGCTGAAAAAAAGTCCTGACACATCCCTTCCAACTCTATAATTCTACAATGTGTGGTTCCGCCCTGAATATTGTTCATCTTTCAGTCTTGGATTTCCTGGTTGTATAAGGTAGGCTTCCCTTGCAACGTTCCTTATGATCACAGGATAAACACTGGGCGAGGTATTTTGCTCCAAGAATGCTTTCTGCCTAAATTGTACTCACTCGTGGATAAATTGGCTCATGTTTTATGCCCCAGTCTGAGTGGCAAGCTGGCAGCAAATGCCCTCAGCCAGGAAATCAGCTTGAAAGGGAGGGATTCAGCCAACAATTCCCACGCTGGCACTTGGCCTTGCTAGTCAATCCTGGCAGGCTGCCTTCTGGTCTAGTTATAAGAGGAACCCTGTGGATCCGACCAAAGAGGCATCTAGTCCAGCTTTCTGCTTCCACACTGGCTGACCAGAAACATCTGAGAAGTCCACTGTCAAAATATGTAAGCAATAGCACCACTCTCCCATTCTTGATATTTGGATGTAGAATGCATTTGACCCTAAAAATCCATCACAATCTTTTCCTTCATTAATTTGTGTAGCCCCCTTTTAAAGTCCTTATAATTTGCAAGAGCAAATTTGTATAAATTTGCCCTAAATCCCCATCTACTTTAATGGGATGTGTCCAAATTCTAGTATGATGTGCTGGGGGGTGGGGGTGGGACGGATTCTCTCTGTCTATTTTCTGTACACCATGTATTATTTTATAAGCATCTGCCATGGCACCTACTTACTTACTGTACTTCTATCCCCCCACCACAAGCCAAATGATCGCTCTTAGTGCAAATCTGTATCTTAATATTCAACATGGGGAAGGTGCTGAAAATGGCATACCCACGTCAAATTATCTCTCACTCTTCCATAACATGGAGCACTCTCCCCACTGGCTGACAACCATCACAACCTGTGCATTTCCTACCCTTATCAGTTGTAGGCAATGGTGTGCAGTGGGGGAGAGGAAAACACACCAGACCATTATCTCATTATGATACAGGAGGGGGTGAAAGAGGATACCATTCTTGGCAACAGACCCATGGCCAGTGTCATGCATATCTCTGCCCTTAGGCAGGTTTCTTCCACACTACAGACCTTTTGTGGTGCATTATTTTTTCCAAAACCAGCTAGAAGTGGAATTAAACCGGAGATTCCACACAGCACATAAAAGACCACTATATTATCCGAGAGTGCCCTTTGTCCCACTGCCAAAACCCTTCAGTAATGTCTGCTCAACAGTAAGTTGCATCCTGCAAAAATTCCCAGCAATTTTTTTTCATGTAGGTTCAAGCTGTTTTATTGCTTGTTTTATTGCTTTATTCTGATAAGTTTAGGTAGGGGATTAGCGATGAATAGCCTATTGATTACTTCTTGACTCTCTAGGACTTCCAGGGAACTTTTCTCTTTTATTTTTTATGTCTTTTTTATAGCAAAATAATGCTATTTCTCTATTACAGTGGGGGGGGGACCTAAGTGATGTAAGGAAACTATTAATTAAAGTCACCTCTTTTTCCAGAAACAGTAACTGACAGTGGGGCAATTAACAGAGGCTATACAGAGGTTGAATCTGTAAACAGGAAGTGTTTAATCAAACGTGCAGGAGCCCTTAAAAACCTCAGTAGTGTTTTGCTTATCTACACTAGACAGGCTGGTGCTGCAGTGAAGTATAACTACCCCTCCTTTTGCCACAATTCAGATATTAAAAACCAAAGGAGGACAGCACAGAAAACCACTTGAGTGCAATGGAAGGACGACATCATCAGAATGCTCTGTAAACACTTAATGAATGAAGTTTTTCAAAAAGTGAAGAAACTTAGGAAGCCAATTTCAAGGGAAAGGGCTAGTGCGGAAATAACCATAGCATGCAGACCAGGATTTAACAGAGCTGTACAGCAGGGCAGGCGAGATCCTACAGCAACATGCATCAGATACTGCATTGTCAAGGGGAAATGTAATATATTCTCTCTCTGCTTCTATTAACTCAATTTCCATTCCACTACATGGCCCATTTGAGCTCTCGGGGTGGCTAACCATAATAAACAGACAATAAAACAACAATAAAAACCAACAAAATAAAATACCAATTAAAAGAAGTGTTGCCAAGATAATAGTAAGACAGATTTGCAGTCACAAATAAATAGTACTGAGCTGTGGAATGTAAAGCTCAGACCTAAGGAAAGGCAAGAGTGACTTGCATCAGAAAGCTCTTTCACGAAAGCTTGAAAAGTGCACATACAGTGTGCTCATAGCTGAAACCCCCTTGTGCTGCTGGAAAGAGGTTTATCAATCTGGGCCCCATGTTTATGCATCATCTTCTTCACACCTCTAGGTAGTTAAGGAGCCTGGTGGTAAAGATGGGGAAAGGTCTAGTTCTGCTCAAGAGTAGACCCACTGAAATGAATGAATCCCAATGAGATCTGCCCATTAATGCCATTGGGTCAACTGAGTAGGGCAAACATTTGAATTAATCCACCATTTGACCTTTTCGTGTGTTTGTTATACATTGTGTGTGTTATGAAGCATTTCATAACAACAACAACAACAACAACAACAACAACAATTTATTATTTGTACCCCGCCCATCTGGCTGGGTCTCCCCAGCCACTCTGGGTGGTGTCCAACAAAGATTAAAAATACATTAAAATGTCACACATTAAAAACTTCCCTTAGCAGGGCTGCCTTCAGATGTCTTCTAAATGTCAGAAAGTAGTTTATTTCTTTGACATCTGATGGGAGGGTGTTCCACAGGGCAGGCGCCACTACCGAGAAGGCCCTCTGCCTGGTTCCCTGTGACCTCACTTTTCGCAGTGAGGGAACCGCCAGAAGGCCCTCAGCGCTGGACCTCAGTGTCCGGGCAGAATGATGGAGGTGGAGACGCTCCTTCGGGTATACTGGGCCGAGGCCGTTTAGGGCTTTAAAGGTCAGCACCAACACTTTGAATTGTGCTCGGAAACGTAGACAGCACATCTGGCACAGTGGTTCGAGCATTGGACTGAGACCTGGGAGACTGAGGCTCTAGTCTTCACTCAGCCATGATGGTCAGGGGCCTGTGGCTGTTTCTTAGCCTAAGCGTACCTCACAGGATTTTTGTGAGGTTATAAAGGGGAGTGTAAGACGCATGTCTGCCACTCTGAGCTTCTTGGAAAGAAAGTGGGATACAGACAACAGCTTTCAGTCAGTTTGTTTAACTTTGATCGCAATGATTGTCACTGCTGCGAATTAGTCCCTTGTAGAATAATTACAAGTCCTGAATTTCACCTTTTTTTTTTTACTTTGAAACCAATTAGCTTCTAGTGACAGCTGACAATCATCTATGATTGTGCTGACAACTGTATAATAGGAGCAATAAACACAATTGGCTATTTGAAAACATTAAGGCAGTGCAGTTTTCATCTTGTTAAAACTGCCCAGTGCTCTCATCTACCTAATATTTGGAATGGCCTCATCATCCCCAGAATCTCTTATTCAATACTCTTACACCTTTACCCACAGAAGAACCATCTCACCCCCTGCACCAGACTATTGGGAATTTAGTGCTAACTAGCGTTATAGATCCCACGAAGCGTTGCCTTCTGTTTTGAAACATAGGAGTCACTCCCATAGTTCTGATGTTCAGAGGTCAGAGTTTCTGATGTATCCAAAACAACGCCGTCCATAGAGAACAGGGAGATATCAGCAGGTGGGGGGGGGACCCCAAGGTTTACAGAAGTACAAACAGTCTTTTCTGGGGGGGATACATAGGTGGGAACCTGGCCCCCAAACAGCACCAGGATGCATGCTCAATAGATGCAGAATGCAGACTGCTGGGGGCAGGGCAGAAAATCTGGAGGGATAAAATAACCTGAACAGGAAAATTCTACATTGCAACATTTTGTTCAGGTTCCACATGCACAGACTATAAGCCATACAAGACTGTGTGACTTTTCAGAGACAATGGACAAAAACCTTCATCCATCACCACCACGCCTTGCCACTGGAAAGAACCAAGAGCTGCCTGTGCAAGGAACAGAAGGAAATGACCTTGTACTAAATCTGACAAACGCTCCATCTAGTTCAGTATTGTCTGCCCAAACTGGCAGCAGCTGGCCAGGATTTGAGGCAAGCGCTACCTGAAGACCCTCTCTCCTGAAATTCCAGACAGTGAGTCAGGTTACTCACGGGGAGGCCATTACAACAGAGGTATTTGTCTTTCTTTCTGAACACACTGCTTCCCAAAATGTTGGGATTTCCCCAGGAAAATATAAAGTCTAGAATGATACTCCAAAAACAAGAGGTGAAAGGCAATATGCTGCTAGGCCACATCATGCAGCAGAAAACTCATCACTGTGGGGCCCATAGGCCTTCTCCACACGACATGACTAACTACTTTTCACGGAAAGAAGAACCTTAACGGCATTTCTAATGCTGCATTACCAAATTATATTTTAATTATTAATGCTAGTTGGCTAAATTTTGGGTAACGCTGGTAACTGCCCTTCAGGGGACAATGTTCCAGTTACTAAGCCCCACATCAGTAATTGAAAGGAAAGATTATCTCTTGCATGCTTTCATTACCGAGTTCTTTCGCTATCAATTTGATGGAATCTAATTAAAAAAATATTAGCCAAGATATACCACACCCACCTTTATCTCCCCTTTCTTTTCTGAAGAAAAGAAATTAAAAACCGAAATCTTCTCTCTGGCCAGTTGTAATAAACCCCTGCAAACACTGGGGCTTCCGAGGCATCTAAATGGTGTTGTAATTTGATAGTGTTTTTTGAATTCTATTCATGAAACTCAATACAGAAATACCATCATAATGAGGACTAGAGCTGGTGCAGTACAGAGGTAGGTAAGAGACTGAGATGCAAATCAGGAAGTCCCCAGATCACATTCTGTCTCTAGAATGAACTCACTGGTTGTAGTCCCAAAACAGCTGGAGGGCCAAGTTTGGCCATCACTGACCTACACTGACTGCCAACCACTCTTGAGGGTTTTGAGCAGCGTTCTATCCCAGCCCTACCTGCAGAAACTGGGGGCTCAACCTGGGATCTTCTACGTATGAGGCAGATGGTCTACCGCTGAGATGTAGCCCTTCCTCATTGATTTCAGTGGGTCTACTCTAAGCATGACTAAGTCTGGACCCAACCCACAATGCTTTAATTGAAGCAGGGTTTTCCAGAACCATAGAGGAAATCATTGTCTCTTATCTTTCTTTTATGAAATGGGTGGTTTCATCCAGTGCTTTTTTTCTTAAAAAAAAATGTTTAGGGGTACTATCATTTTCCTACTCATATTGAAATACTGCCCCTCAATGAGGCCAAACTTAGATTCACAAAATGTTTAGGGGTATGCGTACCCCTGCATCCTCCAAGAAAAAAACAGCACTGGTTTCATCTGTTAAGTCTTTTTTATAAAATAATAATAATAAATCAAAAGCAGTTGTCAATTTTTCCCAGAGTACCAGTGCTGGCATACATAGAAGCAGCCTTGAATACTGTGCTGAAACTTCCTGAACCAGTTTTGATTGGCTTCCCCTTAACAGACCAAGGCTTCCATGGGAAGTTCATAAATGTGTCACAGCCATTTGCGTTGTTCAATATTTTTAACTTTTATCCGCAAGGAACACTCTGAAATTGCACTTCACTTGACAACAACAACAACAACAACTGAGACGTATCAGTTTTCTCAGTCCAGATGCGACCACCGAAAGTGCCAGAGATAAACACCTATAAAGCCATTTGTGTGTGTTCAGCTATGAATGCATTTCTGTGTCTATATACTACTGCCAAACCAAGGCTATCAGGCTGATAACAATGGGGGGGGGGGGGAACCAGAATGGTGCATCCATTGACAAGTGAATCTAACTAGTATGATTCTTAAGATTTTTCTTTGGTCAGGTCCCCAGAAAAACATGTTAAAATCTATGCAAAAATCAATAAATCAGGATTTGAATTTAGCTCTTGAAGGCAAGACAGTTTTCACCCACATCCTATTGAATTTGTATACCGCCCTTCATCTGAAAATCTCAGGGCAGTTCACAGCATAAAAACACAAGAAAACACACACAAAAAATACATAATAAAAACAAGGGCAAGAACAAAACAATAACCCCCTTTCCACAAACACATTTAAAAGGATATAGGATGCTTGATGTTACATGGATGTGGAAACTGGTCCTCCAGATGCTGCTAGACTACATCTCCCATCATCCCTAATTATTTACCATGATGGTGGGGGTTCATGGGAGTTGGAGTCCAACAACACATCAAGCAGTGCTTTTTCTCAGGGGGCACTCAAGGGCATGCAGTACCAGCACCTCTTTTTGTTATTGTTAAAAAAAGTGGCATTTACTGTAACAACTTCATGGTGTGTAAAGGTAAAGGTAAAGGTACCCCTGCCCATACGGGCCAGTCTTGACAGACTCTAGGGTTGTGCGCCCATCTCACTCAAGAGGCCGGGGGCCAGCGCTGTCCAGAGACACTTCCGGGTCATGCGGCCAGCGTGACATCGCTGCTCTGGCGAGCCAGAGCCACACACGGAAACGCCGTTTACCTTCCCGCCAGAGCGGTACCTATTTATCTACTTGCACTTTTGACGTGCTTTCGAACTGCTAGGTTGGCAGGCGCTGGGACCGAGCAACGGGAGCACACCCCGCTGCGGGGATTCGAACCGCCAACCTTTCAATCGGCAAGCCCTAGGCGCTGAGGCTTTTACCCACAGCGCCACCCGCGTCACCCCATAGGTGCTGGTACACACCACCATCATGGTGTGTACCAGCACCTATTTTTCTAGAAAGAAAGCACTGACCTCAAGGATCACCAGTTCCCCTTCCTAGCTTTATTATGTCAGAGTATTAAAGCATTCTAGTTTAGCTGTGCATAGTGCAGCTGCTAACTGAAGCAGTGACCAAAGATTATGGGCAATGTACAACAAATGGTAAATAAAGTGAAAATCCCATTCCCTTTTTTATAGAAATGTGTGTGCATGTGTCACTGGCTGGTTGACTTGACTGCCACCAAATATAATGATGAGTTTGCATAGCCCATAATAGCTAAGGAAATAGATGCTTCTTTCCCACACAGTTGTCCTTTCCTCTTTTTCTGCCTTGACTGGTATGGGGACAGATTTGCTTTCAAGTTGACTGGTGTTTCCTCTGAGTTATAAACCTGCGAGGGATTGTTAAGATGGAATGTCAAAGCAAAAGAAATCTTTGCTTTGATAAGAGAAAACTAGTGAAATTAAAGGTTAGATCAAGATAGGGGTTTCCCCCCACCACCTCTCTCCAAATGATTGGAAAGAAAAAAGCCTCACTGATGTCTCAGATCTCACAACTTTGGATGTGTTTTTCAAATGATTCGAAAACTCTCCCAAACATTGATCATGACAGACTTTGATAAATTTCACATACAGTGGTACCTCGGGTTAGGTACTTAATTCGTTCCGGAGGTCCGTTCTTAACCTGAAACTGTTCTTAACCTGAAGCACCACTTTAACTAATGGGGCCTCCTGCTGCCGCTGCACCACTGGAACACGATTTCTGTTCTCATCCTGAAGCAAACTTCTTAACCTGAAGCACTATTTCTGGGTTAGCGGAGTCTGTAACCTGAAGCGTATGTAAGCTGAGGCACCACTGTAGTTTGTAATGGCTGAGTTTGGGGGAAGTCTACAGATTAATCCTTTAACTTTTGGGAAACAAGTGACATAAAAGCAGGTAATGTAGAATGCAGTGTGGGAGCTAAGGAGGCAGGTAATGGATGAGCCACAAGCCCCACTGAAATGACAGCATCTAAATCAAACAAGCATGCAGACACATTATCCAGAATAGAAACAAGCAATATTCAATCTAATCTCTGTAGAAGTTAAGAAGTTCCTTAAAGTAAGTGTTATGAGAAAAAAAAGTAGATCATCCGGCACAAAGGGGGGAGAAGGTGTACACAGGTTCTCATTTTTGAGTGCCACCTCTTTCCTGTAACATGTGGCTAAGAATAAAAACCTGCACAGCGGGCCTGTTGTGAGACAGCCTCTGACGGCTGAGAATATTTACATCAGTTTGCATGGGCTTGTTATTGTTGTGAGGGGGAAAAACTGCTCCTTTTCCCTTATGGGGTACCCAAGAGCCCATACAGAGTCCTTTTGTAGGTTCTCTATCGGTAGGAGAAAATAACAGAGACCAACCAGAGAATATTGAGAAGCAAAGCAGCTAGTAAGCCTGATCTTTATTAAAGCTGTTGCAACAGGGTGTTCCCCCCACCCACAGGAGGGGAGGAGGGACCCCAAGCCATGCGTGCAAGCCCTTATATAGACATTTTAAATTGCCCGCCCAGGAGTCCAAGACCACCCCTAGAAACATCATCCATCTATCACAGAAGGGGTGTAGCCCCAGACCACCCCCTTAATACATCAGAGAAGGGGCGGAAATCTGGGTGTGTTGTTTCTTCCTGTCTGCCAGGTTACCTGATTGGATTACCTGGGCATCCTGGCCTCCAGTGGCGTAGCGTGGGGGGTGCAGGGGGGCCTGGCCGCACTGGGCGCAACATCTGGGGTTAGGGCAAATCCACAGGTTAGGGGGCGCAAATCCACGGGTTAGGGGGCGCAAATTACTTGCCTTGCCCCGGGTGCTGACAACCCACGCTACGCCACTGCTGGCCACTCTTTTGTTATGCTAACTACTCATTTCCTAAATCCAAATCACAGGTCACAGGCTCACACCCTATGCATATCTTAAATGTGCCCTTAAGACTGGAAAGAGACAGTGGGGAGATTTCCCATATCCTTCAACCTTGCAGAGAAATATTTGAGGTCATTTTGGGAGAGAGAAAATGGTTTCAGGACTTTTCTGTGGGTTTCAGACATGTGCTTTACATATTTGTATGTGTTTGGTTGGTACATTGTATGTGTTTGGTTGGTACATTTATGAACAACTATTTTATATTAATCCACCAACAGCATACAAATCAATATGGCTAACCTGATCCAAAACACCCACCCACCTCACTCACACACGAAAACAAAGATCACCACAGCCAATCACAAACAAACAATCACACCCTAGGCCAACCCCAACCTCTCTCACCACCAAAGAAACACAAGTGAACAACACAAGCACGCTGACACCAAACTCTACATACATTAAGCATAATAGAAACACCGCTACCCGACCCCACCCCCATCCATCTCCCCTCCCTCCACCCCCTTTCTTTCCCCCCCTTTTTTTTCCTTCTCCCCCTAATGCCTCAACAAATGAAACGGATTTGTAAAAATGTTACATGAAAAAAAAAAATTCGAGGCATTACACTTACACTGTAAAACAAGAAAACCCTTAACAAAATATTTTTTAAAAAACAAACAACTATTTTATATATAAGACCATTATAAAACTCTTATAACACTAAGCTTTGGTTTTCCCAGTGCTTCCATATATGGGGATCTACGAACCAAGCATTTAGATTAGGGGACACTGAAACTTTCTAGTGACTCGCTTTTAAAAATATATACTATGCCTTTTAAAAATACTGTATTCTTCCCACTCTTCTATAGAGAGCATTTCCTGGAAAAGGGAGATAAGCCCAGCAAAGTTGAGAATAAGCCTACAACTCCCAATACACAGGAAGCCTAGCTTCTCCGGTCAAGGCTAGCAGGCCTTACATAAATATGTGTTACAATACCTTTCAGTTTCCTGGCTGGTAGGTTGCTGCTTGTTGTTCTCAAAGGCTGTAAAACTGCTCATATCCACATAGCCGTCATTCTCGTTTGCGGCAGATAATGCCCTGCTAGGATCTTCAAAAAATTCAGTAAAGGTCCCAGCCCTGGTTGGCCTTCGTGGGGGTATTTGTATGTTTTCATAATCGGAGTTCATAGCTGGGATGTTCTCATAGTCAGACGTATCAGCATTAGGAAATGAAATAGACCTGGGCTTAGTTAAAGGAAGGGGCATGAAAGGAGGCCTGGAGCGATCCTCAAAAGACTCCACCCGTGACACACTCCTACTAAAGGTTTTGGGCGTCCCTTTTCTTTTGCCGTCCTTGTAGAAGAGAACAGTTGGAGACTCAGATGCCCTCAGCTTGCCGGTCCGTGATATCAGCTGAGGGGAGCTACTCAAACTCCTCCTGTCGAGTTCCATGAGTCTGGAAGGCCCATGATAACTAGACTCTGAGGAGGACCTTGAAGAAGAAACATGAACGTCCACATGGACTTTATTTTCCGTCTTCTTCTTGAACTTTAAGGTGAGGAACTTCTTGAAAGAGGACTTCTTTTTCTTGCAGTACTTATCGGGAGAGTCATTCTCAATTAAAAGTGAAGGTGAACTTTTCGTTATTGGCTTCTTGGTGATACAGGCAAGTTCAAAGGGAGGTGGAATATCCACAACTGAGGACGGGGTGGAGACCCCACTGGATGGAAGGTGATTCCTCTGGGAAAAACTACCCGAAGAACCAATGACGCAAGGCAAAGAGAGGTCTTCTGTTCTGTTTATTCTATTGTAATCCAACATGGAGGTCTCACTTTCTCTATATACAGAGACAGGGATATCTCTGCCTTCTACTGAAAAAGATCGAGGGTATAAAACAAAGCGCCTTGGCTTTGCAGGTAGGGCTCTATTCATTTCCATTGTCTTCCCTTCTGACAGAGAGAAGCTATGGCTTACATCTTCAGACATGGTGGAAGCAGAGGCTGAGGACTGCAGTTCAGTGTCTGGGCCTGTTTCTTCTGGAACTGTTTCTGGCACATACCCAGGCACTTTCCCGGAGAGGGACCTTGTTCTAGTAACAATGCTTTTCCGATCAATGGAGAGCAAGTGGTTTTCACTGTCCATTCCCCCTCCCTCTCTGAAATCACTTGAACTATCTTGGACACCAGCCTCCCCCATTTCTTTTCCAGCACAGAGGATTTCATTTGCTGAAGGCAAGCTGTCTCCCAATACGTATGGGTCATCTAGGGAGTCACTGCTGATTTCTCCATCATTATCAGGAACAACCACCACTTCAGGGACTGCTGAAGTTCCATCAATCACATATTCACTGCCTGAGTCTATTTCCGTTTCTCCGGGGTGGCAAACGTCCAGTTCTCCTGTGGAGTGCCAGGTACCTTCAGCTGTACCTTCATCAGGTGTACTTGGGGCAGTATCTTCAACACTGCTGTGATCCACCGCAAGCATTTGGTTATCTGATTGTGTATCTTCCAAAGCACACTCACGTATGCTGTGATCTCCAAGTAAAACATCTGACTTGGATCTTTCTGCCAGCTGCGAGTCAGGTTTGAGCTCATTAACTTCTTGAAGGCTGAAGGGCTGGTTATCACTGTTCATTTCAGTCCCTTCTAATGGCAAATCTTCTTCAGAAGAATCAGGAGCATCCTCACTGCACTCTTTTTCAAAGGGAATGATCTGGCAGCTGTCATCCATGGTCTCTGTGTCTACCACTTCATCCTTTTGTTCTTTGGAGTCTTCCCTTGTATCACATGCTGCCTCTGATGTTTCCTCCTCGCTCTTCATCTCAGTGGTTTGGTAGCCATCATCTGTATTTTCTTCCTGTTCTACGCTTGTTTCACATTCTTCCGCTGGGTCTGGTTCCTCCTCCTTTTCAGCACCGGCTTCATTTGTGGCCTCCCCCAAAGTCTCTTCAGGATCAGGACCAGCTTCATGTAGTTCTAATCCAGTATCTACTTCTTCAGAATCATTAGCAAGGGGGTCGCTTAGGCTTGCACAAGCATCCTCTGCAAACTCTGTTTCTATATTTGCGGCTGATTCATCCCCATCATTATCCATTGGGCCCATTTCTGCATCAGCATTAGACTGCTCCTCTTCTAAAACCTGAGATAGACCATCCTGTGCTGGAGCCTCACAAATTGGTGACTGATCCTCTGAAGATGGTGTTGGCACCTCTAAATGCTGTAAAATAATATCTTCACATATGGCACCATTCAAAGCCTCATCTCCATTCAAAATCTTATTGTCCACATTATACTCATTATTATCCTTTACCAGATGTGGTTCTTGGAGTGCTTCATCAGACTCATCTGCACAGTTCATCATCTTCTCGTTGACATCAGTTTCACAGTCCACCTTGTCATATCCACCCTCAGAAGCATCCTCCTTTTCAAGGGCTTCAGCGTTGCCAAGAGCTTGAATTTCGGATGGTTCAGTTTCATTGTTCTCCAATAAATTTATTTCAAGATCACCGATGTCATTGCTGTGGGTACAGTCATCCTCTTCTTCATGTGCTTCCTCAGGAGTGTGCGAGATCTCGTTCTCTGCTGATTCTTGCTCATGTTCAAAGTCATAAACTTTATCAATCAATTCATCTTCAGAAATCACTATATATTCATCATCAGCTTCTGATCCTAAGAACTCTGTGTTGTTGCACTGATTTCCTTCATAAAGCTCTCCCTCCAGTTTTCCATTGGTACATTTGTTCAAGGTATTGTTGGCATGAACACTAGATCGCTGTAGAATCGATGGATCGTTGTCAGCAGAGATTTTTGGCTTGGGAGCAATGGGTGGTTTTGGACCTCTAGACATAGAGTTTGAATTGTTAAGTGTGCCAGACCTTGATAGCGACGGAGGAAATTTGGAAGCAGCTATGGAAGCGAGATGACTGAGAATCTTTGGTTTTGGTGCTAATGGTGGCTTTGTAAGATCTGGAGAAGGAAGGAAGAACAGGAAAAGCTATATTAGCAAGCTTCTATATATATTGAGTTGTTAGTGCTACTTAAAATAAGGAGATACAAAGTCACTGATACATCAGTTTAGATTGGTAGAGAAAAAGTTGCCCACATCCCCCAAAAGGCATATGGTTGATCATTGTGGGAAACAGGACACTGGACAATATATCCAACAGGGCTCTGCTTACATACTTAACCTATGACCCATCCAAGCTGAATGCAATTGCCCAGCCATATACTTTGCCACATGCTTGGAAACCCCACCTTTGTTGGATAACAAAGCTGTGTGATATTCATTTGAATGAGTTACAAATTAGATAAGCCTAATAGTTCAAATAGATATAGATATAGTCACTGAATGTGGCAATAAAAATATGACAGCAGCATTCCCTAGATAACAATGACCTGTTTTATACACAGCACTAAACTGTGGTTTGTTTGATGATCTGAACCCTATCCAGTCTTAACTATGGTTCACATACTGCCAACAAACCACGATCTGAAGCCATAGTGGGCTGTTGGGTTACAAATCTTGTTTGTTTTAACTGTGGTTTGTGCAAATTCAGCAACCTTTCATAACCATGACTTGGCCGCTCCCAACCCTCATCCCAGACAATCAGTAAGCGACAGAGGCATGTAGTAAGAGCATCGGGGGATGGACGGGGACCAAGCCTTTACAAAACAAGCCATGGCTTATTTGGCTGTCCATGGGAATTGTGGTTAGCTCATGATTTGTTAAACAAACTATGGCTTTGCATTCCATGAGAACCATGCCTATAAGATTACCCTGTTGGCAAGGTTATTTGTACAGTTATCTTTAAGCAATGAACACAAATTATTTTTAATCAACTGATGAACCAAAACTCTTACTTCCACTGACTACCATAGCAAATAATTCCAAAGATATTCCAGTGGCAAGTCAGTCAATAAAGAATAATTGTCAATAAAATGTGGGCGTTTCATTAAAGAACTGCTCTCCCGCCGAAAGTGATGGGACTTAAAAGTGCTCAACTTTGGCTAAATGAAGCGCCTCCCAATGGCTATGAAGTGGGCAATATTTGTGATCAAGACATGAGGCTAGAAATGGTGTCAGCACAAGTTCACTTTCCCCAAATAATTCCTTCCGTTGTTTTGCTTTTTCTAAAGAGCAACACAATAAGGGTAAGTCTCCTTGGCAAGCAGCTTTCTTTTGCTTTAAAGTTACTGTTGGTGCTCACAAAAGCTTTATGATGGATAGTCTTGGCGGCTATTGACTCTGTTTTAGTTGCAGAAGAGGAGGGAATAGTAGCTTTCTTTGCCACACCCCAGAGCAGGATATCACAACAAGACTTGTTTGCTTTCTGCCAGCTTGAGATATACAAGAGAATTCCTGCTGTTCCTGAACCTTGTTTATTATCCAGGGACGCGGACTTATAAAAAATATTGGGGGGGCCCGGGAAAGCTCATGAATAATAAATAAGCTCATGAATATGCAAATAAAGTGGCGCCGCCTCCTCGTGAGCGAATAGGGGAGAGCGTGCTGCGCCTATTAATCAGCTCCAAAGGAAATTGGGTGGAGCTTTTGCTCGGGAGGGAGGGCAGGAGGCATGCAGCCCGCCCCTCCCTGTGCATTTTGGGCTGGGGGAGGGGCGGCGATGGCGCTCTGCTGGAGGGGCGCTGGAGATTATTGGGGGGGCGGAGCCCCCCCAAACGAATTTTTGAGGGGGCTCGGGCCCCCTCAAGCCCCATGGAGTCGGCGCCTATGTTATTATCCCAAATCACAATTTGGTGTGGGTTTCCCTTGCATTGCCATAATGCCTCATAAACAAAAATCCAGTTTATGATGGCTTTTGATTGTTCAAACACACTTGGGGAGTGCATGCCATTAAACCCTCCATCCCATCAACTCAGTTAAATAAAACTACACTGCCGTTATAACAACAGCTTAAGAGATTTGTAATGCTTGCGGGGAGGGGGGATGAAGAAAGGGTTAAATAAAGGGGAAATAATCTCTCCCAACTTGCCCAACACATTTTGCTTACTTTCTGAGGCTGGTAGTTCTCCATGACTATCCCTTAAAAAAACAAAACCTTTTCTTTAAACAATATAGATTATAGGAAGACTTTTTAGGAAAAGGTTTTCCCCAAACTATCTACAACAAGACAGCCATCTCCTTGCTGGATCATGTAGCCAAAGAGATGCCTCTGGAAGCTCAAAAAACAGCCTTCTCTTGTCATTTGTGCCCATTTTTCACATAAAGGCTGTCTCTAAGTTCTATTTTGATATCATAGATCAGGGGTCAGCAAACTTTTTCAGCAGGGGGCCGGTCCACTGTCCCTCAGAATTTGTGGGTGGCCGGACTATTTTTTTTTTGGGGGGGGGGGAATGAACGAATTCCTATGCCCCACAAATAACCCAGAGATGCATTTTAAATAAAAGGACACATTCTACTCATGTAAAAACACACTGATTCCCAGACCGTCCATGGGCCAGATTTAGAAAGCGATTGGGCTGGATTAGGCCCCCAGGCCTTAGTTTGCCTACCCATGTCATAGATGATAACAGCTGTGGATCCTCCACGAATTTGTCTAGAACTTTTGTGATCTCAGTAGCTGGAATACATTACTGTTTCTCTTTTCAATTTTCGAATGTACAGTGGTACCTCAAGTTACATACATTCAGAAGACATCTGAAGGCAGCCCTGTTCAGGGAAGTTTTTAATATGTGACATTTTAGTGTATTTTTTATCTTTGTTGGAAGCCGCCCAGAGTGGCTGGGGAAACCCAGCCAGATGGGCGGGGTACAAATAATAAATTATTATTATTATCATTATTAACCTGAGGTACCACTGTATAGATGAAGTCACCAATACATAAGTGGGCACTGCTGTCTAGGAAAGAGATCCATTGACTGGAATGCATCCAGAGGGCTGTGTCAAAGATAGTTAGAAACCTCGGGACTAAGTCCTACAAGGAGAAAAGGTGTAAGGAGTTGGAAAGCTTGTTGAACCTGGAGAAGAGACAGGGCAGGTGGTAACCCTTCAGGTTTTTTAAGACAGTTATGTAGTAGATGGAGCAATTTCTACACAACAGCCATGTTTAAATATCCGAAGGACTCTCAGCTGCCTCTTCTCTATCTTCTCCAGATGGAGTGAATTTGTCCTCAACTGATTTGGGTCCTACCTTATGAAGCAACAAGGTTCAAGTGACAAGAAAGGAGATTTTGGCCATATGATTGACAGTGGCCTTGCCTTCACTAGAAGGTTTTAGGCAGAGACAGGATGTCCACCAACCAGGGATGATGTAAGAGTAGGTTTCCTGCATCAGCAAGAAGGATGGATTACATTAGCTTTGAGGTCCCTTCCAATTCTACTATTTTAATTACCAAATAGGATTTAAGCTTTTGACTCATCTTTACGAGACGTATGGGAAATGAGCAGCTTGCCACAAGAACTTTATCAAAGGTTTGAACCAGATGGTACGAAAGAGGCAAGCCTTTGGGGAGCCATATGCAGCCAGATTCACACAGTGTCTCCCTGGCATTATCCAATATTCCACATTCTAATATTTCTAACAGTGCCATCTTCCCACGATTGCAAGATCTTTAATTGTTACGACCTGCTATTGACTAAGCTCATTTTAATCACTTCCCCATTTCTTCCGAGTACCAGTGATCAGGGTGTGCATGTGTAAGGTAAGCAATCAAGTAGTAGTAGTAATAATAATAATAATAATAAAAATCTCTCCCAGGACAAAGTATCTCAGTGGCACTTTTGTCAGGGGCAATTTCACCCCCAATACGTTTCTGCCTCCGTTGCAGCTGGCCAGTGCAGAGGTTTTCCACTGTGACTTTGTGAAGTACAAAATATACAGCACCATGAGAAGCATGTAGGCTTTTAAAATGGTAAACATGCCTGTTTGTTTCAAAGATCTGTCACTGGGCTGCTGGGTTGAGAAGCAGGGCGGATCAGATCAGAGAAGAAAAAGACACCCTGTACCTATGGAAAACTGTTTTGGATCAGACAGTTTTTCTTGTGTTTCTCCTCCCCTTATTGTTTGAGGTTTCCTTGTCAGCATCTGTTTCTTCCTCTGCTTGTCCACTTTCCTCTGGGTGAGACTCTGTTCCAGCAGAGCTACATCCCTTTTCGGAAAGGCCATTCAACTGCAATTTCAGAGCCTCAAAGAAATGCTCTAATGAAGAGGCAAGCAATTCCCTGCCTTCCCTGCCCCCCAAAAAGGTTGAAGTGATAATGTTAGGCTTTTATTTCTTTATTCTTCCTCATATGGGGCTCATCCAGACTTACTGTTGTGCCAAGTTTCTAGTCTATGCTTTAAAGAGCCATGTCCAGACCCATTTTTTTTTTTAAAAAAATATTGGTCCTGGTGCTTTCCCCATGAAAACTCTCTCTTTTACTGCTGCATTGGTGCAAACAGCAATTCATGGAAAACCTGAATTGCTATTTGTTCTGATTCAGTCTTAAAGAGTGGGTTTTCATGGAGCAAAAAAATAAAAATAAAAAGGCACTTGGACCCAGTGCTTTAAAGTGTGGGTCTTTGCCTAGGAAGTGTAGGGCAAAAGTTAAGTGTACATAAGCCCATGGTGGTAAGACCTCTGTTGCACAAATTCACATCATGGATCTGTACAGTTATGCAAGGAACAGATCTGCAAAGCAGTGCCTGGACTCTAAAGTAGTCATATCTCAGAATGCAAACCCTGTTTGTGTTGTTCTGAATGTGGAAACACAGCAGAGGGAAAGTACACGGGACATTAGGAGAACAGAGCAGCTCAATCATCACAAATGCAATCACTTTCAGGATACCCACAAGTCAATTCCCTTTGCATAGTGCAGAGACTGCAGAGCCGGACTAGAGTCTGTGATGCAGTCCCCTTGAAACTCCACCAGAGTGCTGGAGCCTCTCGCTGATGGGCTACAGAGTCAGCTAGCCACAGGGCGGGGAGCAAGAGCACTTGCGGTGGGGGGGAGATAAAAGGAGCAGTTTCTGAGGGAGAGCGTTAGATAGGGCTGCATTTAAGATGAGATTTGGGCTGGATTTGAGAAGAGGGTTAGGATTTGATTTGAGATGTTTAGAAAGGTTTCAGGTTGGGAGATAGGGAGTGAAATAGGGAGAAATGGTTCTGAGCTATACCATTTGGAATACCTCAGGTATGGGATTGTAAAGAGAGTGGGTAACTGCAGAGAAGTGCCCCTCACTCATGAACCAAAGTATTAAGTTGTGAAGGAAGCAGTATGGTGCTGAAAATATTTAATTGTAGCATCTAAGTGACAGAAACTGAATTGAGAATGTTACCATCTATTCCAGAAAACTGAACATCTACCACCTGAAGTGTAACAACTGATTTTCAGCAACTGAAGTTTAAGAAGAGCTGTGCCTATAGTGTTGCATTTAAGCCTGAAACACCTTAGTTAGTTAAAGTAAACAAGGTAACTTCTACCTGAAGGAATGCATTTCCTGACCCACTTTGTTTCACAAACCTTTTTGTTGTTGCTTAATAAAACTTTTCCTATTTGTTTGATTATTTTCTGCCTGAGACTCTAATTATCAAGTTTTCCCTCACACAAGTTCCCCACTAGACAATCTGTGGTAAATTGTAGAAATTTGTGTAATTGGGGTACCTTGAGGTGGGTGCACTATAATTAATTGGGGGCAGTTAGCAGGAGTAGATCCACCGCATTATTAATGGGTGGTATTAATTGGGAGGATTCGCTACAGATGCTTTAGCTGAGATTCCTGCATTGCAGGGGAGGTGGGGATTGGACTAGATGACCTAACTGTACAATTCTTTGATTCTTTGATCCTAAAGACTATAGCTGCAATCAAGTGCATTATTAGGAATACTTGAGTCACAATAACTTAAGTCTGTACCTCTCCTATGATCCCAAACCAAAGGTCCCCTCCAAATGAGCTAACATATTCAATTTGTTCCTGTGGGTGGTTTATAGAGACATTAGAACCAAAGAGTCTCTGAATTACTACGCATAGACACAATCCATAAAAATTAAGATGTGACTAAGTCCCAGCGGCTGCTGCTTTGGGTTAAACCACTGTGCCTCTTGGGCTTGCCGATCGAAAGGTCGACAGTTCGAATCCCCACGACGGGGTGAGCTCCTGTTGCTCAGTCCCTGCTCCTGCCAACCTAGCAGTTTGAAAGCACGTCACAGTGCAAGTAGATAAATAGGTACCGCTCTGGCGGGAAGGTAAACGGCGTTTCCGTGCGCTCCTCTGGTTTCGCCAGAAGCAGCTTAGTCATGCTGGCCACATGACCTGGAAAAAAACTGCCTGCGGAAGTGGACAAACGCCGGCTCCCTTGGCCTTTAAAGTGAGATGAGCGCCGCAACCCCAGAGTTGTTCACGACTGGACTTCATTGTCAGGTCCCTTTACCTTTAAGTCCCATTAAAAATCATGGGCCTTTAGTAGGGCTGGCATCAGGGGTAGTCACCTGCCAATGCACTAGGAATCTGCCAAACAACTCACACCTACAGGACGACTACTGCTAACCTCTGGCTTTGCTCCTCCTCCTGCCTGCCCTTTCTGAGCGTGTAAACAGTGTTCAGAGTGAGGAGACAGAGCAGCATCCTCTATTTGCTTTCTGCTTTACCTCTGGGTGCTTGTGCAGTCTAGGCCTGGAAGCGGAGGGCAAGGAAATGTCCGGAGGTGACAGTGAGAAGGATGGGGGCTCTCTCAGACAGAGGAACCCCCCCCCCCCGGAGGACACCTTGCCCAATGCCACACCCAAAGCACCAGGAACCAGCAATGGTCTGCAGCAGGAGTTCCCAGACTATGGTCTGTGGACCGCCAGTAGTACGTGTGCTTCATTCAGGTGATCTATGGCATGTCTGTGGATTTACGGTTGAAGACGGGAGATGGCACATCCATTGCACCAAATATTCATATTGATTTTAATTGCATTCTCATTGCTTCTTTTATTTCTTGTATTGTATTTTACTGCATTGCAATCGGAATTCTGCAGAATTCAAATTGTAATACAATAAAATACAATATACAAGAAATAAAAGAAGCAATAAAAATACAATTAAAAAGCATGCAGCATCTAGCACAGGGCATTACAACAGGCATAAAAGCCATTACGTGGTCCACCAAGACCTTCAGCAATTTCCTAACACTATCAGTAAAGCTAAAACCAAAGGCTTGGCAATCCACTATTACTGACTATAATAATAAAAGATGAATATTTTTTTATCCTCATTTATTTTAGCTCATTTCAGAAGTGCTGCACTGAGATGAAGTCTACAAATGCTAATTTCTGCTCCTCAGGCTATCTTAACCACCCAATAAACCACAGTTTAATAGGGCTGTGCGGATAAGCCATATTATCATTTTTTCCCTCAGAATTTAGATAAATCTGGAGCATATGCTTTGTGACCTGATTCCCATATGTTATAGAGATTGTTAAATTGATGGGTTGGAGTGATTTACAAGGAAATAATTCCAGCAAGAGGAGCTCCGCTGACGTTATAAACCATCTGAGCTGTCATCAACGGTATCGCGGAATGAAATTGTAAATAATTTCAAGACGTCATGGATTTCACACCCCTGGGGTTTCGCTCTTTTTCATGAGCTGTGTCTATATATGAGGCCCAAACTACGTATCACGATTGTGAGGGATGTGTGTGCAAGCAGTAACCCCCCATCTCCCCAGCAACATCAGCCACCGTTGCTTCCTCAGAATTTCACCGCCACTGCTTAGCATGCTTTCTGAAGAACAGGGGCAGGGCAGACGTTGGTCTTTCAAATTTCAGCAGCACCAAAATTCAGCAGTGAGGCATCCCTCATCTTTTACCTTCCATTCTGCTCAGTTCACTACATCATAGTTGTGATCACACTGCCCTAAATCCGCCTCTGACAAGGGTTGGGGAACCTTTCTCAGCCTGAGAGCTGCATTTCCTTCTGGGTAACTTCTTGAGGGCCAGAGGCCAAAGGAGGTGGAGCAATGAATGATAATTCCCCCTTTGTGCAGTGGGCTTACTTTTTACACACATTCACACACCCATCTGAATCCTCCACTCATGGAAGCAAGAGGCATTGTTAGAGTTCAAAAACATATTCCAGACAAAAATACTTGGCGTGTGAAGTAAGGGATGTGGCCTGTGGAGGGGGGAAGTAGCTAGATGGAGAGAAGTGGCAAACTTTGGGCTTTCATATCTTGGCAGCGCCCTGTGCAACGCTAAAATTTAGCGCATCCTGCCTCTCACGCTCTGTTCTACAGCATTGTTTTGGCGACCCCTGCAGGGAAGCGTCCAATGTGACTGCGCCAGTCATGCCATGCTAAAACCGCCTCTGCTTGGAGGGCTACATTTGGCCCTCAGGCTTGAAGTTCCCCGCTCCTGCTGCTGAGGGTGGTGAAACTTAGCAGACATCATCACATTCTTCCTTTACTGGAAGGATTCAGGGAGGAGAGGTGTGGCTGCCAGTGGCACCATTAGTGTAGTAGTTTGGGGTAGAAGCTCTAGGCCCCAATCAACGTAATGAGTAGGAAGGCCTGCAAGTACAGCAGGGCTGGCTTTCCGTATTCTGAAGAGAAACACTACACATTATCGTCTAAAGGAGCCCACCTTCATCCCATGGCATCTAGAGGAGTTGGTCTTGCAAGGCCATTAAAATCCAAGCAGGCCTGGCCCTGCTATAGGGCAGAGTGAAGCAGCCACCTCAGGCAGCAGGTGGTGGTGCAGTGAGCAGTGGCAAAGGAATATTGTGTGTGTGTGTGTGTGTGCGCGCGCGCACACACACACACACACCTGGGGATCTGTCATGAACCACTTAGCTAGCTTGCTGTCCTCAGGTTCAGCGGAAGATCCTGCCCCAATAGCAGTGCTGAATCTTGTTCATTCAGCTCCAAATGTTGTTAGTTTCTGTAAAATGCCTGGGAGGGGCAACACGTCCCTTGCTTCGGAGAGGAAATTGACTTAGGCCAAGTCTAAGTGCCTCACTAGAGGCTGCTGTGGTACCCATGGTTCCCTCATAATGTCTAGAAGTAGGTATTAGTGGACCTTGAGAGATATCAAAGGAATTTTACCTAAAGCAAAACAAAAACAAAGTGAACTTAGAAGTTTTCCGTCAGGTGAAATGAAGAGAGTTTAAATATGACTAATGCAGTTCCTCATGATGACAGTTCTACCAAAACAAAACAAAAAATGCTATTGGATTTTGCCTCAGAACAAATTGTGCATCTAAATAATGTAGAGGGCGTCTAAAATAGTTTGAATAACACTACCGGAATTAGTCAGGGGGTGGACTGGCTTTATAAGCTTCCTAGATGGTAAACCTCCTGGGAAACCTGCTATAAAGTCCACAAGGGAAGAGCAGTGAAGAAGAATAAATGAATAATACATTTTGACCCCTTAGATCTTCAGTGGAGGCATTTCTTCTGCACCAGCCCCACTCAAGGCTACCTTGGCAACCATAGCGGCAAGTCCTTCTTTGTGGTGATGCCATAATTATGAAAAGCTCTCTTTCACTTGATCCACTTAATCCAGTTTGGGTAAACTTCAGGAAAGCTCCTGTACCTGTTAGTGACTATTTGGCAGGCGCAGTTGTGAAACAAGTACAAAAACTAGGGTAGCACCACTGACCAGTAAAAAATAAAAGGAAAAAAGGAACCCCAGTTGTTAGAAATATAGTTTATTCTTGGCCCAACATGAAAAATTAACAGTGTATTCTATATCTAATTTTTTGTATTGGGTTTTATAGACAAGAATAATGTTATACAAATAAGTATACCAAGTTTTCTCATGTCATTTGTATATCACAAAAATAGCATAATAAATGTGGAAAAATATCTACAACATATGTTTCATTATTAGTGGTCAGTGTATAAGTTCTTGGTTCATTAATTGGTTTAAACAATTAGGAAGAAGGGGAAAAAGAAAAGGGGGAGAGGGAATGGTGAGTGGGGTGGGGTTGGGTGGTCATGCTTCTATTATTCTACTTGGGGGGGGGGGTTGTGTCAGTGCTATTCACTTGTATTTCCTTGGTGGTGAGAGAGGTCGGGGGTGGCTTAGGGTGTGGTTGGTTGGCTGTAGTGAGAATTGTTTTTGTATGTGGGTGGGGTGTGAGTGTGTATTTTTGATCAGGTTAGCCAGATTGATTTGTACGCTGTCATGTGATTCTTGTCTTCTTGGGCTGTGTATGTGATAAAGGGAAACCAAATTGGGGTGAAGGCGTCTTCTTCTATTTGTCCCCGTGTCAGTTTCAGTTTATTAGTTAGTTTTTCTAATAAGGCTGTTTCCCATACTCTTTGATACCATTGGTCCATGCTTACTCCTGGCAGGTCTCTCCAGTGTCTGGCTATGATGTTTCTGGCTGCTGAGAGTAGGTGGGTTCTTAGCAGTGTATTCTAATGACAGTTCTCAAGTCCAATATATACTGCAGCAACACCTGCACAATTGTGAACCCTAGTTTGGTTTAGCAAATGGATGACGCTGGGACATAAGAATGGATGGATAGATAGATGGATGGGTGGCTACTAATATGTTTATACCAATTAGTATAAACACTGACAACTGGGAAACACTGACCTGCGAGCACTCCAGTTGGAGAACTGCCTTTACCAAAGGTGTCATGGGCTTTGAAGACACTCAAACTCAGGATGCAAGGGAGAAACATGCTAGGAGGAAGGCACGCTTGGCAAATCCACACCGTGATCAACTCCTGCCAGGAAACCAATGTCCCCACTGTGGAAGGACGTGTGGATCCAGAATTGGCCTCCACAGTCACCTACGGACTCATTGTTAAAACCATGTTTATGGAAGACAATCTTACTCGGCTACAAGTGATCGCCAAAGAAAGAAGACTAATTTGTCCCCCTCTCTCTTTCTTACATGCAATCAATTGTTCTTCTGCCTATTTCATCTCTACTCTTTTTAAAAAATAGAAAGTGTCGCGCTCATGTCAAAGATCCTTTGGTCAGTCTTGAGTTTATTTAATTTTCTGCTTTGTTCCTAAATGCTCATTTGAAAGACTTGGCCAAGCATTAAAAAAAGAAAGAAAAAGAGTAAGGGCTTTACTGTAAAATTTTATGGGGAATTTGGGCAGGAATGTCAGAGCAGGAAGTCACTTTGCAGAGATAAAATGAACTACAGTGTAATGATTCAAATTACTCTCCCTCCACCTCACCAGATGAAACCAATAGCCCAGAGCTACTGGGATGCCCAATCAATAGGTCAGAATTTTTACCGTATAAGTTTTGTTATCACCCATAAATGTAATTCAGTAAAGTAATATCTGGCAGACAGACATTGGCATGAGAGGATAGGACCTGGCCCAGTGTGTAGGAAGTGACAGTGGTTGACTCAAATCTGAGCGCCCAAAGTTCAATTACCTTCATCCAGCCAGGTGCATCCACTTAGAAGCCCTCTCTCTCTCTCTCTCTCTCTCTCTCTCTCTCTCACACACACACACACACACACACACACACACACACACAGAAACACAAACACACAAGCCCATGTGATTCCCTGCTGGGACCCTGCTCAGATAATCCTAGTAAGATGCTCAACAATTACACTGATCAGCTGTTCATGAGATGGACAGATATCTACTTTGGGCGTGATCTAGCTAAAACACTGTTCTACTAAAAAAAGAGAAAGATCTTGCAAGCCAGAAGTATGCCCACCCTTGCTGTAAAACTCTATTCTGAAAATCATCAAGCCTTAGAATTCAGCACCTGTCACATATCTGAAGGTTATCTACTCCTGCCTTTGTTTGCATTCAGTCATTCCCCTATGGTTGCCATTCAAAGCATTGCAGAGAGGCAAGGCAAATTTCGATCCATTTCCTTCAGAGCACAATGAAAGCATTTAAAAAGAAAAAGAGAAAAAGTGTTGACTATCTGGAGACTGAATCAAAGTCAAGCAAAAGTGGCAGGATGCTTTGGAGAATGGGAGGGAGGGTACAAGTTTAAAGAGAAAGTACCTGAGCCCATGACATAAGCTTCAAGGAAAGAGAAGGAACTATGCCCAAAAGCTCTTCCCATTTCAAGCCATAAAGGACAATGACTTTGCATATAGGGACATAGGAAGCTGCCTTATATTGAGTCAGATGATTGGTCCATCTAGCCCAGTATTTTCCACACTGACTGACAGCAGGCTTTCAGGCAAGAGTCTCTCCCTGTCTTACCTGGAGATGCTGGGGACTGAGCCTAGGAACTTCTGTCACTGAGCTCCGCCCTTCCTTTTTAAGGTATATCTTGCATAAACCAAAGCAAGCACCCACGAAAGTGTGGCAGTTGAGAGCATCTCCCACTCCCCCAATACAAAAGCAGGAACAACTAAAGACAGGAATGAACTCCCATAAGCCCCAGCTAGCAAGGCCAGCAGTCAGAGATGATGGGAGCTGTAGTCTACCAAAGTCCGCATGTTTCCCATTCCTGCTTTGAGAGCAGCCAGAACAGGGTTTTTTTAAATAGCAATAGCTATCACAAGGAGCAATTGGGTTCTGCTACAGAGAAATTCCATCAGTTACCAAGTTGATCTTAATATTTCAGAGATTACTTTTTCCTCTTTGTCTGTATGCTGCAGTTTCTTTCCCCTGAACATATTATACAGTTTCCTTTCCTGGATCTCACCTGGGGGAACATACACGCACAAACACCACCAATTATGGCAGAGGTTAAGAGGTTCTTGGAGGACCCTGTCTTCAAGGAAGGCCTCTCTAGCCAATTATTTCTACTCTGGAGGATAAAGGTCTTTTACTCAAAATCCTAGAACTATCATTTTTTGTTCCGCTTTCACACCGATGATTGAAATAGCTGCAATAACTTCATAACTCAGTCTTATGGGCAGCACTGCTGGGGGAATCCCTGCCGCATGAATCCGATGGAAGCACTGCCTTTCCCCACTGCTCTCACCCCCCCCCCCCCCGGCAGTTCATCAGACATTTCCTCAGGGATGTGTTATCATCAATCTATCAGATGCCACGCAGAAAAGCATTTGGGGGTGGGAAGGGGAGCAAGGAAGCCCTGCAATCATAACTTAAGGAAGGACCTTATGGGGAGTACTATGTTGCTCAATGGTAGAACATCTGCTTCACACACAGACTCCATGGTTTATGCATTCTCTTTGGTTCATGAGGGTCTTTCACAGTCCAAGGTTCAATTCCTGGCATCCCCAGGAAGGGCTGGGAAAAGCTCCCTGCCTGCGACCCTGGAGAGCCACTGCCAGTCAGAGTAGGGAGAACAGAGCTAGGTCTCAGTACAAAGCAGCTTCCTACATATCACAGAAGCAGCAAATGGTGCAGGTATTGCAATAATTATACTGTTGCCCTCTGCTAGAAAGGGCCCAAGTCAGGATGGGTAAAGTGATGAAAACCAGAGACATAAGAGGCAATTGATCTCTGAACCCTGGCTATTGCAATATGGCACTTTGGCCCTCCAAATGTTGTGGGGAGTCCACCTCCCATCAACACCAAATCAGCATTGACAACGAATTCCTTTATTCATAGAATTGTAGAGTTGGAAGGGACCACAAGGGTCATCCAGTCCAACTCCCTGCAATGGAGCAATCTTTTGCCCAACACGGGACTTGAACCCACAACCCTGAGACTAAGAGTCTCATGCTCCACCAAGGGAGACCATCCACATCTGGAAGCCCACATAAGAAGAGCCCCTGCTGGATCAGGCCGGAGGCCCAGCCAGCCCAACATCCTGTTTCTGGCAGCGGTTACCCACGGAAAGCTCGCAAAGAGGACTTGAGTGCAAGAGCTTGCTCCTCGTTTCCGCGCATTGGGAAAACCCGTTCACACGGGCAGTTTTAACCCTTTTCCTGCCTGCCTGCCTGCCTTCCTCCTGCGTCGATTAAGCCTCTTTCGCTCTGCGGAGCCCAAGGCCGGCGAGTGCAAAGGAAGCGCCACCCCACTCCCCAATTAACCTCCGCCGCGAATGCGCTCCCCGGGCGCACTGCAACGCACACACACATACACAAACTGCAGCGAGACAGCCTCAGCATAACAAACAGCGCACTGTGTGTCACCCGGGTCCTCCAAAGCTGCTGGCTCCTCGCCGGACCGGCAGGGCTGTGCCAGCCGCGGAGAGATCCGTTCAACCGGGTTGTGTGGAGAGGAAGAGAAAATAGGGGGGAAAGTTGGCACCGCCGATCCTTCGGGTCACAGGCGGAGCCCGGGGAGCCCATCATCCCGCTGGCGGGTCAGCTTGGGAAGATGGCCAGGCACACACCCCTCGACACACACGAATCCTGGAAACTTTAGTGTCCCCCCCCCTCACAGAGCTATAATTCCCAGCACCCTTAGCAAACTACTATTCCAAAAAATCTTTGGGTTGGGGAGCTGGACGCGCTCTAAACGCCTGCTGCGTATCTGTCCAGCCCAGGTTGGGAAGGGGAAAGTCCTCAGAGGACGACAAACTCTCGGCTCCATAAAATTAGCAGGTCGTTAAGAAGAGGACACTTGGGGCGCGGAGGACTCGGGGGACCTGGCGAGGCTCCGCTTCCCGCTCTTGTGTGCGCGCCCGGGGCGCGGGCGGAGAAGGGAAGCGGGTCCTTCCTCGCCAGGGCAAGAGCTCTGCTCTCGCCGACCCTCCCCTCTCTCGATTCTGCGAAAGAAACGACGGGCGGACTGGAATCGATTACCAAACCGGGTAGCGGGATCGAACAATCGATCGATCGGATATAACCCTGGCGGGGTGGGTGGGAGAGGAAGAGTAAACGCCTCCCGCAGGAATGAGAAAGAGGCAAACTCTGTTGAGGAATCCCTGTCCCTCAGCACGTCTGTTTTGGAAGGGAGTCCCCCGATCCCTGCCAGAGTTTTCCCCGGGCTCCTCGACTCGCGCCCGGCCAGGAAGTATTCCTCAGGCGCCGGGGTCGCCCTCGGGAGCCCCTTCTCCTCTCCAGGTCGCGTTCCAGGTCCTTACCTGCGTGGCTCATCTTCCGGAGTCTCGGCCAAAGCGCTCGACTGGCTGCGTCCCTCTTGGCCGCCTCCCCGGCTTCAAATCATGTTCTCCGCCTGGCAGGCGCTCAGGGCTGCTCCCTAAGCCGGAGCCCCCGGGCTGCTAAAGTTCAGGTCGGGGCATGGAGGGACTGGGGAAAGGGGGCGGGGAGGAGATCTCTCCAGCCAAGTTGCAAGCGACGGGAGGGGATGCGAGGAGAGAAAGAGACGCGAGTTGCCACAGCAGAAATCTCTCTCCCTCTGTCTCCAAAAGTGTCCGGACGGAGCCTCTTGGACAGGGATTGGGTGTGGGGGGGATCAGTGCCTCGGGGAGCCCTGGTGGCCCTGCCCCATCGCCGCTCTCAGCTCGCTGCAAGTGGAAGGTCCGTGGTCGCTGCGCGCCGTGCGATGCCCAGGGCTGCTGCTGCTGCTGCTGCTCTTGCTGGTCTCCCCCTGCTGTTGCTGCTGCTCCGGCCGGCAGGCATTTCCCTTCCTTCCCTGCAGAGGAAGCCCTTTTGCTCACGCAGAGATTGAAAGGCAGCAAAGAAACAGAGGCGGCGGCGGGCGGGGGGAGAAGAGCGCGGGTGCCAAAACAAGCGGAGATTTAAAGAGACCGCGGAGATTAAAAAAAAACAACCAAAACCCACGAGGAGAGGGAGAGAATAGGAGGAAACGACACCGCCGCCGCCGTCCCACTGCTAAACAGACGCTGGGCAGGTTCAAAGCAAGAGGAGAGGAATTGTGCGCGTTCCCAGTCCGGGCGACTGTCTCGGGTTGCTCCGCGGAACTCCCCGCGACAGGACTGTCGATTACTAAGGAAGCAATATTTGGGAGGAGGGGAACTAGGGGTGGTTATTGGCTACTGGCAGCAACTCCGTCTTCAGATTACACAAGACGTTCGTGTTCATCTGACAAAGAACCCTGTGTGTGAATATGTAGGTGCATAGGCACACTAATATATTTTTATCTTCTTATTCTCCGCCCCCCCCCCCAAAAAAAACCCTGAGGAGCGATCTGTGATGTCACCCCCTGGGCGCGCACACATTTTCACATACACTCGTACTGACCAGTTTTAGCACATCGTACTGGCGGAAGAACATTTTTGCAGGATTTCCAATAATCCCCAAAAGTCGCGGCCGTGAAATCCCCAAGCCCACTCAGGAACGTTGCGGCTCGCCTTTGCGATCCTAGAAGCGCGCTGTGCTGCGATCCCCAAACGTCCTGTTCTAGATGCGCCCCGTTCCGCCACCGTGGCTTGTAGGCTCCTCAACCGCGGTCCCGAAGCCAACTAAGCTGCTCTCATCGGGCCGCTGAGGGACTCCTAGGAGCCGCATTCCATCCAGTGCTTCGATTTCCTCACCCAAAGACGCGCAATCCCGTGTGAACGCGTTTGCTCCTTTTCTTTTTATAGACGCGCTCCTTTAAAACAAGTCGCTTGCATTGATCCCGAGCCTGTCCTCGTCAACACCGAAAGTCACCAGGCTCAAGCCTAACACGTCTACTCTGAAGTAAACCCTACTGATTTCACTTACTCCCGGGCAGCTGCCCATAAGGTCAGTTCCTTATTTCAGTGAGATATTGCCTCCTGGGGCAATACGTACAGGATTACAGCCTTAAGCGCCTCTAGGATCGCAGCCTACAACCGAAGTGTAAAAAGCCAAAGGGACGCGACAGTTGTCTGAATTGTCCCCCAACCGCATCCCTTAATTGTAGGAGGCGCAGGCCCAGGGACATAAGCCGGAGGTGCTTTTGCGCTGGTGGAAGTGGGAAGGGCAAGGGCAGCCGCCCTCTACGCCAGAGGAGAGCATCTCCGTTGGGAAAAGGAGGGGAGACAGCGGGATTTACCTGGAAGCCGATCTCTCCTGCCACAGCTCCCGCGGCGCGGTGAGGAGAGAAGAAGGACTGGAAACAAGTGCGCAAAGCGGCTCTCTTGGAGAGGAGCTGTTCCTTGCGCCCCATCAGCCCCGGGAAGGGCGAGCGAAGCGTTTTAAAGCGCGCTTTGGGGCCGTCGCCACCCCCACCCGTTTCGCGCACTCCTGTTCTTTCCGAGGATGACATAATTTCCTCCTCCTCCCATCACCATCCAGCCTCATTGACAAATCCCGACTGTCAATCTGGCTCCTGCCCATTTCACAGAAGTTTTGGAGAAAATTCGCCGGAGGCTAAGGGCGCTTCCAGACTACCGGATTATTGACTATCCATCCTGATTGGTTTCGAAGGAGAGGGCTGTTGGCTTGCTGAGCACTCATAGAATCAGAACTGTCGAGCTGGAAGGGACCCGACGGGTCAACTAGTCTACAGTGCAGGAATCACAGCTAAATCACATTCACTCTGATTTGTTTGCGGAGAGGCTAGAAGGCTTCAGTGTTCGATGAGCATTAGCTGCGATTTCTTTGCCCCATCTCCACTATAAAGTAGTAGCACAGCACAGTCATGTCTCCCCCCCCCAAGAACCCTGGGAACTGTAGTTTGCAAAGGGTGCTGAGAGTTGTTAGGAGCCCCTCCCCCATTCCCCTCTCTCACAGAGGAGGTAGAATTGCCAGAGCTGTTTAAGGGTCAATCCCTCTTGCAAGGGAACTTTGGGAACTGTGATTTTCTGAGAGGAACAGCAACCTGGAACTTCTGAAGTCTGGGGGAAGCAGTAACTGAAGAGAGGCAGCAACCACACAAAGCACAAATACATCCCATCAAGCATCACTTGCTAGTGTGGACAGGAAATGCCATATAGATTTTAATGGAAAGTGCTCATGTGTGGACAAAAGTGCACACAGAAAAATAACTCAGAAGAAGAAATAATTTATAGGCCACCCTAGGCAGTTTCCAACACACAAAACACAAAAAACCTCAAACATTTTAAACCTCCCTGTATGTATTCTAAAGGTTATATGGTTACTCATCTCCATGACATCTGATGGGAGGGTGTTCCACAGGACGGGTGCCACCACCGAGAAGGCTCTCTGCCTGGTTCCCTGTAACTTCACTTCTTGCAGTGAGGGAACTGCCAGAAGGCCTCAGAGTTGGACCTAAGGGTCCAGGCTGAATGCTGGGAATGGAGGCGCTCCTTCAGGTATTCATGGCCAAAGCTGTTTAGGGCTTTAAAGGTCAGCTCCATCACTTGGTGTGGGAATGTACTGGGAGCATACACATCCTCTCAGTGAGAGGCCAATAGTGGGCAGGGCACCATTATTGATCAGCCATTCACTCATGGGGGCAAACCACTAATGTCCAGTCTCAATTTCCCATCTTAAAAGTAGGATTAATGATGCCAATAGTGAAGGTAAACAGAACAGGAATCCTAAGGAACCAATGGCAATACACTTTGAGGGAATGACTGCTATTGGGAGTCACCAATTTGATTGTTCTCTTTGTCCATGGAGTTTTCTTGGCAGGGATACTGGAGTGGCTTGCCGGTTCCTGCTCCAGGTGGATCACGTTTGGTCAAAACTCTTCACTATGACCTGTCCATCTTGGGTGGCCCTGCATGGCATAGCTCGCATGAGTTTGACTAAACTGCGGGAGGCAGTGGAAGACAGGAGTGCCTGGAGTGCTCTGGTCCATGGGGTCACAAAGAGTTGGACACGACTAAACAACAAACAACAATTTGATTGTGGGAAACGGCTTAAGACCACTTGCTATGCATTAGCTTTCAGAAGTATGGTAGTTGAGTGTTTTCTAGTTATAATGATTTGGGATTCCCCATTCATTCCCTTCTGTTCTTTTCCTCAATTTGCATGCATGCTTAACAAAATCCCAAGGAGGAGGAATTTCATTTGTCTAAGGATTGCTCATGCGAATAAGGACCTTTCCATGCAACTGGTTCTAGCACAATAAGTGCTCATTTCTTGGGTAAGGTCTATGTGGTTTCCTAAAGGATATGCTTCTGTTAGCACATCCTTTTTTAAAAAATAAAATGTGATCACTAGATGGAATGTGGTTGTGGGAGGCTAACAGGAACCTACTGAATACCATTTCCAAGGCAATTAGTGACCAAGTAATTCTCCCCCATCCCTGTCCCAGCGCCATTGTTGAAATGAAACTCTTTATTAAAAATATTTTTATATATTCTTTTTTTTGCAGGCTGTTTTCCATTTTCCTAGCCCCAAGTGACAGATTTCCTGTTTGCCTATTCAGATTTTGGTCAGTGTCATTTGCATTGCTGTTTCTCAGCGGTGCCAGTAGCTTCCTTCAGTTAGACTCTATATAAGCATTTTTCATCCATTTGTATTTTGCTCGCAGCTACCCTGTATTATGGTTTCTATAGTCTTAAGGCTGCATAAACAGCTACTTGTTGTGCATGCACGAGTCATCTGTGAGTACGAAGACATTTTAATACAAAAATATTGAAATGCTATGAAAATGCTGACGTAGCGAGAACACACCATGCACGCTCATGTCAGCAGATGCATTAAAAATGGCAGGTGTCAGAAAAACTGCCAGAATGTGTGGATCAGGATCCTAAAGTGATGAAACTTTGACTTGCATTCCCTTTTTCAATGCCAATGTCTATTGGGTTTGTGAATTATATTTGTAGTTTTAAAATTTGCTTTTCACCTTGGGTGCCTTTAGCTACCAGTGGCTTCCTTTTAAAAGGTGTGGGGGTTGAAAAGGACAACTTCCCACACTGGAGTAAGAACAGCAGGAAGTAGAAGAAGGTTGTGCCTGTCAATCTAGAAAGGGAAATTTATTGTAATGACCAATGAGTAATTTGGGAGAATCTGATGCTGGGCAGAAAATCAACTAGGAAACTCCGTAAGAGTAGGATACAAGTAGAAAGAGATGCTCTCTTTAGACCTAATTCTAACAGAATGGGCATGGCATGGCTGCAACTTCCCAAGGGCTTTGGTTCATACTGTACCTCTCATAGGAAGAACTATGCACATTCAGAAAACAGAGGTCCTAATACTGATCGCGGGGGGACTCCCAACTTTTAAACTTGCTCATAAGTGATCTAGGTGTGGGCACTGAGGTAACCTAGTTTGCAGATGATACCAAATTGTTCAATGTGTTTAATAATAATAATAATAATAATAATAATAATAATAATAATAATAATTTATTTATACCCCGCCCATCTGGCTGGGTTTCCCCAGCCACTCTGGGCGGCTTCCAACAAAATACAAACAAAAATCCTTTAAAACAAAGGATTGTGAAGAGTTCCTAAAGGATATCGTCAATTCAGTGTGAGCAAGTGTAAAGTGACACATATTGAGGCCCAAGAAAAATCACATATGTCAGGGGCTCAGGGACTGAGCCACAGGAGAAGGAGGAGATGGAGAGCGAAGGGGAACAATCGGAGGGGAGCGCAGGAGGGTGTGACAGTGACCAGAGAGATTCCCTGAGTCTCTCCAGCGAATCAGAAGATTCCCAGAAGGAGGCCCCCAGGGTCAGGGCAAGGGGGGGCAGTGGGGAGTCGCCAAGCGGCAGCTGGAAATCAGGGGTAGCTTCCCCACCAGAGCGCAGCGGGGGGAAGAATCCTACAGATTAGAACAAAAGCTTCCTCCTGCAGGAGGAGGGAGTGAGGCAGGACTGACCACGCCTCCGTCAGAGAGTGGAGGGGCGGAGGAGAGAGCAGGGCCGTCCAGCCTCCCGGAAGGAGAAAGCAGTGAAGGGAGCAGTGTAGCCGTTAGGAGGAAAGTGGGCGGCTGGGCGCGAGCGCCAAGTTCAAATGTAGAGGCGCGAGGGACAGCAGAAAATCCGGATTGGGAGCCAGGTCCCAAAGCCCGCCGGAGACAGGGGGAGGAGTCAGAAGAATCCGCCTCCGAAGAGTCCAGGAGGGTTGGGACCCCAGAGGGCAGGAGGACCCGGAGGCGAAAGGAGCAGAGGGAGGAAAGGAAGAGGTGGAGCAAAGCTCGGGTATTGAACTGGTGTAAAGGGGGGCGGATTCAGACGGGACTTCGCCGGTCTAAGGACTCAGACGTAGCGCTGCGCGGCACGGATGTCAAACCAACAATGAACCACAATAAAGACTTTTGTTTATAAAGAGCAACTGGCGTTGGTCCTTTGTGAGCTGGGACCGGAGGCAGCCGCTGACAACATACGTGATCATTTTTGTTGGGAAAATGAGTTGAATTTTTGCGAATGTCCAAGTCGAGACTTTTTTTGGGCAGGCCTTCACCTCAAAGGAAATAATCAAAGCACCATCGTTTTCCCACAGAGATGATTAGACTGGTGATCCCAGGCCCATTCCTAATGACGAAACACACTTTAACAGCATCACTGGAGTGCCCACGACCAGTTAAAGGGGGCAGGAAGCAGTGGTTGGCACTTGCAGATTCAAAGCAAGCCTGCTCCCCTAAGATCTGTCCACAAGCCTTCAAACATGGGTGCTCTTCCTTCTAACTCAACATCCATAAACCTAAATATGTTAACTTAGAACTATATCCGATTAATGTCAATGAGGCTTACACACCAGTGAAAACCAGTGTGGTGCAGTGACCAGAGTGTTGGACTAGGTCTTGGGAGACACAAGCTCTAAATCTACTCCCAGCCTTGAAGTTCACTGGGGGACGTTGGGCTGGGCACAGTCTCTCAGCCATACCTACCTTACAGGGTTGTGAGGGAAGATGAGCTGCAACTATAACAAAATAAGTGTGCTTTGGAACTTGGCCTAAATTTCCAGAGCAGACTGGGATGAAACCACTTTGGAAAATGAAATATTATTTTTTTCTTACCTAACTTTCAGAAATGGAGCTTTCGATAGCTTGGGAGACGGTGCTATTTCATTTGTTTCATGAAGGCAGAATCAAGTGAGGGCACTCGCATGGTGCTAGGTGTGTGTCTTCTGTAACACAAATGCTTAAAAGAGCCCATTCTCCTCACAAATAGCCTTACAGCAGGTGGTTTGGCCCAGGAGTTAGTTGGCTCTCGACTCACTTTATTGAGGTGCTGAATATGCGGGAGGAGGGTTTGCTTTCCTTGATCGCAATTCCACCGACAACAACCGAGTTTACACAGAGCTGTTAGAGGTTCAAAGAAGTCCTGTAAATATTTTATGTGCCTGGAGATTATTTGTGTTTGGCGGATTACGCGCAAGGTGATAAGAATCGCTAATAAGGAGAAAATTCTTCGGCAAGGTGAAAACGTACCGCAGCCCTGCTTCTCTCGGCAATATTTCATGTTTATTTCATTCTAAAATACGCAAAAAGCATGCTTGTCGCCAGCCCATTTACAGCGCAGGGGCAAAAAAAGAAAGACCATATAAAACTATTCATTGTGCTGCTTTCATTATAATCCTGATTAACAGCGTTTTATGGTGAGATGGGAAAACCAGGGAGATGAAGGCAAAAACATAGAGCTGGGACACAGATAATTGAACTCCATATGTTATATTTTTAAAGCTCGCAGGTGGAAACCACCAAAGCCTATTTAACAATGAGGGTTTTTATTCTGCGGTCCTTTGTGGCACCTGACTGCAGGTCTTCCTTTTGCCATTACCTGATAGGATACGGCAGAAGGCTCTCTCTCTCTCTCTCTCTCCTCTCTCTCATTTCTCATACTGATAATCTTAATGCAAAAACCTTCATCAACTAGAATGTGCTTTTGACTGAAGCCCTGCTCAGGTCTTCACGTGTACATGGATGGTCTTAAGCCAGAGGTTGGGATAAGGGCATGCATGCAAGTCCTAGCCCCTATGTCTCCAGGCACACAGTTCCTCCGTAGACCTCCATGTGTTTAGTGTGAAAGTCTGCATGGTGTATGTTTTACTGTGGACTCAGCCATACAGCTGCAAATTAAAAAAAAAAAGTGCAATATATAAATGTGACACTAGATGGTGATGGAGAGCTATGGCAAATTCAATATATATTTTTCAAAACAGTTTTTTAAAAAGCATTTTCACAGCATTTTTTATATGTGTGTATATTCCACCTATGTGTATATATATTGTCATTCTTACATGCATAATACAAAAAAGGTCTCCTATATAAGCATTGTGAGAATGTTAAGGAAGGTAGGAGAGAATATATTGTTTTGTTATTATCCCTCCTCACTCAGGCTAGTAAGTAAACAGCAGAGCACATTCCTGTTGCAACTTATTGGAAGCAAGTTGATGATTCATTAGACAATCCTTTAATTTAAGGTTACCAGATTTTTTTCAATGAATCCGGGGACACTTCAGTTGGAATGATTTGTAAATCTGGGGACTGTCCCCAGGAAATGGGGATGTCTGGTAACCTTACTTTAATTAAGCAACCCAGTCCGCTTGTCCATTCCGGGTTGTTCCTTGTAAGTTTCCCCTTTATTTTCCTCTTAAAATAAGAATAACACAGCACAGCCTTCTTTAAAAGCAAGAATGAAGTTTTACTCACATTTAGTTCACAGCAGTAATCTGAAGGCAGGCTTTACCTTGTGGTTGCAGTGGAAAGGAGTCTGAGCTACACCTCAGACTTTCTGCTCGAGGGCTCCATCCTATGTGAAGGTTGAGCCATGTGCTGGCTAAGAGCCAGGAGAGTCCAAGAGTAAGAGAGTAAGAGTCCAAGAGATATATGGTTGCATGGCCAGCCCTTTTATCTGGTCAGCTAGGGTCACGCCTGGTCACACACAGGGGGAGGAAGCTCCAGAGCAGGTATGACAGGAAGTCCTTCCTGTCTGGAGCCACATTTCCCTGTGTGTCCATTCTAGGCAACAGGAAAATGTATTTGACTGCTCAAGCAATAATACAGTGGTACCTCAGGTTACAAACGCTTCAGGTTACAGACTCTGCTAACCCAGAAATAGTACCTCGGGTTAAGAACTTAGCTTCAGGATGAGAACAGAAATCATGCTCCAGCAGCGCGGTGGCAGCGGGAGGCCTCATTAGCTAAAGTGGTGCTTTAGGTTAAGAACAGTTTCAGGTTAAGAACGGACCTCCGGAACGAATTAAGTACTTAACCTGAGGTACCACTGTACTCCCACAAGCACATACGGTATCTATCTATATCTATATCATCTATATCTATCTTCATACCTATTTTAACATCCTTAAAATCTTCCTCGCCACTCCTGCTTCTGCCAGAAGCCTAATGCTGCGAGCCATTTCTGTGTAAAAACCCTCTCAGGTTAAAAAGCATGTGGCATCATGACAAGGCTTGGGGTGAGAGGAAGGGAAGCGGTTTGAGGCTGCAATTCAGCACACACTTCCCTGGGAGTAAATGCCATTGAGCTCAATGGGGCTTGCTTCTGAGGGGACATCAATAGGATTGCATGGCATTGTGACATAAGCCTGGGGCTTTCTGAGTTAATCAAGACAAAACCTTGACTTCCCATGAAACTTGCTTTCATATTGACCCTTAAAATCGGCACCAGAAGTGCCAAACTAAATGAAATGTGGGTGACCACATTCTCCACTCCCTTCTTAAAAAGGAGTTGTCAGCAAGTGTGTTTGTTACTTGTTTTAGAATGAAATAGACATGAAATATCTCACCCCCTTGAACCGGTGGATTGGAGGTATGGTTCTGGGGAAGAGTCAGTTAACCCCTCCAATGTTTTCTTTTTAAAATTGAGCTTAACTTCCAAACACTGCTGTTTGTCCCACTGTAAAAATAAATAAATACAGTCATGCTCATAAGGTTTCTCCAGCAGAATTTTGCAAGTAATTACAGCTGACAGATTCTAAATCTTAACACAGAGAAAGAAAAACTGCAGATAGCGTAAAAAATCTGAGGCAGCCCACAGACTGTATTTACTGGGTACCCATTCATACATTCTTTAATCCAATGCAACGCTATCTAACTGAGACAGTTTGCTGATGTTCAGGCACTTCATTAGGCTGGTTATGAGATTTCATTTGTCCGTGCTTTTTAATTAATTTAGGAGCTGTATTCTCTTTTATTGTTATTTTCCCCCTCCAAGTATTCATGCAAAGGGAATTTGTTCCTACTCTGAGCAGAGGGGGTTTTATAGGTTGTTACATACTAATGTGGCTCTTCATATCCCCAGGTTTATTCTTTATAGCAGGCGTCCAATAAAGGAAACTTGGCTGCAGCTAGACTGGGGATAAGGGCATCCCACACAGCAAAGATGATCATGAGCAGAGCTGGCGGTGGCAGAAAAATCATAACAAGTTTCCTGCCCCCCCAAAAAACCAGCAACTGTAATATCCCTTGCATAAAATACTCCTCTAATATAATTTTATTATCTTTGTCCACGGTACCCAGTACTTTTGTGCTATATTGGTATGTAGCTAATGATTTTCTACAGAACAAAGAAAAACGGTTGCGGTTCATAATTCTGTTTAAGGTTTCGTTTTTGTTTTGCTGGTTTTCAGTGTGTGGAATGCATATCATTGCTTTAAATGTCTACCCTCCCCCATCATTATACAGTGGTACCTCAGGTTAAGAACTTAATTCGTTCTGGAGGTCTGTTCTTAACCTGAAACTGTTCTTAACCTGAAGCACCACTTTAGCTAATGGGGCCTTCCGCTGCTGCCGCAAGATTTCTGTTCTCATCCTGAAGCAAAGTTCTTAACTCGAGGTACTATTTCTGAGTTAGTGGAGTCTGTAACCCAAGGTACCACTGTATAGAATTTCAGTTTGCAAGGACTGGACAGGGTCTCTTTTCCTAACAACCCTGTTTGGGAAATGGTGATTGCTCTTTGGCAGCCTGGCAGCCATTTGCCCAGGGCCACCACATACGCATGTGAACCTAGAGAGCTTGCAGCTCTGAATCATTATCTTCATCCAGTGGTCCCTATTGATCATTTCCATAATGGAATGGGCTGAAAAGGGATAGCTGAAAGGTCTGTTCATCCAAGAAGGGGCAGGAATAGTTGCAATCATGGTCTGCTCAAAGAACAGACCTCAAAGAATAGACTCCAAAGACCCCAGTACTATTGTACTGTGAGCCTAGAGAGCAATCCTAACTGGCCCCACAATGCCGACCTGTCAGGCTGATCAGTGTGGCAGGGTCACTGCTGCATCTGCAGCCCTGCCACTCATGGTGACCTGGGTGGAAGGTGGATGCGCAGTGCAGAGAGCAGGAGCTGGTGCAGTGACTGGGTCCCTGTTGGGCCCAGTGCCACTGGAAGAAGGTAGCCAGGCCAGCTCAGGAGTCAATGGCTCCTAGGCTGACTCAACCCCTCTCTGCTCTTGGAATGCCACTGGAAGAAGGTAGCCAGGCCAACTCAGGAGTCAATGGCTCCTAGGCTGACTCAACCCCTCTCTGCTCTTGGAATGCCCTGGGGCTTTCCACTAGCAGCTGTTGGTGGGGATCCAGCCAGTGGCACTTCCACTGGGCAGGCAGAAGGGAAGCACCACAATGGTGGAATGGGGCTGGTGTCACTCTGAAGGCAACAGCTGATGAGAGTCTAGTGGCAGCTGGCAGGGCTGGGCAGGGGACATTTCACCCCATCCATATGCACACACCCCAGCCTGGCACAAATGCGTCTGGATTGCTCTGCCAGTTTGAACCCTGCACACCAACCAGACGTGGATATCAGCTTTCTGTCAACATTTTCCCCGAAGTTTTCAATGGTTTTTATTTTAATTTGAAGCCCCAGAAATTTAAGCCTTAAAAATCACCCAGGCATTTAATGGCTACTGATGTCTGAGTCAGTACTTGTTATGTTTTAGCTTTCTTTTCGTAATATGAGACAATATAGACATACAGATATAATTTCATATATTTCCATACCACCCTTCACCAAAATGGTCACAGGCAGTTTACATCAGAATAAGGCAATGCAAAATGCAATCAACTAAGGCATTAAAACAATTCTCATAAGTATAAAATCAGCAGCACCAAAAACTCGGAAATGACTCACTCTGACAAAAAGCCACTACTTATTTAATACATCTATACCACCTTCCAAGAATAAAGTTCTTCCCAAGGCCAGGCTTGGATAGGACTGACCTTGTGCAAGAATTATTCATCACAAGGAAGCAGCTAGTGGCTTCTAGGAAGCAACTCAATCACTCAAGATTCCAGACTGCTCATGTGAAATAAACAACAATTACATAGTTTAAACCTGTATCTAAAGTGTCATTCTGGAATATTCTAGGTTCTAAAAACACAATCTTAAGTATGTCTACTCACAGTCAAAAGTGCAGCCTCTTGAAATTAATGGGGCTTACTTCCAGGTAAATGGGATTAGGGTTATAACCTAAATTCTCACATTGATCAATATTAAAACAATGGGTTCCTTTCGTAAACTGAGTAATAGCCTTATACACTTAAAAATACACTTAAAATAACCGGCACCGTTCTCTTTTCCAAAGCCACCTACACTGAGATTTGGGTAACATGAAAATGGAAGTAAATCCTATTAAACTGTGACAAATTATTTATGCTTAACTTTCTGAGGCTGCAATCCTAGGCCGCTTTTTGGAGTAAACCTCACTGAATGCAATGGGGCTCACTTATGAATAGATATGCATAAGATTGCCCTGCTGGCAGTCCTATTGACATGAGTACGGAAGCTCTGCTACTGGGCTTTGATTCAACAAATGTTTAAAAGAGTTTTCCTTGGCTCTCTTCCATTTAACAGAACTAGCGCTCACTTTTTAAAACCACTGTCACATCAGCATAACACATTTACCATTTTAATGAACGTCTAAAGCCTTCACCAGTCTTCATCATTAATAGCTTTTCTTTGAAACATGTGCTTACTTTTGCCGATTGAGTAGTTTAAGATGATGTCTGCCTCATTACAAATAGATCTACAGTTCTTGAACAACACTCTCCCACACTGCTGATTAGACTTTTTGGACGTCTGCATCAAACGCTGCTCAAAGTTAAAACATAAACCAGCCTCTAAAGAAGAACAAAAGGAAGCTATAAGGCACCAGAACACAACGTCTTGAATATTTCATTTACTGATTTCCCATTTCTTCCTGGATAAGCTTTTGAGTCCATTACTGCCCCGTCAATCTGAGTTTTGGGCGGCATGAAAAACTTGGGAGGCCGCTATGTAAAAAGCACAGGGCTTGAGAACAGCTGCAGCATCCTTGCTAGAAAATTCCTCACATATTTCCACATATATTTTTGCTACACCTATTGCAAATGATGGCTTATAGGCTATATTCCAAGTAGTTTAATCCAAGCTATCTATCTATCTATCTATCTATCTATCTATCTATCTATCTGCACTCAGACACGAAATGTCAAATTATGCAGCCTGTACACATCATGCAGTCATCACCAAATTTACATAATTTATTCTTAAATGTCTACTACTTTACATAATTTATGCAGCCTTTTTTTGTCATGGGCAGTGGTAAGGAGTACATGGGGCATGGAAGCCCTATCTTGCCCTCAAATATATATATATATAATTACTCAGCCCCTTTGCGGTTTCAGCAGGTACTTCAGAGAGCAAACACAGCTGTTGTGTGGTATGTGAAACCTGCCCCGGAATCAGTAATGGTGAAGGACGGATCAGAAATCTCTTAAACAAATAATCACATTTTCACAGAAGTATAGAATTGTAGAGTTGGAAGGGATCCCAAGGGTCATCCAGTCCAACCCAAAACCATTTTAAGCTTGCTTTTGCACCAATAATGGCTAGAAACATGAGTGTTGGGTTTTTTAAAATGATGAAACCTGAGATTTTCAAGAAGTACAAAATTCTGTACCCCATACAGTGGTACCTCGGGTTACAGACGCTTCAGGCTACAGACTCCGCTAACCCAGAAATAGTTGTTGTTGTTTAGTCGTTTAGTCGTGTCCGACTCTTCGTGACCCCATGGACCAGAGCACGCCAGGCACTCCTGTCTTCCACTGCCTCCCACAGTTTGGTCAAACTCATGCTGGTAGCTTCGAGAACACTGTCCAACCATCTCGTCCTCTGTCGTCCCCTTCTCCTTGTGCCCTCCATCTTTCCCAACATCAGGGTCTTTTCCAGGGAGTCTTCTCTTCTCATGAGGTGGCCAAAGTATTGGAGCCTCAGCATAGCTGTCAACTTACAGATTTGAAAATAAGGGACCTGCAGCCTCACCTGTTCCAGGCACTCCAGTCTTCCTGTCCTTCTGCAGTCTAGTCAAACTCATGCTGGGTAGCTTCAAGAACACTGTCCAACCAACTTTGTAACCAGAGGTTCAACTGAATAGAATCTGAATCACATGCACCACAAGACCTATGCAGCCTCAACTTAAGATGGCTCCCCGGCCTGGCTTTGCACTGCAAAGTTTGCAGCAGCACGTGCAACAAAATGGCGTCCAGAATTTGAAAACCCCCTCAGCTTGCATTAACTAGCCACACACAAGGCATGCAAGCTCCACCCCCCAGTCGTTCTTAGACTTCTTATTGGGTGAGCAACACAGCCAAGCAACACAGTTGGAGCCTCCCTCCTCCCTGGCCGGCAGGGAGGGAAGGAGAGGAGCTGCTTCCTTCGAAATTTAAGGGACATCATTTAAGGGACATTTAAGGGACATCCATCAATAAGGGACAGCAGCGGGACATGGCGCTGGAATAAGGGACTGTCCCTTCAAATAAGGGACACTTGACAGCTATGAGCCTCAGCTTCACGATCTTTCCTTCCAGTGAGCACTCAGGCCTGATTTCCTTCAGAATGGATACGTTTGATCTTCTTGCAGTCCATGGGACTCTCAAGAGTCTCCTCCAGCACCATAATTCAAAAGCATCAATTCTTCGGCGATCAGCCTTCTTTATGGTCCAGCTCTCACTTCCATACATCACTACTGGGAAAACCATGGCTTTAACTATACGGACCTTTGTTGGCAAGGTGATGTCTCTGCTTTTTAAGATGTTGTCTAGGTTTGCCATCACCTTTCTCCCAAGGAGCAGGCATCTTTTACTGCTGTCACCATCTGCTGTCACCATCTGTAGTGATCATGGAGCCCAAGAAATAGTACCTCGGGTTAAGAACTTTGCTTCAGGATGAGAACAGAAATCGCACAGTGGCAGTGGGAGGCTCCATTAGCTAAAGTGGTGCCTCAGGTTAAGAACAGTTTCAGGTTAAGAACGGACCTCCAGAACGAATTAAGTTCTTAACCCGAGGTACCACTCTACTGCTGTTAAGAGACACTTCAGCAGCCTAAAGGTGACTTAGGAACAACCTATTAGTACAGCAACAAATTGGCAAATACACTTCGTGCATGCTCCACTCACGCCTCTCTGGCTGCTTCCTGAGTCTAAAAAGTAGCACCGGCAGGACCCCATATCTTGTTTTGTCCAAAGAAAAAACAGGAGTGATTAAAGGGGACAAATGATTTCTTTTTAAACCGTGAAATGCTGGTCAACAAACGGGAGGGAGCAGTAATGAAAAAAGAGCCTCAGTGAAAGGAAAATCAGAAGAAATGCATAGGAGAGCAGTTCACCACCACAGTGTCATGTTGATCTGCAGATGATGAAGTCTATTTGTGTCAGCCTTATTCTGACTTCCCTGGGTGTGATACATTTGTGTGTGAGTTACATGTGCGGAAGATGGGGGGGGGGGGGAAATCCCACTTCCACATGGTGTTCAGCTGTGTCTCTGCCTTGTGTTGCTGTTGTTTTGTAGTCACTGTCCTTCCCTTAACAACTGTGTAACCCACATATGCCTCCTGATTTAGGTGTTGCAAATGCTGTGGTTATTTATTACAAAGGTTTAAAGAGAGAGTGAGCAAAGAAAGAAAAAACCCCACTTAATATGCCCTTGGCAGCTGTGTTCTCCATTTCCAGTTCACAAATCTGCTTTCTGATTGGAGAAAAACAGCCCTTAAGCCTTCTTGAAAACAGGAAACTGCTCCCCCTGCTTCCTGAAGTACAGGAACAGTTTCCTTGGCAACCTCTGGACAAAGAGAGCTCCTGTTAACCACTGGGGTGCCATAACAGATACAATGGGAAGGCGATAAATTACATGGCATTCCTATCTTGAAGGATTGAATAGCTTTTTCTGTGTACTCGCCAGTTGTTTTAGGTGGTCCTAGTTCACATTTATTTTGCTAGCAGCTATTTAGAAGTCAAAGGTGTTGAAATGTACTTTTGTTCTAGTTTATGAAACCTCCATGTCCTCTCACCCCACAGAAATAAAACATTATCTGTGTGCCTGGCACATTGCAGACAGATGCATGTCCCAAGGAGCTTACATTTTTCTCCCATCATGTTTGGTGCTTCCTCTAGATGTTGCTGTTCTGCTGCTATTCCCCCCTCTTACTTACTACTGTACTTCTATATCCTACCTTAATTAGTCACAATGCTGATCCCAGTGAAACAGAGATCATATGATGAACATGATTATTCCAGAATGGGAATGATGCCAGACTCAAATGTGGTGACATGATGGTGTCTTTGAAAATGTGGGGAATTCTTCTGAATGAGGCACATGGATGATCCTAGCCAATTGGGTATCATAAAGGGAGCAAAGTAGCATATCCATACCGCATAGCCAATCTGTTTTGGATACGTGTTAAAAGCACTGAGAGGAAACAAAATTGTGAGGGATGGCAGTGGATAGGTAAGGGCAAATTAGTCAACTTAGGTTTCTCTCCGCTTCTTATTTTACTATTTTACAGTTCTTCACAAGTGGTGGGTTTTTTTAAAGTCCTCATGAAAATGCATAAGCATTTTAATATGAATTTCCCCTAATATGTGCACATTTGTATGCAATATTGCCTAATGTATACATTTTTTGCAAAGCAATTTCATCTAATATACAGTAATGCATTTTGTATGTTATTTTCACCAAGGTATGCACTTTTATGCACACATTACTAGTATATGTATTTTTGTTCATGCTACTAGGTTGGAGATCTGCATTGCAAAATTCAGAGAAATGCGACTTTTGAAAGATGGTTGTGTTTTAGTTCTCATGTTGGTTTGGAAAATCTGAATTGGGTAGTTTTAGCTTTAAATGCAGGCTGAGCTGAATTTCTTCCCCATCTGCATCAGGGGTAGAGGACATACAAGACAGGGCATGGCTGTGTATTATCAATGAATACGCAAACATCTTCCAGGCATGTCCAAAATATTGTCAGAAGCATATTTGGACATTGCTGATAACTCACCTGAAAAACAGGTATAATATGACCAGGATCGAAAATGACAAAGCCTGCCATGCAACAGCAGCCCTGACAGCACTGATATAATCATGAGGGAAGAAATGGATATGCAGAGCCCTTTTCTCACATCCTGTATATACTCGGAACTGACAGTGATGAAAATATCTTAGGTTAGGTGCTCCACATCAGCCTGTCAGTGTGTAGCCATATTTATTCTGTAACAAATACCTAGTATTTCAAAAAAGATATTACATTGCAAGCAAATCTTAAAAAACAAAAAGGAATCAAAATTCAATTAAGATACGCACTAAACTGACAACTTAACTCTCTTGGTTTCCTCTTGGTATAGTTACGTTTTATTTTCACTCTGAAGGGAAACTGTTCTCAGAATTTGTTCCTTGTCCTGCCAGTGACCTGTCCAACACTTCACATTAACTTCCCAACAATGATCAATCTGTTGGTACTGATGATGTCGCTGGTACCAGCAGCACCCATCCCTTTCCTTCCTGTGTTCTGACCAACCAATGGCTTTTCCAGCATCTCTCTGTACTTCCAAACCAGTCGTGATGATGTCATTTGTTCCAGCACATACCCCTTCCTTTTCTGTGTTCCGGTTAGCCAATGGACACCTCACACTTGTTTGCGGCAACGGATGTTCCATTGGCATTCAGTGGTAGCAACACCTATGCATTTCTTTCTGGGAGTCAAATTCCTTCTGTCCATCTCAGCCTGAAATCCCATTAACACCGAGAGCAGGTCCTATTGAACTCAGATGGGCTTACTTATAAGTAAACATACCTAGGACTGGACTCTGAGGTTTGCTTTGTCTGTGCACCTGTCTGTACGACATAAAACAAGAAGGCTTACGAAATTATGGTTAAAATCTGTATAACCTGTTGGGAGCAACTGTTCATGCAAATGGCTAGCTATGTGGAGACATTCTCATACAGGAGCCACCAGTGGCTGTACATAGGGAGCAAGCCTGATATTAACATTCCATTGTAACTAATGGCAGGATCTAGTGATAGCAAGGTTCGAGTTGCCTTAATTATTTCAGATGCAGACTGGCTTATCAGATGCAGGGCCATAGAGGATGCAATCAGCCACCAAAAAAAAGGTGCAAGCAAGAATACATGCCACATTTTAATTATTTTAAGGTGAGAGAGGGAGAGAGAAATCCCTGCTCTTCCCCCTTCATAAGGGATTATGGAGGGAAGTGAATCCCTTTTACTTGCCCCACAAAAGCTCCTGGACCTTGTTGTCTGTAATTTGGTAGGCGTTGCACATTCTGGAGGAGGTCCTGTGCTTGCAAATTTCATCCACTTTGGCTAAAAGGTGAGGGGGAAGGTATAGCCATTTTTAGATTCCCCATTATGATGAATGGGGAAAGAGAGAGCTTTGTTTTATACAAAACAGTTCAAAACCCAAAACACAGATTGAAGCGGAGAGCTTTTTAAAAAGCTGAATTTTGGGGGCCCTGCTCACTCATACCATTGACTACCCCGCCACTGGGACAGCTTACTTGTGCAGCAATTTCTCTAGGACCTAACTCTATTATCCTTTAAACTTGAAATTTACTCACTATGCTTTCTTCCCATCTGTTGCTTCCCCTATACAGTGGCACTCTTCAATACCCACCTAATAGCATCTCACAGCAATGTTGGCCAAAACATGTAATGCAAGAAGTCACATTGTAAAAGAAAACTTTAAACACTCTTTAAGGGTCCCTTTGGTCTTAAGGGTTGATTTTGTTTAACTTGGATTTTAAATGTGCAACTTTAAATTCAGTTTTGGACAGTAATGGGTTTCCTGCTGCTGCATCCTGCCCTATTTGTTTATTATCAGCTACACCTTAAAATCACTGGTTTGTATTGGGTTAATAATGGGTTGAGTCACATCACTGCCCAGTGCATGACTGTGGGGAAGCTACTGAGGAAGGGTGTGAAACATTACAAGAATGTCGACTCCCTCCTTACTGCACTTGATAACACCAAGGTTTTGCCACCCCCCCTCCTCAGCAGATTGCTCTTGGCACTGATAATTAATTAAATCATGCAAATGTTGACCAAGACATGCAGGGTAAATGGATAAAATTTTATGGGATCAATGCCAGCCCTCCCTTATAAACCTCTTGAGCATCAGCAAATTGTTCTATTCTGCACAGAGAACACACCATCTCAACTTCCAGCCATTCATAGTTCCTCAACTACTCCTAAGGCATACCAATCAAATGTTAGCCCTTATAGGGCCAGAACTGAAGTCCCTTGATTCAGAGAAAGATGCCTGTTGATTGGCCGGGAGCAACTCTCAATAAACATGTGGCATCAGGTGTGGGTAGGTGGATTATGTTTGGGGGAAATGGCACCACAGGCCAAATTGGGGCCACGAGCCAGATAGTCCCCAGCACTGCCTTAGATTGTGTCATCGGGACATTTGCGCATGCAGATAACCTTCTCTCTGTTCCTTTATTTTAAATTTTTTTGGCATTATCATCTAAAGCCAGACGTACGTTGGACACTGGGTGTAGGGGGAGGGGGCAATTTAATCAAGCAATATTGATAAAGGTCATTTAATTTCTGTGAGTGTTTCCATTTACCAGAAGACGAGATGACCACCCTAACCCCTAATTATTGATGTCCTGAAGTGTTGAAGACTTAGCTCTCTTTTCATATGCCAATTAATAAATTGTACCTAATAAATTGTGGGCTCCCGTACTTAGCAAGGGCAACATACATCTCCCAGTGCTGCAGCACAATCCTTTCAGCCCTCATCACTTTATGGGGAAAAGATTGCAAAAAGACTGTTACCAGGACCCTCAGTTGTAACAACCATTCACAATCCACAAGTGAATAAGACGGTGCATTCAGTTCAGCTTCACAAGAACTTAAGCTTACTTTTGTTTGCTTCTTGCACGACCAATCAAATAGACGCTGGTTGTACATGCAGCAAACTCCAGACGTGCTTTTCCTGTCTGTGGTGTCACTTCCAAAACTCGCATCAGCAAATATCTCAAGACCTCCAGACTTCTGATGGTTAAATCTCAGTCTGTAGTGCATAGTGCCTATCAAATAGCATGCTATGTGTTTCCAAGCTTTCCAGTCCTTTACAGTAGGATTGTTGACATGTCTGCTTAGATTCCTGCATTGCAGGGGGTTGGACTAGATGACCCTTGTGGCCTCTTCCAACTCCACAACTGTATGATTCTACAGTGTATGATCCCTTCCATTGCCTCAGTGAAGAGTGAACAGCTTCCACCATCCATCGTAGGGAAGGGTGATGAGGTCCTCATCCAAACTACAGCCAATCAGGAAGCTGCAATGGCCCCCTGCATTCACATTGCCTTTTGAATTGCTGGTCTCTGCTGGTGCAGCAGCAGTGCCTGTTTGCCCACCCAGAACATTTGGTTGGGGTCATAGAGGAGAGGGTAGTCACTGGATCCTTGGTCCCTCAAACCATCTGGGCCATGGCCCAGTGTCCCTCCGGGTGGGGTGGGGGGTTTCCTGGCTCCGACCTGTTCCAGCCCCAGGCATCATATGAGGCAGAATAAAGGGGGGTGTGGCTCACTAAGAATAGCTTTCCGGACCAACCTCTGAGGCTTGGCAGACCTCATTAGGCCCATGGGGCAGATGTTGAAGAACAGTGTGCTATCGGCTAGCTGCAAAAAAGTCTGTGGTTTGTTTTTGTTTTGTTTTTAAATGTTAATGTCAATCTAGAAAGCACTTTTCATATTTGGGGAAATGCAAAACATCTGTTTGTTTTAATACTGCAGCCTTTCTAAAGGCTGCAAATTTTGCAAAATATTCGGCAAATAAGGACAAATGGATGATTATCAATCTTCATTCATTGCTTTCAGTCCTAGTAGAGAAAAAGCATTGGGCAGAAGCCAGAATAGGAAGAGGAGGCTTTAATGCTATCTCTCTAAATAGCTCTAGCTAGCCGATACAGTGGTTTCTTTTTATCTGTTTTACCACTTAGCTAATCTCTTTTTTGCCAAAGCCATTAAGATGCTGGGCATGGCAGCCCTGGCTGGGAGATTTAAGTCGCCCTATCCCTGCTTTTCATGTTCAGAAAGAGTTTATTCTCTCCTGCAGAGCGAAGCACTCTCCAAAGTCTCGAGGAAAGCGGTAATTTCAGAATAATGGACCCTTAAGGCAGCAAATTGGCAGTGGGAACAGAAACACAGAGCTGGTTTTGCTATCCTACGTAAACGTCACCAAGGGTCAGTAGCAAGGAGAGTTTGTGACTGCTTTGACATGGGAGGTGGGATTCAGCTAAAGTGTCCTGCCAGTGGAAGGGTTTCCGCTTGTATAATGGGGCTTTCCTCCTTCTCTTTCCCCTGCATGCATGCTGCACCCCCCAAAAAATATGGCTGCGGTGTGTGTCAAGGAAACCCCAGAACAGCGTATGCAGGGAGGAGGGGATACTGTTCCATCTGGCAAGCTGAAACGCTTCCACTGATGGAAGATTTAGAAGAGCACAATGCTGAATTCCTCCCACGCTCTTTAGGAAACATTTACAGTGCATTTGCATTCTTTCATCCCAATTTTTATTCTTTCCTCCCTGTGCAACCCGAGTCACACTTTAAGAAAGCACACTTCTGCATGACTAGCGGCACCAGAATGGGAGCGGGGATACAAATTTAAATGTATGTCCTATTGAAAAACACACGCCGTGCAGATGAGCAGCATTGACACTCCAGGGCAGATTTGGACTTTGCCACCCCTATGGGCCAGAAGTATGCCTGGCCCAAATGAGCAGTGTGCAGGGTTCAGATTTTATGCCTACAGTCCCTGAGCTGGAAAGCAATAGGCATATGGGATGCTGCTTGAGGCCATGGAGCTTCTTGGCTGCATCAGGGAAATTGGGAAAGGGAAGTCAGGAAGTGCACCTGGTTCACTGAGACATGGGCAAAGAAGGCAAATCTTTCCTGCAGAGTGAGAAGGTAAGGGAAGAAGTGGCATTTATACCTGGGTTTTGCATTGATATGGCAACAAACAATACACAGAGCAAAGCAGAAGAAAACCGAAGAGCTAAATTGATGGAAAATCAAATGTCACGGAGACATTTATCAGAACCATCAGTGGGCTTAACAAGTGGTTAGACTGGACTGTGCTGGACTGTAGACCTCCTGCTTAGATTAAGGGGAAACACATCCCTCCTTAGTTCTTTAGAACCTATGGTCCGTAGTTGTGCTCTTCTGAATACCCGATTTCAAACTGAAATGCAGTATGTAATTACATCAATAGTTTTCAGCAATGATTGACATTGAGGAATCTTAAGTTGGCTGCATTTTAAAATTAATAACTGTAGAATTGGCTGCCAACATTGCTAACTGCCAGTGTCCACTTACTGCGACCTGACTTCCATTTAGATTGTACAAGCTATAGGTGTAGCAATAACATTAACGTGTAACTCCAATGCATCTTTAATTCTGGAGGATTGCCCAGGCTATAAATCTAGATCTGTGAACTTGCACATCTTGCAGGCTGTGAAGTAATGAATTAGTCATCATAAATGGGCATCATTGCCACCTACTGGACAGCACTGGGAACAGATGTAATCTAACATGGGTGCTCCAGTGCTGTTGACTGTAGAAGGTGTTCCATGGATACAAGCAATAATGGCGTCTGCTTTCTTTTAGAGAAGCAGGAAGCTTTGACTTGTGATGTTATGGTTACCCAAAAGCAATGTAGGAACTAATGACCAACGTGAGATAATAGGCAGATGTGCATTTGATGCAATAATACATAAAGTATAATGGGTTTCAGCCACCTCTAAAATGCAGGCAGTATTAAACCATATTATAGTAATACAGAATTTGCTTTGGGCATTATATTTTTAATCTCAGGGTCATGGGTTCAAGCCGCATGCGGGGCAAAAGATTCCTCTATTGCAGAGGGTTGGACTAGATGACTCTTGTGATTCCTTCCAACTCTACAATTCTACAATTCTATTATTCTAATCTAACCCAGAAGTTATTAGAATCTGCCCTTGGAAGTTCAGGTTAGAGATTAAAGCCAAGGAAAACTATCTGTCTTTGTCAAAACAAAAAAAATTCCTTCCAGTAGCACCTTAAAGACCAACTAAGTTAGTTCTTGGTATGAGCTTTCGTGTGCATGCACACTTCAATGTAGGCATGCCTCTCATTTTCTGTAATTCCACAGTTTGGCTTTACCTGAAGGAATGCTTCATCAAAATCTGCTTTCCATCATGATCACAGCAGATGCATTTATCTTAGCTTTGAGGGTAACAGTGGAGTAGTTCTTGCTACAGTATAATTAGTTTCTAGCCAATTTCTCTCTTTCTGAGTCACCTGGGTTATTAAAGAGCTCACTTCATGCTCCGAAAGAATATTTAAATTCACTCCATTTAGTTTTATTCAAAAACAGCAAACTCAAAACATCTGTCAGTTGTTAATTCAGAAAAAAGGATTATATTTGACGCTCAGAGCTTTCATTCTGTCACTGTTGCATCCAGATCTCTGCTCCAAATCCTGGCAGCTTGAATTTTGCAAATGTTCAGACTGGGAGACACAGTTTCATCCCCTGCTCCCTCTAAATGTATCTGATATATGAAGATTTGGTTCTGCTGGGGGAAAGCTGGTGGTGGGATAAAAACTTTTTAACACTCCCAGCTTGCTGTTGCAAACAGGTGGGGATGATGTCCATCAAACATGGTGCTTCACAGAAGCCTCCCCCAAACCCCAACCAAACATCATGCAAAATAAAAGTGACGTTGCTTCATATGCATTGCCCCAGTGATCCACCGTAGTCAGGGAGAAGGAATAAGCTTTTATGGCATGCAGCTATTAGATAGGTTGAGCCACAACTCATGGATTGTGACTTTGATCAAGTTTAAGAAGTGATGAGAAGTACTAGTGTTGCAGTGCTATACATAGGGCCAAGGGACCCCCACTTTCATATATTTCATGGAACGCAGACAGCTAGTCTCACTACCAATACGGTTGCGTAGCATCTCTACCTAAGAAGAAAGGGATATGTCTTGTGCAACTGGCTTATTGGAATCCCTGGACTCAGCCACATTGGTAAAAAAACAACAGTGTTTTGAACGCATTATAAACATGCAACACCAGATGGTGCTGGAGAGCAAAAAAAATTATCTTTGTGATTTTCCATAGCGTTTTCCCCCTTTTGTTATAACCATTTAATTTCTTACTTTTTAATAGTGATCCCCCCCCCCCCCGTGTAGATCCACCCCATATGTGCCCTAGATAGCAGTGAGTTACTTGAGCTGGAGGCTGTCTTAATAGTGTGCTATCAAACTGCCAATATTGATGTTTTCTTGATAGATTGTTTGGGGTTCTATGCACTTGTCAGCCCATTCACTTGTTGTGGCCAAGCACACATGGATCCCAAGAAGGCATTTGTACAAGACATCTGTCTTTCTTCCTGGATGTAGATATGTCATGCAAACCAGTCATGTGGCCTTAATCCACATTGTGCCCATGACTCTACCAGCAGTTTGGATTGGTTGGTTGACCAAAAGTTAAGAAACAATTTAGCTACTGCAATGGATGTCAATAGTTCAATAGAAGCTTCCTCTCTGGATAGCTACTGTGCTGGTTAGATAAAAAGAACTGATGCATTGTAGAATTAATAGGGTCTCAGCTACCTGATAACAGAACTGGGAAGCAGAAAAATAGCTTCCATAACCTTTAGCAAGAGGAAAATAGATGAAAAAACTGAGCAAATCCAAAACATGTTTTTGCTGCGAAAATGGCAAATATCCGATGTTTTGGGAAGCGTGGGCATACTTGTTTTCCTTTTCTCCTTTATGGTTTTGGTGTTTTTGTAACAACTTATAAATATTCCTATGGCAAGATTTTCAAAGCAAAACATGTTTTCCAGCCTGCACTAGCCTTCCTCTTCCTTATTTTATTTTATTTTTCATAGTACATAGGAAAACGTAAGGGTATGGCGCCGAGTCCCTTAATGATATTTTTCCCCAGTCCAATTTGCTTACTGATTATAAGACAAGGCAAAACATGTTTTCTCCCTGTGCCATGAAAGGAAACTAGATCAGTTGTTTTCTGACTTCTTAAAAACAAAACTACCATCCCGTCCTGGAAATTTCCTTGAAGGCCAGCTGGTTCATGGGATATGCAATGTAAAAAGCAGCTAAAATCTTGCTCTCTCTTGTGGCATTGCAAATTCATGGACTTTCAGGAGAATCCATTTAGACACAGTGATGCCTTGGTTCTCAAACTTAATCCGTTCCGGAAGTCCGTTCCAAAACCAAAGCCTTCCAAAACCAAGGTGCGCTTTCCCATAGAAAGTAATGCAAAATGAATTAATACGTTCCAGACTTTTAAAAACAACCCCCAAAACAGCAATTTAACATGAATTTTACTCTCTAATGAGACCATTGATCCATAAAATGAAAGCAATAATCAATGTACTGTACTATAAAATAAATACAACAGTGTTGTAGATGATAAAAAATAAGATGATTATTATTTTCTTACCTGCACTGATGATAGTCATTGTTTGGATGGGGGGCTTTTATCCATTTTCGCAGTCCCACAATCAATCAATCAATCAATCAATCAATCAGTAGCTGAACTGGGTTCCACACAGTCACAAAAAAAAAATTAATTGAAAAAGCCTCAAAAACGAAAACATAAAATAAAGCGCCAAACTTAATCAGTTCTGGAAGTCCATTTGACTTCCAAAATGTTCAAAAACCAAGGTACAGCTTCTGATTGGTGCAGGTGCCCTGGAAACAATAGCCGACAGCTGCATCGGATGTTCGGCTTCCAAAAAACCTTTGAAAACTGGAACACACACTTCTCGGTTTTCGGTGTTTGAGAACCAAGGCATTTGAGAACCAAGGCGTTTGAGAACCAAGGTACCACTGTACTCATGAAACTGAATGCAGCAGAATTCATATTCATACACACTCACTGTTTCCTATAGAAAGTATGTGGAATTTCAAGAAGGGAGGCTTATTAACGCCAGTTCTGGTCCTTGCAAGCACAGGGAGCCAGACGGGGAGGGAGTGCTATTTAATGCCATCATTTGGAATCTTCCACAACTGCTGTGTGCATGCCTACATTTGTGGGTGGGAGCCTAGGACAGGGATGGAGAGCCTTTGGCCCTCCTGATGCTTTTGGACTCCCAACTCCTGTCATCACTAACCATTGGTCATGTTTGCTGATGGGGGCTGGAGTCCAATAATATCAGGAGAGCCACAGGTTCCCCATCCCTGCCTTGGAATATCAATTGTTTATGCATAAGCAGATACATGGATATTGGTTTATCTATATCCATCATTCTACCTTTGTATGCATATACATGCAAAATTATTATTATTTGTTGTTGTCTACAACTAAACCAGATGTACATGATGAAGGTAATCAAATATGCTAACATTTAACCAGATCTTAGGGATGCAAACATCTAGGGTGGCATTCCGCTAAGCTTTACTCAGAGTAAACCCACTGAAATGAATGAACATGACCAAGTTAAGAGCCATTGATTCCAATGGGTTTACTTTGTGTAAAACTCAGCTGAATATCAACCATATAATTTTATTTTCACGGGTGTTGTGCTTGAACTTCTTTATTTTTATAGCCATTTTTTTGCTTGCAAATTTGATTTTAAAAACCATTAAATTTAATAAACAAAGACAGTCATTTATTAAATTTAATAGTTTAGTACTACTACTAATAATACCTTCCTTCAGGATCCTCATAAGGCATATCCACTAAAGATAAACACAATCCTAGTAGCATTACTATATCTTTATGGGTCTCTGGGCACATTGAAGATTGCACACTAATGACTCAAGAACATTGAAAATAAAACAAAACGTTCTGGCAATAAGAAGTTTGAGATCTTCAGAATGTGGACTGTACTGTGTATGAACAACTTAACATGCTGTAGTAAAGTAGAGGCTGACATTTCAAGTTTATGCAGCAGATGCCGTGAGAAAAGATCTTTTCCTGTGCAAATAATTCACAGTGTGTACATGTGTCTTCCCTTTGCCACTTGACCTATTGTCTTCCACTTCCACCAGAGTTAACAGATAGTATTTACTTGTAGTTAACTCTTTGCAGTCCAGTGTGAAAACATAATTCCAAAGCTGAGAACTCATGAGTCTGAATCCATTGCATTTATCACATCCAAACTTATTTTCCCCCAGCCATGCTGCTTTGATTGGTGATAATGTGTTAGCACAGGCCCTAAATTGAAAGTGGCACTAATTGCATTCTACTCTGCTCGTTATCCTGCCTTCACAGAGTACTTGTTCACTGCTCACCTGCTTCCCAATTATTAAGCTGTGAATTGTGTTCTCCAATCCCAGCTACTGAGTGGCTCTTGCTTGGAGTGATTCCTGGGCCTTGGCATGTGTGCAAGCAGGTTGTGTGACAAGCCATACATACAGTCTGCCTTCTGATTAGCCCATGACTTGCAAGATAGGACAACAGAACCATCAAGAAGGAAACTCCCTGGACTAAGGCTCTGACAGTTGACTGAAGGTTGAGGAAGAACTGAGACATTTTGGGTATTAACCAAATTTACTAGTTGGAAACAATTATTAATGGAGGGAGAGAGGTCAGATAAGAGAGATCTTTCAAGATAACTAAATAGTTATGGTTTTTCCACCTGTTGTGCTACCAGACTATGGTTTTCTTGATGTCTGCTTAGGAGCAATATTTTTCTCATCCTTGTTATTAATTAATCAACTAGTCACATGTTACATTCCTTCAAAGAGTCCTCTGGCCAACCCTGCAGATTGAAGGCATTGGCCCCTCTACCCAAGAGGGCCAACTAAATGGGTGGCATGAAGCACAGGAGAGAACATCTCCCTCTTCTGCCAAGCTAACAAGTACTGTAGTACCAAGAGTAAGGCACCTGAATCCTGCTACTGCCAAAGTCCCCAGCCACATGTCCTCCAAAGAAAAAGTGACCATAGTTGTCACAGGTAATAACTATAGTGGTACCTCAGGTTACATACTGTCAGGGGTTCAGGAGCAGAGGGACAGGAAAGGGAGGAATTAGAGACCGAGGGAGAGGAATCCGAGGGAGAGGTCAGCGATGATAGCCGTCCGAGGTCTCTAAGTCTCTCCAGCGAATCAGAGGATTCACAGAAAGGGGCTCCCGTGGTCAGAGCTAGGGGGTTGCCAGAGGGAACACCCCAGGAAGGAGGGGCCAGAGGGGACTCAGAAAGCAGCAGTTGGAAATCGGGACCAGCTTCCCCACCGGAGAGCAGTAAGGGGGAGGAGTCCCAGGCATCGGCAGCAGGCAGCTTTCCGTCAGCGGAAGGAGAGGAGTCAGGGTTAGCCACGCCTGCATCAGAGAGCGAGGAAACGGTCAAAAGGAAGGTCAGAGGCAGCGCGCGCGCGCCAAGTTCAAATGTACAAGAGGGTGGCGCAATGAGCAGCCCGGAGAGGGAGCCAGGTCCCAAAGCCCGCCGAAGAGAGGGGGAGGAGTCCGAGGGGTCCGCCTCCGAGGCGTCCAGGAAGGAAGGCACCCCGGGGGGTAGTAGGACCCAGAGGCGGAAGGAGAAATGAAGAAGGTGGAGTAAGGCTAGAGTCTTAAACTGGTGTACAGGGGGCGGAGACTCAGACGAGGCTTCGCTGGTCTAGGGTCTAGACGTAGAGACGCACGCTAGGGCTTGAAAATGGAAACTAAACTTCAATAAAGACTTTTGTACAGTTCTACTGGCTAGCGTTGGTCTTCTGTGAGCTGGGACCTGGAGGCAGTCTCTGACAGTAAGCCTCATCTCACAATTTCATGGGTTTTCTTCGCCTCAAGCATCGCTACGGGAGCGAGGCAGGGAGGGAAGAAGACTGGTGCCTTGCGAGCTCACAAAAGTCAGGCGAGATGACTACAGAACAGAAAATAGCTTCCCTGCAAGAAGCGGTGACACAACTCAGCGCTGAAATAATCGCATCCAGGAAGAGAGAGGAAGAAGCGGCGGCTGCCTGCAAAGATCTTCAAGCCAGGTTGGAAGGGCTTGCGAAGCAGGGGCTACCGGGACCCAGATCCGAGGGGATTGGGTTGGGGAAGAGAGGAGGCAGCATTGTATCTCATTTTGATGGGAATTTACAGCAGTACCCCAATTTCCGAGCAGACGTGCTGTTTGCGCTGCAGCTGCTGGATAAAGACTTTAGAGATGAGCAAGAGAAAGTGGGGTTTATCTTGTCCCATTTGCATGGGGACGCGAAAGCATGGCTGCGCAATCTGTGGAGGGATAAGGATCCAGCGCTCCAAAGCGCAGATGCATTCATTAAAGCAATGGATTCCTGTTTCTTATCAAACATAGACATTGACATTGCCCGGAAGGACATACATGGGCTGCGACAGGGGAAAGCAAGTGTAAGGCAGTATCATTCCCGGTTTTTTGCATTGGTCAACGCGCTGAATTGGGATAAGGATTCTCCACCAGTTAGAGACCTTTTTTTGGAGGGATTGAGCCCACAGATCAAGGATGAGATGGCACGGGGAGAGAGACCCACAACCACTCAGCAAGTGGTTGAAAGAGCGCTAACGATTGGGGTGAGGCAGGAAGAACGCCCATGGAGCAAAGAAGAAGGGCGTTGGGGACGCACACCAGCGAGAGTGCCCCCCCTCTTGCCCAGGGATGCAGCGCGTGCGCAGTCCACGCCTCCACAGGGAGGGGGCGAAGAGCTGATGGAAATTGGCGGTGCTAGGGCTCACTCAGCTACCAGAGCCTTAACACCGGGAGCAGTCAAACCGAAGCTGCCTAGAGGGAACAGGAAGTGCTATATATGTGATAGTGGCCAGCACATGGCGAAAGAGTGTCCCCAGAGGCTCCACAAGCACACTGCAGCTTCAGTGACAGTACTGGAAGCAACTCAGCAGAGAGAACCACAGCAGGGAAACGACGGAGTCTGGCTGGAAACGGAGGCACTGGGGCCCAGCCAGACGAGTCAGTGAAGAAGTCCCCAGAGATTTTGCAGCCCACAGACCCCCTCCCGCCCAAACCAGTGGTGCAGCTCACCGCATCGCTCCAGCTGCCCAATGGACTCACCTTAGAAGTGCCTATTACAATTGACTCTGGCAGTAATGCAGACTTTATAGGACTGCAGTTCATTCAACAACACAACATAGCGCTACTGCCAGCCACGCTGCCCCTGAAGGTTGTCACGGTGGATGGCAGGGAACTGCTAGGGGGGCAGGTGGTACAGCAGACGCCGCCGATGGTGATGCAAATTGGGAATCACCGGGAGGTCATCAGCTTCAATGTCACCCAACTGTCGGACACGCCTGTAGTATTAGGCATGAGTTGGCTGCACAGGCACAGCCCAGCATTGGCTTGGTACCAGCGCCAACTGACTTTTGGCTCCTCCTACTGTGCGGAACACTGCATTATACCTAGCCCAGAAGGGGAAGAGGAAGACCCGCAGTTACAGTTGGGCACGCTGCAAGCAGTACCCCTCAAGTATGCGGAGTTTTTGGAGGTATTCTGCGAGAAGGAGGCGGACAAGCTACCTCCTCACAGACCCTATGACTGCAAGATTGACCTCCTGCCGGGGGCGACGCTGCCAACTGGGAAACTGTATTCCATGTCTGAGGATGAACTGCAGGAACTCAGGGAGTTCATAGATCACAATTTGAAGCGCGGGTTCATCCGGGAGTCAAAAGCTGTGGGAGGCAGTCCAGTATTCTTTGTGAAGAAGCGGGACACGCCCCAAAAGAGGCTGGTGGTGGACTATCGAATTTTAAACTCGAAAACCAAGCCCTCAGCCTTCCCCATGCCCAAGATAGACGACCTGCTCGCGACGGTGAGGAAAGGACGCGTTTTCACCAAGTTGGATCTACGTGGGGCGTACAACCTGATTCGCATGCGCGAAGGCGACGAGTGGAAGACGGCCATGTTCACGCCACTGGGCACCTACGAATACAGAGTTATGCCCTTCGGATTACAAAATGGCTCTCACTGTTTTCAAGCCTTTATGCATCATGTGCTGGCGGGACTCCTTTACAAGAAGTGCGTATGCTTCCTGGACGACATCCTGATTTTTTCAGAATCGCGAGAGGCGCACGAGAGGGATGTCAGGGAAGTTCTGCAGAGACTGAAGGAGCACAGGCTGTACGCCAAGCTGGAGAAGTGCCAGTTCGACATGACGGAGGTGGATTTCCTGGGCTACAAGTTGTCGGACAAGGGGCTCGCCATGGACAGCGCCAAGGTTCGCGCAGTTTTAGACTGGAAAAGCCCACGCAATCGGAAGGAAGTCCAGCGGTTTGTCGGCTTTGCCAACTTTTACCGCAAGTTCATCAAGGGATTTGCCATGCAGACAGCGGCCATCACCGACACGCTCAGCTCCAAGAAGAAGAAATTCATCTGGACGGAGCAAGCGGAGCAGTCCTTTCAGAAACTCAAGCGTCTCTTCGCGTCCGAAGAGCAGCTGCTGCATGTGAATCCCAGCAGACCCATGAGGGTGGAGACAGACGCCTCAGACAGAGCCGTGGGAGCCGTCCTGTTGCAACAAGACCAGCAGGGGGACTGGAGGCCGTGCGCCTTCTACTCGAGGAAGCTCAGCAAGTCGGAGCAGAATTATACCATCTGGGACAGGGAGTTGCTAGCCATCCATGCAGCGTTCAAGGCATGGCGGCACTTCCTTATCGGAGCCAGACACACAGTGCAGGTCCACACGGACCACAAGAATCTGGAGTACTGGCGCACGGCTAGGTTCCTCAACCAGAGACACATTAGATGGGCAGAGTTCTTCGCGGACTTCGACTTCAAGATAGAGTACATTCCAGGCGACAACAACGTGATGGCGGATGCATTGTCCAGAAAGCCGCAATACCTTGAGGAGGAGGCACCGTCGGCGGCCAAGCACATTTTCGCACCGGAAGCGTGGGCATGCGCGTCGGCAACCGTGGACCTGGACGCCGTACGTCGCGCGCTGCGGGAAGACCCCTTCGCACAGGCCAAGATGGAGGAGGTGCACAGGGGCACAGCGAAGGCCGACGAGTTCCAGATACGCGATGGGTTGCTCCTCCACAAGGGAGCACTCTACGTGCCGGGAGACGACCTCCGCGCAAGGGTACTGCAGCAGCTACACGACGCTCCCACCGCCGGGCACTTTGGCAAAGAAAAGACTGTCGAACTAGTAGCCAGAGACTTTTGGTGGCCCAAGATGCGGGGGGAAGTAGCGGATTACGTCTCGAGATGTGACACCTGCCAAAGGGCCAAGTCAGTTCACAAACCGCCGGCGGGACTGCTGGAACCGCTGCAGACACCGTCTGAACCGTGGGAGAGGGTGGCCCTGGACTTCGTCACGGATCTGCCCAGTTCGAGGGGAAAGACAGCAGTGCTAGTGGTGGTGGACATGTTTACCAAAATGGCACACTTCATTCCGTGTGCGAAGGTAGCCACGGCAGAGCAGACCGCCAAACTGTTCATAGACCACGTGTTCAAAGTCCACGGTCTGCCACGGTCTATTCTCTCCGACCGGGGGCGACAGTTCATCTCGAACTTCTGGCAGAAGCTGATGGGCATTCTGAACGTCAAAGTCAATTTAGCGTCGGCGAGGCACCCACAGACCAACGGACAAGCGGAGAGGGTCAACGCCATCATGCAGCAGTACCTGAGATGCTACGCCAATCAGCAGCCCACGACATGGGTGGACTACCTGCCACTCGCCGAGTTCGCTTACAACAATACGAAGCACGTGTCGACGGGGGTGACGCCGTTCTTCGCCAACAACGGGAGGCATCCCAGAACCTTCCCAGGTTTAGAGAGAGTGGGGGAGGGGGAGCCACTGGCAGCGGAAGCCTTAGCGTCGGAGTTGCAGGAAGTTCACGAACAGCTTAGGAGGCAGTTAGAACTAGCAAAGCACGCATACAAAGTGCAGGCCGACAGACACAGAAGAGTTGGGGAAGACATACAGGTGGGAGACTGGGTCTGGTTAGCAGCGCAAGCAGTGCCGACCAGATCGTTAGCGAAGAAGAAGCTAGGACATAAGCAGCTAGGACCTTACCAAGTCCAGGCACAGGTCAATCCAGTGGCTTTCCGGTTGGCTCTTCCGGAGGGTTCCAGAATGCATCCGGTGTTCCATAGGTCGGTGCTCACGCCCTACAAGGCACCTCATAGATTTCAGGAGCCAGACACAGCACCAGACCCGCTCAGAGAAGGGCCCAGAAAGGGGGGGTCGCCAAGAAGGGGGCACATCAACGAGGTCACAGAGATTTTAGACTCGAGATGGGGGGAAGAGGGAGTAGAATATCTCCTAGCCAGAGAGGGTACCCCGGCCAGTGCCAACAGCTGGGTACCGGACTATGCCTTGGAGGAGCCTCTGCTCAAAGAGGAGTTTCATGCCCTCTTCCCACACAGGCCCATGCCAGCCGAGTATTTCGACGACTGGCTCTTCACACCCACACTTTCAGCCAGCACATTCCAGGGGTTCGCCTCGGACGAGGAACAGGCCCCAGTCACAAGCTCCCCGGAGGGTTCGCCACCGGGGTCTGCCTCAGACCGCTCTTATTGGTGGGACGATCGACCAGAGGAGCAGTGGCGCAGGCAGTGGCTGAGGGGTCCTTGGCAGGCATCACCCACAGAGGGGAACGGGGGCGAGACGGACATGGACGTGTTGGGGGAAGACGTGGGGTTCGAGCAAGGAGGCAGAGAGATGGAAGCAGAGGACAGCGACGTCGACGAGTACATGGGGGACGAACTGTATCCTGCACGCACCCCCGATACGACGGAGCACCCAGTACCCACACCGGAAGGAGGGGAGGGGGGAAGGGGGGGCTTCGAGGGGGGGATGGATGTCAGGGGTTCAGGAGCAGAGGGACAGGAAAGGGAGGAATTAGAGACCGAGGGAGAGGAATCCAAGGGAGAGGTCAGCGATGATAGCCGTCCGAGGTCTCTAAGTCTCTCCAGCGAATCAGAGGATTCACAGAAAGGGGCTCCCGTGGTCAGAGCTAGGGGGTTGCCAGAGGGAACACCCCAGGAAGGAGGGGCCAGAGGGGACTCAGAAAGCAGCAGTTGGAAATCGGGACCAGCTTCCCCACCGGAGAGCAGTAAGGGGGAGGAGTCCCAGGCATCGGCAGCAGGCAGCTTTCCGTCAGCGGAAGGAGAGGAGTCAGGGTTAGCCACGCCTGCATCAGAGAGCGAGGAAACGGTCAAAAGGAAGATCAGAGGCAGCGCGCGCGCGCCAAGTTCAAATGTACAAGAGGGTGGCGCAATGAGCAGCCCGGAGAGGGAGCCAGGTCCCAAAGCCCGCCGAAGAGAGGGGGAGGAGTCCGAGGGGTCCGCCTCCGAGGCGTCCAGGAAGGAAGGCACCCCGGGGGGTAGTAGGACCCAGAGGCGGAAGGAGAAACGAAGAAGGTGGAGTAAGGCTAGAGTCTTAAACTGGTGTACAGGGGGCGGAGACTCAGACGAGGCTTCGCTGGTCTAGGGTCTAGACGTAGAGACGCACGCTAGGGCTTGAAAATGGAAACTAAACTTCAATAAAGACTTTTGTACAGTTCTACTGGCTAGCGTTGGTCTTCTGTGAGCTGGGACCTGGAGGCAGTCTCTGACACATACGCTTCAGGTTACAAACGCTTCAGGTTACAGACTCCGCTAACCCAGAAATAGTACTTCAGGTTAAGAACTTTGCTTCAGGATGAGAACAGAAATTGTACTCCGGCGGCACAGTGGCAGCAGGAGGCCCCATTAGCTAAAGTGGTGCTTCAGGTTAAGAACAGTTTCAGGTTAAGAACGGACCTCTGGAACGAATTAAGTACTTAACCCGAGGTACCACTGTATAGTGTCTCTGCCTCTGCTCTGTTCAGAGTTGCTCAGTGATGAATCTATCTGCATTTCTCTGGAGAAGAGTATAAACTCAATATTGTGGGCCATTTCTTCTCAAAAAAATGTAGACATCTCCCAAGCTACGTTCTTTATTTCTTTATAAGGTATATAATGTTATAAGAATTTTAAGGTCATATATATATATGAAGCTGTACGCCGGCTCCCTCGGCCAATAAAGCGAGATGAGCGCCGCAACCCCAGCCCCAGAGTCGGTCACGACTGGACCTAATGGTCAGGGGTCCCTTTACCTTTATATATATATATATATATATATATATATATATATATATATATATATATGATGTTCATAAATGTACCAAGCAAACACATACAGTCATACCTCATGTTACGTTTGCTTCATGTTACATTTTTTCAGGGTGTCCCGCGGTGACCCAGAAGTACTGGAAAGGGTTATTTCCGGGTTTCGCCGCTCACACAAGTGCAGACATGCAAAATGATGTCACGCGCATGCGCAGAAGTGACAAATAGCAACCCGTGTGTGTGCAGACGCGCCGCTGCTGGTTCCGTTCCTTTCATGTTGTGAATGGGCCTCCGGAACGGATCCCGTTCACAACCAGAGGTACCACTGTACAAATATGTAAACCACATGTCTGAAACCCACAGAAAAATCCTGAAACCATTTTCTCTCTCCCAAAATGACCTCAAATATTTTTCTGCAAGGTTGAAGGAAATGGGAAATCTCCCCATTGTCTCTTTCACAAATCCTGTCTTAAGGGCACATTTAAGATATGCTTAGGGTGTGAGCCTGTGACCTGTGATTTGGATTTAGGAAATGAGTAGTTATCATAACAAAAGAGTGGCCAGGACGCCCAGGTAATCCAATCAGGTAACCTGGCAGACAGGAAGAAACAACACACCCAGATTTCCGCCCCTTCTCTGATGTATTAAGGGGGTGGTCTGAGGCTACACCCCTTCTGTGATGGATGGATGATGTTTCTAGGGGTGGTCTTGGACTCCTGGGCGGGCAATTTAAAATGTCTATATAAGGGCTTGCGCGCATGGCTTGGGGTCCCTCCTCCCCTCCTGTGTGTGTGGGGGGGAGCACCCTGTTGCAGCAGCTTTAATAAAGATCAGGCTTACTAGCTGCTTTGCTTCTCAGTATTCTCTGGTTAGTCTCTGTTATTTTCTCCTACCAATAGAGAACCTACAAAAGGACTTTATATGGGCTCTTGGGTACCCCATAAGGGAAAAGGAGCAGTTTCCCCCCCTCATAACAATAACAAGCCCATGCAAACTGATGTAAATATTCTCAGCCGTCAGAGGCTGTCTCACAACAGGCCTGCTGTGCAGGTTTTTATTCTTAGCCACATGTTACAGGAAAGAGGTGGCACTCAAAAATGAGAACCTGTGTACACCTTCTCCCCCCTTTGTGCCGGATGATCTACTTTTGGGATGAACCTCTTACCCATTTGGGGGTTCTGTACAATTTGTGCCAGCAGCCGAGAGAAACAGAAGTTTTGAAGTATTTTTAGATCTCTGGCACATGACCATTTCTGCTGGCTGCTCTCCTTTAAACTTAAGGTACAAATGCAGCTGCTGTTTACCTTCTCACTGTTGTTTCTCAATAAAAGCACCCAGAACACAGAGCTGCTAAGGACTTGGGCTTGGCGACTCAGGGAATTTCCATTATGCTTCTCAACTCTCCACACACACACACCCGGGGTTGGCCTCTGGAAACACACTCATTGTGTTGTTTTGACGCAATTTCAAGCAAATATTTTGCCACCAAGAGGCAGTGCTGGGTCACGGAGGTCCCGAAGACTTTAGTATCTCGCTCCACTCGAGTAAACAATGGTCTATAACTCATTAAAACTCCCTCTTGATTACCTTTTCCTGTTTCTGATTGTTTTGGAGCGGCAGAGATGGATTCCGTAACTCAACACACTTCCCCCACCCCACTACTAAATTTAAAGTGCCTTAAGAGCAAAAGAAGGCTTTGGGCTGAATAGACTTTGTTGTCAAGACTGCACAAACCGAAATTAAAAGTGTAAACAAAGGCAGTTCTGAGAGGGAGCCTGCATCAGACACAGCAGTTAATCCAAGACGTGCTTTTTGCCTCAACTACAGTCTTGGCACCAGGATTTAAGTGCCCCGAGCGATAGAAAAGGGGGATAAATTAAATTCAGATTGTGTTTATAGGTGAATTTACCTCATTCATACTTTCCAAAACAATATGTGGACCAAAATGCAGCCATCCTTTGAATGCAGTTCTTCACCCTTGCAGAAGGCTCCAGTTCAATTCCCGGCATCTCCAGCTAGGCCTGGGACAGAGTCCCATCTGAAATTTTGGAGAGCTACTGCCAGCCAGTGTAGACAGACAGGACTGAACTAGATGGGCCAATAGTCTGTCTCTGCAAAGCAGCTTCATATGTACCGCCAGTGTCACATACCTCTGAGTACAAGTTACTAGGTTACACAAGTGGGAAGGGTGCTCTTGGGCTCATATCTGCCTAAAGGTTCCCCATGGGTTTCTGATTGGCCCCTGGAGATCCTAGGTTCTTACGGATTTGGCCCACCATCTCTTGAATAAATGCAGTTGGTGTGGATCCTTTGCATGTAATCCCTGCTCTTCTTCAAGCCTAGAGGCTCAATCCACCCACACCTGCATTTTACTGTTGAATTTCTGCCACTTTCTGCACCAGGAAGATTCTAGAACACAAAATGCATTAGCTGGAGAAGTGTAAACCATCTATGTGGTGCATGTTTAAATGTTGTGAGGACCCTATGCCCTTTTAAAATGTGGTTTTTGGGGTAGGGGGGTTATTGGGTTGTTGTTTTTATTTTGATTATGTATTTTCTGGTTTTATATTTTGATTCTGGTCTGTGAATAGCACTGAGACCTCCGGGTATAGGGCAGTATATAAATAATAATAATAATAATAATAATATGTCATCATTAGGATTGTGGATCCACCAGTTATGCCCTTGTCCTCGACATAACAAATGTATGTATGTCCTCCTTCGTGATTTCATATCGCTTATTGGTTACACGTGTGTACCATATTTTTTGCTCTATAAGACTCACTTTTCCCCTCCTAAAAAGTAAGGGGAAATGTGTGTGCATCTTATGGAGCGAATGCAGGCTGCGCAGCTATCCCGGAAGCCAGAACAGCAAGAGGGATTGCTGCTTTCACTGCGCAGCGATCCCTCTTGCTGTTCTGGCTTCTGAGATTCAGAATATTTTTTTTCCCTTGTTTTCCTCCTCCAAAAACTATGTGCGTCTTGTGGTTTGGTGCGTCTTATAGAGTGAAAAATACGGTATATTCTTTCCTTTGTCAAAGAAGCTCAGGGTAGTTTCCATGGTTCTTCCTTGCCACTTTTATCTTCAGAACAACCCTGTGAGGTAGGTTAGGCTGAGAGATGGTAACTGGCCCAAGGTCACCCAAGTATAGCTCTATGGCTGAGTGGGGACTTTGACCTGGGTCTCAGCCCTACCTTGATACAATGCACTGCTGCATCCACACAACCTTATTGTGTTCAGGCAAGGGCAACATTGCACCTGGCCTGACCACATCAGGAAATATGTGAACATGCATGGCAGTGAGAGCCTGTATGTAGCTGGACGATACAGGTCTGTCCACCCCTAGGTAGTTGGTCTCGATTTTAAAATATTGGAATACCTGTGTGAACATCATTTGACTTCTCAATTTAGCACTTGAGGATGAATAGCTGCCGAATGTGTCAACTGACCCCCAAGGAAGAGGATTGCATTTTAAGTGAAGTGAACAGCCCAGTGTTGGTGGTGGTGGGGAAGCATCTCCAAGATTTGTAAGAGAGAATGCATGGAAATAAGGAACTGGCATTGAAACAAATTGCACAGACTCTGTTTTCCTCTGTACACTAGTAAAGTATTAAGACACAAACAGCTCAGCAAACTCTGTGCTGCGTTGCAGGTATGCCTGGCATAAAAATAAAAATAAAGGGCTGTGATACCTTCCCTGAGGTCTCAGGATTCAAGAATAATTGACATTGCAATGCTGGGTAATAATATCAACTCTGCTCTTTGCAGACATCTCCCATAAACCTCCCATCCCATTATGGAAGAACGGGAAAATGAATGCGAGTGTAAATTCATTCTAGAAGCCAGAGGGTGTGATTGACTCTACCAGTGACCCTTAGACAAAGAAATTTGTGATCCCGCTGACATAATGGAACATCTTCATCCTTGGTGTAACCCCGCTCACGCTGGTGTAATTACACCAGGCATAAACTGATCCTAGTGCACACTGTTGTATTATCACCTTTCAGTTCAATGGCTCTGTAATTGAATAATGTTGAGTGGCACCCTCAGTTTATTGAATTAAAGTGAATTGGTCAGTTGATTGCCCATTTGATTGATTATTACATTAAAACCAATGGTTCTGCTTGCACTTAAGCAATAGTCTCAGCCAATACCTACCTGATCTCCCATAAACATGTCTGAAACTCATTTATGTTTCTAAACAAATAAAAATTAACTTTCATCCAAGAATGAAAATGTCATTATTATTATTATTATTTAAATGCATTTTATTAAGAATGACTCACATGTTTTGGTGGAACAGATATTGTTTTTAAAACATCAGAAGTGAGAGATTAATGCAGCAATTAAGTCAAAAACTTTCTTCCAACATGACACCATGGAAAGAAAGCTAAGAACAAGAGCTGAAACACAAGGCAGAAATAATGTTTTCCTCCCCACTTGCTAGACCTCTCCTCCCTATTTGCATTTTCTATTTTGATTGGAGACAGGACTATTCTGAACACTGCTTGACTTGTTAAAGATAGCCGGGCACTTCCTAAATGTCTTGGCAGCATCTCTGGCTGTGTATAAAGGTGACCTTCTCAGCTGCTTGATCCAGATGTGAAGGTCAAACATGTTTTGAATTTTTTTTAAAAAAGGTTGCAGTGTTTGCGTCTTTCTCTAGTTTCCTGTTGGCTTTTCACCTAGATGGATGACTCTAGACTTCTCTATTATGGGGCTTAACAATAAAAGTTTTCTACAGCTGGAAAGAACTTTGCTTGTATCATTTATTTGAAACAGCCGAGTTCATGGTTTGCAGGTCTAATTCATGATTCTTATGCCTCTTAGCAATCTTTTGGGTTCCTGTTCATGGCAGGTTTGGGTACACGTGAAATAAAATCATAAACTGCATTGCACTTTCCCATATTCTGTAAACATGGCAACTAGTTGGAAATATTTGATTTGATGGACTGGATCACTTTAAATTGATTCACATCCAAATTTCACCACCCACAAGCAGGTGCTATGGACAGGAAAGTTGCTGCAACCAAGCTGAGCAGAATACGGCTCACGACAACAACGAAGCATTAACAAATAAAGGAAACACTTCCTAATATAGAAAAAGAACACAATGAAGGTACAATATATATAACAAATGAATCAAAACCGTATAAATCACAAATTATGGATCAATCAATCCTGCAACAAAAAGCCAAACAAGTCACCCACATATCTCACCCACGATGCACAAACTCGCTCTCCCACCTTTCACCTGGGGTTGAACAGGTGTCATAAACAGGCTCTCACCCTGAGGTACGAAACCAGTTCTCTGAGAGCAGCCAGGAGACAAAACATTCACCAATCACACATTGTAACAACTAGAGTTGGGAGAGAGAATTTGATGCTGGTAATAGTTTTCGTCAGTTAACACAAACAACTCCCTTATTGTTTGGACAATCACTTTGAGCACATCACCTGCATGATGAGAGGTATATAGATGGTTTAAATTACAGCAGTTCTGCCATACCTTCTCATGAGGGACAGCTCAGATTATAACTGGCTCAATAATAACCCACTGGCTCAATAATAACCCACATACTAATCTGTAAGAGGTGAGTTAACCAATGTTTACAGTTTTATATACCTGGTATATATTTGTGGTTCTAATTATGTTATTCCCCACCCCCACCCCCCAATTTTAGTCACTGTTTTGTGGGAAAGTGGTACATATTTCAAATGAAATATATAAAATGAAACTGGCTTGAGATCCAACTGCCTCAATTTAGCCAGGACGGCTCCAATTTTCACCTGCAATTGTCGGGGGGGGGGGGAATCCCACCTTCCAATTCTCCTTATTTTAAAAGAGGAGGCTGTTTATCTTTCTCTCTGTATTATACATGCCTATGCCTGTAGACCTAAACAAACGTACCTGGGAGTAAGCCCAAAGGAACACAGTGGGACTGACTTCTGAGTAAATAGGCATAAAATTGACATTTCGCTTCCTGAGGTAAATCAGCTCCCCATTCCATGTAGGGAAGCCAACTGAATCTTATTTCAGCACTTGCAATGGGACAGCATCCTCTGCCACACCTGAGGGCAGGAAATAGTGGCCATGTTAGACAGAATTAGACAAATTCATTGAGGATAAGGCTACCAATGGCCACCAGCCATGATGGTTGGAGGCAGTATGCTGCTGAATACCAGTTGCAGGAAACTGCAGGAGGGGAGCGGGCTCTTGTGCTCGGGTCTCACAGACATCTGATTGGCCACTATGTGAACAGGATGCTGGACCAGATAGGCCTTTGGCCAGAGCCAGCAGGCTCGTTCTATGTTCTTAATTGCTAGTTCTCAGTTTGAAGAGTTGTCTGACCACATTCTGGTTTAAAGATAAGGGGTCAGCAAACTTTTTCAGCAGGGGGCCGGTCCACTGTCCCTCGGATCTTGTGAGGGGCCAGACTATATTTTTTTGGGGGGGGGATTAACGAATTCCTATGTCCCACAAATAACCCAGAGATACATTTTAAATCAAAGCACACATTCTACTGATGTAAAAACACGCTGATTCCTGGACTGTCCGCGGGCCGGATTTAGAAGGCGATTGGGCCGGATCTGGCCCCCGGGCCGTAGTTTGCCTTCCCATGGATAAGACCATAAGAAGGACCTTGAAGTTTTCCATCAGCAGCAAGAAGCTGGATAGCAGATACTGAGCAGGTGCACAAATCACAGGTTTCCCCATGATGGTGAGGTGCAGTGCTATTTTCCAGACAAAGAGGTGCCAGAATGCCTTCCTTGTTCTCTTTTAGTGGCAATGGCACCCACCTAAGTGGTGCCAGAACTGAGTTCTGGCAAGTTCCAGCTAAAAAAAAAGCCTTGCTGAGATGTATTATAGCTATATTTATATCATAGCAACTATTTCTCAATTTGCAAGCTAGCCTGTGCTGGTGTAGGGAGGGCACAGGGCAAGACTCATGGCATACACAACTTTTCCCTCCAAACATCTTGTCACTTGTCTCCACATCCTAGCATCCACTGCCTGAGGTGGCCACCTCATTCTACCTAAAGTCAGAAGCACACCTGGACTCCCATCATCAGTGTTGCTGTGCTGACTGGGAGGGTGGGGAGGTGGGCTCAGTGTGGGCCCACCTTAGGGAGATTGGTGCAGCACAACAGAGACAATTTTGCTGCTGCCTCCTGGTAAGCACAGTGACAATGCAGTTGGGAGGCCAGGTGTATGGCACACTCTTCCTTACTGGCCGCCCCTGCCTAATGGTAGGGGTGCCCCAGATCAGAGAAGTCCAAATGTTATAAGCCTGGGAAGCCTCTTTTCACATTCATCAACCTGCTGAGGAATGCCTGTAGACCTGACATGGAACTGGAGCCAGGACTAGCCCATAAAGGTCACACCTGAGGGTGACTTCCCATTCGAGGTATAGAAGCTGACCAGACTGGCGGCTGGCTTCAAGTAGGCTTCAAGACTGCAACAGGGCAACATTTTCCATGCATCCAAGAGCAGCAGGCTAGTGACATGCAGGACTCTGTCCTCCAACACCTCAGCATTTGTCGCTTGAGGGAGCTGTCTCATTCTGCCTAGCAGTAGGGCACACTAGCTAAAGCTGAAGCCCAGGGACTAGGATTCAAAAAGGAGGCATATAACTTTATGGTGATGCCAGAAACACATTTCTTATCCCCAGTTTGGTCACATGTACAGCAGTTCTGATCCCCAATTGACTGGCAATTGCAGGGTACAGCTTGTAGATGGTTGTTGTTGTTTAGTCATGTCCGACTCTTCAAGACCCCATGCATCCCTCTCCCTGTAATGCATCAAAGCTGTTCTTTATCTCTTTTTGGGTGTTATTTAGAGCAGCTTCTTTCATGTGTTAAACTTTCCTGTCATCCAGTCCTTCCTGGCTCTATCATCTTCTCTATGGTTTTTGACAGCCTTGCCTTGTTACTGCCACCCATTACTCCTCAATGTTGCCAGAGAATTCTTTATACAGTGGTACCTCGGGTTAAGAACTTAATTCGTTCTGGAGGTCCATTCTTAACCTGAAACTGTTCTTAACCTGAAGCACCACTTTAGCTAATGGGGCCTCCCGCTGCAGCCGCACAATTTCTGTTCTCATCCTGAAGCAAAGTTCTTAACCCGAGGTACTATTTCTGGGTTAGCGGAGCCTGTAACCTGAAACGCATGTAACTCGAAGCCTCTGTAACCTGAGGTACCACTGTAAAAGGAGAAGCTGCTCTTGTAAGGGAGGGGCAAAGGATTGGTGAACATTTTTCCTCCAAGAGAGAGTGCACAGGAATGGACTTTTCTCCTATATAATTATCTCTCATTAATCTGAAATTACTTTCCATACTGTGCTGGTGCCCGTCATCGTATGCAACGTAGAGAGGAATGATTAGTAAAAAGTCTTCTTCACCCTACATTCTCCCCATTTCATGTTATTAATTAAAATGACTGTGGGAACAGCAAATAACATAAAGTAAAACAATAATTTAAATGAAGATTAAAAAGAGAGAGAGAGCCACTTCCCACAGCTAACAATTTAAAGGGTTCTAATTAACAAAGTCATACTCAGAGCAGACCCATTGAAATGAATGAACCTAAATTAGTAATGTCCATTAACTGCAATGAGTCTACTTTAAGGAGGACCAGCATTGAATGCCACTTGAAATCTACACATTGCACCTCTTGAATGGCATGCTATTGGTTGTTCACCCCTTCAGCCATACTTGTTCTTTACAGACCCACTCACACATTAGTAATTTGTTTTGTACACTTTACTATTTAAATTTGTTTCTGATTCCTGACTATCTATTTCTCTGTCTCACATACTGCCTTTTAAGTTTTCAATTACCAGCATGCATTCATTTAATTCTTCTGCAACGACCCCATCCACAATGAGTTATCATTTGACTCTGGTTATTTACCAAGCAATTTAATTTAATTCTTCTTCTTCTTCCACATCTTTAATAATTTAGTCCTCACACGTATATCTAAGGAATACGGAAGGAAAATGGAAATCTCTTTTGCTCTTGTATCTTAGAATGTCTTAAGCCAGGCATAGGCAAACTCGGCCCTCCAGATGTTTTGGGACTACAACTCCCATGATCCCTAGCTAACAGGACCAGTGGTCAGGGATGATGGGAATTGTAGTCTCAAAACATCTGGAGGGCCTATGCCTGTCCTAAGCTATCCACCAGGAATTTAAACCTCCCCTTTTTGTGTGAAGTGACTAGTTATGCCAGATTAAAAAATATGAATCTACCTTAATTCTTAGATTCCCCCAACTACATACATTGTTTATACGAGGTTGAATCCAGACTAGGGATGTACATGAAGTTCGCAGTTTTTGAAATTATTTACAAAATATCACACAATTTCCTATTTCATTCCATCTTTGAAGCAAGTGCACACTGAATATGATCCCATGAGTGTTTGTGGGGTTATGGTGCCCTGGAGTGTCCTTGCCTGAAATTTTCATAAATATTTCCTTCAGAAAGGATCGGAAAGTTGAAAAGTGTTCCTCCGCTCTCATTTCTGCCCTGCTGGTTGAAAGTGCAGCAGGGCTTTAGGTGGCTGGTTCAACCATCTTTTGCTTCTCTCTCTCCTCCGCTGTAGGATTGTGTGACTGCAATTGGTTACACTTAGGTCCTATTGAAGTCCACATGAAAATGTATCATGGCACAAGAACCACTTGTTTCAATGCAAAGTCAGTTCAGCCAACATAGTCCAGATCCAACCCATGTTCTGTAATAATAATAATAATAATAATAATTTATTATTTATACCCCGCCCATCTGGCTGGGTTTCCCCAGCCACTCTGGGCGGCTTCCAAAAGAATATTAAAATACTGTGATACATCAAACATTAAAAGCTTCCCTAAACAGGGCTGCCTTCAGATGTCTTCTAAAAGTCTGGTAGTTGTTGTTCTCTTTGACATCTGGTGGGAGGGCGTTCCACAGGGAGGGCGCCACTACCGAGAAGGCCCTCTGCCTGGTTCCCTGTAACTTGGCTTCTCGCAGTGAGGGAACCGCCAGAAGGCCCTCGGTGCTGGACCTCAGTGTCCGGGTAGAACGATGAAGGTGGAGACGCTCCTTCAGGTATACTGGACCGAGGCCGTTTAGGGCTTTAAAGGTCAGCACCAATACTTTGAATTGTGCTCGGAAACGTACTGGGAGCCAATGTAGGTCTTTCAAGACCGGTGTTATATGGTCTCGGCGGCCGTTCCCAGTCACCAGTCCGGCTGCTGCATTCTGGATTAGTTGTAGTTTCCGGGTCACCTTCAAAGGTAGCCCCACGTAGAGCGCATTGCAGTAGTCCAAGCGGGAGATAACCAGAGCATGCACCACTCTGGCGAGGCAGTCCGCGGGCAGATAGGGTCTCAGCCTACGTACCAGATGGAGCTGGTACACAGCTGCCCTGGACACGGATTTAACCTGTGCCTCCATGGACAGCTGTGAGTCCAAAATGACTCCCAGGCTGCGCACCTGGTCCTTCAGGGGCACGGTTACCCCATTCAGGACCAGGGAATCCTCCACACCTGCCCGCCTCCTGTCCCCCAGAAACAGTACTTCTGTCTTGTCAGGATTCAATCTCAATCTGTTTGCCGCCATCCATCCTCCAACCGCCTCCAGACACTCACACAGGACCGTCACCGCCTTCACTGGTTCTGATTTGAAAGAAAGGTAGAGCTGGGTATCATCTGCATACTGATGAACACCCAGCCCAAACCCCCTGATGATCTCTCCCAGCGGCTGCATGTAGATGTTGAAAAGCATAGGGGAGAGGACAGAACCCTGAGGCACCCCACAAGTGAGAGCCCAGGGGTCTGAACACTCATCCCCCACCACCACATTCTGAACACGGCCCAGGAGGAAGGAGCGGAACCACTGTATGACAGTACCCCCAGCTCCCAGCCCCTCAAGACGGTCCAGAAGGATGTTATGGTCGATGGTATCAAATGCCGCTGAGAGATCCAGCAGAACTAGGAAACAGCTCTCACCTTTGTCCCTAGCCCGCCGGAGATCATCAACCAGTGCGACCAAGGCAGTTTCAGTCCCGCGATGAGGCCTGAATCCCGATTGGAAGGGATCCAAATGGTCCGCTTCTTCCAGGCGTGCCTGGAGTTGTTCAGCAACCACTCGCTCAATCACCTTGCCCAAGAATGGAAGATTTGAGACTGGGCGATAGTTGGCCATCGTGGCCGCATCTAAAGATGGTTTTTTAAGAAGCGGTTTAATAACCGCCTCTTTCAACGGGTCTGGGAAGGTTCCCTCACGGAGGGAAGCATTCACCACCCCACGAAGCCCATCGCCCAGCCCTTCCCGGCTAGCTTTTATAAGCCAGGATGGGCAAGGATCCAGGAGACAGGTGGTTGGTTTCACTCGTCCAAGCAGCCTGTCCACATCCTCGGAGGTAACAGATTGGAATTGATCCCATGCAATTTGACTAGACAGGACTCTAGCACTCTCCCGCCCTGGCCCTGCTCCCACGGTGGCGTCTACCTCTTCCCGAATCTGAGCGACTTTATCTGCAAAAAACTTTGCAAAATCATTGCAGGAGATCATGTGGCCCATACTGGGCCCCGATGTAGCAGGTGGTTCCGCTAAATTGCGGACCACCTGAAAAAGTCTCCTGCTGCTGTTTTCTGCAGATGCAATAGAGGCGGCGAAGAAGGCCTTCTTCGCCGTCGCTACCGCCACTTGGTAGGCTCGACACTGAGCTCTAACCTGTGTCCGGTCAGCTTCAGAATGGGTCATCCGCCACCGGCGCTCTAGCCGTCTCAACGATTGTTTCATTGCCCTCAGATCCGTGGAAAACCACGGGGCTGTCCGGGCTCCATGCAATCGGAGAGGGCGCTTCGGAGCCAAACAGTCAATAGCCCTGGTTAACTCCACATTCCAGTGGGCCACCAGGGAATCAGCTGAAAGGCCATCAACATGGGATAAAGCATCCCCTACCACTCTCTGGAAGCCATTTGGATCCATTAAGTGGCGGGGGCGGACCATCCGAATCGGTCCCACCTCCCTGCAGAGGGGAAGGGTCGCGGTATTTCATATAACCTGAGAAGCAAGCATTATATCCTTCATTGTTTTCTTTCCCTTGGCCAATTATAGAATAATTCTACATGAAATATTAATTGACTCATCAGAATCTGATTCCCAAACTGTTTGTTAAAAAAACAACCCCAGATACACAATGAAATGTCACTTTACGCTTTGCTCTTCAAGCCTCAAGGTTTTTTTTATATTGGACTTCTTGCTGTTGTTTGTCAAGGGTTTCCTCTTCAGTTTTAAATGAAGATTGCACATATTCATTTTTAGAAACAGCTAACACATCCATCTGGAATCTGTATTAGCTGTAGGACTGCCTTCCTTCAGAAAGATCCTGCTTTCAGGGGACAAAGAATACTTTTTTTTTGCAGAGATTTTAACAAAGACATTATTGTCACTGCTTTAACTGTAGAGTCACTAAATATAGCTGATGGCTGTCTGGAAAGAGAAAATCTGTGTTAGTAATCACTAGTGTCATATAAAACTTGGATGAATGCATGCTGTAAACCATGCTGTAGCCATTCCAGCCCTACCAGAGCAGCCAAATTTCACTTGCAGGAGCCAGAATAAAGTGTATGTATACTCCATTGTATAGCAGGGGATTCCTTGGCATTACGTGACTGCAGCAAATTTGTTTGAACCGGCACCTCAACGGGATTTTGCTAATTTCAGCCTCGCCAACTGGCTCCACGAATCTAATTAAGACATGGCTTGGACAGCATGGCGATTATACTGATTATATTTATTGACTTCTGCAAGCCAAGGACAGAAAGTATCATTGCGAAAGATGAAATGTTAAAAGAATCATCTCTTTAAAAGAAGGCTTTAATAGTATTCTGCACAGTGTGACCAAGATAATTAGGTTATCTTTCCAGATATTTTTGTCCCTGCTAAATTTGTGAGTTTCTGCTCATTCTGCAGCACTATGTTGTCCAGAACATTTTGCATCAGTTTCTACAAGACTTTAGTGTGGAAATAATACATTTACATTGGTACCTCGGGTTACATACACTTCAGGTTACATACGCTTCAGGTTACAGACTCTGCTAACCCAGAAATAGTACCTCAGGTTAAGAACTTTGCTTCAGGATGAGAACAGAAATTGTGCTCCGGCGGCACAGCGGCAGCAGGAGGCCCCATTAGCTAAAGTGGTACCTCAGGTTAAGAACAGTTTCAGGTTAAGAACGGACCTCCAGAACAAATTAAGTACTTAACCCGAGGTACCACTGTATAAATATGGGGGCTTCCTGCATTTTTTTAAAAAAAAATAAACACAATGCAAGCAAACATTGTGGTGTGCATGGTTGCAGCCATGAATGATAATGCTTCCATATCTGGTGAGGCATAATCACTTGACCGGTCAAAAAGTTTTAAGCATTATATTGGATGGGAAACTGGTTCAATGAACCTACCGGGATTGTAAGGCTAATCCAGCTTCGCTCATACTTGGTTGTAAGTGAGTAGTGACTTGGGTTGGGTGGGTGTGTGCTTTCATCCCCATATCCACCAAGTGCAGCACAGATTGTGTGGGCATCACATTAAATGTTGCGTTTCTGCCTCCAGATGCCCTTCCACGCCAGCTACATGGGAACTAATCTTTGCTGGAGCAGATTTCTGTGCAAGGAAATTGCAACACATCATTCCTCTGCAACAATAAATGGGTAACGTTAATTTCTCCTGTTTAGTGGTGGAGTGTTACTGACATCTTACTGGAGTTTGAAAAATTCTAGACACGTGGTAGCACAAACACCTAAACATTCAAGATCAGGAACAAAGGTTTTTGACTTTCTCAGCTTCCAGCTTCTCTCAATCTGTTCGATGGATGGTGTTTCACCTCTTGCATACTCTGTATGTCCAAAGAATAACTGGTACAAAGTCTGTGGTTCCTCAGTGTGTACATCAGGAGCATCATATATCCAGGTAGCAATGTTGGCAAACGGGCAGGTGGTCACAAATGGGGAAGCTGATGATTGAATCAGTGGTCAAATTAGTGCCGGTTTTGAGAAGAGGCTTATATTAGAAATGTCTCCACCTGCCTAATTTAGGTTGATCTGAATCTTACATGAAGCTGTGTGCGCACATGGAGGACCATTTCTGCCTTTTCTTTATGGTACTCCATCAAGTAGGGACGTGGGTGGCGCTGTGGGTTAAACCACAGAGCTTAGGACTTGCCGATCAGAAGGTCGGCAGTTCGAATCCCCGCAACAGGGTGAGCTCCCGTTGCTCGGTCCCTGCTCCTGCCAACCTAGCAGTTCGAAAGCACGTCAAAATGCAAGTAGATAAATAGGTACCGCTCCAGCAGAAAGGTAAACGGTGTTTCCATGCACAGCTCTGGTTCGCCAGAAGCGGCTTAGTCATGCTGGCCACATGACCTAGAAGCTGTACGCTGGCTCCCTCAGCCAATAAAGCGAGATGAGCGCCGCGACCCCAGAGTCGGCCATGACTAGACCTAATAGTCAGGGGTCCCTTTACCTTTACTTACTCCATCAACTGCCATGTGCACTAATAGTGGTAGGAAAAGAGTGAATCAATAATCACAATTTTGCACCAAAGGGCAGGGTTGCTACAGTTTTCTGGATGATGTTCCGTGCAAGGCAGCTCTATCCTGGAGAAAGCACCGCCAAATGAATTTCTGCAGCTGTCCAAGGCACACAACATCTGTCAACGGCAATAAGAACTAGAAACCCTACCATTTCCTCCCCACAGGAAGCTTGTTCTGCTGTCCAGCTGGAACCAAGCATTTATACAATGCTACATTTATATATCCCCTTTCCTCCCAATGAGCTCAAGGTGGAGCACATGGTTCTCCTCCTCCCCATTTCATTCTCACAACAACCCTGAGGGTTGGGAGATAGTGACTGGCCCAAGGGCACCCAGTGAGCTTCCTGGCTGAGTGGGGATTCGAACCTTGGTCTCCCAGGTCATAGTCCAACACTCTAACCATGATGCCACACTGGCTCTGGAATAATATACTGGATGCACACTGTACTGGAAGGGTGGTGATGGCAGAAGCTGGTGTTCCCATGGGCTTCCCGCATTGCAAAGAAATAGAGCATTTTTTAATTATGGTGCTGGAGGAGACTCTTGAGAGTCCTGTGGACTGCAAGAAGATCAAACCTATCCATTCTGAAGGAAATCAGCCCTGAGTGCTCACTGGAAGGACAGATCCTGAAGGTGAGGCGCCAATACTTTGGCCACCTCATGAGAAGAGAAGACTCCCTGGAAAAGACCCTGATGTTGGGAAAGATTGAGGGCACAAGGAGAAGGGGACAACAGAGGACGAGATGGTTGGACAGTGTTCTCGAAGCTACCAGCATGAGTTTGACCAACCTGCGGGAGGCAGTGGAAGACAGGAGTGCCTGGCGTGCTCTGGTCCATGGGGTCACAAAGAGTCGGACACAACTAAATGGCACAACTAAACAACAACAGGACACTTTTCTGGTGAGAGATGCCTCCAATGAAGAGCTGCAGCAACAATTATGGAGCAACAATAGCACCCGTTGTAATGGACCTAGAGAGAATTAGCACTGGATCACTTCCTGCTTTGTCAGGTGCCAGCCTGGCTTTGCCAAATTTGTGCTGATAATTATCCCCCCAAAAGCCATTAGGCAACTAGCATGGGTAAGCTATAACCCAGGAATGACAATAATTCAGGGGACTTTTGTTCCGGCATCTCATTTGGTAGATGCATCGCATATGCTTTTAGCAGTTCTTTGCTGGGGAAATGTGTTTGTAACAGAGAGGAAATCATTTCATGGATATTTTAGTAAGGGGTGGGGGTGGGGGTTGGAATCCTTCAGTTCTCTGGCCTGGCTTTTTCTCCATCCTCTCATAAACCTTGCTCCCGTGTCCGGATATGATGGGGAAGAGAGAGATTGCAACACTTTCGCCTTTCCTCATCTTCTTCTTGCCTAACAGCCTTGGGTTTGTATCTCTTAGCCACCAGGAAAAAAACAGCTGCAGGGGTCTTGCGATCTTCTTGTCCCTGACAGCTGGATTTTTATTCCAGGCCCTGAAACCCCAGGCACCTATTCAGATTATGCAGCTGTTTCACCTGTAGCTCTTTCCCTTTCTTACCAAGGCCCGAGCATCATATTTTGGGGGCCACAATAAACATGTAGCATGGGCCCCCTCCCACACACATACCACAGTCCTAGCTCATATGATCTCAAGAGCCATGTAAGAAAAGTTTCCATCTTAATTCTGAAATTACATTTTCTATATTTCTCAAATTATACCATGACTCACAATGGGGTTTTTCTTTTTATTCCATACAACACCACTTACCAGCACCTCAAACTACAGTTCCCAGGATTTTTGGGATGGGGCATGTGCTTTAAATGTCTGGCGTGTGCACAATCTTAGAGTGTTGCAATGCACTATACTTGGGGCTTCCTTTAAAGATAGCCCCAAAGCAGTGCACGATTCTCATCATAAACCATCCTCACAAAAGTCTTATGAAAGAGAGCCGTGTTACTCTCATTTTGCAAATGGGGAACTGAAGTTTTTAAAAAGCGGTGCATCATGCAGTCTCATCACAGAACCTCAGTTTCCCCAAACCATCAGTTTTTTTCTGCTGGATTGATGTCGAATTTATTTGTGTTCAATGGCACAAATATTGCTACAATGCATCTAAGCAGCAAAATTACCCGTTCAGCACTCAGATGGTAATCCTCTAACAACATCGTACTTGTTCTTTGTCCAATTATTCAGCCAAGAGCTCAAGTCAATTAGCTAATCAATTGACTTTTGAAATAGAATTAACTTACCTACGAAGAGCTCAAGATCTCCCAGGATGCAACAATGGAATTCCACTGATGTCGCTGTGGCTCCTGTCAGCACCACACAGGGACAACCTTAGCAAGCCATTCCTACTCCAGAGGGTCCATTATCTGTGATATAATTCAAGTTGCTGGATTTCTTGTCAAGTAAAAGCATTAGCCAATTCATCAGTGCAATTAACCTATTAGAGGCCTGATTGCATATAAATAGCCATCTATCAGCATTTCTCCATTGTCAAGAGATCTAGCTGGCTCCTTTACTATCTTTTCTCCTCTGCTCTTTCAGGTGCACGAGGAATCTTATCACAAACCCTGTGGGGTAAATGAAAGGATAAGGAGCAAAGGGGCAAGGGAATTTACCTGGAGAACCATAACCTTATCACTTGTGTACTTGCATACTGATATTGTCTTAAACATGCTGTACAAATCTCTCTCTTAAACATGCTGTACAAATCATAACACTAGAATGTGGACATCCAGTGAAGCTGAATGTTGGAAGATTCTGGAAAAATAAAAGAGTCTTCTTCAGGCAGTGCATTTTCAAACTATGGAATGTTGGGAATCTCAGGTGAGATCCCCATGCAGTGGAAGTTGCTCCCAGTAGAAGTCACCACACAGAAGCAGAGAAAGGTTCAAATAGGTTACTGGTGCAGAAGATAAGGCTAAGCAAAACATCTGTGGACATAGATATATACAGCTTTTGCAGATACAAATACATACAGATGCATACAAGGACAGAGTATCTCTGTTGCTCTAAATAAGTTCAGCAATCCAAGGCATAGCACTGGACAAGTAACTCTGGCTAACAGACAGACTAGCTGCAGACAACAGTCTACTGAGCTGATATACATTAATCACATATATAGTCCGGGCACTGGGCTGTTGTCATAGTAACTGGCTTGGCTGTCCTTGCACCTGCAATTAGCTCATCCATGGGATGATGTATGTTCATGAAGGAAACTAACCCCGTCTCATGTCCAGTTACTCTAACAGGAACTCGCTCCCACAGAAGGCAGTAATGGCCACTTCCTGGGCTACCCTGCCCAAGATTCTGAGGGCAGAGGAACTACCAAGAGGCCCCCTTCTGCCAATCTTAACAACTGAGATGGTATGTAAGGAAGAAGGCAGTCTTTCAGATATTTGGGGCCTAGTTTAAACAACACTTTGAATTCAGTCCAGAAACGAACTGGCAACCAACTATGAGGGTATACCACACATAATTTTACATACCTCTATGTATGAACAAAGCACAGTGGGTGCCTGCACAAAATGGCTGCTATGAGCAGTCGAAAAAGAGGAAACGGCACTCCATGTTCCCCCATCCCCTTACCTACCTTATCTTCCTAAATGAAATAATCCCAAGCATTGGAGTCTCTTCCAGTAGGCGAGTAGCCTGATCATTTAGGCTGCCATTTTCTGCGTAAATATATTTTTTAGCTCTTTATGTTTCTGTGTTTTGTTTTGTTTTGTTTTGTTTTGTTTTAGATGCAGTCACCAGGATTGGAGATAGTGTTTCAAGGATGGTCACAGGATAGATTTGTATAAAAGTATTAGCATAAAGGCTATCGGCATGTCTCTGTTGTGGTTAATTTGACATTTTGCCTTTTCTTCTTGAGAGTTGAATACATTTTACCTTGCTCTTGAAGAAAGAGGGGTTACCCTGATGACAACTTGCCTACTTATTCCTTAATGGCGACTGAAATGTCATCCTGATACTGCTCCTGTTTCTGAGATGCTGTTCATCCAGATACAAACTGTGCCCCCTATTAATGCCAGCTGTTCTTTCTTTCTTTCTTTCTTTCTTTCTTTCTTTCTTTCTTTCTTTCTTTCTTTCTTTCACCAGCTCTTTATCTTTCACTGCATGTCTCTCTGATTCTTTCTGTTTTTAGCCATAATATACCGCTAAATACACAACTAATAAGTAGCCCCCTGAAATCTACAGCTGCACTGTAAATATTTTCCATGCTGTTTAACATTTATATAAAACCGCTGAGTGGGGTCATCCAGCATTTTGCAGTGCAGTCTCAACAATATGCTAATAATAATAATAAATAATAATAATAATAATAATAATACTTTTTAATATATTTAATATTAAATAATATTATTTATACCCCACCCACTCTGGGTGGCTTCCAACAAACTATTAAAATACAGTAATCCATCAAACATTAAAAGCTTCCCTAAACATGGCTGCCTTCAGATGTCTTCTAAAAGTCTGGTAGTTGTTGTTCTCTTTGACATCTGGTGGGAGGGCATTCCACAGGGCGGGTGCCACTACCGAGAAGGCCATCTGCCTGGTTTCTGTAACTTGGCTTCTCGCAGTGAGGGAACCGCCAGAAGGCCCTCGGCACTGGACCTCAGTGTCCAGGTAGAACGATGGGGGTGGAGACACTCCTTCAGAAATACAGTGGTACCTCGGATTAAGAACTTTATTCATTCTGGAGATCTGTTCTTAACCTGAAACTGTTCTCAACCTGAAGCACCACTTTAGCTAATGGGGCCTCCTGCTGCCGCTGCGCCGCTGCTACACAATTTCTGTTCTCATCCTGAAGCAAAGTTCTTAACCCGAGGTAATATTTCTGGGTTAGAAGAGTCTGTAACCTGAAGTGTATGTAACCTGAGGTACCACTGTACTGGACCGAGGCCGTTTAGGGCTTTAAAGGTCAGCACCAACACTTTGAATTGTGCTCGGAAACATACTGGAAGCCAATGTAGGTCTTTCAAGACTGGTGTTATGTGGTCTCAGCGGCCGCTCCCAGTCACCAGTCTAGCTGCTGCATTGTGGATTAGTTATAGTTTCTGGGTCACCTCAAAGGTAGCCCCACATAGAGTGCATTGCAGTAGTCCAAGTGAGAGATAACTAGAGCATGCACCACTCTAGTGAGATAGTCTGCGGGCAGATAGGGTCTCAGCCTGCATACCAGATGGAGCTGGTAAACAGAATTGACCTGCGCCTCCATAGAGAGCTGTGAGTCGAAAATGACTCCCACGCTGCACACCTGGTCCTTCAGGGGCACAGTTACCCCATTCAGGACCAGGCAGTCCTCCACAGCTGCCCACCTCCTGTCTCCCAAAAGCAGTTCTTCTGTCTTGTCAGGATTCAACCTTAATCTGTTAGCCACCATCCATCCTCCAACTGCCTCCAGGCACTCACACAGGACCTTCACCGCCTTAACTGGTTCTGATTTGAAAGAGAGGTAGAGCTGCCAATGATGAATATTGTTGAGTGCAGAGCTACCCTGGAAATGAATGGAATGTTTTACTCTGGGTAGATTGCTCCTCATATTGATGCAAATAGCATTTAACACAGGCAGATTCCCCTGACTTCAGTGGACAGCAATGTGTTGTGACGCCAGGGTTGGATCCCACAAAGTCTTAACAATTTCCACCTCTTCCTCTCACTATGCTTATTATTTGGCTGTTTAGTAGCTCTGTTGCTGAGGCAAATTTCCATTCAGGCTCTTTCCAGACTAGCTGATTCTGAATTTATTTACCAAGGTCTCCTGTCTCTTGTGTTGACAGTAAAAATAATGAATTACTCTATCGGTGAATTAGAAAAACAGCAGCTGTCCTCATTAAAAGTTAGTAAAGGCAAGGGAGCAAGTGCAAAATGGTTTCCTAAACTAGAAAAAAATAAACTAGTAAACAGGAACTAGAGATATAAAATGTGGAGATATTGGAGCCAATGTGGTCAGGCTGACCTAGGAATGGTGCCTTATAAAAGACAATTCGCACCATCATTTGTCTTTGATGGTCATTTTATCCCATTTTATGTGTTCTTTCTGTTCCTGCTTGCATATAATGAGAGGAAACCAAATTTGATTCTCTGTGATACCACCATTTTCTCTGACAGGGACTCAAGGCAGCTTTACAGCTAAAACAGAAGCAGCTAAAAACATTGGGTGGGTGCGTGATAAAGCATTAAAACACACACACATACAAACACACATATATGTGAGAGTAATAATAATAATAATAATAATAATAATAATAATATATTTATACCCTGCCCATCTGGCTGGGTTTCCCCAGCCACTCTGGGCGGCTCCCAACAGAATAATAATAATAATAATAATAATAATAATAATAATAATAGAGTGATAAAACATCAAACATTAAACACTTCCCTATATAGGGCTGCCTTCATATGTCTTCTAAAAGTCTGATAGTTGTTTATTTCCTTGACATCTGATGGGAGGGTGTTCCACAGGACGGGCGCCACTACTGAGAAGGCCCTCTACCTGGTTCCCCGTAACCTCACTTCTCGCAGGAAGGGAACCGCCAGAAGGCCCTCGGAGCTGGACCTCAGTGTCTGGGCAGAATGATGGGGGTGGATCCTATGTTAACCTTTACCTATACCGATCCTATGTTAAGTTTTGCCTATACTTGTAGATTTGTCCAGGTCTGATGTATATTTGCTGCACTAGAAAGTCAAGGCAACCTTTATCATTTCCTTTAGAGACTGACATTTTGTGACACCAGAAAGTCTGATCACTCTCCCCACATCCCCCACCCTACCCCCAAATCTATTTGAAATCCACACAACATGTTCACCAAACAATCAAGACAGACATTCTTCCAAAATCTAATGATCTGATTAATTTCTCCAGCATGTGTCTCTCAAACAGGAGTGTGAGAAATTAGTCTACAATATATGCGGTGTGAGAATCTGAGATAGTTGTCTTGTGCCACTAGTGATCTTTCTATACATTACCCTTTTTGCTGTGCTGTATACATAATATATTTTAGGTTTTCACCTAAAAATGTAGATGCGATAGATGCCCATTTGCACACACTTGTACTACTAGGGATGGAGGAGAGATTCAATTCAGTTCACATTTAATGCTGAATTGATCAGATTCACACTTTCTGAAAAAACACAGCTATTCTTTACATTTTGCACTTAACTGAATTATACAACGTAACACACACACACACACCACGTTAATATATTTTTATTAGTAAAACAAATATATTGGGGAAAGGGTGCATAAAATCAAATATTTTAAAGAAAATGCCATACCAAAATGCATTATATGAGGGGAAAACATTTGCAAAGATGTGCACATTAGTCAAAACTGCATATAAAAATGTATTTATCCAGAGAAATTTGCACTAAAACACTGGTGAATTTTCAAGAGTATTTTTAAGAAATAGTCACAAATTGAATGAATTTAGAATTGGGAAAATTTAAGCCCCTGTTCATACATTCAGCCACAGATTGTGCTGAAATATTGTGGTGAATGAAAAGCTGACAGCACTGTGCTCTCTACCATGCAGATAGCTTCCAGTGTGAATTGAGTTCACCAGGTGAACATATGATTGCATGGTAGTCTGGTGTGCATAGGTTCTTCTCCTCAGTGAAACTAAAACACAAAAACAAAACCCAACTGATCCATGTAACATGTATGAATGCTTTGCACATCTGAAAGAGTGAGCGGTGATCTTTGAGAAATTATGCAACAGCAAACCTGTCGGCGGCCTCAGGACGCCTTATTGGTAAGTACTGGGATAGTTTCTGGAGACTTTGAGTTCAGCCTATTCAGCTTACCATGAGTTTATCCAATTTCTAAATCAGGATTTTACCCACTAAGTTGAAGGAGCCATACTCTGGCCACATTGCCCCATCTTGTACCCCACAGAAACTGCTGTACTTTAATCATAGCATCCTGATGATCTGGAAAGTGCCTTAGGTGTTGGACACACCTTGACTGTCTGGTCCAATTGGTGAACAACCCAACCCAAGCTTTACTGAGTGTCTGAGCTAGAGGATTTCCTAAACTTTATAGAGTGTTTGAGCAGCATTTCCTTAGGATTAAGGGTCACTCAGTAATTCCATTATAAACAGTGCTTTCTTAAGAGTTTACAATTTAGTTGTAAAAATGTGATTCAGACCTAAATTTGGAATATGTAATCATGGCACAGCAGAAGAGCTATAATCCTGTTTTGGAAAGTCACCTTGGTTGTCCTTGAAAGGTAGAAAAGAAGGCAGGAAGGCTTGTGGACTTCCTGGAATGTTGCAGAGCCAACATTCAACATCATTAAACAGCAAAACGAATTTGATCGCATACCTATAACTCTACAAGCTCTACCGCATAAGTCACAGTCACATTTAACACATGTTTAAATGCACATTAAAAGCATAGTTCCCCTGAAACAATCATGGGAACTGTAGTCTGTTAAGGGTGCTGAGAATTGTAGCTCTGTGATATACAGTTCCTGGGATTCTTTGGGGGAATCCATATGCTTTAAATATGTGTTAAAGGTAAAGGGTAAAGGGACCCCTGACCATTAGGTCCAGTCGTGACCGACTCTGGGGTTGCGGTGCTCATCTCGCTTTATTGGCCAAGGGAGCCGGCGTTTGTCCGCAGACTGTTTTTCTGGGTCATGTGGCCAACATGACTAAGCCACTTCTGGTGAACCAGAGCAGCGCATGGAAACGCCGTTTACCTTCCTGCCGGAGCGGTACCTATTTATCTACTTGCACTTTGATGTGCTTTCAAACTGCTAGGTTGGCAGGAGCAGGGACCGAGCAACGGGAGCTCACCCTGTTGCGGGGATTCGAACCGCTGACCTTCTGATTGGCAAGTCCTAGGCTCTGTGGTTTAACCCACAGCGCCACCCACGTCCCTAAATATGTGTTAGGTGGGATTTAAATGCATGTTGTGGATACAACCATCTTTTTCTTCCCAGCTGTCCACTCCCATCGATTTTTATCGCAACTTGCTGTTTTCGCACATCATGAACCCTGTGATAACTGTGAGAGGTTGGGAGATGAGTGTGCATGACTTTGTTTGTTTGGTTGGTTGGTTTCCATACCAACTTCATATTCATTATTAAATGCAACATCTCTTTCTTTCTTTCTCTCTCTTTTTGTAGAAATCACATCAGTTGTTATCCACATCCATCTTTGTTGTTATTCTTGTCTATACTGTGGCAGTGGTAGCAGCACAGCTGATTTCAGTGGGCCATTCTCAGTCCAAGTCATTGGCAGTGGTGGGGAGAGGGGATGGCAGCCATTACCACAAAATGGCAGCCTCCACCCGTGGCGGCTTTTCTGCATGTGGAATCAGGATTCAGACTTAATTTTTATAGAGGATTTTGCAATCTCCTTTTCCTCCCCCCTCATTCTTTTCTTCTTTATTCTCTTCCTTTCCTCATCTTTTTTATCCTTTCTATTTTTCTTTCTTAGATTGTTAGTGCGATTTTTATTGTATCTTATGCAGAAAACTTTTGATAGAAATTGAATACAAAAAGACCCACTGAAATGAATGATCATGACTAACACGGGTCCATTGTTTTTCAAGGGTTTACTCTTAAGTATAACTGAGGTGGATTCAATCGCCAGGATCCCGTCGGTGGGACAGAAGACTCTTCTTATATTGGGCTTAGTAGTTCTGTTTATTTAGGTTCTCATGCCAGCATAGTAAGAAAATCTGCACAGAGTTTATATACACTTTAAGTGTCCATGCCCTATGGATGTGCTTAAAATTATTAGATCCTGTGTTGTGAATGTGCCATGTTGGCTGCTGAAACCACTTTTTTTCTCCTCCTCCAAGAATTATGGAGCCATGGGATCATTCTGTACTGGAAATGCCCTCAAGTAACTTAAATACTACTTTTGTATCCTTTCCCGTTTTCTCACTCTGTCTTTGGTACAAAAGCAGTCTGGCCAGCTTTTCGAACGCCATATAATCCGTCTTGTCTCACTCTGACCTTGCAATGTGAACAAGAGGCTTGGACTACCTCTGTAAAGATCTTTAGGGCCAAGAGTTCCCCGTGGGGGTGTGTGTGAGAGAGCCCATCTACATAATCTGCAATCTAAGCATTGTGTATACAAGCTGTCAGATGTCTTTAATGCTTTGAAGATTAATGTTCCTATGGATTTTCTGTAGAGTATACTAGGAATCCGGGTGCCTAATGCAGTCAGCAGCTATGACGTTTATGGCAGGCACCTTCAGACTTCATCTGATGGGGAAGCCAAACTGGCAAGTTGCTGTGGAACTTGAGCACAACAAATGCAGTGCTGATCTTTAATATGGACACACCTCATGCTAGGAGGTTACAACAATAGCACAGTGTATGGTTCAACCTTAAGAAGGTAAGAAGCTTAAGATGGTTTGCATCAGGCCAATGGCCTTCCTAGTTTCATCATTCTGTTTCCACAATGCCCAGACAGATGCCAATGCTGTATCTTTTGTAACTCAAGCATTGTGATCTTCAGCATGTTTAATCAAAGTCCACTAAATTCACCAGGAGTTATATCTAGTGGTGCGCTTAGGATTGCACTAAATTTGTTAGTGTGCCCAAAGCAGCACTCTGAATTATGGCTGTTGTTGCTGTTGTTTTAAACACTGGTGGATGGAATGAGTAAAACACAATACCTCTATTCCAAAACTGTTTAAATGGACCATGGAATTGACCCTACAAGCTTGTTCTTATAGCATCTACTGAACAGAGTATATGAATGGTTGTTGGAATTCATCGGAAATCGGAATTCATTTTTTTCACAAGTCTCCAGAAAGGTGTTGAGAATGGCTGTTGTAGTGTTTTGGCCCTCATGATCTGCCGTACAAAGAATGGCCCAGGTCACAGAATCATAGAATAGTAGAGTTTGAAGGGATCCCAAGGGTCACAAGCTCTCAGATATTGTCCTTTCAGTTTCGTTTCTGTGTTATAAGCAGCAGCATCCTGCACGGTCTTCCCTTCCATTTGCATTAAAATTGTTTCCGTTGTGTATTCTCTTTCCGGCCTGCTCTTCCTCATGATGCTTTTCAGCCGTATATAGTGACACATCCTGGCCTAAAGGCAGGGCAGAGAAGTTCTTTATGAATTCCTTTACTGGCCGCTTCCTTGAAAACGCAGCTTTGCCACCCACCGCCATGTGGATGGAAAGATGAGGGTGGAGAGAAGCCAAGCTGCTCAAGCGCCCGAGCAACAATAACTGGGACGACTTTTCTCATTTCCAAGATCTGAATCTATCTGCATTCGGCCGTGTTCCTAACTGCTTTATGAGGCATCTCAAGCTGTGTAAACAGTAATGCAATAATGGCAGATCACAATGCACTTATCACAGCCGATGACGAATGGCCTACCAGCCAAGCAATATGCTCTCTCTAAACGATATAATGCCTCTTGCCGACAGGAATATTAATCACCTTGGGAACTGACAGGATCTGATGGAGCAGACTGTTATTAATACTATCTCCCCTGGAAGCATTTGCAATGGTAATAGTGATTTTAATAATGCCAAGGCAAAATAAGCTGGGCTGGGCTCTTTCGTGGCCAATGCGAGGGAGGGCAGTTATAAGAGGGGTAATACATAAATACAATGACTAATTCATAGAGGGGATGGTCTAGAGATCTCTCTTCAGGCATTGCTGCAGGGTGGGGAGGCGGGGAGATTTTCTTTCAGAGGCCAGAGGTGTTCCATCAATCGTCAAAATCTTGTTAAAAGTATAATTCGGTTATCATCCTTACGATGCCGTCCAAGGACTGGATGTATTAGACAGACTTTATATACAAATCTTGCCTTGGGCAATTTACTATTATTTTATTATTCTAATTTTCCTGGTTCCCATGGAGCCTCCAAGAGTAAATCGTATCAAAGGCAGATGAATATTAACAGTGCCTCAAAACACACTCGCCGTCCCTGGAGGCCTAATAAAAAAAAGCATAAAGTAGGTCAGTGCAAAGTCTTTGGAAATGGCCACTGCAATGTCAGCATAGTTATTATTACCATGATCATTGCTTTATTTATTTGTGGCACTGGAACAAATATGGGGGCTCTAAGAGATGCCTATGAGGATTATGCTCTGAGCTCAAGATAATAAGCTGTATGTCACAACTGTGTGAGCTAACTAATGAGGACTATTATGGGGGAGAGAGAAGGAGATTTTTTTTCACCTGGCATGTCATAGATCTTAACACACCCAAGGAAGTGGATAAAATTCTCACTTGCAACGTACACGTTCTGAGCCACACAATTCAGAACTGTAGTTTGGATGGTAATAGTGATGATCACGTTCACTGAGTTAGACATCAGTAGACTATAAACTACCATTTTAACATCTGCCAGATTATGGAAAGTTGTTGGTTAACTGGCTTTAGAATAGTAATTCAATTAATGTAACTATCACAGTATTTGCAAGTTTGAAATCAGATGGGTAATTAACATAACCATCTTCCCGTGTCAATACTGTGCTACAAAAATGCAGCTCCATAAATTATGTCACAATGCATTGCTTGCCTTAACAGCAGGACATATATATGAATCAGTGTCCTCAGTAATGAACCTCTTCAGGGGGAGGTTCATTTTAAAATCTGATCAAAACACCTTATTTTAAATCTCTAGTTAGTGAATGAATGAATTCATGGAGTTAATCAGTCATTCAACTCTGCCATTTTAATCATTGTTTCACTAAACCTTCTATGGATTTGACCACCACTGGGTGCATATTTGATGGGAGGTTCACATTAATTCATTAATGCCAATGTTAAACATTTTAGAGGTGTGGAACATGCACACTGCACCCCTTTCATCAATGTTGCGCAGCATAAGTACACGTAAATCCACTAGCTTAGCTCTAAAGGGGTGTGGTGAGATTCTTATTTAATTTCTTCCTTGTTAAGACTCTGAAATGGGATTCCTGAAAATTCCTGTCTTGTCAAGCAGTACTGTCACCACCTAAATGTTAAATATAATGGCTGTAACCATTTGCCCTGTGTGTGGTCTTATGTCCATTAAAAAGCAGTGGATTCCAGTGAATAATATGTTGGGATTCTGCCCGGGTCAGAGGAATGTGCCACAGCGTAGGCACCGGCAGATATTCCTTGTCGACCTCCCCGCTGCGCCACTCTGCTGATAAGCAGGCGAGGTCTCGGCGATTCTTCTCAGATGTGTGAGAGGAACACACCGTTCTTCCTCTCTCCCCTTTGGTGTCCCCCAGGGAGGGGAAAGAAGCAGACAGAAAACTATTTACATCTTTTATTTTCTGTCTCTCATATCAGTACAGAGAAACATGTCTGCACTCGACAACAGCAAGAAGAAAACTCCACCCAAGTACTTCCAGTACAGGTCATATGACACACACACTGAGCTAACATCCGGTGCTCAGTACAGAATGGACTGCCCCTTTGTTTCCATGGCAACAGTCACAAACATCCTGTCTGGCTTTCCAGCCACAAGCAGCTGACTGAGCTGCTAGAGCCTTTGCTGGCTGCAGCATTGGTGCTTTATGGTAACATAATATTCCATGTGTTCCAGACCAACAACAGAGCTGAAACAAGTTTAGAGTGGAATTCTCTTTTAAGTCTTCCAATATTCCTCTTTACATATAATAATCTGAGTTGTGGAATTCAAATTTGAAAATGACCTTGGGATACAATTCTGGTGTCTTGTGTGACCAATGACCACTCCACTTGCATTGCATTCTGGGGATAATACTGACAAAACCCTAACCAGAATTTTGTCAAAAATGTATCTATGTGTCATGACCCAGGTCTCAGATTCACCATCCTCAGGGAAGAGGCCATGAGTTCAGAGGACATCTTGGATTGGGAGGGAAATGTGTCCTCTGAACCAACCTTGGAAGGTCTACCACCAGAGGAGACCATAATGTCAGCACCTCTCTGGCATTACCATCATCAGCCTCCAGCTTGGAAGCCATAATAGACCACAGCCTCCCCACACCACAGGAGTCAAGTGCTCTTCAAACAGGTTGGACCTCTCTCAGTACTCTTAAAAACTCCATTAACCAGGAGCGAAGCTAGCTGCTCAAAGGAAGCTGCAGGACTAGTTAAGGTTCAGTCTGAGATTGCTGGTTGTTGTTGCTCAAGCTTGCCTTGTCTGATGAGCAGCCCAGGTGCCACTTATTTTTAAATACTAAGGGTGGAATGCAACGTGACACCAAGTGTGGTATATGCAAACAGAATGAGAAGCCCTGTTGCATGAGTAGACCTTGTTTTGTGCATCTGATAGCTTAGTTAAATCCCACCCTCATAAACTTCTTGCATTATAAATTTTCAAAGTGGTACACACACACACACACACACACACACACACACACAGAGAGAGAGAGTCAGAAATAAGAAAGTCTTGAGCATGCAGCTGAAAGAATAGCTTGTTGGAGTATGCTTTATCTCCACTTCGAAGGAGCCACTACTACTGGTCTTACCCAGGAGATGCCCTCTTCTTGATTCTTTGCTTGTTTATCTGGATCTACCCTCTGCTGTGTTGTTGTTGTTCCTTCCTTGCCTTCACCTATACTTGACCTTACTCTGCTTCGTGGATTTGGAACTGGTAGTAGTTGTATGTGATCTGGGGTTCCTGGATGCTATGCTGAGCACAAGCCCCCACTTGGCTGAAATCTTGTTCCCCAGCTAGAACCACTGTCTGGGACAGAACACTATGAAGCCTGGGGTGAAATTCTGAAGCCTTTCTTTCTGTCAGTGCTCAAACATTGCTTGAGGTTTTAGCTCACAAAAGTGTGGCTTCAGTTTGGATTTAAAGGTTGGTGTTTTGGATTCCCAACTTCCCTCTACCATCTGAACTGAGGCAGGTGATAACCCAGAAAGGGCTTTCTAGTCTCAGTGCCACATCTGTGGAATGCCCTCTCCTTCTCCACAGAGGCTTGTCTGATGCCAGCTTTGATATTGTTCTGTAACAGGCAGAGCTCTTTTTATTTGCCTGGGCATTTTGGCATATGTGCAAGTCACAACAATCATAGCATTATTTGTTCTGTAGAAGAGTATGTCTTTGTTTTAATTTCTTCACCAGCTGGCTTTTCTTTGTCATTATTTTATATATTTGTTGTTTATATCAATTGTACTGTGCACAGAGTTTTCAAAAGAAGAGTGGTGTAGAAATTTCCAGGTGTCTGACTGCCGGCCTACTTAAAATTGAAGAACCAGGAAATTTTTGGCTGAAAGCAAAACAAGACTTACATCAGCCATGACTAACTTTAGTCCATTTATTTCAGTGGGTCTACTCTATGTATTACTTAGTCAGCTGCAACCCCCTGCCAATAGATAAGAAAAACTGAACCGCAGCTACTGAATTATTTAAATACACAAAACTGGTGCATTCACTACACAGCAGAACTGTCAAAATGATACAATTGTGCATTATCCAACAGCATAATACAGATAAGAAATAAAAAGAGAGTACACTGTTTTCTTTTGAGTCTCAAAATGCTTTCCAAACAAATCAGTTAGAAGGCATGCTACATATTTTCTAGGCAAAGGCTATTACCCTGCAGAAGGAGCATAAAGAAAATGATGTGCTATTCAAAAAGCAAACATCTGAACTCCAGGCATCCAATCCATCAGCATGCACATCACCAGCTGATCATTCCCTCCATTTCTGATGTTCAGCTTGTGAGTGCCATTTCATATCCAAAATGGCACCCATCCTCACATGAGGGAGTATCAGCAGACTCAGGCTGCAGGAATACGAAGAATCATTAGGGACGTCTTTGGTGGTGGTGGGGAAATCCCCCAAACTGTTCAATGAGGCCTGAACATCTTCCAATAAGGAAAATTGAGGGAAGGAGGATGGAATGGAATGGATTGGCTGGAATTCTGAATAAATCTGAGTAACTCAATCTAAGTAACTACTGGCCAGTTGCTAATCTGCCCTTCTTGGGCAAGGTTCTTGAGTGAGTAGTCGCAGGCCAGATCCAGGAGCTCTTGGAGGAAACTGATTTTCTAGATCCATTTCAATCCTGGTTTAGTGATTCCCATTAGCTTCAGCTGATGGCCCAGCTGCACCCCTATCTGGACAGCGATAGCCTAACTACTATTGCCTATGCACTGGTAACCTCTAAGTTAGATTGCTACAATGTGTTGTATGCAGGGCTGTCTCTGAAGGCAGTTTAGAAACTTCAGCTGGTGCAGAATTCAGTGGCCCGGTTGCTCGCCAGGGCAAGATGGTTTAAGCATCTTAGTTTCTGAGCCCGATTCAAAGTGCTGATGGAAAGAAGATATAGTTCCTACCAGAGAAGAATGGCAGATCAAGTTGATGGATTATGTCAAAATGGCTAAAATGACCGGAAGAATCAAAAATCAGGAAGACCAAAATCTTAATAAGGAATGGGGAAATTTTATAACTTATCTTAAAGACCATTGTAAACAGTTAAAATTGTTAGTAGGATTGAAATATCCTTGTGGTTTAATGGTGAATTTTGGATACAATGGAGATATAAAAGATTCAGATTATTATAAAAGATGCAAGAGGAAATGATTAACAATAGGACCCACAAAGGGAAGGAGGGAAGTCCAAGAAATTCATTGAAATCTTGTTTTTATGTTGTTTGTGGGACATGTGATTATAAATTTTTAATCTGAAAAATGAAATAAATATTTTTTTAATAACAACAACAACAACAAAGTGCTGATTTTGAACTATAGAACCTTAAATGGCTCAGGACTGCAATATTTCAAGGACCAGCTCTCCATATGAACCTGCCCAGACCCCAAGATCATCTTCTGAGGCTCTTCTTTTTTATGCCCTCTCCATGAGAGTTCCAGAGGGTGGCAACAGAAGAATGGGCCTTTTCTGCAGTGGCCCCCCCCCCCATTTGTGGAATGCTCTCTTCTTGGAGATTCATATGATGGCTTCTTCATACACCTTTAGGAGCCAGGTGAAAATGTCCTTCTTCAACTGGGCCTTTGGCTGATTAACATCCCATATGCTTTTAAATGTGTTTGTGGGGGTGAGGGGTATTGGTTTGGTTTGTTCTTGTTTTTATTCTGTATTTTTATATTGTATTTTTATGCTGTGAATTGCCTTGAGATCTTCAGTTGAAGGCTGTATACAAATTATAATGATGATAATGATAATGATAATGATAATGATAATGATAATGATAATAATAATAATAATAATATACTTTTAAAAACAACAACAACCAAGGAGTGTCCTGGAACACTACATTTTGCTGCATGTCTCCTTTTTCATGGAGTAGATCTTGTAGAGACTCCCAGCCTACGCTCAATGTTCTATCTGTCCAGAGCACAAGCAATCTTTAAAAAAGTGAGGTTCCAACTGAAAATGTATCAGGCTCCATGTGGTTCCCCTGTGCATTCAATATTTACCTGTTGTTTGTCCCCATCCAGGCAATGAAGTTGGAGAGGAGGCAGCAGCAATAAAGTGGGGGAAGAGATGAGAGGCTGCTGCTAAGTCTCCTCCTGCCACAGGGATGCAAGGGGAAGAGGAAGCACTTGCCCACACTGTGGCCAAGTGCACCCATTTAAAACCTATTGATTCTAACACGTCCAGACACTTGGCCATTTGAAGAGCAAGGAGGCTGTGTAAGTGGCTTGCGCATCAAAACCATCAAACTAGATTATTTGTTCTGCTGCTTGTCTCCTCTGCAGCGATGTAGAACCTTGGGAGTATCATAGCCTAGTTTCTCCTGTATGAAGGTTAGGGACAGGGGAGCAGCAAGTTGGCCTTGTGTCAAGAGCCTCTGCAAACAGATAAGCTTCCTGCATATGAGGAACTTGGTGCACATGCCGCTGTATTTTCCTACCTCTTCTCTTCTACTATGAGCCATCCTGATGTGCAGTGGTGCTCAGAGAGGCACAGCATTAGTCTTGCCAAACATCCTTTGCCTCTACATGTGCCTTTTGAATAATAAGTGGGAACTGCTAGAAATCCACAGGCAGCATGCCTCAGTGCTGGTGGCTGCTGTCATCTCTCAGTGAATTAGTCACAGCTAATTTACCAGCACTTAGAAGCTGCAAAAGGGATCGGTGCATGCTGGAAATAAGTCAGAAATTGATACCTTCACATCACATTGTCATTGTGCACGTTATACTGTAAATGTACAACTGCCTGCATTTCTTCAACATCCAAAGAGCACACATGGCCTCTTTACATAAACCATGCACATTTGGAGTTTTTAGGACACCTGAAGCCAAAGACTCATATAATTTTCACTTTTATTCACACATCTGTACTGCTGGGGGAGGGAACAGTGCTAGAGGTTTGTAGCTTCACTGCTTTTGCGTTTTCAGAACCGTTACAGCTCATAGCAGCATCAGGATAAATTAGCTTTTTGAACAGAATAGATCAGTGGTGTTTTTTTTTAAAAAAGCTATTCTTATTAAAGCTTGAGAAACAAACAAAAAACAACATACAGAAGTCAAAATCAAGTACCAAGCATTTTAAAGCATAAAAATAAAAAATAAAGAAAAAGATGAAAAGCAAAACTCTTACACCACAAGAACACCCAACTCTTCTACTTTCCATAAATCAACCTTTTTTTAGTCTTCAAACCCAGATATCACAAGCTCATTTTCTTTTTCATGCAAAAAAGAGTTTCCAATCATTAATAAATGTCAACAATGATATTTTTTCTAATTAAACACATCAAGCAATGGTTTTTGAACATTCAAACTTAAGGGAACTCTTCCTGCATTTATGGCAGAACCTCAGTGCTTGTTCTAGACTGCACACCGTCAGTTCCCATGATGTACTAGAAAGGTTTATTAGGCCTTGTCATTGTCCCACAAGAATGGAGAGTGTGCCCTACCTCTATGCAACATCCAACTTCTGTGGTTGAACATTGCTGGAGAAGATTGGTAGTGATGAGCAAGTTTTCTTCCAGGGAATTTTGTCTATTACTGATCACATACACATAACAAACTGGAGCAACCAGCTCAAACCGTTCTCCTTTCAGTCTACCTGAGAAGCTCAAGGTATTTCTCAGGTAGACTGAAAGGAGAACAAAAGCTTGTTTACCTAGTTTCCCACAAGGTGAGGGGAAGCGGATTTAGCTAAGCCTGGCAGGACAGCTTATTCTATGGTATCAACCCCTTCATGCATTAATTAGACTTAAGCATGTTGGCTATATGAGGCTGCTTATCCCACAACATCAGCTACAGCCAGTGTACCACACTTTCCAACCTCCTTTTAATTTTGTAATAATAATAAAGCCACACACATAAAGCTGAATACACACAGGTTAAATGTGTACAAGTTGCGAGCTTACTGTAGTAGATAACACCTTCCATTTATGGTCTTACCACAGCAGGTGATGTTACTAGCTTTTAAGAAGCACAATGTTGTCTAGTGTTCGTAATGAATGAGCTAACTGATCTCTTGTAGCAACAGTTAACCGATACCACAGGTAGTCTTAAAGAGACATCTGCAGTGATAGAACCGACTACAGAACTAGGATTAACATTTCAGAGTGAAGTCTGTAGTAGACTTTGCACTTAATATTGAGGAACTTAAGACGAAAGAATCAGTACTTTCTTGGGTTTCCAGAAACATTTGTTTAGCTAATTTGATTACTGGTTACTGCCTTGAATGCACTTTAGTAGAAGGTAGAATTGTATTGGCTGCAGAGCATGGACATGATATTGAGGCTAAAGATGGTACATGCCCTGTCGAGTTGCAGGAGTATTGGCCCACATTCACTGCTGGTTAGAGAGTTTAAAAACCTGTAAGCCTTGTTTCACTCAGTTCCTCATAACCTGCTGCATAGGAAAAACAGAGAGAGAGAGAGAGAGAGAGAGAGAGAGAGAGAGAGAGAGAGAGAGAGAGAGACTTTCTCATATAAAGCAGACTTCCTGAGTGTCTGTTAGCTGTCCAATCTACAATTCCCACATTTGCCTCTTAGCAGAGTGTAAGGGTTTGTTTTTTTTATTTGTATTTTGCACGTCTCTCATTCTTTATCCTGGGGCGCCAGAATGACAAGTTCAGACAAGGAATGTAAAAGCAGCAAACTTGGCAGAAAATGAGAGCATTTTCCTTATTGATCTGTTGTAATGTATTTCCCCCCCGCCTCTTAAACACAATTGCCTCATTGGGAGTTTCTGTCTTCCGAATGAGAGATGCAGTTTAATTAGCACCCCCTGCTAGAATGCCATGTAAATTATCTTTTGGCAGGATGCTAGGCATGCGTATATACTGAAATGAACTGGAAGAATAACCCACATCACAAATAGAGAGAGCGCTGAAGAAGTCTGAGCCAGTTTGTGGGTCAGTCTGCTTTGTTGAGTTACCTTTGTTGTTTAGTTGATTAATCATGTCTGACTCTTCATGACCCCATGGACCAGAGCAGGCCAGGCACTCCTGTCTTCCACTGCCTCCCACAGTTTGGTCAAACTCATGCTGGTAGCTTCAAGAACACTATCCCACCATCTCGTCCTCTGTCGTCCCCTTCTCCTTGTGCCCTCCATCTTTCCCCACATCAAGGTCTTTTCCAGGGAGTCTTCTCTTCTCATGAGGTGGCCAAAGTATTGGAGCCTCTGCTTCACAATCTGTCCTTCCAGTGAGCACTCAGGCCTGATTTCCTTAAGAATGGAGAGGTTTGATCTTCTTCACTCCATGGGACTCTCAAGAGTCTCCTCCAGCACCATAATTCAAAAGCATCAATTCTTCGGTGATCAGCCTTCTTTATGGTCCAACTCTCACTTCCATACATCACTACTGGGAAAACCATAGCTTTAACTATACGGACCTTTGTTGGCAAGGTGATGTCTCTGCTTTTTGAGATGCTGTCTAGGTTTATCATCACTTTTCCCCCAAGAAGCAGGAGTCTTTTAATTTTGTGACCACTGTCACTATCTGCCATGATCATGGAGCCCAAGAAGGTAAAATCTGTCACTGCTTCCATTTCTTCCCCTTCTGTTTGCCAGGAGGTGATGGGAACACGCTTAGAGAGAAATGGACGGGCACTCACAGTCTTGTGAGTTTGCTTAGAGCGCTGAAAGGAGAACTGCAGGAAAGAGATTTTCTCAGCATTGAATTATTGTCATAAGAAACTTGGCAGGAGAGGTGGAGATGGGCAAAATGAGAGATGCCCAGTTCTTCCACAACACCACCTGAAGACTGGTTTTTGGCCTTCCCAGGCATGAAGGTATATAATTCTTTGTGGGTGGTGTTTTTGCCTGAACAACCATAGAATTTCTTGCGCTGGTTGATTTCTGTTTGTCTTCTGTCTTCTCGCCACCTGCACCTCCAGCACAATCACTTGGCCTTAGCCCCACATCATGGTCTCTTAATTTTGGCCCAACTCTTGAGCGCTTCTAATAGCTCACCTGGAGTTCATTCCTGACATCTGACATTTATTGCAGAATTACCAGTGTGCTGGGCACTGTACATGGTAGAGAAATTGCATTGTTCCTCTCTAGTTCCTGCAACTTAGAAAGGACAAAGATGAGCAAAAAAAAAAAAAAAAAGAAAGAAAGAAAACGGTTTGGATTAGACAATGGAAGGAAGGATGGGGGTGAAAAGCACAGGAAGCAGGCAGCACAGAATGCTGCTCTGCAGCAGAAGAGGGTTTTCAATGAGAAAAAATGTGTGATGTGGCACAAAAGTTGCAGGCTGTGGAACTGAGTCAGAGTAAGTAACAGATTCTATGGATAAAGTTGCTGGCACCATGGCTAGACCACAGGCACCCCCTATTTGTCATGCTTAGGCTACCTGCTCAGCCTGCACCACCCATTGCTGCCTCCATGGACAAACATAAGCAAAGAGCGAACATTGCCGCCTTCCCGACCGGTTCCAACACTCAGAAATCCCATTCATTCAAAAATGAATAGAGACTTCTGTGTCAACAACCATTGCAGGAGTAGCTCTGGCATTGTTGACAAGTTATTAATGTATGTATTAAGAGATTGTTGCTGCATAAATAAGAGCAATAAGTCTGGGGAGCTGAGAGTTTGTCCCTACCTTGCAGTAATTTATTATCCTATTATCACTCCTTGCAAACCGCCTGCGCTCAGCACTTCCTCCCTTGTAGCTGGCTCTGAAATACTGCAGCACTTTTGCAAAGCTTAACCAATGGCAATAAACTGCTGCGTGCACTAACGTGGAATTAAAGCCTTTATTTTGGGTGATTTATGTTAGCCACACATATGACAGGGGAGGCAATAAAAATCACCATCAGCTTGATTTTATTTTCTTCTCCTTCCATAACACTTGCAGTTATTAGCTAGCATATTAAATAGGAGACTTTATAATTTGGGTATTCGCCACAAACAAAAATCCCACCAACAACCTAATAAAAACTGATAATCTAAATAACTGTCAAAGTTATTACAGCCAATGTTTAAGTCAACAACAGGCTGTTTAATTGGCTGGAAGCTTATTGTTGCTTCACACCTGGGGTAATGAGGAGGTGGTTGTTGGGTATGCCAGTTGTTCATAGCAAAGGAATGAATACAGAGAAAGGTTGGCCACCCAAATGGAAATGAAGAAAATGTGGTGCAAAGAAATCACAGAAGTTCAAGGCATTTCGGTCGACATTTCCAGCCCAAAAGCAGACACCAGTCAAAATACCTTGTCTAGAAGGAAAATGTGAAGACAGGGATACAGATTAAAATAGTACTTTGCTACCTGAAGCACTGGATCCAGTTCTGGGCACCACAGTTGATTGAAAAGCTGGAACAAGAAGTCAAAGGATCTGGAAACCTAGCCTTATGAGGAATGTTTGAGGGAGCAGAGCATGTTTAGCCTGGAGAAGAGAAGACTGAGAAGTACCTCAACTATCTAAAGGGCTGTCACATGGAAGATGGAGAAAGCTTGTTTTCTGCTGCTCTGGAAGGTAGGACCCAAACCAATGGATTCAAGTTTCAAGAAAGGGGAATCCGACTAAACATTAGGAAGAACTTTCTGGCTGTAAGAGCTGTTAGACAGTGGAACGGGCTCCCTCAGGAAGTGGTGGAGGTTTCTAAACAGAGTTTGGATAGCCATCTGTAAGGGATTCCTTAGTTGTGCTTTCTGCATTGCCAGGGTTGGTGTAGATGACTCTTGGGGCACCTTTGAAGTTTACAATTCTATGATTCCATTATTCTAATAGACAGGAATAGCAGGAAAAGCTGTAATCAGGAACTTCAGCTGGCTATACCACATTTATCATTAGCCATAGAAGTGTAAGCATTAAACATGAAATTTGATTGCCTTCACGCTACGTAGGCTCAGTATGTGCTGGGCTCCCTGGTCCGGTATTCCACAGTCATCCAGGAATCACAGCAAGGGTTGCACTAACCATTTCATTGAGCCCTATTAGCCCTGTCTTCCCCTTGTGTTGCTAATGTTCCCTCTGCTAGATAGCAGGTTCCTTGCAGTCAGGCAGAAGGAAACCCAGAGAGGGAGACATGAAGGGGAGGTTCATTATCCAAGTGCTGCCCTCCCAAGGCGTTCTGCTAGAATTGTTGGTTGAAGGGGAATAAGGATTGTCATATCATGAAGCTTAACCCCCCCCCCACAACCCAACACCCTTTTTGTCTGCCTCTAGTCAGTAATATTGACGGAGAAGCCTTTGGGGGGCAGGGATTGGGTACAAATCACTAATTCTGTAGAGCAGAGATTGAGAACCTGTGCGCTTCCAGATGTTGTTGGACTAAAACTTCCCTCAGCCCGAGCCAGCAAAGTCAGTTGTTATAGATGATGGAAGATGGACTACACCAACACCGGAAGGGTCCTAGATTCCCCATCCCTGTTTCTGAATACCAGTTGCTGGAAACCACAGGAGGAGATAATGCTGTTGCACTTAGTAAATATATCTGAATTATTTGTAAAGAAACACAAAGATGGCTTGCTTAAGCGACATGGTCTAAGCTTGGAGCATCCAGCTTAGACCTCCTTTAGTGGTAGAGTTCACATGGTAGAATGAGAGAGAAAACAAAGAGTTTGGTATCCCTTGTTCCCAATGTGAGGGTGTGTGACCTAGCTAAGCATGGCAGGACAGCTTACTCTATGGTCTTAACCCCTCCCTGCATTAATTAAGCATGTTGGTTATATGAGGCTAATTTACCCCACACAGGGTGAGTAAATGCAGCATATCTCCTAAAGCAAGGAGGCTGGCAGCTCTACTCTCCAAATTATGGCATTAATTTTTACACACCACCCTCCTCAACCTGGTAGCATCACTGTCCAACTAAAAAGCAAACCACCCTTCCTGAATTTGTCAAAATCTTCCTTAGAGAATGAAGTAATAATCTGAAAAGCCATTATTATTATTATTATTATTATTATTATTATTATCCATTATTATTTTAGCCATTGGTTATATTTTAGTTCAGTTCTGCATTTTATATAATTTTAGGAAAATTCATCTTTGAAAAAGTGTGCATCTCCAGATGAAAAACATGGAATCCTTGAATATTTCATCCTGGTGTTCTCTGATAATTTCCCCTTATTTGACATACACACCATTCTGAGTTTGTCTTCCTCTGCAGGTGTGAACTGTTATCTCCACACATGAGCAAGAGGAAGGTCAGAAGAATGTGAGGGCTCTCTAACGAAGGTAGCAGCTTTGGCAATCAGAGCAAGTAGCAATTTGTTGCATCGGTGCTGACTTCAGTTTTCATAACGCTTGCTTTGATATATGGACGTGTTTATGCTGTGGAGATATAGCTGAGTGCCATGAAGGACAGCAGTCAGGGCTTCGGGCATTTGGCCATGAGCCTTGAAATAAGACAAAGAAGCTTTAATGAAAGTACAAGCAAACTTGGAGGGGGGTTGAAATCACTAGTCCACTCTCTAGGCCATTGGCTTGGTGGTGCACTAAATACATTGGCTCTTTGGGGAAGGAGGGAGAGATAAAAATAAGTAAGTAAGTAAGGAAAGTAGCCATCCCATCAGTGCAAGGATTTTCACTTGTGCAATATAATTTTCTCTCCCTGTCCTCTCCATATGCACCCTTTAAATCTGTTTTGGTTTTTCCTCAACCCCCTAGAGCAGATTTGGGAAGTGTGAGGGGTACATGCTGAAGGGCAGGGGGTGTCGTGTTGTGCAAATGGAAATCCACGCACTGACAGAATGGTTGCTTAACACAGCAGTGTTTAAAAGCTATCATTATCATTATTTAGTTCACATATAAGGTCCTCTAACTGCTTCAAGAAACTGATTATTTAATTGTTGTTATTTCATTTGGGTTTTGGATGTCACACTGTACCTAACCTTTGTAGGTTAGGCTGAGAGATGTCTTACCAAAGCCCATCCAGTGAGATGAGCAGGGATTCACATGTTCTTGACCAAATCCAACATTTTGGTTTTGGTTTTCCAGTTCTCAGCGTTTCTTCCATCTCCTTCAGTTGCTGCTCCTTAACATAATCCAAAGATCTGCTGCACCAGTACTGAATTATTTAACATGGGATACATGAACAGCTCCACCTGTGCAGTAGCATGAAACCTGATCATATGCTGGCACTAGAGGCAAATAGGCCAGCAAAAATGTTTAGGATGGAAAATGGAAATTTGTTCTCTGGAGTGTCTCTGGAGAGGCTAAAAACTTTTTAACAAAACCTCTGAGCTATTCTTCTTCCAGCCTCAACATCTTCCAAAAGGATCATTTCATAAAGATGCTTTGCACAGGAGCATCTGTTATGCAGGGTTGCTTCAATAAACTCTGCCATAATTCAGACTGCAAATGTTTTTCATTTACTGGGTAGGCTACTAGTGCACCAGACAGTAGCATAAATCCTGCTATCATTTTGCATAGTGGAGCAAATGAATTCCTCTTGCTTTGCAAATTAGCTTAAAGATGGGCGGTATCAGTAATTGATATTTATTGAGACTTATTTATCAAGCCCTCCCAGAATGTTGACTGCATATCACTATGCAAATCTCGCACTTAGGAACAGCAATTATATTTCATAATTATTTTTTTACCTCCTTCGTATTCAGAGAAACCTTATGGGATAGAATCCCCCCCCTTCTTTTAACACAGCGGAAAAACTCACATGGTATTACACCTTATATCTCAATCCCACTGCTCTGCATTATTACATACGAAACTCTGAGAGGAAGAAGAAGTGGTGATTATTGTCCTTCCAGAAATAGAACTCATTGTGAAGATTTGTCACAATAGGGGGACAATTAATATTATTTTTGATAGTGAAATGGCAGCTATTTTTTAAACTGTTGATAAGCATTAATTAGGAAAATGAGCAAATATCCTAAATTAACCAGGGAGTCTTTCTTGAGACATGAGGCATAGACATCTGGTAATCATCAAGCCCATGGTTCTTTCAAAGCCTTGGAAAATAAATTGCTCCTTAGTCTGAAGAGACCCTAATTCTTCTGGAGCTCCCAAAGCTAGATTAAGGGACCCATAGCTTGGTGCCCAATTGCCTTTTTAGTTGAGCCCTCAGAATTATAGGTTGGGATATCTGCCTAATTGGCAAAGGGTTCCCTGGTCTTGAAGTGTCTCCACCCACCTAGGCTGGCCATTGGTTCACCTCAACAGGAAAGGCTATAAAAGCTTCCTGCCATGGCTCGGACATTGGGCATCTTTACTGACTCTGGCTTGTTCCAGCCTTTTGCTTGGTCTCTGGCTCTAACCATTCCTGACTCTACTCCTGGCTCCTGCCATAATTCCTATGGTTCCGTTCTGACACATGAAGAGACAAGCAGCAGTGTAAAGGATTGGAAATGTTATTCCATAATTCTTAGTTGAGGGATGAAGTATCTTACTTGTATCACAAACCTGCCAGTTCCTGTCCACTTGGAGTATTGACAGATCCACTGTTTCTAGTGAAAGCTGTGATTGTACAGAAGGTCTTTATTATGTAGTAAGCATAGGGTTTAAAACCAGAATAGGTACTGCTGCCAGCCGTATCTGCAGAAATAGTAGCTTTACTACTATGATTTATGCTTTTGCAGAGCTCCTGCTCATTTTAATAGGGCTTGCTCGGGAAAGCATCCTGCTGGATTGTACCCTTAGGTTGTAAACAGCCCACTTTGCTCACCATATAGCTAGTAAACACAGTACCTATTTTTATTTCTGCTGGAAATTGTACCCATACAATGTTCAGTGTCCAAATACAACCTTGTTCAAATACAGCCTTGAAGGAATTTGAGTGCTCTGTTAAAGAGTTATACAGAAATAGATGATTGCTGGAATGGGAAATGCAGTGGGTTGTTTCTTAGAAGAATGCTGAAGGAAACTTAAGCTTGTCACTGGGATATAAGGAGGAGGCAGCCGACCTCAGCTAAAAGCCAGGCATTTGGAGTCACCTGCCCCATGCTGTGTGCAGTTCTCTTCCAGCAGAGATTCAGCAGGTGTCCTTGCTTTTGACTTTCATCGCCATAGTCTATTTCCACAACATTACAGTGCTCATGGAAGGACAATTACATTGCTACACTATTCAAGAACTATCCCATAAGTATCCAGATTGGGAGCAGTTTCTTAAGGGATTCTTTTGAGAGATGTACTAAAGTGCAGATAAAAAGGTAAAGGGACCCCTGACCATTAGGTCCAGTCGTGACCGACTCTGGGGTTGCGGCGCTCATCTCGCTTTATTGGCCAAGGGAGCCGGTGTACAGCTTCCGGGTCATGTGGCCAGCATGACTAAGCTGCTTCTGGCAAACCAGAGCAGCACATGGAAACGCCGTTTACCTTCCCGCCAGAGCAGTACCTATTTATCTACTTGCACTTTGACGTGCTTTCGAACTGCTAGGTTGGCAGGACCAAGCAACAGGAGCTCACCCCGTTGCGGGGATTCGAACTGCCAACCTTCTGATCGGCAAGTCCTAGGCTCTGTGGTTTAACCCACAGCGCCACCCGCGTCCCAAAGTGCAGATACCCATGCATAAAAAACATATGTTGCCCGTCTACTATGTATTTATGAATTTAGGATACACTCCCCTTTAAATACTATTGTTATGTAATGGTGTGACACAATTGAGGCATTATAAAAACATTCATTACTCCCAAAGTAATGCTTTTTAAAAAAGAAGACTTTGGCATACTTGATGAAATCGATGAGACTTAAGTACACGCTTAAGTTCTTCAGATTTTATCGATTTCTATGGAACCTTGGCAGGGACGCGGGTGGCGCTGTGGGTAAAACCTCAGCGCCTAGGGCTTGCCGATTGCATGGTTGGCGGTTCGAATCCCCATGGCGGGGTGAGCTCCCGTCTTTCGGTCCCAGCTCCTGCCCACCTAGCAGTTCGAAAGCACTCTTAAGTGCAAGTAGATAAATAGGGACCGCTTTATAGCGGGAAGGTAAACAGCGTTTCCGTGTGCTGTGCTGGTGCTGGCTCACCAGAGCAGCTTCGTCACGCTGGCCACGTGACCTGGAAGTGTCTCTGGACAGCGCTGGCCCCCGGCCTCTTAAGTGAGATGGGCGCACAACCCTAGAGTCGGACACGACTGGCCCGTACGGGCAGGGGTACCTTTACCTTTACCTTTATGGAACCTTGGCAAACCTTTTATCTTCTGGATTGTTGTGCTCATGCTTTTGGGTTACATTAAAAGTTTAAGTCCTATTGGGCTTACTGAACTTCTAATCAGTATTTAAAAATGACAGTACTTCGAACAGCAATTTGATCCTGCCTTTCTCCACTCTGTGTTTAAGGTGGCTAACAATACTAAAGTTAAGGGCATCTTCTTCACACAGGTTGACCACCAGCCTTTAAAAGTTCACCAAGGGTACCCTGTCAGGTCCCCCAAAGCCACAGGGAATTCCAGCCCCCACCTGCTTCAGAGTGCAAAGTCTATTATTGACTTTCTTCCATGTGAAATCTGACACTGATGACAAAAGCTCCTGTAGAGCATTTACAGTTGATCTTTCACACATCACTAAAGCCATTTCCCAACAACCTTACTTCTTTGCCTAGGTGGATTTATGACATGCTGCAAGCTATGTTTGCCTGCATCATAAGTGCTACATTTGGATGATGAAAAGCTAAAGCAGGTGGAGTGTCATTAATTGGTCTGAGCAAGTTGTTTACATGGGTATGGAACCATGTCCATAATCATCTTGGACACACAGCATTCAATTCATTGTTAAATATTGACCCGGGGATGTATCCTTGCAGATACAGGGTGAGTGGGGAAGGGAAGCTGAGTACTATCAAAGGGGGGGGGGGAGGTCGTACCTTGGTGGCCACAATTCTCAGGCAGGAAAGGCTAAGCCAGGGGTGAAGAACCTAGGTCACTCTAGATCAGGCCTGGGGAACCTTCGGCCCTCCAGATGTTGTGGAACCCCAACTTGTGGAATATTCAAAGGGCAGTCAAACCAACATTCCATGTTTGCTAGATTGGCACATGATAGAAGCTGAAGCTCACAGAGTTTCCCTATAAGATTGCTAGAGAGCCACTCCCACTGTGCCTTGACAGAGAGAGGGCATAGCCACATATAATCTCCTCACCTGTCTGGGCACTTCCTCTCTGCTCTTTGCTCTTTTGCCTCTTCATCTCATCACCAAGACAGAAATATGAAGAACAATCTGTTCCATCTGAGCTCCAGTGCTCAGACTCTATCTTAAGCTAGACTTAAGCATGTCTTTGTAACTGAATTATGATTTTAAGCCCGCCTAAACAAAGCTGCTGTATCTGATATTCTGCAACAGAAACACTGAGTGATTAAATGTTATTTTTACTTTTTACAAGACTGTGTGTGTGATTGTTGATTTAAGGGGAAGAATCGGGGGAAATACCAGGAGAATCCAGTCTGCCTTCAATAATTCTAAATTAATTAAACTAAAAAGGTTAAAACTAGCATATCTAAGTTCCCATTCAAGCTGCAAAAGGATGCCCTCTGTTGAACTCACAAACACAAGAAAGGATAATATCTAACAAATATATCCTTTCTTAGCATCTATACACATCCCTACACAACTCTCATTAGTCCCAGCCAGGACAGCCAATGATGGGAGTTGTGGCTCAGAGGGCCAAGATTTCCCCAGCCCTGATCTAGAGGTTGCTGGGCCACAGCTTCCATCTTCCCTGACCATTGGCCATGTTGACTGGGGCTGATGGAAGGTGGAAGTCTAACATCATCTGGAGGGACACAGATTCCCCACTTCTTGTTAAGTCAAGATGGAGGAATCCAATGAATGTGGGATGATGTTTCCAGCTTTTTCTTATAATTCTCTTCCACACAGGCTGTGTCACAAGGCATAAAAAATTCAAAGGCTGAATAGTAAATTCCCTTCTGAGCTGTCCCTAGAAAGGTCATTCGTTGCATAAATGCTTACCACTCCAGATCTGCCAGTCCGTCACCAGTTCCCCCCCATCCCCCCCATCCCCGCATCTAACTCACATTGACCGGATGCTGTTTCCAGCCAAAGCACATAAAGCCTCCTATGAAATTTTAATGAGCATGGATCACTGAGGAGAAGAAGACGGGGAGGAAGAAAAAGGAATAAACTTGATGAATGTGTCCCTTTCCAGCTGATGCAGTTTAAAGTGGAAAAGGTTTGTATGTTTTCATGCTAGAGTGCTACTGGAGATCTCCTCCACACCTCGGTGTTCATCATAGCAAGCACAGGCAGAGGCAAGGCAAACACAGCTTCTGTGAATGAGCCCTCGGGCACGGGGAGATTGCTTGTCCCTTGCTTGTAGCCAGCAAATGACTTCAGATGGAGCAGCTATTGGAAAGTTCTCCTGTGTGTGTTTTGTCACTGAATCTGATGTGAAAACCTCAGGCATTCTAAGAGCAGACATGAGGACCTCATCAAAGAGGTACTGGCCATTGTGCTGCAGAGAGGGATAGGGGTGAAATTCAATTCACATTCAGTTCACACTTATGGACAAACCTACGTGATTTCTGAAACAATATGGGAACCACGCAGATGTTGCACTTCTCCAAATGTCTGCGACGCAGTTTCTCCAGCCAAGGAATGGGTGCCCATGTTTATGTAGTAGGGCAAAGTGTGTGTAAAAATGCACATTGGTGGAAATAACATACAACAATGCCTTCAAGGAAATGGCTTTGCAAAAATGTGGAAAAGTTGGGCAAAATCACCTAGAAAAATGCTTATATTAGGAGAACTCTGCCCTGAAGTGCTGATGGATTCTCATGAGGCAAATAAAACACCATGGCAAACTGATGCGGAAATGTGGAGAATGGAAGAATGGAAAAGAAGGCTTTGGTGGTGATACTTCTGAGCTGTTGTGCTCAGATCCGGCTTGCGATTTCCCCACAGGCATATGGTTGGTCATACTGAGAACAGGATACTGGACTAAATGGGCCATTGGCCTGATCCAGCAGGCTCTTCTTATGTTAAGACAAACTAAATTTGACAGATTTGCCCATAGCTATGGCTCATCCTGTATTACTCAACCCTCACACCGCACTGCTTCTCAAACTTCTGATAGCAAAGATCACACTTTCCCCTGAATTAAAACTGGAGGTCCACCTATCACATTAGAGTCCAAAAGACAGGTGGTGGAGGGTTTTAAGCAAAGGTTGGGTGGCCATCTGTCAGGCATGATTTATTTGAAACTCCTGCATTGCAGGGGGTTGGCCCTAGACGACTCTCAGGGTCCCTTCCAACTCTACCATTCTGTGGTATAGGAAGTTGTTTTATACCCAATATGACCACTTGACCCATCTTCCACAGTATTGTCTACACCGACTAGCAGTAGCACGCCAAGATTTCAGATGGTAGACATCCCCAGCCCTACCTGGAGATGCCAAAGATTGAACCCAGGAGCTAATGCATGCAAAGCAGATACTCCACCACTGAGCTACCGCCCTTCCTTCTAAAAGAGGACCCATCTCCTTTCTCTGCATAGGTCTCTGATCTGGGCATACTTTTCCATTTTAATTTAGGGAGGCAATCTCCACTGATTGTTAGGGATGGCCTCAGGAAGTGACAGAGGTGGGAGAGCCCCAGGTCTTTTGCACCGTTTTCTGGATCTCCTGCTTCTCTCGCTCTCTTTTTAAAAACTTAACAAAAATATATGTTTTTTAATTCTTTGCTTACAGGGCAGCTGGGCATACTGCAGAAGCACATCTTTATCTGCCCAAAGGCATATCTCTCTATCATCTATCTATCATCTATCTATCTATCTATCTATCATCTATCTATCTATCTAATCTCTATCTATCATCATCTATCTATCATCTATCTATCATCTAATATAGCATATGCCTACTGCATGCACATTTGCATCATGGGCCTGTGGTTAGGTGCACAATATCATCATCATCATCATCATCATCATATATTTTCACCTGTTGTTTTGATGACCAAAGTTGTGGGCCAGCAGCTGGGAAAGCTGCACACTGTAGAAAATCACAAAGAGCAGGAAGGGCAAAATGACCAGTAAGAAAAAGAGAAGGGGCAGAACTGACTTTGAAACATCAAAGAACTCATGAACAACTTGACCCAGCACTTTTCTGCTGCTAAATATGCTTGGCGCTGCTCATACACTCCGTGCAGAATCCTATTCCTCGTCAACACTGGCCTCCCAAGTGAGATGAAGACAGTTGCCCTTTGGGGGCCTGGCATTATAATGCACTTGTAATTAAAGCATGAGTCGAATGATAATGTGGCTAACGTGGCCCACTGATCGAAAAGTTGTGGGGTTTTTTGGAGTAATATGCCAAAAGTGCATTTTCCTTGCCCTCTTCACCCTGGTTCAAGCTATTTCTAGGCAATTGGCATTTGTATTTCAGAGAGAAGGAAGAGAGATCTCAGATCAATAGATCTGCAATCTCTGTGCCAAATTATGGATGATGAATATGGAAAAATGCAAAACGAAACACCCCAAGCTGTTGATGCATAAGGTAGTGTGTTTATTGAGCTGCTAATGTGAGTGATACTAGCAGTTCTTTAGGGTTTCCAGAGGGGTGGCTGTGTCAGTCCATTTCACTGCGAAAACATCAAAGGGTTGTATCCAACTAAATTCTGCTCAGAGCACACCCACTGAAATTGATGGAGGTAAGCTGGTTATGTCCCTTATTTTCAATACAACCCAAAGAGTCTCAGAGTATCCTAAAAACTTATACATTTGTTATAGTATAAGATTTTGTAGACCACTTCCTATACATCACAAGCCTAATTGGACATTAAGTGCCATATAAATTAATAAAGACTAAACTATGGCTTTAGAGGTTGGGGGGGCTGAGAATCTTGGAAGGACTATGCCCTACTTTGCTCAACAGAGAAGCAGGTAACCCGTGCCAGGGCAATGAAATCTCCATTTGTTCCCTGACTGTTCCTTCAGTTGCAAAGGAGCCTTCATTCATTCTCAATGAGACTACATTCACACCGTACATTTAAAGCAATATGATATGACTTTAAAGAGTCATGCCTTCTCCCAAAGAATTCTGGGAGCTGTGGTTTGTTAACTGAGAGTTGCCTGGAGGCCATGTTCCCTTCACAGAGCTACAATTCACAGAATGGTTTAAGAGCCAATCCCTCTTCCCAGGGAACTCCATACCTTCTAACATGACATGGCCCCAATCCAGGATGCCATCATCTGGGTCCACACTCCTAAGCGAGCCACATGACTCATGTGAGATTGCGCCCCCCCCAAAAAAAAACAACTTTTATGGGCACAGTGCTCCAAAACACATGTTTTGGGGCACCATGCCCCAAAGAAGTGAGAGCTGAAATCGTGCAAGATCGTGGCAGCCATTTTGGCTCTTGTCCTCTTGAGAGAAAAAACACGGTGTCCCGTTTTTCCCCAAGGAAGTTGATGGGTATGAAACTCTGGGAACCATGGCTCTTTGAGGGAAATAAGGGCTCTCAGAATTCTTTGGGGGAAACCATGACTCTTTAAAGCAGCATCCTAGTACTTTAAATGTGTGGTGTGAATATGGCCTGAGGCAACCAGCCTGGCGCCTCTCATTTCACCACATGGCAATGTTCTGCTTGTCTCCTTCATGCTCTTGACTATTGGGCCTGATTGTGCTTCTTCTTGCTCCACAGTCATGCACACTGTCTTTCTTTCATCATGGCTCTCCTACCCACCCCACATCTCTGCCTCTTGCCATCCCCCTTGCCACGCCCCAGGCTGACAGATGTGCTCTTTGTGGTGAGGCTTCACTGCCACAGGCGCAGTACGATAGCAGAGTTTCAACTGGTTCACTTGATTTGTCATAGATCATCAAGCACACCCGTTTCAGGATTTTGTTCATTTCCTCACAATGATGGAAATGGAAGAGATCTGTCTACGCATGCTGTCAAACTCTTGTTGCCTGAAAAGCAATTTGAGAGACCTGGATGGGAAAAGACGGTATATAAACAAGCTTCTTTTATGTTGGCATTAAAATAAACAAACCTGGCAAAAAGGCCTATGCTGGGCTTGAGCAGCATTTAAGAAAGGTGAGTGACTAGGTTAGCATATTGCATAACTTTAAGTGAAACTTTAAGTGATGGAGGGCACAAGGAGAAGGGGACGACTGAGGACAAGATGGATGGACAGTGTTCTCGAAGCTACAAACATGAGTCTGACCAAACTGCGGGAAGCAGTAGGAGACAGGAGTGCCTGGCGTGCTCTGGTCCATGGGGTCACGAAGAGTCGGACACGACTAAATGACTAAACAACAACAAGTGAAACAAGCATTTGCCACTTCAGCCTCTCAAAACACATCCTACCTCACTCCCATGGCATTCAGGGACACACACACAAAGCATTGAGAAGCACACACAGTGGCTCGAGGTAAAGGAATATTCAGCCACAGAGACACCCTTAGCTGAGTGTAGTGCCTTAAATATTTCACTGCTCACTTGGTATTATGCATTCAGCTCACATTGCAGAAGAGGGCAGGATCAGTTGCAACCAGTAACTTCTGGCTCGTTTTCTGGTGCCTTTCTTTTCTGATCTCATATTCATGAGCGGGCTAATGCGATGCAAGGGGCTCACTTAGAGAAGGTGAATTGTGCTGAGAATGTATAAAGGTGCTTGCGGGGCAAGTGGGGGCGTTGAGCATGGGAAAACAAGGGGCCTGGTGTTTGTGTGTTTTAAACATGTGATTTAAAATTCAACTCGGAAGACGGAGGAAGAGACCTTTAGCTAGGAATGAGAAAATCTGTCAGTTTTGGTCTATCCCAGTTTCACAATTTTCCAAACTTAAATTCAGTTCTCTACATTTCTGCAGCAATTTGCATTATTATTATTATTATTATTATTATTATTATTATTATTATTATTACAGTGGTACCTCCGGTTGTGAAAGGGATCCGTTCCAGAGGTCCGGCTGCATCCTGAGGAATTCACAACCGGAGGACCGCTTCTGTGCATGTGTGTGGTGTTATTTAGCACTTCTGCGCATGCGTGTGGCACATAGAGCATTTCTGCGCATGTGCACGCAACGAAACCCGGAAAAACACTTCTGGGTTTGCCACGTTCGCATCCCAAAGTTTACGTATCCAGAGGGATACATAAGCGGAGGTACGACTGTATTATTATTATTCCTCGCAGTTTCAACAAATACATACATTTTTCAAAGCAGTTTCCCCAACTATGTGCACTTTCTGCACGTTAGTTTCTCTAATGTTTTTGCCCACTTTGTTTGGCAAAGTCCATCGCAAAATTTGGAGAAGAGTTAATTTCAGAGCATACCTGGGTTTCCATTTGCCTACTTCTGTTTCCCATAGGTGTCTGGGTGGCCACTGTGAGAACAGGATGCTGGACTAGATGGGTCATGGGCCTGATCCAGCAGGCTTATGTAATCTTCTTATTGGTTTGAGAAGTGCAAATTAGGTCATTTCTCATTAAAATGCAAACAAAATTGAATTTCTCCCTCATCCCTCGCTTTAATCCATAGCCTTCTATGCATGGGTGTCATTTCAGATTTTAAAGGGGACAGAGGAGCTGCATTTTAGCATAGAGGCAAGAGTTAGCAAGGTCTTGTGATCTGCTATATTTAAGGCTAGATTGGAGAAGCTATGTATTTTAAAGGAATTTGTTATCGCTTTCTTTGATATAGTTCATGATAGAGCAATGAACAACATGGGACAAGTACCCTGCAGAAGTATTTGTGAGTTTGATAATCATACCTAAAATCTAGCACCATCTATAGCACAATGCTGTTCATGTCTATGCAGAAGTAAGTCCCAGTGGAGCTTAAAAGGTAAAGGTAAAGGGACCCCTGATCATTAGGTCCAGTCGTGGCCAACTCTGGGGTTGCGGCACTCATCTTGGGCGTACAGCTTCCGGGTCATGTGGCCAGCATGACTAAGCCGCTTCTGGGGAACCAGAGCAGTGCACGGAAACGCCGTTTACCTTCCTTGCACTTTATCTACTTGCACTTTGACGTGCTTTCGAACTGCTAGGTGGGCAGGAGCTGGGACTGAGCAACGGGAGCTCACCCTGTCGCGGGGATTCGAACCGCTGACCTTTTGATCGGCAAGTCCTAGGCCCTGTGGTTTTAACCCACAGCACCACCCACGTCCCTTCAGTGGAGCTTATTCCCAGGTAATTGTGCATAGTAGTAGTAGTAGTAGTAGTAGTAGTAGTAGTAGTCATAGTAGTAATACCTCTTTTCATCCATAGATCTCAGGGTGGTACACAGCCAAGAACTGAAGGATACATATTTGTGCAGATCGAACTATGCTAGCCATTGTGAAACCAAATCCATGGTATTATATGATACAGTTAATCATGATTATGAAAGTGATCTATTGGAATTTAGTAAGTATCCAATTAGGAGAGCATTGGCACTTCTTTCCACAGATGCTGTCTGCTGCTTTAGACAGACATTCAGTCTGAGACATTGTATGACTGGCAAAGGTGTAATGGATGATATTCTTTCATTTTCATTTCATTTCATTTTTGTTGTTGTAATGATTAGTCCACAAGGAGATTAGACACAAATCTACTGACTATTGTTTTTGTTTGTTTGTTTTAGCATTGAATCGTGGTCTATGCAGCAGAAAATATACAGTTTTTTCTAAGGAATATTACCCCAAAGGTTGCTTTTTATGTTTTGTGTCATTGAAATTTTTAAACTATGGATGGAGTAGATTGTTTCAGTGATAAGTAATTGCATATTTTATGACACATATTTTATATGTTCTTATACCGTAAGCAGCCCTGTGCTCCTTGGATGATGATTAATAATAATAATAATAATAATAATAATAATAATAATTCTGCGGTTCATGGCAGGGTACCTAAAGCTTAACAGGCTCAACAGATAAAAGTATTCATTTATTTGTTCAAAGGCGTGCAGGGGTTATTTTCCCCCAGTTTTTAAATTCAAGAGCACATGTGATTTTTTCCAGCACGGTGTCTTATTTAAAAAAGGGGGAGAGAAGAAACATAGCCATTGTAGAACGAAAGAATGACGGGTTAGTAATCATTAAAATTCACAGACACCTCACATCCAATTTCAGAAGGCTTCTGTCATTATTATGTATACCCACATATACTGCTGTTGTTGGGACTGTTTCATTTCCTACTGCTTTGATCTACTGGGAGATGCAGTGATTATCCACAGATACAGGAACATGCTGACACCTGGCTTGTTTTAAATGCTGTTGTGTGCAGCCCAGACTGAGAATTTTAACCCTTACGGAGGCAGGAGCACTTGGCATAAAATGTGGCTATGGGCAAAAATGCAGTAAAGTGTGATGGTGGTATTGGGGTGACTAAAAGATCAAATTGGTGAAATTACGACGTAACACCCAATGCATGGCTAACCCTCTAAGTAAGCACACAAGACCTCATTGGGTAGAGGGTTCTTGAGCACCAGCTTATCCACAGCAATCCCTGGCAGAGAGATGCCAATATGGTTCAGTGCAAGCCATTTGTTGTTGTTGTTTAGTCGTTTAGTCGTGTCCGACTCTTTGTGACCCCATGGACCAGAGCACGCCAGGCACTCCTGTCTTCCACTGCCTCCCGCAGTTTGGTCAGACTCATGTTTGTAGCTTCGAGAACACTGTCCAACCATCTCGTCCTCTGTCGTCCCCTTCTCCTTGTGCCCTCCATCTTTCCCAAGATGGGTCTTTTCCAGGGAAAAGGGTCTTTTCCAGGGAGTCTTCTCTTCTCATGAGGTGGCCAAAGTATTGGAGCCTCAGCTTCACAATCTGTCCTTCCAGTGAGCACTCAGGGCTGATTTCCTTCGGAATGGAGAGGTTTGATCTTCTTGCAGTCCATGGGACTCTCAAGAGTCTCCTCCAGCACCATAATTCAAAAGCATCAATTCTTCGGCAATCAGCCTTCTTTATGGTCCAGCTCTTACTTCCATACATCACTACTGGGAAAACCATAGCTTTGACTATATGGACCTTTGTTGGCAGGGTGATTTATCTGCTTTTGTGCCACATCCTATAGAAGAGAGCGCTGACCAGCGTCTATGGAGGGCAGATTTCCTGTACTTCTAACAATCTTGTAGAAGAGAGAACGTTAGCAGATTCATCTTATATTACAGGGATAATAAAATCTTCCCCTCCTAAAATATCCTCTTCTATATACAGCTTTTAAAAGATACAGGAACCCTGTCTTCCTTTGTATCTGATCACTCTGGCAATATGATATAGGAAAAGGCCCTCCCCTACTCTAAATTGTGTTCATCATATTTGTTAGTCCGTCACTTGACTTCATCTATTTCCATTTTTCCAGACCTTTTCCATAATAACTCCTTCGTTTGCACCTCCTCTGTCTACCTTTACATTTGCATTCTAGCATTCTTCATATCTTTGCATATGCAAATGGAAGTGAGGGGAGATGGAAAGCTTTTAAAATGCAACTACCACATCACAGACATTGAATTCCTTGTGGGCAAAGGAGCTCTGACTGGCAGAGTGAATTTCCCCAAACTCAAGGGGTTTCTCCTTTATACACAAAGAGATGCATATTAGGCATGCCCTTCCACTGAAGTAAATAAGGAGGAGGCATGTTTTGTGCATTCGTGGAGCTCTGAACTGGCTGTGAAATAGCTAGTTGCCTTGTGTGTATACAAGCAGATGGGCTGCAGTTGCCCACGCAGCCTCAGCTCTATCCCATGGCTAAGTGGAATGGTCAGAACACACAGCTCTCTGGTGGACTCTCCTTCCTTGGAAGTTTTGAAGCAGAGGTTGGATAGCCATCTTTGATGGATTGTTTTGCTGTGATTCCTGCATTGCGTGGAATATGACTATGATTAGATGACCCTTGGGGTCCCTTCCAACTTTACAAGTCTATGATTCCATGAAAGTGACAAGAACTTCCAGTGACAGTCCTATCTGGGTTTGGTTTCCTTTCAAAGAGAGGTCACAGGAGGCTCATGGCTTCTGTAACAGTTCGTTGTTCTTGTTTGCAAATACAGTGGTACCTCAGGTTAAGAACTTAATTCATTCTGGAAGTCCGTTCTTAACCTGAAACTGTTCTTCCCCTGAGGTACCATTTTAGCTAATGGGGCCTCCCGCTGCCGCTGCGTGCGATTTCTGTTCTCATCCTGAAGCAAAGTTCTTAACCCGAGGTACTATTTCTGGGTTAGCAGAGTCTGTAACCTGAAGCATCTGTAACCTGAGGTACCACTGTATACCACTAACAAAAATTGGAGGCAAGCAGCATTCACACTCTTGTCAAATCCACTATCTCACAACATATCCCTGGAGAGAGCTATTAGCCCACCAAGTGCCTTCAGGTCACCACTCACCATTTGCCTCTTCCTTTTTCTATGTTTTGTAGACCGCTTCATAGAGTTGGAAGGTACTATAGATGCCATCTAGTCCAACCTCTCGCCAACACAAGAAATCTACTGCTAGAGCATCCAGCTTCTGCTTGAAAGGATCAGCAGTGGAAAGTCCATCACCTCCCAAGGCAATCAGAAATCCAAGGTTCTATTGTCTCCACATGTGCACCGCCATAACCATTACGCAGTTGTGGGGGCTATCCCCTTCTCAAGTGGATTACTTTCTCTTTTCAGTGAGATTTCTGCAGTAGGAAACCATGCTCTAACAATCTGTTCCCATTCAGAGACATTCCCCTCGTCATTAGCTGCTGCTGTGAAAGCAACAACCACCCATCCCTAGCCATTCATTTCCTTTGTGTGATCCCGGCTAGCGATTCAGCATTGCTTCTGGGGGAAACCCAAGTGATAATTTCACTCAAAGGGGAAAAGGGACTCAACTCTACCTGCCCCACCTTCCTGCTGTAGAAGGGAAGAAGAACTCTCTGTTAACTATGCAGTTGTTGTTTGCATCCATCTGTCTTGAGAGACAATGCACCTCCAGGGGCAAATCATAGATTTGTAGAGTTGGAAGGGACCCCAAGGCTAATCTAGTCCAACCCCCTGAAATGCAGGAATCTCAGCTAAAGCATCCATGACAGATTACAGAGGGCGAAGTCAAACCACTGGAGAATCCAGCATGAGAACTGAATTTCAGACTTTTTCTTTTTTAAGCAGACTAACTGTTCCATCTTACCACTAAACTTCACTTGGCTTTAACTTTGTGGTGATTGCAAAAGGTCACTGTGGAGTGGGAAAATTTGTTTTCTGAATCCACCTGTCGGAAACCCCATGGAACATCAGTCTGTGATTAATAGGTCACGCGTACATCTTAAAAAACAACAACACCTTGCACCACATTGAATATCTAATGAAGAACTTTATCCTCCTTTATTGGCAGTTGAGAACAGTTACTATGATCTAGGAGGCCTTTTCCATCTCTGATATCTCTTATCTGGCAATTTTCCTGAGAAGGGTTGGATGGCTTCTGAGTAGAAGCCATTACATGCTGCCTGTAACCAGGAGTTTATTCATGACAGAGTGGGGGAAATCACCAAAGTAATAGCTGTGACTTTGAAGTATGCCAAATGATGCTCTGTATGGAAGCATCAGGTAGGAACAAACTGCAGGGTTTGAATTTGCCTTGAATTCCAATGCAATTTTCATTATTAGCATTATAAACAAGTTCATGAAAAACCCAGAGAAACACCTTTCCAACAAGCATGATAGGCTTTGATGTCTGTTGTTGTTGTTGTTGTTGTTGTTGAGTCGTTTAGTCATGTCCAACTCTTTGTGACCCCATGGACCAGAGCACGCCAGGCACTCCTGTCTTCCACTGCCTCCCGCAGTTTGGTCAAACTCATGCTGGTAACTTCGAGAACCCTGTCCAACCATCTCGTCCTCTGTCGTCCCCTTCTCCTTGTGCCCTCAATCTTTCCCAACATCAGGGTCTTTCCCAGGGAGTCTTCTCTTCTCATGAGGTGGCCAAAGTATTGGAGCCTCAGCTTCAGGATCTGTCCTTCCACCCCCAATTCCATTTCCTGTGGAGCATGATCAGAAAGTGGTAATAACATGAGAATAAAAGCTGACAGCAAGCGATCAAACCAACAGCAATTATGTACAAATGGCTAGATGCTTTGCTTCTTCACTGTGGTTTGATCTCACAACAACCCTATGTAGCAGGGCATGCTCTCATCCGCATTATACAGCTGGAGATCTGAGGCAGGGCTACCTTATAAGGCAGAAAATAGGCTCTGTTTGGCAACCGAAGGACGTGGTTCAGGGAGAAGTGCTACAGCATGATCCAAAAGCCCATTTAAATGGGGTGTGCTACAGATTGTGTTTATAACTGCAGCCTTAGTTAAGAGTTGTCATGAGCCCTATTTTATGGAGCACAGTCCTCTATTTGATGGTGTCCTCTGTTTGAAAGCACCGTATGAAGGGAGAGCAGAGACCTTGAAGTTGCAACTCAACTGTTGCCCATCAGTTTTTAGCACATGATTTACACATTGCTGTAACCAGTGCCCAATGATTCTGTCTGCATCAGCTCGCCCTGCAATTCTATGCAACCGAGATCCTGCATACAATTGACTGTGCATGAAAGTTTGCATGGAGAGAGTTGCAGAAAGCCAAGAGGCTTTCCTCGAATGCATTATACTGACCTCAAACAGAAGCGAGGTCGTTGAGAAGATAATTTTTCACCATCATCCTACAAGCCATTTCCTCCCATATAAATTAGGCAGCTTGTTGGCAGCCTGACTCCTGGCTATTGTCCAACACATCAAATTAGAATGCAGTGATTTGTAAAACAGAATGCTTTCTAGTCATACAAATGGAAAGCCACACTAGCCTGTGGTGTTCACTCTGCGTGGGCCGGGTGCCTTGCTTATTGACAGGGCAGAGGGCAAGCAAATAAATATACTTTATTGCTCTGGATGGATGCAACATGCATCATTAACTCAGGACTTGCCAACTTAATTAGCAAGCGGTAATGACCGCACAAGGACAGATATCTGCCACCATCCATGGAAAATGCCCTTCATATTTCCTTGAAGCATCCCAAGTTTCACACAAAGAAATATTTGCAAACTAGTTTATTATTATGGTTATGGTTATTATTAGGAATACACAAGATAGGTTTATTGTGGGCTTGGTGTTGCTCATGCCAGCAGGTTTGGCACAGGGGCCACACAATGTCATACTCATCAAAATGCCAACCAATATTATTATTTTTGCCATTCAACCTGAATTAACCCTTTCCATGGAAAAATCCGAGGAGTGAAAAAGAAAACGTGGGGAAATTGGAAGGTGGTGGAGATATGGGATGGGAATTTGATGATGAGGTCTCATGTGGATGATGCAACAAACAAACAAACATGCATTTTAAACTGTTGTAACTGTTATGTATACCAGTGACTGCTATGTTTCTGTGCAATGTTTTTTGGACCTCTTGAGCTCCAGTAGTTTGCATACCGCAGAGCTCCAGGGTACAGTTTCATTTCCAGTCTTGTTTTGTAGCAGCAGGAGGACTGTTGCGTTTGAGAGACCTGCTTCCTCCTGATAGGTTTTCCTTCCATCCCAAGACAACCATAAACCATTTTGGGAGCTTAGGGCAGGTAACAAATTATAAGAATAAGAATAATAAGCACCAAATCCACAGAAAACTGGAAGAGCCCACACAGTCCAAACAGAAGCAATATTAAAACTTATGGTTGCACATGTCCACCTTTTTCAGCAGTGTTGCTTTATGGCAAAACATTTCAATTCACTTAGAGGAGCATATTTGAGTTTTGCATGAGAAAGTTGCTGCATAATTTCCTAATAGATACATGAGCCCAAGACTGGCCTAAGGTAGAAGACAAATGGAGGGAAAGCAGACAAAAATATACTTTGTGTTTATTGTACAAGAGTAAAAAAATTCCTGGCTCCTTCTAGAAAGTTTTTGTAAGTATAGCTGCAATCCTACACACAATTTCTTGGTAGTATTAGCACAATAGAATGCAATGAGACTTAGGCCCTGTCTGCACTACACATTTAAATCTGCATCATACCACATTCCCCTAACGATTTAACAGTCAATCACTGTTTCTGAGGAACTCTCTGAATTGTAGTTCTGTGAGGGGAATAGGGTTCTCCGAACAACTCTTAACAAGCAACAGTTCCCAGGATACTCTGGGGGAAGACATGACTGTTTAAAGTGGTACGCTACTGTTTTAAATGTACAGTGCAGATGGGGCCTTCGTGTAGAGTGAACATGCATAGGGTTGTGTTGCAAATGAATTGTTCAGGATTAAGCATAAGCGACTATTCCACACCTGGGATGGCATCACTGAGGATGCTGAGTCGCTTGAAACCACCCGCCTCACTTCATTTGTAGCAGGGCCTCTGAAGAGGATCTCAGCTGGATGATTTTCCAGTTTACTATTGAAAACAAGAATACCGCTTGCATGTGAACATATTCAAAGGAATGATGGGAGGTGGATAAGCAAATAGGAACGAGGGCCAAAAAATCTGTATCCTGTAGACTGCTGTAATGAAAATATGCTGTGGGTTAAAATTTTGAGAAGAGTTAGAATGAACAGATTCTGCTCTTTGCTCATTGGCTATGTAGCAATCTGGCCAAGCAGAGTTTTGCCTCTGCAGAGGACAGCGTCTTGAGGGAAAGATATTCAGCCTGAGAAAAAAAACAGAGGAAGTGGGAGCGGAGAAACAGGAGCAAGAGATGATATCAGCCTTTATTCTCTCATATGAAGATGAGCTCCAAGCTTCTTTCCCTTCAGAAAGACACCATCAAAACATTGGGGAGGGGGGAGGGGAGAAGGGGGGGGAGATGCTCCAATTTCAGATCAAAAGATTTAAGCGAGGAAATTATTTCCTGCAGAGCAATCAGATATCAAGCCTTTTACCCAGATGGTTATGAATATTAACCACTGCTTTTGTCACATTTGAGCTATGCCAGCTCAGCTTCACATTCCCTGTACAACCCAAGGAATCGCAGCAAGTCATAAACCAATGGCACATGCCACTGATTAATTCCCCTCCTTACAGTTCATACTGCCTGCATTCTTTTCTTTCTTTACATTTGCTGTAAGATGTCACCAAGAATAAAACATGTCTGACACTCAAGAAGATCCCATGTCCTTCATTGTGGCACCTGTGAGAGAAGGAGGGGGGAATGGCAGCTTTGATGTGATTATCGTTACGGAGGCAGAGCAATTAATTGTTTCATCTGTCAGCTCTGCCTCAAAATTAAATAACCTGACCATCTTGGTGACAGATTTTCTGATGGATTTTAGTGTGTGTTGTTCATAATGGTGCAATCATAGTAAATATTATACATATTAATAAGATCAGCAGCACTGGCATACCCATAATGTTTTTTTCATTACTATAGGCAGCATTCAAATTGCATTACCGGGAAGCAGGGGACTCCACTTGGCTTTCTAGTCTTTGTTGCCCATAGAAATCAAGCCACGTTTTGTATCTAATTTATATCCTGCATCTGGAAATATAATCAGCCAGAAAGAGTTCTGCCAGTATATCTTGTTAAAGCATTATTGTGAATGGGCCGATCATTATGATTTTTTTTCTTAAAAAAATGATCTGTACCTTGATTGTAGACAAAAGATTTTAAAATGGTCCATAATGGCTGGAAGTCTCTTTCTAGCCTTTGAAGTGTCAGATTCTTTAGCTATTTGGAGGAGCAGAGAAACAATTTCATTCCACTTTAAATTTTAGTGGAGAATGAGTCAGACAGCGAGCATGGAGTTTAGCTCAAGTTAGCTAAACTTGAAGCAGCTTTGTAGTTAATGCTTTTGTTCTTTAAGAATCAAATACTCAATTAGCAGTTATGCTGCCTGATTAAGGAGTTTGCAAACTTCCAATATGCTTTGCCTGAATATTTGTAAATATGAACAGATATTATTCATTATTCCATATTTCCGTGTTATTTTAGGGGTGAAGCTTAATTTATGCAAACTTCTTCAGTGAGGGGTCTTAAAGATATGTTTCTGGGTATGAGGAATTCCAATCTGTTGTTGTTTTTGTGATTGGACAGCATTTAGCTTGGTAAATGTACATTTGATGAAGAAGCACATAAACAGATTTTGGAAAAGCAAATAATTTTAATTTTACATTCTAAAAATGTCAGGTAATGCCAAATAATAATAATAAATAAAAATAATGTTGCTATATAATATAACTCAAAGTACTTGGCAATCATTTTTAATGATTTTCGTGCAGTTTTACACACATTTAACTTACCAAGCAAAACTAAATTATATTAATTTAACTAAAATACCTTTTGAATTCCCAGGTCATGTTGCAACTTTTTAGCACCCCTCATTTTTGAAATTTGAAAAATTCAGCATGTCCTATTAAGTATTCTGTGTGGTCTCCCATTACAAGAAAAAAGATCCTGTAAAGAGTGCATTTCAGAACATCCTTCTTGATGAAATGGAGTGAGCCTATGCATAACAATATACATTTCTAGTTTTGATGAAGTAGGATAGCATCTGTGGAGGTTCATGCCTCAGTTAATCACTCTAGTCTCTGAGGTGCTACACCACTTTTTGTCTCATTTATTTTACTGCAGTCCTTATTGCCATAAAAAAACAACATATAATTAATTGGGATTTTAATGTATGTGATTATTTCTGCTGCTATCTTCAAACTATAGATAGAACATATAAAGTATTCCCTGCAAGATTCCTTGGAGCCTGGAGGAGAATGCCCAACTGTCATTCACTAGAAATAACAGACTTGCCTGTTGTAAGATTCTTATATAAATTAGCTGGTTTTGATCTAAAGAAGAGATTATCTGTCAGGGGCCCCATGCCAACTCTGGGCAGAGTAGATCTTTCTGCCATGCATCTCTCTCTCTCTCTCTCTCTCTCTCTCTCTCTCTCTCTCTCTCTCTCCCCCCCCCCCTCTATGCTGGAAGAGAAACAAGTTGTTGTTGCCAGAGATCTAAACTGATCGCTATCAGAAGGCTTCAGAACTGGGCAAAGGGCTGCCAGATTGCAGTTGGAAGTGTGGAACTGGAGTGGCTTTCTGGTTCTAGTGCATAGGTATGTGGAACATAAAGGAAGACAGACATTTTAACTTCCCATTCACCCAGACAATTAGACTCTAATAATCAGAATCTAATACAGGTGTGGGGAATCTTTTTCTCTCCAAATTGGCCATGCTTGTTGGGGCTGATGGGAGTTGTAGTTCAGCAATATCTGGACCAAAGGTTCCCCACACCTCATCTAATGTAGCAGAAATTATGTTCAGAAACATGACCCATTGCATGGAGCAATGCATATCCCAGTATCTATTTGTCTCTCACTCGCACACCCTTGTATGTTGTTGAACATACACAAATTCCATACAGGTGACCAATAAGAGGTCTTATCCCAGGGCATCTTGGTCACTTTCTAGCAAACATATTGCGGCACTCTGCACCATCCTACCGAGTGGTAAGGAGAACTTTATCACAAACCAGGTGCTGATGTGCACTCCATGTGTGGCAGAACAGCAGTCTTCATAGACTCATGCACAATTTGGTTTCTGCCACTAACCTACACAGGTTAATTATCTTCAAATCACATGGGAAGTTCAATTGGCTCTAAAAATAAAATGCAAGGGAATGTGTTTAAGGTTCCCTTACTGTTGCTTGTATAGAGTGCGGCACGATAGTGCATTGTAATGTGGAATGCATTGATTTGCTGTTAAAAAGACTTACAAGAAACTTTTGAATGAAGTGTAAGCTTAATGAACTGAAGCTGGTTTAATGGTGGACACAGAACCGTGAGCAGACTGCATTCAGAAAGAGTATTGCAAGTTTCGTGTTCACAGGATCGATAGATCATAATTGGGAATGGGGAGAACGTTCCACAGAGTATTAATACAGTTAATTAAAAATGGCTGTCAAACCTAAACATTTATGTAATGAGGAACCATCTCCAGTACAGATACGAAAAGTTTTAAATTGTATTTATATATAGTTAATACTTCAGGTTCTGTCTTATGAATGGTGAACCATATATATTTTCAGTGGTTCACCAGAAGCAGCTTAGTCATGCTGGCCACATGACCTGGAAAGCTTTCTGAGGACAAATGCTGGCTCCCTCGGCCTGTAAAGCGAGATGAGCATGGCAACCCCAGAGTCGTCCGTGACTGGACTTAATTGTCAGGGGTCCCTTTACCTTTACCTTACTTAAAATATGCATTAAATGCATATATTAGTAAAAATAAATACACAAAATAATAAATAAAAATGTAATTTATTCAGGGAAATTGTTTCAGGGGAAATTGAATATTAGGCAAAAAGTGTATTAAAATGTGTATCTTGGGTGATATTCGTACTAAAATGCAATGAATTTTCATGAGGAATTTTTTTTTGAAAAATCACAAACTGATGTGGATCTCCTTTGCCAAATTATCTCACACTGGGTTTAGGGGAAAACGCTACAGGCCTTAAATGGGATTATGTAAAGGTAAAGGTAAAGGTACCCCTGCCCGTACGGGCCAGTCTTGACAGACTCTAGGGTTGTGCGCTCATCTTACTCTAGAGGCCGGGTGCCAGCGCCGTCTGAAGACACTTCCGGGTCACGTGGCCAGTGTGACGAAGCTGCAGCTGGCGAGCCAGCACCAGCGCGGCACACGGAAACGCCGTTTACCTTCCCGCTATAAAGCGGTACCTATTTATCTACTTGCACTTTGGCGTGCTTTCGAACTGCTAGGTGGGCAGGAGCTGGGACCAAATGACGGGAGCTCACCCCGCCGCGGGGATTCAAACCGCCGACCATACAATCGGCAAGTCCTAGGCACTGAGGTTTTACCCACAGCGCCACCCGCGTCCCGCTAAGTGGGATTATGAGAGCAAAGGAAAGGAAGGTTGGGGACTTGGTAGCTTATAGTCAGGTTTTGGAAGTCACTGAGTTGAAATCTGAGCCATCCCTACTTATACAGTGGTACCTTGGGTTAGATACGCTTCAGGTTACATACGCTTCTGGTTACAGACTCCGCTAACCCAGAACTAGTACCTAGGGTTAAAAACTTTGCTTCAGGATGAGAACAGAAATCGTGCTCCAGTGGCATGGCGGCAGCAGGAGGCCCCATTAGCTAAAGCGGTGCTTCGGGTTAAGAACAGTTTCAGGTTAAGAACGGACCTCCGGAACGAATTAAGTACTTACCCGAGGTACCACTGTACATAGTTTCAAATGAAGCAGCTTGGGAGGGTGAGTGAAACTGTCCATTTGGGTCTCTTTCAGGTTCCATCCCCCTCCTCCCAATCCTAAATTCAGTTCTCATCAGTTTGCAATGTTCAGTTCACCCCTCTTCCTGCCTCAGTTTACCCCCAGGACCACAACTTCTCCCTGCCTCAGTTTCTCTCCCTCAGAGTTTCCCTCTCCAGGGCTGCTATGCCTTCTGTCTCCATGCCTTAGAACCCCTTCCCAAAACTACGATGCCTGTATTCCTCAGCTTCCCCACCCCCATGTTAACCCTCTTTCCTACCCACAGCTTCTCCCTCAAAGAGCAACAATATCTCCTCCTGTCACCGCTCCACTTCTGTTTCTCTCTGTCTCTCTTCCTTTCTTCCTTTCTCTATCTCTCTCACACACAGACAGACACCCCCATGCCATAGTGCCTTCATTGTGAGTGTGGGGACACGGTCACAGAGCAAGCAAAGTGTGTATAGACCGGCCAGCCACAATTTGGATTCTCTCTCCCCTTAGCTGCTGTGGCAGCCAGAAAAAACAACAACAAAGCACCCTGGATCACAAAAACCTTTGCCTGACCAACATCTGGCAGTTGGAATTCCTGAGGTAGCTTTCCCCTTTTTTGCAAAGTAGGCAGAGACGATACACAGATGCAACCATTCCTCCTTCATTTGCTGCTGCTACTGTTGTTGTTGTTCAAGTTATCTTTGCTTGCTGGTACAAATATTGATAAGGGAAAGAGAACGGAAAGCCTGCTGAATCTGCTAAGCAGCTCCCTGAATCCTGCAGACCTCAACACCTTGCAAGCACTTAATCTCACCCCATCAACAACGGCAAAGAAAAAACCACCTTCAGCAGAGGATTCATTGCTGCAATTTCCCAGCAACTTGGATAAAGGGGACTCAGCTTTCTTATCAAGGTGACACAAACTGACCACAGTGGAATAGTTAGATGTGCCCCCTGCCCACCACACCTTTACAATGCGCATAAGCTGCCATCTGCCAGGTTGTGCCCTTAGCGGCAGATTGCATAGCAGGGAATGCGCTGTGCTTGCCTCCCCCTGCTCACCGCTTACTGAGACATTATTTCTGATTGTCTCCCCTTTCCCCCACCATCACCACCTCTGCAAATGTCACTGAGGTTGGGATTGTGCATAGGAAATGGGGCAGCTCAAGGAGCAGTAAATAACCACGGGGATATTTGCCTAACTGGAGCAGAAACATGTTGTGGCAACAGGGGCGGCAGAAATAATGAGAGAAGCAATGACTGGCTTCATGTCCCCCCCCCCCCATCATGATTGTTTACATAGCACACTCACACGTGGTGATTTGTGATTGATCGCCATGTTGAATATGATGAAACGGTTACCATGATGTGGACTTCAAACCAATTTCAGATGATGTACAGTGGTACCTCTGGATGCGAACGGGATCTGCTGTGGAGCCCTGTTCACATCCTGAAGCGAATGCAACCCGCGTCTGCGCATGCACGGGCTGCGATTCGCTGCTTCTGTGCATGCGCATGACATCATTTTGAGCGTCTGTGCATGCGCAAGCAGCGAAACCTGGAAGTAACATGTTCCGTTACTTCTGGGTCGCCGCGGAGCACAACCTGAAAATGCTCAAACTGAAGCATATTTAACCCGAGGTATGAATGTATTAGGGACTCGGGTGCCGCTGTGGGTTAAACCACAGAGCCTAGGACTTGCTGATCAGAAGGTCGGTAGTTCGAATCCCCACGACGGGGTGAGCTCATTGCTCAGTCCCTGCTCCTGCCAACCTAGCAGTTTGAAAGCACATCAAAGTGCAAGTAGATAAATAGGTACAGCTCCGGCGGGAAGGTAAATGGTGTTTCCGTGCGCTGCTCTGGTTCGCCAGAAGCGGCTTAGTCCTGCTGGCCACATGACCCGGAAGCTGTACGCCGGCTCCCTCGGCCAAAAAAGCGAGATGAGCGCCGCAACCCCAGAATCGGCCACAACTGGACCTAATGGTCAGGGGTCCCTTTACCTTTACCTTATGACTGTATTGATACGTCACTCAGACCTAGTGCCATGGTAAGAGCATATGAAAAGCCTGCTGGGTCAAGGCCCCTCTAGTCCAGCATCCTGTTCTCACAATGGCCAACCAGATGCCTGTGGGAAAGCGGAATCTGAACACAAGAGCACTCTCCCGCCCTGTGGTTTCCAGCACCTGATATTCAGAAGCATTAATGCCTCCATCTGTGGAAGTGGAGCTTGGTCTTCATGGCTAGTAGCCATCAATAGCCCTCTCCTCATTTAACGAACAGTGGTTGAGAATGCCTGAAGACAGCTGACATTTGTCCATTATTTCCAGCAACTCCCCAACCATGTAGCACCCCATAAAAGAGACACGATATCTCCTAGGTGTCCCTTTTTCATTGAAAAAGTTTGATCCGGCAGTTCTGTCTGGGGCTGTTAGGTTTTGTGGCTATTAGTAATAGAACATATAACCAATTGACTCCACTTCTGTGATGGCAGCCGCACAAATCCTGGGCTCCTCCCCAGAGCTGCCACGGTGTTTGCTTGGAACATTCCTCTCATTTTTTCTCTCCCCTCATATGTGTGCAGATGAAGTGAGCCCTATAATAAAAATAAAGATTTATTAGCCTTTCCCCCGTGTCCCCAAGGCTCAAGAGAGAGGAGATTATTGGAGCTACCACATCAGACAGTCAATGTTCTTGCAACAGTCATAAAACTTCCATTAGATGCTGAGAGGAGGAGGGAGGATGGGGAAAGATATTTACTCCTGCAACCGCTGCAAAAGCCCGGAGTCAAATCCAGAGATATTGGCTCACTTCACAGTGCTTTGATTCGACAGTGTATGAAATAAATAATGTAGAATTAAAGTGAATCCCAATAAAAAAAACACACGATGCCCAGGATATTGACGATCCTATTTCTCAAATGGCAGGTTATTGAACGTACAGGGTCTGCTACACACACAAAGAAGAACACGCTGTCGACTTCCCCCCCTCCTTTTTAATTTGGTCTATTTGCACAGAGCGGATGTTTTCAGGCGGAGATGAATTTAATATGTTATTTATATGGTTTATTATCTAAACAGCTGGGTCTTTTGCAATGATGCTCATCTTTGTAATCATCTCATGCACTTACTAAACGCCCCATCTGACTCCCCACCCGGCGAGGGCTACGTTGCTGATTTAAAAGATGCAGGATCAGTTCTTTAATCAGAATCAGGGCTCATATTCAGAATTGTTGGAAGTGAAGGTTGAAGAACATAGAAGTAAGCAAAGCGATTAGCATGAATATGAACAAATCCACCTGTTGTGTCCTATTATGGCAAGAGAACAGCAAAAATCATGTAGAGTAGTAAGGATTTTCTTTGTCTTATACTTTGTGTAACCATATATTACAGACTTTGTTTTCTTAAAAGTGGAATAGGCATTCACTGGCCCTAAAAAGCCCTAGACTTTTTTGCCAAGCAACAAAGATTTATGTAACACCCCCATCCAGCACCAACTATTATGCACTATACCAGCCCTACCCAACATGGTGCCCTCTAGATGTTTTGGACTACAATTCCTTTCAGCGTGGCCAATGGTCAGGAATTATGGGAACTGTAGTGCAATTTATCTGGTGGGCACCACAATGGTTAAGACTGTGCTATATCACCAAACAAGTGTCCTCTCATTTTGGGGAGACACTGTTTTTGGGCCACTGAAGCAGGCATCCCAGGCACACTTAAGGGCCCATTAAACACTGTAGGCATTACTGTGCATTAAACATGCATAGGACTGGGCTGTATTGATGGATACTCAGCCATTCAACAGGAGCAGAAGGTGACAGTGGCTTATGCACTTGCAATTGGGACCATATCGGCCTTCTCAATCTCTCCACCAACCACTGGCACCCTGAAGGGCTGATTCGGCCAGCAGGACTAAGCCAGGCTGACCAGAAAGGAAACTTCCTGATGATCTTCACCTGCTATATTTCAGTGCTGGCTCTATTGGGCTACCCAGTTGCCTTCCTCCAAAGAAACATCCAACATCTATTATGCTTAAAACCTCCATATTCAATCTTATTAATCTGATCATCATTCCCCATGGGGATGGCTGAATTGGTAGAAGCACACTAGACCAAGAAAGCTGGTCAAGACCCATAAAAACAGAAGAACAGAGGCATTAAAAATGGTTATATTGAGCGATTCAGGGGCAGATTCATTATAGGTTGACGACTGTTTTGTGCTCTTCCCGGGATGCGGCACAGTCATAAACCAGGGTTAACATGCCAATTAAACTGGGATTTCTGATGCTTTACTTTGTCAGCATCACCAGTAGAATGATGTGATGGGGCTCTAGAGTAGAATATGATATGTACCACATAGCCTTAGTGCCGGCTCAAAATGAATTCAATTTCATTAATGAAAGTTGTTGACACTGTGATTAGATATATGGGAGTCTGTTTCTGCTGGACTAGAAGCAAATGCATGCAGTTCGTTGAGAGAGAGGTGGAGTTGTTTCTCAGTAGCAATGTTAGCATTTAGAAACCTAATTCCCAATTGATTTTTCAATAGAAATTCATCACCCTATAGCCAGATTACATTTCATCTGCAGAAGAAGTCTGTAAGGCATTTTCTGGGCAGGTGCTTTTTGCCTCTGGGTAGACTGTTACAAAGGGCTATACAATGTGCTGCCCTTCAGATGTTGCTGGATACTAGCTCCCATCAGCCCCTGTCAGGATGACCAAATGCCAAGGAAGATGGGAGTTGTAGTCCAACAATATCTGGAAGGACACAGGTTAGCTGCCCCTACTGTAAGCCACTTTAAAGACCTCTGGGTGGAAAGGCAATGTATAAATGTTTTAAAAATAAATAAATAAGTTGAACCTGAATGTTTGAGGAATCCTAACGTTCTCACCTTAGGGATGCGGGTGGCGCTGTGGTCTAAACCACTGAGCCTTTTGGGCTTGCCGATCAGAAGGTTGGTGGTTCAAATCCCCGTGACAGGGTGAGCTCCTGTTGCTCGGTCCCAGCTCCTGCCAAAAGCACGCCAAAAAGTGCAAGTAGATAAATAGGTACTGCTGCGGCAGGAAGGTAAATGGCATTTCCAGGCACTGCTCTGGTTTTGGTGTTCCATTGCGCCAGAAGCGGCTTAATCATGCTGGCCACTTGACCCGGAAAAACTGTCTGTGGACAAACACCGGCTCCCTCGGCCTGTAAAGCGAGATGAGCGCCACAACCCCAGAGTCGTTTGCAACTGGACGTAACTGTCAGGGGTCCCTTACCTTTTTAAAATCTTTTTAACGTTCTCACTTTACATATCCAAAATTCAAACTCCGTCAGAGCTGCAGCTGAGAAGCAGATAGGAGCAGAAAAATGGTGGTGGATAAGCAGCTCTCCATATTTGGTTCCAATTCAGGCACCTAGTATGAGTGCATCCTTGATTGATTCAGTTGCCACAGACTGGGAACTCACCATTACTAGGCATGTACCGTATTTTTTGCTCTGTAAGACACACCAGACCACAAGACACACCTAGTTTTTGGAGGAGGAAAACAAGAAAAAAAATATTCTGAATCTAAGAAGCCAGAACAGCAAGAGGGATCGCTGTGCAGTGAAAGCAGCAATCCCTCTCGCTGTTCTGGCTTCTGGGATAGCTGTGCAGCCTGCATTCACTCCATAAGACACACACATTTCCCCTTACTTTTTAGGAGAGAAAAAGTTGAGTCATATAGAGCAAAAAATACGGTGTGGTTTTTTCCCCTCTTGAGAAAGAAAAACAATAGGATTTTAATGTGACAATTATTCTGGTAACACTTTACTCATGTGATATATATATATATATGTATGGCTGTTCATTGCTGCTGCTGAACACCTTTCATAATTATTGACCTGACCTGAATCAACCTATTGGATTTCCACCACAGATCTGAATTTATTATGTGCATCATTATCATAAACATTAATGGCTGGTTGGAGTGGCTGGGAGAGCAGCCTGCAAAATGGCACCAGCAACCTCCATGCATCTATCATTAAAGGGACAGACGTCTCAGCCATGCACATTTATTCCTGTTTAGAACACATGACACATGTGTGCTAGACTACCAATGCAGACAGTTAATTCAACACGAAGCTTCATGGGCAATGGTCAGTGACACGGAGAGTTGCCATCCAAAACGTGCGGAGAGCAGTAGGTTAGGGAAGGCAGCATTAACATGCAAGCTTGCATTATGAAAACTTACACATGTGCACTAGTGGAAAAACAAGAAGTGGTAGCCCAGGAAGGAAAGAGAGTAATATTTCCTTGAGCTTTGTTTCCAGTGGAGAAGAAGACTCAAGAATCAAGAAGGTAATATTTCACAAGTCAGCAAAGTCGCAAGTGAGTTGGTCGCAGACCTTGTTGCACTTGCCATAAATGGGACCATGGGAACTGGCCCTAAATGACAAATGAGACAAATAGGCTGTGGGATCCCTGCCTACAATGTCTGTGTGGGCCAGCCATGCCCTGAGCCTTTGTGATCAGTCTGGCTCCTGGCTGAGACATCGAGGAGCAGTGATACACTGGCAGAGGCAGCAGCTGTGACTCGGCTGCCTTTCGGGATGACATTCTAATCTATAAATCCAAATAGATAGCTTCCTCCACAGCTGCTACAGGAACCATGTGTTTGTGATTAATGAATCTTTTTTTAACTGTCCACTATTAATTTTTCTAAGCCTTATTATAGCTAGTAAATCTGTATGGCATTTTTGTATTCCCCCCTCCCCCACCCCGGTCTCAGTCCAATCTTATTGCATTCAGTAAATCTTTTTACTTTTTTCCTTACCTTGTGGTTGCACAATTCTGCATACACAGATGAGGAGTCATTGTTCACCACATCTTTTTCTATTGGGTTAATGTCTCCAGCTTCACATGGATCATCCATCACTTGGGCATTATTGCCCTTGAACCACAGCACTTGCTTTCCCTTTCCTTTTTAACATGCAGAAATAAAAAGCTTTGGTCTGATGTCTCCAAGGCACAAGTTCACAACAGATGCCCCAAAGTGCAAAGCCCTCTTGTCCTGCTAGACCCATCATGTTTTGATTGGGTTTGGGGCTTTGCATTGCAGATGTGTTCCAGATGTACTGCAGCATTGGAAAAAACCAACAAGATACATACATTCAAAACTCATGGAGACATTCTGAGACTGAAATACATTTGATATGTAACACCTGAATTTGCCTGCTTCAAAATTCTGCCTGAGGGGGCAGGAATAAGAGGGGAGGAGATTTTAATTCCAACGGTGAAACTTCACATTTCCATGGTTTACATCAGGCATGGGGAGCTTCTGGGCCTCCGGATGTTGCTGAACGACACCTCCCATCACCCCTGACCATTGACCATGTTTGAAGGAGCAGATGGGAGTCGTAGTTCAGTAATAGCTGGAAGGCCAAAAGGTTCCTCACCCCTGATTTGCACAGATTCACGTCAAGTATCTCTGCTGTGGTCTGTGTATGGTGTTTTCCACTGAGAACTCCATAAAGAATGATTTGGATGTGTGTTTCTGTCAACACACAGGGATGCAGGCTGGAGACAAGATGGGGAGCCACAGTTATCGACAAACTCACAACATGTTCAGTGATATGCACCATCTCTGCAAACATTTGTTTCCTCTTCACACTTTATGTTGCCTGTTTATTCATCTACTATTTTATTTATTTACTGCACCTGTATCCCACCTTTCGTGAAGGTGGCGTAGGTGCTTCTCCCATCTGTGTTTTATCCTTCCAATAACCCTGTAGGCTAAGAGATGGTGGCTGGCTAAGGGTCACCCATTGAATGTTATGGCTGAGTTTTTGAACCCAGGTTTTCCAGGTCTTACTACACTACACTTCTTCAGGAGACACTGGTTATACATGCAGCCAATTCACCTATTTCCTGAACCATGAGTTTGTTCTTTGCCAAATGTCAGATAATTGTGAGTTTAAATACAATAGGCAGTTTAAAGTCAGTAGATCTGGGGAATGTTTGTCTTCAAGTGACGGCAGAATGCCAATGCTGGTGTGGCCTCTCATATTTCAGCAGGGAATGTATTCCACCACACTGGTTCCACTAGTAAAAAAAGCCTGCCCCTGTGTTGCCACAAGCTGATGATAATCACCAGGCAGCGGCAAAACTAACTGGATTCCAGTGTGTATCTGAAGAAGTGTGCAAGCACACGAAAGCTCATACCTGGAAGGAATTTTATTTTGTTTTGACTATGGCAGACCAACACGGCTACCTATCTGTAACTGGATTCCATTTGTTGATCTTAATGCCCTTCCAGATAATGGAGGGGAAGACAACATTTCAGGTAAACTAGTCCAGAGTTGTTCAGTGCTGCATATGTAAAGCCTCAGCGCCTAGGGCTTGCCGATCGAAAGGTCGGCGGTTCAAATCCCCGCGGTGGGGTGCGCTCCCGTTGCTCGGTCCCAGCGCCTGCCAACCTAGCAGTTCGAAAGCACCTCCGAGTGCAAGTAGATAAATAGGGACCGCTTACTAGCGGGAAGGTAAACGGCGTTTCCGTGTGCGGCTCTGGCTCGCCAGAGCAGCGATGTCACGCTGGCCACATGACCCGGAAGTGTCTCCGGACAGCACTGGCCCTCGGCCTCTTGAGTGAGATGGGCGTACAACCCTAGAGTCTGTCAAGACTGGCCCATACGGGCAGGGGTACCTTTACCTTTACCTTAAAAATGGTTTGTTAGTTAATAGGCAGCCAGCTAGTTATAATCAATATACAATCAATAACTAAATTATAGTTCTGAGTAGGCTTGCTGAAATACTGTAGGGCAGTGAATAAACAAATGCAGGAGGAGGAGGATATGAAACATCTGCCTAAATCATGCCTGTGTCTTTTGTGAAATGCCTGGGTTTGACTGAATAAATCCTCACTTCCACACTGTCCTTTATATGAATAGGGAACTGATTCCTTGAGAATGTGCATCCTTATGTAGACAAGGCAGCACAATCCACACCCAAAAAGGAGGTATCGGCACCAATTCCAATGTGTGCAGAAGTACAAAAAATATTTTTGGGGGAGGGAAACACTAGAGAGGGGGAGCCCACCACAACAACTTAGTGAGGGTTTATTCAGTCGAACATGAACCCAAGCATTTTGCAAAAGACATACTTAGTGGGTATGGAATTCTGACTGATTATTTGGACAGCGCAGGGATAGAATGGAGTCTCTTGGAGGAAGGCATGGCTGGCTGGCACTGTCAACCAATGGCCTCCACAACACAACATTTCTGTTGCAGGTCTCATTTACAGAGACTTAATAAGCACATTTGAGATTCTGGCCCCGTTATGGTAAGTGGCAGCTAAAATTAGTTATACACCAAAGATTTCTCAAGATAAATTAATCTTCTCTTTGTAGAGAACATATGGCCAGGACGGGAACCAGATGGGTTTGAGCTGCTGAGGCGGTAAGTTACATTCTCCCTGCCGGAATTAGGTCCCGTTTACAAGGAGCAGATTACCAGGTAGCACAGATTGCAGGTGTCCCTGTTTGGGAGAGGTGATGTAGCATGCCATGGTCATGGATGATGTGTTTTCCCACCAGCACATTGGCACGTGGACATTTTTAATGGTTCCCTCTTGATTCCTGCTTCCGGAGCTCTTTCTGTTCAGCTTCAGCTGTTTTAAAGGAAGTTTTTTTATTTTAAAAAATCAGGGATTTTGATTGCCTTTCTTAGCCAGGGCAGTTCAACAGACAGGCAGGTGAGGCATTGCCTAGGGCCACACATTTCAAGGGGCGACAGAGAGCCAGAAGCAGCAAAAGACTTTTACCCTTTCATGTACATACTTTCTACCATGGACAGCTCCCCGTTCCATTTTTGCAATATTTGTGTGCGAAAGAGATTGAGGCACATTGCCTAGTCACTTTCCAGCCCAGCAAAGGTGGTAAATCATCAACATCCTAATAATAGATAACCAACACAAGCCACTCAGACTGATCTGGAAAACAAGCAACTTGCAAGCAGAACAAATGTACGCATACAAAGGTCTATTTGATGTGAACATAGAGAAGATTGATGGGACCTGTCTGTTCCTGAGTTATGTAATGCACAGGTCAGGCACTCATATTTCTCAGCCAGAGCCATTTCCACAGTTTTTAGGTTGTATTTTGGGAGGTTTGGAGACACAGAAATTGACACAGCTGATGCAAAGCTTCCCTGGAGCATCCAGATGGCCACAGTTATAGGCAGTGAGCCAGTCTAGACTGACGCTTGGTCTAATCCAGCAGGACAGTTCTTAGGCTGGAACCAAGTGTGTCTCTGTAGTTTGCTGCATGAATTTTTTTGGATTCAATAGTGACAGGCTCTTAAGAGAAAGGAAGCGAGAGCAAAAGAACAACACTTATTCCCATATGACCCAATAAAACCATCGCCATCTAGTCTTCTTGCTAATGTTCTTCTTGTACGGAATTCATATGACATGATTTATGTCAAATTCATGCAGTGTCTTCTAGATAATGGGAATGAGTCTGCACGGGAAAGACAGGCAGCAAGCCTAATAAAATGTCACTTTGACTATGGCAATTTTCAAACCCATATTAATTTATTGCAGCCTCTGGGGGACACTTTGTTACAAAGCTATTACATCCAACACTTGCCCATTTTATTGAAAGGTGATGAACCAAAAACAAAAAGTCTACAAAACACACACAAATTCCCAGCCTTGGTAGAGGGATATTAGAACTTTGTTTCACAATCTCAGTAAATTATCCTACACATATCACAAAAATGTATACATAAAAGCAGTATATTATAACTATGGTAGAGATGTAATTTTGCTGCATGATAATTTTGCAGACATTTTGATTGTGAGAACCATCATCTTGATTGTAAAACCTGCTTACGGTTTAAAAAAATGCACATAAAAGTACGAAATCCTATATACTTTTAGTCAAATGTAAGTCCCATAGAGTTGAATGGCGTTTGCTCCAAGGTAACTACGTAAGTTTAGGACTGCAGTTTGGCATATGATGTGGGCTTGTCCAGTATGAAGTTGTTATCTGCATAAATTTTGTATTGGTGAAATTGATATTTACACATGTTTATGCATTTTTAAATTATATTCCTGTAGTATGAGGATTAACAGCAGGACAACTCTTTGGCCACTGTGACAATAGGATGCTGGAATACACGGGCCATTGGCCTCAACCAGCCGTCTTGTCTTATGTTCTTAGGTACTTACAACCAAAGTGGACTTTGATCCTTTGTTGGATAATGAGCCTTTATTGTTGCTAAAAGCAGTGATTTTTTCTGGGGGTACGGAGGGGTATGCGTACCCCTAAACATTTTGTGAATCTTTGTACTTTTGTCCATTTACTGTATTTAATTTTCCTGATTTGAACTATAAAATAGTGGTTGTCTTGAGTCAAAATGAGAGTACCCCAAACACCTTTAAAAAAAAAAAAAAAGCACTGGCTAAAAGACTTTGAGCCTGGAAGGATAAACACCCACTGTCTATTATACAACGGTCTGAAGACCTCACTGCCCTGGCTACATCTTAATTTCATGAGAATTTCATGAGAATACCTACTGGATAACCAATAAATGTAACTTACAATACATGTACTGATGGATACACCCTTAAACTTCTGGTATCCATAATGTGAATTGCTGGTGGTTTTTTGTTACTATTAGTATTATTTATATTGTATTTATTTTCATCTATATTATGTTTCATTTGTTTCCTCCCATTACTTTTGTTAAATTTTTGAATAAACTAATCTTTCAAAAGGATTGCAACCCTTCGTTCTGAATATATATCAAAACGATTACAACAGATTTATATGGAATTTATAGTTCCATTTTGGTTTTGTTTTATGATTGGAATCGTTTCCTCTGTTTTTAGCCTCTGTTTATATCATTCAATAGTCTATTGTTTTAACATGGGACCCTAGGGTGAAGGATGGGCAAGAAATTTATACCTTTCCCGTGGAATCGAAATTTAAACTTTTCTGTTAGGTGATCTGAATGGCAACATTTGGACTCGTAAGATTCTTAAGAAGTCCCATTCCTTTCTGGTTACCTCAGTAAGTTCACCGTTAGATCTGGAACTTCAATGGTCCTAAAAATCAATAAATTGTTGATATGAGGTCGTGACTCACTCTACTTTAAAGAACATTTTGACTTGGTAACAGATCGGTCTTCCTAATGCGTTAGCTGTGACTGATTCCTTGAGCAACCTCCAGCATATACATTATGTCTCCACAGGCTGAGAAGCTGACCTTTCACTGTCTTCTCTTTGAGGATTTGGATAAGCCTATACAGTGGTACCTCTGGTTGTGGACACAATCCGTTCTGGGGTGCCGTTTGCACCCCAAAAAGTCTGTAACCAGAGTGGTGCTTCTCCACATGTGCGAAGCGCGGTAGAGCACTTCTGCGCATGCGCGAACCACGCAGTACGCCTCTGTGCGTGCGGCAAAACCCGGAAGTAAACACTTCTGGGTTTGCCGTGTTCTTAACCCGAAAAAACACAACATGAAGCGTTCGCAAGAAAAGGTATGACTGTATATGCCTTTTCACATAAGGCTTATGTGAAAAGGGTCTAGAGAAGAAATTGTATGTACATTTAACCCAGAAGAGGTTTTATAGTCACAGCTGGCATTCTGTGTATGTACTTCCTACATAAGAACAGCCTGCTGGATCTGGCCAAGTGCCCATCTAGTACAGCACCCTGTTCTCACAGTGGCCAACCAGATTCCTGTGGGAAACCTGGAAGCAGAACATGAGCACTCTCCTCTCCCGTGGTTTCCAGAAACTAGTATTTGGAAGCATTGTTGCCTCCAACTTTGAAGTCATCATAGCTAGTAGCCTGCCAGGCCTCAGGGAAACCAACCACCACAGCAGGGTGCCAGGAACGGTTAAGACAAGGAAAAGTCCTTACCATCTGCTTTTATTAAATATTTACAGAGAGAGGCTTGGGGATGCAGCCTCTTGGAATAATGGCGTTGCCTCAGGCAAATCTCCACCCTTCTCTCCCACTTCCTTATTCGCCATCTATTCTACAGGTGGCACAAACGGCCTTTTGCTTCTGAGCCCTTTTCTCTCCTACTTTTAAGGCTCACCAGGTTCTGGGAGGGGGGGTCTGGAATGCTTTCTAGTGTCAGCCAGCTGCTCCATGGGAAGGCGGTCTCCACCATTCCTCCTCTGCCCAGTCCCTGACATAGCCTTTGATAGCCCTCTCCTCCATAAATTTATCTAATCCTCTTTTAAAGCCCTCGACGTTGGAGGCCATCACTGCCTCCTGGGAGAATGAGTTCCATAGTCTGAGTGCACTGTGTGAAGAAGTCTTTTAAGTGTCCTACATCTTCAAACATTCAGCTTCATTGGATATCCATGAGTTCTAGTGTTATGAGAAAACCTTTCTCTATCCACTTTCTTCACACCATGCATAATTTAATAAACTTCTGTCGTGTCACCTCTTACCTTTTCTCTAAACTAAAAAGTCTCAGCAACTGCAACCTTTCCTCATAGGTTATCAGAACTGTACTCAGTACTATTTTCAGTTCCTTTCCTAAAGACTCCTAGCCTGTAATGTGACTTTTTCATGGCAGCCACAAACTACATCAGCATCTTCATTAAGCGATCTACTATGACCCCAAGACCTCACTCCTGGTCCGCTCCCTCTAGTGCAGACCCCATGAATGTGATGTGAAATTAAGATTTTTTTGATCCAACATGCATCACTTTACACTTGTTTTCATTGAATTGCATTTGCCATTTTACTGCTCATTCACTCAGTCTGGAGAACTACTACCAGTTATTGAAGGTCTGGTGTAGCCAATACGATTCCAAGATTAGGAAGAACTTTCTGGTGGTAGCTGTTGTTTGACAGTGGAACAGACTGTATCAGAAGGTGGTGGTCGCTCCTTCATTGGAGGTTTTTAAACAGAGGCTGGATGGCCATCTTTCAGGGATTCTTCAGGTGTGATTAATGCATTTCTGGGGCTGGACTAGATGACCATTTTGGGTCCCTTCCAACTCTACAATTCTATGATTCTATGGTTGCAGCTCCAGGCTGAAAGGCACCTGACCTAGTCTCATGACTCTCAAGGGTTTTCAGAAGTTCCTGCCTCCCAATGATGCTTCCACCCACTTGATAAACATGTTACTTTTAATATAATGCAGGAAAGAGGTTATAGGCAACTAAGAAGTTTACAGACATATGACAATTCTACTCCATGCTGTTGTGTTTCCACAGGAATCCTTCTGCAGTTTCTCGAATGAAGCAGCTTTGGCTCACCTGAGCTTGGTCTAATGTGAAATTGGCACAGCTTATTCTCATTTACCATCTGAGAGCCACATGCATGTGGAACATTCAGAGCAGAATTGAGTGATATTTTCCCTAAATTGTAACATTTTAGGCTGTGACAGGGAAGGTGGTGGAGGGGAGCTCATGTCTGAATGCTTTGGGGGGGGGGAGGAGAGGGACCCTCATGGCACGCAGAAGAATAGCATGTGGGGGAGGATACTAACACTGATCTCTTCTTGTGAAAATGAATACCGTACCCTAAATTTCAGCTGGGCCAAGTCCACGCTATTGTAGTTCCTTCTTCCTCACATGTAAATGGAAAACTAAGAAGGTAAATTCACTTCTAGCTAACATTAAAACTGATATCTCACTTTCCTGGTTTTGGCTCATCTCCTCCAATCCCTTGTCATCCTGAGGAACCTCCCCTCCTGCCCTTTTGTCTTACATATTCCAAATTTGGATGATACCACTCTGACTTTGCTTCCATTTCAAAGTGTTGGGACTTTGGTACACAGGGAAACCAGACATTTGATGCAAATGATTACTGCAAGAACTCTCACTGCCTGTTTGGAGAAGTGATTTCCATATGTTTTAGAAAGGCAACCTTCTGTATGGAATGAAAGAAACCAAGGCTGTCCATTGTGGGCTCTTTCTTCATAATGAATAAAATATAGTTAGCTGCATCTATATGGGTACATTAAGTGTGTGTGATACTATATATATATCTATATACACAATGTCAACAACAACAAAAAATCTTTCCAGTCTCAGTATGCTATTTCTTTGCTTTTTTCTTTCCACGTTTTGACTTCTCTGTCTCTTTCTGCTGCTCGCGAACGGGCTCTTCCAGAGGCAAAGGCTCACTATAAAAACTATATATAGGGGAAAAGAAAGGGAGAAGTTTGCAGTGTGAGTTGTATCATAAGGCCAACTGAAAACCACACACAATGGGAACCCTAATCATCTTGCAGGTGGTGTTAGGTGTTAAGCGTCATGTTGCAACATTCATGATAAGCTTGTGAACTCTGGTTTCTATTTGAAGGCAATATAATATATCAATCTGGCAGCATGTTCTGAATGCCACTATGGTGAATTCACATGTGCCTCACTGTGTGATCATCCCATCACTGTGCAAAGGTTCTGTTCTAATGCAGCTGTGCTAATTGTAAGAAACTGATAAAAGAGCATTAATACAGCAGACCCAGTGTGTTTTTAGCCAAAAACTTGTCGCAGCAGCATTACAAACCAGAATCCTGCATATTTATCATGTCTGCCAACACTTCATTCAGGTATGGAATATAGTACATAATTTGGCATCTTGGGAATATCGGGTGGTATGCAATACTAGTCCTACTCAAGAGTAGACACATTGAAGTTAATGGACACGACTAAGGTCACGTTCACACCATACAGCTGAAGCATTATAGGTTCAAAAATTTCAGTGGGTCTACTCTGAGTTGGACTAGCTGACTACAACCAATCAAACTGATCTTTTTAAAAGTAAGTTCCTGGCAGAGAAATAACAGAAATGTGCAAGCAATGACTGGTGAAGGTTAAAACAATGGAACCTTAGTGGGTTGGATTTCTGTTAACAAGCAAGTAAAATAATAATGCCCTGAAGCCCATAGCTGCACTATTCTGCAGTCATCATCCCCCTGCTCTACTCTATAGTCTTCATATTATTCTTTCCTGTTTGCACTCTGACAGCCATCTTGTAAAGAAAAAAGGAAACCTGTCTTGAAAGCAGAATACATTATGCAAAGTATATATATGGAAATTTAATTTCCATAATTTATTAAAGATGCATAATACGGTTTTTGCTAGGATGTGGTATATAAGTCTTTAAATAATTCTAGTAAGACATCCAATTCAGAAGAGATTCTGCAGATTTAGGCTCAGTCCCATACATTAACCTGTGACTCCTATGCTCTTATTTTAGAATATCTCACATCCTAACCATGTCTACTCTGAAGTAAGTCCCATTGCAATCAATGGGACTTACTCCCAAGTAAATGTGTGGGGATTGCAGCCTTGGCAGATGTAAGAGAATGTAATGAGCTAACCTATGCTGAATCAAACTCTAATGTTTATTTAAACCACCAACATCAATTCTGGTGGCAAGTATCACAGGCAGCGTTTCTCAGGCTGAGATCACAAGAGGGAGCACAAGAGGGAGAAGGACACTGAAGTTTGGTGTCAAATAGGGGAACCCCTGAAATTTGAGACCCCAAGATCTGCCACTGTTTATGTGCTACATTTTAATTTTGGTTGCCTCCAATGAGCACAGGGTGACACATAATGTTCTACCCACCTGAGTTTTAACTAGGAAAAAATATGCAAAGCAGATTATACTAAAATGGGGCAGGTAGAGCTTTAGATTCTGGGTTGTTTTTTTTAAAAAAGGTAGATTCCAAAGCCTGTAGACAGACAGTGACAGGTCCAACTAAACTTCATGCCTGATCGGGGACTTGAATGTGGGTGTCCCCGGTCTAAGTGCAACATGGCAGCTGCCACACTATGTGGTCTCTCATTCAATCCTTTTGTACCTTCAAAGGATGCTTTAATTGCCTCTAGTGTTTTACAGACATGCCCCAGCGTAAAACGGTTACTGCATCACAGGAAAAAGACACGGGAAAGTCTCCATACTCTCACTCCCATTCTGTCATTGAGGATTACTCTTCTGCAGAATCTCAACCAGCCTCACCCTTTACCAGGTAAAGTGAAATGGCTACAGGGGTGGAATTAGCATAGCCTAAACGAAATTAGCATGCTCCTGACAAGCTGAGAATTTAAGATGTGTCCTAACGATAAACTGCCAAATCAGCCAGGTTCAGTTTAGTCGAGGAAATGAGCCCATTAACTTGGCATCCTTGTTAGCAGTTTGCTTATAAGCGTATCCTGGGTTGGTATAAGTGTCCCCCCCCCAAAAAAAAAAAACCCCAGCAAATAATCATCATATAGAGCTATGAGAATCTACAAGCTTAGAAATCTCTCTGACAGTGAGCAATTAACAAGGGATTAGCTCACAAGTTATGACATCCACATAGTAATAGTTTCCCACTTCCTGATTCAGGAAGCCATCATGGATTATTGCCCCCTATCCTATCAGCCTATCACTCAACAACAGGAACTCTGAGCAAGTTAGCCATTGGCTAAATTGCTCAAAATGTGAATTCACCATAAGTTGGACAAAAACTGGGCACTGAGATACGATGGCAGGAAATCAGTTAGTCAGATGATCACCCTGGGTGCTTCCAAACAGTGACAAAAGTAACGTAAATACATTGGGGGGGGGGGTTAATGGTATGCTAACACTAGCTCTGTTCTGTGGTTATTGCAGCTTTATCTTGTTTCCATGTGGGAAAACAGCAAAGCAAGGACGAAAAAGGAAAATGGAAGCTGTCAGATCAATAATTATTTGAGCAAAAGTTGTGATTTTACTGGATACTAGGGATGGCCAATAACAGGAAGAAGCTGCTGTAGCCTCCCAGTCTTTCTCTTAGTACCAGGTTTTTAAAAACAAGAAAAGGTGTGCCAGTCTTGAAAGGGGTGCTTTAGGAGGCAGCAGTGTTGGCACAACTTGCTTTTAGGTGCCAGGTGTAGCATGAAGTGGCCACCATCTTCTTTCCCCAAAATGCCTCTGGCTCCCTGTATAGCTTCACAGCCAGCGTAGCTTTGCTGGGACCCAGTGGCACCAAGGGTGGCGGATGGCAGTCATTGCAGCTGTGCCAGGCCTGCCCTTCTCCTCTGAGTGCTGAACCCTTGCAACTTGACAAAATGATTAACAATAAAATAATCCTAGCATCAATCACTCCAGCATTTGCCCCACCATGCCAGGTGCTGATGTCAGGCTTGGTTTTTATTATCATAGCCCCAAATCCCACAATTTAAAAACACAAACCTTTCCAAGGCAGGGACAGAGACCTTCTTTGGATCTTCGAAAGTGGGACTGGCAGGAGAAACGAAAGAAGTTTGTGTCAATAAACACATGTAGGTATTCTGCACCACCTCTTATGCACATTTTTAATAGAAAGTTTTAATTTCTTCTCTTTTTTATCTTAAGCCAGTGTTGCAAATGTCTACTCATCTGGTGTCAGTTGTGAATTACTCCTGGTTAACCAATTACTCTCTCCATTGCTTTGAGGCCAATATATACACACATGTCCGCAGGAGGAAAGTAAAGTTTCTGAGGGCTAATGCATGGTTTATTTACCAAAAAACCCACAAAAAACAGGATTAAGCTATTTTAGACTGTGTATGTATAATACATGCCAAAACCATTTTATGAAATAAATTGGATTTAATTTTACTCGATTACTTCTTCGTGACAAGTTCCATTTCCCTATTACTAGTTGCAATTATTATTTACTACATTTTTATTTTTGTTTATTAAATTTATATACTGCCCTTCAGCCAAGGTGGTTTACAGTATTAAAAAAAATACGGGGCCTTTTGTGTATAACAAACAAACAAACAAACAAACAAACAAACCAATACACACACACACACACACACACACACACACACACACACACACACACAGTTTAAGAAGTCATAGATTGTTTACTTAATCAAAGGCCTTGGAGAATAAGACTATTTTCCCTTGGCGTCTGAAGATATGTAATGAAGACACCAGGCAAGCATGCCTGGGGAGAGCATTCCACAAATAGGGAGCCCCTGCAGAGGAGGCCCTGTTAATCCCACCCTTCCCCCAAGGAAATCAGGGTGGCAGACATTTCCCTGCTTTTTCATCTCAGAAACCTATATGGTAGCTTAGGCTGAGAGTAGGTGACTAACACAACTTTACTCAATGAGTTTCATGGAGATTTGAACTCTGAGAATCTAACTCTCACCACAAAATGACATTGGCTCTCTTTTTAAATGGCAGGCATATGCAACTTGCAGACCTACCATACCTTAATCAACTTAATCTTAATCAACTCGTTTGGCACCACACATGGGACTATACAAACTATGGAAGTTGTTAAGCACCTGCAAGCCACAAAAGGGAAAGCTGATGTGTTGTGTTCAGCTTGCTGGGTCTCCAGTTTTACAGGCCTGTTTTAATGCTTGCTGCTCTCAGTTGACAAAGTCATTGTCAGGGATATCAAGATATGAGATCAATTTCATCACCTGACCCACCCAGAACTACCCCAGTGTCACAAGTAAAGGGAGAAAGATCAGAAGGCTCTTCCACTCAAAAGGAAGTGTTGCATAAATCTCATGAATGCAGATGAGTAATAATCTTAAGAGGTTTCTCATGTTTGGGGGCACAGGAATCCTGTAACTGATTCAGCAAATGTGAGTAAAGTTGATTCCACCAATATTGAAATCCATGCTTCAGACTGGTTTAAGGCACCATGTACAAAGGTAAGAGGTACAAAAAGCTAGCCTACAATGAGATGCATGTACCTCTGCAAACATCACTTATTAACTGCTAAGGTCTCTGGAGAAATGGAAGAGCTTTAGAACATGCAAGCTACGGCTTGTTCACTTAATTATTCACTTGTTCACTTAATTATTATTTCTTAATTTGAGAATTCAATCAACACAAGAAGCAGGAAACAGATGCACATACTGTACTGATTAGTTGGTGATGATGGATGGGGAAAAGTCATTGCTATTCCTCCCCCTGGGAGGAGTCAGAAGCTTGTACCTCCCGTTATACATCTTGAGCTTTTCTAAGCAGGCCTGCCCAACACTCTGAAACCCCCTGCCCCTAAAATTAGCACTCTGCCACAGTCTGAACCACCACGATAGTGTACATACACCGGCTGCTATTAGACTTGGACCTTCCAAGTTCTTAAGCAGTGTACTGCTTGGCAAAAGTAGTTTCTTTCTAAAGTACAGTACCATATTTTTTCGTGTATAACATGGTCCCATGTATAAGATGCCCCCTATTTGGGGGGACTCCAAATTAAGATAATGGAGGGAGATTGCCCAGAGTTGCTGAGCTTTGTTTGGGAAGGATTGCCCATGGTTATTGAGCTTTTTTTAGGGGGGATTGCCAGAAATCACTCACCCGTCTGACCTACGCTGCTGTTCCCTCACCGGCAGAAGCCACCAATTGCCCACCCAATTGCTGCAGCGACAGCCGATCATCACCAGCCCTTGCTGCAGCCACCAATAGCATGCCCAATGGCCACTGCTCATGGCAGCAACCAATCCCATGTCCCCCCCCCCATGCACTATCCGTGTATAAGACGACCCACAATTTTTAACATAATTTTTTAATTTAAAAAAACCCTCGTCTTATACACAGAAAAGTACAATAGGTATTATCTTAAACAATTGCAAACTCAGTAAAAAAAGAGTTCACTTGTAATATGATATATTACATCAGTGGTTCAGTGCTCATTTCTTCTCCTTCCAGAAAAGATTTTATCTTGAACAATTGCAAACACAGTAATAAAGAGTCCACTTGTGATATACCAGTGGTTCAGTGCTCGGATGTCATTCCGGTAATCAGGCATTTTGTCACTAAAGAGCTTAGTCATTGAGCTTTGTGGTAAATAATATACAAGAAAAGACAGTATTTAAATGGCTTAAAGCAGGGGTATATCTGTCCCCATCTGTTCCCATTCTCATCAGGAGGAGAATAGAAAGAGGACAATGTTAAACCTCCTAGGAGGTTTAACAAACTGAAGGACATCATTTATGGGCTGCCCAGAAGCTTCTGGTTGGCCGCTGTGGAAAATGGGATGGTGGTCTAGTTGGACTTTTGGACCAGGCCTATCCTGGAAAAGCAGTGGGTAGGTTCAGTCTATCTGGGCCCATCCTGAAAGGAAGAGACCATAGCTTTGCAGGCAAAATATCCTAGGCTCAATCCTCAACTTTTCCAGGTAGTCTGGAATAGACTCTCTGGAGCTCTCTAAAGGGTAGTAGGCAGTAAGCAGCTAGATGGACCACTGGGCAGCCTCAGTATAAAGCAGCTTCCTGTGTTCCTAATCTCTGCCAAAGCTAAACTGGAAGCAATAATGGACAGAGACTGCCAGATTCAAAAGGTGACGCCTCTCCTGTATAGCTAAGGAGCCTACAATATGCAAATTTTATTCGGCACCAGCTACTTCCATCACAGAGAGTAATAATGGCAGAAGGCATGCTGGTTGGCATCCTTCCTTGTATGCAGTTATGAAGATGGTATTGCCTGCATTTAATCTGGTTAATTTGTATTTAATCTTCCACTGATTCGTGGAAGATCTTGAAGCCTCTCATAACTACCTGCACTTTAGGAAAGCTCCTCTTAGACTTTGGTCCTCACAGCTAAAGTCACATACCCAACAGAATCCACACCTTTTAAAGAGAGAAAGATTACAGCAATGACTCTTGTTTTCTTTTGAACTTGTGCTCCTTTGCTTGCAAGTTGTCTACCAAATAAAGGCAAGGGATTGCATCTTGATCTAAAGGGACACCATTAATTTCTTTTTTCTTATCCCTGCACAAAGTCTGAGAAAGATTCCGTTTACAATTGGGTTAGATAAGAACCAGCAGAAATCCCGGGAGGGTCAGCAAAGTAATTCACTCCTGTGACCCATCCTTCTCTGAAGCCTGGGGCCTTGGTGTACAAAAGGAAATGTCTATTGCAAAAGGCTAGTTCTACCAATGTTCAGTTTAAGTGGGGTTATGGGTACAGAGGCAATAATTTATGGCGCTAAAGAGATAGGTCTTTTAATTTTGAGAGAGAAGGTGACACAGAAATATATTTTGGCAAAGATTCGTCTTTATGTTACTCTAATATGTTAACTTAGCTCATCGCTTTAACAACAGGGCCAGTCTGAAGACCAGTGATAGAGGGACAAAGAAAGCTATTAGCAGCAAAATGAATTGGATATTCCAAATTTACCCATTTATTTATTTGTATTGTGACCTGGATCTGTAAGAAGGTAGGGATGCTATAGTTCAATGCTTGCCAGGACGCCACATTTCTAATCTGTTTAATATATGTCACCACCTTTGTTTTACATTTTTTTCTGGCTTTTCACAAGTTCGTCTATTATTACACGGCACCAATGTGCACCATACACATCTGAATGCCACACACAGAAGTGAACAACATCTGTTCAAAAATGCAACATCAGATTTGGCAAGCACCATGGGATGGATTTGTTTGCTAGGGTGACTGGTTGTGAGTGTTAGCAGCTAGATTTGCAGTCACTTTGAAGATGCTCGAACTCAGGACGAAAGGGAGGAATGTGCTAAGAGGAAGGCACACTTGGCAAACCCTCACCATGATCAACTCCTGCTCGGAAACCTATGTCCCCACTGTGGAAGGACGTGTGGATCCAGAATCGGCCTCCACAGTCATCTATGGACACACCGTTAAGACCGTGTTCATGGAAGACAAATGATCACCAAAGAAGAAGAAGATCGACTCTTCCATCCAGCATTACTTGTAAGTTTTCCCTAGCAATTCTTCTATAATCAGGGACATTAGTTTTCTGCAAGTCACCAATAAAAATTTCCCAACCAATTTTTTAATGCTTGATATGAACAGAATGAATTACTGATTTGGGATCATCTGATTTAAACAGAAGCCCCATGCTTAATCTAACCTGGTGGATTTGCTCAATATCCCACTGGGAACAAGGTTCCACGACTTATAGTATAAAAGCAGTGGTGACTAAAGTTCCTGGATTCTGAATTTCTGTTGTACTTGTTACAGCTGTACTGGGAAGAAAGTTCCTCCATAGGACAGTATTAGTTGAAAGGTACATTAAAGGGGCAGTGGAAATAAAGCTTATCAAAATAGGACTGCTGAAACAAGTGAGTCAGCCCAGTACCCATGAACCTTAGCAATTTCCCTAACTACATTCTTTTACAGCTCTTACTTTCTCTTTACACTGCTTCTCACCTCAAGATAAGGCAGTGTGGCTTCACAAGAAAATTAATTTTGAAACGGCAAAAGCAATAGGAAAAAATTCTTTATAGCAAACTGGGGTGATGGTTCTACATAACGAAGTGCTCAGCAGAGCCCATTAAAAGGCCCACCTGCACACAGATCCCTTGCTAAGCCTGCAAGTTGGCTCACAATTCTCTTATATTAGCTCCATCATTTTTCATTCTCAAATATTTTTGGTGGAGAGATACATTTAAACCATAAACTTGACTGCTTGCTCAAGCCCAGCAGATTACAGCTGTAAGGCAGCTACTAGAAAACAGCTAACAGGGATCATATATATCCAAAGTACATCACTGAATAGAGTGATATAGTTGTATTGACAGCAGAACAGGCTCATATAAATGTGCATCAACTGGTAGCAATTTAATGAGCGAGGGACCATTCCCAATTGAGTTGGGTGAAATCTTTGAGGACTGGAAAGCTGCATGTACACTGCACACACACACACCCCCACACCCCCACACCCACCACCCACACACTGCTTCTCCATCCCAAATCCACCTCTTGAAGCTGCCTCTTGGACTTTCGTTAGATGTATATTCACACAGTGTGTTCTTCCACCCTGAGATATGATTCTCAAATTGTATTTTAGTATTTCTATAGCTCTCCCTCTTTCTTAAAAAAGAATAAAATCTGATTTTAGTGCAATTGATTTCCCAAGCCCTTGGGGAAAAGTGAGCTAGAAAATCCAGCTAAGTAAATACCATTGCTTGAAAGGTTTAGTGATGGAGTGATAAAGTGTGGCTAAGAAATGAGTGCCATAATGAAAAGATTAACCCTCTCTGGTTTTTTCAAAGGATATTTGAAAAGCCTAGGACCACAGTCCTTTCAGTTTGTTTCAGTGGCAGAAATAATGATGGGCTGCTGATCCTATACTCAGAACCTCTCCTCTGGACCAACTGTGTCACATATACTGCACTGAAAGGACAGGAATAGTCCAGCTCCTCTCCCCACCTACACTCAAGATGCATTCTGACTGCATCATATGTGGGCTGAGACGGGAGCATCAGTGCAACAGCACCAGAGGAAGTCAATACCTGAGGTTGTGGGCTTGAGTCCTAGCACTGGTGCAGGAGGAATAATAAATTGTGCCTTCACAGTGCTGCCAAGATCTTTGTGCAGAATCTCCTGCTAGCAACTCAGAGTACAGGTCTCAAGTGCTGCTCTTTATTTCGAAGGGATGGAGGGGGTTCATGCTGGGGAACTCCACCAAAGCAATATATGTCAAGGGCTGTTTGTAAAAACTTTCAAACAGGCAGCAGCAAAGGTTCAAACGCCTTGGGATCTGGACATGATTTACAGGCCATTTCCTTGTTTCTTCCATTACTTGATTTAATTCAAAAATCATTTTAACTATTAGCAAAGTTCCAGTGTGTGTCACCGTGCTCAATTATTCACAGCAATGGACAGAGACGTTGACCAACTGCACAAGCGTGAATGCAATTTAGGAATGGGGACTTGTGGCTCCCCGATAATTTATTACGGCCGATTATGCAGACCAGGAGAAAGGCAGGGGCTTACTTACAATAAATGTGCAATCCACAATCCATCATAAACTGAAAGACACACTGAATACCCAGGTTCCTTAGCCTCCTCTGGATTTAAGGCCTTATTAGCAAGGCAATTTTGTTCTTGTTACATTCTGCTGTCCGGGATGCTTAAGACAGCCAAATGCATTACACATCTTCCTATTGGACCGTACGGACATACAGCAGGCTGGGCATTAGCAGACCCAGGAGGCACATTCAGCCTCCATTACAACATTTGTTCATAGTCCACAGCTATCAAAGTTAATCTTGAGCAGGTTTCTAACTGTCTCGCTTGCAGAAAACAAAATGTAAGGAAAGAGCAGAGGGGCATCTCATAGGACACTCAAATGCACATTCTCCAAATTGCTACATTTGTAGCGCATTTCTAAAGGGAGTATGCTGCAGTGATAGAAGTGGATAAAATTATGCATGGTGTGAAGAAAGTAGTTAGAGAAAGGTTTTTCTCCCTCTAGGGAGCATCCATTGAATATGAATGTTGGAAGATTCAGGACAGACCTGTTCATAATCAAACTATGGAACTCGCTCCCAAAGGAAGCAATGATTGCCACCAACACGGATGGCTTCAGAAGAGGATTAGACAAACTCATGGAGGATGAGGCTATCTATAGCTTCTGACTCTGGTGGCTATGTTCTATCTCCACTGTTGTGCTCAGGTCCTCTTTGTGGGCTTCACATAGGCATCTGGTTGGCCACTATGAGAGGAGGACACTGGAAAAGATGAGTCACTGGCCTGCTCCTCTTATGTTCCTATGATATAGCAGATGCTAAGCCTGATGGCACCAGGCAGCATTGCAGGGCAGCTGCCAACAACCTTGCACCACCTCCCTGCCACTCTCCTCACCTTGCTAGCCATGCCACAGCTTCTGCTTCCTCCACCCATGGCACTGGTTTTGTTACTACAGTTTCCTCTCCTTGTCCACTGTGGGTGCGGCTGCCCTGCCCTGCTTGCCTTTCCACCAGTAGCAGACATAGGACAGAGGATGGGAGGGCAAGAGGAGCCAGAGCTGTCCACCCTGAGGGCCCATGCCAACCTGGAGCTGGCCCAGACAAAGACCATGTGCCAATCACAGAGCCAGTTTTGTCTCACCATGTCAGACAAGAAAGTAATTAGCTGCCCACATCCTGCATGTTGTATTCTTACAGGGAATTAACTGTGCACTGTTCACTTAAGCGCAAACAAAACTCTTCCTTCTTTCACTTCCCTTAGACTAGCAGAAACTTTGCAGATTTAACAGACCTATCAGGGTGCTCTATATAACCCTGTTGTTTAACTTGTATATATAACCTGCATGGAGTCTGAACCAGCAATCAAGGTTCAACATATATTGTGCTCCACTTGTCCCAGTCCTACTCCTCTGCCCTTCTTCCAGCTGCTGCCACCAATTCACCACTTGTCTGCTCCAGTTAGTGGCTTTTTTAACACTAGAAGATAGGAATGGGGAGAAATTGTGTTCCAGTTCACACATAAAGGGGAAAATCTCCCTAACTCACTGTTCCCCAAACAATATGCAATTCATAATCTACTCTTCTTTGAATTTTGCAGTGGAGTTCTCCAACCAGTAATGTTTATAAAAGATGAATTCACTAGGGTAAAATGTGCATTAAAATGCATATAAGTGAAAATAACATTAAAGTGCATCATGTTAGAGGAAAATGCTTTGCAAGAATATGTGGATTAGGATAAATCCACTGGTGAATTTTCATGAGGGTTTAAAATTGCAAACAGATATGGAAATATGGAGAACTGAATTTAAGGTTGGAAACATGAGAAACAGAGATAAACCAATATCGACAGGTTTGTCTATCCCTACTAGAAGGGAGAGGGCCATGTGTGCAACCCCCATAGCTCTGCATTTAATGCACAGCAGTACTATGATGACTGCATGGACTAGACTGTCTTGTGTTAATGAATACTCTCACTCTTCACTTTGTGGTACAGAGGTCTGGCGCATGAATCATGAGCCAGGTGGAACCCTGAACAGATACAGGAACACTCCGGGCTGCAACATATTGTTGCTGGTCTCACTTGTTTTGCCTGTTTGTCTTTTGATGGAGTGTTTTGTGTGTAACTTCCTCTCACTCCTATGAACTGCCTTGTTTTAACAAGAAATATATTGATTATTCACTATAAACACTTAGTCATCTAAGCAGAGGACAGAATGTGGTATATGTGCGTGTTTTTAAAAATGGTGCTCCTTGTAACAAATTCAGCTACCTTCAACTTTTCCTGAAAGCCAGTGCCAGAGTTTTGTCTTGCTGACCTTTGAACAACAGACTTTCCTTTCTGCTGCTTTCTAGCATTCCTTTGCTATGTCGAATGCATCCTATTTGACAGGCCATCAGCCTGCTTTCCTGCCCCCAACCCTGAGCAGTTCCTAGTGGCAGGCACAAAAAGGAACACAGCTGCTATGTTTTCATATATCTGTGAGTCATTGGTTGGACTCAGATCATTGCCCTGCTTAGGGTAAGCTGTACAATAATAAATAGCATCAACTCAACACTATCTGCAAGTTGCTAACTTGTTGGCCTTACTCTTACTCCTCTTAGTTTCCGGACATGATCATTTGACTGTTGTTGGTTTTTTTTTTAATGCAACTCCTCTCATTGACTGTTCACACACCTGCAGTTATTTTTGACCCTCAACTCAACAAAAGTGTTAATTGCCAAAATATGTTTGGCAAGAATTAAAGTTAAGTCATGCGCATCATGTGCTATTGCTCCCCCACTGCCAGCTCTTCTACATTAATGCCTATACGAAAGAGGAAAGTGCAGTTGGCCATAGCCTTCTCCATTTTCACATCTTTGCCCAAATGGCTGCCAGCTCTTCCTTATCCATTGATCTTCCTCTCCACTTGTTAATATTTGTGATCCTCTCTAATTTACACCCAGCTAATTGACTTCCTGGACTCCAGTCCATATACATGTCTACTCTCCCTGAAGCTGGTTTCTCATCCCCCTCCCTTGGGTGCTGCATGGGTGGTATCAATGGCACTGGTCTAAAGGGTCACTCAGTAGATCATGAAACTATTAATCTCAGGGCCATGGGTTCAAGCCCCACATTGGGCGAAAGATTCCTGCACTGCAGGGGTTTGGACTAGGTGATCCTCATATTTCCTTCCAACTATGAGTCTATGAACTCCATCCCTTGTCCTGACATCAGGAGTTCTGAATAAGGCTGCAGAAAGGGCTCATTTCAAGCCGGTAGATGAAATACAGTTACAGTACTTTGCTATGAACAGAGAGCAAGTTTTGCTGTACTATCGAGCAAAGTGCAATACAGTAGTAGATTCCCTTAGCACTGGCTGTCTTGAGATGAATGAGTTGAGAATTTAGACCTGTAATACAAAGGTTTTTTGGGGGGAGGACTTGGTATGTTACCATTACAGAGTTTCAATAAAAAGAGAGGCTATTGCATGTTTTCTCTATATTACTGAAAGTGCTAGTTCCGATACAATATTGTTTGATGATATAGGGACGCGGGTGGCGCTGTGGGTAAAAGCCTCAGCGCCTAGGGCTTGCCGATCGAAAGGTCGGCGGTTCGAATCCCTGCGGCGGGGTGCGCTCCCACTGCTCGGTCCCAGCGCCTGCCAACCTAGCAGTTCGAAAGCACCCCGGGTGCTAGTAGATAAATAGGGACCGCTTACTAGCGGGAAGGTAAACGGCGTTTCTGTGTGCGGCACTGGCTCGCCAGAGCAGCGATGTCACGCTGGCCACGTGACCCAGAAGTGTCTCCGGACAGCGCTGGCCCCCGGCCTCTTGAGTGAGATGGGCGCACAACCCTAGAGTCTGTCAAGACTGGCCCGTATGGGCAGGGGTACCTTTACCTTTACCTTTATTGTTTGATGATGGCTCAGGTGGTCTTTAGATATCAGATCTCTTAAAATAAGGATTGTCTATAACTGCCACCTCTTGGAAAATATTGTCAAGACTTGATTGAAGAATGTGTATATAATACAGTATATGAATATATGTGGATCATATGTGGATATATGAATGAGTATATATGAATATATTCAATATTACTGAAGAAGTGTGCATGCACACGAAAGCTCATACCAAGAACTAACTTAGTTGGTCTTTAAGGTGCTACTGGAAGGAATTTTTTTTGTTTTGACTATGGCAGACCAACACAGCTACCTATCTGTAACTTCAATATTACTGTGCTTCTAGAGATAGAATTAGATTCATTGGTCAGTGATTGTAAAAATTAACCAAGCAAACAGGACCTCGATCCTACAAATGTTCATGGAAGAAGTCATGAAGGAAAACATTGCACTGAAAGCACCAAATCCCACTTCCTTTCTTTCGATATTTCGATTATTTTACAGAGAGAACAGATATTTGCAAACAGGGTGAAAATGCTTCCTGACTTCCCTTCTTATCTTTACTTCATTCTTCAGTGTATGTTAGTTAAGATCACAAGCAAGCTCCAGTGACGCATAAAGGGTTTCCTAATCCCTCCAGTTCACACAGAGGCATCTTGTTATCAGCAGGGAATGGATCAGTTCCTAGACTCCACAGCCACAATCCATCAAAACATTAGTCATCATGACTAAATCCTAGTGAAAGTGATGATGGGGTGGACATGACTTAACTTGAGTCCCATTTATTTCAACGGGGCTTAACAATGGGTTGTGCCTACTTTCTTTAAAGACTCTGAGATGCCTGGCACTGTGTGTATGTGTGCTTCAAAGTACTTCAAAGTAGAGGGAACACAACAGTGGTGCCATATATTTAGGATGTGAAATATCTCACCCTTAGAATTCCTACACACAAAGACAATGAGATTCTAGCAAAGTCAGAGTCCACAGCCCTTGGTCTAGGAATCTGACACTGCGCTATAGTTTAAATTCCAACAGCAGCTAGTTTATGGGGTGGAGGGAGGAACAGAATGAAGTCATGATGCTCCCAGATATCAGTGTCGCTCCAGTAACAAGACTCTAGACTTCTTGAACGTGACTGCAGAGAATACCACAGGAATGAACAGCCATTAGTCACCCCTGGCAAATGGTTTAACAGACTGTAGTGGAGCTGATGCTATATCCATCCATTGAGCACATGCTTTGAATGGACTTTCTTCCTCCAGTCTCCTGAGCTGCTAAAAACAGACTGTAAATCTTGCTCGGCGCTGGAGTTGCTGCTAAAGGCGCCCACATGACATAAAATAATATGCACCAAAGCACAGGACTGGCAGGTAGGGACAGCCTCACATCGCTGATGGATAATCAAGGTCGCGTCACTAGTTCCAGAATAAATTCCAGAGGTGGGGTGGAAAGGCAGTTCAAAATGAATTAAGCACATTTGGGGAACATGTGTCCATTTGATGCATTTGTGTCTTTCGTTCAGTTTCCTCAATTTGGGCTGTCCACAGAGTATAGGACACGCAACTAGAATACAGAGTAGGATGGAAAATACGCAGCACCGCAGAGTCATACAGAGATGGGCTGGGAATAATGGAAAGGAAAGGGAACAAGATGGGGGCAGACAGCTCCCCCTCAAACATCAACAACAGACTCTCAAGAGGGCTGCAGAAGCGCCATTCTGCGAACATGCGCTGTTTCTTTTGTGCAAGGGAAGTTAGGCTCCAAAGCCACATTACGGATGAGAAGGGGATGAGAAGGCAGAAGGAGTAGAAAGAGAAAGGGGCTATAAGAAAGAATGGATGGAACTTGTAATTCAGTCTGTTACATTGACCCCTACAAGTTTAAGAGATATGGAAGGGGTATGGATGGGCGAATCTCAAATTTATTTTTCTCTGCTTATTTTCCAAAGGTCCGTAAGTGGCGAACTAGATGCTTTGCAGTGGCAGACTAGATACCTTCAGGAAGCCCACAAGCAGAACCTGAGTGCAACAGGTCTCCCCCCCCCCCACTGCCTTATTATTCCCAGCACTAGCGTTCAAAATCATAATGCGTCCAATAGTGGAGTTATAATGCAGACATCGTGGCCATTGGCAGCATTATCCTACACAAATTTGAATTCGTCTAATCCTCTTTTAAAGCCATCCAAGTTGGTGGCCCCTTACTATAGCTCGTTGTAGCACTTTCTCCACACTTAATAATCTTATATTCCTCTACATAAATGCCTGTTTTGCTTGTTCCATAGGGCTTGCTCATGTTTGTTGCCCCTTTCTGAACCTTTTCCAGCTTTACAATATCATTTTGGAGGTGAGGCAACCAGGACTGCACCCAGTATTCCAAGTATGTTCTCACCACAGATTTGTATAATGACATTATAACACTGACAGTTTTATTTTCATTTCATTTCCAAATGATCCCTGTCATGGAACTCACCCTTTTCACAGCCACCACACATTAGGTTGACATGTTCATTGACCTATCCATTTTGACCCCAAGGTCTCATTCCAGGACAGTCATCACCTGCTTAGGCTGCATTAGTGCACTTGTGAAATAAGGAAAAAAATTTTGCCCCAATGTGGCACACATGCATACACTGAACTGCATTTGCCATTTGGGTGAAAAAGAAAATGATGGTGCCCTTTCCTAAGTGATGCAAGTCTATTAACCCAAAAGTTCATTTCTCTCATTCTTAATGGAAACTTCAACGAGCTAAAAAATGAGTCTCTATTAAATTGGTAATATGCAGATTTATGTAAACATAATGCATTGATTACATGTCAGTTGAATAAGCAACAAGTATCCAACAGACTTCCAAGTTCTACTGAAAGTAGACTAATTGAAATTAAGAAACCTAAATTATTCATGCCCACTAATATAATGGGCTAACAAACACTAACTCTGAGAACTAGCTTTGGAGACAACTCTAGAAACTTAATCAGTCAACAGGCCTAATGTTAGGAACCCGAAACACAGCAAGGAAGAATTTAGAATTCAACCTTTTTTCTTTTTTAAAATTATCCATCTCATTCATGAGTTGCCAACATGGTACCCCTGGATGTTCTTTAACTACAACTCCCATCATCCCTGACCATTGGCCAAGTTGGCTGAGACTGATGGGAGTTGTAGTCCAAGAACATACCGTCAGTTGGATTTTTACTATCAAGTGGTGTATAAATTTTATGAAATACATATATAAAAAACATCTGGGTGGTATCCCAGTGGCTACCCCTGCTCTAGTTATATACTTAGCAGCAAGAACTGCTAATAATGAAGTTTATGGGCACATCGTTCTTATAACAGCTCATCTCTGGTCACAGTGCACCAGTTCGTCCAGTTCTTGTTGCAAACACAGACCTCTGCATGACACTGCCTCCCCTGTCCCCATTCCCATCTTCCCCTTCCCTTGGACTTCCTGTTTTACCTAAATTTGAAGCTCTGTGGCAGGAAGTGGCCCATCTTGCAGTCAAGGCAAACTTGGTTGATCTGCTTCAGCAGGTCTTTCTTGCTGAAGCTGTATCCGTTGAAAACACAGCCCCCAAAGACTGGCTTCCCTCCAGCATACATCTGTTGACAAACAGGCAGGAAGGAGGGGAACAAAAATGCTTTGCAATAAAATATATATATATATAAGCGAGTTGGAAGGCTTGGACCAAATGGTTTCCTTTTCCTGTTATGCACAGGAGGCTTAAATGTTTTCATCCAGACATGAAGGGGCTTTGACAGCTCTCTCTCTCTCTCTCTCTCTCTCTCTCCACACACACACACACACACACACACACACACACACACAGAGACTTCCTGCACATCACTTAACACTCCTGATGTTGAATGAAACATCATTCACTTTGGGAAAGCAGAAACAGTACAGGTCTTATAGCCTGACCACAGAAAGGCTTACTGCAAACCCTTTTCGGCTGCTGTGTCCCTCGCAGGCAGTGCCTGCTGACCACACCCCTATTCCCCACAAATCACAGGAGATTCCCAGCTCCTTTTTGTGTGTGCCAGATATCAAGACAGCAACATATTTTCACATTTCTTTAGGTGTGTGTGGTTGCAGCAAAGTTCAGTGGCTCGCTCTTGGGTATATAGAAGATTAAATTGCCAAAAGTCCTGTATTTTAAAACTATTTGGTGTGTGTTTGTGTGTTTGGGGGGAGCATTATCGCCTAAAAGAACTACAGCAATATTGCTAATACAAGGCAAAGAGTCCACTTTTTTTAAAAAAGGAGGGTTTGTAGTAATTAATTTCAAAATTTATGGTGGGCATGCTTCCCTACTACCTAGGGCCAGTTAAAAAACTTGTTTTGTTTTTGTAATAGATTCATATACACAAATAAATAATATTTCTATTCAATGTACAGCAATAGCAATATGTAATGTACATATCTGCAGGCAATGTGCTATCGGATAGGGGGCTCTTATTACAAAAGGGTGTCAAAACTATTATGGAACTTGAGCTTTCTGGGCAGCAGGGGAGCACAGAGGAGAAGAGAATTTGTTTGTGCAGCAAAATGTCCTTCGGCCTCCAGACTGGAGAGGAGTGTAGCCCTTCAGAGTAAAGAAGCTGGCTGTCCTTACTTTACTACTAATGCAGTACAGTAGTTTATTGTTTATTTTTTTTAAAAAAAGAGTACACTGCAAAGGAAAATTCATTGGGCAAGAATAAGATTACAGAATATGGACATATCATGCTGGATAGAAAAGGTTCAAAAGCAGGTGGAGGTCAAAGACAGGACACTGCAAGTGCCTTACTGATGTTCATATGGGGCAAATGAATCCATCATAGGGGAGCAGCAAAAGTAGCCAGGTTGGTGTCCTCCAGCTGTTATTGGACTACAACACCCATCACCCTTGACCACTGGCCTTGCTTACTGGGATTTATAGGAGCTTAAGTCCAACAACATGTGAAGGGCACCACCTTGGCTATCCTTGCTGTTTGCTCAGAAGCATCAGCTTTCCTGAGTTCCAAATGTTCTCTACATCTCTCGCTATATGTATGGGGGCATATCAGTACTGGTTAAAATGAATGCATGTAGGTTAGGATGGAGCAATGATGCTTTTGCCAGCTCCCCACATCCATTCACTTAATGGATTCCAAATAAAATGGATTCCATTCACCCCAAATAAACATGTAAAAGGTAAGTGTCCCTAGAATTAAGACAGGACAGAGGAGGGTGTGTACAAGACACAACACCACTAGGCAGATAAGTGGAACAGCAAGAGAGTGGGCAGTGAGGCTAGGTGGAGTGCTCATGGAGGAGAAGGAGGGAAAGAAGGAGGGGGTGCATTGCAGGGGGTTGGAATAAATGGCCCTTGAGTCCCTTTCAACTCTAAGATTCTATGATTCTAAGTCAGAGCAAGAAAGGAAAGTCTCAAAGGGCTGACTGGCCAAGAAGGGGTGAAAAGGGTAAGAGAGGAAAGAGACGTGGGTGGGAGAGAAAGGGTGGCAGGCCACAGAAACAGGCACATGAGCCAGGAGAGAAGGCAGAATGTGGAGTTGCTCAGGAGAACTAGGTGGGGCCACAGAGAGAACAAGGGGTGTGGGTGGAAGGCCTGAGGAGGCAAGGATATGAGATCAGGGAGGTGGGACGGAGGGGCTCGGAAATGGTAAGGGTCCCTGTAGGAAATGGGTGGCTGGCAACCACATGCTCGCCCTGTGTGATTTAGCGTTGCTTCCGTGCAAGGAACAAAGCGTTCATTGTGAAGCCAAAGTTCTTTGGCAGCTGTAAGTTGCAGCCTCTTCTCTTCCCAGCTCTGCCCATTCAGAGCATCAGCAGTTCCCTCTAGTGGGCTTCAAGTGCCATAGAAAGCACAGTATTACTAAGTTTTAAAAGTCACCTTTACGTAGGAAGTAATGAAGTTTCAGGTGGTATTCACTATTTTCCTTTTTTAAAAAAACAAATACCCAGCTGGACAGATGGGAGTTGTTGCTGTCATTGATATTGTTTTTTATCTTTATTTTAGATTTATGCAGAAATTGTTGTGTACTTTTTGATTAATTTGGTCATGTGCTTTATTTTTATGATTATTTTGTTTGTAAATATGTAATTTCTTATATGTTATAAGCCGCCTTGATCATGGTTTTACCTTTGGGAAGCGGTATACAAATAAAATGATTGATTGATTGATTGATTGATTGATTGATTGAACTACAGTTCCCAGGATTCTTTGGGATAAACCATGACTGCTTTAAATGTACATTACAGATGGGGCCTTAGTCTGCATATGTAGTCGGCACCAGAATGATTCATTAACCCCGTGAATGTCACAGCCATAAGATATCGACAAGGCAGTCTCAAATACACCTGCTGGGCTTGCCCATTTCTATCTAGAGAAGAAAAATAGTCTCTATGCACTCATTAATTTACCTCTGTATATTATGGCTGACAGTGCATAGATGGTCTATGGCCATGGGTTGCAATTTACAATTTCTTTCAGGTTGGAAGAACAAATCTTAGTGTGTTCAACAAATCTTTCCAGCTGATAAAAACACCCCAGATATTACTGTTCTTCTAAGTCATTTTATAATCCGGTTTTTTTCTCCTGTGTGCAGACTAAGATGGCCAAATAAATATTCTATGCTTGATTCTTCATATGGAGTCAGCCTGCAAGAGTACAAGAACCCTTCTATTCTTGTGCTCTTCAATAGGCAATATTTTGATACAAAGAAACAATCCTTTTCAGGATAAAGGCATGGATCTATTTATTTTTACTTATAAAAATATTTATAGGCCACCCCATCACATAAAATATCAGGGCAGTATACAAGTGCAATAAAATGTGACATAAAAAAGATACAAAACAATCATAAAAATAGCTGGTTCATCTTGGAATAGTTTGAACAATTGAACAGACCTGTCAGTATAAAGAGGTCTTCAAGAGATGTCTGAAAACTAGCTGTGAGGATGTGTGCTGAATTTCTGCTGGAAGTACGGCTGCCATATGTCTGGGATTTCCCAGATTTGTCCAAGAATTGGAGTGTCAAAATGGCATCTGGGTGGATTATTGATGAATCAGCAAATATCTGGGGAAACCCAGACATATGACAACTAGGGCGAAAATGCTTTAAAAATCCCTTTCAAGAAAAGCTCAACAACTCCCCCCTCCCCAAGAAAAAAAAGGTCAACAACTTTGTCCAGATTTTCCCCTTTGGGAATATGGCAAGTCTAGCTAGAAGAGTATTCCTCAGCAATGAACTAGTGAGAATAAATGCCTGACTTCTAATTGAAGCTTCTTCTGGCCGAAGACCTTTTGGCACCTGAGGTGAACCACAAAATGAGACTCCCTTCCCCACTAGGGAAGAAGGGTTGAGTGAAGATCTACATCAGGATCTGCTGCCCCTGTGGATCCTGCCGCCTGAGGCGGTCACCTCACCCTGCCTCATGGGTGGACCAGGTCTGCATGGGGGTGGGGCAGCTAACAGTGCTTCTCTGGATGATCTCAGTGACTGAGCTAGATTCTAAAGGCTCAGGTGGCCCTTAAGGTACCCTGGACCCAACTTGTTCAGGGCTTTGCTTATGAATACAAGAAAGCTGAACCTGGTCTAGTAGCATATAGGCAGCCAGTGAGGGTATTTTAGCAGAGATGCCACATGCTGTTGGCCATCTGCCCCTGCCAGCAGTCTTGTTGCTTCTTGCTGCACTTAACTGGAGCTTCTGGACCAGCCCCAAGGATAGCGCCACACAGAGCACAGAGCAGTATTCCCAAGATTAGCAATGCATAGACTACAGTGGATGCTACCCCCTGGGTTTTTAATTGTATTTCAGTTCGGGTTTTTAAATTAATTTGTTATCATTTCATTGCTTTATACGGTAGCTTAGTGTTGCGTTTTATTTAATTTTTTGCTTTGTGAGCCACTCAGAGAAGTCATCACGAGGCAGCTATATTAATGCAGTAAATAAATAAAATAATCCAAGGGAATGCTCACCAGATGCTGCTGCCTGGCACCCATCCATATTCAGCCAGTTATTATGCAGATTATTTGCACATGTCACATGCAAATATTATGGTTGCAATTCTAAACATATTTGCTTGGAAGTAATAGCATTTACTCCAAAGCAGGCATGCATAGGATCTAGCTCTTTTAAAAGGGTCTTGGTTCTTAAATTTCTGGTGAACTCAGAGCTAACTAAATTGAATTTGGGGTGTAAAGGATAATATACATCTATGAAAAAGTTGAAAAGAGTAGATTAATTATGTCAGTACTAATTATGATCACAACAATATTGTGGAAGAGGGGAGAAAGTTACCTCACTTTCCCACCAATTTTTTAAATTATTTCTTCCCATGTGGATAATCTTGGGTGCCAGCCTTCTGCTGAGATGAATCAAAGTTCTTACCAGTGACCCACACCTCACCTCTGATTCACTTCCACCCCCATTTTTATGCAGTTAAAATATTCTCTCCTGCTATTAGAATCAATGTTGCCTGTACTTCAAAGTGGTATATAATATGATTAACTGCACTGGGACAGAGCAAGGGTGAAGTCAGCCAATAGATTCTTCTGTGCTGAAGGGAATGAATAATATCCTCCAAACCCTTTGAAACTCTGAACTTGACTACCCAGTGTGTGAGACTTCCATGGCCAGCGGTTTACAAGCATTTAATAGAGCACAGAAAGGCTTTCATTATCTGATTTGGCGCCTCTGTCAATGGGTCTAAATAAAAAACATCTCTCCTTATGTGCTTAAGGCTCCCAAGAAGAGAGCAATATACTGCAGGAATAACTAGAGTGGGAGCCCCAGTCATTCAACACAGTAGCACATTTTCTGCACAAAACATGAGGTTTGGGGGAGTCAACTGAATTCCAAGCTCTATTGCTCACTTGTTATATATAGAGAGATATTAAAACAGATCATGATGCTGAGTTCACAGATCAGATGATGAGATTAAATCAAGCGGAAAGAGTGCTTTAAAATCTTCTGTTAGAAAAGAAACCAAAGAGAGGAGTCAGGTATTTTACAGTGTATTTATAGGGATTGTGGATACAGTGCATAATCATTATGTAACTAGGACTACAACCCTAAACATACTAGGGAGTTCTGTGAAAGTCAACCAAGAGTCTCGTCAGCACTGGATATAGGGCACTTCCCCTGCACAGGGTGCTGAGCTAAGGAGCCACATAATCAGCTATATTTATATGGGTACTACTGAAAAGATCAACTGTACCAAAAGGAATTACTGTGAAAAGAAATATTTGGGGGCCCACCAAATTCTGTCCTTGTTCAGGGCACCATATTACCAAAATCCGCCCCTGGTCTAGTGGCACCTTAAAGACTAACAAATTTATAATAGCAAAAGCATTAGTGAACTCCTCAAAAGGTTGTGGGGTCTCATTTATTAGAAGTTTGTGTTTGTGTGAATTTTTGCAAGAAGAAAAAGACCAGATACTTACTACCACCATTCCAGGAACAACGGCATGCTTCTGCACCAGCAGAGGAGGATTTTTGTTTAGAGGGCACTCAAGATCATATCTCAGGAAGCGGAAGGGATCATGCTTGCACTGGGAATGGAACAAGTGATACTGTCAGTGTATTGGAAAGGTCCTGGGGGTTTCTGTTCTAACCAATCAAATATGTGTAACGTTTCTGATGCTAGGGAGCAGAAACAGTCTAGCACAGGAACTAAATATTGCCAACTCCAGCAGGCAGGTAGATGAAGTGGAGACAGTGAGGGCTCTAGCAGACCTCTCTGTTTTCCTTGCATATGAGTAGGGTGTTTTTCGTTCTCTTTTCCCACCCACTGTTTGAAAACCTGTCTGAAAGCAGGAAGAACTTGTAGCAGAGACTTATTCCAGCTATTGGCCATATAAACTGCTAAGAGACTATGAGAAAGACTGAGATTATCAGCTTCACCGTAGAGCCCACTGAACCCACATCTCTCTTCCCCAAGGACTGATTTGCCATACGTTGCTTCCTTCATTCCAAAGTCACCAAAGCCAGTTTGAGAATGTTATCTATTGTGAGCACCTCAACTGTTGCTGTGCCCTGGTAGACTTAAACTGAGGCAAAGTCCAACAGCAACAGTGCTCCAAGGAGTACCAGGCTTCTGAATCTAGCCTCCATTTTGATTTCTCACGATGCTCTGATGTAGTGTTAATGTGGCACATTGTGGGGAATTAAAACGGCAGCAAGATCCAACCATTGTGTACTGGTCAAACAAACATTTTAAGGCGAGTCCAGGGCAGACATCAGCAATGAGCCCTGCTGAGATGCTGTGGTCCTGGCAACTGCCCATGGATGACATATACTGGCACAGGCCCTGAAAATAAATGTGTTGAAAAACAGTATCACAGCCTGGAGGGATCATTGTGGGGAGTGAAAATGTTGTGGCTGGAGTTCCTGTGCCTGTAACAAAATATAAAGGCCTCTCACCTCTGTGTCCATTTTTCTTGAGGGATACGAGAAATTCACAGAGGATAAATACATAACAGTCACATTGCTACATTGCTCTATGTACCAATACCACCAAATACCAATTTCTGAGGACAAATGGTGTGGGATCTGTTTTTCACCTTCTTGCCCTGCCTGTGGGCCACAAGATGGCTGCCGTGGGAAGCAGAATAGTAGACCAGATGGGCCTTGGCAGTCTGTTCTAGCAAGGCATGTTCTTATCAGGCAATATGTGTCTGTGTGCGCATGAGCTGCCTAAATGACAGGGAGCCTGTCCAATACCTTTAGTGAAAAGAAGCCAAGTAAATAGGGCCTCATATCTAAGGTGTGTATATGCTTCACCAAAATCCAGTTTAAGTACCAAAGTAGTCCTATTCTTGTGACAAGGAAAGACTGATAGGGTGTTGTGAATCAAATATGGAAATAAGCAGAAGCTGTTTATTTGTATGACTTTAATTTACAGTGTAATTCTATGGATGTTTTGCAGTTCCATTGTGCCTATTGGGGATTAGAAAATGGGCATAACATCGCAGCTTTATCTATTTTGAGAGGAGTGACAAAGAGCTTTTGGTGCAGAGAATAGAAGGGGTCACCCAACCATTGGAAGGTCTCCTTTTGGCTTCCACCCTCATGTTTCAGAGTTTATCTTATTCTCAGCTTCCATACGCTCCAGAAACATGCTTTTAAACTTAATTAAAATGAACAGGAAGAAGACTTCTGTGTCAGATATCAAATCCTATGCTCACAAAATGCAAACACAGATGTACAACCAAAACAACTTGTGTGTGTGTGTTTGTGTGTGTGTGCGCGCGCATGCACATGCACGCATATGTTTAGCACGCATATGTTTAGCAGCTAGCTTACCTGAATACAAGGTGAGGGACGGCCGTGTTGCATTTGTATGTACAGATTTTCGATGGACCACTCAAAGAAAGGGGAGTAGGAATGATCTTGAGGCGAGATCACACAGATCACAATGACCTGATCAGGGTCTCTTGGGGCAGTAATAAACTTTTCAAATTCCAAGTCTGTAATCAACGGGATCTTCACCACACACCTGCAGCATAAATCATCTCCAACTTTAGACATAATTTTGTGTAGCACGACCGGACAGTCAGCAAGAGAAATTGCCCAAGGTTCTGGTGGACGAACTGCATCCTTAGCTGCAGACACCTCTCCTTTGCTCCTGTGAGAAGCACGTGATGCGGTTGTGAGAGAAAGAGAGGTAATTGTGGGGGTGGGGGGCAGAGAAAGCAAAGCAAAGTTGCTACTTGAACCCTAGTCAGAGGTTGGTTAGTTATTTTAAGCATTTTCATACTGCTCTTCAATTGTATTCATGAGGGTGGCATACTAAAAGCACAAAACCATTAAAACATAAATAAAATAATAATCTAAAAGACACAGAATTAAAAGAAGTAGCATAAAACAGCCAGCAGCATTTAAACTGCATCTTCCAGCATGGGGAAATAAAAAGTTATTTCTGCCTGGGACTGAAAGGACAATGAAGCTGGTACATATGGAAACAGGTGGTCCTTGGGATGCTGTCTTGTACTGAGTCAGGCCAACTGTCCACTGAGCTCAGTTTACACTGACTGGCAACAGCTCTCTGGGATTTCATAGAGGGCTTTCTCCCAACCCTACCTGCAGATGCTGAGAACTGTACTTGCTGCCCTTTGCACACAAGGCAGATGTTTTACCACAGAGACATGTCCTTCTCAAGTACAGTTCTGTTATGGTCCATCAAGGGCAAAATGCCAAACATTATAGAAAGCAGGCTGCATAGTTGAGGACCTGGTCAGAGATGAAGGAATGAGTGGTGGGCCACAGCTCCAATCAAGCCTGTCATCTTGCAAAGTGGCTTGCCAACAATCTCTGTTTCCATAGCCCTTATCTCAGTTAATGCCTCTTTAATTTTTGGCTAAGGGGGGGGGGGCAAGGGAGAAGCTGGGTTTGAACTTCCCAAAACAAAATGTGAACCAAAAGGCAGCAATCTTTTGAAATCTTCAGTTTTCTGAATTTTGCAGTGTAGTTCTCCAGCCCACCTCCCATGTTTATTAGGGGAAAGCATGGACAAAACTGTGAACACAAAAAACTACATTATATCAGGGGAAACAGCAAGCAAGCCCATTAGGATAAATGCACACTAAAATGCTGATGAATTTTGTGAGGGCTTCTTTTGAAAATAATCAATCAATCAATCAATCAATCAATCACAAGCTGGGGTACAGGTGTGATGAACTAAAGATTGGAAAAAGGAGAAACTGAGAGAAACCAAAACGGACGGATTTGTCCAGGGTTGGTAAAACAGGGACTGGGTTTTCTGCAGATTGGTGTTTGTCAGCAGTAAAGAGGTTTTGCTGGGGAAAATGGCATGACACAACAAGAAGAACACTCCAGCCCATGCTGAAAATGCACAAGCAAAAGTCTGTATGAGGAGTAATTCTCTCTATAGTTTCTCTCCTGTTTACGTTTTTGGCTGTTTTAGTGCTCCAGGGAACATTTAGCACAGCAGTTGTCAATTTAGTGACCTTCTGATGTTTTGGACTAAGGCTCTATGATGGACAGAGCTTTGGTCAGCCTCCTGAAGACTTCAGAAGCCAATCAATGAAGAGAGAGTGAAGAGTTCAAAATTTGAACCTGACAGTTAAACTGTCAGATTGGGATGGACTATAAAATAGGAATCAGGTCGGGACGGGAAGGGCTGAGTTAGGGCTGAGACAGAGATAAATGATTTTTAATAGATTTTAAAAGTATGTGATACTGTGTTTTAGTATTAATGTTGCGTTTTTATTGTTGTAAACTGCCCTGGGATCTTAGGGTGAAGGGCAGGAATAAATTGTAGTAGTAACAATAACAACGATAATAAACTGTCAGATGGGAATCAGACTGGGATTAAATTAGAGTCTGGAAAGGGGTTAGCTAGGCAGGGCCATCCTGATTATTTCCCTGAGGGGAAGGTAAAGATTTTCCCAAAAGGGCCTGGGTGTGTTTTATTGGCTTAGTAGAACAAAATAGCCATCCTAGGAGGAATCAATTTATTCAGAAACAAGTTAAAGTGAGAGTTTTACGTAAAGTTCTTAACTAGAGATAGGTTAAACCGATAGGTTCGGTTTACAAAGTGCCTCATCGTTATTTTGATCCTCTAGTTGAGGGATAACTGGCCACAGGTTTTCTCTTCACATTATTAAAAATCCTTGCTGCTGGATATTAGAAAACACTACCACATACAGATAACATCAGACCTCTCAAATTTTACTGACGACAGGGAGTGTCTAAATTTCAAAGCACCCAAATCTGGTCATGTTACCTCACTCCCATCTTTATCGAGGGAGGTTGCCACAATGCCAAAGGCTGCATTCAGCCCCGGCCAGGTAGGAGTGGGACTCCAAAACCATCAGGCAGGCACAGGGCCAGATTTAGGTTTGATGAGGCCCTAAGGTACTGAAGGTAATGGGGCCCTTTATACGTCCACCTGTCCTTTGTCAACAACAAATTGTCGCTGTTTTTCGTGTTGAATATATGCTATATGGCAATTTATGGACCTAATAAGTATCTAAAGCCACATAACAAATAGGAGCCTACACAACACAAAACACTGTTGCAGTATGTAGGTTTTATTTTATTTGTTTTTTTATCTTATATTTTGGAAATGTACATCCATGTTTTTTCCCCTTTAATTTTTTGGGGGGGCGCCCAAGAGAGTGAGACCTTAAACTACAGCTTGTTTAACTTATACGTAAATCCGGCACTGGGAGGGCACCAGGTTGGCAAAGACTGTTCATGCAAATGCACCCATTATGGCAGCTTTTTTTTCTACTGCAGGATGCTTGCCAATTTGGGCATCCTTTAGTGCACCTGAGACCAAGCATCTCTGCATCCTACACCTTCTGCATCCATGTCATGCATCTGACGCAATGTGCCATGGCCTAAAAGTCAGAAGCAGCCTGCAGGGCAGTGTCGTCCATCCAGTTTCCCAATGTAGAGGTCACTGCTGCCAGCTGAGAGGCAGATTGGCACGGTAAGGGTGCTGTGGAGGGAGCATCAGAATGGCTCTAGTGCTGCACTCACACCACACCTTGCCCCTCTGCCCTGCTTACTCCTGCCCACTGAAATGCCTGCTTACAAGGATCATATCTGCAGCCGGCTAACCCACATGATTAGTCCTGCTTTTCTATAGAAACTAAGACACACTTCCCCCACAAAAGATAACCCCACTGACCTTGAAGGAGGCCTATGTTTCCCCCTGAAAGGCTTATCAAAGGCAAGATTCCGTGTAAGATATGGCTTGACAACTGATCTCCGTTTAGTGGCCAAAGGTCTGGTATCAACTCGATCCCAGGCCAGAAGTACTGGTTCCTTTAACAAAAACTTCACTTGCTTTGAAGGGGCAAGGTCAATTGGATAGTCTACACAACATATCCCTGCCATAGAAACAAGAAGAGAATTGTCAGTTATTTTTGACAAGCCCATTGGAGCTACTGGGACACAGTTCTGCCAATGAGAATGCAACACTATAATAAATAATAATAATAATAATAATAATAATAATAATAATAATAATAATAATAATACTTACCCTCAATATCTCAAAACCATATTCTTCCCTGTCCCACATACATTTTATGCTTTTATTTGAACTCAAAGAAGCTCTGCAAACATTTCTGTCAATCCACTGTTCTCTGTCCAATCAGATATCTGCACCACTCAGCCAACACTAATCCAAAAGCGTAGCTATGGCAGAAAGGTGCCCCCTATCTGTTTCTGGGCAGAGAAAATACAGTGATGCCTCATGTTATGTTTGCTTCATGCTACGTTTTTTCACGTTGCATCCCACAGTGACCCGGAAGTACCGGAAAGGGTTACTTCTGGGTTTCGCCGCTCGCGCATGTGCAGAAGCACTAAATCGCGCTTCGCACAAGCGCCAAATCATGCCAAGTACCTGCACAGATACGGCGCTTCAGGTTGCAGGCTTTTCATGTTGCGAATGGGCCTCCGGAATGGATCCCGTTCGTAACCAGAGGTACCACTGTACATGAAATTTGAGTATCAAGACTGCCAGCTTTTCAGTCCCAGTTGTGAAGGTTACTCCTCCCTCTTGTTACGAGGGCAATTCCAGCATCTGTATAGGGCAACACAGGGCTGATTGAAGAGCAGCCCTCCTTGCCTTCTGAGCATGCTCAGAGCTATTTCTTTGAAGACCCCATCTCCAAACAGTGCAAAGGACATTATTTGTACTAGTCAGAAAAATAATGTGATTGCTAGCTTGAGCTATCTTTTTGACTAAGAGAGTGCAATGGGAGACACAGTGTGAGTCTCTTAAAACCTAATTATTTAGGTTTTAAAATGCTGTGTGTGTGTGTGTGTGTGTGTGAGAGAGAGAGAGAGAGAGAGAGAGGGAGAGAGAGAGGGAGGGAGAGTTTGGTAGGCTACTGCAAGAACAGGATGTTGGTCTGATCCAACAGGATATTCTGCTGTGGGGATTCTATTTGTACAAAGGATACACGTTGTAGAATCGCCAAATTAAATACAAAGAGGTTTCTCACTGGTGAGGCAGGTGCACTCTGTGCATGCTCATTCCATTTATTACTGAGTCTCATAGTGCCTAAACAGGCTGTGGTTTGTGGGGCACTAACATTACACTTTGATTGAGTTAGCTAGCATCTGCACACTTTCCTTCTCAGTAAGCCAAAAATGGTAAGAGCCATATTGTCGTTAAAAACAACAACAAGCACACCAGTTTCTTGATTCTTTCCTTTTTAGGTTATGCTTTCTTTTGTTCATTATTCCAAACCTGGTCCCCTTCACTCAATATAAAACTCGGGCAGGCAAACTGGACAGAGACTGTTTATTTATTATTTATCAGTATTATTATCCATTCTACTTTTCCTCTGAGGAGCTCAAGGTGGCATTCATGTGTCTCCTTTTCCCCAAGTTATCCTCACAGCAACTCTGTGGGGTAAATTAGGCTGAGAGACAGATGGGCCAAAGGCCACACAGCGAGTTTCATGGCTGATTCTAACACTACAGATATGAATATAAGCACAAAACCTAATAATAAAAAATCAGGTTCCACATTCTGAATTTTATACTTTTTAATGTTTAGATTTTGAACTTTTAGTGGAACAAGTAAGACTCAAGAATTTGGCCACACCAAAATTCATTCTTCACTGGAAGAAAGACCATGTCATTCATCATTCATTCATTCATGGTGTGTGTGGGGGGGGGGGTGGGTGTGGGTGTGAAGCTTGTACAATTATTCATTTGAGTTTTAATTTGTATCATCATGGTGGGTGTGGGTGGATTTAGGTGTGTAAGAGAGATAGAGAGACCTCAGGATGCAAATTAAATTACATGCAATATGAATACCACATGACCAATAAGAATTACTATACCTGAGACCATCAAAATGCCATTTATAAATTGTCTCACTATCTTCTCAAACCTCTTCTTAATCTCTGTTAAGGCTCTGACCCATTGTCCTTCGTGGTCACCACTATCTGTGCTTTTCCCAGTTGGCTGTGGTAAGTAAAGAGAAAAGGAATTATTATTATTATATTTGGGCAAATGGAAATTTATCCATGGGAGAAGTGGCCCTTGCTGCATTTTGAGCTATTTGGAAATAAGGGAATATCCCCTGCTAAAACCCACAATACCAGCGTGCACAGTTCAGCACCTAACCTTCCTCTGAATGCACAAGGCACTGCAGTTACAAATTCTAGCAAATTTTACAAATATGGATTTGAAAATATTTTTGTTTTCCTAACACATACATCAACAGTTTTGCTCTCAACGAGAAAAGGGAATTTAAAATATACATACATATATATCTATATATATATCTATATATCTATATCTATATCTATATCTATATCTATATCTATATCTATATCTATATCTATATCTACTGTATATATTGTACACACAAAACACACACACACACACACACACACACACACACACACACTGTATTTAAGAAGTGGAAGCAGTAGGGGGGAATGCCAGCTGGGACAACAATGAATTCTTAATCTAAAGAATGGCCCAATTAACACCAAGTGGCTGAGAAATATGTCATTCAGCCAGCCTATGAAGGCAGCCTGTGGGGTAATAAAGCATTTTAATGCAAAGGCTGTCTTTCCACAAAAGTGCATTCACAAAATAAATATTTAGAAGAAAGACCAGGAAATAGGCTCTTAAAGAAAGAAGGTTGCCTTTAATGCAGGTTTCAGTGCCGTTCCTGAGGGCTACTCTTCAAAGGTCAATGAGACTCCAGGGAAGCAATTTGAAAAGAGTCAAATGTGGCATACTTTCTTTTTATTATTATTATTAAGAGAGAGGCAAGCATGGTTTGCTTACTCGCCTTCATAGAAGAGTTAGCTTTTGCTGATAAGCATAAAAACTGGCTACAGGGATGTGTTAGCTAAAGGGCAATGTGTGAGGCTTAAGGCAATGTGCTGGAAAACTTAGGACCAAACAATGCATGAAGCCAAATGTGCTGTTAGGAATCACATTGGTGGAAGAGTATGCACAGTCTGGTCACCTCACCTCAGAAAGACTGATGTAGAGCTAAAAAGGGCTCAAAAAGGGGCAACCAAAATGATAGAGGGGGTTACTGCCGAGATCTGTGATACAAGCATGAGGCATCCCTTGTGATGAGACATCGCTAGCAGTACAATGTGTGATAGCATAACACAAAAATATCACCACAAATGTGATACTCTGCCTTTTCTTATCTGGAATGGAAACAACCAGACTAAAATAATATTCATTAGGCTTCCTGTTTCCGGCAGTGAGAAATGTCTGACTCCCACACGATCAGACCCCAGCCGTGCTGGTAATTCAGGGTTGATATGGGGGTAATTCAAATAGAAGGGGAAGAAATGGAGGCAGTGAGAGATTTTACTTTCTTGGGCTCCATGATCACTGCAGATGGTGACAGCAGCCACGAAATTAAAAGACGCCTGCTTCTTGGGAGAAAAGCAGTGACAAACCTAGACAGCATCCTAAAAAGCAGAGACATCACCTTGCCAACAAAGGTCCATATAGTAAAAGCTATGGTTTTCCCAGTAGTGCTGTATGGAAGTGAGAGCTGGACCATAAAGAAGGCTCATTGCCAAAGAATTGATGCTTTTGAATTATGGTGCTGGAGGAGACTCTTGAGAGTCCCATGGACTGCAAGAAGATCAAACCCTCCATTCTTAAGGAAATCAGCCCTGAGTGCTCACTGGAAGGACAGATCGTGAAGCTGAGGCTCCAATACTTTGGCCACCTCATGAGAAGAGAAGACTCCCTGGAAAAGACCCTGATGTTGGGAAAGATTGAGGGCACAAGGAGAAGGGGACGACAGAGGACGAGATGGTTGGACAGTGTTTTCGAAGCATGAGTTTGACCAAACTGAGGGAGGCAGTGGAAGACAGGAGTGCCTGGCGTGCTCTGGTCCATGGGGCCACGACTAAACAACTAAACAACAACAATGGGGGTAATTAGCCCTGGCAGACTCCCCAGGGTGGGGGAGGACTGTCTCATAGACCCACAGACCATCCAAGATTGTCAGCTTGCATCAAGGTGCAAGTGGCAGGACGCTGGGTCCCAGAGCACAACACGGCTGGCACTCTCCGAAGTCACTCTCATAAGCCGGAAATATATGTTTGATAAAATAATTAGATATGGACAATAAACAGACATAGTCTGGACCGAAGAAAATTGAGAAAAACCTACAGAACTGTACAGTCCCTGGTGTTTAAGCTCGGACTTCAAAGAGAATCTCATCATGGCATTTGGATTACGGAGGTGATTGGTATGTCCTTTTTTTCTCTTCTCAATATCTGCAATTCGTTTTCTATGCCAAGCCTCATCAAGAAACCTTTTTTTTTTTTAAGTACAGATGGACTTCTATTTACAATTAAGTATTTAATTGTACAGCTTTACTTAGACTTGAAAGACTTGATAAAGATAAAAGAAGAAACAAGATGGCGCTTGTTAATATGACACAGCACGGAAAAATAAGAATTCCTCCCTTTTTCGAGGGAAGTGGGAAATACTTCCTAGCTGACTTTATAAAGACTTGAGACAACAATTTGGGATAACATACAGTGCATCTGTTTGCAGAATTTCTTCATTATGAGCGAGAGAGAAGGCCAAATGGAGGTCTTGCAACCCCCCTTCTAGGGCCCAGAGGGGGGGATTGTGTGGTCTCTGGGAAGCCTGATCGACTGTCAAATGACTTATATCTGTGGAATGCAGTTCATTTACATTGCAACATTGCAAACAGTATACTCAACAATTTAACAATTAACCACATGGAAGTTACTGCGTCATTAAATTTCAAATGACAGACTTGGACAACAGCCCGGATTGGAAGACTGGAATGAAATCAGGAAAAGCTGCGTTGGCAATTCAACAGTTGAATATATATATATATATATATAAACAAAGCTGAACTCAATGGATGAAAGGATATATGATTTCTGATATGATTGAGAATCGCATAGCCAGGGATAGAGAACTTTAAAGCATTAAGATCAGAATGTGGAAAATATGAGAACAAGAAGAAGAAGGCAGGAACAAAGATATTGTAGATATACTTCAGAGGTCCAGACCAGAAAAAATTAATAATTAGGACTGTAATTTGGTTGTTTTTTTATTGGATTATAATTGGATTATGATTTGATGGATATGTTAATTGACTGTTTTTATTGGAAAATTAACAAAAATAATTTTTTTAAAAATGATACTCCTTCATCCTGTGGATTGTAGTGGTACCTTTGCAGTTTGTTGTATGCTATCTTAAATGATTATTCCATTTTTAATGCTTTGTGAGAATTTACTATGTATATGTGATTTGTATGTTAGCCGCCTTAGGAACTTACGTTGAGGAACGATCTGATGATAGATAGATAGATAGATAGATAGATAGATAGATAGATAGATAGATAGATTCTATCACAATCTACAGTGCATGGAGGTAAGACATTTGTATCCCAAAAAGAGAGATAACAGAAGAGGGATTGCTGTACTAGAGAAAATTAGACCTAGGACAAGTTTTCAAATGTTACTTCTAGAAATTTCCCTCAGGGTTATGAAAAAGTCAATGGACATGCAGTTACTGGATATCCTGTTGTTACTTGCATAATGTTGTTTCCATGCTGTGACTTCTTACCTGCCTATCAGATTTGGATCTATGTGTGCATCCCTCTCTTACCAAAGACAAGGTGATGCTTTCACTTTGTTCAGTGAAGGTAATTGTCATTGAATTTTGATTAACAACCTTGAGTTTTAGCTGTTCATTTATCTAAGGAATAAAAGAAGATAATGAAAGTCTTAGGGGCTGATTCACACAATTGGCATTTGCCACTGTCATCATGCTTACAGGATTGTATCCAGGGTCAGTCCTACTCAGAGCAGTCGCATTAGTGGACATGACGGACTTAATTTCAATGAGTCTTACCTGAGTATAATTTAGTTGGGTGCAATGCAAAGTGTAAAAGCCTTCTTTCCCACATCTAAAAGTTCCCTCAACTAGTGGTGATGAATTTGTGGGGAAATGTTGCCCAAATTTGGGGTGCAGGCTCCACATTGTTTAGGCTTCACGTTACTGTGATTCTGATGGGGAGTTCATTATAGTACTTTATGTTCACAGCAAACTCAAGTCTTGGACAAATGGAGCATTTGAGGTCCAAGCTAGATGACATCAGTTGTGTGAGTGCACTCAACACGCCATGAGCTAAGCCATGGCCTGGCTAAGCATGTTATCCAAACCTAACCTCATGGATTCTCATCCAGACAACTCACAAACAAATATTGATTACAGCTCATGGTTTATCTGGAGCAAGACAAGCCACAAACCAGGGTTGAGATGACATGCTAAGCCAAACCATGTATTAGCCCCCGGCAGCACAGCAGAGGGAGGACTAAGGGAGAAGTTCAGCAGCTGTGATCTTGTCTCTGGGAACCCTCACACAAGTGAGTTTGTGGCAACTAGCCCAGTGCCTGCTGGCAGTTCTGGGATTTTTAAAATGTGACTCTGGAAACCAGCAGGAACAAAGCATAATCTGGAATCTCTGCCTATAATTTCTCTCAGCTAGAAGAGCACACTTTTAGAGATCTTTGTAGAATTCTAAAGAGACCAACCACAGAGACAGCTATTCCAAAAATGTGAGGTGTTAGTGTATTCTTTGGTCTGAGAGTTTCATTTGATACCTGATAGTCTAACGACTGCAGAATCTGGTTTTTGGAATACCAGCTCCAGTGCTGGGTTAAATAGCCATCCTTGTCTCTAATGCTCCCTCCTTCATTATTCATCATCAGTGCTATTGAACAGCTGGGTGAGAGGAAAAACAGTTAAACTATGCAATTTAATACTAAGGGAGAAGTTGGTGGGAATACATACATAATAAAGATTCTGACTGTAGCGATTGCAGTAATATTGGGAAATTCATAACAAGGAACTCAGTGGCCCAATTTTTTAATATCTTGAACTGATGTGATTGAACCATGATATCCATAGCCCACAATAGATGTTATAATACTGTTGCACACCTCCCCAGTCTCCAAGCAGTGTGAGATTCCAGAGGTTCCAGGCACTTACCCAGGGTTCATGTTTCTTTGCGAATGAGGCACAGTGGAGATTGTGGCACCTTTATGATAGAGGGTTTATTTACATATATATATATAGCCTGAGCCTACAATGGAGGAGTTCACAGTATCAACACCCTAAAGGGTCTTGTTTCTCCCATAGCCAGAGCCTTAGATTCAAACAAAAGCTTGCTGCTTTACTTCTAAGTCACATCACTGCCAACTCTCAACTCTCACATTTGTCTTTTTTCTAACTACCAGCCAGCTGGGCCATTACTTTTCTCTGGTGTGGAACCTAAGTCCTTGCAGGCTTTCAGAAATGATTATTAAAATGGACTAGTTGCATGCATTTACATCATTGCGTGAAGTCAGGTGGTCAGTCTAATGATCCCTTTCCTCATTCCCACAGGCACACCAGTTGGTCTCCCCCTTTTTAGGGGTCCCTACTTTCTTATGGACAGAAGGGCCTGCCAGATCAGGCTAGTTAGCCCATCTAGTCCAGCACCCTGCTCTCACAGAGGCCACCCAGATGCCTGGGCAAAATCCTCAAGCAGCACCCAAGCACAAGAATGTTGGCTATTTGCAGTATGGTAGCGCTGCAGATAGCTTGCTGGGGAGATCATGCATTAAAAATGAAAAGGACTCAAAAATAAATTAAACAAGGTTTTAATAAGAAAAACAAAAACTCCATTTACACTAAATACATTAACAACCAAACCAGACCCAACCACCAACCCAAACCCCAGGGTAATGGGAGAGCTAGGTGCTGCTCCTTATATACTAAACCCAAATGCTGACACACCTTAATCAAATACAACTCAGCAGCACCTGCTATGTTTCACAGCTTTAAAGTTGGGTCTCGTTATCTTGCTCTGGCCCTTGCTCTGGCCCCTTTAAGATATACACATCGAGTGGAACAATGATGAACCTTTACATTTAAAGAAACCATTCAACATTTCCCCTGCGGTTCATCATTGTGGAACAAAAACAGAAAGCATACTTTGTACATGTTTTTCATGTGTAACCTTTGGAAGTGCTTTTGTAAAAATGTCCGCAATTTGACTGTCACCAGGAACATATTCAAATACAACCATTTCATCAGCAATTAGTTGCTTTACAAATTCTAAACGTAACCTTAAGACTCTAGTGCGCTGCGTATTGGTCTCTGAGCACAGGATAGCAAGTCCACTCTGGGAATCAAGGTAAACTTTTACTGGTAGTGTTACTTGCATCTGTAGGTCTGCAAACACTTGCAGATACCATTCTACATCACGAGTGGCCTGAACGCATGCACATAATTCACTTTCTGTTGTGGAGAGACAAATAATGGTTTGTGTTTGGGACTTCCATTCAAATGGACAACCGTTATAACAAAACACCATACCAGACACACCCCTGCAATTATTTTGTTCCATTGCATGAGATGCATCGCAGAAAATTTCAAAACCTTTGTCAATACATGTTGTAAACTGCAACCTATAATGTTTGGTATGTTTAAGGTACATTACCACTCTCTTAAGAGCAGAGAAACATTGTGTAGTAGGCTTTTCCACAAATTTTGCCAGAAAGTGAAAAGCATAAGTTATATCTGGTCTTGAGATTCTTTGAATGAAATTTAGCTTGCCTATAGCAGAACGATACAAAGTTTTGTTAGGAAATGGCTTGTCTTCACCTGTAAAGGTGAAACCACACACCATAGGTGTTTCCTTCCCATTTGCATTTTCTAAACATAGCATTTCAACAAGATCATCAATTTTTGCAGTTTGATGAACCAGAAAAGATCCATTTTTGCCTTTCTCAATTTGCATGGATAAGTAATTTTTAGCTATGCCTAATTCCACTACATCAAATTTCTTCTGTAACTGTGATACCACCTGTTCATATTCCTGTTTAGTTTTTGTAGAAATTAATACGTCATCTACATACACACATATTTTTGTTACAGAGTTTGCCCTTTCCTTTATGAACACACAATTGTCTGCCTTTCCTTGTGAAAAACCAATATCCAGCAATTCTTTTGCTAAAGTTTGGTGCCAATTCCTTCCACTTTGGTGCAGACCATAAAGGGATTTGTTTAATTTGCATACCAAACCTTCAGCGGCGTCTATGCCTTCAGGAACACGCATAAAAATTTGTTCTTTTAAATCTGCAAACAAATATGCAGTTTTTATATCTAGGTGATAAACGGAATGTCCACGCTGTGATTCATCTTTTAACAAAAGCTTAACTGTTTCATATTTTACGCTTGGTGAATAACACAAATCATAATCTTCGCCTGGAATTTGTTGAAAACCCCTAGCAACTAATCTTGCTTTGTACCTTACAACTTCATTTTTGTCATTCGTTTTAACTCTATAAACCCATTTCGAATCAATAAGTCTCATATCTGGGGTTTGTGGTACAAGAGACCAAGTGTTATGCTCTTTTAAAGAAGCTATCTCGGAGTTCATAGCTTTATACCAATTTGCAGCTTGTTGCTTAGGTAATTTCTGAACATCACTGTAGCTTTTTGGCTCAAAAACTACCTTATTGGCATACACAGTATTAAAATGTTCATCTGCAAATCGTTGTGGCTTCTGTCTCTTTCTATCTGAACGTCTCAGTCCAGAAGGAGAGTCAGACTTCTCAGACTTAATGGGACTAAGTAAACCACTAGTTTCAGGTTGTAAATCATTGTCAGATTGAAGAGGTGCCTGTAGGCTAAGCTCACGGTCAGAAAACTCAAGAGAATCTGACCTCCCCTCGGGTGCCTGTGACTTTAAATCATCAAACAATTTATCAGACTCAACAGGCTTTTTGTCTTTTCCCATTAATTCAGAAGCACTATTTCCTGCTGCTTCTTCTGCTGTTTCTTCCTCTTCTTCCTCAGTATTATCTATACCATCAGTATCTTGGAAGACAGCAACTCCATTCCAATTTACAGTTTGTATCATGCTTCTGGTAATATGAAATTTGCCAGTTGCTGGTATGTAAATTCTGTACGCCCCCTGCTGGTAGCCCATTAATTTTCCCTGGACACTACGTTCACCCAATTTTTGCTTAGCAGGATAATGCATAATTACATCTGAACCCCAAATGCGGAGGTATTTCAGATTAGGGCGTTTTTTAAACAGTTTCTCATAGGGGGTGACATCTAAACCAGTATAACTGTGATTTCTAACGTAACAAAATGCATTAAGTGCTTCAGCCCAAAAGTCTTTGGGCAGATTAGCATCATGCAGATACCCCTGCCTGTAGGTCACGCTGCACAACTTCAACAAGCCCATTTTGCCAGGGACTTCGGGGGCAAGATAACTCATGAGTAGTCCCCTGCGCTTCCAGGAATTTCTCAAAATCCTCAGAAACAAATTCCCCGCCCCGGTCAGAAAACAGGTTCTTAATTGGTTTGTTAAAGTGCGTTTTTACCCAGTTGCAAAAAACTTTATACTTTTCAAATGCTTGGGACTTCTCAGCTATTGCATAAGTCCAACAGTATCTACTATACTGGTCTATCAGAGTAAGCCAGTACTTAGAACCTCCTAATGATGGTGGGAGTGGCCCAACTAAATCACAATGTACACGCTCAAATGGTTCAGTTACTTTCCTATCTGAGCACCTACCCTTGCGTGCAACCTTAATCTTATTCTTGCAACAGGATAGACATTGCATAAAGAATTTACATGGTTTTAAGTTGAGGCCATTAACAATATTCTTTGTCTTAATTACATCAGCAAAATTCAGGTGTCCCAGAATTCTGTGCGCCTCATGGACACACCCGGAATGAGGCCTTACATTCCTCAACCCCTGGCTTGACCGTGCTTCTCTGCAATTTATAGGCGATTGGGAGTAGGTGCGAAAATACAGTCTATATAAACCATCAGAGTCCCGGGCATACAATAAACGTTTGTTCCCATCAAAAAAACTCACACATTGATTTTAAGAAACGCACAGTTATGCCTTGACGAGCAAAGCACCTTACTGACAATAAATTGTCCACTGACGGGCAGTAAATGCAGTTTGCTATTGTAATGTTTAAAGAGTCAAGTTTAACAGTACCTCTGCCAAGCGACTGCAAGACTTGTGAATTGGCTAAATGTACATTACCAATTTCCTCTTCGAAAGAAATAAACAAGCTTCGATCATTGCAGATGTGCTGAGATGCTCCAGAGTCTATAATAAAAGACTTCCACTTGGCATCTTTAATTCTTTTACGATTTGTAGTCCAAGCATGAAAAGCTCGCGGCTCGTTTCTGTCTTTACTATACGATGTCTGCTGTTGGGCTGACAACCGTAACTGACGAACAGAAACAGACTTGGGAGTACTTTGCTTTCTTTTGGCTCTGCAGTCCTTTGCAAAATGTCCTTGCTTATTGCAGAACCAACAACGCTTTGCAGCTTTAAATGCAGTTGTATCACCACAGGTTTGCATATGGCGTTCCTCATTCTTTCTGGAAATAGGAGTGCTTATGGCACAAGCCTCCCTTCTATCCAACTCGCCCATTAATCTTGCCGTTACCCCTTCCACAGTTAATTGTGCTGGTGGAACAGCAGATATCTGGCTAGCTATACCATCGAAGTCCTCATTAAGGGAACAAAGGATGATAAAAACATACTGAATATCAGGTATCACCATGTCCCTTCGAATTAATTCGCCGCGTATTGCCTCCAGACGTCTCAAGTGTGCTGCCAAATCACCACCAGGCTGCAACTTCGTCTGGTACAACTGCTTGAAAAACGACAATGCAGATGCTGACTCTTTTCTAACATGCACTGCTGCAAGACTGTCCCACATTTCTTTGGCAGTTTTCTTATTTCTTATATAGACTACTTGCTGGTCGCTGACTGCCAAATTAATTATCGCCCTGGCTTTTGCATCTCCTTTCGACCAAGCATTAGTTACAGGGTCAGGAGGGTCATCAGTTACATAGGTCCATACTTCTCTAGAGGTCAAAAGCGCCTCCACCCGAAAAGACCATAAACTATAGTTCTCATCTGTTAGCTGTGGGAAGACCAGAGCCTTCTCAGCTTCAGGAACCCGGTCAACCATTCTGGAACTCTTCCAGACCCACAAAAACTACACTAACAGGAGAAGGAGTTTTCAAACCTTTCTCAGAGTCCAAAAATATGCAGTCATCCACTCAGCAGCTGGGCCCATAACCAAAGATGTTGGCTATTTGCAGTATGGTAGCGCTGCAGATAGCTTGCTGGGGAGATCATGCATTAAAAATGAAAAGGACTCAAAAATAAATTAAACAAGGTTTTAATAAGAAAAACAAAAACTCCATTTACACTAAATACATTAACAACCAAACCAGACCCAACCACCAACCCAAACCCCAGGGTAATGGGAGAGCTAGGTGCTGCTCCTTATATACTAAACCCAAATGCTGACACACCTTAATCAAATACAACTCAGCAGCACCTGCTATGTTTCACAGCTTTAAAGTTGGGTCTCGTTATCTTGCTCTGGCCCTTGCTCTGGCCCCTTTAAGATATACACATCGAGTGGAACAATGATGAACCTTTACATTTAAAGAAACCATTCAACAAAGAACACTCTCCCCTCCTGTGGTTTTCAGCAACTGGTATTCAAATGCATTGCTGCCTCCAGCCATGGCCTCTTTAACCCTGGCCTCTCAGTTTCCTCAGATCTCTCTATAGCTGCTGTGCTTTTGTTCTGGTTGCTCTTTACTCCCCAGGAAATATCAGCCTGCCCCTGTCTGGCTGCAGAACTATGTTAGCCCCCCCTCCTTCCAATCCCCTTTCCAAATCCTCATCACTCCAATGACCTTTTTCTCCCTGAGCAATGCCATGTAGCGTAACCATTAGTTACACCCAGTGGGGTTATGCTTTTAACATCTGCCATTAGCAGCTTCCTATATCACACGCTTTAAAGACTGAGAAGTGAGATAATTAATTAATCCTCCCATATAAAAGGAATGATGGATGCAAATCATGACAATAAATGACCAGTAGCAGATCTACACTACTTGGTTTTAAAAGTCTACCATGAACGATAAGGCACATTTGATTTAATTGGGGTTATGGCCCTTGGCTTTTCCATCCATGTCACTGACTAGTTATGTGACCTTGAGCTTTCCCTGTGTTTCTTGTTTATTCATCTGTAAAATTGAGATAATGCCTCTCTCACATGATACCTAAGAGGTCCAGGAAATGAAGGCATTTCTATAAGCACTCATTAATATCTTTATAATCCTGAAGTTACTACCACCACCCAGTCAGCAGAGTTTAATGTTCTGAGCCTATGAGACACTTGCAGGTATCAATATAAACAGCTTGTTCTAGCATGGCTGGGGTCAGGATTACGGTACCCATGTGTGCTACTTTACAGAGGACAGTCCTCTCTTTGAAGGGCTTTCACAGGATGATGGTCCTCTACTAAAAGTAGTCTTCTGTTTGGGCCGTTCGGTTCAAGTCCAGTTTAAAGAAAAGCAAGCCATAAGAAGGGAGAGCAGCGGCCTTGAAACTACCCATCAGCAGTGAGTCCCTGAACAGCAGTCTGAGCAGGTACCCAGGTGAGCTAGCCACAGCCTCGCCTACTATGGTGAGATGGATTGTGGCTAACGTGCACCTCCAGATGTTGTTATACTACAACCTCCACCATCCTTGATCATTGGCCATGGAGACTGGAGCCAATTAGCGCTGGAGTCCAACAATGTCTGGAGGACTGCAGGTTCCCCATCCCTGATTATAGTAAATTATAGTAATGAGTTCTAAATTCGCATCTATAAATGTGTAAATTATATGCACATTTGCGGCCTTTCTGGTGGTGCCCATCCTTTTTGGCTTAAGCAGTGATGCCCATGTGGTGGAGCAGTAGTGACGTCGGGGCATGCATGTGCACCAGTGGGAGTGCCAGATCAGCAGTGTCAGCCCCACCCATTCACCCGCACAGCCCCAAGACTTTTCTAGTTAAGCAAAAGCAATGCCAGTGCCAGTTGTGAACAATTGAGCCAAGTTCATTTTAATTCAATGTGGGTTGGTTTTTTTTAAAAAAGTAATCTCTCGGTATGCTTTCACCACTGTTTTGAAGGTGCTGCTCCCTTCTTGTTTAGACATTTGGAAATAAGGAGAGTCCTGCTGGGTCAGGCCAATGGCCCATCTAACATCAGTACCCAGAATCCACTGCGTACTCAGCTGTTGTACTGTTCCCCACTCCGCCCCCTGACCAAACATTTAGGATCAATAAGGGACACTCACCTGGCCTTAAAGCAATAGCGTATCCACGAATGACCCTGAGACGTAATTGTACCTAGAAGCGTTTGACTAGGAGCATCCTGAAACAGAAGGGTGATGGTTTTTCCTACACAGCATATGGGAAACTGGTAGACGGCAACACTTCCTGATGGGTAACTTTGACATGGGTCAAGTAATATCACACTTTTTTAGAAAGAAAAAGAAAAGAAAGGCATATATCTAGTTATCCGTTGTGGGATTGTAGTGTAATAATACAAGTTCACTCAGCTGGATCTTTGATGAGGGCTGTTTCCAGTGTTACAACTAAGACAAACTTGAGCAACAAACTGTAGGAACTGCCTTTGGGCAAGTCCTCAAATTACCAGCTTCTTAATACTAAGGTCATAGCCACTGCTTTTAAAATAAAAATAAAAAATAAAAAAGGTACCAGCACTCACCATGAAGTGAAGTAACTGCACACTTTTAACATTGGGTGTGTGTGATGGTACTACGTGCCTTTGAGTACCCCTTGGGAAAAAAACACTGGGCATATCTCTGAATTATAAGGTCTATGGTTCTGATTTACTCTTGAGTCCTGACTACTGGCTTCCTCATCTAACCAGCTCCTTGTTTCCTGCAACTGATTCACCCCAGACTCTTGCCCATGGCCTGGTAGTGGGGGGAAAGGGCACCAGGGGCGGGGGGGGGGGGAGGAATCACTTTAAAGTCTCTGCAAGTGCAAAACTAACACAATTAATTAGCCGCCTCTGATGCACTAGCTTTCCCCATGAAGGGAGATTAGCAAGTGCGTACTCTATAGCCGAAATCATTGTCCTCATCATTCTAGGGCTTTTTGCCTTCTTGTATCATTTTCATATGCAGATCCTTGCCAAATTGCCAGTGGTGAAGTTTTATTCAAGGCTTCTGAGTGTCTGATGGAGCATAAGGTGCCTCTGTCTGTGAAGCAATCTGCCTCAGAGGAGTTATTTCCCCGGCATGTTCATAAGCAGCGCAGCAAGGAAAAGAATCTATTAGCCAAAGTGATCAGCTAGAAAAAAGGGGGTATGTAAAGGTCTCAAAATGAGGCTTTTGTGTTTAACGCACTGCGTTAGAAAACGGAGACTGACAAATGGAGTCAATTGAACTGCAGAAGTGATCTGAAAGCCTGCACTGTCAGAGTCTTTCATTCTTAATTCCCAGTTTGGTGGAAAGATCAAATGGAGCATGTGCTTCTGTGAAACAACTCCAAATGAACTGCAGCCAAGGGGCTGTCAAGGAAGTTTGGGGAGGGAGGGAGAGAAGAGAAAGCAAGAGGGCAAAGGATTTGAAATAGCTTAGCTCTATGCTCTTGCAATGCAAGCAGAGAGGCTTCAGCAGCACCAGCTAAGCTAGCAGGACTTGAATTACATCACCCCCTTGCTTTTTTGTGTCATTGCTCCCTTAGCTACTGATCTTAGAAGGCTACAGTGCAGCCATTATTTGGCTGGCATTTGGGGGGGGGGGAGATTCTTGGAGTGTGGCTGTAGATCTCATTAAGGCTCTCTCCTCTGACCTCTTTTCCTGCCCCCAAATTTGGGGTACGGTAAAGTGACATCCCACAGAAAGTGAGTCCGTGTCCTCTGCAAGCCCTCACACAACAGGGAGGAGGGGATTTCTGATAGTTTATCATTCTGTGGGCTTGCTCTGTCCTAAATTCTACAGCTCTCAGATGCCAACTTCACTAGGAATCTCAAATTAATTTCAGAACTGGAACGGGCACACTTTGCTGCACCTTTTCTTCCATTCACTCATTTGCATCCTTACATCCACAAGTGCAATGCAATTTCCCCTTCCCTCCCCCTTTGTGCAGCCCCCACTGCCAAATCTACTCTGGGTTCCTCCAAAGTGGTGCCTAGTGCCTATTGGTGCTGGTAGGGTAGAAGGCAAGGAGACCAACAGCAGATGGCGCTAGAGACAATGACAGGCAGAGCCACCCCTCACTCATTGATTGTAACAAGGCAAGCAAACAAGGGCAGACTCAGGTTGGTGGGGCACTGCCTCATTGGACCCAATGGAGCAGCCTCCACTGGCTTCCCCCATCACTCTTTGGAGGAAGCCCCACCCCATTTGTCGTGCGAGGCCAAGCCATGTCCACCTACCCTGCACCTGATGTCACATACAGTGGTGTCATGTGTGGAGCAGGTTAAGATGTAGTGTGCCAAAGCAAGCACTGCTGATCAGCTGGTCAGTGGCCCTTGCAAAGCCCAGTGCATCACGCCCAGTGTAGTTCTTTGCAGCAAGCCCCACAAACTGCTGACCTTTAAATATTGCACTCCAGCACAGGAGGTTTGGTTTACAGAGATAAACCGAACAGTCTAGACCCATTAAAGGTCTGAAAAAACTGCTAATCAAGAAGCCACACTGAATTTTGTAGCTGCACGCAGAAGAAGCCTAATCCCTGTACACTAGGGATGGAAAAGAACAACCACCAATCCTATTTCCCAAACTCGTTCCCCATACATTCCTAAGGATACAATATCAGGGATGTTCCATCAGGAAAGGAAAAGAATAACTTCTTCCCTTTCATACGCCGGACCTCAGTAGCTATTAGGGACACTGAAGCCCTTTTCAAGGCCTGAGACGGTGATCTGTGGATTGTCATGTAATTTCTCAGGATTAGGGGCCTCGTATGGCCTTTTGTTATGGCTGCATTCCTCTCTTCCGCTCTAAAAGGAACAGAATAATAATAATAATAATAATAATAATAATAATAATAATAATTTATTATTTATACCCCGCCCATCTGGCTGGGCCTCCCCAGCCACTCTGGGCGGCTTCCATAAAAACCAAAAATACAGTAAAATATCACACGTTAAAAACTTCCCTGAACAGGGCTGCCTTAAGATGTCTTCTGAATGTCAGGTAGTTATTTATCGCTTTGACATCTGCTGGAAGGGCATTCGACAGGGCGGGCGCCACTACCGAGAAGGCCCTCTGCCTGGTTCCCTGTAGCTTTGCTTCTCGCAATGAGGGAACCGCCAGAAGGCCCTCGGCGCTGGACCTCAGCGTCGGGGCAGAATGATGGGGGTGGAGACGCTCCTTCAGGTATACTGGACCGAGGCCGTTTAGGGCTTTAAAGGTCAGCACCAACACTTTGAATTGTGCTCGGAAACGTACTGGGAGCCAATGTAGGTCTTTCAAGACTGGTGTTATATGGTCTCGGCGGCCGCCCCCAGTCACCAGTCTAGCTGCCGCATTCTGGATTAGTTGTAGTTTCCGAGTCACCTTCAAAGGTAGCCCCACGTAGAGTGCATTGCAGTAGTCCAAGCGGGAGATAACCAGAGCATGCACCACTCTGGCGAGACAGTCCGCAGGCAGACAGGGTCTCAGCCTACGTACCAGATGGAGCTGGTAAACAGCTGCCCTGGATACAGATTTAACCTGTGCCTCCATGGACAGCTGTGAGTCCAAAATGACTCCCAGGCTGCGCACCTGGTCCTTCAGGGGCACAGTTACCCCATTCAGGACCAGGGAATCCTCCACACCTGCCCGCCTCCTGTCCCCCAAAAACAGTACTTCTGTCTTGTCAGGATTCAACCCCAATCTGTTAGCCGCCATCCATCCTCCAACCGCCTCCAGACACTCACACAGGACCTTCACCGCCCTCACTGGTTCTGATTTAAAAGAGAGGTAGAGCTGGGTATCATCCGCATACTGATGAACACCCAGCCCAAACCTCCTGATGATCTCTCCCAGCAGCTGCATGTAAATGTTGAAAAGCATGGGGGAGAGGACAGAACCCTGAGGCACCCCACAAGTGAGAGCCCAGGGGTCTGAACACTCATCCCCCACCACCACTTTCTGAACCCGGCCCAGGAGGAAGGAGCGGAACCACTGTATGACAGTGCCCCCAGGCCCTCAAGACGGTCCAGAAGGATGTTATGGTCGATGGTATCAAACGCCGCTGAGAGATCCAGCAGAACTAGGAAACAGCTCTCACCTTTGTCCCTAGCCCGCCGGAGATCATCAACCAGTGCAACCAAGGCAGTTTCAGTCCCAGAAACAACAGCAGTGTCTCTTATTAGACACCTGTGTGTCAGCAGAGTTGGGACTTCAGTAGGTTTTTTTAGTTAGTTAGTTACCGTAGTTAGTTAGTTAGTTAGTTAGTTAGTTAGTTAGTTAGTTAGTTAGTTTACCACCTTTCATCCAAAGATCAAGGGGCAAGGGCGGGGGGGGGGGGATAAAAATACAAAATGAAATCACAAAATACATAATAAAACAAAAACAAACTGATGTCATTCTCAGGATTATTTTCTTCAATAGATCTCATGTTCCGGCTGCCAGCAACTTTACAGAGCAAAATAAATGAAAGGGGCTGAAACTTAGAATTAATTCACACATACATAAGTGCCACTTGGGAGAGGGAGTCTGAAAGGAATGAGCAGGAGGGGGCCCCAACACGGCAGGGCTGGCTGGCTACATTTTCAAGAAAAGGCAACATCCACACAATACATTTAAATCACTGTCATACCACTTTATCACTCATGACGTCCCACAAAGAATCCTGGGAAATGTAGTTTGTTAAGGGTGCTGAAGGTTGTTAGGAGACCCTGTTCCCCTCACAGAGCTACAATTCTCAGAAGGGTTTAACAGCCAAAGACTTTTATGAGTGAACTCTGGAAACTGTAGCTCTGTGAGGGAAACGGGTGTCCTAACAACTCTGGGCACCCTTAACAAACTACACTTCCCAATATCCTTTGAGGGAAGGCATGAGGCCTGTGACTGGTAAAGTGGAATGCAAGTGAACATAAGAAGAACCTGCTAGATCAGGCCACGGGCCCATCTAGTCCAGGATACTGTTCTCATAGTGGCCAACCAGATGGCTGTGGGAAACCCTCAAGTAGGAACCCAGCACAAATGCACTCTCGCCTTCTGTGCTGTCCAGCAACTGGTATTCAGATGCATTACTGCACTTGGTAACTAGTGGTGTGGATGGGGCTTAACTGAGTAATACACATTTCCATCTAAAGATGAGGTAGCCCTAAAACCATTCCAGAGTCAGTAATGGCCAAAATGTTTTGAGCTAGGTTTGAGCTACATTGTTGGCTACCGGTGCAAATCCCCAGTTTTGTATGTATAAAACCCACTGATCAATCCCTGTCCTCTTCAAGTAAGTCTCTCATGCTGCAGGGTAAGGAAAGGCCAGTTCCTGGGACTCTGGGGAGCTACTGCCAACCAGAGAACCAATTACACGCCTAGATGGACTCTATATAAAACATCTGTCTACATATCACCCCACTGCAGATGTGGGGTTGCGCGCTGAGCTTTTGACCTATTAAAATAACCCGTGAGATTACCCTATAAAGGTGTGTTGTATCCTAAACATTTGAAGATGCTTACATAGTCCGGCAAATTTCTCGGAGCAACTCCCTAGCTTCAGGACACGGGTCAAGTCTCTCATCATAAGCTTTACCTGGAAAACATACATATATATACATATATATGGAAAGAACTCTCCTAAAGTCTTCCTGTAAATCCGTCAAATATTAAATTTTATTCAATACAACCTGCTGGATACTTTTGACATTTCCACATGGTGTTTTTGTAAGTTGCAAATAGCCTTTTGTACATTATACTTCACATCACTTTATCAAAACTGGAAGTCAAAATTCATTATTAAATTCTTTGCACTCACCAGTAAATCTCTCTCTCTCTCTCTCTCTCTGTCTCTCTCTCTCTCTCTCTCTCTCTCTCTCTCTCTCTCTCTCTCTCTCTCACACACACACACACACACACACACAAAAAAAAAACCTCTCTGTTTGTTTATAGGTAAATAGCCACGTGGATAGCCCTTCTGTACCAGCTCAATAGCCCAGTTACACTAATGACTGCTACACCATGGTTATGTTGGCATATTATAGTCATGATCCTGTGCTCCTCCATCAGTAAAGTCAAATGCAAAATGCTACCAGTATCTACAAGGGCTAACACAGCAACAGCATTGCAACATGGGCTCCCATAGAATCTGTGGAAACTCTGCCCTACAGAGCATTTAGTATTCTCTCATTTTCTAGAAATTGTATCTACCTGCGCTCTTTTGCGGCTTGGTGTCTTTCATAGACAACTGAAAGCAAAGACAGTTCATTGACATTTGCTGTATAAGCTGGGTGGTGGAAGAAATAGGAATCGCTGGAAGTATTGGTGCCATACCACGTCCTGCGGCAATAAAACACAAACTGATGAGTTAAGAATTCCTTTCAATTTCAGATTGTTTTAAAAATGAAAACACTCTGGAGAGCAGGAAGTAAAATACCTCAGAGGTACCACATCTGTGAAGAAAACCTGAAATGGCAACCGAAATGGGCAGCCTGATGGAGCAGCTGCTTCAGGAGGAAAGCTTACAATGTTTGGGGCTTTTTAGTTCAGAGCAGAGATATAATAGAAATTATGTATGTACAGAAAATGGAAAGAGAAAGGTTCTTCTCCCTCTCCTAACATACGAACTCAGGGGCGTTCAGTAAAGCTGAATGTTGGAAGATTCAACTCACACAAAACAAAGTACATCTTCACACACTGCAAAATAAAACTGTTAAGGGTGCAGAAAGTTATTAGGAGATCCTCATTCTCCTCACAGAGCTACAATTCTCAGAGTGGTTTAACAATCCAGTTAGATGGTGGAATTGTTCTATCATGAATTTCAATTGTGAGTGGATATTTTATAATTGATTTTGTTCTTGTAGGCTGCTTAAGAAGCCATTTTGGCATGTAAGTAGTATATATATAAATTAATAAATAAGAATAAAATAACGTAAGAATAAAATATGCTGGCCTGGACTCTGCCACCTCATTCGCATCTCGTTCTGGTGCATGAATACACCAAGGCCTCAGCCCAAGTGTTCTTGCTACCATACCCACTCGTTGGCCCATCTTCTTGGCACATGCAAAACTCCTGGGAACAAAAGCATTTCCAGCTGCAAAGGAGACTAGAGAATAAACAGTTAAAGGAGTGGTGCTATCACAGGGTCCAAACACCTGACAACACTGTTTCTTCCCCAACCTCTCCTCCTAGGTTCTTTGGGTGTGAATTCAGCTGCATCTTCACGTGTTTTCGGGATCAGATTTTGGCCACCTTCCAAAAACCTCCTTGCAATCTCCTCAACACTGGGGCCTGGGAAGGAGACATGATGGTTAGAAATTAAAGGTAATATTTGAACAATTGGGGTGTACATTTAGATAGATATAGATATTAAAGCAGCTACCATGCATAAAATAAGAAAAGTGTGTGTTCATAGCGGCAGCGGAATGTAATTTCCCATTAACCAGTGTGATTAACTGCAGATAAAAAATGGTGCTGAGTGAAACCATTGGTCCCACTACCTTGGTGTTGTTTAATTGGAAGCAGTTTCCCAAGGTTTCTGTTATTATTACCAAGCACTTGTTATTATTAGTGGGAGAGGCCAGAGATTGAACCTAGAACCTCAAAGCAAGAATGAAAGCACTAGCCCAAACAAATCTGGCCTCTTTACAGTCCCATGTCAAAAAATTGCATATAATTCATGAATGCTAACTCAGCCTCTGAGTGCTAGCTCAGCCCAACGCAGATCTTACAGATTTCATCCTGTACACTCAAATATAAGGCAAAAGGTGACAGGGTCTGCCCATGCAACACACATGTTCAATCAGATATTTGCAATGTGCCTACATTCACACAAGGGTACATGAGAAAGCAATAATCCACATCACCAGGAACCCTGGTTTTTGGTGTTTCCAACTGCAGGGACCATAGCATGTGCTGGTAAGCACATGACAGATATGTGCTTCCTTCCACAACACTCAGTTTCATCCTGGAGGATGGTGCCTACTTGTCTGATAAGGTTCAGGATTTCCAAAGAGATTACTAAATTCTATGTGTAAATTGAAGCTGGCAGGAACACTTAGTTTAGATGATCTCACCAGCAGCTGCTTCAATCATTAGTTTCATCTTCATCTTCAAGAGTTCAGTGAGGAGATGGACAGACCGTTTTTGGAATTTGAGAAGCATCTGTTGGTCTTCAGATGAAGGGGTCACATAATTCGCTTTTAACCTTGAGGGTGTTGGACCCACCTTCTGAGCTCTTGAAGTAGGAGTGGAGGAAATATCAGCGTCCTCCGTGGAAGCAAACTTGACCACAGGACAATATAAACCAGCAAATGATTTTCTCGGTGGTGTCACCAGGAGCTCATCCCATGTAAACTCAAAGATATTCTTGACCCCTCGTGGCACATGGAAGCCCATTTTCCGCCAAAGGATAAGCATTTGTACCATGTCTGCCAGAACTCTTGGTGCCTTGGCTTTGATTTGTGCATAGTCTACACTTTTCACTGGGGAGGCCCTTGGGCTGGGCTTCTGGTCAGCCTTTTGGTCACCCTTGTGATCAGTCTTTTGGTCTCCTTTGGAGCTACCCTTTGAGTCGCCTCTTTGGTCAGTCTTTGTGTCTGGTTTTGGGTCATTCATATCACCACTTCATCTATTCCATGGGCTAGAGTTGATGTGAGCAGATCTTTAAAAAATGTGATGGAGAAGATTGTGTTATTGTGTTATGAATGCCTTCTACAGCTAGCACTAACACTACTTCACACATATTCATTTCATTTACCGGTATATCCCACCTTCCTCCCAGAGAGCTCAGGGAAGCATGCCTAGCGTTCCCAGATGGTATTCTATTCACATCAGCCAGATTTGCTTCCACAAGATTTCTGCATCTTTCAGAGCACACCCTGGGACCCACATGGAGCTTGGTCCTTTTCCAGACGACTGCACTCTACAATAGCTAAACAAAAAAATGTGGTGGACAAGAAGAGGTTAGGGTTTGCCAAATGGATATTAGGGACAGGACAGGGAAGATTCAGGTGACAGAAAGGGCATAAACTAGATTTGGATCATCAAGAAATGGTTTGCTAGAGGAGGAAAATATGTTGATTGACAAAGAGAAGTGCATTCTAGACAGATAAACAAATATAAATGTTTTGATTAGGGGTGTCTGTTCTTTGAGATTTTATTTAGCTTGGGTCAAACCAACCTAGACTGTAATCTTTACAGGACTCTTACAAAGTGGAAGCCTTTCCGAATCATTTGCTTTTTGACCCTGGGAAGACTATGCAACTATCCCCAGCCCAACCAGGTTATTTGTCAATACTGCGGACTCATTTCTAGAAAATGCCTTTTCCCCCAAGGCTTTTGAATCACCATATTCACCACTCTGAGTTCCTTGGAGGATGAGCAGGAAGCACACGTATAAGAAACAGCTAGATAAAATGTGTGTGTGAGGGGGGTGGGAGCTCAAATTTGGCCATCTCTCCTAGAGTCAAGCTGGGACGTGGGTGGCGCTGTGGGTTAAACCACAGAGCCTAGGACTTGCCGATCAGAAGGTCGGCGGTTCGAATCCCTGCGACGGGGTGAGCTCCCGTTGCTCGGTCCCTGCTCCTGCCAACCTAGCGGTTCGAAAGCATGTCAAAGTGCAAGTAGATAAATAGGTACCTCTCCGGCGGGAAGGTAAACGGCGTTTCCATGCGCTGCTCTGGTTCGCCAGAAGCAGCTTAGCCATGCTGGCCACATGACCCGGCTCCCTTGGCCAATAAAGGAAGATGAGCACCGCAACCCCAGAGTCGGTCACGACTGGACCTAATGGTCAGGGGTCCCTTTACCATTTACCTAGAGTCAAGCTACCCATCTGCAGCAAGGCTTCCACCATATGGAGGTAGGAATGCTGCTTTAGAAGGCCCCAAGCACAAATGCTTCATGCTTAAAGAAAGCCTGCTGTAATAGCTCAGTTGGTAGAGCACGAGACTCTTAATCTCAGGGTCCTGGGTTCAAACCCCATGTTTGGCAATAGATTGCTGCATTGCAGGGGGTTGGACTAAGATGATCCTCGTGGTCCCTTAAGCGTCTATGATTCTGTGCGTGGTGAAAACAATTCACAGGCTTTGGTCATTTGGTTCCATCTACAGCCCTCATACCAGTCATACTCTTTTTGGTGCAACCGAGAGATTAACCAGTAGATTAAGCACACACAACCTTTTCTGTTTCACTTAGCTCTTTCTTCAGCAGTCAACAGGTATATTAAAGCTCAGCTCCAGGTTACAGTTTGAAGACTGTGACATCAAATGAACCAGCTGTAACGAAGGAGAACAGGATGTGCATCTCTTCTGCTTTCTTAAAATTTAATCTAGAGATATGTAAAACTGTGGGTCCAATTCAGTCAAGCCACACTTAGAACCACTTTGTTCTGGTACTCTTAGAAATACATCTTAAAAGAAACTGACTGCAGTGGCCTAAAGACAGAAGCTGGCACAGTAGGCTTGAAGGACAAAAAATGAACTGAGTTATCATGTATAATTGAAAAGGCTATGAGAATTAAAACATGGAATTCAAGAGACATTAAAACTTCCCAGCATAAGCAGGCAGCCATGCTTGTTTTTATTGCCCCTATGTTCACCAATGAGAAGTCCAAAAATAGTCCCAGGCATTTCAAGTGTGACAGATAAATTACCCTTGATTTAATTAGAAAATGCATCTGAAGCACTTTCTTAATTACAAAGTAAACTTTCAGCTGGAACTAATAAACTGTCAGTCTAAGTTTTATGGAAGTTGAGGTTTCTACGGCTAGCTAGAGGCTAATACCCTCTACAGAGGAATGGCTAATTAAGTTCAGCCTCCTTCTCACACAAGCCAGCTCAGTAGAGACTTCTTTGCACTCATTTAGGGCTTGCTTTGCGAACTCAAATGGAAAGAAGCAACCAACATATTAGACGGGCTGTCCAGTCCACCCACCTGAACCACGAGAAGACAACATGGTTCCCTCCAGATGTTGTGGACTACAACCATAATAATTTTATTATTTGTACCCCACCCATCCAACTGGGTTGCCCCAGCCACTCTGGGCAGCTTCCAACTGATATAAAAGCACAATAAAACATCAAACATTAAAAACTTCTCTTTACAGGGCTGCCTTCAGGTGTCTTCTAAAAGTTGTGTAGTTATTTATCTACTCTGCTTCTTATATACAACTCATCATCCCTGATCAGCATGAAGAAAGTCTTCTCAGTGGTGGGTCTTCACCATTGGAATGCACTCTCTAGGGAGGCCCACCTGGTACCCTCACTTCTACCATTCAGACACCAGGCAAAAACAGAGGAGGCTGGTCCATTAGGGAAATGGGTTGCTGTCCCAACCTCCATCTGCCCTCAGCCAGACCCCACCTGCTTTCCTACTTACGATTCCAGGTGGTGTCGCTGTCGTCATCTTCCTACTTAGCCTCAGTGTCGCTGTTCAGGAGGGAGATGGCAGTAGCCAAAACTGGAAATAGCTAGCTATCCTTCTGAGTGGCTCAGGCTCCCTGCTTTCTGCCCCCCCCCAACAGCCCTAATTTACCATCTCTGATTGGACAGTTGCTGTGTCCGCCCAGGGATCATAAATTTATGGTCAAGGTGTGGGATGGAAATGTTGTAAACAAGCTAATAAATGCTATTGTCCTTTAAAAAAACCCAAAATATTGCCCCTCCTCCATACCTGGTAAGCACAATTACTGCATTTTGAAGAGTGTGCCATCTGCACCGGCCCCTATAGTTAGACTGGGAAGAACCACATGGTCAGTTCCACTTCTGACTAGGGATAAGCATGCAGGAAGCCAGCATAATTTTTATGTTATTTTTAAAATGCATTTGTATCCCACCCTTCCTCTAAAGCAGGTCAAAGTGGCGTATATAGTTCTCCTTCTCCCCCATTTTATCCATACAGCAACCCTGTGAGGCAGGCTAGGCTGAGAGACAGCGATTGGCCCAAGGTGAGCTTTGCGGCTGAGTGGGGATTTGAACCCTGGTCTCTCAGGTCTTATTCTGATGGGCCCTAGATGGTTTGGAATGTGTGTGAGATAGATAGATAGATAGATAGATAGATAGATAGATAGATAGATAGATAAACAATGAACTTCAATGCTTTCAGTGAAATGCTTTGGATTACCTACTGTTAGCCGCAGATGTTCCAAGAGTCGCAGCAGCACAGTTGAAAGTTGTTGGTGATGCTGCACATTCCATATGACATGCCCATTCTTGCATCATAATAGGAGAGAGCACTGTTATGTAGATTCTCACAGTGAGGTTCAGGCCACTTACGCAAGGCCACTCTGGGCAAGAATGAGCTGCAGAAGCTCAACTTGTTGTTTCTAGAACACAATGGACACTCACCCTTTCCAGGTGGGTGGTGGTTACGGCCTCTTGCTCTGTTGCCATTCGTCAGACAGCTCTCACATAGTTGCTGGCCATTTGAGAATTCCCCCGGCTGGCGTGATCTCAGGGCGGGACTTCCTGACTGAACGCCAGCTTCAAACGGACCAATCAGAGGCCCCACCTGATGGGCAGTGCCTTGCTGGCAGGCCAGGCATTGGCTGCTGCCTGCTGCCATGCCCGGTCAGGCAGCAACGCTTTAAAAGGCCGACTGCGCTTACCTTCCGCAGTGCTGTTGGCTGAAGTGCTTTTATATTGAAAACGTCAGAAGTGAAAATGAGAAGCATCGTGAGGTGGGGAAGGGCCAGAGCTCAGTGGCAGAGCATGTGATGATATGATGAAAATAAAAACCCGCATCTTGTGCTTGCCATCTTCATGATGGCTGGGAAGGGCTTCTGCCTAAAACCCTAGAGAGCAGCATGCCTGTGTAGACATAACTGAGCAGCACCCCACATACAACTATGCTAGAAACTGAAGTCTGCAAACCATTAGCAATGCTATAAGCCACAGGGTGCCAGCTGCTGGAGTCAACCCAGATATTCCAGGGTTTCTAAAGAGATTTGTCTTTAGATTGGTCTATGTTTTTCTAACACCCCTTCAAACTATTAAAGCTCCTCTTAAGTACTAGAAATCAACAGTTGATTAAAACTTTTGGGTACATAAAACAGTTGTCTGACCCTTGTGCATAGCTTGTCAATATTTTAGTAGTCTGTTGCCATCTAGTGGGCTGTAGCTTTGTTAAGTCTCAGGAATGCTTTGGAGGATAGAAGTTGCCACCGTTCATAGGGCTTACTTCTTGAAGAGAAATGTGATCTTGAGACACATGGAATTGCTGTTCCCTTCCACCAACACACACACATTTGCACCCACCCACCCCGCTTGTTGGCTCCATCCAATGCAACACTGTTGTTCCTGTTTACATCACTGAGATAAGTAAATCAGAAAAGGGACTACACAAGTGTTGCCTTATTTTTTAAAGCAATTGCAAAGCTATGAGCCCCCCAGATCCTTCATCAACTTTATAGCTCAAACTAAAATAGACACTGCAGAATTGGAAAACGCATCCAGTTTTATTTTGCTGCCAGTTGTCATCCTAATCACTCTGCATCAGTGAAATGGACAGCTTTAAATATTTAAGTAACACAAAACAACTGTTCGGGTTAGGGAGATGGGTGGGAAAAAACCGCTGAATCTTTCCATTATATTAAAATAGCAGCTTCTGGTAACACTCACCCACATGAACTGCTTGCTTTGTCAGCACTGTCAGAAATCCAGATGATTAATGGGATAGCAGAACCAGCACCATACTAATCTTAAGAAGCTTCCATTCAATGCACTATTTTGCTTGGTATGTGAACAAATACCAGCTGCCACAGGGTGGACATGGTTTATAATTTAAAAGACCTTTCATGGAATGCTGTTTACTATACTGTACAAGTTGGCACTAAATTACTCTAATGCTGGGATGCAAAGGCCTGGACAACTAATTCTGCATGCCAAAAGGAGGTGTGTGCTGTGTTTCTCAAAGAATAGCCTGTCATGTTAAATAATAAACTGTATTTCAAAAACTAAGGGGATTTTCAAAAGCAGTTCACAAAATAGCATGGTGGCCTCTTTCTGGGTATGCATACCATTATTATTTTTTTAAATCATCACTCCCACTGGTCAGATCCAAGGCCTTAGATGTGCCTAAAGGAGGCCCTTGGATCTTAGTCATCGTATTTATGGTGATGCAAACAGCAGTGGAAATGGCAGCGAATACAGAATACTATAGCAATAATCTTTAAAAACAGAAACCTTTAATGCTAGTGGTGACAGAAGTAGCACAAGGGCTGCAGCAAGATGCATACATGACAAAAGGCATGTGATACCTATCCTACCAAGATACCTTTTCTCTTGAGCTTTAAAACAAAATGAAAAGTGAGAATCCCAAACACTGTTTTCTGATTAATCTCAAAACATCTAAAGCTCATGTTACTTGTTTATAGTATGACAGCATGTCATCTAAAGTTTGGTAAGCCGGCTGTTGATTTTGCAGTTCACTGTCATGTTCCTGAGTGGGGGGGAACTGATTGCTCTGTGAGCTGCTACTGAAAGGCTCAGTTGATGGGGATGGCAGGTTTCTTGTCAGGGTTTCTGTTTTTTCATATGAGGTTCCAGGCTTGTTCCAATTCTGGCTTCTAAAGTCATGCGTTCTCTTTTGACCCATAAAATAAGCAGAGGGAGGTGCAAATTCCGGATCTCGTTCATTTCTGAGATCTTCCTGCTTCTTTGACCACAGTCCAAAAGTGAATTCTATTAACGGGAAGGAGGGGAAAAAGAGCAAGCTCAAATTTATTTTATTTTTTACATACTATGCTTAACCATCAAACTCTTCCATTAACTCAATCTTGGTCACACTGTCGCATAGCCACAATAAACTAGAGAGGCAGAACTAACGAAGAAAACACACATTTTAATGCTATGAATGTGTCAACATTCCTCTTGCATGGTGTGCCCTCTAGTGGTTTTGGTAGGGAATAAATATTTTGAGAACAAAGTCGCCGGTTGAAATAAGTTCTTATTTCAGGTGACAATTTTTCACTAAAAAGTCCTCAAGGGAATCAAGGAGCACAACAGAGAGAAGGTAAGGCTAAAATGTTTTCCATTTTTGCCTAATGAATAGAGAGGTAGCATAGCCTTCTCCCCAAACACCTTAGATTTGAATCCACAGGAAATGTTATGCCTTCCCCCCCCCCCTATGCAGGACTATTACAACATGAAATTCCTTCACCAGCCCACCGAAGCAGAGATTATACTGACACAGTATGAGCAGCTCACCATTCAAAGGTTTTTTTATACCATGCTAAGCTGATGCACATTTCAAGTCTTTACCTTTGCCTCTATCCCACTCTCGGACATAGGGCACGCCAGGCTTTGTATCTTTCCTTTCCTGAATGATCACTTCCACTTTTCTATTTTCCGCGGAAACCCTTGGCACTTCAATGGGCTTGGATTCAGCTGCTGCTGGCATAGCAACTTCTTCTGTTTTAGTGGAGAATAAAGGTTATTAAAACAAATGTTACTCTGAGCCAGGAGATAATTCAACAAGCTACTGCCATGCTACAAGTTGACACTCTGAAGCATTACCTAATGGGGGGGTGGGGGTGGAAGCATCTCACTGGGATGTTCCCTCCCCACCCCGCAAAGAAAACTGCTGTAGATAAAATCACGACAAAGCAAGAAAGTGAAGAAAAAATAAATTAAACCCCTAGCATTTCAATAGATAGCTCAAATGTTGCTTAGCAATGTATCTTTTAAAGGCTGCATTGGAATAACAAGGGGGGGGGACTAAGCAAGACTGGAAATATTCCACTATAGTTTCCTAGACTTCAGATAACTTTTGGCCCTGCAGATGTTGCTGAACCACAGCTTCTAACAGCAATAGGAAGCATGGCTAATGGCCAGGGAGTTGTAGTTCAGCAGCATCTGCTGGGTCAAAGGTTCCTTCTACTTTCCCCAATTGTTTTATATCACAGGTGGGGAACTTCCAGTCCATGGGCCCTTCTTGGCCTGCCATGCCCTCTCCCCATAACTACGCCCACCCATCAGCATGGCAGTGTTGAATCCTGAATAGGTTCCACTGCCCTGTTCCCAGCTGCAAGCAGCATCATGCAGCAGGATGTAATATGCTGATGAGCAGAGATTAAAGCCCTTTCCTTTCTCCTTCAAGCAGGGAGTGAAGGGGCATTACTGCTACTGCCCGCCCACTTAAAGTAGAACAAAGCACCACTGGAACCAGGAGAGGAGAGACTGATTCAAACAGCACTTTGAAAAGCTGCAGAGGGGATTTTGATGGGTGGCCAGTTTTGTGTACCTGTCAAATTTTACTCACACGGTTGATACTGATAAAAATCTGGACCATGGAGTCAAAAAGGTTCTCCACCTGGTTCTATACTGAGCATGCATCATGACCTTCACTTTTGCCAGGCTTCACCAGTCCTACAGAAGCCAATTAACAATGGCAACAGAAAGTGCCTTGAAGTAGATGGAAATAATCCTAATAATTTTAATGAAGACTAACAAAGGCTTCTGAATATCTGACAAATGAGAAAGTTTGGAGACTAGGCACAGATGGCATATATGAGCTCTGAATTGGAAAAAAATAAATAAAGTTTAGCCGTATCAGTACGTCCCACAATCCTCTGATTCCCCCCCCCCCCAACATGCATTCTCTAAGTGAACATCTTTCTCTACTCTTCTCAAAAGCTGCAACATCATATTGGACTCAAGGTTTTATCTGAGCAAGCCATACTCTGAGAAGTCCCAATGAAATCATGGCTAACTTAAGTCAATTTATTTCAATGGGTCTTCTCGCGAGTGTTGCTTAGTCAGATATAACCCTCAGAAAATGGATTCTGAATACCATCTGGGGAAAAAATGCAATACAATAGAGATGAAATATTGGTCTTATGATCAGCGTTTAACGAGGTCCTCATTAACAGTTCAGCTTTATGAATGCAGATGTGGCTCCTTTGTTCTCTGCATTTAAGGAAAGTAATTTATAGAGAAAGTACCTCCATTTTCCTTTGTGTCACCTTCTTTCAATCGCTTTTTCGCTCGAAGCTTGGACAGCCTGGCTTCCAAAACAGCCTTACGTTTCTCTGCTAAATGTTCACGTTTTGCTCTCTGGTCTGTAGTCTTAGAACAGTCAATGACAATTGATTTATGTAGTCAGTAGCAAGTGATTTACGTTGCTATTTCCAATAATTCACTGCTTACAATCACACACAGACACTACTTAACAGCCATGTAGTTTACTTCAACCCATCTCCCCCCCCCCCATATTTTTCAAATCCAAACTCTGATATTGCAAATACTTCTGTAAGTGGCCAAATAATTACTAAGGCATGATAATAAAACCTTGGTATGATCAAATCTTATTTCAGAGACAGTCTTAAAACAAACAGTAGGGCGTACAAGTTTTTCATTGCAGCCACACAACTAAAGGTATTGGGTTTAGAAGGAAATGAGTATTTTAAATCGAAGTCACACTAAGAAATCTATTTGGGAAACTTGAGCTTCTGCATAATTTTCTGCACCTAAACCTAAAGAATAAACTGCAACCCATTTTGAAGTTTTAATCTCCCTACATTTGCACACGTGGAGATTCATTACCCACAGATGTCACAATAATAATTCGGACACATATTGGCAGTTCTTGATTCAGCTACGATTACTACACGTCTTTCAAAAGGCTGGCACTGGACATTTTAGGTTACTGCTCATATGCACCAACCATACAATACCCAAGGAAAAGCTCCACAGTGGAACATATATTTCCCCCCAGCACAATTGTAAACACTTAAACTTCATACCTGTTCTCTTAGCATTTCTAAGGTTTCCATTTGCTTTCTCCTCAAAGCTTGATCACGGGCAAAGGCAAAGTAACCAACACCAAGCTGTCTGGCCTCTGAAAGGAAGATGTTTTTGTACAGTGTTATGAATTCATCCTGCATTAAACTACAGGGATATTGGGACACAGAGAGTTACCTCTTAGGATGATATTCAACACTAGTCACAGGAACACAGAAGAGTACTGAATCAGATGACCAATGCATCTAGCTCTGTTTTACCTAGAGTGACCTGCCGTTCTCCAGGGCTGCAGACAGGAGTCTTTCCTATCCCTCCCTGGAGATGCCAGGGAATTAAGCAGGGATCTTTTGAAAAAAGAAAGCATGTGTTCTACCACTGACCTACAGCCCTCCCTAGGCAAAGGATGACAGTGCTTGCTTAAGTCAGTTTTCAATGAAGCGGAATAGTAACCTGTTTATTACACCTCTAAATACACACAGATTACTCACATCACAACAATCTTAACCATCTTTTTTCAATGGACTTCCCCCACTTTCAACGGATGAAGGATGGGGACAGAGAATTTCTACTCTTCTGACAGTAATCACTCTGGATCGAGTTTAAACTTTTTATGATTTTATTGTATGACTTTATGTTTTTATATATTGTTGTAAACTGCTGTGATATATTTTATGATACAGCAGTATATAAACATTTTAATCACTAATTAGGTAAAGATGTGTGATGTATTATTATTATATGTGCTATAAGTTCACAGGACTTCCCAGTTTCCCCCACATTTAATTATAGCATCCTCTGAATTCTGCACGCTGATGATCACCATGCTAAAAAAATCAGGATATGGCCTTGATCGAGAAGATATACTGAACTGAATCTATTTATGCAATGGAAGTAGAAGCGCACCTCATTTCTCAAGGCAGATCTGCATGCACAGTAAGAATACACACCATTTTCTCTAATGTCCTCATAATGCATTGGTCCCATAGGTTTCTTTAGGGCTTCTTCTTCTTCCCTTTCCCACTGCTGACGCTGAAGCTCCTTTCTCATATCTTCAGACAACAAAGTCTTCTCTTCTGTCATTTGCCTAAGGGGGGAGGGGAAGCATCCCTTAAGAGTTTGTGAGTGAGAAATGGTTGTAAAACCTACCAATCCCAAAACCAATTAAGTATATCCTATCTAAAAGCACAATGCCATGTAACAGCAGCTCTCTAAGAGCCGTAGAGCAGTGTTCCCCAACCTTGGGCCTCCAGCTGTTTTTGGACTACAACTCCCATAATCCCTAGCTAGCAAGACCAGTGGTCAGGGATGATGGGAACTGTAGTCCAAAAACAGCTAGAGGCCCAAGGTTGGGGAACACTGCCTTAGAGCACCTCTGGGTAGATATTCTGCTGAACTGCCAAGACACTTGCAGAGCAGCCACCAAAAAGCATTTCTCTACATGTCCTTTGAGTTGTACATTCTACAATATAAAGGGATTGTAATTACTTGATACTGTAAATTGTTACATAGCTTTCAGAAACTATTTCAAGGGAGCAATGTGCTGCTGACACGGTACTGTAAAGTCCTGCCTTAAAAAGCATTTCATTCGTTATCTAAAAAATAAAAATGTTAAGAGAAAAAACTGGAAAATTCCTAAAAATATATGAAATAGCTCCTCCCACTGCCAAGGGTTCACATTTCTCTGCAGAAGGCACTCTCTTCATAGGAAGCAAAGATGGAATAAAAAGAAGATAAAGCAATTGGCAAGCTACCCTCATCAGATCAACAGAGTTACATTTCAATATCTTTTTATTTTTCCTACTTAGCTATGGAAAAAAATGAATGAGCCAATTACTTTATAACTCATGCGATTAGTTTCCCTAAAATTTCCATTTTGCCCGGTTATCATAAGACTTAATAGTGGAAAAACAAATCAAGTTCTACTTAATAGAACATTATGTCCTTGACTTGATCAAAAAGCTTTGAAATGCATTTATCCAAGAACAGAAAATGCCAGACTCCTCTAAGTTTCATTAGGACACATTAAAATTCAATTTTATTGCCCACAGACTGTCTCACCAGAGTGGTGCATGCTATGGTTATCTCCCGCTTGGACTACTGCAATGCGCTCTACGTGGGGCTACCTTTGAAGGTGACCCAGAAACTACAACTACTCCAGAATGTGGCAGCTAGACTGGTGACTGGGAGTGGCTGCAGAAACCATATGACACCGGTCCTGAAAGACCTACATTGGCTCCCAGTATATTTCCGGCGAAAAAATTAGTCACCCCTGATTTCCCCAAGCTGATCCTCGACAAGAAGCATTATAATATTGCTAACTTGGCTGCAAACACAGATTTGACCAGAATGCACAGACAAATTTGTCAACTTGCTCATCTCCTAGAAGCTTTTTCATGTATTTATGTAGAATTTGTTCTCTACAAAAAAAATCAAGTGTCCTCTTAGCTCAAACGAAACAAGATTCGTCAGGAACCTGTGCAGGGCTTAGGACATGGGGTAAAGAAACAGCTGGATGTACTCTTCTGTGAACACAGAACATTTTCCATCAGAGTCCAACTGGCCAAGTACCCATACCCCACCATGTCAGGACTGGTCGTTGTCCTCTTCAGATCACCACAGAAACGCTTCTTGTTCTTTTATAAAACTTTTTATTGCGTATTAACAAAACATTCTTATAAACAGTTCTTAACTATTATTCCTCAGAGTCACTACTTTCAGATACCTTCTGAGCTCTGCTTCTCCATGACCAGCCACTCTCAAAATGGCGAAGGCGCCTTTCCCTTCGCTTTCCCGCTCTTTTTTCTAACCTCCTGGCTAGAGCTGGCTTGTATCTCCCCTCCTCCGAATCTGAGCTAGAACTTAACCCTTGCCTTTCCTGTGAACAGCCGGTCCCTCCCTGTTGTTCCTCTTGCTCCCTTCTATTAGATTCACTGCTCTCCTCCCCCCCTTGGGGAATGCTTTCTCCCTCTGATAAACTGAAAACCTCTAACTCTTCCCTGACATCACCCCCTCCCCTAAGCCCCCCTTCCTCCTCCTCGCTCTCCTCTGTTTCTGAAGGACCGAACCCTATGAACTCTTCTTCCTTGCTATCTGTCTCTTCAAAAATTTCTTGAAGATGCCAGTTCTGGGGTTTTGGCTTGTGGGGATATCTTCTATGAAATTCTCTCTGCAATTCTGGAACGTTAATTTTTTCTGCTGGTTCCCATGAGTTCTCAGACTCATCTAACCCTTTCCATGCAACCAAATACTGTAATTTCCTCCTACTTATTCTCGAGTCTAATATTTCTTCCACTTCGGTCTCCGCTTCCCCCATCATGGTGGGAAAAGGAGGTGGTTCCCTTGAAATTTGATACTTATGTGCTGGTACAAACACTGACAATAAAGATCTATGAAATACAGGGTGTATTCTCATATTTTCAGGCAAATGAAGCTTGAAAGCGACTGGGTTAATTTGAGCCTTTACTTGGAAAGGTCCCAATCTCCTTGGTTCTAGCTTTTTACACTTCCCTCGTATTGGTAGTCCCTTGGTAGACAGCCATACCCAGCTCCCTACTTGGATTTCTTCCCCAACTCGCCGGTGCCTATCTGCAGCTTTCTTGTAAGCCTCTTTAGCTTCTTCCAAATCCTCTTTCAATATCACATGAATGCACCTCAACTCCTCTATCATTTGTTCTGCTGCTGGTACTGCTAACTGCTCCTCTTGACCTGGGAATGCCCTTGGGTGCAAGCCATAGTTTGCCACAAATGGGGCTCTGCCCGTAGACACATGCATTGCATTATTATACGCAAACTCTGCTAGACTCAACTTCTCTAACCACCCGCTCTGCTGATAACCAGCATAACACCTCAGATATTGTTGTAGTGTTGCATTCGTTCTTTCAGCTTCCCCATTGGTTTGCGGGTGTCTCGCTGACGTGAGGCTTAGCTCCACATCTAGTAACTGCATTAACCTCTTCCAAAATTGTGATGTAAATTGGGCCCCTCTATCTGAAATGATTTGTGATGGCATACCATGCAACCTAAAAATGAAAGAAAACAACAGCTATTTAATTTAGTACAAGCATCACATCACCTCTTCCCCTGAAGCTCTTTATCCATTTGAAGCAGATGTGGCAAATCTTTCTTCATACAGCGTCTAGAACGGCCCAAGGAATCCACATAATCTACCCTAGAATTAAATGTAAAATCAGCTTTATACAGAAGTAACAGTCTGATTTATAACTTAGAAAATAAGGAAACAAATACATACATGTAATATGCATGCTTTGCATAGAACAATCCTTTAGTTACCTCACCATAAATGTTAGCAGTCACAAGTTTAACAGAGCACCATTTCTCCCCCCCCCCCAACATTTATGAGAGTCACCATTTCTAAAACTCACTGTAATTCAGCTGCTAGCTTTTGTGATAAGGTAGTTAAAGAACCATTAAAAATGTACAATAGCATGCATCTAAACTGGCACACTGTGCCTGCTCCCTGTGGCGAAAATAATGATGCAGCATTGACTTCCCACACAAGTATTAAATTTGAAACAATATTTTTCAAGACTCATTTAATGATCGCTTCTGCATTTGTTCCACTATTTTAATGAAAGCTGAACACAAATGCAAAGCAGAAGGTCTGTCAATGTTCTTTTTATGTAAAATGGTTTCTCAGTTACTTCTCTTATCGAAAACTGTTCAAGATCCAGACAAGTACAGTAGCAGTAAATGCTGTCCATTAAGAGTGGCAGTAATATTTGGTGTTTAATGCTCCAAATTATTTAGAGTGCACAGACACATAGCTGTCCAAAGTGCTGATGGGCCCAGCATGCAGTGCTAATTATTAGCTATCAATGAGTTATGCTTTCATTATGTTGCTTTTTCCAAGAATGCCAAGGACCCAGGAGTAGCTCTCTCTATCTCTACTCACCCCCCAGGAGCACCTACTGGTAGGTATCCAATTCTGTTTATCAGTTTTTTTCCAACTCTGGGGGCCGATTTGGGGGCAGGCGGGAAGAGAAACCTTGCAGCATCTCAACACTTTTCTTACACATTCACTGACTGTCCAGAAAACAATTTATGAGTTGTTTGTAGTACTAAGGTGACTGTTTGCAAGATGCATGCTTTTACAACTAAAGTAAATTTAAATATCTAGAAATTTAACTTCTGTAACACAAGCTTAAATACAGCAGCTCCAGGCAAGCCAGGAAAATAGCAGTTGTGATCTTATGGGCCAAACAAGTTCACAGAAGTCTTAAGAGAGACTGACAAATATCAATGCTTTTAAAAAGTATGCACTTTTGTTTTATGAAAATATTGCTACTAAAAAGGGAAAGGTGGCTGTTTATCTAAGAGATGTGTATACATCTGATAGGAGAGCAGGGAACAGAATTTCAGCTGGTTGATTTAATGGCTTCTGCATATGAATCAAACTTAAAAATGCTGTTCAAAAAATATTATGACTGAACTCTATTCTAAATGGAGGAGGGGGTGAAATTCATGCAGCATCTAACCAAGGAAAACGTACAATTGAATCACCCTTAATATGAAAAACAATGTTGATTATTTAGCATCTTTTCATCATTACTTTGGACTCCCTCACACCTCCCCCACACACTTGCATATTTATAAAATTATTTCCAAGCAAATTATCATTTTGTTCATAGTCTTTAAATTCAGTCATTAACATCTAATTAATCAACATTGTTTTATTAAATATGTTTTTTGTATCGAAAAACCTTAATAAATATATATTAAAAAAATATATATGAAAAAGCATAGTCTACTGGAAATTCTTTTGCAAGGAAAACTCATGGAATACTGTTTCCTTATAGGTAAGAAAGTTAACTATAGATTCGTAGTATCCTTCACTTAAGAGATGCTCTCTGTGCGGGAGGTGGTATGGGAATGATGGTAGTAATTGCAGAGAAATAATAGAAAACAAGATTGAACCACCACAATGCTACCACAAACCATTCTTCAGTGGGGTCCTGAGGAGGTGGAATTTCTGCTTCAGAAAGTCTCTCTTCCTCCCTGTTTGCCTTCTCTGCTGCCTTTCTAGCAGCTTCATTTGCACACAGCTCCTGTACTTCTCTCCGTTTGTCTATAATCTTCTGGGTGAAATCCACAAGGTACAAATCCTCAGTTTCTTCATCTAAAACAGAAAAATCAATCTGTAAATGACAGATATCAAAAGGACCCAGCCGAGAGAGGAGTCAATATAAAATTGCAGCAATCAGCTCTACCGCTGCCAACAATGCCCTTGACTACGCTACATGACAATGTGCAGAAAACAGAGTCTGACAAGCAATCCTAGGGAGATAGTTGCCAATTTTGCTGTACATAAAGAAGAAGGCTTTCACTCACCTGGAAAGTCTCCTTTTGTCATCTTCTCATAGAGCTGTGCTTTCTCTTCTAGTTTCTGCCTACAAAACACAGGAACACATCCCTTTCAGTTAACCATGAGAAAGCAAGAAGTCTTTTGCCATTACGGATATGGGAGAAGGATTTCATTTCTTACGTCATTGCCTGCAGTCAAGGCTGCTTCCTCTTAAGGCAGCCTATGCGACCTAAACCAACAGCAACAGGGGCATTTTTGATTCCCAAGGGTAGAATGGTGAGAATACTGGGTCACTACTGCTGTAGCTGTGGACAGAACAGCAACATCCTCCACACAATCATGGGCATGCATATATACAAGGACCTCTCAGGAGGAATCACATGGAGGCAATTTTACTTTTTAAAAAAGAGGCTATAGTGCTTTCCTAGAGGCCCAGAAGGCAATAATCAAAGCCATGGACACTATCAAAACATAGCAATGCTAGGGAGAAACTTTGTTTGGTTTAATAAAGCAACTTATTTTGGTAGAAACAACAGGAGCCCTAGCTGCAAGCACAATTCTCTGTTCTCTGTGCACATTGCTTCCTTCCTTGTTCCTTCCTTTTCTGTAATGCCACAGTTTTTAATGAATTTGCCTGTGCGTTCCAAGCCATTTGTTCCTTAGCGCCCTCAGGAACAAGGAGATGGGAAAAGAGGGATACTACTAGTTCCAGTTGGAAAGACACCAAACCTCCAAGAATGTGATGCTGTACATAATTGTCGAAATGCAAAGCGTGTTACACTGCCCTCACACGGAGAATGAAGGACATTACTTATTCTTCTTATTTGCAGATAGACTTCAATCCTGAGCACTTCCTAGGGACGAACGACCCACTGAAGTGAACTAAGCCTTCTGAGCAAAACTGCTTATGAGCATCCTACAAAGTTGGGGACGTATTTCAAGGGAGCATATGCCTGAATCTGAACTCTCTCATGTGCAAACTGTCTGATAAATCACACCCTTAGAAATGGACTTCAGGTGTATTTTAACAGGCAACCTGTGGCATCAGATGCACAAATGATTACACACTGGGTGTCAGAGAAGTCATTGTCTATAGCACAGGCATTCAAGCCTAGGGTTGCTAAAGTTCAGAACTAATTTCAGAAGCAGAAACTGAGCATCAGTTCTGAAGCACACAGTCCTATTTTACATTTGTTCAGTGTATGATATGTAACCAGACTAATAAAATTTTAGGTCTTCCCTTCTCAGAAGTATTACCTTGATTTGTCCAATGTTTGTTGCTCTTCTATCTTTTGTTCAGCATCTTTCTCAGAACGATCTGAAACACCTTTATTCTGTTTAGTCCAAATGTTCGGCTTCTGTAACATTAAATTTTCAAAACGAAACATAAATACTATACCAGAGTTCAGTTATGACAAATAGTCATAGAATCCAACACCTCCATTGTCAGAGGCAGCATGCTTTTGAACATGAGTCGCTGAAAACTGCAAGAGGGGAGTGTGATGTTCCACTCAGATTCTACTTGTGTGCTTCCCAAAGGCATCTGGTTGGCTACTGTGAGAACAGGATGCTGGACTAGATGGACTTTTGACCTGATCCAGCAGGCTTTTATTTTTTTGTTTTAAAAAAAGATAGATCTTCCATCAACTAGGCTCCAGTACTGGCCAGTTCTTAATACATCAGAGCTCAGGTGTGTGACATAAGGCCCCTAGCCTATATCCAGCGCACCAAAGCTTTCCATCCCTACAAAACTCTTCCTAAATGTAATAAATGGTTTGCAAGTAAGTTGCCTAACAGTAGCATGGGGTTCTACAGACCCTCCTTCTTAAAACAAAAAGGTCTATTCTGTAGTATAGAAAAGTACAGAATTATTGAATGTCAGTTTACACAATTCTTCAAATTGCATCTTTTTAGCTCATTAGCCTTGAGCATGTTACATTTCTGGAAACTACTGTTCAGAATTTCAGGCAGCTGTTCAAGGAGAAGATCACTCTTGAATTAGAGTCCCACTGAATTCAACAAGGTTATTAAGTTGTAGGCTGCAATCCTATGTACAATTCCCATTGAATTCAGCAAACATATTTCTGAGCAGATAGTTATAGGATTGAATTGTAAACAAACTCTACCTTGTTTGTTGCTTTAGGTTTTACAGGGACTCCAGCATCTTTCAGAAGTTTTTCTTTTTTGAATTCTTCCTGTTTTCTGAAAAGTTCAGCTTTCAAGTCTATGAGCTGCATCAAGCACAGTGAAAAAGAAAGACAATTTTCCCTTTAGCAAGACAATAAAGAACTTTAAATGAGTCTCGGTGGAAAAGAACATAAATTTGCAACTACTGTATAGTCCAGCAACTGAAATACTTACAGCCTTGAGAAATTAAAATACTGGTAAGGTGACCAGCGCAAATGCATATAAAGTGAGGGTTAACAAAACTTTACCCCATACGATGTTTGGTTAGAAATATACGCAATATAATATAGGAGTAATAAGCAGTTCTAGATTCAGATGTTCTTTAATCTATAGCTTTACAAAAAGACAAGGACTGGTATTTGATTACCTCAGATAAAACTTGATTATTTTGAAAACTCAATTGATATGCCACACTTGCATTGACTGGGATCATTCTTGGAAGCAAAGGAAAAATGGGTCACCTGATGTTATTTCCCTCCTATCACAGTGCTTCTTGGGAGGGGGGTGAGGATGTAAGAACACAACTTACCAAGCCGAAAAGGTTTCCAACCTCCAATTTAAAACACTAAATTGCAACACAGTTTATTTTATGGAACATTATAGCATACACTGTCATTTTTAATCAATCATTTTAAAAAAAGATTTGCAGAGGGGATTGATGAGATTGTCAGTCCCACCTCACTCTCCCAATCAATAAACTTGATCAAGCAGAATATTTATATTCATAAGAGAATATATAACATCATCTTATCAGACATTGAACATTCCTACCCAAGTGTTTCTTTTATGCAAAAACCCCTAAAAATGTGAATAAAAATTTACCCGAGCATTCTGCAACACAGCAGTGGGATAGCTCAGGTGTCTGACCGACTGCTCAGAATTTTCATGTATAATAATAATAATAATTTTTATACCCCGCCCATCTGACTGGGTTTCCCCAGACACTCTGGGCAGCTTCCAGCAAAATATTAAAATACAATAATTCATCAAATATTAAAGTTTCCCTAAACAGGGCTGCTTTCAAATGTCTTCTGAAAGTCAGATAGTTGTTTATTTCTTTGACATCTGATGGGAGGGCATTCCATAGGGTGGGTGCAACTACCCAAAAGGCCATCTGCCTGGTTCCCTCTAACTTCGCTTCTCGCAGTGAGGGAACTGCCAGAAGGCCCTTGGCACTGGACCTCAGCGTCCAGGCAGAATAATGGGGGTGGAGACGCTCCTTCAGGTATACTGGGCCGAAGCCGTTTAGGGCTTTAAAGGTCAGCACCAACACTTTGAATTGTGCCCAGAAATGTACTGGGAGCCAATGGTGGGATCACTTCTAAAAACACTGGTCTGTACTTCACTTAAGAGTAGTACATTCTGGTTGGATTGAATGAACAGGTCCGATAGCTGTCTACATCAACAGCATAAAAATCTTATTGTACTCTGGGTAGCTAAAACATTTTTAAATGAAGGTGTGAGCTAAAAATGATCCTAAAACCGAATTGGGTTTCCGCTCCCCTTAGCAACGCTTTCTGAAATATTTGAATTATCAGGACATGGAAAGAGCTGGAAAATTACATTCTCATCAGGACCTCTTTGCATTTAAAGAGCCCAGGAACTGTCAAGATGGTCTTGACAATCTGAAAGGTTCACCATCAAGGGAGGCCCTTGGGATTAGCAGAGGAGTGGAGGTGTATGAGAAAAGGGGCTTAATTTATACCTGGTGCTCAACCCTAATGTCGAAAGGTAGATATTCTTACTACACCCCCCCCCCTTTCAACCCTAAAGTCCCGAGGCAGGTTACAGCATTAAAACCACAATATTAACAACAATGTAAAGCAACTTACAACCATAAAAATTAAAAAAGACAAGTAAATTTGAGCGTAAGGGCGCATGTAAAGTGGCATAAAGAAACCATTTGTTTTCCACAGCTTAGCCTGGGGGGCTCACAATCTGTGCAAGGGCGGCAACAACTTCTGTCATGCAAAAGGTAGTAATGCTGGGTTTTCCAAGTACCCCCGAGCATGTGCAGAGCGCCCCCCTTCCACCAGAGGCTGGGCCTTCCAGCTCAGCCCCCCTTTGTAGGGTAAGAAGGGCAAAGGTGGCGGTGTGTGTGTGTGTGTGTGTGTGTGTCCGGGACCCTATGGGCTTCCTCCCCGTTTCGCCACTCACCGAGGAAACCGTAACATCCAGCGGCTTCTTCTTCCTGTCCATGCTGTCGCCGGCCGCCCCAGCGACAGCCGATAACAAGCGACGCGGAGACAGTAAACAAAACGAAACGAAACCCCGTCTCCGGATACTTCCGGCTTCAGGCGCGACGTAAAGCGCGAACCCGGCTTCCGGGATGGAGACGGCTGCTTTAGTACCGCCGCTTACGACAGTGTCGTAATGGGGGAGAAAGGCTTTGCGGCGCGAGGTGTCGAACGTTGCGGGAGGTGAGCTGAGGGAGCAGCGCAGAGCAGAGAGGTTGGGTGGCCAGGGAAGGAAAAATAAGGCTTGTTAACATAAGAAGTAGCTCTGCCGGGTTCATTCAAAGGAATGTCCAGCTGACTATAATCAGTTGCCTCTGCAGAGTCCAAAAGCCTGGCATGGAGGCAACAGCCCTATTGTACCTCTTGTTGCTTCCAGCAGGTGGTACTTGCAGGTTACACCGCCGCTGAACCTGGTAGTAGCGTATAGCGCAGAAGGCAGATGGGGGCGCTCTTGGACAGATTGCGGGGTTATCTACAGTAGAGGCTTTCTTCTGGCTCCTAATTATTTAACAATAACTGCAACGGAGAGCGCACGGTAATTAAACCATAGGAAACTCACCTTGTTCGTAGCATAGACAGAAGCAATAAACAGGACCTGATGTTCAGAGGACGAGGATAATTGCTTGCGGAGCCAAAAGGGCACGCCTCGCATACAAGGGAGAAATAATCAGCAGGCTTGGGGAAGCATCGTATGGAAAAAAAATCTTTAAAGGGGAAAAGATCTTAAGCGGAAGGGGACATAGTTCCCTAAAAAAAAAAAAGTCCAAAGGAGCGAGTGGGCTCAGTAGTCATAGTATACATACTTACTATTAGAGGAGAAAGGCAAGGAATAGCCCTGTTCAGATAATCTTAAATTTGTGTGTGTGCAGGGGGTGCATGGATATATGTGCTGGCACACACCCCTGCCCTTTTAGTACTGAGAGGAAATTTCTGAAGGCAGACTCTTAAGTGTGTTTGGCTGAAATGACAGTCTTCCTCATGCTCCAAATTCCTGATCATGAGAGGATAGTAATCATGTGGGGAGGTTATGGTGAGGGAGTCATGCTCCCCTGCACATCAGCTCCATGTTGCAGAATTTAAGAACGCCTAAATAGGGCTAAATAGAGAAAGTCAGACTTCCCTTCTCTACAAAGATCCTCATGATTCCCTATTATAAGAAAAGTAGAATGTCTTTGGTAAATCTTCCAGCTTCTAATTTCCCCATAATTAGGGTTACTCTGAGTCTACATTCATTTGTTAGTAGGGTTTGATCAAATGAGCCCTTGATGGACTTATTGATAAATTGAGCTTGGGTGACGTAGTGGCTAAGAGCCTGAACCAAGAGCCAGGGAGTACCTTGTCCATATCTTATGCCTACCTTGAAAGTATTGCGTAGCTGTAGCCTCTCATTCCACCCACCCCAAAGCTGACTGCAGCACGGTGCTTCTAACTCTAAACTGCCCAATGTGGAGGAAAAGCAATGTTACAGAGACGCCAATTTGAATGGAAGTTCCGACTATCCTATGAGGTTAGAATTAATTGGCGTAATAGACTGTTACTTAAGCTCTGATTTGGCTGGGAACCCACAGTGGCTCAGGCTCACGCTTCCCTTCTCTCAGATGTGTATGAGTCATTTTAATAAAGGAGAAATGCGCCTTGGTTTGACATGTTTGAAATGTGGTGTGTAACCAGTCAGTCAGTTTCACACTGTGATATTGCATAATTTATGGGCTCAAGCCACGAGCGTAACCTTTCGCTGGCATTCCCTTCCTCAATTAAGAGAAAGAGAGCAACAGGCAGTAATGAATACCTGTTCAATTGATGAGCAAGCGGGGGCTATGGAAATCAGACTCAGCCCCTCACCCCACCCCTGTTCCTTGATCTGCTGTTGGCGTGTGATTCACTGCTCTGAAGAGTGGCCGAGACAGATAGTTTCAAAGGCTTTCTGTTCATATCAGTCCAGTACTGTCTAAGGAATGACAAGCTTTTAACGTATGGTTCCATCAAGGAGGGCTGTGCCTAACACAAGTACTGCAGGTTTGCTTCGCTTTGTAAAAGCACCATGCAATTGATCAAAGTATCTTAATGATAAGAGGTATAGAAAGCCTCCCTGGAACATGCCTAGCCTACTAAAATTGGAAAGGTGCACACTCCTCTAGCATAGAGTGTTGGATTTCCCTTGCCTGTTCTAGCACAGGGGTGGAAAACCTATGTTGCTGGACTACAGTTCCCATCATGCCTGACCATTGGCCATGCTGGTTGGGGATGATGGGAGTTGGAGTCCAACAACAATAAATGGAGGGCCACAGGCTGTGGAACTCCTGTTCATTATCCTAGCTTACATTATAAAGTGGATATTATAATACACCTGACCAGGCTCTTTACTTAACAAAGAAACTGGATCGAACTTTTTAGTGGTCTGTTTTTCTGTGAAATCCAACTTTAGCAATATAAAAGCAAAGGATTGGAGGAGTTTCTAAAAACACATTAAGTTCAATCTCCTTACATTAATTAACACAGAAAGTTGGCTTCAGTGAATGGATTTTACTGACAGGATTTATTGGGCAAATTTTTTCTGCCACCTTATGTTTGCTAGATAACTTTGGAGGTTTCTGCCTTCTGCTACTAGGTATGGCTTGATTGTTTGTACTTTAGACCACATTGAAAGCAACCCCCCCCCAAAAAACACACACAATTCAGGGCACTATATAGTTTCTTAAGGGTTGCTGTGAATTGTAACTCTGTGAGGGGTAATCTATACTGCCCAGAATTCTTGGAGGGAAGGAACGTGCTAATGTGCTAACCCTTAACGTGCTTTAAGGGTGCAATGTGTATGCAAGCCTTTCTTGAAACACCTGGGAGCATTTGCTCGGTAGTAACCTTTTATATAGTGCACATGAATTTCAGATGATGCTCTGCTGCAGTCTGTAGATTTGATTGACCTTAAAACAGTAATATTGATTGATCTGATGAGTGGATGGCCCTGCTTATGAGGAATCAGTTGACTAAATGACCTTAGCCCCCCCAAGATCGTACCTGCCCATTAGGGTAATGAACCTAAAATAAGAAGCACTCTTGCTTGATCAGAACATAAGGCCACATTCTCCAGCATATTTTATGCCTGGCAGCAGACAAGCAGGTATCAGTCGGACTGCAGAAGCAAGGCAGCAAGGTATGTTCTCAGGAATTGGTAGTTAATCAGAGGCACACTGTTCTGAGCAAATATCTATGGCACGGTCTAATCAGATGGATAATCTTTTTCCTTCTGAAGGCCATCCCCATGCGGGTAATCTAGGAGCCTCATGCTGACAGTGGATAGAGCCACAGCCAGTGGTGGGCAGGGCCAAAGTGGGTAGGGGTGCCCTTTCTCTTTTTGCCACTCCTTTCTCTCCCCCCCCCCCCATCCCCTACTGAGCAGGTTGCTTGGGAAGGGATATCTTGCCAGAGATCTGATCATTTGCAGAGAACTCCTCTCCGGCTCTTTCCATCTCTCCATCCATTTTGTCCGTTTCTCCCCTTCCTCCTCTCCCTCTGGGCTCCCCTGTCACATGCATTTAATTAGGCTGAGCCCTCTAGCCTCAGGCTTCTCACCCTTGATGCAAATCACAATCTGATGAACCAGTATAATTAAAAAGAAAGGAAAACAATGTTATTAACTTTTCAGATTGCATATAGCTGTCATTAAGTGTATGTAATATACTTTATTAGAGATCTGTGAATGCTAAGTAAGCCATTGTGTTTCTAATCTAATGTCGTTGATAACTCAGGAATAATTGATTCCGTACTTCTCACTAATATGCTCTAGGTTTTAGCACAAAATTGCCTGGATAAAACACACACACACACACAATTATCACCTAACATTTATTAAAGGAAATAAGTTAAGGAAATTGTCCCCAAGATTAGGAGGTATTAGGTTCCTATCATCTGATAGACCTGAAATATCACAAATATCTCATTATGAGGCAATTTCTCAAGATGAGATATGTGGAAAATCACAGACATACATCATAAGCCCCTGCTTTCCCTCCCTCTCAAAAAAGGGAGGGAACACCATTGCCTTGGAACAGGTGCCTTTAAAGAAATAATTTTAGCAAACTAATTTGATGGACTTGCTATTTTGAGAATAATTCTTGTGTTGTTTGTAATAAAAAAGCCTAAAAATAGAGCTTCTCAGTCATTTAGTGTCACATTGCTTCAGAGAGAGAGAGAGAGAGAGAGAGAGAGAAGAAGAAGAAGAAGAAGAAGAAGAAGAAGAAGAAGAAGAAGAAGAAGAAGAAGAAGATAAAGCAGATGTTTCAGCCTTACAGACAGCGTGTGGACTGATAAAATAAACCCTTGGAACAAACATCACAGGAAGGGAGGAATTAGAAAATTCACAAAATTCATCTACCCCTTTTAAGCATTTGCCTTAAAGATGCCCACAATAAGTACTATATCCCTAACAAACAGCAACTGCTTGCATGCTAATAGTTTCAGATTGCCTTCGGCATATAAATTTGTTTGCAGTGCAAAGGAACGATGTATCTGATTAGTACAAGGTGCAGGAATATGAATGTAGCAGATACAAAGCATTTGAATTTTCTACAACTCTGAGGAAAGATTTAGTAATAGCCTGGTTCGATCAGTCCAAATACCTATAAAGTCGAGCCTTCTGTTCCCTGCAGTTGCCGCATGCAGGCACGAGCGCAATAGCCCCTCTTCAGTATCGGAGGCCGTATGCTGATAAACATTAGTTGCTGGGGAACAGGAGCAAGACAGTGCTATTGTGAGACTTGGGGGCTTCCTAATAGGCAGCTGTTTAAAAGGTAAAGGGACCCTTGACCATTAGGTCCAGTCGTGACCAACTCTGGGGTTGTGGTGCTCATCTCACTTTATTGGCCAAGGGATCCAGCGTACAGCTTCCGGGTCATGTGGCCAGCATGACTAAGCTGCTTCTGGCGAACCAGAGCAGTGCACAGAAACACCTTTTACCTTCCCACCGGAGCGGTACCTATTTATCTACTTGCACTTTTGATGTGCTTTCGAACTGCTAGGTTGGCAGGAGCAGGGACCGAGCAATGGGAGCTCACCCCGTCACGGGAATTCGAACCGCTGACCTTCTGATCGGCAGGTTCTAGGCTCTGTAGTTTAACCCACAGCGCCACCCGCGTCCCTAGGCATCTGTTTAACCACTGAAAAACAGGATGATAGAACAGATGAGACTTTGGCCCAATCCAGCACAGCATGTCTTATTTTCTTGCATTGTCATTTTGAACCAAAGGAACCTAATAACGACTATATTAAGCTGCTGTTTCCAACAGCAAAAATAATTGCAGCATGTAACTGGAAGTCTGGCAAGCAAACCTCTAAACTATTTTGAGGTGTGTGAGAGACAGCTGTGTGTGAATCTTTCCCTCAAGATTAACTGTACCACAAACCCACCCATTATGCACTAAGTGCTGCAATCATTTCCCTTTCCTTTCCCCCCTTTTAATTAGTGGTTATATTGTATTTTTATTTGATCTTGCTTTTGTTCGATTTTTTAAAGTTTATTCCAAAATAAAAATAACTCAAGTCTTTTCCTTTTAAGGGCCTCATACTAGCTCCATTAAGCTTGATGGTGCTTCAGTCGCAATCAAAAATAAGTTTGATCATGAAGCCAGAGGAGACACAATTAGAAAGTTATGTGTAAGTGTGTGTATTTTCACACTTATGAGGAGAAAGAGTGAGGTGAGAAGTATTGGATTAGTAAGTGGTTCATGTAGTTGATGGGCCAGAAAAAAAACTTACCTTTTGTTGATCACAGAGAACCAGAAGTTAATACTTTTCATTTTAATTTGGCAAGGATGACTTGTGAGAAATCTTTTTTGAGTAAATCAGTGAAATATTATCCTACACATGGGGCTTACAGAAGATTAAATGGTTGGCTTGTTTGGTAAAGGCTAGGATTACAAACTGGAGAAGGGGAAATCCCAACTTAGTGGTGGGTGAAGCAGAGGAAAGGTTTAAATCTATTACACAAGCCTCTGTTTACTCCCTGATTCTGGGCAGAAAGACAAAAAATCTCTTTCAAAATGGCACATGGGAATTGATTGTCTAATATCTATTTCAGGGTTTATCAAATCTCTTCCCCTGAGGGTTGATACCCCATCTTTACACAGACACACACACACACACACACACACACACACACACACACTTTCAGAATTTAAATAGGGCTGAAAATGAAGTACATTTGTGAAAACAGAACTTGCCACTTAGGACTCAGGGGCAACGTAGTCCATCATACCATCTCTTCTAATCCCACCCCCCAAATAACTAGTTTCTAATCAGTTGACAGGAAATGTTTGCCTTGACTATCAATCCTAATGTCCATCTTCTGTGAAATTTTATCGCTCCCCTTCCCCGCCCCCAATTCACTGTAGTTGATCTTAAAAAATGAAAGGTGCCTGTTACTTTTTCGCAACCTGAGTAGTGAGGAATTGAAAGGAGATGTTTTAGCCCTGAGAGATTCCATTTTATTAGGAACTACTTCATTACTGAGAACTTACTTTGCAGAATGTTATAGTGCACTCGGTTAGCGTAAGCACCAGGCATCAGTAAGAAGATGTTCTCCCATATTTTCACTTCGTGAAGATTTTATCAAGAAGATCTTTGGAGCACGTTGTAAACTGCCCACACATTAATATGTCTATTGCGGAACTCAGCTACAACCAAAAAGCACTTTAAAACTGCACTGCATAACAGTTTTGACAACGATTATTATTATTTTAAAAAATCATATCCTATACACATTGAACTGAAGAACACTAAAGCAGTTTCCTTGAAATATTGCGTTGTTTGTTGGGTATAATAGGAGTTTCATAATGGCAATATTAAAAGCTGACCAGAAATAGTTTATGTATGCCACTACGGCAGCTAGAACTTTATTGGTCCAAAAGTGGAAACAGAAGGAATTACCAACGGTGGAAGAATGGCAGACGAAGATGCTGGACTATGCAGAATTAGCAAATCTGATGGGGAAAATCCGAAACCAGAGTGACCAAGCGTTTCAGAGAGAGTGGAGTAAATTTTTCAATATATAGACAATTATTGTAAACATATAAAAACACTAGCAGGACTGTGATAAATCTTGCAACGTTTATTAGAAGGAATTTTCTACATGTGCTTAAAGTTTAAAAGAACATTAAGAAAAAATGTAGAATTGTGAAGGTATAAATGTGTGGAATTATGATGTAGTTTTTTTAAAAAAACAACAGACGAGATGGAGGGAAGTCAAGTGGCTCAGTAGAACTAAAAATATGTAAAAGGAAACAAGATGTTATATTAATGTTAAAAATGGAAAATTAATTTAAAAGTGAATTATTGCATTGTGTGTTTCTACAAGTATTCAGTGATGATGTCTTGAATCTACATCCGGCTCCTAAATATTTTTAAAATACAACTATAAAATTCTATGCACGTCTACTCAGAAGTAAGATTTATTTTGTTCAATAGGATTTAATCCCGGTTCAGAACATAAGAAGCACCTGCAGGATTAGCTCAAAGGCCTATCCAGTCCACCATCCTGTTCTCACAGTGGCCGACCAGATGCCTGTGGGAAGCCTGCAAGCTGGACAGCGCTCCTGCAATTCCCACCAACTGGCTTTCTGAGGCATACAGGAGGTGACCATTTTGTGTGGGGATTCTGTTCCCAGCCCCTGTGCCTGTGGTGGAGCACACATGCCCTGCCCTGTTATGGCCCTGTTAGACCCTCTTCCAGGTCCAAAAGGACCCTTGCATCTGCAATCACACATCAGTTGGAGGCGCCTAAAATGTCTACCGCCTGTACTGTCTCCGACAGTGGAGGCTGAACATAGCTATTGTGGCTGTTAGCAGTTGATAGCTTTATCCTCCATTAATTTATCTAATCTTCAGGTTGGTAAGGATGCGTAGACGTGCAACATGCATCTCGGTTACATGCTCAGTAACATGAAAGAAATTTATTTCATGTGCTTGTAGCCCTTCTTGGAGTTGAAGACATGGGCCACTTGTTTCAAGTGCCATTCAAGTTTAGCAACTAAAGGAAAACTTACGTTTGTGACATGCAGGACAATTTTTTTATTCATGTATTTAAATTTATACTGCATCCAACGCCACAGGCTCAGAGTGGCCTACATTTTGCGTATTTGTGTGAATGCTTCTCTTGTCTTTCTTGCATCTTTTCCCCACTCTCCGTAAACCTGATGACATGTGGTGGGTTTTTAAGTTTTATTTGTTTTGAAACATCATTTCATGTGTGCTTCCTCCTCTGTGTGTGATAAAATGCAAGGCAAAAAAGCAAAAAAAACCCCAAACTCCCTGTGATTTTCCTATAAAATAAATAGAACTTTGCCAAGTTGAATGTTTTCCAAAAGTGACTTGAATATAGTAAATACTAAAGTGACTAGAATGTATTATTAAGGCTATGTGGTATACATTATTGTGTATAATGCATCCTGCAAATGTAAGCCAGTTGGCAAGTACATTATTATCATGTATCTCTCTGCAGTAGAAATTACCGAAAGGTAAGCCAGCTCTTTAAGGAACAGCATGGAAGAGCCTTGCAATTTGCCCTTCCACCTCTTCAAACCTTCCCTTCCACTCCCAGCCATCTGTTTCTTTTTGCTGTGAGCATGTGAGATTGCTCTATCCTGACAGCAAAATTAGGTCCTGACTGATGCTTTGCAACGAGGTTTTCACATCGTGTAAACCAGAGTTGTGGATTTTTCTCCCCGTCTTAGGGACCATTTATGGAGCTGCCTCAAGTGTCTAGATAGAACTGTCAGTCCATAGAAACCAAGGTGGATTACAATTTCTACTGCGCATATACAGACCCCTCCAAGAGGCTGACAACTTGCAGTTTCTTTGTCTCTCTCCAGCGCCAGAATGCCATGTTGGAGGAATAGTCTTGCTTTTTGTCTGCAGGGATTGCAGGATAGAGGTAAGGCTGGAGCCATATATCATATGGGAGCGGTGGATTAAAAATATTTGACGGCAATGGAGGTAAAATCGGACTCTGTCCTCCCAGATTTCCTCCCGTATTCATTGCCAGAGAAAGGGAAAAGGGTATACAACCCATTTTTTTAAAAAATGTATAAATGTGGTACAACCTAACACCTGACAGAGGAAAGTAAGAATATTCATTGTTTCATCCCCATTAATGGGAATGGGGCTTATAGAATGGCAGTGTGCAGGTCAAATGTGTGAATCACTTCCACAAAGCCTGTTGGCACAAACTCGCCAAAGATTTGCCAAAATAGTCAATGAAGGGGGTCAACAGCTGGCAACCCCCAGACTAATATTGGCTTCTGGAATGGTGCAGGCTAGCTTTCACCCCAGGTGAAAGTGAGATGTGGTAGGAACAGTGGCTGAAAAAAGAATGGATAAGGCACTTGGCCCATCAATGTCCACCTTCACAGAATGGGACACTCAGCAAAAAGTCATTGGCTACAGGGTACTCAAAAATTCCCAACCACCGAATGCAGTTGCATATCATATCCTAAACCATATCAGATAGTATTGTGCCAGCCAAAATAGGTATGTTTAGAAGGAAAGCTGTGGTATTTACCACATGCTCAGAAACTACAAGCCAGCATCCTGTATACATAGTGAAATAATAGCTTTGGTGTTAAATTTCTATTATGCATCAATTAAATAAGTACAGTTGGAAGGTAAGATTGAGTAGTCTCACTGCCACTATTCAGATCTCTATTTATTCAGACTTTAAATGCCTACTGATATCCGCCCCCTTCTCTCGTGTTTTTCTCCAATGGAATTGTACCTAAAGGGTTTACTTTTGATCTTAGCAAAGAGGTTATTTCCTTGTCTCAAAACATTTCAGCTCAGCTCTTTGTGTTCCTTCAGAGTCAGTTGATGTCACAAAACTGTACATGTCTCTTGCACTGTTTGCAAAATTATTCTGTTTGCATCCCACTGTGTTTGAGATGAATTATTTTTAAACCTGCCAGCTGATAGCAGCTGGCACGAGAGCTCAAAGCACCCGTTCAAAATGGCGGAAACATTTGCTCCCGCACAGGTTGAAAATGGTGTACAAGCTAAAACATGATAAATGTGGGAAATGTGGGAATAAAGGAAGAAACTTGGTCCAGATCTGAAGGCATTTTACATAATTGTGTAGCTTTACAACATTGACGCTGTTAAGAAAACTGCTAGATAGGATAGTCCATTAGACCCTGTATTTTTCTAGTTTCCCTGGGAAGAAAGGGAAAGATAAAAAATACAATATGGAGTTTATTTCTAATCTATTACTTGCGGCAAAGTTGTCTGCTGAGGGTAACGGAAATACAGTGCTTCACCAGATTGTTTTCACTGAAACCAGATTTAGAATATAGTGACCGTAACAGAACTGACTGAATTTTCAGTTCTAAGCATATTTACTTGCAAGCAAATCCCATTTAAATAAATTGGGGTAACTTCCAGGTAAATATGTTTACCACTGAGCTGTAATTTTATACAAGTGAGAGAAGGCAGACAAATATTGAATAAATTTACAGAGAATTGGGTATTATTTGTTCAGTAATTGAATATGGAATGCAATTATCTCAAACTATTTACAGTGTTTTCCTCCTATCTGATTTTCAGTCAGTTACTCTCAAGATGGGGCCTGCTTGTTAATGAGTGTTAATGTGTTAGTACCTCTTGCTTAATTGTGATCCTGTTTGTTAAAATAATTGCTAGGATAAGATTAATAAAATGTTTTATTATTAAAAAAAAGGTGGGAAAGAGGGGCATGGGTTTGATTCCTAACTGATCCACCATGAATGGAAGGGCTGCTTCTGTTACTGGAAGGGACTGGGACCCAGTAGAGCTTCCACTGGAGTACTGGCATGGGGTGGTGTATTTTTGCCGATCTCTCATTCTCCCTTAAGCCCCCTGCCCTGCCTCTCATGCTGCTCCAGAGGGTACCCTCCACAGCAGATTTTAGAGGGGCAAATGGGCTACAAGAAGAAAGGGACATTGGGGGAAAATGCTGCCACACTTCCACTGGTGAGAAAATCCTATTGGTGGAGGCAGTTGAAGGAAGGAATGCTGCTGAATACCAGATGCTGAATACTGGAAGCCACGGGAAGGGAGAATACTCTTGTGCTCAGGTCCTGCTAGTCAGATTCCCACAGACACCTGTGTGCTGGTCCCGGGGGTAAGGTTACCGTTGACGTAGTCCAAGTCCAGTCCTGGGTCACTAGCCTGGAAACAGTTCGCAAGGAGCGGGGCGAGGTCCGAAGCAGGAAGCCGAGCGGGGACAAGAACACTGGAGGGTCAGGTCTGGGTCTGGACAGGAACAGGTACTCAACGACGACGTTGCTCCCACAACCTGGGACTGGGCTGACTGGCCTTTTATCTTCTCTGAGGCCAGGGGCGGTCCCGGCCCCCAGGAGCCCCGCCTCTCCTGGCCTTAAGGCGAGCACTCCTCCTGGGAGAAACCAGTTCCCTTCGCCTCTCTGCCCTGAGCCTCTGCAGATCAGGAGAGGCTGAAGGGTTACTGGGCCCAGGGGGAGACTCACCTGTAGGCACTGAGTCCTCAACTACCTCTGGAGCCAGAATGGATTCACCTGGTGCCTGCTCCTGAGGATCCGGCACAGGTGCAGGTGCCTCAGAATCAAGGCCCTGCCCCAGTTCAGCCGGCCCTGGAGGCGGGGACTCCTGTGCAGGCTGGGATTCCTCCGGTTCATCCTCTGAATCGGATTCCCAGGCATCACAACCTGGCTGGCCACGGTGAGAACAAGATAATGGACTGGATAGGCCATTGGCCTCATCCGGCAGGGCTGTTCTTATGTCTGTATAAAATGCCACTGAACGCTCCCAAGAGCATAACCTAGGTTAGAAACAAAGCCATTATCTGTTTCAGCAAGCTTCCTTCCTGTAAGCTCCTATCTTGCTGTTGTTTCCTGAAGCACTAGGTTTAAGTTTTGTTTTGTTATTTAATTGTATTGCTTTTCCTACTTCGATGGTGGGATAGAAATTTAATAAAATCAATTAATTGGAAACCAATACTTGCTTCCATGGATGTTCGTGCCAAGCAAACAATGGAGCATCGCTGCTCCTAAGGATGCTGTTTTTATTGAGCAGTAGCTAATCAAGTCACATGTGGAGCCCTTGCCTGAGTAATTATGCCAGCCCACCTCCAGTTCACTGAACTGCAACAACCTGTAAGAAACAAAAAATAATGGGCAGAATACATAGGTGTTTGTACTGTCTAGGCATGGATTGCTTCAGGGATAGGTGATGTCACTGACATGTTTGCGCTTACTGTTTACTTTTTTATTATTTGCATGTGACCCTTCAGTAGAAATATCCCCAGGGAGAGAGGCCAAAGTAAATAACCTGTCAGTACAGGGCTGACAGTAGGTTTATTTTATTTACATATATTATGTCAAGCATTTTCACCAGAAATAATTGCTGCTGTTGTTTGTTGTTATTATTTTGAATGCCCCATGTTTGCATTTTGAGGTCATATCTTGCCCGCATTGCACATGCCCAGACATTTACTCACTTTATCTCCTATATTTAGTGTGGGATAATTCATGCCCCCAGAAGAAAAGCGTGGATTTCTGAAAATTATGGCAGGTTGCCAAACTATACCAGTATGTAGGATTCTCAAGTGTTTTTCTGGCCTTGCTCCTGTCTTGTTGACTGAAGCTTGTTGTTGTTTAGTCGTTTAGTTGTGTCCCAACTCTTCGTGACCCCATAGACCAGAGCACGCACTCCTGTCTTCCCCTGCCTCCCGCAGTTTGTTGGTAGCTTCGAGAACACTGTCCAACCATCTCGTCCTCTGTCGTCCCCTTCTCTTTGTGCCCTCAATCTTTCCCAGCATCAGGGTCTTTTCCAGGGAGTCTTCTCTTCTCATGAGGTGGCCAAAGAAGCTTAGCATGCAACAATTATGCAGATGATGCTGTTCATAGCTTGCAGATAAATGGATGAGGAAAGCTTCGTGGGTTTTGTTTCTGTGGTTAAAGACCCCAGGCAGAGAGCCATCAGCAGTGTTGACAAACCTAGCAAGGAACATAGGAATGATTTTGCAGAATGGAAGGGTATACTTCTTCAGGAGGGTGTGAAAGTTCTTCTTGAATAGGGATGGGCAAATCCGTTAATTTCAGTTTCTCAGTTTTTTTACCCTTAATTTCATATTATGTATTTTCATATCAGTTTGTGAATGTGTGCTTTTGTTTTTTGAAAGACCCTCATGAAAATTCAGCAACACTTTACTGCAAATTTTTCCCAATATGCACATTTTTGCATGCAATCTTGCCTAATTACACAAATTCACAAAGCAATTTCCCATAATATAATGCCTTTTGGGGGTATATTATTTTCACCGATGTATGCATTTTATGTACATTTTACCCAGCCTAGTGTATTCATTTCTGTACACATTACTTGGCTGATGAACTGCTTTGCAAACTTCAGAGATGTGTGAATTTTGAAGGACAGCTATGCTTCAGTTCATATATTATTTCAGAAAGTGTGAATTAGGTTAAGTTTGCCTTTAAGGGTTAACTGAATCAAATCCCCCCCCCCAATCCCTATTCTTGAATGACCCCAAATGGCAGCAAATATTTCCTGCTACCCTATTCACTCCTCTAGGTTTTACTATATTAAGGCACCATATAGCATAAGTACAGGGTAAGTCTTTTAAAAGAGGCCCCATGGAACATGTGTACTCTGTATCCACGGGGCCTCTTTTAAAGGACTTACCCTGTATAATCTTGCCATAAACTAGATTTTATGGACTCTGTGTGGCCTACAGTTGCCCCTGTCAATAAGGGCTGAGTGAGCATGCTGGGGCTATGGGGACCGCTAATACTGACCTCCTCCCCATTCTTGGGAATTCTGGCATAAGAATGTGGAGAGGGTGTGTTCTTCTGGTTTCTTTCTAGCCCTGTAATAATACGGCATTCACCTTTCCTACTTGGAATTGGTACTTTCTCAGTAGATGGCAGTAAAAGACTGTCGCTGGAGATTCACAGTTCAGATGGCTCAGCAGGGTGGCAATCGTTTAGCAAAACATGCAGCTTATTAATGAGAACATCTTTCTACCCCTGTAGCCCTATCCTCTCTTTAAATTGCTATACTGTATTGTGAGAATTAAATTGGTTTTTGCAGTTTTATTTTCAGAGTGCCGGAGGCATAGTTTCACCTCGCATTTAACAAAGAGAGCCACCTACTCCTGCCAAAATGGAAGGGATGAAAGGCAAGGATTGCCAGTCTCACAGGGGCTGCCTTCTGGCCCCAGCTGCGAGTTCAAATCTATGCTCGGGGATGGGGCAGAGGAGAGAGGTGAATGTATCACATTCTAATCCTTCTGTTCTTGAACTGATGCAACTGACCAGAAGACATGACGAATAATACATGAAAACAGTAGCAGTGGATGCACAGTTACCGTTGCCTTATTCAGGAAAGGCACTCTTAGCAGTGAGGTGAACTGTGTGTTTGGAATGAAAACTTCCCCCTCTTTGAGGGAGCCCATTGAAGAAAAGTAAACAATATAGTTGGGCGCAGCTTATTGTTCTGCTGCCTCAGCCATTCCTAGATTTGGGTGCGTCTCTGATTTCAGTCATTTTTGGTGTTCCAGATCTCATGGCTGAGAAGGTTCCTGGGTCTTTTAAGTATTGCACATCACATCACTTTAGCATCTCCTATCACTGCAGATCAAGGCTGGCCCAAGACATTTTGTCACCTGAGGTGAATCAGAAAATGGAGGCCCCTTCAGGAATTGTAGTTTCTTTATTCCTTTTTTAAGAATACAGGAGGTGGGACTGAACTGGGGGCAGAGCATATGGGTCCCCCCCCCACACCAAAATGAGCCAAGCATTGGCTACAGCAGAAAGAGAGCAGCCTTAGCCACATCAGTGAGGCAACTCCCAACTCGCCTGATTCCTCTCCCCAGCCCTTCAAACAGAAGACTTCCTTCAAATAGAGGACTATCCTCAGTAAAATAGGACACATTGTGCTACCCTAGTCTTCTACTACCTCTGTATATGCAGACCAGGCCTATGTGATACTCTCTTTGTGTAGAACATGCCCCAGAAAGTTGGTGTTTCTCACATAGTGGAGAGGCACCACAGCTGGGAGTGGGAATTGGCCTAACTGATGAGGAGAAAAATGTAGTGCTAAAAGCAATACTGAAGCTACCATGAAGATCAAGAACACTTGACTGGGGGTCCCATGTGGTAATACGGCAAGAGAATGGAATCAAGAATCATAACTGTCAGAATACTAGAATTTTAGGCATATACCAGGCTTCCTCAACCTCAGCCCTCCAGATGTTTTGAGACTACAGTTCCCATCATCCCTGACCACTGGGCCTGCTAGCTAGGGATCATGGGAGTTGTAGGCCAAAAACATCTGGAGGGCCGAGTTTGAGGAAGCTTGGCATATAGAAAAGGCTGGACAAGGTTAAAAATGTATTTGATAAATTATTTTTCCTGGATTAAGGACCAGAAAAAGACACATTATCTGATTAACAAAAGGTAAATAACAATTTTGCAATTAAGAAATGTATGGAGTTTTCTTTTCATACTGAGGATTATACAGCAGCACACAAGTCCTTGTGAAGTCAATAGCAAACTTGGCAAGGTACAGAATGCACTTAACACACACACCACTGGGCTTTAATGAGGTCCCCAGAGCAAGCCTGTACACACACAAAGCATGGAAGGACCTGCTTACATTACACACCAAGTTTGCAGATCAGCCCCAGATGTCATTGTATTGAAATGCCACCAAGATTTAAGCAACTGCTGAAAACACCTGCACTTGATAAAGCAACAGTATACACCAGAGATGCGCAATAAATGCTGTATGTTAGTCACAGGTTAGCAGCACAGACAAGGGGGGGGAAAACCACCAGCCATGACTGCCCAGAAAACTTGACTTGAAATAGAAAATTAGTTGGTGTGTTGAGAGAAAGAAAGGCACCTTAAATTTTTTGGGAGGTTTTTTTTTTTTCTTCAGGTGGGGACTTTGTGCAATTTAATTGTCCTCTCCATCTTAGTGCTCACAAGCGATAAAACAAATAAACAAATTGAGGTCCAGGTTTAATTTCAAAGAAAAAACAATGGAAATTGCTCGTGCCATGTATGTATGTGAGATCTATTTCCTGTACTGGAAACCTGCATGGGATATTATGTATGTCACATCCAAGGAATCTGTATTTGAAACTTTCAGTTGTATCCTATGTTAGTCCTCTGCAGGGTAGACCCATTGAAATTAATGGACATGGCTAACTTAGGTTAGTAATTTCCTTGGGTCTACTTTTGAGTAAGACTACCATTTAATTCCCATGTGAAATTTAACATGGAACTGAAGTTGGGGGGGGAGAAAGATGAACAAACTGGGTCTTGTCTTGAGCTTCATTAGCTGGATTTGTTCAAGAAAATTTATGGGGTTCTTGGTGGAAATTTGCAGAGGAGCAAATTTACTCAAACAATCTGAAAGATGGTAAAAATGTTTCCAGTTGCCCCACAAAGGGCTCCACTGCTATGCTGCTGAATAAATCTGAGCTAAATTAGCCATGGAAGACATTGCATCACATCTGCGGCGTACCCACGACTGAGATGCCAACTGCCAAGATTTTGGAACTCAAAATTGATCCAGTCGGAATGAATGGCGGAACAGCTGTTGTCTCCTGCGTTACACAATTACAAGCGCAAGTTAATAGCATGAAGCAATTGTGGAAAGGGAGCTTGTACTCCTTTGCTGACAACTTGGAATAGGAGACTATGCAGGGTCGCATGGTAACGTAGTCAGTTGTACCAGTAGATTGAATTACGAGCCAAAGATTCCATCAGCGGATCAGAAATCGATACGCGGCAGCGGCTGTGGAACTTGAAAGCAAGCCTCTGAGAAATACTAGAATGTGAGAAAGGGACAACGAGGCACAGTAGGGCTGCTTTTGGAAGCTTAGGTGGTGGAATGCTTTTTACCAGATTGGGCTGGTACGGCAGCTGCACTCTATCCTGGGGAAGGCAGACCCAGCCAATATGGTGTTGCAGTTAGAATGTTGGACTAGACCAAGGTTCAAGCCCCCACTTGCCTGTGAAACTTCACTGGGTGACTTAACTGGCCATTTACTGTCTCTCAGCCTAGCTTCCTTCACAAGGCTGTTGTGGGGATTAAAAGAGATGGGAGAACCATGCAAGCAATCTTGAGCTCCTTGGAGAAAAAGGTGGGATATAAATGCAAGCAATGAATGAATGAATGTTGGTCTCATAGCTGTCAACCGTCCCTTATTTGCCGGGAAAGTCCCTTATCCCAGCGCTGTGTCCTGCTGCTGTCCCTTATTGATGGATGTCCCTTAAATTTCAAAGGAAGCAGCTCCTCTCCCTCCCTCCCTGCCGGCCAGGGAGGAGGGAGGCTCCAATTGTGTTGCTTGGCTGCATTGCTCACCCAAAAAGGAGTCTAAGAACGACTGGGGGGTGGAGCTTGCATGCCTTGTGCTGATCAAGTCGGCCACGTTGCCTGGGGACTCGCCTTTGCTCAGCGCTTCCCAGCGGAGAGGTGACGGTGGTTTCCCTTGCTGCATCCCCTTTGCCGGGTTGCTGCGCTGTGGGAACACCGCTTTAGGCTTCATTTGGCTGCTGGCTGGGCTTTCTGCCTTAGAGGAGCTCAGAAGTCAAACATACCTGTGCTGGGAAAATCCCTTATTTTGGCTGTTGATCCCTTATTTTCGAGGCTGCTGGTCCCTTATTTTCAAATCTGTAAGTTGACAGCTATGATTGGTCTACCTCCACTGTTAATATGCCTCTGAGTGCAAGTTGCTGGGAAAAGCAGGTAGAGGGGAGCACTCAGGATCTGCTCAAGCTTCCTATAGGCACCTGATTTGCTCTTTGGCCTGATCCAGCAGAGCTCTTCTTATGTTCTCTAGTAACCTTCAGACTGGACTACTCTAACGTGTTCTGTGTGGGTCTCCCCTTCAAAAGCACTTGCAAATTTCAGCTGGGGTGCTGCTGCCAGAATGTCGACTGAGATCAGCCAACTGGAGTGTATGACCCCAGGTGTTGTTCAATCTGCAGCTATTATGTTATCTGAATCAACATCTGAGATCGAGCTTTGCTTCCCCAGCCCCCATGACATAGAGCAAGTGGCTCCATGGAACAGGGGTCTTTTTTATCATCAGTGTTTGTAGTTCTAGAGGGGAAAAATACCTGGTATTCAGACTTTTGAGAAGTGGGGAAGGAACAACCTGATCCAACCCTTTTGTAATATACAGAAGTTTGCAAAACCAGGTAATTTAAATGTGGAAATACTGTTAAAGCATTCAATACCGCTCCTCTGAAGTTGCTAGCTACCCCATAATCAAATTAATACACTATCTTTTATCAGTGCTGCTCTTAAGACTGTGTCCCTTGACAGTGCTAATTCCTGACATCAAAGGAAAAGTCCAAACTATTATTTATTATTATTAGAAATGTGTTGAATTACTCTTTGCAAAGGTGAAATGTACATGCCATTTATAGGACTGATGGTCATCCGCTACCTTTATACTACAATGAGCAGACCTTGCAATTACTCACAACTAGCTTTAAAACAGAAATCATTTCCTCTAATACAAAATTCCAGTGGTGACTGCTGACAGACATAAAGATAAAATGGGGTCACTGAGGGCCAACTTCATGTGGCACAATTCATATTATTTGGCCTTCCACTGTTGTTTTAAAACTAAATAGCTGTCATGACCCCAGGATCAGATTCTCTTTCTTCAGGGAATGAGGTAGAGGATTTGAGTCAGAAAGCTGGGACATATGAATTTGTAATCTATTATCACATCCACATCATACATTTAAAACATATTGCTCCCCCCCCCGCAAGAATTCTGGCACCCCCCCCCCTGACAGAACTTCAGTTCCCAGCACCCTTAATAAACTACAGTTCCCAGGATTCTTGGGGGAGGGAAGTCATGTGACTGAAGACGTGCTTTAACTCTGTGAATATGACTCTGTGGTGTGAATATGACCCACAACATTTAGAGAGTACCATGTTGACTACTCCTGGTGACAAAACAGGATGGGCCATCCCTAAGAACTTTACTCATAAAACACTGCTATCGCACCAACTGCCAATTGAAAAAGAGGGGTGCGACTTCCTGCAGGCCATTCTATGTTTGAGAGTTGGTGCCTTCACCAACTCCTACTTCCTTCTCAAAGTGGCCATGGGACGCAACTATCCAGTAGCTCTGGACCAGGGTACCTGAAATATTGACTTCCCTTTCATTGCTCAGTACCAGCATTATGATAAGCAAACAGAACCAGGTTACTCCTGCCACAGCCTAATGCTGATTAGTTGGCAGAGGTGGGCCTTTTTGCTAGTGGTACCCGTTCTATGAAGCCTGCTCCCTGCTAAAATACAGGAAGCCCCAGCTTTACTGACATTCCATCAGCTTTTGATGATGCACATGTTTACACAAGCATTCTCTTGATCTCTAGCCTGAGCCTCTTGTTTTAATTACCATGTCAATTTAATGGGGTTGTGTTCTTGCATATTTTAATTACAGATGCATGTATTTGACTGGGATTGTTTTACTGTGTGTTGTAATTATGGATGTTTAAATTTTAATGCTTGTGTAATTGGTTTTTATACTTGTACACCACTTGGAAGCCTACCTGGGTACTGAGTGGTATATAAATTAATTAACAGCAACAAAAACAGCTACGGGATGAAAAATGTGCCAGCTGTCCAGTGGTTATGGGGAAAGTGTCTGCAGCAAAACTTGGCCAATCTGCTGCACACTTTTTGCTGGTATGAGAGTGAGAGTTTACTCTGTAACCTCATAAAGGTTATCTCTCGCTGCCGACAATGTAATCAATCCTACAATAGAGAGAGATCCACATTGAGACCTACCGGTCTGCTAATAAAGGCCTGGCAAAGTACAGGAAGATCTGCCAGTCACTGCTAAGAAATGTCGTCCTCCAGGAAATTAAAAAACCCTGCAAACTTTGTGTCATGCACGTCTCCTTTGTTATCCTTATGTTACGGCTCTGCTGAATACTGTGAAATCAGTGAGATATTTTTGAGGCCATAGGCATAGATTCTTAACTCTTTGTGAGCAGTCATTTAAAATGAAAAGAAAAAAACCCTATAAAACTATAAAACTTAAGTTCTGCCACCTTATTCATACGAGTGTGTGTGTGTGTGTGTGTGTGCGTGTGTGTGTCATTGAGACTGGAGACAAAACTACTTTGCTCACCTAATTGTGTACTTAGAAAGGCAACCAACCGCCAAATACACTCAGTGAAAAAAATATTTTATGATCCTTTATTCTTCCCACAACCATGTGTCTGTTTCCTTCTTTCAGCTTGGACCATGAAAACCAATGATGCGTGCTTTACTTCTGCCTATAGACAGCTTGACTTCAGGCTCCCAGTTATGGCTGAAAGATGTTTACTTGCTTAAAACTAAGTCATCCGTATCAGCCAAACTTTTGAAAAAAGGCCAGATCATGGAAGATCTCCTTTGGTTCTAGGTCATCCTGTCTGAAAACAGACAAAAGCCAGATGATATGGAAAGGAATACTGGCATCTTTAGAGGTCACACATAGTCTGTGGCCATTAAAAAATAGTGAATGGCATTACTGGTTCCATTGGTGCAATGGGTCAAGTGCATATGGCTGTTAACCAGAAGGTTGGTGGTTGGAGCCCACCCAGGAGTCACTGTGGGCAGGATTCCTGCATCGCAAGGGGTTGGACTAGATGACCCTCTGGATCCCTCCCAATTCAATGGTTCTATGAAGGGAAGAGCAAAACAAGCAAAGATGCTATCTTGTGATTTGCATATGGTCTTGGTGGACCATAGATGGAGCACATGATGTGCAGCCAACAGATGTGTGTGTGTGGTTAAACTTACTGGATTTTCTGTTGTTGTTGTTGTTGTTTAAAAAATCCAGATTAAATGAGGCTGGCATTTTAATGCTGATGATGAACTTATAAGTGCCCTGTTGGATCAGTCCAAAGGTCCATCTAGTCAAGCATTCTTTTTTCACAGTAGCCAACCAGATTTCTGTGGGAAGCCCACAAGCAAGATCTGAGTTCAACAGTGCTTTCCCCACTTGTGATTCCTAGCAACTGATATGGCAGAACCTTGGCATATGGCAGAACTTTGCCATTGTGGTTAGTAGCTATTAATTGATTTGTTCTCCATTAAAACTGTCAAATCCTTTTTTAATGCAGTCCAAGTTGGTGGTCATCACTACGGTACATCTTGTGATAATGACTTCTAGCACAAGTCTATAACAAGCTCTCTTGATTTCCAGCATTCAGCTTCACTGAGTAACCCCAGGTTCTAGCCTTGTGAGGAAGAAAAACTTCTCTCCCCCCTCCACACACACTGTGCATAATTTTAAATAGCTCTGCCATGTCACCTTATACTTGCCTTTTGTTTTAACTAAAAAGCACTTTTCTTCATAGGCAAGTTCCTCCACCCACTTGATCATTTTAATTTCTTTTCTGCACCTTTTCCAACTCTACTGTATTTTTTTGAGGCGAGGCAATCAGAACTGTGGTGGAAGCATAGATTTATATAATGATATTGGCAGTCCCCCCCCCCCCCAGTCCCTTTCCTAATTATCCCAAGCACAAAATTTGCCTTTTTCACACTGTGTTGACATCTTTATTGAGCTATTCACTACAACTCCCACATCTCCTTCCTGGTCACTCACCTCCAGTTCAAACCCCCATCTATGTATATGTGACATTAGGATTTTATTTTATTTTTGCTCCCATGGGCATCACTTTATACTTTCTTCCATTGAGTAAGATGTGCCCAAGAGGAAGATGGACATCATCCCCGCCCCCGCCCCTTTGCTCCCTTGGCCATAGAAGAGATAACAAATCTGTATGATCAGGGGCGTAGGAAAGGGGGGTCCACCCCAGGTGCCATACTAGAGGGGGGTGACAAATTATCAAGGAACAATTACTGCCCTACTAGGGTGGTTCATGGGACGCAGGTGGCGCTGTGGGTTAAACCACAGAGCCTAGGACTTGCCGATCAGAAGGTCGGCGGTTCAAATCCCCGCGATGGGGTGAGGTCCCGTTGCTTGGTCCCTGCTCCTGCCAACCTAGCAGTTCGAAAATACATCAAAGTGCAAGTAGATAAATAGGTACCGCTCTGGCAGGAAAGTAAACGGCATTTCCATGCGCTGCTCTGGTTCACCAGGAGCGGATTAGTTATGCTGGCCACATGACCCGGACGTTGTACGCTGGCTCCCTCGGCCAATAAAGCAAGATGAGTGCTGCAACCCCAGAGTCGGTCACGACTGGACCTAATGGTCAGGGGTCCCTTTACCTTTACCTGGGGCAGTTCATAAAAAACTTTTTTTTTGAAAATGCGTGCTCCAAAGGTCTTCTCTTACTACACTAGGGATTATAGCTATATATGAAATTTCATACATATCAGTTAATATCTTGACCCTCCACAAAAATAGCTGTTTACTTGGCCGTTTTCCTATGTCGTGAAGGCTGAAATTTCAATTCAGTGGAGCAGGGTCAAGATATTAACTGATTTGCATGAAATTTCAGATATAGCTATATAATCCCTAGTTTAGTAAGATAAGACCTTTGGAGCAGGCATTGTAAAAAATAATATTTTTTTTTATGAACCACCCTACTGCCTTACCCTCCGCTGGGCTTCCCAGGTCCTGGAAAGTCGGCCTACGTGAAGAAAATGAGACTAGGCCGAGTAGATTAGGCCTTGCCTTGCCTTGCCCCCTGCACGCAGCCAATTTTCATTGATTTTACTGCTGTGGTGTTTTTTTGTTTTTTGTTTTGGTAAACCACTTTGCAGGTTTTTTAAAATAAATTTTATTAAATAAATAAACAATAAATATAAATAAAATAGCACAAGCCAAAACACAAGCCAAAAGTCCATCCTGTAGATTTAAGTATCTGTTCATAGTCACCTACTTGTTATCAGAGGCCCAGAATCCACATTCCTTTGTAAGAAAATATGAAATAAGGAAAAGCAATTTTTGCAGGCCAAAAAATTTGAAAAATATCAATGTGTGTGTGTGGGGGGGGGGGGGGGTTGACCAGAAATTTTTCGCACTGGGTACCACCTGACCTTCCTACGCCTCTGTGTATGATACAGTGTAGCAGCCTTGGAAAAACTATGGAAACAAGTCAGGGTGAATGCTTAATAAATACATCACCTGAAAGTGAACATTATGACTGAATCCCACACCTACCTTGCAAATCAATATCGCCATATATGTAGCTTTGCCTGAACAGGAGTTCTGCGCCTCTTCAAGTTTGCATCCCTCTTTGGCAAAAGTAGGCAGCCCCTCCATTTATGCTGGTAACTTGGTCATTCTTCCTGCCACTTAAAGTAGCATCACCAAGAGCACAGACCACACACCTTTTCTATCCCCTCATGCTCTCTTTCAAATAACCTTCCTTCAGCAATAAGGCATGTGCGCTGGCAGCAAATCAACTGATGTGGATTTAGGAGGCATGGCCAGTTCGGCCACACTGGGCACAGAGTCTTTGGGGGGGGCACCACAGCTATGATACAGAGTGGAAGGTGAGAGGCAGGGGGTGCTGAATTTTGGCATGGCAGAGGGCGCCACTGAAATTTGAGACTACAAACACACCTATTGACAGGCATTTGCTGGCTGCTGATGTGGGCCAACTTAACCTGAAACTGTTCTTAACCTGAAGCACCACTTTAGCTAATGGGGCCTCCTGCTGCTGCTGCGCCGCCGGAGCATGATTTTTGTTCTCATCCTGAAGCAAAGTTCTTAACCCGAGGCACTATTTCTGGGTTAGTGGAGTCTGTAACCTGAAGCGTATGTAGCCTGAGGTACCACTGTATAAGCTTTCGTGTGCATTCTTCAGGTATCTGAAGAAGTGTGCATGCACATGAAAGCTTATACCCAGAACAAACTTAGTTTGTCTCTAAGGTGCTACTGGACAATTTATTTATTTTTTTTTTTTTGTAGGGACTATTACACTCTGCTATATTTCTTGTGTTGTCTTTGTAGTACCTCTAACCAGGGCTCTTTTCAGCTCAGCCAGAACTCAGTTCCGGCACCTCTTAGGTAGGCGCCATTGCCACTGTAAGAGAGCATGGTTTATGGTGAGTTCTGGCACTTTTTCTAGAAAAAAAATATAGCACCGCTTCTAATGGATTTTGTTTTAAACGGCCTTGAGATGGGTTTCCCTAAGAAGTGGCACATAAACATTTTTAATAAGTTTAAAAAGGGGAAAGAAAGTGGAAGTGTGTGTGTGTCGGGGGCGGTTGGCGGGGAAAGTGAGGTGTGTGTGCGCGCGCGCCAGACATGTCTCGAGCTCCGCGCAGCTCGCCTGTGTGGGCTGTAGAAGAGCCGGCCTTCCGCTCCCTTCGAGGACCCGGCGTCGCTCGCACCTCCTCGGGGGGTGGAAGTGGAGGCGCAGGCAGCCGCCCAGCCATTAACAAGCGCTCCCCTTCGACGTCTTGGCTAGCGCCGTTCCCCCGCGTGTCTCTTCCTTCTCCGTCGCAGAAGCGTACCCTACATACCCTCAACCCAAGCAGGGAAAGCGCGGGAGGTGGGGGGGAGGCCGCCGGCCTCCTTTCCGACAGCCTTGCTCGGGTGAGGCGCCCAGAGCTGGGAGGCAAGGAGTGCGCGTGGCTGCCCCGCCACCCCGCCTCCCATGTGCTGCCAGGGGAGACGGGCAAGCGTCGCCTCTCGCCTCAGCTACTTTCCCTTCCTCCTTCTGGACCGCGGGGGTCGCCGGAGAGACTCCCGCCACGTGCGAGGAGCGGCGGCTGAGGCGGAAAAGGTCGAAAGCGCGGGAAGGCGGCGGCGAGCGGACCAGGTGCCCGAGCTGCTGCTTCCCGCTGTCGCCGGAGGAGCCCTTCTCCTCCCGCTCACCTGCGCCGAGAGAAGATGCCGGCCGAGCGCGAGCAGAGCCGGCGCGCGCGGCTGAAGCCTGAGTCGGCGGCCTGCACTCCCTCGGCCGGCGGCGCCTGCAGGGAATGAGACGCGGGCGCCTGGAAAGACATCGCCGGGAAGAAGGGAAGGCGCGCGCTAGAGACCTGGGCCGGCTAGGCGCTCGCGGAAGCCCAGAAGCCCGCTGCGGGATCCTCCCGGACGTCGAAAGATTGGACTGAAAGGCGAACTCCCCTCCTTTCCCTCCGCCTCCTCCTCCTCCCCTGGCTTCTCTTGTCACATAGTACGGTCCCGACACATTAAGAGCTGCGGCTGCCGTGGACGTACCTCAGTCACTCCAGGGCAGGCGGGAAAGGTTTCGGGGCGCCGCTAGTCCCACGCACCTTCTGTATCTCAATCTATACACGGGGCCCTCCCGCGCACTCGCCTCCTCGCCCGATTCCCCGCCCGCTCCCCTCCTTCCTGCCGGCCCCAAACCCAGATGGAGCACGCGGCGCGAATCAATGCCTAGCGTGGCCGAGCAGGCAGCCTGGCTCCCCCAGCGGCTCGCTGCCCGCGCTCGCCTCTCTCCGAGCCACAACACTTTCGGCGTGCTGTGCTGGGCGGGGGTGGCGTGGGGAACTCTCCGCTTAGCCTTATTCTACCCAGGAGGGGAAGCCTGCCGCCGCCGCCGCCGCCAACACCTTCGGGGCTTGTGCACAAGCGCGGGCAGGTTGACCCTGTGCCGGGATGCCGGGCTGGAGGAAGAACCTGACTCTGTGTCTGCAGAGGATGCAGGATGACGGTAAGGCTCGCTGGCTGGCTGGCTGGCTGGCTGCAGGAGCCCCTCCGGGGCAAACGCTACCGCCGGAGGGCATGCGCCTGCCGTTGGCTTGGGAAAGCGCCCGGGAGCTGCCTTCGCATTGGGGTTTTGTTTTTTTTAGTCTGTTTCTCTTGTCCCTGGTGGGGGGCATGCTTGGAAATGCAAGCCGTCTTCTGAGGCCCCCTGCTGAAGCTCTTTATGTTATTATTGTTGTGCATTTATTGTGGGCATAATGATTTTAAATAAAGTACAACTCTCTTTCAAAATGATTTATGTATCAGGAATGGAAGTCACCTTTCTAAACTGGGGGGCGGGGGCGGGGAGGAGGTGGAGGGAATCCTCTTTGCAACACAATCGGCAGCATCGTGAGCTTTGAATGCTCTTTCTTGGTCGGTGATGGGAAGAGGATTAGGCGAGCAGAATTGTTGAAGTGCCTGATGTGGTTTTACTCTCTTGTCAGAAAATGTGGGGGGCATATGTGGAGAGGTGTAGTTTGTGGAGGAATAGAGGCAAGGACCGGGGAAAAAGCTAAAAGCTTCATTGTTGATTTTTCAGCTGGCAGGGGTCTTTTTTGGGCGGGGGGATGTAGACTAAGTTTCATGTGTGTGATTTTATGCTGGTCCTGTGAGATTTCCTGCTTTCCTGTTAGATCTCAGAGGTAGGGGATGAAGATGTTTGCAAGATCTGCAAGGGAGGGACAGTAAATGAGTGCTGCACCCGGAGCTCATAAAAGTTTGAGGAAATGTCCCACCAGGTGGCGGAACATGAAGGATATGGGAAATCTTGCACGTTTGCTGGTTTCGCTTCATGTGCTTAAGAGGCTGAAAAACTGCATTCCTTGAAATCACCAGCCCCCCCCCTTTTTACTTAAGTAGCAAAGTCTCAGATGATAGACATGGATTTCATCATGCGTATGTGTGTTTGTCTGATGGAGAGTTTATCTGCCTTTGCCTCATGCTTGATGTGACTTGAGAGTTCCTCCGACATGCATCCTTTTATGTGCCAACTTTGCCACTGAAAACATGGTAACTCCTAAGAGGGATTAAGAATTGTGGTTAGTCAACCATTTGCACACTTTCCAACTAGCAACAAATTAGGCAAATAACTTTCTGCTCTCCACACTGTATGCATTAGATAAGGTTTGTATAAGTAAATAAACCAATGGTTTCAGGAAGTCCCATTTTCCCTGTGGGTTTCCACCCCATAAGCCACTGGGTTACTGCCTATGTCTGAGCCACACATTATGATTAGTTATTAAATTTGTATGCCAGCCTTCCATCTGAAGATCACAGACAGTTCACAACATAAAAATACAAAATGAGGACACAAAATAAACAATAAAACTAAAACAAACTAATGAAAACAAAACAAAAACAAACAGCCTAGCTAGCTCAGTTGGTTAGAGCGTGATGCTGATAAAACCAAGGTTGCAGGTTTGATCCCCATATGGGACATCTGCATATTCCTGCATTGCAGGGGGTTGGACTAGATGGTCCTCAGTGTCCCTTCCAACTCTACAATTCTATAATTCAATAACCCCCCTCCCACAAACACATTTATAATGCCATAGAATCTTAATCAGCTAGAGGCCGAGATGCTTTTGCCTGGTGCCTAAAGATATGTAATGAAGGTGCCAGGTGAGCCTCAATGGGGAGAGCATGCCACAAATGGGGAACCACCACAGAAAAGGCCCGTTCTCATGTTGCCACCCTGTGGACCCCTCTCGGAGGCACACAAAGAAGGGCCTCAGATGATGGTGTCAGTGGGTGCCACAGCTTCTTCACTGCATTTTAAACATGGGAATTGAATCCTTTCGAGAGAGATAAATGCTGCTGAAATGCTTTTGTTTGAAAGTATCCTATTTCACATCGGTATTTTAGCTATGTTCAACTTGTTTCTCTCGCCAAGATGCAACCTATGTGCCATCTTCCACTGTGAGTTGGGCAGCAAGTCCAGTGACTTCAAGTTGTATACAGACATTGGCAGTTTTGAGCCATTTCCTGAACTCAAGTGTGGCATTAGTGGTCTTTGCTTGTGTTTAAGGTTTTCCTCCATGACTTTCCCAGCAAAGCAGCTTCCTTTTAATTTAATCTCTTTGTCCATCGATGAACAGTAAGTAGTTGGGCTATCAGTTGGCCATGTATTGTGCTTGCTACTCCAGTTTGCACAGGATGTGCCCAGAAGCCAAATAAATAATGACACAATTATTAAAGGATCTAAAATGGGCTGTAGACCTTTTCTTTAGCTGTTAGGAAATTGAATTGGAGGAGTAGGGGAGCAGATTATCTGGCATCTGGTAAAGAGCTGGCAGATGTTGCTTATTTTGACTTGCTGTCCATTGATTCCAGAACTTCGCAGGCTCAGAGGACGTGATCGGCATATTGGGAACATTGCATTGTTATACTTGATAGAACAAGCTCTTGCACTGCTCCCTGATATTGAAATTTTGATCTTGTGGTTCTATAGTGGCTACTGTCATGCAACCAGAATTAAATGAATTACAGAATGGCAAAAACAAGGCAGTTTCTACACTGTTCTTTTTATTTCTCCTGATAACATTGTCGTTTCCAAAGAGTGCTCTCCAGAGAAATAAGCCTAACCAATTATATGGTCATTTCCAATGCTTTAGCTGTGTTTGAAAATTGGAAGAATTTCTTGCATAAGATATTCCTAGATTTGGGCCCCCCATAATGATTACCTAAAGTTAGAAGACAATATGAATTATGTGCCGAATCTCAGGAGAAGGGATTCCCTCTCATCTTTTGAAATTACATCCTTTTTTCTTCTTCACAAAAAAGCACTAAGCAATAATGTTTTTATATTACAGACGGAGACAGTGCCTTTCCACTGGGAAAACAAGAGATAGCCCATCAGTATTGCACTGAGAGTACATTGTTCAGCTAGGCTTCAGAAAAAAACTTTCTGTGTCTTGTCCTGATATAATGGCATCACAAACTTGCAACATAGCTTTGTTCAGATATTTCTTTTGAAAGCCCAGCTCTAAATGCAGTCTTCTTAATGACTGTTTCCAATTTTCTTTGCCTCTGAGTATGTTACCTGTCTCTGCCTGTTGTCACTGTGTGATGGAGGAAAAAGATGGCATTCCTAGTTCAGTTATCCATGACTTGAAGCCATTGGACTAAAAAAACACCCAAAAACTTTTTGGTGAAGAGAAAGTGTACATTATGCTATAAGTGAAGGTGGCTTACTGGGCTTATTTCTGTCTGCAGAGCATTCGTGTGTCAGTGACATGTGTTTAAAGGAGTTAAATGTGCCAATTTCTGGTGGGATGCTTGAAGATGTCACCCTAGTGAAAACATGGAAAACACCAATTTTGCAGATGTAAAGTCATCAATACATCACAATACTGTGCATACTTACTCAAAAGGAAGTCCCACTTAGTTCAGTGATACTCCCAGGTAAATAGGATTGCAGCCTTGCAGCCTAACCTAAGTGTTTTTGCTAAGAAGTAAGTCTTGCTGTATTTAGTGCAGCCTTCTCACCTAGTAATTGTGTTTAGGGTTGCAGCATTAGTGGTGTATGTTATATTATATTATATGAACCACAGTTTCTAGTTTCTGAAGTAAGTGTTTTGGAAACCTCAGTCTACTTAGGAAGCACACCATCTTGGTTACTGGAGAGTCTTGTATATATTGTATATATATAGTCACTCTTCATTTTGGCACATCACGAAGATGCTGCCCCTTTCTGGGAAAGATCCTTGAGAGGGTGGTTGCCAGCCAGATCCAGGTACTCTTGGAAGAGACAGATTTTCTAGATCCATTTCATTTTGGATTCAGGCCTGATTTTGGCACAGAAGCTGCTTTGGTTGCCCTGTGGTGGGGGAGACCTGGGGGTGTGTGTGATCCTTTTGATCCTCCTTGATCTCTCATTGGCTTTTGATACCATCAACCATGGTATCCTTCTGGAGCTGCTATCTGTATTGGGGATACTGCATTGCAGTGATTCCACTCCTGATTGCCTGTCTGACTCCAGAAGGTGGTTCTTGGGCATCAAGTAAAACCTTACGTTTCTCCCAGGCAATTTATGGACTGAGTGTGCTGCTAAATCTTTCCACCATTCTTGGGAGGGACTGTTTTGAATGATAAAAACATTAATGTTTCATATAAATTTATTTGTCCCCCATTTCATTTATAGTATAATGTATTTGTGTTTATGTTTTTAGAGGTTAAGTTGCTTTTATGTCAGTGATGGGTGGGGGTGCTGGGGTTGTAGACTCCATGCTTGTAGGTCATCATGGGGTAAGTTCATACATAGCATTCCATATCCATGGGATGATAGGGTGGTGAAATTTCCTATTACTTTATCACACCGAATTCCTTTGATAAATAAACTGTAATTTTTGAAAAGGTGCCCAATTTGGTGCTCACTTTGTTATTGTTGTTGTTTAGTCATTTAGTTGTGTCCAACTCTTCATGACCCCATGGACCAGAGCACGCCAAGCACTCTGTTATAGAAAAAACTAAAGTGCTCACATACATTTACAAGGCCATTTTTGTGAGGCCCAACGAGGGTCATGAACCATGAGCATTCAGTCAATGGTTAAGTAGTAACACAGCTTCTTCTCTGTACCCCTAAGTCCATGCTGTGGTTCCTGTTATTCCCTATCTAAACCACTTTGGGGGCGGTTAGGATAGCCTTACAAGGCATAATCAAAATGCACGCTGAAGAAATTTTGTTTTGAGAGGAGAGGGTCCGTGGTAGAGGTAAGAGTTGAGCAGCGGACTGGAGGAAGGGGTGTAGTTCAGGGGTTAAGCCTTACATGCTGAAGGTTCCAGGTTCAGTCTCTGGCATCTCCAAGTAGGATGAGGAGCGATTTCTGCCTGAAACCTTGGGGATTTTCTGCCAGCCAGCATCAACAGTCATGAGCTAGATGGACCCATGGTCTGACTTGGTATAAGGCAGCTTCCTGTCTGTTGGCTGCTAGGCTGTGGTGGCTCTCAACAAGTGGCACGCACGAAACATTTTGATGTCATGTTTTCATGTATAGTCATCTGCAGGAAAATCATCCAGGTGTCAGCCTGTCGGGGCAAAAGATTCCATGTCAACCAGCCAACAGTTTCTGCTGAGCAGCGTAGCCTCAGGGCAGCTCCCATCCAATGTCCTCATGCCTGCTTGCCTGCCTGCCTGCCAGTGAATTGGGCTTCTTCCAGGTTCTCTCAGCCACTGCAATCACATGAGTGGACTTCTCTGCATTCACTTCACCTCAGAGATACTGTGTGATACTCGGCAATGGCACAGCCCTTCCCTAACTCCTCCTGTGATGATGCTGAACAAATAGAAGTGTTAGGGGGGAGCACAGATCCCTCAACTTTGTGAATAACTTTCTCTGCATGAATCAGCTTGGGAAGGGGGGTGGGCGGGCGGTGGAATTGTACCAAGTGAAAGCTGTTCTTTAAAAGCAGAGATATTGTAGGATTAGGTTGCTGCTGCATTGTTCCTTTCTTTCCGCTGCGTCTATCCAGTTTATATGGTTCTGTGGTGGTTACCTAGGAAACAGCTGTAGGAGTGTACAATGGAATTTTATTGGCTGTGTCATTAGGCTGACTGTTAAGGTTGTGGGCAGAGGTTCCTATTGGTAGGTCTGAGCAAGTGAATCCCTGATATTGTTTTGATTTGTAAGATGAAAGAATGTGGCTCCGTCTTTAATAAGCTATACCAATAACCCAGCTTTTCACTGTGTGATGCATGGCCTACCTTAAGCAACCAAACTGGGAGGGGGGCAGTATTTAAGTAGAAATTAAGTTGATGATGGATTGTTTTTTTTGAAAAGGTTCTCACTTATATCCCATGTGTGTTTCTAATATTGAACTGCTTTTCATCTGCGGTTCAGGTTTTTTTGAAATTTGATTACATACATAATTTCTTTAATTATACACTTACTTGTGGGCATAATTTCAATCATTTCCCCCTTACTACTTGTTTAATATGTTGTCTGTGAAAGAAGAACAATGACTTAATGCTGGTATTGATTTTACTTTTTAAAAATGCAATACTTTTTCAAAAGGCATTTGATAAGATGCTTGTGTTGAAGGTGCTGGAGCAAAGGTAGATAAAATTGCATGAGCGAAAAACAACCCATGGGTTGTATTGTATCCAAAGTTTAAATTCTGCTTGCACAACAGACTTCCCCTCCTGCCCCCTCCTATTCTACCTCCTCTTTCCCCATGCACCTTCAAAATCTGCTCCAGAGGGTTGGGGACCCACCAGAGCAGATGGGGGGTGGCATGCAGGAAGGAGAGAGGAAGGGGAGATTCCATTGTGCAGATGGACTGTCACTCACACAGCATTGTATATAACCCTGTATCTTTGGTTCACTGAACTGAGCTGCTTTCCTGCTAATTCCTCTCTCTAAAAATGTGGAGCCAATTTCTAACATGTATTTGTTGTTCATATTCAAAGTCCTGGCTTTTTCCTGGTGCATGCACTTGCAGGAAAACAAAGTGGGCATTTTCTGTTGATTTTTTTTTTTTGTAACACGCTTTTACAGAGGTGTATAAATGTTGCTAAATAATAAAAAGGGTGCTTTCACATTTCAGTTTATTGTGCACTTGGTGCTGCTCATACTTGGAGGTTTTCCACAGTGTCCACATGGCCTTGTCTTTATCAAAATGCCGATCTGTACTTTTTCTTCATAAAATCGGGATTTTCCCTCTCTGCAGTAAACCAGCTAAATAAAAATAGCCCGTAATACACCTGCAGTCTGTCATTCCCAATGTAGAAGCTCCTTGGGTGGTTTGATGTGTTACGACATTTCAGTGGGTAGCCTCTATTGCCACACTCCTAGCAAGAAGATTTGTGGAAAACTTGCAATAATAGAAACAAATGTTTTGGGCTGCTTAATGCTCTGGGTAGAGTTAGGCATGTGTGTGTCAGTCTTTCTGCAAATCGGGATAATTCCTTTCTCCTAATCTTTTCCTACTCACAGCCAGCTTCAGCATAAAGCACCCAGGGACTTTGTTGCGGAGAGGCAGGAGGGGAATCATTTGAGTCCTGGGGTTCTTCTCACTGTTTTCGCCCCCAAGCTTCTCCACAAATCTCCTGAGATGGGAGAAAAGCATTGTGGGGAGATGCAGTGGGAAAAGGAAAGCATCTCCATGGAGCACAAAGCCCTCCTGCTTTCCCTGCTCCCCCACAAACCTCCCCAATACTGCAGGGGACTCCTGGAGAGGCTTGAAAAAAAGTTGGGAAGAGGCTTAAGACGGACTTTGCACAATCCTGTAAAATCAGGGTTGTCCAAAAAAGAAGAGGCAAACTGCTCTTTAATTCTCTAGGTTAAGTGGAGAGGAGTGATTCTGGGTGGGGATGGAAAAAATTAACACCCATAATATTTTTCGTCAAGCTGAGCCTACTGGGGTGGATGGCAAGAAATGGAATAGCAATGAATGTGATGGTTGAAAAGAATGGAAGTGGGTGGATCCTAATGTGCCAGTTGCACACACAGGAAACTTGGGTGGGAATGACCAGTTTGCGAGATGACACCTCTCATATATATGTGATTACCTGGGCCATACATTATACATTATGTTTGCCCATAGATGTGTGTAGCTCAGGAAAGGGCAATGCACATGAGTAATGGATGCAATATGTAAATCAGCATGTAGAAATTTAAACTATTAAAAATGTGGCAGTATATTTTAAAAGGGATATGCTCCATTGTAGTTAAACAGATGAGCAAATATTTGCAGGATCAAATCAGGGATGTTAATAAGCCACGTGCCCATTAAAGGCATACTCATGCATCAGCTATTGTGGAAAACTTAGATCTGAGCTATGGCAGTCACATTTAACCACTAGGGCCAAATGCTAACTTAAATCCTAGAAATTTTTGTCTTAACTGGTTTGGTTGATTAGATTGCTAGTTTATTCATGAACTTTAATGAGATCCTTTTATCCATTACCCTGAAGTCTCAAGTGGATGTTATAAAGTACTACTTTACCGTTAGCCAATAATGACCTGGCTTGCTTTTAACCAACCAATCAATTAATTAACTGATTAAAATAAATTGCACCATATCTCAACATAGTGGCATACTTGGAGGACATTTAATGAAGGCAACAGTTTATCTTGATTACATAACACATAGATAACAATTTTGTCAGAATTTCTCAAAGTGGGGGCTGAACTGTTGGTGAAGTCAGTTTCTAGACTTCCCAGAAGGAAACTCAGTGTGGAGCCTGACTTCCTCAAAGAGGTGCTTGGCCAGGATCTGGTACTTTGGACAGTCATAGTCAAAGCTAAGCACCCTCAGGTCCTATTGATTTCAGAGGGAAGAAATCTAAACGTGGGTCATGCTCATTGATGGCAAGCAATTTCCCAAAGCACAGCTTTCATTAAAATCTAGTTGAAATTCATGTTCTGGATCAGACCAAGGGCCCATCTGCATTTCCAGTTGTGGGCATATGGTCAGCCCCATGAAGCAGGGCATGAATGCCAAAACCCTTCTCTGTTGTATGCCCCAAGCACCCTATATTCAGAGATACACTGCCACTGAGCATGGAGGTTTATTTCACTCTCATGGATAACAGCCACTGATAAACTTCTCCCCTGTGAAATGGTCTAATCTAGAAGGACTCTGAGGGATATTTTGTAAGTCACACTGGCTGTTCGAGGTGGGCGAGCTACAATGCTATCTTGAGCTAAATTGTCCCTTTTCTAATTAAAAGCCATCACTTCTATTTTGTTCCAGTTCAATGTATAGCCTGAAATTTTTCTGTAGATCTTTATGCATCGTTAAAGAGCTTTTCTGGAACTGACTGGATTAGTTAAATAAAGAATATTGTCATCCACATAAAGGCTTATTTTCCATTGAGAGTCTTTCATCTTTATGCCTGCTATTTCATTACGTCGTCTGAAAATAGCTAGTGATACAATAGAGGTGGGAAAGCAGACAGCCCTGTCTTATCAAGCTTGCTTTGCTGGGGAGTGTTGTCACAAGTTTTTTGGATGTCCAAATCTATAATGCAGTCTTTCCCAAACTTGCATACCCAGATCTTATCTGATTTCAGCCCCTGTCATCTTCAGCCAGCATGGCCAGTGGTCAGGGGTGATGGGAGCAGCAGTCAAACAACATTGAGGCACCAGATGTTGGGAAAGATTGCTCTGATGTCTTCTAGACAGACCTATTTATAGGCTTGCAAATGTTTCTTGGCATAAGCCATACTGGTTTATCATCAGCATGGCTTATTCTTCTATGCACTTAACAACTTTACCTTTAATAACACTGTCTTTCAAATTACCTTGGACAGACATCAGGTTGGCAGATGTGTAATTTCCCAGATTCTCCTTGGCATGCATTCTTTCTCTCTCTCTCTCTTTTAAAAAAAGGTCATTATCTGGCTTCCAGTCTTCTAGTATGAGTATTTTTCTTTTGTTTTTTAAAGTTTAGCTCTTTCACATCTGAGAACTCTAAAAACTCTTGGGTGAATGCCATCTGGCCCTGGTGATGTGTTAATTTGTAAATTGTCAATTAGCTCTCATCTTTATCCTTTGCCACCACAGCTTGACATAGGTCCTCAGATCCCACCCCCACCCTCCGAAAACAATAGCTCAGATATGGGCAACTCTCCAACACCTTCCATGGTGAAGGCACAGTGCAAAGAATTTATCTCGCCTTTCTTCAGTCTCCCTGCAGTTAAGGAATTTACTGATTAATAGCAGCAGTTATTCAGTGTTTTACCTTTGGCACTCATTACCTTGGGGCATCCAGTATACAGTAGCTGGCACAGCACCTTTTGTTCGGAAATACAGGGTTGCTGTTGTTTAATGTTACACACAGATGGGCCAGGAGTGGTGGTGTTCACTGCCTGCCTGCCTGCCTGCCTGCCTGCCTAAAGGAGGGATTGGTAAGGCCACTCCTTAAGGCACACTTAACAGAGCTGGAAAATCTAAGTAATGGTCAGTTGCTAATGTTCCCTTCTTGGGCAAGGTTCTTGAGCATGTGGTTGTGAGCCACGCCCAGGCTCTTTTGTTGGGGTTTAGGCCTAGGTTTGGCACAGAAACTGCCTCATTTGTCCTGAATGATGGAAGAGAGACAGGAGGAGTGTGTCTTCCCTGGTGTTTCAGTGGCTGCCGGTGCCATTGTCCATGCTGCTCTTCTGGAGTGCTTATCCAGCTTGAGGGTGGGCAGTGTTGCTTTGCACTGGTTCTGATCCTACCTGGATGACTGGCTGCAGAAGGTGGTCCTTCAGGCTGCTACATTTACAGTGAGACTTCCTGCAGCGTATGACCTACACCTGCATTATTCACAGACTCCCGTGTGAAGTAGCCCCCAAGTCATTTCCAAAATAGCCAGTATTATAGTGGTCTCTCAGTTAAGGCAGCAGAAATAACTGAAGGGAGAAATGTTACTCCAGATTTATGCTGCTATGTGAGAGTTGAGAATTTGCTGCAGTCTTGCCCAAGGGTTATGATGCAAAATACTCCGAAGGGCTGCTTTTTGCACTAATGCTCTAATCCTTATAGAGAGTGATGAGTTTCTTCCTCAATAGTGATTGATTTCATTGAATTACAAGCTACAGTAGAAAGAAAGAAAGAAAGAAAGAAAGAAAGAAAGAAAGAAAGAAAGAAAGAAAGAAGAGTACATTTTTTGTTCAATTTTTTTTAATGCTTTTCTGGACACATTTTATGAGAAGGAAGAGCAATGAAACTTTCTTTTTAGAATTCAAGAGTCATATCCTTCCCACCCTCAGCACCATTCCTCTACCCTCCAGTCTCCTATATATCCTCCTTCTTCTGAAGGTGACGGTGCTGAAATAGGATAAATGCCACATCCTCAAAATTGTAGGTTTTATGATGATTCCCATTTTGCTTGACTTTTTCTTTCATTAACATTAGATGTTTTTGGCAGCCTGTAATTACCAGCTTTGGATCTGTAGCCAGAGCTGTCTTCAGCTCAAGCAAAATTCACTGATTCCAATGACAGTGTTTAAAACATTGCCTTCCACTGGGGAATTCATTCAGTCAAACACACTCTGCTCTGACACATTTAGCTCCAGGTACTCTGCATTCTGACCGCATGGGATGTAAGCAGAAGGGGGCCACAGTGCACCCTGCGAAGTTCAAAGGACTCCCCCCCCCCTTGGATCAGGCAGCGATTAAGTTGATGCATTAAGTGAGAGATGTTGCTGACCTTGCCAAGTGAATAGCTGCCTTCTGGCTAGCAGAGGGCAAAGGTGGTATTGTGAAGACACACACTGCTTTCCAAAGGCTTGCAAAACAATTTCTCTCACAAATCTCTCACCCTGGCAGGAGTCGTATTGTTAATAGAACCATAGAATGTTCGAGTTGGAAGAGACCCTGAGGGTCATCTAGTCCAGCCCCCTACAATACGATCTCAGCCAAAACATAAATGACAGATGGCCATCCAGCCTCTGCTTAAAAAGCTCCAAGGAAGGAGAGTCCATCATTACCTCTTGTGGGAGTCTGTTCCACTGTTAAACAGTCCCTGTAGAATTTCATTTTGTTAGTTTGGGCCCAGCTCTCCAATCTGTTAAGGTCATCTGGAACCCCGATTCTGTCTTCTGCAGCATTAGCTACCCCTCCCAGTTTGGTGTCATCTGCAAATTTGAAAAACATTTCCCCAGTTTATTCATCCAAGTCATTTATAAAGACATTGAACAACAATGGGCCCAGAACAGAAGCCTGTGGTACCCCACTTGTTACTTTTTTCCAGGATGATGTGGAGCCATTAATGAGCACTCTTTGGGTTCGGTCTGTCAACCAGCTACAAATCCATCTAACAGCATGCAGATCTTTTGGAGAATCAAAACTTGAGAGATACATTTAGGCATTGTATTTCAGCCCAGTTTCTTGGTTTTCATATTGATGATCAGTTCTTTGAATTGCAGAGCATCATATATTTATGCAGCTGCAAAGCTGGAGAGCAATATGACCATATTCCAATTTAGTGCAAGTTAGTAGAAGTTGTGAAGGGATGCCCAGTGAACACTGGTGCCCATTTATGTCAGTGTTTGAGAGATGCAAGCAAAGTCAATCAGAGAGCATTCAGGACCTTGAACAGCTCCAGGAGACTCTATTATAGCAGCTAAAGACATTCTGTCTGTACAGGGAGCTAGAGACATGAGAAGTCCTATGTAGGCTGACAAGGAGCATAGCAGACTGTTATGGAGGTAGCTCCATAAAGGAGCTGCCTGGCTGGTTAAAGGGTAGTCTTTAGCTTCTATGAAGAGAGCATGGCTGGTTGGTTGGAATCCTGAACAGGAACATTCAACAAAGCAATATTTTGTTGCAGATCCCACTTGTTATTCTGTGGAGAGCAGAGTTCTCTCCATGCATAGCAATCCAGTGGAGCCCTGGGGTTCAATCAGCCATTCTTACTGTTTCCATTTTCCTTACAAAACCTCTTCCTAAAGGGGTTCATGAGATCTTTCTGCAGCAAAATGATTTGCAACCAACTCAAACTCAGTACAGTGGTGCCTCACAAGATGAAATTAATTCGTTCCACGAGTTTTGTCGTCTTGCGATTTTTTTCGTCTTGCGAAGCACGGTGTCGGGAAAGTTTTGGAAAAGCTTCAAAAATCACCAAAGTCTTTAAAAACCTCAAAAAAGGCTACCACACCGCGTTCTATGAGTTGCTCCTCAAAGTCAAGTCGCAACTGTATTAACGGTGTTAAGAAAAAGGAAACAAACTTGCAAGACGTTTCCGTCTTACGAAGCAAGCCCATAGGGAAAATCGTCTTGCGAAGCAGCTCAAAAAACAAAAAACCCTTTCGTCTAGTGAGTTTTTTGTCTTGCGAGGCATTTGTCTTGTGAGGTACCACTGTATATCTTCTTAGTTTACATATATGTCCATCCTAAATGCTTATCAAAATGTGTGAGAATTGATAACTGGCAGAAACTAAGTATGCTTTACTCGTTTGTACTCTCAAAGTGCTGTGTGGATAATTTGCTTAGTCCCCCAACAAAAGCTCATTTAAGGAAAAACAAGTTTCATTCACATCTCTGTGTTTGGATCATCTTTGAAAGCTGTATCGGTCCATGCTTTGGTGTGTCAAAAACTGGGCACACTGAATCATTCAGTACTAGGCTTGTGCATGCAAATTCACTGAAAAAGTCAATCCATGTTTCCTTCCAACACATTTTTTAGAACGGTTGTAAGAAACAACCTCGAGGCCTGAGTGTTTGTTTCCTTTCGAGTAGCATTTATTAAAAGCAGGAGCTAGAAGGAAGCATAACCAAGAGCTAATATTTGTCCCAACAAATAGAAATGAATAATTGTGAAAGCTTCCCCCACTGAATCAGGATGAAAGACAACTGTCATTTCAGCCTTGTAATGCAGAAATAAATAGCAGTGGCTGGAAAATGAATGAAGGTTGTTTTTTTTTTAAAAAAAAAGTTTAGGTTTTTCAGCTTTTCTTTGTTGGAAAAATATATATATAAGCCTTGTTTCAGCTTGCTTTTAGCAAAGGTAGCAAGATTACGGTCCTGTCAAATACTAGTGTTGTAGACTCTTAAGCCTCAAGCTCTGTGTCTGAATGCAGACATCACATATCATTGCAGTGCTGAAGCAGCATCTTGCCTTGGTGCTTTGGAGGCTGGGAACTGCAAGTTGCTTGCATGAGTGCCAAAGTTCCCAGAAGGGCGAAAAATATTTAGGGGGAAAACTCTCAAAGACACAGCACTCCGAAGCATGCCCCAGATTGATCCGAGACTGCATTTGCATCTGTGCCAATGTATTCATTATCAAGAAGGGTTCACTTCATCTTCTTGGAGTTGGTTTAATTCTTCTATTCAGAGTGATTTGAAGCATTTGTGACACTCTTGCAGTTGCCATCTCTTATTGTGTGGGATCTTCTGCTGCTTCTTGTTTCCTACATGGCCCACAAAGACCATGGTACCATGCAGCCACAAACCATAAGCCTTGGTGTGATTTCTTATTGTGAGATGAGTATGAGTCTCCTTTCCATTCATGCTTACTGACTTTCACATCATTCAAAAACTATTGTGCAGAGGACTGTCTTGAGATTAATTTTTCAAAGAACCCGGTCATCACAATGTTATGATCAGTGATTAAGTTTTCTGTACGCTCTGTCATTACACATGATCAAAATGAGCCTTAGGTGAGCTTCATGCTAAATAAATATTAAAAATCATATTAAAGTTATTACATTAGTTTTAAGTTATAATTTTAATAGCAATACAATTATTTATTATTAGAATTATATTCTATCTTTCCTTCGGATATTTCAGGGTGGCATAAAGGATTCTTCTCCTTGTTATTTTATCATTACAGCAACCCTGCGAGGAAGTTTAGGTTGAAAGAGTGTGACTGGTTCCAGGTCACCCAGTGAGCTTCATAGCTGTGTGAAGATTTGAATTGTGGCCTCCCAGGTCCTAGTCCCACACCTTAAGCACCCTAAGCACCCTCCTGAAATTTTGTGAAACACACTTTGCTACTGCAATGAATTGCTTGCTTGCCAACTTGCTTCATGGACATGCAACCTGTATTGCTAATGTTATTTGTGTTGGGAAGGGGGGGGGTGTTGGAGTGGCACAATGATGATCCAATTTTATTTCATTTGTTTTTTCTCTCCATTAATTCCTGCCAGAAATAGTCAGCATTTATAAAGACAGTTTCTGACAGTCTGTTAATAGTTTGGTTTTTTAACTGGCCTAGATGCTGCTGATTGCATGTCATTTTTGAACATCCCCAGATTTATGGAGGAAATTGTGGAGAGCCAAGAGCAGAAGGGGATGCCAAATAATTTACAATGCAGAAATCGGAATGTAACCAGAGAGTCTCTCCCTCACTTCTGCTACAGATCTTGACAGCCAACAAATGGCCATTCTCTTGTTGGCTTCTTGTGTTTGCGCCTCTTCGGTCTTCCCTGGTGGCTACAAACTCCAGATGCTTTCCTTGCCCTGATTGTTTTACATGGGCAGCCAATTGCTTCACTTCTTTGTTGAGTGTGTGGCATTTGTCAGAGACCATGTGCTGCAGGGTTGAAAGGCAGACGTTAACAAAACATCAGTGAATGATAGGCTTTTAGTGGTTTTTAAATAATTAAAGGAAAAGAGGAATTGAGCCTTGAACAGGGAAGGAAGTTGGGTTGGTTTTGTTTTGTGGATTTGTTGTGTTTTGTTTAGCCATCCCATCTGCCATCTCAGATGCTAACTGCCATCAGCATCATTGCTGAGAGAGCAGCTGTGGCCAGTCGTATGCACATTGCAGTAGAATCCTCTTCCGCTGAAGAGGGCTGCCGAAAGCATGTTTGCTGCTCCAGGTGAAACAGCATCCCTTTCTCTCCTTTCTCTGTCCTTCTTAAATCTGGTGGCCTTTCAGGTCTGGCCCAAGAGAGTTTTGCTGCCCACAGCAGAGCCAGTACGTGGACCAAAGCACGACTATCATTCAAAGTACACAATTCTTGGAATTTTGCAGTGAGTTCTTCAACGAAACAAAATGCATGTACAAAATATGCAAAAATGCATATACTAGGGGACATTTTCATTAAAATGCTTAGATTAGTAAAAATAACATACCAAAATGCATTATATGCAGGGAATTTCCTTGCAAAAGTGTATATGTGTGTTTGAGAAGAAATTCACACTAAAATGATCACACATTTTCCTTATAACAGAGAGAGAGAGAGATAGAGAGATCATTGCAGAAATGTGGAGAACTGAATTTCAGATTGGGGCGGGGGGAGGAATGTGCAAGGGGCAAAGGCTGAAGGGGACCAGGCCCAGAAATAGAAGGGCTCAACTGAGAATCTGAATTCTTATCTGAAAATGTCTTCTGTTCATGGGGCTCTGTCCAGGGTCCTGAAAGACCTGCATTTGACTGTGCTTTCTCATTTCTTGAATCATCCAACATTCAGTTTCATTGGATGTGAGTTCTAGAGAGAAAACTTCCCCAAATATAGTGCACATTCTTTGTTTGGTTTGCTCCAGGAAAAAAAATTCAGGCCTGGAAATTGGATGCCTCAGAATACTTTGGAATGAGTAATTTTTTCAAAGGCAAAACAAACCCAAACATGAGAGCCTGTCACTTCCACACTATTTGTTGCTTTTGAAAAATCTCCCCCATAGATTTTCTGCATCTTCAGTCCACCATCTCCTTCATGTGAGATTTTAAACATGCATATTTCTTTCTAGCTGCATTAACACCAAACATCTAAAACACAATTTTAAGTAATTATGGTTTTCTCCCCAATAATACTGGGAACTCTGGTTTGTTAAGGGTGCTAAGAGTTGTTAAAGGTAAAGGGACCCCTGACCATTAGGTCCAGTCACGGACAACTCTGGGGTTGCGGCGCTCATTTCGCTTTATTGGCCGAGGGAGCCGGCGTACAGCTTCCGGGTCATGTGGCCAGCAGTGCACGGAAACACCGTTTACCTTCCTGCTGGAGTGGTACCTATTTATCTACTTGCACTTCGTGCTTTCGAACTTCTAGGTTGGCAGGAGCAGGGACCAAGCAACGGGAGCTCACCCCGTCATGGGGATTCGAACCACCAACCTTCTGATCGGCAATCCCTAGGCTCTGTGGTTTAACCCACAGTGCCACCAGCATCCCTAAGAGTTGTTAGGAGGCCCCTATTTTCCCACATAGAGCTGCAGATCTCAGAGTACTTTGACAATGAATCCCTCTTCCCAGGGAGCTTTGGAAATTGTAGCTCTATGAGAGGAATAGGGGCCTCCTTAACAACTCTCAGCACCCTTTAAAAATTATAGGTCCCAGGATTATTTTGGGGAAACCATAGTGGTCTCAAAGTGCTTTAAATGTATGGTGGCCTGTCTCCCCCCCCCCCCTGTTTGTGGTTACCAATGTCTGACATTTTTCACTGTTTCCCATTTCTTACAAACCCATTCCTTCTGCTAGCTGAAGCAGCAAAGTATTGACTGGATTTTCAGGGCTTGGGAAGCTATACTGAAGTGAATTTACTTTCTGAAAGAATGTTACAGAAATATTCTGGCACTTCTACAACTCTCTGCTGGATAACAGCATGAGAGTGTTCGCTTTACAAATTCCAGTTAGGAAATAATACATTTTATCCCAATAGATCTATTCTGTGGCATCCATTTTCCATTGAAATAAGTAAACAGTTCTGCCCATTTCCTGTCTACACTGTTATTTATTCTAGGTACATAAAATGAAGCCCAGCAAGCAGGTAGTCTTCTGAAGTATGCATCTCTAATTTACAGCTTCTGTTCCAAGTGAAATGGAGACCTAAGCATCCCATTTTGGGTCTGTAATATATGTTTTCAAAATATTTACAATTGTTATAATTCAGGGCTTTTATGAAGACCTGAAAGTGGAGCTGCTTGGCTTTAGTTATTTTTAAAATATTGGCTCGCCCTCTAGAAACACAAGTGAGATTATAAATTACTAGAAGCCTCCTTTTTTAATACCGTACTTGCTGCCATGTTAGTATCTATTGAGATTGTAGCCATGCTGTGCACTTCTCTGTGCCAAGATTCAGATATTGATATCAGATGCTTTAATTTTCTACAACGAATCCTCTTAAAATTTTCCTTACTTCCAGAAAGAAAAAGATGTCCAGGTGCTAGCAAAATAATACTAATTATTTCTGCCACCATCTAAGCAGAATGCATTGCAAGCTTTTTGATTTCATGCTTCTGACCAAGGATGTTGACCAACTAGAACAGGGTGATCCAATGCAAGGCCCTTGTGGTGTTTTTTTGGTGGCCCTCAGCAACATCTCAGCCCCCCTCCCAGCCCTCGCACTGCCTTACCAAAGCCAGTTAAACGAGGTTTTGGGCTTTGTGAAGGAGGCATGAGGGCTCTGACAGGGTCCTAGAGTCCTCTCACTTCCTTCCCAAAGCCTAGTTAACTCTTTCCCATCTTTGGGAAGGAGTTGGGAAGGCTATAGGACCCTGCCAGAGCCTCACACCTAATTCCCAAAGCCCAACACCTCGCTTTACCTGCCTTTGGGAAGGCAGCACAAGAGCGGGGGGGGGGGTCGTCAAATTTTGGGCTCCCCCTCCCCGTGCAACAGGGCAGTGTGCAGCCTGCAGGTTCCATGTCAAAATACTCTTGGTATGAAAAGTTGGGCCACCTTGAACTAGTTGTACATTCCACTCGAATACAAACAATTACTGTTCAAGCACCTTTTTCAAACTTGGGCAATATCCTCCTTTGTATTTTGATTACCTGCATCAGTTTTTCTCTCCCATAATGAAGTTTAAAGATCTAATAGATTTTGTCTTTGGCTTCACTGTTCTTCCTACGTGTGTGTGTGTATGAATGTGTATGAATGTATTCTCACAGAATATCACAAAAAGCTTGGACAGTCAGAATGTTTCCTATTTTGAAGAATCAGGGTGTTGTTGTTTTTTGGTGGTGGGTGAAAATTAAACCTAGCTTGCACATTGAGTTCACTGTGCATGGACCTAATGTACGGAATTGTTATTTCCAGATTTTCAGTGGTAATGGTCATGCCAGTGGTGGCTGATGCCCATTGGCCCTGGTGGGGCAGAGTGCAGGGAGATGGACAGGAGGTAGAGCCTGTGCCAATGATAGGCAAAGACAATTAATTCTTGTTTTGTCCCCATCCTTTTCCATGTTGAGTTACATAAAGGCAACACTGAGACTCAGGGGGAGGAAGCTGGCAGGCAGTGCCACCCCTGTAAGTAAGAAGGCAGATGGGTGGGGACTGGCCGAGGGCAAACTGAGGTTGGTGGGACAGTGCCCCGTTTGCCCTAAAGGATCAGCCTCCACTGGGCTATGCATCATTAAGGCTTCATGCATTGGACCCTCTTTGCCTGTGAACCAGTTAGATGTCACATGCAGTGTGTAAAGGCAAGCCATGCCTATAGCAAGGTCAAGTGGGCACCACCTGTTGCCCTGCTATTGCTTCTCTGTGTATTAAATTCATGGCAAGTACAAAAGTGTAAGCAGATGTGTCAGGCCTATGGCTGATACAACCTTCCCCGCACTTCTGCTGTGCTATTGTTTGAAATCCACAACTGGCTCCTAATTCTCAAAGAGATGCTGCTGCTTATTGTTATGTCTGCTCAGAAGTAAATCCCACTGACTTCAGTGGGACTCAGTCCCAGATAAGTGGGCATAGGATTGCAGCCTTAATTACATTCATAATTATTCTGATTCATATCTCACCTTCAAGAACACCTCTCTGAGCCTGTATTTGCAGTTGGAAAGCTTTCCCCAAAGGCTTCCCTCGATTCACAGTGGGGCTTACTTCTGAGTAAATGTGCATGCATGGCCATCTTTGTGAAGCTTACTGAGCCATCTCTCAGTTTAGTCAGCCTCACAGGGCTGTTGTGAAGCTCAGGCACTCTTTGACATTGTTGTAGGAAGGTCAATACAAGCAATACAAAAACATTAAAACTTTCCCTGATTTCATTAAATTTATTATGGGGCATACAGATCCAAGTAAACAAATTCTAATATTTTGCATTTGGTCATTGCTTCCATTCCATTCCTCAGTCTTGTTGTAGGGCATTTATGCCACCATGTTGTGTGGAGTGTGGTTGTGTAGAGAGAAAATGAATGAGTGTATATGTTTGAGGAAATCAGCTGGCCTGGATTTATTGGCCTGACAACACTCCTTAAACCTTCCCTCTCCTCTCTGTTTCCAGAGGTCCTGTTACACCTTCTGTGCATATTTTCCTCCAATATGCTGCAAGCATCAGTTTAATTAGAAATAAAAATTGATTAGGGTATTCTCAATGGTTCTGTTAGATTTTTGGCAGCAAATGCAAATAGCATGTGTGAAGCTGTTTACTGAAGCAGGGAAAAGAAGTGTTATCCCCTTTAAAAATTGATCAGCACCAGTTCTGCCTATTGATCTGCACAGCCTGAGCTAGCAGTTGTGATGCCAACCCATTAGGGGCAGGAGGAAAGGTGGTGAATAGGCTGGCAAGCAAGACGCAGGGAGGAGGGTTGGCTTAGTGACAGCATGGCTGTCTAAAATCTTTCTCAAAACCATCAAACGGAATAACTCTCACAGTTTGATTTAAACAAAAAAACAAAAATGTAGTCATATCATCTATTTGCTTATAGCATTTATATAAAGAAATAAAGTGATAGGTACGTGTTTTATTTGTCCACGGGAAGCATGGCAAAATCTGTGCCAGCTCCTGTACAGCTAAGAGATGGACAGCTGTCTTAAACACAGTTGAGTTCATCTATCCCAGTATTTGGGGAAGGGCCTTGGCTCAGTGCTACAGCATCAGCTTGGCACATAGTAGGTTCAAAGTTCAATCCCAGACTGGAAATGTCTCCTGTCTGAAACCCTGGAGAGCTGTCAGTCATTGTAGACAACACTGACTCGCCTGAGTCTGCATAGGAGAGTTTTTTGTTCCTGTTGTGTATATTGGCTTGCAGCTGCTCTTTGAGCTCTCAGGCAGAGGCCTGCCATGTTGCCTGCTATTTGAAATCTTTTACCGTGAGTGAACTTGGGACCTTCTGCATGTAAACATGTGCTTCACCCCTGAGCTGTAGTGGAATGTTTTTCTCCTCACTTCTCAGATGTATTGTTGAGCCGGGGTAGTCAGTGGATAAAAGTGTTAGATGTCAACCAGTGGATGTGGAATGGAGTTCACAGGGCAAGTAACAATCTCTCTTGCCAAACGGGGGTGAACTGTTAGGATAAAGTTCCACGTATACTACCCTGTGCTCCTTAGAGAAAGGGTGGGACGCAGCTGCGGTAAACAGGTAAATCAATAGTGGTCAGATGGACTTGCTGATTATGCTGCTGAATTGACCATGCCCATTCTTTTGAGATAACAGATGGAGGTGTTCTTTTTTAAAATGTATTGAGCATATGTCTTGGCCTGGAGTACGGCAATAAGTGGTAACGTCACACCTGCTGCATGTCCCCTGACTTTTTCATTCCTTTAATTAATTGTTGTCCTTTACTGAGCCACAGTTTCAGGAGGCTAGGAAAGTAACATCCCAGTCCAGTTTGGCAGCTGCAAGCACCAAGTTACAGATATGATTACTACTTTTTCCATCGCAGGCAGAAATGCTCAGTGCAAATGTGCTGACTGTCAGCTTTTGCCTATAGCCTCTTCCTACTTGCGTGGAATTCTCAGTGATGATGTTGATAATGATAATAATAACAACAACCACAGAGACCTCCTTCAACCTTATGGACTTAGAAAGTGTGAACGGATGCTAAAGAGGAGCAGAAGAATGGGGTAGACAGAAGTTTCATGTCCAACTGTGACTCCTGCATTGCAGAGAGTTGGACTAGACCAGTGTTTCCCAACCGGTGTTCCGCGGCACACTAATGTGCCGCGAGACCTTGCCTGGTGTGCCGTGGGAGGGAGGCTGGCGAGTCGGGCGGCGAGAGGCGGGGCGGCGGCGGCGAGGATCCGCGTCGAGCCGGGGGCGGCTCCGCGGTGGCGGTGCCGAGGTTTCTCTCTCCATTCTCCCCTCACACACACACACAGGAAATAACACAGGATCAGCTGACAGGACCCGGCCAATGGGGCGGCGGCGGGGCAGCGCGCGCAAAAGGGAGGAGCGCGAGACAGCGGACGAGGAGGAGGCCGGCATGTCCAGGCAGCAGCAGCAACAACAGCAGCAGCAACTCCCGGCGATGGCTCCTCAAGCCCCGGGCAACCCTACTCCCTCACTGGCCTCGGCCGCCCTCCTGCTCCACCCGCCGCCGCCTCCCCCGCCGCCGCCGGCCACCTCGGCCCCGCCGCCGCCCCTCCTCCGCCCGCTATCGCCACCACCACCACAACAGCCGCCGCCGCCTCAGCTGGGCCCATGCCTGCTGGGAGCGGCGGCGGCAGCAGCAGCAGCAGCGCCCCGGCGCCCTTCCCTCACGGCGGCGACCCGGCCCTCCTGGTTCGGGAGGCGGGCGCGAAAGCCCCACCCCTCGGCGCTCGCCAGCTCCGCGCGCGTCCTTGCCTGGGCGAAGGTGCTTCTTGGACGGGAGGCTGCGGCGACCAAAGACCCCGGCGGCTGGCAGGAGGAAGCGGAGAAGGAGCGGGAGGCTGACCCCGAACTCGTGGGAGGAGGCGAGAGAGAGAAGGCGCTTGGGCAGCCACCCCAAGCCGGCGCACGCGGGCGCCCCTTTGGAGCTGCCCACCTGAGCGCACGGGACAGGAGCGGCGATTTGATTCGCGCCAGGCCACGCTTGCTGTGGAGGGAGGAGGAGAGCGGTGCCTTCCAGCCTCGTCTCGCTTCGTGACAGCGCCGACCGAGCCTGAGAGGGAGCAGATTCGAGGGGGATCTCCCCCACCCAGCCACCCCCTCGCCGCCCGCCCTGCTCCTGTCGTGGCAGCTGACGAGCTGACTCGCCCTGACCTGCGGGGTCCCCCACGCCGCCTCCGCTCACGGCGGCGACCCGGCCCTGAACGAGCAGGAGAAGGAGCTCAAGCGGCGCCTCAAGCGGCTCTACCCGGCCTTGGACGAGCAGGAGGAGGAGTTGGAGGAGTCCCTCAGTCCCTCGCTTTGCTGCCTCCTCCCCCCCCACCCCCAAAGCTTGGAGGTTCCCCGGCAAGGGGGAGGGGAAAAAATTGAAACTTACACTTTCGTGCGTCCCTCCCGGCGTGACGCTGCGCGCTGACGTCACGGGGCTGTAATGGTGGTGTGCCTCGAGATTTTTTTCATCAATCAAGTGTGCCTTTGCCCAAAAAAGGTTGGGAAACACTGGACTAGACGACTGTTTGGGCCCATCCAATGCTACAAATCTATGACTCAGTGAAGAGGTAGAACCCTTAGGTGGTAAAGTTTCATTGCTTGTTCACATTAAAATGAAAAGAAAAGTAAAGAAAAACACAAAGCTGCAAGTTGGATGAACAAGCATAGCAGTGAGAGATCTCATTAGAATTTTTCTTTGTATGCTAGTTTTCTACTTGCAGGGAGCTTAAAAATAAAATAAAATCTGAGAACCCAGCAACATAGAACCACCCCACCTGCAGTCTGAAGTTGTGCTCCATGAGCCTTAGATTTCTGCTAGCTCGTTTTGCTGCAGATGTAAATCTTACTTTACATTCACAGTATAGCATTTTCATGGAATGAAAGAGATGGCTGGAACATCTGCAGCCACATCTGTCTCTTTAAGGCACTTAGGTAAGTGGAGATCTTTATCCTTTATTCAGGATAGGAATCCATCACTTTATGCATACATAGCGGCAACCTTATAAATACTGTTTCTCTTCCTGGACCATTTAGATTAAAGCAGCCCACAAAATGAGAAAAACTGATAAAAATGAATGTTAGTCCCCAACCTGCATAAAATAGCACAGAACCCCACATGTGTCTCGCCTTTGACCAATATTTTTATGGCCTCTCTGCTTGGACCAGCCAGACTCCTTTCTATAGCTCGATAGGGTCAACCCTCTTATTTTAGGTTTTTGTCCTGTGAACTGATGCACAACACCAGATGGAGCAGTTAGTTGCTCATTTCTGTTCTTTGCATAGTGATACTGATGCCTTGGCAGGATCCATTTGAAATAACATTGATAGGGCTGAATGTTGGAATTGCTAAATCCTTTTTAGCAGTAACATCCTATGCTACCCATTTCACTGCATCCTTTTTTCTTTTTTTTTTAGTTTCAGGATGTCCATAATGATAAAGCAAACAGATATATCTTTCCCTTCTTCCTTTCTCACTCTCTTTGGATTTTAAAAGGATGGTGGTGAATTGAAGAGTTAGGAAACAAGATATGCAGTTTTTAAAGACTCCTATGCTGACTGTATATCACGCACTAGGTTAAATAGAAGTTGATTAAGACCAAAGAAGAAGTTTGCCATGCAAAGTGATACTACACACCAGAAATCTGGTGCTGTGGAAGTTAGGGAATTTCCAGAAGCTTTGGACTCCCAATGTCTCCCAACATTCCCAACAGGCATGGCTAATGGCTGGGGATGATGGAAGTTGTAGTTCTGCAACATCTGGAGGACCACAGATTCCCCACACCCGATCTAGAGACCAAGAGGATCCCAGTGTCTGTAGTAGGGTGTTGTGTGCTAGGGAGAAGAATGCAGAGATAAAACCAGTACATGTGCATGCACACACATACACACAAAGAGAGAGGGAGAGAGGGGAATTAATCAAGAGGCAGTTGGACATGCCTTCTTGTATCTCTTATGACAATATGGGGCTTTTGTAGTGCAGTTGCTGAGCACTTGACTGGTACCCTGATGCTGTCTGGAAGCAACCTCCTGTGCTCATATTTTTCCTGCTGTTTTCATTCCGCTGCAACATGTTCCTTCACATACTTGGTACCCACCCCATGCCACCACCTCATCAGATTGCTTTGGGAATGCACACCTATGGCAGCAGAAAAGGGCGCATGCATTGTATACCAAACAACCAAGTCCCATCACAGCAGTTTGAATGGCAGGATAAGAATCTGCAACACATCTGTGGGGCAGGCTTACCACCCACATTGGTGAAAGGCAACACGGGTCAGGTAAAGTTATGGCGGGAAGTAGAGTAGAGCAGGATGTGAATCCACAGCTGAATCCATCCAGCAGAAAGGGCTGGTTGAGTAGTACATCTTCTGTCTCTCTATGGTTGCACCCAGAATTAACAGAAGGGCAGTGGTGGCTGGTGCCTGTTGGAACTGGTGTGGTGAAAACAGGGTACCAAGGGTTGCTGCAGCCAGAGCCTATGACAGGCAGAGCCTGCTAATTTTAATTGCATCATCAACCTCTTCTCTGCTGAGTCCTGCAAGGGGCAACAATGAAAAAAGCCGCTTTTGGAAATCTAGAGGGATATAATAAAAGTTTAGTGCTCGTTTACATGTTGATTCCAGGAAAAAATCCATTTGCAACCCCATCGGCCCAAAAGATCACAAAAGTAAAGTGACAAGATTTGGGGATTTATACAGTTCTTTCCTGCCATTTTCGTGGATGAATTATGGAGTAGCAGAAGCAGGCATGTGTGGAAAGGGTGGAAGACAGCCACATTGTGCAATGGTGTTCGTTGTTGGGCTATATCACTCCCACTGGTGTGAAATAAATTTAGCGTGCCATGCTGGTATATTGGTCAAAAAGCCACTGCTCCGTAATGCAACAGGTACTGCAGTTTGAAAGGAATGTTAGAAAATGGGACACCATAAGCATGGAAACTCCTGCAGTATTCCCCATGTCTTGAATGCACCCTAAGCTGATACGCAGGGCCACCCTCTGGACTGGAAGGCAGGTGGGGGCTAGCTGGGAGCATACTGAGGTTGGTGGGGCAGTGCCCCATTCTCAGACCAGACTTTGCTGCAGTAGGGTGTAATACCTGTATGAAGATACTTCAAATGCTACCAAGTGGTGAGTGAGCTATTTCAGTTCTCCAGCTGGAGGCTCTTGTGGTTATGGCTCCCGATCATGAATCCATCTCCCCTTCAGCATATTCTCTGAGCTGGACTATACAGATGGCTCTCTCTGGAAGCAAAAACGGTACCCCTGCACCTTTTATGGCCAGCCCATAATAGCTCGGCAATGCTAATGGCCATCGTAAGATCAGAGGAATCAAGCTGGCTTCATCCTTGGCAGACACGGGATTGTAAAGCTAGTTTATAACAGTTTATATAAAAAAGTATTATTAAATTTGCCATCAATCAGCAGCATCTGTGTCTGTGGGCATGAAAATGCAGACATTTATTTGGGGATGTGTCTGTTCTAAGGACAAAGTGTTTGCTCTCAAGGGCCACTTCAGGCTCATTTTTCATTCACCAAGAACTGGAGCGTATTTAAAACAAAACAGATCAATTCCAGGCTGACAATCTCAATAAGAAACATAGGTAAGTACTAAGTGGGGAGTTGAATGATACACAGAGCATTTATAGATCTTTGGAAGTGACAACAGGACCCGTTTTTATTTTTTTTATTTTTTTGAGGGATGATGCTCGCAGCCCTCTGTCTCCTGAAATGTAGAAAGTGCTCAGTACTGTATTGAGAATCAGGCAATAGGAACACCTGCCCTGGTATGGTACAATCAGGACAGGGGAGCAAAACAGGCATATAATTCAATGTTGCACTATTATGAATGTCTTGTGAACACAAACATTTCAGCTTTCCAGGAAGAACAATTCCCCTTCTCCTCCCTTTGCTTGCTGTTCTGGGGGAGTCCTCCTGGTTGCCCCAGAGGCAGTTCTGGGGGCACACAGGATAAGGAGAGAGGGGACATCCCCACTGCACAATTGGAAGTCCTTGCGTGAGGCTTCTGCTGAGAGGCTCCTTTGATGAATTCTGCCCCATGTTTTTCCACCTGAACCATTTATGTCAAATGCAAAGCCTGGGTGATAGTTGTAGGTTGGCTCCACAGCTTCCATAGAAGTGGCTAGTCAATGTAAAAGAGATCACCTTGCAAAAATTGCCAGGAAAAGCTTGCAAGTCTCTATCTGGGGACTGTGTGTGTTCCCTGTTGTCCTGAAAATCTGACAGTACTAAAAGCTCCCAATTAGAATTAAGCATGCACACAGAGCTGCAAGTTAATTTGAGGTAAGTTATTTAATGCTCACCAAACCACAGCACTTTTAATCATCCCCACAAACTATCAGCTGTGCTTCTCCCCTCCTCCCGACCCCTGAATCAGTCAGTCTGCAGCTGTGTGGCAGAGGATGACTTTCTGAAATCATGACCTAGAGCCAGTTGACTCTGAATGTACTGATCAAAAGGAGAAATGTCAATTGTGCCGCAAACCTTGTTGGGCATGCATTTTTTTAGGGGAAATCACAGATAAAAACTAATTGCATGTGACAAAGTAAGAGGTCTGACTACAGCACATACATGAAAAAGGCAGGTTTTAAACGTCCAATTGGGGAAAGGGCTGGATACCAGTTTTCAGCCAAAATTGGGAGGCTTTCTTGAAACTATTCAGATGTCCTCCCTTTGGGGCACAGGGAGACAGGCAGGACAGTGACAGGAGAGGTAATTTTCTTTCTTAAGCCTATTGGTTACCCCACTCCGGAGACAGAGGACCTCAGTTTGAGCTCCTTGAGTTCTGTCAGCAAATAAACGATCTCACCTCATCTGGTCAGGGAGAGCAACACGCTTTTCTCAGAGGTGGCTATGAGATAGAGGAAGATCACCATGAAGCACTTTCTCCTCTAGGCAGAGAGAGAGAGAGAGAGAGAGAGAGAGAGAGATATGTTGAGCAAGTCTAGACTGCTTGATTTTCTCCCACCAAGATGAATACCTGAGACCTGAAAACCGAGTCATCTGCTATGGCCTCGTCTTACCTTCCGAACACTGCTTCAGTAGCTGACGTCACATGAATGGGAATGCTTCTGAACTGGCAGGCACCATTTTGAAGGCACAGGATTCAACTTGGGTTCCATATGCCTTTGAGTCCCTGTATGGGGCCCAGGAAACCATGGCTAAAGAAGGACAAAAAGCAGAGTGATCATAAAGGCTAAAGCCAGCTGACTTGGCCCATTTTTCCTTCTCTCCCTCTTGGGTACTTTCACTGCTAGGGATCAAGCAGAGCAGAGTTATCATGGCTGGTTGCCTTACTTTTCATAAATTTGTCCAGTCCTCTTTTAAAGCCATCCAAGTTGTTGGCCATCGCTTTCTCCTGTGGGAGCAAGTTCCTTAGTTTATCTGTGCACTGGATGAAGAAGTACTTTCTTTAATCTGTCCTTATTCTTCCAACATTCAGCTCCATTGGATGTCAGTGAGTGCAAGTATTATGAGAGAGGGAGAAGAGCCTTTCTGTATCCACTTTCTCCATGACATGTATACTTTTATAAACTTCTATCATGCCACCACTTAAAAATTGGAATGATGCAAACAAACCTGACTGTACCAAAATTAAAAAATTCCTTCCAGTAAGGAAGACCAATTACAGTTGTTAACAGTTGTCAACAGGTTTATCACACCTATCTGCCAATCACCCATTTCCACCACCCTTCTGAGTAATACCCATCCCCACCCTCTCACTATATATAAGAGTCTGGTGAATTCTGTTTCAGTGTATCTGAAGAAGTGTGCATGCACATGAAAGCTCATACCAATAACAAACTTACGGTAGTTGGTCTCTAAGGACCAACTGGAAGGATTTTTAAAATTTTTTGTTTCGACTACAACAGACCAACATGGCTACCTACCTGTAACTGACTGCACCAGTTACAATTCTGGCAGCCGAATTCTGCACTAATTGAATCTCCTGAATTGCCTTCAAGTTAAAAAGTCGTCATGAAAATTTGTCAGCATTTTAGAACAATTTTCGTCTAATGTTCACATTTTCTTTGGATGCATTTTTGCCTGATGTGTACACATGGTTTTTGCAAGTAATCACCCGAATATAATACATTTTATATGTTATTTTCATGAATGCTTTTGAATGTACACTATACTCTAGTATACACATTATTGTAACACATTATTTGGTTGGAGAACTGCATCACCAAATTGGGAGAAGTGCAGATTGTGAAGGACACCTGCATTTGTGTCCGCATGCTATCCATCAACCCAACAAGTGGAAAGCTATGTCCCTCTTTGGGAATGATGGTACAAATGTAATCTAAGATGTGTTGTAAAGATAATTAAATGGAGAAGCATCCTATGTGGGCATTTCTGAGGCATTTTAATATTATGTGCAATTATAAATCTCCCTGGCTAGCTATGCTGAATTAAATTATCCTATGGAAAAGTAAATTGGTTTGAGTAGTGCTGGTAAATCTAAGCTAACGACCACGTCTTTCTTCCAGTACGTTTAGTTACTCTTTGCATTTAGAGGATCCTGTACAGTACACTATGGAGTTTCTTTACTGCCCTTACAGTGAAATCCTTCACCTGAAGCTCAGGTGAAATGGCCACTGCTGCCCAATCTCAGGACTGTGCCAGGGACTTGACAGAACACAGTCAGTGGATCTTATTGGAAGATCCAGTACAGTGAATGTTGGACATGGGCTGAGGATCTGTGGGTTCAGAAGCCTGGTCGGGCATGTGTGATGTGAAGCCAGTCAATACTGTCCAGTCTCATCCAGGTGTAGCAAATGGGGTGCCCTCCAGATGTTGGACTACAACTCCAATCATCCCTGTTTTGGGAGTTGCTGGCTCGAACCGATGGAGTCCAACAGTATGTGGAAGGCATATCACCCCTGGTCTAACCTATCCATAGGTACATTCATTCTTTCTTTACCCTGGTTTTTGACACTTGAGATGTATGTTTTTGGAACCTTTTTTTCCATGATTATAAATTGTTTTAAGCTGTTTTTGATACTGTGTTTTAATAGTACTGTTGCGTATTGCTGATCGGAAGGTCGGTGGTTCAAATTGGTGTGACGGGGTCCCAGCTCTGTCCCAGCTTCTGCCAACCTAGCAGTTTGAAATCATGCCAGTGCAAGTAGATAAATAGGTACCGCTGCGGTGGGAAGGTAAATGACATTTCTGTGTGCTCTGGCACTCATCATGGTCCTCCATATGCCAGTAGTAGTTTAGTCATGCTGGCCACATGACCCGGAAAGCTGTATTTGAACAAACGCCAGCTCACTCAGCCTGAAATTCTGAGATGAGTGCCGCACCCCATTTGACTGGGCTTAACCATCCAGGGGTCATTTATCTTTTACCTTAATAATAATAATAATAGTTGCAGCAGGGGGTCAACTAGGATAACCCCATGTGGGCTTCTCTAAGCTCCTTGGAGAAAGTGTGGGATACATACGTAATAAGTGGGATCAGAGAGTTAGAGATGTCTTTGGAGGCCATCTGGAGCAAAGCCCTGTTTGATGCAGGAATTGCAATGCTGCAGCATCCCCAACAGATGGCTATCCAGACTTTGCTTGAAGCTACCTTCCATTCTTTAGTGATGGGCTCGCAGTTCTGTTCATGCATTTAACACTACATTATCAGCAGGAGCAGATCACCAGGTGTGGGTGGAGCTGCAGTCATCTCCTGTTGGCAAAAGCATTACTGAGAGAAGGGAAGGGAGGTCTGAGGTCAGGGCTGCACAAGAATGCCAGTGGAGTAAATCCAGCATGCTTGCTACTATGCCAATGTAACCCAACCTCACCACTGCCTTACCTCTCCCCCTACCAGTCTGTGGCAGTGATACTTCTACTGGGAGGTTCTTGCTCTGCTGTTCCACCCACCAGATGAGTTCCTGATTAATTGTCACCAAAGACAAAGTTCACACTGTTTGCACTGGACCATTAAAGCTGCCTTCGTTGCTGAAAGAGCAAAATTAGATGTGATGTGCTTGCTGTGCTAGCTTGATGTTCCGACATTGCTGCTTGCCAGTTTGCCCTACCTGGGATACCGTCTCCATCTGTGGCCTGAGCACAGTGAAAAATGTAGATTGTCTGTCAAATGCTGCCATCCTTCAGGAGCTCCAAAGTGCACCACCAGCGCATTCTAGTGCAAAAGCAGATCTGGGCTGTGTGTCAGACTCACTGGTAGTCAGAAATGGCTACAGATCAGGATTTCTCATGAGGACTGTTATCTCCCAAGAAGCAAAATACTTATGTCAAAAAACTGTAGACTGCCGTGCTTTGCAAGTAGACTGCTAACCTTTTCTTCCATTCCAGAGTAAGCTCTTGCCTGCTGGTGGGGTCCCTGTGGGCTTTTCCTCCGCAGTGATAATTGACCCTGGCAAGTTTTGCTTTTGCTGCAGGGCCCACCTTCACTCTGAAGGGATTTCCCCCGACATATTTTGAAAGAGCGCGAACCAAGTTGTTATTTGTTTGCTAAATACAAACTGAAACCTAGCAAATTTCATTGAATTCTGTTTGGGGGGGGGGAGCTTCCTTCCATCTTCCCACAGCTGCTTTGCCTGAGCAGAACTTTCAACGTTTGCCTCAAATGCCAGTTTAATTGGCAGCTTGAGTTGTAAGCTTGCATGTTTGGGCAGCTGGGTTGGCAATGAGGAGGGTGCAGGTGGGCATGCATTTGTCCGATCAGATGAATGCTTTTCCTTCTAGACTGAGCCTAGATGGAGCAGTTTCAGTGTTCCCTGTGATAGGTTGCTTCCATTCCTGTTTAGAGCACCACTACAACCCATAAATTGGGTGGATTCCAAGGGTGCCCATGAACTCACGCGGCCTCTGTCCACCAGCGTAAAGGGTGAGGAGACTCTTTTTGACAGTTACCTCTCCACTTGCAGTCCCACTGTGCAAGAAGAGTCCCATGCTCTTCTGGTTTTCATGGGGCACCAGGAGGAAGAAGGATCTGTCAAAATTTTCTCCCCTCCCCACCCTCCATTGGGGGGGGTGGTACCAAGAACTCTGCTTAGGATCCATCTCATTGTGTTTCTGCAGCACTTGCCCCTAGATTGACTGTATTTTAGTTTGCCATCTAGGCCCACATTGTCTTTATACTAGAGACAGACTAGAATGACTATCCACGCACTATTGTTTACCTCTTTTGAATTTCTTTCCTTGAATTGCTAGGGTTAAGCAACCAAAGATTAAATATAATGGGTGTGATCCAGAAAGGAGCATAGTTTTTAATGTTTCATGTTGTATTATGTTTTTATATGTGTTGGAAGCTGCCCAGAGTGGCTGGGACAACCCAATCATATGGGTGCGGCATGAATTATTATTATTATTATTATTAGTAGTAGTAGTAGTAGTAGTACTCATTTGTATAGCAGCTGCTTGGCATGCAAAGGTTCCAGGATCAATTATTGGCATCTCCAGTTAGGGCTGGGGATGTCCCCTGTCTCTAGAGTTGGTCTGAGTTTATATTATATTTCTAAAGCTCTAGTCACTGTGCATATTTGAGTTCCATGGGCAAAGGCTTATACCTTCCTGCTTATACTGTACTCAACCCACTGTAGAGTTCCCACTGAATCCATGGAGAACTCCCGTCTTAAAAACAGGGCAGTTCCCCTATACACACAACTTCCTGTGGGCACTGGAGACCCTGCATGTGCACCAAAGCTGCTAACTCTCAGTCACAAGCACGTAGAGAAGACCCAAAAGTTCTTTAAGTGACTTAGAAACTTACCTGGAAAAAGACATTGGTTTGCATAGTGACAAGTTTCTAACTGCCGTGTCGCAGTGCCTGGACCAGGTAACTAGCTGCTTTTTCTGGGTAGGAGGCCTAGAATCGCAACACTTGAGGAGGGGTGGGGTATAAATTCCGTGCATCTGCTCTCATTCTATGTGAACAGGTTTTCTTTGCTGGCAGAGGTACCTTTGTAAATGAAAGAGCTACTGAGACAGAAAAGATGCTGGTTTATCCTGGCAGATTTGTCTCTTACTGTGTCATTGGATTGCTCGCCTGGTGTTGAAGCGGGGAGGAAGGGAGAGAAGGAGAAAAGTGTACAGACGTCAACCCTACAGGCTGTGGGGCAGAGAGGTGGGCAGGGAAAACAGCTACATGTCTCCTTTCTTCAGCAGTATGTTTCCAGTTCAGTTCCTGCATTAAGAAGACATTAATAGTCCCTGATGACGGTTTCACGCTCTGTTTGTATTCTTTCTAACAAGTTCCTTTCATGTTTTTCTTTTTTTTATCTCGGGGGGGGGGGGAGTGCCATCTGCAGACGAGCTGCTAAATTGCTGCCAAAGAAATGCAACATGAAAACCTCTCTCTGGGATCAACGCCAGTGTCCTTTTGCCACATGCGCTGGTCTCTCGAGAGCCCAAGGGCACCCAAAGAGGAGAGAGAGAAATGCCTTTTATATCAAGACATTAGTGGAAATGATGAACTGCTTGTGGTCAGTGACGATCCAGCATGGAACGAGGCCTTCCAGTGGGAGATTTAGAGCAGAAAAAAGAAAACACGTCTTCACATGTGGCACATAGTTAGACTGTGGATTTTGCTCCCACAAGAGGCCGTAATGGCCAGCAGCTTGGATAGCTTTAAAAGGGGATTAGACTAATTCATAGAGGATAAGATTACTGACTAGAATGACTATGTTCTCCCTCCGCTGTTGGAGGCAATATGCCTGTGATTACCAGTTGCTGGGAATCCCCAAGGGGGAGAGTGCTGTTGCCCTCAAGTCCTGTTGCTTGTGGGGTTCCCATTGGGATAGGCTTCCAATTGGCCACTGCAAGAAGAGGATAGTGGACTAGATGGGCCTTTGAGTATGATTCAGCCGGGCTCTTCTGATGTTCCTATGTAGGCTGGAAGTGGACACCACTACAGAAGCGCTTGCACTTGTTTTGATGTTACATTGGCAGGAGAAAAAAGTGTGACTACAGTGTTAGAAGTAGATCAAGGAGTCCTGGGTTCAAATCTGCACTCCTCTACAAAGCTTGCAAAGTGACTGGCCCAACATCATTATCTCATAGCGTGGCTTACTTTACATAATTATTATAAGGATAAACGTGTGTGTGGAACAGTGAGTTCCTTTGAGAAAGAGTCTGCCTTGACATCCAAGAAATTTAGACAGCCTTATCAAGACTCCTTTGGCTTTCCTTGAATTCTTTTGAGGCTTGGCGTAAGAGGAATCTGGAGGTGGACATTTAATTTTGCTGCCAGGAAAATCAGTGGCAGCTGAGGACAACGTTTCTTTTTCCTTCTCTAGAAAATGTTTAGGTGCTTTGATTGAGGAGGAGCCTCCAAGTTCACTTTGAATTGGCAAATGAAGCCAGAGACAACCCGGGGTTGTGTGGAGCCTTCTGATGAAATATATTTGGTGTACATCGGAATCCTTCAAGTGTTTTGCCCTGATGTATCTTACAGATCCATTCCAAAGGGCTGTATCTCAGCAGTAGAGCAGATGGTTTGCATGCAGAAGGTCCCGGGTTCAATCCCTGGTATATCCAGGTAGGGCTAGGAATGTCCTGTCTGAAACCCCAGAGAGCCACTGCCAGAAAGCATAGAGACTATCCTGTAGACAATACTGAGCTGGATGGACCAGTGGTTTGACTTGGTGTAAGACAGTTCACTTACAGTAGTCAACAACTTTGGCTCCCCCCCCCCCCCAAAGTTCAACCACTCTGGTCAATCCAATGGGGAGATCACTGCCAATTTATTTATAGTGAGAGTAGATCGCTGTCTCTTGGATTTTCAGACGCCCAAGACTTAAAGTTGAGAAATTGTGCACACAGGTTTATGGAGCAACTTGATGTTGGAGTCTGTCTCATCTGTCGGTAGTTGTGATTTCTTCAAGTCTGGGATTTTGCCCTGCTGTTCATGCCTGCCTGGAGAGCTGGTGGATCCTAATGACTGCAAATGCGAGCTGTGAATTAGAAAGCTCCCAGTTCATAGCTCACCCCTGAGGATGGTGATTCAGACGCCTCCAGGAAGGAACCAGAATCCCCATCACTAGCAGTGCACCAAGTCCACTTATCCTTCTGAAGGCTGCCAGCAGAGAAAAGAAAATGCACTCAGAGGCAGCCCAGTGAATCCAGAATGTATCTGCTATCTGTCAGCTGAGACTTAGGGCGTTGATAGGTCTGCTTCACTTTTGGGATTCAGGGTTTATCCACACTTATCTTTCCTCTGCTATTTCCAGGCACAGTCTGTGATTTAAAGCTCTGTGTCTGAGCACCTCCCCCCTCCCCGGAGCTTTCCCTACAAAAACCTGCTCTTTAAAGCACAATCGGAACAAACTGCAATCCATGGAAAACCCAAACTGATGCTTGCTCTGAGCTCTAAAGAGGGGGTTTTCACAGGGGAAGTTCTGGGGCAAAAAGCAAGAACACTCACACACAGAGCTTTTAAGTGGAGACCTGTGCCTGGAAAGAATGGGGCAAAGGGTAAGTGTGGATAAGCCATCAGTTATGTGCAGATGACTTGTCAATGCAAGGTGTGCTTGCTGTGAACTTTCCATGGTTCTGAAGAACCTGGTCCTGCTCTGTTATCCAGATTTTGCCCTTTTCAACCTGCCAGCCTGACACAACACATGGTACATATCTGTTAACTGGAACCAGGCAAGATGATGACTAATCAAACCTTGCTTCATGAGCAGGGAGGTCTCTGACTGGCTTGTGCAGGACAGTTTTATGGGCAGCTGCTTCTGCTGTAGCATAACATCCAGTGCCCAGCTGGAGATTTTAAAATGTTTAGATAAAATTGGGGGGGGGGGGGAGGAAATAGCCATTCTGATTTGAGAGGTCATTAGGGCTTGGTTAAGTAGCAGCTGATGTCGTGGAGCAGAGCCACAAAGCTCATCTTCCATCAATAGGATTGCTGTAGCTTAGCAGAATAGGGCAGGGGAGGTTGACGCTGTATCAGAGCCCATCCAGTGCTCCCACTTTTGCATCTGTGCAGCCTTGACCTCACTGCCATGCCACCTCCATCTCAGTCTAGGTGAGCTGTAGAGTCATCAGTGACAGGAGGGCAGCTCCACAGTTCTGCTCTACCACACCTTCTGCTGCTGGTTCATTCCCAAAGAGGATCACACTAGTTCTGGATTCAACCCCCCTTCACTGTCCAGATGCAGTAATTCAGGTCCATCCCTCAAGGGCTCCTTGGCCTTTGTCTTGGCTGGCACCACTGTAATTTATGAACCACCGGCACTGCAAGCTAATCCCAGGAATGCGTGTTCATATATGAAAATGGATGTCATATGAAGAATGTTCGCAGTGGCTCCTAATGCACAGTATCATGCTAAAGTGTGTCCATCCCTCCAGGGCAAATAGACAGGGAGGAAGACAGATAAGCCTTTGAAAGATCTGTTTCAAGAGGCCAGTTTCACAGAATAGGCACACAGTGACTTTTGTGTATAGAGGGGGAAATAAGGGAAAATAAAAAGGTTCTTTGCTTTATTGTTCATCAAAAAGGACAAGGGGCAGATGCCAGGAACAGATTTTTCTAGGGCATGATTGAGTTAGTGAAGGAAATTAGGGTCAGGCTGGAACAGCTGATCACAACAGCCAAATGTTTGAAGGCTGCAGGGGGTGGAGGAGAAACCTAGATAGCTGAACAATGTGGAAAAGAAAAGAAAAGAAAAGAGGGGAGCCGCTGGCTGATGTATGCTGTGAGGAAAGATCTGGAGTTGGGCCAGGCATGCATGGACTGCATTGAAGCTGGATAGAGAATGGCTAGAAATAGGGAACAGAAATCTAAAAACCTGCAAGCAAATTTTAATGAGAAAGAATGTGTGTGTGTGTGTGTGTGTGTGTGTGTGTGTGTCTGAGAAATGTTCCTAGAGCCTGCAGATTTCTGCAGGTTAAATATTCCAGGGCTGTTGATATAGTCTGATGGAAGCAGAGGTTTATCTTCAGGCCTCAGATGTGGAGTGGGAGAAAGATGGCAGTCATGATCCATCCATTTTGTCCTTCACCTCCTGATCAAGCCAAACCAGGCATTTATCCTCAGCCCATCCTCTTCATCTTCCCCATCCCACACCTCTGCTCCCCCCATTTTCACTTCCCCGTCCCTTATAATGTTCGCTGGCTAGGCACTCGCAAAACCACCCACATCTCCTGCCCCTATGGATCCAGCCTTGATCAAGTTGTAATTTTGTTCACTTACCTGTGGGTGAGACACCCTCTCTAGGTGAGACACCCTCTCTAGGTGAGACACCCTCTCTGCTGGCCACACCCTTTTCATCAAGCCTGCTTGCAACCTGCCCCACCACAGGAAGCATCATTCCTGGAGCAAAGTTACTAAGGAAACTCTATCTAAGGTGATAGGTAAAGGTAAAGGGACCATTAGGTCCAGTCATGACCGACTCTGGGGTTGCGCGCTCATCTCGCTCTATAAGCTGAGGGAGCCGGTGTTTGTCCGCAAATAGCTTCCGGGTCATGTGGCCAGCATGACAAAGCCGCTTCTGGTGAATCAGAGCAGCGCATGGAAACACCATTTACCTTCCCGCCGGAGTGGTACCTATTTATCTACTTGCACTTCAACATGCTTTTGAACTGCTAGGTTGGCAGCAATCTAAGGTGATAGTTACCTCTAATTTATGTCTCTCTAACAGTTACCACTTCAGGTGAATGAATCTGTCGATTTTGGCTTCTCTCCATTTCTCACTTTTCCAATATTAAGCTCAGTTACTTCTACATCAAGTTCTCTTGATAATTCCTCAATGTTTCAGAGCAAATTCATCCTTTTATACCCATATTTGTATGCAGTTTTGCCCAATAAACTCATTGCTGCAAATCAGTTTTCCCTAATACAATGCATGTATTTATGTTGCTTTCATTAACATACAGTGGTACCCCGCAAGACGAATGCCTCGCAAGACGGAAAACCCGCAAGACGAAAGGGTTTTCTGTTTCGGAGGCGCTTCGCAAGACGAATTTCCCTATGGGCTTGCTTCGCAAGACGAAAGCCCATAGGGAAATCTCCGGGGACCTGTTTTAAATTGCTGGCGGTCGGGAGCAAAGACTTTCGCCCACAGCGAAAAAAAGTCTTTGCTCCCCCCCGCCTGCCTTCCCGGGACAGCGGAGACTTCTCCGCTGCCCCGGGCGATCTTAAAATGCTGGCGGGCGGGAGCGAAGCGTTCGCTGCCGACCCCCAGCATTTTAAAATCTCCCCGGGACAGCAGAGAAGTCCTGCCCCGCTCGGGATGGCGGCGCAGAGCTGTCTGCCGTCCCGGGACTGCAGGCAGATCTGCGCCACCATCCCGAGCGGGGCGCTAAGTCCCGCCCCGCTCGGGATGGCGGTGCAGAGCTGTCTGCTGTCCCGGGATCAGCGCAGCTCTGCGCGGCCATCGGGAGCCGGGGCGAAGCCCGCCCCGCTCCAGATGGCCGCGCAAAGCTGCCTGCAGTCCCGGGACTGCAGGCAGATCTGCGCCACCATCCCGAGCGGGGCGCTAAGTCCCGCCCCGCTCTGGATGCCAGCGCAGAGCTATCTGCCGTCCCGGGACTGCAGGCAGATCTGTGCCGCCATCCCGAGCGGGGCGCTAAGTCCCGCCCCGCTCTGGATGCCAGCGCAGAGCTGTCTGCCGTCCCGGGACTGCAGGCAGATCTGTGCCGCCATCCCAAGCGGGGCGCTAAGTCCCGCCCCGCTCTGGATGCCAGCGCAGAGCTGTCTGCCGTCACGGGACTGCAGGCAGATCTGTGCCGCCATCCCGAGCGGGGCGCTAAGTCCCGTCCCGCTCTGGATGCCGGCGCAGAGCTGTCTGCCGTCCCGGGACTGCCATCCCGAGCGGGGCTAAGTCCCGCCCTGCTCTGGATGGCGGTGCAGATCTGCCTGCCGTCCCGGGATCAGCGAAGCGTTCGCTGCTGACCCCCAGCATTTTAAAATCTCCCCGTGTCCCGGTGAGATTTTAAAATGCTGGGGGTCGGCAGCGAAGCCCTTGTTCCCCCCCCAGCCCCCCCAGCCTTCAGAAGCCCTTGTCCCCCCCCCCCAGCCTTCAGAAGAGGTCGGGGGACAGACTGTCCCCGGACCTGGTCTGAAGGCGGTTTCCCTAGGAACGCATTAATTGATTTTCAATGCATTCCTATGGGAAACCGTGCTTCGCAAGACGAAAAACTCGCAAGAAGAAAAAACTTGCGGAACGAATTAATTTCGTCTTGCGAGGCACCACTGTATGCACCTTTACACGCATTTTGTCCTAGTACATGTTACTGGAGAACCTCATTGCAAAATTTAGAGAAGTTTTGAAGGATGGCTGTGTTTTTTGTTTTTTTACCTTGCCTGCCAGTTTGGGAAATGGATCTGGTCTAGCAGAGGCCGGTTGGTTATGAGTTCCAGAGCTGACGGGGTTCGATGCAAAATGCCTTTCCCCACCAGCTTAACAGGCTGGCAAGCAGGATCTCTGCTGTTGATTTCTTGTACAAAGTCCCACAAGAGGGACATACTGTTGGATGTCTACTTGAGCCAAAAGGCTGGATGGCTATCAAAGTTCAAATGAATCTTTTTGCTGAAAGACACCAATAAGATGATGATCTATAAGATAACTCCTTTCACAGTGGAAGCTGCCAAGAGTTAACAAATTGTGAATAATGATTTACCAGGCAGTAAAAGTGATGGTTATTAATAAGTTTATAAATTCATTTTTTATTTAGTGGACTATACAATAGATCTGGATGTCACTGATGAATTTGAGACATATTACAAGGCCATTTTAATTAATTATTTTTTTGCTGTACAGTAAAGAAATGGTTGGTTGCTTAGTTGGTTGGTTGGTTGATTTTTGGAGTAAAAGAAACTCTGTCCAATTCAAATATGAGGCTTTTGGAACCTGTAACCAAGATCATATGTGCTGTGGCTCATAAGGGCTCAAGCCTTTTATTTTGAACAGCTTGACTTACGTCTAGGACATGTCTACAAAAAGAAAAGAAAAAGTGTGTAACCTGTAGGTGCCCAGAACGCAATGCAGAACCACTAGGTAACCAAAGCCAGAGACCATATGCAGCTAGGAATTAAATAAAAGGGCTTCCAAGTTAAATAATGTGTCTTCTGGTGAAGTTTGAGCTGTATCTTTTTTCTTTTAACATAAATTGAGTAATGCAATCTCTATTCCAGACAATCTAGTTAAGGGACGTTGCTTCTGGGGACAAATGATATTCCTAGAGAATTCAGTTTGTACTTTCTGTGGCTAAAGAGTTTCTGTGCATTCTGTGTCTGCCAGGATTTCAAGGATCAGGAAGGCCACATGAAAGAATTCCAACTGGGCAGGAGATAATCAGCTGGAAATGTATGCACGAGTGTGTGTACACACACACACACACACACACACACGTACATGTATACGTACACGTAAAGGAACAAGTAGGCATACAGGAGCAATTGGGCTTTAGATGCAATTTTCATTCCATTAAGTGTAAAAACTGTCTGCTTTACATTCCTCGGCTACAGAAGGTCTGTGCAGGAGGCATTTTCCTATTTTGATGCTTGGTAGACTATGAAATGTACTTAGTCACACTGCTCTGTCGTTGATCACAAAAATTGCTCTGATCTCCCACTAATAAAAGCTCCTTAAAGACAACATCTTAATTCTTTTCAGAACATGAATACCTCTTTTCTCTTTTGCACATTTTTGATGCTCCTGAATGCAATCATTTTTTTAGGAGATCTGATATTGTTGTTGTTGTTACAGTCTTTTTCAGCTATTTTAAGCTACTATTTTTACTTTGTGGGTGTTACTAGCCAGCAAGGGGTTCTGTGCCCAACATCTCTGTATACCATGATTGCCATTTCATCATTCTTTTGACTTGTGTTTTGCATGCTAGAAACTATCTACCATAGGTTCATGAAGGAGGAATGGCATTGGTGTATGTTCTCTGATTATGGACCTCCTTTCCAAGGGAGATCTGCTTGGTTCCTTCTTTATTTTTTATTTTTTTTAAAGCAGCAAGTGATTTGTCCTCTTAACATAAGTGACTGGTGGGTGATTTGTGTATATTGCTTGACTCTGCTTTCACTAGGCTGGTCTGCTTGGTTTAGTTAATTAACTTTGCTTTCTTGCTGTTAGGTTTTTCTGGCTGTTGTTTCATTTGTTTCAGTTTATTTTAAGTCTGCTTACCTTAACTGGTGGGCGGTTTTGTGGCCGGGCCACAGGCCCCTGCAGTGATCCAGTGAGGGACCAGAGTGTGGCTGCCTGCCTCCTGGTGATTGGCCAGGGCAGCATGCTTTGGGCATGTATGGATGGACTTGTGTTCTAACTGTCTTTCTTAGCGTACATTAGAAATGAGGGTCTATGATGGGTCTGGACTTTGACTATTCAAAGTGGTGTTGTGTGGTTATCCATACAGTGCAAGTATGATCAATAAAACTAATAGCCAGTGACCAGTCAAGCACCAGCGCTTTGATTTAAAGTGCTCCCTGGTTGCCATGGCAATAGGTTAGGTGGTAGACACCTGCACAATCTGAGGTAGCCCAATTTTATAGGCATAGAGTGGTACCTTGGTTTATGAACTTAATCCGTTCCGGAAGTCCGTTCTTATCCCAAAACCATTCTTAAACCGAGGTGCGCTTTCCCTAATGAGGCCTCCCGCCGCCTGTGCCCTTCCACCGTTCAGATTCCATTCTTAGACAGAGGTTAAGTTCTCAAACCAAGACACTATTTCTGGTTTTGCGGAGTTTGTAAACCAAATTGTTCTTAAACTGAACTGTTCTTAAACTGAGGTACCACTGTAGTCTCTTCTCAAGAACCCTCAAGTCTCACACCTGATGTGTGAAGCTCGTTCATATTCAGCCTCTCTCTGAGTTTCCTGAACATTTCCTACTCACTGATAGTAGAGGCAGGTGACATAGCTGTGGCACAAGATCAACCATGTATGTAGATTCCACCTTAATCTCAGTTTATTTACCCTTGACGTCTCTGAGCATAGGAGGCATAGATAGAAGACCAGAGTGGCAAGACTGAGAACTACAGGGATGTATTTCCCCCCCGGAAGAGGTCCCAAGTCAAAAGGAGTCATATGTGGCTGAAGGGAAGGGAATTAGAGGACATCCCTGGAGGTGGGATGTAGTGTGCCTGTGGTAGATCATGGCTCTCACCACTCGTGTGACTAGGTGACAAAGTTGCATGGAGCCTCTGGGGTGTGAGAGTGACATTTCAGGCTTATTGCATTGTTTGTTTGATGTGGTAGATTTAAACCTGATTTATGTCTCGGTTATGAATACTCTTAGGTGTTAAGCAGCTCATCAGCTCTCCCCCAACTCATGTAATTGGGGGATAATAACGTTGGCTTGCCTTACAGGGCTGTTATGATTGCTGGGATAATGACCTAGCTTGCATATAGTGCTAAGCTAAACCATGACATCGCAGTCACTTTGTCCTCCTCTGGACTTTCTGCAACAGTGCTGCTGTGAGCTAAGCCATGATTTGGCTTGGTGAGTTGTCTGAACCTGGGCTCATGGTTTACAGCTGGATATAACAGTTTGTGCTTGTGGTTTACAGTTTGTGGGAGACAAACCATGAGTGTAGTTTGCAGCAGCAGCAGGACAAGAGGAGGGACAAAGTGACTACAATCTCTTCTCCAGGAACCTGAATGCCTGTGCATTCACACTAAGTTACGTGCAAACCAACCATATGTACATGAAAGAATCCCAACAGTTGAAATGTGCTATAGAAATGTCATGAAAACGAAAGCGACAATATGTGTGAAATAACACTGGTCAGCAATTCCTTCCTCTGAAGCCCTATCTCTAGACCCGTACTGGGAGAAATATGCATTTGTCTCTTATGCAGAGGTCGGAACAGACCATTGTGTGTGCAGAGAGTAATGGAGTGTGGAGTTCCATGTCCTAAAGCGAGAAGCTGTAATCATTCTGTCGCTTGCATTAAAGGGCATCTTCTGCCTCACACAAGGCCTGGCAGGCTAGGAGCAGAAAGGTTGAGAGTCCTTGCTGCAGACTTCCCCGCTCAAAATTAGAATCTCCAGCGCAGCCATTTAACCTTCAGGCAGAAACTTAGCTATGAAGGATGTCTTCCCCCTATTACAGTTGATGCCTCTGGTTTTTAATTTCACTCCCCACAGAGGTCGCAGAACCGATCAAGTTGTGTCTGCTGCTCCCTCCTTGGGGAACGTAATTACTTTGGGAGGGTTGGTGATGGGCAGGGAAGACAGAAGGCAAAAAAAGTGCTGCTTAGCTTTAAGGCTAGGGAGAGCGACACATGCATCGTACTCTTGTTTTAATCCATCTCTGCATCTCTGCAGCCTCGCCACTGTCTGTCCAAAGCTAAGGCCAAAGGAGGAAGGAGATTTTATCACAACCGTATCTCTCCTAGGGACTTGGTGGGGGAGCTGGGGCAGTCTTTTTTAAATGCAAAGGCTTGACCTTACAGAGAAAAATGTTGCTGCCGGTGAAATTTGGGGGCGACTCTCATAGGGATTCTGGGGGTTGGAAAGTGCTGATGATCTGCTAAAGTCTTTTTTTTGGGGGGGGGGGTCAAGTTGCGGATATGAGAGGAAAGGTACCAAGAAAGTGAGGTGGGATTTTCAGACCATTTTATGTAACTAGCCATATATTAATAGTTGCATCATTTATTGGCCTTTGGGAAAGGTTCTAAGGCACATTTCTTCCATCTGGCTGTTTGTCCAATGGGCTAGGCTGTTGCATTTTGGGGTGGGGGTATTGTTAGCGACTTCTGTCTTACTGTCCTTGTTTTTATTGCATCTGTAAAGCCTTCCTTGAGCTATGACTATGACTTTTTTTCGGGATATTTTGACTTTCTGAAATGGACTTCCCACACATGATGAAGTGCCATGTGTTGGGCAAACTGACTTTTATGTGGCTATATTGACAGATCTCTCTGTGGTTTTTAAGACAGCAGCTTTATTTATACACATACCCAGGAGTAAATCCCATTGATCTCAGTGGTCTTACTTCTGCATTGACATGCATAGAACTGCACAAGTCGAGAGCAATTGAGACACAAGATCCATTGGGAGGAATGAGTTTACTAACCACTGCTGGGGAGAACAGGTTGTGGTCCTGCAGTTTTTCTGGCATCCACAGACTCCATGGGGTTCTGACATCGGTGGTTTAAGTATTTCTTTAGTGCTTACTTTTTGTTTTTGAATTGGTTTTAAATTCAATGTCAAAGATGCTCTGAGCCCTTGGGTAAAGTTAAACTCCTGTTTTCGAGATTTATTTGCCAGCCGCATGTACAGAACAATTTCCAGAAAGGTCTGTAGAGTTGACAATACAAATCAAGAATCTGGTGTGAATCTGGTTTGGAGTCTGTGGGCCTTCATCCTGTGAGGACAACTGCTTTTAATTGCTCTGCTACAAGATGATTCAGTTAATAGGCTCAGCAAAGTAATGACAGGCACAGCTGCTGCAACTCCTCACTGCTTTCATCCGTTTTTTATTTTCCCCTCCTCAAAATCCTTTTCCAAAACACTATTCCGGTGTTTGCACTGTGTTAATTATGCAGTCCTTTACAATTCTCAACAGCCCTTTAATACCACATGTTTTCATCCAATGTTCTTATGCCTCTCCTGTCTTCTTAACACCAACAGATGTAATCTGCTGTTAGGCTTTGCCCTATCTCTTGATTATGTCCATTCTCCTCCCTGATCTCATCAAAGGTGCCTTGACTGGCAGTAGGAGATTGTGCAGCCAGTGCTACTGGGACAGTACTTACTGGGCCATCTTCCATCATTTACAGTATGTTACTTCTAGGTTATCTAAGACAGGTTTGGGGGACCTGTGATCCTCCATATGTTCCATATCTCATCAGCCCCAGCTAGTGTGGCCATGTGAGGTCTGGCTGGCTCAGTAAGTGCTCACCTTTGGTTGAGAAGGGAAAATGTGGCTATTCAGTAAGCCTTTTGGAAGAAGTTGCTATTTGGTTGCTGCTGAATATAGGGTGGAATCCAATGCAGTGTTAAGTCTCTCATGCCAGCAATGCAAACATTTCTTCCCTCACAATGGAATATTCTCCTTCTTTTGCCTCCCCCCCTCCCAATATCTGTTACTGGAGCAGATTGGGGAAGGGTGTGGGGTGTGTGCAGGCGGAGGAGAAGGAGGCAGTCCCATTGCACAAGCGGAAATCCTTGACTGATGGGACATGATAGTTGAATACCACCTACACTTCCCAGTGTTTATTATCTTATTGTGTTGTGGTGTGTTTAGGTTTGGTTGCTGTTGTTATTTTGCTTGCTGGGGGTGGGTTAAGTTGGCTTGGTGAGTTCTTTTGGGAGTCCCTTTACAACTAAAACGCAAGAAATGAAATAGCTTGCAGCCATTCACATCAACCTAGAAATTTATGGCTAATGGCCACAGGAGCTGATCCACTTCTTTAAATGGAAGGGCAATTCCCCATTGCATATGTTCCAATGCTAACCTACCATTGGAGTCTGAGGAAGGGTCAGAAAAATATTTCAAATCCCAAAGCATCTGCAACAGATATTTGAAACCAGCTTCAACATTTTTGAGGTCTGGTACTCTGAAAGACCCAGCTAACTACCAGGTACTTTTCCAGCTGTGGCCTTAAGGCTGCTTAATTAGGAGAGTGGGCGGCAGCATCCATCTCCAGATGCAATTCTCAGTATTCATTCATTCAGAAGATTTGTGTCCTACCCTTCCAATGCATTTGCATTGCTTAGAGTGGCCTATGACAACAGAAAGGCAACTATTGTATAATAATAAACAACATGAAAACAAAATAGGCTCAGTAGAAGCAGTCTCAGAACCTAAAAGACAAAAATAGGGCCCATCAAGACAAAAAGCCATCTATGCCTTGAATTCCCCACTGTAGTGCCCTCAGGCACCCACCAAGGTTCCCTGTCCTCCAAATCTCAGGAAAATGGCGGGGTGGTTTTTTTTAACTTGTTCTACTTGTTTCTGTGCAACACCAGTGCCTCTTCTGTGAAATGGGCATTTCACAGTGAAATGGTATATTTCCAAACATGTCCTAGGGCCCCAAAAGTTTAGGGAGCCCTGTTTCCCATTTCTAAACGTAGGCAATGTTTTTCATGGAATTTCCTGTCTTCCTGTGGACACTTTCTATTTTCCGGTGGATAGGAAAAGGCACATTTAACAGCTGCAAGATAAGAAATTGAACAGGTGCCACTATTACTGGTACGGTGATACAGCAACGTGTGATAACTATGCCTGATGAATTTCTGTCTTTCACAAACCTGTTGAAGCTGATGCTTCCTGTGATCATGTGTAGGGGCAGAGCAGGGTCATGCCTGCTAGCCTTGCCAGCTCAGCCTCCCCCCGTGCATTGAGAAGGGGGTTACAGTGGTACCTCAGGTTAAGAACTTAATTCGTTCTGGAGGTCCTTTCTTAACCTGAAACTGTTCTTAACCTGAGGTACCACTTTAGCTAATGGGGCCTCCCACTGCCACTGCACAATTTCTGTTCTCATCCTGAAGCAAAGTTCTTAATGTGAGGTACTACAGTGGTACCTCAGGTTAAGTACTTAATTCATTCCGGAGGTCCGTACTTAACCTGAAACTGTTCTTAACCTGAAGCACCACTTTAGCTAATGGGGCCTCCTGCTGCTGCCGCGCCACCGGAGCACGATTTCTGTTCTTATCCTGAAGCAAAGTTCTTAACCTGAAGCACTATTTCTGGGTTAGCGGTGTCTGTAACCTGAAGCATATGTAACCTGAAGCATATGTAACCCAAGGTACCACTGTATTTCTGGCTAAGTGGAGTCTGTAACCTGAAGCGTCTGTAACCTGAGGTACCACTGTATTTGTAAAAAGATTCTATTTTCCAATCATAGGAGAAACCTATGTGCATACTGTAGACTCCCCTTGACAGAGTTACCTATTTACAACATTTATACTTTCCCCTTTATCGAAAAAGGCTCTTATAATGGCCTTTAAAAATTGGTTTTAAGACGGCCCCTGCCCTCCGGTACACAATCTAAAAAGATACAAATATGGCTGATGCAGTGAGTCAGGGTATTTGAATACTTTAATTACTTTTCCTTGGTATAACAGGTTCTATGTTTTGTAACCCATTTTTGTTTAACCATTATGTCTATGCTATAAATACTTCCAGTCACTGCCTCCTATGCATTTGCATACCTGTGGTTTATTTATTTTTATTTTCTTTTATGTCTGCTTTTGTTCAACAGTGATCTACAATTGCGCATGGAATATGTATATTGCCATCATATCCTGCCTGATAACACTGTATTTTGAAATTGGTATAACCTTTAAAAAAAGAAAAAGAAAAAAAAGATACACAACACATGAGGAAAAATGAATGGGCGGGAGGAAGAAAAATAATAATGCCCAAGTACAAGTTCTTAAAGTTACAATTCTTAAGGGTACAGCCAGTGCCAGTGGTGGTTCTGGCAGTCTTGACAGAATGCCCTCCCTCAAACAAATGGACTGTGAGGGACAGAACAGGCAAAGATCTGATGGTGGGTATAGCCCCGCTCTTCCCTGCCATGCAGTTGCAAGTGCAGTGGAAAGAACACCTGAGTAGGGCTAGTTTGATTTGTATTTGTATTGCCATTTGCACTAATGGCCTGCTAAGGTAATTTTGCAAATGTAGAGAGAGCCCCCCAGGATTCAGGCAGCAGAGAAGCAGCCCTTCTCATTTAAAAACAAAACAAAAGCAAAAGGCTCTTACTAATGACATGAAAAGCGAACCAAGGTCCTAAGACGAGCCATTGGAATACCTTGCTTTGGTCCTGTGTATGTGTGTGGATGCTTTATGAAGTACCCAGAGGCAGGTTTCAGGGCTAGTATCCCGTATTAGCAGTGGGTGAGCTTATGCATAGACCACTGGGCAAATCAGGTGGAGCTAACCTTTTTGTGCCAGCTTTTCCAAAGGAGGAGAAATGCCAAGAAGAGCTTTGCAAGATCTGCATGCGGCGTAATGAGACTTGGACAGCCCTTGCTGTTGCCTCCAGAACTATGGGTGAGTTTGCCGCTCCAGATAAATGAATATAATTACATCACTGCAGACTGTGGCAGAAATCAAGACCAGCTCCTAGCCTGCTCCAGAATGATAAAAGAGCAAGACATTAATAGTCCCCCATCTTAACTTCAGATAGACCATATTAATTAGGGGGAGAAAGGCAATGGGGGATTTGAACTGAAGGCTGCTGGCTCTCACTAATGGAAGCTTTAATGTGTAAGTTCAAGGCAGGACCGGAGCAAAAAAATTCCTCGTTTCTTGTGCCAACTCATTTTCATGTCAGGTACTCGTACTGAAGGGAGCCGTTGTGTGATTAAATTGAAAGGGTCTTCAAACTCAATTTCCCTCAGAATGGCAACACATTATTTATCCCAAACAGGGGTAGCCAGTGTGATACTCCTCCAGATGTGGCTGGCCTTCACCTCCCATCATGCTTCACCATTGACTGCTTTGGCTGGGGCTGATGGTATTTGCCGCCTGAAACATCAGGAGGGCGACATGATTGCTACTCCTGATCTAAACATTTATGCCCCTTGCATACCACTTACATGATGTGCAACTTGCAGCAGTTAAAAACCACTATATGAACTGTAAAACACATTGTTATTTGAAGTCTGTGAAATCAGAACCACTTAAGTTGTGGTTCCATCACATGGTCAGAAGATGCCCAAGGCTACCGATCTGCTGAAACTAAGCAGGACCAGGTCTTGTCAGTGCCTGGACGAGAGTCTGGCTGAAAACCTCAGCTTGGCCTGCTATTTTCACTACAAGAATCCACACCTCGGTGTAAAATGTGATAAAACAGTTTTCTGGCAGTGACATTAGTATTTGGCACGTGTAACTCTGCGGTGCTCGGAGAACGGGGAAGAAAACGATGAGGTTGTCATCAACTCCCAGCAGTGACAAAGCCCTTAGGAGCGACATGTTGAATTCTAAGAGCCGAGCTATTTCCAAGACTCAACAACAAACAAACATCCCCTGGCATATGAATGTGCCCAATATTTTTTTTTGTGCCATCTCTGCATGTTGCCATTTCAGACACCAAAGCCTGCAACTTGTTCTTATTATTTTTTTAACTCAGAAAAGAAGAGGACCAATTTATCCTGTAAGTAATTTCCATTTAAAGCTGTAATAACACTGCAGGTGAGTTTCACATACAAGTGCTTTTTTTCCCTTTTCCTTTTTTGCATGTGAATGTTTGGAGAATCATTTTTAGATCTCCAGGAAGAATCTCTTGAGAACTTCTGTAAACAGAAATCTCCTGGGCATGGTGTAACCACTTCAGAGAAATGCCATCCCAACACGTCGGTTCCTGGAAAGGGCAAAAGTAGTTTCCCAGGTCACTGACTGTTTGTTGTTAGGTTGCTATGAAAACTCACCTTGTGACCAGTCTAGATGTTCCTGGGTGCTGAACTCTGCTTGAGGTGACATTGTTTATGGACAACTACATCCCCCAGAATGCTCAGCATGAGCAAGCTAGCAAGATTGATTGTGTGTGTGTGTGTGTGTGACGTGCAGAAAAGAACAACAGCGGTGGTAGTGGTAGACTCACAGTTGTTGTGGCCTCAGAGTTTAATGCTTCCACTGGGATGCTTGATCAATAACTGAAATCACAAGAGAAGCATAATAACATTTGAAATTCATGCAGTTAACTTTATTGGAGGTCCTTGTCATTCAGGGGTAATTCTGAAATCAATACTAATGTGACTTTGCTGCAGCGTACAGACAATTCAAGTAGGTTTGGCCATCCGTGCTTTTTGTACTTAAATGCATTCCACTCTGCAGTGGGAAATCATTATTTTCCACCAATCTCAGCAGTGGGTGGCTGAACACCAGCCAAACTGAACAATCCCTTTCCCCTCAAAGTAAGCAAAGGAAGTATCTGTCCTGCTTCTTCACCCTGTTGCTCAGCTTCCTGTGCTGCAAAAGGGCCCAGCTATATTGGTGGCAAGGGACGCGGGTGGCGCTGTGGGTAAAACCTCAGCACCTAGGACTTGCCGATCGTCAGGTCGGTGGTTCGAATCCCCACGGCGGGATGCGCTCCCGTTGCTCGGTCCCAGCGCCTGCCAACCTAGCAGTTCGAAAGCACCCCCGGGTGCAAGTAGATAAATAGGGACCGCTTACTGGCGGGAATGTAAACGGCATTTCCGTGTGCTGCGCTGGCTCGCCAGATGCAGCTTGTCACGCTGGCCACGTGACCCGGAAGTGTCTGCGGACAGCGCTGGCCCCCGGCCTCTTGAGTGAGATGGGCGCACAACCCTAGAGTCGGACACGACTGGCCCGTATGGGCAGGGGTACCTTTACCTTTTATATTGGTGGCATGCATAGAACTGCACAAGCCGGGAGCAATTGAGACACAAGATCCTGACATGGCTTCTAGTGACATGGATCATCCTAAGAACCTCAGTTTTCATTAAGAAGATCAAGTCTCCAGCATGATTGGCTTGGAATCAGAGACTGGCCCAGCATGAAGAAACCAAAGGGAAATTAGAAAGCTACCTGGTTATACAGGGCACTGTTTGCTGCACGGGGTCTTGTCTTCCTCCACAGTATCCAAAACCTATCCTCCTGGCTTTATGAGCTGTAGCTCAGTGGAAGAACATCTACTTTGCATTCAAAAGGTTGCAGGTTCAATCCATGGCATTTCCAGGTAGGGATAGGAATTGTCACCTGCTTGAAACCCTGTTGTTGGTCAGCATAGTCAAAACTCTGCTAGGTTATCCAGTGGTTATCTAATGCTGAGTATTAGGCAGTTCTCTATGTCCAGATTGCCCTGGGCATCTTTTTCCTTTTCCTATGCCAAAGTCTGGAGCTGCCTCCAGATAGTAGATTTTAGGAAAGTCTAATAATGGTTTGATGGAGCCATATCTGCATACAGTTGGACACAGGCTTCCCCTATGTGAAGGAAGGACCACGGGGAAGGCTGCAGCTCAGTGGCAGAGCCACTGCTTTGCACTGAGAAGGCCTCAGGTTCATTTTCCACCATATTGAGACGTGGCTGGGAAAGGCTCTGCCCGAAGCCCTGGAGAGCAGCAGCCAGTCTATGTGGAGCCAGGTTGGAGTTAGCACAAGGCAGCTTCCCACGTTCCTTGCACAATGTTCTCTCTCCTCAAGCAGACTCGGCAGGTTTTATGGAAGTGCTATACAGCTTGTAAGCAGAGACAATAGGAGCATGAACCTGGATCCATCGCAGCACCTGCAGTTCTTGAGAGACGGTGGGCTTGCCTCTCTCTAATCAACATGGATAGGCGAAGAAGACATCTTGCTGCCTGAGGCAGAGCAGCAAATGATGTCCCCTCCAAGTCAAGATGCATAGCACTCAAGGGCTTGTCAAGCTCCTTCAGCACTTGAGGCAGAAAATCCCATAAGCGCCTTTCCTGCTGCCTGGGTGTGTGTGCGCGCGCGCGCACACACACACACACACACACACAATAATAATAACAGTACATTAAATAACCAGCAATTTTCTACCCTCCCATGACATCCAGCTGTATTCCACGACCCCTTCAAGTGCAGTAAGACCAGCATTAGCAGCTGGGAAATTGGAGAGGCTGGGGAAGAAGGCTTGCCATCAATGCCAGACCCCAGTGCTTTCATTTTTTACTTCTGCCTGCCTCCTCTGGGGGAGAGATGAGGAATTCGGCTGTGAACCATCCATCCTGGTGAAATGAACCTCTCTCCTTCAAACCATATATAAGCCACGGCTGTTGTGGATTCTTAAGGGCAGCAAGGCTAGAATTAGCAGTGCGGGTCATTTCTTTATTTAGTGCCTGGTTAATTTTGATTTTATTCTGTCCTGTGAAGCCTAGAGTCATAGTAATAGCTGAATTTATCCTACTTTTATTGAGTTTACAATTTTGTCTCCATTTCAAAAGCTAGGGTGGAATTCAGTAAGATGCTAAAATGATGGTTCTGTTCGGCGCAAGCATAAATTGTGTTCCATCAGAGCAGAAATACATTCCACCAACCTTCTATAATGGCTTCTTGTGATCTGATTGCAAGAGGCTCACTCTGTTGGCATATTTACCCCATGGACATCCAGTCCAATTCTATGTAGAATCATAGAGTCGAGGGTCATCTCATCCAACCCCCTGCGATGCAGGAATCTTCTGCCCAACATGGCGCTCAGACTCACAACCTTGAGATTAAGAATCTCATGCTCAACTGAGCTCTCCGGAGTAGTACAGTGGTACCTCGGTTTATGAACTTAATCCGTTCCGGAAGTCCATTCTTAAACCAAAGCCGTTCTTAAACCAAGGTGCACTTTCCCTAATGAGGCCTCCTGCTGCCGGTGCCCTTCCACCATTTGGCTTCCATTTGTTGACCGAGGTAAAGTTCGCTAACCAGAACACTACTTCCAGTTTAGCAGAGTTCGTATACCAAATAGTTCGTAAACAGGGCTGTTCTTAAACCAAGGTACCACTGTATGTCTGAAGATGTACATTTCCCCAGGGGTTTGTCCTACTGAATCCAGGGTACATAGGTGAGCAACAGGTTTGACAGTCATTCCCTCTCTTTAGGCAAATGGTGGGGGTGCAGTTCTGTGGTGGGCATTAGGGATCTCTGATTGACAGTGCCTACAGGATTATTTGGGGGAAGCCATGGATGTGAAAACTGCATGAAACCAGTTGTATAAATAGAGCAGGGGTCAGCAAACTTTTTCAGCAGGGGGCTGGTCCACTGTCCCTCAGACGTTGTGAGGAGCTGGACTATATTTTGAAGGGGGAAAAAATTGAACGAATTCCTATGCCCCACAAATAACCCAGAGATGCATTTTAAATAAAAGGACACATTCTACTCATATAAAAACACACTGATTCCTGAACCGTCCACGGGTCAGATTTAGAAGGCGATTGGGCTGGATCTGGCCCCTGGGCCTTAGTTTGCCTAGCCATGAATAGAGCCTTCTGTATGTCAGGTGTGTACACAGAGGGTTTTCAGTCAGTGGGGTTGATCAATGACCAGCCTTCTTCATGAGACCCATGTATCACCTGTGAATTTAGAGCCCCAAGGCATAACTTGCAAGTCAAAATCTTTTTTACCCAGGCATATTTCTCTCAGTCCGTGCTGTGTCTTACAATGTCACCACCATCTCCAGGAACTGGCAGCAGCCTGGTCTGCACTATGTGGTCCTGTATTAATTGTCACCAAAGTATAAAAGCTTATTAGGCACTCAGGATGTAAACGTGAAAGGCATGCCATTGTTCTTAAATCCGGCTATACATTATTAAATTAAGAGAGCAGAAGAATGTGTATGGTATTCACAAAAGAACGGTTCAAACCAGACTCTTATCTGAAGGGGATTCTACAAGGAATGAATGGAAAAAAAAAACCATCTGTGGTGGCTGTTAATTAAAAGTATTTCTGTGAGTTAGCACTCAATTCATTGTGGATGGAGGCATGCTGGGAAATAGTCATTGGTTAAGGTTGGAACAGCAAGAGCCCTGCTTTGCTTTATAAAATAGGATGTGGGAAGGAGAATTGCCCAGGTGCTTTTAAACAAACTCATACCAGCACTGATAACATTGGCTCCAGAAGGAATATTCTAGGGCCAGCGGGTATGAGAATCAGGGTAATTTAGCACACTGCAAAGTAGCAAATCTTGCTAGGCTACAAATAGAGCCACACTCATTTATTAAATTGAGCAAGCCTGAAGAAAGGTATGAGAGATGACAGAGGTAGCACACTTGGGGTGGAAGAAAAAGAAGAAGAAGAAAGGACTAATCAGATCAGGTACTTTCTGCGCATAGGATGTTCTTGCAAGTGGAACTACCTGTGTGGAGCTCTGCATTTGTTTTGCCATCTGTTTCCAGCTAAATGGGATTTATGCACATACTGTCAACAACCAAAATTGGATTAGGAAAAAAATAATTGTCGGTGACCCTCGCTTCCAAAAGGGACCTGAACCACTTCGACTTGGCAAAGCAGAAGTGGATGAGGTAATGCTTATCCTCAGCAATAGCTGTGGTTCTCAGGTCAAAAGTTCCTCTCTCCCAATTTACTAGAGGATCGAGATAAACTTGGTGCTTTCGAGATCGTAGTAACTGAAAAGTGAAATTAAAACTTGTCATGCTCCAGTCAGGTATATATTAATGGACCTCTCATTTCCACTGGGGTCCTGCTGTGGACCCAAGCCCTGAAGCATTAACGTTTTACATTCATGTGTCAATGACCTCAGTGAGAGTTCCAGTGAAGTTAAATTATCCTAGGCTATGATGTGGCTTTGTTCAATAGGTGCTTGATTTAACTGAACTATAGCACAATGAAATCCATTGTGTGGTTATTTGTTTAGCTAGCAACAAAGGAGCTCTTACTTTATTTTGCCATATACGGAATTCTGATTGAAGGAACACAAAATCTGGTGTAGGACTGGTACATTTCCCCCCCTGTTTTCTGATCCTTTTGCTGCAGCATGACTGGCAGAAATTTAACAGGTTCATAATTACCCACATTAAAAGGTAAAGGTAAAGGACACTAACCACTAAGTCCAGTCGCGAATGACTCTGGGGTTGCAGTGCTCATCTCGCTTTACTGGCCGAGGGAGCCGACGTTTGTCCACCCGCAGAGCCAGTGTGGTGTAGTGGTTAGGAGCTGTAGTCTCGTAATCTGGGGAACCGGGTTCGCGTCTCCGCTCCTCCACATGCAGCTGCTGGGTGACCTTGGGCCAGTCACACTTCTTTGAAGTCTCTCAGCCCCACTCACCTCACAGAGTGTTTGTTGTGGGGGAGGAAGGGAAAGGAGAATGTTAGCCGCTTTGAGACTCCTTAAAGGGAGTGAAAGGCGGGATATCAAATCCAAACTCTTCTTCTTCTTCTTCTTCTTCTTCTTCTTCTTCTTCTTCTTCTTCTTCTTCTTCTTCTTCTTCTTCTTCTTCTTTTTCTGGGTCATGTGGCCAGCATGACTAAGCTGCTTCTGGCAAAACCAGAGCAGCGCTTGGAAATGCCGTTTACCTTCCCACCAGAGCGGTACCTATTTATCTGCTTGCACTTTGACGTGCTTTCGAACTGCTAAGTTGGCAGGAGCAGGGACTGAGCAACGGGAGCTCACCCTGTTGTGGGGATTCAAACCGCCGAACTTTTGATCGGCAAGTCCTAGGCTCTGTGGTTTAACCCACAGCGCCACCCACGTCCGCTTAGAGAATAACTTGCACCTAAATATTAGCAAGGCAAAGCAGATGGTGTTGGACTTTGGTGTTGGAGCGGTACCTATTTATCTGCTTGCACTTTGACGTGCTTTCGAACTGCTAGGTTGGCAGGAGCTGGGACCGAGCAACGGGAGCTCACCCTGTTGTGGGGATTCAAACCGCCGACCTTCCTACCGGCAAGCCCTAGGCTCAGTGGTTTACACCACAGCGCCACCTGCGTCCCTTAGAGGTGCACTAATGAGGAATGCCCTGCCAAATGCCTGAAAGGCCACTTCCCTGCAGACAACCTCGGGTGTTGAGATGGGCAGAGCAGACCACCCTCAGACGTTCCCTGTTGGTGGGAGTTGGAGTCCGACATTTAGAGAGTGTAGTAGGTTGGGAGAGCTGCCTTAAATTGTAGACCTGGGTTAAAGATAATTCTGGGAGTTCCTCTTCCCTAGCTGTTGATCTCTTGCCCTTGTATCAAAGGAGACAGGCCCCAGGAAGGAGTAGACAACAGAAGAATTGGACCATGTGCACTGCAGCTTCAGGCTTCCTTGACACTAGAACAAGGATAGTGAACTTGCGGCTGTCTAGATCAGTGTTTCCCAAACGTTTTTGGGCAACGGCACACCTGTTTACCGGAAAAAAATCTCGCGGCACACCACCATTAAAGCCCCGCCCCGTGACGTCAGCGCGCAGCGTCACGCCGGGAGGGACGCACAAAAGTGAAAGTTTTTTCCCTCCCCCTTGCCGGGGTGGGAGGAGGCAGCAGAGCGAGGGACTGAGGGACGGCGGCAGCTGAGGCGGCCACCCCTCGACGCCGTCCCAAAAGCCGCCAAAAAGCCCTAAAAAAAGAGGAGCAGCACAAAAAACACACCACACACGGGGGGCGTGTTCTAATTTGCTTCTAACTCCGGGTTAGAGCGCAGCACGTGGAGGATGGGTGGGGAAAGAGAGAGGAGGCGCACTGATAGAACGCCAGGCACGGGGGCCGCCAGGGAGAGCCAGCGCGCGCCCCACCCCGGACGCTCGCGGCCACCGCCATCCCTCCCTCCCAGGGAAGGTTGGATTAGAGCAAGCGCCCGGGCAGCAAGAAGCGCGCGCGCGCCGGCCCTGCCCTGGATCCCTCAGAACCGCCAGTCTCTGGGAAAGTGGGCTTGGCTTCAGAACTCTCAGGCAGCAGCACCCGCCGCCCGGCAAGGCTTCCCATTGGGAGGCGCGAATGCTTTAGTGGGCGGGGATTGGTGCAAATATAGGCAGGGCGGGCTGAGAGGAGGAGCCGCCGCCGAGGAGCAGCGACACCAGCAGCGTTTCCTCTCCCCCCTCCCCTCCCGTGTCAACAAGCGGGGCGCCTGCGCCGGGGGTTTGCGCGTCAGGCAGGCAGCCAGGCAGGCAGACGGCGAGAGCCCCGCGCTGGGCAGCCGCTGCTCGCCGCCGCCGCCCCGCGTCTCGCCGCCCGACTCGCCCGCCTCCCTCCCACGGCACACCAGCCGATGTCTCACGGCACAGTAGTGTGCCGCGGAACACCGGTTGGGAAACACTGGACTGCCACTCCCATCAGCCCCAGCCTGTGTGGTCAATGGCCAGGATTGATGAAGGGAGTTGGGAGTCTAACAACAGCTGGAGGTGCATGAGAGTGACGTTTTGTTTTTGCACTGGATATTGCTGAGTGGCAACTTGAGTTCCCTCACTTGTAGAAGTGCAGCTGAAGTTCATTTGCAGGTGCGGTGACTAATTAATGCAATTGAAGCTGCCTGCTGCAGGAAAGAGGGGGAGGGGGCTCCCAATGCAGCCGAGTCTTGTTAGTGAGTCACCAGTGCAGTTGCATCTAATGAAATTCAGAAAGAGCAGGTTGAATTAGATTAGCTAATAGAATTCTTCACTTCTCAATTGAGAGGGATTCTGTGCAGTGCTTATTAATTTGCTGGGGAAATGACAGCTTGTTTGAGATGGAACCCAAGCACAATACACAGCGTTTCACTAAAGCCCTGGAACTTTGAGGGAGCTTTCTCACTGAACATTTTAGTAGGAACGCTCCCCCACCCCCTTTTGACATATTGAAATGGTGCCCCTTGGTCCCAAGAGAGCTGCTGGATATAGTAGTCCCACTGCTCCCCTCCCCCCAATAGAGCTAGTGGAACTGTGCTGGGGTCTCCCTTATCTGACTCTACCTATTGTTGGGATTCTTAGCTCTCGCCTTTACTGCCATCCTGCCAACTTTTTAAAACCAGTCCTTCCTCTTGTACTTTTACAGCTGGTTTGTTCTGCAGACTCTTGCATGTACTCATGTAAATGTCACAGAAATCTTTCAGCAGATTACACTGCTAAAGGCACATGAACAAACAGGGCAATTTTTATTCTAATAAGTTGGCAGTCCTACAATTTGGTGATTCCAAAATCAGGATGGACTCTTTCTGCTTGCCTATTCTTCACATTTAGCGAAGTGTCTGTCAAGGACAGAGCTTCTCTAAGATTCTTCAAGTGATGAGAGGACATCGTTGCAAGAGCAGATCATAGAATCGTAGAGTTTGAAGGGACCCAAAGGTCATCTACTCCACCTCCCTGCAATGCAGGAATCTCAGCTAAAGCATCCATGACAGATGGCCACCCAATCTCTGCTTAAAAACCTCCCAGGAAGGAAAGCCCACTGAAAGAAAATCTACTGCCTTACAATTTATCTTGCATTAGGTATAACAACACATATTGTTGACCTCAAGGAAACTCTGAATGATGACTCATTTGATGATGAAGTTGCTGAAAAATAATATGGACACCAGTGTCATGTGTGTTCTGAGTGCTAATTACTAAGGATGGGCAGATGGAAGAGAGAGCAGGGCTTCTGTACCTTTTAACAGTTGTATAGAAGAGAAAATTGCAACAGGGGTAGCTTCTCTACACAGCTATCCCCTCTTCTATACAACTAAACATCTTCATGCCGTTTCTGCTGTAAAAGGAAGAGAAGGCCACTTTGGGTCAGGAGCTGAGATTCCTTGCCCTTTCCCCATCCCCTCCAGATCTGAAATAGCTTGAATGTAATTACTTGTCAAATGCCATCAAATTACTGCTTATTTGACAAAAGTCTGTAGGAAAATTGAGAATGGGTACTGAGAATCAAAGGACTGCTTTGATTCACTTGCTTTCAGAGTAACCTTATTTTAAGAGAAGTGGTTGATTCGTTCTTGAGAAGTTATTTTGCTTAAATGTTAGCATTCTCTAGGGGTGGAGGATGTGACCGGATTACCATTCCATTGCAAGAAACATTGCACTGGTGGCCTGCTCACCGGATGCTGGGTGGTTCGGTGAGAAAATGGGAATGAGGGTGAGAATGATAAAAATAATAGCTTAAAAAAATATAGCAAAATGGAGAGATGCCCCTGTCACTGATTGATTTGCAGACAGTGTGTGCTATCATTAAAAGGTCATCACTGCCTCAGCCTGTACTGCTGTCCATAGCCATTGGGGTAGCTGTGAAGTCTTGCAATATCTTTGACAGCCACCTGCATCCCAAAGGGTGATTCTCAAAGTTTGGCAGCTTAAGAACTTTGAATGCCTTTACTGAGTCTATCTGGCTCAGTACCACCGACACTGTCAAACTCTCTAGGGTTTCAGACAGGGTTTCAGACAGGGAATTACCCAGTCCTTCCCAGAGATGTCAAGGACTTGCACATGCAAAGCATATGCTCTAACACTGAGCTATGGCTCTTCCCTTTGTTCTTCCCAACAGTTCACTAACTCGTCTGTTTACTTGGTTGAACTTTCTCTTGTCGACAGCTTGATATTTAAGCCAAGCAGAGCTGCCATCTGCCTAAGGGAAGGAAATCACCCAGTGCTAACATGCATATGTTTGAATGCTAATGTCTGTAAATGTAGAGACAGGGATGATTCCAGGTTTTTTTGTGGGCCTTCAAGGAAGGGGGGCATCAAGGGGAGGATGGAGAGCTTGTGTGTATTTATGTGTAGCATTTATTCACCACAGTTGGCTCTAGGGTGGCTTACACAATTAATATATCACAAAAGTAAAATCTCTGCAGAACGCATAATAAAACAAACCAGTAGATAAAAACAGAACAATGGACAAGATTTTGAAATGGCTAAAATACTTTAAAAACCTTGGATTTGTTTAAAAGGTTTGTGCCTGGCACTTCTCAGAAAGCAACATTGGCACTAGGTGAGCTGATCTGCATGGAGAATGGGGATGTATGTGCCCTGAGTGTGAGTGAGAAACTGTATGTGTTTGTGTGTGTGTCAGTAGGGGATGCTTATGCCACTGCTGGTATTCATTCCTTGTAGGGTTGGCCAAGGGTGAATGCAGCCCTCGAGTCACAAAACATTAGCTCCTCCTCCTTCAGAAACTCTCCTGCACAGAAGGGTTTAAAGTACAAGGCAGTGTTTTGCATACAAAGGTCTAATGTTCAGCCATTTAAGTTCTGCCATTAACCAGAAGTCTGCTCTCTTTCTGAATGGCCAAAAAGTTGGAAAGGGTTTGAAAACATTCTATATTAGCTGGGCTAAAAGACCCAGTAGTTAGTTAAACAGACGGAAGAAAACGTGGAGTGAGAAACTAGAAGAGTGGCAAGAGAGACAAAGGGCTGAAATGCTCTTAAGTGCTGGAACACGGAAACAATAAGATGAATGGAGGGATGCAAATGGATAAGCAGTGGTTTGGGTAGAGAAACAGTCAGAAAGAGGTATAGCTAGATGCTTTTATCTCTGTTTTTAAAACTTTACTTTTATAGATAACTATACAAACCATAAAGTTAGCTTCCCTCCCTAAAACCAGTCTCTTAAAAACTGTTTTACTTAAGGTTTTAGTAAAGCAAGTTAAAGTATTGTTTGTTTTGGGGGGAAATAGTCTGAGGCCTTGTTATTCACCCCATGGCTAAGTGCCATACCTCTTTATCCAATAGAGGGAGTAGGCTGGGCAGTTAAAGGGCTGTTTAGTGGAGGCAGCCAAAGAAAATAATTATCTCCAGTTGGTGGAATCAAGGAAGTTCATGAGAAGGAAGGGGTGGTTCAGCTGGTTTGTTTGCATCCCTTTCCTCTTGTGGTGCTGGCAGTAGCCGGGCCATCACATCAACATTTAGGTATGGGAAGGTAATATCCTGCTTTTACCTGCCAAAATGTCCACGGGTAAAAACTGAGGATGGGTCTAATTTTAAAATGCCCACAGTCACATACCTCATGATACAGTGCTATTTGAATTGCATGATAAAGAACGATGTTCAAATGGAACCCATCACAATTCTAATTAGGACCTGGCAAAAAAGTGTGAGAAAAGCGTATGAAGTGCAACTGCAAAAATGATTTTTTTCCAGCGAGCTTTGTACAGGTCCACTGAAAAGCAACTCCACATTTTATGTTGGCTGCAACAACAACAAAAAACCTTGGAGCAACACCAGTCATGGCAAAGCAGTTAAAATGATCTCTGTGCCATTATCTTTTCTGTAATCAGCAAGGAAGATGGCAAGATGGAGTGAAAGGTCTCCCAGCTACCCATCACCAGCTCAGTAACACACTGTGCCAGTGGGAGACAATGAAACATCACAGAGATTTATCAGGGATGGCAGGCTACCAAAACCTTGCTGGGGCTTGTCGTGCTGACTAATGACCCATAGTTCATGGCTGCCGTTAATCTCAAAACGAACAGAACACTTGTGAGGGGGTTGTTGCATCATCCCGTCGGTGGAAATCACCGAGGCTGCCTCTTTATTACTTATAAAGCAAACAATGTGATGGGGACAGATTTGTGATTAACTCTAGAAACCTCATGTTTACAGAAAGATTGAAGAGAGTGTTTTGCTAGGCTTCCCAACCTCTTTAACCAGCCTCTCTTCTACACTTTAAACCACAGTAAATCCAACACAGGAAAAAATTAAGCAGGTGGTGTTTTTTCTTAGTGTGTTGACATGCAGCACAAACTTATACATATCTGCTCAGAAGTGTGTGTGTGTGTGGCCCTGTTCCACCCCACTGCACCACCTTTAAGCACTAAAAATGGCACGTGCGTGCCTCAAACATGCATGAGTGGGTAGTTGCCTGTATTGTAAATCATCCTGTGAAGGATGGTATAGAAATTTTAATAATAATAATAACAGTAGTACTGTGAAACAAAATAAAAAAATTCCTTCCAGTAGCACCTTAGAGACCAACTAAGTTTGTTATTGGTATGAGCTTTTGTGTGCATGCACACTTCTTCAGATATGCGGTAGTACTGTGAGTTGCATATGCGCACCTGTGGTGCATAACATCGACCTGCTCAAGTTCAGACTGTTTCTCATCATTTAGAGCTTGTTGAAAGTCTTAAAAGGTTAATGAGTTTTCTTATTGGCTGTGTAGTTCAAGGGAGTTTTCCTCTGTGTGTTTAGTTGCATGCTTCCCTTCTATGTGCTTGAAGTAAGAAAGATGAAACCTTTCTGCTCCTTTCTCCTCAAATCATAGACTGTTTTTGTGTAAAGTGCTGTATTGTTATAGGTATGTAGGTGCTAAATGCTAGGGTTTAATAAATGTTGGGATTTAATTAGAACAGGGATGTGAAAATGGCATGTCAGACCATTGTGTCTTAGGATATGTGTATTATAGATTCTGTAGACACACTTCGAACCTCCTGAAATTAGCATGTGAAAAAACTAATTAAAGAAGACCCAGTGTGCTGAGTGGGTGCCAGTCATGGCTAATCCCATATAATCAACAAGTGTAAAAGTTAATTAACTCAGATAATTTCCTTGTGAGGTGACCGCCTGGGGATAAGCCATTTAGGCGACACAAAGGGGTGAAAGGTCATATCTCATTTGCAAATGTGTGGGTTTCCTCCCTCTCTCAATTGAGGATTGAGATTAAAAGACTACAACCAGTGTTTTTCAGGGTTAGTTTTAGAAGGGGAGTTAGGTTAGAGCAGTGTTTCCCAACCTTTTTTGGGCAAAGGCACACTTGTTTCATGAAAAAAATCTCGAGGCACACCACCATGCCAGATGGGGAAAGGTCACTTTTTACTTATGTAAAAAAAAAAAAAAATAGTAACAGCATAGAAGGTAATGGTTAGGCTAGCATCCCTCTTCCAAATATGCTAGGTTTTTATTTGCAGGGACTGTTCTACATGGGAAAGCATTCAGCACTGTCATTCTCCCATCTGCCATCTGAATTGGTACTATTCTGGGTCAACTTACTCTGCTGCATGTGTAGATGAAAATGGCACCAAGTGTGGGGGAGGGGGCAGAACAGGTTTCAGATACATAGACAGAAGCTGGCTCTAAGATCTGCCTGCCATTGCACTCTGAGGTGTGAATCCTATGGAACGAAGCAAACCCACTTATATTCTTACATACGGTCCTTTTAATGCACAAGGTAACAAAATATGTTAACTTGCTCCAGCAGTTTTATGTTGTAACATACTGAAAAGACTGTCGAAGTCTCGTGCTCCCCCAGCCTTCGCCAGCCCTGCGCCCTCCGGATGTTTCGGGCTACCAGCCACGCTCCCCCCAGTCTCAACCTAATATCCCCTGTTTCATATTTACTAGGAAATAACTCCCGCTGGTACAACGGAACTTCCTCCCAAGCAAGTCCATCTCTCGGTTTACATCCACGAGCTCGGGGCTGTGGCGTCCAGGAGGCGACAGCCCCGCCCAATGGCCCCGAGGGGACCCCGGAAGGGAGGCTTCGGCGCGGCGGCGGCCCCTGCGCGTTTCGCCTCAGGCTCCGTGGGGGCGGCAGCGACAGGCCGCGCGGCTCCTCCTCGGGCCGCTAGGCGGAGCCAGAGCAGCGCGGGAGGGCAGCGGAAAGGGCGGGTCCGTCGCTATAGAGACTCCCGCTTGGGTGGCGCTCGAGGTGGCTCCGCCTGGCCCGCGAGTCCTGCGAAGCGCTCTTCCCCGGGGCCTGTGGTGCAGGCGCAGAGCGGCGCGGCGGAGGGCCGCTTCCCTCCCCCGCCCGGAGCGGCATTTAAAGGGGAAGTGGCCCCTTTCCCGCGGCCGGCCTCCTCCGTCGTCGGCGCCCGGCTCTCCTATGGCCTGGCCCGGGGCGCGGAGGGCGCGGAGAGCGCGGAGAGTGGCAGTCGGGGCCGGGGGGCCATGGCTGCTCCCGGGGCGTCGCGCTTCCTCTACGAGCTGCCCGCCGCCCCGCCTCTCGCCGCCCGACTCGCCCGACTCCCTCCAGGCAGCATCTCGCGGCACACCAGGCAACGTCTTGCGGCACACTAGTGTGCCGCGGAACACCGGTTGGGAAACACTGGGTTAGAGTTTAGTGCAGGGGTGATGCAGTCAGGAAGCAGGGGGGAAACAGTGACACTTGGGTGTGCTCTGTAGAGCAAGAGAAGCTGCAGAGAAAAGGTGCTGATTCTGCTACTATGGAATAAGCTTGTGGTTTTTTTGGGGGGGGGCCTGCTGCTGCTAATTTCCTCCATTGTAGACTCCAGGTTGTAGATATGTTTAATAATCCATATATCATGAAGATACCGCAGTCTCCTCTGTGCCTGATTTTCCAAAGGGAACAAACCCTGGGTGAGCTCCTGGGATCTCTGAAGTCTCACACACCTCTTGGCGGAGATCAGGGTGGCATTTGGCAGAATCCTTGGGATTTTTCTCTCAGTTTGTGTAATTTAGGTACCTTTGCTAACACCCCCAACATCCTATCACTCTCTAAGGTTGCTAGGGATCAAAATCTAGCACTGGCTTGGGCAGAAATGGAAGGAGTGGTCCCCTAACTGGTTCCACAGAAGTAAGGAGCAGGCTTTTCTCTTAATCCAGCAGCGTCCCTCACTGCAAACCTTTTAATTTCACACTTCCATGAAGAAACATAACACATGGTTCTTGAGAACACAGTTGTGGGGTGGGCAGCACCAATTTTGAAACCCTTTGACACTAAGTGGCCCAGCCTTAATTTATGGGATTCCTTGGGGTATGGGAGTAGTGGTTCAATGTATGTGGTGGTGAGGAACCACAAAGACTCACTGCATTCATGCTCTCCAATGATCTTTATGGTGCCCAAGCCCTTCTTCTACACTTGAGGGCGTTTTGTGAATGCAATTTAATCTAGCAGGCTGTAGCAGGCTGGTGAGATTAGGAACTGATACTCCTATCTGAGCTTTGCCTTCTTAGTTGTCAATGCCCTTGTGAGTAAGATAATGGTTTGCAGTGCTTCAGTGAGTATAGTGAGGAAAATGTCTTGAACAGATCTCGAGAATGTGTAGCCTAGGGAAATTAAATTCTTCCTTCCCCTGAATGGAGTAAGTCTTCCAGGGGTTTTTTATGTATATACCTTTTAAGGCAGAGTGGTGTGTTGTTTTACAGATGAACCTGTGATCTGTTTCCTTTTTCTCCGCTGTACAGACACAGTGACAATGTCCTCTTCATTTTTTCAAGTGTCTAGAAACCCGGCTTCAATGTTATTCAATTACACCTCACACAAAGCCAACCAATAAATAGTTGCTGAATTCAAGGATCAGTCTGTAAATGTGCATTCGGTGAAAGGCTATCCATTCTCGTAAATCCTGTGATCAAGGTTGCTGCTGTGAAAAGGTGTTTTTTTCTCTCCTCTTGGTGTGTTTCTTGGTACTTCATGTTTTGAATGGAAGAGGAAACAGCTTCTGAACATTTGCTCCTTTTATACACCAGAGAAGTGGGAAACACATTTCTACTACTACTATGAAAACACTGGATGGTATCCAATGCTGCTGTTCTGCTTGCGCAGCAGACTTCCATTTGCGCAATGGGATTTCCATCTTCTGTCTCCTACAGACTCCTGTGCCCCCTCAAGATCTGCTCCAGAGGGATGGAAGACCCTCAGGAGCAGATTGTGGGGTGTGGGGAGAAGGCAACAGCTCATCCAACCCATAAAATGGTAGTAAAAGAGATACATAGAGAAGGGCACAGCTCTTTCTCACGTAATGACCACGTGATGTTTTTTCTGAATACAACCTCCTCCCCAAAAAGAATAAAAGAGGGAAACATGCTGTAGAAGGCAAGTTTTATTCTCAAAAATGGTCCAAAAATGCTACCAAAATGCGTACTCCAGTTGGGCAATACCAGATGAATCATTAAGTGTCAGTAGTAATCCAGGTCTTGGGCACGAGACAGTCTTTTGCTTCCACTCCTCATCTCTTCGGTCCTTTCCAATTGCCACCAGGTAATGCCCTCCAAATTTTGTGTTGCTTAAGTTGACTTTCAACTTGGTCCGCATCCTTTTCCTGTCACTGATTTTTTTGCATTTCTGGAGTGTCAGATTAATATACATTTTCTCTGCCCCCCAGGTTCATCCCATTTACCTGCCTTCCAAAAGGACGCTGGCACATCCCATCTATAGCAACCCCTAATTTGAAACTCCTTTTCAGGCATCTCTCCCATAGCCAGCATGCTCTGATCGTTCTTGCTCAGATGGGGTTGGGGTGACTATTTGAGAGATTATTGTGAATCCTCAGTTAGCTCAGCCAGAAGGGCCATGATCTCCTGCAGAAAAAATATATGGCTCATTGCCACCAAGGAGAGACCTTTCACTGCAACGTAAGTAGCTGGTGTTTCCCATTCCACCTTGCATTCATTGCATGCATCACTGTTTCCATTCCACAGCAGTTCTGCCAAAACCGACATTGTTCATTTTGCTGTCCACTGTGGTGTAATTATGTAACATATTTAATTAATTACATATGTTACATTGTCATAACATTATTCCTTGTGCAAATGAAATACAGTGCAAATGGGGGCAGGAAACCTCAATTACATATCAGTTGCGGGCTGAAAACAACAGCAACAACAGATACCAATATTTGCTGGTTTGATTTCCATTCCAGACTTGGGGGTGAATAAGCAAGCATTGTCAATTTCTGCTCCCATTTCTGTTTTCGTTGGAGTTCTCCAACTTCCCTCCTGCCAGCTACCCCCTCCCACGTTCCCTTTCTGCATGATTAGGGCCAACGCTACCATTAGGCATAGTAAGATGACAGACTCGGGTGGCAGATGCTGTAGGGGCAGCAGTGGCATCCCCCTGACTGTTCTTCTGTACTCCCTGGCTGTACTGTTCCATTGGAAGACATCTCTATGTGTCATGTGTCCTCTCCTGCACTCCCATAACAATCTTACTGTCCTCAGGTGGAGGGCACTCTCCTGTTCTACTACTGAAATAAGATTTGGCTGCCAATCCAGTTGGCTTGGGTATAGGGGAGTGCTACCCTGTCCTTTGCCTCAGGAGCAAAGCATCTTGGGATGTCCATGGTAAAGCTTTGGGACATCTTGGGATGTCCCTACCTTGCAGCTAAAGGCTACGGTGGGACTTATGAGTGTTTATTTTGAACAGTCATAAATCCTACCTTAATTTTGTGGGAAGCAGGAGGGGGCAAGCAACAACTTTAGTCATTATGTGTCCCCCCCCCCCCCCCCCCGCTTGACTGAGTCTGAAGCCAGTTCATCTCATCAGTGCTTTGAGCATTTCTCATTCATTCTGGGGGGTGGGAACCCCCTCTGATTCCCAACTTGTATCTGTCTTTCTTTACAAACATCCATATACATGCAGCAATTTTCTGCAAGAGCCATCTGGGTATGACAGATGCCTCAGTCTTTTTCTAGGCCTATTGTTAAAGGGAGGGAATACTGTGAATTGGAGGAAATAGCTTTTGATAGCCGTCTGCAATTTCATGGGCTATGAAGGAGCTGCCTCCCTTTCAGTCAATTGCCATCAGCTCCATTCATTGCAATCTGCATTTACTAGATGGGAAGCTTTCCCTTTCGCTCGACAACTGTGCTTTGGAGATGCCATGTTCCTTAAGGAAGCTTTTACGCTTATTACAGATGTTGTGTGCTTGCATCAGGGTTATATTGTGCAGAATTCTCTGCACCGTGCCCTAAAAGCAGTGCAAGAATAATGTGTGTGTGTGTGTGTGTGTGTGTGTGTGTGTGTGTGTACACTACAGTTGGTTCTTCAAGGCTGCCTACTCTAGAGTTCTGCGCTAAAATGCCCAAATTCTGTGACCAAACACCATCTCCACACCATATGATGGAACAAATTGTTTTCTCAATTGGCCTTGATGTAATTTGCACAGACCTGATTGCAGTCTAGGGTTTTATGAAGAGCACATGACTTTTTCCAGCTCAGTGAATATCAAATCAAACAATTTTCATATCAGAAGAGGCCTCGGAGGTCATGTAGTCCAATCTGCTGCTCAGTACACAACTTTATAGCACTCCTGGTGGATGGCCATCCAGCCTCTGCTTAAGCACATCCAGCATAGGACACCACTACTTCCAAAGGTGGTTTGTTCCATGGTTTAGCAGTTCTTAGTGTTGCAAAGTTTCTCCCACATATTTAGAGGAAATCTTACTCTTTTCCATTTCCATCAATTGATTGTACCCTTTACCCTCCGGAGCAACAGAAGAACAAGTCTTCATCCTGGCAACCCTGCTTGGTTTATTTGTTTATTTACTTGAATCATTTGTATACACCCAATTAACAGTGTGCCATTTAACTATAAAAGTTAGAAGTTAAGTGAAAGACAGGTTAATGAGGTATCAGGGATGGGGGAGAGATTTGGTTCCATTTGCACTGAAAGGTGAACTTTCCTTCAAATTTCACAGTTCTCCAAATTTTGCAATTCAGTCCTCCAGCCAGGTAATGTGTTCAAAAATGCATATATTAGCATAAAGTGTTCATTAAAAAACTCACAAAACCCTGATATGCGAAAAGGTATATTATATAATGGTAAATTATGGTAATACTGGATGTTTACTTTTGTGTGGAGGGGGGGGGGTCTTTTTTGGTTTTGGTATGTAAGATTCTTCCCACTCTCTGCACCATTCAAGCAAATAGTTAATGTAGCAGAGCTGACTGTTATTTAAGACCATATTCAAAATTAAACACTTCAATGTCTGACTTAGTGGTTTTTTAAATGAACATACTTAAAAAGCCACTGTCTGCATGAAAGAGATGATACTCAAAACCACAAGGGTGTATTAAGGCTATGCCCACCATAAAGGTCACACACCAGAAGTTTCTGCCAAGGAAGACACAAACAAGACAATTGGAAGAGGTAATTAAGGTATCATATACAGATGGACTTTAAAGGAGCAAGAACCACCAGCTACTATGGGAAATAATAGCAAAGGAAGATCAGTCCTCCATATTAAATAGCACCACACATGTAAAATGAAATGTCAGACTGAAGACCTCTAGCCAAGCTGATGTATTAGTTTTGCATGTGCATTGATTATTATTTTTTCACAGGGAAACATCCAGCCATTTCTCTGGTTCTTTCGATTTCTGATCAGCTGTAGAAGTGTGCTTTAAAAGGTTGGTTGCCTCTGGGTGGGGCAATTCAATTGACCAGACTGCCAAATGATCATGTGCGCCCCATTGTAAGCTATGACTCAGTAAAAGGTCAGCTGCCCTCATTCACCTGCATATCTTATCACATACTACATTTCTAAAATGTTGGGATTTTAATATATTCTATAAGGAAGGATCATACTGGTTAAGCCTTGCCAGAGCTATCAATGACCTGGTAACATTCAGACTTCCAAGTCTGCAATGCTTTGCAGATGGGGTTGCCTTTCAAGGACTTCTCAAACCTCTTGAAAATATGGTGACCAGGCTAGTGGCTGGATCAGACCGGTAGGAATATATTTTGCCGCTAATAAAGCATCTCCACTGTGTTCCAGGTTGTTTCCAGGCACACATCAAGGTGCTGGTTTTGATCTAAAGTTCCTCAGCTATTTGGGATAAGAGAATCTGTATAAAGCTATCTGTCCTTTACCATTTGCCTTTCACTTTGGAGGTTAAGTAGTTGGCAGCCTAGGTTTGGGCTGTTTTGGTGGCTGTACCACATTTGTGGGATACAACAATTGCCTACTTTGTGAGCTTTTGTTCACCAGTGGAAGACCATTTTATTCCTGCGAGCTTTTTAATGGATGATGTTGTAACTCTGCCTTTGCTATTTTATTGCTGCTGATTGCTCTTATAGTTGCTTTTATAGCTTGTGTTATTTTTACAGTTTGTGTTTTCTGCTTGGAAGGTGTTTTTTTTTCCCCTGTTTGAAAGGCAGGATAAAACTGTGTTGTATATCATTCGCATTTTAGTTCCTTTGCACCTGATTGTCAGGGAGCAGCTTTAGGAGAAGGATCTGAGGAACCCTGGCAGGAAACAACAAAATATCTAGTTGCTTCCCTCTCCACTTTGTTGGGATTTGCTACTTTTGTGTTTAGGAATTCATCACCTTGAAAGGAAAAACAAATTGGAAAAAGGCCACTGAGTTGCAATGAATCATAGTTACAAAACTTTCTGATCACTTTGACGTCCCATACATCATCCTGACACAATATAATACATAAAATCAAGTTTATATTCATTTGAATAAATGGTGCTTGTCGGCTTGCTGCTTAACTTCTGTCTCTCGCTTAACCAAAAGCACCAGGTTGCCCTTGTATTATTTAGCTTTGATAAGACATGGAAAGGACACAGTTTCTTGGACTCTCCACACACTGGTATTAAGGGGTTGGGACTGGAATTTGGGATTAGTAGGAAGTGAGAGCTGGACCATAAAGAAGGCTGATTGCCGAAGAATTGACGCTTTTGAATTATGGTGCTGGAGGAGACTCTTGAGAGTCCCATGGACTGCAAGAAGATCAAACCTATCCATTCTTAAGGAAATCAGCCCTGAGTGCTCACTGGAAGGACAGATCCTGAAGCTGAGGCTCCAATACTTTGGCCACCTCATGAGAAGAGAAGACTCCCTGGGAAAGATGGAGGGCACAAGGAGAAGGGTACGACAGAGGATGAGATGGTTGGATAGTGTTCTCGAAGCTACCAGCATGAGTTTGACCAAACTGCGGGAGGCAGTGGAAGACAGAAGTGCCTGGTGTGCTGTGCTCCATGGGGTCACGAAGAGTCGGACACGACTAAACAACTAAACAACAACAACAAGTAGTAGTAACCCCACGACTTGCTCAGGAATTGTGTTTCAGGGATCGCGCCTAAAGCCAAAATCACACCTAGTTAAAATACATTGGGTGCAACCTCCCCTCTTCCTACCCCTTTCTAATTTGTTTATTTCTTTTATTGCCAAGCGCATAAAGTTGAATGCACACAAGTTAAATGCTCATACAGTTGCTGGAAGCCACAGAAGAGGAGTGTGCTCTTCTGCTTTAATCCTGCTTGGTGATTTCCCACAGGCATCTGGTTGGCCACTGTGAAAATGGGATGCTGGACTAGATGGGCCATTGGCCTGATCCAGCAGGCTCTTCTTATGTCCTTACTTTTAAGCACAAGTCACACACACACACAGAGCAGATGGTTGGAACTGACTCTGTTGACATTGTGGCTCTCTCTTGATCGCCTCAGCTTTTCATCTTTCTTCCATGATCAATGCTGAGAGCAAACAACTCTTTTATGAGACTTATTCTCCCCCATGCCCCATGTTTGTCAAATATGTATACTTGCATTCACCCTGCCCTCTTGACCTGCCCTCTCTCTGCTTAACATCCTTAGTTCTTAAGCTTCAATCACATCCACTCATTCTGAAAAGAATGAATGCTGTCTGGCTGAAAATGAGCAATATAATTACAGTGTAATTTTAGCTCTGATTTGATCCCCTTTTTTGCACAGCAGATATCAGATGGCCAGCAGATTTTCCAAGCTGTCTATCAAATGCCATGTGTTTTTATTTATTTTCAGATGCACACACATATATTTGCCCACACTTTTAAAGCCTGCATGAAATCTCACTGTCGAAATCAATGGCTGTTGTATGCAATGTAAATTCATGAGGTGATGCTGGATAAACTGAATGTGTTTATTCTGCGCTCCAGAATAAATTGTCTGCTAGGGATGATGGGAGTTGTAGGCCCAAAACATCTGGAGGGCCGAGTTTGCCTATGCCTCGTCTAGAATCTAGAGAGAAGTAACAGTTGAGAGAAGGAAGGCAACTGGAGTCTTAAAAAATATTTGAAAAGTTGCTCTTAAGAGATACTCTTCTCTGGGGAATAGTTCCATTCTGCTCTGGTGTGAAGGGCAATACAAAATGTGTTTTAAGTTGCAACAGAGTAAATTTAAGGCCAGGCATTATGGGGGGAAAGTTTTTTGTACTTGTTCCACGTATTGTGTTTACAGTGTCATCATATAGTTTGGTCGCTGGATGGCACTGGCTGTAATTATAGCTGGGTGGAGTCAGGCATTTTCTGGCACTGGTCCGTTCTTGTCTGAGAGAGAGAAAGACCATAAAGTTTTTGTGTAGCTTCCTGACTACTGTGTCCCCCAAGCCTTCCACAACACCTGTTATTATGAAGGACAACATTCTGTGGTTTATTTTGTGCACTCACAAGTTCCTTTTCATCCATTTCAGTCTAAATCCTTGATACCTCCCTCTCTATGGAGGTGCAGATTACAGTCGTAACAAAGGCGGCATTTTTTCATCTCTGCCAAGCTAAGTAGTTGGCCCCTTATCTCTCTCGCCCTGACCTAGCCACCGTGATCCACGCGACGGTCACCTCCAGACTGGATTATTGTAACTCGCTCTACGTGGGGCTGCCCTTGAAACTGACCCAGAAACTCCAGCGGGTGCAGAATGCCGCGGCGAGACTCCTTATGGGGTCTTCGCTGTGAGATCACATTCATCCGGTACTATACCAGCTGCACTGGCTCCCGGTGGAGTACAGGATCAGGTTTAAGGTGCTGGTTTTAACCTTTAAAGCCCTATACGGCCTAGGACCCTCGTACCTACGGGACCGCCTCTCCTGGTATGCCCCACAGAGGAACCTACGGTCTGCAAATAAAAACATCCTGAAGATCCCAGGCCACAGAGAGGTTAGGCTGGCCTCAACTAGAGCCAGGGTTTTCACGGCTGCGGCTCCAATCTGGTGGAACGCTCTGTCACAAGAGACTAGGGCCCTGCGGGACCTGACATCTTTCTGCAGGGCCTGCAAAACAGAGTTGTTCCACCAGGCCTTTGGTCAGGGCGCAGCCTGACTCCCTCCTCTGGCAACCTGCACAGAATTTTGCTTAACAGTTGCCATTAATTTGATTTTAATTAATTTTTATAATGAAATGTGTTTAGAATGTTGGATTGTTTGATTATTTGATTGTTGTTAGCCGCCCTGAGCCTGGCTTTGGCTGGGGAGGGTGGGATATAAATAAAATGTATTATTATTATTATTGTTGTTGTTGTTGTTGTTGTTGTTATTAAATAATAATAATAATAAAAACCTTTATTGTCACTACACCACCTGTGTGCAGTGAAATTAAATGAGCCCCCCCCCCCAATACACTTAGTCTTGTTCGCGCTCTGTGTGCTTATCGGAAGTCAATTACACCACTATTTTTTTCCATTCAGCAGCCCAACAGTCCATGGATAAAAAACTGTTCTTTAACTTGTTGGTGCGGCTGACTATACTTCTGTATCTCCTGCCCTAAGGTAGGAGATTAAAGAAGTGATGGCCAGGGTGTGAGTCGTCCCTAAGAATTTTCCTTGGTCTCCTGAGGCAGTGGTCTCCCACGATGTCATCTAGTGTACTCCGAGGATAGCCTGTGATGTCATGTGCTGATGTGTCCTCTCAGATAGGAGTACCTTCTTCCCAGAGGGGAAAGATTTGCTGTCATGGGTTCTTCCTTGAAAATCTATCATTCCACTCATCATCATCATCAACAACAACAACTATTACCCCAGTATATACCCCTCCCTTCTGTTCATAATTAAGAAATGCTGCTTCATGTGCTAGTTTTAAGCGTGCATTTAATAGGGTTCAATGTAAGACCCTTGTGGGTTAGATTCTGGATCCCTGCCTCCTGTGCCACCAGGCATCCTAGTCAGAAGAGGACACTTCAGGCAGCTCAAGCCTAGATGCTGTCATGGCTGTGCCCCATTCAGCTGCACTCTCCACTCCCAGTTCCAAGCACAGCAGATTTGTTGAGTTTCCCAGGGGGTCCAGGACTGGGGAAAGGCCTCCTTCCACTCAAAGCTCTTTCTTCACCCTCTGTCCTCTCCTCCTCCTCCTCCTCCTCCTCCTCCATCTTCTTAGATGCCAGCTGCTGCTGTGACACATACATGCATCACAGCCAAGATGGTCTACTTTGGCTCTGAGATCCTTGCCCAAAGCCTACCTCCTCCCTATGCCTCTGGGTTGTAAAAGTCTCATTGTTTCGTTGTCTCTTGCTCTGCAGTAGTAGAGCTCTGGCTCAGACTTTTGCTGCATCCCTTGGGAAATAAGTTTTGATTTTGTAGCATTCCTGCAAAGGGCAAAAAGAAAGCAAACAGGAACGGAGAGGGTTGCACTTTGTAAAAAGAATTTCTCACATTTCCTGTCTATATACATATAAAATATAATTTAAGGCAAGCCTATGTCCCTTAAGGTCACACTCTTCCTTTCTGTCTCCGTCTCTTCCAAACACATCCAGTCATCTGTGATAGTCCCTGCAGCCTGGACTTACAAGTTTACATGGGCTTTCTTGGGAAACAGCTTGAGGGTGGGTGGCCTTCTTTCCACTATGAATACCCAGTACTGTAGCATTGGTAAAACCAGATGGTTTTGGACCTGGTTAGTTCTAGAGTTGGAATGCCATAAAAGCTGCTGTAGATTTATGCAAAAAATAACACTGGATCTTAAAAATCTATCTTGAAATGCCTCTGCCAATTGTAGCCGCCACCAAGTATTTTCAGATATGCAAATGCTCTCTAAACATTATTTAAGAATATTGAACTATTCAATTATGGTGGAAGGTATGAGGATCTATCTTTTCTCTAATATGTGAATTGGCCCTTGGAGATCAGTCCGTATGGCTTTTATTGCATCAAGGGATACATGGGAGTCACAATGTTTGGTTGCAGCAAATTGGAATTCTGTGTTTCTGCATCAGCTCAAAGCTTTTAAGCTCTCACACACACAGGAATAATTGATTGTTGATGTTCAGAAAATGCAAACTAAATAATTCTATTTCACAGCTACAAAGAACAGTGTTTAATAATTGTTTTTAAAAACTCTTATACATAAGGCCCTAAACTGCCATGCTGCTTCCTTCTGCCTCCCATTGGAAAGACCCCAAAAATCAATCTCTGATGGGATGGCCAGGGAAAGTTGGGGAGGACGTTAGTTAGAGGCCAAACTAAACACAGTCATTTTGATGAGATATGGTCCCCATATAACAGCAATGTAAATAGAAGCCACATTAATGTTATACCTCCAGCCACTCATGCTTCCATATAGAGAGGCTATGCTATGGGTAACTGAAGCCTTGGCAATGCAGTCAATGATTCTATTATTTGACAGTGTCCCTGCTCAATTTGTCTTTTCATATGTGATTAATATATGTGTGCAACACCCCATAGGTGTTGTAGGAACTGATCAATGTTACCTTACTATGAAATTAATAAAATATTCTAAAAAAGAGAAACCTCTAGGATTAAACCTGTTTTTCAGACTACCATTATTTTGCATAATTCTCAGAGTCTTTAGATATTGAGGAGCTGCTCCAAATGGTATTATTATTATTAATTAGATTTATATACTGTCCTTCCTTGAAATATCTCAGGACACTTCACAAGATGAAATATGGGACAAAGTCTATCTTAAGAACATAATTTAATTGGTTTCCCATCTTAAGAACATAAAGATAAACCCATTGGATTAGACCAGTGGCCCATTTAGTCCAACATTCTGTTCTCACAGTGGAGACTAGGTGCTTGTGGAAAGCCTTCAAACTGGACATGAACATGTTAAGGGTGTTGGGAAATAGAGCTCTATGAGGGCTAAACTACAGTTCCCAGGATTCTTTGGCATTAAAATGTGCCTTAAATGTAGGGCAGCTCCACTGAAATCAAGGAACATATTAATGCTTAATAGGCAGTAAACTTTATTCATAATGGAAGGTATTAAGCTGATCTATTCTGAGTATGACTAATGCTGGGTATTGCCCATTTTTGTGTGTGCAACTTAGTCTGTTTGTGCTAGCAGAAATGGACTGAAAGGTCAGTACCCTAACTGTGTGAGTTTTGGCTGATCAGAGCTCCGATTCAGAAACTAAATCACATTCATTCAATGTCTGGGTATGTTATAATTTCTTATAGAGTCACCTGACTGTTCAGAGCTTGCTTTTTCTGGGCTGAAGGTGTAAACATGTTGGCCCTGTTGTGGGGAGGCCAGTGGTGGAGCTTCATGCTCCGTCACCAGGGGGCAGAGAGCAGGTGGGGGCTGGCGCGCATCCCGGGGGCATGGCACGCCGCCCGCAGGGGCGTGGCGTATGTCCTGGGGGTGTGGCTCCCAGCATGGACAGGGGCAGCCCGCCGGGATTGCACTGCCGGTGACGGTGCACTCCCCCCCCACTCCTCTTCCTCTGCCAGTGGGGGAGGCACAGATTCAAATCTCTTCAGTGGACTTCATTGCATGCCCTTACGTTGCATGCTTGCTGCCTGTCAAACAGGAATAATGGCTTACAGTCATCTGACTGACATAAGAAAATGTTATTTCTCTCATTTCAAGCCTATATGAATTTTGAAAGAGTTAGTTATTAAGAAGAGATGCCGGGTAAAGGGTATTATGTTTTGTTTTCACCCCATTGCACTTGCAATGTCTGATAAATAATTGTGTAAAAAAAGATTAGATAAATAATGAAGACCTACACACCCTCAGGAAAAGTCAGAGGGAATGTTGGATATTTTGAAATGTCATGTTTTGTTTTGTGGGGTTTTTCTTGCATTAGTAATAGGAAGTAGAGCTAGCCTGTTGATTTGAGTAAAGGAAACAGGTTCTGAAACATGCAGGAAAGAAGAAAAAAGTTTTGATTCTAAGGACTCTTCCTTAGAAATAAGAACCATTGGGCTGGCTCAGATGTAATGTTCTTGGCTTCATAAACCCATGGTTTATGATGCTGGCAATGAGCCCTGGGCCTCTGTGCGCTCGTGCACCAGCTTCAGTGTGCAGATCCTGATTTGTTTAACACAGAGCATGAAACTGGGAATTCTGATTCAGTGTAGATTTACTATCCAGAATATTAAATCTGGATTTTGCATCTTTCAGCATCTCTTCAATACAAGAGTCATAGGACAGGGAAGTGCTTATTTCCATGGGCAACATGCTGCCTTCTACTGCAACTCCCATCAGCCCCAGACAGCATAGCTAGAGTTGATGGGAGTTTGAATCCAATAACATCTGTAAAGCTGCCCTGCTATCTGTGCTGAGCAGGAAAATTGTTGGGACATGAGCAGGTAGCTAGAGGCAAAGACCAGAAGAAAGGCATTGGCAGGTGCAGTTTGTCATGAGGGGTGGGAAAAGCTTCCCCTGCTAAAATTCCTTCTCCTGATGGACTGTGAAAGGGTCATCAGCATCCTTGCCTTCCTTTTTGCCTGGGCAAACTTCACAGAGGCATGCATGAATGCACTTCAGATAGAACCCCACATAAACTTTTATTCCACCTCCATTGGATGTCATGGATAAATCACAGCAGAAACAGCACCCCCTCTAAAAGCCAAACAAAAAAAGGAAGGAGAAAAAAAAAAACCTATCGTGATCTGACTGATAAGTCAGCTGCAGCTTTTCTGTTTACAGTTTAATTAATTACTTTCCCTCTTTGCACAGTGTTCCTTAAGATGAGTTCAGTGACTTTCTTCTTCAAGTGTAACAAAACAAGAGAAATGTGTGCCTGTTGTAGAGGAGGCAATCTGGTGTTCTTGGCTGTGCTAAATAGCCTACTGTTATGATTGATTATGATGGAACTGGGTGGAATAACCCCTCTAGACACTGATGCTCAGCAATAAAGAAAACAGACTTTGGGCATCACATAAATCTTATCACTTCTGAGCAGCAACAAAAGTAATATCTTGGGATAGCCCAGAAATGGGAAACTTCTCTTAGAAGGTTTAAGTCAGGGGTGGGGAAATCCTTTGTCCCTTCAAATGTAGCTGGGCTATTACGCCCATCACCCTCTGACTGCTGGTGGGTGTACATAGGAGCTGGAGTCAAGAAACATCTGGGATTTTAGTAAGATTAGTTAGTAGTGTACTTGTATTGAAATACACTGGCAATCTGCCTTGGACAGTATGAAAATGTTCTACATGAATACAGTGGTACCTCAGGTTAAGTACTTAATTCGTTCCGGAGGTCCGTTCTTAACCTGAAACTGTTCTTAACCTGAAGCACCACTTTAGCTAATGGGGCCTCCCGCTGCCGCTGCGCCGCCGGAGCCCGATTTCTGTTCTCATCCTGAAGCAAAGTTCTTAACCTGAAGCACTATTTCTGGGTTAGCGGAGTCTGTAACCTGAAGCGTATGTAACCTGAAGCGTATGTAACCCGAGGTACCACTGTACATAAAACACCTGCTACTTCTAAACTTTCTATTTCTATATATATAAGCTAAGCACGCAGCACTTCTTATAAGTTGTAAAATGAATAAATGGCATTAGGCCCTGTGCATCAAGCCAGAAACACAGATGGATGGAATGAAGGAGTCATGAATTGCCACTCAACTGTTCTGACATGGCCCATGCCTCCACTTCCTTCACAAAAGCTTATGCAAATGATGGCACTGATGCCATCTGATGCAGTCGCCCTGACTCCACCATCACAACCTACTCCCAATTCTTCATTTCATCCCCCTCCTCCCCCCGCCCCACTCGAACCATCTTTTGTTGCATCCTTGATGCCCAACCCCTCTCAGGTCACAGGAGATGCTGTACCACTTTACAGCGGATGGCTTTTCTCCATTGGAAATTGAGTGGGGGGAAGTCACTTCCTAGCAACTCCACCATGGAATGATTAGGTGACTTGGCTCAAGAGAGGAGGATCTTTGGTTGATGATATCACTGGGCTTTGGTGCAACAGCAGTAGTTTCCATGAGTGCTCCCATGAGGCCTTTCCTCAAACATATGAGGTCATAAGGGGCTCCGAGGCATTTTCTGGAGTTGGACTTCACACCCTGGGCTGTACTACCCTTAGTTTATGGCATCTCTGGATGCTGCTACTGTTGCACGTCCTAAGGACTTGACCTGCTGTAGACCCAGTTGGAAGTTCAGGTTAATATTTGGAACATCCAGCAGATGGTAGTTGATATAAGCTGTTTATTTTAAAGTTTTTGTGACTTTTTGTATTAGATCATATTGTTATTATCTGTGTGATCTTTCCTGTCTCCTGTGTTGTTTCTTCAGCTTGTGTATAGTAATATAGAAAGGCGGCACACAAATTAAAAATGAAATGAAATAATCCATTTTCCCCAAATTATTTCTGGAGTGCATTGGGACAGGCAGTCCATTTCCAGCACCTGTCTTTAGACTCCTTACCACAAAGCAGGCTGAGTTGTTAATCTACGTAGGAAGTGCAAAGCTTAACATGTGAAACATGGTTGTTTCCTGCATGAGGAGCATACACACACGCATGTTAGAGACCAGCCTCTCTGGGGAATAAGCACATAACAATGCTTGCCATTTTGTTATAGTTCATTGTAAACGAGTGGGAAACCTTCATCCCTTGGTTTTTTATTTTTTTTATTTTAAAGAAAACCCTTTATCTGGTTTCAGCCCAAAACATAAATGCACACACTCCTCTTGCTGATGACATTTGGAAATCAGGATGAGCTTTTCCTAGTTTTCGCCAGAGGCTCCACTGCTGCGTGTTTTGACTTGGTACAGTAAGCAACCACGAAATTGCTCTGCAGAGATTTGGTTGGAATCCTCTGCTGACAGTATAAGCCCTCCTCCCTCCTCCGCCGCTTTTATTCTTGGCCAAGCAAAATTAATGTAAAGAGGCAAATCATCTGGCATTAAACCCAGAAGGCTCCTCATGTTGTTCCTCCCTGGAAGCCTTTGAAGGTACTGGTTATTTGAAGGTAATGTTTGCCTTAGAATATTGTCAAAATGAACTAGGAAGCTTGGCGGATGCTGCTGCTCTAGACACACAGTGAGCAGAAATATGGTCCCTCCCTCTCCTTGCTTTTGAAGGAGCTTCCTTTTCATGGATGAGGCTGGGTGGCCACGTGTCCTATTTTACAGAGGAAAGCCCTCTGTTTTGAGGCATCCCTTATTTGAAGGGTTGCTCAGTCCAAGCCCTGTTTAAAGATAAATAAACCACAGGAAGGGAGAGCAGGGGCCTTGAGGTCGCCCATCAACCACAGATCACCTGGTCACAGCATTTCACACTACGGTGAGGTGAATCTTGCATTTCCTTTTAGATTATAGTCTTCATTTCTAAATTTCTGTCTACACATATAAATTAGCACATGCATGTTTTGTGCAAATCGGGTCCTCCTTTGTCCTTTTGTGTGTAGGGATAGGGATGGTGATGCATAAGCAGCTAATCTTTTGTCACAACTGCCCAACTGGGTGAGCCACTCCTGGTTCTTGAGGAGGAATTCAGTGTAGCACTATGGTAATCATTCCATCTGGTTTGCCAAGTGGAACTATCCCTGTTCTCTCTCTGTAGGTGCTGGTGGTTCTCCTGACCCTTCCAAGAGCAGATTTCTGGCTGTGTGGATGGCACACAGAGGGAGGAAAGCCTCATTAGGCTAGCAGGAGCACTTGCACTGGTTTCCGTCAGCAATACTCATTGGTGGAATCCTGCTCTTTTTGACTCCCGAAACTGTTTGAAAACCAAGGCGCGGCTTCCGATTGGCTGCAGCAGCTTCCTGCACTCAATCAGAAGCCATGTTGGATGTTCGGCTTCCAAAAAACATTCTCAAACCGGAACACTCACTTCCGGGTTTATGGGGTTTGGGAGCGGATGTGTTCGGGAGATGAGCCATTTGACTACCAAGGTACCACTGTAAAGAGAAGATGGGACTGGGGCATTGTAGAAAAGCCCCAATATGGAAAGTGCAATTTCAGAATTAAGACAGAAACTTGCTCATGGCTCATGAGACTGAATGTATGGGATGGGGTCATTATATTATTATTATTATTATTATTATTATTATTATTATTTTATTATTATTCTAAATTTATATACCGCTTGCATGTAAAAAGAATCTCTGTGGATTACAAAACAACAACAAACAGAACAGACATTAAAATTGTCAAAGAAAGACAAAATTAAAAACAGGCATTTAAAAATCAAATAAAAAAATCAAAATATAACTTCAAATAAAGCTGATCCCTTCATTTAGGGATGAAAGGCGAGGCAACCATTCAAGTGATGTGTATATAGGAGAGGTCCCAAATTACAAGTTTGTATCAAATGATGCTTAGGCCCTGAACAACCCTGCTTGAATACATTTATGGCCCATCCTATTACTGAAAAGCCCTTTCCAAGAACGATTCCAATACTATACAAATACATTGGAAAGTGAACTTGAAATTTATGGATTGTATACTGTTGAAAGAGAATGATATGAAAATGATGTGTAAGTGGTACATTACACCATTAAAACTGGTGGAAATGTAAAAAAAAAGAACAAAAGAATTGTTGGAGATGTAAAGAAGGGGAAGGTACATTTTATCATATGTGGTGGGATTGCAAGATTATTTTTAAGATTTGGGAAATGATATATAATGAATTGAAAAAAAGTTTAAAATAACTTTTGTGAAAAAAACCAGAAGCATTTTTGTTATGTATTTTGGGACAAGAATTGCCAAAGAAAAACCGGACATTATTTATGTAAGCTACTACAGCAGCAAGAATCCTAATAGCACAAAATTGGAACACTGGAGAAATACTGTCTAAAGAACAATGGCAAGAAAAAATGATGAACTATGCAGATTTGGCAGAGTTAACGGAAAAACTGCATGAAAAGGACAATAGTGATTTTGAAAAAGAATGGGAACCTTTTACAACTCATTTGCAGAAAAACAAACAAACATGGACTCGTTGGCAGGATTTAAATAAACATTTAGAACTTTATTTACAGCGAACAAGAAATATAACAGTGATAACAGAACATTATGTATAAACAGCAGAATGTAACATTTGGTGTAACAAACCAGAAATGGAAGTTGGGGGAAGTCAACAGGGAGGGGGGAAACTAGAAAATGGATGTTAAATGATGATATTGAATATTTGTTATGAGAAAAGAAAATTAATAAAAATTATTTAAAAAATACATTTCTCATCACAACACCCACAAGCAACCCCTGAAAGAGCCTTCAAGCGTAATCACTCATGCCAAAAAAATAGATAATTCTCCAAACATGGTTGTTTGATGGGAAAGCCAGGAAAGTAGAAGGGGTGGGAGGGAAGAGGAAGAAAAAGTATACAGAACCGAAGAAAATTGGCACTGCTATTCCAGCAGTCCTGGTGGATCTCAAGAAATACGGCCTGTGATCTTATCTCTTAATGAACTAGAGGATTATATTGTGCATTCTTGGCAGCAAGGGCGTTTGATAAGATTTAGCACTGTGATTCCTGCTTGGCCCCAATGAAAATTGGAATAGCTTGCCAGTAACATGAGTGTCAACATCTTATGGAAATTCCACGGGTAAAAATATAGCCACTGCTCTGTGAAGGGTGGTGAAGAATCTAAAAGACATTGCACCATCCCTGTTCTGTAGAGTAATACAACTGATGATTTGAAGCAGCAAACTTCCCCACCACCCCTAAGAAAAGGAAGTGGAATCCTCTGCCACCTCCTCTCATAAACGTAAGCTTCCTGCCCTCAGAAACAAACCCCTTCCCCCATAATGCAGTTCATCATTTGCCCATTTTACAAAAGTATCTGGGGGACACTTCTGTGCAGCACTAGCTCAACCTATGATCTATGGCTCTTCCTCACATAGTTTCCTGCATGGTCCTACTGAATCAAATGTTTACCACTACATCAAGTGATGCTTTCAGTCAAACACTGCAAGCTTTATACACCAGTATAACCATTATGGCTTGCCCAACTCCCTGCCCAAGAAACCCAGGGCTGTGGTTTGGTGAACATTCTGTGAGTTCTCTTCTTAGGGAGCCCTGAGCCACCCTTGCAAAACGGCAGGGCCCAAGGTTTTCTGGGAAGAGGGTGAGACTGCTGAACCAGTTTAAACATCTTAAGTGTGGATATGACCCTAGCAGTCAATGTAGTGGTTACCACTTGGTCCTCCAGCCAAGGGGCAAAGCATGACGTGATTTTAGATTTGCATCCAGCACGCATAAGAAGTCTACAGACATGATTGCTGTGGCGGCACGTCCGATAATGTGCCTGCCTACACTCACTGACTGTTCCAAAACCTCACGTCACAGCTTTGCTTATTTAGCAAGGCATAGATGTGGCTCCTCAAGCCATCTCCCCCCTCATCATATTTGCAAGCACAGCAGAGCTAGTGTGAGCAGGAAAAAGAGGTTTCGCTGCATTTTGCTTGAATTTCTCACAGGGCCTGGATTTTCTCAGTTCATCTTAACGGCTGCTCTGTTCCAGAAGCACTTGTCCTGTCATTGCCTCAGTGGCTTAGAAAGCTTTTCATTTTAAAAGCCAAGTACCAGTCTGTGCCCCAGTCTATGTCCACGAAGAAGGCCCTCAATATTCAAGGGACATTCCAGCCAGGCAAAATTACTCAGGGTGCAAAGCAGGGTGCAAAGAGTTTTTGGGGGAATGAGGTTCCCCATTCTTGAAATAAATTATAGGCCTACCATTGATCTTTCATGGTACTTTGATTTCAGCCAATGCTTCATGAGATCAGCTTAATATTCAGACATCTCTACTCATCCTGCTCTGTCCTCTTCCTACCCCAGCCTACATTACCCTTCAGTTGTATTGGAACAACTCCAAAGTCATGTTCACCAAACGGTTTGCCCTGTCGGTTTTGATATACTACACCTCCCATCACCCCTGACCACACTGACTGGGGCTGATGGGACCTGGAGTCCAACAACATCTAAGGGGCCACAGGTTCCTCACTAAGATAAACCAAGCCAAGCACAGCGGTGTACCAAGGAGCAGAAAACAGCAAAGCATAGTTTTGGACAGGAGTTTCACCTTCCTAAAACTCACTAGCTGGAGAGAGAGAAACAGCCTATTGAACTGGCAGAGGAGGAGAACTCTTTGCTTACTTTTAAAATTATTATTAAAGGAGGGCAGATGGGTCGTGTGGTACTTCCTGACCGCTCAGGAAATTTAATGGAAAGCAATATTGAGCATCGTGTTGGATGAAATTTATGAAAAGATGTTTCAGTAACTTGGAAATTAATTATTGGATTTTTGTGCACTGGTAGGCGTTTCATCATGACAGGCCTAGGGATCGTCTGTGCTGATCCACTGGAATACAGTTCTTGAAGGGAAGCAAGGTTAAAGAGCTGCAAGTTAATAGCCACCTGTTCCTTACTTGCCTAGCAGATTGTGGGGAAGCAGCCTGTAGAGATTTTGGATCTGGCAAGACTGGAGTCACAACTGTAAATGAAATCAATCTAGGAGCAAGTGCATGAGGCTATTATTGTTTAGGAAGTGTTTTCAAATCTTCCTTCATAATATCATTTGAAGAGTGGGAAAACTGAACTGCAGGAGTGACTTGTCATAACTGAAGTAAAGGTCTATCAGCTGAAGGCCGAAATTTGCTATTGTGGCATTGATGGTCTCTCCTTCCACCAGTCATATTGTCTGCCCACCTCTAGCTGCATTTGTTTGTTTGTTTACCCAGCTTTCCTCCAAGAAGCTCAAGGTGGCATATTTATATGCTGTCCAGTAACAACATATGCTCTCTGAGCGGCACACAGGAGATTAAATGAACAAAATACAATATCCAATCCGTAAAAAGCAAAATAACCACTGTTCTTTCTATCTATCTATTATCTATCTATGTATCTCTTTCCACACACACACGTCTCAAGTCAAAGTACAAAATACAACAAGCATAGCTAAAGTGCATTTAAAAACAACACAGAAAATAGCAGTGGATAAACAGAAAAAAGTAGACACCCATGGCGGAGACCTATTCATCCAGCTGGAAAAGCCTGTCAACAAAAATGACTCCAATTGTATCTGGAAAGTGCAGATAGTAGGCACTGTATGTTGCATTAAGGATGTAGCAGCTGCTAGGTAGTAAAAATACAACAGAAAGTTGTATAGAATTGCTGGTAAAGGAAGAAATACAACCATTATTAAATGTGGATAGGCAATAAGAGTCAAACAGTAGTTTGAAGCCTAGATTGCTTTTTGTTGCTGTTGTTTGCATGACTTTATTGAGCAAAAAGAATGTGTTCACCTGGCAGCAAAAGTCTATAGACAGGACAAACTGAACTGAGTAAGCTGTTCCATAGTCAAGGGGCCACCACAAAGAAGGCACCACAAAGAAGGTATACTACCAGGACTTTTTTCAGCTCGAACTCACTAGAACTGGGTTCCAGCACCTCTCAGGTGGGCACCATTGCCCATAAGAGAACAAGGGAAGCATTCATGGTGAGTTCCGGCTCCACTTTTCCTAGAAAAGTAGCACTGTATACGACACTCCAGTTTCACTTTCATGACTTACTGCAGCCTGCACAATGGAACTTCCTCTTTCTTCCCTTCACCCCTTCTGGCAGCCCTCATATGCTCAAAATCTGCTCCAAAGGATTGAAGACCCTCTGAAACAGATTTGGGGGCCGGCGGAGCATGGGGGGAGAAGACAACACAAAAGTCCCACTGCACAGCTAGAACTCCACTCACACAGCTCCCTCTCTTTAATAGTCACCTTCCTCATGTCCTTTGATGTGGGCACCAGGTCTTCTGGAGAGGTTCTCAAAGAAAGGGAAAGGCATATGGAGGAGAAGCTGATCTGCGAGGTAGTTCACAGGTGGATGAAGTGTGTGCACTTCTGAGTAATTTTCTTAGAGCTGACTTAATTTTTGGCAGAAGCAGTTTGTGGGCATGTTTTATTTTTGATATAGATATGCGCTAGATATTTTAAACGTTAGCAAGTTTGTGTGCAGACCAGTTCTTAGAAAGTGGAGGTTTAACTCTGACCCACTAGATGTCACTGTTGCTCGAAAGACACATGATTGATACTATACTGTTCTGGCAGCCAACAAATGTGGTCACCTTATGTAAACAATTTTGCACATAGTGGGCCTTTATGATCCCTCAGTTTGTGGTATTGCAAATCACTGTGGTTGCTAGTTCACAGCTCCTGTCATAGTCAAAACTGGCCTTGATGTGTGCTAAAGAGCAACAGTTTGCAATGCTGGTTGCATTCTTAGTGGAAGCAAAAGTCCAGTGAAAATTTAAGGAGACTATTTGGGGGCTCTCTGTTATGGCACCCTCATTGGGCCCTCTAACCTAGAAGGGAATCTTTGGTAGCATCTAATCACTTTGAACTGTGTCTTCTGGTAATCTCAGTTACTGTTTGCTGGGTTCCTACTTGTTTGTGAGACCACAAGTCAACTGAAGCGGATTGGTATGCAAGTGTGCTGATTTGGGCCACAGTCCTATGTGCATTTACAAGGGACAAAATCTCATTGAAATCTCGCTGTTAAGAGGTTCCTGGATCCAGTCTTTGACCAATCATTCAAACTGAAGTTTGCAATCAGGACGGGTCAGATCTCATTGCATCTCAATAAGTAATGAATGAATTCCCAACATGGAACATTAATCATTGAGGAAATGTGGCACTCTGCTTTTATTATTCACTTCATATTATCACCAAGAGAGCTTTGGGTAATGCAAGGCAGTGCAATATACAGAGCATTCGCCTCCAAGTAATCTTGATCCTTGCTTCTGATTAGCCAGGTCTTCTTCAAATTGTTAATAATCAACTACCCTGTTTAGGAAAGACATGTGAAGGTGTGTATGCATGAGTGTGTGTATGTATTCTTAAAACATCTCAGAATTTGCCTGGTTGTGGTGATGGAGTTTCATGAATCTGGCAGGAGCAAACTGCAGACAAACAACCTGTAGAATTAGGCAGGGGCACAGAAATGAGCAGACAATGACAGTGTGATTAAGCATCCCTGCTCTCATGGAAGTTTCTATTGAGCCTTCTGAGCGCAGTAGGTAGCTCAGTGGGCAAAAGCTGTATTCTAGCTTAGGTTCAAATCACTTAACATCATATGACATTTGGTGGCTGATACAGGTTGGCTGATAATGTTGGGCTCTGCCCAAAATGGCTCTCAGTAGGTGGACCAGTTCTGGATCTTAGCCTTCCTTCTGGATTCAGTTCCCTGCCCCTGTCATAAAACAACCACCAAAAAAACAAACTCAACCCAAAGCCAGCAAAAACCCATGGGACTTTCAGGCCCTCCTCCATGCTTAGTGATTAGGATTGATGACTGTCCCCTTCAAGCAATGCATTCCAGAGGTGCCAAGCGTATTATTAAAATGTGATATCTGAAGAAAGGCATTTCAAACGTTGCGAATTATTAGGCTGGTTGTTTTTGCTGCATCACTATAATGGACCAGTTATGGTTTGGAATGGAAGTGGGATGGCAAACGAGTAGGTCTCCAGATGTTGTTGGCCTCCAACTCCATTTGGCCCCAGCCAGCACTGCCAGTATCCAGGGAGGATGGGACTTGTAGTCCAAGCAGGGCCAGATTACCAAATAGGCAGAGTAGGCAGCAGCCTATGGGCCCCACACCTTTTAGGGGTCACACGACAATGGATCAAAATAATATTGATTTGATCTTGAAATAAAATTGGTTCAGTAAAATGGTTGGTTGATAAAATAAAAAATGTATTAGGAGATAATTTGTGAGGGTTCCCCCCCCCCCGATATTTTGACTTTCTAGGGGCCTCCACGGGGTTTAAACCAGCACCTGACCAGTGTTTCACCACCCCTGGCCAAGGGCTCTTCCAATTGCACACACAGGAGATGCATCTCTCTTTTCCTGGCGATCCCATGGCAGTTTCTTTGCTAGTTGTTGCTTTCCCCCCTGCATATTTTTCCTGAATCCATTTTTCCTATCTGGAGAGAGAGAGTGTGTCTAACAGATTGGTATCTGACAGTTGTTCCTCAGCTTTTGTTCTATTTTTGTCTTGTTTTAAAAGCAATCAAGCATGATGCTGATATCTATTGTGGGCAATGTTACACGGCAAGCTATTCCTTCAGTCAGGGAAACGAGTGCTCATTATTGAGAACCATCCATTATTGGCCATCACACTTTTGTTAATAGGTGCCTCTTGTAGGTGAGGGGAGCCAGCTTGTTGCGTGGGAGACCTGGATTTGATTTCAAGCTCTAGTAAGCTCTCTGGAGAACCTTTTGACATGCTGTTTAATTTCTCAATTAATTTCTAGCTGGTGCTTCCCTGACATTTAGGGGTGATGTTGCCATAAAGCCAATAACGGGAGATGATCAGGTGCTATTGAGTCAATGGCTATCTTGGGAAAGGGGGAATAGCTAAATGCCAGAGCAGTTACCAGAACTGAATATCCACCTTAGGGCACTGGATTCATTGTGAAAAGGTGAATAGCCTTAGGCCAATTCCTTTTAAAAATTTCTGTCTCCAGGGAGCCTTTTTCTCCATTTCCCTAGATTAGGAAGACTGGAGCTCAGGGGAGAGATATTGCTTCAGCAATGGGGCAACTGAGTCTGGGAGTTTGTACAGGAGCCAGAGGGGCAGTGGGGAACCTGTTTCAGCTGCATTGTCTCCTGAGCCACCTTCCAAAGGTCACATGGCAGTGGTGGGTCCAGAAGCAAAAACAGGCAGAGCAGTGGGTGTTCATTTCACCTGTGTACAGCAAGCAAGTTTCTACACATCCCTCTCGTTCCTCCATCCAGATAGGCAAGAAATATTGTAAAACTTCAAGGACACATTCCAGCCAAGGAAAACAACAACAGCAATAACTCAAGGGGGCAGGTGAGGGCTGTGTGCCAAGGGCTGCATTTGGCCCTCAAGCCTCAGGTTCCCCACCCCTGAGCTAGAACCTCAATGCCTTCCCAGCTCTCAGCCAGGTCCCTGATCCAGGAAGATGCTTCCAAGTGCTTCCTTATTAACAACAGCTCCACCGCCTACTGGCCTGTTTCTAGGCACAATTGGAAAATGACCCACAAAGCTTCACATGCTGCCAGAGGTTACTGTATGGGAATCACCATTAGTTTGAACTGACCCATCGTTCATAGATTCGCTGCTTCCTCCACCCTTGACTCATGCTCAGTCTCCATGTTTTCAGTATATCAGGGGGCATGTGTACAATATTTATACAGAGGGCTTCCTCCACACAATCGAGAATTATGTTTGCTTGTTTGCTTGCTTGCTTGTTTTTCTAAAAAGTGATAGATTCAAGGCTGATGGGAGAAACATTCAAGATTCAAGGCTGATGGAAGAAACATTAACAGGATGCAAAAACTGGAAACGTGAGGCGAGGAAGGTGTTTTGTGTGATATTTGTGCCTTTGGATCTGGATATTTGGGGCAGTGTCTGTGGAGGCTTCAGAAGCTATGGACAGGATTAATTCAGGAGAAATCCCCTGCAAGGCCCTGAGTGGTATGCGAAGTGACCCTGTAAGCAAGCAGGTCACAATAGCAGTGTTCTACTCTGATCGCTTCAGCTCCAAATGGTTAGGAGAAGATGGAAGCAGCACAGAGAAAATGACTGGGCGCGTGGTATTATTTCCACGCTTGGAGGAGCTAAGAATGTAAAGACAAGCTTAGAATGAAGAGACCAAGGGAGAGAGGGAGGGCGGGGGGGAGGGAGGGAGAGGAAGCAATAAACAGCTTAGGACTCAAGACACTGAGAAAGTTGAGTATGAAACTATTATTTTACTTTTTCCACAATATTAAAGCATAATCCCAAGAAATTGGCAATGTGAGATATTTCATTTCATTTTTTAATTTTGTTTTTTTGTTTTTAATCTTTTTCACATGCTGTGGCGCTAATTGCTGTTGAGACTGAGGGAAGATTAATAACCTAGCAGGGTTTAAGAAGAGATAAAGGGAAAGTTGTGAGGGAGAGGTGGGCAGGTGATGTCACCTTACACTCTGAATGTCCCTAAAAGTATTAGACGGTGGGAGGACAGGCGTGTGTATGTGTGTGTGAATTATAAATGTAATAGAACTGATAATTTTATCAAGGTTCATTCCCTTTCCCCCCTCCCCTTAAAATCAAATAACAGGCAGGATTTACCCTGCCCTCCACAGAATTAGAATGCCCTGAGTTGAGGAGTCTAGGGAAATATTATTCTCAGACTCACTTGCCGGACCTGTTAAAAGATCAGGTGTGTAGTCTCTGCTGTTGTCAGGATCTGGCATCTCTGGATATTGATACCTTAATTCCTAGTCACTGTGGCAAATTGGTATTTTGGAACCCCGCTAATTGATTTATTGGCCCTCAATTAGCTATTTATGGCAGCCCGGTCCGGCGCGCTTCCCTCAGCTGCGCCACTCAGCTCCACTCAGCTCCGTCGTCCGGTAGCTCTCAGTCACACCTTAGCAGAGATAAACACAGCGGTGATGAACTGTCACTTCCTTCTCTTAGCTTCCAAACAAACACAGAGTCCAGGTTTGTCCATTTCAGCTCTTTATTCCGACATTTCCCCAGGGATTTCTCCTGGGCTCCTTTCCGCCATTACAGGCTACGTCTTTCTCCCTCAACGACCAGAGGGGAACAGAACAGAAACTCCTCCCAGACTCCTCCCAGCTTCTACTGCTGACGTCTGAATGTTGAGGCATCATGGGAACTTTTTAACCAGTTAAGTTCCAAACTTCACACCCCCTCTTGCTGAAACCATTCTGACGAGACCTTCTGAGTTCAACACCTTCCCCTTTGCCTTGTGCCACTTCCCGGCATCTTTCCCAGGCACCTGTTGAACCCCTTCAACATTCCCAGAATCACACTGTGCGACACTTTTTCACGCACCTGTGACCTGATACCCTACTGACCCATTAAGGCCAGCAGTTGTGTCTTCTCCGTCAGACTCTTCCCCCTCTGACTTGACACCCTGTTTGTGAGCTTTCTCCATTACCGGAGATGAAGCCTCACACCTGGACACTCCTTTAACAACCCTTGGAGATGCCCAAACCTGCCCTGAACCCTGACCCTGGACTTGGTCCTCATCACCGGGTTTTGAACCCTGATTCTGGACCTGATCCCCGTCACCGGGCTCAGCCACAGCCTCCCTTCTCCCTTGAGAAGACTTTGCACCCGTCACCTGGTGACGTATTCCCTTTTCCTTGAAAAATTCCTCCAGAGCAGACCCAGTAAACTGTGACCCTCGGTCGCTCTTGAACCCTTGCACCTTGGTGGAGAACCTTAGTTCCACCTCCGCAACCCAAACCTGGATCAGTTGCGCCGCCTCCCCCTGTGATTTGAGAGAGAGACACCAGCCAACCTGGCTGAGGTCATCTGTCAGCAATGGCACATACCTGGCCCCACCCAGACTCTCACCTCATGGGTCCTGACAGATCTGTGTGTGAACAAGCTCAAAAGCTTCCTTGGCTACCCTCCCAAACCCGGGAAAACCAAGCACCTTTGCACCTTTGCATGCCCTGCACTCTTGGGACCTCCCACATTTCCGGAGTTTGTACCCTTTTGTGCACCCGTGCAACTATTGCACGTTTTTGGGAACCTTAGCACACTGCACCTGTGCTTTCTTCAGCATTCCCACCACCCTCCAGAGGTGTCTCCAGAACAAAGAAATTGTTCTCCCTTTTCATGTTGACCCGTTGTCGCCCCCCTCTGAAAATGGAACAGGTGTCATTTTCAAAGCATTTTTTTTTGAACCCCTGCGTCGTTAGAGCAGATACAGATAACCGACAACAATTCAGTCCCGGCACAACAATTGTTCCTGTTGAAAACAGCCCTGCAGTTCCGCAGCCTATCAGGTGCTGCCTGATAGCAGAAACCAAAACACCCAGCGTGTCACTGTGTCCTGGCTGGAGTTGTTCTCCACAGTTGCCATAGAAGCAACAAACGTCCCGCTGCCTCTGAAGACTGGACTTATCTCAGAGTTCCCAGACACCTCTGCAGCACGTAACTCCCGCTGCAGCAGATGGCTGACCTTGAAGTCTGTAGCTGTGTCCTGTTTCCCAGGCTTCGACTTTTGACGCAAACATCTCTTGGCAGCCTTTGGAAAAAGAGGCTTTTCTGTGCTTTTACTGCTCACCGCCCCCCCCACTGCTCCCAGGGCTCCCAGGACGCTTTCCTGCACCCCCAGTGGTAGGTAAAGGGCTCCCAGCAGCTTGCCTCTCTCCAAGCTCCTCACGCAGATGTCGAACTCCAGTGGAAAATCACTGCTCTTGGGCTCCTCCCAGCTGGCCTCCTTCTCCTTCTTCCGGAAAAGCACTCCTTGCCAGCTTTGCCCCCTCTGAACCTCCACTTCATTCCAGCACGTACAGTGGAAAACTTTTTAAACGTGCCTTTGGAAAAGTCCGCCCCCCCCGACCTGCTCAGCAGCACTCCTTGTGGCTAAAGCATCAGGGGCAGGGGCTCCAGCCGTCTCTAGGCTTTTGTCCAGGGCTCTGGCTTCCTGCTGAAGCTTCACAGCAACTGCAGCACATTTCCAAGTGCCAATAGTCCCTTTGCCCCCCCTCTGGGGCCCACAGCCCTTCCCAGCTGTGCACCGGCTCTCACGAAGGTGGTCTGCGCCATCTTGCCTTCTGTCCTGAAGCAGCCATCTCCCGGCCCTTGCTTTCCGCCTCCAGCCTCACAAAACTCCCTGGAGCACTAGCCAAGTGGCCTCTGGCTTCCTGACACCCAGAACAGTAGACCTCAGGTCAGCAGCCAGGTTGCCCAGCTTCTTAAAGTGAGCATGGAATGTCCTCCAAGACCTGGCAGCCTGCCATCCTCTTCCGTTCTCCCAAGGGGCCCCAAGCTGTACTTACAGACCAGTTTCAGCTCCTCTGGCTCTCCCTTCCGTGGAGAAACGTTTCCTCGGCACAGGCAAACACTTTGCGTCTTTCAGCCAGCTGCTTTTAAACTCCGCAGCTCTCCTTGCCTTTTAACACCAGGCAAAAAACTCCGCCAAACTCCTGCCGTATTTTTCTGCCTTCGACCGCAGACTTCAGACGCATTCCGGCAGCCTCTCGTGACAGTTTTACAAGCGGTAATTACCCATAACCTGTGGCAAATTGGTATTTTGGAACCCCGCTAATTGATTTATTGGCCCTCAATTAGCTATTTATGGCAGCCCGGTCCGGCGCGCTTCCCTCAGCTGCGCCACTCAGCTCCACTCAGCTCCGTCGTCCGGTAGCTCTCAGTCACACCTTAGCAGAGATAAACACAGCGGTGATGAACTGTCACTTCCTTCTCTTAGCTTCCAAACAAACACAGAGTCCAGGTTTGTCCATTTCAGCTCTTTATTCCGACATTTCCCCAGGGATTTCTCCTGGGCTCCTTTCCGCCATTACAGGCTACGTCTTTCTCCCTCAACGACCAGAGGGGAACAGAACAGAAACTCCTCCCAGACTCCTCCCAGCTTCTACTGCTGACGTCTGAATGTTGAGGCATCATGGGAACTTTTTAACCAGTTAAGTTCCAAACTTCACAGTCACGGCCCATTTAAATATGCAGCCTGCTTCTAACAGTGTTCTTTTGAAAGTCTCTCAGAACATCCCGTGCTTAGCACTGATGGAGACATTGAGTAAGACCATTAGTTTCTTGGGGAATATTGATGTTGGTCTGTAGAGCCACCCGTCCCCACGCTCTGTTACATGGCAACAGTGCCTGCCATAATCAGCTTCCCAAAGCAGTGGCAATCCAACATGAGTTTTTCCCCCCAGAAGGTGGATGTTGAGCTACCCATGCTGAGCTACTTCAGGCTACCCATGAGTGCTGCAAAGTAACAAAATAACAAACTGGATCAAAGCCACAACACATATCCTGGAGGGGGTGTGAAAAAGTAATGAGAAACAGAATTATGGTATTCTGCAAAATGTTAAACTTGTGCTTAAATTCTCCAGGCTCAGATAAATTAGCATTACTTACATGCACTCTCTCTAACCTCCTTAAGAGAAAGCATTACTGGATCGGACTGTGAAGTTGTGAATATTGCTGGTATTAGTCACAGTCTTACTCATCTTAAAATCACCCATCAGCTACCCTCTCTTCCTCACAAAGGTAGCTAAGTAGTCTAAGGAACTTTGTCCTTAGAAGTCAGCTCTACTTTGCCACAAACCCTTGGCTATTTTTCTGTCCAAAATCGCCATCCTTAAGCTCCTTTTTCACCTTTAGAGAGAAACACTCAGAGAAGTTGTGGAAATTCCATCTCTCTCTCTTCACCTGAAGTTGGAACAGCCAGCTTCTGAGTGGGCAACTAAGCAGAAATGTTAAGCTGCCACTAAATTTTGCAGATGATGTAGATTAAGAAAGAATCTCAGAACTCCATGCGACATGCTGTTTGAGCCTTATTCAGAAGAAATTGCTTTCTCCTATTTGGCCCAGGAAAGGGATGGATTTCTGAATGCTCAGTACTCTCCCTGTTGCTTTCGATCAATTATTTACTCCACAAAACTAGAATCACTTTGATTTTCTTTTTTATTATGAAAATGATTGTTGTGGTGTGTGGTTTTCTTTTCTTTACTGAAGCAATTTAGCATAATGACTTTTTCAAGATTACTCCCCAGGGACAGGATCACTTTGTTTTCTCTTTCATGCTCTCCATTCTTCTCTCTCTCTCTCTCTCTTTTCCCCTCTTCTCCTTTCTTCTTTTCAAAATGATGATAATTTTCCAAGCAGTGAATGGCTGCTTTCTTGCTGTATTGAGGCTGCTGATGGGACTGTCAATAACAGTGTGTGATATGAGATACAGCGAAGGGGAAAGTTTGGTTTTGTGAATGGAATCCATTCCTGGAAATTGATAAAATTACATGGGTGCTATTTGACAAAACATCATGAAAGCATATGCCATGAAGCATATTTGTAAAAAAATAAAATAAAAATCCTGAGCTTGAACAGCATGAATCTTAACCTCTGGAACTCCATGAGAGGGAATGTAAGAGCATTGCATATCTGCAGAAAAACAGGCACTGAGGGGGATGCTTTGCAAACTTTCTGCCTTCAGAGAACCATTTCTATTCTGGCTTAGCTGCTGTGAACTGCCGGCAGTTACGTCTAAATTAGGAAAGTATAAAGCTTTTTAAACAATGGTTTAGAACTCAATTTGGGTGGAATGTTGTCAAAAGGTTCTGTATGTTTTAAGGAGGCTGGGGTGCCTTACGTTCCATGATAAATCGAATGTGCCAGTCTTTTGTAACAGCTAACAAACCAGTTACCATATAGATTAATTTGTTAAGTACAGCCCTATTTGGGTGTTCAGGGAACATATGTGTGTGTGGGATAAAGCATGCATGAGTTCGCACTTGCTGGCCATACTCCCAAATTCCCTGTGTGTGCCAGCACTATAGTGATTTTATTCCAGTTATTCCTAATTTCTAAACTGTTTGGGGCTACATTGCAGCTTGCTCTAACTTCTAAGACTGGCTGAACAGCTTCTATTGTCTTGTAACAAAATGGGTACCAATCTCAGTCACAATCTGTAGCTCCAAATAACCAATGTGAGCTAGATTTGCCCACTATAAACAAGACACCATCCAACTGCCTTAGGTATTCCACTCAGGATTTGTGTAGGGTTTGTTCCTTAGCCCTTTCTTCTCCCAATTATATCCCACAAGGCAGTGGGAATTTAGGGACCAGAGTTTTCCTTCTCCTGGATGGGCTACCTTCTGAGGTTGAGGAGCTCCATCTGTCCTTCACTTTCCTCTACAGCACGTGTAGGAACTGCCCCCTTTAGCACTGGACCCACTATTGCTCTCGTCTGCTAAATCTGCCAGAGCCTGTCTTCACATGCAGATACAAAGAAGTACACACAGGTGAACAATTACGTTACAAGAAATTACAGGAAGCGCTTGATCTCAATGTGCAAGGAACTGCAAGGTGAAAATTTGGAAGTGGAATAACAAGGATGCAGCCAACAATTTGCTGCAGCATCCTCCCTATGACCACATTTGGAGGGGTTTACCTGCCTGTTTTGGCTGTCAGGTTTTTGAGGGGCAGCGTGGGAATAATACATGAGAGGTATCACTGATCCAGAAAGCTTATTCAGGGTCACAGAAGAAAGGGAGAAGCTTTGGCATAGGTGGACTGAAGCAGACAGCAGGCAATTTATTTCTTCCCTCTTCTGATAAATATGCATGTCACATAAATAATATATCAAGCATAACCTTGTAGCTAAATAAATAATGGTCTACGTACAACATGAAGAGGTATGTGAGCTGATCTGCTTCCCCCCCCTCCCCATTGAACTGCAAGGAGAATTGATGAGCATGGTTCACTTTGCTCTTATCCACTTGGCAATGCAAATCTCTTGTAGTCATACTCCGTGTTCACAAAGGAGCCACCTCACTTACTATGCATATGTATGTATATAAAGGCAGTAGCCCATGTAGCCTGGAGCTCTGCTGTCTGCATGAAAATCATTCCACAAGGAAGGCACTCCAAATGTTTGGCATTTAGATGCATTTGGTGAGGTGGGGGTGAATATTATTTTTGTACTAGGACACCATACTCCTGCTTCTGTTTCATATTATGGTACTGTATACTAGTGAAATGGATATAATTATGGAATAACTGTGTTAGCTGTTTCTCAGCACTATATATTCATTCTTGACCCTTTGCTTCTGAAGGCTTGCCAAGGATGGCAGTGTTTTGTATGTTTCCTTAGATGATCGGGTATGGTGGTTTCTGGACATGCAAATAGATGATGGTGGGGATTGCTGTAATAGACAGACTTGCTGATTATGGCATGGTTTGCACATCACACTATACCAAACCATGAGCAATGTGGGTCACTGGAGATAAGATTATGGCCCTTACATCCCTCCTCTGGTCCTTGTGCTGCTGTTCTGACATAAGCTAAGCCATTGTTTAGTTAATGTGTTCTCCATATCTGGTAACCAAGATTCGTTCTTGGGTTCACAGCACATGATTTGTCTGCAACAGACAATCCACAAGCCTGGCTTCAGATGAGAGGCTAACCGAACTATGGATTAGTTTGCTGTGGCACAATGACCAGGGGAGGACTGGCGTGGTCATGGTCTCATGGCGCAGAGTGTGAACCACCCCAATGTCTCTCTGCAGGGCACTGTTATGGAATAAATTTTAGAAAATCCTTCCAGGTCTATTTATCCTTGTAAGAGGTGGACCCATCATTGCACTGACTCCCCACTTCCATGTGGCACAGCAAACAGACTTGGGAGCCAAAGTATCTCCAGTTCACAGTTGGAAGCAAATTTCACAGGTAGGGCAGGGAATTTATTTCAGTTATTCCTAATTTCTAAACTGTTCAGGGCTACATTGCAGCTTGCTCTAACTTCTAAGACTGGCTGAACAGCTTCTATTGTCATGTAACAAAATGGGTACCAATTTCAGTCACAATCTGTAGCTCCAAATAACCAACGTGAGCTAGATAGACCTACCAAATTTGACAGCCATTTGCAGTTTTTAATGGGTTTGGGAGGGGGCACAACTGAATCTGTTTTAGAAAGATATGGAGGGGAATTTTGTTCTGCTCACATTTTAAAGGAAAGTGACCTAATTTGTAGCTCACAGACTTATAGCCATATCAGAACACAGCTGACAATTGAATTATACACTCCAAATTTTGCAGTGCAGTTTTGGCTCAGAAAAATGCATACAATTACATAGGAAATGCATGGGAAAGTTTACAAAAATAGGCATTTTAGGTCTAAAGTGTGTACAAATGCATACAATTTAAATGAAAAAAATAATGCATTTTCTTTTCTTTCTTTTTTAAAAAAGAAGATGGAAAAAGGGCAGAACAGACTTATGATGGAACACATAAAGTAACATGGACAGAAGCAGGTTGGCCATCCATCCCTAAGTTTAGGGTCCTAAAGTATCTGCAGGTGTTCTAATAGCTGGGTTACAGAGCAGCTGATCCACTAAAACTATTGAATACCCCAAACAAGAAGAAAATAGAAATGAATTCCTTAGTTGCCCAACACTTTGCACTCAGGTTCCACAGGTGGGAGATTTGATTCCCACTGTAACTGATCTCTGTACTTGTTGATGAACATTAGTGTGAATGTTCAATTTTTCAACCCTTAATAAAAATGTGGAACACATCATAGCTCTAGGGTACAATCTCTATTTTCCTGAGTGGATACTGAGGTCAGTAAACTTGTGTACTTTAATCCAAGGTAGTAAGATTATATGGCTAGAGCGTGATAGCAGTAGCTGTAGATAAATATATAGATATCTACTGCCTGACCCTAGCCCCCTAAATCCATTCTTGGCATGAAAATAAATGGCTAAGTTTGTGAAAGTGCTGAATCCACATTTGCGACCATTGAAGTCAATGGAATCTATTGGCTACTCAGCACATTTAAACTAAGCACTTATTTAGGCTCTTGATGATGTTTACGAGAGCCTGATTTTTATTAGATGAGGGCTTTGGTCCTATGCACATTTCCCTGAGTATGCACCAATGAAGTTTGTCCAACTTACTTCCAAGTAAACATGTTAAGGATTGCACTGCATGCTTGTCTTGTAGCTAGGTTTGGGGGAGAAATTAATTTTTTATTTAAAGACGAACCTGCCTAATTTTGCGCTTTCTGAAAGAATACAGAAACCGAAACTGCATCCTTCGAGATGCAGCTTATATGATTATTGCAATTCGGTTCTCCAGTTGAGTAATAGGTACAAAAATACATATATTAGGATGAAGTGTGTATACAAATGCATATTATAGTGAAAATAGTGTTGAGAATGCATTATATTTGGATGAATTGCCTGCAAAACTGTGTAGTAGTAGTAGTTGTAGTAGTAGTAGTAGTAGTAATATTTATACCCCACCCATCTGGCTAGGTTTCCTCAGCCACTCTGGGCAGCTTCCAGCATCATAATGAGATGTGTATTTTAGGCAAAGCAGAGTCTATGCTGTACATCACCCAGAAATCAGCACCCAAAAGGCACCGATCTACCTTCTGTTTATCTCTTGTTTAGAGTGGTCGACAACCATATTGCGGTCCTTCTTAGAGCAGCTCTTTTAAGGTAGATCAGTTTTATCCTTCCCATGTTTCAGACTGGGAGTGGCTGCTGAGAGAGCAGTTTGCCTAACATAATTGCCATGCCTGTGAAAAACTGTGATAAGTACATATGTATAGCTGCCTAAGTTAACAGAAATCCTCCCCCTGAAATCCTCCTAAAGAATGAGAGCCATGACGAAATCAAAGGCGGAAATCTGGGCCTGCTCATAAATTCACAAAGCAGAATGACGCCTCCCTACATCAAATCCATTGTGCTGCAGAAACGTTGCTGGTTTCCCCCCTGTCATTTTTTTAAAAAAAAACCTTCCCCAGGCCTTAGATCTCCTTTCAAATTTGCTTTCACGCGTCTTTACTGTACTATCTGCCGTACATCCCGGGCTGACGGCACTAACAGATGTTTTAAATATTAATGCCGTTTAAAAAACTAATCACATTAGTAATACCGTCCTTGCTACTTAGGAGTAATCTTGCCATCGTGGCCAAGCAAGATACATTAGGGTTCCCCGTGGAAAGCAGTAATTCTTTAAAGAAGCATGGACAATATGTTGCGCTTGTCTGCTATCTCCTAGCAAATGTTCTCTGCTGATGACTGTGCTTTGGGGAAATTGAAAGGACATTTCCCCCCCTAGGAAATATATAAAGTGCCTGTCTATTAAGGACGTGCCGAGAATTTGACAGACCTGCAAGAAATTTACTATCCTACCTACAGCATCTGCTTGAACTGTGGCTGTAGTGGATGGTGCCTGTCTTTTTCAGGGACTCTTTCTACATTCAGGAATCTTCTGGAGAAGCCATCGGATTCTGGAACATGATGCAAGGTTGACAATCAGCTCACGCATTATGCTGGCCAAGCCCTACTGGGTTTCATTATTTGTTTGTTTACTAAAATATCCATGTTCCACCTTTCTGTCCATCCCTCCAAAGGGAAACCTCAATGTGCTTATCAACCACCATCTCCTAGAAAGCTATAATTAGTTTTATGAACCCCAATAAAAAGCAGCAGTAGCAGGGCTGACACTACCATTAGGCAGAGTGAAAGCAAGCATCTCAAGCTGTTTCTCCTGAAGCCCCTGAGTTGGTCCATCTGGCTCAGCAATGTCCTCAATGACAGTCAGTGGTTCTCCAGGATTTCAGCAGGAGTCTCTCCCAGTCTCTTCCTACCTCCCTACCCAAGGATTGAACCTATGACCTTCTGCATACAAAGCAGAGGCTTTACCATGGGAGGACAGAGCTATGTGTGCTGTGTGTCCTGTCTTGCACCCTCATAACTAGCTTAGTACCCTCTGCTGCAATGCAGGACACCCTCCTGCTCCACTGTTGAAATATTAATTCAGCAACCAGACCAGTTGGCTTCTGTACACAAATCAGGCAGCAAAATGTCTTAGACCAGCTCTGAGCAGCAGTGATAATAAATGAAGAACAGGTAAGGCAATTTTTCCAAGGAAGTCTTTCTGAGAAGCATGCTGAAACAATATTGGTTTTAATTGACGTCTAAGGGCACAGAGAAAGGGAGCCACCAGGATTGTCTCATTCCAAGGTCGAATATGCAGAACCTAAACTTATTACAGGAGAGCCCATGGATGATTCAGGAGGCAGCTGTATCTCTGCTGGTTGTAAGACGCAGAGCAGGACCTATTTGAAGTCTAAAGTTCATGGACAGCTTCATATGGGCAGAGGTGCTCTTTTTAGAATGACTTGAGGGTGTCTAAACACGATTAATAAGCAGGTGCCAAATGGATGGATATTGATTAATTGAAATCTTGTTCCCCCAAAATAGTCTCCCCTTGCAGAAAGATGGACTAATTTTCTGCTGCTTTCTTGGATGTGGGATTTCTCTGAAGTGTTACAAAGATGGTTGTCACTTCCTTTACAGGGTCTTAGCAGGAAATATTGCTGGCGGTAAGGTATGGACGAAGGGATGCGGGTGGCGCTGTGGGTAAAAGCCTCAGCGCCTAGGGCTTGCTGATCGAAAGGTTGGCAGTTTGAATCCCCGCGGCGGGGTGCGCTCCCGCTGCTCAGTCCCAGCGCCTGCCAACCTAGCAGTTCAAAAGCACCCCCGGGTGCAAGTAGATAAATAGGGACCGTTTACCAGCGGGAAGGTAAACGGCGTTTCCGTGTGCTGCGCTGGCTCGCCAGATGCAGCTTTGTCACGCTGGCCACGTGACCCGGAAGTGTCTTCGGACAGCGCTGGCCCCTGGCCTCTTGAGTGAGATGGGCGCACAACCCCAGAGTCTGTCAAGACTGGCCCGTACGGGAAGGGGTACCTTTACCTTTTTAAGGTATGAACAGAGCCCCATGCCACTTCATCCCAGCCACATCACTTCCAAGGTATTCTAGGTGGCGCAGCTGACAGGAAGCTGTGGAGAGAGCCTCACAGGTCTAAAAACTAGAAAACCTTGGCCACCTCCTCTGGTAAAAGCAACTCTCTCCTGAAAACTTAGCTTTCTCTCCCTTGGGTTGCCTGTATCCAGCCTGAGTGGCTCAGCTCCACTGGGAGCTGTCCATGGTCCTGCTTCTTTGCCTCAACTCTTTGCTCTGCTTTCCCAATTTTCCTATGGCTTCAGCTTGGATCCCAGAATACGCTGTCAATTCAATATAGAATGCTCCGAAAGAAACTCAGTGTTCTTTGGAATGACTGTTTAAAGACAAGAAATGATAAAGGGACTGGAAGCACATCATCATCATCATCATCATCATCTTCATCATCATCCCCACAAGAACAGAGCCTTCTGAAAATGACAAGGACTCTACCAACCTATGTTTGAGGAATGTAACAGAAGGATTTATTGCATGATGTTGCATGCTCAGATGGTACCTTATCAGTACCAAATATCATGGAGAGAAAATTCTAAGAGATTAGGAAAAACCTTTTTGTGTTGCCTGCTTCTGCCTATTGTGAGGTTTGTGACTTTTCTTTACCTATGACTGCTTTGATTTTCAGCTCCAATTATTGCTTGTTTTCCCTCATTCAGCTCATCACAGACATTGTAAACCTACACTATATAAAACATCAGATTACACTGCTGTCTGGCATGAAAAAACATCCTGCCACTACCATTAGCATCCTGAGGGGGGGGAACAGTGTACAAACAAAGGCAATGAATTTTTTAACAGAGGCCTTGACTTGATCTTTCAGTCGTCTGTCCCTCAGGCAAAGGGGCTCTCCGTTCAGTAGCCTAGCAACAAATCCCTTACTTTCTCAGGCATTTCCAACATTGGCTTGGATGAAAGTGCACCTGTATATGTCAGCAGCGACAGATCAGATCTACAAACTCCTAAGACATTTCACCCAGAAAGGAGAGCCAGACAGATATATAGCACAATGTTTTAATAGCTTTTGGAAACCCTATTTAGAAGCCTGTGAGGGTTGATGTGGCTTTGTAGGCAGCTCATATTGGAGGTTGGTGGTCTTGGCCACACACAATCTAATTTTCGTGGTAAAGAATTTATAGTATAAGCTATGAAGATAAAACAAGCTAAGGCTCCAGTATCATCAAAAGAGGGATTCTTGCCATGTTATTGAAGTGTGTTCCCTTTCAGTCCTAGGCACTGGGAGCTTAAAACCTGCATTAATCTGTCCTGTGGGGAAAGCCAAGATGTAGAAGTAATACACGGCCTGATCCAAATAAACCCTTTTATCTCAGTAGGATTTGGATCAAGGCCAGGGTTTAATTTGAAGCAAGGGAGGATCACCAGAATGTAGCTCCAGAACCTGTTTTCATTTTGAAGACTATGCTCTGAAGTATATCAAATTGTTTCTCTTAAGGGGGGGGGGAGAGACTTTGATTATAGTCCTTTCTCTCACCTCCTGCGTTCCAAAATGTGCGAGGATCCTCCAGAGATCTAAAAGGCACCCTACTGCAAAAAGTTGCTTTCCAACTTGTGGAAAGCAATTAAAAAGGAGGATGGAGGTGCAGAATTTATAAACTTGTCCTCATGCCCCCCCCCCATGTGATAAATTCCATTTTCTCTAACTCCTGCACCTCCATCCTCCTTTTTAATTGCTTTCCACAAGTTGGAAAGCAACTCACTTAGGAGAGAAAATGTGGAGGGATATTGTCAGAAACTAAGTGTGGTCTGTTCTGAGCCTGATGAAGGCAGAACAAGTGTGATTATGATCCAGAGATGAATAAGAAGAACTAAAGTGGTAGGACAATAATCCGAAGAAGTTTATTGTCACAGAAGTCTAGTCAAGAAGAATGGAACAATTGGTAGTTGAAGGTTGTAGAAGGGTCAAGAAGAAAAGGAAGGGAGGTTGAATTTGGTGCAAAGAGAGACCATTGGCTCATGGTCTTTATAGTCTGTGCCTGGTATCTTTGTCTGTTGAGATAACTGATCAAAACATTTGGGGATAAAAAAGCCACCTTTTCGCAAGAGGCACTAGAGGCCACATCTGCATGAGCTCATTGGTTTCATGAGAATGAGGAAGAAGAACTTCACAGTCCATGTCCCATTTCACAGGCTTCCTTGCCCGCTTCCCCCCAGACGGATAAACCTTTCCATGGTATGCTGGATGCATTTGAATGTCAAATGGCTGCGCGGTAAGCAACTACTGCAGCTGTATCGATCAGTTGTTTGAGAATGTGCATGGCTTACTGAACCGAAGTGACACAGAAAATAAAACTTTTGATTGAACAACAAGCTGTGAGAAATAAACATCTCTCCCAGTGGAAATCAGAAATGAGTAATTCAGGACCCTAAGAACCTGCTGATGGCATTCCTCCAAGAACCTAGCTAGAATAGCCTTTCGAAAGCAGAGGAACTCCTGGGAGCCTCTCTGGGCCCACAAACCAAATTAGTATTTTTCTTTGGCAGATGAAGATGTTATAATTTATTTGTGCAAAGCAGCCTTAATCCTGAAGATGGGCACTGGGCTTACCCTATTCAAGGGAAATTTTACCTGTAACAAAAAGGAATGGCAGATTTGTTCTTTGTGTTTGTTTGTTTGTTTGTTTGTTTATCTACCTACCTGTTTAACATTTAATGCTGCAGTCTTAAACTGACTGATCAGGTCGTTAGTTAAAGCAACCTTTTTCCAACTAATAATACAGCCCAGATTAATCAAGTTGCATGTTTTTGAACATTTGCATATTTTTCTAATTCTGTGAGAGAAAAGGGTAGATAAAAGTTATAAGTAAAATACTTAAAAATTAATGCAAATACTGATAAACACTGGAAGGTGGAAGGTATAGTCATAGAGTGCTTCCAGGCGGCAGCTTAATTTGCAAACGGTTTGTTGATATGTTCTTTTATCTTTTCTTTTGCTGGAGGTGCTGTTGTCCTTGTTTCCCCCAGAAAGGGAAAATCTAGATTAAATGGGGGAAGATACTGCATGTCCTTTTGATGGCAATGATACTGTGTGAATGCCACAAAAAAGCTACCAGTCCCACAATAAGCACCCAGCTGGAAGCACCCTTAGAAGAGGCATCTACTGTTGCACCAGAGGGAATGCTTTTCTTCATCATCTCAAAGTAGTAGCTGCCAGAGGAGCAGGGCAGGATTGTCCATCTGCCTTTCCCAATGCTGAGCATTGCCTGCCAGGGTTAGGGGTGGGGGACATGGTATGACTATACTTGCACCATACTGAGCTTTAGGAGAGCAACAACACTGGGAAGGCAGAAAGATGCTGTAGAAAAGTAAGTGCTTCAAATTTGTGCGCAGCAGCTGAGTTGGCAGCCTGGCCACCATTTTGAATCTCCCTTCAGTCAAAGATTTTCACAATTGGGAAGCTTTCGTAAAGCAGGCAGCTTGAATGCACTTGGATGTAATGTGTTTATCCGCTTAATCTCATTTGTAAACTAATTATCCAGTTCCTTTCTCTTGCATTAACAGTTTGAGAAACAAGTCCATCATGAATAAACTGAGGGCCAAAGTGGCTTAACTGAACAAAAACGGGAGCTCTAATTGCCAGCCAGAAAGATATTTGGCTGCCAAGATGAGGGAGGGAATTTCCTCTATAAGTGCTAAATCATTGGTCATATGTTTCACTGTGTGTCTATATATATATATATGTCTGCAAGAGCATTCTGATTCTTTGTCCATCTTTGCTTTTAGTAGACCCATCCTCCCAGTTGGCCCCTCTTGCTAGTTGGCCCGCCAGTTCCACAAAACAAATGTATACAGCTGTCCAGTGGAATAGGCTAAGGGAATGCTAAGCATTTCATGGCCACATATTCATTCATGGCCAAAGACAGTGGAGAAATTGGAAGAACCTGCAATGCTCATCACTTCCAGATAACCTGTTTACTAAGCATTAATTCTTATTTGTTTTCAGGGAAGCTAGAGAGCACTGCATCAAGCAAGCATTACTCCACACTTTGCAGGACATTTTCCTGTCACTTTCCTTATTGCAAAATGTCTTGGGGGTGCAGTGGGTTTGTTGCAGAAGGCTGCCAAAGCAACTTTAATTGTGCAACGTGTATCACACACAATATTTGATTGAATCCCACCTGCAAATAGTAAAAGTCAGGAAGTGCTCATTGTCCATTATCATTAAAGGAGGGTGCTGCCTTCCCTTGTCTGCCTTTCTTGCTCCTTTTATGGTGGGGGGCTTCAGGGTCATGACTGGGCCTTATCCAAGAACGCCCCTCTCTTTGGGGAAGCAGTGCATTTCATTATGGCTTATATTCCTTTTTTCTGCCTTCTCAAGGGACAGCCAAAGCTTCTAACAGCACAATGTTAAACGAAAACGTAACACAAAATATCAGAAAGACAGTCAATATAGCAAAGCATAGTATATATCAAAATATAAAACAAATCTGAGTTAAATTAATGCCAAAGCATTCTCAAATATACATACAGTGGTACCTCAGGTCACAGACACTTCAGGTTACAGACTCTGCTAACCCACAAATAGTGCATTGGGTTAAGAACTTTGCTTCAGGATGAGAACAGAAATCGGGCAGCAGTGGCACGGCGGCAGCGGGAGGCCCTATTAGCTAAAGTGGTGCTTCAGGTTAAGAACAGTTTCAGGTTAAGAACGGACCTCCAGAACGAATTAAGTTCTCAACCAGAGGTACCACTGTAGGGCACCTGTTAGAGCGGCAAGAATTTATTCACCAGAGATCTTCCTTCTGACTCTAAGGTCCATGATGCTATGCTTGGCCTCCTTTGTTCAGTGATGGGAGCTGCTTCTTCTTTCTCCCCTTCATTCAGGTTTACATCCCAGTACATGCTGCGGTTCCACATTTGCAGTTGCACCTCCACTTAAATAGAAAAAAGAGAGAGTTTAAAATAAAAACCAGGCTCCTACCAAAACCCAGCATCAGCATTTGTGATCTGTATGCTGTGCCCATGAAAGCGAGGGGAAATGTGAATTGCCCTGATAACACAGCTTTGGCATCCTTTCATTAGAGTGAATGCAGTCTATAAAACCGTAAAGAGATCATCAGGGCAGGTTTAATGCCATAAAAGCTTTCACGCTGCCATTGTAATAGCATCAAATCTGAATATATGTGTTTATATCCGTACCGGCTTTGAGGCTCAGAAGTTGTTGCTGCAAGGAATGCAAAAGCAGGGAAAAGGAAAACATTGAAAGCTCTGCCCAGAAATGAGATTGCTAACATTTTAAGATCTGTACATCCTTGTCTCTTCTGCATGCAAAAGAGGTGTGAATACCCAAGAAAAAAATGTGTGTAGGGCATATTCCACAAGTGAGGTCAGCGGTACCATGTTAACTTAGGAACAGAGAACCTGTAGCCCTGGCCCTGCGGATGTTGTTCCTCCCTGACCATTAGCCATGCTGACTGCGGCTCTTAGCATCGGGGGAGGGGCACAATTTCCTCTTGTTTCCTTTAAAAATGTATCATTGCCCTGAGGCACTGGATCCCAGAAACAGAGCATTTAAAAATTGTGTTATACAATCCATAATGCCCTATAGTTTAAAAGTATTTTTTTTTTTTTTTGGCGGTTGATCTGAAAATTATTAATGTATGAGGATTTTTGTATTTGTGGTTGGTTTTATTTGGTTTTAAATTGTTTTGGTTGTGCCACCCTGGGACCCCAAAGGCCAGGTAATGAACCTAAGGCTTGCTGTATAGGACATTTTAGCTAGCTATATATCCTATTCATTAGTTTCTGCGCCAATCTAAGTATTTGACTGGCTAGTCTGGATCTGTTAATATTAGGAGGATTCCTACATTCCGGCAGGGTTTTAGGGAACAGATCGTCCCTAAGCACCACCGGAGAATCCATTCTTGCAATGTCTGCTCAGAATCTTTATTACAGATTTATAATAATATTGATGCAGCCCATTTCAAGTGTTCAGAGTACTTTTCCATTCATTCCTAGCAGGATTTGAATCAGGCCAATATATTTATTCACATCTTGCAGGCAGGGACAAGAGCCACATCAAACATCTGGCTATGTTCTGGCAGCCAGATTTTTCTAATGGGCAGAATGACATCTTTGAGCTTTGGGGGCTTGGTTTCAGTTCCCATCTCTGTCATGAAAATACTTGGTGGCCTTGGAGAAGTCAACTTCTACCAGTATCAATTCCCTTCCTGCAAAATGGGGATAATAATGACTCATCTTGCCAAGCTATTGCCTCCTGTCTGAAACCCTGGAGAGCCACTGCCTGCCAATGTTGACAATACTGGGCTAGATGGATGTATGGTCTGGCTTCGTATAAGGCAGCCTCCTAATGAATTTTCCTACTTAAAAAAGGCATAAAAATCACAGTATTTGAGTTTGGCCATGCAGCACCTCTGCATTACATTATTTGCAAGTGCTGTTGTCTTTGCAACAGCCTTCTCTGACAAAAAAACCTGCTAAAATTATACTTAATACTGCAAGGTCTGGATCAATGCAAGTTTTTTCCATTTTCCAATTATTTATCACCAAACAGCATGGGCAGAAGCCAAGAACAAGGGCTCCCACTAGAGCAACATGTCTTTCCCCCTCTGTGCCCCCTATACACCTCTGTGCCTCACTCATATCTGTTCTGGAGGGTTGGGGGAACCCCCAGAACAGTGGAGTGGGGAAGGAGAGGGGAGATTGTTTTATCCGGCAAGCAGAAATGCTTGTATTGGTGGAACAGCTGCATTAGCAAGATGTGGAATTTCACCCACTGCTTTAAAGATGGCCTGTCCGTAGCTGGGGACAACCAATGGATTTAAAAAGACCTGAAGATGATGTAACAGAGGCATCATTTCCTGTAGTATATTAGAAGCCCGCATGAAGAAGGCCATGGCAACTTCAGGTGAGGCTGAAGCAAACTCCTATCTGAAATGCTATAGAGAGGCTGTCAATAGGTAGAGACAAGGCTGAGCTGGAATGACTCCTTCTGACAATGTAAGGCAGCTCCCCATGTTCCTCCTTACACTCTGAGTGCTTCTGTTTCATTGTCGTCTGTAGTCAAACAAGCTTTGCAGGTTTTTAGAGTAGTAAGCCTCTCTTCCTTCCGGAGACGATTCCCGCATCACGCAGGGGGCATTCGGCCCCCTGCCCTCACCTTCGCTGGCGCGCCATGCCCCCCCCCAGCTGGGCACCCAATCGGGTGCCACCAGGGAGGTGTGGTTTAGCCACTCAAATGCGGCCGCGCCAGCTCTCCCCGCCATTCGCTCCCGATCTACCGCAAGTCACCCACCCACCACTCCCTCTATGGCGTAGCTTTTCTCTTGGCTTTGCTATGGACCTATGGTTGGTCGCCCTGGTTGATCAGGGGGCCTGGTAGGAGTTTTTTCCAATTGGCAAATTGGCACCGGCCTCTTGGGTTTTTTTGCCTACCTCGTAGCAATCGTCACAACTTTCTTGGTATTTGGCGGTTAGGCATTGGAATGTGTTGTTGATGTATGGAAGGGCAAGGTGTGGCCATCGCCTACCCCTTCACTTATGGGTATTCCGTTAAAGCAATCCGGGGGTCGTGGATCCTGTCCAATGCCCGGTGTGGCGGGGGGCCATGGCACAACCCTCGGTGACATCAGGGGAGAGCTTATAGTTGTATTACCATCAACAGGCTCCCCCTACTGGTGGATAACCCTTCAGCAGACTCACCCCTCTCTGAGGGGCTGGAGTCAAAATGTCTGTGGTCCAATGCCTAATCCAATACCTTCTCACATGCTGTAATCAATAAAGTTGTGGCCTTTTCTTGCCCATTAACCTAATATACTGTGTCCACATGTCTTCATTCCCCAAGCGGGGATCAGGTCCTCGAATCACAATCAAGACCTGTAGCACCTGTGAAAAAACAATGGGATGCAATTCCACACAATTATTATTACCGTTATTATGAAAGTTATGATGCATGTCCCGCCTTTCCCCCAGACAGGGGCTCAAGGAGACCTACACAAAATAAAACAGCACAGATCTGATACAGACATTTAAAAACGTATAATTGTTTAAAAATAATTGAGCCCTAAAAGAAAATGATAACAAATCTATTAAAATACAGATAGTATTTCCTTCAAGAAGTTACCAAAAGCCTGTCAGAATAAACAAGTCTTCATCTGCTGGCGGAAGGACAACAAGGAAGGAGCCAGTCTACCTTCTCTAGGGAGGGAGTTCCAAAGTCTGGGAGCAGCCACCAATGAGGCCCTCTCCTGCTTCCCCATGAAATGTGCCAGAGAGGGTGGCTGTACTGAGAGAAGCGCCTCCTTTGAAGATTTTGGAGATGAGGCAGGTTCATATGGGACAATATGATCCTTCAGATAGCCTGGGCCTAAGCTTCAACCCTATACAACACTTTGAGTTGTGCCCAGAAGGCAGCTTGTGGGTTTGCCATTTGTTGGGCTGCTGATCAGCAGTGTCTTTCTGTTGGCCACTAAATAATAACACACTATTCATTTTGATCACAGCAAGTTGCACAAGCCCAGTGGGGAAGGCTGGATTAGAGGAGGGCCTGACCAACATGGTAATCGGTCACCTTGGATCTTGTTGCCAGAAAGAGTAGATTGATGTGTGGTGCAGATATATTGAGCTGCCTCGTTTCATTCCATTCATTTAATGGTGAAATCATTTCACAGGCTCTCATTGAGATGCCAACCAGGCAGAGAGTTCCAGCCCACTGTGCTTTGCTTTTTCTTGCACAATTATAGACTGAAACTGCCCGTTCTCATTAGTGGAGCCGGCATTAAGATGTATGGCTAAATTCCCTGCCTAGATCTTGGTCAATTTATGCCTCTTAAGCATGCTGTTGACTTCAAGGTTGCCATTTTAACTACACCGACCACATTGCACCCGAGCTTCTGATGGGGCCAGTGGGTGACATTGACTTAATGCTGCAAGACTGACTGTTAGGATTAGGCTGTGAGCAAACGTTTATGAGAAGCAGATTTATGGGCGCTGAGCTGTGCTTGGGAAATGGCTTTTGCTGCATTTCAATCGGCATTGGCTTGACAGTTTGGAAGGGCTTTGCTTATCCTTCAGTGAATAAGGGAAGGATCAATGTACAGCTGCAGTCAGGCACGTTAGAGGGAGAGGCAGGCGCAGCTGAGTCAGCCGTTCAGTCATTGTTTGAATTGGGCAGAAACCAATGACCCAGGGATAACACTGACATGCGCTGACTTAGAACATGGCGTTTTACTGTGGACTTAGAGCCAAAGTTTGCCAGCAGTGCACAGAGGCTGCCCAGTGGCAAGGAACACGGAATAATATTACTGTTTCTTTTCTAATCTAAATTTTTGCTGCTGACTTAATCTAGGCTCTGGCTGCCCTCAAGACCCCACCCCTTCTGGTCTCATCATAATCAACAACAACATTTTGATTTATATTTCTCTTTCTTTCTTTCTTTCTTTCTTTCTTTCTTTCTTTCTTTCTTTCTTTCTTTCTTCTTTTTATTTACGGAACTGACACTGTTGCAAGTGCCACATAATGCCCATGCCTCATTTGTAAGAAGTTGATCCTTTGGTGCGGCAGTTGTTGTTTTCACTTTTCCTGAAAGTTTTATTGTTTCATTCTGTCTGTAAACCGACAGGGTTGTTGTTTTTATTTTACAATCAAGGAGTATCTAAATTTTATGAAATAAATGATAATTAATAGAAGTGGCCCAAAGCAACATTCAAAATAGTACAAACATTAAAACCAAATATTCATTGACTCCCTGTCCTCATTTGCATTGAGCACTGACTCCTCTTGCAGGGGCAAAACTATGATTTATTTCACCTGGGTCAAAGACCCAGTTGGAGCCCCTACCATGCTCATTTGTGCACACAGAGAGAGAGAGAGAGAGAGAGAGAGAGAGAGAGAGAGAGAGAGAGAGAGAGAGAGAGAAGAGAGACTGGAAGCCTCAATTGCACCCTTCTGAAAGCCAGCCCCCCCCCCTCAACTTTTCATTGCATTCAAAGGCATTTCATTGTACTGGTCGAGGGCTTAACTACATTAGAGGGGCTCCAGTTACAGAGGACAGGTCTCTGTTTGAAGTAATCGGAACGTAGGAGGCTGCCTTGTGCTGAGGCAGATTCTCCCATAGGAAGCAGTGGATGGCTTTAAAATAGGATTAGACCATGCACGTCCAAGAGGTAGATCGTGATCTACCGGTAGATCACTGGATGTCTGTGGTAGATCACTGGTAGAACACTGCTCCCCCCAAAGAAGCTCAACAAGTGTGTCTCCCCTAAAAAAGCTCAACAACTTTGTCGTGAACCCCCCAAAACAGGGCTTTCCTTCCTAAAAAAAAGTTTGACCTCCCCCCAAAAGGGGGTCTTTAACTCTGTGAGTAGATCGCAGTATCTTGGGAGTTGCCCACCCCTGGATTAGACAAATTCACACAGGAGAGGACTATCAATGGCTACTAGCCACAATGGCTATGCTCTGCCTCCACAGTTCGAGGCAGTAATGCTTCTGAATTCCAGTTGCTGGAAACTACAGAAGGGTAGAGTGCTCTTGTGCTTGAATCCTGCTTCCTGGTTTCCCACTGGCAGCTGATCAACCACTGTGAGAACAGGATGCTGGACTAGATGGGTCACTGGCCTGTTCTAGCAGCAGTGGCGTAGCGTGGGTTGTCAGCACCCGGGGCAAGGCAAGTAATTTGCGCCCCCTAACCCGTGGATTTGCGCCCCCTAACCTGTGGATTTGCCCTAACCCCAGATGTTGCGCCCGGTGCGCCCGGCCCCCCCTGCACCCCCCACGCTACGCCACTGTCTAGCAGACCCTTCCTATGTTCTTACCACTGAGCTATGGTCCCTCCCAACCAGGTCCAGATTAAAGATAAAAATGTCCATAGGAAGGGAGACCTGGAAGTTGCCCACCAACAGTTTGCACTTTGGACAGAAGACTGAGCAAGGAGACCTAGTCACTATCTTCCCTACTATGGTGAGATGTCATGCATTTAAATTGCAGTATTTATATCTAAATGTGCATTTAGTTATATGAACTAGCACGTGCAGATTTTATGCAAATCAGTGCCCTTTTTTTGTCCTTTTTGATTATGCATCTCATCTTTTCTTGGCTACCCTAAACTACATACATAACAATCTGCCTTACTATAGCCCCTATTTCTAAGCCAAGCCCCCGTCGGGAGGGTGATCTGGGACAGAGGGAAGGGAGTGCTTAATTATTTTCCTGCCTGCCATTTCTCTGCTCTATACGGTGCTGCTTTTGCTTGGAAATAGTGGCTGCCAGGAGGTTGGCTCGGCCCAGAAATGTTACTGTTTTCTAGCTCCCGTAACATTTGTTCTTCTCATTTCTCATAAGCATTTTGGAAATGTGCTATGCCAAATGTTCAACACACTGGGGGATGGTGTCAATGTGAATTAAGTGGATGTGTCCGGCTAAACCCAGTTCATTCCAGCCTTTTCCATTGGCTGACCAGATCTAGTAGAGGACAGGACTTGAGCACAACAAATTCTTATAAAGAGGTGAGACATGTATCAGAGATACAGTCGTATTCCTCCCCTCCCCCACTCCCCACTCCGTCTTCTCAATGGGGAAGTAGAGCCTAATGGCAGCTAGAGACTGTCTGGGTTCCCAGCTTGGGTTGCAAGTGGGAATTGCAGGAAGCGGAGAGTGGAATTTAGACTAGGGCAGGGAACCTCACCTTCACAGATGCAGGGAGAGCACTGGGAATACTAAATCTGCACTGAAATTCAGCTACAGGGAAGGAAAGACAGTTTAGCACTAGTTTAGCTAAGTGAGTGCTGGTCATTTGCCAGCAGTGGCTACTGGTCTTACGAGTCCATTCCAATGATTGCTTTCTACAAAAGCAGGACATCAACTCAGAACACACCCCGTTGTCAATTATGAATGGAGCAAAAGTTTCATGGTAAGGGTGCTCCGTTCTTTATTATGAGAGCTTGTTATGCTTTTACAACACATAATAAAAACAGGTGTTGTAGCTCCCCCGCCCCAAGATTTATCAGCATTATGTGTCATGCAATATGTGGGAAGTACAAGGTTCCATTTGGGCAGGGGAGAGAGAATGCCAGTGCTCAGAGGCCATTTCGTGAATATGCTTTTTATTAAGTTTTCATTTTAAATACACCAGCACCAACAAACAAAAATATCAAGTCTTTTTACATCTATCTTTATGCTCCATAGAGCCATTGACTTCCCTCCTTCCCTTCCACAGGTTTTCTTATTCCAATCTTTAATTCACAGTTTCATTAGTAAAAGACTAAACTATGACATAAGATTTATTTCAGTCCTGCTAACATCTTCAAATTTCTACAGTTCTCACTTATATAAACCATAAATTTACTCCATTCTTTTTAGTACTTTGTCTCCTCCTGGCTGCGAATCCTATGTGTCAGTTTTGCTAGTTCCACGTACTCGACCAACTTTGTCTGCCACTCCTTTACAGTCAGTATCTCCTGTGTTTTCCAGTTTTTGGGCTATCAGAACTGCTCAGAGGCCATTTCACTTCCTGAGGTCTCCCACTTGCTTCTGCTCATTGTTCCAGCTTCCCAGGAGGGTCTTTGTAGGGTTCAGTAGTGGTAGCCTGGGTTGCCTCACTCATCCCAACAGCCACAAGTGTCACATGCTTCCCTCAAACACCTCCCATCCCTTCATCTCCCCTTGTGGTTCCATGGACCAAGCTGCGCTGGGTGGAGGGGACTCTGCAGGGCGAGAGAGTCAATGATGGTGTGAAGATTTATGCCCAGTAAGCGTAAGTCTGGTGTAGGGAGGAAGAGTGGAATTCCTTTTTTTAAGAATAAGTAAATCTGGACTGCCATCCCAACAAACATTTCTCAGGTTATTTATATCCAACAGGTTTGATGCACTTCAAACAAGGCTCAAGAACCCTAAGTTGCAGGAGGCACAGGTGGCCTTTAAGATGCTGAAATTATTTTCCAGCCTTGACTATACACTATTGGACATTTTACTGGATAGCTTGTGGATAAAGAAAGGGCCATTGCTACCGCCTCACAAATGAGTTTGTAGCAGCTTCTCCAGATATGAACTACAGTAAACTCCTTCAGAGCTGCCTGTCTGCTGCATATTTTTCTTAAGATTTTAATTGAAGTGTAGTTCGGAATACAGTTGTAAGTTTTGCATATTTTGATGTTTAGATTTCATTACACCAACTCATTCCATGAAATCCTGTCCCTCGAGGGACGTGTAGATAAAGTTAATTAATGAGATTTCTGGTTTAGAGATACTATTGTTTTCCCCCAAGATTGAATTTCTTTCTTTCTTCTCTTCTGTTGTACATTAGGCATCCTGAACTTCAAACACTCTGCCAGTGCAAACTCCACTAAAATTTAATTTTACTTGCGTCAGTAGGGAGTGTGAGGATCTTGGTTTTATCATCAGGCCTCTCTCCCTCTCTCACATATGTGGTGCCACCTCTCTCCCTTCCTCTTCCCAAAATCCACTCTTTTTTGCATGGCTGCTGACTTTTTCTCCAAATCGGCACCCCCAGCTGTAACCAAGTTTTAAGCACATGTGGTAGCCTTTCCCCACATTAGCCTTTTCCTTCCTTCTCTCCCTCTCTTGCTTTCTTCATTGTCTGGTTTAGGCTGTACATTCTCAGGGACAGAGACCTATCCATCTTTTTGCCTCTGTAACTCTGGTTGGTACTACTGGATCAGCAACAGCCCAGAATGCCTTATGAGTAAATATGTTTGCTATACCAAGAGGGGTGTGGTGCATGGGGTTTATATTAGAGGTGGGTGAACCCAAGCAGTCTTTTGCTGCTCTTAGGCTTTAATTCCACAATTGGAAGGGCTAAGTGGGGAGTGGGGGAGGCATAAAACTGCATCTCTGACCCATGCCTCCCTTCTTTATAAGAACCAGATACCCACAAGTCCTGTCCTCTACTTGACCTGGTCAGCCTATGGGAAATGTTCAAAAGAACTGGGGCCATAAAGGTTGTGGGTTTAGCTAGACATGTCCACTTAATTCGCATTGATCCAAAATCCCAGTGTGTTGAAACTTTGGGAATAGCACATTTACAAAATGCTTATGAACAGATGTAATGAGAGATGGGAAATGTAGTATTCTGGGGACTCAGTAGCTCTGTGGTACGGAGGAGATGATTTCTCCTAATCCAAGTTCAGCCTGGTGCTCACAGTGGGATCAGACACTACTCGCCTCTGACCCTATTGGATAAGACAGCTGGCTCACCACCACCTGAACCCAGGCCCTTGGCAGACTCCAACAGCTTCACATAGAATGAGGCAGCTTCACATGTTCAAAGTCAGACCATTGGTCCATCAATGTTGGATGGACTGGGCTGTTGGATGGACATACTGTTGGATGGCCTGGGCTGTCCAAGGCATCAGAGGCACTTTCTAGTGTTGTTGCCTTAGATCCTTTTAATTGGAGATGCCAAGGATTGAACCTGGCACTGTGCTTTACCCCTGAGCTTTGGCTAACCAGAGCTATGGTGAATTGTGTGCCATTTACAGCCTCCCCCCCCCCCCCAATGTGCACATATTCCTCTAACCCAGAATTTCTTGGCTTGTTATTACATTATTTTATACCCCACGCTTCCTCCACTCAAGTGATAAAAAATGCATTTTTTAAATAAATAAAATACATTGAAAAACTTATTAACGCTTCATGCATCTGATGAAGTGGACTGTTGTCCACAAAATGTGTGACGTTTTCTTGTGACCCCGTGCTGCTTTTGCTGCAACAGACTTAAAACACACATCTGCCCCTCTGGAAATTATATTCAAAACTGAGTTTGCAGCCAAACTGTCTATCTATAACATAAGCTTGAGTGAATTATTATGTGCATAATGTGTAAACCAATCCACACTCTTGTGTGAAACAGAGTCGTTGATAACTGCCAGGTTTTGTTTGCTTTCGCCTTTTCTCTCGCTCTTCCTTTTGCATAATGAATCGAATTCTGCCTTTCCTTAGAAACTCCTTCTCAAGTGACATGTTGTGGTAAATCCATGTGTGCAGGGAAAGACTTGCCAGGAGGGAAGACTTCTGTTGCTCACATGCACTGGGTTTATGGAGAGAGATGGCAGCTGATGGCATGAATGAAACATGGCTCTGTGATTCTTCTCGACAGTTGAGATCACAAGCAGAACATCTTTTTTGGGGGGGAGAGAGCAAAATATCTCTTAACCACTCATCACTCACTTTTCTGACTCTCTTAGAAAGAATCTTTCAAATATATTAAATGCCTGTTTGGAAGGCGTCCTCTCAGAGGTGTGTTCCTTATCATAAAGGCCAAATGTCTCTGTTTTCATTCAAAAGACAACCCACAGACGTGGCTGCTCGTGCTGTTGGCGAAGGGAGAGAAGGCACCAAGAATTGGCAGTACAGTGGTACCTCGGGTTACAAACACCTCGGGTTACAAACACTTTGGGTTACAGACTCCACTAACCCGGAAGTAGTACCTCGGGTTAAGAACTTTGCCCGCCCCAGGATGAGAACAGAAATCGTGCAGTGGCAGCAGGAGGCCCCATTAGCTAAAGTGGTACTTCAGGTTAAGAACAGACCTCCGGAACAAATTGAGTTCATAACCAGAGTTACCACTGTAGTTGGATGCCATCTAGAGGTGGGGCTAGGTAGTGCAAGGAGTGTTGCTGGGGGCGCTGCAATATTTTTGCCAGAATAATGTCCTGCAATGGTAGGATTTCTTGCAGTTCTCTCTTCCCCATAAACCACTGTCAGACATTCAGGACCATGCAGCTATATCTACATGAGCCCTACCCCTTCCCTTCCCCATCACTGTCCATGAGCATGTTCAGGGTTACAGCTTATGGGGACAACCTGTGTGTATTTAGCAGACTGTCCCACTGTAGAATGCCCCCAGTGCAACATGTTGTCCTGCGCACCAAAATAGGCTTCTGGTTGAGAACAGGATGGTGCACATGACAGACCTTTCTTCTGATCCAGCTGGGCTGTTTTTACAATGTGCTCATATTCTTATTTCACATATAGTATTCCAGTTATTCAAGCAAACAGGCCTAGGAAAGAGAATAAGATATTTTCCCACCATTTTCTCATTTTGACCACTACAAAACAAGAGGTCTGGAAATAAGCCAATGAATATAGGAGCATCAACCAATCTCTGTCAGTCCAAAGATGCTATTAGCTAGGGATAGCACCCCTGTTGTGATTAATGTAGTCACCCACCCACCCCAGTAAATGTGATTATTTACTTCCAGTGCTACGAGATGAAGAACTGAACTGAAAAGGAATTTTTGAATACTGAAAGACGTAATGTTCTAATGTTCTGGGTGATAAACCTTTTGCCTTTTTAAAATAACACAGCTTTTGAGCTGGATGTACTTCTTAATGTAAGCATTAATATTGCATAATTTGGATTTGAAAATGCCATTTGGCCAAGTGAAAAGCCCTGCTTCTCTGCAAGCTCCAACTGTCCCCTCTGAGAGTCCAAACATTAGACTACCCATGCAAATATTTCGGCTTTATTATGTTTCAGGTGGACTGCACCATCTGCTAAAATGGCGAGGGAGGGGAGCTGATCCATTTATTCTTGCACTGTTCATTTGGCAGGCACCTGCAGCATGTACAGGCAACACTTCACTCAAGTCACCTCTGCAAAAGAGAATAAGGAGGCACCACAAAGTGTAAAGGTAAAGGGACCCCTGACCATTAGGTCCAGTCGTGGACAACTCTGGGGTTGCGATGCTCATCTCGCTTTATTGGCTGAGGGAGCCGGTGTACAGCTTCCAGGTCATGTGGCCAGCATGACTAAGCCGCTTCTGGTGAACCAGAGCAGTGCACGGAAACACCGTTTACCTTTCCGCTGGAGTGGTACCTATTTATCTACTTGCACTTTGACGTGCTTTCGAACTGCTAGGTTGGCAGGAGCAGGGACCGAGCAACGGGAGCTCACCCCGTCACGGGGATTTGAACCGCCAACCTTCTGATCGGCAAGTCCTAGGCTCTGTGGTTTAACCCACAGCGCCACCCGCGTCCCTAAATACATCCCAAAGTGTAGGGGTGCATTGATACGGTGCAAACACTCCCAGGGGCATTTCTGTAGCTGTAACAAGCACAGTTGCCACAACATGTGGGGGCGGTGCTGTGGAGACAGAGTGTGTGGCAATGTAATGCACCTGTAGTTCTGAAAAACCTGGCCTTAAATTGCCTGTGTGGTGGCTGAATGGCAAAGAGGTGCCATAAAGCTGTCTCTGTTTGTTTTATGGACCTGAAGCCAGTAAAAAAAGCAGCAAAAAGGGGGGGGGAGAGAATTCACTGTGCAGAATTTAGTATTATTGAATTGTTGCCACAGACTGAGCTTACATATGGTTCCAGAGCAACTTTGGCCAGGATTTCCAACTGGGGAGTGTGGGTGGGACTATCATTCATGCAGCAGTGTGGCTTTATAGTGAGATTTGAGGCAGACCAAGAGCGTCGTTTTCTGCTTTGAGGCCCCAAGGATGAGCTTGTTAATGATTAACCCCTGAAATAAATCTGTACTTCTTTCCCCAATATAAAATTCACAATTTCACCCAGGCTTCAATAATCTCCGTTTGGCACAGGCCGCTTACCAGAGGCGGGGAAGTTCCAGCGAGAGCGAGACAGCTTAGTTCACTATCCGCGACACTTCCCAAATGAAATAAATCATGTTGCAAAGGTTCATTGAGAAACTCAATTCAAACAGCTCCCAAGAACAGCAGTGGAATGTAACACAGACCAAAAGTCAGCAGTGCATGCTGCCTGAGAGAAAAGTTGCCGGGGTGGGGAGTAAAAGCACCTAAGAACAGATCCACTCGATGTTTATTCTCTTTTATTTTGCACAAGGAATACAGGAACATATGAAGCTGCCTTAAACCAAGTCAGACAGTTGGTCCATCTAGCTAAATATTGTCAACACTGACTGGCAGTAGCTCTCCATGCTGTTACTCAACATGCCACATAACATGACTGACTCTTGCCACGTTTGCGGACATTTTGAAAGATGCTGATTGGCCTAAAGGTTAGGGCTAGAATAAGCTGTGAATGCTCATATCGGGAAACATGTTCAGCAGAAACAAAAGAAATTTATTTCTAGCCAGAGGTGGTGAAATTGTTATGGCCTGCCTTGAATCCACAAGATCCCACCGCTTTTCACAGGTATTTACCCAAGTCGTGTGCAACAATAAAATCAACCACATTCAACTCTCATAAATATACAGTGGTACCTCGGGTTAAGTACTTAATTCGTTCCGGAGGTCCATTCTTAACCTGAAACTGTTCTTAACCTGAAGCACCACTTTAGCTAATGGGGCCTCCTGCTGCTGCTGCGCCGCCGGAGCACGATTTCTGTTCTCATCCTGAAGCAAAGTTCTTAACCCGAGGTAATATTTCTGGGTTAGCGGAGACTGTAACCTGAAACGTATGTAACCTGAAGCATATGTAACCCGAGGTACCACTGTACAGGGATCTTGTGGATTCAAGGCAGGCCATAACATTTTCACCACCTCTGGCTAGCAACAACAACAAAGCCTATTGCTTAGCATAGAGTTAAAGGGACAGGCTAGGCTGCTGAATACTGGGATTAAGTGCACCTTCTTCTTCATAGCTTTGCATTTTTTATTTTATTTTAAGATGGAATAATTAAAGTCCCCCTCCTCTTGGCTTTCTAATGAAATCATTATTGGATTTACTTAAGTTGGCTTGTTGATATGGGACGGCTGTGCTGAAGCATGTCATTTTGGGAGTCTTTTCATCATCAAACAATTTGTGGATGATAAGAGCTTAAACAGAGGGAATCGAGGAAACAATAGTGAATTGTTTATCTTCCATGGGAAGTGCTCTCTGTTTCCAAGGGCAAAGTAAGGTACAATTAAAGTAATAGCATCTGACACATAAATGGAGGGACGCAAAGGTTTCTGAAGCAGTGGAAGTAATTGCTTTGACTCCTGTGCTGAAGAGCCAAAGGAGCTGAAGCATTGAATGATGTCTCCCGCCCCCATACTTGCCTTCTCATCCGGTTGTGTTATATAACACCAAGGGTCACCCTTCTCATCCGAAATGAGGTTTGAGAACTGTGGTGTGTTGTCTCTTGACCATTGCCCTGAAACAGCTCAACTCATTTAGTCATTCTTCTGAGGGGGAATCAGTTGACTGAAGACCATGTGGCCCCTTCTCTGTGTCAAAGACTTTGATGAGCACCCAAATTTCCTATAATGTGCTTGGGAATGTGCTAAAGTGGGAACCATGAAGCTGCCGCTTGCCACGTCAGACCAGTTAAGTTTTCTTTATATTGAAATGAATGTAAATTACAGAAATAGTTATGTAAAGTGTATAACTTACATTAAATAGCAGACAGCAATACAAATGATGTAGAATTGGGCAGAAACCGAACTGCAGTGAAATGGAAACAGCGCTGATTGTGATGAATTCGGGTTGGAACAGAAATGACTGTCTTCTTTCATCTCTAGTTGTAGTCCAGCTGGAGGGCATCATATTGGCTAACAGGGAGTGATACAGATTGAACCTTGAACCATCCTCTTGGGGTTTTTTGTTTTGTTTTACCCCCACTGTGTAATGCTCACTCTCTTGAGCCATATGCTGATGCACCTACAATTCGAAGAATACCCCTTTATTTAGCACTACCATTAAGATAGTCCTACTCAGTTGGCTGTTTTTTGTACAGTGGTGCCTCACAAGATGAAAAGAATCCGTTCCGCGATTCTCTTCGTCTAGCAGTTTTTTCGTCTTGCGAAGCAAGCCCATTGACAGCTTAGTGGATTAGCGCTACAGCGGTCTAGCGGCTTTTCGCGATCAGCTGTTAAGCGGGTTATCAGCGGAACAGCTGATAGGCGGCTTAGCGGCTTAGGAAAAGGGGGGAAAGTGAAAAAAACCCGCGGGGACGCGCAAGATTTTTTCGTCTTGCGAAGCAACCCCATAGGGAAATTCGTTTTGTGAAGCGCCTCCAAAACGGAAAACCCTTTCGTCTAGCGGGTTTTCCGTCTTGCGAGGCGTTCGTCTTGCGGGGCACCACTGTATAGGAAACCCATGGCAATAAAAATAAAGGATTTCCCTTGTTGATTAGGCACACTATGATGTTTTGCATTTTCTACCAGTCCCATGGAGTGAAAATAATAATACATTGTTCTGCATTTTGTTGGTGTGTTTGTGAAGAGACTGTGCCAGATAGATTAAAAAGAGAAACAGGAAGCTTTTCATTTTGTGTCCAGTTAGCTTTACTGTAAGTATTGCCATGAATTGTGACTTGTGTATTCAGACACATCTTCTTGGGGCTGAATTTAAATGCTTCCATCATGTGTGTTTCAGTCGGGTGGTATAGTGCACAAGTGGTATTATTTTCTTGGTGACATCCTGAATTCACTTTAGGAAGCCAGTATGCAGACTGCAGAATCCCAACCATTGGTCTCTGGTATCCATGTGGCCAACCACTGTTGACGTTCTTCAGAATGATTTTAAAGTTTGAATATTTCCTATCTCTACAACATAAAGAACCTTGCCCTGTAGTTCTTGGATCATTGCATTACAGTGGAATCCAGTGCCTGTACATATCTGCAGTATTGCAAGCAGAGCTTCCCATTGCACAGCAGAGCAGGGCATTTTCCTATTTAGCCTCTGCGAGAGAATATTTCATTTCTGGCAGATAAAAAGGCTTCATCCAAATAAATATACAGCCCGCTTCTTCAAATCATCACAGTTCAGGCTAAATAATCTCTGACTAATGGAGGAAGCAGACAGAACCCACAAATGCTCAGATCTGTAGATTGACCAAAAGCTGAATCACGCACAACCTTCCCAGCATTTCTTAAATAAGATGCTGTGCTGGGCAAATTTGGGCGGAAGTTAGGGAGTTGTGGAAGTTAGGGAATTATATCTGATTTTGTCTATGCAGCTGAAACTACTGAATCTACCCACCCACCTTGGATATTGTGGTTTGACCAGTTGAGGTGTTTCTGTTATAATATGGAATGAATGGGCTACAGTCTCTGCTATGTGGGTTTGTAAGAACAGTGCTCTAAGGTGTATTTTAAGAGATGATTGTTGCTTTTCCCTTTAATTAATTAATCTATCTATCTATTCATGCCTGTCCAACCCTTTCCCCCAGGGACCGCAGGATGATACACATGGGGTTATCTCAAATACTATTAGAGAGCAAATTTCATGTGCTGAAAAATGCTTTGTTGTTCTGTTACTCTGAAGCGAAGTGTTTGGATGCCTATTTTTAATTATAGTACTGGGGTGTCAGACAATGTTATCTAGTTTAAACAGGAAGCTTTAGACGAAGAAGCCGAATTTGCAAGCACATCAGCCCTGGGTGAAAGATATTAGGAAGCCCTCGATTCATTCTGAACACAAGTCTTAGTTTTATGATAAAGAAACACATAGGCGATGATTATCCAGATTATAGAATCCCACAGAGAGCAAGGGAGGCCACTATGCGAGACATGGAATATGTTTTCTAAAACAAATCCACATGGTACAAGCAATTGTTCCTTGAGAATAGATTTAGAGGAAAATAATTCATCTTGTCCTTTTTTATTTTGGTGCTTAATTAGACCCTAAGAACACAGAAATTGCCTTGCTCGATCAACTGTAGCCAGTACCAATCTAGTATTTTGTTTCCAACTCTGATGAGCTATGACCACCATGAGAAGAGAAGACTTAACAAGGAAGAAAAGAACTGCACAGCTGCATGATGGAGCGGGCTGTGGAGGTGTGCTGGCAAGCAGGCCCCACTTAACTAAGTGAGACTTCAGTAGTTGTATATGTTGATCCAATATCATAAGACATGGGTCTTTATTACTTCCATTTTACAGATAAGGGAACTGTGGGCAACGAGTAATGTTAATGAAGTCCTGGGTTACATTAATAGAAGCATAGTATCCAGAGCATGAGAAGTAATTGTTCCAACCTCTTCTATAGAGGTCAGGATATCTCTGGAATACTGTGTCCTGTTCTGGGCATCACTATTTTAAGAAGGTTGCAGACAAACTAGAAAATGCCCAGAGGAGAGTGACTAGGATTCTGAATAATGGTTGGCATAGCCAGGGTATGGTTAGTGTGAAGAGGTTTAATGGAACACATAATAGCTGTCTTCAAATACCTGAAGGGTTGTCACAGAGAAGATGTGAATAGACTTGCTCTCTGTTGCTCAAAAGGTTAGAACTAAAAGTAATGGCTTGAAATTGCAGGGAAGCAAATTTTTGGCTAAACTTTTCGAGAAAGTTCAAACGATAAGAACTTTTTGATGGCGGAACAGTCCTCTAAAGCTTTGGGGCAGAATTAGGTAATATGGTGCTCTCCAGATGTTTGGGACTATGAGATGGGTAAATTTAACTTCTACCTCCTACTTATATTTGGCATACCCTTCTTATTCTTCTTGACCTTATACAATATGCTGCAGGGGCCTTTCTTTGGCTGAAGAAGAGTGTAAAAATCCTTTAGATAAACAGAGGAGCAAGCAAAAGTAAGGTGTCTAGGCGCACATTTTAGTTGACACAAATTCACCATTAAAAGGGGGAAGGTGCTCTGATAATGAAGAAATGTGCAGTGGGATAAGACTGGGGTGGAAAACCTTATCTGACTCTTGGGCTGTATTCCCTGTTAGCTGAGTTGTAATTGAAAGCAAGGTGCCCTAGAATGCATCTTCTGCTCACTACTAGTGAACCCTTCTCTTTTCAGTTGCAGGGGCAGTATAGAGCTTTCCAAGTTCCCTGTAATATGGATTCTATTGTCATAAGCATTCCTTAGTAATCATTAGCAGGTGATGAATGCAGTGGCGTAGCGTGGGTTGTCAGCACCCGGGGCAAGGCAAGTAATTTGCGCCCCCTAACCCGTGGATTTGCACCCCCTAACCTGTGGATTTGCCCTAACCCCAGATGTTGTGCCCGGTGCGGCCGGCCCCCCCCTGCACCCCCCACGCTACGCCACTGGATGAATGAAACAGGAAACATGATGTACCTGCAAAATAAGCTGCGGCCTCGCAGGTTGGATACCAAAGCTGGGAGACCTCTGTGGTCTCTGCTATCAAATGTGCTGCAGTGGCAAAATAACAGATTTATCTGGCTTCAGAGTCATCTTCAGGGTGACGGATGAATCAGCTATGCCAAGGTGTGGATTTCCTGTGTCTGTTTTTAGGACTGATGATTTAATTCATTGTGATTGAACCCCAGAGGGACGCTTGCATTTTATGTTAACAAGCTTATAATCTATAGTGACACCACTGAAGGTCTGGCCCATTTTTAACACCAGCCAGAATTATTCCTGGCAGGGTTTTTCCTCCTTTTCTTTTCCTGGCAGGAGGGGGGATACAGAATTCCATAGAGTCTATTATTCTGAGGCCAAAATCTATTCTTACTGTGGTGACTGTTGTTGCTACTCAGTACAGAGGTATGCCCCATTGAGTTCCATGTGACTTGCTCTTAAGTAAGTGAGAATAGGATTGCAGCTCTCTGTACATGGCTCTTTGCAAAGAACAGGTCTGACAGCTCCCTGTCTCAGGGGGCTTACAATCTAAGAAACTGTCCTGTCCTGCAAAACCAAGCCAGCAGATACAGGAAGAGGTCCTGGCTCAGTGACAGAGCATCTGCTTTGCTTGCTAAAGGTCCCAGGTTCAGTCCATGGCAACTGAAGGTAGGTCCAGGAACGTTTGTCATCTGAAATGCTGAAAAGCTGCTGGTGGTCAATGTGGACAATACTCAGCTAGATGGACCAATGGCCTGACTCAGTCAATGGAAGCTTCCTGTGTTCCCATGTAACAGGTGAATTTTGATGCCTCCCATCCAGAGTGTTGAGCCTTGACTACATTGATTGCCATGCTATGAGAAGCCAGCTCTGCTTAATTCTAATTCATCGTCCAGGAGGAATAAACATTAGCAACTCACCATCTGACTTCCCCTTGACTGGCAGGAGTTTGAAAGAATAGCTGCTTAGAAGCATTATCCTGCCTCGAACAGTGCCTCAATGCTGCCAGTCCCAGAAATTTTGAAAGCCATAAATCAAAACAGCTGCGGATGCACCACCAGCTCTCTTTCTGGATTAACGTCTGTCTCTAGCATACCAGCAAGCTGAATGCTCATATGTCATTCTTCCCCTTCCCTGTTTTGCTCAGACTTCAAGCAGGGAAACGAAGCGCCTTTATCTGAGAGATGTTGTTTGCAGATGACGCTGCCTTGACAGCATACTTGGAAGAAGCTCTACTACAGAGTCTCATCAACAGGCCCAAGCCTGTATAAAGTTTGGCCTTACCATCAGCCGGGGGGGGGGGGTGGATCCCAGAGTTTTTTCATAGCCCTGTGCCAATCCTTTGAACTGGAGATGCCATGCATAGTATCTGGAATTTCTGTTTGCAAAGCATGATGTCTACCAGTGAGCCACTGCTCCACAAAATAAGGTACAATGTCAGACAGTGCAATTTGGATTATTTTCAAGTATAGATTGCTCCTCTCTGAGCCTTTCTAGGACAAACTGGGAGAGCATTAGGAATTTCCTAGGAATTTCCCAGTCCCTAACTGCATTCTAATGGATTTTGTCTCAAAACATGTGCAGTTCATTTAACGGTTATTCATGCTCAAGACCCAGCAAGCAACACTTAGGCGTTTGCTGTTGGATGCAAGAGTTCTAAATTAAATTAGACACTGTGTCCCCTCTTTGACTTACTGCATGGAATCCTCACATTAGCACTTACTACTTTGCTTCACAGCTTTGGGGAATCGCTTGAACTGTGTTGTGGCATGTGAAAGGACAACCTAGGGTCACTGCAAATCCCTAATGTCTTTTCCAGCAGAATATGCACACAGAAAGTTTGCCAAGAAGCTTGTGGCTCAAGCAGAGAATTACTTCTGAATGCCTGGCTTCTCTTTTTGCTGCTGATGTGCTCTCTGTGAGCTTACTTAACCTCGATTCCCCTAGCTATAAAATGTGGGTAATGTTGTGTTTCTTCCCAGGATGCAAGTAATTAATTTTTTGATCCTTGGATGAACACCGCTATAAGCACTGGCGTTTTCGTTTTCATTTCAGATTCATAGTGAAACAAAAAGATTATTTCAAAGGCAGTTAGTTGAACTAAATCTGGCTTCGTTGTGGAGGGCCAGGTCTGATAGAAATGGTGTTTGTCAGGTTAAGATGTTTTTGATGCAGGCAGGCAGACAGGGGTAACATTTTGCATGGTGTGCTAGAAGTCACTCTGTTTTTCTTGGGGGCATTGATCTGTAAAGTTATTTCTAGAAGGAGTGACAGCAGTAGACAAGGTGTTGCTTTGACCTCAACATGTGTGGACTTTTGAGATTGACCAGACTGAAAATATGGAGGGTTCTAAACCCTGAACCTTTATTTCTACTTTTAAATTATAAATTTAAACGTTTACATTAAATACTGTAAGAATTGTGGGTTTAAAAAAACACACAACCCCCCACTACTTTTATAAACACAGCATGTACCTTTTATAGCCTGCTGGAAATTTGCATTAATTTAGCATGCATGGCTATGTGCAAAGAGGAGATTTTTCATTACTTATCACATTTATATCCTGCCTTTCTTCTGTGGAACTCAAGGTGGCATACATAAGTTTTCCAGGGAGTCTCGCACTTCAGAATTGAACACACTAAAACTGCAGGAGACCTTCTTGTGAAATGATTGCATCATATGCTTTCAGACCATGCACATAGGAGTAAATCAATCTACGTCTGGTCCAAGTCACTTTCACAGGCTTTCATTTACAAATTTATTTCTTCTCATTTCTGCATTGCGCTCTCTCGCGCTCTCTCGCGCTCTCTCTCTCTCTCTGTGTGTGTGTGTACACACACATCTGCACCAAAATTTGCATTTGAACACACATTATTTATCCCTCAAAACATGCATTTTAACTTATTAGTTGACACTTTATTTGAACAGAGAACTTTCTGAACACTTCAAAGAGTCAAATAGCTCACATTTGATGCGGATGCTGGGTTAGGGAAATCTCTGTGGATGTGTTCAGAGAACACTGCTTGGTCTGACTTTCTGGGATGTGCTGCAGTTGTTGCAGCCTGATGGGTTTGGCCAAGCTCCTATTTTCTTGATGCTTGCCCATTATGAGAGGTGACCAGTGCCACCTCCCCTGTTGAGACCACTACAGTGGTACCTCTGGATGCAAACGGGATCTGTTCCGGAGCCCGGTTTGCATCCTGAGTAGAACGTAACACGCAACTGCACATCTGTACATGCGCGGGTCACGTTTTGCCACTTCCACGCATGCGTGTGACATCATTTTGAGTGTCTGTGCATGCGCAAGCAGCTAACGCGTTCTGTTACTTCTGGGTCACCAACCTGAAAATGCTCAACCTGAAGCATATTTAATCCGAGGTATGACTGTAGTGTTATGACAATTGACATAACAAGATTTCAGCAGACTGTAATTCCAGAAGCCAGGAAACCTACCTTCAGATTAACTAGTCCCCAGAGAACAATAGGCCACAGAGGCAGATCTTTTTCTCTTACGTATGCACCTGTGTTATACTGAGACAGGCTGTTTCTTAAGCCCATGATCGAGTACTCCAATAGGCAGTGGCTCTCCAGGATCTCAGAAAGTTCTTTCCCAAGTGAGGTAACAGAGACCTTCTTAACCACAGATATCAGGATTGAACCTGGGGACATCCTGCAATGCAATCCATATGTTAATACTATTGAGTTACTCTCCCTTTATAGGAGGAGAGGATGCTTATGCATTAAAAGCCTGTCCCACTGATGGGGGTGGGGGGCTGCCTGCACCATTTTGTGGCCCTATCTCTTCTGCTGCTTTTTTCAGAGGTGGCAGCCATTTTGTGTTATGTCACACCCCCAAGGCAGCCATTTTGTGTCTTGCACACTCAAGACTGCCACAAAATTCTACATGTGCCCACTGGCCCCCCAAAAGTTTCATTTTTCAGCACAATTCCCTACTCATCCCCAAAATCCCCATTATCCTTTTTCCAACCATGGTCACATTTTTGATACTTCAATGGGTTCACCCATGTTGGGGGTGAGGGTCAACCTTGGGCTCAAAACTAACTTCTTACCTAGTTGCCTCAGACCATTTAAGAACCAACCACAGGAGACTTAAGCAGGACGGCATTTTGAAAGTGGAAGCTTATTGGTTTTCTCCCGCCCTCCCCGCCACCTTTTAGTTACTATGCCATAAACGGCTAACAAAAGCACATGTAACCTAGTGAGAATACTTTTGTGAGTGGCTTAACTTTTTGTGAATTTATTTGCAGCCCAAGAAAAGCAGGGAATGGGAGGGGAGAATTTGAGACACATCCGATTAAAGGATGTGAAAGTTCTCTAAATTATCAGCTTGATTTGCTGAAACATTCATTATAGGTGCATTCATCATGATAGGTGACTTGAATCAGATCCCACTACGAGTTCCCCCATTCCTCCTTCCTCTCCCCCTCTCTGTTGAGCTGGCTTTTTATTTGCCCGCCTTATTTTTATGCCTGCGTTGCGGCACTTCAGATCGCTTTAGAAAAGCATTCTTGTTTAATCTGACTGCTGGTGCCATGTGCATCTTGTTGATTAGAGGCCTTTTTAAGACACCGTTCATGAGTGACTCTTTGCATGCCTCCCTGTCAGCAGCTTTTTGCTCCTCTTAAGCCTCTTGAACGTCTTGCTTGCCAGATTACAAACCTTTTCAGCAGAAACAGTGTGATGACTGAATGGCTGTGAACTTTACTCTGGAAGTGCCAGTCACGTAGGGGATGGAGGAGGGGGGTGGGAGACAAAAAGGACACCTGTATTTTGTCACAAGAGGCCATCTGGAGATGCTGTAAAAGAAATGCATTGCTTAAATAATGCCTGCCAATCAATGGGAGAATCCAGTGCTGGAGGGTGGAGATTATCGTGGCTAATATTCATTTTAAGAAAGGAGAGGGAGGGAGGGAATCAAAAGTAACCTGATTACTAAGCACCCCTCCTTATGGGTGGTTTGTTCCATTCCCAATCGCAAGCTGCAGATATGGCGAAATGGAAGGGCTTTCAGTGGAGGAGGATGAAAGAAGCTGATTGGTTGTCTTCTATGAATCATCAGTGAAGGATGGAAATAGTTTTGCATTGCTCAGCCAGAGTGTCCTGAGGGTGAAAATATCCTCTGTGTTCATTGCATATTATAGTTGCTTTGACATCAGTGTGTGTGAGAGAGAGTTTGTGTGTGTTAGCCTGCCTGTATCTTAAAATTGCATTTCAGAAATGTATGATTACAAAGTGACCAAATCTGTGTGTCTTTTAAAAACTGGAAATATCTGAGCACCAGATGTGTGAGCTGCAAAGAAGTGCTATTTTATTTAAAATATTTTTAGACCACTTTTTAAAAAGAATTAGCTTTGCCTAGCTCTTTACTACCACTGAGCACAACACAATGCCTCTTTGTGATGTGAATCTAGTGGTGTGAGGTGAGAATGTTCTCCGAAGAATATTCTCCACGAACTGTAAATTCTCATGTAAGAACCAGTTTTACACCCCACATTTTAAAAATCTAGTAAATAATCAGTCAAGCTGTGATATTGCCAGTGTAAGTAATGAATCATGATTTTTTTTGATCCAGCTACATTACCGGGCATTGTGTCATTCACCATTGGCAGTTCTGAAATGTGAGCTACAGAAAACACTTTTCTTTTTACTTTTAAAAATGCTATTCATTTAATTTAATGAACATCTGGATTTGTATGTATTTCAACTATATTTAATTGCCTTTTTCTATTTGGTGTGACCTTATTCTTAGCAATTCTATACCCTTGGCCATACAGTGTGATTTTTAAAAAAATAAAGTAGCTTTAATGCTTTATACACTAAAAGTACCTAGGCCTATACAATTAGGTGTAACAGCATGTGAGGTGGCCTTGTTTTAAACAGTTGACATTTCTATATTTTTTATTTTATTAGTGTTGCAGTGAAAATACTGCACCATGCCTATTATAAATACATGCTTATTAAAGAACGTATTCATGTAGCGGACCTGAGGTTTTTTTATATATTCCTTGTAGTTTAAAAGCTACATTTCATACATACACAATATAATTAGAATTCAAAGTTGATGGTAAATATATGGTTAGTGGCAGGCTTAGTGATTAACACGGGTCATTCACGTTGAATTTTCAATTTCAAGTTTGGTGCAAAAAAATCAAAGAATGGGAATTCTCTGTATTGCCCCATTGAATAAAAGTATCTGTACGGTTTTTGGTTGCCATCTGAACAAGTTTACCCATGAATAAACATGTATATTAACTAATTATATCATTTTCAATGCATTAAAATTATTTCATTTTCAATGCTTTAAAATGAATATTCTATTTTAAATGAAAATTCTCTAATATTCTCATTAATCGAGAATATTTTCCAAAAGATTATTCTCAAGAATTTAACACCACTATGTGGTGAGCCATTTGGAGTGATGGAGTAGAAGGCAAAGCTCCTTCGCCAGGGTGGTGAATCTCAGGCGGGGGTGGGGGTGGGGCGAATGCAGCCCTCAGTCTAGACCTCTGCCTGGCCCTTCGGACTCTCCCCATGACAAAACCTTTCTCCAGCCATGCACCTTCCTTGGTCCTCCTCTAGCGTTTGTGATTGACTGGGATGTTTCCTGGAACTCTGATAATGCATTTTGCTTACCTGGATGCAGGATAGAGTGTGTGCAAAAACTACGGTTATCTATTGCAGGAAGGCACAACCCCCCCCCCTCCACTTTTGCCTCTGTCCTCATGTACTACTGTCATGTGGCTCTCAGAAGGTTTCTCAAAGGGGAATGTGGCCTCAACCTGAAAAAGGTTGCTCGCCTCTGTTTGACACATTGAAGAAGAAGAAGAAGAAGAAGAAGAAGAAGAAGAAGAGGAGGAGGAGGAGTTTGGATTTGATATCCTGCTTTATCACTACCCAAAGGAGTCTCAAAGAGGCTAACATTCTCCTTTCCCTTCCTCCCCCACAACAAACACTCTGTGAGGTGAGTGGGACTAAGAGACTTCAGAGAAGTGTAACTAGCCCAAGGTCACCCAGCAGCTGCATGTGGAGGAACGGAGACGCGAACCCGGTTCACCAGATTACGAGACTACCGCTCTTAACAACTACACCACACTGGCTCTCTTGAATAGTGATGCCTGCCAAATGAAGCTTTTCCCATTTCTTTTTTCTGCATAGTGGGAAATCTCATGCTTGTCGAATATCAGTAAAATGTCCAGAAGCCTAGCCAGAACAAAAATAGGAGCCCACATGGATTTTATACTCACATTTGCAACAGAAGGTTGTCCCTTTGCCCATCTTCTGGCATCTTCTATACATGTCCACCCCCCACCCCCCCAAATGCAATAAAGGGAATATATTCTTAAGAGTGACCTGTACTCTGATGGTACCAGAATGCAGCAACTAATAACTAAACACTGCTGGAGAAAACTAAACGTCTAGCATAGAGAATTAGCACCAGCAGCAGAGGTTGGTTTCTTCTTTTTTTAAATCAATGAAGTCTGTTTATTTATTTCCAGTATTTGGCATGCCACTCTTTAGTCTCCCCGAGCAGTTTAGATAAACATTATGCAATGAGCGATACGACGACACATAAAACAAGAACAGCAGCAGTAAACAAAATAACAGCAGAGTTTCAAAATAAGGAGGCATTGCTCTAGAGAAGCCAGAGGAAATTAAAAGTTCTCCACATGACACCAAAAAGCCAAACAAACCATCGTGCTTGGTGCCAGATAAGCCTCCTGGGAGAGAGCGTTCTAGAGGTGGGGGTGCCACAATGAAGAAGGCTCTCTACCCGCTTCCCCATCTGGGGACCCAAAGAAGGACCTCAGAGGAAGGTGTTAATCCTCAGGCTCATGTAGGGCAAGGGCTGCAAAGCAGTGGGCAATCTATAGTCCTCAGTCTGTATGTGGACCCTGGCATATTGTCAGGTGGGTTGCAAAGAAGCAGGAAAGGGGGGTGCAGAGAGGGCAAAAGGAGTGGCAGAAAGAGAGAGAGGGAAAGAAAGAGAATGATAATAACTCCCATTTGATATTTGAGTTCGTAAGTGACTGTGGAGGCCAATTCTGGACCCACACGTCCCCACTTCCACACTGGGGACATTGGTTTCCCGGCGGGAATTGATCACAGTGTGGATTTGCCAAGCGTGCCTTCCTCTTAGCACATTTCTCCCTTGTGTCCTGAGTTTGAGTGTCTTCAAAGCCCATGACACCTTTGGTAAAGGCTGTTCTCCAACTGGAGTGCTCACAGGCCAGTGTTTCCCAGTTGTCAGTGTTTACACTACATTTCTTTAGATTTGCCTTGAGACAGTCTTTAACCTCTTTTGTTAACCACCAGCATTACACTTTCCATTTTTAAGTTCGGAATAGAGTCCTTGCTTTGGAAGACGATCATCAGGCATCCGCACAACATGACCAGTCCAACGAAGTTGATGTTGAAGAATCATTGCTTCAACACTGGTGATCTTTGCTTCTTCCAGTACACTGATATTAGTTTGCATGTGTTCCCAAGTGATGTGTAACATTTTCCGGAGACACCATTGATGGAATCTTTCGAGGAGTTGGAGATGGCGTTTATAAGTGGTCCATGTTTCACAAGCATATAGTAAGGTTGGTAGTACAACAGCTTTGTAAACAAGCATTTTGCTTTCCTTGTGAATGTCCCGGTCCTCAAACACCCTGCACTTCAATCTGGAGAAAGCTGCACTCGCAGAGCTCAGGCGATGCTGGATTTCAGCATCTTTACCTTTGGCACAGAGATAAAGTGGATGGTGCTTGATTTCTAGAGGCCGGTACTGTTCGCAACTGATCCAGCTTGAGAAACCTTGCTTGCGTGGATTGCAGGCTTCAGCAGCTCCATATCTCTGTGTTAAAAGTAAAGGTACCTCTGCCCGTATGGGCCAGTCATGTCCGACTCTAGGGTTGCGTGCTCATCTCACTCAAGAGGCCGGGAGCCAGCGCTGTCCGCAGACACTTCCGGGCCACGTGGCCAGCGTGACTAAGCAGCATCTGGCGAGCCAGCACCAGCGCCGCACACGGAAACGCCATTTACCTTCCCACTATAAAGCGGTACCTATTTATCTACTTGCACTTAAGGGTGCTTTCGAACTGCTAGGTGGGCAGGAGCTGGGACCGCAGACGGGAGCTCACCCCGCCGCGGGGATTCGAACCGCCGACCTTGCGATCAGCAAGTCCTAGGCACTGAGGTTTTACCCACAGCGCCACCCGCATCTCTGTGTTAGGCTGCTGTTAAATGCACAGGAAGAAATTATCTACTTTAGCTCAGCTGCTGAATGCTGAGGTAGCCCAAGTGGTACCCTACAGCTACTTTGAACCAAAACTAGCATGGCCATCAGTCAGAGATTATAAGACTTTTAGTCCACAGGGCACTGAGGGTACCACGTCGCTTATCACTGAATTTCTGTCTTTAATGCTCTTCAAAAACCAGGCCGAAACTCTGGGTTAACTTCCACAGCCCTAACCAGGTAGGGTGTGTTATTGTGCTTATGCTTATCACTAGATTGATACAATCCAGGGTGGATTTTCTACACAAGCCTTTCTTGGGGAAAGTCTCCACTGGTGATTTTTGCTGCAGTAGTCTCTCTGCATGACAGTGTTTCATCTCCCCCCACTCGCACAATTTCCTAGAGGCTCTTGTGTTCACAGCTGATCCAGTCTGAGAGCATTGCTTGCATAGACTGTAGGCTTCAGCAGATGGCGTAAAAGCCCTGAGCAAAGGTAGCGGGAGAAAAATAGACCAGGAAGGAAACTGATGCAATTTAGATTAGCAAGTAAGTAAGCTAAGTACTAATGAATACCAGATGCAGTCTGGAATGCAATATTATCCCTTATTTCTGAAGTTTGGCAAAGGAACAAGCAGGTGGCTTTAATGGTGTTGTGTACAAAGGAATGCAAACAAGTTATTTTTTAAAAAAAATACAAAATTGCATTCTGTTACATTATATAACTGAGGAACTTCAGATGCAGCTCAGCTGTTAAATGAAAGCTAGTGTCTACAAATTCCTTTGGTTTCAATCACTTTGCACCAACAGAATATTCCTATTCACAGCTTACTCATGTAGAGCAGGGCTCCCCAACCTTTTTGGACCTAGGGGCATATTTGGAAATCTAAGAAATGGTTGTGGGTACTGAAAAATATCCATTTCACAAAAGAAAAACTGGCAGTGCTCAGAATACCTCCCCCCCAAAACCCCAGGCAAATCACGTATAAATATCCTCAAGCAGGAAGCCCCCTGCGCCCTCCCCAAAAAAACCTCTTCCAAATTGTCAAAGTGAGAGCAAGTTAGGGGTTGAATTTGAATCTGTAGACAGTGCAGCTCTTCATCACAAGTGTTATGTGTGCACAGTAGAAATCCCACAGGCCAACCCTCGCTGCTGTTGCATTCTGTGCCGGCTGTAGCTTCCAAACCAACCCTAAGGGCATCCTTAGTTGAGATTCCTGCATTTCAGGGGGGTGGACTCTATGATCCTCAGAGTCCCTTCAGCTCTGCAACTCTATGATTCTCACATGAAGTGCATTATGATTGGCGATCAAATGGTGAGTTTGCCAGTGCAGTGGCTAGACTATCCATGCCCAGGATTGGTTGTAGCAGATGCATCTGCCAAGGCTAGCAATAGGTGTACCTTGCCCCTAAGGTAACTTAATGCCTCTGGTGACTAGGATGGATTCAATAGCACATCCAAGCTCCATTCCTTTTCCTTCAGAGAAGGAGTGCAACCCCACCCAGAAGCTGGTAAATTACCAAATTATCTGACTTATTCCAACAGGTGACATCTGGTAATAATGCAGAGATCTAGGCCTTGATTAGCCAGTGGTGTACCGAGAATTCCCTGTGGGAGATCCTTTAGCCTCTTGTAAAACTACAATTCTTAGTGTTCGCTAGGACAGACTGCCATATATCAATTACATATGTAAACTGTATTCGCACTGAGGAGATACTATGCGAAAGGAAGGCATGTCATAGGGAAACCTCCTTTCTCATTTATTTTTATTTTCCTTTGCTGTGGCCTGAAAAGGGTTTGTGTGTCTACACCCAGTCTTTGCCCTTGCATATATGAAAGGGTCATTCCCATGTCCCGGGATGTTTACAGGCTTTCTGTCTCTAAGATAAACGAAGGCAGAAATTCTGTAAAATCCCTTAATCAGTGAAGCCAGTGTCACTATTTAAGTGTACGGCCATACCACAAAACTGGTAAGAAGCATTTTCAGAGGAACCCAACTCTGACTATTAGAGTGAAAAACAACTCCAGATAAGGTAAAAGGAGGACTCTGCATATACAGTAAAAAAAAGGGGGGGGAGGCTGAGAAATTGTTCTCAAGGGCTGTGGTTGGATGAGAGATGGTGCTGGGGTGGCAGAAGCTGAAGGGCTAGAGAAGAAACCACCTAGATGGCATTTCTTTCCAATATAGGGTGTGTGCTAATGCTCTCACAGACTCTTTTGAACTTTGCCCAGTAATGCATTACAGTGGTACCTTGGGTTACAAACACTTCGGGTTACAAACTCCGCTAACCTGGAAGTAGTACCTCAGGTTAAGAACTTTACCTCAGGATGAGAACATAAATTGTGCACCAGTGGTGCAGTGGGAGGCCCCATTAGCTAAAGTGGCACCTCAGGTTAAGAACAGTTTCAGGTTAAGAATGGACCTCCGAAACGAATTAAGTTCATAACCAGAGGTACCACTGTACTGAATAAGGGGTGAGCCCACAAAGGGAATTTCCTCCTACAGTACCCAATACTGAAGAACACCTCCCTGGTTCTCCTCTCAACACACATTTGTTTCTGGTGGTCCAGAATTTTTTATCCTAGGAACTGGGTCTGACAACTTGCTAGCATGAACTGATTTATTTATTTTTACATTGTGAAGTACGGTACTGTAAGGGTATTGGGGGTTGCTCGAGAGCAATCAGGCAAATGCCTCCCTGGTCTGTTGTAAAGCCTTGTTATTGGTGCAAAAAAACCCTTCACCATGCAGAACGCCACTATTCCGTGGCTCGCTCATTCACTGGCAGAATCTGAGAGTGGGCGGTCCTTAAACCTTCCCCAGCAGAGTACCGGTAGTTTCTTGACGCCCAGTCTGCACCTCCCCTCTCGGCGCGGAAGCCTACTGCGCAGGGAGGGCGTGGGTAATGGAGGACCTCTTTCCTCCCCGCTTTGCCCAGGCAAGGTATCCTGGCACCGCCTTGCCTCCTCCGAGCCCTGAAGCTCCTCTCCACTGGAGGCGTGGTTACTCTCCTCCGCTGAGGAGGTGCTGCTTCCCACAATCTTTGGGGGCTCTCTGTAATCCATCTGGCTTTTCCCCTCTCACCCCGAGCCAATGGCAGTTCCCTGACAGGTACTTTTGGAATGAGCAATGTGTTGCAAAATGACAACTGTGCCCACGTATGTTACCTGTGCACTGCTTCCAGGCTGAAAATGCATGCCTGGAGGTTTGTGTTTTGCCAGAGCCCATGGACCGTTCTGTCATCTCCTTCTACACTTAATTTAGCTGTTAACCTCGTCTGTTGTTTGAAGAGGTTGAAAGTGGCTCAGTCTCTTCATTACATGCCACGCATGTTTGTTCAGTTTCTTCGTCAAAACGAGTTGACAGAATTGTGACTTATGCAAGCACAAGTTATTTCCCCATTATTCTAATCATATATCAATCGTTGGACTTTCTGGTAGTTACAGAGTAGATGTCACTCGGAAAGGATGGGAATTATGCAGACAGGGTGCACATCTCGCACCAGGGAAGAAGCCTGCCTAGTGCACTGTAGATAGCTTGTTTATAAGACATGCCGATCCTATCCAATGGGTTACTCTGCATGGTGACATCCCCCCCCCCCTTTTGCAGGATCTTTTCACAATTACTCTCATAGTTCCTATGTCCCATAGCAACATAGGAAGTGCCTTAAACCATGTCAGACCATTGAGTCATCTAGGTCAGTATTGTCTACACAGACTGGCAGCAAGCCTCCAGGGTTTCAGACAGGATACATCCCCATCCCTACTTGCAGATGCTAGAGATTGAACTGGGAATCTTCTGTGTGCAAAGCAGATGTTCTACCAATGAGCTACAGCCCTCTCTCTCTCTCTCTCTCTCTCTCTCTCTCTCTCTCTCTCTCACACACACACACACACACACACTCCAGTAACCTTTTGCAGCCCAAGGGCCAGATTCCCTCAAGGGCCACATTCCACATGGGTCACATGGGCAGAGCATGGTAACAGCTGGTGGGGTGGGGCAGCTTTGATCACCAGCCGCCATCTGTCTTAATGTCTCCTGCAGGATCTTCTCCTAAAGAAGACATTTGCTTGGAGTTTCTGCTGCCTCTAGTATTTTATCCCACTTCTGTCAGCAGAGGCATTCTCTTGTTTTCATGTTGATGGCAGCATGCATGGAAGTGGATGATCATTGGTATGTGACAAACCAGTATAACACAGTATCACTCAGAAGGCTACAGCGCATTTAGGTTGGTTGAAATTGTCTTCAGTCAATTGCAATTGTCTTGCAAATGTCTTAACACACCCAAGCTGTTGGTTGAAGTTTTAGTTGTCCTCGTTCTCTGAAACTTTCTTTCTTTTGCCTTGGACGTAACTTATTCAAAAGTGCTCCCTTTCCTCTTTGCATAGTGCAAAGTCAGCTCAAAGTTACCTGTCTTAATCTTCACCAGTAATTAGAAAAGGTAAAAGACTGCTATGTTTTTGGAAGGATGCGTGCATGCTTAACAGCAAGCTGAAGAGATTGGTCCGCCTGTCTCTCTGTCTTTCTCTCCCCAATTCAGCAATTGATTTAAATGGTGAAAAATAGTGTCTGGGGAGAAATAAAAGTGGAGCCGGGAGAGATGCTGAATGATATAGAAGATGTCCTGTAAGCAGAATGCCCACAGTTGGGCTGTGCCTTCTGATTCAATTAGTTCAGTATTTTGGAGCCAGATGTCGCTTGACACCTTGCAAAACAACACAAAAGATCCTCATGGAATGGCAGAGTCTAGAATTGGTCGTGACCAGCTACTTTCTGCTTGGGGATCTCAGTCTGCATAGGATTGTGCCGTTCTTATCTAGCCCCATTTCTGAGTGGCCATTCATCACTCTTATCCTGCCAAAAGCTAATTAAAACAGTGGCCTGCAGGTGAGAGTTTTAAATGAGCCATTTAGGCTTGAATGGAAAAGCTTCCAAAGCAAATCCTCTACACAGGAGGAAACCTGGGGTTGGAATGTAACTTTTAAAACAGATTTAACATACACTAAAAGCAGGCAGTTTGGATCATGGGCTTCTACAATCCGAGCTTCTGGAAAGGGCTTATCTAAGAGCATACCTTCCAGATAAATATATGTGGCAAATGAGAGAGAGGGACAGGCCTGGTTCCACTTTCCATTGCAAGGCTGTCCAGGTGCAACTGCAGCCAAATGCATCGCTTGGGGTGGTCCCAAGCAGAGTGGGGCAAACCAGGAGTCTGGGTGGATGATGGAGTGTGATAGTCAAGAGAGCAGGCCAGGAAAGGAAGCAGAAATCTGGCCTCTGCCCACCTAGAGGGAACGGAGACTTAAAACCTAAGAAAAGACAAGTAGGCATCTGGTGCTAAGCTTTACCTGAGGAAAAGGGCCATAGCTCAGTCATAGAATATCTGCTTTGCATGCAGAAGGTTCCCAGGTTCAATTCCCACCATCTCCAAGTAGGGCAGAGAGAATCTCCTGCCTGAAACCCTAAAGAGCCACTGCTGGGCTGCGTAAACAATGCTGAGTTATGAACTTATGTGTCTGGTTTGGAAGAAGGCAGCTCTCTATGTTCCTAAGGTCCATGAAAAGCCAGCTTTTATTTATTTATTTAGATTCATATATCACCCTTTGCACAAGGCAGTTTACAACTAAATCAAATCCGATGAAAAGAATGAATAAAACAACACAACCCTTAAAAATTACCAGCGCAATAATTTGAAACAGTTCACTAAATGACAGTTACTAATAACACCAGCAACTAATCTGTTGTCTTGTCTCCTTTAACCACCCACCCCCCAAAATATGTCTTGTAACCAACCACCTTAAAACTATTAAGAGATGGGGTCAGACGCAGCTCAGCAGGGAGAGAGTTCTGCATGTGAGAGATGCCACTGAAAAGATGCTTCCCTGGTGGCCCCATCAAATACTGCAGCCTATGTAGGGACCACCAAGAGAGCCTCATGTGTTTTATCTTAAAGCACATGCAGGTGGATATGGAAGGAGGCGTTCTTGCAGATATTTTACCTGCAAACAGCAGTGTCCAAGCCATACCTGGAATGAAACCCAATCCCCAGGTATAGTTCAGAATTATTTCCAAGAGTAGCCCAAAGTTGATAGAGAGGTCACTGAAGTTGAGTGGTTGGGGGACCAGGAACTCATTCTCCTAAGGAAAGGGGACACAACACAGAAACCTGTGAGAGTACCTGTAATTTCTTTGCAGGAAGGAGTTGCAATCTGCTGCCTATCTTGAGCTAGATTGTTTAAGGAGACTGGTGACTGACACCAGCTGGCATCATGACCCAAGGATACCAGCATGCACCATACTGGTGGAGCGGCCAAAGTTTCTGAAGGTCAATAATCTCCTGCAGCCGAGACAGTGCAGAACCTTCCCTGGACCACATCCAGGCTATTTTCCTCTCGAGAACTTTCTTTTGTAGTATATATATTGCATTATGTTTATGCTTTAGGGTTGCTTCAAGGGATGCGAGTTAAACCTTAATGAGTTTCTGTCCACGAGGCATCAGGAAAATAAATGCCGTTCCACCTCCTTTCTCTCTCTCTCTCCTCACTGCGCTCTTGCTCCCTCCGCCTACCTTTCATCTGAGCAATCATATAATCATATGTTACTGAGTAAACAACAAGGCCTTAATGTTCTAAATGGGGTTTAAATGAAACCATAATGACAAACAACACAGATTTCCCCCCTTTTGCAATAAACAAATGTTTGCAGAGAGCTGTATTCATTTGTTAAGAGAGGTGGAAGAGCAATCCCACTTGACAATTTAGCTTGATGGTGTTTCATTGCATGTCAAGGCTTCCCCTATAGGGTGGTGGGCAAAGGAGTGATTTTCCTCTCCTTAAGGTCTCCAGTGTGTCCATTGCATTTGAGTTGGTGAAAAGGCTCCACAGCGCTATGGGAGTGCAAATGCTTTACATGCAGAAGGTGCCAAGAGTCAGTCCCTAGGAATACCAAGTAAGGTGGGAAAAGTCCTTTTGTAAAACCCTAGAGAGCAGTTGCTAGTCAAGAGTAAAAAATATTAAGTCTGATAGACCAATGGTCAGACTCAATGTAAAAAGCAGCTTCCTAAGTTTGGCTGCCTATCCCAAACCCTAAGGCAAAGTAAGGAGTGTTGCCTAATAGTGATTGCACAGTTTCAGCATTCTGCATGCCATTTCAGAGAACAAGCAGCCCCAGAGGCAACTGAATTTTCTTTCAGCACGTACAGTATAACTTTTTTGAGCCCGTAAGAGTGTTTCTGGAGTGTTCTCTCTGCAGAGATAAGAAGTGCTGCCATGGAACTTAAAAAGACTGCAGTGAAAACCTATGGAGTATTTATAGCTCACAATTGGTTCCTGCCTGTCTAAATGGCTGACAAGTTATGGCACAGGTTCACAGTGGGCTATGCATATGTTCCCCAGGGAACAGAGGGGTCTCTTAGTGCAAGCCGAGCATTACTTAGGTGTTCCACTAGTTTAGTATGTTTACAACAGAAATGTTGATATTTGGGGGTGCTGATTTATTATTTCATATTACCACATATTTTAAAAACGCTGTGGTGGTTCCTATGGGAGGGAGTGAGTTGGAAAGAGAAAAAAGGCTCCAGATTTTAAAGGGAATATCTAAATTCAGAGTACAAGAACATAGGAAGAACCTGCTGGATCAGGCCCCAGTAGCCCTCCTAGTCCAGCATCCTGCTTTCAGAGTGACCAACCAGATGCCTCCAGGAAACCGGGAAACAGGACCCGAGCATAAGGACACTTTCCCCTCGTGCAGTTCCCAGGACGTGGTACTAGAGGCATATGCTGCCTCTGACAGTGGAGGTAGAACATAGCCATCATCTCTAGTGGCCACTGATAGCCTTGTCCTCCACTTAAAGTCATCTGTGTTGGTGGCCATCACTCCCTATTGTGTGAGCAAATTCCATGGTGCAACTATGCATTATGTTAAGAAGAAATACTTTCTTTTGTCGCTCCTGAATCTTCCGACATCCAGCCACACTGTAGAACCAGGCAGGCAGCAAATGTACACGTAGACCCGCCATGAAATGGCACAGGTGGGATTGGCGGGTGAATGCTGCCTGACACCAGGTTAGACTATTTGCTCACCCAGCTCAATATCCTGACTGGCAATGACTCTCCAGGGTCCAAGGTGGAGGAAACCTTTCTCTGCCACAGTGATTGATCCTTGGACCTTCTGCATCAAAGCATGAACTCTATCACTGAGCCATCTCCTAATGGTGAAATCCAATCCTCTGAATCACCCCCTTCACTCCAATTCTCCCATTCTCCTCATTAGGGGGTCCAGCCTTCTCACCATGAAATATGTTTGCCTGCTTTCAGTGGCCTGCTGATGAGTGCAATGCAGGCAAGTGGGGAAGGATTACGAGCTTTCATGAGTATTTCCAAGGGGAAAGAGTGGGCAGCCTTCTTAAAGACTGATTTGCTAGCCAGAAAGCTCTCTTTTTCAAACTCTGTGGCTTGAGGTTTTCCAATACATTTGTGGCCAACGATTGCAGTTTGATTTATAAGAGGTTGAGAAATGGTCAATACAAGAGCAGACATTTAATAAATTATCCTGGGTTTCATTTTTTAAAAAGAGCCTAAGACTTCCGCAAGTTGCTTTTAACCATTATTTATAGCCATAAGTAAACACTTCACATTGATACTCTTAACCTATCTTTAATATTTGATTGGGATTTCTCTGCTTGCCTGCCCACTTGCCTGTCTCCTTGCTTAGGTTTAGATTTATTAAATAAACAAAGTCCCGATGTGATTTACAACTAGTATTAAAAAGTGAATAAAGCATCAACATATTAAAAGTATAATCAAAATTCTAATGTTCCATCAGTTGTGTTGGCCAAATGCTCAGGGGGCAGGGGACTTCATTGCTTGGCACCAAAAGGATAACAAAACTGGGGCTAGGTGGGCTTCCCTGGGGAGAGCATTCAGTAGATAGTGAGCTCCTACAGAAAAGGCCTGTACTCTCATAACCCCCTCTGGATCTCCTTCCGAGGTGCGTGCTCATTATTCTTCCTATTCTATCCTATCCTTATTCAAGATCATGCCCCTTCAGTCCTATTTCTAGAAGATCCTGGCCTGTAGTTGCCTTGGGCTCTGGATTCAGCCATCTTGTGGTTCTGCCCCAGAAATTCATCCAACTCTTTCTGTTATGTACTGAGTTGAATAGGATCCAAACTGCAGCAGTCTGATTGGTCCTAGAACAATAGGATCCAAAAGGCAGCAGTCTGATTGGTCCTAGAACAATAGGATTCAGAATGCAGCAGTCTGATTGGTCCTAGAACAATGCAGCAGTATGATTGGTTGGCAGGAACCACCCAATCATGCTCCAGATATAAGTGAATCCACAACCTGATTGGCTTACAGTAGAATTCCAGAATTAGCCAATCATGTGCAGCCCACTGTGTAAATAATGTATATAAAGCAGATACTTTGAGGGGACTTTCATTCATTCCTCCACACCACTATGAGCTGAATAAAGAGCATGAAATCACTTTGCGACTCTAAGTATATTTCACTTTCCCATCCTGGGACTCTGCTCTTCACATGCTCAGCTGTCTACATCCCAAATGCTAACAGCCAGGAAGAGCTGAGAGCATCTCACCATCTGTTTTGCATTTAGCTTCCTTTAATGTCTGCTGAGGCCTCTTCTTTGAAAGTATTGTCCCTTGTTACAAAACATCACAGGCCTATGGAACATAATGGCTGTCATTTAACTTCAGACCAGCACAAAACAGAGACCACAGCTTTGTCTTGTTTGCTTTTGAAATATGTATAGATCTGCCAGATCAGTTATTCCCCAGCACTTGTAAGATTTCAAGTTGTTGCCTTTGATTTCCAATATGTTCCCTGGCTGGTAGAGATGGAGGGGGGGAAATTAGTTATCAAATGGGTTTAATCCTGCTTTATCCCTCCACTCAGAGCACATGAATGTATGAAACGTTTTATAGGCCTAATGACTCTGAAGGAAAATATAAATTTTAACTTTCCAAATCAATCCTATTTCCTAGATTGATTTCCATTCCAGACACGAGAAGAATATGCGAACATTGGCTTATTTCATTCTCGTTTCTGTTTTCATCAGAATTCACTGGCATCCCTAGTTAAGTACCAAGCAAATTGAAAGAAAATGGAAGGTGGGAAGAAGAAACAGTTCGGTTCAGTGCCCTGTTTAGTGCCCAGCTTGAGCTTACAGTTTGGAATCCTGTCTTTCTTGCCACCTGTCTTTCTTGAGAGACAGTGGGGTGTGCCTCCAAGAGTGAAGTCAAACTGCTGTAGCAAGCTTGAGCAGTGTGTATGGAGGTCCTGGGCTGTCCAGATGACAGGAACCCCCTCTCAGTCTCACTGATGTGCCCCAAAGGAAAGCAGAGCCATAGCTTTGGCACTAGCTTGGCCACAGGAGTTGCTGGAAGGAGGCATACAAGGTGCTATACAACCGTCTTAGGAACTCCACTCCAGATTTGTGTAGGGTTTACTCCTTAGACTTTTCTTTTTCCAAAGATATCCTGCAAGGCAGTGGAGGTTTAGCGCTAGAGTTTTCCTGCTCCTAGATGAGCTACCTTCTCAGGTTGACAAGCACCATTTGTCCCTCACTTCTACAGCATGTACAGAACTCACCTTCTTGGCCATTGGACTCACTATTGCTCTTGCCCTCCATTCTACCAGAGCCTTTCTTCACATGCATGGGAAATCTCAAAGAGTTTGAGGCCCATTGGCTACCCTCACCTGATTTAGCTGGCCAGTCAAAGCTGTTTTAAGGGACGTGGTTGCTGTTGCATGCTGGCAGATTCTAGCAGGCACAGGTGAGAACCCGGTGCAGGTGGGGACCAAAGGTGGACAAACTACCACAAAAGGAGCATAGCAAGAGATACTACCCCTCCCCTAATACCCTGTACACTCATATTCATATAAATATGAAAAATATCTACATGTAAGCCCGATACACAATCATTTGACTCCTTGGACCTCTGTGGCTGCAATCCTACTGCTTTAAAAATAAAAACTGAGATAGCCTAATGATTTCATTAGGCTCTTACTTCTTCAGTGCTAATGGTTATTGGGTTAAAGACTTGTGCCAAATAGATACTTTATTCTAGATGAGCATTATGAAGCAAATACAAAGCTAGAATATTTTTATCTCCAAATATCTGAATACATGTGACTAAACTGTCACATCTGCAGGATCTCTGCTGTTACAGCCTACAGGTGAACTCACCCAGAAACCCAGCCATGGAAAACCCAAACAAGTTAAGTGCACCCTAAGAATTCACTGAGGCTGGATGAAGAGAAAGCCTGTGAAATAAATGGACCTACCTGACGGCTATACAGCTTGTGTGTTGATTGAGCAATAAAGAAATAAAGAATTTTCCTAACCAATAAAAATACAGGCACTTTAATAATCCACAGTGAAATTGCTTTGAATCCCAGAGCACTTTCTGCACACTGTGTGTCTCCGAAGAACCCATACGTTATTCTGTCAGATTGAGTGATACCCTATTTTGGTAATAACAACAAGAGTCATTCATTACTTGTGGAGTTATTTCACTGCTGGAAATATGGCAATGTGAATTTACAACACCCTCCTCCCCACCCCTACACAAAAAGACTGAGATTAAGTTTATGAGGGGTAGAAGATGCAGGTGAGAGGAACAAAGGAATGAGAGAAAGACTCTTGGTTTGGTAAAGTCGCTTTCAGCTTTGTTTGTGCAAGTGTGGCCACATCCGCACCATACATTTACAGCACTATGATATCACTTTAAATAGCCATAGCTTCCCCCAAAGAATCCTAGGAGCTGTAGTTTGTTGAGGGTGCTTAGAGTTGTTAGGAGACCCCTATTCTCCTCACAGAGCTGCAATTATCTGAGGAGTTTAATGATCAATCCTTTTCCCCAGAGAAATCGAGGGACTGAAACTGAAGAAGCAAGGGAAAGAAGGCAGACCTCTGCCACCATCCAAGGGCCACCAAATCTTGGTTGTACTTTTAATCTGTTGTAAGCCTCTTTAGATAGTATTAGGAGGGCAAGGTAATAAATAGGGGGAGGTGGAATACTGTTGAGGAGGAGGCATTGGGTTGCATTCAATAAATCATTGCAAAAACAGAACGACCTTCTGCTCATGCAACATGAATTCCCCTCCCTCTCCTCCTCCACATGCTGCCCGAATTTCCCCAAGCTTCTGCCATGGATGCTTTAGTTGAGATTCCTACATTGCAGTGGGTTAGACTCGATGAGCCTTGGGGATACCTTCCAACTCTATGATTCCATAAGTCTATGAAGAAGAGTGAGGGGAAAGTTCCATTGCACAAATGGAAGACATTCTGCGTGTGACTACATTGGATTCAACCCGTTAGTTTTAAAATAGATGGGTAAAACTAAACTGTCTGCACAGGACACTGGTTTATCCATCTCTTACTCAAAAACAATCTTTGAAAGTGTGAGGCAAGATTTACAACATAATATAGTCCTATCACAGAGTGTAAAATTAATAAAGATAAAACTGATATGCCAGGAATAAATATAGATAAAAGGTTAAAAGGGCTGAAACAAAATGAAACTGTTTCTGGAAGAAGCCAGATAATGCTAACTAGGAGCATGAATGATTTGTATAAATATAAGTATGTGCTATTTTTATGTAAGTGTTCATCATTAATACAGATGTGGGGAAAGAAGTAGATTTGGGCCTTTCTTGATAGAATTTCAGCAGTGAAAATATTGTTGCTGCCTGAACTAAATTTTCTTTTTCAGTTTTCCCAATTAATTTGAAAGATGAGTGGATTAAAAAAAAATGGCAAAGGCTAACAGTAAAATATATCTGGAAAAATAAAAGACCACAGTTGAATCAATAGTTCTTCGAGAAGATGAAAAGGAATCATTACTTTTCCAAATATTAAGATATATTATTGGAGTTGTATCAACTGGATGGATCATGGATTGGATTTGATAATTATCAAGAAACATCCGTCTGTACAAATGAACAAGAAATCAGTGGTCTCCTGCTGCTATCCATGTTAATGGGTAAATATCAGTGTATGCTGAAAAAGATTAAAGATAAATGATCTGCTTTCAATTCTGTTTAGAAAATCTGGCAAGGTTAAAAGCTACCAATTGCCTCACAAAATTTAGTTTTAAAAGCAGAGCAAATACATCTTAAAATATAAAGCAGATTGGAAATCTATGAGCTTTGATCTCACCCCCTTCTTCATTTGCAGGTGGCAAAATGGGTCTTTTCCTTTCCTTTTCTGTTTTACTGGCAGGGTTGGGGGTAGATTTTGTTTGATGAGCACTAGGATATCATAATATAACGTTGAAGGGCTGAATTCAACTATAATCTTATATCCATATTCAAAGAGAATCAGGTACCGTGGGTATATTACTTCCCTCAGCTTGTGCCCATTTTAACATTTTTTTCATACATATAGATAAGGGCTGCATTCACAAATGGAGTTTATTCTGTCTGTTTTGCTGATTATAAGGTTAGCGCTTCCATCCCATTTCTTAACATTCAGACTGCAAGACCTCTGCACCGTGTGTCGTATTCAATTTCATTCAGGCTAGCAGCCTGTACTGCAGTGTGAAAGGAAGGTTAGAAATCAGGTTTCCCGCCTCAGCTCAGCAGGCTCAGCTGTGGAGGAGAGGAGCAGATCCTGGGGTGTGTGGTGCTCCACAAGCAGCTTTCTCTCAGGGTAGCCATTCATGGAAACTCACCCAGAACCTTCAGGATCATCCCTCCCCTAAACAGCATCCTGAGGGTAGAGTGAGACTCACCTGGACCCTGCAGGTGAGAATAGAAGGATGGAAAGGAAGTGCGAACGGTGATATCTTTGCCTCCACTGGTGGTGCTGGTGGGCAGGATGGAAGGTCCCCAACTGCTGCTCCCCATTGCCCATCCTCAGCTGGAGGGGAGAGGCAACCGACATGGTGAGATGATTGGCAGGTGCAAGGCTCCAGTAAGCCCAATGTCTGCTGCTCTGCTTGACAGCTGCATAAGACAGCAAGGAGAGTCCAAAGTTCTTCTGGACCCTGCACAGCTCTGCCAAAAACTGCCAGGCTTGCAAATGGATCCCAGGCCTTGGAAACAGATTCTCCCCTCCCCACCACACTCCCTGCCAAAGCAAATCATATGGAAATGAGTGCTAAACTTGCCCTTTATTCCACTAGATTTCCAGATGTAGCTTTTATGTTATGTGAAAGCTCAAGCATAACGCAGAAATCAACCGATAGGGAAATGTCAGGGAAATGGAAAAAACTGCAGTGTGATATAGTTACCCATAGTCAGATATAACATTTGTACACAAGGCTTTACTGAAGTTAAGCAGGTCTAGGAATGGTCTGTGCCTGGATGGGAAGCACATCACAGAAGAAAAGTAGAATATAAATGTTAGAAAATGAATAAAACAAATGCCCTGATTTTATTTATAAGCAGATAGCAGCTTACGTTACAAGGAAGCGGATTTATTGGGGTGGAAGGAGGTTGGATTTCAAGCCCCCTCCTCTTGAACACTTTCCCCATCCCTGTTTAATTAGCCCTGTTAGAACATAGGTTGCAGGCCTTCGTGATGCCACAGCTGCACTCTCCAAAGATCCTGCACATGCAACTATATGAATGTTATAAATATGATATACTACCGTATTTTTCCATGTATAAGATTTATACATGGGGGCATCTTATACATGGAAAAATACAACCCCTATTTTTAGAGCCCCAAATAAAAAAATAAAAAATTGCAACATTCTGTGTATAAGAAGACCCCCCAATTTTAAACTTTAAAAATTTGGGGGGAAATATAGTCTTATGCATGGAAAAAATACGGTATCTTGTCAACAAGTTGCGATGGCAGCCCACCTAAGCCAGGAAGGCTTTTGGGCAATTTAAAAAGCAAACTCTTCTATGAAATCTGCATCTTAGAGCGATACACATTTATTTCTTCTATCAAATGTTATGAATGGGTGAGGAATTCATAGTCCCTGTTAAATTTACTCTGAAATAAAAGCAGGAATACCAACAAATCTATGAGCGAGCACTTTGACCTTCCTGGCCATTCTTATCAAGGACCTGAAAGTAACCATCCCCAAGCAAATCAATTAGGGGTGAAGAATGGAACACAAGGAGACGGAACAAGAACTGATACAAAAAAACTGAACTGCACAAACCAAGGTTTTAACAGGGACTATGAATTCCTCACTCGCTATAAAATTTGATAGAAGAAATAAAGGCCTATCTCTTAAAGAGGAAGATTGCATAGAGGTGCTTCCTTTCAAAAGGAAAGCTTGTGAAAGTTTGTGCTCTCAGACATATTAAGCTGCGGTCTAAACCCCACTTACCCGGGAGTGATTCCCATTGAATTTAGTGGACTCATTTCTAGGTAGAAATGGTTACGATTGCAGCTTTTGACTTAAGACCCAGTCCTTCTGCACTGGATAGATTAAGGAGGGTAGTCTTGATGCTGTTCACTGTTCTCCCCACATCTTGCCGAAGATATTGAAAAAGTGTTATAAAGTGGTGATATGTTATATGAAGGGGGAAAGATTTTCTGTACTTTTGCCACTTTCAAAAAATACAAATAAAAAGCAGGAAGGAAGACCATAAGGGCGTTCCCTGTAGCAATTATAGAACAGAGGAAATTGCAGCCACCAAAAACATTTTAACAATGAAAAACAACAACTTGAAAACAGCAAAAGCACTGAGGTTATATAGAATATTCACAAATCATGTCACAAAATGTATCTGACAGGTGTTCATAACATCCTGTAATAATCACATTAGCAGTGAATATTGAAATTGCAGAAATGTAATATTTTTCCAAGAATAAAAACATTGCCGTTTAAGTGTTGGGAAAATAGGCTCCCCTCATAATAACAGCAATATCAGAAACTGTACCCAAAACTAGTAATTTTTCTATACAAGAAGCAAGCATTCTTTTGTACAGTGGTACCTCAGGTTACAGACACTTAAGGTTCCATACGCTTCAGGTTACAGACTCCGCTAACCCAGAAATAGTACCTTGGGTTAAGAACTTTGCTTCAGGATGAGAACAGAAATTGCGCAGTGGCAATGGGAGGCCCCATTAGCTAAAGTGGTACCTCCGGTTAAGAACAGTTTCAGGTTAAGAATGGACCTCCAGGACGAATTAAGTTCTTAACCTGAGGTACCACTGTAGTTCAGAAATGATCTCATGGGAAAGTCCTAATATTGCATGCTGGTGATAATTGTGGTGTAACAGCTATGTTTGCATCTACACTAGCTGTTTCCCCTAAGTTATGTAAGGAACAGACGGTGCAGTCTAGCACATCTTGTAGGTGGTGTGCCAGTGGCTGGAATCTAGGTTCAGGTAGCTTCTCTTCAATGGAGGAACTTCAGCAGACCACAGAGAAATGGATAAAGATGGGCCAGTATCATTGGCCCATATTGGGCAGCAGTCGCTGGAAAACGCATTTCCATATATTCTTCTGTTGATGAAACATCTGAATCATCCCTGCAGATGCTACTCTCATCCACAGCCTCCTAACGAGCAAAGAATGGCATGGGAATTTCCTGAGACAAAAAGTTGCAAATAGAAAAAAGAAAAGTGATAATGATAATTGATAAGGATACACCACATCCTGACAACTTTGTGTGCCAGAGAACATTTACTTTTCTTTTTCTATCCCACACCATATAATCTAATTAGGTACATACTTCTAGTTGCACCAAAACGAATTCAACAATTTGCAGTGAAATCCTATACGTGTCTACTTAGAAGGAAGTCCCATTGATTACAGACTTAATTTACAAAACTCAACAATCAGGATGTCTAATTTCTAAAGCCCTACAAAGTGCTATGCTTTTGAAGCTAGTACTATCATTGATTCTCAAGACAACAATAGTTGACCTGGACCGGAACCCAGCTGTTTTCATCTACCTAATGAGAGGCACCCTGATTCTCCTTCCCCTCTCCATGTAGAGTTTGTGATTTGTTGTTAGAAATAAAATGCCTTGTTTGTCCCTGAATTGGGCCCAGTTTTGAAATGTCAAGCTAAACAAGACTGGTAGATGAATATAATTTAGTAGGATACATTGACATGATATATCGTAAACACTTAATTTACCTGTCATGAGAGGGGAGGCGGGGTGCACTTAAGATTTTTGTAAGGTATCTTGTATTGCCTGCAGCTGATGTCGGTTTCTATCTTTATTCGATAAAAAAAATAACTGCTTCTTGGTTAGGAGTGAATGAACTTTGAAATGTCACATCAAGAATCTATGAACATCCAGAGAGCTGGAGGCTTACCTAAATTTTTATTTCACCCTCCCTGACAAAGAACACATGGGAAACTTCAAACCCAAAGAAATCCTTGCTAAACTAGAAAGGACTGCTCTTAACATAGTGGGAGGGAAACTTCGGGAAACTCTTAACAGAGCAATCCTAGGATTGCCCGAGAGGCAGGGATTCTGGGAAGCCACTTCCAAACTCCTGCAGCAGTTTCTGCTTTTCAAATTCACTGGTAAAATGCAATAAAAACACAACTGTAGATTACAAATAAAATGGAGCCAAGTGCCAAACAAAACTAAAAATTAAAGAAAGCTTTGTTCAGATTGGAGTAGGGAAAGGAGGGAGAGGTTTTTTCTATGGTTTTCCAGATTAAAGCAGCATCCGTGTTTTTGTTAAGTTTAATTTGTATTACTTTTCTCTCTGTTCTTATTGAACTGATCACTGAGTAGTTTTGTCACATTTATTTCTGAAAACCCCTCTGGAAATGTAAGACCATATCATAGCTGCTTCCCTCAGGCACCATCAGATAGATATGAGAATGAAAATGCAATATATCAGATCCTTCTTTACGCTGGAGCAGAAATCCCACACAGTTTTTTTAAAACAAAAAGAAACATGGATCAATCATGCCATTATATTGCATTCTATAATCATTTACTACAGCAAGGATTAGAGAATATGTGATTTAGCCTTGTGCTACATAAGAGGACTGAAGTAATCCTTCAGATGCATCACACACTAGGGGTGTTTGCACTTTAAGTTCAGTATGTGTACCTGTGTACAAAAACAGTTGAGTTGTGCACTTGTACAGTCATTCGCATGTAATGTTCAGTGAGTGTACAGTCTGTACACCTATATACACAATAGTTGAGCTGTGCAACTCTGTAAGTGTATACCGTTTCACACAAATACTTGCACATGAGTAGAGCCAGCCCACAATTGGCTTCTTTGCACATTACACTGAAGTGATAGCTTGTACCTGTGTTCAGTGTAGTGTGTGAACAAGCCATTTGTGAGCTTTAGGGGTGGGAAGTGAGTAATTTTGCTCCACAAAATTGCACCAAAAAATCCAGATCAGCATGGATTTTGAAGGATGGCTGTGTTTCGGTTTGCATGTTTCTTCGGAAAACAAGTATTTGCTAGACTCTCATCTAAATGTGAGCTGGATCCTATTTCCCCCCACCCCTAGTTCAAGCCTTGAAATTCACAAGTTCAGCAATGGAATCGAAATTGTATGTGGGTGGGGGGTGCTGCCTCCTTCATTTGCCCCCAACCACCACACATTCAGCCAAAGGTGAGAATGAGCTTCTTACACACATAACAAGTATATGCATGTAGTATCTTTAGATGTACTTGGGGAACCTGCAGGGCCTGATCTGATTTCCTGGTTGTATATACAGATCATACGGGTATGTCACCTGTTCTCTTGCTCCCTCACAGATATGTATTGAAGGAGAGGAGAGGAACAGGTATGATCTTGCTTTCTCCCCATGCATTCACTCAGTGTGTGGATACAAATAAGAACTGGGCTATAGCCATTTCCTTTTATGCTGCTATTCTGCAGTTATTAGAATGCCAGCTGTCTAAGTGAGTAGACATGCAATGTGTATGGGTATAAAGACCCGTGGTGTCACCTGGTGAGAAGCGAGCCATGGAGAAGTTTGTAGTAGTCAGGGCAGTTGTTGATCAGGCCATTTGACAAGAGGAAGGGTTATATTTTTCCAATGCTGCTGAGGGAGAAGCAACATGCTTTGGCGACAGACTGAATATCTGGGACAAAATAAGAGTCAAGGAGGGGACTAATAGTGCCACCTACATGCACAACACTTGGCAGGGGACAAGAGGACCGAGCCCTGCCCCGAGAAGCTTCCAAAATAAATATCATCACAGGGTTACAAAAGAAGGGGAAGGAAGCAGAGGCAGGTGTAAGGAGAGGAGCATTGTGTGTTTGCTTCAGTAGCACATGCTTAGCTAGTGATTTTAGCGTTGCTTATAGACTCAGTTGTAGGAGGGCATAAGAACTAATGGGATGAGCCAAAGGCTCCACAGAAAAGATAGGGAAGAGAAAAACAAGACTTCTTGTGTTATTAGGCAACTGAAGAGTGCTCTCCACTGAACACCAAAATGAAATTAAAGGGATGGATTTCCCCCCTAAAGGAATGAACTGGAGCACACTATTTGCTAAGCACCAAGGGCTCCTCCTGCTAACCTGTTTATTGAGCATTCATCCTGATTTGCTGGCAGAAAGCTTACACAGAGGTCAGACTATACACAGTCTTTATTGGCCATTTGTTCTGATATGTCTGCCGGGTGGTTATAGAGCATTCATCCTGTATTCATCATGATTTGCTTCTGGGGTTTTTCTGTGCCTTCCTGTTAGTTTTCCATTCGTCCCACAATTTTCAACGCATTTCCCCATCACTTTCCAAAACTGTAAAAAATCCTTTGGGTTTGCTACACTAGGGCAACAGAGTCCTTTAATTCACTTCAGTTGCACAATCCTAAATGCACTTGAATCCCTCCCATAGAATAATGGCAGTCTGCAAGCATCCCAAATACTTTAAGGAGGCCATCATGCCATATATTGATACAGATTTAGTTGAAGAAGAGACATGCCCTGATATGGAGTAATGTGGCACAATATTGGTTAAGTAGCCCTTCAAAAAAGCAAAACATTATTCAGGTAGAATAAAAAAAAGTGACTAAGAAGAGGTGGGAGTGAGTCATGGTTGATGTGGCAGGTTCACTGATTTTCTTCACACCAGCTGGAAGATTCATGTTCAGCTCTTCTGCCTTCTGAAATCATGATGGTGAATGTTCCACACAATCCCCTCACTGATCTCACAAAGGCAATGGATAGGGTTACCAGATGGCACCAAACATCAATGGGGACGGCTGACAGTTGTTCATAATCACTGGCTGTATTGATGGAAACCAAGGTGTTTAGAATGGCATGAAGCACTTAAAGTAATGGGTACATAGAAACAGGCACTAGCCAACTGTTTTCATGTCTGTAGCAGAAGAGAAAAAGCAGAGCTCCAGATAGTTTACGTTAATTAAAATTGTAGGACTTTCTTAGACTAGTTTGTTGAAATGCATTTTCTTTCAATCACTTCTGTGTGTAGAAAGTCATAGCCTTAGGTCATAAACTGAAAATGTGTGTTCTCTTGTCCTGACATCACTGAGCCATGAAGAAAGCCAATGCCTTCAAGGAGCAAGATCCTGGCCTGAAACTCTGACCCATGAAGTTAGTTGTGCAGTAAGGCAGCTCAGTATGACTGACAAAACAGATTAGTTCTGATTATTTCCCCCTATCAACATACAGTGGTACCTCGGGTTAAGAACTTAATTTGTTCTGGAGGTCCGTTCTTAACCTGAAACTGTTCTTAACCTGGAGTACCACTTTAGCTAATGGGGCCTCCCGCCGCCGCACGATTTCTCTTCTTATCTTGAAGCAAAGTTCTTAACCTGAGGTACTATTTTTGGGTTAGCAGAGTCTGAAACCTGAAGCGTCTGTAACCCGAGGTACCACTGTATTCTTGTGCTTAGATATTCCCCACTTCCCTTTCCTCCTCCATTCCTATGTAGTTCATTATTACCTGGTTTAATCAAACGACTGTTAGCTGTTACATACAGCTTGGTATCATGGACTTTGAAGACACTCGAACTCAGAACGCAAGGGAGAAACGTGCTAAGAAGAAGGCATGCTTGGCAAATCCACACCATGATCAACTCCTACCCGGGAACCAATGTCCCCAGTGTGGAAGGACGTGTGGGTCCAGAACTGGCCTCCACAGTCACTTACGGACTCATAGTTAAAACCGTGTTTATGGAAGACAATCTTACTTGGCTACAAGTGATCGCCGAAGAAGAAGAAGACAGCTTGGTAAACTATGGTTTGAGTGACAGAATGGCTCAGGTTGATTCTAGTTTGCAATCCTGGTTGAGGATGCTGCAAGTGTTGCTGGAGCCATAACTTTGCAAGCAGGGATGAACTGAAATTTTAAAAGAAATGGAAAAGTCCTTGGTGCAGATACACACTTACAATAAACATGTAATACTATCAGTGGCCTTGAACCTCCATGCTGTGTGTCTCAGAAGAGCATGTGTTGGCCCATCAGAAACTCCTGCTATAGAGTGCTGCAAGAGATTAATAGCATAAAGGGTCTGGCTGAGGATCAAATGTGCTTTCTTGGCAACTACACCATTAGCCCTCCCATATTTCTCTCACTCAACCATTTCATTCCATTTTAAAGTTATTTCCCCTTTCCTGATCGCATTTGCATGCCCTACTTTGCTCCCTAACTCTTCCTGAAGGTGACGTTCTATGGACCGTCCCTTGTTTCGAAGGTTCTACCTCGGGTGAATATTTCTCTGCAACCACAGCACCCGGCAATGAAATAGATTGCAAGGGCTTTTCTTTTCAGCATCCTAAATCAGTTTTGACTAGCAGGCTCTGCCATGGCCAAGAACAACAAAATGGCCATGAGCGGCAAGGAACCAATTAGGTATAATTTAGAAATACAGTCACATGGAAGTCTTGACACCTATTTTTGGGAGTGACATCTCTGGAGGAGAGAAGGGCACAATTCAGAGAGAGGCTGATGGGGAAAACAAGATAATCCTCACATGGCTTGTGGCTTCACACCCTCTCCACTCTTGCCTAATTAGGTTGTCGCAGCTAGCATGGATTATTTGCAAATTTGGTATTTCTGTTGTTTTAATATTCCTTCTGGGCGATTAATTAGAATCCTTCTTTGCTCTGTGGTTCTCGTATCATTCTTTCTGCCATTTTTTTGCAGATTTCGGCAGGTAGCAAAATGATATTCATTTCCTCCCACATCGTCCAACTATTTGAGATGCTTCTCTACTCCCAGCCTTTAAAATAACTATTATAATGGCTTATGTGTAAAAAGCAATTGTCCTTCCCCCCTCCTTTTTACTACCTCCAATCTGATTCCCTGGCTGGTTTGCAGCCAGGACTTTATAATGCCCATCTGAATCTGCTGTAGAAATTTCACAGCTTTTTTTTTTTTAACATACCAATGCGACACATCTCTCCCTTAGCCTCATTCTCAAAAATAGCTATTCCAGGTTAGCTGAACTTTAAAAGGAAAGTTTAGCCGGAGGCAGATGCCAACACAATGAATTTATGCTGAAAACTATTAAAGTTATATCTGAAAGTTGGGTATTATAAAGAAACACATTACGGCAAATTATAGGTTTTGGTATCAGCCCTGCATCTAATCTGCCATCATTGTATTTTGCATGTATTTTGTTCACTTGGGGGAGGGGGGGAGACCACCTTAAGCTTTCCCTGCTGTCCAATCCATCATTCAGGAGTTGGAGAGCAAACTTCTCAATCAGTGAGCTCCTTGTTCTGCTAGACTGAGGCTCCCGGCATATGATTGGGCCACACACATTTAAATGGCTAGATTTGCCATGATATAAACAGTGTGACTATCGGGTATCAACTTCTGGGTATGTGGCAGTAAAAGCTATGAAAAATGCATGTGTCATTCAGAGTTGATGCACCATCATGGTGTGTGTATTTTGCAGTTGTGTATTTCAACTGGCCCCTTGGTGGGAGATTTTCTCCCAATACTACAAATATTGCCTTTGTAGTATTTATTTGAATTGATTATTTAATTTCTATACCACTTAATATGTTTAAAATATCTGTAAGCAGTGTACAAAATACCGAAGCAACAACAGACAACTTAAACAAAAGATTACAAGAAAATACAGTTAGTTACATATAAAAATGTTACATTAATACAAAGGTACTAATACATACAAATCAGTACCAATTCATTTTCCTTCTGACGCACCCTCCCTCTCAGCCTCCACATTCTCACCTAGGGTCCAAACAAACGCTCAGCTCGACCACAAATGTCTCAGAGTGAGAAGAGTTTCTGGAAATGGCAGACATCACCCTAGTCTCTCACTTTAGGCTTCCTTTTTATGGGCAGAAATCAAGGTGGGTGCTACTTCCTCAGGCTGTCCACACCTGTGTCCCATTCAGCTGCACTCTCCACACCCAGGTACAGCAGGTTTGCTAGGTTTCCTGGGGAATCCAAAGGATGAGGAAAGGACCCTTCTCTTTCTTCACCCTTTGTCCTCTCCTCCTCCTCCAGATGCATATTTATCTCTTCTATATTCTATATTCTAACACCGAATGGTGTTGGTCCCTCACAAGTAAAAAGGACCATCTTTGTATGGAAAGCTGCCTTTCAGAGCAAGGCCTAGAAATGATGCCTGATCCATCCTGTGTAATTCTGCGAATGCTGTGTACTTCCCTTGGAGTAATATACAAAATGTGGCAAATTGAGACTGCCCTCTTAATAGACGGATTTAATGAAAAATAGAAGGGGTTTTGAAAAGCAGAATTGAGGCCTGTCTTAAATGGCTGGGGTTGGGGTATAGAGTTCAGTAGTTTTACAAACATAAACATGCTTGGTAGAACCTACTACCTGGGTATAGTCACAGGTTTCTGGGGCTTGAATCTCAGGGTCTCTCTTCGGAGTTCCTTCACAGCTCAAAGAAGCTTGTAAGATTGCATCAGCCATGAGCCAAGGCTGCATATTATTTTGTGCGTGCGTTGATGAGCCGTAAACACATCTTTTATTCCTAAGCAATGAAAATTTCTGAGTGAAGATAAAAAGGCTTTTCTAGCTATCCCTTGAGGTTCACATTGGAATTAATCTTCAGTTGAATTAGCTGGATGTACAGTATGTAAATGGAATCACACACTTAACTGGTGTGTGTGCCTATGCACATACACATATGTTCAGAATGTGTTTCCTAAACAGATTTGCTAGGGAATAAGTCCCAATGTGGAACTAGCAACTGAGTAGGCAGTCTTAGGACTGGGGTGTCAGCTAGGTTCTTGGCAGATTGATTTACCTACCATAGGGCAAAATGGGTTCATACAAAATACTCCGATCAACTGCCTGTCTACAGCTTTGTCTCAAAACTATTTCTCTGTTGCCTCCAGCCCTCTAGTCGTCTCACATTAAAACCAGCTCTGTTTCTGTGAGACTCAAGTGTGTGTGTGTGTGTGTGTGTAAATGCAAGACTTGTGAAATATTTGCAACATGTCAAAAATGGTATGTTTGCTTTTAATTTTAAAAATACACATGGGGGTGGGGCAGTCCTTGCTGTCATCCCAAAGCTGAATATGCAGCAACTGTTCTGTGAAGGCTGTCATAAGCTTGGAAAGCAGGTTGGTCTGATTCTGGCTGCTGCTTCTTCCCAATGTCCATCACCCACACCTTTCTGTAACAGAAGGGTTAACACATTGAGAGTGCAACACCATGCAGTATTATGATTATTAAAATTTCTACGCCACCCTTCATCCAAGGATCAGGGCAGTTTACAATATAAAAACACAAAAATACATAGCATAGGAACAAAACAATAATATCTCTTCTCTCTCCCCCCCCCCCCCCAGTATGAAAGGCCATACACTGTAGATTGTTTGCTTGGGAGGGTACCCCGGCACAAACAAAGCCAAAAAATAAATAAAATGGAAATCTATTCATTGTTTTATTATTATTATTAGTAGTAGTAGCAGCAGCAGCAGTAGTAGTATTAGTAGTATTATTATTTCCCTGATGTCACTATCATAGACTTTATACTCTTTTCTCTCTTTTTTCTTTTTTCTTTGCTCTGGGAGCCTCTCGACTGAAGGCTGAATCATTTTGTACTGTGTATATTAACTGAAAACAGGGGAGGTCTCGGCAGACACTGGAACAGATGCCAAATGTCAGACTTGAAGGGTGATGTTTAATTGCTTCTCACCCATGTGTTGTTGCTCCAGAAGTGCTTTCCTGACTGTGTAAAATGCCCTTTCTCTGTCAAACATCAGTACAGACATCCAGCCAGGGGCTTTGCTGGACACTGGAACAAGTCATCAACAAGATCATAACATACATGGAAGCATGGCAGAAAAACTGGATGAAATCTTATATTTTGTTTTAACATTCAGTTTTGTTTAGGGCCACTTTGTTTTCTATCTCTGCTTTGTAAAATCCGATGACCAAAACATAAGGACGTAATAACATTAGGATTCATGTTTACCTATATGGGCAGTGACTGTTTTAGGTGCGTCCAATATGTGTGTGACCTCACCAAACTTGGAAGTGACCCAAAAGGGGTGGAGCATGGGGGAACAGGGTATTTGCAGACTTTTTCAATGGTGTTTCAAATATGTGCATTTTCACTTAAACATGTGGTACCTTGGAACATAACCCACATGCAAATTTGTAGTTGCCTATATCTGGGTCGAAGCTTTTATTGGTAACCAGGTGAAGAATGGGGCTTTGGCTCTGAGCTACTACTGATTAGTCTCTGTTCTGTAGATGGAAGAGATGGCTGCAAATTAGGGAGATGTGATTTGGAGAGAGGCCTGTGGAAGTGTGAGTGATGTCTGCTGAAGAGTGTAGGCTCTAGAACAGGCACTCCCAAACTCGGCCCTCCAGATGTTTTGGGACTACAACTCCCATCATCCCTAGCTAACAGGACCAGTGGTCAGGGATGATGGGGATTGTAGTCTGGGAGACGCCAGAGGGGAGCTTGTTGCAGCAGGAGGGGGAGACACCTGTGACTCTTCGCCAGCCTAACTTACCACTGCCTCTTGGCCTCCCTCCTCTCCTGCTTCCGCTTCCACTTCTTTTTTTGGACTTCTCTCAGCCACAGACTCTCCCAGTTCATTAAGCCCTGTTACCTCTTCAGTTTCTGGCAACTCCTCTTCCCCATCTTCTCCCTCTGACCACTCATTGTTGTTCCATCATCAGTCTGTGGGCTCTGAACCTTCTTTCCTTGGGGTTCCCCCGCTAGTTCCTCCCACCATTCCTCTGCATCCAACCAGTCCATGACTCCGCCCTGGTGACTCCCAGGCACTGGCTGATCCCCAGCAACAGGCATTCTGTTCAGGCAGAGCATGCTATGTTTTTATACTTAACCATCTGAGGATCAGGAGTGTTGCCTTGCTTTTTATACTCGAGCTATGGCCGGTCTTGTTAGTAACAGGGCATCAGCCAAGGCAAGACCTGTCAGTGGCAGGGCCTTGCCCTGTCATATTATGATCCAAAGTGGCCGTCCAAATCCCCCACCTGGGAATGAAATTTCAGTTCAGGTGTTTCCTCCCACTGGGCCTTGTAATGTTTAGAACATTTGCCATCCCTTCTCTAGAAATAAACCATAGACTGTTTTGCTTTGATGTGTAAAGAGTGAATTAATTAAACGACTGAATTAGCTCTCAGAGCCTCTTGAGAAGGAGAGCCCGGGGGAGCCAATTGGCCTATATTTCATGAGAGCAATTGAGCCTGGGGCTGCAGGTAGTTTTTTCTCCCTTTCCTTTTGTGTGTATGTGTATGTTTTTGCAGGCTCTCAGCCACTCTTCCCTGCACACATTTGCATTTCTGCTCCCTCCTCCAAACAAATCACAATTAATTATAGTTCTGGCAGATCAAGCTCTCGACCACCTTTTGCGGTGTTTTTGCTGCCTGGCTTCCTGTATGAATGTTGGTCTCTGGTGTATTTAATATGGGCAGATGACACAGAAGGCACAACTTCCTAGTCCTAAGACATAAGCCCACAAAATAGGATCTGCAGTTGCTGTTGGAACACATTTCTATATTGCTAAACAACCTTGATGCAGCTCCTGTGTAGAGAGATGTGGTTCCTATAAATAACGGGGCTCCCACCCCGAAAAGAAATATTAGTGACTTAGTTGGGTACAGGCTGAGGGAACCTGCAGCTGATGTCATATTACAGTTCCTGACTCATCTGTACCCTTGTAGCTTTTAATATTTTTCCTGATATTTCTCCTGGGTAATTGAAACTCCTGGACTGTAACAGACAACAATTCCTTACACACAAATACATTTTTAAGATCTCTCTTATAGGACAAACATGTGTGATATTCTGAGCCAGAATGTGAAAATGTCAGTTGCTCTCAGTTTCTCATCTTAAATTCAGTTCTCCACATTTCTGAAGCAATCAATGGAAATTAGTGTGCATGGGGTTTTGCAAGTACTGCTGGTCAACTGATCGCTGGGATGTGTGAATTGCTGGGCCTTTTCCGTAGTGGCCTCCTGGTTCGAGAACTCCCTGCCCTGACATCCACCACCAGCCCCCTCCAGGGTATCCTTTAGGCATTTTTATTTCTGGCTGCTTTTCATGATAATGTGCAAGATGTAGAAAGCTCTGTTTTTACTGGACCGGCCAGCTGATGGAATTAGATTAGAAAAGTGAAATATTTTACTGCCACTATTATTATTGTCTTCTTTGATCCCCTCCTCCCACCACTGGCTTTAAATTGTTTTTATATGATGTGAGTCGCCATGGGAAGATGGTATATTTTGACTAGTAGAACAAAAATCCATTAAATAAATAGTAATACACATATGAATGTATCTATTGCCCGCTTTTTCAGAATATAAATCATTACCAAGGGGGATTATAATGATGAAAGCCAACAGCAGCAGCAGCAGCAGCTGCATCGAGAGTCCCATGTCATAACTCTAACTATGACCTGGCTAATGAAAGAGGACTGTGTTGCCTTACTGCCAAGCAATACAATCCATGAAACTGACCAAGGTGGCAGGATCCTTCTCTCTGGCACACCACCATTCCTCAGGAGGTTATTATAATCAGGGGATAATCACACGCTGGAAGGATCAGAGGCACTTGCCTGAACCTTGTGCTTCAAAATACCCCAGAGATGCAATTAGCTTATGGCTCCCATTCTCTCTGACAGACCTTATTACTTAAATATCTCGCACATGGATATACAAAAATATTAAATATTCATTTGATGTTCCTGTTTCCTGTAAAGCTGTAATTTTGTGTTCGGAGTAACTTCTGTGTCAATCAAATCTCCAGTTATGGGTACAGCTGGCCGTAAAGTTGAAGTATATGCAACCCCACCCACCATTTTCCCTGACTGCCATTAACTTTAATGGCTTGAGGCTTTTCCAGATGCATGGCCCAGCCACATGATAGATGATGTGATAGCCCTGCAAATCTTTCATCCAGATCTATTTCATTAGATTAAAGCGCTTGCAGACACAAGACCAGAGGCGACACAACACCGTGTTTCAACTATGCTCTGATATGTTTGTCCTCACCAAGCAGTCTAAGGCCAAAGTCCATGAGACTTTCCTGGCCAAGACTTCCTAGTCCTTTTCTCCAACTACTCTCCTCTCTAGAACTTGAACCTCATTTCCTAAGAACTGTAGCTCACAGATGGAGCATCCCTATGTTCAATCCCTGGAATCCCCAAGTTGGACTGCGAACGCCCCCTACTGAGCCCCCTACTGAGCTCAGTAATATTAGAAAAAAAGAAAGAAAGAAAGAAAGAAAGAAAGAAAGAAAGAAAGAAAGAGAAAGAAAGTCTGTTGACTGCACAGTGACCATTTTGCCGTAATACTGACATCATGGTCTCACCACAATCTGTTTTACTTTATATTTAAAATATTACCCTGGCCTTCGGTATACCCTGGGCCTACACTGCCCCACATCCTTGAGGTGACTAATGACAATTAAAACAAAGCATAATATGTCATATTCTCCCCCAAATACATAAAAATAAAAATAGAGAAAGCGCAGAAGAAGTTTTAGGTGTTAACTTAAACAGAGCTGGGATTTTTTCCTCAAGTGACCTCTTGGTCCCATTAGTTTCAGTCTCCCTGCTGCTTTTACTACAATTTCCATTTGCTGTGGTGAACCTGTGAAGAAAGCTAGCAAAGTTCAAATCAATCATCAATGCCAGCCCCAAATGGCACATCTCAAGGGCACTCTGTGATTTGGCTGTCAAAACTGTCCACATACTGAGCAATTAAAGACAATCTTTCAGTGATAAACCATGAAGGACTTTACCTCATGACTGCTTTTAACAAGACCTGTGCAAGGCTCACCACCACTGCTTTGAAGCCAAGAAGAGAAAAATGGGAGCTGGGGGAAGAATGGAGAATAACTGCTGGTGAGGCCCTTTTGAGCAGCCTGGCTGGGAAATGTTCCTTTAGGGCTCCAGAAGCCGACCTCAAACAAGAGGTGAGCTTTTACCGTAAATCCCTCATTTTTCCCTCAAGCTCTGGTTGAGTCTGAGGCAGACAAGAATTCCCAGTTGCCCAGCAACCCTCCTTGATCTGCCACCTCCAAACACACTCCCAGGGGAAGATTGGCAAGGGAGGGCGGGCTGGTTTTTATGGAACATTGAGCCCCTGTTACCCTCCAATTAGGGTCACAGCTTTTTACACGAGAACTCTGCCACCACCTCCCTTGTTGAGCTCCACCTCAGGGCTTTGAACTTTGAAAAATTGACCTGTAAGATGTAACTCTGACTTTTATTGTGCTTTCAGCTCTGGTGGAGGTAAAAATTGGATCGTTCTGTTGCTACTGTTTTGAATGGGCTACCCACTGAAAATGTGCTTAGGGCTGATCTACAGCGTTAAAAAAAATAGCATGTGGTGTAGCCCACCTGGAAGTATGCTGTTCTGAAATGCTGGCAAGCCTGAGTCCTCTCTGATATATTTACTTTCAACAGGCAATAGTTTAGTTTTAACACAGATAAGGACTCCGTCATATGATCTCCGCTGTATAAATATTGCACGCTGGCACTGTCCCACTTGAGGGGTACAGAACTATGTGTGTTTCTGAACATGCAGATCAGTCCTGAATTCTGTTCTAAGCTATGCTGACGTTGGCTGCATCAGAGGGGAGAATGTTCCTTGGCTGACTGCCATTTGCTGAGCTTTTCAGCAACAGCAAGAGTGGTGAAGTAAAGGGGTAACGATGTAGATTTTGCTGGACTCCAGTTCGCTTCAGGCTTCACTATTGGGCATGTGGACTAGGGCCAATGGCAGCTGGAGTCTACCGACAGGTGGAGAACCACAGATTCCCCAGCCATGGAGTAGAGGATTGAGTTAACATTTTGTGGGATCTGCATCCCTTTTGCTGCTTTATCTGGAGATGTCAGCTACTGCGAGCATTTGATGCAAGGCAGTCATCATCACTAATTGCTGTGCTGTTTTGACATTAAATTCATGACATTACCCTTGAGGTCCCTAGTCAAACAAATAGAACCCAGAGCAGAGCTGAACTGAATCTTCAAAGCAAATTTACCAATATTAAAGTTCACGTCTGTCAAATCTAGCCATTTCAAATGCCCCCAAGTTCAGACACAAGTCTCCTGATGTCTGCTGCAATTTTAAACATGTTTACTCAGAAGTAAGTCTCAACAGAAAGTTCAGTACTATGTCATTTGGTAGGACTGTTATGTGGTTGTTCGCGTAGTGATTCTCTACTTTGGCCACAGGAGTGGCATGCATGCTGAAAACCAAGATCAGGAATTTAGAAGCTGATGTGGGTTTTATTTTTCTGAACCTTGAATCCCGTGGTGGAACAGAACCAATCTGCTAAACAAGGCATTGTACCAGTTTAAACTGGAGCCCAGTTTAGCCCAGTTCCTCCAGCTTTGCTTTCTTCTCTTCATAAGGTGTTTGTTGGTTTAACAGTCCATTCTGAAAGGGGAAAGATGCTGTGGAAGTCATAACTGGAAAGATTTGAAGTGTGTGACCTCGCTTTGCAGCCTCATCTTCTTCTCATTATTAAAAAAAGAAAATCCCATCAGCTCCAAACCTAGAGAGCAGAGCAGAGCAGAGCAGAGCTTCTGATCGCTTGCATTAAGCAGCCACATTCATCTCCTAATGTTCTCTCCCACGAACGTTAATAGCAGCACGGTGTTTTACTGTGGTGAACAGGCAATATCCCAGCTGCAAGACGTGGGCTTTGGCATTCAGGCAGTGTGTTAATTAATGGGAAGTGGCAAACCAGCTGGAAATCATGCAACGCTAAAGGAAGGCAGTTTGATTAACAGAAAGGAGAAGAATTGCTACAGAATAGGACCACGTATTTTTTTGAGCTACTGATCTCTTGGAAATCAGTGGTTTCTCATAAATCTTTTTCTCGCTGTGATTGCTCTTTCATATTAATTACAAAGACAGTTCCCATTTCCACTATAGTTTCAAGTTTGTTTATTTATTTCAGTCATCTGATGAAAACAGGTTGCCATGTTGGCTGCCAATGCAAGTGGCGGCTAGATTCTTTCAGAAAGCAGGTATAAAGATCATTATTAGCTCTTTGGTGCCATAGCAAGGTGCAGCAGGCCCTGGGACCGGGGGTTGAGGGCTGGAGCTGAGCCATGCTTCCTGGTCCCACCCCTTCTTTTGAATCACTGACACAGGCCCCTTTCACCCTCCATGCTTTGGGGATTGCCCTTCTGCCGTGAGATATGGCCTTCTCTGTGGTGGCACTCTAGCTATGGAACTCCATAGACCAGCAGTTGTTGCTTACACCACTAACATGCTTCCCCCCTGCAGCTGAAGAACCATCTGTTAATCCAGGCCTTCGAGGAAGCATGAATGCCACTGAAGACCCGTTGTTCCTTGTCTGCTGTACTCTGAATTCTGTGTTATTTTATTCTGTACGTCGCGTTAAAGTTTTTGAACTGGTTGGTATTCTGTTAGCCACCTTGGACTCCTAAGAGAGGAGATGTAATAAATAAATAAATGCTAAATAAATAAGATTGATTGGAGAGTAATGAAAAGAGAGTTGATCTGAAGTCTTTGTGCACAGATTATTATGCTTTAAAATTAATCAGCAGATGTTCTCTTCAGCTGTTGTGCGTCTCCGCTGTTTTTCATTTGGGACGCCAGGCACAAATGCCCTGTACACTTGTCCAATTGTCCCTGTACGTTGTCCCACCATGGGAATTAATATTCTGCAGAGCCTCAGAGTAGGAATAATTTTCCATGTTCTGTAAAGAGGCTTATTTGTATACCTGCATTGCTCGGTGAATATGTCCTCGTTCCCCTTGCTGCTGGTTTATTCCCAGCTCTGGTGAATCCTGCTCCCAAGGTGATAGTCAAGGAGTCGAGATATTTCTCTCCTCTGGACAGGAAAGGTTAGTCAACGGACGTACTCTGCGGGAGGAAGAAACTGTGGAATCTGCAGCAGGCCAAGTATTGATTATATGGTTTCATATATCTTTTTACTCCCCTGACAAGTAGGGGCTAGTCTTTCAAGGAACAAATCCCCCATTGGGCTTATTCATAGTAAGAACCACTCAGAGGAATTATTGCCTTCCTCTGCCTTGTGCTAATACAGGAACAACCGCAACAAAAATTGCAGGGGAGGCAAGCTAGGCTGAATTTGTGTCATTCCTTGATGGAGTTATCGGAACTACTTGCTCTGGTGTCACTTTTGGTTGTGCATAGGGATGAAATTTAAAGGCTATAAGAAGAGCCTGCTAGATCAGTCCACTGGTCCATCTAGTCCAGCACCACTCTTCTCCAAGTGGCCACCCAGCAACTAGTGTTCAAAAGCATTACTGCCTCTGACTGTGGAGGCAAAGCATAGCCATAATTGCTCGTGATTTTCTGAAGATCTCAGTGTTGGGCTTGTTTACCCGGGTGTTTTTTTTTATTATTTCCCATCTCCTTGATCTTGATGAGAAGTGAGTCATTTTTTTAAACCAGTTCTAAAATTAACAAAAAATTATTGCCCATTATTTGCATTATTCTACACCCAACGTTATATGCCATTTATGTGCACTGCAGATCCATACAACAATGCATACACTGTACAATTAGAAAAAAAGATAATGGAACTTTGTTCCAATATATGATTACGGCAGTGAGACTTTTATATGTCTAAAGATGGAAAGGCTCATCACTAACAACAATGGTGGAATGGTTTTTGAAATTATTGGACTTAGCTGAGATGGAGAAACTGACATGTTTAATTAGAGAAAAGTCATTGTTAACATTTACTAAAGATTGGAAACTTTTTGCATGAAAATGAAGTAATGTCATTTGGATTTGAAGGCTAAAGATATAGAAAGTAGTCTTGCTGTGTGTTATATTGGAGTGGATGAGTTGAATAATGTTTATATATAGCTGATAGATGAAAAATTGAAAGTTCTTTCATTTCTTAACTTTAATTGTCTTTTTCTCTCTCTTTCAATGTTTTGCTATCTCTATATCTCTGCCTCCTATCACTTTTTTCTATTTTCTGTCTTTCTTTTTCCTCTGGTTCAGAGTGTTTATCTAGATTAACATTTTAGTTTATATAAAAAAGATATTTGATAATAATATTTTTTTCTCTTTTTAAAATCTAATAAAATTTATTCAAAAATAGAAGTAGGCTTGTTGGTAGGGACCGGACCTTGAGGTAATAATATCAATAAACAAAACAGAGAGTTCATTTTGTTTGAAGGCCATCTTGTTGGAAGTCCTCTCTTATTAGGTAAGAAGGAGAGGACCTTTTGGATAGGGCCACTTTGACTCTGGAAGACGTACTCCAAAGATGTATTTCTGGTACTGATGCAGAAACACATGTAAGAATGCTCCCACTTTTCCCCCCTTCATTGAATTCTCAGAGTAACCAGAAGTTGAACACACTCTCTACCAGATGCTGGGCCAACCCTGCTGTCATCATGGGATAGCAGTGGACCTGATCCGGGTCTCTCTGTTGCACCTAGCAGCTGGCATAGCATAATGGCATTTTCCCGTGTCCTCTACTCCTTCCACACTGGCTAGTACAAGTGGTGGAGCTGTGGTTGCAGCAATGGCTATTCTGCTTCCTTAAGCCCATGGCCAGGACTTGTTCTGCCCCTCAGATAAAGAGCATTGAGCATCACATCCTGAGACATGCATTGACCTTCTGGCATACAGATCCCTTTCACGCACTGCCAAAGCCCTTTTAGTAAATATAGAACTTTCTCTTAGGAGAGCAGGGGGGAGTTATACATTTTTGCTGCAAGAATAATCATTAACTCTCCGCCTTGTCAGGCAAAAGCCTACCCTACAATCTAGTGACTCACATCATGGCATTTGTGTCAGTGCTGTTCCTTTATAATTTAACCCCAAAATAAACAAGTTAAATTGAGAGTAACATGATAAGTGAATGGTTTGCTTAAAAAGGAGAAAGCAAAAGGGGCTCAACTACATGGTCTGTTCATTTCAGATGATGATGGAGGTTTTCAGGAAAATTAGCCACAACCAAACTCCTCTATACCACAATTTTCTACCTATCCAGGTGTACTCTGCTTTTCCTTTAATCTTATATCCAAAGTTGAACTCAGCCAGACATCCCTTCAAAGCATTCATATAGGGGAGGATGTCATGAACTTAAAAGAGAGTCAGTGTGATGTAGTGGTCAGATTGCTGGACTATGCCCTGGGAGACCAGGGTTCAAATCCCTGCACACCCATGAAACTCACTGGGTGACAGCCACATTCTCCCAGCCTAACCTACCTCACAGGGTTGTTGTGTGGATAAAATTGGGAGGGAGTGAACCATGTATGCCGCCTTGAGCTCCTTGAAGGAAAGGTGGGCTATGAATGTGAGAGATATATCTTGCCAAATGAAAGGGGGGGGGGGATCAGATACGACACAGAGGATCAGGAAAGCAAGCTTTCTGACCAATGCTGGAGGGGACAGTTAGAAAGCTCTGAAATTCATGGAACAGCTAAACCAGCCTTCAGCAGCCTGGCGCCTTCCAGTTGTTCTGGACTGCAAGTCCCATCAGTCCCAGCCAGCAGCGACTGGGAGTGATGGGAGTTGTAGTCCAGAACAGCAGAGGAGGCACCCAGTTGGTGAAGATTGAGATAAACTAGAAGAGAGCTGTGCTTACTGAAACCTCAGTATTGTTGGGGAGGCAGGATCTTTCCTTGCTGGCATTCCTGAGGACTGCTTACAGCATAGCATGATTTTGTTTCTTGTGCTGCAGATTCCTAGAGTCTTGCAGCCTCGTTCTTTACTAAGGCTGGGGGAATTCTCTGCTACTTCCCACCCTCCCATTACACAAGCTGTGATTACAACCCTGCAACACGATATTTATATCCATGGAATAAGCAGCCACAAACTGAGCATGAATCATGCACGTAAATGAGGGGAACTTCAGTGCTGCCCTAATTCCGTTGCAGGAGATCTGTTATGAGGAGATGGGCAGGCCTCCAGCACACCCAGAGACTCAAATCCAAGCTGCGGCTTAATGGACTGCAAACAATCAGTTTCAGAAAGCAAATACATTCTGGAACCAGGAGTTTATGGTGGAAGAAACCCAGGAATTGTCTCAGTGATGCAAACCAACCAAGACTGGTGCTTGTGCATAGATAGCTGCCTTCTGTTGACTCGTAATATTGGTTCGTCTAGATCCATATTGTCTACAGCAGCTAGCAGTACCTTTCCAGGGTTTTCTGGCCCTGGCAGAAGATGCAGGGGACTGAACCCAGGGGTCTTTTCTTCACAAAGCATGCTCTTATCATTAAGCTGCAGTTCTTCCTCAAATACAGCAGATGCATTTCTACATAGCGCAACTCATACTATTACTTAACACTTATTTAATGCCAGTGCTGGCTTAGACAAGCTGGTGAGATTATTCAGGGTAAATAAAATGGCCTGACCCTTGACATGATCTGCTGAGCAGAGATGGTTTTAGGGTAGCTCAACCAGTTTGGCCACACTGGGCACCGGCACCGCAGGGGGTGCCACAACAATGATGCAGAACAGAGCACAAGAGGCTGGGTGTGTGGGTGTGTGCTGAATTTTAGTGTCGCACAGGGCACTGCTGAAATTTGAGAGCCCAAAGTCTGCCACTATGGTGAGGCCTCGTTCCTTGTTTCTCTGCCATTGGCTGGTGTTCGCCATAGTGGCTCTGCTGATCTAAGGAAGTTTGCCTGGCATGATCACAGCTTGTCTTTCCACAGGTAGCTAGGATTTACCTCTTTCAGCACTCTCTTTTTTTAGGTTTAATTACTTGAATCCTTTGCATTATATTGATTGCAATTTTTATCCTAAGTCATTGAATTCAGATATATTATTTTTAAATAGTACTGTTATTTGGACTGCCAGATTGACTATATTTTTTCATAAAAAGATGGGCTAGAGCAGGTGGAAGTATCTAAATAAAATAACGTGGGAAAGAGACAGGCAAGTGGGTGTTGCCGTTCCTGACAGCACAGCCTTATCCGACTATCACTCCCAGCTTTCAGTAGTGTGTGGATAGAGTGTTCTAGTGTGTTTGAAATACTTTGCAAAGTAGTGTCAGTTATAATTTTCACAACAAGTCTGTAAGTCAGTGTTATTTTTCCTATATTGTAGTGGCTGAGAGACAGCACTTTATCTCAGGTCACCTACTCCATGGTATAGTGGTAAAATTTCTAGTGCAAGAGAAATCATGGCAAGACCCCGTAGCAATACACAGGCTATGGGTCCAAAATGTGGGCAGCTGATAAACAGAGAGAGAAGGAGGGGGAGGGGGAGAGAGCAATAGTAAATGGTATAAAATCCATTTTATTAGGCTCACCAGACAGTCACAGAGTAGCGAGCTGTCAAAGGGTGTTGCAGTGCAGGGTTGGGGAACTACACAAGGCTGGGGGAGGTCCTTTCCTCTATCCCAGCAGGCCAGTGATGTCACATAACCATGTTACTTTGCCCATGTCATTTGAAATAATCACTTGCGAAACCTGATGCCTTGCAGGTGCTGCCATGTTCATTAGTGCATGTAAAGTGCAGGTCTTTGTAGCCTCCAGCAGTCAGTCAACTGATGGTGCTTACAATGTGCTGTACCTCCTTAGCTACATTAGGGAGTTCCCAGTGCTGGAATAATCAGGAGTGTGGGGCATGTGGGCGTGGCTTGGGAAAACAGCCTCATGGGCCAAATTGGGACCCATGCTGGAGCTAATTGGACTTGTGAGTTGGAGTCCCCTATTCCTGGTGTATTTGTGTCATGTTCTGGCTCCATGTGTCATGTTGCTGGCAAGGGGAAGGGGACAAGGGGACAAAGGGAAGGAGACAAGGCTGATTGGAGGTTGTTTGTTGGACCATGGACAGCTCCGAGGAAGCAACTTGCTCTGACAAAGGTTGGGAGCAGCCTGAGGCCCTTTAGAAACCACAAGCATTTCAGAAACCACAAATTGGCAATTGTGACCAAAAAGTGGAGCAACCTGTGGCCAAACACTGATTCTAAGAACCTCTTGAACATATCAGTAAGTGCAAATTTCAAAGGATAGCTGTGCTTCAGTTTGTATATTCCTTCAGGAGGTGCAAATTTGGTATGTGTTAACTGATCCAGTTTCCTCCTCCGTCCCTGATTTGCTGTTCTCGGTTTAGTCTCTTAGCCACTAGACTACAGCAGCATAAAGAAAGCAATTGAAAATTTCAATATCTCCCATAATAATATGATCCCTGATTGACAGTTGTGGTCTTTTCATGAGATATTTCATCTCAGGCTGTGGCATGCCTGGGTTTTTTTTGACAGGTCATATCACAGCCATGTTCCACAAAGCTCTCTTGCCTAATATTTTATCCTGTGACAGCCCCTGACCTTCAACAGACACCTGTAGAACAGCTTAGTCCTTACTTTGTATATGCATATTCACTTGCTCCACCATGTAACTGATCATGCAAAGACTGGAGATCCTTCTAGGTAAGAGGAGAATGACTGAGAGAGCAGGATTCAGATCTAACCCTACAGTCTGCATTTTCTATTTCAACTGGCTCAGTCATTACAAAGTAGAGGGTTTGTGTGTGTGGAAAAGCAGACGGATTCCAACCACTTTTTGAAAGTCCATCAGATGTAAGTGCTTGCACTACCACCACCCAATTCCTGGAGGAATGAAAAATTCGGTGTTGTCCCACAGGAAGCAGGAAGAGAGGGTCAGCAACAGAACCAAGGTTGACTCCAGAAGGTAGGATAACCAGGCAGAGGCCTGGGGTCCACAAGCAAAAGGGATTACTTTGGGTAAATGTGGTTAGCTCCATCCACGTAAGCAAAATGCTGAACTGTAGAGGGAGTGTGATGGTCTCCAGTCCAAGGACCAGAAAAACTTGGTTCCAGTTTTTACAGGATCAAAGAGAATATAGGAGCCTTATGCCTCTTACCCTACTAAAGTGGGCAACTTTCAAATAGTTGGAACCTCTCAGGTGTTTAGTATTTCCTTGGGATTGGATGGTGAACATGCCAGCATTGCAATAATATTCATTATGAATGGAGCTGCTCCTTCAGGCATATCCCCTCCTGCTGCCAGTTGGAGAAGGAAATTCCTGCCCTGCTGCAGCTCCCCCAGGCCAGCTTTTGTTACACATGGAAAGTGCTGCTGCTGCTGCTTGGGCCCAGCTAGTGGCAACATGAATTGATTATGTCAGCTCTGACTAATGAAGCCGGAAGCTGATAAAACGACTATTACATTGGTTTGGCGTTATTAGACTCATTGCTAATTATGTCGACACAACGGCAGTACTAGCGTTAGAAATAACCATCAAAATAAAGTGGAGTTGTACTCATAAATCTTATTGATGGGGAATTTATGAAGGATTATAGGGAGCCAAAAAAAGAAAACCAACCAAAACATTGGTACGTATGGAAGGGACACTTTGAATCGATGTGTAGGAGAGGCGATTTTGGCACTTGCGACGTTGGCTTCCAGTCTGTTCCCAAGCACAATTCAGAGCAGTGGTGCTTTCCTTTCAAGCCCCTGATAAATGTGTATGGGACTGCACCCTGAATTGGTTCGTCTTAAAGATGTCCCATGGAACTGAAAACAGGAAACCACATAAATGTCCAACCCTATAGAAAAATGTTACATCTTTTCCCCAGAATGCCTGCACAACCCTAATCTCACTGCCACCTGCCCCACCCTCTGTCAGGGTCTGGATGGACGGAGAGATAGCCAAACATGGATGAGTGGGCACTAGAAGGAGGGTTGGAGGCTGACTTGGAAGAAAAGATTGGTGATCTGGGTGAACTTGTAACAGGTTTGAAAAGCACAACCCAAAGGCCAAGGGGCCAAACGCAAGAGTTACCTTCTAAGACCTCTCCACAAGACTGGGCTGGAGGCACTGCACACTGGTTCAGAACATTACCATGATGGATGGTATTAAAAGCCACTGAGAGGCCCAGCAGAAGCAGCACCCACCCATCTAGCTCCCCGTGAAGATAATCTAGTAACTAGGGCAACCAAGGCTTAAAGCTATATTGTGATGGGCCCAGATAAACAGCTCCACCCACACATTCTTAGCCCTGCCACCACACACACAAAACACCTTACCCAAAAATGGAATGTATGACATTGGCCAGAAATTATCCAACATATTAATGTCCAATTCTAAAGGGCCCATTGACCTTACCACAGAAAAAGATAAACAAAATAAATGTTTAAGGTTAGAAACAAAAACCAAAAAAAGGTTTGTTGCTAGAGATAAAGAAGCCTACTTGGAAGCTTTTCTCGGGTTCCGTACTGGCTATTTCTGATCCTTCAAGCCAATGTTGTGTTTTGAAGAGTCACTGCTCTTTCTTCACCAGTGTTGACACTCTTTGCCCGGAGAGCATTTCAGATCTGCCAGAATGCATCTAGCATTGAGAACAGAAATTGGAAACCTCGTAAAACGAGCTGCTGCCCTTCTGAGTTATTTGCTTGCACAAGTTGCCAGAGATGAGCTCTCTGTGTGTGCATGTGCGTGTGTGTGTCTGCTCACACTTTTGAGAGCACCACGTACAGGCTGTGGCTTCATGCCTTCCACCTTTTCTTCCTCCTCCCTACATGCGGGGAAGGTTTTGTTTTATTTTTACAACCACACCAGTGCTTGTGGGTGTTGCTGAAGGACCTGGTATATATTTATATCCATTCTTCTTTCAAATGAAGAAGCTAGGATTGCTCAAATACAGGAGTTCAAAGGATTTGTAGACCTTGCACTTTCTCTTCTACCCTCTCTCCTTGGTGGTGCAGAGAAAATGAAGAAAGTTATCAAGGTTTTCCAGATGGTTAAAAAATCTTCAAGAAGGAGGAGGAGATGGAAAGAGGATTTCAGGGTGGAGGAGGAGATGGAAAGCCAGGGATCCTGTGACCACCACATTGGCTTATGCAATCTGCATCTCTGTGTAAGGGGTAAGGAGACTGTGTGAATGAGATTGCTATGTGCCAGGAGCTGAGGGGAGGAAAGGAGGGACTAAGGATTGTTCAGTAGCCAGATGGTCATCTTTGCTATCTATGCTTTCTAGGGCCATTAATACAGACATTGCTTAAATCCAGCTTTGCAGATTGGTTTTGGGTTACATTACATTTCCCACCTCTGTAATTTGAATGTGAAAATGTCAGTCTGGTTCAATCATTCAAAACAGGTTCAGGGAACGAATGTGGGTGGGAGGAGCACTGTGTTGGCTCATTCTGTCTAGGAATTGGCAAACCTGTTGATTTCAGTTTCTCCCAGTTTCTCTTTCCCCCAATCTTAAATTCTGTTCGCCACAGTTTCTGAATTTTTCTTAAGGTTCTCATGAAAATTCACCAACAGTGAATATTTCTCCTAATAGATTAAATTTTGCATGCAACCCCTGCAATTTTGCCTAAGATTCTAATATAATATATTTTTGTAGAGGTTTTTTATACTAATATGTAGATTTGTGCATTCTTTTCTTTGGTACCTGCATTTTAGTTCCCATTATTTGGGTGGAGAATTGCATCTCAAAATGTGTATTGAGGAACAAATGTTTTGAAGAACAAATGTTTTTCATTTCACATATTGTTTCAGGCAGTGTGAATTAGGAAGGTGGGCCTTTAAATGTGAACTAATCAAATTTGTATCCCATCTTTAATTACTGGTACTTTCACAGCCTATGCACATTCATTCAACAGAGCCCACACCTAATAATAATAATAATAATAATAATAACCACAAAAACAAAACATAAAGAACAGAGCCCAAACCCGTACAGTTGTATGCACAACAGGCTCTGCTCACACTACCAAGAACCCTTTCATGCAAATTTTTCCACTGGTGAATATGCTTTGCAAAACAGAAAAAATAGAACTGAGCCTAAAGTATCCATGCAGTGCTAGCTCCAAGTTTGTTTGGGGTTTTTGGGGGGGGGGTTTGGGTGAGATGTTGTCAGTGGGACCCCCTTTCTGAGTGTGCCCACTTCTTTCTTGTCTAATGTCACTGCACTCCATTCACTTGCAATGTCTCTCTGTGCCCAATCCACACAACCACCCAGAGGAGAAGTGCAAGGCGACAAGGCAGTGCTGCTGCATCAATGATTTTGTGCTTAAAGGGGGCAAGTTAACACATGGCAAGCACAAGGAAGAGGAGCAGTAGGCTCTGGTGATCAGCAGTGGATCTCCGAAAGGAGTATAGGCACTGGCAGATGTCTGATAATGCCGACCCCTGACGCTGACCCTGCCTCCATCTATGGTTTCTGCTTTTTTGCAGAGTACAGCCATGCATTTTGTGGCAATTGTTATGCTGGGGACGTTTGCCCATGCTTGTTTGTAATCTGAATGGAGCAGCCGTCACTGCCATCAGCGCATAAATTATGCACTTACACTAAAGCATGCTGATGTGAGTGCAGCATGCCTTGTGCTCGTTTCTGATTTATTCAGACTCCCTGTGCTGATGTTCACTGACATAGTAATGCCATGGGTCACCAGGCAACATCACACCATCTTCCATGTCTTACCTGATTGGTTGTGTGGATCTATGAGACTCCATGTAAGGGAGGAAATTGATTGTGGCAGGAAATGTGATTTAAAACTGATACCATGTGATGTCAAGGAAAAGGACGAAATCTGATGAAAGACCACAAAAACCCTGTTCAAATGAAAAACAGCTGTTGTTGTTTTCTAAAGGGATGGCATATATGGCCCAAAAAAGGTAAGCTCTTTCAATAAGTTAAAGATCAAGAGCTATGGAGAAATGTCCAGTCTCTTCGATGGGAACAGTTTATACCATTAAATGAATGTTTTCTCTAAATTACATTTTGAGTGATAAATATACCCATGCGTGTTCAACCCATTACTCTAGTAAATGTGGGTATTAGATTTCATATGGGCCCAAAAAACTCCTAGTGAGGCCACAAACGTATGATATAAAGAAAGTGAGATCCATTTGTTTGGGATGTGGTGCAATCATTGGCATGTTAGTAGTAGTAGTAGTAGTAGTAGTGGTGGTGGTGGTGGTGGTGGTAGTAGTTGTTCCTTTATTGAATATGAGACTATGCAAGGAGATAAAAGACCAGTTCCAGGCCAATGCAGATCTGTTTGGCTCTTTTAGGTATGTGAGAGGTGCACACATTGAATCCCTTTTCTTTAATCTGTCTCTTCCTGCTGCGACCAAGTACTTTGAATATGCTTTGGATGTGCTAGTGCAATTAAGCTCTCTGGGGAAGGAATGTGAGAGGGTCTGTGGTTACTAGGGGGAAGGGTGGCTGATGTTTTTGAGTTCAGAATACAGTATGTTTTTATTCTGTATATTGTTTGTGTTTGTTCTGAAACTCATTAAAATATATATATATTCAACTCCCCTCCCCAGTACCCAATAAAAAGCAAAACCAGGAGGCATTGGGGTGCCAAATATATTTAGATGTGGCTCATTAGGTGGAGTGGAGCCACTACACTATCTTACTGGTAGGAAGAGGGGTGAGGTGGTGGTTATGGTATGGTATAAGCACACTGGCAGAGCTGATCCAGTGCTCCTTGGCAGTATGTTTGCATCCCTGTCACCTCACCCTTCCCCTTCTGGCAAGCAACAACAACCCTCATATTAGAAAGTTAGTGTACTGGCTTCACCTCATCTGCTGAGTCACTTCTGCTATTACCAAGCTGTAAGAATGGCGTTTATGAAAGGATGGCAGTACCCAGATGGCACAATAAGAGCAGAAGTTAAAATGGTGAGTGAGCACCTTAAAAGTATGCTATGGTTTAGAGAAGCAAATTGGATGGAAGCAATTGAAAATCACCATCAGTACAAGCATCCCTGGAGGTCTGGTATTAAATCAAAGGAAAGCTATATCCATGGCTATCATCCCAAATCTCCCCTTTTTAATAATGCATTTTTATCTTATGCCTCTGGGATGACTGGTGACTTATCTATATGGCACTCATTGTGTCTGGATTCTATCAACGGTTTAATGAATTGGTGGGATATTATGACAGCTGAAGAAGTGGCGGAGGCATTGGATGACATGGCCATTTTTATTTTAGTGCTTTCCAGCAAGAGGAGCACTAAGTGCTCTGATTAGAAAATATGGATAAATTATAAAAGAAAATGAGTGCAAGAAATTTCTCCAGTCTACCAGCTTTTAAAATATAGGCCAGAATCCAATGAAGTACTTCCACTAGTGCAAGGATATTGGTTTGTGCAACAGAAACTGCCCTCTCTTGCCTCTTCCCATGTGCCCTCCCCAAATCTTCTGTGGAGGGTTGGAGGAAACTTAGAGCAGATTGGGGACAAGCACATAGGGAGTGTGGAAGCGTGGGAAGTTCCATCGCACAGCCAAATGTCTTGCATTAGCATAACTATGCAAAACCTCACAAGCAGACTTTATTCATATATTTTGTGGTTGTCCAATAATTAAAACATTATTATTAGGATACTAAAACTAATGGGGCTCAGGGTAGGCATTGCTGTCTGCAAGTATGACTTCCCACAGTGAGTCCCAAGATGCCATGGCTGTTGTGGAGTCAACCCTATTAATTATTATTGTTATATATTTATTTATACCCTGAAAGGACTTGAGGCGGCTTACAGATAAAAACAAGAACCACCAAAAACAGAAAAACCAATCATCAAAATACAATTAAGCATTGATAGAATTGAAAGTATTAACTATATACGTTAAGGGACATAAGTTGAGTGTTGTACTTCAGTTAGGGTGGAAGATTGGGGTGGGAGTGAGAAAAATGTTTAGAGAACTGCAGCCTCTCTAAAGCACAATGGACAAAAACCAAGGAGACAAAGGAAGACAGGCTGCTTTAGGATGCAGTGTGCAGCACATGCAACTCTGTCCTTATTCCACCACCTCCCTGTATCCAGCAGCGAGCAGTGTGGTGGGGCAGAGGTGCTTTCCTGACCTCCCAACAGTGGAGTCACTGCTGCTTACAGGGAAGGGACAAGGCTGGTGTGGTGCAAACTCAGCAGCAGAGCTAATCTGGTGCTTTTGCTGGTGTGTTTGCACTATACTGCCCTCTCCACTGCCTACCACTCTCCCTCCTGGTAAACAGCAGCAGCAACTGTGCCAGGAGGTCAGGTAACCATCTCCACCCCTCCATGGAGTCTGTATCCCAGGGCTGGCAAGACAGATTCACAGTGCAGTCCTATGCAGTCCAAAGTCCCTTTGAGATCAATTAGACTTGCTTCACTGGGAGAGCAGGGGGAGTTAGCAAACAGGTCTGTCTGCAGCTTTTCCTTCTTCCATTCAGCAAGGATATTAGTGGGTCAGGCAAAATTTAGCTACAGACACAATGCAGAGGAAATTGCAACTGTTCCTGATATGTAGGTCATTGCTCCTTTCAGCATTCACATTTAATGGTGCGCTTTGTAAAGGTTTATATACTAGCTTATTTCCACACACGCCCCTTATTATGCAGGGAATGTCTTCATGCAGATCTTCCCTATGTACCCGTTATCTACATAATTAGCTCTGGCCATATTTATGGCCCTGGAATCTTATCATACTCGGGAACGTGCACATACTAATGCACATTGTTGTACAATATCCGTTTTGACACCAGGCAATATGGTTGCCTTCATTTCACGGGGAAGCAACAGAGGCATAGAGACGATAGAAAATGTTGATATGGATATTGTCAGGCAAATGTGGGGCTGCTGTCAGGAGTCCTGTAGATCAGACACTTTCTGCTTGCTCCTTCTGCAAGTGGGGCTGCGGGTGAGAGAAGAGACCTATAAGCAGCTTCATGTGCAAGAGCTATGCAGTGCTTCATAATCCTCCTGGCCTGGAAATCCAGGTGTTGAAGGGCCAAGCTGATGTATAGCCTGCCTCATGTGCTATCTCCCTTCAGTCTAAACAGTGACTTGCTGCTGAGGGAGGCCACCAGACAGGTCTTCCCTCTTTGCTACTGCCCTTTCACCTGCCTGCAGCCAACCGTCACAAGGGATTCACTCAATCTTGAGCCTGAGCAACTGAGGTATATGAGCTTCTGGGTGCCTCACCTTCTCTCCTCTTCCCTCAAGTGCTGTACATACTGATACTAGGTTGAATCCAGACTAAGTTACTTGCACTTAGTTCCCACGGATATCCATGGGACTTGTGCCATGATTGAATCTGCATTGACACCATACATCTAAAGCACTATAACCCCACTTTAAACAGCTGTGGCTTCCACCAAAGAATTATTGGAGCTGTAATTTGTCAAGGGTGCCAAGAGTTATTAGGAGACACCCTGCTTCCCTCGCAGAGCTACAATTCTCAGAGTGGTTTAACAATCAATCCCTCGTCACAGGGAACTCTGGGAATTTTAGTTCTGTGAGGGGAATAAGAGTCTCATCTCACTGAACAAACAACAGCTCCCATAATTCTTTGGGAGAAGCCATGACTAAGGGGGAATCAGCATGCTTGAAATGTATGGTATGTCTATCTTGTTGCACTGATTTCAATGAGACCTCAGTTCATCTAATGCAGTGGTTCTCAACCTGTGGGTCCCCAGATGTTGGTGGACTACAACGCCCATCATCCCTGAGCTCTGGCCTTGCTAGCTAGGGGTGATGAGAGTTGTAGTTCAACAACATCTGGGGACCCACAGGTTGAGAAAGGCTGGTCTAATGTATTATAGATCCAATCAACTTGAAGAATATTGCACAGGCAACTTAACTTCTGTATATTCTGATTTGGAGTGTTCGAGTCAATATGACTACAAGACCGCATGCATAATAATCAGAGATTAGTTTCTACTTCTAGAAGCCAAAAGCCCCAAATATACAAAAAATGTATCAGAAGTCACTGAAGTTTTCCTCTAGCTTAGCAAGTGGACAGATGGCAACCACAGGCAGCAGCATCCTTGTTCTAATTATTATAATTATTACATACAGAGAAAAAAATCATTATCTGTCAAAGTGCAATCGAAGTGACACAAGGTCAGCAGTAATATAGATGGAATTTTATCAAGAGGTCACAACAATTAATTAAATGAATCAAAATGATGAATAATGCATCATGTGCGAGTCATCATTTCTGCAAAATTATGTTGGCCATTGGGATATCATTTCTTATGAGGAATAACGTGGCAAAAAAAATATATGGACTAAGTCCATTCATAATAATGTTTCTACTGATCATTACGACTGCCATCCATTAATGAAACATATTATTTCATTGTGGAACTCCTGATATTCTGTCACAAATAGGGATGGGGAACAGATTCAGTTCCGCTCATATTTAAAGCCAAATCTATCAAATCTGCACTTTCCAAAGCAATATGAGAACTGAAACACATCCATCCTCCAACATCTGTGCTCATCCAAATTTTGTGATGTTGTTCCGTAACCAAACAGCTTTTACAAAAATGCATATATTAGGGGAAAGTGTGCAGAAAAATGAATATACCGTATGCATGAAAATAACATACAAAAATGCATTACATTAGGAGGAGTTTCTTGCAAAAAAAAAATGAGTACATCAGTGAAAACTGCACATAAAAATGTGTTCATTATGAGAAACTCACACTACGGGAGCAATCCTATACACAAGAATCTGGCATATAAAGCAACTCTAGCATACGTTAAGTTGGTGTGAAGTACACCGCCAGATCTAAAACCCATTCAGGAGTGGGGCTACCGCTGAATGAGCCGGCCTAAGCCTGGCAGAGGGAAAACAAGACTTTAAAATAGTGTTCGAGTTTCACCACCCTTTTTACCGCTTTAACTTATGTCATGTTGGTCAGTCATGTGGCAGAGCTGATCCAGCTGGTCCTGCCTCTCTGGTCCCGCCTCCACCACACCCCCAGAAGGGCTCTTTTCCAGGGCTTATGCCAGTTTAAGGGCTTACGCCATCTTACGATCCACCTGGCTCAGCTCAGCCAGCCAGGCCTGCGCCAGGATGGGGGAGATACATTGGCATATCTCCATCTGACCAAGGACAAAGGTGTTAAGTCAGAGTAGAGATTGGCTGGCTCTTAACCCCACAGTTCCTGCTGGAACTTGCTATAGAATTCTGCTCTAAAATGCTAATAAACTTCCATGAGAATTTCTTTTAAAAATGCAAATTGTTGCAGAAACGTAGAGAACTGAATTTATGATTGGGAAACTAAGAAATTGAGAGAACTTTCATCCCCTTCCATCCCCACAAAGCACTTAGCTGCGATGAGGTTTGGCAGCCAGAGTTTCAATAAGTAACTGTATAAGGAATATTTAAAACAACAAACAACTGTATTATTAACCACACATCTTTTGTCAATTAATTAAACCGACATATCAATTCCAAGCTGCAGCTAGAGATAGGTTTAGTCTGTTTCCAGACTTTGCTGGAATTTTGCACATATTTATCCCATTCCATCCTTTTTCCACAATCTGCAGGGGGCTTTTTAAGTCCACACACACACACACACACATACACAAAATCTTATTTATATACATACTTAAATATGTATTTCATTGCAAAATGTTATTTAAATTCACATTTTATCTCAATATACACATTTCTCATAATTTCACATAAAATACACTTCGGGTTTTTTAATACATATTTTGGTCCTTTCTTGAGGCAAGAACCATATCACAAAATTCAGAGAGGTGCAAAATCCAAAGGATAATTACATCCCCAAACCATGTATTCGTTTGGGAGGTGCGAATCAGTTTACTGTGGCCCAAACAACATTCTCCTCCATCCTTAGCTTTCAGCCCATATTTATTATTGGGCTGGCTCCTGAAATATGAACAAACAAATTTTGAATTGGTGACCATGCATCATATTCTTCCATAAGATACTGCTGCTGAAGCCCTGGGTTACACCACAAATGCCCGCTTCTTCTCATTTCAGTCCATCTCTGATATATTCATGGCTCCTGTGGCCGTGGTAATTGTCTACAGGCAAGAAGAGGATGGTAATCTCTATGCCCCCCCCCCCCCGATCCCTCAAGATGCTTCAAACAATCAGGGAGAACTCTGGAGGGGCTGTGGAGGTATTTATTTTTTTAAAGTGAGCTAAGGAGTGATTTCATGCACCCTGCTGCTTCCCAGATTATGAAAATGATAAAGAGGAAGTGCCGTGTAGGCAGCAGCTAAAGCACATGGGAAGAGAACAGCAGCATCCATGCCTTTGCATTCATGGAGCAGAGTTATTGTAGCCAGCTGAATCGGGCAAATAAAATGTAAATTAATGCAAAAATGTATTTCGCAGCCCAGAGGCCTGGTGGTGTGAAAAGATAAGGCTGCATTTCCCCATTGTTTGCATAATAGAGGTGCCTCTTCGGCATCTGCCTGGCAGATAGCTTGCAAGCATTTAAATATTACTTTTTTTATTTAAAAAAAAGCATATAAGGAAGGATAATGTTTTGCTGCAGATTAGCATGGCATCTACATAAATGTCAGTTCTCCAGTGTCTCTGCCTTCATATAGTTTCTTCAGGAGCAACACACACACACACACACACACACAAACAACCTAAATTCAATTGAATGGGTACGGTTTGGAGGGAATAGTGCATAAGTGAAAGTGAGGTCAGGACATGATGAAACCCTATCCATACAGCCAAGCAAACTAGGTGTAGTGATGCCCCCCCCCCTCCACAAATGGACTCTTCTAGAATTATGATAAATTAGGGAAGTGGCCGTAACTCAGAGCACAGGCTTCACATGCAAAAGGTTCTAGATTCCGTCTTTGGCACCTCCAGTTAATGGTGGGGGAGACCAACACCTGAACATCTGGAAAGGCACTGCCATTCAACGTGGATTGGTCTTGTCCAACCTAGTGCCATCCAGATGTTTTGGACTACAACTTCAATTGGCCCCAATGGCCAGGGATGACAGAAACATAGGAAGACAGACCATTGGTCCATTTAGCCCAGTATAGTCTACTGGTAGCAGCTTTCCAGGGTTTCAGGTAGGATTCTCTGTCTCAGCCCTACCTGGAGATGCTGGGGACTGAACCAGGGACCCTACTGCAAACAAAGCAGATGTTTTACCACTGAGCTAAGGCCCTTCCCCATCTTCTAACGATTGGAGCTGCAATGAAAAATATATAGGTTAGGGGAAACTGATGTAGACAATACTGGCCTGGATGGATCAGTGGACAGATTTGGTTCAGGACAGATTCCTGTATCTTCATAGACTCAGAGTTGGAAGGCACCCTGAGGATCATCTAGTCCAACCCTCTGCAATGCAGGAATATGCAGCTGGGATCAAACATTGGTGTTATCAGCACCACGCTCTAACCAACGGAGCTATCCGCTCTCTGTTTTATTTCCAGTGCCTTTTGCAATAATTCCTCACCATGAATCTGCTTTTTCTACTGCTGCGGTGATGACCGTTTCAGTGAGTGTTCAGATATTATTCTAAGATCTCTTTCCTGGATAATCATAGCCAGATAAAAGACACCATCAGCTTATATGTGAAGCTAAGATTTGTATTTTTGTCCCTAAGTGTATCTCTTTGTAATCCAGTCTCCCCACTCCACCCCCACCCCATTTCTCCATTACTCTTTTTTGGAGAGATCTTTCACAGAGTGTCTGTAGATTTTCCATCACTATATTGTTATAAACCTGGGGGTTGAATTGGATGACCTCAGGGTCCCCTCCAACTTGCTGTGTGTGTGATTCTCAAATTGAGGTCTAGCCAAGAGCTTGCTAAAGTGGTCCAACCAATTGGAAAGTTGGTTACACTAATGGGTGTAGCAAGTACCTCCTTTGTTGGGGAGATTGGCTGATTGCTATCAACAGCAGGCCTTTTGAATTCAAGTTACTTGGAAATGTGTAAGGCACAGACTGAGAAAGGACAGTCAGAGAGCTGAGTCTGGGTCTTGAAAAAACACCTTGGGATCCTAGCTGTCTCCCTAAGCTCTGAGAAGTGAATTTGGGGTGTTCTGTTGCTTTGTTTAGCTATACCTCTATCTACATGCAATCTGTGTATTTTTAAATAAATGCAAATATTGCAAAAAATAATAATACTGCAAGCCTCATTTGACCTCTTTACAAGGAAGAACCAACCCCCAGTAAGCACGTTGCCCCTGGAACTTATCCCCACTTGGATAACTGACACGGATGCAGTAATAGAGTTCTAAAATAAATTCCTTGTGTGCAGATGACCTAAGAGTTCAAATTAAATGGTGGTGGAGTGAAGGTAAGAGTGTGTATCTGGTATTAAGGGGGGAAATATTTGCAGGAAAATATTGGGGCAACCTCCTGCCTCCCCATCCCCACAAAATAAACTTTAGATGCATTTATCATCATGTCTAGGTTGGCTCTAATTTTCCTGGGAAACTAGTTAGGTCTGTAAGATATGCAATCTCCCCTGGATTTCTCCCCCTCCCCCAAATACCTTGGAAGATGGTGGGGTTTCCTTCACTAGAAGTTTTAAAATAGAGGTTGGGTGGCCATCTGCCAGAGAGTCTTTAGCAGTGATTCCTGCATTGCAGGAGGTTGTACTAGATTACCCTCTGGGTCCCTTCCATCTCTACGATTCTATCACCCTATAGTCTGGCTGAGCAAATGGATTGCAGCTCCTGCAGTGTTAACCAAAGCCTTGCAATGCACTTCAGACCCCTGTTACCTATAGCAGGAGAAATTAGCTGTTCTAGCAGGTTGTTCCATTGGCTGCTTTCTTATGTGCCTGCTTGTGGGTCTTTCAGTCAGTTTCTTCCAATAAAACATTCTGTGTGGCTAATTACTCTTGAGTTTTGCCCCTGGGTGATTCAAGATGTTCTGACCTACTTCTTACATTGCATAAGCCTAACTACTGCTGGTTTAAGTGTGATACTTGACAACTATGGTGTATTTGAAAGGTGAACATCAGTGGTGGAAGGAAAGACCCACTGGGGGGGGGGGGGGGAAGGGTGCAGTTTATTCCCATACCAGTTCCAGTTTCCCTGTTTTCGGGTCTTCCCATCTTAGTTATAAACATGGTGTAGATATTGGCAGTTAAGAATTGATTTAAAACTGGTCAACACATTCCTCTTTGGCTAATGAATGGAGGAGGCATAGCAGCTGGAAGGAGTCTGGACATTTGCTGGAATACATCTGTCTCAAGAGACTATGGAAGAGTGTGCTATTGGGGGTAAAGTCAAATCATTGGAGAGTTACAGCACCAGTTGTGGCTGTAGAAACGAATAAGTGAGAGATGTTTTATTGCAGCTAGGGCAGATGTCTATGTTCCTCCAAGCAGTCATTTCTCCTCTGGTCACTGCTGTGGATACATGACTTGACTGTCTGTCTCCAGGTAATGCAGTTGTCTGCAAGGGATTCCCACATGGTGGGGTTAATATTTCCAGCCTTCATGTCATGTTTGCAGACATCTTTATAATTCAGAGTTGGTCTGCCAACAGGCTTGGTGCCTGAAGCCAGCTCCCCGTAGAGCACATCCTTGGGGAATCCTGCTATCTTTCATTTTGTGTACATGACCAAACCAGCATGGGCGTCACTGAGACAGAAGTGAGAACATGCTGGGAAAGTGGGCTTGGGAGAGCACAGCTTTGTTTGAGACTCTGTCCTGCCATATGATGCCCAAAATCTTCCTGACACAGAGCATATGGAAGCATTGAGGTGTCACTCCTGGTGGGTGTAAGTTTCCCACAACTCACTTCCATAAAGCAGCATGCTCAACCTTCATATTGGTATTGGACGTTAGCTGCCTTGGCAATATTCTTGTCCAGTTCAGTGTCAATTGAGAGTTATTGTGGAGCCCAGATGGACAAAATTGTCTACCACCTCAAGTGTGTGGTCACACATGGAGTGCTGGTGATGTCCTGACCAAGGATGTTGGTCTTCATCAGGCTGGTGGTGAGGTGAAACTCCCTGTAGGCTTGGGCAAAATGGATGATGAGTCTCTATAAATCCTCAGAGTGCTCTGTCAAGGCTGCATCATCTACAAACAACATCTCATGGATAAGGACCCACCTCACTTTTTTCTTGGCATAGAGATGTGCCAGGATGAACAGACCCCTGTCACTCCTTGAGTGGAAGTACAAATCATCTTCAGTTGAACTGAAGGCATATGAGACGGATATGCCAAAGAGAGTTGGGGCGAAAACAGAGCCCTGTTTCACACCACTCTTTATAGGGAAGGCGTCTGAGGATGAACCATCATACTGGATGGTGTCATGCAAGTTCTGATGGAAGGACACAATCATCTTGTGGGGTTTAAGTGGGCATTCTGTCTTGTTGAGCAGTGTGAAGAGTCGCTTTTGGCTGACAAGGTCGAAGTCCTTCATCAGGTCTATGAATCCAATGTACATGGGGCATCTCTGCTCTCAACATTTATTCTGGAGCAGGTGCAGTGAGAGAACCATGTTGACTGTCGACCTCTGAGCTCTAAAGCTGCATTGTGACTTGGGATAGATCATCTCAGTGAGTGACTACAATCTGTTAAGAACTACACAGGCAAAGGTTTTCCCCACAGTACTCAGCAGGGAGATGCCACTGTAGTTGTTACAGTCATGGCGGTCACCTTTGTTCTTGCAGAGGGTCACAATGTTGGAGTCGTGTGTGTCTTGTGGCATGAATCCTGTTTCCCAACATTTCAAGAGAAGGCCATGAAGGGGCATCATGAGGGAAGACCTGAGGCCAGCTTTCAGCACTACTATTGGAATTATGTCCTGTCCTGGGGATTTCTCAAATGCCGGAGAGTTGATAGCATTCTTCAGCTCATCAAGGGAGCGAGGGACATCCAGCTCTTTAAAGACAGGCACAGTCAGTAGCAATTTTTCTATACAAAGACCTGGTGTGGGTCAATGTCCCTCCTACATCTTCTGCTTAAGACTGATGCAAAGAATAGATTTAACTTCATAATTTTTGTCATTTGTTTGTTTGTTTGTTTGCTTGCTTGAAGTATACTGACCCTGCTCTACAGCCATTCATCTAAAGGTCCCATTGCCACCAGGGCTGTGTTCCTGCTTCAGATATACTTAGAGCAACACAACTACAGATAGCTCCCATGGCTCTTTCTTTCTCACTGTCCCACCACCAGCAAATGTCCCCAGAAGAATTAGGGAAGAGTCTAAAAAGAAAGCCAGAAAGGCAAATGAGCAACTTTTGAGCAACACTTCCCGTTCTCATTTCTCAGTGAAATGTTTATGTGTTTTCCCCCCTTCTATGCTTTAAAAAATTGACAGGTGAGATTTAATGCCTTGCCTTGGTTCTTCCCTCTGTTTAGATCACATTTGTCTTTTTGGGTTGTGGTTGATTACAGGAAAGTTGATAGCTTTGCTTCAGACTATAAATCAAGACTTTGGGGGAAAGATAGGTTCTTTTGTTCTAAGCCGGCCTGCCATTTAAAATTGTGTGCATCATTCTGTAAACAATCATCCCTAAGTAGTCAACTGTGTGACCGATACATAATAGCATCAATCTTAATTGGATGTCTTTTCTGCCATAAGCTCTAAAGAGTGGTTTGCGAAATGGTAGGGTAGGTCTTCCCCCAACAATTGAGCCACGGCTGCCCCCTCACATATGGGCTCTCACTTATACTTGGCTCCTGCTCCTCACTCACTTATCAAAATATTGAAATAAACATTTATTTCAGCAGCCTTTTAAACTGAACTCTGATTTTATAGTTTTAACACATTTTTAGTCATTCTGTTTTGAGTCTCTTGTAGGCTGCTTAGAGACGACTGGGGCTAAGCGGTATTCAAACTGTTGAAATGAAAAACAAAATATCTGTGCTGTGATACTGATCACCCCACCATTTGGACATGATACCACTTGCTGGTGTCCTAGCTCAATAGTCAACGCAGCTGAATGTTGGAAGATTCAGGATGGGCAAAAAGAAAGTACTTCTTCACACAGCTCATAGTTAAATGATAGAATTCACTCCGCAAGAAGTAGTGATGGCCACTAATTTGGAGAGTTTTTAAGGAGAATGAGACAAACCCATGGAAGATAAGGCTATCAGTGACTACTAGCCACAATGGTGTTGTTCTGCCTCTACTGTCAGAGGCTGCATGCTTTTGAAGACCAGTTGCTGGAAACTGGTGGAGAGAGAGAGTGCCGTTGCATTCAGATCTTGCTCCCATGCTTTCAATGGGCATCTCACTGGCCACTGTGAGAACCGGATGTTGGACTAGTTGGGGCATTGGCCTGATCCACAAGGGGTTTCTTACGTTGCTAATAAGGGCTTGAACAAGAAAGGAAGATATGCACAAAAATGCAGGGGTAGAAAATATGGCAAGATTCCCTAAGTATAAAAAAATATGAATCCTTTTATTTGGCTGCAGTCGTCCTGATGCTTAAATATGGGTCCCTTGCTCTGTTCTCAGGGAGATTCTTCTTTCAGTGTCCTGAAGATGAAGAATTGCCATAAAACTGAGTTTGGAAAGATTGTGCCCAATGGGTTTTATCGGATTGTGTCTTTCCACTGATTGAACATTATTTTATACAGTAGAGCCTTCCAAAAATGTAAAAGGGAGAGAAGATGATTTGCACAAATTTTCCATTTCTCCAGAAATCCCCTGTGCCACCTCCCATGCTTTCTGAAAGGGTGCCCTATCCCTGTGGAGCATACTTAGGAGCAGAGGTACTTTCAGGGGCTGCTGCAGGAAGAAAGAATCCATGTAAACCACCTCCCTCTTCTCTCTGCCCATAGAAGCCACGGCTGGATCAAGGAGACTTTCAACAATTGAGGGATACAACTGCATGTAACTCAAAGATGTTCAGTCCCAAAGAGAAGCTTTTTGGGGGAGGGGGCTGCAATGTTCCTCCAAAATCTTTGCCTTTTTTTACACCTATTTTCTGCTGTGTAATTTTTGGCTGCGTCTTGCTCTAAGTGTGATTGATCCTAGCCAATCAAGGATCTTGTAGTGGATTGGTCTTCAACTGTTGGGTCAGAACCCACTAGTTGGTCACTGCCTGAACTGAGTACTACCACCACACAAATATATGGTAAAAGATTAAGAAATGGGTGCCCAAATGCAGGTCTGGGTGAAAAGTGGATTCTGGGTCTGAGAAGGTTGCAGAGATCTGAGGTAGTGAATGTGATCATTGTAATGCCATGTAGCCAATCTGCAATATCACTGAAGGCAAACCAAGTCAGTATGGTATGAGGGCAATGGTTCCTGAACAGGCAAATAATTTTGAAGCAATTACCAACAAATTGTGGGAGGATTCCCCCCCTTTCCCCCCTTTCCATAAAATAAAATTTTTTTTGAGCCCCAATTTCAGCAAATATACTGCAACTGAGAGAGATCAAGGCAGTTCCGTTAGTGGAGCAGCTGCTAAGGGAAAGAGGAAAACTGCAAGAAAGAAAACAGATCAGAGAACCAAAGTATTCCATGAAGATAGATGCACGCAACATGTTTTTTTCCCCCCACTTGAATGTCTGTACTGTGAATTTTCTTTTTAAAGAGTTGGATTCATGTGTTTGTGTCACAAAATGTTAGCTGAACCAGAAAAAGTTGGCTGTATCAGCTATTCCAAAATGATTTCCCTTGTGGCCAATGGAAAGAGAAAACATTTCCTTAACAAATCCTGGCGCTCTTTCCAAAGCCCAAACCACTTAGCTCTCCCTCTTGAGATGTTTGAGCACTAGGTTATTTACAGGTCCTTGTGGGGCTGCTACTCCCATGCCCACAGCCGCTGCTGTTGCCAAGAACAAATGGCAAGTGCGTGCTAGGGAACACAGGGATTTGAAAGCTCCCTGCCACCTGCAGTATTGGCAGCTTCTGCACAAGAGATAACAATTGTACCAACAAAGCTGTTGATCCAACACAGGCTGTCATAGCACAGGGCAGATTTTGTTTTGAAAATATTCTCCAGCTTTATATTTCCCGCAGTGCAACTCTTCAGGTTGTACCCTACATAGTGGCAGGGAATAATCATCACATGCCACCCCCAGATGAAATACAGCAGGATTTTTTTATTGTCTTTGATTAAAGCTAGTATTTGCTAGAAGAGCACAACAGTTTGATCCTTAGCAGTTTCCGTACTGAGTTGAAAGATCTCCTTTTCGGATCATTACTGTTGCACCATGTTGTTGAGGAAGGATTGGTCTTCTTTGCTAACCACACCGCATCCTCAAGCACCTTCTTCTACATGCTCCTGAAATTATCTCCCAAGATAGAAAAAGGCACTTCATAAAATTCAGCAGCTTGCCACAAGAACAATATAAAGCTCAATGTGAGCCAAGTATATAAATGAATAACATGCAAACCTGTGGCATAGCACTTGCTTGCCAAGTGGGAAGTTTAAAAGGCTTTCCCCAGTTAAACACAGAAGCAATTGCTGGCTTTGGTTCACTGCAGGGAACAGAGAACAAGAGCTTCAATAATACTTCAGGCAGTTTAAATGAGCACTAGGAAGCAGTGCTGTAAGACTTTCCCCCACCTTCCGCCTCCATATATATCGCAAGACAAAATAAACTTAGTTTTCAATACTGCCAGTTTGCTTGGCACAGCATGGAGATAGTCCATGGCAGATGCCTCCTGAGAATGACACCTACCCATGGGCCAAAGACTTTGGGTATAATATTCAATTTGATGACTGGGAAAAACTGTGGAAAGAAAATTTAAAATTTACTGCATGTACGGCGTTGAAGGAAAATGTTATGAAAATGTTTTATAGATGGTACATCACACCGGTAAAACTAGCAAAAATGTATAAGATATGCAATAAGTGTTGGAAATGTAAAGAAAAAGAAGGAACATTTTATCATATGTGGTGGGAATGTAAGAAAGTGAAAAGTTTCTGGGAAGTGATTTACAATGAATTGAAAAAGATGTTAAAATATACTTTTGTAAAGAAACCAGAAGCTTTTCTTTTAGGGATTACAGGAAAGGAAATAAGAAGAAAGGATTGTAAACTTTTTCAGTATGCAGTTACAGCAGCAAGAATTTTACTGGCCCAGAAATGGAAACAAGAGGAAATACCGACGATAGAAGAATGGAGAATGAAACTGACAGACTATGTGGAATTGGATAAATTAACTGGGAAAATCAGATATGTGCGAGACCAAAAGTTCATCGAAGACTGGGGAAAGTTTGTAGAATATCTGAAAAATGTATGTGATGTACAAACAACGCTAGTGGGGTTTCAAGAGGCACTGTAAAAGTTGAGAGGTATTGTTAAAAAGAAATAGAAGGGAGAGGGAAAACAAATGGCAATACAAATGAAGGGAATGCGTACTGAAGAGATAAATACGGATGATTGCCAGAGAAGCTGAAGGAAGTCCAAAAAGAGATAATTTGTTAAAATTTGGATAAAAATGTACAACTGTATTGGAAAATTAATAAAAATTTATTTAAAAAAAGAGAGAGAGAGAATGACACCTACCCAGACCAGTGAGCTCATTGGTCACCTGGGCTTAATTGGCCGGGGGGGGGGGGCAGTTTCCATTGGAAAAATAATGTGGAGATTGACTTCCCACTGTTCCCTGATAGCTGCTTTGAAGAGGAATTTAATGGAGAGTTTAAGATTTGCAATCTCACATGTGTCTTATCATTAAAGACATAATACATTATTCTGCACAGTGCTATTAATATCAATTAGTAACCAGTGTTTGCCCAGTATAACAGCTACTTCAAAATAGACACGTTTTAAGAAGGATATTGACAAACTGGAACGTGTGCAGAGGAGGGCAACCAGTATGATCAAGGGTCTGGAAACCAAGCTTTAAGATGAATGGTTGAGGGAGTTGGGTATGTTTAGGCAGGAAAAGAGGAGACTGAGAAGAGATATGATAGCCATCTTCAAATATCTCAAGGGCTGTCATGTGGAAGATGGAGCAAGCTTCTTTTCTGCTCTTCTAGGGCTCAAAGCAATGGCTTCAAATTACAAGAAAGGAGATTCTGACAAACATCAGGAAGACCTTTCTGACAGTAAGAGCTGTGGAATGGTCTCCCTTGGGAGGTGGTGGACTCTCCTTCCTTGGAGGCTTTTAAGCAGAGGTTGGATGGCCATCAGTCATGGATGCTTTAGCTGAGATTCCTGCATTGTAGGGGGCTGGACTAGATGACCCTTTGGGTCCCTTTCAACTCTACAATTCTATGATTCTATGCGCAGTATAAATTAAACATGCAGTAAGGCACTGTAGGTGCATCTGACTTGAAGGGGGAAATATCTTCCCATTCCTTCTAAAAATAGCAAATCTGTCTGACCCAGATTATGCAAGTATAGCACATGAAACAATCTCCCTTCCATTCTTCCATTGTACTCCAGTACCAGGCTCCCGTCAGTCTTGCCTTGGAGCTTCAGAAGCAAGGAGCTTCAAACCACAGAGAGAAAAATATTCCATTCATAACATTTCTTTAATGTTTTAAATCAAAGAATCATGGCTTTTCTATATTTAGATGCCTCTACCAATGACAGCCTTAACTCTTCTCTACACCCAGTGAGTTACTATGGAAAGGGTTGCAGGCATATGTGACCTGATTCCATTTTTGACTCTTTCATTTCCTCACAACTAGAGATGGGGGAGAAATTCATTCCAGTTTGCATTTAAAGGCCGGCCAACCGAATTCATACTTTCTGAAACAATACGTGAATGGAAACACAGCCATCCTTCAAAATTCACCCTTCTCTGAATTTTGCAATGCAGTTCTCTAGTAATGTGTATAGAATGCATATGCAAGGCTAATGTGTGCATAATAATGCATACATTTGTTTTATCGTGTTTTTAATACAGTTGTATATTGGAAGTCAAACAGAATCCATTCCAGAAGTCTGTTTGACTTCCAAAACATTCGGAAACCAAATCATGGCCACGTCAGACGTTCGGCTTCCAAAAATAGTTTGCAAACTGAACAGTCACTTCCGGATTTGCGGCATTCGGGAGTCAAAACGTTCAAGAACTAAGCTGTTTGAAAACCAAGGTATGATTGTATTCTGTTGGGAGTCGCCCAGAGTGGCTGGGGAAACCCAACCAGATGGGCAGGGTATAAATAATAATAATATTAATTATTTATTATTATTATTTACAAATATGCATTATATTTGCAAAAAATGTATATATTCATGAAAATTACATAAAAAGGGGTCTATTGAGGGAAATGTCCTGATAAATTTTCATGAGGATTAAAAACAAAACATGGCAGAGTGTTGTGGAAATGTGGAGAAGTGAAGCAGAGATTGGGGAAATGAAAAACTGAGAGAAACCAGAATTAAAGTTTGTCTATCCCTGTTTACAGTTCTTTTTAATTTGGGTTGAAGGTGACTCATTTACCTGCATGTGGTGCTGACTGTGATATTTTTATTTTACTGTTCAATTTCAGTAACGTTGCGTCAATAGCAGCCAGAGCAGTCTTCAATCCTGTTCAGTTTGTCACATTGACACATTCTCCCAAGGTGTGAGCTTGCCAACCCACACATGCATGGAGTAATGAGCTCCTGTTTGTGAGGTAAACAACGTTCATCCCTTCACTTAATATCTTCCCCGGGCACAATTTTGCTAACATATGGCTCTGTTAATATAATCTGAAAGTGGAAAATACAAACAGGCAGCTATTAGGAATAATACATGAGGGTGGCATGACCACAGTCTGGGAAAGTCGTTTGTTCTCCGTTGCAGCAATGGAGGACCTCTTGCCTTGCCTTCCAAAACAAATTGGCAGTGAACGCAAGCAGCAATAATGCAGGTGGAAGATAAGGCTTGCTTCAGGAAGCTCAGCTGTTTCCTTGGAAAGAGCCGCTGAGTCTTGTACATGGATTTGTGGATTGAGCAAACATACTGTACCATTTAATTATTAAAGGAGAGCAACACCGACGTCTGCCGCTTTCTCAGAATAGCAGCATGCATTTTTCAAGCTGAATCCACAGCGTTGCTTTCTACCTCATAAGCTCCTTTGCCTCACATGGAAAGGCCTTTAATATCACGACCCATGTAATGGGCTGTTTAGGGAATTGTCCTGGGAAGCGTGCCTTAGAGATGGGTGTGCTCTGATTTTGTTAAATAGATTAAACTACACATCCAGATATCTCTCTCATGTTTAGTTTCAAAATGCCTAGACTGCCCTGCATTTGAGAAGAGATGAAGGAGTCATGGAACTTATAAAGACATGTTTAGATGACATTGGACATCTCTAGACTGATGGTGTGCACTACTGTATATGTTTTGAAAAGGTTTAAGTGAAGAAATTGAATGACTATAGTAGTAGTGACAAGGTGAAGAGGGGATTTAAAAGGATTTAAAAGTGCAACATAATTTGCAGATAGCTACTTCAGAGCTTTCTCATAATCTGTTGACTTTCATTCACATATTGAACGAAGATAAGTGTCCAAATAATAATGTCCAATATACATTGCTGAATATGGATTATGATCCCATTGAATTTCTCTGTGCTGCAAATGGATGTGCACATTCTTCTTTTCATTGTTACTTTACTTCCTCCACCTTGTTGGAAACATTTCAAACACCAGCCCTGATGAATGAAAATGGATCTTCTTGCAAAATTGTGTTTTAATACACTTCATTCAATTGCTGCCCCATTGTGCGTACAAAGGCAGCTCTTTCTTTAAATGAACTATGAAAGGGATGCATATGGGCCTGGAGGCGAGGCCTATTATTGTGTCATTTCATGACAACGTTCTGGGGACTATGTGATCTCTCCTCTTTTTTTGTAGGGAATAGCCTTCCAGCATGGGAAAGTGTTTCTGGTTTAATAGCAGAGAGCTTGTGAAATTGTAGGTCATTTTCAAGCTTTATGGCACATATTCTGCATATGACTTGGGAGTTTTGATGAGAGTCTGACCCTCTTTAGTAACTGTTGTAAAATAAAAGTGGAGTGTGAATATGTAAACAGGAGACTACATTCCTTTACTTTGGAAATCATATGCAGGGCACATTGTAAAATAATTGTGAGTAATCACAGATGTCTGAATCGCAAATTTATAAAATGTATGTATTTCATTCCACATGGTCTTCTTAAAATCAATTAAAATATAACATTGAAGTAACGCTGAGGCTGTAAACTTGGGTCCGCTTACTTCTGCAAAAATCTATTGATTTCCTTTAGTAAAGCTTTAGTCTGAATAATTGTGTTTGGGAATGAGGCCTTGATCAAATAGACCATACAGCAGCCGTGTACGCCCTATAACCCACAGGGGAGCATTTAGGTGTGCCTTTGATAGACATTCTTGGGAAATGAGAAAGATATAAAGGATACAGCTGAAACAACTAAAGAGTGGCTCGGATGCTAAGAGGGTCAGCCAGATGCTGTTTTGTGTTGTGCTAAATGTAGAGCACTTTAAAAAGAGGTGATAAAAATATAATGTGGAAGCCATAGGTCAGTGGTAGAATACATGCATTGCATGCAGAAAGCCACCTGTTCCTGGCATCTTCAGTTGACAAAACAATTTGAGAAAGCCCCTTGGTTGAGGCCTGGAAGAGCTTTTAGCAGTCGCAGAAAATAGTATTGAAGGAGCGGGCAGATCATATCATCCATAGTGCAATAGAACGGTTTGAATTGTAATTAATGGTAGAACTCAAAGTCACCCATGACCTTTCAGCCAATGTCTCACTCCTGGTCTGCAGAGTGACTTGGGCCGATAGGTAAGACAAGGAGCATTGGCTCCATTTTGATTGTTTGTTTGTGCTTCGAAGGCAAGGAGAAAGAAGCAGGTTCTATGGTATTTATTTTTTAGGTGAATTGCCTGCTCTGTCCTGTGGGTTTGCAGCAACTTTTTCTTCCAAACACAAACATTTCTGTGCCTTTCTCAGAAGATGCATGCTAAAGCTTATCTCTCAACTGTCCCAATAGAACTCAGGCACCCCCCCCCCTATTTTGTGAGCACAGTGCCCATTTTGGGTGCCACGATCTCACCCCGAAAAAAGTGTGAGAGCGTGGACTTTTAATAAATGTGTCTTTTGAGGCCACAATCCTGTGTGGGTCAAGTGACCTGTGTGGGAAGGTGGCCCCGGAAGACACTTGTGGGTACAAAAAGGTGGGTACAAAACCAGAGTACACTGGTACCTCAGGTTAAGAGCTTAATTCGTTCTGGAGGTCCGTTCTTAACCTGAAATTGTTCTTAACCTGAGGTACCACTTTAGCTAATGGGGCCTCCTGCTGCCACTGTGCTGCCAGCGTGCTATTTCTGTTCTCATCCTGAAGCAAAGTTCTTAACCTGAGGTACTATTTCTGGGTTAGAAATAGTCTAACCTGAAGCGTCTGTAACCTGAAGCGTCTGTAACCCAAGGTAGCACTGTACTGTATTCAGAGTGCTTCCAATAAAGGAACAACAACAAAATCAGCAGAGGTTAGTGGAAACCATTGCATAAGGCAATTGTTATTAGGACGGGTGAGACTGTATGTTCTTGTGAGCACTGGCTTCAGCGGCGGTGAGGTTATCTTGGACAGCTTCATGCAAGGCTCAGGCTGGAGACTTCATGAGAGCAGAACTCAGACCTTGCTTTAACTACACTCATCCTTAAAGGTAAAGGGACCCCTGACCATTAGGTCCAGACGTGACCGACTCTGGGGTTGCAGCGCTCATCTCGTTTTATTGGCCGAGGGGGCCGGCGTACAGCTTCCAGGTCATGTGGCCAGCATGACTAAGCTGCTTCTGGCGAACCAGAGCTGTGCACAGAAACGCCGTTTACCTTCCCGCTGGAGCGGTACCTATTTATCTACTTGCACTTTGACGTGCTTTCAAATTGCTAGGTTGGCAGGAGCAGGGACTGAGCAACGGGAGCTCACCCCGTCGCGGGGATTCAAACCACTGACCTTCTAATCAGCAAGTCCTAGGCTCTGTGGTTTAACCCACAGCGCCACCCGCTTCCCAGCACTCATCCTTAGACTAGCCTTAAATAGCAGATTCAGCTCTGCCTTTTTTGAGAGGCGTCTCTTCACTGAAAGGGCCCCAGCCTGTGTTAGCAGTCATTGACTTAGGCAAAGAGGGGGCTCCAGTAGGGTTTCTGAGTCAGAAGCAAAGCATCCTTAGACCAGAGGCCTAAGGCCCAACAGGCTCCCTGCAGAAGTTCTCCCAGATAGTTATGTGCTACTAAGGCGAGACCTGAGGTCCCTCACCTTCTCTAAATCCATAGCATCATCCCCTGGAGAAGGGAAGTCAAACCCTTGGGGCAGGACAGCCAATTAGAACTAGCCATTTTGAAATAAAGTAAATTAATCCAGGCAGTTGTGCCAACATAAGTAGAATTCATCATGACATTGGCCACATATGTATTCCTAATTCTAATGACCAGGCGAATAAATCACTTTTTGTTTTGTTCCCATGCTATCTTTACCAATAAATGGGATGGTGTGGAGTTTTAGTGGAGCTCCCATGTTTTTTTATCTGAATAATATAGTTGAATAATAATCTAAAATTCACTTTTCTTTTTCCTGGAACCACAATGGCTTATACTGTATGATTCACAGGAGTATCTCACTATAGAAGTGATATTACAGCTCTTTCTAAATGTAGCTGTTGAAATGTTATCTCTTACAAAGGGGAAGCCCAGACCTACGCTCTATTCGCATCACATTTCATATCTAAAAATAGGAGCTAAGTGTGTCCCGTAGGGCTTGTAACGCGTCTTCCTCCTCTTAGTGAGAAGGGAGTAGCTGCAAGTTTGAATGAGAGCCAAATGGTCACTGAATCCTTAAATCGGTGAGTTGAAAGGAACCCTGACATCTTGTACTCCTTCCCCTAAACCAGTGCTCTCCAGATGTTTCGGACTATATCTCCCCATTAGCCAATGGTCATGGCTGTTGTATCCAAATAATCTGGAAGGCACCAGAATGGGAAAAGCTACCCTAGGCTAATCCTGTGTTGCAAGGCAGAACCATCCGTCCACTTATCAACTGAGCTTGGAGTAGAGCCTACAGTTGTGGTGCTCTAGCTCAGGCTTCCTCAACCTCGGCCCCCCACATGTTTTTGGCCTACAACTCCCATAATCTTTAGCTAGCAGGACCATTGGTCAGGGATGCTGGAAATTGTAGTCTCAAAACATCTGGAGGGCTGAGGTTGAGGAATCCTGCTCTAGCTCATGGGTAGGCAAACTAAGGCCCGGGGGCCAGATCCGGCCCAGTCACCATCTAAATCCAGCCCGCGGACAGTCCGGGAATCATCATGTTTTTATATGAGTAGAATGTGTCCTTTTCTTTAAAATGCATTGCTGGGTTATTTGTGGGGCATAGGAATTTGTTCTTCTTCTTCTTTTCAAAATATAGTCCAGCCCCTCACATGGTCTGAGGAACAGTGGACCGGCCTCCTGCTGAAAAAGTTTGCTGACCCCTGCTGTAGCTCTTCATTTGCTGCATTAAACAGAGGGTAGAGCTAGATGGCTTACAAGACACACGTCTGTCCAACTCTATGATTCTGGCCCTTGGCTGCTCCAAGGTCAGATCAGATATTACACCCCCAAGTGGAGGAAGGCAATAATAAGTTCAGCAAAATGGAGCCTTGCCAAATGGATGCAATTTGTGACATTTGTATGTCATGCCAATCATGTAAAGCATACCAATAACAGTACTGTACATCCCTGGCAGGGACGGTGAGTTAATTTATGGGTTTGCAGATGTTTTGCCTGCTGTACGGAGGGCCACCATGTGCAAGAGTTATTTTTTGTTTGGATTTTTTTTATAGCCTTGGGTCACGTGTATGTGAATTTTAAATTAGTCCTTACATGCCATCTTTCAATTTAAACATTCACAAATATTTCTTTAACATTTCCTTAACCCTTCGAATTTGGGTGGGAGGACCCTGCTGTTTCATAAGTCTCACCCTTGGATTCACTTCTCCAAAGGCCTCTAGTTTATAAATAGAAGTGACAATAATTCACTGCCTGCCAATAAGGATATCAGGATTTTATAATGTGACAGATACCTTCATTGAATGGCAGTGGGAACTGCTGGAGAGCCATGGTATATATTTACGGCCCATGTATAGAACCAGATTTTTGTGTCTGGCTAAGTCTGGATAGCGTTGGCAATTTTACACTTCTTGCGTGTTTGTACACTGGATTGCAATGAATTCAGCTCATAGCTCTTTCACATTTTTGCCTTTTGCCAGCTGCGCAGCGATGCTTCAGTCCACTTTTAGCTAGTCAGCAATGTTATCCTGTTCTGAAAAAGTGGGACACAGAGCTGTTAAGAATGACTGGCTGATGGATAAACTAACTTTACAAAACGATTTACACCACTGGGGCTGCAGAAAAATGTACTTTCATTTTTTATTGAGACTGAGGGTTTTGAGATGGTTTGATCTCTCCTTGAAAGTACTACATGAGATTCACCCCTGATGAAGCATAATCATGTTTTAAACACTTTGGGCAAGTAAATTGGCTTCTGGGCACCTTGGAGATATTCTCATACTTTGTTCTGATCCTTGCTTCCTCTGCTGCCAGCTTGAACTCTGGCCAACTGGGTTTGCAAGTTTTCAGCAAACCCCCAAAAGTGTGACCAGGTCTCCTAGCTGGTTAATTATTGGAGAATCACTGTTTCATTTTGCCGGTTTATAGTGATCTGACTTGGTCTTCACCATTTGGCTGCTTTAGGCAAGTCCCATCCTGAGCCATTGTCTCTTATTTAGGGCAGAGTTGCACAGTTACGTTTTATGACATCACATGGTAATTTCGACCCATGAAGGGTATTATAAAGTGAGCCCCTACTGCCAGCTGAAGCTAGAGCAACATTTTATAGATGAGCTGCTTAACTCTCTTACTCCTTACTCTTCACCAGCTGATGGGCAGAGCAACCCAAACACCAGGCTTGTTGAGCTACACCCATCTCTCCTGATAAACTGGTTGTGTGTGCTGGGGCTGATGGGAATTGTAGTCCAAAACATCTGCAGGGCACCAGGTTGAGCAAGACTGATTTTAATAATTCATTGTTATTCCCCCTTAACCCCATGGCAAAACTGTGAGACATAACCTTCATATTTCTCGGATCAAATCCTCACATCTTCAGGTGCCTTGTTTGCAGTGGCTTTTATCGTACACGTTCTCAGTCATATTCAACTAAGTTTTACTCAGAGTAGATCTATTCAATTTAATGGTCTTAACATAGCCATGTTTATCGATTTCAGTGGGTCTACTCTCAATAAAACTTAGTCAAATGCCCTCCCTTTTCCTTATTTGCTGAGAACTTTACAGTGAAATGGAGAGCTCTTTCCTGTATTTTAAAGTGTTGCTTTTATAGGGAGACACATGTGGATAAAAATAACCCTAGAGTTGATAATGACTATGTTAATATCTTAGACTCTAGGACTTAGAAAGGATTCTTAGAATGATAGGTTGTCTGTGTGATATATATACATAATTTGAGGGACAGAGACAGAAATGTGGAGTAGCGATTTCACATTCACCTAGCCTGAGTGGCACAAATAACAGCTAAACACAATCCTGAGGAATTCTTGAGAAGGGGGAATGTTCCCCGTCTCCCTTCCCCTCTTCCCAGCTCCTTCCCTCTCACTCCTTTCTGCCAGAACATGAAGCACAACTCCATTTCACAGTAATCATAAATTAATTTAAAGCCAGCAGCCCCTCACGGAGCCAGGCAGAGGTGTTGAGGGAGAAGCTATACAGAGAGAGCTATGTGAGGCAGGCATTGGGAAGACTGCGATCCAGGGAAGATGTTTGCTGTTTCCCTGAAGTGCCGGCTTGGTGTGGTGAGACGCCGGAACAAAGGTACGGCCGGGGTCCTGGCGGGGGCAGGGGGGGGCTTAGGGTAGCATCTTTCTCAGAGACATTCTCTAAAGGGGAGGCAAGCAGAAAGGTGAAGCGATTTCTAGTTAAGATGCTTTACTTTTGGGTTGGCCAGACAAGAGTAAAACTAGGCTGCATACCTTCAGGCTGCTGTGTGTTTGGGGATGGGGGGAGGGGAAGCTCATTTCCCCCACCCTCGTGATAATGCAATTATGGGGGAGGGTTTTTTGGAACTTTTCAACCCCTCCCTTCTCTTAATTGCCAGCTGCCGATGCATAAGCTATAATGAAATATTTCCATACATCTCTACTTGAAATTTCCTACAGATGGGTTCTTACTGCACCTTGCTGGGTGCGGGATGGACAGTTCCATCCTTTGTTTCACAAGATCGCAAAGTTGTTTGACAATTGTGTTCTCGGAAGGTTGGGCTGAGAGAAGAGAGACTGCAGGGTGGGGGTGAAGATGAATCACAGGTTACAGGGGAGATGCTTCCAGTAATCATAGGATAAATCTATTGCGAGGCTGAAACTTATTAATAAAGTCAAAGAATTATTGGCACAAATTCACTTCCCATCACCTACAGCATCCCGCTACACAAAATTAATCAAGTTTTATCCATGGAGTGCAAGACTGCCAGTGCTGGTTGCAGAGCTTTTAATTTCAAAAGTATTTGGGTGGCGCGGAGGGGGGGAGAGAGACTGATTTCAGAACTTTACTGCTGTGGCAAAGCTCTCCCCCCTCCTTTTGTTTTCTTCTGATATGATTCTTGTGTACTCTTGTACTGACCCTTGATCAGTGGGGTTGTGATGAAAGGGGAGCACTGCAGAATGCAAAATGTAATAAAATGGAGAGAGAAAACGAATGTAAAAAATTGGATTTGTTTAGCAATGTGAGACATTATTGTGATCCCCAGTACCAGGCATATCTAAGTGTATGTAATTCATTGCTAGGGATGGAGCAGAAAATGGATTCAGTTTGCTTTTAAAGGGGAACCCACCTAATTTGCACTTTCTGAAAAAATAATAATATGTGAACTGTAGACCTATCTTTTAAAATCCATGCTTCTCTGAATTTTGCAACACAGTTCCAAAGCAGTGCAATACAAAATCACATGTACTAGGGGGTTAATATTCTATTAGGGAATATTGCTTTGCAAAAATAGGCAAAACTGCACACAGCAACACACACACATGCACATATCCATATAGAAAAAAATGCACCAAAATGCTGATGAATTTTCATGATGACTTTAAAAAAATGTAAACTGATGTGGAAATGTGGAGAACTGAACTTCAGATTGGAAAAATGGAAAACAGAGGGGGGGAAATTGGCATAACATATAGGTGTAGAAAGGACTAAAGCACACACGCAAAAAAGTTATGGACCTTTTATAGAATACTGATTGTCACTGTCTAGATGTAGGTTGGGTATTACTGATTTTCTTAAAGAAACAAGCTCAGCTTCTTTTGCTTGAGTACGTCAAGCCTTCATTCTTGATGGAGACAGCTTGGATACTGCTTGAAACTCATTCAGAAGTATAGCAAGCTCCGAACTTCAATAGGATAAAGAGAGTCTGATATCAGCCCTGCATGTTAAGACTCAAGCATGTGTATGTTTCTAAAGTGAAAATTGTCCCAATTGTGTCTGGAACTTGTGTTTCCCAAGATGGTTTCTTCCATGGCCTTAAATGTATAGAAGCTACTTGTGGTGGCAGCTTAGTGGTGAGAGAAAGGCAGTGTGCCCAAGTTCAAAGGCACTTTGAGACTTTCCGGATTCCAATCTTATTATTTCTGCTGGTAAAATTTTCAGTCCCACTCCCACTCATGGGGGCAGTAAATGGTGCACTTTTTGCCCTTCACAAAGTCCCAAGGAAAAAATCCTTAGCTGAGAACAGCACAGGAGTCTGACGATGAGAACCACCAAACCTCCCCCTGAATTGAACAGCAGTAAAAGGAGAACAGCTCAAACTGGGCCATTGATCACTGCATGCAAGTGAAGGCATTTTAGCATTCTTTGGAGTGGTGCTCCTTTGTATGTTTTCTGTCATTCCTGATGTACCCGTTAGGAAGAGAAAGGCAAGCCTGCTCTTTCGGTTCCAAATCTTATTCATTGTCTAACGCAAACATCTATCTCCCCTCTCCTCCCGCTCAGGATTCCTGCACTGCAAGGAAAGGATTTTAAAATAAAACGCTTAATTCTGGTTATCTTTTCCTGTACTACAATAACTGGAATATATTTGCAATCATTCTGCTAAAAGCAGTGGGCACCTTTCATGGTTCACACACTGTTCCCCGCTCTATAGAAATTAGTTTTGAACTGAAATGGGGAGAGGTAAATTCCATGAACATTCCTTACCTCTGTGAAACGTGCCCACCACACCTTTTACAATTTCCACTGTGAAATGCTGTGAAATTGTTCACACAGGGCTGAGCGTTAGGAGAGAAATTATATTGGTAATGGGGCTCATAAACCTCCCTCCAATTCAGCTGTACATATATGCCTTGTTGAGGAGAGATGAGGGTCAGATGGAGCTTGTCAACCTGGGAAGGTCGCTCATCTAGGAGAAGGAGAACTCTGGTCCTAAACCTCCACTGCCTTGCAAGATATCTTTGGGAGAAGAAGAGGCTAAGGAGTAAACCAGGAGTCAGCAAACTTTTTCAGCAGGGGGCTGGTCCACTGTCCCTCAGAAGTGTGGGGGGCCAGACTATATTTTGGAAAAAGAAAAAGAAAAAATTCCTATGCCCCACAAATAACCCAGAGATGCATTTTAAATAAAAGGACACATTCTACTCATGTAAAAACACGCTGATTCCCAGACCATCCACAGGCCTGATTTAGAAGGTGATTGGGCCGGATCCGGCCCCCGGGCCTTAGTTTGCCTACCCATGGAGTAAACCCTACACAAATCCTGAGCGGAGTCTGAGGTTCCCATACTTGTATCATATAATTTCCAGCAGCACATTTACTGATGCCAGTAAAAATCAACTTCTTTACTGTAGTGTGGGATCAGAAATCAGGTGACCGAAAATTGTTGGTTTGCATATGCATCCCCATGTATGTGGCAGGGAACCACTAAATGCATACAAAAATTGAAAACTTGTGCCTCTTAGATGAATGTGCAAATCTACTCAGATGGGTTTTAAAAATAAAATAAAATACAGTTTTCTGCATTATCTGAAAGAGTTTGCCTGGCTTTGTCTAATATATTTAACATTGATGTGGATCACCTACATTTATTAGTGACAGCTTTAAATATGAGCATTAATCCAGTGCTAAAATTTGCTACTTTGATCAAGGATTAAATTGAGCTGGAATTGGGTTTCAAATGAAGTGCTAGGAAGGGAGAAAGGATAGCTATTATCCAACTTCTGCATATTTAGCAATCGGATACTCTATTAAATACTTGCAAAAAAATTGTCATTATCACTATTTTTTATGAACTCCCTCTTCTCACAATCAAATGTTTCATTTAATGTGTGGCATTTGAGGCTGGCAACTGAGATGATCTGCAAGAACGCATGAAGTCTTCAGGGTTTTTTCCCCGATCCATAAATATTCTCTTCTTTACATACTTCCGCCCTTGGTATCTCTTGTGTTGTACAAGCCCGGAAGAGACATCTGTCAGTTGACATATAAAAAAAGCAAACCAGGAACCCAATCATACGATGCTTCCAAGAACTAAATCTGTGCAACTAGGAAGAGAAACAAAGTTGTACAGAGGAATGTATATAAGCAAAAGAATCAAAATATATCTGCAATCCATCACAAGATGTTTGCAAATGTTTGTCACAGTCTAAAAAAACCAGATACTTGTGCATAAGGCGCCTTCAGTTTGGTTACACATGGCTGATGCACATAAAGCTGTGCATCCACATCACAGTGCTATATGCCTCATTTCCCTCACTTCCCTCTACAGGCAAAACTGCCTTCTTGACCATTGGACCCACTATTGGTCTTGTCTGCTCAAACCGCTGGAGCCTGAATTCGCATGCAGGGGAAGTCCCTAAGTCACTGAGGGTTTGAGACCCACTGACTACCCTCACCTGGTTTAGCTGGCCAGTCAAAGCTGTTTCCAGAGTGTGGCCACTGTCGCATGCTGACAGCTTCTAGGAGCCACAGGTGAGAGCTGAGTGCAGGGTGGGGGCCAAAGGTGGACACACTATCCCAGAAGGAGCACAAAGTGTCCTCCCCCAGAAGTACTACCCCCAACACGCCACACACCCCTGCAAATATTAAAAAGTTTAGTTTAGCATCATTTACTCACCCTAGATGCAATTGCCAGGATGTTCATAGAAAAGATAGTGCAGATAAGCAAAGTTCCCTGGGCTCAGTAATAGAGCACACTTTCTACATGCACAAGGTCCCAGGTTCAATCCCTGACATCTCCCGTTAAAAGGATTAGGTGATCATTGATCACAGGAGATTTCTACTACTGCAAATGTATCTATCTCACACTGGTTCCATATGACATTCTTTTAAGTTTAAATTATTGTCTCACCTAATGTGACCTGAACACCGATCTCATTTGTTTTGTTTTTACTTATAGTACTCAATTTGCTCAAGTGAAAGAAATAAGGAAACAGGACGGAGTCCCTAAATTATTAACACAGTACATGTGTAAGCTTTAAAGCTACAAATGGATGCAAACGGAGAGGTGAGCAGACAAGCTTCCTGCAGCATTAGCATAGAGATCTGGGTTAGCCCTGCAGGAGCTGATGAATCACTAACACCTTGGTCAGAAGAAGCAGAGCATGCTAAGTGGTGTGTGTGTGTGTGTGTGTGTGTGTCCTCATTCTTACTGATGGGAAACACCCCCCTCCAAAAATAAAATAAAAAATAAGCTGATGATTGGGGCTTGGACAGCAAAGGCACAGTACTTTGCCCGCACGGTTTCATCTCAGACTGCACATACAACTAAGATACTGCTTGATTGCAAACAAACAAAACACAACCATTGCAGCATCAAGTGGATGACAATTGGGTGGGCCTGCCCACCTGTCAAAATTGACCCATAAGGGGACAGATCCAGCTCCCCACCACTACTGTAAGGTACGGAACTCCTGTAATTAGGGGTAAAGACATGTCATGGACAAATCTCATTCCACTCAGCTGGGATCTCCATTTTTACCCACTGAGGGTCCTATTTATTTAATAGCCATGGGTGTTGGAACTTTTTGGTGTACCTTACCCACACCGTAAAAGAGCAATCAAGCAGTCTCACCCCTATGTAAACACACTGAGGCCTCCAGTGGTCTGTTCAGATTACGTTACTGGCATTAGGACTGGGGATGTAAGAAGGCATCCTTTTCAGTTCTACCCTGTATTTCTTACATGCACCACTTCTTCCATTCTGCTGCAGTTCGCCTTCTCCCCAAAACTGTGTTATTCCTATTGCTGTTAACTGTGCTGAAATCACATAAATTTCAAAATTAATTACATAAGTTACACTCTCATTATGTTATTCCACCCCATTCATTTCGATGCGAAGGAAACACAAAGCTAATATGGTGTGTGTGTGTACCATAATCAGTTACATATTGTTCGGAACAGATTGATTTCTGTTCCAGACCTGGAACAAATGAGCAAATACTAGCAATTTCTGCTCTCGTTTCTGTTCATCAGAATTCCCCAGCATCCCTAGCTGCAACACACATTCTTTAGTCCACTTGGAAGTGTACTGGGGTGAGAGGAGATACATTTTTTTTGCTCTTCTTAATTTCTTCCACCCACCATCTCCTCAGTTGCTGTTCAGCTCTGTCTCGAGGATATGGAAAAGTTCTTGGATGGCAACTCTACTGTAATGTATGGCAAGCCCTACTCCCAACTCATCTAGAGTATGGTTTGTAGACAGAAAACCACCTTATCCTTTTCCCAGTTTCCACAGAATATTTTCAGTGTAGTAGCCTATATCTACATGAAGTAGCCCATCACCATTACAAATCATTGTGGTATGAAGTATAATGATAATTAATAAATAAATAATACTAATAATATTGATTTTTTATTATTTATACCCTGCCCATCTGGCTAGGTTTCCCCAACCACTCTGGGTGGCTTACAGCATATATAAAAACATAGTAAAATATCAAGCATTAAAAACTTCCCAATACAGGGCTGCCTTCAGGTCTTCTAAAAGTTGTGCAGTTCTTTATCTCCTTGACATCTGAAGGGAGTCATTATTTTATAACGCACACACTATCGCCCATTAGATTATTCCTGAAATGCACTAATGCACACAACCCCACTAATTGCACTAGCTGCATTTTCTCTGCCTGACATGGGTTATTGATCAGTTCACCGTAAGAAGAATCTGAAGGTTTGCTTGTAGCAGAAACCTGAACTGTGGATTTAAGCATTAGACATCAGTAGGGATGCTACTGGGCGGTCTCTATAAATGCTGCTGTTGCTGCTCACAATAACAACATATTTACCTATAATGTTAGGTATGGCTGCAACAACAGCAGTGTATTTGCATGCAGCCTTAGGCATGGATGCAACTTGCAAGACTACACTTGGATTTATTTTTTAAAAATATAATGTCAGGCACTAACCTTATTTGCAACTGTCGGTTTTCACCAACAGAAAATGGCTGTATACATAAGCAGATCGGTTTTTACCTATAGCAGACGATGTATGTTTGTTTCATGGTTATATGGTTGGTATCAGATTTATTTATACATAGAGCAGATCCATTGAAACCCATGGATTGTCATAATTAACTCCCATGGATTTCAGTGGGTCTGCTTTTAGTTTCACTAAGTCTAGACCCATGATCTAGAAGGTTGCATTGTAGTAAATGACCGAGAAATACATAGCAATGTCTATGGGAAACTCTCTGCTCACCTTTAGGTGAGTTCCTACCAAACTGGGTGGGAGGGTGAGGAATTCCAACAACTAACTGCGCTGGGAGGCCCCATCATGGTTCCCAAAGGTAGACTTGAGTGGAAACCACATCCACGAGGTCTGCTGAGGAAGCCACATCTCCCAGCTTGTTCCCTGTTAGCTCATTGGAATGGCTAAGGAAGACGGCCCCTGCCAGGCTGTGGCTGCACAGGGCAGCAAGCCACTGCTCCCCAGCATGACACTGGAAAGCAGCAATTTATGGAAAGCGATGCAAAAATCCAGGTGCCAGGTCACCTCCAACACACAATTAGACTGGGTTGTCAAAGAGGGCAGGAAGCGGGTTTCTGCTACTCCCATCTGGGCTGCTGCATATGGGACTTGGCCACTTCCTCATCTCACTTCCTTAGTGCTAAACCAGCATTTTATTCATTTATTACATTTATATCCTGCCTTTCCCCCAAGGAGCTGCTGCTGGCATATGTGATTCCCTCCGCCCCTTCCCATTTCATCCTGCCTGAAAGCCAGGTTAGGCTGAAAGATAGTGACCGATCCACAGTGGCCCGCAAAGTTTCATGGCATAGCAGACATTGAACCTGGATTTCAAGATATTTTGGTGGTATTCTGAGAAGGCCGGGTGGTCCAAAACAGCACCCTTCTGATTTGGATTTTTGCCCTTGAAGTCTGCAGTACTGGCAAATTTCAAATACATTTTGATTAAGAGAATCTTTTGTCTAGGGAGTTAATGACTAGGTAGTACAAAGACCAAACAATTCTTTCCCAAGGACACCCCCCCCCAAGGGCTGTGTGCATTACGTTTCTCTTATATTATGGGTGGGAAAGGAAAATATGTCAATCTGAAGGGATGAAAAAGCATTTCAGGTCCATTTGCTCAATAGATCAAACTCCTTAAAGCTGAGCATTTTGCCATGCCTTGCTGTCTGTCTACAATTACCTGTTTTAAAAGGCCATGTTCCACATTTGAGCTTTGACAGGCTGAGTTTGGATTTCATCTCAATTCAGAGTTCTAGCTTTAGTGCTGAACTTTCTTCTTTTTGATTTCACAAATGATCCCGAGGGTTATTTTAACCTACTTTTTATGCTGTTATGTTTCGCAGATTAATTATAAGAAGCAGGCAACTTTTGAAATACTATATAAATCAGCATTTATTTGAATGACTTACCTTCTTAAAAAACCAAAAAACCACTATAGGCACTCTCCAAGATTCCTTGACTATCTCCCAGTTAGGACTTGGCATTTGGTTTCTAAAAGCAGAACAATTTGGCTTGTGTGGAGCAATAGCACTGGGAGACACGAAAACTGTAATATTCTTCAGTGGGAATAATCAGAGCAAGGAGGGGAAAACTCGGGAAGTAAGATGTCAAGGGCAGATTGTTGCCACAGGGGCAGGTTGAAGACAGATTATAAAATGGATGCCAGCAGGCTGGCTGAAGGTATAGAGGGAGGACCACCACCTCATTATAAATTGTACAGAGAAAACAGCCAATATTTGCATTCCTCAGTAGTACCCAGTTGGCCCTGGACCATCACTTAACTTCCCAGGCCAGAATAATAGGACTCCTGGCTGAAATGGCCTATAGTTCTTTCCAACAACCAGCATAGATCCTAGTTGGAGCCTCACAGAATCGAAGAGAAGAAACATTGTGGCTTAAGCCTTTAATTGGCATGCTCATAGACAAGAATTCTGCAGGTTCAGGCCAAAGCTGCGCCTCATGAAGCACACTCTTTCCCACAATGGTTCACTATATTCCTCTGGGACATGAAGGCAAGTGGCTCTCTACCTCTCTTGTCCCCAGCAACTGGAATTCAGGATTTGGATGGGGTGTTTTTGTTCAGACCTGGCCATCTACAGTGGTACCTCAGGTTAAGTACTTAATGCGTTCCGGAGGTCCATTCTTAACCTGAAACTGTACTTAACCTGAAGCACCACTTTAGCTAATGGGGCCTCCTGCTGCCGCCGCGTCACTGGAGCACAATTTCTGTTCTCATCCTGAAGCAAAGTTCTTAACCCGAGGTACTATTTCTGGGTTAGCGGAGTCTGTAACCTGAAGCGTATGTAACCTGAAGCGTATGTAACCCGAGGTACCACTATATGTCTTTACCCTGGCCATTGGTGTCTGAGATGGTGTTTTCAGGGCCCATCCTTTTCCTGTGACTTTACTCTGTTTTAACTTTAATTCTGTATTTTAAATTGTTGTAACCCTAGGACCTGCTGGTGAAGGCTGTGTTATAAATTTAATACTACTACTAATAATAGCTGTAGTTGCTAACTTTTCGTGTCAGTCTGGCACACAGAGAAGACTTAGGCTGCTTTCAGATAGGTGTTTTCAAAAGACAGGCTTTTAGGAGATCTAGACAAGGACTGCCGCGTTGTCAACTTTGAGACCTAACAGAAGACTAAATACTATCAGCTTCAAAGAGAGACTGTTGTACTCCATCACAGTGTCTCAACCTTCCCGCTCTGCCAGCAATATATCAAAGAGTAGACCTATATATTTCTTTTCAAACTAGCGGTGCTTTCTTACTCATTGATTCCAGAAGTTAATGACTTCACTTCTGCACTTCTTGCATAGCTGCTCAAGTGATGATGTTTCCTTTGCTCCCATAATGAACAGCAGGAACTGTTTCACTGAATAAGGATGAATGGAAGGCAGAGTTTGTTACATCCTAGGCCAATAAAATCTTCTGGACGTGTCTTAATTTAGTTGTATATGTCAGGGCTGGGCATGGACAATGGTCTGGAGAGAGCCAGGCATCAAAAACTGGGGGAAAGGACCCAATAGGATAGGCACTAGCTCCTAAGGGGTGAAGCACTTGGGGGGGAGGTTTTTTTAGGGGGGCGGGCCCCCTCCATGTTCAGATGGTGTTTGGCTCCACCCCCTGGCTCCTTGCGATGCTGCACATACAATGTCAGGACGTTGCATTGGGTCCTCTCAATCCTCCTGAGAAGCTGGTACCTCTACCCAACAGGTAGCAGGATCAGAAAGCAAATCAGAACCCAGGACTGGAGAACAAGTCAAGACTCAGGATAAGACCAGAAATGTAAGAGATAATGGAGTTCAGGGAGCTCTTCTCACTCAGGCAAGGCTCAGCTGGAAAAGGAGGCCTTTATTTCTCCCTGTCCAGGAGAAGCTAATGGCTATCCTGGAACCCAATCAGGTCTGGAAGATTCTGCTAGGAGAGGCTGCAGTTATGCAATTTCCAGCATGGGCCAGTGGTCAGTAGTTCTTGACCTTTCACGCCCCTTAACAGATTGGGATCAGGTTATTTGAGGGACCACCTGCACATCTATAAACTTGCCCAGAGCATCAAATAGATTATGGAGCTCCTGCTAGTGTGCACACGGGTTAGATTCATCAGGTTGCAAAGGGGCATTTCTGCAGTGGCCTCATCCTTATGGAATGCCTTTCCACAGGAGGTCTGGCCTCTCACAAGGCATGCCTGTCTATTTCTAAATGGGCCTTAAAGACCCGGTGTTTCAGTGCTGGCTTTATATGTTACAGTTTACAATGCAACTTATTTTACAGTTACTGTCCACCAACCACATGAAATAGCCCAACTAACTTTTGCTCAGAACAGACCCATGGAAATTAATAGAGGCTAGCCACTCATGCTTCTTAATTTCAGTGAGTCTTCTCTGATTGGGACTCACAGTGGAGTCAACCCAATGTTTTCCTAGAGGTTCCCAGTGGAGATTGCAACAGGCTTGGCCTTAGGACATCAAACAATACCACAGTTCACAAGTATGCTATAGCCACATGTAATGGTGTGGCAGGATAGGAAGATGTCCTCAGATTCTCCCTTCGTCCTTCCCCTGAATGGAAGAGTATTGTCTTCTAACAGTGCATGCTTGCAAGATAGACCTTTGCAGTTTTATGATGCATTGATTTAATGCATTACTTAAGAGTTCTAGGACCAAGGAAATCTGTCCCCACTCTACCACAAAGGACACCTTGGTCCTAACATCAATGCAATGCTCTTTCAAGATGTCAGATGACCCTGTAATATCTCATAAGAGCATTCCAGAGCCCGCACACTGAGTGGGACTTGCCTGGTAAGCAAGGCAGGGATCATATTGTATATAATGAGCACCCTACCACCTAAGCAGACTATTCAGAACTATTACTGGGAGCCACAATATTTTCTTTTGATGAGTTTACTCCAGAAAGGAAAAGCAGAGCGAATGAATTTCTTTTTATTCCTTTGATCTGAAGTTGATAATTGTAAGCATCCATAAACATGAGAAAACTGTAGAATACCACTTATTTAAAGATGGATGTTATGAATGTGTTTCCTTTTGCAAAGCAAAACCTCCATTTGCTGTAACAACAGAAATTTTAACATTCTTTTTTAAAAAGAAAAAGAAATCCTGCTTCTGCCTTTTGAGGATTTTCTTAGTACTTTTCTTAATATCTTGAAAACAACCTTAGTTTCTTCTCTTGAAATCAGGCCAAGATGAGAATAAGCCGCTTTGACCTGAGAAACTCTTATGATTATATAGTTTGCAGTCTTGTTGATTTCTGGAAGCAGAAAAATTAGGGAGCAGCAGAGACAGGCAGAGCGTTTATCCTAAGTAACACAATGGTGTATCAAATGTATTGGTTTCTGTAGAGTTACAAATTAACTAGTTATATATTTTGAATTATGGTGCTGGAGGAGACTCTTGAGAGTCCCATGGACTGCAAGAAAATCAAACTTCTCCATTCTGAAGGAAATCAGCCCTGAGTGCTCACTGGAAGGACAGATCGTGAAGCTGAGGCTCCAATACTTTGGCCACCTCATGAGAAGAGAAGACTCCCTGGAAAAGACCCTGATGTTGGGAAAGATGGAGGGCACAAGGAGAAGGGGACGACAGAGGATGAGATGGTTGGATAGTGTTTGCGAAGCTACCAGCATGAGTTTGACCAAACTGTGGGAGGCAGTGGAAGACAGGAGTGCCTGGCGTGCTCTGGTCCATGGGGTCACGAAGAGTCGGACACGACTAAACGACTAAACAACAACAAAGTTATATATAAATTAATTGATATATATTAGTGTCCTGACTCCCATTCCAAATATCACATGACCACAACAGGTTCATGAAAAAGAAAATTTAGAGTTTACTAAAACAAAATAATCTCTAATTACATACCCTAGGGCTAGTATCCTAGTGTCCTCTGTACATGTTTCTTGCTACCTTTCTCTCCAAGGCTTACATAAACTTTTAATGTCTTCGAAATCCCACCTTGAACTGACTACAGGTTAGCTACCTGTAGATAGAGTCTTGGTCTACCTGCCCCCTGCCCCATCATAGGCAACAGGATCCTTTCGATTTCCCCACCTTCGGAGAAGAGATGTGTCATCTCCCATATGCACAGTGGAGTCCTCTCTGTTCAGTTTAGCTGCAGAGTAGGACAAGCCAACCTAGCAGTTCGAAAGCACATCGAAGTGCAATGAGTGGAGCAGCAAGGAAGAGTCCTTGTCATCTCCCTTTAGGAAGTGGCCAGACTGGACCCAGAGAGTGTGGCAAGCAAATGAGCAAATGAAGAGATGGCAGGAGGTGGCCCCACTGAGAGCAATCAACGCCACTGATGACAGAGAGGAACAGGTATAACGCAAGAATCATGACCCTGGGGAGAATCTGTCTCCTTCTTACCTTGTAGACACTCCTCCCTGGGTGAGCATGTGCAAATCTTATCAAAAGCAGGAAAAGTAGCTGCCACTGGCATGATTGGGATCCAGCTGTTTCAGGGTTGTTGTTGTTTTTTAGAAAATCAACGCTTGAGCACAGAGAATGGCATTCTTGCTTGTCCATTGTTAGGTCACAACTTATTGGGCTGGTCAAGTCTTGTATCTTTCACTTACACAAAAGTCCTTTAGGGCAATTTGCTGGGGGAAAGAAATGCAAGGCTAGCCTCAGGGACACTTGAAGGCTATAAAAATGTTTAAGTCTGTAGAGGATCATACATCAGTGTTGTGCAGAGACTCCTGGCCTCAGGTCCCCTCTGTTAAAGAAGCCTCGACAGTCATTTTTCAGTAGGAATTGTGCAGGAAGTTGATACACAGATGTGTTAATAGGAGGCAGCTTTTGAAGCGCCATGTATATTGAAGGAACTGTGAGCTGTTGTGATGATGATAGACACCCTCCTCTAGGAAAAAAAATCCCCATATATTGGGAAATCACTAACTTAATGCATTTGCTCATCCTTCCTGTAGGACTACCGTTTGCTAGCATAGACGTTAGGGCACTTTATTTCTCAATATGTTTGGAAAAAGTGCATCTAACCCAAGCCTTTCTCACTTCTTGAAGACAGCCATATACATCTGGCCTTTTACTTTCCCATTCCCTAGAATCAACACATCAAATACTATTTACCACATTTACCTACTATTTTTTTATTTCCTTTGGCTGTTATTTAGGATGAAGTGTTCAGCTCCCTCTCTGGCACTTTGGGGACTAATTTAGCTGCACTGAGTCTCTTTTGGAGCTTAATTCCCTATTTTCAAAGAGAAACTATTTCCACTTCAGTTGAACCCTTCTTGTACTGGAGTCTTCCAGACTGCCAGCTGTGTGAAAACTTAGGAGAGCTGCCTGTGCGCGCACACACACACACACACACACACACACACACACACGTACAGGCACACACACACTTTCCTTTTCTCAAAAGCCCCAATTATGCAAACAGATTGAGGGACTTGAAAGTAAATCAGAGAAGCAGGGGAGTTTGCAATGTAAATGATTTGCCATAAGGGACATGACCTCATTTCAATATTCGGAGGAGGGGGATGTGTACAGAAGAATCAAAACAAAACACGATGTTAGTGCAGCTTGAAAGCTGGGCATACCACAACCCTAAACACATTTGCTTGGAACTTAGCGCTACTGATTTCACTAGAACTTTTTTCCAAGTCCATCTGAGAGGGTGAGGGTTTATGGCATGAAACTGCCAAAAACCAGCCTCCCCCCCCCCCACACACAGAATGATGGGTAAAAATAATATTCTTCGTTTACTGATTGACTTAGTAGATTTATATTCCAAATCTTCAATTCAAAATGTTCCCAGGATGGCAACTATATATAAAAATATAAAATGAAATATTTAGATATAAAATATCTAAATATTTATCAAAACTCTGGCATCAGTCATTCAATTGAGTGATTAAAATGGAAACAATCTAAGAACGGTTTAAACATGACTAAAAAGCTGGGGGCTATTAACAGTCTTTTGTGACATCTAAATGGCATTGCCATAGGTGCACTGGATAAGGGCACTCAAAAGACAAGGTGCCACCACAGAGAGGCAGTGTTGCTTCCTTTTGCCGGCTGCTACACCTCCAAAGGAGGGACGCGGGTGGCGCTGTGGGTAAAAGCCTCAGCGCCTAGGGCTTGCCAATCGAAAGGTCGGCGGTTCGAATCCCCGCGGCGGGGTGCGTTCCCGTTGCTCGGTCCCAGCGCCTGCCAACCTAGCAGTTCGAAAGCACCCCCGGGTGCAAGTAGATAAATAGGGACCGCTTTCTAGCGGGAAGGTAAACGGCGTTTCCGTGTGCGGCTCTGGCTTGCCAGATGCAGCTTTGTCACGCTGGCCACGTGACCCGGAAGTGTCTCCGGACAGCACTGGCCCCCGGCCTCTTAAGTGAGATGGGCGCACAACCCTAGAGTCTGTCAAGACTGGCCCGTACGGGCAGGGGTACCTTTACCTTTACCTTTACACCTCCAAAGGTGGGATGTGATAACTTCATATCAGAAGTGTAACCAAACTATAAATAAAAACTCAAAAAGTTGATCTCTTAGGTTGATGAACTCAAAGGTGGTGCAGGCCACATCACCGCCATGAAATGAAAACAAGCCATCAAAATGAATGACCATTTAGTACCCTAACCCTAAGTATCAGCTTGGCATAAAGTTTGAACTTTTGTTTGACTTAACTTTTCATGAGAAGCTTGCCTATGTTCTCTAAGCTCAGATAGGACCAACTGTGCAGGTGGACTTATTACTGAGTCAGTTTGATTAAAGCTGGAGAGAAGTGGCCCAGTAGAGTATAAAACAGCTTATTTTATTTATTATTTCTATTTATATACCACTTACTATCTAAAAGATCTTGAAGCCGTTTATAATACATAAATATGGGTATATCTACACACAATATGTACAATAACACCATGTCATAATACAGAAACAGTAAAGGTAAAGGGACCCCTGACCATTAGGTCCAGTCGTGGCCGACTCTGGGGTTGCAGCACTCATCTCGCTTTATTGGCCGAGGGAGCCGGCGTTTGTCCGCAGACAGCTTTCGGGTTATGTGGCCAGCATGACTAAGCCGCTTCTGGCAAACAAGAGCAGCACATGGAAACGCCGTTTACCTTCCCGCCGGAGTGGTACCTATTTATCTACTTGCACTTTGACGTGCTTTTGAACTGCTAGGTTGGCAGGAGCAGGGACCGAGCAATGGGAGCTCACCCCAACATGGGGATTCGAACCGCCGACCTTCTGATGAGCAAGTCCTAGGCTCTGTGGTTTAACCCACAGTGCCACCCACATCCCTTGTGTGTATATATACACACAATAGGTACAATAACACCATGTCATAATACAGAAACAGTATCCATATCCATAAACATAATATAAACATAATATAAAATGGATAAAACCTGAGAGCATTGCCAAGGAGTATTATATAATATAAAAATTGAAACAACACAGCATGTATACAGTCATTTATCCAATCCCATTCATCATCCATTCCACACAGCCACTACAACCATTCGCTACTTCAAGCATCGCCTCTGTCAACCAACCACACTCAACAATAGTTCAACCCACATAAAACACTCACTGTCAAGCATACACATATAATATATATTCCTAATACCAGAAGCAGTAATGGACTCATGCCCCACTTCCACTGGACAGTCTAATACTCCTCTCCCTTCTTTCACCTGAGAGGGACCCAGATTTAAATCAGAGCAGACTCTCACCCTGGAGGGTATAGAACTACTGTCTCTCAATTACAGAATTACAACATACTGTACATAGTAATACACAACCTCTAGAAACACGGGTGTGATGCTGCTATGTTGGGGACCGTTAACCATGTGTAAAGTAGCTGAAACATACAATCCATGGGTTATAGTACCAGAGGTTTGGAAGTACTGAAATACCCAGTCTTCTAAATGAGGAGGTACCCTGTACTAAACAAGGAGTGGTATGTTACCAATCACATGCTAAACTTAGGAAGGATGTTAGTAACATAGATAAAATAAAGGAGGGGGCAAACTTTTTTAAAAAAAAGAAAACAGCATGGGGGGACGACCCACCTTTCTACATTCAGCTTTTTCCTTTCTCATTTGGGATTCTACTCAGGTCTGCCTGTGCAATGTTCTCATATTCATGAAAGGTTATATGTAGAGATGGTGATGGTTGTTAAATAATGGGCTCTTGACACAGATGTCTGTTGCTTCTAATATTCCTTTAGTACAAGTTAGGCACTCTTACCTTGAAATTCTTTCTCTGTCCTTGATTAATAACAAGGTGCTTTCTGAGCTCTTCTGCCTATGCAGTCACCATTCATCAGACCAGGCCAGTAAGGTCAGGAGACACCGCTGGCACATGCTCAGAATGTGATTAATTTAGTCTTTTGCTTGGACTCAATGAGAAACTGTCCTTTCCTGATTGCTCCATTTTAGTCTAGACTCATTATCCTCATTGCCAACTGGAGACGTGCTTCCCAGTCCCAGTCTTTGAATCACCAAGTCCGGCCAACTACCCTGAGATTCTTGCTTCTCCCAGGGACTCATGCTGGGTTGTTGTTTTTTACCAGAATCAGGTTCCACCACCACATTGGGAAGAAGACGTTTGGGATGGTGAAAGAAAGAGAGCCACTGGAAAACATGCCTTCTCTACAGTAGTAGCGGACAGCTTGCTGTCTGCTGTCTGATCACCACCACCAGTGCCAGTGCCAAACTCCTCTTCTGCATTTCAGGCTCCAGGGCAATGGGACTCAGGATGACACGTAATGAACAGGAGTGTTGCACAGCTGCTTAAGCAATGCACTGCTCTTTACGACTCCACACTACACTTCCAGCACTGCTTTGCTAGAGCATGCATGCACTAAAACATTAGGCCACAAATTAGAATTCTGCCTGAAAGATAAAACATTTTCCAGTTGGGAAATCGGTAATCGGTGTCCCAATGAGATTAGGGTGGTGGTGCCAGAGACCGTGAATGAGATTCTTCTTCAATGGGTGATGGAGAAAAATACTCCAAACCTGAGGGGGAAGGGCACTGCCCTTCTCAGACTCTACTGCAGAAGTTCCAGAAAGACCTGAGGCTGCCTGCTCTGCCACAGTAAGAGGTAACTGGGGAAGGCTGGGTCCCTTTAAGTAAAGCGGCACCTTGCAGTGGGGGCAGGATTAACAATTAGGCTGCACCTGCCGCTGCTCCTAAAGACTGCATTTCTGTTTCTTCCTTGCTGAAATAACTTTAGAGCTTTGTGTCTGCTTTCCAGACTGCCTTTTCATGCAGCCTGACTGGGCTGCACTGTCAGTCAGGTGTAGGGTGTGCCCATCACTTGTTATGGGTGTTGCAGGGTGGAGCCACTATGAGCTGATTGTTTTGGTACATCACCCAGTCCTTAACATTTCTTGTTGAAGTCATAGTTCACCACTTCCTAGTGTTAAGAGAGTTTTGTAGGACGTCTTGTGAGCTTCAGATATAACGCAAACCTAAATATGCACAAGTGACTTCTGTGTGTAACTCTCTGTTAAAGAATGTTATTGTGGATTGGCCATCTGCCTTTCCCGATCGGAGGTACGCTGACTAACAGGTCTGAGGTTCAGTGTCTCCTTTTCTCTGACCTGCAAAATGGCATCAGCTCTCTAGTTGTGCTTAAACAACACCACCCTTCATTGCTGCCTCTAGGCCTTCATGCAGGTAGAAAGTTACTAAAGGAGAGATTTTTACTAGTCCAATTAGCAGAGGTTTTTGCAACTTGGTGTGTTTATAGGTTGTTGCTGTTGTTTTCACTTTATACTCTGGATTTCTATAAGCTGTATTATATAAATGAGCTTTATCAGTATATCGGAGATGAGGGAGGAGTGAGAGGGAGGTAACTTTTCTACCATCTTTCATGCAGTTTGATCCAGCTTGTTAACACACTCAGTTGCTATTGTAATTAATTATTTAATCCTTTTCCCTCGGTGCTATAATATCAGCCCCCATTTCTGCTGAGATTCACAGTTCTTAAGTTTTCCTGTGAGCACTTCATGCTATCTTGAAATGCAGCGTGGACTAGAGAGCTTAGAAATTAGGATTTTAAAGGAAGCACTTTGGCATCCGCGGTTTCCTGGCTTTTCTATTTATCTCTTTCTAAGGCAGCCTGAGGGGTCAATCAGATCCAGATTGTGATGTGCACCAAATATGGACTGAGAGCTGCAGTACAACTCTCACGTGTGCAGTCATTCCTGACAACAGTGGGGAATATAGCCAGTTTTTATTTTATTTTCCTTCTTATCAGTCCATTACTGCACTGTATCTCCAGTTTTCCCCAGCATATTTTTCCTGCATTCATTCAGTTTTTTTAATCAATATTAGCCTGGTTCCAGGGTGCTCCCTTTTCATTGCCTTAGTGTGGGGGTAGTGAACCTGTGGCCCTCCAGATGTTTTGGAAGTCCCATCAGTTCCAACGAGAATGGCCAGTTTTCAGGGGTGATGAATGCCCTAGTTCAGTAACATCTGGAGGGTCACAGGTTCACCCCACTTCTCATGTTTTCTGTCGGTCTGTATCTGGGCAGGTTTTTCTAAATTAGGCAAGGACAAAATTCTAACCTCTGAGATTATTATAGACCCTCCAATTGTCCCTATTTTCCTGAGATGTCCCTGATTTAGAGAAGGCTTCTTGGTTTCTTATTTGATCCTGGAATATCCCACTTTTCCTTAGGATGTCCTTATTTTCATTGGAGAAATGATTGGGGGTATGGCGTTATCTGACCCCTGAGCTATCAGAAGGCAATCCTGTATAGGGAAGGTTTTTCATGTTTAAATATGTTTTTTAATATGTTGGAAGCTGCCCAGAGTGGCTGGGGCAACCCAGTAAGATGTGTGGGGTATAAATAGTAAAATTATCATTATGGAATGGGATGTCCCTATTTTCATCAGAGAAATGTTGGAGGGTTTGTGTTTACTGCAGCCTTTAGCTACTGAACAAGCACTGTAAATAAATGGAGTATCCTTGTGCTTTTGATCGAGTCATTAGACCTTACATCCACAGGGGGCCTTGGGCCTTGGCTGTTAAAGCTTTGCCCCTGCTCACTTCTCCCAAAGGCCTTTGTACTATGTCAGAAAGCCTGTGAACACAGCAAGTTCCCCCTCAGGCTATCTTTGAGGGGGAGTTTCTTTTCTTCCCCCATGCCTGTCAGATCCATTGTAGGCACGTTGCCTGACTTCCAAGACTCTGCTTCTGCAGAAGTTTGTGTGAAATATTATCTCCCAAGGCCTTAAAGCAGACACGGAACCTCTAGAGGCCTCAAGACTACGTACGATGTGTTGCATCACAATGTTCGCACCAGGTCTTGCTGTTCAGAGTGGGTGAAGATGCTTAAATCTGGCCCACATTCAGTCTAATAATAACATTAACAATTTTATTATTTGTACCCTGCCCATCTGACTGGGTTGCCTCGGCCACTCTGGGATGTTTCCAACAAGTATAAAAAGCCTTATATAAAAAAACTGGACTTCATAATATTTTGTACTTGTTAAGCAAGTGGTTGTGAAGGATGGAGCTGACGACCAAAAGGAAGACATGAGTCACTCTGTCCTGGGCCCAGATGAGACTCTTAACACAACAACAGGGGCAGCCTTATTGTTAGGCAAAGAGTGAGTAGGCTGCCATAATAGGCCGTTGATTTGGGGCATCATGAAATGGCAGGAAATTGCTATTTGTTTTATTTTTATTGTATTTATTTTCTCTGCCAAGTAGTTGGAGGGGCACCTTAGCTTGGATAGGGGTATAGGCAGGAGGTTACATTTACACCTCAGGCAGGAAAACGTCTCGAGCAGGCCCTGAGGGCCAGTAGAAAATTTGGTAGCCATTACTGCTGTTGGGACAAGCAAATGTGAAGGAGTCGTGTAACTGTTTGCATCTTGTGATATAAGTGTGGAAGAAAGCTTGAGCTTCCTGTTTTGCAGAACTGGCACAGAACTTTGGCAGGGGAGCCAAAGGGCTTTCTGCAGCTGATGCCTCCACCAATTTATTTTAGGACCTGATGCTTAGATGGGGGCTACAGCTGCCTAACCTAACACTTCTCTTCCCAGAGCAGGGCTGAGACTACTGGGCAGCTGGAGCTACATGGCTGCACTTCCCTGAGGCTGCTACCACCCATTCTCACCCTTGCTCACTGTTCCTTCTGCGCACAAGAGTGGTGCTCTGGACATGGGAGGGCATGTTGCTGAACTGCAACAACCATCAGCCCCAGCTGCTGTAAGCCAAAAATGGCTTATCTTCTGAGTTTGCACCAATAAAACTCAGAGACAAGAGGAGTTATTAGTCCATTGTTGTTTATTGCTAGGCAATAGGTTACAGTCAAATTGTTTCGGAAAACTGCAACCCCACCCGGTAGTCCCGGTAGGGGTATTTATAAATTTCAAACAAAGCATTTCAATTTCCACCAATCATATACATCATTACCTCATTTCATGTTTAATACACATGCACAATAAGCGTTAGCAATTTCTGCCGATTCAGTTCTGATTCCCACCTCTTTCTGTTAAAGTTCTAATTTCTGTTACATTGTGCTAGTATGCATGCTGGGAACCTGTGTTACGTGTGGCCATTTGCACCGTGTATCAATTTATGTTCTAGCTTATGAGCTGTATCTTTGTGATTCGCATATTAGCTGTACTTCTGCCCCAGTGTGTGGGGGGCCCCAGCAACTTGCAAAACCATCAGTTTCATAAAGCAACAGGTTACCATAACTTCTCTATTAGAAGCACACTCAAGGATTTATAGGGGTTCACATTATCATATTTATTGTGGCCCTTTGGGCCACCACCACACAGCAAACATGGCTAATGGCAAGGGGTGATGGGATTTGAAGTTCAGCAACATCCAGAGGGCCAAAGGTTCCTCACACCTGGTCTACATTGACTGGTAGTGTCTTTTCGTGTGTTCAGACAGGGCTTTCCCCAGCCCTACCTAGGGATGTCATTGACTGAACCAGATGCCTGATTGTTACATCCTGATTTGTATCTGGTCATCCTAATTATTACTGCTGTTACTACTTGGGGGATGGCTCCAGGGACAAAATTTGTGCCATGCCAGAACATCACTAAGGTTTGTCTTGTCCTGGTTCTGTGCAGGGCTTTTAGAAGAAATCTGTATGAATCCTTAAAAATCTACACCGTGGTTGGTTTGTTTTTTAAATGTACACATTAAAAACAAAGCAAAACCTTATGAGATGGTACTAGTTGTATGTGCTTACGAGGTGGTCCTGAGTCTTGAGGAGGAAATTGAATGTAAAATGTGCATAGGATTCCCACTTGAGAGTGATGGAACGTCAGCAATATTTGTCATTTGCAGGAAAACTTGATTCAAGGATTTCAGCACACATGGCAGCAGGAAACATCTGTTTCACCTTGTCATTGTATACAGGCTGAATGTGCTTTTCAAACAAAAAGAAAAGACAGACAACCTTCAGATCACCTTGTATGCAAATCTGTAAGATTTGGGGATACTTCAGTGTGCATGTTCCAAACTGCCCCTCTGCTCCAATCCTCACATTGCTGTGGGCCAGGCATAGGCAAACTTGGCCCTCCAGATGTTTTGGGACTACAACTCCCATCATCCCTAGCTAACAGTACCAGTGGTCAGGGATGATGGGAATTGTAGTCTCAAAACATCTGGAGGGCCGAGTTTGCCTATGTCTGCTCTGGGCAGATTAGATCAGCTGCATTCACTTCCGAATTATGGCTTGGCAGATTCTGCCTCCATGTGCCATTGAGTTGAACCAGGGCCTAGGGTATTAATTCCAAAATATCGGAGATTCCTACCCTGGTTGTAACAATAGCACTGTTATAACCAGGACAAGTGAAAACATTTAAATGTATGGATAGGCCTTTGTAGAAATGAATCTATAACTCCAGCTGCTTGTTGATTTCATGGCACTAAATATATATATTTACAGCAAAATGACAAAACTCTTAAGCGAGGGTGAGGTTTAAAATGCCAGTTCTGTACAACAGCATTCTGAAGACCTACTTAGAGAAATTTGAAATTGCTCACATTAGTGTCTAAATATTTTATTGCATTTTAATTTGCTTTATTATGTTGTATGATTGCCCTGAGTACCTTGGCTTCATAAATAAAATTAGAGTTGTGCTGAAAGACTTTGCTGCATAAAAATTAATGTTTTAATGCTTGGGGACTTATAAAAAATTCAGCAGAGTTTTTTAAAAAAAATAAAAATAAAAATCTGCTAATGATGGGGAGAGGGTCCAAAAATGTATGACTTCAGGTAATCAGATGTGTTAGGTCAGCAATCTCCAGTACACATATCTTTTAAATGAAATATTATAGTAATATTAAAATAATTCTATCTTCCAAAACAACAACAACAAATATGAACCCAAATACCCATGGGTAATCATTTGGATTGAGACCTTAGGTCATTCATTCCAGAACAGTCCTATAACCTTCAGCCTTCAGGATGACTACAATAATGTACTACAGTATTCTGTAGACCCATACTAACAATACTTAACTCTACAGCAAAGTTAACTTGAGAATGGACAGGGGTACTACTTCGTCACATTCCAGATGTTAAAGAGTTATTGTATCTTTAAATAAGTGCATAGAAAAAGCAATTTCATCAGCAGCAATTTTCTTCACCCTTGCCTGATGAGCAGCACCTGTTTAAATTCCATCTTCTTCTCCCAACTATAAAGCTGAGGAGTCAGATTATCTAGCTCTACCCAACGCTACTAACCTTTTAAAAAAATGTAGATCAAATAATGCTATGGAAGGTCTCCATTTTCCTATGGCTATCCCAAAATTGCTATGGGTTGGAGTATGGAGTGCTGTAGAGTTGAAATACATGCGTATGTATTGCAATATGTTTGTATATCTAGAAAGTGGGTTGTGGGGTCATCTTTGTTGTTTGCTGTTGGCTGTCATTGAGGAGGATGGAGATAGTCTCTTGGCTTTTTAAATCTTTCCTTGCTAGCGTGGTCTTTTGTAGGCTCAGCCTACCTGTGCCTCTGCTACCCCAGACCCTCTACACTGTACCATTTAGGTGTATGATCCCCATAAATCTCATTACCCTCCAATGCTGTATTGTCCATAAAATTTAGTGGTTATAAACATTTGGAGAAGTGACAATGCTTGTGCTGAGACTTGTGCCAAAGTCCTGTAACCTGGACGTGTAATGAACCATTTGCGAATGTGCTTCAGTTCAACATGCCAGAACCACTGAGGGCAAAACAAATCCTATTAATCCCCCTTTATTTATTTATTTTAAAAAGCGTATGAATTTGTTCTTTGAACTGCAGCACTGTGACTTACCTTCATACAAAGACATTACTTTGTAATGTGCTGTGTGGTAAATGTTTTGCATAATGGACCCCCTGAGCTATTTTTTCCTTTCCCCAAGTTTACTGAACCAGCCTTCGGTAATTAATACATGAAGCTCTGCATATTAGTCTTGCCTTTGTCTCCCTCACACCTATTTGTTTTGGCATTAGAGCACTCTCCCCAGCAGTAGCTAAGCTGACCTGTGATATTTCACAATCTGCTTAACTGATCTCTGAGAAAGAGTTAATTATAGCTCCCCCACCCCACCCCTTCTTGCTCAAACTTGGTTGGGTATTATAATCAGAACTGTAATTATTCATGCTAATTGCTTGTTTGGGGAGTTGGAGTGAGGAGGGGAGAGCGCTAGTCCTTTACATGGGTGATTAGCTGATTGGACCAGGTTGCACTTCAGTAGAGCTGGACCTACTAATCTGAGGGGCTGCCCTGTGCTTGGGCGTGGGGAGATGCTGAAGTAACCCAAGTCCTGTGAAGGTGGAACGTGCCAGGTCAGACTGATGTTGCTTCCTCCCCTGGGACTGAAAAAAAAGAGCATGCACTTCTTGCAGACCTTCCTCCGGTGGAGGGCACTCAGAGGTATTTGCACTTTTGACGGGCCCTTTTCTTTTTGTTCTGGTGGCTTAATCACCTTTGTCATGAAGGGATGGGATGAGCTGCTCAGTGTTTTGCCTGAGACTTATTTTTAAAATGTGCCGCAGCCTCATACTGGAGGGCTGTATGTAATAGGATAATACGCTCCTGAGGTATTGATAAACCAAGGGTGCTTATATTTTGTTGACGAGCATGGCAAATTAGCATGTCATTTGAGCTCATTGAGCCTGTATGAACAAGCATGGGGGTCCTGTTCTTTCATCACTGTAGACATCTGGTGGGCTCCTAATGGTTGTAGATGGAAAAACTACCTGAATTTCTATGTGACTTTTTTTGCATCTCTAATGAGATGATTAGCTGTACGGGTAGAGGAGGAAGGGGGAGAATTTGCTATATTAGTGTAATGAGGTTTTTTTCTCTCTTGACGATCTCTTTATGTATTTCATGGCTGAACACACGAATGTTTCTGTGTATTGGCTAGCATGAAAAATTTGAAAGCTGGTTGTCTTGTAAAAATGGTAGCTTATTAACGAGAAAGGGGTGGTTCTTCAGGTTCTAGTCAAAAGTGGAGAATCTATGTTAAAAGACTTCCTGCTGGATTTTTTAAATTGAAACATTGCAGTGTGTATGAATAGTACTTGTTTTCTCTTTATACCTCAAACTGAGAAATAGCTGTGCATGGTCTTAAGAACAGTGAGTGGGGGGCAAATGTCTCCTGCCCTCCCTAAATGGTTCCCCTGGTAAATAAGTGTCTGCTTCTAGTTGGTACATAAGGACTCTAATGCAGGCTTGTCATTGTTAGTGGGTGTTACTCTGCCTAAAATGCTTAAAGCTACAATTAAAGCCCACGTACCTATTGAACTCAAATAGGACATACATAGGAGGGTTAGTTTTGTGTGTGGAGAGAGAGAGAGAGGTTGTGGAAAAGAAAAATTATTTGGGCATGCATAAAACTATATGGTAAGTCTAACCCTTAAACAGTTTACTCAGAAATAATGATTTTAAAACTGGTGAGAGACTATTCTGGTATGCTTCAAGATTGCAACCAAAGTGTACGGTTTTGCAACCCATATTTGGTCCCATCAATCTCAATGAGATTTAGAGTAATAGTGCTTGTGATCTGCAGCCAATACCTGTTATCTAGAAACTATTTCACGCTTATGGTGATGAAGACAGTAATCGGGGAGGGATATATAGGACTGGACGCAAGAGGAAATGTCATTATTTGTTTAAAACAAGAAATACTTGCAAACAGGTTGTGCTTGCCTGCCTCTGCTTTACCTTTTCTTCCTTTTTAAGGTCTTTGAACTGCCCCTGCACCTTTAGGAAAAGTCTGGTGTTTATAAACTAAGCAGATGAGGGTTTTCTTGGCGTGCAGAACCAGAGATGGGGAACGCATAATTTCCTTACCTTTTGTATATCTGACTACTCTTCAAGCACTGAAGCAAGATCAGAAACTTTTTCTTGCAACTGCCATTACTTTCTGACTGCCGTGATTGCGCGTATTTTATGGCGCAAATTATGGATGTATTCAACATAGAGGCAGGGTTAGTGAACCTTCTCTAAAACAAAATAATGGTGGGTTTTTTCTGTGCTGGAAATGCCTGTGATGCCTTTTTAAAAAGGGATACTCTTTTATTTTCTGTTCATGAGAATATCTGAGTGGTAAGCAATCCATCAATTCCCCCATAAAAATGAAGGGTTGCTCTTCTTTCTAGAGGTTAAGAATTATTACACCTGTCACTCGACTATCCAATCATTGGAGTGACTTGCATAATTATGTGTTAATGTGCTCCATAACTTTCTCAGAATTTACTGCCTAAATAATACAGCCTTTCTTCAGAGTTCTAAGACGCTCTTGTCTCTCATTTTCCTAGTAGCAAAACTGACTCTCCCAGGGAGGTGTAAAGCAGTGGCTTTGTAAAAACTACAGACAGGAACATCAGGCTGCGTAAAAAGGTCTTGAGGCTGCATGACACAAATTGTTGTTCATATGGAAAGAGATAAAATGTACAGTTCATGTGTTGGCAGGAGAGCAGGGGATGGTGTGTTTGAGAAGCCATGCTGCAACTTGGTTTGCCTTGAGGCAACAGCGTTTCAGCCATATCCAGGCGTTCTGAACAGGGATTAGGTAAACGTACAAGGAGAAAAAAACATGCATGAATGCACCAATTTCACCCCCGTCCACATTGCCCTCTGTGTGTTGCAGGGTGACTTGTCTGCAACAGCAAATCCTCTGGCACTCCTAGAGACTTTCATGTCTTTGGAACACTGATTTTTCCAAGACTGTAAAATGTACAAACCTTACCATTTCAAAGACGAAGCGCCCTTGTAAACAAAGAATTAACTATGGACTGGTGTGTTACTTTGTTTGTACGTGACTGGCTCTCATCTCATCATGATGTGCCACAGGTTGGCAGTCTGGCAAGCTATCCACCTACAATTAATTGTTTGCATGCCCTGGCTAAGCAACTAATTAACTTGAATAAGGCAAAGCTGTCTTGCTGCTGCTGCTTCGTAATGCCAGGAAATAGAACAAAAGGCTTTATTCCTGGTTGTGTTTGGAGATTGTAGCTTAACATTAGCTATGGTTGGTTTCAACAAACAAGCTGTATTAATGAAGGGTTTGAAGTTGGCTGTGGTGGATGGGGAAGGCCAAGAGGACGTTGAGGCTCATTCACATAAAACTAAACTAGGTCTAGGACACTAACTACGGAGTAGAGATAGCTCAGTCGGTAGAGCATGAGACTCTTAGGCTATTCCATATTGGGCAAAAGATTTCTGCAACGCAGGGGATTAACTAGGTAACCCTCTTGGTTCCTTTGAACTGTACAGTTCTATGATTATATCTAAACATGTTAATATATGGTTTGAAGTTGGCTTGTTTTTAAACTAATTTGTTTCTTGTGCTTGTTTATGGAGTAAGGAGCTCCTTCACTCTGTTACTTGGAAGGAAGAAAGAACTGTTTTGCATTTTGGAGCAAGAGGTTGAAGAGACTGATTCTTCTATGATTCTAGTTGAATCCCTGCCAGCATTGGCTCTATCTGGAAATTAATCAATCCCGCGCTGAACAGCATAGGAGCAAGGAGTGAGCCTATGCCAAGCAGTCCTGTAGGCAGTCTTCTTGTGTCTAGTACGGTGAACTGATGGTGGTTTCTCCTACTGGGCAACTTGGCTCCTTCAGCAGGATGAGAATAGCGTGAGACAAGGCTGCCTTTGCATCCTGTAGCAGATTCACCGAGACAGATATATTTGCCTGAAGATGTACATGAAACTTAAGATATCTCATTGGTCCCATTACGAAGCATGCGGATAAGAAAGCTTTTGCCATGAAATCTTGTGCCAAAGTAAAGTTTGCTGTTGAAATATTGAACTTTAGTTGGGATGGGAGGCCTTGTGATAGCACTGATAACCCTTGAAATACTTTTTCATTTTGTGGCACCCCATACAGTGTAAGTTCTTTGCATGCATGTTGTAGAAATCATAGAAATGTGTCAATCTGGCTGGGGGTGGCAGCGCAGAAGCTGAGAAAGAGCTTCCTTGCCCAATGGCAAAACGGTAGGAAGGTGGATTTTCAGAGTTAGGCTACATGAAACATCGCAAATGGAAATTGACTCTTCTTGCTAAATAAGTCCATTACTAGGATGGATGTCTTCTTGCATGCTAGGTCTCTAAATGCACTGCAAATGAGCCCAAATAAAGCTGATGAAGTATTTTGAATCAACTGGAGCTCTTTACAGAGCTGTGACTTAGAAGAGAATCTACTTGAATTTCATTGGGGTGACACCAAATTTGACACGCACCCTTTACACCTTAATTATAACTATAGTATTGAGAAGGAAGTATTGATGGATCTCTGTGCCTTAGGCTGACATTAAATAGTGCTTTGATGAGTTTTAAGGGAGATGTGACTTTAATTGGAAAGGAATAAAGGACATTCCTGTTAAGTATCTGCAATCCCAAAGGATCCAGTCTATTGCTGGCCTGTTCCCTGTAGTGATTGTAAAGGCTGCCTTTTCAAATAATAATGGAGGACAAACAAGTGGCTTACATCCCTTGCAGACATATAAAGTAAAGCATAGCATCCTCTTGGTTCAGCTATTAAAAATACTGTGAAATTGTAAGTGGTATGGCAAAGGGGCTCAAGCAATATGGTAAGGAAGTAAGCTACTGCGTATGGGAAGGTACTTCTCAATGGCTCAAGTTCTACCATTAAGAACGCTTGGGTTAATAAAGCCCCTTTCACACATCAATCATATGAGGCATTTCCACATGACTATGGGGCAGTGATGCACTAGTCATGCAGCAAGCCCCACACACTCTTCCACATGTTGGGCATAGCCATATCCCAGTGGGAATCCCATGCGCTTCGAGTTCATGAGCCGTAGAAACCTATATAAATAGAGCTCAGGGTGTTGGCATCAAGGAGCATGGCAGAGACCCTGGGACCTCAGTGGCAGGACTTGGGGGTGCAGCCCTGCTTCCCTGTGAGCACATGGAGACTTCGGGCAATTAACGTGGCACAAATGAGGCTTCGGGTTTTGCTCACATCAGTAAAAAGGGCTTGTTCAAACAGTTTCTCTACGTAGCAAGCAGCTGCAGCCCTCTTTCAGCTATTTGCACACACCTGTGATCTCATGGGGGAAGTGATAACCTGACTCCTTCTGTACACAGATACAGCCAGAGCTATTTCCTGTGATCACGACAGCTGGATCATTGGGATCATGAAAACTATGCGTTATGCCTGGCTAATATGCCTCCTGGGGGTGAAGGAAGCTGGGAGTCCAACGACATCTTGAGGCAACCCTGGCTCTTTTTATATATACACACACACACACACACACACACACACACACACACACACTATTCTCTCCTGAGACAAACAGATGCCAACAATTCCTTTGTCAGCTGTCGGTCATGAGTGTCTTGTCACCCAAGGAGGTAGGTTGTGAATTCTGGTCCTACAGCAAAAGAAGCATCCTGGACTTCTCCATTTGAAATGTATTGTCTGTCTGCCAACATTCAGTCAGCACCATCTTCAGGACCTTTAGAAGTTATCTCTCTGGTCCTGGGCAGTAGGTGAGGGTGTATTGTTTAATGCACATATATGAATGCACAACTGCTATTTCGCATGGTTGTGAGTCTTATTTTGTGAATTGTTAACACTGTAGGATAAACGCCTTACTGTTTTGTTTTGTTTTAAAAAAACAAAGCAGAACAGGCTACTGCAAAGTGAATGACTACAACAGACAATAATCCTTGATTTGAGAAGATTGATTTTAAAATCAATGTCCCTGGTTTTTCATCCGTTATATTTTTATGGTATGCTTTTCCATTTAGGGTAGCTCTTCAGCTACCCTAAATTATTTCATTCTAAATTAATGGAGAATTTGTTGCCATCTTTTGAATTGTCGGGCAAGGTGTGTATGTGAGAGAGAGTGTGGGGTCTTATTGTCTAATGCGGGGGAGAACCCTCTGCTTCTGATTTAATCTGAGAATACTACAAAGTGATTGTCGATGTTGGAAGACAAAGGATGCCTTACGGGTGGGAGAAAATTCCATAGCCAGAGAGAAAAGAGGAGAAGCTGCGCTTAAATCTCCAATGGCTTTTTGCAGTCTTAATTTCTTCCTTTTTCCTGGCAAAATTAATTAGATGGAAAGCTATGTTTGTCAAGAGTTATTGAGTTTGACAGGCCTGAGACAGTGCTAATTTATGTAGTTACTTTTATATTTAATGGTCTTGGACATCTATTTTTAAAAGACAAACTTTCCTACAACAATGCAGTGGACCAGAAGCGGGGTACGGTGTAGCTTCAAGACTCATCCTCCCCGCCCCCCAACAGCAGCAGTAATCATATCATCTGCTGGAGCCCCAGCATACTTGCTTTACCAAATGATTGAGATGGCAACAAGGCTTTCAAATTTTACTATTTTTGTGACCAGTTAGCACTGAGGAAACTGGAGAATAAGACAATCGATCAAGCAGGGGCTGGATGCTTCTTTCTTGTGAAGGCTTTCCTACATAGGTAAGTGGCACTTATGTACTCCCAGGTAGCTACAAATTAGATCGCAATAATGTCATATGTGAATCCCGGGTCTCCCTAGTCAAATTCCGACATGGCATGTATCGTGAATCGTTCTTGGGCACCGCTTGAGAGAAGTCAGAATACAGTGGTACCTCAGGTTACATACGCTTCGGGTTACAGACTCCGCTAACCCAGAAATATTACCTCAGGAAAAGAACTTTGCTTCAGGATGAGAACAGAAATCGCGCAGCGGCAGCAGCAGGAGGCCCCATTAGCTAAAGTGGTGCTTCAGGTTAAGAACAGTTTCAGGTTAAGTACGGACCTCCAGAACGAATTAAGTACTTAACCCGAGGTACCACTGTAAACTATATCCAGAAGGTGTCCATGCTGTAGCTCTCAAGGGTAATAATTAGAGATGCATTAATGGCTTGCCCTTTACTTTCTCTAGTCAATTGCAGAAGGCTAGAGAGATGTATCTCAATGGATCTTGGGATGAAGGTCCTTCCTAAGGACATTGGAAAGTGTGTCTGAGGTTTCCAGTGCTCTGCTGTGGCCAACCTCCATTTTAAGGGCAGGCTTCAAAGATTCAATTCTCATGGTTTCTCATAACCAACAGAACATTCTGTGATATTTCTCCAGCCAAACCATGTTGTTGTTGTTGTTTAGTCATTAGTCATGTCCGACTCTTCGTGAGCCCATGGACCAGAGCACGCCAGGCACTCCTGTCTTCTACTGCCTCCCGCAGTTTGGTCAAACTCATGCTGGTAGCTTCAAGAACACTAGTGTCCGTGTATTTCAGTGTCTATGAATTGTTGGCATCAGCCATGCAAAAGTTGAATAAGAGTAATTATTTTGAAGTGTGATTGCAATGGCCACCTTCCCAAGAAGACAGGTCTTGATAATAATGGTTTTGCAGGTGCAGTGAGGGAGGCTATAAACATTGTGTGTAATGGCAAACTGATTAAATGCTTGGGATGAAGAGTGTGTGTTTGGAGCTGAAGATTTCTTATCATACTTGGTGAATAGAAGGTACTCAATTGCCTTTTTGAGTAGCCAAAAGGTGTAAAACAAAATGGCTTAAAAAAATAAGGTGAAGAAATGACAGCTACTTATTTTCCCCAAAATAATCTTTATTATATATTGATATAAACACCATGTAGAGAAATGGGAGTAAGGACAAAATCCAGATAGTTCAGCACTCTTCAAGTCTCGCTTATTTTCAATGGGAGAGTGATGCTGCCTATAAGTTTGAGGTGGGAAAACTACACTCTTGACATTTTCTGGATATAATCTTGCTAGATTTTTTTCTGCCCAGAAACAACTTGGAAGAAAATGCCTTGTGCCGCTATGCACACATTCTGAAGCATAACATGAGATTAGCGGTGTTTTGAAAAGGATTTATACATGAACTTTGGTCGTTTTGATCAAGAATCAGACTGCCTCCTGCATCAAGTGCCTGCTTATGTCAGAGCTGTTCATGCATTGCCGTCTTACGTATGTTAAGCACACCAAAGTATCAAACTCCATGTTGGGTTCCATTTCTGCAGCACAATTTTATAAGCATCGATTCATAATAGTTTTTATTCAGTCATATGCACCGTTTGTATCTGTCTTGGTGCCGGTTCCTTTAGGACCCCTGAAATATGCATGCATATATTGTGTATAATACGTGGCTGACTTGTTAGCAGAACTGGGAAAATCTTAACCCTCTTCTCATCGAGATTAAGGAATAAGAACAAAATCCATGTGGATAAGCTTGACATCAGAGCTTTCAGAAAATGCAATCCCTAATGGAGTCAGTAGCATGGGAAGTGGTGCCAGGGCCGTCTTAAGTATATCTGGCGTTGTGGTGCAAAGATCCCTCGGGGGCCGCCCCCCCCCCATTTCCCAGAGTTGTCGACTTTTAGGGAGGACAGTGCTGACGACGTGCCCAGCTTCGTGGGGCTGGAGGAGGCGGGCAGCAGCTGGAGGGCAGCTCCTCCGGTGGGGAAGAGGCAGAGGCTGGACGCGGCGGCTCCCGGCTCAGCTGGCCGCTTCGTGCCCTGGTGGCCACAGCAGGCACCGGCTCTGGGTATGGTGCTGCTTTGGCGCGGCATGGCGGAGAAGGGCGAGGGCGGCGAGCTGATGCCAGGAGGCACCACGTCTAGCCTCCGCCTCTTCCCTGGTGCCCTCCAGAATTTGGCACCCTGTGCCACTAGCCTCTATGGGTAAGACGCCCCTGAGTGGTGCCTATATTGGGCACATGCAGCTCTCGGTGTGAGCTGGGGAATGCAACACATGTGTGAGAAGTTTCTTACGTGGAAGTCCAATGAGACAAAGAGACACCAAGTTAGGAGTTCGAGTTTCCCTGTTTATTGTAACGCGTTTGCAAAGGCGGGCCCCTCGGTCCGTAATGGCACGAAGAGCCCTGAACTACGTGTTAGCAGGAGTATATATCCCTATAGCTGCCGCCCCTCGTTAGAGGCTTGGCTTACAATCTACCTATAGGAATTCTTACATATTTCTAATACATTGTCCAATCTACTCTGTCCATAGTACTGATTACCAAGTGTGGGCATCGCCCTAGGCTTGTCTCACTTCGCGCATGTGGCTGCATTATCTTTGTGGGCTTGACTGTGTTATCTTGGGTATGTGTCTGTGTCTCAAGGCTGAGTTTGAGGCACACACTATCTGTATTGTTCCTTTGTTTCTCAATTTCAGAGTTTCTCAATCTCACAATCCCCCCTTTTCTTTTTATACTTTGCCTCAAACTCACGCAATAGCTCCCAATAGTCTCTCCCTTCCTCATCCGTAGGCACTGGTGTATATCTCATGGCCATTAACTGGGTGGTTACATGTCGCTGGGCCAACAGAGAGAGAGAGTTATTGATGGTCCGGACAAAGATAGGTAATACACATGGAATTAATATACATCCTGCAGCTATTAGTCCAATTAGAGCCATAATAGCTTGTAGCCCTGGTAGTTTTGGAAACCAAGATCCAAACAGATCTTTAAAATTTAGTCCATCCCACGTTTGCACAGGTACATGCGCCAATTTTATCATTCTATCAGCTATGTCTTTAACTACTTTACCACTCTCATCGATCTCAATACAACAATTGGTCAGGTTAAATTTCCCACAAACCCCGCCCTCCTTTGCTAATAAATAATCTAAAGCAAGTCTGTTTTGCATAATATAAGTACGGCTCTTTGCACTTTCTCTAGCTAATTTTGTTAGTGCTGCAGCAGTTTCATTAGTTATTATCTCTATTACAGCTTGTAACCGAATGATACGGTTTAATAGATAGCTTGGATCCCTTCCAAAAGATCCTGCTGTCCCATCATTTGCCCAAGTCGCTGGACCATAATATTGAATTATTCTCTCGGGGGGCCACTCATTATCCTGCCATGTCCCTATGCGAATCGCCCTCCTTTTTCTAGGCCCAATTTCTTCATATACTGGCACTCCCAACATAGCCTTTGTCTCTAGAGGAAGTAAAAAGAAGCTAGGTCGGAGAGTAGCCAATACACAAGATCCCACCCAATTTGGGGGTAGTCGGTTATATGCATATCCCCCACATGCCCAATAAAATCCATCCGGGGTCGTCCATTCCCTTATTATGTTCTGTGGGTCCTGAAGGAAAGTCATATTAGTCATGTTGGCCAATGCCGATGGCCAGGTCTTGGTTATATTACTCGAACTCCACCACTGCCTGTTGTTCCACTGCCCTATACAGGGGGTGTCCCCTACTTCCGTACCGCTTCCTGCATCTGATTTATTTCTAACAAAACATTCCACCCCCACAAGACTATTTGAGATTTGCCAAATTTCGTTACCTGGGTGGTGGTACGTGTAATTCTTTTCATTTTTCCAAACCTCAGTGTAGTTTACTTCGTGAGCAACCCAGGGCCATTGATCTCCCATATTCGTCCCTCCACACACAAAACAATTCTTCACAGTTAGCTCTTTGGCGATAGTCTCGGCTAGACTCAAGAACATGTTATGAGCTTTTGGGGGAAGGATTAAACTATTTAAATGTTGTATTTCTTCCTCAAAGCTCTCAAACACTGAGATTGGCTGCTTAGTGACTTTAGTGGTATGTATTTTGATAATCAAATATCCATAGGGGTCTCTTCCAGTCCCATCTATCCCTAATCCAAAATAAAAGTACTTGGGGGTGGTAGAAGGCAGCTCCCTAGCCCATAAACATATGGGGTTGCATTTTCCTGTGCTGCAGTCAGTGGGCGCTCCCTCCCTTGTTATGTTTATTCCTTCTGGACCTCTATGTGTGGGGTTGGAACTTACTCCTTCTGTGTGCCAATAGTTCACGATTCCTCCTCCTGCCCCTATGTTGCCTCCCCTTACTCGCTGGAATAGATATTTACTCTCTGTTAGATAGGATTGTTCCCAACCATGGGATCCACAGGTCACCCCGTCCTGGTTGTTTGGTCCCTGTCCTTTGGCTATAGCTGTACAAGCATCAAAACATACGCGGAGTGTTGCATTTCCTCTGGTCACATTGTGAGCTATGTACCCCTGTCTCTGCTGAGCCAATGCGAACGTGGCCGATCTTTGTTGCCTCCCTACCGCTCCCCCTTTGTATCCGTACGCGTAAATGGTGGAGGTAGTGGGTCCTATGGCTAAGGGTTCATAACATTCTGTTTTATTTTCCCCGGTTCTACATCTATAATACTGGGTCTGGTTATGGACACAGGGTTCTAATATCTCCTTGCATTCTGGGGCAACGTTGTAATACATTAACGTTTGGGTTACTTTCGTCCCGGTGCGGGTAGTCTGAATGCACTCTGTGCACCGGGGTTCCATCTGAGATGCCCATAGGACGCTGCCTCCCCCTAATACTAGTATGCTGAATATTTTCCAATTACTCCCCATGTCTTGGCCTTAAATACTCTAGTGCTTGTTTTACAGTGGGGGTTTCCTTTAGCTGACACTTTATCTCCCCTTGTAATAGTTTTACCTCACAGTATTCTAATATTTTATCTTCTATAAAAATTATGTTGCACTCCCTGGTACAATGCACACACAACACACACCCCTCACAATGCTGGCAGCAACAGCACTCATACAGACACCGACAGGTGCAGAACAGGCACATCACTCAGGTGTCCTACTGAAGCCTGGGTCGTGATCTGGTCAATGTGACTTTCAGCGGGTTGTCAGGACTGGTGTTCGCCATCCAATTCTCTGGTGGAGCTCTCTTCACCCGGTGGTAATGGGTCCATCCATATTCTCTGGTTCTCACTGCTGATTCAGTTGTGAGCAGGACCTGGTATGGGCCCTCCCAACTCGGGCTGAGTTTCTCCGTCCGCCAAGCCTTTATCAAGACCAGATCTCCAGGTTGGAAGGTATGCTGTTGCTCCAAGAGTGGGGGTCGCTGTGCTAGCACGCCTTGTCTGTGGAAAGATAACAGAGACTGGGACAGTGATTGTAGATATTTTCGAATAAACTGGTCCCTAAACTCGACCTGGGGGTTCCCTAAAACTGCAAGGTAAGGGTGACCCATCATCATTTCAAAAGGGGATAGGCCGGTGTCTTTTCGTGGGGCTATCCTTATTCTTAATAAGGCTAGGGGGAGGTTCTTTGTCCAAGGTAATCCATTTTCTAGATGCAATTTAGTTAAATGTTTCTTTATTTCTCCGTTTGCTCGTTCTACTTTTCCACTGCTTTCGGGGTGCCAGGGTGTATGGAAGTCCCATTTAATCCCTACTGCTCTCATTACCTCTTGCATAACTTTCTGGGTAAAATGGGTTCCTCTATCGGAATCTATTGCTTCTATTATTCCATAGCGAGGAAGAAGGTGCTCCAAGATTGTTCTACTGACCACCTGGGCAGTGGCTCTACGGCTAGGAAGAGCCTCCACCCACCCGGTAAGATGATCCTTAAATAACAGCAAATATTTCAATCCCCCTCTTTCTGGTAATTCTGTAAAATCCACCTGTACTCTTTGGAATGGCCACACCGCTAAAGGTCGCCCTCCTCTTTCTGTCTTCTTTGCTCGGGCTTTATTCACTTTTTGGCATATCAAGCATTTCCACGAAATGGCATGCGCCATTGGCCACATGTCCTTACTCCAATACAAAGGTTTTACTAAGTTTATCATTCCCTCTGTACCCAAATGACTCCCTTCATGCACTTTTTCCAATAGATTCAACATAACTGCTTTGGGGAGGACCGTCTGTCCCTCCGGAGTTTCCCATCCATTCTCTTTCCTTTCCCAACCCTCTTTTTCTATATATTCCTTCTCCTTTTGACTAAACACCAAGCATTTGAGATTCTGTTGGTCCACCACGGGTATTTGTAGAGCACATTGCCTAATTATTTCCTGTTCTAATTCGCCCTCTGCTGCTTCTCGTGCTCGGAGGTCAGCCCAGGCGTTTCCCTGCTCCTCTGGGCTGTGTCCCTTGGTATGTGCCAAGATATGTACGATGCCTATCTTGCGGGGCCCCATTAGGGATTCTAACAACCGTTCTAGCAACTTCATGTGTTCAATCTGTTTCCCATCCGCTTTTATAAATCCTCTCTCCCTCCATGTCCTTCCAAAGGTGTGCACCACTCCCCAGGCATATCTTGAGTCTGTCCAAATAGTTACTTCTAATCCGGCGGCCAGCTCCAGTGCCCGGGTCAGAGCCATTATTTCGCATTTCTGGGCTGACCAAGTGCAGGGGAGGGCCCCACTCTCTATAGTCTCCCCATCCTCTTTTACCACGGCGTATCCTGATCGCCTTTTACCTTCTTTGACATAACTTGACCCATCCACAAACCATCTCTCCCCTTCCGTTAGTGGTGTTTCACTCAAATCCTCCCTGACTTTAGCCATTAATTCTATATCCTTCAAACAGTCATGTTCCTCAGATTCCCATTCCTGTCTCTCACCCCTTAAGAATTCCGCCGGATTCAAGTTTCTGTCTGTTCCTATGGTTATGTCATTCCCGGTTCTGAGTATGCCTTCATATTGTACTAGGCGTCTGTCTGTCATCCAGGTGGACGCGACCCCTGTCATCACTGCACCTATCTGGTGAGGACTATGTACTATTAACGCGCCCCCAAACGTTAATTTTCGACTTTCTAATACTAGCTCTGCGGCCGCCGCCACAGCCTGAATGCATGCTGGCCAACCCCTGACCACTGGCTCTAAAGATGTACTTAAATATGCCACTGGCTGGTATCGCCCCCCTCTCTTCTGGGTTAAGACTCCCACTGCCGTTTGGGCGGCCACGGTCACGTACAAATGGAAAGGTTGCTGTAAATTCGGTAGAGCCAATGCCGGGCTGGCGATCAGAGTCCTTTTGATCTCTTCCCACTTTGTCTTATCCTCCTCACTCCATTCCACCCTTTCTTCCTTCCCTGTTAATTTCTTATTCAGGAATTGAGTCAACTTTGAATATTGGTCTATCCACAATCTACAGTACCCCAACAAACCCAGCATCCTTCTTACATCAGTTTTGTCTCTAGGTGGATGTAGTTCCATGATACCTTTAACCCTGTCGGGGTCTAACTGTCTGGTTCCCCCATCTAGTATGTGTCCCAGATACTTTACCCTCCTCTCGGCAAATTGCAGTTTTTCTCGTGATACCTTAACCCCCAGGTCCCCTAGCCAGTTTAGAAGTCGGATGGAGTCCTTTTTGACTTCTTTTTCCTTTTCCCCAATCAGTAACAAATCATCTACGTATTGCAAGATCTTATTCGGCCCCATGGGCTTGAATTCTTTTAATCTCTCTCCCAATGCTTGCCCAAATAATAATGGACTCTCCGTATACCCCTGGGGCAACACTGTCCATCTATACTGCCTTTTCTGGCCGGTTTCTACATCCTCCCACTCGAAAGCAAACAAGTCTCGGCTATCTTTGTCCAGAGGACATGCCCAAAAAGCATCTTTTAAGTCTATGACAGTGTACCATCGGGTGGAGGGAGGTATTCGGCTCAGTAAGGTATAAGGATCTGGCACCGTGGGGAACCGAGGTATAACTATACCATTGATATTCCTCAAATCTTCCACCATTCTATAGTTGCCGTCCTTCTTTTGTACTGCCAATATTGGTGAATTAAAGGGTGACATTGTGGGCTCCAAAAGTCCCTGTTGTAACAGGGCATTTACTACTGGTTGTAGTCCTACCCTTCCTGCCCTTTTCATAGGATATTGGGGGGTCCATAAATGAGTTATCCCTGGTTTGACAGTGATTTTTATTGGCTCCATTTCGATCCTTCCCATTGTTTTCCCATCCACCCACACCTTTGGGTTTATCTGTTCTTCTTCCTCCGTTTTGAGTGCATACATTGGTGATCCCCGTTCCTCGTCTAATAATTTAAATCCCAAAGGAACCATGAGGTCCCTTCCCAATAGGTTTACTCCGGACTCTGGTATGAACAAAAGGGACCCTTCAACTTCCCAATTTCCCCGTACCATTTTTGTTGTCTCTAATTCTGGTACCTCCGTAGGTTTCCCACTTACCCCAATAATTTTAATTGTCCTTCCCGTTTTCTTTAACCCCGGCACATTAATCCCTATAGAGGATCGGACTGCCCCAGAATCCACCAGGAACACGACCGGCCTCCGGGAGGGACCCACCAATAGGTTCACCAAAGGCTCATTCCGGGTCCCTGTGGATGAGCCGGAGGATCCCTATTCCTCATAGAGACTATATAATTCTGTCCCTTCCCCATGGTTCCGATTCTCCTCCTGCCTCTGCCTCGGTACTACTTCAGGAATTTGTTCCCGGGGGGTTTTACATTCCCGGGCATAGTGGCCCTGTTGCTGGCATCGGTAGCATGTTATTGTTCTGGACCTGGGTCCTAGGGTTCTGTCACCATTGTAGAAACCTCGACCCCGATATCCTCCTCTTCCGCGATATCCTCCCACACCTCTATTGTTTTTAATCTCAACCTGTGGTTCCGATTTCTTTTCCTCCTCCTTTGCCTTTTGAATTGCTGCTGCCATCATCTGGCATTTCTGCTTTTGCTTAACTGCATCTCGGTTCACAAATACTTGTTGAGCAATCCTAACTAAATCGCTGGTGGTTGCCTCTTGCCAATTCATTTTTTGTAATTTCTTTTGTATGTCAGGCCAGGCTTTTGTCACAAATTGCATCTTTAACAATTGGTCGAACGCCGGTGTATCTGGACCCACTCCTGAGTATTTTGTTAAATGTTCCCTGATCCTCTGGACAAAATCCCCAGGGGATTCTTCTTTGGTTTGGTTAACCTCGAAGGCTTTTGTCAAATTCGTACTCTGAGGTACAGCCCTCTTGATCCCTTCTATTATGATTTCCTTTAAATCCTTCATTTGATCCCTGTGGGCTAATACGTTGGGATTCCAACCCGGGTCGCGGAGAGGATATTTAATATCCCCTGCAACCGGATTGGCGTCATTTTGGTGTTTGGTTTCCCAATAATTCATAGCAGCTGTTCTAATCAGGGTTCTTTCCTCTGGCGTGAATAAGTGCCCCAAGATATACATTAGTTCCGTGTGTGTATAAATATGTGGTCCCATCCACATTTGTAACAAATTCGCTACCTCTTGACTATTCTCATGTAATTTCGGCAAGGTTTGTTTTAGTTCTCTCAATTCAGATGGCTTAATGGGACTTTCTATGTATACCATTACGGCCTCACCGTCTGCATTAATTCCGCCAGGTGCTTCCCGCAAGGGGTAGTTCTGTACTATACGCGGATTCTTTCTAAATAAATAAGGACTGCTATTGTCCGGTAAAGGGTATTCTGTAAAAGGGAAGCTTTTCAAATCCTTCTGACACTGGTCTAATTCTTTACGTAGTCTAGAATATTGTTTATCAGATTTTTCCTGTGAGCTATCGGCCACAGGCCCTGTTCCGTTTGTTGCCATGGGGGACGAGGGTGCCTCGTAAGGAGGCGCCGTAGCTGTAACACTCGAACCCATGGTTGAAGTTGTCACGAGACTATAGTCCGGGGGCTGATCCTGGGGTTCCTTGTCTCGACCAGACAAGGACCCGTCGCCCGATGGGTTAGCCGGGCTAGGGGCCCTTGGCGGCGCTGTAGGGGGTGGGGGGACCTCATCTTCATCTGATTCTACCCTTTTTGTTTTCATTGGGAATTGCTTTAAAGGCGGGGGGTCTGGCCCAAAGAATGTTATGTGAGACCAGAGTTCTATATATAGTTTCTCTTCCTCTTTCTTGGTTTTTATTAAATAGAATCTTAGTTGTTTAATCCAATACGAACTCACTTCTCCATCAGGATCCCAACGGTGTGCCCCGTCAGGTCCTATGGGGTATTCTGGCCATATTACTCTACATAATTTTATCATTGTCCTTTTGGACAGACCCTGACTATATGGTCTGATGTCTTTCTCATCCCATTCCAATAATACCTGTCCCAAAGGACTATTGGGATCTATGGGGTCCTTTAATTCATTGACGGCGGCACCCCTTCTACACTTGCTCTGACCCTTTCCCATTCCCAATGTCACAATGTCTCTTTCTTCTCTCACTCACACAGTCGCACAGAATCGCCTGGCCGTTTCCCTCGCGGGAGAACGGAACCGCAAGCTAATCCTCCCGCTGGGTCCTGGTCCCCAGTCCACACTCACGCGTCCATTTTTGGAACCTCTCTTTCGTACAGAGACCGATCACAACCCCACCCGCGGTATTTTCCTGTATTTCCAAATACTCACCCCCTTCAGTCCAGTGCCTCCTTCCCGGTGGCTGGTGAACTGGCAGGCGTCCCTACAGGGTGAGGCGGTCCCTGACCGCAGCGGTCCCTGACCGAGCCGTTGTCCTAACAGTCCCAAGTCGGTGCTCCGTCTTTTAGCTCTCGGAATCTGTCACCGCAGGGCTTGGACGGCGGATCTCTCTGGAAAACCGGAGTGCCGGCCGATCCCCTTCCAAGACCCCCCTCGATGCAGATCGTCGAGAGCCCCACGTTGGGCGCCAAGAATTGTGAGAAGTTTCTTACGTGGAAGTCCAATGAGACAAAGAGACACCAAGTTAGGAGTTCGAGTTTCCCTGTTTATTGTAACGCGTTTGCAAAGGCGGGCCCCTCGGTCCGTAATGGCACGAAGAGCCCTGAACTACGTGTTAGCAGGAGTATATATCCCTATAGCTGCCGCCCCTCGTTAGAGGCTTGGCTTACAATCTACCTATAGGAATTCTTACATATTTCTAATACATTGTCCAATCTACTCTGTCCATAGTACTGATTACCAAGTGTGGGCATCGCCCTAGGCTTGTCTCACTTCGCGCATGTGGCTGCATTATCTTTGTGGGCTTGACTGTGTTATCTCGGGTATGTGTCTGTGTCTCAAGGCTGAGTTTGAGGCACACACTATCTGTATTGTTCCTTTGTTTCTCAATTTCAGAGTTTCTCAATCTCACACATGTGTGCAGTCTGCTGCCCGAATCTACTACTTAGCAGAGTTGGAAAATCCTGGAAAGGAATGGGAGGCATCAGTGCTGTTTCCTACCTTGCAGGCCCTATAGGGAAGGTTATAGGTTGTGCAAAGGAGGTGTGGATCTTGAAAAATCCCCACGGGCGCTCTGGAAATAGCGGCTAAACTAAAAGTGGAATTTTAAAATGATAACTTAAATATGTGCTTGACCAGCCTGCCTCTTGGATGCAGAAATGTAGTGCAGAATGGACTGTTTGACTCCTCCATATGCTGAATAAAAAAATGGCAACACATGACCAACTCAGATGTAAACAGGTACCCGATGCTTGATCAGAATGGAACAACCAGATTCAATGTATGAATCATTTTTGCCACTGAGTTTCATAGGATGCTTGGCTAGGAGGTAACAAATTTTCCTTCAGGCTACCCAGCCCTACTTCTGTTCAATCACCCTACCATGTTCATAGCAGTTAAAGGGAGATTTGTTTCAGCATCTGAATGCAGATGAGCATTTGTCAAAATAAATTTTGGTTTGGAAACGGCAGATGAGATGGCCTATGGTGGTTGCTAAACTCATGGTACAAGCAACTTGCAACTAGGATGGTGGAGAAAATTGATTTGGTTCTCATTTGAATGTGAACTTACAGAATTTGCACTTTCGGGGAAGACTACACAAACTGAAACATTCATGCTTGGAAATTGACACTTGCCTGAATTTTTACAATGTTGTTTTCCAGCCAAGTAATGTGCACAGAAATCCATATGCTAGGATAAAGTGTTAATAAAAATGTATATATTAGTTAAAATAACAGACAAGCACGCATTATATTAGGGGAAATTGGTTTGCAAATATGTGTACACTAGGAGAAATTAGCGCTCATTATTCCTTTTGCTTGGTTTTCTTTCTTGAACTTAACATTTTACCCAGTGACCTATTTGAGCTCGTACAAGATGGCTGCTCAGGTCACATTCATTTTCACCTCATTTCATGTGTATAATGCATACCCAAAGGCTTTTCGGCTCCCTCTTGCTCATCAGGAGTTCCTCTTTCTTTACCAAGGCTAAATGAGACTGCTGCGTGTCTGTGTGTGGTTTTAAAAACTAGAATAAATCTAATCTCCAGTATAATAACATTAGCCATTTTAATAAGTACTCAGTAGAGTAGACCACTTCTTTCCCAGCTGAAGGCATATGCTGCTCCCTAGTGGTGCATGAAGTACTGCAATAAAAGAAAAACACGAGGGAAGAATTGAGAATCACTTTCTATCATAGGCTACCAGATCAGAGATGGATTTGGGAATAACATTTTGGCTAGGGATATGAATGAATGACAAATGCAAGCCATCTTTCATTGTTTTGTGGGGAGGTTGGTGGGAGGAGAAACTTTCAGCTTACTTCTTCAGGACGCTCTTTTCCCACTTGACTAGATGGCATCCACCTGTGAAAGGAATTTTGAGAGATTTTCCTCTATCCCACAATTCCTCACATGCGAAATAACATACCTTATAGAAGGGAAGAGGGAAATGGGTCTGGGAAAATAAATGTATGGCAGGCAATAGAAGCCTTGCGCTCTTGACCTGAACATTGTCACTGTTCTATACTCATATATTTTTTTGGGGGGGGGAGCGCTTTTGGGCAGATTTTACCGTTTGCTGAGGGACAATGCAGCCAGAATCACCACTGACACAGGTGAGGGAGGAGGACAATTCCATAAGCTTTCTCTTCCGCAGGTCGGCTGTCTAAGAGGAAAAACTGTCTTCCTGGTCCTGATCTTTTACCATTTGGAGTGGAGGGAGTTTTTCCATGGAGGGTTTGCTCTCCCAGATAGAATCAGTAAGACGCACCAGACCACAAGACGCACCTAGTTTTTGGAGGAGGAAAACAAGAAAAAATATATTCTGAATCTCAGAAGCCAGAACAGCAAGAGGGATCGCTGCACAGTGAAAGCAGCAATCCCTCTTGCTGTTCTAGCTTCTGGGATAGCTGTGCAGCCTGCATTCACTCCATAAGACGCACACACATTTCCCCTTACTTTTTAGGAGGGAAAAAGTGAGTCTTATAGAGCAAAAAATACGGTATTTATCAAATTGGTTAATTGGCTAACACAGACCCCTCTTTACCTAACTTACATTCAAGTTACACAGCAATGCCCTCCAACCCAGAACAGAATGATAAAAAATGTGTACCTTTCTGGGGAAATATTCTACAAAGTCCCAGCCTATCTGTTAGGCCTTTTAACTATACCATGATAAATTGCTAAAGTTCATGGAGAGGAAGCTGCAGACCATATTATTTCTGAGCCTTCTTAGGATTGTGAGCTCAAGAGACAATTAAGATATCAGGAACTGAGCCTTATTAATGATACCAAATCTTTATGAGAGAACTGGTCACCCTTTTTTATAGATTCAGACTGAATTGTAACAGCTTGAGCCCAGTTTGAAGGATTTCGGACAAATGTGTTAATAGTCTGAAGATGTAAATAATTATTAACAGTAAAGATAATGACTGAGACAGGTGTGCGGAGAGCCTCTGTTCTGGAACTCATTCACTTTTAAACTCCAGTTTCCGGTTGATTCTTGCCTTATATTACAGAAAATGATTCAAAAATGGAAGTTGGCTAAGACCACTAGCTACTTCGTACGCAAATTTGCAGATAGTACTCATCTTCTCAAATTCTTCGGGATGCTCCTTCCCCACAGATGGCATCCATCTGTGAAGGGAACTTTGAGAGATTTTCCTCTAACCCTCAATTTCTCCCATGAGAAATAACATCTCTTATAGAAGGGAAGGGGAAAATGGGTCTGGGGAAAGAACCATGGCAATCTTTGGCAATCTCTGTTTCTCCAGTCTGTACCCTGGTGGTAGATGATTGTTCTAGTTGCAGTGCTTGCTTATTCCTATTAAGAGAGCCTGGTTGGACTTCAGTCCCTAGCAGCCTTCCGTCGTAGTTAAGGGATATCTACTGGGGCCAGAGACCAGAATCTACTCATTAGATTTCACTAGTATCCAGATGTCTCCCCTTTTTAGCTTGGTCACAGTGTTCTCCTCATTTTGTTCTATTGTTTAAACCCTAATAGTCACAAGAGGGCAGAGTTGTCATATAGCTTCTCCAAGTTCTTTAATTTCCAGGGAATCCGCCAGCTATTACCTGGAGCATGGGTAGGCAAACTAAGGCCCAGGTGCCAGAACCGGCCCAATCACCTTCCAAATCCGGCCAAATCAGTGTGTTTTTACATGAGTAGAATGTGTACTTTTATTTAGAATGCATCTCTCGGTTATTTGTGGGGCATAGGAATTTGTTCATCCCCCCCCAAAAAAAAATATAGCCCGACCCCCCCACAAAGTCTGAGGGACAGTGGACTGGTCCCCTGCTGAAGAAGTTTGCTGACCCCTGAGGAGCTTCTATAAGAATGGACATAGCAACAGCCAAATGTGTTGCAACTTTATTCTCCTGAGTGAAATTTGCATAAAACAAGTGCTGACTAAAATTTTGGCTCTTTGTTTTTTTTCAAATATGCCAACTGATTTTCCTAGTGTGTACACGTTCTTGCCCTGGCTAGTCTCCTGTGGGAACATAATGCATAATCCTTATTCACCGCCAGGGCTTGCAGCTGAACTGCACACTTCCACAGTAATATATCCACCATGAAACAGCAGGGCAAAGTCTGCACCTATCCGATGAATGGCTGCTAACTAGAACAGGGTGCTCTGAATATGCTAAGCATAATTGTCTTAGGAAAATCACAGAAAATTCCTCTGCCAGGTCAGCTTCTTTGAACCCTATGCTGCTAGTTCATTTTTCAATTTCGTTAATGTTCTTACTGGTTTCCCCTTGTCTGCTTTCTCAGTTTTTTGTTCTATTAAAGCTTTGTTGTTGTTTATACAAGAGTATAGATGCTAGATAGTTTTGGCGCTAATGAGAATCTGGGTTGTTTTTAAAAGACATTGATAAAGCTTTCGTGCATTTTGTAAAAGCAGCATTGAAGTTGCTTTTTGCGACATCCTCCATGTGTTGCTTGCAGATAATATCAGATAATATATGGAGAGTGTCCCATGTCACTGCCAGACATTTTCATGCAGAATGAGCTGATCATCTACATCCTGCCACAATCAAGGTTTGCCAGAGGGGAGCTCTTGAGCCTGCCTTGTAATCCGTTAGGTTATTTAGTGCCTAATAGGAATTGACTAATCAAGCCTGTTCCTAGTTCTTGTTGCTTTCAGATATAATTCACCCATAAGTCTGCCCTATCATGCTTTCTCCCCCCCCCCCTTGATCTGAACAAAATTCCGCATTTAAACAAACATTTGCCGTCCAAGTGTATTTCTAAATATCCCCCCCCTGAAAATACACATTTTATTTTGTATATGTAATATTAGGCATTTCATTTTGATACTATTGTGTTTTATCCAAGGACTCTTTAAGAACATTTGGGACATGCAAAATCTGGTGGATTACCGAGTTCTGATGGACACATTTAGTCTGGGAGATACTGATCAAGTCAATTTGTATCACAGTTCGCATAAATCAAATTCCTCAAGGAACCCTAGTGCCTGCTTGTATTTTAAGCAAAATTAGTTATTGAATGCAACATGGCAGAGTAAGATGCAACAGCTCTTCAGTGGGCCCTGCCCTATTCTTGCTCCAAAATGGAAAACTGAATTTGGCTCTTGTGCACCAAATAACTAAATGGTTTCTCTTACCTTGTTTCACTGACAATTGGTATGGTATGGCTAGGATAGAAGATGCAATTCAGAGATCCTTCCCACCCCATTTGGTTTGTTCTGCAGTTGGGTCTTCTGCTACTGTCACATTTAACTTCAGCTGCCACAGTTAATCTCAGCTGGAGTCTGCTTACTTGGTCCATCTAGACCCAAATGAACCTTGGCATATGTGCATATTCCATCCCTGCATCTCCTTATCACAGAGCAAAGATGAGCATGGAGCTCCTGACATCTGGAAATGAGAAGTCTATTGAATGTGGCAGGGCAGAACAGGACACCGAATCTGGGATTCCTGCTGGCAGGCAACAGGCCCCTTCCCAAATGATATTTCAGTATGCCATTTGCTCACTCATGAGGCTTTGAATCTATCCTCTGAGCTGCTAATGTGCACATAGACTTGGAGTGGATGAAGCCTTTCACATTGGCTCTGAAGGAAGATAAGAGCGATGAACCAGGTAGTTCGGAGGGGGGCGCGGGTTGCAGAGGTAAAGGAACAAAATCGGTCATTTGTGTACAACACTGTGCAAATGTGTCTTGAAATGCAATGTGGGGGAGAGGGGACAATCTTGCTGCATTTTAAGCTATTAATTATGTACATAGCCTTCGTGTGGCCAAAGCCTTTCACATTGGCTCTGAAGGAAGATCTTGGATAAATCTGGGCAAGTCTGATTAAAACAGGAAAGTATGGCCTCCAGAACTTCATTCCTAGCAATACCCAAGGTTTGTGGTTTATAGCCTTTTAGACCTGCCACTAATTCAACTGAATCACTTCTCTGATAACTATCATGGCTTCACTTCGATTGGGGAGGTCTAAATTTGGTTGCTTGGTATGTGTAATGCTTGCAGATAACTGTGCTCCAACTAATCTAGCTGCCAGACTGTCAAACTGGTCTCTGGTGCATCGGTGCTAATCAGGCATAATAAACAGATGAACATTTCAGATTTCTTCTTCTAATGAGGTGACAGTGGATGTATCTTGCCATTAACCTTCTTGCCGCACTGTAATTATTCAGTTTTTGATCAGCTGGATGCTAATCTATTAGAAAGTAGGAGCTGGGGGAGGAGGAAATAAGGGTTTAATAGCATTTTGGGAATTGAACCTGCTTTAAAGCTGAAGCGTTAATCCACTTGCATAAGAAGGGCAGTGTGGCTAAAGAATCCTTATTTGCCAATGAACTGAAGGTAAAAATTAACTTGGAGAAAATGGACAGTTGTTAATTAAAATGTTCAGTATTTCTACCTATCCCTGTTAAAATGCTTATCTTAATCTCCCTTATAATTTCAGTGGAGAGCTTTTGAGCAGTATTATATCCCAACTTGGGCTGCAACATTCTTCATGTGATGTTTCCTTTCAGAGCTTGGCTTGAAAAACACCAAATTTCTGTACAGTGCAAGCGAAGTTAAGTTCCTCTTGTACACTAGAGAAGTTGACTGAAAGTTTATAGAGATCTTCGGTGTCTGGTTCAGTCTTCAGCAATCTGGCACCCTCCAAATGTTTTGGGCTAGAAACCCCATCAGCTATAGCCAGCACTGGTCATAGGCGCCGACTCCATGGGGCCTGAGGGGGCCCGAGCCCCCTCAAAAATTCGTTTGGGGGGGCTCTGCCCCCCCCAATAATTTAAGAAAAATTGGGGGGCGCGAGTCCAGAGGGCCCAGCCGCGTCGTGCCCTCGGCCCGCCCCTATTGTCAGAGGCTCAGCGTGGAAGTGTTAACAAAGTTTCAGAGGGGGGAGCGAGTGGGGGGGGACGCGGGGAGGGGGTCCCCGCTTCTCCGGCCGCCTTGCAGAAGCAGCCACCGCCCGGCGGCTCTGCCTTTGCTCGCAGGCCTGCCTGGGGGCTCCCTCGGCTCCAGCGCTGAGCTGGCGGCCCCGATCCCGGGAGCAAAGAGGCGTCGCGGGAGCGGCTAGGCCTGCGCCAGGGCCCTGACCCGACAGCTTCTCCGGCTCCCCAAGCCGAGGACAGCTTCGGCTGTGAAGCTGCGCCTTCCAGGCTGGCCCCTTCTCGGCTGGGCCTCGCCTCTCCAGCTCCCGGTATGTGTGCTCCGCGGTGGTCCCCGCTCCTTCCAGACCCTTCCACCGCCCCCTGCCAAACTGGCTGTAGATACAAGAAGGGCAGCTGGGGTGGGCTATAGAGGACCCTGCCTCCCCCTGCGGGGCTCATCTCTGGCAATTGGCTCAAGGAGTTTTGGCATTGTCTCTCCGCGCCCCCCCCACCCCGCCTCTCTCCAGGAGCTTTATGGAGCCGCCTGGATCGGGTCTGCTTTGGAGGAGGGGAGCCTTCCTTGACCAGCATGGGCCCCCCCATTATTTTTTATAAGTCGGCGCCCCTGGCACTGGTGCTGATGGGAGTTGTAGTCCAAAAGATCTGGCAGGAGTACCAGGATGGCAAAGAATAACATGGAACACATTTTTATAGCAAAAGCATACCTTGTTCTTCTCATGAACACTGACAGGCTGGACACATTATATTTAACAGAGCCTTGAAATGCAGCGGTTGTTTTAAAACCACATATTGATATGACTGGCCCTAACTGTAGAGCTTCCTAAAAATAATCTCTACTAAAATTTGTTCCACATATCCCATCCAACTATATTCACCCTACCATGATTTCTTCACTGATTACTACCAGTCTTTGCTGGTCTGTCTTGGTTAACATATTGTTTTCATACTCTAGAAGGATGTTAGATCATAGCTGCAAACGCACCGCACTTTCCAGTAGGATTATTTATGGTAAGGTAATAAACCTGACACGTAGAGGATTTTTAATGGCCAGAGGACTAGGTCTGAATTGCCTTGTCCCTCCTCATGACTAGCAGAAGTCTGAGGTGTGTAATTTTAGGGTTTAATCTGGTTACGAACTTAATTCATTCCGGAGGTCCGTTCTTAACCTGAAACCGTTCTTAACCTGAGGTACCACTTTAGCTAATGGGGCCTCCCGCTGCCACCGGCACATGATTTCTGTTCTCATCCTGGGGCAAAGTTCTTAACCCAAGGTACTACTTCCGGGTTAGCTGAGTCTGTAACCCAAAGTGTTTGTAACCCGAGGTGTTTGTAACCCGAGGTACCATTGTATTTTAAGAGGTGATACAGCAGGCACAGCGAATGTCCCTTTTGTGTCGGTGCACAGAGCTCTTCCATTCTCCCAATCATGCCACACCGGGCCTGCTTTTTCAGGGAGCCATTCTTTGGAAAGCTATAACATGTTACCATTACACAGTGTGCCTGCTTTGTGGTTTGATATGGTGGTCACCTGGGATGAATCATGGTTCCAATTTGGCAGGCACCATCATCACCCAGAAAGCCACTAGGATTGGTTGGCTGGTTGAAGTGCCGGTAGGCCCTGGTGAGCAGCACTTCTGCATGGGGGAAAACTTGCTCTGTCTGGTCTGTTCCTGGGCTATTCGGCCTGCAGCGTCAGCATCACTTTGCTGTCACCATCTTCCCACCCATCCTTCTTCTATGTTTTCAGTTGCTGTGGACAACTGTTGATCACCAGTTCTCAGAGCTGGGAAATAATTTTACTCCTACCTTAATTGGCCTTGTGCTTTGAGGTTTTCTCACCTTCCCAATAGCAAGGATGTGCATTCACTTGTAACTATTTACTATTCTGGCATGAGAAGACACCAGGCAGTTTCCTTAGCCTGGGATCCACTAAGGTGTGGCACCTGGATAGCCCTAGCAGAGGGGTCTGGGGCAGGCTGCCACATACCCAGGTTGTAGGCAGGGCCCACAAAGAATTGTACATGCTTCTGGTTGGCCAGTGTGTGAGCAGGATGCTGGATTAGATTTTGGCTAATCCAGCAGGGCTCTTCTTGTGTTCTAAATAAAAACCCTGTGTTCTTAGCAAAAGTCCCATTTTCACTGCTCATGCTTGCATGCATTATATTTAGCTGAATAAGAACTGAAGGTACTTTCTCCCTCCTTTTTAAAAGGAGGTGTTTAGGGAAAGTTGCCTAGGGATTTAAATGGTAATGTGATGGGGACCTGAAAGGAAAAGACTCTGCAATTAGTAAATCTCTCCTATTGTGACAGCTCTATTATTAAACTGTCATAAATGCAAGTCTGTTAATCAGCTGTCTGCTCAATTCCCCCCACGCTCACTCTTTGCTAACCCCCTCTTGATTTTGCACTCTAAAATATAACCTGCTTTAGCGCTCGACTCTCCTGCAGAGGGAATCCTTTGTGAAGCTGAAATGCATAATGGGGAGCAAGAAGGGGAAAGCCCCATGAGCTGTCAAACTTCTCTCTCCCCTCTGAAGCTTTCAGTGTCTCCCTTTGAAGCTGGAGGAAATACAGTGTAGGAGCCTGGTCTGTTTAAGCTCAAATTAAGCTTTTGCCCTTGAGGAAGAAAGCGGAGAGGAGGGACAGGCTAACAAATTGATGGTCTTTACTACATTATACCTTTTTGCCCGAATGAAATAAGTGAGTTCTACCAAGGCTATGGGTGTTAATCATCAATCTGACTTAATAAAATGTGCTAACAAATCTCCTAATCCCCGGAATAAAAACAAAGCAAAACAGAGGAAGCGAAAACATTCAGCATCATGGCCAGGAACGCAATGAAATCTCTGGTCTCCCATTCCAGCTGATGGGGTACAGTTATCAAGGAGCATATTACGCCCACATGAAAACAACGCAAGTATGCTGGCTTCCGTTGTATTTCTGGTCTCAGTGAAAAGTGCTGGTTAGGGCTTTAGAAGTCATTGCTCCTACATACAGCCTGCCCAGATGTTGGGATCTGTTGGAGAAGTTCTCATGTTCTCTCACCAAACAAGGCAGACAACAGGAAAACCTGCATTTATTCCTCACTAATGGTATTTCAACATTGCGGGAGGGAAATCTAATGAGCCTTTGGCCGGTCACTGTTTTGTTTTTTGTTTTCAGTTTTTAATTATTTTTGCTGATCCTACCTGCTCTTTGTGTGCTATTGGTTTTAGCATTTCTGCTAATTTAAGATGCCTTGCTTTCCTGTTGCATGTCTTGAGCACCTATGGTTGGAGGCAAGATATAAATTGGTAACAAATAAAGAATGAAAGGTGCATTTTAAGAGAAATACTACTACTAATGATAAGTTATGTCCCCTTTCCCCCTTTTTCTCTCAGATGGATATGCTAATTGCAGCTGTTTTAGTGCCATATCCCAAGGAAAATGCATTAGTCTGGTTCAGCCTCATTTTTGTCTCCTTTTCTTAAACAATCCGACAAAAGACCATAATGGATGTTCTTTGTTCTCATTCCCATGCTTATATAAATATACAAAAGAGCTCTTATTTCAGAAACCAGAACTACCAGCATACCTTAGATGGTGGCAAGGTGGATGCAAATGAGTAAATGACTCATCTAAATTGTCCCATGGGGGATATAGTTGCCCACTTAAAACCATTTGCATAGCAGATTACCATACTGAACCTTCGAGTGATGTGCCATACTGCCTAATCCAGGCTGGCAACTTGTTGAAATTCCCTGTAAATGTGAAAGCTGTGAATAAAGTCATACCGGCACAATTTTGTGACTAGTATGTGGGCCACTCGCCCTTGTGTCCCAAGGAAGATCATTATCTGCCACTCCATTTCTCACATGAAGGTTTTGAGGTTCCTAAAGATGTGCCTCAAAAATGTTTATGTGAAGCTCTATGCTTGGCAGCAGATGATGCTTCTGTGGAGATTTTATTTTAAGGCCCACTATAAAATTAGTGAGATATATGCAGCTGTCCTTAGGGCTCACCCAGGAATCTGCGCTGCCTGAGGCGAAGGGAGGTGTCGTCTCCTCTCTCTTCCTACTGCGGCTTCCATATTTTCTCCCCCCACCCTGGCTGCTGCTTCTCCTTGGCTGCTGCTTCCAACCCTCGCTCTGTCCCCTTCCCGCCTTTTCTTGCAGCTGCAGTAGTGGTAGCAACATCAGTTAACCTTTCTCCTTCTATCTACTCTTGGCTCATTCTGAGAAAGGACCAGGGTGGGGATCCTTCATTAGAGTGGCAACATATGTACATACATAATTTTATTTGTATGCCTCCTTTCCACAGTATATACCATGCTCATAGTGTCTTACAACGCAAAAATACATAATTACAACATAACAAAAGTAGGTAAGGTAAAAAGGTAAGGGACCCCATGACAGTTAAGTCCAGGCAAAGGCGACTGGGGTGTGGTGCTCATCTTGCTTCAGGCCGAGGGAGCTGACATTTGTCCACAGACAATTTTCCGGCTGCTGTGCCCAGCATGACTAAACGACTTCTGGCGCAACGGGACACCGTGATGAGTGCCAGAGTGCACAGAAACGCTGTTTACCTTCCTGCCACAGCAGTATCTATTTATCTACTTGCACTGGTGTGCTTTCGAACTGCTAGGCTGGCAGAAGATAAATAAGTACCGCTGCGGCAGGAAGGTAAACGGCCTTTCTGTGTGCTCTGGCACTCATCACGGTCCTCCGTGTGCCAGAAGCGGTTTAGTCATGCTGGCCACATGACCCGGAAAGCGGCCTGTGGACAAATGCCAGCTTCCTTGGCCTGAAAAGCAAGCTGAGTTCTGCACCCCGTAGTCGCCTCTGACTGAACTTAACAGTCCACGGTCCTTTACCTATAACAAAAGTAATCATAAATAAATAAATAAATAAATAAATAAATAAATAAATAAATAAATAAATAAATAACTTGGGTTAGAAACACCTTGGGTTACAGACTCCGCTAACCCGGAAGTAGTACCTCAGGTTAAGAACTTTACCTCAGGATGAGAACAGAAATCGTGCGCGGCGGCAGCAAGGAGGCCCCATTAGCTAAAGTGGTACCTCAGGTTAAGAATGGTTTCAGGTTAAGAATGGACCTCCGGAACGAATTAAGTTCATAACCAGAGGTACCACTATACATGATCTAACTGAACAATTCCCACAGAAATCATAAGAAGATCAAAAACAAAGATGAAAATATCAATTTCCATCTATCCAGCAACAAAACTCCCTAGGCCTGTATGATACCAGCAGCCTCAGTTTTTGTAGCTGTTGGGAAAAGACCTGCAAGGCAGGGAGAAAGCCTTCAGGACTCAATGTGAAGGTGTGGTCTCCAGCCTCTTCAGCATCCTCACCAAGGCATTCTGTTGAGGTGACTAAGAAACCACCTGCCCTGCAGCCACTTTAAATTTTCTTTAAAGTTTAATATTTTAAAATTAGTTTAAGCTTCTAGGTACTGCTTTTCTCTAAGGAAGCTCCCATGTGTGCCTTGATTCTATCTCGGGGTGAGGAAGGCTAGAGAGGGAGGAGGAGAGTCCTGCAAAAGCTCATGTGCATGAAAGCCACATGCTGTGGGGCTTCTTTAGACTTGCCCAAGCCAGCGGTGAGGCAAGTGAATAGGGCCCCAAGTGGGCACCACTTTGCCACCCCCTGAGATGCCCACCACCTGAGAGGATTGCCTCAAACCGCCTCATGACTGAGCTGGCCCTGGCTGCCTTTTCCCCACACTTCCCCCAGTCCTTATTTTTAAAAGGTTGTGATGGAAAAATAAGCTGTCGGACAGCACAGACCCATCGCTCTTCCGAAAACACAAGACTGAGTGGTGGTGCTGGTGATTACAGCTCTAAAAGCCAGTCCAATCAACTGCAGTTTTTTTCCCCCCAGTCTGAATTACTGAAGTTGCTCATGAAACTTTAAAAAGATCTTTTCTGGTGGGTAAAAAAGGTAGGAGGCAAAGTGGTTGGAGAGCAGATACTTTCCAGCGACTTATTTAAAGTCCAAGATATCATTGCCTTGGTTCCTCGAATGGGCTGGCATAAATCAGCTGTGCTGTGTAAAACACTTGGGTTACATCTGCATTGTGTTGCTATGGTAACTTAACTGAAAGGCATGGGTAAGTGACTCCAGGCAATGCTGCCAAGCCGGAGACTGTCTGGTCAAGGGGAAAAAAGCCTGCTATGTGTTTTGGGTCCCTCGGTGCTAATAAAGAGGAGCTAGTGGCAGCCTGCTCTTTTCCCTCCTCCGCCACCCAGACTGAAGCCTGTGTTCCGCGTAAAGCCCAAAGTTCATCTTGAAGAAAACACAGTACCTGCTTTCGCCTGCTTTCTACTTGGATCTCATGCTTTTCTGCTGTGTGTGTTTGTTTTTTTTATATTATTTGGATCGATGCTGATGTCGTGTTAAATATTCGCCTTGAGAAACCGCAGCTCCGTTTCTACTCCCACACATAATCCTGAAAGTGGTAAGTTTGTGAGGCAGCTGGAAATTCTGCTTCCTCTTGCCTAGGCACTTTCACGAAGCGATGGCTCCCAGGATTCCCAAAACTTGGGGCAGCAACCCTAAGCTATTGAAACAACTTAAATCTGTAGCGTTGATAGGTTACTAAAACTTTGCTTCTGGGAAAACCTGCCACAAATTACATATGTGGCTATATATTGTGGGTGGGCAGGCTGACAGCAAGATTGTGCCCCTTGGCCCCTTCCCATATGCGTTCAGAGACAACAAACGTTCCACCATGACGTGGGGCTTGAAGCCACGACTCTGAGATTAAGAGTCTTATGTACCACTGACTGAGTCAATCTATGGAACTGGTACTGTAACATATTACTTGTTCCATATTTGTAAGAAACCAATCTTTTAGTGTGGTGGCATCTGCACTTCGGAACTCCTTACTCTTACTGATATCAGGCAGGCACTTTTACTGTACTCTTTTTGTCACCTGCTAAAAACATTTTTTCCCCCTTTTACACAAGGCTTCCCAGATATTTAGAATGCTGGTGTTGTTTCTAGTTTATTGCTGGTGTTAATTTTCTGAAGAATTATAACAATAATTTTATTATTTTCTATGCCATCCATCTGACTGGATTAAATTGTTTTTATTAATAATGTCATGGTTTCATTCTTTTTGTAAACCATTTTGAACTTTTTCCTTTTTTTGCAATCAAGCAGTATATACATTTTATGAAATAAGTAAATGATAAGTGATACTAGGAGGCCTTGGGCTTCATCAAGCTCCCTCTTAACTTCAGCCATGTGACTAGCTCCCTCTTTGCTAGAGGTCCACTGGAAGTTGGTCTTAAAGGAAGGTGAAGCTTGTCGGAGGATGGGCTCTCTTGGTCTTGGGCTCCCTGGGCTCTTTCAGGAAGAAGGGCAGGATATAAATTGGAGCAATATAGGATCCTATTTAAAATTTGTATACTGCCATTCATCACAAGATTCCACGATGGTCTACTATAAAGTCAGTCAACGTTACTGAGTATTTAAAACTGTCAGGAAAACCAGAACAGATAAAAGTGATTGAGCTTAAATGCAATAAAAGGTCTGGAGAAATAAAAAGGTCTGCTCCTGGCACCGAAAAGAGCAGTGTAGTGAGGCTATAGGCTATATTAAGTGTTGTGTTGAACCACACTTTCAATTCCAGGGCCAGCTCATTGTGGAAGAAACAGCTTCAGCAGTGCTAAAAGGCCTTGATGTCTTTATTTAGTCATTCCTTAATTCAGAGTGCTCATTTGTGTTACAAATGTGTCTCCTTATTCTGAAATTATTTAAGTCTTGTGTAATTATTTAAGTCTAGTGAAATGTAATTATTAGCTGTGCAAAATAATAAGCAATGTGCATCCTTGCTCCATGGCGAAAGCAAATGTGTCCAGTGAAGGGGTGGGTGGGATGCATGCAAAATGTCCTCTCCCCCCCCCCCAAAAAAAAGAATAAGTGCCCAATAATGCAGGGCAGTTGACAGGATGAGGATTGCTTCAAATCGGTGATCAGACTGGCTGCAGAAAGCTTAGTAAATTAATGGAGGGTGTGCATTTCACACACTGACTCCAGGAAAGAGCTAATTGGGTACAGGAAGCAGGATGAACTGTAGACTGCACTAGCTCCACATGCCGTTCTCTGTTATGAGTTGCATTCAAATCTTGTGTAGAATCTCCCATTGAGTTGGAAGGAGTGGCATGGGCTACCTAGGTATAGAATTCAATGAAAATATGCCTGCAAAAGTCTTCTACCAACATGCTCCAGAGGCGGATTTAGGGGAGCACGACCGGTTCACCCACATTGAGTGATGAGCCAAGAGGGTGCCACACAGGGCACTGCCTGCTCACCTGTGGGCAGAGGACATACAGACAGGGTGGGTGGGTGGGTGCTAAATCCAGTGGCAATCTGGGGGGGGGGGCTCTCTAGGTATGGCCCTCACTTCAAGGGGCTGGAAGCCTGTCCTCTCCAGGGTTACTGGTTGGCTTGTTTGTATGGGCCAATGCCTGCTCAGTCAGGAGGGAAGGGCCAAACATCCCAACCCCCAGGACCATGCTGCAGCTGCACCGAGCAGCAAAGGCTACCCTCCCAGTGCCCCAGGTAAGCGGTTACTGTCTTATCCGTTTTAGTTATTTGGGTGTGGAGCTGCTACCACTTTCACACACTTCAAAATAGGACCTAAACGTCTTGGGCCAGTTTCAGCCAGACTAGTCATTATGTGAAAGTAGCCTTTGCTTTCACCTTCACAGGATTTTAAGAGGTGAAAAACACTTTCATGGTTGGAAATCAGAAAAATTTAAGGTTTTACTTCTACAGGCACTATATGATAGAATCTTGGGGGGTGTTAATGGAAATGGCAGGAATCTTTCTATTAAATTTTATGTCTTGGACACCGTTCAAGTTTTCCAGTAAAAACCTGTGAGCCTTATACTGTGACTCCATGATCTTGAGTCTGCTTGAAGGATATATTGCTTGCTTTGCCTGTTGCAACTTAAAACAAAAAAAGAGGGCAAGACAGAATCTGCATTTTAACCTTTTTTTTTATTTTAAGTATGGACAAAAATGGTTCACAAATACTTGCTTTTATCTGTGAGTAATCTAAGAGTTATGCAGGCTCTGTATCTGCAGGCTGATACCCAAGATTCTTGTTTGATTCCCCACCCCACCCTACAAAAGTCCTTCCGTGTGCATTTGAGATCATCTTATACCTGGGGTCAGCAAGCTTACCGAACAATGGGCCGGTCCACGCTCCATCTGTCGGAGGATGGGCTGGAGTGTGTGCACACGCATATGCCTCTGGGTTGGAGGAGTGCCCATGCGCTTGTGCACACGCTATTTCCGGTGCTCCTCCAACCCAGATGTGTGCCAGAAATAGCGGGTGCGCATGTGCACAGGCACTTCTCCGTCCCGCACGTATGTGCACATGCTATTTCCGGTGTACATCTGGGTCAGAGCAGCGCATGCGCACAGGCGTCATCAACCCGGAAGTCTGTCCCCATGCTGCACCATGCCAGTAAGAGCGGGGGACGGCAGGGGTCACCATGGGCCGGGTAGATGAGCCCCGTGAGCCACTACCAGCCCATGGACCTTAGGCTGCCGACCTCTGTTTTATACCTACACCAGTCCCTCTATGTCTCTCTTAAACATTTCACACTGTAGTGATGCAACAGCACAGTAATAAAGGGCCAGACCACACATTTGCAAGCAGGTGTCAACTTTTCTTCTCTTTCTTTTCTAAAAAAAAGTAGCCACAGTAGTTGCCATTGGCCATAAGATGTATAAAATTATGCCTAGCGGAATGAAAATGAATGTGGAGGTGTTTGCCTCTTGTCTCTCATAATGCTAGAACCTGGGGTCATCCAATGAAACTGAATCTTGGGAGACCCAAAATCAATGTCTTCAGTGGGAACTTAAACTGGTGGGAGCTGAGTTGAGCTCCTGTTCAAAAACAGCACCCCACTCGCCACTGAAAAGCATTCAGGAGCCTGGGAAGGAAGCCAGTGAGTAGCTGCTTGTGCTGGGCCTGTTTCTACACGAGAAGTAAGGTTGAGTAGTGTCTCTGCTCCTGATTAAAGAGTCTGTGGCAGGCAGAGACCACAAAAGCGGCATATGCTGCCCTGCAGTCATTGCAGCATGAATACAAAAGAAAACTCAGACCATTTGGCTTATAAAACCTTCAGCAACCTGCTGGAAGATTAGTTGTTTTCAATTAAAGTATTCCAGCTGAAATGATAATGACTTAAAATGTCCATATTTGTCTCTTTGCAGTTTCTTAGTTGAATCTATGGCTTTCATTTTACAGAGTCCCTGCGTCCATAGAGCTCGCCTAAACCAAGCATACTTGGTTCCCGGTTTCCAATTGCTGCTTTTCACACCACTGCCAGAAGAGATGCTTAATCTGTCTTCCAGTCCTAGTTCCAACCGCAAGCAGTGCAAATGCCACCGTTGTACATTTATTTTACCTTGATATTAAAGGTAAAGTTAAAGGGACCTCTGACCATTAGGTCCAGTCGTGGCCGACTCTGGGGTTGCAGCGCTCATCTCGCTTTATTGGCCGAGGGAGCCGGCGTACAGCTTCCAGGTCATGTGGCCAGCATGACTAAGCCGCTTCTGGCGAACCAGAGCAGCGCACGGAAACGCCGTTTACCTTCCCGCCAGAGCAGTACCTATTTATCTACTTGCACTTTGACGTGCTTTCCAACTGCTAGGTTGGCAGGAGCAGGGACCGAACAACGGGAGCTCACCCCGTCGCGGGGATTCAAACCGCCAACCTTCTGATCAGCAAATCCTAGGCTCTGAGGTTTAACCCACAGCGTCACCTGCATCCCTTGACCTTGATATTAAGATGTACCTTTGTCTTAAGATTTGTCTTATTTAATTAAGTAATTAAATAAATATATAGTCTTCATCAGTTTTCAAATAACATGCACCAATAGTGACACAATTTGGACCAGCACAATAATGTGTTTCCATGAGGTCAGGAAAAAAAGGTATGGTCATCTCTGACAACCAGGTCAGAGCCATTTAGGTTTACTCATGGTGAGAAGAATGTTCTGGGCAAACAGGTTAAGTACATGGGTTTGTTGTCTGGTGTGGATTCCTTCTGCTGCACTGAGACTGATTGTGGACACTAAAGTCACTTAGTTGGAGTCAGCCTTTTCCTTCCTGATCTGTTGGCTGAGGCCAGGAAGCACTTTAAAAGCTGCAAACTGGGCATGTCTCTGAACACAAGCATTGAACGACTTTAGACTAAGGGCTCATCCCCACTTCCACTTTTCCTATGGCCCAAAAGCAGGGGTCCAAGGGGTTGCTCTTTAAACTTGCTCTTTAGCACTAAATCAGAGCAAACTGTCAATTCCAGAGAAAACCCAATGGAAGTTTATGCTGATTCAGTGCTGAAGATAAGGTTTTCCCAAACAGAAGTATAGATGAGCCCAAAGATAGTATTAAATCTGAAAAGAATTGAATGTTAGTTCGAGCTTGCAAATGTTCTGCAGGTGCTTGAGACTCCTTTTATGGATCGAAAGATCAACCTACTTCTGTTCCTTTTTAGTTTTACCTGTGGTCATTCATGAGTCCGTTTCTTCTTGTTTCAGCATTAATCTGTGATTTTTTTTTTAAAAAGGAAACCTACAAAAATTGGGGGTGGGGAATCACAGAAAGCACGGGTTTGTAAATTCCCCCCCCCCTAAGATGTGCGTTTTTATACACATTGTTTTCCAAGCTGGGAACTGCATTGCAAAAATTCAGAGAAGTCCAAAGGATGGGATCATTCTCATCCCCATATTAGTCCAAGAGGTGCAGATTCACTTCAGAATGAATTCAAGTGCCCTTCCTCTGTCCAAACCAGCCTTTCTCAACCTGTGGGTCCCCAGATGTTGTTGAACTACAACTCCCATCACCCCTAGCTAGCAAGGCCAGAGCTCAGGGATGATGGGAGTTGTAGTCCAACAACATCTGGGGACCCACAGGTTGGGAACCGCTAGTCCAGACCCAAACAACTTCCACTGAGGCCAGGTGAAGATGGTAGCGGTATTTTTGAGGCTCCATTGGAGCATGTTGCTTCGCTTGGGAGGGGACTGGAACTGATGAGAAAATGAGGTTATCATGCCACATTGCAAAAATGGTGCATGCAATGCCATTTTTTCCCATTGGAAATAATATGACTGGGAGTCCTAGTCCAATGGACTATTGGTGGGGAATAACCTGGGTGGCACTGTGGGTTAAACCACAGAGCCTAGGACTTGCCGATCAGAAGGTCGGCGGTTCGAATTCCCACGACGGGGTGAGCTCCCATTGCTCGGTCCCTGCTCCTGCCAACCTAGCCGTTCGAAAGCACGGCAAAGTGCAAGTAGATAAATAGGTACTGCTCCAGCAGGAAGGTAAACGGCGTTTCCATGTGCTGCTCTGGTTCGCCAGAAGCGGCTTAGTCATGCTGGCCACATGACCCGGAAGCTGTACGCTGGCTCCCTCGGCCAATAAAGCAACATGAGCGCCGCAACCCCAGAGTCGGCCACGACTGGACCTAATGGTCAGGGGTCCCTTTGCCCTTACCTTTAACCTTATCTGAATTCGTTGTGCAAACTCCCCCAACTGGAAAAACCCCCATCACTAAGCTTCTCCTTCTATACCCACTTGGACTCCCCACACCCCCAGGCCCTAGCCATGTTCTTTTTGTTCTGTCTGCTACATAAAGTCCTTCCAGGGAAGCTAATGTTCACTTTGTATTGTGAGCTGGTGTGTCATGGAAGCTCTTTATGCTACTTGTGTTTGAATATTTCTACCTTCCTATGCCCGGGATATTGCCTGCTTTATCATAATGCACACGTTTAATTTTTTATTTCCTCTTTTGCAAAATGTGGCAATCGGCTTTTAAAGTGTATCCTGTTGCAATGCTTATTAAAATTAAGCCCCGGGAAGATATGTTTGCATTTGAAGTAGCTCAGATATAGCACCTTGGAGAAAAGGTGTCTGATGCGCTAGCGTAAAAATGAAGTCTTATTAAGCAGAAACGCAGTGCTTCTGTTGAATATTCCAGCAATTAAATTTTATCTTGATTCGTATGCAGGTCAGGATGGTTTCAAAGGAGAACGAGGAAGCAAAGCATCATGGTTTAATGCTATGCAAATTAGTGTTAACATGCTGTTTCATTTCTCGTTAATGCATTGTTACACTGTTACTCATTGAAAAGAAAGTATGTGACACCTATTAAGAGTGATGACCTACTCACTTAGTTTTCCATTTGGCTTGGCAAAGTGTCCCAGAAAAGATTCTGGTGCCAAGGGATTGCATGAAATCGGAAGAAAAGATAAGATTGAGGGCTTTGCTTTCTTTAAAGCCTTGTGTGGGTATTATTTACCAAGGTAGCGTATCTTACATTTATACTAGATCATGTAACATGCTGAAATCCTTTCCTACAGTAGACAAAGGAGTGTGTGTGTGTGTGTGTGTGTGTGTGTGTGTTAAAAAGAGGAAATATTTAAATGTCCCCCATTTGTACCACTTCCCCATAAAGGGCTCAAAAAGGCAGTCAATAAGTTTTCCTTTTTGCCATTGCAACAACCCTGAAAGGTATGTTAGGCAAAGAGAGAAGGGGGTTCAGATGAATCTCCTGGTGCTTTAATGTAATAGTTGAAGGGGGCTGTGGAACAATGTGCACAAACACCCCCCACCAGCTGCAATCTTGAGCACCCCTAGAGCAACTGACAGAAAGTCTCTCGGTGAATGCATGGCTAAACAGGAATTTGAGCCCCAGTTCCCTGAATGTCCAACACTGTTCACTGACACCATTATTATGATTATTATGATTATTATTAAATATTTATACCCAGCCCATCTGGCTGGGTTGCACCAGCCTCCCTGGGCAGCCTCCAACATATATATATATAAAATGATAAAACATCAAACATTAAAAACCTTCCTATGCAGAGCTGCGTTCAGATGGCTTTTAAAAGTCATATACAGTGGTACCTCGGGTTAAGAACTTAATTCATTCTGGAGGTCCGTTCTTAACCTGAAACTGTTCTTAACCTGAGGTACCACTTTAGCTAATGGGGTCTCCTGCTGCTGCTGCGGCGCCACCGCACAATTTCTTTTCTTATCCTGAAGCAAAGTCTTAACCCGAAGTACTACTTCCGGGTTAGCAGAGTCTGTAACCTGAAGTGTCTGTAACCCGAGGTACCACTGTAGTTGTTTAACATCTGAAAGGAGGGCATTCCACAGGATGGGCGCCACTACTGCGAAGGCCCTCTGCCCGGCTCCATGTAACTTCACTTCTCACAGTGAGGGAACCACCAGAAGACCCTTGGAGCTGGATCTTAAGTGCCCAGCCTGAATGACACAGTTGGAGACACTCCTCTAGGTATACAGGGCTGAGGCCGTTTAGGGCTTTAAAGGTCAGCATCAACACTTGTGCTCAGAAATTTACTGTGAGCCAGTGTAGACCCTTTAGGACCTAATAAGAAAGCATCAGGCCATGAGACATAGAACGGATTTCCTTCTGCAACTCAGAAGATCACTGTGTTCTAAATTTGGTGCACTGTCTGAGGTTTTGGGTGTCTCTTCGTGTCACATACCACTGCATGGAGCACATAACTATCAACTCATTTGCGTATCTCTTAGCTATCGGAGGTTGTGTGTGTGCCTTTGAAATTATGTTCCTCTCTGCCCATCTCCTTTTCACAATTTTTCTTCAGAAATATGGAAAGAAAATAGATCACTGTAAAAGCAATTCCACATATTATGCTGTGACAGTAGTTTCTCTCAAGTCTCTATCTCTCATACTCTTATCTGATAAATATATCTGGTCCTACGATGCCTTCAGTTTCTTTAAAATAAGAATAAAGAATAATTTCCCACTTGCTCTAAAGTGCTTCTTGGAACTGAGTATCAGTCTGTTATCTTGGCATGCATTCCAGTCTGATTAGGTAAAGTTGTTATACATGTTGCATAATCCTGGAACTTCAAAGAGACCGGTGTCAGATTGAGGGTCACTTTGGCACCCTTTCTCTCCCATTAATCACAATCCTATGTGGTGCTCCTAGCTGACTGGTTCTTCTTTTTTTAAGCCTCCTAGCTACCGACTCTGCCAATGCTGCTGTAGCTTTAGTAGGCCCAAGATGGATGTGGTTGTTTACTGAAATATTGTGTAGCCAAACATGTATGGTAATTCTCATTGGATTCCAATTCTGAGGAAGACAGAATGTTAATGAGGACGACTCTAGACAAAAACTCAACGAGAATATTCTCCCTTCTTTTTTTGCACTGGCAGCTTCTATCTCTGAAGTAAGAGCTATAATTGCTTGTTGGAAAGGTCCATTTATCTTGCAGTGCCAATTATTGATGATGAATTAGCTTTTAAGAATGCCTAGAGGAATCCCATCTTTATGGAAAGATACCTAGAGAAGCCCTATGGGTCTGTGTTGTGATGAGATCCTGGTCTTGAAGGAAATATTTTATCAATTCCTATAATGAACTTGCAGGCTTGGGCATCTGCAAGCTTTCCTGACTTGTGCAACTCCTTTGCAATGCCCTCCAGGTGCCACATATTAAGGGGTGGTTTGGTCAAAGAATGGGGATTGCTTTTATGGTGGATAAAATACCTGTGGCCCTTGGGTTAAACCTCAGAACCTAGGACTTGCTGATCAGAAGGTCGGCGGTTCGAATCCCGGTGATGGGGTGAACTCCTGTTGCTCGGTCCCTGCTCCTGCCAACCTAGCAGTTTGAAAGCACGTCAAAGTGCAAGTAGATAAATAGGTACCACTCCGGTGGGAAGGTAAACGGCGTTTCTGTGCGCTGCTCTGGTTCTCCAGAAGCAGCTTAGTCATGCTGGCCACATGACCCAGAAGCTGTACGCCCGGCTCCCTTGGCCAATAAAGCGAGATGAGTGCCGCAACCCCAGAGTTGGTCATGACTGGACCTAATGGTCAGGGGTCCCTTTACCTTAATATACCTGTGCAGATTAGGTCTATCCTAATTTGAATGGTGCATTCTCGGAATAATGGTTCCCATTTTTGGCATATAACTCTTTTTGGTGTGTAGTTTTTATATGTTTACTCTAAACAGGAGAATGTGTAAGAGGCCTGACTTTTAAATATATTGTGTGTTATGCTTTTCAAAGAATTTGGTCTCTGGTGACTCTGGAAGAAAAATATGTAACTGTAAATTGGTGGTTAGGCTTTAAATGAGTGCTGAATGTAAAGCTGGTTAATGAAAGTCTGACTAGCGAGCTGCTCTTCTGTAATTGGAAAAATCTTAAAATAAGCAAATAATTATATATACACACCTTTTCACATTCTAGTACAGGTGACTCCCGAAAGCTGCACTCCAGTCCTGCTTCTGGAGCAAGCATGAACCTAGAGCTTCACCCTGAAGTCCTACACGCACAAAAGATGGGGCAGATCTGAATGCAATTGACTTCATATGTGTAAATTCAGAACTAACTTCTCAAAATTATATTTAATGTTTAAATAGAAATACAATAAATCTCACCCTAACAGACCTGCTCGGTCTGCTGCCCAGGTGGTATTTGTTGAAGGGCCTTTGTTCTCCTTCTTACTAATTTTATCTTTCTGTTTTAGCTGGTCTTGGACTGGACTGTCATTTGAACAGAACAGGGGTGGGGAACTTGTGGTGCTTGAGATGTTGTGGGACTTCAACTCCCATCAACCCCAGTTAGCATGGCCAGTGGTCAGGGATAATGAGAATTGCAGCCCATCAACATCTGGAGGGGTACAGATTTCCCATTCACAATGTGCTGTGTTGCTATAGCCTCACTCTGGACATTCATTATACAAAAGTTAATTGCAGGGCTAGTTTGAGGTATGCTAGGGAAAAAACATACCTACTATGTTTAATCCGATTACCATGATGGCTCAGGTTTCTTAATGCATATATTGGGTGTGTGTGCGTGGGTGGGTGTGTGTGTGTGTGTGTGTGTGTGCAAGATTAAAAAGGGTACACTATTAATACAATCAACTTCATTGTCATTTTTAACTAATGCATTGTACCTACTCCAAATTAGCAGTTTCCAGCAGTATCCTTTTTTCTGAAAAATTTCCAAAGCTCACCCAATGATTTTTCTTGGGAAATGCTGTGTGTGAAGGGATTCTAATTGCAAACTCAACTCTGTTACTAATTGCATTTATCAAAGACAACTGTGGTGTTTTCCCCTTAATAACAAATTACAGGGTATAATTCTCCTCTGTGTGCTTTGGTTTTTTGATTTTGCTAATTTTAGCTTTCTGCTCAAAGCACTTGAACCCTAAGCAAGTGACTTTGTCCCAAGGTAGAGATGTTACTGTGCATAAATCATAGTGTCGTGGTTAATTTCCACTGTCTGTCACAATTGTCTGTTTCATCTTCTTCTTTTTTAATGGGTTCCAGGGTATGACCTAAAAGCATGTGAAGACACTACCTTGCTGAAGTTAAGCAGGTCTGATTCTAGTCAGTCATTGGATGGTGACTGCTTGAGAATTTTATGCATGCTGCCTTGTGTTCCATGATGGAAGAAAGGCATGATATGGATGTTAGAGTAAATAAATACATAAAGATACATTAGGTCTGGCAAACACTTCACAACCCTCATTTGGAGGCAGGTGTTACTGCATACATGTGGGTTATTCTGTATTTGTATCTCTCCATTATATTGAAATCAAGTATTAAGGCAAATGGCAAAAGAACAGAAGCCTCTGGTGGCATAGCCCAAATCATGTCATGAGCCTCCATGCATGATGATTACCAATATTTGGAGCAATTTAAAGCCATAACCTGCTATTTTTAGGTTATTGTGCGAGAAAGGGAAGTATCCACATCACCATAGAATTATAGAATTGTAGAGTTGCAAGGGATCCCGGGGATCATCAGGTACAACCTCCTGCATTGCAGGGATCTCAACTAGATCATACATGGCAGGTGGTCATCCAACCTCTGCTTAAAAACCTCCAAGCAAGGAGCCTGCCACCTTCTGAGGGAGTCAGTTTCACTGTTGAACAGCAACAGCTCTTACTGTCAGACAGTTCTTCCTGATACGTAGTCAGAATCTCCTTTCTTGTAACTTGAATCCATTGGTTCAGGTCGTACCTTCCAGAGCAGGAGAAAACAAGCTTGCTCCATCTTCCTTGTGACAGCCCTTTTCATATTTGAAGATGGCTATCGTGTCTCCTCTCAGTCTCCTCTTTTTCGGACTTAACATACCTAGCTCCTCCAACCATTCCTCATAAGGCTTGGTTCCCAGTAGGTTTATCATCTTGACTGCCCTCCTCTGCACATGTTCCAGCTTGTCAATATCCTTTTTCAATTGTGGTGCCCAGAACTGGACACAGTACTCAGCACGGTTCTTCCATTTCTCCATTTTGTTAAAGAAAGAGACTTCCCATGTCTAATGAAGACAAAAATTTGCACCTCCTATTTGTGGCCATTGTCTTGTACAATCTCTATCACTAGCTTTATTTATTTAAATACATAATACAACATTTCCACCGTTCTACCCATACTAACTTGGGTAAGGGGAAACTTTTCCAGTTATGCAATCAAGCATCTTCATCACCCCATTTTCAGGGTCTTCTCCCCACACCATTTTATTTTTAGCACACTGCATTGGATTCATTAGCGTGAGTTCGGGCATATTGGTGTAGCGTTATAAGAATTCAGTGTTATTAAAAACTCAGGCTTGCTGTTCTGAAGCACATCATGAATGGGAAATGCTTGGGGATGAATACCAGGACAGTGAGTGTCAAGAATGTTGGGCTGGGTGATCCCTGGCTCTCTGATCTTTAAATAAAGAAACTGGCTGGAATGTGCCTTCTTGAACCTCTTCCCCTCAAGCCTATCCTAAAGGAAGACGAAAGGGACAGTCAGATAGCACAACGTCCAGCCATTTATTATAGACACAAGCAAGCCAAAGTCAAGCAATTTTATGTCACTCTGGTTTCAGTGAGAGATTTTAAGTACCGTATTTTTCGCTCTATAACACGCACCTGACCATAACACACACATCGTTTTTAGAGGAGGAAAACAAGGGAAAAAACATTCTGAATGAAACAGTGGATGTATCATTTTTGTGCTTCATGCTGTGGCCACAGACATGTGATCTGATGGTGAATTTGGGGTGACCCAATGCAAAAATCCTGAGGATCCATGTGGATCCATGCTTTTTAACCACGTTTTTACACCATTGCAGCCCCAGGCAACAGTGGGTGTGTGATTTTGGGGGGGGGGCAGGCTGTAGCCATGGACATGCTATGTGATCTGATGGTGAATTTGGGGTGACCCAATGCAAAGATCCTGAGGATCCATGCTTTTTAATGTTTTTACACCATTGCAGCCCCAGGCAACAGTGGGTGTGTGATTTTTGGGGGGCAGGCTGTAGCCATGGACATGCTATGTGATCTGATGGTGAATTTGGGGTGACCCAATGCAAAGATCCTGAGGATCCATGTGGATCCATGCTTTTTAACCACGTTTTTACACCATTGCAGCCCCAGGCAACAGTGGGTGTGTGATTTTTGGGGGGCAGGCTGTAGCCATGGACATGCTATGTGATCTGATGCTGAATTTGGGGTGACCCAATGCAAAGATCCTGAGGATCCATGTGGATCCATGCTTTTTAACCACGTTTTTACACCATTGCAGCCCCAGGCAACAGTGGGTGTGTGATTTTTGGGGGGCAGGCTGTAGCCATGGACATGCTATGTGATCTGATGCTGAATTTGGGGTGACCCAATGCAAAGATCCTGAGGATCCATGCTTTTTAACCACGTTTTTACACCATTGCAGCCCCAGGCAACAGTGGGTGTGTGATTTTGGGGGGGCAGGCTGTAGCCATGGACATGCTATGTGATCTGATGGTGAATTTGGGGTGACCCAATGCAAAGATCCTGAGGATCCATGTGGATCCATGCTTTTTAACCATGTTTTTGCACCATTGCAGCCCCAGGCAACAGTGGGTGCGTGATTTGTGGGGGGCAGGCTGTAGCCATGGACATGCTATGTGATCTGATGGTGAATTTGGGGTGACCCAATGCAAAGATCCTGAGGATCCATGTGGATCTATGCTTTGTAACCACATTTTAAGTGGGGAGGGAAGGAAAAACAAAGAAGGGAAAAGGAGCATGAGAGGGGTGTGCAGAGAAGCAGCTGGCTAAGAATGCAGGAGAGGGGTATAACGGGAGGGAGGAAAGGAAGGCAAAAGTTTTCCCTCACCTACCTACCCAGGCCAGCCAGCTCGCGCTCTCTCTCTCTCTCCCTCCTGCATGTTTTCATGGAGAGGAATTAGAATGAAGGACGATCCTTTCCTTTCCTCTCTGCTTGCCTGGAGGGGAGGGGCTTTCCCTGCTCTTTGTTCCGTTTCAGCAAACACAGCAACGAAACAGAGGAGGGTGGGCAGTAAGACCCTGAGGCAGAATGCAGGAAAGCAGCCACTTCCTCTTTTCAGGTTTCCCTTCTCCGTGACTCGTGATTTGATTTTTGTCTGATTTTTTGGCTCCAGGGACCACACATTCGCTCCATAACACGCACAGACATTTCCCCTTCCTTTTTAGGAGAAAAAATCTGCGTGTTATAGAGGGAAAAATACGGTATATGCTCGGCTCTCTCAAAAAATCAATATGACATAAAAAGTGTTAACTTTGGTCAGATCATGGCCAATATGTTATGAAGTGTGGAAAGACAGGACCTTGCAGGGTGGCCTTGCGGGCTTGCCTCGGATCTGTGCCTTCCTTTTGCAATATCAACTCTTCTCCAGAATCTGCCTTGCTACTTTTTGTATGTGTAGCAACCTCAAGGTTTGCTTTCCTTAAACTGGGCAGTAAGAGATCATAGAAGTGTAGAGTTGGAAAGGGCCCTGATGTTTATCTAGTCCATCCCCCTGCAATCCCATATGTGGATCGGACCTGCACCCTTGGTGTTATCAGCACTACGCTCTAGCCAACTGAGCTATCCAGGCGCCAGATTTCCAAATACACTTATTGGGCTGAGAGCACTTTTGGTCATTCTGTAGAAGGATCATTGCTGAATGATAACAGCATCTGCTTTGCATGAAAAAAAATCCCAGGTTCAATCCCTGACCTCCCCAGTTCGGACTGGGAGAGATTCCTGCCTGAAATCCTGGAGAGCTGCTGTGGGTCCAATACTTAGATAGATGGACCAATGGTGTGCCTCAGCATAAGGCAGCTAAATATATTTCTACATGGGCGTCAGCTCCTAGGGGCCAAGGTAGTTTCGGCACCATGAATGTATTGGGGCCAAATTGGGCCCCCTCAATTTTCAGAAGGCGTTTGGCTCCATCTGCTGGCTCCTTGCGATGGCGCATCAGGTGCCCCCCCCCCCCGCCCATCCTCTAGAAGCCAGTGCCTCTGTATTCCTATGAGGTTGTGGGAAGTTGCAGTCAGGTAGAAATTTCCTCTTTTCTTCTTCTTTGCATGTCCATGACATTTTAGTACTGAAACCAGTTCAGCAACCCAGTGCAGCGTTTTCTCCATGAAGACTGCAAGCATTTGCAAAGCCATAGACTATGGGCATATGCAGGTGGAGTGGTGCGCAACTGTCTGGCACATTGAATCAGTGCATTGAATATATGTAGCTCAGCCAGTAGAGCTAGAGATTCTTAATCTCAAGTTTGTGGGTTCAAGCTCTACGTTAGGGAAAAGATTCCTGCATGATCCTTGTAGTCCCAACTCTTAAGACTAAAATGGATTAGTAGCCCAAGCTTGAGTGACCACCGCCCAAATCTCTTCCTGTGCCAGTTGGTACTTCTAGGGAGAAATACCGCTACTTCCCCAAGGTTCAACACTGCAATCTCTGTTGTCCAGCAAGGTGCAATTGTGTCTGCTCCTTTTCCCTCTTTCATATTAGAGTCCATATTCAGCTTTTTGGTGCTTATTATAATTAATGGGGGGACAGACTCTGCAGGGTGGTATTCAACTATGTTTTATTCAGAGTAGGCCCATTTAAATTAATGAGCATAACTACATTAGGTGCATTGATATAAGAGGATTTATTCTGAGTAAAACTTAGCTGCCTACTATCCGAAGTCTGCAAAGCAGGCGATGCGAATCTGCACACGGTTAGCCAGTTTGCCCTGCGAAGAAGGGTTAAATTGAGTTATCAGGCGACAGAACTGCTGCTTCATGCTCCTGTGCCCTGGCTCTGTGTTTAGAGAAGGGAGCATAATGCTTTGGCAGCAGCTTGACATTGCCTTGAAAGGTGCTGGAGGCCGTGCAGTTGTCAGTTGACAAAGGGGGTGGAGAGAGAGCGAGAGCGAGCAAAGAGTGGCGTGGAGCAGTATTGCAGCACTTGCAGTCTTCTCCCTCACTCTGACAATGTTGCTGCCTGCAACTTAGACTATTTTTCTCCTTCTCTTTTACCTTTAAGTCATCGCTGCTGCCTTCCAGCTTGCGCTTGTGCCGCTGGATTGAGCAAAGGGAGGGAAAGCATTTTGGCTTAGAAACACAAAGGACGAGGTTTAAATCCAGCCTTCTGGGGACTGCTATGGATTTTCTTTTCCTGGGTGAGAGCAACAAAAGGCTGCCTGAAAGACGAGAGCGCACCACCCATGTGGGCTGATGGCTGCTCTCCCCCAGCGTGCGCTAAGTTGGAATGCAGATGGGAGTGAAGTGCCTGCTTTGCCTTCTCTGCGGAAGCTGGGGAGCCAGTCTTCAGTTTTGTCCACGCTGCTTCACCTTCAACCAGAATTTCTTCATTAATGCCTGCGTTTAGAAACTCTTGCCCTGTTCTGCCTCGTGGCCAGCCAGTTTGACAGATCTGTTGCTGGATTTTCTTAAGGGAACGTATCAAGATCTGTTCACCTTTTTAAAATAATAACAATAATTATCTGCATTCCCAATCTAGAGATCCCGACTGACAACGGTTTTAAATTTTACTACACGGGAGTGTACCATTTGTTGGGTGTCAATCTGGTAGAGTCAATAGGACTTTGTTCCGTTTAAGTGGAGGAGTGCAGTAGAGCCCTGCTCTCTTGTGGGAGACTGCCTGAGAGAGCGAGGCTGCTGTAATGTGATTCCAGTGCCATCCAAGGCGGAGAGAGAGGAGTGCCTCTTGCAATTTAGCTGAATGCTTTGATAGTTAAATAGCAGACATGCTTTGCGGGCTGAAAAAGGATTTGCAGTCAGACTTCGGTGAGTGAGACTTAAAATATTACCTTCCATTTCCTTTCATTTGATCTGATCTTTTTTGTGAAAGAAACTTGATCCGTCGAACTTTATTTCATTTCATTTTTTATTTTTTTTACAAACGTGATGCCCACCTTTACTAAAAGTCTCTCAAAATCTGCTTTGCTCTTTCGCTGTGGTTTCCATGCTTTTGTTTTAAGCAGCTGTGTTTATGTGTTCACTTGCATGTAATTAATTTGACTTTGTCACCTTGGAAACTGTGGGCTGCTATACTGAACACCTCTTTTAAAAGTCTTTTTGTAGCTTTCATGTCTCCCCCACCCCACCCCACCCCGTGGGGGATCTGTGTGTAGCTCCGTGTAATTTTGTATTTTCCCTTTTACTATAAAACTGAGCTTGCATATAAAAGATTTAAGGAGCAGCTTTTCTGAGTAGTAAAGGAGCATGCTAAAAATAGGCAGCCTTCTAACTCTGTGCAGTGGTCTTCCTAAGATCAAGCAGTCAGTCTAGTGTAATAATATAACAAATTAATGATTCTAATTCACTAGAAAATTGCCTTATGATGGAGAGCTGTTCCGCACATTGCAGATTAAGGGTGTGTACACAGGTAGACCCAATGTACACCACCACATTTGAAATTGGCTGAGTGCATCTATTTTACCGCGTGTTCACACTGAAGCCATAAGCTGCGGGGTGGCCCTCAGGAACTGCACTCTATGATAGTTTACTTTCACAGAAAATGACCACACTTATTTCACTCTCTGTTTCTTCTCATCTCAGAGAAGAGGACTAATGAGTATTCATTCCGCTGTGACTTTGCAAGCTGAATAGATTTTACAACAACCTATTGTTAGAGAGAGCTGGCGGTGATAAAATGTGATTCATGGTTAATTATGCTCAGTGAGTTCTACTATCACCCTTGGGTTTTTCAGCTGCAGCAGGAAGGTTGTCTTCTTCTTCTGACTTAGGTGGTCTCCTTGTAAAAAAAAGAAAGAAAAGTTCAGCACTTTGAGAAAATGGACTACCCATGTTAGTTTGTTGTAACAAAGCATCAAAAAATGAATCCATGTGTGTGCTTGGACACACATGTGGGTTCAGGCACATACTTGTAACCAACCCAAGTAAGTGTGTGTGTAAATGTGTGCATGTGTGCACATCTTCCAACTGAGGATAACACTCTGATGAAGTGAACTCAATCCAATGACAGCTTATGTCACATTAAACTTGGGTGCTAAGGTGCCACTAGACTCTTTATTAATCTTTAAAGGGTAACTTCTTCTTGACCTGCCTCTCTGATCTGATTGAATAAATGAACAAGGAAAGGCAAACTAATAATCCTGTGCTGGCTTCTTCCACAACTGCCCTCTTAACCCTGTTTTATATGATAAAAAGATGCAATTTGGATATATTAACCTAGTTTTGTCTGCTCATGTATTCTTTACGGCAATTAGCCATGCTTTAGGCCAGCTACTTAGTTTCATAAGAGAACTTCACCCTTGGACTAGGAGAGGACACTGAAAACCCAGGATAGTTTGGCAAAAACTGATACTGTAGACTTCTCCCTGTTACTGACAGACTTTTTTAAAAGTCCATCCACTTCTGCATTGGTATGTGAAAGTTTAAAGCTGCATAAACTCCACTTCAGGCAAAATAGAAAGTTAAGGTATTTTTAAGCTTGCTTCTCTTCACCTGTATCAACATTCACATGTGAATGCTGATAATCCCAGATGCCTGGCCATACATATCTGAAAATGGATATTTTTGAAGAATTAATAGGCCGTCCTGCCATATAAATACTTCAAAAATGGCTTACAACTTAGTTTCTTCACATTTTGGTCATATACCAGTGAATGTCGACTGAGCATATTTCTGTTCAACATTCACCAAGGTGCATCTCAGTTTTTAGACATTTGCAAAACTGATCTGGAATTGTAGATATTTAATTGTTAATAATAACACTAAATTTTAGACATTCACTGTAGGCACATGTATGTTATAGGCAAATATTTATATAAGTGGGAGCTTTCAGCTCAGTAAAGATTCCACTGCCATTTGTAATTCCCAGGACCAATATGACAACCTTCTACCAATTTCCCCATTACTGGACCATAAGTTCTTTATCCCCCCCTCCCACTTTTTGTGAATTCTGTTGGCTGTTTTGTTCCTTATTAAGGTATAGTTACATTAAAATCTTTTATATTTAGATGTATCATGTACAGGCATAACTTTTAAAAATAATAAACCCAAGCTTTTTTGAATTAAATTCTTAAATATCATCCACTGATCATCTTCTAGTTTTGTGCTCTTATTTTAAATTTATCACTTTGGGTGTATATTTACTGCTTATTTTTCCTTTTCTGAACACTGCTCTGATATGTTACAATGTGAGTGCTTTATAAATATTTATAAATAATCACATAGAGATTGCGTTTGGAATTTGTGTAAGATAAACAGTGGAATAGCTACAGAAATCATGGTGACAGGTAAAAGACAAATTTGTATTGCCTCCTATTCCATTGACTGCTGCTAAGTCCCACACACAACTCCCTCCTTCCAAACTTAATCATCACGTATTGAACTAAGTTGGTACCCCATGATTGGGCCTGTGCACTCCAGGTGCTGATCCCTATGTGGAAATGCCTCTGGGCAAGACCCCCCCCCCCCCATCTTTTAAGTCTGAGGATGGGATGTTCCCTATCGGGCAGTGTAGGATTATGTACTATACCTTGGTGCCTTCTTTAGGCATTCCAGCCTGTGCTGACTTGGATGCCTCTGAAGATACCATTGCCCAATTTGGCATGATGAAGGGAGGTGAGAAGTGAGGTGGGTCCAGGACAGGCAGACGTAGCAGCAGCCATGGAATGGGAAGATGTGGTGTCATCTTTGGCTGCAGGGATGAAAGAGAATTCCAGGTAACTGTTACTTGAAGAGATTCTTTGTTTCCTCCATCCCCACCGCCTCATGATAAGCACAGTTGTGTGCTCCACGGAATGTCCCTTCATTCTCCGTTCATCTTCTCAGTAAGTCTTATGCCATTGGCACTCTAGCCATCGTCAGCTTGTTTTATAGCTTCCTGGAATAGCAGGGCATGTTGCAGATTCCACAGCATTTTCATAGATTCCTTGAAAAGAAACAGTAACACCTCAGTACAGTGACACCTCTGGTTACATACTTAATTCGTTCCGGAGGTCCGTTCTTAACCTGAAACTGTTCTTAACTTGAAGCACCACTTTAGCTAATGGGGCCTCCCGCTGCCGCTGCGCCAGCAGAGCACGATTTCTGTTCTCATCCTGAAACAAAGTTCTTAACCTAAGGTAATATTTCTGGGTTAGTGGAGTCTGTAACCTGAAGCGTATGTAACCTGAAGCGTATGTAACCCGAGGTACTACTGTATTTCCAATTGACAAATCCTCCACCACCTTGTATTTAAGCACCTTTTGGCTGAACTTTCCTCTTGCCTTCTGATCTTCTCCCCCCATTAGGTGCCACCTGTCTTACGTAAGGCTCTCTGTACCTAATGGACCAAGGTCTTGACCTGATTGCACCCGTACCCTACCACATATGCGTGCATGTAACCATTTTATACCCCATAGTCTGGAACAGTACCATACTCTACCGTGCGGTGTACACTTCTTGTAGATTTGGTGATAAAGTGGTTTATTTTTCTCTCTCTCAAGAAATATGATAAACATAGTGTGTGTTGCAAACATAACAAAGGCAGAACATTCGTAATCCTCTATATAGGATTTGCTTACCACAAGGCCTGAAAGCGACCTTGGAGGACAAATGCTAGTGTACAGGGCCATGGATATAACAGTGGCTGAGGGAGAATGCAGTTGTGCTCATGGCCTCCTTGTGAGCTTCCCAGAGGCATCTGGTTGGGGAGAGGAATGCTTGGCTATATAAGCCTTTGGTTTGATCTGGCAGGGCTCTTATGACTGAACCAGGAAGTCACTGGTTCAAACTCACAAGAATGCTTTTGGCAAGCTGCTATTTCCCAATCTCTGCTCCCCTCCTGCAGCAAGTGAGTAATACTAGATACTCTGTGGGTTGTTGTTTTTTTAAGGATAAAATTAATGTAGGTGAGGATAAGGTTAACATTGTTTTTTATTTCAACGCTCTTATAAATTTCCACAAAATTGCTTAGGGTTATTTTATTAGGAGAATTGGAAGTACTGAAAATATGACCTTTATTTTTGCCTGGTTCTGACAAGCCAGATGTATGCTCTCCCCTAAAGTGTATTCAAGGGCTTTTTTCCATTAGACTGCTTTCAAACTCTTATGTGCTGTTTGACTTAGCAAACATCTGATCTTTGTACAAAGGCCATCACCATTAACCCTATTGACTGTACTTAGCATGGCTAATGGAACTGTTGTCTTGTCAGGGCCAGCAGTTCAGTAATAACAACACAGTTCAATTTCTGTTCCTTTCCCCGCTCCCCCTGCCACCTTTCAGCAGAGGAAAATGTACTTCTTGACTTCCCTCAAACTTACATTTCATAGGCAGTGCAATTTCAGTGATGATAAGCCATTCCTAAGTTTGCCTGTTTTGATATTTAACAAAATGGGAAGGGGTGGGTTTTATCTTGTCACTCTGATGATAAGATCTATACTGGAAAAAGCCATGAATAATTTTTTGCTCCTGCAAGCACTAATCTTAATGATACTACTGTACTGAGAATCGTGACCTTGATTGTCAAACGCAAAAGCAAACAGTTCTCTACAAAGCTTAGAGCAGGTATCTTCAACCTTTCCAGACCCAGAACCCATGTTTAACCCAAACATGCATTAGGGGATCCATTCCTTAATCTTCTCCCATATACTTGAATGGTGGTAGTGCTCCTGTTGCAACCCACGTTGGATCAGGCCACAACCCACCAGCTGAGTGAGTGGTGACATAAGAGTATAAAAACACTTCACTGTTGGTGAAATGGAGATAATATTAGGAGGATATTATTTTATCTTTTGATGTTATTTCTGCAAGGCCATCTTCAGTTTATATACATGAATCTTTGCAAGACTCCAAATTTCTCTTTTTGGTTCAAAAACCAAAAACCAAGATAGCCTTGGTTCAGTCACATTTTCCATTTTCTAAATGTGTTTCACTTTTCCACCCCATCTTGATTTTTTACAAAAGAGGGGACCACTGAAGGAAAGTTTGCTCCTGCGTTGACCTGCCTGTCTGCTGTGGTCATCTGCTGATGCTCGTCTCCAACAGTCCCTGTCAGTAGTATAACATCTTAAGGGCGGTGGGTGGCAGCCAAGAAGGGCTTCTCAGCTGTGGTGCAGCGGTGGCCTGAGACATGCTTGTTTGCATGAGGCAAAGGGCAAGATGGCAGCGCCATCATCCCATTCCACGTACACAAACTGATGAGTCTGAGAGTTGACTTTTACTTCAGCACTTGGGATAGTGCCTTCCACCACACCTGAGGACAGCGGATTGGATTAGGGGGTGCAGGGCCCAACACTTTCCTCCTCTCTTTTGTCACCACCCCTCCCAAGTTTGCTGCCTTGATGAAGCTGCCCATAATCAGGCCAGACCAGCCTGGGACCCTCTCTCATTTGGGGAGCTTGCCTGGTGTTTACCAGCATTGAAAGGATAAGAACATAGTTAAACTGTGGAACTGAAAACTCTCACAAGCCATAGTGAGGGCCACCAGTGCAGATGGCTTTAAAAAGGGACCAGGCAAATTCACAGAGGAAAAAGCTATCAGTAGCTACTAGCCACAATGGCTATATACTCTTTACATTTTTGGCAGCAGCATGCCTCTGAATCCCTGTTGCTGGGGCAGCACTGTTGAAATCAGGCCCTGCTTACTGGCCTCATACATAGGCGTCTGGTTGGCCTTTGTGAAAACAGACTGCTGAACTAAATGGGCCTTTGGTTTGATCTGGTAGGACTTTTCTTTTGACTCCTTTTCCTCCTTCCCAAGTTTTTAGAAAGTCTTTCAACTGACTTTTTTATTCTATTTATACATAACAGCTGCTGAATTTTAGGCTGTCTTGATTCTGTTCTTTGTTGTTGTTTTTGCACTGATGTGCTTTTTAATTGTAAGTAACTCTGGAAACTGATGGTGAAGGATGGTATAGAAACTTCTTAATGAGTAAAAAAAATAACTTTAAGTGCAATAGGTTTCGGTATATTGGGCCCAACAACGTTGTGAAATTTCCTAATGTCACCTCAGTGTGACTAACCTATGTACTTTAGGCTTCTCTAAAACTAAATTGTAGTTCCAGCCACAGTGGTGGTTCCTTAACGTTGCAACAGGAGTGCATCCTCCAGGCCCCCAGTTATGGAGGACATCACGTGTTCTGTCCAGCCAGAGAAGAAGGACCGTGTGCTTTGTATAGCTGCAAAAGAAAGACCCAAAAAGGATGCCTTTCTCTTTGTGCTTGTTCAGGCCTGATAAAAAGAAAGTTAGAAAGTGTGGATCAGAGATGGGTTGGGTGCTAAATTTAGGTCCTCCATGATGTTGAATGCCAGCGTTGTATCTGGCAATATTACTTCATGTTATTGGCACGTCCTGTACTTTTTTTGTTGGGGCAATTCAGATAGCAGTGATACACAAAGTTGCTCTCCTGTGATCTCTACCACAATTGTAGGCTGGAACCTAGAGTCAGGGGGAGCTAGTTTTCAAATCTGCATGTCAGCAGGAGTGAAGTTAGCAACTGCCCATACCACACCATCCTTTTCTTGTTGCTTCTTCGAATTCCCTTTCCTTACCAGTTTTATTTTTCAGTGCCACATAATACTGGTACATTTCCCCCCCCCAAAAAAAAAAATTGCTGTGTTTTTTGTAGCCTTGAGTGTTTACCCTTCCAGCAAACCCTTCATCATTTGTTATTCAGATCTTATTTATAGGAAATTGTAGGTGAGGTAATTTCTCAAGGCTATACAATTATAGGGAGCTTGGTCCTAGATCCGTCAGAACAAACCCAATTTTCTATCCTCTGAATTGCACTGGCTTAGTAACTTGTGAGCATCCCTTCTGCCTAAGTGAGCATCTCCCTTCTGTGGAACAGAAGTTGCTGCCTAAACTATATATAATACAGAGTTCACACAAGTATCTACTGTCAAAACCCATTAAGTTCACCCCCATTTTTATTATATTAATAAGAATAGAGCTTTTTTTCCCCACTGGCTCTCTGTGTGTGATATCTATATAAATAAATTGTTCAAGGCTCTAGTAATTATATGCTCACATATGAAGGCTTTTTTAAAAGTATCTTTTCCCAGCCATTTTCAGCTGTAGATGCAGATAAAAATATCTTTCTCCCAGATTTTTTTTTTAAAGAAACTAGAAGTCTACAATTATGCGCTCAGCCTTCACTCAATTCATCCTGAAGGAAGTTGCTTCATGGGAAATTTATATCCTAGCTTTGGTAGATGCCAACGTACTTGGCAGATGTGGGCTTTTAGGAAGAAAGAAATGAAAATTGCCTTGTAGCAAATTGGGCCCCCACACCTGGGAACCATGAAAGGCTGGCATGCAATTTTTTTTAATCACTGCTAATTTGCCTTGCATATTTTTGGTTCCTGAAATGGACTCATGAAAGTGATTAGCCTTGTCAAGATGTGAAGAGATGTGTACACTTAATCATGCCTAGCAATTGATGTGGCACTTAACTTGCAAGTTTATGAAAGGGCACACGCAACATGAAAGGATTTGTCTTTCTCCCCTCAACAAGTCATCTGCCCTTTTCACCCAAGACCTCTGGTAACTATGTCTCTGAATGAAACTGAGGGATGAAAAGGAGAGGCGAAGCTTCAAAGCGGTGCTGAAAAATATATTTATCAAATAATAACAGTCCTAATGAAATAATAATAATAATAATAATAATAATAATAATAATAATAAAATTTTTTATTTATATCCCGCCCTCCCCAGCCGAAGCCGGGCTCAGGGCGGCTAACAACAATAAAACAGTACAAAAGTACAGCATAAACAACACTCTAAAATCATTCATTATCAAATTAATTAATTCAAGCCACTGGCAACCATTGGGCCAGAGCTCCGCGAAGATTGCCGAGGGAGGGAGTCAGGCTGTGCCCTGGCCAAAGGCCTGGTGGAACAGCTCTGTCTTGGAGGTACCACTGTACTTAGCACTTATTTGAGAGCCAGTGTGGTGTAGTGGTTAAGAGCGGTAGTCACGTAATCTGGGTAACCGGGTTCGCGTCTCCGCTCCTCCACATGCAGCTGCTGGGTGACCTTGGGCCAGTCACACTTCTCTGAAGTCTCTCAGCCCCAGTCACCTCACAGAGTGTTTGTTGTGGGGGAGGAAGGGAAAGGAGAATGTTAGCCGCTTTGAGACTCCTTAAAGGGAGTGAAAGGCGGGATATCAAATCCAAACTCTTCTTTTTCTTCTTCTTCTTAAACTGGGTTGTATCAAAACCATTTCACTTGCAGAATGACTTACGCTGGCCCAGTGGAACATTCCCTTCCATGTCTCCCCCCAGTTTGCTCTGGAGAATAAGGGGAATTTCTCTTTCTTATTTCCTTCAACACCTCTACCCTTTCCCCTCAGAAAAGGAAGACTTTCTTTTCTCTGTCCACCACCTTAGCACTATTCCTACTGAAATGCTATGCAGCCCATCAAGGAGCCTGGGATCCCTCTCAGTGTGGTGTAGTGGTTAAGAGTGGTGGACTCATAATCTGGGGAACCGGGTTCGCGTCTCCGCTCCTCCACATGCAGCTGCTGGGTGACCTTGGGCTAGTCACACTTCTCTGAAGTCTCTCAGCCCCACTCACCTCACAGAGTGTTTGTTGTGGGGGAGGAAGGGAAAGGAGAATGTTAGCCGCTTTGAGACTCCTTCGGGTAGTGATAAAGCGGGATATCAAATCTAAACTCTTCTTCTCCTCAGGCTGCTACTAGGCAACAGGGGCTCATGCTAAGCACACATGTGAATTTCTATATTGCTTCTGTTAAACTTGTAACTAACTCAAAATATGTAATTTATTATCAATTCTATTCAAATTCAGCAGGGAACATCCTCAAATCTTCCTCTGCTACACTGCCAAGTTTCAAATCAACCAGTTGAACTATTTCCTAACTATAAGCCATCTGCTGCCCTCACCAATTTTCTCATGAGGGCAGGATGCGGTTCACCCAACTCACACTTAAGTTGGGGTCATGACTTTGGCTCTGTAATTCATATTGTGCTTTGATCTGCTATTTCCACTGATAAAAGAGTATTCCACTTGCACAAGGAATGTGTTGCAATGGGCAAACCTGCCCAAGACTTCTCTGGAATTCATCCAGAAAATTAATTCAAGGTATAATAGGGATGAATTGAACCTGTCGATTTTAATTTCATTCAGTTCGCCACATTTCTTCATTTTGTAAAGTAGTTTAAACTAGGAAATTTGCTTAGGGAAAAAAGCACAGCATTTTAGTGTGCATTTCTCCTAATATAAACTGCCCTGAGATAATGCATTTTTGTATGTTATTTACATTGATATGTCTTTTTAAGATCACTCTGCCTCGTATATGTATTTTTGTATATGGAGAATTGCATTATAAAATTTGATGAAGTGTGAATTTTGAAGGATAACTATGTATTCATTGTATATTAGTTTTGGAAGTGTGAATTGGGTAGGTTCTCATTAAAATGCAAACACCCAAATTTGTCCCCTCCACCCAAAACTCTATATTACATTGCCCCGCTTTGTATAACTTACTTGAATGAGGTATGGGATCGCTTCCAGGGATTCTGTAATTGTGATTTTCCACCTGCTATTGCCTTACTTTTTCTATAACTGCCCAGTTTTCAACATCTTTGTGCAAATGTCCTTGTCCCAATGTAGATGAAGCGGTTCCTATCCAAGCCATGTACCATTGGGCAATGGGTGGTTTTGCTGCTTAAATCTACAGATGTTTCTATCAGTTCTGAAGTGCTAACATCTGTGCTGCATGTTTTCATTTTCTAATGACTCCTGTTTGCTTGGATGCATAATCCACACACAGGCTGGTATTTTATTTTTTTAAAATACAGCTACTTTGCTGAACACTGGTGAGAGAATCATATTTCAGGGAATTAAATCTTCATAAGGTTTAGGATTGATTGAATAAAAAGGTAAAGGTAAAGGACCCCTGACAGTTAAGCCCAGTCCCGAATGACTCTGGGGTTGGGGCACTCATCTCGCTTTACTGGCCGAGGGAGCCGATGTTTGTCCGCAGACAGGTTTTCTGGATCATGTGGCCAGCATGACTAAGCCGCTTCTGGCAAAACCAGAGCAGCGCACGGAAATGCCATTTACCTTCCCACCGGAGTGGTACCTATTTATCTACTTGCACTTTTTTGCATGCTTTCAAACTGCTAGGTTGGCAGGAGCTGGGACTGAACAATGGGGGCTCTCCCCGTCGCAGGGATTTGAACTGCTGACCTTCCAATCAGCAAGCCCAAGGCTCAGTGGTTTACACCACAGCACCACGAGCTTTGCAAATTTGAAAGGGGGTGCGCAGGATTGAAAGGCTGTAAGAACGCTAAAGGCAACCACTTATATACAACTTTTAGACTATGTTGGAACCTCCTTATGTTCTTCATCTCCCATTGATTTAAGCTCATTATCAAATTCTGCCATAATCCTTTCAAAGTATTTTTATGTGGCATCACCTGCTGTAGGTATGGTTCTGTTCACTCACTGCCAGTTTACTTATGCATAAGGGTGGGGGGAGTTTTGGCAGGCTCACTAATTACCTCAGTCCTTTTTAATACTGTACCTCTCAAAAGGCATTGGAGTAGTAGTTTAAACTTGGAAATTGTGCTTTCCAAGTGCAGAGACACTGAGGCATAATGTTTGCAAAGATAGGGTTGGGAGAAAGTATGAACTTGATTAAGTCTACTTCCATTGTGAGCCATGATGAGCAGGTGCTCCTCAGCCCCAGGAGCAGGATAAAGGACAGCCAGACCAATTGTGGGGGAAACAGGCCACATTGAATACAACAAGTGCACCGGGTTTGCTTGGCATAGAGCATGGATCAGTAAATAGACAACTTTTCTGCTGCCCAATGCCTGGCCCAGCCCAGTTTCTGCTCCCCATCACACTTTTTGGGGGTTGCCATCTTAATGGTCACCACTGTGGTGCAGGCAAAGCACATGAGTTCCAGTTTGCAACCTGGGCTTAGAAGTGAAAGGCTGCCCACCCCCCACCCCCAAGCCAGTGTCACACACTGCCCCCAAGGCCTCATAAGGCCTGCCTTGGATTAAATGATTCTGACTGGTGCCTTGCCCACCAAAGTTGTGCTAGAAATAGAAACGCCTGATGATAGTAACTGCTCTCACTAGGGGGAAGGTGAAAACCTCACTCAACATGGGGTGAGTAAAAATCCTTTCCGGCCCTGTCAATCAGCAACCAACCATGTTCCCAGCAGAAGCCCTAGCAACAAAGGAACATCATTTGGTGGGCCACCTTTTAGAAAACTTGACAGTACCACCTTCCCTGGTAGATTTGCAAAACTTTGGAGGCTCCCGAGGAAGCCCACAAGACCAGCCAGCCAGGGAATGGTTGTGCCTCTTAGGTGCTTTCCCCGCGAGTTGCACACAACAGCAGCAAACTGGGAGTTGTCCACTGTGGAACGTGAACAAGAAGCAGAATCGTAGGATGGGAGGTTGAAATGTGTAGCCTTGTTCTCATGACATGTCCAGGGGCAGGTTCAGAGCAGCATGCTGCCTACATGCTTTCGCTTGAATTTCTGTATGGCATCTACACATGGGAGCACATGAGGCTTTCTCTCTAGTCCTGTTCACTTGGTCTCCCACACACACACACCTCGTGGATTACAAGCTTGTTGGCCCTGCCCCCAGATTGGTGGTTTTGTTCCTGCAGCCCCCACCCCCAACATGTATCCTCTGAGTTCCCTGCAAATCTATTTTTTGCACCTGGCCTCAGAGAACGCCTTCAGAAAGCTACAGAAGTTTGTCTTTTCCATAAATTCGATACCACCTGAGTTGCCCCTGATGAAGGATTTCCTTAATTCCAAAACACGGGCATAATAAAACATCTTGGCACTCCCTGGGCTTTTGCTGACAAAGGACTGGCACCAACTAGCTTTATTCACAACCCTTAAAAGCTTAGCTGGGCAGCTACTTAAGCTTGCCGAAGTTGCTTCCTTTGTTGCCGCCAGTGCCTCCTGGTAGTCACGATTATCTGCTTGTACCTGCGCTTGGTCATATTCAGGGCAAGATTTCCCCCATTTTCACTCCGGCCATTGTCTGGCCTGCTTTATTATCCATAGCTCAGCAGAAAGCCATGAAGCTGCCCAGGTTCCACAGCAATGGAAAAGATGAGTAGGCGTGGGGGAGAAAGTTGTTTCAGTTCACATTTTAAAGGCAAATCTACCTGATTTGCACTTTCTGAAACGATATGTGAACTAAAGCACAGCCACCCTTTGAAATCTGTGCTTATCTGAATTTGGTAGCGCAGTTCTCCAGCCAAGTGTACAAAAATGCATATGCTGAGGTAAACTGTGCATAGAAATGCATATATTAGTGAAGCTAATATACACAAACGCATTACATTAGGGGGGAAAGCGTGCATGTTAGAAAAATGTGTGTGTTAGGAGAAATGAGCAATAAAATGCTGACACATTTTCATGAGGGTTCTTTTAACAAAAGGATTGTAAAGAGCTGTGGATATGGCGTAGACCTGAATTTAAGACTCAAGAAAAGACCACCTGAGAGAGTGACTGATTTGTTCATCCCTACTTAAGAGAAGCCCTATTAATATTCATCTCCCCATTCAGTAGAGTGTGAGTTCAACAGGAGATCGTGTCCTCCCTAAAAGAGGGCAAGTGTTGCGGTGAGACCTGGAGTTGTGGGTGGGTTAGATTGGTCAGCCACAACACCCGATTAGTAGGTCCCTCGATGTTGGGTTTAATCTGGCCAATGAGGCACAGTCCAAACAGATTGAGGGACCTATATATACCCATGCACGTGACCCAGAGCCCGGACCAGCTCAGCCTCACCCCCTCCCTCCCACCCCAGAAGCGGAGTGCTTAAGGCCCCACTTTGCAGGTGGTGACTGGCAGGAGTTGGTGCAACAGAGAAGGCTTGGTGTGGGCACATTCACCTTCCAGTCCATCACCACGGCCAAGTACAAAGCAGGTTTGGATGGCTTTGCCAGTATTTCGCTTGAAATGTATGGATGTTTTCAGATAGGTGTGGTGGGAGTCCTGGGGTAAAGATGGAGAAGGTGAAAAGTGGAGGAGGTGGGCTGCTTACCCTATGCTGTCTGCTTCCAGCAGGAACTCACTCCTTTTCTCCCGCTGCTTCTTTAGTGAGTTATTTTGTAAAGACTTGGAATGAGTAAGCTGTGGTGAGAGTTTCTTGTCATGTGCGTTTGAGGGAGAATGGCTTGTTTTTTTAAAGTTGGGGATCACTTTGTGTCTCTTAACGTGGAGCATCTTCTGTGTTTTAAGCAGACTCTCCTCACCCCCCAAGTGTTCTTTAGAATTTTGCCTTTTTTCCCTTCCTCTTCTAGAGATCCATTGTGGAGAAATGAAACACAGTTTATGCTGGAGTGGATTACAGAAGCAATTTAATTTATATGGAAAGTTGAGAGAGAAATGTAATTATAATAAATAATAATAGAAGAAGAAATGAGTAGATTATGGGGTAATTTGAGAGGAATTGTTTGGGGGGATTTATTGAGGGGTAATCGTTCCATTAATTAAAAAGAAATTCTCATAGAGCAACAAACTTTCCTCAGTCATCCAGCACTCTGTTGTGGCCAGGCAGATATTTCTGAGGACAACAGCACCTCCCTCCCCTTTGTCTTCAGCATATGGCATTCCGGGGGGGGGGGGGGGGGCGGATAGGTGTGTGTTATGACTGAATGTTATGAGCCCTGCTTGTGCCAGTACTTGAAAAATTATTTTAAAAAGCAATTAGTTCATAATCATTTCTGTATCTACCTAATATGCCTTCCATGTTGCTTCCAATACGTTGCTTCCATGTTTTGCTTTCTAACTTTCCTTATAGAAGGCCGCCTGAGTTTCCTTTATCTTTTTTTAATGGAAGCAAAGAGTCCCCACCTCTGGGGGGAGGGGGAGAGAATAAATGTGAAAAGGAAGTAGAAATCATACAAAGTTGTACCCCCAAATAAACTTAATTAAGCTTCAGTTTACCCAGCAACTGTGGGTGTCAGGGAACTGCCATCAGTACTGGAGGGAGAGCGCGGAGCCCAGAGGGATTCCAGAGGGTGTCCAGGGATCGGCAGAAGCAGCCCATCTTCTGGGGAGGAGAATCAGTGTAGCACCAGTGGAGAAGGGGGGCTGGTGGGGGAAGTGGCGAGGCGATCCCATGACTCCTTGCCTGGGACCAGCGGAGAGACTAGAGGTCCTCCGTTGCCCACGCCCTCCCTGCGCAGGAGGCTTCCGCGCAGAGAGGGTAGGCGGAGACTAGGCGTCAAAGAGCTTCTTTGCTGGAAGAAGTTTAAGAAACGCCCACTCATGGATTCTGCCAGCGATTGAGTCAGCCACGGGCGAGTGGCTGTCCGGACAGAGGAGGTTCACTTTGGCAGCCCAGCCAGGTGTTTGCACCCAGCCAGGAAGATAGGAACCTGCTTACGCATGAGCAACCCCCTTAGGGACCATTACAGTGGGAAATACTTTCAGGTGTAGTTTAGAGTCCCTGAGTCAGTTGGATGGTGTATTGTATGCTTCCTTTGGGCAACTCCTGCAGCCAAGTTCTGCTTTGGGCCACATCTACAAGGCCTGGGGAGGGGGTTTTGTCATCTGGGCAGCCCAGGACCTCCATACACACTGTCCAGGCAGTGGCGTAGCGTGGGGGGTGCAGGGGGGCCGGCCGCACCGGGCGCAACATCTGGGGTTAGGGCAAATCCACAGGTTAGGGGGCGCAAATCCACGGGTTAGGGGGCGCAAATTACTTGCCTTGCCCCGGGTGCTGACAACCCACGCTACGCCACTGTGTCCAGGCTTGTGCCTTGGAGAGGTCACTTCAGTGCCATTAACACAGCGCTTTGACTTCAACACCCAGAGACGCACTCCATTGTCTCTCGAGACAGATGGATGCCAACAACAAAAAGTTTTGATCTTTTCAAACTAGTTCAGTGAACCGAACCAGTTTATCCTAAACACTAGTCTGTGTGTGTTAAAGAAAGCAGGCTCTGTGTGTTGTTATCTCTCGGGTGATGGTATTACATACCTATCTCTAAAATGGATGCTCGTTTTTCTATGGAACCTTCAACATAATTCATTCCTCCTTCAAATGAATTATATGTGTGTGACAATCTGTAATCTGCTTTGGATCACTTTCTTCAGGTTTCTGCTCTCTATGTATATAAGTGTTTTCCTGCATTCTTATTGTAGCACAGCTGTGGTCTGGATTATGTTGATCTTTGGAGTCTCATATGTGTGGATGGATTGTATTGTTTTAGTATTGCAGGGGGGTTAATAATGGAGAGGATTTATAAACAGATGCACTGTTTTTCCCAGTTTATAGTCGCAATGGAAAGCCTTACCTGGAATCTGTTTAGGCGAAGGTTTTTTTGACAGAAACAAAATCCACAGGTGTGTTGTAGGAGTTCCCACTCAGTTCACAAATTTCAGAATGTGTTATAGTGGAGGGTGCAAACTATAATAAACTGGAGGAATTTCTGGAGCCTCATTTAAAAAGAAAATCCCGGAGACAGCCTGGTTGAGAGTGGGCCCTAATGAAATCAGTGTGACTATTACTTCTGAGCAGACTTGCATAGAATTGTACCTGTATTTTTCAGGGGTCCGAGGAAAGGATTTTGAAGGATGGGAGGGATGTAAATGCTTTAGAGGCCCACCATCCAGTCTCAAAGGCAAACAGAGGTATAGGGGCATTGGTACTCACTTGGAGGCAGAATAATCCAGGGTGCTTCCAAGCCTGTTCTCCCTCAAGAAGAAGATGCTATAAGCCCACACTGGACTGTTTCAAGCAATAAGATGCTACAGTGGTGAGCCTCTGTAAATAGAAAGTTATAAACAATGGCTATTTTAGTTTTTAGTTTTAGTGCTGGGAGGGAGATAGGCAAAATAAAGAAGGATATAAATACGGTGAAATAAAGAAGTCTATAAATATGCTATCATAAGACATTGCCAAATAAAGAAGTTCTTTATTTGTTTGGGATTGCCATCCAATTTCTCCTCTTATGCTCCCAACGGAGCCAGTTTTGGACTCTGCCAGACATGCATAAAATAGCTCCGCTTGGGAAAATAATATTAATCCTGATAAATCAGAGATGTCTAGTGGTCTTCATGGAACAAAATGGCTTCCACTAGTTGCAGCTGGGTTGCAAGTAGGGATGAGTGAACCTACCAACCTCGATTTCTAACTTTTCAAGTCCTTAAATTCATTTCTCCATATTTCAGCATCAGATTGTGATTATTATTATTATTTAAAATCCTCACGAACATTTCATCAGCGTTCCTTCGTTAGGGGAGAAGCAAATTTGTCCACGGCTGTCTCCCTTCCTTCTGCAGCAACATTACAGGTGTAACATCCATTATGTGTAGTATGTTGTTGGCTTTGACTTGGGACTCTCAGGTCTGTCCAAGAGGAAGGGGTGGCCTTTGAACCCACACATTTGGATACGCTCTGCCTTTCCTGACAAAAGTGCTTCCATTTAATTCTGCAGCAGGGACCCAAATTTGGCAAGGGGGTGATTTTATATTGTGCTTGAAATAATGGTTAATTCAACTGTGCTTCCCACACAACCTCTGGGTTAGACGGGGCACATTGGACATGCTGAGCTGTGTACTTTGCTACAAATGCCGCAAAATATTCTGTTTGTAGCAGGGTCAAAGGGCTTGTCGGGTGGCTAAACGATGGGTGCGTTAGCCTAGTAGCAACTTCATGGAGAGTTTCTAGCACCTCAGGAGAGGTTAAAAGGAAAAAGTAATGTCTTCTGCTTTTAACTTTCTTACTCAGGGGTGTGTGTGTGTGTGCATGTAAGGGAGAGAGCGTAAGGTGCAGAACTTAGCAGATAGAAACGAATAGGCACTGAGGCTGTAATAAGCCAAAAATCCAAAGCACTGGAAGGAAATACCTCTAATTTCAATTATGATGTGCCCTGTTGCAACAGGTGGAACTTTGTCAGCATGAAGGCTTGATCAATTAGGCAGCAATCTGGTGTTCGGTTAAATGCTCTTAAATCCCATTGATTTTATTTTTTTTTAAAAATGGAATTAAGTACGTTGCGACTGCAGTCTCAGAGCATTTTCACACATGAGAGGAAAAAGTGGATTTGATCTGCTCTCGTGGTATTTGTGCCCCATGAATGTCATTACTGGAGGATGGAATGCCGATGAGGACTTCAGCGTGCACTCAAAGTTCTTGATCAGCAACTAGTTTTAACAGGGGCATGTTTTTATATAACCTCCTGATACAGCAGGGAGAGCTTAGCAGTTGCCTTGTATTGAGTTGGACCTTTTGGCCATTCCACCTCTGTATCCTCCATGCCTGCCTTTGCCAACCTGGAGTCCTCTGGATGTTTTGGAATACAATTCCCATCAGCCTTAGCCAGCACGCACTAGCTGGGGCTGATGGGAGTTGTAGTCCAAAACTATCTGGAGGGCACCAGGTTGGCAAAAGTTGGTCTATACTGATGGGCAGTAGTGCTTCAGAGTCTCCCAGTGCTACGCAGAGAAGCTGGAGACTGATCCTGGGACCTGCAAAAGTACAAAACATGTTTTCCAATTGAACTATGTTCCTAGTAGCAGAGGAAGCTGCCTTCATGCTGAGTAAGCCCAATAGTCCATACTCACTTAGTATTGCCTATACCAGGAGTAGCCAGAGTGGTGCCTGCAGGAAGGTTGTTGTACTGAAATGCCCAACATTCCTGACTATTGGCTATGCTGGCAGGGACTGATGGGAGTTGGAGTCGAATACCATCTGGAGAGCTTCACATTGGCTGTCTGGTTTACAAGGTCTGGCAGAAACTCTCCAGGGTTTCAGACAGGGAAACTTTCCCAGCCCTACCTGGAGATGCTGCAAACTGAACCTGAGTCTTCTGCATGCTAAGTAAATGCTCTTCCACTGGACTGTGGCCTTTCCCCTAAAATTTAAGGGCCTAAATCTAATCAATGATATATATTTGTGGAAAAAAATTTTTTGAAACTTTAGTAGAGATGCAATGCCGTGTGTCAGCTGTTGACAGGCATGGTGTTGTGTGTCCCCCCTCCCTTGCTTGCTTAATACAACTTTTAATACAAATTGAAAGGAGGGGGCAGTTCCCTTTGATAAATCACCGCAGATTAATTCCTTCTTTCCCTTTACCAAATTTGATAGAATATGTGGCCGGTCCTCTTTTTATAAAGTAATTTCCCCTCCTGTCTGCCTCTTTTTCTTTTTAAACGTATTTTTAAAATCTATTTTGTGTAGAACTTGATAACTTTTAATGAAAAATGTATTATGTATTCTACGAGATAGGTTGATTAGATAAGTGTGGCTGCTCAGGGGGCTGCCTGGACTTCAAGGCAATAGCAGACTTCAGTGTATTCTGGAATGGTTATGACATGTAGCATTATTCCGCGTTCCAGGATGTAGTGCTGGCTGTAAAAATTGCTGCAGCAATTCTTGGGGGGGGGGGTGACAATGGAGTGCTACAGGGTTCTGTCCTGGGCCCGTTGTTGTTCAAGGTCTTTATAAATTACTTGGATGAAGAAACTGAGGGGATGCTCATTCAATTTTCAGATGACACCAAACTGGGAGGGGTTTGCTAATGCCACAGAAGACAGAATCAGAATTCAAAATGCCCTCAACAGATTGGAGAACTGGGCCCAAGCTAACAGGACTCTTCTGTAATGATGGGGTCTGGTGGACTCAAAGTGGTAATGTGTTCCAGAGATGCAGGGTTGAAGCCCCTGGTCTGCTAGAGAATTCACCAAGAACTTGCCGACTTGCATTTCTCAAAGCGTTAAGCAGTGTCATGCCTCTCATGTCTTTTTATATACTTGCAGTGTGTGTGTGTGTGTGTGTGTGTGTGTGTGTGTGTGTAAGTAAGTGGGGGGGTGAGACTTTTGCCCCCTTAGCTTTCTGAACAGTGCTATACCCGTCACTAACCAAGTTCTTCTGATTTCCCCCCCTCCAGAGTTCTTCTATAATTCATTATTACAAATGGCTGCTTATATCAAATCTAAATGCGCCAGGAAGTCAATTTTCTTTTGGAAAATCTCACAAAAGAGATTTCAAGTGCACAAAGAACGGAGCTCTTAGCCGAACAATGAGCGGTCGTGTACCTTACAGATCTCTTTCTCATGAATAAAGCAGCAGGTGGTTATGAAACTTGCATGCCTTGGTAGGGTCCTTGGGAAAATGGATAATGGTGTCGGAATTGAAGGGGGGAGAGGAACCTAAATGTGTGCTGCATGTACTGAGAAACAGAGTCTTGAAAAGAAGCGTAATGTGTGACTGAAGTTTGCTGGTCACTGAGAGTTTGGGGCTTTCTGCCTCAGGGGCCCTGGTTAAAGCTTGAGATGGGACTGTGAAGTATCTGAGACAACCCCACCCACCAGTTCCCTGCAAAAATATTAATACCTGAGGACATCAGTGAGGTGTCTGGTGAAGAAGTCTACAGTATATACAATTGGCATGAATGCTTTATTTCTTTTTAAGGGGCAAGGTGGGGCAATGGAATGCAGTGAGGGACATTGCAACACACTGCTGTAACGCTTTGTTTCCTAAGCTGGTCCATGGGCCACCACTGGTCCATGAGCTTCATGCAAGTGGTCAGCAATGTGTTTGTGAAGAATGACAGGCAAAGCAGTTGCTCCATCCTTTTGCCTTTTGCTGAAGATCCACCTCTTTAGCCTGGCCTTTTGACACCTTTAATGCATGTTTTTAGGACTCAGAACTGTTCATTTGATTTTAAATTGTTTTAACTGGTGTCAAAACTGTATTTGACATTGCTGTAACCTGTGACCTTAAAGTGAAGGGCAGGTAAGAAATCCAAGTAATAATAAAAGAAGCAGAAGGAAAAATTGAGGTGCCCTTGCAATTTCTGGAAAATCACAGAATCACAGAAGTGTAGTGTTGGAAGAGACCACGGGGCTCAGCTAGTTCAACCAACTCCCTGCAAAGTAGTCATTTATTTTTATTTTATAATATTTATATCCCACTTATTCTTCCAAGGAGCTCAAGGGGGCATATGTGGTTCTCCCCCATCTCCATTTTATCCCAACAACCCCAATGTAAGGTAGGTTCACCTGAGAGGCAGTGACTGGCCCAAGGCCACCCAGTGAGCCTCATGGTCAAGTGGGGATTTGAACCCTCGTCTTCCAGGCCTTAGTCTGACACTCTGACCACTATGCCACACTGACGAGTTCCAACTAGTCCTGCCTGTGCTTCCACCCTTATGTACAAACAGTGAGAGGGACAAAAAACAAGGAAGCTTATCAGAGACAAATCCTTAGGATATCAGAGAAGCTTTGGGTTTCAGTGAGACGATCCCATGCTGTCCTTTTGTGCTTGAGTGTGAGATTGTGCTAATATTGTGCAGTGGAGTCTTTTAGAGAGGGTGACTTTTCATGGTTGCTTCGTTCATTGATCCACCAGAAGAGCTAGTATTCCTGCTGGTACGCTCATTGAGTTCTGGCCAGTCTCTGTGGCTCAGCAGAGGGGCACAGGTCCCAAGGCTGTATGCAGATGATAAATTCTCAAAGGTTTGACAGTATTGATGGGCTGTAATTGCCTGGAGTCCAAGTGTTGATTTCCTATATCTCACCATGGTTGCTGTTCAAACATCTTTTTACAAGTTTTGTTTTTATTCACTTAGCAAACTTCCATCCCACCTTCAGGGAAGCTCACAATAATAATAATAATAATAATACAATACAATATAACACAATAAAAGTGTCAGGATAAAACAGGCTTTCATAGCCTTTAGAGTGGTAATCTGAAAGAGCCAAAGCAAACACCTCCATACACGAACAGTACTGCTGCAAAGAGATATGAACTCCTCCTCAAGTTGTGGTTGCCTATTGGATTAATATACTATCCAATTCTACCTGGCTCAGCAGTCTCAAGGCAGTGATGCCAGGTGATTATTAGTCTAGCCTAATGGGTTTTCCCTGCATGGTCTCACACGGTAGTTTCTCATTCTTCCTTTGCACATTTTTTAATCATCATCATCATGAAAGTTCATCAGTACTTTATAGAATCCATTTCTCTGGATGTACACATTTTTGCAGACTGCTTTGCACATCAGTGATGCATTTTTCAATATTGATTTCACCAAAATATGCATATATTTTTTTGCAAACTTCTACTGATAGAAGCATTTTTGTAGAAGAATGCTTAAGGGTTTTCTGGTTGGAGAACTGCGTCAGAAAATCTGGGGAAGTGTGACTTTTAAAAGCTGCATTTCAATTCCTGTATACTTTCAAGAAGTATGGCAGAGGTAAGTTCAGTGCCCTTTTTTCCAGAAAAGGGGTGCTGATACTCACCAGCAGCTCCCACCCCACCCTACCCATCATGAGCTCTGCCAGCAGAATGCACACAGCCAGAAGAGCACAATGCACAGCGGAGGAAGTGTGTCACACACCACTTTCCACTCTCACACTCCTTGGGGAGCAGGACTTGTGGGCTCTGGCCAGTCCCAAGGAGACAGTGCCAACAGGGCCCTGGAGTGGCTTTTCTCATGCCATGGCTGCCCATGCAGTTGAGTGTCTCCAGGTGGGGGAAGAGTACCGCCAGAAAAATCACGCTGGGTATGCTCTCTCTAAAATGAAAAACTGAACTCCCCTCTTTATCCCTACAGGAAAAGTCCCTTTTCTGTAGCTGTTTTCTGTTTGCTATCTCCATGATGCTCACAGACGTTGGAATGCAGTATCATTTTATGCTGTTGAAAACCAACTCGGTTTGTTTTTTTAAAAAAATAGTATTGTGAAATTGGCTCAAAATTCTATTACTGAAAAGCGACTGCCAAAAGGTCTAGATAAAGGTTAACAATTTAGGCTGGATCCTGATAAAACAGAGGAAGTGGTGATTTGGAGTTGGGCCCAAGCAAGCAAAGAGGTATCTCCTGGCCAAAATGAGATAGTGCTTCCCCCAGGTTAGTGTGTTTGCAATCTGATAGTGCCCCTTTGCTTTTGGGGGGTGGGGGGCAGTTACACCTGACCTGCTGGCTGGCACTCTTCTTTGCCACCCTGATCCAGGCCTTCGTTGACTTGAGTATTGCAATATGTTTTATGAAAAATATCATTTGAGAACTGCCAAAAGCAACTAGTATAAAATGTCAGTGTTTAACTTCTGATAGGAAGTTACTGGTGGCTTGACAACAATTGGCAACAGAGGACAGACAACTCCATTACTTGGCAACAGCCTTCTCTTAGCTTCTGGGGACAATTCAAGGTGCCAGTAATTATCATCTGTAAGGTTCTTCCAGCCTGTCATTATTTTGAGGTGGGTGCGCATGCGCACGCGCACACACACACACACACACACCATTTCCAAAACCCGCATCCTTCTCTTCAATTTTCATACCTGGTTATATCAAGCAGAAGGGAATAGTTGAGGGAATTATCAGTCACCATTTTTCTCCCCTCCTCACACAAAATGTAAATTACTAGTTACAACTCTTCTGTCTCACCCTGCCCCCCTCCAGTAAAAGAAACCTCTGGAAATGGCTATTCATTTTGTCCTAAGCAATTGTAGCTTCTGAAGGCTTTTCTTTGAGAAAGGGGTGGGGGGAATTCTCTTTCAAAACACCCATTGAATCTGGACAGCTTCCAGTGGGAGAATTGAACTGATAAACACCTGCCTGAGCTTTGAGTGTGAAGGCACTTTCTGAATATAATTGTATATATAAGATTTGTGTACGGTCCCTCTTTGGAGATGGCAATAGCCCAGTGACGCTTTTAATTCTCCCGACATTCCGCTTGGGATAAAAATACTCACTTCCCCTCCTAATTTCTTTCAACAAGTTTTCTGATGCCAAGAGCAAAGAATTGGGGGAACAGGATGAAACTGCCCTAGAATAGCTTTGTGATTAAATTCCATATGAAACTTCAGGTAGAATCTAGCATACTCTGTTGGAACAATCAATATACTTTTAAGGTCTCTCTTTTAGTGGTGCTGCAAAACCATCAGTGTGACAGTGATTTTTCTCAAGGATAGAAAAGCGGGTTGCTTCTAGCAACACTAGGAAGCCGTACAGAATTATTAATCTGCTTAGAAGAATTGTTTTTGGAAACTGATAAAAGCAAATAAATGAATTTGGGCTGAAACGCAGGGGATGTTTTAATGTGGATGCTCTGGAAGGCATGCCATCCTATATATTCCTCTTCTTCACTTAGCATAGGAAGCAAGCCAAGAATACCACTGGACTGCTACTTTGCTTCCTGGTATGTGTCTGCGAAACGGGGTGAGCTCCCGTTGCTCTGTCCCAGCTTCTACCAACCTTGCTGTTCAGAAAGCATAGTAGTGCAAGTAAATAAATAGGTACCACTGTGGTGGGAAGGTAAACGGCCTTTCCATGTGCTCTGGCACTCATCACAGAAGTGGATTAGTCATGCTGGCCACATGACCTAGAAAGCTGTCTGCGGACAAACGCTGGCTCTCTTGGCCTGAAAAGCCAGATGAGCACCGCATCCCATAGTCGCCTTTGACTGGACTTAACCATTCAGGGGTCCTTTAGCTTACCTTTACCTTTTATGTCCAGGAAATATGTCCAGGAAATATTATAACTCCTCCCCTGTTTTCGTCCCACTCTTGAATTTTGCACATCTGTGCAGGTTTTTCTATCCTGCCCATTTCCAGGAGTGGTGCAAAAAAGATCAGGGCTCCTAGCTTCCAGCCAGCTTCAACCAGAAATACAAAAGCAATGCCATTGCAATGCTCATGGCGATTTATCACTGGCTTGAGATAAATGTTATGTCTAAAATATGTGGTGGTGGTAAATTATCAAAGTAAAATTCAAGCCAAGAGTTAGGAGGCAAGCTCCGTGTAGTAACATCCTCAGTGGTTTTGCAGGCATCTCCATTGTTTTGTACTGCTTTTAATGGGCTTTAAATGTTGTTATATTGCTGTGCTCTGTCGCTGCCCATATATTTTATGAGAGGGTGGTGCATATAAATACCTTTGTAAATACAAATAAATAAGATCCCCGGCAACATTTGATGATCCGATGGCAGATCCGTGTACAGTGGTACCTCGGGTTACATACACTTCAGGTTACAGACTCTGCTAACCCAGAAATAGTACCTCAGGTTAAGAACTTTGCTTCAGGATGAGAACAGAAATTGTGCAGTGGTAGCGTGGCAGTGGTGGGAAGCCCCATTAGCTAAAGTGGTGCTTCAGGTTAAGAACAGTTTCATGTTAAGTACGGACCTCCGGAACGAATTAAGTACTTAACCTGAGGTACCACTGTATTTAAACACTGTGGCAACCAAATTGTGTAGAAAGAGAAAGAACAGCAGATCATTATTGACAGTGAAAATGGCACCGGAGCACAGACTGTCCTCTCTTCTGCCTGTTCATCACCCACACATTGTGAGGGTGTGTTTGACCCAGGTGAGCAGTGCTTGGCAAGAGGGCCTGCAGGAAGTTAGCGGTGGGTATCAGGGGGCAGGCGGGGAGTTCCATACTTCGCATTTGCAGATCTTTCTTGCTGTTTGGCTTCCCATATTAAATTATTGTATTAAAGATAAAATAGTACTGACAGTGGGGAAAGGAATATGATCAATTGTGTTTAGTTGTATGGGGCTTCCAAGAGACACAGTGCTTTACAGTATGATGTGGGTTAAAGCCTCAGCGCCTAGGGCTTGCCGATCGAAAGGTCGGCGGTTCGAATCCCCGCGGCGGGGTGCGCTCCCGTTGCTCGGTCCCAGCGCCTGCCAACCTAGCAGTTCGAAAGCACCTCTGGGTGCAAGTAGATAAATAGGGACCGCTTACTAGCGGGAAGGTAAACGGCGTTCCGTGTGCGGCTCTGGCTCGCCAGATGCAGCTTTGTCACGCTGGCCATGTGACCCGGAAGTGTCTCCGGACAGCGCTGGCCCCCGGCCTCTTGAGTGAGATGGGCGCACAACCCTAGAGTCTGTCAAGACTGGCCCGTATGGGCAGGGGTACCTTTACCTTTTATAGTGGATATAATACAGAATTTGGAATGGAAGGATCTGAGTTAAAATTCCAGCTCATCCATGAAGTTCACTGGATGGTCTTACGTAAGTGTTTTCATATGTATTCATATTCTGGAGAACTTTGCTTGGAAGGGTGGCTCACAAATGTAGTTTTGAAAATGGTGTGAATCCAGTACAGGAGCAGTCATTGGGGTACCTTCCAGATCCTGTTGGACTTCAGCCCCCATCAGCCCTAGACAGCATGACCATTGGTCAGAGATTATGGGACTTGTAGTCCGACAATATCTGGAGGGCACTACGTGATTCTGAACTGGTGAAGCTATTGTTTTTCCTGTTGAATGTCAGCAACAGCAGCCGCTTTCTCTGGCTGCCTGTTGGAAACGGAACAATTTTTTTATTAATAAGCTGAAGTCCTGACAGTGGTTGCTGTTAGCATTTGGAGTTACTTGCACAAGATAGCTTTCTTAATGTTCATCCGCTCTGACAAACCTTTTTTAAAAAAAATAAAGAAAATCTGAGCTGTGGATTAATAAGACTTTCATGTTAAAACTTCAGTCTTCAGTATGGCTCAGATCATGTTCCCTTCCTAACAGTCTATCTATTTAAGAAAAGAGGAATGTATTTTATTTTATTTTATTGCAATAAGAATATTGCGCTAAATATGCATTCCCATGAAGCAGTCTTGTCTCATGGTCTTGGTGTTTTGTTTTTTCAAACTGCAGCATGTAATTATTCTGAAAGAAGCATTTTGTAAACAACCTTATTTTATGTGTGTGTGTTTTAAGGAGAAACATTTTTACCTCTGCTTTTTCCCTCTCTTTCTCTCTCTCCACCTGGATTAATGGATTTGCCTGTTTATCTGGCACTGGACTCTACAATAAATCCAGGTTTCGTGGGGTGTGTGTTTTTTTAATAAAAAAGCCTAGCTAACTGCAGCTCTTTAATGGGAACTTTAGAAGTGACATTTTAATAGTCAGATAAGGAAATGCCAAGTTAGTGTCATCCCTTAATGAGCTTACTCCTTCTCAATTGTTGGTCTGATAAGTAAGCGTGACAGGAGGTTTCTTTCCCCAAAGGCTTAACAGTAAGAATGTTAGGTGGTTCATTTTTCAGCCCTTTCCTGTATTGTGTTAGGAAGCCACTTCCTCCAAGGCATATTCTCAGAGGACAGCTCTTTTGCTTTCAGTAGATTTTCCCCCTTTGCTACATTTCTCAATAGATCCATTCGCATGGGGCTTGGTCCACTGGATAGCGTGGGGCTTCTTCTTGTTGTTGTTTCGTTGTTGTTGTTGTTGTTGCTATTTTATTTATACCCCGCCAATCTGGGCGGCTTCCAACACACACACAAATAATAAAACATCAAACGTTAATAATAACAATCAGATCCTTTATAAAAAGTCACAGTAACTTTAAAATAAACAACTTATACCAAATAAAGTAAAAAGCCCCCTTGCTGATGCTGCTGAGGAAGCAAGGGGAGAGGCAAATGGGAAGGAAGGTGGTCATTTTTTATTATATCTAGGACATTGCTGACAAGGATGTAGCCAGTGTCCACAGAAGTAAGTCTGATCTATGTCTGACTATGTCTGGCCACTGGTCCCATCACCTCCTGGCAAATAGAAGGGGAAGAAATGGAGGCAGTGAGAGATTTTACTTTCTTGGGCTCCATGATCACTGCAGATGGTGACAGCAGCCACGAAATTAAGAGACGCCTGCTTCTTGGGAGAAAAGCAATGACCAACCTAGACAGCATCTTAAAAAGTAGAGACATCACCTTGCCAACAAAGGTCCGTATAGTTAAAGCCATGGTTTTCCCAGTAGTGATGTATGTAAGTGGGAGCTGGACCATAAAGAAGGCTGATCGCCGAAGAATTGATGCTTTTGAATTATGGTGCTGGAGGAGACTCTTGAGAGTCCCATGGACTGCAAGAAGATCAAACCTCTCCATTCTTAAGGAAATCAGCCCTGAATGCTCACTGGAAGCACAGATCCTGAAGTTGAGGCTCCAATACTTTGGCCACCTCATGAGAATAGAAGACTCCCTGGAAAAGACCCTGATGTTGGGAAAGATGGAGGGCACAAGGAGAAGGGGACGACAGAGGATGAGATGGTTGGACGGTGTTCTCGAAGCTACAAACATGAGTCTGACCAAACTGCGGGAGGCAGTGGAAGACAGGAGTACCTGGCGTGCTCTGGTCCATGGGGTCACGAAGAGTCAGACATGACTAAACGACTAAACAACAACAACAATGTCTGACTTTATGGAGCCTTAACCACTCATAACCTGAGAGACATTTGCAACTCCTTGCAAAAAGCCTCCTTTTGCAACCAACCAAGTGTTGCTGCTTGCTGCTGGGCTCCTCCCTAGCAGTCACCCACAATAAAAAAAGAAATGGCATTGGGAATGGAGAGAAATGCAACCAACCAAGTGTTGCTGCTTGCTGCTGGGCTCCTCCCTAGCAGTCACCCACAATAAAAAAAGAAATGGCATTGGGAATGGAGAGAAATGCCCAGAGCGAAGGGAAGAAGTTAACTCTGTCCTACAACTTTAGAAGCTGCGTTGATTTGTAATAAATTCTTTGTTAGGAAGATGTCGGAGCAGCAGGCTGCCCTCTTTATCACACAGTGCAAAAGATGTCAGGTTTACAAAAGGCAGCCAGACTGCTTAATTTGACTCATTACAGAATCAAATACTATCTGGTTTGCCAATTGCAGCTGGCACACTCACCACAAGGGTCTGTCTTTCAAATGGACTTTGAGAGCAGGATCTGCTCAATGAGGGAAATGAATTGTTATGTGCTTTGGCATTTTTTTCTCTCTCATTGGTCTTTCCTAAATGGTCTCTTGCTGGCTGAGTGATTTGTCCACTGATTTAACGGCTGTGAGTAAAATTGTTCTTGCTGCCATAAAAAAAGGCTAAAGAGACGTGGTGCAACTCTTGTTTGCCGCTGACCATTTATATAGCCCTCCATTTGTTCTGACAACAACCTACTGAAGTGTAGGTCACTGTTCCCTCCTTTTTTAACCTTGTAAGAACTGAGAGAACTTTCCTGAAGCATTCAGTTTTTGGTACATGATAAAAAAAGGAGCACTTGAATGCAGGCCTGGATTCAGTTTTAAAACTGCTGGAAAGTTCGGCTGCCCCAGGTCCATTTCCTTGGCTCAGATAATGAACAGATTAATTTTGCTTTATGACAGATGGTGCCCAGAAGTTGCTTTGTTCTGAGTCTTTGTCTTTCCCTGACCTAGTTCTGGCTGAGGTGGAAACCCTATTTGTTTTATTTCTTTATTTAAGGATTTATAAGCATAGATAGAGTCAGAGTGTAGACATAACAATCTAAATAAAAGGTAAAGGACCCCTGACAGTTAAGTTCAGCCGCAGATGACTCTGGGGTTGCGGCGCTCATCTTGCTGTACAGGCCGAGGGAGCCGGCGTTTGTCCGCAGACAGTTTTTCCGGGTCATGTGGCCAGCATGACTAAGCTGCTTCTGGCACAACAGAACACTGAAACCAGAGCAGCGCACAGAAACACTGTTTACCTTCCCGCTGCGGCGGTACCTATTTATCTGCTTGCACTGGTGTGCTTTCGAACTGCTAGGTTGGCAGGAGCTGGGACTGAGCAATGGGAGCTCACCCCATCGCAGGGATTCGAACCGCAGACCTTCTGATTGGCAAGCCCAAGAGGCTCAGTGGTTTAGATCACAGCGCCACCTGCGTCCCTAACAATCTAAATAGCAGATCCCCAAAGCTTCAAATTATCTATGTAGTATAAAATGGCTGATAGCTCTCTTCAACATTTAAATTTCCAATAGCTAACTAAAAGCAAAAACGCTAGGGAAGGTGTTCAGCATCGCTCTTTTCTTGTCATTCCATCAGCAGAAGCATGTCAGCTTGCCAGACGGAACAATCCTCCCTCTTCTTCCCCTGGGGGCTGTTCTGAGGGTTCCTCTCACCCTTTAGAGCCCATTTCTGTAGGCACAAGGGGCAGAGGAGAGGGGGGAATGACCCGTTGTGCAAGTGGAAGTCCTTGCACAGGGCTTCCACTGACATTAGTTGAATCCCAGGCTAGGCATTCATCCAAGTTTGATTGGTAGTTGATTTCACAGAACAAAACCAAAGGTCTGGTTTCTAGTATGGCAGGAGTACCTATGGGGAATACTCTTTTTTTAAAAAAAAAATTTTTTTATTGATTTTCCAAATTATTACAAATCAAACCAAATTGCTTAAATTTAATACAATTTCTTAAATTCAGGTTCCCCGCTCTTGTTGCAATCATATGTCAAAGATTTTCTCCCATAGCTATGGGGAATAATCTTAACCATAGCCCATCAGAGGAACACACTGTTCCCAGCTGGGATATGTGGGGCAAGATGGTCCTTCAGGTAAAGTTATGCCTGGGCTACACCCCTTTGGATGATTGAATGGGGGGAGGGGTTCCCTTGACCGCATGGTCCTCTAACCAACTGGGAGGAAGGGTTGATGGGAAAGCGTCTGTGTGTGAGGCAAAAATAGAATTATTTCTGGAAGAAAGAGGGGGAGACTTGGAAGGAAGCAGAGCATAAGTGCTAGAAGGCACCTTTGTGGGTTCAAGTAATTCTTTTTCCGAGGTGTTGAAGAGGGCCATCTGTTTTGCTGCTTGTAGGAGTGCTAAGCTACTTATTGCCTCCTGTGTTCTGCTTGTGTATATTTCTAAATGAATGAAATAATACAAAAACAAGTATCCAGTTGTCTCGCCTCCCCTTGGAACTTCTTACCACTCAGGGAAGTGGAGGTAAGGCTTGCTCATCACTTAACAGTGAGAAAAGAGACTGGATTTTTAGCAACTTGAGGACTGTCAAGGAAAGTATAGAAGTGTGAATGTGTTGCTACTACAAAGGACAGAGTACAACGGAATTGTAGGATTTATGCTGCCTTCTGTCTTCCTCCTTTTAAAAAAATAATAATTAAAACTTTAAAATGCAAAAACACTTTTGGTACTGCCAGTTTCTGAAACACGTACAGTGGTACCTCAGGTTAAGTACTTAATTCGTTCTGGAGGGCCGTACTTAACCTGAAACTGTTCTTAACCTGAAGCACCACTTTAGCTAATGGGGCCTCCTGCTGCTGCCGTGCCGCCAGAGAACAATTTCTGTTCTCATCCTGAAGCAAAGTACTTAACCTGAAGCACTATTTCTGGGTTAGCGGAGTCTGTAACCTGAAGCGTATGTAACCTGAGGCATATGTAACCCGAGGTACCACTGTACCTGAATAATGCAACTGCTCCTCTCTTTTTGAGATTCTTCTGTATACCTTGTGTTACCAAGTCAGGTTCCACATGAATTTTTACAGATTGGGGAGGGTTTTTTTGCCAGTGTTTTAACATCAAGCTTGCAATTGGATTTCTTGATGTTACTTATGGTTTCACTCAATGCGGATGCAAAACTTCAGGAGCTTGTCAAACGGAACAAATAAGACCATTTATTGCACAGGGTAGGAATGTTGCTGCTATCTACACAAAGCTGTTATTCTTCCAAACACTTAGCTCTGCATAAGTAGACTGTAACGCTATTGAAAAATATTCAGATGATTGGCACCTGAGGATGTAGTTGTGGGACAAGAATGCTTTAACAATGGGCAGCTCTTCAGTATGAAGAGCATGTCTGCCTCCTGGGTGGATCTTCCTTTCTGAAAGACAGTTCTGACAATACAGCTGATTTATTCTGTTACCATTTATTTATACACCACCTTTTGGCCCAGAGGCCCTCTAAGTGGAGAACAGTATCATAATACAAAAGAAACATACAATAAAAAAATACAATAAACACAATAAATCCATCAAAACGATATAAAAATCGCAAAATACCTCTCAATCGTGCTGAATGTGTGTTGGAACACTCCTTAACCCCCTCAAGCAAGGGAACAGGAAACCTGTGGATCATGATACCCCTGTCTCTCACCCAGGGTGTACACACTCCCCTCTCATCGCTCTCTTCGAAGTGGGGCAGGTTCTACCCTGGGGCAGGAACTGCTCTCTCCCACTGCTGCCAACCTGCTAGCATTATAATAGCCAGAGCCTGAAGGAAAAAATAATTCTTACAAACCCTCATGTTCACAAAAACACTTACTTCCTGTCCCTCTCACCAGCAAAACCCCCAAACTGCTTAGGTATGCATTCTATTCACACACTGTGATTCTTTACCTCGAAGATGAGCTGCTATCCCATGTGAGTTTGTGCCTCCAATACTAATTACGCTTGTATAAACATCATATTGTGTAAGGAAGTCAAGCAACTGAATCTGGACTGAATTGGGCAAGGTGTCCCATGTGGAACACAGGAGGGGGGGCACCTTTCATGGGCTGGAAATCACTGAAATGTCTGATGTTATAGTTGCTAAAAATGCCCTGTTCCTTGTGGCTGGTTATCTCAAACAATCCGGCCGGCTCTACCATTAGGTAGAGCAAGGCTCCAGTGATGTGATACAAAGAAGCAGAGCTCTGCGTGCCCTTCAGCCTGCCCTGCTGCATCCCTTAAGCTAGCTTGTCGCTCTTCAGATGCAGTAGGGGATGCTACCCTATTGAAGTAAAATTCAATTGCCATAGAACTAGGGAGGAAAGTTGCCCTCATGCTGTTCACCTCAGGTGGCAAATAGTCTTGGGCTGTTCCTGCAAGCAACCACAGTGCTCAGAGAGGTTCGTACTGGAGAAGACACTCTGTTGTCTCCCTGTGCAACTCTGTTCTTCCTCAGTGACTATTTCTAGAGCTCACCTGCCCTTTATACAAAACAGTTTCAAACCTGTGGATGTCATAGTTTCCTAGCCAAGAAACTGCTCTGTTGGCATCGGGGAATTTCTTGACAGCCTGCACAAGATTAGTAGCCATGTAGGCATATTGGAAGCTGCCCATCTAGATCAGCGTTGTCTGCAGCAGCTGACTCTCCTGGGTTTATGGGGAAGGATATTTCCTGGGCCGTTTGGAGATGCTGGGGATTGAACTCAGGATCTTCTGCATTCAAAGCAAATGTGCTACCTACCACTGAGCCACAGCTCTACCCCTGCAGAGATAATATATATCTACGTAGCACATAGTATCTTTTTGTGCAGGATGTCTGATGTGAACGCTCCTTTCTACTGAAGTTATAACCATCAGAAAAAGAACTTTTCAGTGGTAGACATGAACATACATGTCCTAATACACAGTGCACTTTTAGTTGGAGGTTAAAATTTGGAGAGGTGTCAGATCTCTCTCTTTTTTTTTTATCTCACACTTTCTTTTTCTTGAGGGAAAGCTCTTAAGAGCCTATTGTTCCCATGAAGCTCCTAAGATGACATGCTAAGAATGAGGACAGGATATTAACACACAATATAAGAGACTTAATTGAAGATGGAGCAGAGAAGGGAGGAGGGAAATATATCTAATAAAGTAAACCTGATTGACAAAGCAGGAAGCCAGCCAGATCTGAACAAAAGGCGCACAGCAGGGAAATGAATGCAAGCAAATGCCAATTCACACTTCAGCAGGCACCTTCCTTGACTGCTCAAACATTTTCAGTCAGATAATGAGCAAAAACAAACACTTTAGCATCCTCCCCTCTGCTGGGGAGAAGAGCTCAAAAGGGATGGAGGGGAGAGAGGGAAAGTCTTGGTGCTAATTGTTTGCCATCTGAACTGTCAGTGAAATGCCAGAGGTTTTTGTTGACTGGCACCTTTGTTGAATGATGGCTAATTGTGAATGGTGAAAGCGGATTTATTATTGCTGGCTCAGGCCATTTAGCTGTTTTGCAAAAGGCTCTTGATGATGATGAGTTGGTTTACCTTGGGCCACACTCTTGAAATGCTAGCTTAGCTGTCAAGCTTGTTTCTTTGTCTGCACTTCTGGGGCAGGGTGTTACTGATGCTGAGGGTGTTACATCAGATGTTGCTTTGGGGTTACCAAAAGGAAATCTCAACACTCTTTCTTGGTGCTCTGGAAGGGATTGCTGAGGTGTCTGTAATGAGAAGCAGATGGCTGATGGCATGTCTGGGGCAGCCATGTAATTGTGAAGTCTGCTTCCGTGGCTCCCTAGTGCAGTCAGTCTCTGCTTCTGGACTAGGAACTCACAGTGGCAACATTGTGTGCCTGCCTGTCCCATAGAAATGCTTTAGGTAATTTCTCACAACAACAACAAAATCCCCCTTATATTGCCAGATGCCACCCTGAGCTCGCTATGGCACCCCAAAAGATGTTATGTCAGATTCTATTTTCTTTTTTTTATCTTGGAACTACTAAGGCAGCGCTCTGGCAAGTATCCAAGGCATGGTTTGAAATAGGGATGAGGGGATAAATTTGATTCAATTCACATTTAAAAGCTAACTTACCTAATTTGTACATTTCCAAACAACATGTGAACTGAAACACAGCCAGCCTTTGAAATCTGCACCTTTTTTGTATTTTGCAGTGCTGTTCTCCAGCCAAGAAATGTATACAAAAATGCATTATCTTAGGTTTAAATGTGCATGGAAATAAAGATAGTAGTGAAAATAAAATGCATTCTATTGGGGGAATGGTTTTGCAAACAGTGTGGGTACATTTGGCAAAATAGTGTACAAAATGTGTATATGAGGGTAAATTTGCTGATGAATCTTCATGGAATTGTAGCGTTGTATCTGCACTGACAATTGTAGCGTTGTATCTGCACTGACAAGGGTCAGTGCAGATATCTTCCACCCAACATGGGGCTCATGCCCCTGAGAGTCTTGTGCTCTACAAATTGTGCTATTACCTGCGTAATAATTTTTTTAAAAAATCACAAACTGATAAGAAAATATGGAGAACTGAACTTGCGATTGGGAAAACATGAGAAACTGAAAGGGACCTAAATTGACAGATTCACCCACCTGTAGCTTTAAGTGCTTGGGGAGGTGCTTTGGAAGCCCTTATCAAGTCCAAACTTTTGTCAGACTACCTGGATGGTTGAAATGAACGTCATTATTATCATTATTTTATATTCTTATTAGGCAGGCTGTTTCCCGACTAAATGATAAAATTGTAGACCATTAACCGTATGCATCTTTGCAGTTTACTAAATTAATTTGAATATGAATTGAAACAACAGTAACTCTGAAGCAAGAAGCATAATTTCTGTATGCCTCCAAATACCACTTGCTGGGAACTGTAACTGGAGAGGTCCTCAGGTCCCACTTTGCAGGCTACTGATTGGTTGGCTGCAGTGAAAACAGGATGCTAGCTTCATGAGCCTTTAGCCCAGGGGTCTGCAACCTTTAAGACAAAAAGAGCCACTTGGACCCGTTTCCAAAGAAAAAAAAACCCCTGGGAGCCGCAAAACCATTGCAACATTTAAAGCATGCACGCCGCTGCCCTCCGATCTGACAGCGAGCGGGAAGGTGACGTCGGGACGGTGCGTGACTAACGCACGCACCGCCCCCATGCGACGTCACAGCCAGTACAGCGCCCGCCACAGTGGGGAGTGTCGGGGCGCACAATGCTCCTCCTCCCCTTGCTAGTATCCGTCCCGGAGCCGCGGCAAAGGTGTAAAAGAGCCACATGCGGCTCCGGAGCCGTGGGTTGCAGACCCCTGCTTTAGCCTAATCCAGCACAGCTCTTTTTATGTTGTTAGTTGACACATATTGTCAAGCAGGCCCCCATCTTAGAGACATTCCAGAAAGGATGTTTTTTTAGTTTTGATCGTACTTTTCGTTAAAAAACAACAACATTGCTACCAAATTTCGTTGGGGGGGCATCTTTTGATGTATGGAATCCATCTGGTCAATGGAATATATATATATATAAACTTCACGGTCCTATTTCTATCCTATTTATATGCTCCTGTGTTTGGGGTGGGGAAGTTTTTCCCAGAGCACGTTCCATCCTGTTCCGGTGTTGCTAGGGAGGCAAACTGCTTGCATTTGCTGATCCAGTAAAAAACAAACAGCCAGCTGACTTCAGCAGGGGTGTGTGTGTGAGAGAGAGAGAGTGAAGAGCATTTGCTGATGCCATTCAGAGCATTGAGATGCTTCCATATTTCCTCCCGCCAAAAAAAAAAAAAAAAAATCAGCACCATCAACTACTGCACTCCTCAAAATCAATAACAATGGTTCTGCCTTAAACTCTGCTTGTTTTCCCAGGGAGTGGGCAGAGGTGTACCTCAGGTTTGGCAAGTGTGGGGGCCCAGGCCTGGAGTGTGTGTGCAAAAAATCACCTATCAGACTATGGCATGTGTTGTGTATGTGTGTGTAGCGACACAATGCCACTGTCGCAACAAGATCAAACACGGAAGAAGTTTCCTGTCCTTCTCGCACTGCAGCAGAAACACATGCACATTTTTTCACCCTTCCTCCTCGCCTCTCCCTCACTCCTGATGCTTCGAGCACTTGGGTCGTGTGAAATGTAGTGATTTCTAATGTGCCTATTGCAGCACAGCGATTTTTTGTTTCCAGGTGGGGGCACCAATACAGCTCCCTGCCAAAGGCACAAGGAACCCTACGTATGCCTTGGGGAATGGGGCATGTATGTGTACAGGGCTCTGGTAGATTAGCATTTTCCCTAAGCCCCGCAAAAAAAATACTGTACTATGAATTAGGTTTACCTTTGACGCATGCAGCTGTTTTCTCCAGTATGGGTTCCACAGTTACGGTATGCAAAGTGACTGAAATTTAATAGTGCTTCCCAAGCATGTTGCATTTAAAACTGGTATTTCTGTACGATTCCACCACTCTCAACTATGCAGCTGATCAGGTTGATTTTTTATTTTATTTTTTACTTTCCAGTACAAACCGAATATCCAGTGGGTGCTGCAGTGATCAGATACTTGATAAGTACCTATTAGAGACTGAATGGGTTTGGGACACTGGGAGTTAACTCCTTCTGTGCAGTAAATTATAGGCTGCAGTGAGATACATTGCAAGTATTGTACCCTTGGGTTCCCTTAAAACTGTTTTCGTTCTATCAGTATTGAAGTTTCTGTGATTTGATACAGTCAGTAAATGCGGGAGGAAAAGAGATTTGAGAGTTCTTATTTCCTGGCAAATAAGTATCTCCTTGGGGGGGAAATGCACATAAGAAGTGAAATCCATATTTAATTATACCATTAGCATTTTAAGCTGATACTCTTTTATATACTGTTTCTGTGCCCCCACCCCCACCCCCACTTTGAAGTTGCAGCAGGGAGAGGTGACTTTGAAATAAAAGGATGCAAGGGAACAGGTGATTGAATTCAAGTATAGTGATTTAGTGCTCTGTTGGTATCCTGATGTATGATTTCATTTCTGGGGACCATGAGTTTCTGTGCAAGTATTATGGCATGCTTAAAGCCATATGGGAATGATGTTCTTTCACCCTTAAAGGGTTATCTCATGAAAAATAAATCAAATTGTCCTTTTATCACTGCTGTCCTGGAAAAGTGCTACTGAAGTAGGGAGGTCATGTTTAGTCTTAGGTATAAAGCAATCTTCCACATGCCTCACAGCATTGCCCTGCCACAACATTAAGTGGCCCTTATGCACACTGCACACTCCTGCAATGGAACTTCCCCTTCCTCTCCCCTGTGCACTCCCTGCACCCTTCAAATCTGCCATTTCCCCAACTCTCCACAGCAGATAGAGGTGTGGGGAAACGTGGCACACAATGACATTGTTGGATTTGATACATTGTAAGTCACTTTACTCTTCCACCAATTGCCAAAGGGGATGGAGCAGGAGTAAGGCTGCTTACAAGATGGTGAGGCCAGGCTCCAAAGCACTATAAAGGTAAAGGGACCCCTGACCACTAGGTCCAGTCATGGCCGACTCTGGGGTTGCGGCACTCATCTCGCTTTATTGGCCGAGGGAGCCGGCGTACAGCTTCCGGGTCATGTGGCCAGCATGACTAAGCTGCTTCGGCGAACCAGAGCAGCACACGGAAACGCCGTTTACCTTCCCGCCAGAGCGGTACCTATTTATCTACTTGCACTTTGACGTGCTTTCGAACTGCTAGGTTGGCAGGAGCAGGGACCGAGCAAGGTTCTGTGGTTTAACCCACAGTGGCCCTTATGCCACTGCATCCCCCAAACACTATAAGAAGCCTCTTAAATGGTGGGTAGTAGAGAAGTCACCAAGGAATGACATTTTCAGCACTGTCTCTACAGCCACAGTAACATGTACACTAATTCTAATGGTTATAAAAGGACTTTGCAAGGAAGTTTACAAAGCCAAAATTCAGATAACCAGAGTTCCAAACATTTACTTGTAAGGGCCCTGTTACATGAGGATTCAGTGAGCTGATGTTGTTGTTTTGCATGGAGAGACAACTTTGTGATAGCAGTGACATCACTCAAACTTCTCTGACTCTTTTGCAGAAAAGTAATAGTTAAATGTTGGTATGTATCTGAAGAAGTGTGCATGCACATGAACGCTTATACGCAGAACAAACTTAGTTGGTCTCTAAGGTGCTACTGGACAATTTTTAAATTTTTTTATTTAGTTGAATGTTGGGTAAGCATAAATTGAAATCACCCTTAGCTTAACTCTGAGGGTTGTTCTGAGTGACTATTAAAATTTACCTGTGATGCTCAGGTACTGCCAGCCAGCAACGTGTTAAAATGTGTGAGACTCAAGATTTTCAAATGCTTGGTATCAACACAGCATTATAAAAAGTTGTAAGAAATATTTGTCATACCAGTTAAGAATTAAAAGCAATGATTATTTGGGCTTGCTTATAAAGCCCACAGACCACTCGTGGGTCTAACCTCATGGAACTTTGAAGTGTCAGGCATAGCCCTATTGGCTTTAGCCCAAACGTAGCAGAGTTTTCCTGCACAGCGAGGAAGCTAGTTGCGGCAGTAATGACTAGTCAGCTAGACTCAGAATAACTATTTACAGGATTTATTAAAAAAGGAAAAATAAAACCAGCAGAGTTTCTGCATACAAATCAAAACAAAATAAATCCTCTCTTTCTCTCTCTCAAAACCATACACAGCACTTCTACTCCTAACAACACCTCACTCCAAACTGAGCTAGCAATCCCTTGATAACAGAGCAGAGTGCTGGTCGTTAACCAATCAGAGTAGTTTCTAGGTCAAGCAGACCTGGGCTTTCTGCCAAGAGTAAATTGACACCAGCCTGAGTTAATTGTGCGAAGCTAGAATCTGCAAGTTTCCCACGAGAACCAATTAACAGAAACTGAACACCCCCTCACAGATTCTGCTGAACAATTAACACCAAATACACCTATGTAGGAGATCATTTTTCCAGCAAACCTAAACCTTTGCACATTCGCTTGTTCTTTATCTTTGCCAATGGTTTAGTTAACACATCTGCTACATTTTCTTCACTTGATACATAAGTACAGGTGATTACATTGTCTTGTACACAGCAACGCACATTTTGGTATTTTACAGAGATATGTTTGGAACGCGATTTGAAACCCTCTGTTTTACTTAAGGTTATACAAGCTTGATTATCAATGTAAACTTGTACTGGTTCTCCACAATTTACATTTAAATCTGCTAACAAATGCTTGAAATAAATCACCTCGTTGCACAATTCACTCAATGCGGCGTACTCTGATTCCGTTGATGACACACTTACAACGTCTTGCTTGCGTGACCGCCAGCTGATTAAAGCTCCACCGACCATTATGACTAGTCCTGTGACAGATTTTCTATCCGGCAAATTTCCCCAGTCACTATCACAGTAGCAACTCAACATTTCATCCTCTGAAGAATTTAATTGTAACATATAGCCAATTGTCTGTTTCAGGTACCTCAGAACTTGTTTTACCCCTTTCCAGGCATTTAGTGTGGGTTTTGAGACCAATCTACTTAATATGCCTACTGCATAGCTAATATCAGGTCTGGACCACTGTGCTATATACAATAAACTTCCAATTACAGAGTGATATACATCAGGATGTTCAAATTCAGGACTCTCATCTATATGAAGTGTTTTTATGAAACCTGGATCCATAGGCACCACTGCCCCTTTGCAATCCTGCATCCTGTATGTAGTCAGTAGTTGTTTAACTTTGTTCTGCTGACTAATTAGGCAGCTGCCATCTTGGGCCCAGCACACTTCCAACCCTAGATATGTCCTAACCGGGCCTAAGTCTTTCACTTTGAACTTACTGGACAATTGTTTGGCAAACCTTTTAGTTTGTTTATCTGTTTTGCAGGCATACAACACATCATCTACATAAATCAGACAAAACTCTTGATCACTGCCTGTACCACGTACATAAACACAATTGTCAGCTGTACTCTGCTTGAAACCAAATGACACTAAGGCCTCATGGAAACATTTGTTCCAAGATCTTGCAGCCTGTTTGAGACCATATAGAACTTTGTTTAATTTTAACACTCTCCTGTCACCAGAGGTTTAAGTTTGTACACCCACCTGCAGCCTACAATCTTTGCCCCCTCAGGCGCTGCTACTGGTGTAAAAACCTTGTGCTCATTCAGAGAGGACATCTCTTCCTCCATTGCCTGTTTCCAGAGCTCTGCCTCCTCTTTTGGTAACTTTAACACTTCCTGAAAACTCTTGGGTTCTGCAATCACACTAAACACATTTGCAGTATCAGGAGAAAAACGCACTGGAGGCACTCCTTTGTTTTGTCTTTTAGATCTTCTGGGAGAAAATTTTTCTTCTGACCCACTTTCCTCCTCAGAACTGCGACCTCTCTTTTGTTGCTTAGCAACTGGTCTCTGGCTAACTTCACTTTCCTGAGAGCTCTTATTTGAACTTTCCTCCCCCTCAGACTCTGATTCTCTGTGTCTACCTTCAGAGTCATGAAGCTCCTGGGAAGGTTCAAACCAAACCTCTGTATTGGCATGTAGTCTCTCCCAGCCACTATGTTCACAAAAACTGGCATTCCTGGAGATCACAATGCCATTTGTCCCTTCAGCAAAGCGGAAACCTTTTCCCAGTTCCTGGTAACCCACAAACACTAACTGTTTGGTCTTAGGATCTCCCTTTTTCCTCATTTGTTTTGGAATTAATACCCAGGCTTTTGATCCAAACACATGCAAATGGTCAATTTTGGGTTTTTTCTGAAACAATTTAAAGTACGGGGTTGTACCTATTGTTTGATGAAAGAGCCTGTTTTGGAGATAACACGCGGTGAGCATGCTCTCCCCCCAATAAGACATGGGCAAATCAGCATCATCAAGCATGGCAAACATCATATCTTGTAAAGATCTGTTTTTCCGCTCTGCAACGCCATTCTCCTCTGGGGAAAAAACGTTCGTTTTTCTATGCCCAATGCCACGCTTTTGTAACCAATCTCTAAAGGCATTTGACATAAATTCGCCACCTCTGTCCGTCTGAATCCTTTTGAGTTTAATGGACAGAAATCTTTCCACAGATGCCACCCAGCCTTTAAACTTAGTGAACACGTCACCCTTATTCTTCATGGGAAAAACCCAGGAGTAACGCGTGGCGTCATCCACAATTGTTAGTGAAAAGCGCGATCCACCCCTGCTTACAGCAAATGGACCAATTACGTCCATGTGAACCAGCTGTAGCGGTGACTCACTAACTCTGTCACTTCTGGGGTAAGAGACTCTGTGGGTTTTAACCTTTTTACACACATTACAATCAAGGTACTTGTTACAACTCTTTAAATTACCCCCATCAGCCAATTCAGACATTTTTAGTACACTTTTCCAGCAAGCATGCCCCATTTTCCTATGCAATAAGTGCACACAGTTGTCATGTATAGCTTTGTTATTCACTGCAGGCTGAGATTTACTGACTACTGCTGCAACTTGAGATCCTGCTTTAAGCCAAAACAAGCCTCCCTCTGACTTAGCAGTGCCTAAAATCTCACCAGCCTTCTTAATAATGCAACTGTCTCCTTCAAAATACACTTTAAACCCAGCTTTTAGCAAACAATCTACAGACATCAGATTGCTCCTTAATGACGGCACACAAAGTACATTTTGCAGGCATTCACGAAGACAAGGAACAAAAACTGCACCCCCCGAAATCACTTCGGAAGTACTTCCGTCTGCTAGAGCCACCTGGCTGCGCTGTGCTGAGTTCTTGGAAACAAACAATTCATCTGAATTTACGATGTGGCGAGATGCTCCTGAATCGACCACCCAGACCGCTTGTTTCTCATCAGCAATCTTGACCTCGCCGGTCACCAGCTGAGCCGACTGTTTTCGTTTGAAGAATTTCTTTTTTCGCTGCTGCTGCTGCTGATCTCGTCTCTGCTCCTGCACCGGCAACTGAGACTTGACCAACTCCGGACATTGTCGTTTTAGATGCGCTGAAGACCCACATCGGAAACAACGCCTAACAGCAAACGCTGACTTCTCACCGGCACGCTGCTCTTGCTTCACCTCTGGTACGGCATGAGAACTCCTTCCAAACCGCCCGCCTGTAGAAGCCTCTGCAGCCAACGACCTTTCTTGCCGCTTCTGCCATTCTTCAATCAAACGCCCAGTAACGTAACTGACTGATAAATCATGCTCCTGCATGCCTTCTAGAGACAAAACTAAATTATCCCAGCTTTCCGGGAGAGAACTCAAAATAATAGCCACCTTCTCCTGCTGGTCTAATGCACAGTCTCTTTCCTGTAGCGCAACAAACTTTAACTGTAAACTGTGTAGGTGTTCCTGCATTGTAACCCCAGGCTGTAACATTGCCTTGTACAATGCCTTGCGAATGAACAGCTTGGAAACCGCTGTCTCGCGCACATGGAGTTCTTTAAGTGCTTGCCACACACCTCTAGCTGTCTTGATTCCCCTCACATACGGCAACTGGGAATCTTCCAGCCCCAAGACAATTGTGGCCCTTGCTCTTTGGTCTTTATCGAGGTCTTCATCATCAGGCTTCGCAGGAAACGTACTCACCACTTGCCAGAGACGATCCCTCTGCAGCACTGCCTGCATGCGTTCCGACCACAGCAAGTAATTGGAGTCATTCAGACGCTCAAAAGCCATCTGAACTGGTTGTGAGGCCATCTTGAGAGCGATGTCCCTGGAACCCGGAACCAGCTACTCACGACCACCGAGAGAGAAAACAGGAACCACAGCACCCAGCACTCACACGCTGCAGCTGTTGTCCTTGTGTCCACTGCGTCACCAGCTCACCACGGTCAGGAACCAGCCAGAGTCCATCTGCTGCACCAGCAGGAACAACAACTTCTGGAACTACTGGAACCAACGCCGTTGATGCTGACACCACCGCAACTCAGGCTGGCAGCACAATGCCCATAACCTCATGGAACTTTGAAGTGTCAGGCATAGCCCTATTGGCTTTAGCCCAAACGTAGCAGAGTTTTCCTGCACAGCGAGGAAGCTAGTTGCGGCAGTAATGACTAGTCAGCTAGACTCAGAATAACTATTTACAGGATTTATTAAAAAAGGAAAAATAAAACCAGCAGAGTTTCTGCATACAAATCAAAACAAAATAAATCCTCTCTTTCTCTCTCTCAAAACCATACACAGCACTTCTACTCCTAACAACACCTCACTCCAAACTGAGCTAGCAATCCCTTGATAACAGAGCAGAGTGCTGGTCGTTAACCAATCAGAGTAGTTTCTAGGTCAAGCAGACCTGGGCTTTCTGCCAAGAGTAAATTGACACCAGCCTGAGTTAATTGTGCGAAGCTAGAATCTGCAAGTTTCCCACGAGAACCAATTAACAGAAACTGAACATAACCTACAGGTTAGGAAGCACTTGTTTATAATTTGCACATCAGTCTGTTGTGATTTTTGTTTTGGTAGATGATGGCCCTTACTCGAAAGGGAGCAAAGACTCAGGTGGACTGGATACAGCCCTGGTTTCAAGAAGGCAAAGTATACCAGGTAACTGACATTTTCTTTTAGCCATGTATACCTTTTTGAGGTCAGTTAGGTTTCATTCTTAGTTTGGTAACCACCAAAAGTGCTTTGCTGGGTGTGGCAGAGCCGCTTTGCTAACTTTCTGGCAGGTGGGTTGCTTATTGGAAGGGACTGGTGCAGTGCTCACATCCCAGCAGAAGTTGGGTGGGTACTCCTGGCCACAGGCTCACCTGGTAGCTGCAGTCGTAGGTTTTAATTTAAATATTTCCCACTGTGTCAACACTACATCAGGGTCATAATGGGAAATTAAAATTGCTGCTGCCAGAAATGCATGTGTCTTGGGGGGGGGCAGGGGCATGTTAAAACAGGGATTAATGTTGCTGAGCTCTAATGGGGGCACTTGAGCCCTGGAAGCTGCCTGCAGATGCTAGTTCCTGATGCAGTAAACCATGGTCTGCACCAATGGCAGTAGAGATGTGTTGCTGCACCAAGGTTAGCTCCAAAAATTAAAAGGAGGAAAAATTGCATCTGATGAAAAGGCATGCAAGCCCTGCAGCACTCCTGACCTCATAGCCATAGTTAAGAGATGGAGCAGCATTAGGCTCAGGTAATTCCTGTAATAATAATAATCCTAATCATAATCACAAAGCCAAAAGGAGGAAATGGGAGAAAATGTTGAAGGTGGGGAGGAAGAGGAGAGAAAAGCTATTGAGGCGCACATTCCAACTACTACTCATTTTTATTGTTCCTTCAGTTTTGATTGATCAGTCGCATGAGATGCGATACATTCTGTAGCAGCTTGAGCCCGTAATAGTGAAGACTTGTAAAACATGCTCTACTCGTATGCATTACAAGGCTGGAGAGTGATAAATATTTATAGGGGGACCATTATGCAGCACTTATTCGCCTTCATTCATGCATTAATGTCAGATTATCATTTAAATGGCACAGGTGTGATATTCTTCGTTCTTCCATTACTTGAGTGCCCTTGGGTTTAGGCCCATTTGCAGCCACCTGTGGATACTGTGGCACCTGCACCCGTTTGCACCACGGAGAAGTTCAGAGTCATCAATGCAATCCAAAGCAGGAAATGCATAGAAGAGAGAGGAGTGGATCCTGAGCGCTTAAATTGACGCATAACATTATACAAGAACTAACATACAGCAAGCCTTTTCCTCTTCTGAAACAGAGAGCAAGTAATAAGACTTCAAACAAAACAAAAAAACCAGCCTGGCACACTTTCAACCTTATTTTTGGAAAGATGTGTGCCAAAGATCTTGGGCAACTCTTAGCAGAGACTCACCTGCCCCCCCCCAAAAAAAAAACATAGGCAGCTTGGGAAAAATAAAGTAGGAAGGACTGGGGAGTTATTAAGCACCATAAGCATCTCCATTGTCTGTGGTGTTGTATATAAATGCTGAAATGTATTTTTCACTGTTTTACTTGCGAGCTGTGCAGTGTAACAATGTCTTCTTCATACATTTTCTCCACAGAAGAATTCAGAGGAGTAACAATTGTGGAACTGATTAAAAAAGAAGGAAGCACCCTTGGCTTAACTATATCTGGTGGTACAGATAAAGATGGTAAACCAAGAGTTTCCAACCTGAGACCAGGAGGGCTGGCAGCAAGGTAAACCAAGCACATTATCAAGGATAGATTTCATTGTCTTGGGATCATGCATCACCAGGGACCAGCAATTGGTTTAAAGCACTTTTTGCATGTTAGATAGCTAAAGAATAACGTCTTTCAGCCTCACCTCCTAACACAACTTTACTAGTTATGCTTCAGCGGGTGCATATTATAAACCTTTTTCTCATTTCCCTGAACCTTCCTTATTAAAAAAATAAAGAAAAATGCTTTTGTGCATGGTTATCAAGTAATATCTGCTGTTACTTTCCATATGGCGTTTAAGTTCACCTTCCTCATTATGCAGGTAGTTCTCTCTATTTAATAAGCCAGTAAGGATGTAATTGCAGATCATGTGAAAAGGGTGCTGGAAAGATGCAATTGAGATGTTTTGCTTTGTTGTGTTTATTGCAGGAGCGACCAGCTAAACGTTGGTGACTACATCAAGTCAGTGAATGGGATTAACCTGACGAAACTTCGCCATGACGAAATCATAAGCCTGTTGAAGAACGTGGGGGAAAGGGTGGTGCTAGAGGTAGAATATGAGCTGCCACTAGCGGGTTAGTACCTCCTAGATGGAGTTACTGCTGTTATGTTTCAAGATGTAGGTGGCTTCCCCTTCCCTCCTTGCCTCTTCTACAAAAATTGGTTTGAACCATCAGATCATTCAGCCATCTTGCTCCAGTTAGTCTACATTGACTGGCGGCAGCAGCAGCTATCTGTAACATTTCAGCCAAAGGTCCCTTCCAGCTTGTTCTAGGAAATTCTTTTAACTGGAAATGCCAGTGATATGAAACCGGGATCACTTCCAGTGACTAGGTTGGATCCAGAATTCTGGATGCTGTTGCTTGTAAACATTTAGCAATCCACAAGATTTTACAGGCAGTAGCAGATGGAGAAAACAAACTGTTTCCACCTGTAACTGGTGCCCCAATTCTACTGTCTATGGATATTTGAGCAGATGACCGATCAGATTCTTATTTACTCACAAACTGAAGCATATGCTCTTGATGGTGATATTATTACCATTCTTTGCATTAATGGCCCATCTTTGCACCAGGGAGCTCAAGGTGGCATTTGTTTTTTTATTTAGGTAATAAATTTTTTAAACCACTTGGTAGTAAAAAAACAACAAAACCCCTTCAAAGCAGTTTTAAGTATCACATTTCCTTTAGGAGTGTTCAATACAGGCAACCTTCCTGGCCCTGCGTGCATCAGCGGAGCATGCATAAGCCTGCCCCCCGCCCCCCATCCCATTCCACCCCATTCTGCCCTCTTCTGGGTCCAAAATGACCCACGCATCAGTGGTCACATGTCAATTGAATGTGCACAGAATGGTCACTGCCTGAACTTTAACCATGCTTTCTACTTTATAATCAAACTATTCTTTTAGCTGTGAAGATTTGAAAATAGTCATCTAGGGTTGCCTGCAGGACTTTTGCCTAAGATACCCGACAGTCCAGCTACCACTGCCAGCTTCTGAAAGGTGCAATCAGATTTGAAGCTTCCAGGAAAAGGGCAATGGTTTGCTTTAGTACAGTATTATGTATGCATTAAGAGAGCTTGAGGGCAGTCTAGAAGATTGGATCTTGATTTAGCCATATTTTTAATTCTGTTTAATAGCTTCATATACTTAAGGCAAGCATTCTTTTTACCTGCTTCAAAAACCCCTCATATTGCAAGATTTATGAATGTGATTAGGCGAATTTTCATATCTGATGAATTATTTTTTTTTAAAAAAAAGTATGGCAGGTTTAAGGATGTCAGTTCACCCCTTTTCTTCCCTATCTCTAGCCCCGGATAATAGTGCCGGCATCATTCCAAAGACCATTGAAGTCACCCTGTACAAAGAAGGCAACAGTTTTGGATTTGTACTACGAGGTCAGATTCTCTTTGGTTAATGATGATAAAACTACATTGATGGGACATGTAAAAGTGGGGGAGGGGATAAAGCCAGCTATTCTGTATAAATCAAAATCCTAAGCTAATAATCATACAGCACAATCTTCGAAGAATGCTAACAAATACAGTTTTGGGGTTCCATCTTTATTTCAGAGGTTCTTTGGGTTGCATCCATCAAAGTCACATGGCTCACAGAATGACTTCTGCTCAATGCAACAGAATGTCTCCCCTCTGAACGCCCCTCAGATCTGTTTGCGAGAGTTGGGGTAACCCCCAGATCAGATTTGGGGGTGTGCAGTGGGAGGAGAGGGAAGGGAATTTCCATTTCCATTAGCAGATGCCTTTCCATGCGCATAGTGACTCATTGGACTGAATCCTTTAATAACTAGGGTGGAGAAGGGTTCGTGTCTTCTGCTGTTGTACAGATTTTTCCTTTCTCAGCATTACAACATTTATTTGTGTTTGTGTTGTTGTTTTTTTGCAAAATTGTTACAGGAGGAGCCCACGAAGATTGGCACAAATCCAGGCCATTAGTACTGACATATGTTAGGCCAGGTGGTCCAGCAGACAGGTAATGTTCACATTTAGCAACGGAGCTTAAACAAATAGGTGTTTTGCCAACCTACCTGAAGCTCCTAGTACAGGCATTGGCAAACTCAGCCCTCCAGATGTTTTGGGACTACAACTCCCATCACCCCTAGCTGACAGGACCAGTGGTCAGGTATGATGGGAATTGTAGTCCCAAAACATCTGGAGGGCCAAGTTTGCCTGCGCCTGTCCTAGTAGGTCTGCATACCAGCTGTATATCTAAGTTTGATATCTGGGTGTACTCTCTACATGTCTCTTTTTCTCGACTTTCCCCCAAATGATCACTAGCTAGTGTTTCAAGAGACTGAAAATAGTTTCAGGCCAAATTCAAATACTGATTTCCATGCTTACCACTAATTTGTGCAACTGATTTTAAAAATAGCTGTTATGTATGCTCTAATTGAGGCTGATGTTGTTGCAAGATCCCTTGTCTCAGCCTTTGCCGATTTGGTGCCCTCCAACTGTTTTAGACTACAGATGATGGAGTCATTACTACTACTACTATTATTACTACTACTGCTACTAACAACAAAAACAACAACAACAATTTATTTATATGCCGCCCATCTGACTGGGTTGTCCCAGCTACTCTGGGCGGCTTCCAACAAACACAGTAAGACATCAAACGTTAAAAACCTCCCTATACAGGGCTGCCTTCGAATGTCTTCTAGAAGTCAGATACTTGTTTATTTCCTTGACATCTGATGGGATGGTGTTCTACCTTGGTCCAAAACAGCTGGAGACCAGTATGGGGATAATTGTTCAAGCAGCAACATCTGTGCCATTAAATCTACCTGGAAAGGGGGCCAAAGAAATATTTGTCTTGGTAAGCTAGTTATGAACTGACTTCCCCACTTACTCCATTTGAACGGCTTCCCAATTACACATGCTCCCTGGGCGACGCATAAGAATGAAATCCAACATAATACAAAGCACTAAAGGTAGCAAAGAAACATTGTTCTTTCCGGCAGATGTGCAATAAAAGTCAAAACACAAGCTGTTTGAAAAGCTGGTTTTCTGGTCCACATATGCTTCATTTTGGGGGGGGGGGTCTGTCTGTCCTGGTTTTGTATGTGTTAAGAATTGTGCGCAATTTTCCTGCAGGGAAGGGTCTCTGAAAATTGGGGACAGGCTGCTGAGTGTTGACGGGATTCCCCTTCACAGTGTGAGTCACGCTGACGCATTGAACATCCTTCGCCAGTGCAACCAAGAGGCACTTTTCCAGATTGAGTATGATGTCACCATAATGGGTAAGGGCTTTTGGATTCCCTCGGGGGGGGGGGGGCTGGCGCACAGGCTTTGGCCATGGGGAGGGAGGAATTCATTTGCATTTTCTCCTCACCCAGTGCAGAATATATTCATCTGTGGGTAGTGAACATTTAAAAGTTTAAAATTACCACAGCGGCCAAGAGGAATGGGCTAAAACATTATAGTTTTTTAAAGCAAGCTTAGGATAAATAATTGGGTTTGGAGGTGTGCTCCTGGAGTCATACAGTAAATCTAAACTAGGTATGCTTTCTGAGGGACATTCAGTAACATTCCTGAGTTCTGCTTCCCAAATTTCATGCACCAGTTTTCTTAAGCAACAAGTGCATAGGCTGAGACAAGTTAGCTGATTGTTAGCAACATCACAAATTAATACAAAATGATGGAGTAGCAGACAAGTACTTTGGTGCAAATGTTACAGTTACTACTGAGCAAGAGCCGTGAGACAATGCATTGTCTTCTCTAGGAAAGCTGTGGGATGTTTTGCAGAAGACATATAGACTTGGAGGTGGTTATAGACACAGAAGGATTGGCTCTGATGGAATGAACCCTGTTGTCGTTATGGAACATGGCTTGATGTTTACCGTATAGCAGAGAGTGTAAATTTCCCCCAGAAATTTAAACCTATTAAGCCTTCCATTGTATGTTAGAGGCAGGTGACTCAGCTGAACAAAGAGAATATAAGCCAAGCTTGCTGGATCAGGGCAATGATTTAGTCCAGCATCCTGTTCTCACAGTGGCCGACTAAATACCTGTGGGAAACGCCCTGCGCAATGCATAAAGGTCCCAAATAAAGTAAAAAATGATTTGAAAAATAGAAAATTATGCTCTTTGGCACATGAACATTAAGCTATTGCAGGGTAAAGGAGAGCAGATAACCTGCCAGGTGAATATTCCAGACAGGAAGATCTAGTCTCCTGTCCCCATATCCTTAAATCACCTGAAATGCCAGTAAATGCAAGAAAATATTTGTTTCTAGGTTTTAATATATGCCTTCATTCAGATCACATTCTTCCATCTATGTTCAAAGAAGAAGAAAAAGGAAAGTGCTTTGTGTTCTCATGCTTTGTATTCACAGACCGAACAATATAATTGAAACATTCATTTATAAATCGTTATCTATAGTCATCTGCCGCTTATCTTGTTAGCAAAGGAGAAATATGGGAGTAGAGAATATGCAGAAATTGGCTATAGGAGGGAGCATAAACAAGGGATTGTATGGTGTCCTTAGGAAAGGATGTGTTCCCCTCTCTCTGGCAAAATTGTTCAAAGACAAGAATATAAAGTAGTGCCTATTAACATCGATGGGGTGCTTGAGACTTGCCTGAACTTAAATCTGCTGCTAGCCCCTTGTGGACCCTGTTTCCTACCCTGCACAGCCCGTATGTTTTCTCTTCTCCTTGTTTCCCTAATGCTAGCACACATACGTTCAAAAGACCCTCAGTGTTCGCATCTCTGGCTTCAGAGCTGGACATCAAAAACTAAAAATTGAATCTAGCTGTGATGAAGTTACAGTAAATTTTAGACTCTGAACTTAATAATCTTACCCTCTTTACTTCAAAATGTGGCAGTGTTAGCTGACAGGGGGTGGCTTCCTCCTCCTGCTCATTCTGCTGGGTTGGGGACTGAACTTGTGCCAGAAAGTCCTGCGCTGACACGACTTCAATGGTTCCTAATCTCTTCCTGGTGTACGTAGTATCCAGAAAGAGCTAAAGCCCCATGCTGATGCTCGATGAGAGAGGCAGATTTGTCTTATTTGTGGCTGTTCCCTGGGTAGAAGACAGCCAGGGGTGGCATGGCCTGAGCAGAAGAGGAACCCTGCTTGATTTGTATTGTAGGTCACTGCTTCTGCCGGAGATGCAGGAGCCCAATGCAAAGTGTTTTTTAGGCACAGCATCTATTCAAGCCTTTGAATTTCACGGAATTTGTGTAGGAGGCATGTAGCTGCTGTGTGGCAAATTAGAGCAGTTCACGCCAGAAAATACGGAACAGAATGTGCAGATGATGGGTTTAAGGGCTACTGCTGAGTCCAAAGCTGTGCTGGCTGCAGAAGCGCGGTGAACTGTCGCAGAGTGCAATGCCTCTGGGGGGGTGGGGGGAACAGACTGGACTGCTTATTTTTAAAGCCTTTCCCCCTGCACTTCTCATTGTAAACCAAGGAACCACATCGCCCTGTTTAAGCTCTGGAGCAAAGAAAGGTGGGCGGAGGGAGGGAGGGGAGAGAATGGTACCCGGTTATAGTTTCGTTTTAGTAAATTCTGCATTTCAGAATGCTTCAAGTTGTGCCTAGGGACTGTGGAATGGCTCCCCCCCCCCCCAAATTGAACACTGCCAATGTGCAGCTAGATTGTGTGTGTATATATATAAAATTATTGGAGAAGCTTTTAGATATTTTGTCATGCAATATCTTCCAAACTTGGAGGGGGGGGGTCAGAACTAAGCAATTTTTGGCCTTTTAATGGAGATAACAGCATTACTCTAACGCAGAGCTTTCCATACTTTTCATGCTGGTGACACACCTTTTAGACACGCATCATTTTGCGACACAGTAATTCAGTTTTACTATCCAACCAGAGGTTAAACTAACACCTTTCTAGCCCCAAGAGGAGTGTGAGGAGCATTCACACAACACACCTACAAACAGCAGTGGACACACTAACGTGTTGCGACACACAGTTTGGGAAGCTCTGCTCTAACCAAAATCAAGGGCCAATTGATAACTCGGATTACGTCTCCTTGAGTTCATGTGCAGATTTCTGATCATCAGAGAAGGCAGGAGAAAGCAGGCCCGTGCAGAGCTTGTCTGAGGCCCGGGGTGGGAATCTGGTTCTTGGCATGACAGTGTATGTCTGGCAGGCCCCTGGTGGATCGCCCTCCCCCTCAGAAAGCTTTGCCTTCTGAGGCCTGGGGCAAGTGTACCCGGCTGCCCCCGCTCCCTGCACAGGCCTGAAATAAAGGAACTTAACCCTTTCTCCCCTACTACAGTCCTGAGTGGGAGACGCTTTCCTGAAGCTGATACTTGCTTTAGGGAGGCAGGGAATCTCATATTTGGGGGTTTTACTCAGGAAATCAGCTGAGGAACAAAGATTTTAATTTTCCCATCTGCACCTTTTCTGATCACTTTAAGTACTACCTCAAAACATTTTTTTTTAAAAGCCTGCATGCTTTGGAGGTAGGGGTGTACAGTGGTACCTCGGGTTACAAACACTTCGGGTTACAAATTCCACTAACCCGGAAGTAGTCCCTCAGGTTGAGAACTTTACCTCAGGATGAGAACGGAAATTGCGTGGCGGCGGTGGCGGCAGCAGGAGGCCCCATTAGCAAAAGCGTGCCTCAGGTTAAGAACAGTTTCGGGTTAAGAACGGACTTCCATAACGAATTAAGTTTGTAACCCGAGGTACCACTGTAATATTATTTTCTTGAGCTTTCATAGCTGGTCACACACAGAAAAAAATACACAGCATCACACCACATGTAGATCACTGTGTGTTAAACTGGACTGGAGCACATCATGGTGTAAGCAGGAGAGGACCATGTTTTGCTTGGTTCCTCCTTTGAGAGGGTAGGAAATCCTACATATGTAAAACTAGCATGTCACAAAGAAGGCTAGGTGAGACCTCTTCTCCTTGATGTGTGGTGGAGCAGTATTTGATCATGCATTCCCACTTACACATTCTGATGTGCTGCATTCAAGTATTACCCAGATTATAAGTTGATTATCTACACCTTAGACCCTGATATAGTGGCCATGTGTCCTAATTTACAGAGCCCAGTTCTCTATTTGAAGGGTTGTCCACTTTAAAAATAAAGAGCCAAAGGAAGGGAGAGCAGGGACCTGGAGTTTGCCCATTGAAAGTTGGTTACCCGCATAGCAGACTGAGCAGGCATGCTTCTATTTTAAATTATAGAAATTGTTTCTAAATTTGCCTCTGTACATGTAAATAAGCACATGGAAATTGGCACCCAGCTTGCATTGTAGTTTGTGCAGCGCATCATTGTCTTTGGGTTCTTAATTGCCAATCTGTCCAGCAGACCTTCATCTCGTATCTACAAGGGGGAAACTCCCCATCCCCACAGTGTAGATCAATAAAGCAATTCAGCCTGACTTCTGAATTTGGGATTTCTGCTTCCCGCACCTGTGTTGTCTCACATCAAAATGGGGAACATGCGTCTCCACCCAAGAGGCCATGATTTAAAGCCGACTTTCCTTCACCTCCCTGGTGCCCTCCAGGCAGTTTTGGACTACAACTCCCATCATTCTCTGCCAACACAGCCGTGCTGACATGGGCAGTTGGGACTTGTAGTCCCAAGCATCTGGAGGGCACCAGGTCCTCAAAGGCCAGAGTCGCTCTGCTTGCCAGTTTTCCAACTGAAACTCAGATGTGATTTGCAGTAGCTCCTCAATGATACCTGGAGTTGGAAAAAGAAAAAAAAGCACTGCAGAATATAGAGCAAATACGCATTGACAGAAATGAGGAAAAAAATATTTTGCGGATTGCAAACAACTGACATAAGAATAGACTTTCGAGACATCGGTCTAATTCATGTTTACTGCATATGGTTGGGTGATGCTGATAGGAGCTGGCTTATTGAAGTAAAGCGCATCAGAGTGAATATTTCCTTGCTTTTCTGCCTTGTAGGCACATATATTTCTTTGGGTTTGCTTGCTTCTTTATATCCGCCAACATGTATTCCCTTATTGTGACACTTTTATTCCTGAAGTTTTCTGTCCGGGGTGATGGTGGGGTTAGATGCCTCATGCTTCTAAGCTTTTGTTCGTAACACAAGAGCTCTTGACATATTTTGAACGGGACAGAAAAAGTGCTGGGAAGCTGTTCCCCGTGAAGGAAAACTTTTTCTTCCCTACTAGAAATTCTGGTTTGTACAAATTTCATGGATAATTTGGGGGATTCTGATCTGCAGAGCTGGTGCCATAGCTGGCAAGGCTCTTTGAAGAAGAACCAAAGAAGGCTTACAGACTTCAAATTTAAATCAGAACTCTTACCCCAGATTTGTTCCAATTGTCTTTTCATTTGACTTTTCCCAGTATATCTGAAGGATGCATACCTGCTTCTCTCTCCTAGCTCCTATGTGTCCACCCCTCAGTGGACACAAATTAAGTACTTAGTTTTAAACCAGTCACTCAACTGATGGCTCCTAATCCATGTGTTAAAAGGTGGAATGAAAAGCTTCCCAGCCGTTACTTTGAGAATTAAAGTGAGAGACGGCTCCTAGTGTGTCTTTGATCTGAGAACACAAATGTTCAGCTAGCCAAGTAATCCTTCCTATACTTGAGTGAGAAAGCTACATGTTGATATTTTCCCAAAAGGAGAATGCTGCCATTTGTCAAGGCTCTCCAAGGTGTTTTGTGGCAGTGGAATAATGGGGCGTGTTCACATTACAGTGGTACCTCGGGTTAAGTACTTAATTCGTTCCGGAGGTCCGTTCTTAACCTGAAACTGTTCTTAACCTGAAGCACCACTTTAGCTAATGGGGCCTCCTGCTGCTGCCGCGCCGCCGGAGCACGATTTCTGTTCTCATCCTGAAGCAAAGTTCTTAACCTGAAGCACTATTTCTGGGTTAGCGGAGTCTGTAAGCTGAAGCGTATGTAACCTGAGGTACCACTGTACTGCCTTAGAGCACAGTGATGTTGTTCCTCCCTCCCCCAGTGCATTTCATAGTTATTCCACATCAGCACAGCTTCATTGGTGTCAAATTCTTTTCTGTTTGTGTACACACCAGGATGCATTGATGGGCAGGGATGTTGTTGCCCCATGAAAAGGTGTACACGCCGTAATTCACATCCCCTCTGTCATGTTGCATGAATCTGGTCCTTCCATCAGAAGCCTATTTTTTGGCAGTGGGTGATCACTTACGCTGAGCAAGTGGGTTGTACCTTGCAGTGGGTTGTATGGCGCATCTCCTGTGTTTATATGTATCCTCTGCCCATACCACATGCATCTGGAATAATATTGGCTCATTTTGTGAATTTCGAGGGTCATGTAATGGAGGCATTACATGATCCTGTCTAAGGTGCAGAAGGGGCATGGGAATCTGAATCCTCCCACAGAAATCTGAGCCCTCCACCCCACGTCAACATCAGCTCCAGCTGGAGCTCCAAAACAAGAAGTGAGGTGGCTGAGAGAAAAGCAGGAAACTTTATATTTTGGGGTAGCATACAAATGTCAATAAATATTATAGGTGTGCAGTGATGAAAGGGCTTTAGGGAAGTAAAGCCAAGAAGGATTTATCTCTCTCAGCTGGGCACCCCTACTTTTTCCTTAGGTGGGCTGCGTTCTCTCTTCCTCTCCCACCTCACTTCCCCCATGATTGCAGTAGGATTTAGCGCTGTCATGTCTACCTTGGCCTTTAGAGAAGCAAGGGGAGGAATGGCAGCTTGTTGTCTTAAGTTGTTTGGTGGAGCGACACAATCAAACATGAAGGATGCAGAAGCTTGTAGTATCCTTTCCAAGGGAACTTTGGTGTCAAAGCTGAAGAAGAAGATGTGTTTGTGAGCAGCAAGAGGAACATTTTGAGTGCATGTATGTGCAATATATTGCTATGCTACCCCTGCTTCTCTGAAGGACAAGAAGGTCCGGGGAACAATGTTTATCCCAGTGCAGTTTCCTCTGGAGGCAGATTACTAGAGGTTTGTGGCTTTTGCAATATCCCAGTTTATTTTACATACTAAACAGGTTGGGCATAGGAGGCATATCCTTCTATTGTTTGCTTTGATTCGGCAGTAAAATGTGGGTTTTCCTGGGGGAGATGCCAGAAGAAACAAAAAACAACCATTTGGGCATGGAACTGCAAATCCCAAAACTGTTCCTGCAGATGCAGCACAAAGGGAAGTTCAGAGGAGCCCTTTAACACACCAGCAGACAATCAGAGATTCATTGCTTTCACATTAGATCTCCAGAGACTGAATTGGATATATGTGAGTGGTGTCTGAACTGCTTGTCCAGCTAAAGGGGATGCCCTGTCTGTTTTTGCCCTGTCTGTTACACAGCAGGACCCCCCTCCCTCAGCTAACCTTCAAGCTGAGTTGGCAATGAGAATCTCACCTAGGTGACAAGGTTCAAGTCAAGTGGTGTTGCCCAAGACCAGAGATAAGGGACCTGGACCTGTATGCCCTCCATTCTCCATGCCAATTCCAAACACGCACTTGTTTGTTGCGTCTTCCTGCAGATCTTTAAGCATCTTTAATAAAGCACACCAAGTACACTTCTCAGAGTCTTTGCTTGGGAGTGGGGTTGTGCGTGTGCAAAACTACATCACGGCAGTCCATCACTAGGCCATGGGGAAATGATTGATATTGGAGAAACGTTAAACAGATCTCTTTTCCCAGCTCCCCATTCTTCTTCTTGTTGAAAGCTGGCTGACCTTTAGGGGCAAAGTATATTTCTGTCGGAGTGGTTTGATCTTCCTTTGACCCTCCTTTGCCGCTCCTAGTATGTTTCTGCTGCAACTGTTCATCTGCTGCTTTTCCTGTTTGTAATTTGCAGGCAGACCCCTACCCTTCCTAATGGTGCTGAGAGGCCAAATTCATTGCTTGTAAAGCATTTTGCAATTCTTACGGTGTAGTCAATACAATCGTGCAAGATATTATTACCCTTTCAGGGCTAGCTTCCTTTTATTGATTATTTCTACATGAATTATAAAAGCTGCTGCTATGGTGGGGTGGACAGTTTGGGGGGGGGGTTAGCTGTACATCTCTGCCCTTAGCTCAGCAGTAAGAGATGTCAAGCTCTTGATCGTTCACAGTGCCATATTTAAGCAGACCACTGTGCCTGAAAACAGTTGGCTGAAGCTTTTCAGTAAGAATTGCATGGACAATATGTTAGTATGATGTAGCTTAGCTATGGCTTCTCCTGCTTGCTTCCAGTGTTCCTGTGTTGGAATGCACCATTTAAGAGTTCATGAGGTCTATTTAGAGTCTGTTACTTCCCACTGGCCTGTCCGCACTGATGGATTTATGTACTGCCAGTAGATCTTGAAGTCCCTGCCCTAACACCATTGCTCCACCTTCCTCACCCCAAATAAGCAAACTGATACAGACTTAACTCAATTTGCCTTTAAAACAACAACAACAATTTCAAAATAGTACTGACAATACACCTTGCTTCTGCTGACTGGACCCTAATTTGAGCCAAGTCAGAGATGCGTCTTCTCTAAGTTCAGAACTCTATATTTAAACTTGGCACAAAGCTTACCCCACTCTGTGACCTCATTCAGACATCACAGTTAACCATGGTTTCCTTCCCTGGGAATGAGCCATGGCAAGCCTTTTACTCGCACAGTCAGCTCTCTCTCCTTTCTTCTTCTCCTGCTCCTGTGAGGAGTTTGGAAGCGGTTAATACAAACCACAGTTCCCCATGACATCCAAACTCAGGGAATTCATTCAACCTCTACTTGGGGAACAAACCAGGATATAAAACTGTGGTTTAGTCCTGGCTCATTTTTGCTTGGACACATAGTGGCAACTCACGGTTTCCCATTATGTCTGACTTCTGATGGCCTCTCCCCTAATACAACACAGTGTGTGATGCCATTGCCTTGTGCTCAACACTGCCCTGGTGCTGACACCTGATTATGTGAGGCTGTGCTGGGGGAGCGGGCAGAAAGTAAACAGCGTTATTGTTGTCTGAATCTGGCGATTGGTTCCTCTACTCTGACTGTCAATAGCTCTCAGGTCTCAGGCAGACGTGTTTTCCAACCAGAAATGCTAAAGATAGAACTCTGGGCCTCCTGCATGAGAAGCATCTGCTCCCTTCTAAGCGATAGACCTTTCCCTAAACTATACTAGACGTTAGCAGGAGAAAAAGACATGGAGAAGAGCAGCAGCTCGATGGCACCTGGTTCTGCTCTCAGTGAGTTCTGCCCCCATTTGGATGGGTGATCTCTGCTCAGCATTGCACATGGGAGTCAGAGCCAGAGGAAGAATAGCCGCCTGTTCACTTTACCTGATGTCAGCAGCATGTGGTGTCTGATACTCCTGGCTCTTGGCAATGTTGCTAATGCAAACGTTGCCAATCAGTCTGGATCTTCTGGCTGGGGGAAATGAAAGCATCTGATGCCTTTAGGTTTGTTGCATATCTTTCTGTATTCCTCCCTGGAGCTAACACTTCTCTTTTTTTTAGTTCCCTCTTAGCTTTTCAGTGCAAGCTGAAATTTTAAAATGATACTTGAATTGGTGCTGTTTTTATTTATTCAGCATCTTTTAAACAAGGCAGCTTGCAGCATTTTAAATTTGGGGCCTTTCCAGGCAACCAATAAAAACCCCTCCATACTTGTTTACAGTCACACCAGTGATTGCTTTGGGTTGAGTGCTAGTGGTGGAAGATCTTGCAGTGGGTTGAGTCGGGTTGCAGTCTGGAAGGAGATTATAGCCCCCCTGCAGGCCTGATATTTGCATTTATTATTATGATTAAACAGCAGAAGTAAGTGCTGAAACATCGGAGTGGGGAACTACAAAATTCATTCAAAGCGTTGGAAGGATGGTAGGGAGGCCAAAGGAAATTCACAAAACAGTGAACCAATGCAAAAGGGGAGGGAGGTAGCATGAAGAACTTAATTCAAGCCCTCCTGGATCAGTCTAAAGACCTTCCTAATCCCCCAATCTGTTTTCATAATGGCCAACCAGATGCCTATGAAAAGCCTACAAGCAGGACATAAGCACAATGGCACTTTACTGCATTGCAGACCATAGACAATAGGGGCCCATGGCACACATGTCCCTGTGTCATTCACAACCATGATTGAAGTGCTGGAGGCAGTGGGAGAATGCCACGTTCTCAACAGCCAAAAATATGCAGGTTTTGGGTGATGATAAAATGGGGCTTTCCTGCAGTGCCAACATTGTGGTGGGGAGGTTGCCTGGATCCCCTGAAAACAGCTGAGCACCAGCTGTGCCTTTATTGCTCAAGACAATATTATGGGAAGGCCCCTAGAAGAGGCAGTAGGGCCTGACCATGCAATGCTTTTCTGATATACGGATGAGGGTGGTTTTTTTGCTAATTATTAAAAAGCTAGCTTAGCTCTGTAGCTGTCATGAATAACACATTAATTGTATGGCTGCCATTTCCCCTCCCCTCTGCCCCCGTAATAAACTCTGAATCCATATTGCAGAAGCAACATCGATGCATCTTATGCCTTTTGAACTGTATTTGTAAGGTACACAGCAAAATTGTGCCTAATGAGCAGTAGTTACCATGCTCTGAGCTCTGCATATTTTGTATATGTACTCACTGATCCATATGACATGGAACCTGGAACATGAGACAAAGTAAAGGGCGCCTGTTAGCATGTAGGACAGGGATGTCCAACAGGTCGATCGCAATCTACTAGTAGATCCCTGCGAGGTTTTGGTAGACCATGGTTGATAACTGGGTTCCTTTCCTTAGCGTTGGTAAAATATAATTTGCCCCCACCCCTTCACCCTGCTCTCCATTGTTGCACAATCTGCAAAACAGAAGACAGAGTTTACTTGGCGAAGTTGTTTGTTTCCCCAGCGATCTGTTGGTGAGTTTCTCCCTTGATCTTTCTCAAAAACCGGGGCTTTCCTTCTCCCTAAGAAAAGTTCAACAACTTTCCCCTGCACCCTAAAAAAATGGGGCTTCCCTTCCTTAAAAAAAAGCTCAAAAAAGGGGGTACATCACTGCCAGTTTTTAATTTTGTGAATAGATCACAGTCTCTTGGGAGTTGGCCACCCCTGATGTAGGATGTAGTTTTGAGACGGATTAGCCCAGGGATGCAGGACCTCAGGCCTGGGAGCCAAATGCGGCCCTTCAGGCATCTCTAATCTGGCCCTCTGGATTCTCCCCAAGCCGCGCTCCTTACTGGTCCTGCTTTGCCCCCTCCTGGAGTTCTATTTTAACCTAATTCAGAGCAATGGAGCTCTGAATCTAACAGGTGCAGCACACCCTGCAAATGGACACAGACTTTTAACACCCAAATTCCAATGTCAAGGATCACTTTCTGAGCTCCTACATACTCATTGCTGCACAGTGGCTGGCGAAATCGCCCGATTGAATAGTTTGCTCTTTCGGTTAAACAATAATAACTTACAAAACATTGTTGGCAGGCAATATGTCGTCGACAAAATGGTTCCAAACATAGCTGCAGTGTGACGAAATGCCAGGCTGTGGGCACTGCATGGTGCCTGAGGTTTCCTACGCATGCATTTACATGGGTATGTGCCCTAACGATAGGAGTCGCTCAGGTAAGGTTTAACTCTTATAACCCATGAAGGGAAGCAGCTGGACCCTGAGGAAGGGCAATGCTAGCAGCTCTCACTGCAAACATTTTCACAAAGCATCGGGGAGGGGGGTGTACCAAAAACAGGGACCGGCTGTCCTTGATGAACAAAGTCTGTATATACCAGCATTTTATCAGAATGGAAAGGAAATAAGCATGGTGATGTGGGAGTGAAAAGCCTTGCTCTGACTCATCAAGAAGCAAAGAAGGGACTGCAGGATTTCCTTGAATTGATTCCATCAGCTTTTCCTTTGAAGTGACAGAACAGGTTAATATAGCACTTGCTGGCCTCTGTGTATCTGAGGTGCTCTGAACTTCCTGATTGCAGGCTATGTGGTGATTCATTCATTTTTTATCTTTTTAATGAATACTACTGCTTTGTGATGAGTTTCTCCTGCCTTGAGGGGAAGAGGTTTTATGTTTCTAGGCTGATAGGTATTTCCTATCTTGGGGGTGTTCCTTTATCTGCCCCCTAACTACCTTCATGTTTTAAAAAAAGCAATTTCCTGTATTATTGAAAGGTGTTGGATACTGATGTGCGCCAAGTCATCTGTCCTTTGATTTCTAAACATGCACTTATAAGTTCCCACCTAAGGTGGTAAAAGGTTGGCAATGACATACAGTTTCAAGCACATAAATTGAACAGTAATAATTTTGCAGAACAAGGGGATCACAGTTTCATTTTTTCTGCTCACAATAGGTTTTTTCTTTTAGATTTGCAAATGTGCCCCTTGGCCCAAAGAGGCTGGAACTTTCTTGAATTCTGAAAGTTTTCCTTTCCTATCTGTTGTCTTATGGAATAGAGTTAATTGCCAAAGAGCTGAGTTGCACTTACTAGGTCAAAGCAACAATCACTTTCTGCAAACTTTGAAGCTCATTTGCATGCCAGTGTAAGCTAACTTTACTAAATTTGAGCAGCTGGAAAGCTCAGATCTAAAGTCTTGCAGAGCTTAGTCTGATGCTATCTTTCTAGCTGTTCAGCTTTAGCTTAAGTAATACTTAATTAGATCATTTGAAACCAATCTAAACAGGAAATGCCAAGATTACAATTTACAAAGAGAAGAGAATTATGTTTGTATATACAGCTTCAGTCTCAATACTTAATCTCATAATGTGGGGCTTTAAAAATATGTTTTCCTATAGCCTTCATTTAGGAATGTGATCTGAATGAATATTAGATGTTCTTGTTTCTACTTGCATAATAGGTGAAGTAGTGAAATAGAGAAATAAAGAACTATAGGAAAACTTGGAGCTATAAGAGACAGAAAAACATAGAAACAAAGTGACACAAGGCTTTGGGGGGCCATGAAGTGATGGGGGGGAGAGACTGACATCACACATTGACGTGGGGATGTGAGAAAGCACCTGACTTGACCTTGTACTTCGTCCCCCATGCAAAGCTGTTTGGACACCCTAGTGGATGTTATATCTGGCTCCCAGTACATATCTAGATATAGCAACATGGAAGAAATGCTGTTGGGAAATCCCTGGAGCCTTGGTGAACCTGCAGTCCAGTCTATGGACAAGCAGTCCAGACTACTGAGCAGGAGCTGATGCTCCTGAGGAACAATCCCACCAACTCTCGAGGGTTCCATGTTCACCTCAGTCCTTCTTGCCTGAGATGTCAAGAAGCCACAGGTTGCCAAAGAAATACTGGATTCCAGGCTAGAGCATGATTCCCAAAACCCCGCATGTCTTTTCTTTTGAAAAAAATTAAAAGAAGCAAAAGTTCTACCAAGGAGGGGCAAGACTTGGTTCAGACTTCTGAGCAGTACACCAGAATAATAAAGGCTCAGTTTAACTCTAGCAGTTGATCTGTCCTGGAGCTATCCATGGTCCTAGCATCTGGCTAATCCCTTGGCCCTGAAACCTGCTTGCTCCAGCTGCTCTACAGCAGCTCCCCTGCAGTTTGTTCAGCTGCTGGTTTCTGCTCCCTGTTACCTTAAGCTTCTCTGCACTGCTCCATCCCATTCTCAGCAGACGTTGTCTTTTCACTGTTGACCTCAAGCCGTCAGGAAAGGACGATGGCAAAGACGGAGGGGTGGAGGGGGACACTGCAAGCACATTTGCCATATCGTGTGAAACAGCACCGGAGGTACCCCTTCCTTTTGAATTTTCAAGGGTGGCATAGATGTGTAAAGGTTTGGCAACAGAAACTTCTGAATAAAGTTGGGGAGATTGATGTGCCCTGAGTGTCCATATGTGTTTGAGCAGAGCATGAACACAACAGCACGCACTTTGTAGCATGGCCAGTGTCCTCGTTGGGACGACTTGAGCAGAAGCAACTTTAAATGTGTGGTTTTTTTTGTTTTGTTTTATAGATACAGTAGCCAATGCTTCAGGTCCTTTGCTAGTGGAAATTGCAAAGACTCCCGGCTCTGCACTAGGAATCACACTAGCAACAAACACCCATCGGAATAAGCAGGTCATAGTCATTGACAAGATCAAGCCAGCCAGTGTGGTAGACAGGTATGAAGCCAAACTCTGTGGGGTCTTCTCCCATGTCTACTTTGTTTCCCTTTTCCTCATACTTTAAATCTTTCCATCTCTTGAAACGAATGGGGCAGCAGAGTGTGGGGGGGGGGGGTAGGGTGGTATTTGAAAAATGCATCAATATAAGGAATATGTGCCATGAATAAGGAATATCCAGTATATTCAATGGAGCTGGGGTGCTCAACAGCATAGGGGCAGGGTTTTCAAACTGTGTTCTGGGGAACTGTGGCTTTCGGGGGGGGGGGATGAATAACGGTAGGCAGGTTTCTCTGAAAGACCAGGGTACCAATTTTCTAATGCTATGTGCAAACACAGGGGTGTGTTTTAGTTTTCAACCCTTTCAGTTCTGGGACTCACCTTTCAGCCTAAACAAGTCCTTGGGGGACCCACCTCATGTTTTTTAAAAGCCATATATTTATGTGGTGGACAGTGCACCTGAGGTTAGGCTGCAACTTGGTAGTGGCTCCCAACCCAACAGTTGAAGACCAGTGGTCTAGAATGCTTACTCAGGTAACATAGGACAATGGCAAGGCCTAGCAGACTCAGGTGAATATCCTGTGTATATGCCCCTAGTGTATATTGCATTTCTTAGCAGGCAAGTTAATGTGGAAAATTGTCATTTCAAGACCAAGTATTTGCAAACCACTGACAGAAGTCAAAAAGAATAAAGAGTCTTTTGGTACCTTAAAGGCAAACACCCCCTGCATTTCATTTACCTCTGACCTCAGTGCTTTTTTTCTAAAAAAAAAGTTTAGACGTACTCTCATTTTCCTACTCATATTGAAATACTGCCCCTCAATGAGGCCAAACTTAGATTCACAAAATGTTTAGGGGTATGTGTACCCCTGCATAACCCCCCCCAAAAGCACCATCTGACCTCATTGTTGACACTCCCACTTGCTCAAAAAAAACCCCAAACCCATGAGTGTATACACACTTTAACTCAGGATAGCCCTTAATCAGATGCATGAAGTTGACTGCACTCCATGGAAGCTTATGCCAAAGGACTCTTTCATCTTTCCCCCTTCTATTGCAGTGATTTTCAGCAGTTCCACCTTGAAAGAGCACTCTTTCTTTTTTGCTGCAACTGACTGACACAGCTACTGCTCTATAAATTGAGATAAGGCCAGCACTGTAAGACACAAGGGCCAACAGAAGCATGTGACAATGCTGTTGCAAGTGAATTCACCATACCATCTTGTTAAAGATAACCAAATTCAGTTTCTTGGAGATTGAATAGGCCCCGGTGAATGTGTCTCTACGAGCATAACTTAAAAAAATTAATTTGGGAGTTTTTATTTGACACCCCAGTTGATGCCTGGAACAGTGGCTTTCCAGCAAAGACTGAGCTTCCATTAAGCATGTCTTCTTGTACACTTTATTTGGCCTTTTACAGGTGTGTTTTTGTTGTGTGTGGCATAAATAAACACATCATTTGTTCATGTTTCAGAGGTCTTGTATCAAAGTATTTTAGTGGGGGAATAATTTGTTTCCCCAGTGCTTCACACTTCTTTACCTTTCCCCCAACTTTTGGGTGAGAAATACCATTTCCTCCAGCCACCCAGCTATCACCCCTGTTGCTATTTTGAATGCTAATTGAAATGTGGTTGTGTGAGTATACAACCCCCGCAGCCTGGGAGTGCTCCTCTATAGCCCTTTTAGGCAACAAAATGTTAAACACTATCTACTACCAGCGTGTGTCATTTCACAAACATGTTGTTTTCCAAAACATTCCTTCTGAAAGGTGGTAACCTATCTCCAATGCTGGAATTTGTCTACCCTGATCACTCAAACTCTTTTTTAAAGTGCCAAATGGCAAAGAATAAAAGCAAATAAGGAGAAAGTTTAGGTTATTTATTGCCTGGAAAAGACCCTTGGATACTTAAAGATAATTCTCAGACTCTGTTTGACACATGAATGTTTTCGCTTCAGTTCATGGTGAAGGGTAACTTCATTTTGCAGCCAAGCCATCTTGATAGCCTTTTGGATGAAATCTCTGTGCTTTCATGTGTGTCCAACCAGATGGATCCAAGGCTGGACCTCTGGCATTCTAAATTTTGACTTCAGCTAAATCCCAACAGAGAACATTGCAGGAAGCAGGTTCCACGCAATGGTAAACAGGGCTTGGGTGAGGCGTGTGTGTTTTGCGTGAATCGGTTAGGTTGTGAATTGTTGTAGTGGCGACCACAGGTGACTCATCTGTTTGTTTTGCTCTGTGTCTTCTCCTGCAGGTGTGGGGCCTTGCATGTTGGCGATCACATTCTTTCCATTGATGGCACCAGCACTGAACATTGCTCCTTGCTGGAGGCTACCCAACTGCTAGCTGCAACGTCAGAAAACGTCAAGTTGGAGATACTACCTGCACACCAGAGTAGACTCCCCCTCAAGCCTCCAGACACGGGTGTGTGCCCAGATTGATTGTAAGATATGACACAACACTGCTCCCTCTGGGAACTGGCGTGTAATAGCCAAACTGTGTCCGTCTGGCCTTTGCAGAATATCTGTTAGGTTGTGAGAGTTCCTTGGTTGGCATTGTGATCCCATAGAAACAGAATAGACTATATTGTGCATTTTTATGGATTTAACTGTTTTATATGCAGTTTTATTTGTACACTACCTAGGGATTTTCATTCTTAAGCACTTTATAAATCTTCTAAATAAAAAAATTGGGTAAGGATGCTAAAAGCAGGTGAGAGGTGATTGAAACCTGACCTTTCATTGGATCGTAGATCTTCCAAAAAATATTCATACCCAATCAGCTGGATCCAGATTTAATCTGTCTACAAGCATGAATGACTCTGGATCCAACGCAATAGTTGTTATTTAAAGACAGTTTTCACGAACTCATATTCATTTAGTCAAACAGGCAGGTAAATATATATCTGGCAGATGTAAAATGAGAGATGTGCTAATATTGACCTTTCAGTAGAGAAACACTCTTCTAACCAAGGCTGATGGCTAAACCAAAGACAGGTTTATGTCCTGTGTGTTCTTATACAGTGAAATATTTATTTATATAACACACTGTATCATAAAGATAAATCACAGTGGTTTAAAAACATGAAGCCAAACAATAAAGTCATAAAAATTTTAAAAAAACAAGTTAACAGCTAATTAAAAAATTTAAAACAAATTTTAATAAACCATTGTAGGGGCTGCACTCTTAATTGCCTGATTCTCTTCAGCAAACATTTAAAAGATGGTACAGAAGGTACCTGTTGAATGTCATTACCATCATGGGTGAAGCTGCATTATAAATTAAACCAGGGCTACAACTTTAAATGATAAATCACTTAATTCATATATCTTTAAAAAAAAGTTTCCCTGAAAAGATGCTTAGATTAATTCAACAGGCAACTTTTTGAAAATTACTTAAAGGAAGTGCGGGTGGCAACCATCATTTTAGAAGGAAGATTCCCCACCACCCCCCCCCCCATTTCATGCTTTTTCTAAGATGCTCCTACCCCATGTTTCCTGTGCAACATCTAAAAACAAATAATTTATGCTTTTTGTTTCAGAAATATTGTATTTATTCACATGCAAATTTAATTAACTAAAATGTATGTAAATCTAGATTTGTATTTATTTAAGTGAGAGATAGGCCCTTGGTCAAAGTGTCTGCCCCCTGCATTCTAAAAAGGACTTTGGAATCAGGACCAAAAATTCCTTGACAGGACTAACACTAATAAAAACAACACCCAAAAGCATAAGGCACCAAAAATAGAGTGATACCTAGTTGTTTAGGTATTATTATTATTAAACAAATGCTTTTCTAGATGAGAGGGCGTGTCTCAATTCAGTTCTATGTGCATAAAAACAATTTGCGGGAAAAATAACAAAATGCCAACAAGTTAGCAAGTGTCCAAAATTGAACCCCCTTTGAGCTGGAGGCCCTGGGCTAAATGGCCCCTCCTGCCTGCGCCACCCTCTCTGATTGGCCCTATCCACTGGCTTCTGGTTGGAACAGGATGCCATTGGCTCTTCTTATGTTCTTAACTTTCATCATCCCACACCATTGGCCATTATGGTTGGGTCTGATGGAAGTTGGAAGGCCAGAAACATCTGGAAGGCCACAGATTCCCCATCCCTGACCTATGGAAATCCTGGCATTTGGGTGTTGTGTCCAAGGTGAAAGTTCACACTTTCCCATTCCTCTTGACAGTACCACTTCTTTGTTTGCTAGTGGCATACTTCAGAAGTATTGGTTTGACAGTTTATATGTGCAGGTGCTTGCAGACAGCTGGGAACATTATTACAGAAGTTATTTAGAGGTATGGCTTAGTAAAAATGACTATAGTTTCTCTGGCAAAATTCTCAGCGATTTAGGAATAAATTTCCACAAGTCCTGCTTTTCAGCTGCTATTGAAGTGAGCAATCTCTCTTAGCTATGGTTAAACTCCAGTTCTTATAACCTTGCACAGTCTGATAGCCATCCTTCACGGATGAGATACTCAGCTCTACAAATTGAACTTTCAGAGGCAGCTTAAATGCTGGCAGCGCATGGAGGGCATGGAGTATTTTGGAGGAATAGCACCCCCACGACAAGTGACTCCGCTACATGCCTCTGACCTAAAAAGCCATTTCCCTGCGTGACTTTAAACATCAGCAGTCTATTTTCCCTTCGTCCACTCTCCAGTGGATGCTAAGCTTCTGTGGCCAATTTATAGAAATATAATTGCCTTGAGTCAGGTGTTTGCAAATGTCTCTGCGCTCTTGTTTCTGGTTACACCAAGACACACAGGCAGCTGCATTCACTATGACATCAGCAAAAAGAGAATAACCTCAAGCATTTTTATTTTTCAATGAAATGATGTTGAAGAACGCTCCGTTCCATGTGTGTGTTGAGAGAGCATTCACATGCTCTTCTTTGCTAGTAATGGGGGGGGGGGGATCTTTAACATGGGCCATTAATGTCTGTTGCCATGAACAATATCTTTTGAATTCAAGCATGGTAAAGATTTCTTCAATGGCCAATGAGCCAGAGTTGTTGTTTCAGGCCTTAGCTGATAAGCAGAAGAACGGTATTCAGCATCTTGTGTGGCTCAGGGGTGGAGCACATGTTCTAAATGCAGAACATAGGAAGCTACCCTATACATAGTCAGATCATTGGTCTGTTTTGTCCCCACTGACTGGTAGCATCTCTCCAAGGTTTCAGAAAGGAGTGCTTCCCACCTGATGCCAGGAGCTGAACCTGGGCCTTCCGGTCAGATAGCAGAATTAGAAAGGGCCCCTCCCGTGAAATATATTGATGAGTTGGGCTACAACTCCCATCATCCCTAGCTAGCAGGACCTGTGGTCAAGGATGATGGGAATTGTAGTCCAAAAACAGCTGGAGACCCAAGTTTGGAAAACTCTGGGTTAGATGATACTGATAGTACAGTAGATACTATAAGAGCCATGCAGTAAAGGCAGCATCATGAGTCATACATGCATGCGACCTTGTGATTTCCATTTTGAGTTAGCAGTGACTTCTTGCTTCTTGGTTTGCCGAGGATCTCTTAACTGTATAACCTCCTGATAATTAAAGCAATGATTCTCCCACAAATGCTATCCCCAGTGACAAGTTCACATGCCCACAGACGAGCAGCAGAAATATAGCAGAGGGGATGGTTAAGTCTTTCCCTGAGGAAAGGAAGTCATGTGGACTGGTCAATCTATGCTGAATCTGGTTAGCCCTGCAAGGGGCCCTGTGCTCTAGGATGAAAGTCACAAACAGAACTTCTGCAGTCTGTAAACTGCTGTAACCTCTACCAGGATCATTGAAGCTGTGTGGCTGTGGGGGAGGGGGGAGGCTTTTAATAGCATATACTTTAGTCCCCCAAACAGACGAATACTCTGTCCTGATAGAACCACCTGTCCATAGTCTTCTTGACTTTTTTCCCCCAATGGTGGGATAACCACAAATTCGCTTTGCATGCCATGTATAATTACGCTGTCCTTTTTTCTTTTTTTGTCATATTTCCTGCATCATGCTGGACAAAGTCAAAGTGCAGAAGAGCGACCACCACCATTGCTGGGATCCCTGTGTCAGCTATTGCCACACTCACCATCCAGGGCATTGCAAGACACCCACCTGGAACCAGACATCCAGCCAGGATTACTGCAAATGTAACACTCTCTTGATTTTCTCTTCTCTGTTGATCTGCCCAGCCACAATTTTGCATTCTCTGCAAGCAGCACTGAATCTGCCACATTTCTTGCTCCTGTGGACAAGCCTTGCCCCCTCTCCATTTGTCAAGACATCTCATACTTCTCCTGTTCCATCCAGTAGACCCATGTCTTCAAACAAAGCCATTATGGAAGTTGCCTAGTCTTCCGTCAACTTCTCCTGACTCTACCCTAGCACACCCTTGGTATTCATGGTCATCTGTCTACTTTTACCTGTCTTGTCCACTGAAAGGAGATTAGGTCTTCAGCCAGGACCCCTTCTGTGCTCCGTATGAAAGCACAATGAACCACATGGTGTAGTGATGCAATCTTCCACTTAATTCTTTTCTAAAAGAATGTGAGTGAGGAGTGGGGGAGTCCCTACGATGAAAGCTCCGGAGAAACTCCTTCAGCAATGTGGAATTTGGCAGGTTTAGCAGTTTTGTAGGCCAGCAAAATACGCTGGCATCCTGCAGACGGGTGGGGTGAAGTTTTAACATAACTATTTTTTTAATGTGCTTTGGGGAGGGGAAAATAATTACTAGTAAGCTACTCATTTTTTGGTATGTGTTCAGGCATGTGCATTGTACACAAATAGGAACATGTGGGATAAAGGTTGGGGCCAACAGTGATGGCAAGAAAGGCTGATTTCTGACACTAAGCCTGTGTTTCTATCCAGCTCTTGTAGCTGCCAGCTTTGCATCTCCCACGATGAACACGTCAGCGTTTGCCTGCCAGAATTCTAATACTCTACCTCGAAGCAACCATCCCATGAGCCCACGGGCCACCATGTTGAGGAGAAGACAAAGGAAGAAGGAGCACAAAAGCTCATGTAAGGGTCACATGCAGTTGACTAATGGGGGGTGGTCTGCTCTGTTTGGGGTTACTTGGAATTAAAGTATTCATTACTTAAACTACTGTTGCAGTTCTCTGCGCTCTCTTTTTAAAAAAATAAATAACAAAAGGCGAATGCATATCCTTTCAATTCCTCCTCCAATTTTTCTATTGGGGTCCCTTGAGTTCTCTGTGGAGCTTTCAAATCCCCCTCAGAAATTGCTAGAAACTTGAAGTTCTTGCCTCAGTGGTTCCCAGAAGCCATGTGTGGGAGAGTAAGAGACATATTTTTTAATGACTGGAAGGTGCTCAGAGTTAGTATTGGGATCTTTTTCGTCCTTTCACCTTTTAAAGAGGGTGTATCTGGATGTTGGTGTTTCCAAATTGCTGAGCACTATTTCCTTCTCCATCATGGGGCATGCATATCAAAGCCCAGGCCTACTGACAGCGTTACTTAGTTCACACACTCCATTATGTGCGCAGTAGAGCTGAACATGTGTTTCTGTCGGCCCCCCTCAACCACAGTCTTCAGCCTACTGAATGTGCAGTTGGGAACGATCCCAAAGCCATTCATCAGTTCATCTGTATGGTAAACAGTTTTATCTGATGATAGTTTTCCTCTCTTCAGGTTTCCCTTCCCTCTTTGAGCTGATCTTTCCTACTGCAGCTAGTCGAGGAGGATGTTGTAACCACAGCACTTCTTATATGTTCTGTGTGCATCTCTCTTTGAGCTCAAAACCTGCCTTAGCTGCATATTTCGTCTCTCTGGGCCACATGGTAATATGATGTTGCCCTCTATAGACTTTCTCTGCACCCCAGACTAGGATTGAAAGGGGTTTGACCAAACAGTTAAGAAACTGGGTTCCGGTGGCAAATTTCCAATGGGTGCAAGCTTCTGGGTTGTTCAGTGAGGAATAGTTCTGGTCATGATAGATATAAAACTCATTTGGGGACTGCAAAAGCCTAGTGCTCCGGTAGCAAATAATGTACAGTGGTACCTCTGGTTACGTACTTAATTCATTCTGGAGGTCCGTTCTTAACCTGAAACTGTTCTTAACCTGAAGCACCACTTTAGCTAATGGGGCCTCCCGCTGCCGCCGCGCCACTGCTGCGAGATTTCTATTCTCATCCTGAAGCAAAGTTCTTAACCCGAGGTACTATTCCTGGGTTAGCAGAGTCTGTAACCTGAAGCGTATGTAACCCGAGGTACCACTGTACTTCAAAATGGAGGAGGGGAGGTGCTGTTTGTAGTAAAAACAGAGCACAAATTGCAGATGTCCCGAAAAGAGTGTGTTGATCCTGTCTCTCTTCTTTCAGTGTCATTGGCCTCTAGCACTGTGGGACCTGGAGGGCAGATTGTTCATACGGAAACAACAGAGGTGATTCTAAGAGGAGACCCCTTGAACGGCTTTGGACTGCAGCTGCAGGGAGGGATCTTTGCTACTGAAACTCTCTCTTCTCCACCTCTCATCCGATTTATTGAGCCTGACAGCCCAGCAGAGAGGTTAGAGACCTTGCTCTTGGATTTCAAATGATAATGATAGCATTCCCTTTTGTTAATAGAGGTGTCTCCCCACACGCAGAGGTCACATCTTTATTACCTTCCTCGGAATTCTAATTGTTTGTGACTTTGGGCTGGCACATCCGTCAAGGGAGTAGTAATAGGAAGCCCGTGCCTGCCACAAATTATCTATCAGAGAGACTACCTATTTGTGCTCCGTTTCGACACAGCTTGCTCTATTTCCTCCTCAAGACGAAACATCATCATTCTAGAGGTCTGATGATTTCTTGCTGTGTTATTCAACCTTCTAACAATCAAAAGCATCCTACCATGAAATGGTTACAATCCATTAAAATTGCACTGTAATCATCTTGGTGAGCCTGCAGCTTGATTAACCCAAAGGGCGCACTCTGCTTTATGGTCTAAATTTGACCACCCCTCATATAGCGCCAGAAGGAATAGATTCCGTTGATGTTGCATCTGCCGTCTGAGGAGCAGCAAAGAGCTTGCATCTTCTCTGGAATAACAATTCATTTCATTCTTCTCAGAAAAGGCACCTGTCCTCATATTGGGTGCAGTTCCAAGAGGCATTAACCTTCAGGTGGGGAACCTCAGGCCTAGGGTGGAGGGGGAAATGTGGCCCTCCACATCTCTGCCTGGCCCCCGGAGCCACATTCCTCACCAGCCCTGCTTGTGCCCTCCGAGAGTGATTTTTGCCTGGCTGGAATGTGTCCTTGGACTCTGGTAATACTTCTTGATTGCTTCTTGGGTGGAGGGTAGAGAAAGGTGTGTAGAGGAAGCAGCCTACTGCTCAAAGGTACCAATTTTCATTCATTGTTCCACCTGCCTTTGCCTCTAGCCTTGCTCACCACTGGCATGTGGCCTCCAAAAGGTTGCCTGAAAGCAAATGCTGCCCTAGGGCTGGAAAAAGTTCCTCCTCCCTGCATTATCTGAACCATGCACAAATATATTTTTGCTTTGTATTAGATTGATATGGGTACATGAACAAATAGAGACATGCTGAATAAACGTGGGCTGGAAATGAGAAAGGTAGCAACATACAGGCAGCGACTGGTTTAGGCGCATTTGGTATGTGTGTGACCATGCATGCGTGCATCATGTCAAACCCAGAAGTGACCTGAAAAGTCACAAAAAGGGGGAAAACAGGGTGTTTGCAGGCTTTCTCAATGGGTGTTCTGATTATATGCGATTTCACATAAGTGTGCAGTGCCTCAGAACACAAGCCCCACACGAATCGGTCGCTGCCTGTATCTAAGTAGTAACCAACATGATGCTCCCCTCCAGACGTTGTTGGATTAGAACTCTGATCAGCCCCAACTTTGATCAGCCCCTGCCACCCTTGTCAGTGGTGAAGGCTGTTGAGAGTCAAAGTTCAACAACATATAGAGAGCCACAGATTTCCCCAGCCTTGCTTTAGGAAATCAGTTTGTATGTGTGTTCCTTTTGTTATCCATAGCTCCCATTTTGCCCAAGTAGCCATTTTGGCACAGGATATTGTTATCAAAGTCACCCGGCCACAGTGCTAGCGAAAGTGTAGTGTAGACTGTAATTGTGGTGTAGAATGTGGTTGCATTGTGTCACCTGTAGTTGTTGGGTGAAAGGAATGAAATCTGAGCTGGTTGGTTTTTGCTTGTGAGTTGATTTACGCCGAAGTCAGCCATTGAACCCCAACTGCATTTTTATCACACCTTTCCTTGAAGGAGCTAAGACCCAGCAATAAGATCTGAAAGAAAAGAATGGATCCAGGTATTGCTGCTTTTACTCCCGGCAGTTTGGGTGGACTTCGTGGTTATGAAATCACCAGTTTGTTTGCTTTAAAACAACACACAAATAAATAAACAGATCAGGCTTCAACAAAGCTTGCAGTTCCAGGGGGCTTGGAATCAGCCCAGGTTTTTTTATGCTATTGCGAAAGCTCCAAGCAAAAAAAAGCAATGTGTTGCTGTATGGACTTGCCTGAATTGAATGAGTCATGCATTTAGCTTTTTCCTTCCATGCCTGCCCGGCAGGATTCCCTTTGTTAGTTGTTTGTTCCCTCCACTCATGTGGAGATTGACAATATCTGCCCAGCTAAGCTGGGTACAGTTTTACCTGGGGTCTGGAACATCACTGGTAACCCCAAAGGGTAGCTTCTGTAAGTTACACTGCACCACCTGTTCAATCAATACAACATCATCCTTTGGAATTGTTCATTTGGGACATATTGTGTAAGACTCCTGGTTTTTTAATTGAGGTTATGCCTTGTGGCCAGCTATATTTGGCATCGCGCAGAAGGCCCAATCAATTTCTAGGTTTTGTTACTTGTCCAATAGATTGTTAAGCACAAAACCCATAAATGGAGGGCCATGCTCTGCGTTGTGAGTCACACATTTGCACAGGCATGGTTAATATTCATGCCAGATGACTTCAGACCCCAGACTCATCAGCAGGAATCAGACTGGAGGTTGGGATGATTAGATTCATTGCAGAGGGCCAAGGAAACGTTGCCACAGAAGTGTGAGGTGGGCGGATTTTGCTTTATGCTTTTGGGTCTGGCTGCCATGTTTGTTTGTTTGTTTGTTTCATCTCACTTTTTCTCCAAGGAACGCAAGGTGGCAAACATTGTTCTCCCCCTCCTTATTTAATCCCTGTGAGGTATAGGTTAGGCTGAGAGGCTGTAACTGGCCCAAAGTCACCCATTGAGTTTCATGGCTGAGTGGGGATTTGAACTCCAGTCTCCCAGTTCCTAGTCTGGCACTAACCACTACACCCCATAGTGACCAGGTTTCTAGTGACCCTGGATGGCTTTGCTCATTTTCTTGCTCTACCCACACTCCCATTTCTTCTACCTTCTGGATAGTTTAGTTGAACAATACAAAACAAAAAACAAAAAGACCCCTAACCATTAGTGTTATTTGCAGTTTGGTAAACCTTTCCTTCATTCCTCCCCTAGGTTAGCCCGTATAAAATCCTTTAAAATCCAGATTGCAGCAGACACCTTGAATATTCTTTTTTTATAGGAAGGCAGGATAGAAATATTGAAAATCAATTAATAAATACTTTTATCTCTAAAAGACACATTCTGCAAATACTGACCTTTCACATCCTGCGAATGATTTTTTTCCCCCTTGAGAAGGATTCAAACAAGATAGAGAAGGCAGTTTGCATCAACAAATGCTGGTTAAACACAGAGATAAAAACAGGGCAGTATCAGAGATGAAAGAGATTTACTCACAATTTCCCCATCTCCCAATTCCCCTTTGCAACTTTTGATATTAGCACTCTCCAGAGAAGTTACTAGGTAACTTTTTTTTTTGGCAGTTGAACAGTTAATATATCTTTTGCAGACACTGTGTTTAGTATTTTGGTAGTCCAAACTGGTTTACTCTGGGGTTTCCCCGATTGTGTCTTCTTCCCTGCCCCTTTTGAGGGTGGAGGGTGTTGTAATTTTGTCATAAAAATCAGTGCATTTAACAGTAACTCATTCTGGCTTTCCCCTCATGCTCCCTGATGCATAAGCAAGGGAAGGAGCTCCATATTAAAAGTCACATGTGTGCATGCTATTTAAAACCCTATTTTGATGCCTCCAGCTTTGCTGTTGAACTCATCCCACCTCCAGGAGGTCAGTTTTCTTCTTCACCTTCAATGCTAGCATCCCTTGACTGTGGCCTCCAATTCAGTACGGATGCCATTATGTGTAGGAGCATTGCACACATTTCTGCCTATGGAAACAAATCTGTTGACCCAATTTTATGCACAGTGCAGAGAGCTTGTTCTGGCAGTCACTATTCATGCGTGGTGGTCAGCGTGAAGACAGCAAATGTTTGAATTAAAAAGGCTGTCATTTTGAGAGGGGGGAGGTAAACAGGCCCATTTCTCAGCTTATGCTTGCTGAATGAGAAAACTGAATATTTCCCTTCAAGATACTTCAATGAGTCTCCACTTCAAATTCTCCCCTCCTAGTCAGAATATGAACGCTTATTCTACCTCCTCTTTTTCTTTTTAATAATTTTAATAATGTCATATTGTTTATAATTTGTAGCCAAAAAGCAGTAGCAGACTGCAAGCATTGTGAAAACATACAGAGGAAAAATAGACTCAAAGTGTAATAGAATCAAAGGGGTTCTGAGAATTTCTGGATCACACAACCGAGGCTTCCCTGAGTCTTTGTGCACCTGGGGAGTCAACAATCATCCATTCTATAGCAAGATACTAACCCTTATTTCTCTCCCAGAGTCAGATGCAGTTTCTGCTCACCAGTTTTGATGGGGACTTATGAAGCTGCCATTCGGCTTGCTTGATCTATCAGTTCATCCAGATGTTTTCCAGTTTTGGTTGTCCAATATAGGGGAGGGGGTATTGTTTTACACGATGCCTCATTGAGCTTCAGAGGTGATCATATCACTTCCAACTTGCAGCACGAGGCTTGCAGTGGCTCAGGAGGAAGACTGGAACTCATCTGTTTCACATGGTGCTCCTGAGGTGCTTGGAGTCTCTCCAAAGCAGAGCGCAAGGCAGATGAGTCCTACTGCCCTTTCCTGAGCATGGAGTCATCTCCACAGTCATGTGGTCCCACTAAAGCATTTGGATCACCTCCAAAGTGGTGCAGGCAACCCCTGGCCTCCTTCCCCAGCTCTGAGCATTAATCATGCTCACTATAGCAAGGACGAATGCTTGCCATGACAAGTCAATGCAGCTCTCTGGCTCCATGTAACCTAGTGCTATATATTTAACTGGAAGTGGCTTCAAAGCATGTATTTTGCTGCCGAGCGACAGCCTCTCACCAAAACCATGTAGAGCCTCTGATAACACAGGGTGTACTTTCAAAACACAGTTTACATTACGTGGAACTATGCCCTAAGCTTTGTAAAGAGGCTAATATGTTTTGACTGGAGGTGATTTTTTACCTCAGCCCACCACAAATATGGCTCCCATTTTGTTTCAGTTGTGCTATAGTAATAGGCCCTTAATTCTTTTGCCACCGCTTCCTCTCCCCTTGACTTCGCTTACATGTAACAGACCAGAATGTATATTATGTGAGGTAATTCAGAGATGACCACAGAGCGAGAAATGCTCCTGCCGCTGGGTAACCAACAGAGGCCATTTGATTCCTTTCTCCTCAAGGGTACCTTTGTTTCAGGTCATTGCTTGCAATGATGAGGCTGTGGTTAGAACTAATTTAGTGTGCCTTCCAGTTAGTAAAGAGAGGAGGCTCGCCATCTTATTTTTCCTGCTATCTTTAGAAATTAATTTGTGTCCCATCTGGTGTCCAGTTGGAAGGACTGTGTGGCTGCCCTTTTTGAAGAAAAGGCCAACCCCCGGCCCCTTTCCCAGCCAGAAGCACCTTAAAGGTGCAATTATTTCCTGCTGCAAACTTGCAAGCAAGGGCCAAACTAGATACCATTTGCCTTAACAGCTTGTGTTTTTAAATAAAAACAAGAGCTTTCCCTGCCATTCTGGATTTTATTTCCCCACTTGAAATCCCCTTTCCACCTTCTTTCCAATCCATGGTAGATGAGAACCAGCATGACCAGTGGTCAGGGATGATAGGAGTTGTAGTCCAACAACATCTGGGGACCCACAGGTTGAGAACTGCTGCTCTATACCATTAGCCAGCAGAAATAAAAATTGTCTTTTGCTATTTATTTATTTTTAATGTACATGACTTGTAGAGTTTCAGGTGCTACTTGTGCAATTGGCTCATCAAGTAGCTCTTCATTAATAGAATCATAGAACTGTCGAGTTAGAAGGGACCCCAAGGATCATCTGGTCCAATCCCCTGCTATGCAGGAATCTCAGCTAAAGCACCAGTAAGTTTTTCCCATCGCATCTCCACAGCAGGACCCTGACTTTGCATGAACTAGACAAAACCAGACAGAGGGCCTTCTCGGTAGTGGCGCCCACCCTGTGGAACACCCTTCCTTCAGATGTGAAGGAAATAAGTAGCTATTCTATCTTTAAAAAACATCTGAAGGCAGTCCTGTTCAGGGACGTTTCTAATATTTAATGTTTTTAACACTTGATTGGGAGCCGCCCAGAGTGGCTGGGGAAACTCAGCCAGATGGGCAGGGTATTAATAGTAGTAGTAGTAGTAGTAGTAGACTATTATTTTAATTTTATTTTATTGAATGTTGCTTTTCTTTAATAAATAAAAAAGCTGCAATTTATCCACCTACCACATAAGCACAACTTCCCACTATTACATGTGGAATGCATGTTGAGCCACTGTCGCTAGCGTAAGGCTCCTATGAATATAGTCGTTTAAAGTCTCAGTTTGTGTGTGTTCTTTTAATTTTATGGATTCCACAAAAGCCTTAGTGAAAGAACTGGAAACAACAAAGGAAGAGGAAGCCAAATGCTTGATTAAAAAACTAACGAAAGCATTTTTTCGCAAGAGCTGGTCACATTTTCAGACTGTCCCTGTAACAATGGCAAGTGCTTCATGCACATTCGTTCCCATGAACTTTTGCACTTGAGAACCTCTGGGTATACAAGCCATTATTATTATGAAATTGAAAGGGAGTGGTAGGTCTCAAATTCCCCAGGATCACAGAAAAGTAGGACTTGGTTGGGCTCGTGTTTTCCATGAGTCTAGTACAGCAAAGGGAGGCCAAGCCGGGGGCAGAGGGGAATTCATTGATTTGAATTCTGAATTTACTTTTGAAGAAGTTAACTGTGGCATCTCATGCCAATGCCTTTGTTAGGCGATTGTGGTTTCATGTCACAAAATTTTATAAACCTGCAAGATTTGAGTGTGAAACATCCTGTTAACTCTGTTCAGTCTACTAATAAGAGAGATAAAAAGCTTTTGACTCGGCTTATTAAAACTATCTAATGCGTAGAGCAAAAGGATGTTAATATATATATAACCGACTTTCTCCTACTTATCTGTACTCCACAAGATGGTTTGACGATAGTGCCTAGAAGCTCGGTGCAGTGGTTATAAAAAGAGCAGTTAAAGTAATGGATCCTTCGTAGTCCTGGATGGATACTTTAGAAACGTCTCAAATTGATAAAAAGAGCAGCTTCTGCAATTCCTCAAATACTTCTCCAGCCATTCATAATAACTACTGGACAGAAGGGAGTTTACGAAAAGGGAGGAGTGTGACTGTTGTCTCTTTAACCAGAAAATAAGAACCTCTGGATTTAAGCCAACTAAGTGATTGCATGAGTGGAACAACCTTTGCTCACACAACTGAACTTCTTCTCCCTCACCTATACCAACACCATCCACAAATCTGCTCCAGACAGTTGGGGAAAGCCTCCGAGCTCATTCATTAAATTTGTTGTATGCCACCATGGTGTCAGTACATAAATAACAAATAACAGATTGATGTCTTGTTTCATACCCAGATCCTTTTTGCTCAACAGTTTTTATTTCTCTTCATTTCTTGCTGTGCTCTGCCTGTTGCTTGACTCCTCCTTGCTCTCCTGTAACATTGGAGTTAGTTGTTGCAAAACACCAGGCAGCAGTTGCCTTATGCCAAGTGCATGCCAAGGCAATCCTGGAATTGTGTCTTATAATAATATTGGCTTTTCAGCACTGTTAAGCAGCACCCATGTGTATTTGGCTTCAAGATAGGAAATTACAAGGGATAAATGATTACCCAATTTGTTGAGACATTGAGGTGAACCCACAGACTTGTAGCTTGTGCTATTACCCACATATTAATCAGAGCAGTGTGTAATGTTCAGTGTTCAGTGCCATTAGTCTGGGCGCTAGTGGGCTCTGGCATGCTTAATGTGACTTTTGTAGCATTAGACATGGTTTCAGAGCAAGGGCACCTCTCGGTTTTTCTGTCTTCAATACAGCTTTGATCTTAGTTGTAGTGAGATACATAATATGTACACACACACACACACACACACACACACAATATATATATATATATATATATATATATATATATATATATATATATATATCTGTTGTCAGGAAGATGTTTAATCTAAGAATAGAAACAATTTCAGCAGGAGCTGGCATTAATTTGCAGAACACATCTTAAAATTCTCCAAAACATGTCAGGCTCCAGCATCCATGTGCAAAGGTGATTCTGTGTTCTGTTGGGGCATCTCAGAACTTCACACCAGGAGTGGAGGACCTCTTCAGCCAAAGGGGCACATTCCCTTATTGACATCCTTTGGGGGTGGGGCACCTGCTAGTAGTGGGTGTGGCCAGAAGCAACAGTGGGTGGAGTGATGAATGTGATTCATAGCTTTGTACAAGAAGCTGCATTCAAGCCACACAGAAGTCAGAGGTTTCGCATACACACAGGCATGTCCCTCCCTCCAGGAGGGACATCATTATCCCTTTCCAGCCAGGCAAAAGTACTTCAAGGTGTGGAGCCATCTTGCGAGTAGCATGGCTTAAGAGAAGAGGTGTGGCTTGGGGAGAGTCCCAGTGACCAAACATAGAGAGGCCTGGGGGGCTGAGGATCCCAACCAGTGCCGCACACTCATACTCTGGTTGCCCATCTTCATTGCTGCTCTGACTGGCTTCTTTGAAATAGGATCCTGAGGGTCTCTATGAGTCTCTTGCCTTTCCTGATCTCTCCCACGTTTTTCCTCCACTCTGGACTGCAGGTGTGGCCTCCTGCAAGTTGGAGATAGGGTGCTTTCCATCAACAGCATTGCAACAGAAGATGGGACAATGGAAGAAGCCAACCAGCTCTTGCGGGATGCAGCACTTACTAACAAGGTTGTGCTGGAGATTGAATTTGATGTAGCAGGTATGGAAACAATTGTTTGATACAGCCCCAAACTCCCTTTTAATGGTGCTTCTTTGTCTTCAGACAATGTCTTAAAACTGTGGATTTAATGGATTTTGGAGGCAGCACCAAGTTGTTTTCAGCAGTTGAGAAATTAGATCAGGCTCATGAACTCAGTTGTTTCTTAGCAAGTACTCCTTCTTGAAGCTAGAAATAGAGGGTTTCCCTCAAGCTTCTAGCATCGCTTCAGTATACTTTTGGAACAGCCTTTGGGAAAGCTTCAAACATACCATCAGTGGTATTGCAACTTTAGTGGAATTTAACTAGGAGAGGGACTGTGGCCCAATGGCAGAGAACATACTTTACACACACACACACACACACACACACACACACACACACACACACATACACACAATACCTGGTAGATGTTTTTAGATGTTTTAATTGTTTTACCATTTATGTGTTGGCTACCCAGGGCTCCTTTGGCAAGAAATCTGGGATGGAAATAAATGAATTAATTAATACTATGATCTCCACTTCAAATACCATCTTTGTGTTAGCTCTTAGCTGCGTGCTCCCACAATTTATCTTCACAAGTTGTAGGTGACGCAGCACATCTCAGCAAAGCAATGGGAAACTGCATTATCCTTTCTTGTCTAATCTTCTTGGTTCTACAGAATCGGTCATTCCCAGCAGTGGCACCTTTCACGTGAAGCTACCCAAGAAAAGAGGTGTGGAGCTTGGGATTACTATCAGCTGTAAGTATGGCTCAGGTTACAGCTGCTTACTTAGAAGTTGTATTCATGTCAGGTTGTCTCCAGCTCCACCATATGTGTGGTGCTGCACCTTGAAAATAGTTTCAAGCTGCAACTGCTGCAAAATGCTGTGGGTTTCACTGCTTTTTATTTATAAACTCAGTATTCCAAAAGATATGGGACACGGGTGGCGCTCTGGGTTAAACCACAGAGCCTAGGACTTGCCAATCAGAAGGTCCCTTTACCTTTTGATTCCAAAAAATAGTAATTTCAATAAATCCTAATAGTTTCACATTTTGATATTTATCCAAAGTTCACACTTAAATCAGTCAAGGCATCTTAGTAGAATTACATCAGATTAGTTCCTGGCTGCATCTAGTGTTGTGACCATTATATTTAATATTCAAATTCCAGATGAGTGCATACTTAAAAATAAAACTAAATAGCCATAGCTACATCACCACCTCTTGACTATAAAATGGAACCAATAGTGGCTGGCATCATAGGGCTTTTGTGAATATGAACATAATTATGAAACAATTAAGAAACAATAATTTAACTGATGATGGTATGTCAAGTGCAGGTGATCAAAGCATGTGATACTTGCTGCAAAACAGATACTTGCTGAGTTTTGCAGTAAGTGGAGTAAACAACTGGTCCTTTTAAAATAACTTGTATAATATGTAATGTGCCTCTTCTGGCCTCAGCTGGAATACTTTAATTCAAATACTTTAATTAAAGTCTTAGTTAAAATAGCTTCTCCGAGGATTGCTTGAGAGGGTTACATCTTGCAAGACATCATTTTGTCTAATCATGATTAAAACTCTTCCTGTGCTGTATAAGTTTCACAAAATATTTTGAACTTGTAAGCAGGTCAAGATCAATTCATATTTTTCCTTTCAATGTGATGAAAACTTTTTTCATTTGGGTCTACGTTTTACCATGTGGTAGAGTCTACCTAAGGAGTTGGCACAAATTTGATAAGGATCTGTAATCTCGCCAAATGATTTGTGATTGACACCAAATAGTTTAGTAATAGCAATGTCAGAAAGTCCTTTTCCTCCTTTGTAAATTAAAGCGCAATCCTACGCATATCGACTCAGAAGTAAGCTCCATTGAGTTCAGTGGGATTTATTCCTAGGTCAGTGTGTTTAAGATTGCAGTCTGAGGCAGCTGAAACCAACAAAACTTGGAGGGGAGGAACACCAGGAGTAGATTTTTATGTGAAAAGACCGTGGTTTTAAGACTAGCACTGAAAACCATGTTAGAAGCCCTGATCTTACTACCGCAGACAGGGGAGACTTTCAACACATGTACATTGGTAGTACGTGAAGCGGAATTTAACCCTCCTCAGAAATACCTTTGTGAATCGTTCTGTTCTGTATTCAGGATTTGGAGGAGAGCTTGAAAGGAATACCCTGCTAGAACAATGTTTAATTTATAAACCCTGTCTTAAGTTAATGGATTCTACAGAAGTATTCTAGTAGTAGTAGATTTTTATGCTGCTCCTCTTTTGTAATTCAGACCTGAAATGTATTTTGTCCTGTGTATATTTGTGTTCCCCTTCGCTCAGCTATCCTTGAGTTCTCACAGCTTTTTAAAATCATCTCCCCCCCACCCCAAACCCTTATGAACACTTTGTTTCTGAGATGCGGGTTTATAGCTGTATTAGACTTTGTTTAATTACACATTTCCCAAATGCTGCTTTGTCTCAATCAATAGTAGAAGGTGTTTTATAACTGGCAGAGTCACTGGTGCATGTGAGTTATGTGCTCAAGCTCCTCTGAGGGGAATAATTTCCCAGTCCAAGTCATTATGCATCCTATTAAAAACACAAAATGGACATGTGTTTTGAGACACTTCATCTATCATACCATAAAGCAGAAGTAGACAGGCTCCCTGCAGATATCGTGGGAGCATGCCTACGAATCAGGAAAAGTAAATAAGAATGCTGAACATCCTTCCTCTTTTGTTGTGCTGAGACATGAGCTGGTACCCTCAAAACGTGGAATCACACTTAAATGCCCCTTAGTGTGAATACTGTGATCCATACAAAGGCGGCCAGCTGGCCGAGTTGTCAGCTCAATTGGTGCAGTTACTAGCAAGACTGAGATGTCTTTACTTGCCAGCTGCAACAATGAAGGCGAACAGGGTGCAGGAAGGGTAGCTTGTGAAATAGTATCAAGTTGGTTTGACAACAGCTTGCATTTCTGTTGTCAAAATGCCTGGTTATTGATCTGCAGAAATGTCACAAAGCTAAGCGTGTTTAATGTAGTAATACCTAAGAAAGAGAGTGTTTGACTGAGGTTTGATGTGTTCTCCAGATTTCTTCTGCAGAGAATATTTTAACTTCTAAGCCTCAGACTCAGACTACAGTGAAACTTTGGATCAAAAGCCATACATATGCAGACATACGTACACATGAGTCTTCTGGTGCAATGAAGCATTATATAAAGAAGTTTCTTTTAAAAAAGAAATTATAATTCCAAACAGGTGATTAGCCTGTAGTTAGCAATTGGTGGGATGATGAGCCTCAGACATCACACTGAATTTTGGTTTAGCAAGATGTGCTAGAATTTTGGATTAGCAAGAAGCTAGCCTTCTTCCAGGCTGACTCCCTTCTCTTTCCTTCTGTGTGACCAAAAGTCTGCAAGCTTTAGCTTCTTCTCTTGGATAGCCGTAGTTTGTTATGCTGAATAACTTCAGTTTGTCAGTCTGGGCAACCTGACAAGCCATGGGGCGCTCAGTGGTACAGCTGATCCCTGCAGAAGACAGCTTTGCTAGTACTACGCTTTGCACTTGGGAAAGTCATAGAAACATAGAGTTGGAAGGGACCACAAGGGCCAATCTAGTCCAGCCCCCTGCAATGCAGGAATCTTTTCCCCCAATGTGGAGCTCAAACCCACGACTCTTGAGGTTAAGAGTCTCATTCTCTACTGACAGAGCTATGCCAAGTTCCAAGCAGAAAGCCTGCAAAGTCGCTTACACTGTGGTTCTCAAGCTTTACGCAAGGGACTTTTACAAGAGGGCGAGACAACTCACCTGTCAATCATCTGGTGTCATAACAACACCTAGTGATTGACAGGCGGGTTGCCCCACCCACCTGTAAAAATTGACCTATGGGAGTGGGATCTGCCTACCAGGCCAAAATGGTTTCCCACCCCTGCTCTAGTACATAGCACCATAGGAAACAAGGACAATGTCATTTTCATTCACAACTCAAGAAGGCATGGTGGATTCTGGTAGAATAGAATGGAGATATACATGAAGCCTTTAATATGAATTGCCAGATAATAAACCTGAGCTACATATAATGGCCCCATGAATTAAAAACAAAGCAAACCCATCCTAATTTCAGCACTGGATTAAAAGGCCAGCTGAAAGAAAACCTGAGTGGTGAACAGGAAGAGGTGGCGCTTGCCCATGAGAATTTAATTTGGCTAATAAGATCTAGTAGGGTTAATTGAATACTAATTGACTGCTGATCAGTATTCCCCTAAATTAGTTTGTATAATTTGCATATTGGGAGGAGCATCGCAGAACAATCAGTACGATACTGAATTACTTTTAAGAGGAGAGTTTGCCTTGTTTAATATTATTAAGCTTTTTTTTTTTTTGTAAAGTGTTCTAATTATATGTGACTATTTAAAGCAAATTGAATTGTTACCAGTTCTGCTGAATTCTGGGCTGGAAATTCTTTTAATTACTGGTATGCAGAACAGCTTCCTAGACCTATGTTGCTACATCCAAATTAAATATCATTAAGCCTGTTTTGAAAAGTGTAATTCAAATTTTGCCATTGACAAACCAGCTCCAGAGACCAAATAATTTCTTCTCTGATGGTATCTTCTTTTGTGCTTATTAGTGAGGGGGTTGCTGCATTCAGCAATAATGTGTGTTGTACCAGGATAAATGTAGGCTTAGCGTGCATGTCTAACTTTGATGAGAGAAGTGTTGTTTGGGGCAATTACAAGGCCAATTCATGGAGAGTTGGGTTATTTTATGCCTCTGCTATGTGTAAGAGCCCTTCAACAAGTTAACCTTAATAAATGCTGGGAAATGGCTGGGAGTAGGATCCATTGGACTTGGCCAGCTATACTTCTGAGTACATGTGTAGAGAATTGCAGTGCTAGACCTTTCTGCCTACTTCTACCATTGCTGATATGATCTAATAATGGTAAAGGTAAAGGGACCCCAGACCATTAGGTCCAGTCATGGCCGACTCTGGGGTTGCGGCGCTCATCTCGCTTTATTGGCCGAGGGAGCCGGCGTACAGCTTCCGGGTCATGCGGCCAGCATGACTAAGCCGCTTCTGGCAAACCAGAGCAGCATACGGAAACGCCGTTAACCTTCCCGCCGGAGTGGTACCTATTTATCTACTTGCACTTTGACGTGCTTTTAAACTGCTAGGTTGGCAGGAGCAGGGACCGAGCAACGGGAGCTCACCCCGTTGTGGGGATTCGAACCGCCGACCTTCTGATTGGCAAGTCCTAGGCTCTGTGGTTTAACCCACAGCGCCACCCGCGTCCCTCTAGGACTATGCATAGGTACTGACTAATTGCATTTTTTTATTATTCAATAGAGGTGAATTTGTTCAACTAGGAAGGGGAAAAATAGGAGAAAGATCTGAACAGCTTTGGAACTGATTCTTGTTATCTCCCTCTATACTATTTCTGTGGTAAAAATGCCCTCAGTTTTAAACAGGTATCGGATGTCCTGGTCTGCCCACAGTCAGATGTGGCTGAGAAAAAGATAATGAAGTGAATTCTTCCTGGCAAGAAGCCGTACTCTTGGATTCCCTCTACAGTCCTATGTAACAGGGCTGGGGGAATTCAGGCCAATGGATTGAATGTGGCCCTCAGGCCTGCTTGGGATCTGTCCATGAGCTGTGATAATGCCTGCTGCTTGCCTGGAGGGAGGACGCAATGGGTGGACATGTGTGTTGGAACCTCTGGATTTTGTGTGACTGGAATGCAGCCTGCTGTGCAAAGATAATGGTCACATGTGTTGCTCCATCCACTTTTATCTCTGGTCTTCCCCACAACTAGCATGCAGCCTCTGAAAGGTTGCTCACAAGGGAACGTTGCACTGGAAAATGTTCCCCATCCCTACTCTATGGGTACATCATCTTGTTGTATGTGGAATCTCTAGGACACCTGCTCCCTCCCCTTTTACTCCTGAGCTATCTTTGTGGATCTGTCCTCTGTGATACTCCTGCCACAGGAGAAGGAAAAAGTTGCACCATGAAAGATAGCTGAAGGGTGGTGGGTGTTCCACAGTATTTCCTGTTACCCCCATTCACCACCTCTCCAGCTTTTGGTCACTTGGATTTCTTTATTGCTCTCCTAATAATGGTTCTTACCACCCCTTTGCTTCTCAAGCCTAGTTTTTCTGGAGCCATCTGCGCTCACCCTTTGTTAGGGATGTTGGAGGATTCTGACGGGAATGGAAATTGCTTCTTTTTGCTTATGCGTCCCACGTCTGGAGCAGAAATCAGTCCAGCAGATATGATCAATATTTGCTTCTCTTGTTCTTTTCAGTCCACAAATGATGCATAATCGATAACTTCCCCACCCCGCGTTGCATTGCATTTCCTTTGCATCGAAATGAATGGTATTTGTGTTTAAATAAATGGTGTGGAGTAACGTGATGATAAATTAACCATGTAATGAATTATGTAAGATTCCACTGTATCAGACAATTCGTGAGAGGAATTGTATAGTTTATGTTGGCAGTCGAACTGCAGTGGAGCAGAAACAGTGCTGCATGAGACGGAACACGGGTCTGAACAGAAATCGATGCCTTCTTACTCTTCTCTTGTCCAGGTCATTGGTCTCTGTGAATACGACTCAGTTGTTTGATCATAAGATAAATCAAGTTGTGGTTGTTCTCCCCACTCCTACTCCCCACAGCTGATTCAAGCCTGGGGGTCCTGCAGTCTAACCATTGCACCACATGGGCTTATATTGTTGCCATCATCATGATGCTGTGAAAGGCCAGAAAGAAATCTCATGTTTGGGGATAAGTGTGTAGAAATGTGTTGTTCTTAAAGTGCCTGTCAATGCCAATGCTTAATAAATTTTAGGCCAAGTGTTAGGCTTTCTCAGCATGAATCTTCCATTCAATTTTGAATTCCAAAGACTTGTATAATTCCTACTTTGTGAAGTTAGTGTAATGCTAAAGATTATCCTAGAGGTACAGATTGAGTTTTGACTCTGTGGTATCTCTCTCATAACAGCAAGCAGAAAGTCTGGGGAGCCTTTAATTATCTCTGATATCAAGAAGGGAAGTGTAGCACACAGGTAAGTGAAGAATCTAATTTTCCACTTACAAGTTTCAGACACTAAATCAGCTGAACCCAGTTAAGACTTATGAAGCCCCCTTATATTGGTTCAGACTTCAAAGCCACCTCCACCCATATTGTCTACTTTGGCTACCTGCAGTTCTAAGAATATAAGAAGAATGAGGAGAGGAAAAATAGATCTCAGAGATAAAAAAAATAAGCATAAGAAAAGCCCTGCTGGATCACCCTATCCAATCCAACATCCTGTTCATACAGTGGCCAACCAGATGCCTATAAGAAGCCAGCAAGCAGGGCCTGAAGGCAACAGCCAAGCTCTTTCTCAGACCAGCCTCCCAAGATCTTTTCAGCTTAAGATGTTGGGGGTTGAACTGGGACCTTCATTGTGCAAAGTATGTGCGCTCTGCCTCCAAGCGATGGCTCCTTCCCAAACATCAGGACCAATGAACTGTAACGCCAAACATTTCCCATGTCTTCCGAAGTTCACAGATGTTTGCATATTCTCCTCCTGTGCGTAATTAGACTTGCTGAAGTTATTCACAAGGTGTGCCGTGGCCTGACATTTCCTTTGGCCTCAGTATAGAAGTAGGTCTAATTAGAGTACAGTGCTGGCTTTAATAAATTAGTATTTTATAAGCATACTGACTCCTGGAATCTCACTTAAGCCTACTTGATTCCAGTACAAGCAGTGTTGCCAGCACTGCCTTGTTATATAAAAGTAGAACATGCATGCATTAAGAGTTTGCTCTCTGAGTTATGTATATACTGGTCTATATTATTCTGATGTAGCCAACATGGAGTTCTCCAGATGTTGTTGGACTACAACTCCCATCAGCCCCAGCCAGCAAAGCCACTGATCAGGGTTGATGGGAGTTGTGGTCAAACATCTGTAGGGCAACAAGTTGGCTACCTCTGCTCTGGATGACGCACCTTGAGAGAGGAGGACAGCCAGGAACAGCACCTTCCTATGTCCTTTCATGATGTATGGAGAAAACTGTAATTTACAAAATGGTTTCTTGACACCAGCTTCCTTCACATTTACCTGTGACTCATTTTTAATTTTCTCACTTATTTAAGGTACCCCAATTGAAATGTTGAAAGGCTGCCTAATTTTCACCAGTTGAGGGAATTGCTAATAATGAGGTGTATTCTCAGGCTGGATTTTAGTTATTTGAACCAGTTTCTATGCAGAAATATCTTGTCTTTTTTAAATCATTAACCTGGGCAAATTCTCTTCTGCAGAAGAGTTGCCATACCACTCACAGTACTGCAACAGCTCTTGGAGAAGAACTAAGTATGCAGCTATTTGGAATGTGTTAAACACAGGCTTGGTTTTTTTCTGTTGCTCACAGGACTGGCACCTTAGAGCCCGGAGACAAGCTGTTAGCCATTGATAATATCCGACTCGACAATTGCTCAATGGAGGATGCGGTGCAGATCTTAAAGCAGTGTGAAGAACTTGTCAAATTGAAGATCAGGAAGGATGAGGATAATTCTGGTACGAAAGCACTGAATCAAGCTGTTTTTGAGCCATTTTAATAAAACACTCCAATACTTAAGTAAGCCTGGCAGAGAAACTGGAAAACCATTATTCAAGTATTTAGTGTGTACATGTGCCTGTGCATTCATGTGTTGGTGCGCATGTTCACACAGCAAGTGCCTACAAACCTACTCTAAGGCTTAAAAGTTACTTACTCTTTTGCTAGGAAATACTTTGAGGCTTGATGCATACCTTGAAGATTCCTTATCATTATTAAATAAGTGTTTATGCATTGAACAGAGTACCAATATCTAAATGGCCTTATTAGAAACATAGGTATATTAATGGAAACAAAATTGCCTAGCTAATAAATGCAGTTATGTACGGTCCAATACTTTCAGATTCCAGTTTTTCTTTCCAGTTTTCCACCTGTTTTTCTTCCCTTATTGTTTTTCTTTGTGACATCGTTTTTATTCATTTTCATCATTAAACTGTTTTAACATGGTTGCATTGAGATATATATTTGTTTGCATTACAGCATGTGGCATGCAGCAATTCCTTAAAATTAAAATCCAAACGGCAATAAACACTCAGATAAATGTTTCTGGATATATTAATTAGCAAAGTTGCGTCAAAACATATATACCAAAATTAATTACAAATACGAATTAATGCATTACTTAGATCAGTTAAAGGTATTTTGTATCAATAACAATTAGAATTCATGGGAAATTGTAGGAAGCGTGGAGGGGGAAAATTAAAATATGCACTTCATTCCTTCCTGTATTATAATGAAATTAGTAATCACATGCTACTAGCTATTAAGCAATAAATGATCATTTCCCAATTCTCTTTGGCGGTTACTGGGCTTTTTTGATAACTGGAAAGAGCAAGCAGTAGGTCTAATGGAAGTTTATAATCATCCTGTATCTTCTAGATGATCTAGGACTAATCTCAGGAGTTCCTTTAGTTTAGGGTGATTTCTATAATCAGAGCCCTCCTTTCCTCTTAACAGATGAGCAAGAAACAACTGGTGCTATCATCTACACAGTGGAGCTAAAGAGATATGGTGGACCCCTGGGAATCACTATTTCAGGGACCGAGGAGCCTTTTGACCCAATTGTCATTTCAGGACTGACAAAACGAGGGCTGGCGGAAAGGTGAGTTGCAATTTGCGTCCTAATGGGCAGGCATCTATAATGATACTATGAGCGTAATCCACTGGGAAGCTCTTCTGCTCATTTGTACCACTGAATTAAATAGAGCCTGCATACGTGGGTGGTGTAGACCTTTCTGCACAGTTACGTGGCTGTGCGTGTAAGGAAAGAGAGGAGAGAGAACTTGGTTGCACATGAGAGAGGTTTGTGTGCTGAATGGCTGTCACAGTTTCTGAGCTCCCAATGGCCAGTTTTGTGTTCCTTGGGGAAACTGTGAAGCTTCTTCCAGAGGCTCATCTAATCCAGCCCCCCGTAAATGCAGGAATATGTAGCTGTCGCATACAGGGATTGAACCTGCAACCTTAGCATTATCAGCACCATGCCCTAACCAACTGAGCTATCCCGCTTGTAATTTGTGGACTGTTTGTTTACATGCTTGTGAAATTGCTGGGGGTATGTGACATTTTCCCCCACCTCAGTTTTTCATGCAGATCCTTGTTCTTTTCACCACCATCACCCCGTTCACATGTAACCACTGCAAACTGGTAACGTCTGTCCTTGCAGGAGAACCCCTGCAACTATCATTCTGAAATTGGGCAGGCTTCATTTCCTCAGAAGGGGCAGCCGTATTTGCAAACAGCACCCATTTTTTATATTTCCCAGCTGTAATGAATGGAGAACGCAGAACTTTACTGTATACAGAATGGCTCGGAACCTGGAGCACAGATCAAAGTGTAAAAAGCATAGTGCAATTCAGAAACGGATCAGAATGTTTAAAAACAAAATAGATACAAGGTGAATCTTTGGGCCCATGCACATTCCCTTCCCAGAATTTTTAAGCCAGAATTTAGACCAATCCATTCAGCTGCTAGAGAAAACAGAGGAATTTTATAATTTCAGTTCATTAATCCACTGTTTGGAAATAAAGTTAACTTTGCTATTTAAACTGGCACCATAGTGACCTCTAGTGGATAGTTGAGAAATCAATATCCTGACTCAAAGGAAAAAGCAGGGTGGGGGGAGAGAGAGCATGAAATATAAAGAAGTTGAATTATATCCTTATAAGCTGCCAACAAACAAGATTTCCAAAACTGATTGCTGTTCTGTCTGCTAAGCTTTTGTTTTCTGTGACTGAAAATAGACAGTGTTCTTTTGTTTGGGAGATCTGCAGGCAAAAGTAATTTACTCTCGGAAGGGAGTGGAGTAGCTAAGACAGACTCTTCTGATGGGAAGATAAAATATCCTTAAATGACAATTCTTGGAGATTTTACCGCAGCTGATGGCTAGAACAGCAGAAGCACAAGGAAAAGGGCTACGGGTACAGCAAGCATTCTGAAACTGGCCGGCCATTGGTCTCTATGTACTTAACCAACGTTTGAGTTTTAGTGCAATTTAGGGCATGCAAGGAAATGAATGTCTGTTGCAGCTGTAGCTTAATGGAATAACTGTGATCTAAATGGAGGATATGACACAACTGGCCTTTGCATGCATTGGAAAACAACCCACAGTTGAGCCATACCTTGGATTCTACCTGTGAGCTGGATGGTTTACTTAGGTCACGCAAAGGCAGCCTTTATTATTGTGGTCTCCGTGTGCAGCACCCCAAGGGTCAGGTGAAACTCACTGTGCCCTTTGTAGTTCACAGTCTATTTAGATGAATTACTAAAGTCAAGCAAGCCATGATCAAACTGAATGGGTCACTGCCCTGAGGAATACTTTCTTTATACCACCTTCACTGTGTTTTGTATGTTTTGTAGTATTCATGGGTGAATCATTGGGCACCATGCATTCTGTAATTCCAATATGCAACTCAAAATTAGTCTATTCACCATAGCCAGACAAATGACAAGGCAGAATATTGGCCTCACCAAACATTTGGATTACGTTCTGCTGCTTGGCACATTTTTGTTCCTCTGCCTGCTACTCTGGGGCAATGTTACCCCCCCCCCCTTCTTATTTGACATCGCTGTCTTCTGCCTTCTTTGACTTCACTGCCATTTCATCTGATTGGCTATGGCAACCCATTTTTTATTTTTTTTTACAGGTATTCTTGACATCATGATGTCAGACATTGGCTGTGGCTTCTTCCCATGGCAGTGAGGGCAAAGGGACTTCCCACTTGCTGCTCACATGGCATCATAATGACCGCAGGTGGTTGAAACCTGTCACAGTTCAAAGGAGGTCACTGATCAACAGATTGGTGGTTACAACAAGCCACTCTGAATGCACCCTCTAGCACCAATCAGCTGACTATCGCTGAAAGGGCATCTTCAAAGGAGATTGCGGTAACCACCAAACAGCTGATTGGTAACCACTTTGATGTCTCTGCAGAAGTAAAAACACAGTATTAATAAATGGAGCATTTTCCCCTCTGCAGATGATGCAGCTTGGATTCAAAGCCCAATGGGGAGCTCCCTAGTGTAGCTGATCCCAGCATGGCTCCCAGTCAGCTGGCCAAGGGGCAATTGAGAGCTCCCTTAAATCCACATCCATATGACATATGATGTCAGGTGTGCAGATGGTTTGTGACAAACCACTCCATGGGCCAATTTGGGATCTGTGCTGGGCCTAATGGGGCCCAAGAAGTGAAGGTTCCCAAACCCTGGCAGATTGTCTATGCAGACATATGCATATACAGGTCTGGGGTTTTTTGTTTGTTTGTTTGTTTCAATTGGAATTCATGGATCAGCCTTTATAGATGATTGAGTAGAACGGGTGAAGACATGGGCTTCTCTTTCCATTATAAATCACTGAATTTGGAGAAGTGCCTGCTAATCTGGAAATAGTTGTGCAATTGTTTTCATGTTTTTCTTCTGATTACCACAGAACTTTAAATCTTGCCACACGTGCATCCATCAACTGAACATGGATATCTTTATTTATGGGCTGGTTTAATGAAATGACTGTCTTGCATAACAGTTGGAATCTTCATTTGCTTGTTCTTTAGGACTGGAGCGATCCATGTAGGAGACCGGATATTAGCTATTAATAATGTAAGCCTTAAGGGGAAGCCTCTGAGTGAAGCCATTCATCTACTCCAGATGGCTGGGGAAACTGTAACTCTGAAGATCAAGAAGCAAACCGAAAGTAAGTTCCCATTCTAAAAATCTGTGTGTATCATCTGGCACACCTGGAGCCAAAATCAGTACAGATCAATGTAGCAATCTCCACTTCTTGGACACGGTTCTTGGGCAGTCACTGGCCAAATCCAGACTCTCTTGGATGACACTGGTTTTCCCAAATCTATTTTGATTTGGGTTTAGGCCTGCTTTTGGTGTACAAATTGCCTCGGTGGCCCTTTGTCGGAAGAGCCGCAGTGGGAATGTGTCCCTGTTTTATTATCCTTGATCCAGTGGCTTTTGATACCATTAACGATTGTCTTCTTCTGGAGTGGCTGTCCAAATTGAGAGTGGGCACCAACACTGTGATGATTCCAGTCCCACTTGGGTGGCTGTTTTCACAGGGTGATCCTTGAGGGATATTGTTTGGCCTCATGGAGCCTTTCTGTGTCAGCTTCTGGAGAGTTCTGTATTATCTCCCATGCTATTCAGCCTCTACATGAAAATGCTTAATGGGGTCATCGCGAGTTTTGGAGTACATGGTTAGCAATTTGCTGGAGACACACATCTCTGCTTCTCCTATACATCTTCAGGTGAGGCAGTGGGTGTGCTAGATCAATGTCTTGCCTCGGTAATGGATTGGATGAGAGCCAATAAACTGAAGCTTAATCAGACAAGACTGAGGTCCTGTTAGTGCAGCGGTTCTCAACCTGTGGGTCCCCAGATGTTGTTGGACTACAACTCCCATCATCCCTGAGCCTTGCTAGCTAGGGGTGATGGGAGTTGTAGTTCAACATCTGGGGAAGCACAGATTGAGAAAGCCTGTGTTAGTGAGTGGTTCCCTAAACCAGATGGATGGGATGTAACCTGCTCTAGATGTTGTTGCACTCCCTCTGAAGGAGCAGGTGGATCCTATAGCTTGAGGATACTTCTGGATCCTTTACTGTTGCTTGAGGCTCAAGTGAACTGGGCAGCCAAGTCTGCTTTCTATGCTCTGGTAACCTCAAGGCTGGATTACATCAATGCATGGGGCTGCCTTTTAAGACAATTTGGAGACTGCAGCTGGTGCAGAATTCAGAGGCCAGACTGTTAACTGAGGCAGAGTGGTCCAAACATGTAACACCAGTTCTGTCATGACTGCACTGGCTACGATTAGTTTCCGGGCTGTATTCAAAGTGCTGGTTTTGACCCATAAAGCCTTAGGACCTAAACCTTCCCTACCTTGCAAGCTATCTTTGGGAGAAGAAAAGGCTAAGAAGTAAACCCTACACAAATCCGGAGTGGAGTCCCTAAGAGATTGGATGGCGCCTTGTATGCCTCCTTCTGGCAGCCAAGTTGGTGCCAAATGTATTGCTCTGCTCAGAGGCACCAGCTTCTGAAGGAGAATTGGGGGGAGGCGATGTCACATGGTGCATGATGTCGTATGCGTGACATCAGGATGTTGGGGGGACCTTTAAAAATATATGAGGTCAAGGCATACATGCATTGTATAATGATTGCATCCTCTGTCTACATTATTAAACTGCTGTTCCCTTTAATTCTATTCCTGTTAATACCCCTGTTGTGTTGGACTACTGAATTGTGGGGAAATGTGTTAGTTTCCTTGGGAGACTTCTTTAAAACAAGGAGAAGGAGGCGAAAGCACCAAGATCAATAGGTGACTCCATTGACAGGTATAATCTCAAGCACCCACTTGAGATTCTGTTTAAGAAGCTGACTAGATTTTGAGCTGTCTGCTTCCCTTTGAAAAACATCTTCAGACCTGCCAATGTGGAAAGTGATTTTTATTTCTCCTCTCCTTCCTTAACACTGTTTGAGCAGCCCCACTTTGACGCAGCATTAAGTTTCTGAAAGAATTGCTGAAAAGCCAATTGGGAGAAAACTTAATCGGCATCCTTCACTGCCAACCACCTGTCAGTCAAGCATCTCACATCAGACTCTGTGTCTCTGCAGAGTCCCTTACTTTTGAAATTCTGATGCAGCAGCAACCTTGCCTGCCAAACTAAGGAGCTCAGCCAATGTCTTGAAAGGGCTGAAGTTCACTTTAAAGTCCTGACTGATGTTCATGTGTAAAATTGAGAAATAGGCCTCTGTCCTTCTGTTCTTTGCTTTTAATGAAGACAACTTGACAGTGTAACCATGCAATTTAATTTTCATGCTTGAAGGGACCATTAGATTTCAATCACATCCATTTTCCTCCCTCTCTGATTCAGTCTTTCAGCTCTTCATGAACACAGAGGATTTTCCGGGTGCAGTCCCTCCTACTTTCCTTCCTAGCCACTGATAAATTAGATCTCCTACTTGCTCAGAGTGTAGTTTTTCCTCTTGCTTTCTTAGCACTTTTTACTCTGGCAGAGATAAAACACCTCCCTCACCTCTGATCTCCTTTAAGTCTCTTTCCTGCTGCAAGGAGTTGTACTGACATCCATAAACAAAGACAACTGCAATACGTTATTGTACTTCTCTCCAGTCTCACTCACTTTTCTCTTTTTTTCTTTTCTTCAAAAGACCTGTGACCTGCCTAGAGCCAACTGGGGAGGGGGGAATTGAAGTGTTTGAGGAGAGAGGTAGTTCCCAGTTTCTGCTGGAAGCAGAAGCTACCACTAAAATCGTTGTGCTTTAAAAACACTCTTCTGCTGTGGAACTTCCTCAGGAGGTTGCAGAGGCAGCACTTTTCAGGTTTGACTTGCTTTTGGAGGAGACCAAACTTGAGACTTGTGGTGTTTCTAAAAATATTTAATTTTACAACTATAAAAGTAAAGCCATGTGTGGAGTTGATCAACTCCTGACAGGTGGGTCACCTCAGAACCCCAGAGAGAAATACCTGCACCTAAGGATGGTCAAATCTGTCAATTTCACTTTTTCATTATTTTAATCTTAAATTCAGTTTGCCATGTTTCTGCAGCAATTTGCAATTATTGTTTTATTAATCCCTATGAAAATTTGTCAGAATTTCTCCTAATAAATACATCTTTTTGTATGCAGTTTTGACTAATGTACACGTTTTTGAAAGCAATTTTCCCTAATATGATGCATTTTTGTATCTCTTTATTAATATATGCATTTTAATGCATTCTTTCCCCTAACATATATTCTACACATTGTTTGGGATGGAGAATTGCGTTTCAAAATTCGGAGAAGTGCAAATTTCAAAGGATAGGTGTGCTTTGATTTGCACATTTCATAGAATTGTAGGGTCGGAAGGGACCTCAAGGGCCATTTAGTCCAATTTCTCTTCTTAAGAGGTGCACATTAGGTAGTGACTTATTAAAATGCAAACTAAATTGAATTTCTCCTCCATCATGCTCTCCAACGTGCCTTCCAATATCCATGTCAGTGCTCTCATTCCTGCTCACTCCATCATCCTAAAAAACTGCAGTTTCTTTCACACGGAGACCCAACCTTAGCTGAGTTTGGGAATCACCATCCCCCAACGGCTCTCACAGTCCAGAGATGATCTCTGTACCTCTCAACCATTAGCTATTATGGTGTGAAACACGTTAATAGTCTTTCGCAGAGCTTTCCCCAAGAGAGGATATAGCTGGCACAGCTCATCCAGCAGTCATAATGATATTTTTACTCACAGAAGCTCTTTCGAGCACTTTCTGCGTATGACACATGAGTCAAAATGAACGGAGGAGAGTGAATTCCTATCAATCATTCTAAGCCTGAGCTATTTGAAATTGGAATTCCACAGCCATCTCAAGTACTCCATCATAAGCAATTTAACCCATCCTAATTTGGGGAGACTATAGTGGGCTCCCCCCTTTCTTTAAAGTACAGTCTTTATCTCAGGAGATGTTCTAAGGTGAAAGAGAAAATTGTCAAGGTGATGGTGGTTTTAAGTGTTGAGTAAAGAACAAATCACTTTACAATCACTAAATCAGAAAAGCCACTTACTTGGAAATAAGTCTTTTTACTTGATTTCACTGAACTTACTTGCAAGCAGATGCACTTAAGATCACACGCTGGCAGTAGTCGTGATCTGTGTGATTTTTATGCCTGGAAAGCCGCTCCCCCACTCTTAATTTCACATTTGGTTGGTGCAACTTGAAGCTGCCATGGGTCAAAAAGGCTTACAGGATGAAGGGGAAAGAAGGGCAGCACCCCCTTGCTATAGGGCTAAGGCAGCATCAGTGTTCTCCACACCAGACCCTACATCTTCTGGAAAACACAACATTGGGCCTGCAACCTGATGTGAGACTTACCAACCATTAAGGTAAAAGTAAAGGTACCCCTGACCATTAGGTCCAGTCATGACCAACTCTGGGGTTGCGGCACTCATCTCGCTTTACTGGCCGAGGGAGCCGGCGTACAGCTTCTGGGTCATGTGGCCAGCATGACTAAGCCACTTCTGGTGAACCAGAGCAGCGCACGGAAATGCTGTTTACCTTCCCGCCAGAGCGGTACCTATTTATCTACTTGCACTTTGAAGTGCTTTCGTACTGCTAGGTTGGCAGGAGCAGGGACCGAGCCACCGGAGATCACTCCGTCGTGGAGATTCAAACTGCCAACCTTCTGATCGGCAAGCCCTAGGCCCTGTGGTTTAGACCACAGCGCCACCCATTAGCTGGTGATTATAACATGACAGAAAGAGAGCAGGCGAGCTTCACAGAAATGTGTCTAACATTTTGTGCATACCTGTGCATCTTTATTTTGACCCCAGGGACTTACCCGAAACAGTCTGGGAGTATAAATGAAGTGAGCGACCCAGAAGATGACCTGACTGATTCCCAGAAAACTAGCAAACTCTCTGAGATTTATTCCACCACAATCCCCAGTGTGGACAGTGCAATGGAATCCTGGGACGGTTCTGGCATTGATGCTGGTTATGGAAGTCAGGGTGAGTCGGCCTTTAATGTGCGAATGCATAAGTTTGTCTCCTCTCTCCCAACTCCATTTTGAATTGCTGAGGGCCAGTTCATACATTTATATCTGAGGGGACAAAGGTTCACACAAGCAAACATTGCCATGGGGTCAGTAGTTACAGCGAGCCCCTTCAACGTCCATTTACAGGTGTGGTTTGGATTCAAACCTCACCAGCAAATGGTGCTTTGTCCATCTGGTTGCACTATTAAAATCCCCCCCCCCCAGACATATAGGATGTCTACTGCAGAACTAGAAATGGGAGACAGACTTCCCATCCAGCTAACTTAACCATAAGATTGTCTTTCCTCAATGTAGCCATGTAAAAATGACCTGATCCTTCCTGTTTGTCTCTCTGCTCCCCATCGGATCCCAGTAGGTACATACTTGCCTCAAGCTGTTGGCATTGCGCTTCACCCACATGAATGGAGATCCAGCAGACAGAAGAACAGTACCCCTCCTGGTGATCCCAGGAAGAGTTACCCCTTTATGGATGGCAGTTTCAGTGAAGATGACTGGGAGAAGCCCAGCAGGTATGTGAGGCTTGTAAGAAAACGAGGGGGAAGGATGGGTGTGTGTGTGCACATTCATATGGATCTCAAGGACGAGGCATGCCTACATGTCTTACCTGACTCCGTTCGATTTGTCTCCCATCCTTCCTCCCAAAGGAAGGGGTCAATGTCAGCTTCAACTATTCCTGAAGGAATTTGACATGAAAACATTCAGATCTATTTGTTCGTCCACATTACAAAAGGGACATGTCGTACAGAGAGCTCAGGCCTCACCTGTGTTTTTAGAGAAGAAATGGAACTGCAAGTGGAATGCTGGGCTAGTCTGAGGAGTGGTCATTTTATTAAGTTGGATTTCTAATTGGAATGAAATAATGCTGGCATTTAGAAGTCGGCGTTTCACCTTTTCTGAACGCCCAGGCTTAAGTTTACAGCGGGGTGTCATCTTAACAATGGCGTTCAAGCGATGGAGAGAAATTAAAAAAACCTTTAATGTGTGGCCCACATTTGGTCTTTTGGGTGTTGACTCAATGGCAGTCCATAGCTGCTAGGTATGTGTAAGGCCATATATGAAAGCAATCTAGGGTGGATGCTTACACATGACGCTGATTTTTATCTCTATCCTATCTATTCTCTGTTTGTCTGATTACCAGTAGGTATACAAGATTACATGCAAAAGTGTGTCCTGGTGATGTTGTCACCAAAAAGTCATTTCTAAGTTCCTTTTTCACTGGTGCAATGTTTTTACGTGAGCAGGAATCCAGTATCGCAGATCTGGTATCTGATCTATGCACTAATGTTGTTAGAAGAGCTGTGTGTGTGTGTGTGTGTGTGTGTGTGCGCGCGTGCATGCGCGTACGTACACACACACACACACGTAAAATGGGGTTAAAATAATACTAAGGTGCAGCATGTTAGACATCTGTAAGAGTCTGTTTGGATGAAGCCCAGGGTTCAGCATTAAATTAGCAAGTATTACATGGGAATGGAGGGCGAGGGGAGAGGTACCAATTCCATAAGGTTTTGAGTGGCCTATGCAGCCTGAACTAATCCCACTAATTTTCCAGTTTGAACTAGAAGGGATTGGCATAGTCCTCATATGGCTCGTGGGTGCCAAGTGACCCGAATCAGTTTGCTGTGATAACTCAGGAATCTGCCACCTGCAAATGGCCTAACTGCTCATCACTCTGCTGTCTTCCACACCTCAGCAGTTCATCAAAGGCTGCCCAACCACAGACCTTGCAGGTTGCTTTGACCTTAGACTCCTTGCCATTCCGTTGGGTTACCTGAGTTGCTGTGGTTTGTGATGGAATTCTGAAGTGCTGGCTACATCTGGGTTGGCAAGCAGCTGTGAAAACAAAGTCAGTCTTGGTCCAAACAAGACTCGGTCCAATGGATAAGGGAAAGTGGGCGAGGATGGAAGAAGGCAACTGCCTAAAATTAAAAACACGAACCTTCAACTCAACATTCCCTCTGTTTGTATCACAGTTCTTTGTAGTGTTGATTCATTAAAACAATAATCATTTCCTTGGCATGAATTTCCAAAACCATTTCATATGACTTTAGTTCATTTTTAATTGCTGCTCTCCCTTTAGCGATCTAAGAAGTGACATGGAAATGTCCACGCAAATGAGAAGCAGGCGTCGCAGTTGTGCACTTAGCCATTTTTTAAGTGCCGACGAATGATAATAACCTATCAAAATGCCCATCGCGAGAATAGCTTATTTGTGTGTGGAGAGAGGCATTGCACTGCTCTGTGGTCTTCCTGTCAGGCCATTCAGTGTCAGGGTTGGAGAACAGACTTCACCTTCCATACCGCAGTGGCACTAAGTGCAGCGGTTTGGTTTTCCCTCAAGGGAAGAAATGGCAACGAATCACAGAAAGTAAGGTGGCACACCAGTAGGCTCACCCACTTCTTGTCCCAAGTGAATGGAGCCATTTGAAACTCAAGCCTGCTTCCTCAGTGGAGCCACTGGCAGAGGAAGAGGAGTGCAGGAGGAGCGCACCGCCCCTGGCAGTGTGATCCCGGTGGGGTGCCATCGCAGCTGCCCCCCTGCCCCCAGGACCCGCGGCAGCCCCGCCCCTGCCTTCTCTCCGCCACTGAGTGGAGCCCCAAACTGAGTTCAATATATCTGGGTTTCCCAGGAGTGTGGTTGAATGTTAAAAGCATGGGGCGGAACGTGGGGAACTGACTCTTATATACAGGGGGAAAGGACTGTTTTGCCTCCTTTTTACCCCAAAAAGAGAGGGTGGTGTGGATATCAGCAAGCACAAACCTCTCTACTTCTTCAAGGGAGAAGTATATAATGAGCAGGGGCAGCAGAATAGATTAGCATTTAGATTTATTGAAAGTATAACTACAGACCCACGCAAATGAGAGATATAGGTCCTGTTGAACCCTCTGTATATTTCTGCATTTAGTGTTTAAATTGCTTGCCTAGTCTAGGGGAAGCCATTTTATATACATCATTTTTTACATTATATACTCCCACAGATACCTGATGTATTTCTCATTTTCTCACCACGTCTGTTACCCTCTGTGTTTTTCTCTCTCTTCTCAGGTGTTCTGTGTCTCAGATCTGAACTCTGTCCCATCCGCCTTTGTACTAACAGTCTCTGAGGCTCCTGGTTTACCCATAATGCATCCTTTTTTTCTTTTACTTCTCTATTTCACCAAAACGTCTTCCTAAACCTACAATCTTCCTACAGGCACTTTTTATTTTACCCTTTTGAACGTGGCATTACTACACCAGTGTAATTCTTCCTCTTGAAGGACTTTTGCCCTGTTAGTGAAAGTGCATGGAGGTTTTGTATTTGGACTCTCTCTTGCCTGAAAAGTTCATATTGTTTGCTTTTGTATATGAAGACTCTGCCAAGTCTCTGCTTTTACTGGCGAGCCACTTGCTGTAGCCTTGCGGCTTCCACCCTGCTCCAGAAGAGTGCTGACAATCTTTGGTTCCTACGTTACAACAGATATCCCAACCGCCAAAATGGCCTTGAGACCGCACATGAGGATAATTTTTGGCGTGTTTTTGGAGAAGCTTTGGAGGACTTGGAAACATGCGGCCAGTCTGAGCTTTTGAGGGAGATTGAGGTAAATTAACCTTTGAAAGCAGAAGGGGTGTCTAGCTGTACCACTTCTAGTAAGTTCCCCTCTTGGTTCTTCTTGAGCTGCGTCTTTCTGGTTGTGACTGAGGGGAGCTGGAGCTAATGGCAGGGTGAACAGAGCACTCTATATTCCCCCTTCCCTGCGTAGTCAGAGTGTCACCCTTTATAAAGTGTGCTTCCTTTCAAGGTAATATCACTAGAAGCTTATAGTACTCATCTTGAGCAGGTTGAGCTGGTATTACAAGGGTACAGGCACACAGGAAGGTTAGACCTGTTTTCCCCAAAATCTATATTAGCCTTTGCCAGCCTAATCCAAACTAGCACTGCTCTCCCAAGCAGAAAATTGGGATTTTCATCCTTTTTCTGTTTGTCAGAAGCATGGCTCCTGCATTTCAAGTGCTTGAAGCGGTCAAATTATCATCCATGTGTAAGGCTAGGTACACATAGCAGTTTAAAGTGGATTAAATGTTTATTGCATTGAACACATAACATTGTCCCCATCTAAGTGGCACTTCCCCTGTTTAGTTCAGATTTTCCCAATAATGCAGTAAGGAAACAAAAATCCTACATAAAATTGCTTATTGCCCAACTGTGGACATACTGAAGCACATGATGGAGGTGGATTGGATCTTTCATGTGCCTGGTGACTTTTCTGGGTGTCATCTATCACCTGACCCCTCTACTTCTGTCAGTGAGGTGCTCCTCGGTTTGCTGTTGATGGATCTGTCATGACACACACTTCATTTGTTCTTAACCCACTGTTTTGTGCAAGTCTGGTATATCAGAAAAATTGGATCTCAAAAACAAAATTTATAAAAGGGTGACAGGTACAAGTAAACAAATACCTGCCTGCATGTCCAATATGGACCTCAGGTTTTTCAAACTCAGAGAGGGTGAGTTGCTGGTGGGGCTCAAAATTCAACCTCTTTTTTTTTAACCTACTCTTTTGTGCAAATCTAGTGTATATGAAAACTTGTAACAATTTTTGTTAATGGCCACACATGCAGGTAAACAAATAATTTTGTGCACGTCCACAATGGGCCTCATGTTTCCAGAACTCTCGGAGGGCGTGGAAGTATTAATGGAGGTGAGGGAACAACAACACACACTGCGAATTCATCCCACCAAGCACCACCCACTAGCATGGATGGGAAACACTGAGATAGCATTCAGTTGAGAATGCTTATGTATGGATGGACAAGTACAAAAGTGCACATAGAAAGAGCAAATCTGTTTCTATGGTGTGCATCTAGCATTGGCCAAAAGGAGAATCATAATAGGGCAGTAAGTCTTGCCATGATATTGTGGTGCTGTGGCCAGTTCCCATAAATTGCAAGTGCACGGCCAAAATTTTGTTGTCCATGGGGGCTGGCATTTCTCATATATGCCAATTCAAGTGAACTCATGGTGAATCCTGAGCAGGCTTTGCAATTTGGCAGCATCCCATAGTAATGGGAGTCCTGGATCATCCTTGAGCGATGGCACCCTGTTCTCTCTCTGAACTTTGTCTTGCCAGCGTTTGTTTGGGTGGGAGGTTCTAGAGCAGAGGGTGCAAGAGTTGGGACATCCATCTTGCCCTGAACCTTACTTTCATGCTGCTTCTTACACCGAGCTTACTGTGTTCTCTGTGTGTGTGTGGTTGTTTTTTTACTTACCCCTCCATAGGCATCCATCATGACAGGGAGTGTACACAATCTAGACCTTGATGGGGGCAAGTTGCTCATGAACTCTGTCAACCAATCAGGACTGAGCCCACCAAGGAAAGGGAACACCAAGAGCTCAGGTGAAGGGAAGGGCAATGCCAATGTCACTCCCACCAAGAAAAATGACAGGAATTTGGAGATTAAGATGATGAAGGAAGAGATCCAAGAAATCATGTCTCCCACCCCTCTTGAGCTGCACAAGGTTTGTGCTGAAGAATGGTCTGGTTATGGGTTTTAAGACTGTGGGGTAAAGATAAGATAGGTGTGGGTAAAGGACTGAAAAAAGAATAATCTCCAGAGGCGGATTTGCCCCATTACTAAGTTTCTGGATAAATGTCTTTGAGCACAGGATGGCAGGGCGTGGAATGTTCTACTGATGTTAGTAAGCAGCTGGTGTCCTCTAGTGGGGACAGTGCCCTCTTTCTGCCACTCCCTTGCAATGCACCCCACACACCTAGCAAAACTGCAACGGGCCATAGTTCAGGGCCAGAGCACATGCTTTGGATGCAAAAGGTCCCAGGTGCAACCTCCAGCATCTCCAGGCAGGGCTGTCTGAATCCATGGAGAACCTGCTGCCTCTAATCAGTGCTGGTGATACTGAGGTAGATGGACCTAATGAACTGGCTTAGTAGAAGACTGCCTCCTATAATAGGATGGTTTGCAGTAAAGCGGATGACACACACAGGTAAACAAGAGTCTCGGGGTGGGAGTAGCACAATGGCTTCTGCTCTCATTTTAGTGGCAGGGGAGAGGTGTAAGCACAGGACTCGTGGGGAGGGTACACCTTCCTGTTCTCATTTCCTATCACTTCTGAAAGGCCTATGGAAAACGTGAGGTTCAACATGCAAATACAGCATTGCTGTCAGGGATATCTAATCTTGCCTAAAAGCAATGGCATGCAGTCCATGGACACACGCCCCACCTCCCGTACAGAGGAATGCGTACCATTGCACCAGCTTCTCCAAAAAGGCTTTTGGTGGTTCGGAAGTCTTTCAGGCATTTTGCTAGAAACCAAACATTCCTGTTTAAACAGCAGAGCTTCATTCTCAAGGCTGACGAGGTAGTCGATTTAAAGTTGGAATAGCGCCTACCTCCCCAAGCAACAGCATTGCTGGTTCGCACGGAGAGCCTGAATGTGTGCATTGTGTCTGACCAAATGACCTTTTCTGATAGCAGTGTTGATGCTCTCCCAGTAAAGATTAGTAATTAAGACTACAGTACTAACCCCACTTACTTGGGACTAAGCCCCATTGAATTCAGTGTGGCTTGTTTCTGAGTAGGCATGGTTAGGACTGCGCTGCAAATGTGTTCTGTTCCTGACCCCACATTCCAACTAGGGATCATTATTGGGAGGGGTGTTAGAGCAATGTTATCACCTTATCCTTGTTTGTCCTGTGCCCTAGTTCTGCTACTGATGCTTTCTTGGAAAACACTGGCCATTTTCCTACTTCTGTGCCACATGCCCACACGTTCACTCTTGTCGCATCAGCATTGCACTCGGTTCCTGGGGCTTACGGTGCCGCTTGAGGAGAACACAGACCTGAAGACCATTCACCATAGCTACTTAGTGACCGAGTTTGACATTTTAGGCTGAAACAGCTGAAATTTGCAAAAACTTCAGAATGAGACCCTCATTTATTCTTGAAGCACCGGGGGGGGGGGGGCACTTTCTCCTCATGCTTTGCCCTCTGTTTTTGCTGTTCACACCAAATTAGACTTTCCTTTTCCTTTTCAGATAACTATTTATAAGGATCCAGAGACTGAAGACTTTGGATTCAGTGTCTCAGATGGCTTGCTGGAAAAAGGCGTCTATGTGAATATGATCCGCCCAGATGGGCCAGCTGATCAGTGTGGACTCAAGCCCTATGACAGAGTACTTCAGGTAATAGCTATAAATAACAGCAAAAGGTTTAAGAAACCCAAATGGGTCTGTTTCTTGAAGAAGAGCTTGCATCTGGGGCAAACCACCTGGGTTCATACTAGTGGCTGTTGGAATAGTGTGTCTAAAACGACACACCCTCTTTTTCTTTCTGTCCTGCTGCTGCACAATTTCACTGATGGAAAGGTTTCTGTTTTCCTTAACCCAGGGGATGCCACCCTTTTTTGGGCCAGGGGGCACATTTGGAATTTTGACAGTGCCATGGATGCCTGTCACAAAATGGCCGCCATAAGATGGTGCAGGAAAGGGCAAGCCCAGTGCAAACAGGAACTGTGAGCAAGAGGAGCAAACAATCTCTCATGCATTGTGGGCTTTTATAGAGACCTTTCATGGGCATTACAGGAGGTACTAGCAGGCACGCTGGCAGCCAAGGGCACTGCGTTGGCCACCACTACCTTAACCTGTCCTCCAGCTCTGTAGCACAAGCCATTCATACCCACATATTTTCCCTCAGGTGGTGGCTCCCTGAACTCCTTGTAGCTACTCCACAGGAAAAAGCCACCTAGACCTTCAGGAGCCCTGGTGAAGGCTCTTTATTAATGCATTGGCACACCTCGCTGGCGTTTCTGCTGGGGGTAGGAAAAGAAGTGACAACTTGAGGTCCAAACTGTTTTGTCGGCCTCTCCTGAGGCAGCTGTTCAGACCAGAAATGCTGGAGGCAGTTGGTACAACCCCCCTCCCTGCTCTGCAAGCAGTTACATTCATTATTTTAGAAGTCTTGCAATTCCCTGAAGGATTCTTTTGCTGTTCCCTTCAGCATTTTAAAAAGACTTTATTGGCTGTGCCACAATTAACTCTAACACATGCAGGGTCAGTAACTGAAAATCTGGCAACAATAAGGGGAGGCTCATTTGTGCTTGTTATGGTCCGTAGCCAGCTGGCCTGCTGCACCGTTGTTCTTTCTCAGCCTCAAATGAAAGACCAGCAGAAAGAAGGAATTGGGGGAAGAGCGGAGAGGGGGGACAAAAAAAAAGTAATTAGACTGCCGGCCACGTTTCTGCAGAATGTTGGCCATGTCACAGCCTGCACAAGCACCAAAGCGTTCCCCTTGAACGCACACTAGACCCAAAGAGGAACCATGAGAAGAGGACTTCAGTATCTCTGCATGGGACACCACTGAGGAGATGACCTTGTCGTCACTTCTGTATGATGGTCATCAGGACTGTAGCTTGAGGCGGTGGGAAGAGAATCGGCCTTGCATACAGGAAGTCCCAAGTACAGGGGTGAAGCAACCACCTCAGGCATTGTCTCTGCGGGCACCATGTCCACCCAGCTGGTGGCAGAGAAGCAGTGCTGGTTTGCAGCAAAATCTGCCTGGATTTTTGCGAGATCTCACTGGAAACCACTGCCGTTGTCACCTCGGGTAAGGGAGGGCATGACAGCACGTTTCCGTTTGGCCTCGGGCATTGAAAGGGACATTGCCCAAGTGCAATGCCAGCATCTCCAGGTGGGGCTGGGAAACCCTAGAGCACAGCTACCGGTCAGTGCAGACAGAACTGAGTGAAATAGATCAATGGTCTGACTCTGTAGCATCCTAGTTAGAGGAAAGTGTTGAGCCGGCAGTGGTCCATAAAGAGCTTTCTAAAGGTCAGAAAAATATAGATGTATTTGTTTGACCTATAAAATCTTCATCCAGATGCAGAGTGATGGAAGAACTAACCCTAGAGCCGATTAACCTTCCTTGGCCTCGGGGTTGCGTTCAAGGTTGGGCAGCCCTCTGAGGGTTGCGTGCCGTTTTCAGATGCACCCACTTGCAGACACTCGTCGCACAAACATCTCACAAAAACCCACATCTGCAGATCACACAGAGACACACAATGCGTTCTCTCTTACACCATGCTCTCTCTCTCTCTCTCTCTCTCTCTCTCTCTCTCATGCACCATGCACTCTCCCATGTGCTGACATACCATGCTCATCCCCATGGCAGCACTGGGCTGAGAGGAGCTGGGATGGAGAGAGCATCCCTTGTTTGTCTCAGAGGCTACAGAAACAAAAGGAGTCATCCTGCCTCAACCACTTGGGGCTTAGAATATAAAGTAGCCCTTCATTGTCTCCAGATGCTGCTGCTTCCGAGTGTGTGCAGCAGATCTTAATATCCACATCTGTGCTTACCGTAAACTTAATTTAAATCCCACCTGCCAGTTTGATTGAATACCCCACCTTACACTGTCAGCTAAATGCAAAGAATGTCAATCCGTGGGTTATCTGTCCCTGGGTGCCCTAATGAAACTGTAATTGAGTTAGGATAAAAGGTTTGTCCACAGTTCCATCAGGGATGAGGAAAAGGTAAATATTTTTAAGACAAAGAAATCAGAGAGGCTCCACCCTTAAACAACCTCCTCATAACCGGGGAGCCTTTTCTGCAAGATGAAACCCAACTGTATTATGGCGCCTGACCACTTGGGTTTTACAAAATACATTTCTGGCCCCCAAATCATTGGCTGGAGAATAGAGTAGCCCCACAAGGATACAGCAACAGCTCACCATCCCCGACTTAATGCTTCTGGTTAGATTTTTGTCAAAAACTGTCCCACAAAAAGAGTACTGTTTGATCGGATGTCTTTTCCATTCTCTCACATAACTGAGGAATTGAATGGCTCCAGGAATGTGGTTTCCTGGATTTTTCTGCCATAGCATAGCATAGCATAGTTTGGTTTGGCCTATGTTTTATATGTAGCAGAACAGCTCCCAAATTACAATCTATTGAGTGTTCAACGTTGACACAAGTTTAAGAATATAAGAACACAATATGAGCCTGCTGAATCAAGCCAATGTCCCATCTAGTCCAGCACCCTGTTCTCACAGTGGCTGACCAGACAGATAGATGCCTGAGGGAAGACTACAAGCTGGATGTAAATGCAACAGCACTCTCACCACCTGTGATTTCCAGCAAGCGGTTACTTTTTTAAAAACAACAACACAGTAAAATAAAATTGTCTCATTTTCCTGTTTTGTTTTGTGTGTGTGTGTGTGTGTGTTTCCCATAATCCACTGTGAGTTTTCTCTCATCCCTTCAGGTAAACCGCATTCGAACCCGGGACTTTGACTGCTGCTTAGCTGTCCCTTTGATATCTGAAGCAGGAGACAAACTGGACCTGGTAATCAGCCGGAATCCCCTGGCCTTCACTGCCAAAGCCCAGCTCGATGAGGATTTGCCAGGCCGGCAGCCTCCTAGTGTGGAGGTCAAGGCAAACACACAGACACTCTGAATGCTGGGTGGGCTTGGCATCAACTGTTCTTGAGGTCCTGTGGGGGTGGGGGCAAAGGGGTTGATGGGTGTCTGTAACACTTTTTTCGGTTTTTACTTTTGCACTGGTATTGTGATTACTCTGTGTAACGTAACTTGCCATGAAGAAATGGGTTTCCCTTTTGTCACATCTTGAAGCCAGTCAGCCTAGGCCTTGAAGCCCCAAGCTGAGGCAGACCGGTGGAAATGGTCCCTCTTTGGCCAACTCGGTGGGTGGGATGGGCTGCTGTTGCCACTGAAAGCAGGAAGCAGTGCCCAGCACAACTCACCTGGGAGAGAACATCCTTTGCTCATGGTATGAGCTTCTCCAGCAAACGGGGTCACAGGGCACCAGACTATCATCTTTGCCCCTGTCTTCGAAGGGCTTGGGTACATGGTGCTATTTTCTTGTTGTTTGCTTTGTTAAATCATGTACAGTGAAACTTAATATTTAACACACACACACACACACACACACACACACACACACACACACACACACTGCTTTGTTTCTGTGAAAGGCCACCCCTGCACTACCCCATAGCTTTTCCTTAGCCCACGGCAAGAAGAGCCTTTTCCCAATTCACAGCCACACTCTCCCAGATCACTGCGGTGCTTGGGATCAACCGAGAGCAGAGTTTCCCCTCGCAAGTTTTATGAAGTCCTGAGCCATTTGTCACAAAAGACGAGGCTCAGGGGTGTAATTTTTTTCTCCCTTGCCACATCTCAGGCACTCATTCTTTGGGGTGCAGCCTAAACACATCCACCACTATTTGACTTCAAGACAATGTGTGCTTGTTTTCTTCCTTCCTTCCTTCATCTACTGTGTTTTTCTTAGACAGCACTGATGATACCATACACAAAGGGCAGGGAACTGGCTTTTCTGGGTCACCAGTAACCTTGTGTGTGCCTCCCCCTACACACACACAGCACCAAGAATCTTTCTCTTGGTTGAACCATGAGTCTGTGAGTGGGCAGCTGAATGTGAGTCACTCACATAACCCTCTTTGCCCTGGCCCTCGTTTTCCCCCCCTATGGGAGTGGGGAAACCCTTGTATCTCCTTGTCACTGTTAAGCATGAGACATCCTCTGCGAGATTGGTATTGTGTCTCCCAGTGCACCCCCTGTGGGTCGTCCTAGTGCAAGTGCGTGCGTTTGTTTGTTTAAAAAACCCCCACTGATGATGAGGGTTGGCGCCCTGTTGTAACCAGTCATAGCAGCAGCCCCATGTTTTTAGTAGTTACCTTCTCCTCCCTGGCTTTATGAGCACGATGCCTATGTGACCCTCTGCCTTCCACAACTGAATTCCGTTGTAGTGATCGTGGATGTGATATTCACAATCTTTGGATGATCCGCCTGCAGCAGGTGAGGCGGACTTGCAACTTAAGGCCATGGTCTCTTTCTTTCCACGTGGCAAAAATGCCGGGGCTTGCAAATCTCACTCCAGCCAGTCCAATGGCCTGTGCCAGGGTTTCTGGAATAGCACTTTATTGTGGTGGTTTTTTCGACTGTCCCCCTACAAGGGAACTTGAGTAAGACCCTGGAAATAGGAAACTGGCTCCTCTCTTCCTTTGTATGCCCTTTGTTTCTTTTGGTACCTTTCTGATGCAAATTAAGGTGCCATGTTTTGGTATGGGTAACCTTCTCCGGTAGATCAGTAAACCACAACTGGTTTTCAGATCTGAGCCCAGGTTAAGCTGTGATTGCATCTACGTCTCTCTTTTCCCCTCCCTCTCTCTTTTTTAAAAAAAATATGCTTATTCATTTTCTGGGCCACATCAAAGTTTCCGTGCTTTCCTTAAGATGTGCATGGAGTCCCTTTGGGGCTGCATCTAGCTGTAGCCATTTTCTCTTCTCAAAGTATGCAATATTCCATACCATGGCTGCCATATAACCTAGATAATGTGCCATAAAAGAAACTGGAGGGTATTGACAGTTGAGCAGAAAAAAGGGGTTTTATATGCAATATTCCCAAAATGGCGGAAGCTCAGCGTGGCTTCAAATAGGTTTTTAATGAAGACTTTTAATAAGGCTTTAAAAAAAATGGTCCTTGTATCCCTTCCTATGCATTTTGAATGATACGAAAATGAAATGCATTACTTAAATGTGTATTTTTATCCATATATTAGAGTGTATTCCTTGTAAAGTATTTTTATACGCTAATTTTCTTATGTATCTATGAAAGCACAATATTCAAAGAATATTTTAGTCCTGTTTTGGACCTATTTGTAAATCTATGTATTTAAATGGTATTGCGATTACTTAGATTTTTTTAATTAAATAAAAGCAAAACAAAACAGGTTTCCTGTTTTCTTTGAGAAGTTGGCATCTAAGTGATACTCTGCCTATCTGTGGTCTATCTCTGTTTGCACTTGGATCTCTGCTGGGCTGCCTGCTTGAGACCAGAAAGTAATCTCTGGATCATCTCAGAATCACCAGAAGAGGAAAGCAGAAGCTGAGGTTAACTTTAGCCAAAGGAAGCACTTTTAAATACTTGTTGATTTTGAATGTGAGTTTTAGTGTGCAATCCTCTACAAGTTTACTTGCAGGCATGTCTTATTGAGTCTGACAACACTTACTCTCAGGTAAGTGCTTGCAGGATTGCTGCCTTAAGCACATGCTGAGGTGGGCAGCTCACCTCCTTCACTGACAGTCTCCAGCTGCTTCTGCCTCCCAGGGAACAAGAGCAGGCCTCCGATCAGAACCATTAAGACATAGCTGACCACATGGTAAGTCTGGGGTTGTCTCATGCTTGTGGCTGGATAGAAGCAAAAATGACTGTACTCTCCCTAATTTTGTATTATGCCATGCTCCTGTGACAGCCATTTTGTGACTGGTGCCCACAACGCATTCTCAAAATCCAAAATACATTTGCTGGTCCAAACCAGCTGGCAAACCCTTCAGATTTTACATTTGCAAATGTGGAGGAACAGCCCTTATTGCTTCTTTGTCCTGGTAGCCCTGGGTACATTCTGAAATCTATCTTTCATCTCATGATACTGTTCTAGTTGTATCTGTGCAAGCCCTCCTGCACAGCACACTCTGGGGCAGCTGAGCTTCTGCTACATCCTTAACCTTGTTTTGTTTAGCATCCAGCCTGATTAACTCAAAAGCTTGCTCACAATATTGTGACACTTTGGTTGGGTCCCAGTAATGTGATTTCCATAGTATGCATGTAAACAAACAAAACACAATACTTTCAATGCATCAGCACTGCTACCCAACTTTGAACACTGATTTTGAATGCTCTTTGTTATAGAATTTAGCATAATAGTTGAGATAACATTGGAAGAAATGAGTTATTTTTTGTTGGTCTTCCATTGCCATCAGTGGTATTTTAAGCGCTTTGGGTTGTGGTCAACAGTCTTCCATGTAGCACAGTAGTGGTTTTTTAAAATAGGGAAGGAACCATTCCTGGTCGTTGTATAACTCATTCCTTATAGAAGTTAATAACACAGAGGCATTCCATCAATGTTTAGATATGTGAGACTATTTGTATGGTAACTATGAGGCTGTAAACTCATACACAAAGGGGCAATAAAGGGGGAGGGAAGCCTCTGTGTTGGACACACACTTTCTCTCTCACCTCTTTTCCCTGACCTCAACACCCTCCCGCTCTTCTGGTTAATGTTCAACAGGGAAGATTTCTACTTCCAGTAAACAACTCTTTATCTGTGATCTTTGGCCTGCTTTCTAGGCTGGTATTTGTAACTGAGCAAAGACCTTTGGAGGTTTGGCACTTGGCAGCAGATTCCTCCTGGCCTCCTGGAGAACTGTGTAGAATGCTTGTCAACAGTTAACGTGCAGCAAACATGGTTTCAGCATTTGTGGAAGGTGACTTGCTGGCTTTCGCAAGCACTGTCTACAATCCTCTACAAGCAGAGGATTGACTGACTTGCGGTACAATAAAAGCAGAGTGTGTTGCACAACAAGTACAAAGGCATTTTGCTGCAAAATGTATAGGCAAGGTCACTTAAGGACTTCCCAGATCGGAGAAAAAATGCGAGACAGCAGAGATGTGAGATGCATTGCATGGCTTCAACTGACACTTCATCACCCACTAAAAAAAAACCTGGTCTTGTTGCTGTGGGATTTATTTATATTTTTTTTAAAAAATTAAAAATAGCCAATCCGGACTATGCAGGATTTCTAGACTGATAGCTACAGTAGTGTGTGTTTTTCTTTTTTTAAAAAACCCTGAAGGTGCTCCCTGCATATGCAAGATGTGCTTTAAATTCTCCCCATCTAAATGTTCAAGTACAGTATTCCCCATCCAAATGTTCAAGTATGTATTAGCTCAGGGATTGGATTTGGTGCAAAAGCTTCTCGATGCAGAAATGTGAGTGCCTAGCACTAGACAGTTGACCAATTGCTGCCTTGAACATCTCAAACTGCTTTCCATGTCTGATAACAGGAAAACTGTGGCATTACCACTGATCAGAGATGGTCCCTGGGTAAGACCCAGCAGAATTCCCTTCTCATAACTGATGGGCCCTAAAAGTAGCAGGTTGGCATGAAGTCTTCTGTAGTAGGAGCTTCATTCTTCTATTTTTGCATCATCACTGCAGTATATGACAGCATCTATTCACATGTGATGTGTAGTGCATTCAAGTAATTTAGAAAGATGATCACACTCTTCCCTTTGACTTGCTCCAGGAACCAGAGATGAGGGGTTCTTCCACGCTGGAACTACTTTCGGGTGGGATTCAGTTACATACCAGAAAAGTCAGATTTGGCAATTAAAGTTGATGTGGCAGTCTTGTGCAACAAACTCGTTTCTCCCCCACAAAATTTTAGCATTGCACTGAGGTATTAACTCTTGGATGAAGGAAATGGATTGTCATCAGTTAATAGAAGTCTTGCGTGTAGGCTTGTTTGGAGATTGTGGGATTGACTTTTTAAATGTGAACTACCTGGGGGATCCAATTGGAAGGTGGAAGGAATAATCATTGGAGGATGGTGCTGGTGGCACACAAGCAAAGGCTGCTGGAAAACACACACCTCTGAATTCCTAGAGTGCACATTCAGGGATGGGGGGGGGGGGTGCAAGTAACAGCAAGCTGTTAGCTTCAGGGATAATAATATATTTCTTGTATCCTGTCCATCTGACTGGGTTGCCTCAGCCACTCTGGGTGGCTTCCAACAAAAATACAGAGGGAGTGGAGAAGGAACCAGCTTTGTGTTTAAAGCTGCATTTATTTTACCGTCCTTTTTGCCACTGGGAGGAATGTTTTCATGTGCTTGTAACCATTCTTATGTTTAAACTTTTTTCCTAAGAACAAGCATTTGGGGGGGGGGGTTGTCCCATTAATGCCTGCTTCAGTCATGTTTCATGAAAACTGTGTATTCTCCTGGAACATACCACCCCATGTCTAGTTCTATGCTACCCTTGAGCTGCTCTTAAAGAAAACATGGGATTTTTAGGCAGGATCATAGAAGTGTAGAGTTGGAAAGAGCCAAGGTTATCGATCCCAGTCCTGCTATGCAGAAATCTTTTTCCACAATGTGGGTCTCGAACCCACCACTCTGAAATTAAGGGTCTCATGTCCGACCAACTGAGCTATCCAGCTGAATCCAGCCGGCTGGTGAAAGGCAGCCTTGTTAAATGCTTTCCCCTGGTGGCAGCGAAAGGCCTAACAGGCAGGGTGGGCAAGCAGACGGGCGTGCCCAGTATGCACCTGAGGTACCATGACAACTTCCTTGATGCAACTTCCTGAGCACAGAGCAGCTTCACATAAGAAACAACCATCTACCAGAAACTAGTTTGAACCTCTTTGGCCATCCCACTGCTATGTCTGCTCCTCCCCACTTTCTTCTCCCACATCCACAAAAAATCAGTGGGGCCTTTTGTAGGGAGGAGCAGAAGAAACTGCTTGGAGGCCTGCACCTCAACTAGAGCCAGAGCTTTTTCGGCTGCGGCTCCAACCTGGTGGAACGCTCTGCCGCAAGAGACCAGGGCCCTGCAGGACTTGACATATTTCCGCAGGGCCTGCAAGACAGAGCTGTTCCACCAGGCCTTTGGTCAGGGTGCAGCCTGACTCCCTCCTTTGGCAATCTTTACAAAACTTTAGTTTATGGTTGCCATCAATTTGTATTTAATTAATTTTTATAATGTTTTTATAATGTTGCATTGTTTTAGTGTTGTTAGCCGCCCTGAGCCTGGCTTCGGCTGGGGAGGGCGGGATATAAATAAAATTTATTATTATTATTATTTGTCAGGGGCTCAGGGGCAGAGCCACAGGGGAAAGAGGAGTTGGAGAGCGAAGGGGAAGGATCTGAAGGGAGCTTAGGAGGGTATGACAGTGACCTGGGAGATTCCATGAGTCTCTCCAGCGAATCAGAAGATTCCCAGAAAGAGGCGCTCAGGGTCGGGGCAAGGGGGGCCAGCGGTGAGTCCCCAAGCGGCAGCTGGAGATCAGGGCCAGCTTCCCCGCCAGAGCGTAGCGGGGGGGAAGAAGCCCACAGATCAGAACCAGCGTCTTCTCCAGCAGGGAGAGAGAGTCAGAACTGACCACGCCTCCGTCGGAGAGTGGAGGGGCGGAGCGGAAGTCAGTTCCAGCCAGCCCCCCCCCCCGAAGGGGGAAGCAGTGACAGGAGCAGTGTAGCCGTTAGGAGGGAAGTGGCCGGCTGGGCGCGCGCGCCAAGTTCAAATGTGCAGGTGCGCGGGTCAGCAGAAAATCCGGATTGGGAGCCAGGTCCCAAAGCCCGCCAGAGACAGGGGGAGGAGTCAGAGGAATCCGCCTCCGAAGAGTCCAGGAAGGGTGGGACCCCAGAGGGCAGGAGGACCCAGAGGAGAAAAGAGCAGAGGAAGAGGTGGAGCAAAGCTCGGGTGTTAAACTGGTGTAGGGGAGGGGAAGAGTCAGACGGAGCTTCGACGGTCTAGAGTTACAGACGTAGGGCTGCGCGCCATGGATGTAAAACCAGCAATGAACTTCAATAAAGACTTTTGTATATAAAGAGACACTGGCGTTGGTCCTTTGTGAGCTGGGACCTGAGGCACCCCTGACATTATTATTATTATTATTATTATTATTATTATTATTATTATTATTATCTCTGAGAACTGGGGTTAGACACCATTTTAGTTTACTGGCAGTGCTATTTTAAATTAATTGCATATTAAAACAATTTTCCAACGCTCAGTATATAGAGATAGATCCAGGTGTTCCTGAAGCCTGAGTGCATGGTCTGAAACATGCGAGGTGGGGGTAGGGGTGGCAGCAGTGACCCATTTTTTTCTGATTGAGACACCGGTGTCATTAAATGATTGTCTCCCCAGTAGAAATTCAACTAGTAAGGTGTTTCCTAGCATGCTGGTGCAGTGGTAAGTTGCACCAGAGGAATTTCCACATGTGTTGCAAAGTTTCAAAAGGTACAGAAGCCCTGCCCAGGGCAGGATCAAAAATAGATGACAGCAATTTGTATTGCTAATATTCTCCATCCTGTGGGCTGAGGAGCAGGCTTGGAGACTGACTGATAACACTGAAGACGTTTGGCCACAGGCCCAAGTTGCTGTGCTGGAGAGGGAGAGAGATTTTCCTCTGAAGAAATATTAGCAGGCCACATAATAGGCTGCATAGGTACCTGGCTTATATTTTATGAATTTCAACAATGAAGCACTCAATAGAAAGGTTTCGCTCATTGCACTGTAATATTGGTAAACTCTCACCAGAAGTTAGAAATAACGAAGGCTTGTTCACTTTATAAAGGAAAGGCTTTTTTATTTTTCTGTTTGTGATGATTACAAACTCATCTAAAAAAGCAAAAATGACTTTTAAAATATCAATATACATTTTCTTTATCTAAAAAGCAAAACAGATAAAACTGCAAAATACAAACATTTACGGTATACACAAATAAAACCTAATTTTTTTTCTGGGTTGAAGTACACTCCAAATTCTTATTCCTATACAAATATTCCTTTCTGGAACAATAAGAATGACAAACGACAACAGGTTTAAAATGTCTTCTTAAAAAATTCTCAAAAATTATTTTTTAAAAGGAGGAGAATCTGGTGTCCTCTCCAATCCACGTGGCTACTCCTGACAGATGGTAGTCACAAGTGTGAATTCAAATAATAATTCCAAAATGCTCACCACTGTTTTCAGTAGACTAAAGAGGCTGTCATGTCTTATTTTGATAACTGTAGAGCCCCTGGAGATGCATTCCTTTCAAAACCGCTACAGCACAATACAGCAACAACACAAACAATGTTCTATTACAACAGTGAATGTATCAGAGCACTGCACTGACTGCTTCGAGGGGAGGTGGGAAGAGACATTTATGAACAGCCTCAGACTGTCCTTTGGTTCCTGCCATCTAACCTTGTCCTTCCTTAAAACAAGTCACAGTCTCACATACACACAGACAAGCATTGCCCTTCTGCAGCTAATGGTTAGCCATTTGGCAGCTCATCTGTTACCCTGTCCTTCCAGAGAGTTTTTCAACTCAGTTGCCTGGCTGCCCATAGGAAGGGGTTGGCTTCCAGCTTTAGGTCAACTTGCTTGCGCAATGCATTGCAAACGCATCTGAGCTAGAAAACTCCTTCCCGCCCCAACCCTAACTTAACAATATTCCAGCTGCAATCCTAAGAATATGTCTAGGAAAATGAGCTCCCTTGAACATTTTGAAGAGCAGGCTGCGTGTCTGCGTATCTGGGTTCATCTTTGAGCCAGCCGGCTACTAAGCAGATATCAGTTAAGTGGATTGCAGAACTTGAAAATATCTTTTTATGTTTTAAAAAAAAGGAAATAAGGGGTTAGTTTTCTTTTAGCACATTTGACTTCTCTTCCCAAAAAATATTAAATTAACCTTTCATGGGGATTTTCAGATCTAGTTCCATAGCTAGTATTAGTGCTGTCAGTGGAATTCCTAAGGCTATCGTTTAAAAATAAGCTACCACGTTTTATTTCCTGACAAAGGAATGCACATCTTATCATTTTTGCCCACCCCTCTAGCCTTCCATAAAGTACTAACAGGCAACCAAGAGCCTAATCCACAACTTGTTCATGCTGTAGGACTGGGACTTCTATGGATTTAGGACCATAGAAGACAACGAGGCAGAACTGGCTTAAATGAAAATACTTTGGCTTAACTGAATTGCAGACTAGGCTGTCAGCAGATACTTTTAGAGATTTAGATAGAGACAGGTGGAATACACAGCTCCTTTCCAGAAGGAACTAGGAAACCAACATGTGGTCTAAAATTACATTCTTCCTGCCAAGCGTTTAGCACAATTAAGACTCCCACTCTAAATTTAAGCAAACCAATGTGAAACTGTAGAGCTTGAATCTGGATGATTTCCAAGCTTCCTTGTCCATTTTCAATATTCTTTAATCATACATTGGAAGGAGGTTTCGAATTCTAACCATGCCATGGCTGAGATTGAGCTCTGGACAAAAGTGGTACAGTTCAGACTGGCATCTGAACATTTGGTCAATTGTGTGCAGAAAGCTGGGTTGTGCTCCTGGATTTCAACTTGGATTTGGGTTCCAACCCGCCTCCAGTCCCAAACAGATGGCATCCAAGTTTGGGTTCATCATTCCATATGATAGAACAATTTTTTCCTTTAGTGTACAGTTCTTGCAAAAAAATCAAACACTGCAAGGTATTTCAGAACATCACTACCTTTTCCCATACAGGAAAGAACCAAGTTTTTATTCTGCACTGATCACTATTAAAAGAAAAATAATGAAGAACCATTGTGCCTCAGTGGAGATGTGATTGTTCCTTTAAAATCTTATTTGAGCTTCTGTTCAGCACAGTTTCACCAGTCAATATGATTTACTCAATACAGCATGGAAATCACCTTCAGTTTATAACAGGCTAGCAACTACAGACTTCTAAAAAAATGCTAGAGGAAAGGTTTTTTTTTAACTAAATGCTTTGAGTTCAGGTCCTCTCAAGCAAAGAAAGCTGTGCAAAGTTTACAACTGTCTAGTGTCCTACTGGCTGATGGATAAAGAGGCAATAATGGCTGAGGGTTGTACCAAATGGTGTCCCTCTGTAGATGGGAGTCTCTTTGATCCACTGAAGGTTTACACATACAGAAACAGGAGGACAAGCAGAGAGAAGATGCAATTGCTGCTGATTCTCCGTTCCCTCTACAGTCCCCTAAATCTGATCCAGAGATTTGGGGAGCCCTTTGCTAGTGCAGGGCAATGCAGGAGTAAGAGGGGACTTGCAAAAAACAACCTCTCGCTTTCCACCATGGAAGCCACCGCTAGACAAAGCAGCCTTTTGCCAGTCAGGAGAGGTACAACTGGATACAACCCTGAAACACTTCTTGCCTCTTTGAAATTGTTTCCTGGTGGCATTTGGAAGTGGAGACCTGCTATGTATATTACTCAGAAGCATGCCCCATTGCACATGATGGTGCTTAACCTCTAAGTAAACATGGGTTAAGGTCACACCATAAATGAAAAATTACATTACTCTTTAAGGCTTAAAGCAAAGCACAGTAATTTCTGTTGCCATAGCAGCACACACCTTCTCGTTGCACAAATTAGCTGCATGTTTCCTTCTATCAGCCTTGACTGCTCACCTATCCTCCAGCCATTCCTCTTCCCTCTGCCTCCCTAGGCTTGCCTCAGCAGCTGCCCAGCCCAGCTGTTGCTGCTTAAATAGCAAAACACCCAGGTTTTTGGTTGCTCAAAACATCCATGCTCTGATTCTGATGCTTATTCTGCCTTGCGGATTCAATCTGACCAGAACCACATACATAGTTTTGAAGCAAAGTGTAAATAATGAGAATTAACACCATTTTTTCCCTAATTTACAGTATGTATAAATATTTTGTAAATGTGTATTTCTGGTTATATTGTTATTAACTGATACCTCTCAACGAGATTGTGACTAATGATGAATTAATGCTGAAAGTTTGGAAGATGTGTCCTTCTCTTAAACAAAAGTTACCAGACAACTCTGGAAACTGCTTTGGTCAGAACCAGATCTGCAACTGCTGGCTGCAGGTGTCTTGAACGTCCAAGTGATCTGTAACTGGACATTTCTGGAATTCATCTAAATCAAGAACACAGTTTCAAGAACATGTCCCTTTTCCAAACCCACAAAGCATTCAAGGTATGCTCTCATTCTCTCCCCACTTTTTTTTTTTTTTGGAAATGCAATCACTTATGTGAACAAACATTTATGCTATTCCGCCCTCCCTCCCCCATCTCCCCGAATCCAAACCAGTTCACCAACAGTTAGTCACAATACTGAATATTTAACTTCTTAGTTACAAAATAACAGATAAAATAGGCCACAAAGTTCTACAAAGTAAATTAGAAAAAAACCAGTCTTTCTTTTTTTTCAATCATAAATAAGTAGAAAATACAAACAGTTGTTTACAATGTCCCCCTAACCCTGCCCCCACTCCCACCCCATGCCCTTTAATTTGGCAGAATCTACTGTTGACATTCAGATTTACCACATTCGATTATTCTGAGATTTTGCGGTGTGAAAATGTGCTCCTTGGAACAGAAAACCTAGGGATGACAGGCTGTGTTAAACTTGATTGAGGCTTTGCTCACCCCCACCCGCCCCCAATTACACTAACTAGCTAGCATAACTTTTTAAGGTCACTGTGTATATGCCTATAAAACCCTTTCACCCTCAACATGGAAGCTACTGATTCAAATGGCACAGCTTAACCTCAAAATGGGCTGGAACTCTAAAGGCGCAGGACTGATTCTTTCTGGTTTTGTTCTGGAAATTCATCCTCCCACAATATGTGCTTAGAGTATCCCCTGGTTGATTATATTTGCACTGGGATCATCAGCTGCTTTGGAAAGCCTGAACTCATTTATTTACTTGCTTATCAAAATATACACTGCACCGTATTTAGGTCAATGTGCACCAGGGAGAGTCAAGGGAATTCAGTTAAGATCTGCTTCTGGCCTAACTCCTCATTGCTCCCCAATAGCATGAAAAGAGACAATACAAGTCTGACCTGTGCTTATTAAATTGGAGTCCTACTTTGGCTAGCAATGAGGCTTGGATGAGAGAGGTCAGCTTTCCCTTGGCTGCCTTAGCCCTCCAGGTTAAGCTTTTCAGCTGGTAGGGGCTAGGATTTGAGAATGATGCTATCATGTCATCACATATTATGGAAGTGTTTGGCTTAAGGCTCTTCCAGTAGGATGGTCACTGGAAAATGAAAGCCCTGACCCTGGCCACCTGTGTGTACTCAAAGTTCAGTTCCCTCGCACAAAAATAAATTTGAGACTCTTACCTTAAAAAAAAAAAAAAGTCAGCTAATACAAGAAACTTGAAATAACTGTGCTTTGGTCCTTTTTTATTTAAAGTTGTTGTTTCCATTTCATATAAAACCTGACATGACTTAGCAAGCATTTGTAAAGCCAATACGCTGTGGCCAATGAGAGCATGGGACACACGTAGACATTTTCTTAGGTTTTCTTTTTTCTTTAAAAAAAATGTAATTAGGAATGTTTTTAAATACTGGCTAGGTTCCAGTTTAAACTACAGTATCTGTCACTGACAGACTAAACTGGCTACAGGTACTCAGGTAAAGGCTTTGCTGCCATTTCTGGCTTACAATCCTGCCCATATTGCGTTTAGTGCCAATACTCACTTAAAAGGGGGCACCACCTCCCCCAGGATCAATGCCCATATGGGAGGGTCTAAGAGCCTTTATCCAACATCATCTTATTACCTTCCATAAGAACCAGGGCTTGGTCAAACTGAGGTGAGATTTCCAGAAGCAAATCCTTATTCCTGAGGTAAGTGGGAAAGTTCTGTATGCTTAGTTCATTGATGAAAAATCTTGTTCAGATGTTTCATGCCTCATCCAAACTAAAATGCCTTTGTAGCTCATTTCATCTTCTTGTGCTTCCTTATCTCCATACGATACAAATGATGACTCTACTTAAATGCCTGTGAGGATCAGGATCTAAGTCTGCCTCCTGCATCTCCTTCTTTCTCTCTCTCTCACTCAGCTGCATGTCCTGAATAGTCCTGTGCTGCAGTAGCTTCCTCAGCAGTGGGTCTAGAGGTCCATTTCAGGTTTTATAGTGACCGATATGCTACTACGCTGCTTTGAATGATACAGGCCCAACACTCCTTTCTGTGAACTAGAAATGATAAATTTTGGCAAGTTTGGGGTTTCAAAAATGCTTCAGAATTGCACAGTGCTTTTGCAGCATCCTTGCAAATGCTGCACTTCTATACGTGCTCTTTGACAGCAAGCTACCTTTCTAAGAAAATTCAAGTCAAAGCCAGATCATTTCTCGAGTACGGCCTGCGGAAGACGGGCCACTCCCCACATCACTTTGCTTCAGTCCACTCCGCCGACCTGTTAAGTTACTCTTGTGTCTCAAAAAGTAACCCAAGAAGGGATCTGGGACACATGGTGGCTTCTCAGAGAAACCCTTCTATACCAACAATAGTAGTAGAGCAACACAAAGGTCTGCATGTCTTTCTCAGAAGTCTACATATAAACTCTGCCTGTGTTGGGATATTAGACACAGAACTGGCTTAGGGAAGACGGGACTCGTGGGATGTAGAAAGTGGCCCTGAGAGGGTACTGCCCGGCAAAATGCCACCCAAGCAGGAATGACCTTGCCACCCTCTTGCAGGCTTTTCGCACAGAAACCGTACTCGGGAGATGGCTGCTGCGTGGATTGTTCCCTTGGTTCCCAACTGCTCCCAATTCCCACCCCATATTGCAGCTTTTCCAATTACAAGCACACAAATATATATCTACAATCTCTCTATATTTTACATGGACCACAATAAGCATAAAAGCATGTACCCTTTCCTGCTTTAATTCTCCCCACTTGAACCAGAGGAAGATAGTGCCACACCTTTGAAAACCAGTTTCTTAAAACAACATAAGCATTAAAAAAGCAAATGCCTCCAGTGAGATATTCACTTTCTTAAGTTTTGGTTTTACCCTGTTCGCAACCACACCAGCACCTAAAGAAATTTGAAACGTGTATATGCATATATTTATATATGTTGTGTGTTGGCATAATCCTATATATGTTTACTCAGAAGTAAGTCCCACTGTGTTCAATGGGGCATAATCCCAAGAAAATGTGCATAGGATTGCAGCCCATGTATATATTGCTGGCAAGAAAATCAACTCAAGTGGTAAAGTGGTATCATGAATAGGTGTTAGATAGATATGTTGTGTGGAGAGAGAGAAAATTAGTAAATTCCTGCAGTGTGCCTAATTTGATATGAAAGCTCTGCCTCTAAATAGAGCGAGAGGCATCCACTGTGATTTACTTTACAAAATATTAAAAAATAAAAACTGAACACACAAAAAATAACTTTCTCTGTGAGAAATAAAAATAAATCCTAGTGCAAATATAAAGCTCTGTAAACCTGGTCCTATGAGAGATTCTATGGTTAGTAAACGGCAGTTTTAAAGCAGGCGTCTTCCTCTCATAGAGAGAGCTCACATCATTGTCTCCACGATGATATGAGTTGGCTTGATCAGTTCTCCATTGGCCATTCCAGGAGGGCAGAAGGGGGCAGCACTCTCTGTTTCTTTCTCCCACCGAGTTATCTCACGAGGGGCAGCCACTGTCTTCACCCTCTGGAAAGAGAGAAAGGGAAACATTGTATTTGAAAAGGCTTCCAGATCCTTATGGAGTGAAAAATTGGAGTGAAAAGCCTAACTTTACAGATACATGAATGTGGGCTGATTTTCCCTCCTCTCCTTATAAGAACATAAGCAGAGTCCAACCAGATGCCCCCTAAACCTGTTCTGAGGGCTTCCCCAATGCTCCAGAGCAGATGGGGGGGCATGTGGGAAGAGGAGATGGAAGCATAATTGCATGAGTGGACCTTGTTCTATGCACACAATTTAGTGGAATCCAAACGTATATGACTGAACTGGCAGTAATGACCAGAAAAAAATCACCGGCAGGGGTGAGGTGGGGAGAGGTTATGGTAGATATGCATCAACTCAGCCTGCAGCAGCTGTAGAAAAGAACTGAATATCATACTATGAATTGTTAGGAAAGGGGCTGAAAATAAAACTGCCGGTATTATAATACCAATACGTATGATGTAGCACACTTGAAATAGCACACTGGGTCATATTCAGCAAACCCATTCCACCAGCAGAAGCTAGTACAAGGATTCCCACATTAATTCCTTCCTCCTCCTGTGCTGTTCCCAAAACAGCTCTGGAGGGTTGGGGCAACCCCCAGAAAAGATCAGGGGGAGGCAAAAGGGAAGAAGGTCCCATCATGCAGGAAAATCCTTGTGCTGACAGCACCTTAGCAGTAGCACTGCAATGAACACAAGCCAATGCCAACAGTTCTGGTTGCTGCATCTCAAAAAAAAAAGGGGGGGGGAGGAATATTGTAGAACAGGAAAGGGTATAGAAAAGGACAGCTCCGCTATGTGGAAAGATTAGAACAACTGGGGTTTTCTGGTTTAGAAAAAAAGGTCAGAGAAGACATGACAGAGTTGTGTAAAATGATGCATAGTGTGGAAAAAGAGGAGAGACCTATCTCTTTCACACTCACTCACTCACTCACTCACTCAGTCACACACACACACACACACACACACACACACACACACACACAGTGTCATCCAAGAGAACTTAATGGGTAGCCTGTTTTCAAATATTGCATTTTAAATGGATATAACCTGTCCTGGGACCTTATGGTGAAGGGTAATCAATAAACTGAATAGATTTGGCACAAAGGAGATGGAGTATTTCTTCATACAGCACGTTGCTAAGTGAGGGAATTGGCTGCTGCAAAATGTCAGCGGCACAGTGGCTGCCACCTTAGATGGCTTTTAAAAGGGATTAGACCCATTGAGGGAAGGTAGGGCTATCAGTGGCTACCCATCACGATGCCTGTATGCTTCCTCGGGATCAGAGACACCATGCTTCTGAGTTATTCAAGTCACTAGTGAACAAATGAAGGAGGGCGCTGCTTGTGGGTTTCCTGCAAGGATCTGACTTTGGGGGGGGAGGGGAGTGTTGAAATACATATGCCTTTGGTATGATTTGGCAGGGCTGCTCTTATGTATTCACAGTTCAAATGCCAAAAATGTTGGTTCGTGACCATGAAGTGGATTTAGTTTGAACGTCCAAGCCACTGCTCATGAGACGAGATGAGATCAGAAAACTGATTTTGTTACTGGGAGAAAGTGTGATAATGCAAAGAACAAGAAGGCAACACAGAAGAAAGGTTTTGGGGAAAGCTGGTGTGAGTAATATGCTGTGAGCATCACTTAGACCTGAGGTACTGACAAATTACTGCTTCCACTAGGTGGCTCTCTTAACTCAGTAGTGCAGCTGATGCAGGCCAGATCCTTCCACACAGCACACTATGTAGCTAGGATGCCCATCTATGGTGCAGCACCCGGAAGGGAGGCTGCACACTCAACATGTGGACCCCACAGGTGGATCTTCATGTCTTTACTAGGGCTCTTGTCAAAGTACAATCATCAAAAGCTAGGCTGACTTGTCTGAGATTCCAGTATAGCAACTAGGCAGAGGACTGCTACTCATGCAACTCTTATACTCAGGCAAAATAGTAATAGCACAAAATAGATGAGTCCTGGATTTATTTAAAAAGGATAAATATTTGAAACTTGCCCCTTTAGAAATATATGCAAATAGAAGTCCTATACTGGGGGGAAAGTCTGCTACATGTTGCATAACACAATGAAGGAATTAGTAAGTTAACTGTATTAATGCCTGATTGTAAACTATTTATTAGAATGAATATATTTGAGTGTTATTATTTAAAATACATGCTGTTTAAAAACTGATAATAAATTAAAAATATATTAATAAAAAGGCCTATATTATTGCCTGGTTACTGTTTCTGTGCATTTGATTATTACAGTACCAAATGCTTGCACACTTCCTATGTGCTAGAGTCTGGGCATTTTATACCTGGGTAGACCCGGAAGCTGTACGCCGGCTCCCTCAGCCAATAAAGCGAGATGAGTGCCGCAACCCCAGAGTCGGTCACAACTGGACCTAATGGTCAGGGGTCCCTTTACCTATTTCCACTCCAGTAAGTACTATTGCAAAGAAGTCCCTTTAAGAAATGGTGTGAGAGGCAAGCAGAGGGCCCCCATTTGGATAATTCTTAGAATATTGGTCTTCTTTAACTAGATGATCATGACCACTGGATGATCATGACCACAGCAGCACTACCAACATACAAATGTAAGATTGAAAGAATTAGGAAGCGTGTCTTCAAAAGGATGTTTGGGCTAAATAAGGTCCCAGGTTGGAAAAGATTGGAAATTACTGTACTGGCTTAGAGGAATCAACTTGGATAGAGAGGGCTTTGTGGTTTGTAAATGGACACCAGTTCTTTTAGCAAATACTACAATCCCATGCATTTCTAACTTCGCTCTGTACTGGCCGTGTTTCAGCTGTCCAGAAGCTAAAATTATTGAGCACCTGTATTCTCTTCCAGAATGTAAATATGACTAAAGCAACAGGCATCTTATTTAATTGCACTGAACCTTGTCCAGTTCAACAGAGGAACTCTGCTATGCCTTGTTTTAAGCATTGTGAATGCACCAAAATAACAGAGCCTGTAAAATTGCCCTATCCATTGAATGAATGACCAGGAAAAACTTTTGTAGACGTAGAAATGATGTATGTGCACTGGAAATAGCCTGGTTCCTGCAGCAAAGCACTGAAGTTGAGGCTGGGAAGGCAGCTGCGGAGAAAAAAGCTTGTGAGGACCAGTGTGCATTCTTATGCGCTTCCAGGTTGTTGACTTACCTCAATGAGAGAGCCATCGGACTGTAGAATACGGATAAGCATTACAAGCGGGATGCAGACCATAGAAGAGAGGGCAAGAATCCACCCCAGGCCAATGGCCCACTGAGGATATATGTACACCTTGTTGTAGGTCAGTGGTGTATACTTGGCCAGAGAAAAGATAAAGCACCCCTGCATTAGGAAAAGAAACAAAACAAAACAGACAGGTTGAAGATTTGTTGGAAGAACTGTATGCACCTTTCTGCTACTGACACTAGTAGCTGCATGGATTTACAGTATCCAATGAATGTACAGTCGACAGAAAAAAACACGAGCTTGACAACAGATAAGCTTGACAAAAGTTGAGCTTCTGCTGTAGTTTTGTAGTTGTTATTTGCTTTCATGCCTAACTCTGCACATGCCTAAGTGTGTGTTTACAAGAAGCTGTGGAGTGGGAGAAAATGACATTTTAAAAGCTTTCTCCACTTCTTTTTTGGAACTTGAGATTCAGAAAACAACATCTACCTCATTGCTTCCTTTCCATTAAGTACACCCCCTTAGCACTTCCTCTGCCCCTGGAATCACACTGCTAGAGATTATGGTAATAATTGGTAATAGCAGGGGTTGTTGTTGTTTAGTCGTTTAGTCGTGTCCGACTCTTCGTGACCCCATGGACCAGAGCACGCCAGGCACTCCTGTCTTCCACTGCCTCCCACAGTTTGGTCAGACTCATGTCTGTCCAACTATCTCGTCCTCTGTCATCCCCTTCTCCTTGTGCCCTCCATCTTTCCCAACATCAGGGTCTTTTCCAGGGAGTCTTCTTTTCTCATGAGGTGGCCAAAGTATTGGAGCCTCAGCTTCAGGATCTGTCCTTCCAGTGAGCACTCAGGGCTAATTTCCTTAAGAATGGATGCGTTTGATCTTCTTGCAGTCCATGGGACTCTCAAGAGTCTCCTCCAGCACCATAATTCAAAAGCATCAATTCTTCGGCAATCAGCCTTCTTTATGGTCCAGCTCTCACTTCCATACATTACTACCGGGAAAACCATGGCTTTAACTATACGGACCTTTGTTGGCAAGGTGCAGGGGTAGGGGATGCCAAATTTGTTCTGCATCCTTTCCCCATTCAGTAAGAGTGTTGTTTTGTTGTATATTCTGTGGAACCAAAAGTGAAAAAGTGTAGCATGCTGCACACCAGGAGCAGCTGATGGGGTGCACACCAAGCCTTCTGGCAGCTGTGTTATGTTGGGGTGGGGGAAAGAGGCGACAGGGAAATAAGCCCCGTGTACAGACACACCACTGGGAGTGCTGGCTACTCCTGTGCTGCACTACTATACACCAAAAAGAACAAGAAGGCTTTGATGTATTCATCATAGCACTGCCCTACTTCTTTTCACTTGACATGAATGCTTCCACCTTTTAGGCTTTGTGCAATATGCAGTGCAATCTTGTTCATGTTTACTCAGAAGCAGATCTTGCTGTGTTCAGTGGGGCTTTCTTCTTGGTAAGCCTGCAGAGCAAGCCATCTCAAAATACTAGTATTATAGAGCCACTTCTCTCTCACGCTTCCTGTGTGCTAAAGTATATAAAGTTTAACTGAAATAGCTTGAGGAACCATCTAATGGCAACGGCCCATCGCATTCCAATGCCTTCAAACAATGCTTGATTACTGTTCTGCTTACTGCATGTTTATTTATAGAATTTATAGTCTGCCTTTTGCTGCAAACGCCCTCAAGGCAGCTTACAAAACTGAAAGCAGCAAAAATGCAGCTCTACACAGCCACCAGTAAGATAAAAACCCTTCCACAGGCCACTTGGACAGCTGAGTAGGACAGCCAGGTGACTGGAAGTTCAAGTAGGGACTGCAAAAAGAGGCACTAGAAGCACATTCTAAGGGCGTCCATGCTTCTTTTTTCGCAGCTCCAGCTTCAACTTTCACATTCTGAATTCAAGCAGTGGCTGCAAAAGAAGATTCATGAGTGTGCTTAAGAGTGTACTTCTTATTCTTCCTTTGCAATAGGATGGACTTTGCCTAGAGAAAAAAAGGTAATTAATAGAGTGCCAGGCAAACAGGCACATAGCTTTGGGGTGCTTCTGGGTTCATTGTTGTTGCTTGAGGCTCAGGCAGCTTCGGTGGCAGGGGGTGCCTTCCACCCTGTGATCCTCAGATGAAGGGCGGTACAGAAATTATTATTATTAATGATGATGGTGATGATGTGTGGGATGAAAATTTCATCATTTGGGCACCCTATGAATACATTAAAAGCCACTTCTGTTAGCTGCAGCAGAGTGGTCCACAGGAAGGCCTCTGAAAAAGATCTTAATTGGTAGGCAGTTTCAAGTGGGAGAAAAATGGTCTTCTAGGTTCCCCAACTGATGGCTTTACATGCAAAAGTCCAGCAGTTTTATGTGGCCATGGAAAAAAATGGAATGCCAGTGGAGATGTTTTAACATGGGAGCAATTCCTTTACACATTATACATTTTAACTCTGTATCTTAATTCATGAAGCTACTGTTGGAGAAGATGAGGAGTAAAATAATAAAGCAACAAAGTCTACTACAAATGCAAAACCATGTTTTAGCCAAGCTGTTTCAAGCACTCACCACACAGAGAACTGGTGTGATTATAATCCAGCTCCACTTCATCCAGGGACCGGGCCTGTAACCAATCATATCTTCAATGGCATCGTAAAAATTATCAGCGCCTAGAGTTCGACAAAAGGGAAAGGGAATGTTACTGGCCTGGATGAGACGCCTGCTTTGGCTCTAACCTCATAATGGGAGCTATGCCACTTTTTAAAATTCTTTTTTATTAAATGCAAAATCAAGTGTAGAACAAAACCATCACAGAAAACAGGTACAGGGGGGGGGGGGCAGAGATACCAGTAATACATTTCAAACCTTTATTATAATAGAAATTATAACAAGTTTCTAAAAATATCAACATGAATATCACTTAATTTCCAGGGGGATGAGCTGCAGATCCAGCAAACCATAGTTTTATTGTATTATCCACAGCCATTTATAGGCTGGGAGGGATAGGACTAGGGAGACAGGCTATGTTTAACATAAACACTAACATCATACCAAACAGAAAGAAATTTGTTCTTTTTTGACCTCAGTAGGGCTGATTCCCACACTTATGTGGACCAGAGTTTTGAAATAAAAAGTGTGTTTTCAAGAAGCCTGAAAAGAGTGCTGAAAAACCCACACCTTCTATCTTACACTTCCTTTGTGCCTGTTAAAACAGTGATTCTTCCCCAGTCTGCTACTGGTCCAGGAATTTTTTTTTCAGCTTTAAAAGTTAAACTTATGATTTCTCCTTCACAATGGGATGCAACTAAAAAGACACCACACTGTAAAAGTGATGGCAAGCCAGACCCATTCAGAGTTGGCTATGTAGTGCCGAAGGCAACAGAAGTTGCACCGCCTTCCCTCTGCAGTTCCAGACCACTTCTAATTGTGTCAGCACAGGCACAGGCAACATCTGCGCTCAGATGAACATGCAAAGTATATCTGGGCAGATGCTCCCTGTTGTGCTGCAGTGCAGCACTTTCATTGTCACAGAGCAGCATAGCAAAAGGGAACACTGGTACAGTGGCCAAGCCCCATTAACTTTCCTCTCAATAAGCCCAGCCATGCCTTTTCAACTGCCCCCTGAAAATCTTGCTTTTGGAAAAGAGAGATACTTTTTGAAAGTTCCCCAAACCAACCACTGCATCCAGCTTGATTCAGCCAATGTCTCTCATACTGTAATGTGTATTATAGACACTACTTCATTTTTCAAGGCTGGGACTCAGGCTCACTTCCTAAGAAAGCCAATATGCTGTTTCAATTAGGAAAGTGATTCTTAGCTTCACATTCACCAACTCTGTTCCCATATAGCAGGGACGTCCCAACTCCCAATAGACTGTGATCTCCTCACAGTATAAAAAAAACCTGGCAGTGATCTACCCATTGTCGTTGGATGGGGCAAAAGTTGTTGAGCTTTAAGCCACAGTTGTTCAGCTTCCTCCTCCCTTTTTTTTTGGGGGGGAGGATATCTCTGAGGGGCCAAAGATCTACCAGGAACACCCCACGATCTTCCAGTAGATCACAATTTACCTGTTGGACATGCCTGTCATATAACAACTTTTTTTCACCCTATCAAGGACTGCATCTCAGGAAGCAAAGTAAGAAAAATTATATTTGTCACTTAGACCCCTATTTTAGCTCTGCCTCCCTCACAATCCCAACTCCTGGGCTCCAACGGCCTAATCTTCCAAGACCTTGCAATGTTTAGTTGTTCATGTAGGAAAAATACCAGGCCAGATATTTACAACTTACTCACCATAAACCCAGGCTACAGCAATGCATTCAAAGAATGCAACCCACAAAAGGCATACACCACTAGCTGCATAGTAGTCAAAGAGTTGAAACACATACATGCCACCCTGAAAAAGAGCAAGAGAGAAAAAGAAACAAGTGCTATTAATAAACCACAAAGGAAACCTGTGGCAAGCAAGATGACCTTCATCCCTATCCTTCACATCTATGACTCACTCTGGAGAAGATTACTCATCTGCAAATACAACTGTCAATCAACTGTTGGGGAGTTATAAGCACATGCTGTTGTCCTCCCCAGAACATGCACTTATTTCTTATATAGAAGGCATTTTTGAAAGAGATTGTGATTGACCAAAATTAAGCCATTTAGCTTATTCTACTCCAACACTGAGCTATTTCCTTTCTAAAGGATAGTATTTTAGGATGGGCTCTCACAAGAAAAATATGGTGGGAGAAAACAATTGGTGTTCAACGGAAATTGCTATAACAAGACCAAAATATATGGAAGCAATGCTTACTAAGGAGCTTCCTTATATATGGGCTGACACTGCTTTTCCCTTAGCATGATATTTTCCTTTCATGCACTGTATTTCCCTCTGCTCCATTTTCTAGCACCTTCTATAAGCCTCTCTAGTAAAGGTAAAGGGACCCCTGACAGTTAAGTCCAGGTGTGGACGACTCTGGGGTTGCGGGACTCAGCTCGCTTTACCGGCCGAGGGAGCCGGCGTACAGCTTCTGGGTCATGTGGCCAGCATGACTAAGCCGCTTCTGCCGAACCAAAGCAGCGCATGGAAACGCTGTTTACCTTCCCGCCGGAGCGATGCCTATTTATCTACTTGCACTTTGACGTGCTTTCGAAGCCCCAAATATAATGAGATAGGCTTCAACCTGCACCATTTCCCACATGTTTCACATCTGTCTAGCTTTGTTTACTCCAGATCTACAGCACAATGGAGCACTGTCTAGGTTCTTCTATAAGAATAAGCTTGGGGGAAATGCAGTGCTGGATAAAAGCAGCACTAATAATACACAGGGCTACAACTGGCATGGCCTTACATTGACACCACTGGCGAACTTAGAGAAATGAAAGATTTGGATAAATCAGTTCTCAGCTGTTCTTTCTGCTTTAAAAAACAATGACAACAACAGAGTAACCGTTTTATAGAGCCAGGCTCCTCTCTTAGGTACCAAGGAATTTCCCCTATGCTCAGGCCAAACTATTTGTATATCCAGCCCAGTACTGTTAGCTCTGGCTGCTACCAGCTCTCTGAAACTCTCAGAAGGAAAAGTTCTCCCAATTTTATTTTAACTGGAGATGCAGGAAATCAACCTGGGCCCTTTTCACATGCAAAGCCTGTGCTCTGCCATTGAACTGGGATTGCTTCCCTCTTGCACTGTACTTTCACAGAATGAAATCAAAACCCAAGCAAACCCACACCAGCTCGTCTCACTTACTTCAGTCACCATAGATAGTCCCAGAAGATAGCTGACGAAACATATTATAGCGATGAAGATTTCCCGTCGGTAACCCTTCCTTAGGAAGGATGGGTACAGATCAACTAATGACGTGATCTGTCCTTCAACTTCAACAAACTGGCAGAGAAGGAAAGAAAAAAGAACCCTGAACAACTGCCATGAATGTGTTCCATTCTTTCATAAAAGGCATCCCTTGGAAACAGTGCTGGCACTCTCCCTGGAGAAGCTGAATCCATTTACTTGCTTAACCTTTCAACAAGTCAAGGTTACAGCCTGTGAGTGGTGTCCAGCTGGGGTTTTGCACTTAGAATGTCCTCCTCCCAAGCATTTAAAAATAAGTCCCTGTCTTCTTCTTTCAGTTTATTATGCATGGGAATATAAGCAATTTTCTTTACACATAACACATATTTGTTTCTGCTAACAAGCAACAGTTGCACTAGTACTGTGCTCTGTAAGGCTAACTCACAAGCTAATGTATTAAAATCTTTCTTTAACCCAGGGCCTTAAAATACAGTACACTTCCAGAAGTTTTTTTCTTCTTCTGTTGCAATACAACTATAGTCTAGCTTGCTCCTAAGCTATTCTAGCATTCCAAAATCCTGCCTGACAGCGCTCCAAAAGCAAACAAAACATTAAGTGCTCCAATTAGTTTTAATTATTCGACACAGTGAGAAATGACTTAAAATTACTAGGCAACCCTCAATTTACATAAGTACTTGGTTGCAGAACCACAGCACCAAGCATGTTTTAACATTCAATTTGGAAGTGATTAAAAGTCACTCACTGGAGTTCAAAGATTAAGCACTAAAGAGCCATTTAGAACAAATGGAATGCTTTGCCAATTTAAGAGATCAAGTGAGTAACAGCCAGAGGGAAAACTCCACTAATCGCTGCTCATATGAGAGGTTTTGAATTCAGTAAACTTTCTGCCCCTGTCAAATAGATTTATTTCATGTTAAAGCTACTTTCCCAAGGAATAAATAGAACCTTGTTAGTTTAAATTCTTAAACCAACTCAATGAAATACCCCCTAAATCCCTGGTACATCTGTGCAACTAGCAATAGCCTACAAATTATTAACAGATTTATTTGCGTCATATAAATAGGTCTCTTTGGGGAGGCGGGGCAGCCATCCATTTCCTCAAGGAACAACACCACCACCAATGTGTACTGCACATTTAGTCTAACTGTTTTAAAAGAGAGCTTATCCATGGTTTCAGTTTTCAAGGGTGCTGAACTGTAAGAGACCTCATGAAAGGCAGGACATGCAAGGGTACTCAACCCCACATCCCAAGGATCGCTTTGTCCCTTTCTGATTTAGCTGGAAACTTCCTGAATAACTTAATTAGCCACTTCATACACTTCAAAACAGTGCATAGGCTAACACTGATTAACAGCTGTTATCCTTTCTCTGCTAGAGAATGAAGCAATCCTTTTCTGCAACATTTATGATGCATTTTCCCAGAGCAGAAAATGCAACAAACCCAATTACATTGTTAAATTTTCCATCATACAGTATGGATGCTGTGTTTGTTGCTATGGTTACTCACCTGGCTGTCCAGGCCAAGCAACAGAAGCATAATAAAAAAAAGAATAGCCCAAAAAGTTGGGAGTGGCATCATGGACACAGCTTTCGGATAGGCAATAAAGGCCAGGCCTGGACCTAAAGGAATAAAGGGAGAGAAAGAGGAGAAGATATAGTAAGTAAGCAGCTCATTCTCAAAGGCAAGACCCCCTCTGCCTCTCCAGAACAGATGCTTGATTCGATTCAGATAAAACAAAACCCAACTGAAGATTCCAGAATGGAACTCACTTGGATCCTTTATCTGACAAAGAAGCATGCATTGCTAGAACAGGAACTCCAATGATCAAATTCAAAAGCCATTATTTATCCACTTTCAGTCTCAGCATCTGCCTCAACATGCCAAGAATAGGTCAAACTCTACACGCATCATGCAGAAAGTGAATAAGATAGAAGATGAGCAGCTGGGCTTATGGTGTAAATGAGACATAGTTATAGGATGACCGGTTCTTGTGCTCCTTTATGAACAGAGGAGGGGGGAAATGCCATACGTGTTCTCTTTGTTTTCGCAACCCCCAGCCCCTCCTTGGACAAATAAAACCAACAAAATAGCCTTCAAGGGTTTGGGATTTGTGCTCCACAGGCCAGATTTGGAGCTGTTATACCCCTCCACACAGTTCTATCAATGCCAACAAAAAGCATTTCCATACCACAACAAAGGAAGTCGAAAAACTGACTTGACTATCTAAATAATCAATCCTCCATCCCTTTCTATGAAGGGGTTGGTAGCTGCATTGTGTTAATGGCTTACCCAATGTCTATAATGAATCAATTTGCTGCTATCAGTAGGCAGTATTCTTTTAAGATACAAAGCAATATCTGCTGTTTTTTCATTCTGAAAACATGCTGGCTGAAATAAGGCTAATGTCCCTCAACTAGTATTGTTAATAATCATTGGTCAATTATTCCATATCTGCACTGTGAATGAGCCACTAGAAGCCAAAACCAAGCTCATTTCCATGGCACGTGACAGTCATGCACCACAATGAGATGAGCTTTCAGTTTATATTGGTGCCACTTATTAGTGTGCAATAAAGAATCATATAGGGATGAAAAAGCCAAAAAGCACTATTGTTTATGTTTAAAGTATTTGGGTAGTTTTAAAGATGACTGAAAATATTACATCAACACTTTTCATACAAGCTTTTGTTTAAAGAAAATACACTGGCATTCCAGTTTATAGCTCTACTTTGATTTTCTTCTTTTATCTGTTACAAAGTACAGCAGAAGAATTCTCTCCGCAGATTAGTCCTTGTCACTCACCACTGAATGCCTCTGCTACCTTCCATTTTCCATGCCATTAAACTGAATGGAAAGGCAGATCGGTGCAGCAAAATGAAAAAATGCTGGCACCCCAATCCTGAATCTATGGTCTTCACCTCAGAAAAGTTAGTTGAGCATGACCCACTAAAATAAATGAGATTTAAGTTAGACGTGCCCTTGATTTCGATGGAAATTAAGTGCAGCCACTTATCTCTGAATTGGTGGCATTGGGGCAAATGCATATTTAAGGTTATGCTCATGACAAACATCTCTTGCTGGGTAAGGAACAAAATGTACAAATGGGTCTTATCCACATCATTCCCTCTTGTGAACCAACTGCTGGGACTGAATACATTATTTTAAAAAAATAAAAATTGCATCAGTCAGTTATTTAGGAAGGGAAATAGAACTGAATCCAGTTCCTCCACTTCCCCTTGAAAATACTTTAGCTTTTTTAAAAGAAAAAAAGGAGGGGAGACTATGCTCACCTCAAGCTGTTCTATGCATACAGAGCTAAAAAGTACTGGTTTCCTGGGCTCATCTCTCAATGGAGCTCACTATGGCCAACTATTGTATCCTGCAGTTGCTTATCTGCTCATAAAGTTACTTAGGCTTGATCTCCTACCCACTTGTACTTGGAAATAAGTCCAACTGAACTAAGTGAGTCTAAGTTAACATCAGCCTTAGCCACTTTTTCATTTTAAAAAGTGCTGTGTAAGACTAAGGCATCAAACATTTAGATCTGATGGCTACAATCTTTCAACAGACTGACAAGCACATGCTTACTCAGAAGAAATAAAACCTGCTGTGTTCAGTGTGGTTTGCTCTCAGGTATGTGTGCACAGGATTGCAGCCTTAAGCAAGCTTAAGCTAATTGAAATCAACAGGGTTAAGCTCTGCATTGGGATGTTAATAGCCATTCCCAGCTCCCTCATTTTCCTGCCTGCCTGCCTTGAAGAACTAGCCTTGTTTGTTAAATAAAGAAAAATAAAATTTGAGGGAATATACCAATCTTCACTGGCATTCCTCACCACTATTAAAATGGCACTATAGGAAGAAAAACCGATCTGTTTGACAATATGGCACGGCAAAATCACAGTACAAGTTTTCCCCACAGCACCCGAATGGGTGACCTTTGTCTGCTGCCTGAGGTGTGCATTAATATTAGGGTAGCCACAGCCTTTTAACGGCTTCACATCCAATGCTGATGCACATTTCTTGCCTTTTCAAGCTGTTTTGAACCTCGCCAAACCTGCACTCTCAGAGAAAAATAAAATGTGTATAATGGATATGACCAGCAGAAACCTCTGGGGTTCTACAATACCCTTTTTACTAGCTAGTTGCAGAAATTGCTGCCAGCCAGTCTAAGTGCTATCGTTTTAAGTTCACATAGACTACAATGAAAAGAGCATTTGGTCTAGCACGTCTGGGCTTCGAAGGCATAGTTAATTTGAGTTGCTGTGCTTCCTCAGGTGTTACAAGGCAAGTCCAGAAAAGTATGCATGCTTTGTTCGAAAGTAAATGAGATAAGGACATATTGTTCTTTTAATGCTCATGTATCCCAGGGAAATATGTGTAGGAATCAATCCACTGTTTCCTGTACATGGAAGTGCTCTATGCACAAATGTAAAATATGTTGGGAGGGCAGGAAGGGTGCAAAAAAAGGGGGGGCTCCTCTCTTTCTAGTTTCTATACAGCCTTGTCATGGAAAACAATGGCCCTTCACTAAAATATACATGGTGCAATAAAACTCAAGGCATATCCTAGCACAGCTATAATCTCTTGAGGTCACTTGCTGTGGGTCTATGGAGCTTTCGGCGATCATATCTATTAGGAATTTGACTGAAGCAAATGAAGAGCGACCACAGAGGTTCATATATTTATAAACTGTTTGCATCTCGCATATTTTTGACTCTGTTCTGGGCATTTCTTTTAAACTCAATTCCATTTTATGTTTCTGCATGTTTTCAATTTGTTTTGAACTGTCACACCCATTGAAATAAATTAAGACTTTGTCTCCTGAAATGCTGAGTAATTTTACTTTTCAAAATATCTCCTTTTGGGGGGAGGGGGAGAGGGGCGGTTGATTTGGTTTGTATTACTTTGCTCACACACTGGGTGGCAGTGCCCACCATCACTGCCACCGACACCATCGTACCTGACTCTGCCACATCAGCAATGTCCACCCCTTGCTCTTGTGCCATGAAGCCCAGGACGGAAAAAATTGCGAAGCCAGACACAAAACTGGTACCACTGTTCAGGCATCCCAGCAGCAAACAGTCCCTAAGTCACACATATGTCATGGAGGAAGTTAATTGGAGAAAAAAATTGAACCCATGGTTCCCTACACATCAATTAGCTAACATGTACTAAACCCCTTTGGTAGGAAACTTGCCTATAGCAGTTGTATTTGTATTTATTGTAGCTCCCCAAGGAAGTCATTGCACCTAAGCAGATTGCATAGGAGAAGAAGATTTGCGTCCCAGCATCTATCCAGACCTAAAGAAAACACGAAAGGGCCCATTAGAAGGCTGCATTTTGCACCAGCACCGGCCATTTATCTAAAGCTAATACAGACTACGCAAACCCCACAATGTGACAACAATAGACGTCTCTTTAAAATAATCCGCTCATAAATGCTAGCCATTGAATGCACCTACACTGTTCAATACCATATCACAACATTTTGGCATAAAAGTGAATAAAAACGCAATCAGTTCTTTTAAACAAAAACAACAGAGCATTACATATATACAGTCCCAGTTTTGAGAATCACCCGTTGTAGATCCCAGCAGACTAATATACACACAAGATACATTTCAAGATCAGTTCAGTGGTTTAAGGATCCCAGGCTTTTTGGTGGATAGCACTATGCTCCCTCCCAATACCTCTTAGGGTTTTTCTTGTTGTGGCTAACTATGTCTTCCAGTGTGCTCTGCTTAGGCCAGTGGTAGGGACCCTCACCAGATGGCTAAGGGCAAAACACTGCCCTCCAGCCCTCTCTGTCTACCCCCTAGAACACTCTCAAGGCCATACCCTCCACCAGCACTATTTCAGATCCCTCTTAAGGGTTTTCCCTTTGTTGGAATATGTCTTTGAACTATGACAATGCCTCTTGGTTTCCTGGACGGAGGATAGCAAGGGCTGTGTGTAGAAATGAGTCCCACTGTACAAAGATAAAAATTGCATTTGTTGCTTCACCCACTTTTGCAACTGTCCCCTCCCACCGCTGGCACGTGTCCCCTGCCCCACAGAAGGCTGCCCAGGTGGGAATGTGACCCTTGGCCTGAAAGGGGTTCCCCAGCCCTGGCTTAGGCTAACAGAGAAGAGTTTAACGAATCAGAACAGGAAAGAAGCAGCAGCCTCTTCCATAACTTCAATGCTGCTATAAATGGTGTTCCAGATGGATTGTACTCAATGGCATTTTCATCCGGCTTGTATCATAAGTTACTTTTCATTCACTGCTCGTATGACAATATTACCATAGTCTTATGTGCATTCCCCACCCCCACCGCACCCTACTTTAACTGTTTTGCATTTCCCCATTGCTATGGGGTAGAGCTTGTGGCTGACCAGATCATAAAATAAACTGTCACATAATTTGTAAGCAGTTGAAGATGGAGCAAAAAAAGAAAAGAAATTGCTATACTCCTGCGCTTTACTAAGGGTGCTATCTTCCAAACATTTGCATAGAAGCAAGTTTCTACAAAGAACGTGAAAGGTGTTCAGCATTTCCCATTTTATTTCACTGTCCTTAACTGCCTTCCCCCCAGGGCGTCCATATGACATGGACATTTGCAAATACTCACAAGTGCTCCTTACCGTTCTGTTCGCTGCTCCATAATTTTGCTGCCTTTAAGAGCTAAAGACTGAAGCAAAAATTATCTCCCTTACCTTGTCCACAGCCTAATATCAACAAAAAAGCTGAGATGCTATATTTGGACAGAGTCTACAAGCCTCAGAATCCTTCTGATATAAAAAGATATACACACATGGAAAATGCATTAACACATTAACAATAATAACCTTTTTGACAAGATACGGTGGAAAGGAATAACACCATGGAGGTAATCTTCAATTAGGTTTTGACTGCTTCAAGATTACAAGAAAATCTACTGCACAATCATCCCACTGCCCTCCTCACATTTTGTTTAGAGCATAGGAAGAAAAGTATCACCACTTCCAGTTTTTAGTAACCCACCTGTGGATCTGTTAGCCGAGAGATGTCAGGGTAAAGATAAAATTTGATGCCCGTTGAAGCTCCAGGTAAAGTGACACCACGGATTAACAGTACAAGAAGCATGATGAATGGGAATGTTGCTGTTATGTACACAACCTGGTATTAAAAATGATAAATGTTATCACTTTTTGATAATAAAAAGCTAGAATTTTAATTGTATACACCTGGTATTTGAGGTTACAAATGGACTCATCTCTTATCTTCAATTCTTATCCTCCTGTTTGCTCTCAGCTTTCATTATTCAGTGGATCACAGCAGGTTCCCCTTAACTGCATGCGTATATATCCATCATGACAGAGAAAGTATATGCTGCCAGTCAGTGTTGTAAATACAGAACTACTGTATCAAAGGCACCTAACTTTGTTCCTATTGTATCCAGCACAGAAAAAGGATGAATCTGGGCATGATCAACTGAGAATGTCTTGTAACACAAACTGAATAAATAAAAGGTGATGTATAAAATCAGTATGCACAAGAGATTACCCTAGCTGAATTGTACCCCTTGCTTACTTCTGAATGATTGTCCCATAGTACACGTGTGCCTTCTGGAAATCTGCCTCAAACTTATATATTTATTTGGTTCCTTTCTTCTGCTAATAGGGTCAGATGATGCCACCCAGTAATTACAGCTCTGCTACTTTAATATAGCTTTGTTTTTGTGAAATTGGTTTAGCAAGATAAAAGCTCCTGAGATGCATCTTCCTGCCTTTTAAGTGAACCTCGAGAGATTTAACAGGCAGATATCAAAGCCTGTTGCACCATAATAATTTCTGCAGCCAGTCTGATCTCTAAATGCAACACCCTTCCATATCATGCCCTGCTTTTCTTTTGGTAAATTACATTTCTGTGTGTGTAATTTTTTCCTGAATTTTTCTTTCCAAAGTATTTTGTTTTGCTTTTAAATATAATCCTTGCCTTTGTTATTTCCCCTTCTTTTCTACATTAAACAAGTATTTGTAAGTAGTGTTTTTTTGTTCATCATAATTACCAACTTTAACTGTTACTATTACTACATTAATTAGTCACTTTTTCCCCACAAGTGACTCAAACTGACTTAAAGAAACAAAACTCACCAGCTTTTTCACCCCAAGATTGTTACTGAGAAATTATTTCAAACTAAGCCAACCTAGCATATTTTGCCAATGTGAATTAATTGTAGGAGAAATATTTTCAGCCAGAAGAAACACTGAGCTATGCAAATTGCTTTTTGGATTATTATTTTTTTTTTAAAAAAAGAGGTTGGACATTCAAATTTATGTACTTTTTTCTTTTTACATATGTTTAAAATGAAGGGAGACCTGACTGCTATCTAATTATTATTGTTGGGCAAGGAATTATCTTCCAGAAGTAGACTGTTGACAAATGTGGAAAATCAAAGAGGCCTGTTCATCAATTCAAAGAAAAAGAAAAAATCTAAGAATGTTCAACAGCTATGACCTTGGAGAAACAACTAAAAAAACAGAAGCCAGATGTTATGACAGTTTCTGAACTCACTCTGAGTTTTTTCCAAGTTTTCAGTGGGTCTAGCCAAAGAGTTCACAGAGGAAACAACGTAATAAATAAATGCATCCTCCATTCTTGGATAAACAAAGAATATGTTGAGCTGCAGTAATAAAACTGCTAGCATATTTGCAGGGCTCAGTATGGCTTCAACCATATTGTGAATCCTGCATTGCAGGGGTTGGACTAGATCATGGGCAGGCAAACTAAGGCCCGGGGGCCAGATGCGGCCCAATAGCCTTCTAAATCTGACCCATGAACGGCCTGGGAATCAGCGTGCTTTCACATGAGTAGAATGTGTGCTTTTATTTAAAATGCATCTCTGGGTTATTTGTGATGCCGGCCTGGTGTTTTTACATGAGAAGAATGTGTGCTTTTATTTAAAATGCATTTCTGGGTTATTTGTGGGGCATAGGAATTCAGTGATTTCCCCCCCAAAAAATATAGTCTGGCCCCCCACAAGGTCTGAGGGACAGTGGACCGGCCTCCTGCTGAAAAAGTTTGCTGACCCCTGGACTAGATGACCCTGAAGTTCCCTTCCAACTCTACAATACTATGATTCTAGGAAAGGTTCAAAATAACATTGGGAACCTAGCCTTTGCTAAGAAGGCAATTCAATCATTTTAAGCCCAAGATGATGTGGAGAGTGCGCAAAACCACTGCATAAAACAAATTTCTGAACCTATTTAAACACTTTGGCTATAATGCTAAAGTATATGTGTGTAAAGAGGGTGAAATTCAAAGGCAGATTATGCCCTGCTGGTATCGAACAGAAGTTAAGGCAGAGTAATGTTTTGAATTTCTCTGGCCTTTTTAACACCTCATTTTCCCTCTATTGGAAACTATGGAGCAAAAAAGTGGGGGGAAGATTGAGCAAGCTTGGAAGTTTGTTCACGTTCCCCCCCAGTTTGAGATGCACTGTGGGACTGAGAGGAACTTGGATCCAAAGAGAACATTTTCTTTTTGGACTTGCCAATACCAGCACTCCAAGAAACAAGGCAGTTATAATTGCAAAGGGAAAGGCTGAGAGCACTTACTTTCCCAGTGGACTTTACACCTTTCCAAATGCAAAAGAAACATATCACCCAGACAAGGAGGAGACATAGTGCCAGGTCCCACTTGACAACACCAGGCTCATCAATTCCTGAAGACAAGCTCAATACGTTGTGCCTTAAAGGATAAAAAAAAAGGAAAGAAACAAGACAAAAGTTATGATAAAACAAACTGAACAGCTGCTTCACAAGAACCAGTCTTTAAAAGCAGAATGATGCTACTTCCCATGTTGCCTAAACAGATTAACTGGACACATGGGAAAGGCCCGTTGTTCTATTTGTAGTCTTCCAAAGAGCTGGGAGTGATAATTATCCCTCAGCTTGTTAAAACTATTCTGTTCACTCTGGAATACTTGGAACTGAATCCATTTGTCTACAGGCAATCCTTGCTTTGCACAGGGGTTACATTCTGGACTCCTAAGCATGTCAGCGGGGCCCACGTAAAGTATTCCATTCCGCCCCTTTAGTGACATTTCCGGGTCACTTCCCGGTTTGGTGCCATGTACACGTGCGCATGCTCTTTGAATCTGATGGGGCTACTCTAAAACTAATGAGAAGAACTGGTTTTTTAAAATAAAAAAAAATCAACCCACAAACCCACCTTTACAACTTCTTAGTATTTCTACTCATAACTAGTAATTTCTGTTGTGCAGGGAAGGTATAAATACACAAACCTCTCCAACTTTGTTATATATTGCCTTGAATTGTAAACAAATCAATCCATTATTTTAGATAAATTTAGTTAAGGGGGGGGGGGTAAGGGAACAGGATAGCAACCTGCTTCTATCACAGCACTATAATCACACAGACATCCATTTTAATAAGTAAACAAAACACAGAACTAGGGGAGTTGTGTAACTTCTGAAGCGTGTCCCATTTCAGCTAAGATGAAGAACTGTTTAAAATAGAAATGGAGGATAATAAACTAGCTGTTCCCAAGGATCTCACTCATAAGAAGGAAAAGAGCAAAAACAGTTTGCTAGATTTATGGCTAGCATCAAGTGTACATGAGCCAAAAGCGGATTTTGCTTCGTTTTATTCAGCTCTTATTAGATCTGCATGTCTGAAGCATGTGATCAGCTTCCTGAGATTTCACATGAACCAAGCCTGCTGAGTCCTAAGCACTTATAAGCTTTTGGTTGGTAGCAGGGAACAATCAAAGTTCTTGTTTACTGGTAATTGCCCCCTGCTTCTTACTGTTTCATTATGTTTGCAACCATATACTATGAAATAAAATCTTCACAACTAAGAAATCAAAGCATGTGATGTAATCCCAAGAGGTAAGACTCTGGAAATAAAGCCAGATTTGCTTATCCCCTATGACTGCTGCTCAAACAAGCATGAGATTTACACAGACCATTAGCTCAAATAAGATATAATGATGGCCTCCAATGCACAATCAGCAGCACTGCTAAGAGGAAGATGTCACTTAGCATACCAAGGTGAACATTTCAATAAAGCCAACCATGCCTGAGAAGTTTAGTGTTCAGCAAGTACAACTGATAAAGATTTCAGGGAACATTCCACCTAATAAAGAGCACTAGGCTTCATAATTCAGGCATTGTAACAGCTCCTAAGGATTATTTAATTCACAGTAGGACGGTTGTCTTCTGAATGTACCAAACTTAAGTGAATTAACACATGATAAAGAGGTTTACATATTTACAAGGCAACATATATTATTCTGAGTTATGTAACTTATTAGCTAGCTCAGGGCAGTGCAGTTGACCTCAATCTGTTAATACATATAACATATGGTAGTTATAAGATTACTGAACGTTTATCATTAATGTAAGATGCAAAAAAAACCCAAACCCCAATAAAAAGTTATTTTTAAAAATTAATGTAAAATGCAAAGTTCTTTGTTAAGGCCTTTCTGTGTAATAAGTTAACAAATACCTCCCACATAGATGACATTACTTGTGCAATGATTAAGTTAAATATCTGTATAAAATGCATGGTGAATCAAGGCCATCTTTCACAGAGTCAACGTGAAATTTTATTTGAATAGGGCTAAATCACATAATCAAAACAGGAATATCAGGTGTGTGCATTGTCTCTGTGACTCTATAACCTGACTTATTCTTTTATTATTCTTATACTCTGCCCTTCCTCCTTGCAGAATCCAGAACAGTAAACAGAGATGTTAAAACATGACCCAAATATCCTAAGACAATAATTTAAATTCGTAACAATAAAAAATTCGTAATAATAATCCAAAACTCCTACAGAAGTAGGTAATACCCCATACTTCCCCTTACAATTTTAGTCAGTCACCATTTTACTCTATGTTCTATGTCTTTTATAAAGTTCTCCAAAGAGCAACAATTAAAATTGCTTACTCCCAAAACTCTGTCACAGGAGAAGTGAAGTTAGTGGTATTCAGTGACAACCAGAGGGTTTTGTTCTTCCTGAGAGTGTCTTCTATGCAGTTTTTTGTGTTCCACTCTTGGTCGCAGAAAGCCCAAGGCAGCTTACTCGTAAAAGAGTGGAATAGATAGTACAGTCCCCAAGCCAGGATGATGATGTAATACACATTCAAAAGCGACACGATCACTATGGAAGCATAACCTATTCCTGATTTTTTTTAAAAAAGAAAGAAAGCAGAAGAACATATGAAATTACACACATAAGTAAGGCTTGTTGGTATTACAGGTGAACATGTAATATTCACTAGTTTAGGAATCTCTATGTCTAGGGTTACAAAGGCAACAGTTCAACATCATATATCTGCTGCATTAAGCGGAGATGCATAATTTCAAGACTCAGATAAGGTATCAAGGCCCTCTTTCACCAGTTGCACCCATGTTTCCAGAGAATTCAGTAAGGAGTAGTAGTTCTTCCTAAAACACAGTTGTGAGGTTGCAAAGGTATGCAAGCAATGGCTATCACATTTGGACTGCAAACATATAAACTATGGAAGGGTAACCTGTGGCTCTCTGAATACTTTTGAACGTCATCTCTCATCAGTCCCATCATAAATTGGCCAATGCTTAGGGCTGATGTAGTCCAGCAAGATCTGGAGGGCCACAAGTTGCCCACCGCTGTTGTGCACACCTACCTGGAAATAAGTCTCATTGAATTCAATGTGCCTTTCTTCTCAGTAGACATACAAATGATTGCACTGTTAATATTTAGGAACACCCTTCTTAATATCAACAAAACCACTGAAACTACAACACTTGAGCAGAAGGAAACGGCCATGTAAATGAGGTACAATTCATTTCTTGTTAGGTTTGTAGTCTACATTTCCCCCAAATGGTACTCAAAGCAGCTAACAGTAATTAAAAACAATACAACAAAAGAACAATAAAATACCAAGAAAAGAAAAGCAGATAAGGCATCAATAAAAACTAGCTAAAACCTCATTTTGTCTCAACAAAATTACAAGTTATGGGCCAAAGGGCTATCTAAATAAAAATGGAAACCTAAGGACATGATGCAGTACCTATGGCTCTGTGGCTTGTGTCCTGGTGGACTATACCTACTAGCAATAGTAGTAGTAGTTTCCCTCTCCGCCTCCCAAAGGAGCCAAGGGCGGCAAGCATACAAACAAGAAAACATCTAAAACCAATGCAGACTAGGAAGGAGTCCCAATTTAAAGCAGGTATTTGTAGGAAGAGAATAATTATTCCATGTGCACAAGGTAAAAATTGCCTTGTGTTTCTCCATGCTACATACCAATATGCTTTTGAAATAAAGGAGAATTTCAAAAGCACTTTGTGATGAAGTATTGGAGGGGAGATGTTCTGCTCTTCAAAGAAAAAAATCCCACTGGGGAACAGCACACCCAAGGAAATAATGTGAAGTAGTTATTTCAATCCTGGCTTGTATTATGAAGCCACTATGAAAGCTTTAAACATATTTCTGAGTATCAGGAGCCAAAGCTAAATCACAGGAGATGGTTCTCTCAATCCAATCTGCTTATGAGTCTCCCTGAGTCAATGTCAAATGCAGACAGTGGACAATGGATGTGTTGGCCTAACTTAGGGTGACAATCATTACGTATGGAACAGAATTCAGTGAAATGCACTTTCTCTGCAATGCAGTTATAAACAGTATTATTCTACTTATACCTCTGACTACAATGTATAGCACAACTTGAGGAAGGTATACTCAGAATTAAGTCCCACTGTGTTCTGCCTGTGTACAGCAAGGCTTGTTCCCAGGAAAAGTGTGAATAGGACTCCAACTTTACAGTGCAATCTTATACATATCTACTCAGAAATAAATGCCATTGAATTCAGTGAGGCTTACTCTTACGTAAGAATGTATAGGGTCACACAGTCATAAAACATTGGTTATAGCAACAGTAGTAACAATATTCTGGGAAGGAAAGACAACATGTTTGTGCAAAATAAAACAAGGTCAAAAGAAGGTCAGCAAACTGAATTTTGTAATATATGTACACATCTATCTTTTTTTTCAAAGGTATCATGCCTGCTATTTATAAAATAAATGTTTAACTTGCATATCAATGCTTGACAACAAAAAAATACTGCCCTGTTTGCTTTGCAAGCACAGGGTCACTAGCAGATAAGGTCATGTCCTTTGCTGCTCCAAATGGCATGCACACAGCTAATGAAGTGCAAATTGGCACAAACCTTTAGCTATAAATTCCAATCCAGGCCCCATACACTTGGCAAGAAGTCCTATTGATCTCAATGGAACTTCCTTCTAAGTAAGTACTTTGGGAGACACAGAACTGGTATAAACTGGCAATCATCTTACAAAACACCAAACTGCCCTGGAACAACTTAATGGCCTGTGAACACACCAGCTCCTTATTAAATATTGAGCTTTCTTGGATGATGGGAGCCATTCCACATTCTCCTGATGCAAATACCCACAGTAAAGCATTTCATAGTCATTAAAGATCAGAAATCTCAGAGAAGTTGTTCCAGAGAGTTTCATGTATTCTGAAGTCTACTATTTGAAATAATAGTAAATCCTAAACCTTCTATCAGGAACACATCAATTTCAATACTGCTCTTATATTTTTTAAATAGAAAAGTTGCATTAGCAGAGGCCAACCAAAATTTTGTTCTCACCAGGATCCACCCCTGCCAAGCTAAAGTTATGTTTCAAACACAATACAAGGTCAGGGGGATATTTGCTCCGCGTTCCAGTTCTAAACTTGGAGGTGGAAGGGAGGGCAGGAAACAAGACCACCTCCAATAGCTCGGAGCTGGAGGGGAGGTGGAAGAAAAAGCTTTTTGTACTTCTGTGACTAAATTTTTAGCACCCCACTGCCCCCTTTTTCAGGGTCTATCTCCTCCTCCTTCTCAGAAGGCAACACTGTGGATGTGGAGGAGATGTCAGAGGGAACTGCCCACAGAGGCAGTTTCAAGTCCTCACTGTTCTGGACACTCTGGCACAGCAGGTCATTCTCAAGCTGGGCCTTGCATCCTGCTGTGGAATTCCTGCCAGGTGTTGCCCTCAGTGCAAAAATGTCTCCAAGACCAGTACTGTTTAACTTTTCCCCAGAGAGGTGTGTGACAACCATTCAGCTGGATGGGGAAAAACTAAAAGGAAAGGATAGGAATTAAATAAATTCAGAGTCACCAGCAAAGTTAAGGATAAAGCCTGTTTCCTGCCCTGCTGACCCCAGTCACAGGGAGCCATGCCTCTGCATAGTCTCACCCTTTCCTTTGCATAGCTGCAAGGTGAAGGAAGAATGTCACAGAATTTTGGGAACTAACTTAGATGTGTGTATGTACATATATATATTTATAACAAATTAGGCAGATAACTAACCGGTGAAGATAGGGCAGATCTTTTCCCAGCATGTAATTCCTCCTTCGGAGGTATACTGTCCTAGTGCCACCTCCAGGAAAAACACAGGAAGACCTCCCCCAAACAGAAAAATGAAATAAGGTATGAGAAATGCACCTGTAGAGAAAACACAGAAGGAAGATTAGGAAGATTCTATGACTCAATGATTTTTTTTTCTTAATGGAGTAGCAGCTGATGGTGGTATTTAAGTATCACTATGAAATCTGGCCCATGCCCTTGTTAGCATGTTCTGAAATTGCCACTTGAGAGCAAAGATTAATAATCAGACTTTAAATATGTTACACAAATGCCCTGCTATTTTCAGATTAAGAAATGGGGAACAATGTGAAAGAAAATGTGCCACAGAATGGTTTCCTTTCATTGCATACTAGAAGATTAGGTAAAATCTCAAGGCAATTGTTTTCTTGTTTTACAATGTCTCAGAATTTAATGACCTGCTGTTTACAAAGTGTACTGCATGTAACAGCTGTAAAAGTTTTTAAAAAGCAAATTAAATGCAGTGAAATGCATACCGGAAATATGTGACTGGCTTTCGCTAATATGAATCAAATTTCCCCTTTGCAAAAAAAAAAAAAAAAGCTGAGAAGTAGCTATTAGTCCAATAGCACTTCCGGTTGTTTTTAAATCTTGATCTCATTCATCTTCAGAGCAGCCCTGCTTCCCCACATACCCATTCACATGAAAGGGAGCTGCTATCCACATCCCAAACCATTATGGAAGCGACAACAATACTCACCTCCGCCATTTTTGTAGCAGAGATACGGAAATCGCCAAACATTGCCTAATCCAATAAATCCTCCAGCCACAGACAACAGAAAGTCAATCTTGCTGGCCCACTTTTCACGCTGTGGTGGCTTCCCCTCTGCCTCATCCTCAGGGCGTGTCCCAGGGCTCTTGCCAGGGGAAGGTTTGAGAATGTCCTTGTGGAAATCTTTCAGACACTGCAGTTTCTCCTTGGTTGCCATGTTTTTGCTTTCTAAAAGGAAGGAAATTACAATAAAGGTTTTATAATTCACGTTACTTTGAAGACAAATAGGTACCTGTGCTTACAAATCACCTTGGCAAACAAAAAGTTTCCTTCAAATTCACCCACTTTTTCAAGCCAGTATATGCAGAGGAAAGATGCAGCTGACAATTATTCCTGTCTTGACCCCACAAATGAGTTTAAAATACACCTGTGCCTCTTTAGCATTGACACCTATTAAGGGTCTTTTCACAATAGAAGTTTAGCATTCCAGGTTCCTGAGCAGTCTGGAAAAACAATCCTTGGATCCTAATGACAGTGTTAGTAAGATACTTTGTGTTAAAGAGGCGGAAGCATCTTTGTTACTCAAGAGTATTAAAAACAAAAGCAGCATTGCCATGTATTGCGACACCTTTTCAGGCCAGCAGGAAGTAAAATGGATCCTTCTTTTGCACAGAAGAGATGTGAAAGTCCATCTGAGCCAGGCCTGTAAAAACAGGCGAACTGCCACCGCTATGCTTTTGTTCCCTTTCCCCCTCAGAGCCACCTTTCAGACTGGGGCTCAAGCACTTGTCAGGCTTCTTCCTAAAGCTCCTTTAGAAAGTGGCTGTGGATTAAGGTATAAGAGTGCAGAATAGGTAATGTGTGCATAACAAAATTAAGAGGACAGGTAGAGTTTCTAGGGAGAGGGCAGAAGTGTGTGCCCTGGGGATGAATGGCGAAATAGTGAAGGTGTTAAGGAGGGAGGGAGGGAGGGAAGAAGTAAGGAAAGAAGCAAGGAGGAAAAGAGCAGTGTATTCTGCATTGGAGATGCCAAGCACACACCCAGCCACTGGGCATTCTCTTGAACGTCCTTGCCATTCCTGGTGTGCAACCCCAGATTTTGAAGTACTCTTTACCTACAGCTGTGAAGGAATTATCAACAGGCTTAACTCCTGCTTAGGCAACTAGGAGATCGAACTCTGACTTTATGTTTACATCAGCTTAGTAAATGGGAGGGGACCACTGTAGAAAATCTGCCCTCTATTAAGTCACCACATTACTTTTTCTTTGCACTGACCCAGTGTCCATTCCAAGCCTGTAATTTCTCTCCAGAATCATCATCGGCTGAAATATTAAGGCTTTACAAAGAGAGTTATCATGGAGCTTCTATTAAAAGTGATCCCCGGCCCCCCGCTTTAAACATAGTGATTTATCCTAATGAGCGGAAGGATCTAAAGCAGCAGTTTCTTTCTTCTTCTATTTTTATATCTTGGTACTGATTAAACAACAAAACCCCTGCATAAATAAACCTTTCTGTTCAGTTCAGTTTCGGCATACACCCCCGCCTCATTTCACTGCCATCTCAGCATCTCACTTGGATTTCAAAATAAATAGGACTGACTCACTCCTGATACGCAATAGAATCATGTTCTTTGCCATAGCAATGGCTTTTTAGTTAATGAAATAGCCAATGATAAGGCTTGCTTTATGAAAACTCCAGGGCAAAGTGAACCCTAGAAGGTCACACTGGCTTATAAATATTGCTGTCAGCTGTTAAATTGCAAAAAGTATGCCATATATATATATATATATATATATATATATATATATCCATGTGCACATGCGCGTGCACACACACACTTGTGTTATATATGTTAAATTTTAAAAAAATGGAAGATAAACACGCAAAAGATTTCATCCAAAGTGCATGTTCAAAACAGGCCACATTTGATCAGATTCAAATGTGGAAGCTGTGGGAGGTATGCCATTTACACTGGAGCACTAAAGTAAACTTCCATACATTGCAGAGACCAGGCACGCATAGGCAGCCTAGGTTGTCCTCATTTCTGCATACTTGTGCTCTTATATATTAGAAGGGCAGTCAATCCAATCCAGTCTTCGTATCTGTGTCACATGGCTTATTTTTCCTCCAATCAGAGAGTTATTCTGTACCGGGTTGTGTGAATGGAAAGGCACATAATGGACTTTCCATCATTTTTTAAGCTTGCATGATGATCCTACATTGGAATCAACACATGCAAATAATCCTACCAACATGCAGAAGATGACTGCTGGATGAGGGCAATGATTTAAATCTAGAAAGTTTAAAATATAACACTGATAGAAAGAGATATAGCTAGTAAACACTTAAACCTAACATTCATGATAGAAGACATTAATACCTCGTGCTTAAGCCATCTAAATAGATCATGGACTTATTTCCGAGTAAATGTGCATAGGACTGCACTGCAGATCTGTTTGTATTTACATGGTGCTTTATTAGTGAAAACATCTACGTTTTTATTGGGCTTATGCAAAACAGTTCATTTATTTAAGGCTGTAACAATGTTTTTACTTGTTTACGCAAGTGTCACCACAAAAACTTAGTTCATATTATCGCAGTGAAACCTGGAATTAATTTGCTGCTTTCTGATCTGTAAACAGATTTAGCTTGTATGGCAATGACCTGAAACTAGGGTTGACATTAGTTTGGCAGGAAATCTGCAACTGGAACATGATTCTGAGATTGATATGCATCAATGTAACCATGCAGATGAAAACCTTTTCATAAACCATGCAGATTAGCTAAACCATATCTGGAGGGAAACAATGGAACTTGCCTTACTGCCTCAGTGTCTTGCTTACAACCAACGATAAGACACTCTCATTAAAAAAAATTTGAATAAGGTTTGGAGGGAAAATATATTTGCTTTTCATGATGCTATTATCTGCAAAAAGTTTATTGGAGCCATTTTAATCTAATCTTTTCAAGTGTGCCTAAACAGACCATATGCAACACTGAATGCCAGGTAACAGATTGTCAATTAACACGTCTAGCCAACTTGTTTCAAAGGGTTGGTTTAGTATGGGAACTATGATGTTACAGAATAAGAGCTGGCAGGCTGACATATTAGACACTGAATCTTAACCAGTAATTAAGTATGTAATAATTATATCTACACTAGTAGATATGGAGAACAGCAAATTGGAACCTCTCATTTGCAATGGTCCTCTTCAAAGATTAGTTTCACTTTATTCAATACATTTGAATTTTTGAACAACTTTAAAGTAGAGATATTATAGAAAGTAATAGGTCATGGCTTTGTATAACTGAGACAACAAGTAGAAGAAATATATGTCCTACAATAGCTTTCATCTGAATCAGAGTTCAGTGTGTGGCATGAGACATCCCCTTCCTCCTGAGGTTGAGCTCTGTCACTATTCTGAAATTTCCATCTACCCATATAAATTAGCATAGGTGAATCAGTGCCCTCTTTTATAGTGAGGAATTTCCTCTTTGGGGCAGGTATGTGAATGTCCACCTTAATCTTGCCTGCTGAACATCTTGCCTACCTCTGCCTACTCCAAAGCCCCAAATGTATTCGAGATCTATCATCCACCACCCTTTTCTAGGGCTGCCATACATCTGGATTTTCCTGGACATTACCAGGATTTCAAAGGCAATTACAAAATTGTGTGGTTTTTTGTGTTTCTGTAAAAAAGAAAAAATTGGGAGTTTTGTTTTTTTAAGTCAACAATTTTGGGGTGTGCTGGTTTTTACTTTTTGAAATATGGCAACCCTCCCCTATTTCAGTCTTTTGGAACATACAGTAGACTTTAAGGGAGAGGAAGGTTTAGTTGGGAGGGCCACACTTAAGTTTGTAGAGGCCCTGCCTAGGTAAGAAATTTAAAAACCTTGCAATGACTTTGTCACATCAAAAATGAATGCCAGAACCTAAGCTTTAATAAAATCTATTTGCAGGGGGGGAATCGATGTAAGAATCTGGGTTAAATTAGCAGGTCCTTGATTTTAAAAGTATGCTTTTTCAGATTGACTGGATGTTCTTACTTCTTGAATTAACAGGGAACATTTGTTTGCACTGAAAAAATATGGTGAGACTGGCCAGAATAAGTTCACTTCAACAAGCATCAAGTGCTTGCAATTAACTCATGCTAGTTGTGTGACTTCTTGGTGTAACTAAACTAAAGTGTCTAAGGAGTATTCAAACAGATTCCTGCTTTGAACTGACAAGATCTGAGGGCCCATTTTTTTCATAAACTGTTTTGCAGATCACCCCCATAACAATCACACTGAGCAGTACCACAATTCTATCTTATGACATAAACAAACTTCTTAAAATGCTACCCTTTATTGTGCTCATATCTCAGACTTAACCCTATGGCCCACCCATGGTCTCCTGACTATTGCCAATTACAGGAAATGCCAAGAGAAGATGAAAAGGAGGTGGTTCAAGGCACTGAACAGTTGAGGAAAATTCCAAGAAAACTGTGTGTGTTTAATAAAAGGCATTGTCCTGAACATTAATAGGATTTGTTTTTAATTTCCTGTGATTTTATTCCACTGCATTAAACTACAATGCCTTTTAAGAGATAATAATCAACAAGCTGATATGAAGCTGGAAGGCATTTTGCATGCTGGAAACCAGAGCTATTATTTCAATATCAGCTAATAGGAAACAAAGTAATTCAAAGACAGAAACTCTATGTTTAAATATAACTCAAATTCATGGAGAATAAAATGGGCAATTCTACTTCTAAAGAACATGCCAGCTTCTAGGAGACACATGTCTGCTTTCCTTTCAGAAAACAAGGGCTTGGCCAAAAACACTTAAGATGGCTGAACAATGAAGAGAGCCAAAGCCACCATTTATAGAAGCAAGTCTGAGTGCAGCCAAAGGCAAGTTCCTTCAAAAACAAAAACTGGGTGGAGGGGGGGGGGATATCCAGGCCAAATCCTGTTGTTGTTTTACTGGTGAGTATCCAAGTCTGTTCATCAAATTCAGAGCAATTGTCCAGAACTTTCAATGACATTACAAAGAGGGATTATTACATAATCAGTTAGATATGGCTTTGTTTCTCTTTGGCTCCCCAAACACATACTTATTCTTAGTAATAAGACGTCATCTCTGCTTCCAGGCTCTAGGCAAACCATTCAATAACTAGCAGTGTCCCACTAAACTATCAGTCATGAGCATTAAATGCTCTGGGAAAATCTGCTGACATTACCTCTGTCAGTTCTGGTTTGCATTGCACCCACAGGCTCATGCTCTTCTTCCCACCTTTCCACCTCCAGCCTCTGGCACAGCCATGAGATCAGAAACGTTCACTTCTGTTTTCAATTAGCTGCAGTTTAGCATTCATCACAGCCAAACCCAAAACTTAATCTCAACTATAAGTGGGACCTTCAAAAAATTTTGAAGCATAGAGTGCTCCTTCTTCAGGATTCTAGCCACTGTATTCCGTCTCATCTCACCCCCATTTTCAATTTATCCTTCCGTCAGTCAGCTTTCCACAGCCAATGAGCATGGTCAATCCTCATCAGACTGGGGTTCCCACCCTGTGTGGGGCTCCCCACTCCTTAGATTATTTCCCCCTAAAGAATCAAATCTGTGTACAGTGGTACCTCTGGTTACATACTTAATTCGTTCCGGAGGTCCGTTCTTAACCCGAGACACCACTTTAGCTAATAGGGCCTCCCACTGCTGCCACGCCACCGTCGCATGATTCCTGTTCTCATCCTGAAGCAAAGTTCTTAACCCAAGGTACTATTTCTGGGTTAGCGGAGTCTGTAACCGGAAGCGTATGTAACCGGAAGCGTATGTAACCCGAGGTATCACTGTATTTCTGCAAACCATGAGGTTCCCCCAAGCCTGCTGATTATTTCCTTTTGTAAGTGGATAGAACCATGTTGGCTACATAAGCAATGGCATCCACTCCTACCAAGACTGGAATTGGTATTTGGTTGAGTGAAACAACACAGCTTCATAAACCATGGTTTGGTTGGCTTGTCTCGTTAAAGCATAGCTAAGCCTAGCCAGTTTATCTACTTTCAGGCATAACGCTGAAATGTGGCCAACTAAAAAATGGAACTGAGGATAGTTGAAAATGGAAGCTCAAGCTTCCTTGCAGCTGCACCAGGGAGAGAGGCACGCATGACCCCAAGGCACATTCACATAATTTGGTAATCCAAAACCTCAGTGATCAAAACACACACTAGAACCAGGATGGGTGGTCTCTAGGTCTGCCAGCAATTTCTTTTGCCTCCTAGTAATTTTGGGAGCCAGAGATTTTAAACAAAACATTAACTACTAAGCAGACACATTACTAGAGGACTCACTCCTTTCCACTGTATAATGAACAGCAAAAACTTCTGGGCTTTGCTATTTTGAAAGAACATGCTTCAGTTTTACTTATCTCGTTTATCTTAATGCACCTTCCAAGCAGATTGCCACATGCCATTTATACTGCCTTCTGCTTATCTGTTTTATTTTTCATTATGTGCTGCTCTGCAATGAACTGAGGATGTTTCAAAGTACAAACAAAGCGTACTATGAACTGCAAACTCCTAGAGTGAAAGTTGCTTATATCACAATGTCTCATGTCTTTGTATGTGTAGAAGCAGTGGAAAGGATTAAAAAATCTTCAATTGTGAGGAAATGTAAAGAACTTACATCTTAATGAGCAAAATGGCAATGCACACTGCACCAGTATTTGAAATTATCTAGGCATGGGTAAGACCCCTTGCCCTTTTCATCTGTATAATTAACACACTATGCTTTTGTACATATAAGCAGGGGAAGTAATGAAATCAGTGTGATCATCTCACGGAGGTGTGATGGTTTAGTTAAGCCAGTACAAGTTCAAGACACAACTCTTTTTATTTAGCTAGGTTCTCATCATTTCAGCTTGATGTTCTATGAAGGTTTATACTGTAAGATCAGACACCATAATTTGACTGGCTAATAATGCTGGAACAGAACAGTGCTCATAAATGAGTAAGAGGCAGAAACGAGCAAGTAGCACTTTCCTGTAGCAGATAGCACAATCATCCTATCTTGCCCAAAGTAGCACTTTCCTGTAGCACAGGGGTCAGCAAACTTTTTCAGCAGGGGGCCGGTCCACTGTCCCTCAGCCCTTGTGAGGGTCCAGACTATATTGGGGGGGGGGGAATGAATGAATTCCTATGCCCCACAAATAACCCAGAAATGCATCTTAAATAAAAGGACACATTCTACTCATGTAAAAACTCGCTGATTCCCGGACTGTCTGCGGGCCGGATTTAGAAGGCAATTGGGCCGGATCCAGCCCCTGGGCCTTCGTTTGCCTACCCATGCTGTAGCAGATAGCACAGAGTCATCCTATCTTGCCAAACATGTTTAGGCTGTAATTTAGCCAAAAAGTGCAAAGCTTGCAGTGTTAAACTGAGGCTCTTTAGTATCAAAGCTGCCCATCTGTCACCTCCAGATTGACCCTACCATGCTATGTGTCAATTCATCTTGTCATTATTGTCTGCATGTAGTATTACCTGGGATTCCCTAAAGACACATTGTGTCTCAGTTTAATAACCATGATTTAAGATCCTGGCTTGTTCCAAGGGTGATAACCATAGTTTCCCAGTTTATATGAGAAACTGTGGGCTAATTGGAGACCTGCAGCTTGCATAAAAGGAGGTGTTATGGGGCTACCTAAGCAGGCAAAAAGCTTGTTCATATCTTGGCCAAGTCATGATCACCCAAACAAACCCAATGTCACATAAAGACTGGGCTCTTCACAGATGCAGTACACATTTTTAAACCATCATGAGATCCCAAGAATTGTTCCTGAGAAAGTGCAGGTATATTAAGTGGAGACAAAATTCACCACATAAATTTGTTTGAAGACATGTTTTCCATACCATGAAAGGAATGGATCTTTGAAGTAGGCGTGCTTGGAATACACTCACTATCAGACACTGTCCCAGAAACAGGACATCTAGGCTTCCCTTTCATTGCTCTCCAGAGTCAAAACAACACCACACTCTTTAGGCATCAGGACTGCTTCCATAAACTAACAGAGCAGGAAAGAAATGGTGGCAGGCATCAACAGAATACAGATGAAGGGCTGAAAGCTGTTATATCCTGCTGCAAGTACTGTTAATTCAGTAAGGAGAAGTGGCCTGGTTAAAGGTTGTTTTTGTTCATAACAAACCAACTTCTGATCTCAATTAACACCCCTGGGGGTGAGCTAGCTAAAAGGCTAATGATTGACAATAATCCAGAAAGGAGCACAAGCTTCCTGCTGCTTTCTCTTGATAAACTGCTGCTTTGATCATTACATCATCACTCCAGATGCAAGAGTGCAAAATGTTACTGTTTGGTGCTGGACAAAATTTCAGAGGCGACTAACTGCACCTGAAAAACTTACAGTATTAGGTGCAATTCAAATGACAAGTGCCTCTTATTTAAAATTCTGGGATACACAGAAGGCAGGCGCTCACAAATGCTATTCACACACATTTAATATTGCCTGGAGTACATCTGAATGTCTTCTGTTTCTATTTCATTTCAGCTCGTTATGTGCCGCCATCAACTATCTGCATCAGTGATTTGTTCTTCAGGCCACTTTCCCATCCACAACCAGAGCACACTTTGCCTGACAATGATGTCACAGCATGCAACGTCAGAATCATTCCATTGCCCTGACAATCACAGACAGAAATGTATTTTGTGTGGCACAATGGGAAGAGATGCAGAAACAATGTGGGCAGGCACTGTTAACATCTTCATGTTGGCCCCTATTAAGAGCAACCATCCCAGGTTACACAGTACAGTTACACAGCAAATCTAGTGTATTATTAGAGATTTCATTGCATCACTAACAATGTGATCTGCTCTAAAACTGGAAACAGGGCCACAGCTCAGTGGTTGGTTGGCATCCATCGAGAAATAATGAAGGAGTGAGTCTTCAGGGATGAAGTCAAAGCATTAGAGAGTTACAGCACCTGCTGTGGCTGCAGAGGCCAATAGGGGAGAAGCATATTCTGTTGCAGCTGGGACAGATGAAGGCATCCAATTGTGCTGATGAAGGTATACAGTGGTAAAGCACATAAAAATGATTATGGATTCTGCCCCTGGGATTTCTAGGTGTGTGTGTTAAATATCTCAAGTGGCATGGCTAAGGACGAAAAGCCATCTGCGATTATGGATGGCTGCTACCAGTCAGGAAGCGAAGCTTTGAGGACTAGCCGCTTCACACATTCATGACAACTAGGATACGTTACTTCAGTTGCCACTCAGTCACCAAGGCAGATGTCATGGTTTGTGGGTACAGACAAATGGAAGTACAGATCAGAGCTACTGGGATGATAAAAAGAACCAATAACAGCTAATGGATATATCTTGAAGGTGTCTGATAACATCTTTCTTTATGAAGTCTACTACAATTTGCTTCATTAAGAGTTGGGCTTCCACTTAGGGGAAAAGAGAAAAGAAACAACTGAACAGAAACTAGATTTTATCATATTTGAAAGAGGAAATGAAGTTCTATGGTCAGTCACCAGAATGCTGGGAACAAAAGGTGAAACAGAAAGGGATCAGGATGTTTCTACAGAGAAAATGCTCTAAGCTATATAAACCTGCTAGTGAGGAAACTCACACTGAACTACTTGTTCTTTTCTGAGTGGCAAAACAGCAGAAACACACACACACACACCCCTCAAAAAAACTCTCATCATCTGTTGTTTCCTTACTTTCCTAGCCACACACATGCACGCTGATGGTGAAACAGCAGCAAAGAAGACAGAAGCCTACTGTTTATGCACTTATGTGGGTACAGAACAGACTGACTCACTGCCTAGAGTCAACGTTGATTTCTCACTCTCCATAGCTCACCCACTCACTGGATTCTCCACTGCACCTTTAGCAAGCTGGTACATTAAAATGGCTACTCCTGCCCTGATTTTAGACAAGTAGCATTCATAGGGTGTCCTTTGACATGCTAAGTGAGCCCCTGCTACTGCTTCAAGACACTTTCTCCTCTTATTTCCAGTCTCATCAACCCCCCTCCTTTCTTATGCGGCAACAGCATCATGACTAATTTAATTACTCCAGAGACTACTTAAGTAGCTACTTAATGGGTATGTGAGAATGTGGCTGAGAGACTGGCTGGTTGCACATGACAAGTTAAACCAAACCTTGACTTACCCAGACCAAAGGAGTACACATTCCTGGAGAAGGGTTTGCAGCTGCTTTGCTCCTTCCTAGTTCTTTTGCACCATGCCAAGCAGGCTTAGTTTATCATGCCATCCAAACCAGGACTCGTGGTTAAGCTCCTATCCTCACTAACCAAGAGCTATAACAAAATACAAGCCCTGATTACAACTTGTGGGTAAGTGGAACCTAACCACAAGTCCCAGTTTGGATGGCACACTAACTCAAACCTTGGCTTTGCTCAGCATGGCAGGAAGAATTTGGAGGAGAAAAGTGGCTGTGAGCTCTTCTCCAGCAGCCCACACAGTTGCATGGTCTCACTAAACCAAGTTTTGGCTTAGCATTTCATGTGCACCAGGCCAATGTCTGCATTGCACACTAGAAATGGTTCTGGCATGACCTTAAACCGTATCCAAATAAATCCTAGAAAAAGCACTTCTGGGATCACCAACACTCAGCATCAATAAGATAACACTTGGCTAAAGCTATGGTGCCCAACAACAATTTATGACTGTGGCACAGATATGCTCAAAGTGGTGAGGGAGTAGTCATCTGTTACATATGACCACTGCCCCAACTGAGCACCTGCCGCTACTTCCTGAGGCACACACTCCACTACAACTTCCCCTCCCTAGTCAGAAAGTGTGCCAACTGGCATCTCTCAATCCTTTTTATATGGGAAGAAGCCAGGGAAATCCTTTGGGGCCAAGGGATAGCAATACTATAAACTCTCCACAAGCCTGGGAAAAGGGAGTAGGAAGGATGGATAGCTGAATGGAAACACTGGATTAGTAAGGAAGCTGGTTGTAGAGGAGCCTAGGACCTGTGTATGTGTTGTTTATCTGAAATCCTATGCATATGTACCTAGGAGCAAGTCCCAATTAGAATTCAATGGGGCCTACATGCATAGGGGTGCCCTTTATGTCTATAAGCATTTAAGATTAGGAAACATTTATTCTTATAGTTAAAATGATTCTGTAATAGGAATATATTTTACTATACTTATGGGTCTACCAGTTATTTCCAAATTTCAAATCTTCTGCATATAACCTTGGAGTCATATAAGTCACTAGCCATTCTGTGTAATTCTTAACAGTTTTCCTGAAGAATGTGCGATAGAAGATCCATTTTTAAATCAGAAAATTATTTTCAGCACAATATTTTTTACCAACAAAAACTTTGGCAATCAGATGCAAGAAAATGCTACGCTGTTGCTTTTTGCAAATCCTTCTGTTGGCTAATCATATCAGGATTAAAATAAGCATTTCATTTCTCTAAGAAACCGAAACATGCAGCCCACTTCTATATATCATGCTTTGCAAAGCAGAATTTGCAAACAGAGAACTTAACCTACACTTTCACCTATAGACAACAACAGCAACAAAGCCACTGATTTTAATTTTGACTTCAGTTAGGAGTTTCACTTGAGTGAATGTGGAATCAATTCCTGAATCAAGAAAAAGAACTGTCCGGCTCTGTCATGGTACATGGAGCCTACTTGCCCTGAACATTCTTACCAAGAAGTGGTAAAAACCTATACTGAAAATTACTGTGAAAGAAAGAAAGCAAGAAAGACAGAAAGAAATTGTTTATCTCTTCTATTAGTTGCCACTGATTTCAGACAATGCTTTTGATACCATTATTTATATTTAGTTTGTGTTAATCTCACACACACTTTTTGCACTTCAGAAGCATGCAGAACCACAACATTAATTTGAAGAGGGTACAAAGCAACCAGTCTGAACAAAATTAATGGATATCCCTGGTTATGGTCACTCAACCTTTAGTATGCAATTTGCATTTTGAATTTTTATTCTTTTACCTTGTGGCAGAAAAATGAAACTATGACCAAATGGGAAATGTTTGCAATTTCATACTACTACTACTAATAATAATGCTATGGAGATGTGAATGAAGTTTGCTATGGCAACATCTTTACAAAAGCAAAACAACAGAAAATGAGACTTTAAAAAATAAAATTAAATGCATATTTTTCCAGTTTGCTTGCAGAACAGGGAAATAAGACAAAGCATGAGTGATTGGGGGATAACAGCAGTTTTCAATAAACATGGATTTTGTGCTGCTTTTTAAGGAAGTCAAAGGTGCTTTCGATCAAAATTCAGAATAAAGCATTCCTCATTTTGATAGTATCCTTATCTGACTCCAATGAGGTGAACCCAGATTTTAAACAAAAGGGAGAGATTCAATGCAGTGAGTGTCAGCTTGCACAACAAAGCTTTCCCTTCCTCTCTCCTCTCCCCTGCAGCCTCCCCCCACAAATGGCCCCAGTATCTGCTCTGGTGTGTTGGGGGAATCTTCTGGAGCAGATTTGGGGGGGGGGGGGCTGCAGGGTGGAAAAGAGAAAAGAAAGTGTTAGTCCTGTTGCACAAGCAAATTTCCATTATGTATGTTGCCCAATAAATCTAATCTGAAATGCTGTAACAGTAAATTATTCTGGGTGAATTATTCTCCCCTCAAGTAGAGGAATTATATGTGTGCCTTCTGTAACAGGTAAGTAACATTTTTCTGCTTTAAGCATTTGTCGGTTTTATTATCTTCCTATGTTCCCCTACATATGTTCATTATGACAATTTCTCAGAAAAGACAGAATAAAGAGCAATTATTCAAAATTAAAGGAAGAAAACTATGTCATCTACCGGAATATTTGTAAAATATTGTGAGCAATCCAGGGCAACTTAGACATTCCTATCAATGGGGCCACATACTCTGGAGTGTACCTCATTCTTTGCAAGCTGAATAGTTATAAATGTCCACACCCCTTAGACTGGCAATAAAATTATGAGAGCTGCAAAGTCCGGATGTAATGATGGGATGTGGCAGAAGCATAGTGGGTGACTGGAAATGGTGCAACTTTTCTGTAGATCATCTGAGGGCTGGCACTGCCAACATAGCACATTTTGGGGGGGGGGGGACAAAAAATGTTGTAAATGTTTGCAGATAACATTCCTAGAACTCTCAGTGACATATGGATAAACACAAACGAGGCATCAAGCTCCATGTACAAACATGCCTCCCCCCCCATTTCACAAGCATCCCACCTTAGCTGCACTCACCCGTTGGAACTTCTGTCCCCTCCTCAATGCGGATGGGCAGTGCTGGTTCCTCCATAGGGTGAGGCACTGATAGAAAGTAATGAATGATGGTAGTATTTGACGCAAAATGATTACAGTAAGATGGTTCCTTCTTAGCATTAGTTACAATGAGACTGGCGATAGCTATGAGCAATCCACTTTCCATACTAAGAAATGACCTGCTTCAAAAAACAATCCTAAATCATGACAAAGACCATCTCTGAGAATGCATTTCTGTCTGAAAAGGCTCAGATCATTCCACCATCTCTGAAATACTTGAGCACAACTGCCTTAAGAAGTATTTATACTTAAGGGCTACACACTGCTCCCTCAAAATTAACACTGCTGCAGAGGATTTAATTTTGTTAAATGTCAAGTTTAAAAAAGGAAAAAGTATCTTAACTAAGAAGAGGATACCGTTCCAAAATTACTGTACATTTTAACAAATCTAGTATTTGACAATGTGCCTGTTTTAACTCTCATGAGAGCATTTAACTCCCATTTAAAAATTCATGCTGCAGCAGTCCAAAAAGCCAAAGCACTAAGCCACAAACACTATAGAGATTATGAGCAAAAATAAACGTATACAAAGATGTATATGAAGAAGAGTCTTCACAGGTTATCTGGATATGCAGAAAAGGAAGCATCAAGACTTCCAGTTTCACTTTACTGATACATGTCTAAGCAGGTAATAAAGGGGCACACTGTTATATATTATATGCACACCCAGGTTTGTACATATATGATATATATGTGTACAAATCAAGACCCATGGCACTTTTTGCAGTCTGTGTATTTATCTCCTTTTTTTGTTGTTGTTATATCCCATTCCTTTTCTACATGTAGATGTGTGAAAGATATTCACAGAGTGAGAAGGAAAAGGGCATGGGGGGAAAGGAGAAAAATGCCCTGCTCAAGCAGAGGGCTGTAGAGGAACTGGGCTTGGAGAATGGACACCTGTTTTTCCTTTCTCTTGTCCTCTGAAGCACAACATGGCATTCCTCCTTGCTTTTTAAAGAACTTGAAGGAGGGGAAAGTTTGGAGCTAATGCCTCCTCTGCCCCCAGCTTTACAGTGAGGAAGCATTACATTTTGCAGGTTAAATGGCCTTTGCAGAGAGCAAATTGAGCCCAAGGAATGTACTAATCAGAACAGAGTATTCTCCAAAGCCAATTCCTTTTCCCAATCCAGCAATGGGCACAGAAAATACACACCAGACTGGCCTTTAGCCTACCTCCCAACTCCAGGGGCCAAGAACTCATGTGTGGGTGCTGCTCTATGTTGCTAACATTTCGAGGTAGCTGGAGGGCAATGAGCATGTGAAACCACTGTCTTCAGCCTGTTTTTGAGGGTTACTGGGAAGGCATGTGTGTAATAGGCCATTTAAAAACACAAGACCCACAATTTCCCTGCATACCTCAGTGGTATGTAGGCATCCAGTCTGACCCTTTCCCTTCACTAGTTCTGCTGTCCAGCACATCCACATGCAGCTAACCCTCATTTGAAAATAGGAACGGTGATGGTTTAATAGTTTAGAAACTCTGTCTCTCTATCATGCTAACCACCCATAGAGGCCCTGCACCTTACTGAGCTGGCCAATTATGACATCCAATGAGGCCAAGGGGACTGAGATTCTATGTTATGCTCATTTCATGGGTTTGCCTGTCTAGGCTGGGAGTTTCCTCCAAGAAGCTAGTAGATCCCAGTTCTCCCATTCCTACAAGTAAACTTTAATTTTCTCTGGACAGCACCATTTTACCCCTAACCACTCACCAAAGTCCCTGCACTCAGCTGCCATTAATATTACTGCTATCAGGCTTAACAGGCGCAGAAGATGCTAGATCAAGAGGTGGCAATAATGACAGTGAGTGAGGTGGCAATAATGACAGTGAGCACTTTAAACACTGCTCCCACGGAGAAACATCTTATTAAATGGCATCTGTTGGGACCTTTGCATGTTGTATTGCAGAGGATGAAATGTGCAAATGGACTGTGTGCCGCTGTACTGTAGTAGGAAAAACACACAAAATGGGGTTCTATCGTCCATTTCTCTAATTGGCTAACCATGGCCTGGGATGGCCTGCCTTTGGCAGCCTTCCCCAACCTGGTGTCCTCCAGATGGTGTTGGCACTCCAAATCCCCTCAGCTCCGGCAAGAATCACCAATGGTCAGATGTTCAACTACAACTCCTCTCACCGCTGGAGGGTACTAAGTTGGCAAAGACTAGCCTATGGTGTGGCTGGCAGGCATCTCATACATCCCAAGAGGAGGAGGCAAGGAGGGAAATCTTCAAAACCTATACCCACATCTGTTGAGAAGTAAGGCAGAAAGGAGGAAATTCTTCCATTTTCCTCATCACAATATTTTGCAATGTTCCCTTAAATCTGAATGCACTGCTAGTTTATCATGCAAAACAAGGCCATGGCTTGAAGGCAAAAGATGTTTGCAATCAAATTTGCCTCTACAAATGGAGGTACTCAGCACAGAAATGATTACCTATGGAGAGTGTGCTGCACAAGCTGCTTTTTATTCTAGCTCAACTAGTACTTCAGCCCCATAAGAACATTTGTTACCATAGCTTTTAGCTACATGAACCCATTGTTATGCAAACATAGGGCAGCACTATAGCTAAATACTTACTTTAAAAAAACAAAAACCTATTGTTTTATTAGACCTTTACCCAGGGCTAACATTCCTGGGTTTGCCACTGAGTTACGGACAGTGTGCACAGAGAATGTCATATAAAACAGACTCCATGCTACAAAGGAATGCAATAATTTTCCTCTCCAAAGCAGATTCTGCTCCATCAAAACAAAAACAAAAAACTTAAACCTAAGTGAATCCTTACCTTTATTAAATTTACAAATTTAATTATGTTTTTGAACACAGAGACAAATTTTCAAAAGAACTGTGTGTCCAAGGGGTTCTTTAGTCCTGTGTTTCGCAAACAGCAGCCCTCTCGATGCATGGTTAAACTGAAGGGAAACTCATAAGCAGTTTGAGATACGGCATGGTTATTACTATTTAGAAGGGTATGTGTGCATGGGTGTAAAGTCTTAGTGGGCGTACCCAAACTTATGGGCTTAGACAATGTCTTTGTAAGTAACCAGCCAGAATTTGCAAGTAAGCCCAGTCCATGAGCAGAATATACAACTGTTTTACTGCAACCTGCTGCTCCATTTGGTCTGAGAATGATGCTCATGCAGAGGAAGGGAACATTGAGTAAAAGGAGTTGCTTAATGCAACTAAAAAAAACATTGATGGCTGCTGGGACTGGCTCTCTAGCACAACCTAGTGGTTAAGACTCTTGCTCATTCATTCAGGGTGAGTCACTGTTTCATGTAAATAAATAGTTTGCCAGACCTCAAACTGCCCTGTGATACATAGATCAGCAGACTGACTGCATCCTGTTGCTGTTCTTTGAAGGGGAAGGGGACTGGTAATTGTCTATATATACTTATATTCATGGCTGTCAACAAGTAATGCCAAGAAATCGTAGAAAAAGCTTACAATATCTACATACTATCTGAGGCCACACGCACATATGCACACGCCAACTTTGCAAATACTAACTTGGATTATGTTATATAATCCAAGAAAAACAAAGTGTATTTCAGCACAGAAATGGCAGCAGGAAAATTTATACTGAGCTCGTACACTGATTTGCTCTATGGCCTTGGAGAAATCTCTTACAGTGCAATCCTAAGCATATTTACTCTGAAGTCCCATGTAGTTCAAAGAGAGAGAAAGGACTTACTCTCTAGTAAGTGTACCTGTGATTGCAGTGCTGATTACTCTTCATCAACTTCTATTTCTAAAATGAGGGCAATAGCAGTTACCTACTTGTTCACATGAAACCCAGCACTTTTGTCAAACTGCTAATTCAAGTCAGAGTTTGTTGGCTACTAATACTACGACAACGACAATAACTACTACTACTAACAGCAGCATTTCTAGTTTGGCCCAAATCGCTTGCTCTCTCAACCACTATTTTGTAAATTTGAAACAATAGGAACCCCACAAAGTTGGTAAGAATATAGGCAAAACAAAACACTGATCCAGAATGGGATGATCTGTGCACATGTTCTGATCACAGATCACCTTAACTATACACAGGAGTAAGAAGAGGCTCTGCTAGAGGGAGCAGACATCCACGTCCAGCAGCTCCAATTCTTATGTAGTTCCCACCCTATAATAATAATAATAATAATAATAATAATAATAATGCTGAGTATTTATCACTACATGACAGTAGCTTATTTTCTGCAAGCAGTTTTACTGTCCTATGAGCAGATGGTGAATATTTGGAATTCTGGAACATCTGAGCTGCACTGCTAATATTTCGCTATTTTCATTAACGAGCATTAATAACACTTACATGAAGAAGAGTCTCTCCAGAATGGATTTTCTCTTCCTGTTTCAGAAAAAGAAAAAATAAAATAAAATAAACAAAAACAAAACAAAACAAAAAATAAGATGCTAATGGAGGGGAAAATATGGACATAATCCTACCAGATATGAATGCCACATGTGTGTTTAAGAACTCCAGATAACAACAGAGTCTGCACTACCAGGCAACTGTTCCTCCCTAATTTTCCGCTTTAATCTTTCATACAATGTGCCAGCTTTAAAAAAATGAAATTCTGGCAAACTGTCTCAAAAGTCAAACTTAAGATCCAGAAAAATTAAATTCCTGCAGCAAGACAGGGAGGCTTATCACTTTCCCTGGGATTTGTTTGTGCATCATTGTCTAGGATCTCCATTGTTTATAGCCATTTTCTAGCACCGAAAGGTCCTCTGTGGCCTACAGTAGGGACTCTGATCTTTTAGTCTTGAAAAATGAAAAGCTGAAAAACAGCTTAGGAACATAAGAAGCTGCCTTACACCAGGTAAGTTTGTCCAGTTAGCCCAGTACTGTATTATGCACTCTTGACTTGCAGTGGCTCTTCAAAGTCTCAGGAAGAAGTATTTCTCACAACATTCTACTTGGTCCTTTTTAATCTAGAGATGCCGGGGTCTGAGCCTCATACCTTCTGCTTCCAAAGCATGTGCTCTACCACTGAACTCTATTTCTGGCTTTGGGGCACAGCAACTGTTTCTGGATCTCTTCTTGCCAGAGACCTAGTCTGCAAATAGGTACAGGGATCAGTAGAACTCTGTAATGGTTCTCAACTACCGGTACCTAGTTAGATCCTGCAAAGCAAATACCCTCTCTGGGTCCTATAGCGGATTCTGCTGGCATAGGGCAGGGAGCTGGCTCAAGTATGAGAGGGTGGACTGGAAGGCAGAGAGAATGGGATTGGAAACTGAAGAGTACCAAGGCATCAAATTTCTCCCCAAGTCTGCAGTTTTGACAGGCCTCTACTACATTGTTCTTCTAATGCCCACATTCTGGTAGCAGCCTGAAGTCTTATCTATAAGCAAGAGTTAAAATAATCTGTGCTAAGGAATTTGTGCAGTTCTGCAAGAGATGGGGAAGAAGTAGAGATAGTAACAAAGTGTATTTCGTGTCCTGACAGTCTCTAACTGAAAATAAGCTGCCTAGGTGTATTCTATTAAAATAGCTAAACACCTCTTCTGTACTTACCAAGGCAGGATGTGGTGTATTGAGTCACTTCTGCAAGTGCACACCAAACATTTAAAGCACATCTGTCCAAAGAATCCTGGGAATTGTAGTTTACCCTTCACAGAGCACAATTCTTGACATCCTTAACAAATACCTCCAGGATTACCAGGATTATTTGGGGGTAGAGGAGAATTTGCTTTAAATGTTTGGAGTATACACAACATCAGGCTGAAGTGTAGTTTCAATGCTATCGTCAAACTATTGTGTACTTAAGCATGGCTTGGATATAGGCTGAGCAGCTATAAAGCTGGGTTTCATTAAGTCTAAAGGCAGTCCTAATGTAGAAAACAAATTCCTCCAGCTGCAACTGGAGTTAACTACTATAAAATTTGTTGTGCATGCCAGGCTAAAGCTAAAGTAATTCATACAGAGGGCTAGAAGCTACTTGTCCATTAAAAATACACTTTGTTTCTGCTAGGCAAGGGGATATATGTGGGAATGTGCAGTTATTCTACATTCAGTTTCAACAGTTTAACAGGTCTATTAAACTTGGCAGTGTGTATAAAACTGAAAAAAATCAGAACAATTTGAACACAATGGTATATCACAAAGCCACAGAGCTGGGCTTCTCATTCTGTGGACCTTGAAACATTGTAGCTCTTGGTGTTATTTTTATCTTTCTATAACTTGCTTTAGGTGGAAAATATTTTTAAGTCTAAGCCAGTGTTTCCCAACCTTGTGCCTCCAGCTGTTTTTGAACTACAACTCCCATCATCCCTGACTAGCAAGACCAGTGGCAAGGGATGATGGGAATTGTAGTCCAAAAACAGCTGGAGGCACAAGGTTGGGAAACACTGGTCTAAGCTACTGCAAGCTCTTAGAACTTGAACCTCTGCAACATCTGGAATAATTTTCTGAATTAACAATAATTAAACAAAATGATAATGGTGGTGTGGTGATAATGATATTGTTAAAACTAAAAGTAGTTGCATTAGTAATAACAATAAAATTAAAAATAATAATGATATAAATAATAATTTAAAAGAAACAATTCAGCATTGAAAAAAACCAGTATTATTACTTTCTCTGGTTGAACAAGCCAACTTGCTCTTAAAAGGAAAGTCACAAGTCAATGATAAAATATAATTAATATTCAAACCCCAATTTATTCAGAGATACAGTACAGGACACATCTTGAATGAGAATAGATGGCACTGTTTTTCAGACATTTCATTCCCCTCAAGAAATCATTTTTAAATATTTGACATTTATAAGTACCACTGTAATTTAAAACAAATAGATTTAACATATTTAAACAAGCTCCAGTAAGTTCAATAAGGCTCCCAGCCCATTGAAGAGACTGGCATACTTGTGCATTGTCTCTTATGAGTACTGGGACAGTTGCACATCTTACACAATGGTGAATGAAAGTTTCACACCATACACATATGAGTTGGAGACCTTGGCACTGGTGTATATGTTTTTGAAAAGTGATTATTTGTAAAGCAGAACTTAACAGCAGAAAGTGCTTTTATCTGGGATTAGACAACAGCCTCTGCTTGAAACGTTAAGAGTATTGTTAGGGACAGGGCACACATGCAGTGCTTCTATGAAGCAAAAGTCTTGAGGCAAGCTGCATCTACAAAGCAAGCTCACATTCACAGCTGCACTAGCAAAGCAAAGTTAATTTTGTAAGGATGCAGAGACAGGGAAGAAGTATACAGAGAAGGCTGCCCTAAACTATATATGAACAGGCTTTAACTTGCCACGATGAAAAAAATAATCAATCCCTGCTAGAATCATATTTGAGCTTGAAGGCAAAAGTAGAAAATAATGGGACAAAACTGAAATGCACCAGGAGGGGGTGCCCAGAAGTATATAATTGTGATTATTACTACTGCTACATATAAAGTATTTTGTACTGCAGACAGACCTAATTGTCCTTTGAGTTACTTCTATGAGCAAAGCAACCAATAAATAAATATTATTAATAAGAGCAGTGCAGTAGTATATATTTGCTTCTGGCCTTTAAGCCCTGCTTAACTGAGGAATACTTACATATCTGGTGGAAAGGAAGCTGGTTAGCAGAGCTGGAGCATCCTGCTGCCATGGCACTTTTGTGTAGCTTTGCCTTGCTAGCAAGGCTTTCACGGCCCCCACCCTATAGTCAGCTTTCATTTCCCCCCCATCTAAAAACTGTTATAAATGCTGAGGATGCTTGTTCATTGGTTGATGAGACTTACAACAATGGGAACAAAAAGACCATATAGAAAGAAACAGAGGCAGGCTAAGTAGATAAATGTTAGGCAAAAATATGAAACAATGAAGCTAAATGAGTGGATCAAGCCGTGTCGGATTTCTAGCTCCTTTCTTTGGCCTTTCCTCCTCAGTCACTAGGGAGCTGGAGCTTTTACCTCTGCCCACTGCCTCGCCTTTATCCTTACCTCATGTCTCTGCCTACTTCACCTTCCTCTGGGCAGCCTGTCCCTGTTCCAATGTTAGCTACAGGTGGGAGGGTAGCGGGGAAAGAATGCCCTTGTGACATCAGCAGCCATTGTCTCAGGCTTCTCTCCTCTGTTCCTTAGGTGTGCAAAGAAATCTGAGTTGAGGGCAGGCTGCTGATACCACAAAAGAACTGTTCCTCCCCCTTAAGCAGGGACACTTCCTGCTCTCCTGCCTAGTTACTAGGGGAATAGGGCATTTAGGTGGCGCTGTCTCCCAGCTCAAGATCACAAGTTCCCCAAGCACAGTCTTTAGCCTTCCCCCGCTCAGTTTTCTGAAGAGAAGTTGTTCAGGAGGAGGTTTGAGCAGAAGGAGGGACTCCTTCTCAGGACACTAGTCCCGCTCCCCAAATCTCTTGCCTTCCCAATCCCCACCCCTTGCCACCTCCACTGAAATGGTTCAAAGGAAGGAAGGGGAGTGGGGAGAACCAAGCATATGTTTACAGAAACGTTAGTGCTTATATGCTTATCATCATACTACACGTGACATTTGCAGGATGCAGATGGCTTTACATGACCTTGTTTTCACAATCCTGTAACTACTTTGAGTTTATTGATTAAAAAATACTTTAGTGGTCCTTTTGACTCCTATCGTCTTCTCCCACAACTTAACTTGCCTTCATATTCCCTCCTCTCCTTCTTCTGTCCTGTCTCTCTTTATATATTGTGTGTGTGCCCTTTCTATGGTAGCAGGGTAGCAAGAGGGGCATTCTATATGGGGAAGATAAGTACTAGTGTAGGCTTGTTTTGGGTTATCACATGCTATATAATAAACAACATATAACATTCTTTCAAGAGCAAGAACAACAAGGTTCCTTCCTTTCTCTCCAACCATTCTTACCATATGCAACAGGATTCTGAAATATTGGAATCTGAACATCCAGATGCTCCACATCCCCTCTACCATTCCACCACCATTTCACCATTTGTGTCAAGCACAGTATCTTATCTCACTACTTCAGCAATTAAGTCATGTGATCATCAGACGATATCAAAGACTAGCAGCATCTTGAACCATTTCCATAGAACAGTTTCTTTTCACATTAATTTACAAACATTTACCAAAACAACGCTAGCCACTTTCAGCACTGTGTAATGGAAAAGTGTCTTGTCCTACCGAGATGTCCTGAATTTATGGTTTAGTAAATTATACACAAGATTAAACTCAGATCTGTATCACAGGATATTTCATAACCTCTTTCCTCCCCAGGGCATAATAGCAATATGATGCCTGTCTATGCCACATCATTATTTTCTTGAAGATCAATTACTTCACAGAGTCATTTACACTACCACACTGAAAACAAAAATGTATTTTTTATTCTGTTGGATATGACAAATAGAATTTAGATACAGATATTAGAAAGGTTTGTTGCTGACTTGAGGGATGGCCACACAATCCCACTGATACATGTGGGGAGCTGATTGTAGACATTAAAACAGTTGTGTGGAGCCCCAATTCCACAGATGCATTTCAACAGCACCCCTACTGCTGTGTCTTAATTGGGCCTCACTTTGTAAAAGATGTGTCACATGCACAGAGAAGCAGCAAACATAACAGTGATGATGCCTTCAAGCAAGTACAGAACATTTTCACAACATGATGCTGCTCAGACAAGTAATCCAATCCATGTATTCCAAGGGAAGGAACTCACTTCCCTCCCACCACGTTCACCAGCCTGGAAGTGGGGGAAATCCTTCCCATTCCCAAGTGTAATGATCAATTAGAACACTGACAGGCAACCTTTAAGGCAAAAGCACCACAAGTCAAGCACAAAGTGTGAGACAGTGCAACACTAGAATACCTTTCAAGACATAGGCTACTTCCAGGATTTGGGGTGATTTCAATAGTCAAACCTAATAGTTCTCTATTGGACAGTGTTCTCGAAGCTACTAACATGAGTTTGACCAAACTGCGGGAGGCAGTGGAAGACAGGAGTGCCTAGCGTGCTCTGATCCATGGGGTCACAAAGAGTCGAACATGACTAAACAACAACAATAGCTCTCTGGCTATTGTCCAGAAATGCCACAAACTCTGACACTAGGTGCAACCATGCCACAATTTGGCCACCCACTTATGAGCATGAATGCCTATCCTGACATTCTAACATGTAGGCTCTACTCAACAAAAGGCTTCTAGTTACACTTTTCTAGATACAGCAGTTTTAAATGCCTCAACAAATCTTGGGAGGCAGAATGAAGGCTATATATATCCCACTTTCCCCCTCCACAAAAGGAGGTGCTCAAACCGGCTTTCACAAACAGAAATGCAAAACATAAAAATAACAATAATCCAATAATTAAAACAAATGATCAAACTAAAAACTGCACCAAAAAACAAAGCACAAAACCACATCACTCACAATACTACATTTTATAATGCCCTTATTTCCCACCACAGAGCAAACAACAGCATAGGATGTGTGCTTTTGACTGAAGTATGGTGCAGTAGGAAAAGGGGTGAATAGACTTCCCAAGTGCTGCTTGACCAATCTAATTGGCAGCCTCACTTCAGTTACATTACATTAGAAAATAGAACATCAAAAGTTCCAATCACACAGCTCCAAAGTCATGCGTAGTTTTGCCCTCAGTACCCTGTGGGCCATATTTGAGAAGTCACTGTGAGACTGGAAAACCTTTACTGAAATAACCCTGAAAGAGAGGCTTATAGTTCACCCAAGCCCTAATGAAGCAACAAGATTCTGACAGGTCTATACCTCATTCACCTATTTTTAGTATTCTCATCAGGCATTTCTTCATTTCCCCCACTAATCAGTTATCAGACTCTTATGTCTCAGTCCATTCTCCCCTTCCCATAAGAAAAGAGGAACAGAAGAAATTCTAATGATATTTTATTCCATCATGGCAAAAAAAACAATACCTAAATGATATCATCACATTGCACTCAGTTACTCCACTGTAAATTAGCCTTCGGAGAGTTGCTTCAGCTTTACACCAAAATCTCCTGCTTATATCTCTTTAACCAAAGCTGCTCATTTTATGATCAGCTCAAAGACCAAGACTTCCGGCCATTTGTTCACTTACTAATGCTCTAATATTCTATAGGCCTCATCCTGGAATTACACAGTTCTACCCAATGCAATTAAGAGATTTCTGAAGATAATTCTGTCTAAGTTTGCATACTGGAGCCCATCCATGATATAGCCCAGGGGGAAAAGCAACAACCTATTCCCCCCACCCATTACCATTCTGTAACAATGTCTTTGCTGGTCCAATCTCACATACCGCCCCCTACAGGATGGGATGTTATTTGCCACACTTGCTTTTGCAGGCTGCCAAAGGTTATGTCATTCTTGGGTGCCAGTGCTATAAGGAGATTAGTGCAGAGGAAAGTGGGAAAGGAAAATGAAAGACCTTGGGGGAGAGGGTAGAAGGTGACTGGAGGGCAGAGGGAGACGTGAAAAGCAAAAGGGAGTGACAGATTTAAAAAAGAAGAGAGATCAATATTGGGAAGATTAAAGGAGAAAGAGGTAAAACTGAAAACAGAGAGAAACGGACCACCACAGCAAACATATAATTTCCCCCTCTGAACAGTACGTTCACCTTCAGCATTTGCCTTAAGTAAATGACATTGTTATTACAGTAGATGACTAGCTCATCTCCGGTACAAAGTAAAATCCATCCCTACTGTAAAAGATCAGTTTCCAAGCAATGTCTTCCAGGAAAATATTCCCACCACATTCCAAAGTCAAATGGTGCTAGAGAGATTATTTGTTTATTCAAATATAAATCTAGACATACAAAATCATTTGCCAAGGACACAGAGGTCTGGCCTAGACTGGGCTATATTTCCCTCCCCTCAAACACTGTGTATGAATAACCCCACATTTTTAATAAGCTCATTCACTAAAAACAAAATATCCTTTTAAAAAATAAGAGATTTCAAAATCTTAGCCAGCAGCAACTCCAAATTACATAGCCTGTTAACATGACAAACCTATTTGGTTCTTTCAGCCCAACCCTTAAGACAGTCTTTAACACAGAGGAACAATAAAGTACAGTGGATACCAAAAGAGCCCATTAAGCACAACTGACTTTTCTTGGCACACTTTCTTAATGCCTTTCCTGATACGGTTAAAAATTAGTCACTATGAATGTTTAAAAAAGAATAAGCAAAGCTCTATATCCACATTGGGAAGAGCTACAAGGACGTTCAAGATTTCAAAACAGGCAGCTCTGTTTCTTCACCATCACACCTGGCTCTTCATTTCACAGTATATATTACTTATTTTTAGAACACTAAAGACAGTAAGCTTAAAGAATGCATACTTAGAAATAAGGTCTGTATGAAAGATAATGGTCTTTTCTCCCAAAAGCATTCAGCATTAGGCAGCAGCAGTAATAAGAATGTCTAGTTCAGACATTCACCTTGGTAAAACACAGGTTGTATAGGTAATGAACACTTTGTTCTCCTCTAAACAAAACAGTATAAAAAGAGAAGCATATCCTCAATTGGCCATCTGCTGATCCTTACACGTATGCAAAGTGCCTTCCTCCTCATGCTCTTATATGGAAATTTAGATGGTGCTGCCTCAAAAGTCTGTATCCTTCCCTTTTGTTAAACGATCACACACACAGATGAATATTCATCACCTTAGTGCTGCCTTCTGATCCCAGGAACAGCGGTGGAAATCCAGAATCACTTTATTGACACTGAAGTGTGCTGGGGATTCGGTTCTTGCCAGCAAACTTTCTAAGAGTATCACAATCCCTTTCCTTTCACCACTCCAAATCCAAAGAAAATGAATGAACGAGTGCACAAGAGGGCAACTGCAGTCCAGTTAAAGATGTACTAACACCAACCGTGTAGCAATGCTAGCGCTTGCCTTTTCTGGTAGATTTTTAGTAGCAGAGAACAGCGCTGCTTAAATATAATTTAATCGCACACTGCACAGAAGAGGAAGGGAGTGAGGAGGGCCAAGCACATGCTCACCACACATACAAAGGCAGAAAACGCACTAAAACTAGGAGGAAAGCGTTAGTCGCACCAGCAGACAATTCCACTTAGCTGCTATCTGTTATTTAAAAGTTAACACAAGGTGTCGGAGGGCGGCGGCGGGGAAGAGAGGTAACTGCTGAGAGACCCCATACAGCCAAACCAGAAAGGTGCACATGCATGCACGTTTTAATGGGGGGGGGGGACACAAGACAAAAGGAAAACCGCCATGCGCTCGCTCACTCACTCGCTCTCCAAAAAAAAGAGCACAGAAGCAATGCATCCTAAAAGTAAATAGCAAAGGACAAATACAAATCTCTAAGGAAGGGGGAAAGGGGTGGGGGTCGGATAAGGGAAGGTAGGTGGGTGGGTGGGCTTCTCAGCCTACGGTGAAACCTGGCCAAAAAAATCCCCGACCCCCTGATGCCAGGATTTCTTGCTTCCCACCTTGGCGGAGGGATGCCCCTTAGAAAGAGGAAGAAGCGTTTTTCTTCAGAGTAGCTCCCCGTTTTCCAGTAAATGACAAGAGGCGATCCATATGCCTCCGACTCCCTTTGTTCCTAAACGCTACGAGGGGGAGCGGAAAAGAGAGGGAAGGAGAGCGAGGAAGAAAGGAAGAAAAGGGAGCCACCGACAGAGAGAAAGCAGAGCCGCGAAGGATGGGCTTAGGTCCTTCCCTGTGTGCCTTTGCTCTCCCAATATATATGTAATAATATATATCTATATCAAAAATCCCTCGGAAAAGAGCCTCGGGTACCTGTAGCAGCGGCACCCCTCTGACCAGGTATCTGTCCAGCGCCTTAGCTGCCCGTGGGTCTGTCCCGTGTGTCCCGGGGAGAGTGCCAAGGCGGACTAACAGGGCTGCGAGGGAGGAAACGGTAATTTATAAGCGCTTTCTTCCTGACCTCTCGTGTCTGTTGTCTAATGAGCGAGCGCCGAGCATCACCCATCCTGCTGAGTGGAAAAACACCAGCTCGCCTCGTCTTTGGCGGGGGAGGCGGGGAGAGGGAGGAGGGGGGAGCGGGAAGGAGGGGCCATCTTTCCGTCAGTCCCTTTCGACACACACGGGGGGGGGAGCGGGCGGGGAGAGGGAGGAGGGGAGGCTCGGCTGGCAGGCGGCCCGGAGGGCTGCGCGAGGCGGGGAAGGGCCGCCACAGGCGCGGGGAGGAGGAGGTGGGAGCAGCTGCCTGGCCGGGAAAGAGAGCCAGCAGCTCCGGGCGTGTGCCAAGGAGGCGGGAAAGTCGCGCCTTTATTCCCCCCCTACTCCTATCCCCCCCCCTATCCACCCGCACCCCCCGGCGGGTGAGAGAAAAGGAGACACGGCGCGCGCGCGCTCGACAGGAAAATGGGGGGGGGGGCAGATTAACCGTCGAGACTGCCGTTGTGAGGGCGCTGCAGAAGGGGGCTTCCTCCCTCCCTCCCTCTTTCCCCCTCCTCAGGCTGTGAGGAGGCGCACCAACGCTATAATTTCGACTCCCCATGCTCTACAACGCGAGGGTTTCTGCCTCCCCCCCCCCAACTTCCCAATCCCAGTTTAGAGAGAAGGGGAGCGGGGTAAACAGAAGAAGAAGAGGGCGCCATTTCGCAAACGGTCGCAAAATCCCGGTTTGCCGCCGGGCGTCGGTTGCCTCAGTGCGGAGCCGCCGCCCCAACGCAGCTCCCCCATTGGCTGCGCCGGGCTCGCGCCCGCTCTCAAACACGTGTTCGCCGCCTTCCTTGCTTAGGTGGGGTTGTAGGCTTGAAGCACCGAAATGTGTGGGCTGTGGGTCTGAGTGGGCTTCAGTGAACCCGCTCCGATTATTAATATTAAATTTATATACTGCCCTTTATCCGAAGATCCCAGGGCGGTGTACAACATTAAAAACAGAATTTGCATTGCATAATAATAAAGGACAATAAAACAATAACGGGGGGGGGGATCTTAATAACATTCCCCACAAACACATATTTAAAATGCCATAGACCAGTGATTCCCAATTAGCTAAGAAATGCAGACCCTGGTTTTTAAAAGCGAAGCCATGGGCCCCATACTTTTGAAAATGTTATCTCTAAGGTAGTAGTTTTGTTATTTGAATGGTGCCATGGATCCCCTGGGTGGGTTACGTGGACCTCCTGGGGTCTGCGGACCACCAGTTGGGAACCACTGCCATAGATTGTTTAATGGCCAAAGGCCTGGATAAAGAATGTTTTTGCCTGGCACCTAAATACTGGTACATATAATGATGGCTCCAGGCGAGTTTCTCTAGGGAGAGCATTCCACAGATAATTCCAACGCAATAAAACGACTTGTATGCAAAATGTGTATGTGTTTTAAGTGCATTTTTTTCTGGGGAGAGGATCTATAGCTTTCATCTGATTCTCAAAGGAGCATGTGACTCCTACCCCACCCCCCATGTTAAGAACAGTGATCTAAAGTGTATGCCCAATAGTAGTGAGTTGAGGTGTGGTGTAGTTGAAGGAAACTGGATGGCCACCAACTTGGGTGGTTTAGACAAATAACTGGAGGATAAGGCTATCAACAACTCGCCAGGACGGCTGTTTCACCCGTGTTGGAGGCCTCTAAAGACCAGTTGCGCAAGTGGGGAGAGTGCAGTTGTCCGCATGCCCTAGCTGGCATCCTATGGGCACAGGGTTGGCTGCTATGAGAACAGGAAAGCACTAGATGGGCCTTTGATCTGATCCAACAGTTCTCTAATTATGTTTCTTGCATGATAGTTCTTTTTTAGCTGTTATAAGACCTTGGTGGGCAAGTCACACTCTTCACTTATTTTACCTCGCAGGATTATTGTGGGATTGAAACTTGTGCATTAGAGGACAGAGAAATCACAAATAATAAATCTATTTTAAGGTCTTACAAATAAGTCACTTATGCTTTCTTGAGCTGGCATGGATGATTTTTGGAAGCATAAGAAATAAATCCTACCAGATAAAACTGAAGCATTCTGCGTCCTCTATCCCTCTGGAGACCTGAAATTTATGAATTCTTTTTCCCTCCAATAACCAAAGTTCATAAGTTTTTATACCACAAAGATAAATGTCAATTTTTCAAAGTTTTCCATTGCTGGCTTATTGGAATCCTAGCGGCAGCTAGCATCCATGTCAAAAGTTCTTCAGAGCAACACACTTTCCTTTTATCAAGACTTCAATAATGACAGTTGTGAGGAAGACTGAACAGGTGATATAATTATTTTAGATGTTTCATGACAGACTTGAGACCAGAGTAATGAAACCCAAGAGCATTCCCACTAAAGATGGGAAAATATCCTTCAGAGGCCGCATCCCCACCAACAGGCAGAAGCTTTGCTAGATGCATCATGTAACTACAGTCCACACACATCTGGGATGACAGCTTCCGGGGAAGAGGGTGTGCAGGCATGGACTTGACATCAATTCAAATCAATCATTGTTTGAGATCACCCCCCTATATCAGCCCTTTCATCCTCACTCAGTGATGTAAGGGACATCTGGTAATTTTGTTGAGATCAGGCCAATAAAGGGGGGGGGGCATCAGTGCCATGTACCTTTACTTAGAAGACTTTGCCAGTATGTGAGTGTGACAAAATGGGAAGGACAGAGAGATGCAGTTTGCCACAGATGCAAATGTGGAACACAAAAATAGGGAAGCAGCCTTCTTCAGAAAAATGAAAGTGCAAAGCTACCACAATAAACACAAAGTCAAACAGAGAAAGCTGAATTTTCTGATAGATCACAGAATGCTGAGGAGTAGATGCACTTCTCCAGAGATTACAATAATAAAAGATGGCAGGCCTTTGCTTGAAAAACTCTACTTCAGCTCTTTACAAAGGGATGGTCCCAGCGCTTGGATTAAGGGAGACGTATTTTCCACAGAATCCCCTTAACATTTATATCAGCTGCCTTAACTACTGTTTTTAGAAGGTCGAGTCTGTGAATGAGAGTGATAAATTGGCTAAAGAAGGAGTGAACCAGGGATTGGATCTTGTCAATGTCATTAGCTTCACTCTCCGCTGCCCCCCACAATAATCTGGGCACTGAGCAACCATCAAAAATAAATAAATGATGTAATCAGACAAATCAGAAATCATCTCTGTTTAGGTGATGGATATGGTCGGAAAGAAAGCAGTCGAGATCAAATCATTCGGATTTCAATCTTGCTAAAAGATGAAGAAAACAACAGCCGAAATGATCAGGGGGTTGTAGCAAACTCCCCTGAACATTACACTGTGATCAGAGGCTTACCTAGACAGCTTTCAAATGGTAGACAAGTGATGAAGGACTTTGTTTATTTTTGATAGAATGATTCTTATTTAATAGAATTTACATACAACTTAATCACTAAAACCTCTAGGTGTATGCTAACTCCAGGATCAGAGAGAGCCTGTGTCTGAATACCAGCAGCTGAGGAATATTAGTGAGAGAGAGAGAGTTACTGCCCTCATGTCCTGCATGTGGTCTGATGTAATGGTTAGGATGTTGGACTAGGAGTCAAGAGACCAAGGCTGAAATTCCCACTTGACCATGAAGCTCACTGGGTGACCCTGAGCCAGTCACTGCCTCTCAGCCTAACCTACCTCACATGAGTTGTTGTGAAATAAGGAGGGGGAAGAACTATGTGACCACCTTGAGCTCCTTGAGAAATGGGTGAAACATAAATGCAATAGATAGATGGGTGGTCCTTAAGATCTCTTAACCCTTTGCTCTGGCCTTGGAGATGGCTGCAGCCCTGCAAGAGGCAGATATGATTGCACTGAAAAGGCATCACGGCATGCAGGAATTTTGCTGCGTTGAAAAGGCACAGATCTTCTACACCACCACCACCCCTTAATTTTGATTCAGTTCTCTTGTTTCATTGAATTCAACATGTAGATGTAAAAAACAATCAGGCTACTTTGGGGCACCAGTGCATAAGAGGAAACAAAGATGTTTTGGAATCAAGAGTGCATAATAAACAGTACCTGGAACTGAGTAAAGGAATAATAATAGTAATAATCAATCTTGTATGACACAAGATTGGGTACTGGTAGTCCTTGTTTTGTTAAACAGAATCACACAGCGGAGTCCTTCAGGATGATAATATGAGTGTCGACTTACATTGTAGGGCTCCCATTCTAAAAATTCCTGTTCATGAGCACAGTGGTCCAAATCAGTAAGGCTGAGAACACTAAAGTGCTTCCAATTGAACCATGTCCCATTAATATTTGCACCCTTAAATACCACCAAAGTAGTTTAGGAGTAATTACCAGTAATTCCTACTGGGTTGTGCTTGCTTTACAATTTGCCCATCAGGTTGTTTCGACCTGCAAGGCTGGAGCATTGACACACATTTCCCAGCAATGTCAGATTACACCATGGGGAAGCACCTCCTACATGACTGGGCATATGTGGAAAGGGGGCCTGAGTTTCCCTGAAATGTATAAATATGTTGAGTGGTCCCAGGGCCGGACCTACTGTTAAGCAGAGTGAAGCAGTTTATTCAGGCAGCAGGTGCATTGTTTTTGCTGCAAGATTTTAAGTTGGTGCCTAGGACCTCGTGTGAGATGTAAGGGTTGTTGAAGTGATTGGGAACAAAGACCATAGCGCTATAAAATTCAATATATATGTGAATGGACAATTCCAAACCCTGCACAGAATCCCAACACGGTCACATTTGACTTCAAAAGAGGAAACTTCCCAAAAATGAGGGAATTGGTAAAAAGGAAGTTGAAAGGGAAAGCCGCAAAGGCCACATCTGCAATATACTTGGGGGTTGCTTAAAACCACAATATTAGAAGCTCAGCTAGATGGTATACCACATGTCAAGAAAGGTACCACTAGGGCCAAGAGGATGCCCACTTGATTAATAAGGAGAGTCAAAAATCTATTATAGTGGTACCTCGGGTTAAGTACTTAATTCGTTCTGGAGGTCCGTTCTTAACCTGAAACTGTTCTTAACCTGAAGCACCACTTTAGCTAATGGGGCCTCCTGCTGCTGCCACGCCGCCGGAGCAAGATTTCTGTTCTCATCCTGAAGCAAAGTTATTAACCTGAAGCACTATGCGGAGTCTGTAACCTGAAGCGTATGTAACCTGAAGCGTATGTAACCCGAGGTACCACTGTAGAAGCTTTTCCTTTAGAAAACTGACGTTTTGTCCAAATGAGAAGAGCAAAAAGGAACACAAACTATGGCAAAAGGGAGGATAAGGAGATTGAAGGAAAACAGAATGAATTCTTTGTATTTGTCTTCACAGCAGAAGATACAGGGCCAGAACTTACTGTCACCAAAAGTGAGTTGGGAGAACTGAGCCAAATAGCGAAGATAAGAGATGAGGTTCTAGGCCAGGGGTGGAGAGCCTCTGGTCCACGTGCCTATTTTCACCTGCCATGGGGTCCAGTTGGGTTCACAAGGCCATTTTCCTGAAATAATGTCCACCTGTCAATCAGCTGATGTCACTCCCACAGGGAACTGGGCTAGACAGGCTTTTGGTCTGGTCCAGCAGCTCATCCTCTGGGAAATATTCCTCTAGAGTAAATCGAGCCCATTGAGTGAGCCAAAGCAGCTCCTTTCCTATGTGATCGGTTTTGATAATTGTGCTTACTTTGTTGATACCATTATGGATTTCCAATCGCGTGGACCCTGCTCTTCTAAAAGATTATCAAAGTACAGTAAGCAGCTGACTGGATTCTGTTGAAAACAGCAGTAAAAACAAGTCAAATACTACGAGCAGCAAGATAAAAAGCAAATATGTCTTAAAGCATGTCAGTATAAAGAGCCCATTGAAATAAAAGTTTTCACTTTCTGCCGAAAGGCAGATAAAAATGGGACTAGGCAGAGCCACCTTGAGAGCGCGATCCAGAATCACAATAGAAAACACTCTGCCTTTGTTGCCCCTTATTAAATCAGTCACCTAGACTTCTGTTTTTGGTCAGAATGTGAAATGTAAGTAAATAAAAGGTAGGATTTATTTGGGGTAGTGTGGGGAGTCTGTACCTCTCAAATATTCACTAAGCAAAAGGGGGTGTGTGGAATGTAGTAAACACTTATCTTGGTGGAATCTAGCCACACAAGGCAAAAACAGAGTTTGTTGCAGGGATTACATTCCTATGGAGTCGGTTTAGGTGTTGAGCTACCCCCAGTTACAACAAAGTGGTCGGTATGAAAAGGCTTCCAGCTGACTGAGGTTTTTGCACCATAGGAATGTTCTTCGAAAGGTTATCCTAGGTCAGGGCAGCTGCATGGTGGGAGAAGGCCACCAATCCTCCCCAAATTCAAGCCTCCCCCCTCAAAAAAGTGTTTTGTTACACCTTGGAAATTTCAATTGATTGACTCGAAGGACTTAATGTTTTCAATGGTAATAGAAAAGTCACCTACAGCTGTGTTCTGAATAGTTTTTGTTAATTTCCAAATGCAGTTATTTATAGGTTATCATAAAAATATGGACCACTTGGAAGCTTGCCTAATGTGTTAATGAACTTAGATTTTTTAAGGACAAGGGCTTTCGCCTGAGGGAACAAATTGTGGCAATGCATTGAATTGTGGGAATGCATTGAATTCAGCTTGGCAAACAGGGCTTTGCAGAGCAATGTGACACAGTTAACTCTTGCATAGTTACGCCTTCTAGCTTCACTTTGAAATAATAGCCCCTCCCTCCCTCCCTGCCTGCCATCCTACAAACACACATACAAATCTGGAAAGGAAGGACATCCATTTGATGAAATGGGCTCTGACTTATGAAAAATTATGGTATATTACAGTAGTTGTTGTTTTGTGCTGTAATTTATGGCCATCCATATAGAATTTAATAAATTGCCTTTACTACAATGACATCTACAGCAGCATACATTTTGTGCGTAAAACGTCCCAAGATCAACACCCAGATACTATTATTAAATTATTATCATTTCATCTCTATACCACTTTATATTTTCAAGAAAATAACCTCAGAGTGGTTTACAACCTACATTAAAACATCAAATAAAACAATCCAGAATAAAACATTGCAGAAGAAAGTCAAATACCTGTATAAAGTATGCATTCAAAGCAACATACTTCACAGGAAACTAAAAATTTTATCTTAAAGATATCAAAATAAAACATTACAAAGGAGGTCAACTACAGAATGCACATTTAACACAGCAAACTTAGCAAAAAAAAAATCAAAAGAAAATAAAACATTACTACTGGAGCTCCAATAAAGTGCACATTTAAAACAGCATAATTAGAATAAATTAGGATAAAATATCACCATAAGCACAGAATATATCTGGTGCTGTTGCTGCCAGTCCTGCCCATGATGGCTCATGGCAGGCTGCAGCTGTGGAAGCTCAGGCTCGATGACCTGGGTCTGCACTAAGAGACAGCCAAGGTGGTCTCTGACTTCCTCAGTAGCCTCAGCTTTTGCAGCTGGAGTCAGTCAGGGCCCTGCCCTCCCAGGCCAGGTGGAAAAAGGCCTGCAAGGCAGGCAGCAGGTCTTCCAGGACTCACAGCCCAGATTGGGTACAGAAAGATTCTTTTCTGGAACCTTAAAGGTAAAGGGACCCCTGACTATTAGGTCCAGCCGTGGCCAACTCTGGGGTTGCGGCGCTCATCTCACTTTATTGGCCGAGGGAGCCGGCGTACAGCTTCTGGGTCATGTGGCCAGCATGACTAAGCCACTTCTGCCAAACCAGAGCAGCACACAGAAACGCTGTTTACCTTCCCACCGGAGCGATACCTATTTATCTACTTGCACTTTGACGTGCTTTCGAACTGCTAGGTTGGCAGGAGCAGGGACCGAGCAACGGGAGCTCACCCTGTCGCGGGGATTTGAACCGCCGGCCTTCTGATCGGCAAGTCCTAGGCCCTTTGGTTTAACCCACAGCACCACCCACGTCCCCTCTGGAATCTTAGAGAGCCACTAAGTCAGTATAGGTAGCATGGAGCTGGATGGACTAATGGTCTTCCTTCCATATAAGCCGACTACCTGATTTCCTTATTCTATATGAATCTCCATAGGTATGGATTGCAGACAGAGCCATCTGGAAGTGCCCGTTATGCTTTCACCTTTAAAATAATACATGCTTTCTTAACTGTTTTGTTAGGCTAAAGTAGAATTGCTTTTGCAAAGTGGTTTGTGCCTGTGGGCTGTTGCCCTAACATTACAAGAAATCTCAATCAGCAAATGCCATGATCCAGTGGGCACTAGTTATGTCTGTCACACTGGAATCAGTGGAGCTAAACTCAGGTCTATCTATACATGTCTTTCCATGCATCTGAAGAAGGGCTGTTTACTGTTGCAGTAAATGGTTGCATTGAATTGCTCTCTTCTTTGCGGAGAAGACAGGTTGTTAATAAATACCCCCTATTGCCTTGCCTTAAGTGAGGAGAAATGCAGGATGCCGCCTTTGAAAAAGGCACTCTGCCGACCAATTAGAACAGAAGGAGTCATATCCTGTCCTAGAGCCATCCAGCAGTGTGGCAGCGTTAAAATGTCAGTGCTATTTTATTCCCAGAAATCCTTTTATGGAAATGGGTTTCCATGAAAACTAGAATAAACTCTGCTGTTCTGGAGTTAGGCATTTGTTTTGTGTTGTGTGCATGTTTATTAACTGAATGTTCCATCCGTGGTTGTTGTTGTTGTTGTTGTTGTTCCCTTTTTTAAAAATCAAGTCTTCCTTCCTCTAGGCGCCTGCTGGGTTGCTTAACAAAAGGCTTGAGAGCATTTTTGCTACGTCTGCAGCACCTGTGGTTCAAAGATGTACCTGCCTGGTGAGAAATGGCTTTTTGGAACAAAGGTGCCAGGCCTCCATTAATTCTTTTCACCAAGCTTATGCCCTGCTTTTCCTAATTTTCCTGTATTTTCCATGACTACCAAGGTCACACCAGTTATATCTCCCCTCCAGGTTATAAAACTAATCACAGGACTCTGAAGTGGAAGGAAGAATTGCATATGCGGAAGGAGGATTTCGTAAGAGGCGGGTCAGCTGCGGTCCCCTCGTCTCCTGCAAAGGCAGCTGCTTGCGTGGGAGAGCATGGCTGCTGCTGTACGAAGTATTAAGTACCTTATATTTTGTAAAATGGCATTTTAAGACGTGACGGCTCTCAAATGACAGGCGTCCCTTTTTGAAAACATGATGGGAATGCGGAATCGGTTGCATTGGTGAGAGCTGCTCCCTGCTCTTTCTCACTTCACTTTCAGAATGTGCCTTTTTATTTATTTATTCCTGCTTCTAGGAGGTGCTTGTGGTTGCTTATCTTAAATACAAAATACCGACAACAATAGCAGAAATCAGCAAATCCAGTAAATGCTCCACATATCATCAAACCTGAACTGGAGGCCCAACCCAGCCTGCCTTTGACAACTGTAGTGGTTTTTCCACTTCCTTTAAAAAGAAAAGAAAAAGAAACACCAGCTGAGATGTTCACAGCACAAACGATACAGTGGTACCTTGGGTTAAGAACTTACGGTAATTCGTTCTGAAGGTCCGTTCTTAACCTGAAACTGTTCTTAACCTGAGGTACCACTTTAGCTAATGGGGCCTCCCGCTGCCGCCGCACTGCCATTGCACGATTTCTGTTCTCATCCTGAAGCAAAGTTCTTAACCTGAGGTACTATTTCTGGGTTAGCAGCGTCTGTAACCTGAAGCGTCTGTAACCCGAGGTACCACTGTACTGTGATATGTCATTCCATAGCTTTAGGGCTATAGTTGTAAAAGGCCTGTCCCTTGCTGCCTATGACCTAGCTTATTGTGAAAAGTGGAAAGGCAATGCAGGGTCTTAGGCCGTGTGAACAAGTTTGGTGTTCAGTTGGGATACATCTTTATCTCACCAGGGAGGAGGAGATTAACCTTACTGCCTCTGAACATAACAATAGAATCCTCAAGTGGGGAAGAAGTGTTCCAGGTGCCTCCCTTAAGTTATGAGAGGTAGGCTTCTACAGTTAACTAGAGGGAAGGGCCTTCCTAACAGTGGCACCCAAAATACAGAATACAGACTTCTGTGAGGGCTGTGTAGTACTCTCCCTGTTGACCACTTGGAAGCTCCTTAAGGCTTACCTTATTATAACTTGTTCTGTTTGGCCAGGACTTCAGGCAGTAGATTTTTGTCTTCTATGCTTCAATTCCTGCTTCATAGACATGATAATATTTCAGTAGACTGCATTGATATTTTAAGAGGGGTGGATGTGGGTGGGTGTGTTTACTATTCTGTACACAATAGTTTTAGATCAGGGTGGGGAACCTGTGGCCCTTCAGATATTACTGGAATCCAGATACTATCAGTCCTAGACAGCATCGACAACTATCAGGAATGGTGGAAGGGCCACAGTCTCCCCATCCCTGGCCTACAGCTTCTGACAGACTTGTCCTCCTTTCAGTTTTCCTAATCTCCTTCTAAAGTCATATAATCTATCAGCACACCTTGAAGCAAATTCCATAAATGAACCATGCTTTGTTTGAATAAATATTTGGGTCTGTCCTGAATCTGCTGCTGACAAAATCTGGATGGCCAAAGTTTCCTCATCATTTGTTTTAGACAAATGATTTAATAAGCCATCTTGTGCACATAATATTATTGAGTGAAATAAGATAAATATACAACGTTTACACAATATAAATAAATAAATGATACCGGGTTAGTTATGACTCCTTCCCTTGGCACCTCTACAAATACTGTAACACCAGACAATCGCCTGTGTAGGGGTGGGGAGCCTCCGGTCCTCCAGGTGTTTTGGGACTACCACTCCCAGAAGCCCCAGGTAACATGGACTACTGTCAGGAATAATGGGTGGGCCACACTTTCCCTGCAGCTTTGGATAGATTTATCCTCCATTCAGTTTTCCAAATTTCCTTTCAATGCTATCTAACCCAGGACTATCAGCACATCTTGTAGCAAATTCCATAAATGAAGGGTGCTTTGTTTGAAGAAAAGCTTTATTTGGGTCAGTCCTGAACCTGCTGCCCAACAATTTTGTTGGGTGACTCCCGGTTCTAGTATTAAGAGGAAGGGGAGAGGAGATTATCACAATTTGCTTTCTCCATACCGTATATATCTTTATCAACTTAAATATCCTTGACTGAATATGCTGTTCCATTCTCATCCAGTCACCCCCTTTCAGGATATATCTGCTGACCTGTTAGCTGTCCCTACAACACTGAGCTGTGGACTTGCGAACTAATCAAACTCCCACAAACCACAAAGGAGCAATGGCCATGGTAATCCCTGGTGGGCCCAATGACGGACCAGTGATCATCACAGGTGGCACAGTCCACAAGAATTACTGCCACGTATAATAACTGCACTAAACCAGATTCCTATCTGGATGAGACTTAAATTCAGCTATCTGGCCAGTAACCAACAGTTGTAGTGAGCAACGGTGGACTTTAATCTGTCACATTCACCGCTGCCTGTTGAGCTGATGATGAAGCTATCCTGAAAGCGTGCTTTATACGTGCAAATGTCTTATCTCCAAGAATGAGAAAAGAGCAGCAGCGATTGAAATCAATTAAAGCTTTGCCAGTGGGCTTCAGGCTGCACCCATACTGCATACCAGCCAGTCAGGGGTATGCAAAAGATTTGGACAAATTCCGAATCAAGAGCCAACACGGGATTTCTCCAAAGTACACAGAAACAAAGTGAGACGTTTCAAAATGGCTGCAGGCAGCGTGTCTGCAAAAATGGCTTGCCATATAAGGAAAACACCAAGATGGGGTGAGAGGGGCAAGAATAGCTGTTGTGTGACTGACAGGTCTAGTTTCCAATCAGAGTGGGCGATTTTTACCAAGGCTCTCCAATCAAGGTGCTTATCACCTTGTTCTTGTCTGCTCTATGCTCTTTGTTAAGTTCTGATAGTGGTGCCTGCTTGGAAGATGTTGAACATTCCTGAACAAGTCCTTCTGCCTCTGTTCTACATGCTCACACATCCACTCCTGTCAAATCAGCTTTAGAACATAAGAAGAGCCCTGCTGGATCAGACCAAAGACCTATCTAGTCCACCATCCTGTTCTCAGTGCCCAACTAGATTCCTGTGAGAAGTCCATTATCAGGACATGTATAAAATATCCTTTAAACATCTTTATTAATATAACCTTTTAATCAACGAAGGCTGCGGCTAACCTGGGAAGGTACACATGACCCCTTCTACACACTGAATGAATGTGCAGAATGGGATGCCCAGAGCCACCACTCCAGACTGCACCCCCTCCACGACCCCCAATTAATGTCTGTTTTTCAGAAGCAGTTCTTCCTAGTAGAGATGCATCTGTGACAAATAACGCTTATTAATATTGATATGGAAAATTTTGGGGTTAGAGACTACTCAACAGCCCAGCTCGTTGGGGTACAAGTCCCCTGCGGGTCCATGCGGTCAGTAAAAGAAGGAAATTCCAGCCAAACCTTGGTCAGTTTGGCTGGACCAGCAAAACAGTGGTATGTAGATCATGATATTTATTGTTGCGCAACAGGTCCCCACAGGAGTAAGGAACCCAGAGCATGGGGCGACATTGACTTTTAAAACTTCCCACAATATCCCAGAATACAGTTCGTACAACATCGCTGATACATCATCTTTACATCACTGACATGTCACAAAAGGGGAGGGGTAGACAGGGGTTACACTAGTTCAGTGTTTCCCAACCTTTTTTGGGCAAAGGCACACTTGTTTCATGAAAAAAATCTCGAGGCACACCACCATTAGAAAATGTTTAAAAAATTAACTCTGTGCCTATATTGACTATATATAAACTTTTACTTATGTAAAAAAAATAAAAAATAGTAACAGCATAGAAGGTAATGGTTAGGCTAGCATCCCTCTTCCAAATATGCTAGGTTTTTATTTGCAGGGACTGTTCTACATGGGAAAGCATTCAGCACTGTCATTCTCCCATCTGCCATCTGAATTGGTACTATTCTGGGTCAACTTACTCTGCTGCATGTGTAGATGAAAATGGCACCAAGTGTGGGGGAGGGGGCAGAACAGGTTTCAGATACAGGATATTAAGCATACACGTACTTCAGATTGAACTGGTTGCTTGCTTTGCAAGTTTTCATTTCCCAAATGACTGTCTTGGCAAGCGCAATACCTACCAGGCTCAAGGCCGGTCTCGCGCTGCCGCTTCCCGCGCTCTCAAGGACCCGGGAGGAGGAAGGCGTGAAGGGAATCCCGAAGGCGTGAAAACCTCGCGCATGCGCAGGCCTTCCGCCTGCGACAGCCCAGTAGGCCGGCTGAAGCGAGCGGCGATGGGATGTGGGAGGGAGCTCGCTCGCCGCCCCGCGTGTGCCTATGTGGGGCACGTTACAGCCCCGTGACGTCAGCGCCACGCAGGCAGCCAGGCAGGCAGACGGCGAGAGCCCCGCGCTGGGCGGCCTCTCCTCGCCGCCGCCGCTCTGCCTCTCGCCGCCCAACTCGCCCGCCTCCCTCCCACGGCACACCAGGCAACATCTCGCGGCACACTAGTGTGCCGCGGAACACCGGTTGGGAAACACTGCACTAGTTCAACCTTGGCAGACATGTCCAGACAAGTCCTTGGTACAAGATTAGCATAGGCAATACATGTCTAGGCACCTCTCAAGTACCCACCTTTGCAAATCCATAACCTGGGGCAAGTCTGGTGATGGGCTTTTGGAAACTAACAGCTTAGCATTTGTCACCCCTGGGCACATCCCTGGGTGGGGTGTGTGAACATGTCCTCACGCTTGAGGGATTATGGCGGGAGGTGGCAGGGGAAAGAGTCCTTTTTCCAAGGGCAAAATGGCGTTGGAATAGAGGAAATTGGCAAAGGGGTTGATTTTATATGATTTATAAAGCTAGGTATCTTCCCTGAGCTGTCAAGTCGAAAGGATACATTCAGGCATAATATCTGTAACATTTAACAACTTCAAAGATGTGTCGTCGTCCCCATTAATTTCCATAACAATATACATTAGTTCTCTCCCATACCTTGGGATAACTCTTCCCAAAGAACATCAAACTGATGCTTGTTGGAGTAACATGATGGGCAGTCAATGAGAACAGACAAATGCAGGATTACACAGTCAGGTCACAATCATAAACACATTTAGCTGGGAGTAAGTTCTATGGAAAAAGGGACGCGGGTGGCACTGTGGGTTAAACCACAGAGCCTAGGACTTGCCGGTCAAAAGGTCGGCGGTTTGAATCCCCGCGACGGGGTGAGCTCCCGTTGCTCAGTCCCTGCTCCTGCCAACCTAGCAGTTCGAAAGCACGTCAAAGTGCAAGTAGATAAATAGGTACCGCTCCGGCAGGAAGGTAAACTGCGTTTCCGTGTGCTGTTCTTGTTCGCCAGAAGCAGCTTAGTCATGCTGGCCACATGACCTGGAAGCTGTACACCGGCTCCCTTGGCCAATAAAGCGAGATGAGCGCCGCAACCCCAGAGTCGGTCACGACTGGACCTAATGGTCAGGGGTCCCTTTACCTTTACCTAAGTTCTGTGGAACTTCTGAGTAGACACGTATAGGATTGCCCTATAAATGTTGCATCTCTACTTCATATACAACAGCTTGTGGAGATGACAAAAATCTGTTGTTAAGGAAACAGCCTATTAATTTAGACCTATATTCCTAATTTAAAAGCACTGCTCACAAAAAACATAGTGGATGCCCTGAATTCCAAAGCAGCACCATTTGAGAGAATTTGCTCCAAGCACCTTCTTGCAATAATGTCTCTTAGTTCAAATTTTGATCTGGCAACCTTTTGGTGTAACACGCTGGAACTACAGTCGTCTAGTTTCAAAATGCAAAAATGTAGACTCATTCTTTTATCTTGAATTGCACCATTGTGCATCGCCAATGAAAAATTCCTCTCGATTCAAAAGGCTCTTTGCACAAATTTTGCTTTCATGTGCACAGACGCACACTAAGGCGTATATAAATTCTCTATAAATTAACCAGATTCCCTCCGCCTTTAAGTATGAAAGAAATAAAAGAAGAATACTGTTGTTCTGAATGCTTAATATGCGCTTTGACATTGTTGAGTTATTTCATAGATGCCCACTTCATATAGGAAAAGCGGTAATAAAAATAAACTCACATTATGCAGCAACCATTGGCAATTCACTGGAGAGCTACAGTGAAGAGAGAATAGGCCTTCTTAGTGCCTATTCATACTTTAGTTTTCAACTTGGGTACAAGAAGTACTGGAATTTGAAGCATAAACTACACCTGCAATGCAATCAATTGGGTTAAACAATTTTAGACTGTAAACTCCTCTAGTTTAAGCTCGCAAGCTCCAAACTACCAAACTATCAGGTTTGGTGGACTGTTTGTAGGGTTCATATTGTGTCATACTCTGGGGAAAGAGGTAGTTGTCTGGGGCGCTGGTGAGCTCTCACTGGCAAAAGCTTCCGTTACCAAGAAAATCACCTGGTCAGTGCTAAAAACAAGTCAGTGTTGACAGACCAAATAACAGAAACGCTCTAGGTAGCTGGGATTATTGATTCAGAAGGGTGTTCAAAGGAAGCCATTGTATATACAGCTAATTCAAACAGTGTTAAGAAAAGGGCTTATTATATGGGTTATCGGGGAAGTGTATGTAACAAGAGTTCCTGTATTACTAACGTGTGATTTCAGTGGCTCCATACCCTGCTGCTTGTATCCAGGGACAATGGTGGCAGCCTGAGCAGAGAGGCTGCCCTAGGAGAGTGCCCTCCGCCTTATTATAACTTTCATATAACCATCTTCAATATGCACAGTGCTGTAGAACTGTAGCCTCTTTGCCCTTGCTTCTGCCAGGAAGGTTACTCTTGTTCTCATTATGCAGATAGGGAACTAAGACTGGTAAATGCTGACTCATGGAAGGCTGCCCAGCTGAGCAAGGATTTGAATGCAGGCCCAACACCAAATTTCTGTGATTAATTTGGCCTAATGTGCTTATACACAGTCACGTGGCATCCTTGGCATCTGCCAGCGTCCCAGCGGCTTAAAGGCCAGGGAAAGGTCATTTTGGATGCTGAACGTACCCACTGTGACACCTCGGCATCCTGAAGTTCTAGAGAGCCACTGCCAGTCAACGTGTAGAGCATGGGTAGGCAAACTAAGGCCCGGCGGCTGGATCTGGCCCAATCGCCTTCTCAATCCGGCCCGCGGACGGTTCAGGAATCAGTGTGTTTTTACATGAGTAGAATGTGTCCTTTTATTTAAATGCATCTCTGGGTTATTTGTGGGGCATAGGAATTCGTTCATTATTTTTTTCCAAAATATAGTCTGGCCCCCCACAAGGTCGGAGAGACAGTGGACCAGTCCCCAGCTGAAACAGTTTGCTGTCCCCTGGTGTAGACAATACTCAGCCAGATGCCTCAGTATAAGGCAGCTTCCTGGAGTCAAGGGGCCTCTCTCAGTCCAAGGTCCAAATTCCCTTGTGACTAACCATCTGGGGATGGGATGCCAGAGGTTGGCAGGGCCAGTGCACACAGCCTTTCTTTCTCATGCACATCCCCACTCATACAGGTGACTAACAAAGCAGAAATTTAAAATTCTTATAGGAAAACATTTCGGCTTCCGCCTTCATCATCTGCTCTGATAAAAATGATGCTGTTTCCAAGGATGCTCAACGCTCTATAATTGCCACCTTCGGAACAGCATCATTCTTATCAGAGCAACTGGTGGAGGCGGAAGCCGAAACGTTTTCCTATAAGGATTTAAAATTTATGCTTTATGTTAGTCACTGTAATAAATATATGGTTTTAGTGCTTAACTGCATCCTACCCAGATCCAGAACAAACGTGTCTGACGTGCTGTTTGATGTTTTAGTTACTATCTGCACACTCAGATCCATACGCAAACCCTCCCCACAAATCCATTCTCATACCTAACACATAACACACACCCATTCATGTGCTTGGATGAATGCATGCATGAATGGATGGATGTGTGTGTGTTATGTGTTGAGTATAAGAACTGGATGTGAGGTGTGTGTTATGTACTTATGGGTATACAGTGGTACCTCGGGTTAAGTACTTAATTCGTTCCAGAGGTCCGTTCTTAACCTGAAACCTTTCTTAACCTGAAGCACCACTTAATGGGGCCTCCTGCTGCTGACGCGCCACTGGAGCAAGATTTCTGTTCTCATCCTGAAACAAAGTTCTTAACCCGAGGTAATATTTCTGGGTTAGCGGGTCTGTAACCTGAAGCGTCTGTAACCTGAAGTGTATGTAACCCAAGGTACCACTGTATATGCAGGTATGTGTATGTACTGTATATAAATGGGTGTGTGTGTCAATGTACAGTATAGGTATATTACTGTAAAACACGTATCAGGATGTGTGGGGATGTATACGGCAGAGAAAGTGTGTGCAATTTTTTTGCAGTGGCTGTGCCCACCCATAGCCCATAACCATCCTCTCCCTCCCCAGGAATTACACATTTTCAAGCCTAACTGCCAAAAGACTGTGTGTGGTCTTCATGGAGACAGCAACTGTTTAGGGAAGGATTAACCCTTCCTTGCCCAGCTGCAAACTCCACAAAGATCCACACAGGCCAGATGAGGATGCCCCTGGCCACATCTGTCCCAGATGCTAGTGGTTTCCCACCCCTGTTAGAGGCTGATTATGTTGGGCCAGTACTTCAGAAATGGCCCTTCTCTGAGCCTTTGGGCTTGTAGTACACATAGATGGACCAGGTACAAAGGGAAGGAGATGTGGAATCAGGGCTGGCTTCAGCCCCTGGCATCTTTGGGCAGCTGGCATGGCCCACTGCCAATGTCTGCCTTGCTCCACTCCTATATTTCTCCCTTTCCTAGCACTCTGAGCAATAGCAGGCGGTTGGATTTGGCCATCTTTTTAATCCGTCCAGCTTCTGACCCAGCACCACTATGGGGCATTGTGGGAAATTTTAAAGCTGCTTCGTCCCAGCCAATGCAGCAAGTAAGCCCACTAGGGTCCACCAGCAGAGGAGAGGGCCCACCAGAGAATGCTTTGCCCAGGGCCCCTTTAGATCTGGAGGTGACAGAGGGTACGGTACAATCCTTGGAGGTAAGTCCCCATTGTGTGCAAAGGATAGCATTCTTAAAAATTGTGCCTCAGAAGGGGCTCCTTGAGAGCCAATGTGGTGTAGTGGTTAGAGTTCTGGACAAGGACCTGGGAGACCAGGGTTCAAATCCCGGCTCAGCCATGAAGCTCTTAACTCATAGGGTTGCTGTGAGTATAAAATGGGGGGGGGGGGGGGCGTATGTAAGCCACTTTTAGCTTCGAGGAAAGGTGCGATGAAAATGAATGAGAGGAAAGCCTGTAAAACTCCCAGGGGTGTCTGGCTGCCCACTCTTGGAGGCAAAATTATTTGTGACAAAAAAAGACTCTCAGTGCAGCTTGTGCAAAATTTGGTTCTGAAATGGCCCCTGCCCTCAGGTGCACTGTCTAAGAATACAAGCCACAGGAGGAAAAAATCATGGGAGGGAGAAGGGAAAAACAAGCTCAAGCGCTAGTTCTTAACATGGACAGTCTTAAAACTTATAGCTGGTATCAGAGGCAGTTCTGGCAGTCTTGCTCTTGATAAAATAGCAGGCCTGCCCTCCTTCCAGAAGCACTCTTGCTCACCAGATCAGATCCCGGAGGAAAGCTGGCAATGTCCAGGCCAGGAGGACGAGCCAGCTCCTGCCGCACTGAATGTCAGACTTCAGTGGACTGGCTAACTTACATCTTGTTGACTTCAACGGATCTACTCGTAAGCATGACTAAGGCTGGGTTCAATCTCAGCCTGAGGTGCTTATTCTCACAAGACAAACATTAAACGAGCATAGTGTGTGGTGTGTGTGTGTGTGTGTGTGTGTGTGTGTGTGTGTGTGTGTGTTGAAGCTCATGCCTCCCTTAGCAACTGCCAAGGCCAGCTTTTCACTGATTAGATAAAACTGCTGTTTTGAAGAACTGCAGCAATATGGAGGCAGAACACCTGCTCCTTCCTTCAGCTTTCTGCATCCCAAAACAGGTATGCCCCCCCCTTCAGAAGACCTGAAGCACTTGCTGAACCTGTAGCACTCTCCATTTCTCCTTCGTCCAGCATCCCAGACTGGGCTTTGCAATCCACACGGACTCAGTGCCTCTCTCTTCAGTGCTCAGTAGGTGCCAACCATATTCATCCACTTATCACGACCTTGCACTCTGTAAACCAGGCTCCCTATGTTTGTTTAAATGGCAGATTAAGGTGTTTTCGTCCTTGATAGTTTAATTGCCGAAGCAGGCAAGTACACACCCGTTTCTTCCTTTCTGCTTTGAAACCAGCTTAGCTATTCACGCAGGCTTACTGGAACATGTAATATGAGGGCATAAACTGATGGCATGTCAACACAAGAAACTGACGCATTGTTTATTATTTATTATCGAAAAGTGCAGCTTATCTCCTTTCACGGGAAACACCGGATTTCGGTATATCTATTACTTCTGCAGGGTGGAGTTGTTTTTTTTAAAAAATAATAATCATATACAGTAAATGCTTATCTGTGGTGTTCCAAAAGGATCATCAGTAGGATAAGACAGCACCTGTGGCTGAACTGCTTCCAGCAGCAAACATGTAGCTGAAGACTGCAGTCTTCACAATGACCTGGGAGTAAGTCCCATTGAATGCATCTGAACCTCCAAATAGGCTCCGTAAGACTGCAGTTAAGTTGAATGTGTCTCATGTAACTTTATGTAGATCTGTCTACTGCCCACTGAATCCTCAGTTTCCACCCATCGTGGAAGGAGCCATTGACTTCTACGGGAGAAAATGACTTTTATGAAATGTGAATGGATACAACTTCTTTTACAAATTTGTAAATCACTTCACAGTCTAAGGCCATGGAAGCAGTGCACAAAGTATAAATAAAATAAAATACAGAAAAATACCAGTTCAAAAAACAATTAAAACTATTCCTGCAAACTTTAAACCATTCCTATAAGTTTAGCGGGTCGCGCTGTGGGTAAAACCACAGTGCCTAGGACTTGCCGATCGTATGGTCGGCGGTTCGAATCCCTGCAGCGGGGTGAGCTCCCGTTGTTCAGTCCCACCTCCTGCCCACCTAGCAGTTCGAAAGCACCCCTAAGTGCAAGTAGATAAATAGGTACCACTTTATAGCGGGAAGGTAAACGGCGTTTCTGTGCACTGCGCTGGTGCTGGCTTGCCAGAGCAGCTTCGTCACGCTGGCCATGTGACCTGGAAGTGTCTTCAGACAGCGCTGGCTCCCGGCCTCTTGAGCGAGATGAGCGCACAACCCCAGAGTCGGTCACGACTGGCCCGTACGGGCAGGGGTACCTTTACCTTTATAAGTATAGTTTATAATTCATAAATGACTGGGTCATACCTCAGGGAAAGACTTCTTGAACAAAAACATCTTCAGTGGGCCCCTAAATGCCATAACATTAGTATCACACCTCTTTAAACAATTGTGGCTTCTCCCCAAGAATCCTGGGAACTGTAATTTGTTAAGGATGTTTATAGTTGTTAGGAGATGCCCCTCCCCCATTCCCGTCCCAGAACCGCAATTCCCAGAGTTCCCTGAGAAGAGGGACCAGTTGCTAAACTACTCAGGGAATTTTAGTTCTATGAAGGGAATAACAACTCTAAGCATCCTTAACAAACTACAGCTCCCAGAATTCTTGCGGGGAAGCCAGTTTGTGTTCCACTTCCAGAGCAACTAATTCTCACAACAACTTTGTGGGGTAGATCAGACTGAGAGTTGGTGGTGAGCCAGAATTTGGATTCATGTCTCCTTTTGAGACTTCTGCGAAACTAATTAAATGGCAGAAAATCAAGCTTTGAACCCCTCCCGTAGCAAACACCAGCACAAACATTGCAAGCATTGTGGTCTCTCACTTCTGAGAAGCTTGTAAAATGGCCTGTGAATATTCTGTGCTTTCTCTTTCATTTCCCCAGCTCTGAAAATGTTTATGAACTTTCCAACATATCACATGAGCTCAGATATTAAGTAACACAGGCGTCAACAAAGCTGCCTCTGCAAACTCTCTTAAGCACACTGCAGTACAGTGCTTGCGGGCTATCACTCTGAAGGAGGTGCGTGAGTTGCTCTTCACTCACCTATTATAAACGAGGGCTGCCAATCAATTAGCTCATCTTTAACTGATATTAAATCTCATTTAGCTGATTAATCACATGCCTTTAACACAATGAATGGGTTAACCTTAAATAGATTTGCATATTATGATAAGCCTTATTGTATTTAATTGAAAATAATTAATTATGTGATCATTTTTACTCCTAGAGAAACTTTCATAAGAGCAATAAAAACAAGACCATGACTGACCACAGCTTTAGAAAAGGAAAGGGTGATAAGGAAGGAATAGGAAAACAGCAAATTCATTCAATATCTGTCAACTGTTCCAGATAAACCAGGACATCCTAGTTTTCCCCCATGAGAGCATGGTGGCCATTTTGGGTGCCACGATCTTGGGCTGCGATCATGCTTGCAAAAAGTGCTTTTTGGGGGGAGGGGAGGCTGCAATCTTGCATGGGTCACATGACTCATGCAGGAGTGTGTCCCTGGAAGCAGTGCCCTGGTTTTAGGCAACATCATGTTGGAGGGCATAGTAGTATTTTATAATGACCAAAAGGACCGGTTAGCAGGAGGAGCAGCCAGATGGAATTGATCTCATCTACGGAGAGGCCTTGCTTCCCTTCTCAGATGGAATAAATGCTTCCAGGCGACAGGTGAGGGAGGGAAGGCCCATTGGAGCTGATCTTTCAGCAGAGCCATTGGAGAGACCCTGCTTCCCATTTCTTCTGAGTGCCTTTTAGATGTATTGAAGCATGTGTGAGATTGCTTGCAACTTAATAAACAAAAAGTAAAATCACATGCCATTTGGAGGAAATGTCATATTTATATTATCCAGTTCACTTCCTTTTACAGTAGCATACCAGAACCGAAACAGCCTTGAAAAAATATTAAACAAACAAGTCCTGCCAATTAAAATTGACCCACCCTGTTAATCAACTAAAGCTTTAGCCACTTAATTTACAGTTTGCCCGATTGAACATTGCAGTCTTCCTTTAAATGAATCAACTGGAAAGGTCCTAAGGGAAACAAATGAACGAGGGCATAAGAAGGAGCGGGTCACTGACACACGGAGAATGGCGGCAACCGGCTGATATCAACTGGAATTAGCCTTTCAGATTAAATTGCAATTAAATTGCAATTAATAAAAGTAGAAGGCGGCACTAATTGCAATGCTGAACACTGTCAACAGAGCAATGTGGATGTCCTGTCTTGGATACTAAACGAAGTTAACAATAGGGGCCTATGCGTGTCTAGGCAGAATTAGGGCCCACTGAGTTGAACTGTCTTTACTTCCAGGTAAGCACACGTAGGACTGTAGCCTTAAGGAAGCTCATGGAACATCTCTTCCTCAGAGGCGTACCTAGCCGCCCTTGGCAAGGAGCTGTATCGGTGCCCGCTCCACCATCCCTTGTCCTTTGGCAAGGAGACATATTGGTTCCCCCCATCCCTTGTGCCCTTGCCAGAGCAGCCAAGCCAGAGTGGAAATGCATGGTCAACCAGGCCAACCCCAAAGTACGCCCCTGCTCTTCCCGTCCCACATTTTAAAGAAAGGGCCCCACCCCTCCCCTCGCCCCACCTGAGGGGATTTTTTTCTGGGTACAAGTGGGTGGGAAGCTTTCCTTTCCTGAACTTCCCTCAGCTGACTTAGCTTAGGATCCAAGCCCCTATTTCTATTTCATAATGAATGCAGCAGAGACGTGGATTTGCTGCTGAGCAGACTGGCTTATCACTAGGGAGGGTGGGGGAACTGCTCATTCACAGCAGAACAACTTTTGTTTTGTTTCAGAATGAGCCATGTCCCAGACAGACTAAGGAAACAGATATGAAAGCACGAGAAGCTGGAAAGTCCCTCGGCACAACTATTTGGGCTAGGAGTGGAAAGATAAAGCTTTCTAATAGAAACAGTTCTGCCGTGTCAGTACCTATTATTGAACTCACTAGTCTGTACATTTCCCCCTGAAGAAATGCCCCCCAGGGGTTAAAGCACAGCAGCTCTTTACAGGGTTTCCAGCTGGAATGATAGAAGCCCGTTATATGCCTGGATATTTTTCAGCGCAGATTATTTGCGGCAGGAGGCCATTGTTTTTTAGGTGTGTGGGGCTCATGGGATTTGAACTTGTACAGCAGATTGCTTATGATCCATGGACAGAACGCACCCGCTGATCTTAGCGGCAGAGCTTTGGACACACTTCAAACGGGAGAGCGAACGTGCTTCAAAGTATAATGGAGGAAATGTTCTGCTAAGTAGGGAACTCCGCCTCATAAATATCAAGCTGAAGCCAACATGGGGGGAAAAGTCAACACAGAAACGAGTATGTTCTGTGAGAAAATGTTCCGTTGGAGGGTTTTGAGTATCTGGAATATCTTCCTACCCTACTGAAGTGTTGTCTCATATTTTTGCTCAATGATGCTGATTCACTTTTAGCAAGAAGGCTGAGGCATGGCAGAAAGCCTGCCCGCAGCAGAGAGCTTGGAAGGAGGCCGGGCCAGAACAGCGAATCATACAGAGATGGAGTCAGCAGCCTCCTTTGAGCAGGGCTGGCCCTGCCATTGGGCAGAATGAGGCAGCTGTCTCAGCAGGGCAGGATTAACCATTCAACAAAATAAGCACGTGCTTAGGGTATCAAGGGAAGGACGGCAACACAGAAATTTTCCATTGCCGGGTTTTTAACATCAGTGGCCACAAATTGCTCAGCTGAGCGTTCATTTTCTCAGTTGAAGTAGATTAAAAATCCTAACAGAACAACTATGCAACAAGGCAGGCTGGATGCCTTATCTCTACTAAGTACAGAAATAGGTGTGCTACGTAAGATTAGTTCTGAGAGTTTGATCAAAGACTTGGCATTTAGAAAATAAAGGAGATTCCCCCCCCCCCCAAATATAAATAAAGTGAAAGTATACAAAAATAAACATCACTTTCCATCTTACTGTAGGTTTTGTTTCATTTTGAAAAATAAAAACTTATTTTATGGTTTATTGTTGTTTATATTTTGAATGGGGGGGGGGGCAACATATTTTCAGTGCTTAGGGCCTGCGCCTCAGGCGGATGTTGTGGGTGGGGCAGGCAAACAAGGAAGTTGTACAGCTCTGTGTGTGTAATGGAGTCTCCCCTAAGCTCAGCCAAGCTGTGGACCACCCTGTTTACAGTGCCAAAGTAAGATTTCAACAGCTAGTCCGGTCAGCTTTTTGTAAGTGGGAAGACAAGAGGCACCAACATGTTCGTAATTCGTTGATTAAATAAATTTATATCCCGCCCTTCCCCTTGAAGGAGCGCCCAGGGCCACAAACAGCATCTTAAAAAACAATTCTGATACAGACACAGAGTGAGAAAGATCTCAACTGAAAAGATCTTTGCCTCGGGCAGCAAAAGATTTTGGGCCTGCCCTGCCTCTGCAGGTGGATAAAGCCTTTAATTGCTTAAGCCTTAAGTAATTGTTTATTTGCCACAAGATGCTCACCTGTTCTGCCCGACACACAAATGTGCCCAGGTGAACCATCCGAGGATCCCTGCTGTAAAAATCTTTTGTGTACTCTTAAAAGTAGAAAATAAAAAGTGAATTGTGAAGCAGCTGTTATACTGTGGAGGTTTCAGGCTCCTCATGCTTTGAATCTTTGGTTAAAAAGGGCACTAAAGCAGGTGCTAGAGCCAAGACTTGGAGAGGGGTTGCCAGCCCAAACAGGCAGTGCTGAACCAGTTGGACCAATAGCCCAGCTTGGCATAAGACAGCCTCTTATGTGTGCATCAGGAAGTGTCCCTTGCCCTCCATGAAACCAGAGCAAGGCAACTCCTGCCCTCTATTCAACCTGAGTGAGCCAGGCACATAATTCCCTCCAAGCCTTCAAATCCACAGGTTCTAGATTAGGTTGTCTGGCACAGAGACGGGAGTTCCAGGTGGTCCTTTTCTCCACCAATAATCCTCCCTGCTAATCCCCAGATGCAAATTCTAATGGCACACATGGCACCCAATGCTTACCCAGGGTGCTCCTGTTGCTGCTGCTGCAACCGAGGCATCCAATGCTGCATCCAGGGGGTGATTAAAGTTGGTGCAGGCCCACCAGATGCCACTTAGCTGAGCGCCCCCTCAAGGCTGCCCCCTCCTCTGCACTTGTTTTCCGTCTGTGAGAGGGTAAGAATTACCTTCCCAGATTTCTGCTCTGGGCATGTGGCCAGATTACAAGAAGGCCACTTCAGAGCAAGACTGCAGAAATGGTCAGCCTGAATGCAGGAGCTAGGCTGCACACCCCAGACATCCTAGCAGTGTCCCTCCTGACCAGGGTGGCCCTGCGGACGTTGTTAGACTCCAACTCCTGCCATCCCTCCTCCCTCACAATCCCCTTTCCTTTTGGGTGACATCTATTTAGATCAGGAACCTGAGGGCAGGGACCTGTAATTTGCCCAGTAATCCTTAAAAAAAATAAAAATAAAAATTGAGGAGCAGGATAAAAATTCTTTAAATAAATTGAATAAATTCCAGCCCATTTCCCATGCAGGCAGGGGCTGATGGGACTTGGAGTCCAACCACATCCAAAAGGCCAAAGTTTAGCCACTCTGTTTTGCCGGGCAGGCAGAGAACCTTGTGCCTTTGTTTTGAGCGTTTTCATGAATGCCAGGGGCTGCATTCTCGCCAACTCATGCTAACCTTATGCTGCCGTGTGTGATCATGTGACTTCCACTGCAGAGTTCCATAAGAGGATTGGGTGAATAAAGAGGCAACCAGCCCTCTTTTGAGACACAAATAGCCATGTTCATTAGCAAATAACATACTGCGAGGCAAATTATGGTGGGGAGAGGGAAACAGCAACAACCATGAGGAAAGCCAATAGATTTGCTAGTAAATCGGATAGACGTGGACATTTCCCTCAGCATGAAAGTCCTTCTGTAAAGCTGAGGGAAGCTGTCTAGCGGCCTGAGCTCCTGTAATTCCTGGATTCCAATCCCAGCTCTGACATTAACGCCGCGTAATCCTCTGGCTCTGACATTAAGGGCAAGAACCTCAGCTGGCACGGCTTGGCACGGCTCCACCGACATCCGTGGCTTAAAAGCGTTAGCTCACTAAGGCTGCAATCCTGCACACACTTATCTGGGAGCAAGCCCCTTTAAATGCAACTGGACTTCCTTCTAAGTAAAATGGCATAGAGCAGGGGTCAGAAAACTTATCGCGCCTCGGGTCGGTGTCTCCAGCGCCGATTGCGAGGCAGGCTAGAAGGCGGGGGAGCGTGTGCCCATACATGCGCACACACGCTATTTCCGGCGCACTTCCGGGTTGGAGGAGCACTGGAAATAGCTTGTGTGCATGTGCACGGGCCTCCTCTGACCTGGATGTGTACTGGAAATAGCGTGTGTGCATGCTCAAATAATGCTTGTGCATGCTCAAATAACACTTGCACATGCGCACAAACTATTTCCTGTGCTCCTCAGACCCGGAAGTGGGCAGCCGTGCAGTGCAGCGGGTGGGCGGTGACAGCGGGTGGGTCACCGTGGGCCAGATAAACAAGTCCCTCGGGCCTTATCTGGCCCACGGGCCTTAGTTTGGGGACCCCTGGCATAGAGTCACTGTTTAAAAAGCTGAACTGTCTTGCCCAAGCCATGCTTCTTGTTCTGTGGAAACGGCATGGCAACAACTGTCCAATCTACCCTGGAGAATTCTGGGAGTTGTGTTGAGAGTTTTCAGGAGAATCCCTATTCCTCACACAGAGCTGCAACCCCAGAATTCCCTGGGAAGAGTGATTGGCTGTTAAGCCACTCTGGAAATATTACCTCTTTGAATGGGTATAGGGGTCTCCCAACAATTCTCAGCATCTTTAACAAACCACATTACCCAGAATTCTTCAGGGGAAACCATGACTGATTCACGTTCACAGTCCTTAAAAATATGGTGTGAATGTGCTACACACCTTTGGTCAACCTGCTGAGGGCAACACGAAATTCAACATACCATGGAAGTAGTATCCCTTCCAAGGAGCCATCGAATGTCTGAAACAAGAAGGAAGGAAGGAAGGAAGGAAGGAAGGAAGGAAGGAAGGAAGGAAGGATAGAGGAATAACTCCAAATCTGCACATGGCTGTTCCTTTTCCTCCCACACCTCCTTTCTTCCCCCTTAACAAACTGTTGGTTTGGCAATGGCATAGAACAGCTGAATACCCATGGCAGGACATCAAGAGAAAAATACTAACAGACGCCTAAGTGCATTGCATAATGCCCCAAACCTTAACTCACTGGCTGTGCATTACTGAACAACAATCAGATGATCTCTCTCTAACTTTGGAAAATAAGAACCGGCTGGGCTGGGAGGAGGGGGGGGGGCAGAACAGCAGCCACAAGGGTTTTAATTTCCATATGGGTTTTATTTCTGCATTGTTCTGCATTTCCTGGTTTTTATAACATTCAGAGGTTTGTGCTGATTTTTTATGTTTTTGTTATCTTGCTTCCTATGATACGCTTCATCTCAGCGTTTCCCCAGAGCTTTATCTACGAAGGACGCCAGGGCAATCATTTTTTCCCCCAGTGGTGCATCTAGAACAGCCTTGGCTGGTGCCCTCCAGATGTTTTGCTTTGCAAGTGAGCATGCTGGCCACTGGGACAAAAAGCAGTTGTCAGCCAAAACACTTGGAGGGCATCAGGTTGGTGATCTAGAGACACGCACCTGGTCACTTGCAGCAGGGGAACTGGGGTCCTCTTTTCTAAGCTGTGAGTATGAGATGGTTTAAATGTCTGTGGGTGTTCAGCACACCATCATATATGAGGTCGTAACAATCTGTTGCAGGGCACACACATAACAACAACACATAACTGCATGTGAACACCCCCCCCCAAAAAAAAAAACACCTGGAAGAAGCAGATAAACTTATTGCACACTCTGTGCAATGTTGAAATGGTAGCAGTGATAGGCCAGTAAGCCCTCCACTGGTGTTGTGGCCCTATCAATGAATTCCTCAGCTTGCCTTCCCCTTTCCACCCAGCAAACCTCAGTGTCATCCATCCAGCAACATAAATACTCCAGAGCAAAGTCAACTCATTGGCCTGGCTTGCAGTAAGCCAAACCATGGTTTAGTGAGAAGGCATAAATGTGTGGATCGCTGAAGAGGAGATCACAGCTGCTTTCCTCTTTCTCCTCCTCCCCTGGTCCTGCTGCTGCTGCATGGTTTGGCTTAGATTCTCATCTGAAACCCAGGCTTGCCATTTGTCTTGCTCCAGACAAATCGCAAGCTGTAGCTATTTTCTATGGCTTACCTCTTGTGGCTTGTCTGCAGTAGGCAGGTGGAGAGGACATGCTATACTAAACCAAATGACACATCCGAACTAGAGAAGGAGCAAAGCAGTCTTGAGAGTTTGCCCGCTAAACCATGGTTTGGCATAGTCTTACATGCAAACTGAGGAACTATTTTACTGTCATGGGTGTCAGTCCAACTTTCAAACATTCTAGAGTACTGCCACTCTAGAATAAGTGGTTTGGCGATTAGGATCTTCTTCCAAGTGACAAAGTAAGATGTAACCCTTCGGCCTCTCCTGATCTGCAGAGGCTTAGGGCAGAGAGGCGAAGGGAACTGGTGTCTCCCAGGAGGAGTGCTCGCCTGTAGCCACTGAGTCTTCCAGCACCTCTGGGGCCTGAATGATTTCACCTGGTGCCTGCTCTTGAGTTTCCTCAGCATCTAGGCCTTGCCCCAGTTCAGCCGGCCCTGGAGGCGGGGACTCCTGTGCCGGCTGGGATTCCTCCGGATCGCTCTCAGACTCGGAATCCCAGGCCATCACACCTAGTGAGGGTTCTTGCAATGCTTTTTCCAAGCAAGCATAAAGACACGGGCTCTCTAAGATTCATTCTCTATTGTCTCCACCCCAGCAGCAAATGCAACTGTGAAGATCCAAGTGTGCCACATCTTTCCCAGACACAAGTGCTACCAGGCAGTTGGGACTTATATAGAAGCACCTCCAGTCAACACCGAAATCAGTAGGGAATAGAGAGTGCTGATCTGGTCACACCCACATCATACACTGAATGCACATTTCCTCCCCAAATAAATCATGGGAACTGCAGTTTACCCCTCAAAGAGCTACAATTCTCAGCACCCTTAACAAAGACAGTTCTCAGGGACGCTTTGGGTGAAGCCATGTGCTTTAAATGGACGGCATGACTTTGTTTATCTCCTTGCTTGTTCTTTCCATTGGTTTTTTTTTCTTCAAATGAAAAGCTTTGCCTCAGATTCCAGTTACTTCTTATCCCTAAGTACACTTGTTGCCAAGAAACAATTCAGCGCTGCTTTCAGTTCCTCCCTGCAGCCATTGAGGAACCAAGCAGTAGACTGTAGGAAATAAACACTCTTCATTATTATCTATTTTTTTTATTTTCACCAATATGGCCATAGCAACCAGCAGTGATAAATGCAGGACTAACGCGCTGCCCACAATCTCACATTTCTTTCTTTATAAGTAAGTCAACCACACAGCTCATAGAAAACAAGAGGAGAATAAGAGAAACAGTAATGTCCAGTCACAGATAAAATAAAGTAAAATAATGCAGACTCATATTGTACGTACACAATTCCAGAAGCGGCATGCTAGCTTCCCAGTAGGTGCAGCTGCTTATGAGGAGGGGGAGAGGTGGGGTGGTGGGGAGGTTGGAGGGGCACAAACTCACTGGTGGAGCCAAGCTAACACTCTTGCTGGTCCGTTTTCCCCATGCTGACCTCCCCAGTGCTTCGTCCCTCTCGCTCCTGGTAAGGAACAATGACTCACCAGGCAGGAAAGCAGCATAGCAGCTCCACAGTGCTCTCTGAGCTGCCTCTGCATAACCCTATAAAACTCCACCTTGCACGTGTGATTTCAAATCACCTCTAATTTTCATAGTCGCTGGGTGCCAAACCTCTCAAAAAAGTTCTACATTTGGGGTGGAAAGTAAGACAGATGTGACATTTTAAGTGTGGACATAAGAACAGCCATACTGGGTGAGGCCAAAGACCTTGACCTCATGTAGCACCCTGCTTCTCACAGTGGCCACCCAGAGGCCCCCGAGAAAATCCCAAGAAGGCGATGAGGACAATAGCCACCTCCTCATGCTGGTAGT